>NC_133001.1:31519242-34019242 GCF_048564905.1 Vicugna pacos
CTTCGCGGAGCAAAACAGTCATCCCAGATTCCATGTGTTAAAACCAAGTTGCATAGTACAGGTTTAACATATATTTGCATGTGAATGATGTTTCACAATTCTTTCCTCCACTAGCCCCAGATCATATTGGAAGCATTGACGTTAACCATCTTCTACTGTTCAATGTGAATTTAAAGATAAGCGTGGGCTAGAAGACGATGCCTTGGAAATCCAGCTGCTGCAGCAAACCTAAGTGCCACAAGCAGTTTAGGTGTTACTGGGTACAGAGCCTAGTTACAGGTCAGGGGATACCAGTATTCTCCTCCTCCTAACTTTGTCACTGCTAGCCCTGGGTCCTGGCTCGAGAAAGTTCTTAGAGGAGTCTAGCCTAGGCTTTTCTGGAATACGGTCACACGCTGGGCTGTCTGCATCGGCTGTGTCCAGCTTTGTACTTGGATGGCATGTGAAAAGGAACACATGATTCTTTTCCTTAAGAAAATGAACAGAACGTTGAATTTTAGTGAGGAAATTGGTGAGCAAGATGGCCCAAACCCTCTTATCACTAGGGATTTTAAAATTGGGAAATTAAAACTTAGGCAAGTTAGTTAAGAGACTTGCCTAACGTAAAGGTGTTCTTGATTAATCCCATAAACAAGAATTAAAATTAGAGTCAGTTTGTAGCAAATGCATCCTTGTGGACTCCAATCCAAATGCGAGTGTTACTCAAAACAGGGCTACAACAGATGCACTGAGGTTCTTTTATGGTTAAGGTAGCTGATGATTTTCTAGACCAACCTGCCCTTGGTTTTCTAGATTCAGACTAACTTCACTCACCCCCCAACCCCATTCTGGGGTTTCAGCCAAGTACTCTCAATGTATTCGAATTTGATTCAACATGCTTTTTGGAGAACCATCTCAGTTGAACTTGCAGGCACTCTTGGGGACCCCCTTCCCAGAAGAAATGGACTGGCATTCTGTCTGGGTTAGACCCGAGATAGGCTTTGCCTGCCTAGGATTGTGTCATCTCTGTCCTTGACAGTCTGAGGGCTAAGGCTCCAGGTTCTTGCTCTTTCATCAGCACCACCAAATATCTGCAGTGTTGGCTCAACTCACCAGCCTTAATCTTCAGCTCCCACATAGTCGAGGCAGTTCTCTTTTTAAAGAGACATTAAGCACACATGAAGCTTCTCTCCCCTGAATTCTCTTTCTCAAACTTCCATCATCATCCTTTACTACTATTTACTGAGTATCCAGTATAATCTGGATACTGGGGACAACAAGGCGACCAGCTCCATGGCCTCATGGGCTCTTTAGTGCCATAGAGAATCACTGTATAACCAAGTTAGAGGTTAAAAAAATGAAATAAGATGGACAGCCCACAGCCTTCTGTCTCATTAATCCTGCATCTATCCCACCTAACAAAATAAAGGATCTAATATTTAAGTTCTTTGGAGTTCTCTTGGCTCACTTCCCAGCTGCGGTCAAATTCTCTGCATGCTCATTCCTCCTTTTCTGGATTACTTGTGGAATTGCCAGGAGGGCAGAGGCATGAAGAATGCAGGCAGTGAAAAAAAAAAGCATCTGCAAATGATTGACTGAAACCAGTTGTAGTTGGACAGAGTCAGGGTTTGCAGTTGCAAGCAACAGAAACTAACTCTTGACTGATTTAGGCAGAAAAGGAATTTGTTGAAAGACTATAGAGTAATTCATAATCACTGAGTAGGCTGGAAAACAGACTCAGAAAAACGTAAGAACTAAGAACCCAGGATCACATCCAAGGCCACAGGCACAATCACAGCCCAGAAAGGGTGAGATGGGGGTACCCCGGCAGCCACTGCGTAGTGCTGCCCCACAACTTGCACTGCCACCATTGTCAACCCTGGACACTAAATATCACCATGGGCAGTGGCAGCAGATATTTTTGTGGCCCCGAAGCCTCCTCCAGAAAGGATTCTCCACTGTCCCTGTTTGTTGGTGCCAGTAACTCCTGATTCCACCTGGAGCAGGTGCACCTTGTTGGCCACATCTCGGTTGTGTCCATGTCCTAGCTGCAAAGGAGACTAGTCTCTTCTAGAAGACTAGAAGGCTCTTTCTTAGGACAGTGAGATTCATGAAGTGGTCAACATCTCCCACATGGGAAGGGGGTTCAGATGCTGAGTAGCCAAAAATGACCCTAACCCCTCTTTCCTCTAATCCTAGGTGAAGGGGAGAGCCTGGGTCAATAGCAGCCTGCCAGAGAATTAGAAATGAGTACAGCAGACACCTTTCAGCACTGAGGCCAGTATCCACTGACCTAGAAGCAAGCCGCCTAGGCAAGCAAGGCCCGCACAGCCAGGTTGAACTTCCTTAAGAGATGCAGGGGAAAGACTTCTCCCAGGCTGGGCCCCTCCCCCTAGGAGAGGGAGCAGTGGGGAGGCTCCCTAAGAGTGAGAAGAGCAGTCCCTCCTGCCCAGCAGCCTCTCCACCTGCACCTGGATCAGCTCCACCTACTCCAGCCGTCCTTTTCTCACCAGCAGGAAGGAAATCCAAGCTGCCACCATCTGCAAACAAAAGACCACGGCCTGTGTCAGAGATATTTATTTACCTCTAGCCTTGCTCTCTCATCCCAGACCTGCTACTCAGACTCTTGACAATCTACGGATCCTGACATCATATCGTGATTCATCTTGGTTTTTTCTCTGCTAGCCACCAAGCACAAGCGCTGGCATCTGAGATGGGGGTGGGTGGCTAGGAAGAGAGGACGTATGTGCTTGTAAGCAACCCCTCAGAAACCCAAGCCACAGTTTCCTCTTACTGATGTTGTCCAGCCCAGGGTGGGGGGTTAATCTGTGGTTTATTTTCCATTTGTTTGTTTGAGTCTCCCACCCATTTAGGGAGTTGGTTTAAAAAAAAAAAGGCCCAAATAAAACCAAAAAAGGAAACTTTTTTTGGAGTCATCTAATTATTTGTTCCCTGCTTTTAAAAGAGGGGCAAACAAACCCCAAAGTGTAGCACTTATTAAAGGATGATACATGGGGTCAGGCAGTTCCTCAAGCCATTCTCAGCATCCTACCCTGGGGTGGGCCCTTGGTGACAGAGTTTTCCTTTATCCCTTTCCTGGGGGTGTGGCTGGGAAGTGCCCTCTGGGGAGGGTGGGTAGTTTCAACAGTCGGCTTTTAGCTTGCAGGAAGGAAGGTAGGGGGGAAGTGGAATGTGGCTGTTTCCAGCCATCCTTCCTCTACCCCTCACCAAAACCTAGATTCTTACAGCATCCCTATCTTTTCCTTAAGGCTGTCAGAAGCTCCTGGGGGAGCCAAACCTGAAGCCTTTGTAAAAGCTCTAGGCAGCTGAAAACTTCTGAGTGCCCTCTTATTAATCAGATCACTAGAAACCAGGAAGAATTAGAACATATTCACTTAACTTCTTATTAAAAATGCTTTCACTGAGCCAAGGTTCAATACTATAGCTTCATTTCTTACAAAGTAAACATAAGAAATAGGAAAAAAAAAATCCCACATTTTTGATATCTTTCAAAACTCAGTGGAAGACAATATCCATTATGTTTCCTGGAGTCCTGTCTTTTAGGATCTATGTGATAAATTTCACTAGAATTTATCATGAGGAAAAAGGTTATGTTTACTTATGAGCTAATATTGCTTCTCTTTATTCAGACAGTAAGAATGACATAACCAATTGTGTTTCCCTTTTTGCTTTGACTGTCAGGGAGCCCAGAATTTAATACCCATTTACAAAATTATATTATCACTAGTTCCTGCTCTTCCCCTTCCTCTATGTGGTTTCTCATCTCCCCTTTCATCTGCACTTCAACTGCCCCATCTATTTGTACATTTAATTTCAGCAACACCAGAATTTTTCAAGAAGCAGGCAAAGCATAACAAACATCAAAACCAACCAACAAACCAGTAGCATGACCAAGGTTACTTAGAACTTGATCTCACTTCCCTGATGTCCCCAGGCTAGTTGGAGAGATTAACTCGTAGGCTAGCACACATGCAATATTAGAAGAATATGTTCAAGCATTAAATTAGAAGAATAAAGATTTTAGAGATTGACGAGACAGATCAGTGAAGACTGGAGCAGTCAAGGAAGGCTTCCTGAAGGAGGCAGTACTTATTGTAAGCTTTGAAGGCTTGGAGTTAGTTTCAGGGGTTGATGTCATTGAACTTTTACGGTTTGGTTGGATTGTAAGAGGTACTGGGGCAAGTACCTGGGACTTTGGCTCTTCCCTGGGGACAGTTTTTGAACTTCTGTGAGCTGCCAGTGCATTGCTTCTAGGGAGCAACTATATGAAGGTGGTAGGGTGGATCCTTACTAAAATGGTGAGGTGGGTGGGACTGGTCTGGGCACTATTGGCAATTTAGATGGGACAATTCTTCACTGGAACTATTGTACCTACTGCAGTATCTTTGGCATCATGGTTTACACCCACTAAATGCTCATAGCAATCCCCAGTCATTGGGACAGCCCCGGATTTCTACACATTTCCCCCAACGCTCCCTGAAGGACAGTGCAACCTACCCAAGTGCCACCTACCACTCCCTCAAATACCCAAGGTTCTCCTCCCTCGCCTGCCATCTGCAACGAGAATTTCCAGATTTAGTAAACAAGATACAGAACACCCAGCTAAATTTGAATTTCAAATAAACAATGAATATTTTTTAGTATAGGTATGTCCCAAATATTTCACTGTTTGTTGTTTATTTGAAATTCAGAGTTGACTAGTGGTCCTTATTTTATCTGGAAGTCCTACCCACAGCCCGTTGCCACCACTTACAAACCTGCCTCCCAGAAATTCCCTTTGGGTGGGTCACTGTCTTGTGTGCTGAACCATCCCCTACTTCTTCTGTATTTCAATTCCTCATGGTCATTCTCTGTGCTAAGTCTCAGTGGGGTGGTAAATACTTCTAATCAGATGAACAAATTCCTCTTCATATGTAGGCTAGTTACCCCATCTAGATAACATCTTACCTTAACCTGGTTAAATTATTCACCAGTCTCCAGAAGGCTCTCAAATTGAATGGTGGTGGGGAGGACAGACAGGGAAATAGAAAACACTTCTAGGGCTAATGCCCGGGGACCCGAAATGTCAGTGCCTGTGCAATGGGGAGCTTTAAACACTATTGATATCAGAGACTCTGAGTGAATTATTCCGGGGGTGGAGCCTGGGACTGGGAATTTTTTAAGCTCCACCCCCATCCCCAGGGTCTCCTTAACATGCAGCCAAGATTGAGAAACACTCCTCTCTTACCTGAGAAAAGTGGGAGAAAGGAGAAAGTAAGAGAAAGGACGAGAGGGAAAGAGAGAGACTGAGACCTGGTTTCAGGGGCTCTGCTTGGCATTGGTCATTGAGGGGATTTGGAAGAATCAAGAGGCAAACACATTCCACTCAAGCAGGGGGAAAAAAAAGTTCAAGAAAGTAATATACTTCGAATGTGTTCCATTTCGAGCAAAACAGATGTGAAAAAGTACTTCTGAAGGGTTCAGAGAGTGCTTCATTCTGTGCCAGACATCGTCCTTAGAGATGCCCCAGTTTACCAAAAAAAAAAAAAAAAAGTACCCTCGACAGACAGTCCCATTTTTCTTTATTACCCAGTGAGTCTAACCAATACCAGGCTCAGGTTCAGAACCCAGGCAGCTCACACGCATGGCCTTACTGGTGCTGGCTGAGCAGCAAGCTTCTGATGTCACTACGGGCACCTCGGCAAGAGGCTCCCCTCTTGGTTCCGTGTGGGCTGTGAGCCCAGGGTGTCAGTCCCTGTGCCATCAGCACACGCCAGCCTTGACTCTGACAAGTAGGTCAGTGTAGACATGGCTCCAGTCTCCACGGAGAGGTGCTTGCCGCTGGCAGGAAGCTGCTTCTGCAGAATTAAAAACCATCAGAGTTGATCAAAGGAAGTGCAGGGCAGGCTGGCGGGCAGGCCAGATCCTAATCTCCACTTGCTGGCCTCACACATCACTGCACATGAGTCACCCCGCTGAGCTCAGCGGACATGCTGTTTGGATTAGGCTTTTACAGGCGAGGTTTGCCAAGCTCGCCTCTGCCGGCTCGCTATGCAGGAGGAAGGTGGGGATGTGGGTTAGACGTAGTTGCCTGGCTGCCAGGGAGGAGGCACTGGCTCCTCAGGTACACAGGACAGCGGCACCGGGGGCTGGTTAGTAATCCTCCCGTCCTCAGTCCATCTTCTCAGCTCAGCTCGAAGAACCCCATCAGGAGCAACAGAGCCCACAGCAGGCCCACACATCCTTCCTCTCTTGCCAACTCTCCAATTAAGATGTACTATTACAGGACTCACATCTTGCCTTCACTCAACCATCTGCCTCTCAACAAGCAGGAATTCCTCTTCTCAAAAGCAGGCAACACTTCACCACTCAGGCATCTTGCTCAAAAGCAGTGGAGTCCAGCAAAAAAGGGAGGGAAGTCAGAAAATAAAAATTCCTAAATTAAGAGCCAACCCATAAAAGCAGGGCTTCCCCTAGTGCCTGGCTTGTGTGACATCACCACAAGTTACTCAATGAAAATGGTGTCAGAGGAGCAACTAGATTACATGTGGAAAATTTCCTCAAGAAACAGAATTCTGCAGAAAATGAGGAGAGGTAGCAAAAGGTGGGGTAGAAAAGACCCTGCCCTTGGGCCTTTCGGGAGCTGACTCCTGAGGGGCTGATTTTCCTGGGCAAAAAGCAAAGTGGGATACTCTTCCAAACAGCACCTCGCAGGGTCTTGGCACTCAGGAGCAGCAGCAGAGGTGGCCCAGTGGTTTGTTTTGCTTCCTTCTGTGGAAGCAATGGTAGGAACAAGATCAAAATCCTTTGTCTCTGATTCTGCCAAGTTTTGCTTCTGTGCGTGGTAACTTGGGAAGAAGCAGCCCCCATTATTTTGTAAGCCAAGGATTCTTGGCTTGTAGTCTCTGCTGGGATTCTCTTTAGAGTCTTTTAGACTCTCATTTATTAAAGACATCTAAATGGAGGTGGCAGTCCTTGACACTTTCAAAATAAATGTTGCCACTGGTCCCTACACCACTCTTTTTTTTTTTAATCGAAGTATAGTTGATTTACAATGTTGTGATAATTTCTGGTGTACAGCATAGTGATTCACTTGTACATATATATATCTATTCCTTTTCATATTTTTCATTGTAGGCTATTACAAGCTATTGAATATAGTAGGATCTTTTTGTTTATCTATTTTATATATAGTAGTTAGTATCTGCAAATCCTGAACTCCCAATTTATCCTTCCCCACCCCTTCTCCACCTTGGTAACCATAAGCTTATTTTCTCTGTCTGTGAATCTGTTTCTGTTTTGCAAATAAGTTCATTTGTGTGATTTTTTTTTAAGATTCCACATATAAGTGATATCATATGGTATTTTTCTTTCTCTTTCTGGCTTACTTAATATGATACTCTCCAGGTCCATCCATGTTGCTGCAAATGGCATTATTTTACCCTTTTTTATGGCTGAATAGTATTCGATTGTATAAATGTACCACAACCTCTTAATCAAGTCATCTGTTGATGGACACTTAGGTTGCTTCCAGGTTTTGGCTATTGTAAACAGTGCTGCTATGAACATTGGAGTGCATGTATCTTTTCAAATTAGAGTTTCCTCCAGATATATGCTAAGGATTGCTATTGCTGGATCATAGGGTAAGTCTATTTTTAGTTTTGTTTTTTTTTAAGGAATCTCCATATGGTTTTCCATAATGGCTGCACCAAACCATACACTACTCTTGACGCTAAATTATACATTTCCAAACTTATCATTTCTCAGTTAGCTGTAATTTAAAAAGTGTTCCTTATTCTTGGCTTCAGGTTTCTTCCCATCTATCTATAATTCTCAGAGTGGTCAAATTTGCTCATGAAACCTGTCTTTTCCTTCCTTTTCTCTTCTGTTATTTCCATTTAAAAATGGACATGAAGATGGAAGGTACTACCCTGGACAGGCTTTTAATTACTAAAGCACAGCACGGCAGGGGTTAGTGTCTGACCATTAGGTGAACCTGTTTGAATCCCAGCTCTGCCACCAACTCCTGGTGTGACCTTGGAGCAATTTTCTTAACCCCTCATGGCCTCAAATTACTCATCTGTAAAACGTGGTTAAAAATAGCCCTAACCTCATTGATGAGCACTAAATGAGCTAACGCCAGAACATTTAGTAAAATCTCTGGCACTCAGGAAACACATAATCAATGCATTATTATTTCTATTACAGTAATTACTCAGCAACCAGCATTATCTAGCTAATGGTGGTAAGCTTAATCAGATTTTACAGTTAACATTTCTTCCTTCTGAAACTCCTTAGTGCCCACAGAGCTAACATTTGCTTTAATCAAAAGTATTTACTTGATAAAAATTTTTTTAAAGTATTTTCTTGATACTAACTACTATATATACAATAGATAAACAACACATTTATATTGTATAGCACAGGGAACTATTCGATATCTTGTAGTAACCTATAATGAAAAAGAACATGAAAAGGAATATATGCATGTCTATGTATGACTGAAACATTTGCTGTACACCAGAAATTGATGCAATGTGGTAAACTGACAATACTTCAACCAAACAAAAAAGTATTTGCTTGATGGTGCCTGTAAATTCTTTGTTAGGAGAGGAGGGGAAGAGGAGAAGAGGATCATTTATAAATGATGGAAAGGAGGTACTTTCCCTCGGGAGTTCCTCTCTATATCTGAAAGAAGAAAAGTCCCATCACTCTTGAGGGTTTGCTGTGGATGGGCAAGGGGTGCAGAATCGGGTCCTGGCGGAGTCTGTTAGTGGAGGAACTGTGGGTAGAAGTGTGACGTGGCTCAGTGTATCAAACAAGCACATGTACTAGGCTTCTACCTGTTATCCAGGTAGCAGGAGATGATGGTAATGAGTGGAGGTCTTTGCGTTTGGAGAAAGATACAGTGGGGGAAAGATATAGTGATGGGCAGCATTTCTGGTGCACCACTAGGCACTGGGCATGGTCTACAGTGGGAGCTGAGAAAAGGGGAACTGGAGCTCCTTTGCATAACAGAAATAAGGCATGTCCTGATTTAGTTGGGCAGCATATGTTAGAAGGTTAGAATATGTGTAGGAATATGCTCCCTTCCCTTCCTTAATATGGATTTGGGCTGAGACTGAGGCTTATAGTTTGTCTTTGGCAGGTGTGTAATCTAAGAGGTACTCACAGGAGATCAGAAAACCATATGAAGAATGAGGAGGGGTGTCATGATTACATGCTGGCTGAGGCACCCCGAAGAGAACACAAACTAGAGAAAGGAAACCTACCACAGATTATTCTGGGACCTACCTAATTATATGGCGTGATTCCTCGTTGCATAACTCAGACTTTGAGAAATGTATTGCTGTGGATTACTCTTATCTTACAGATTATCCTCTTTTGGGGTAGAGGTTAAGGGTTGGGTGGATATCATGGTGGGGCGGGTGTTGCATTAAAATGTGAACAACAGGATAGTTTGTATTCTTTGTCTTTGGGTGCTCTAGTCCCAGGGCCTAGAAAAGTGCCTAGGACATTGTAAGTACTTAGTAAATATTTGTTGAATGAATGAATTTCGCCATGGAGAGGAAAAAAGTAGGCTCACAGAGGAAAAGAAGGAAAAGAGTTTGGGCCTTGAGGCTGGCCAGCAAAGTTAGGACTGCGGCAGGCCTATGGGGAGACCTTGCTAAGGGTTTTTCCTTCTTCCCTTGGGCTCTGGGGACAATCATATTTAATATCCAGCTTTTTTTCCCCCTCTGCTTATTCCCAAACTGTCAACGATGTGGCTCACACATGTGTTAGAGGTGTAGAATTAAGAGGCAAGATAACAAAGGCAAACGAGGCTTCCCTGCGTCATTCCTTGTGTTAGTTTCCTATGGCTGGTGTAACAAATGACCACAAACCCCCCAAATGTATTGTCTTACTGGTCTGCAGGTTAGAAGACCTAAAATCAAGGCAGCGGCAGGGTTGCGTTCTTTCTGAAGTCCCTGGGCGAGAATCTGTTTTCTTGCCCTTTTTAGCATCTAAAGACAGCCCGCATTCCTTGGCCTTTCCCTCACATCCCTCTGACCTCTGCTTCCATCGTCACATCTCCCTCTCTGACTCTTACTCTCTTTCCCTTATAAGGACCCTTGTGATTACATCGTGTTCGCTCGGATATTCCAGGACTATCTCCCCAACTCAAGGTCCTTAATTTAATCGCATCTGCAAAGTCCTTTCGCCATGTAAGGTAACATATTCACAGGTTCCAGGATATGGACATTCTTGGGGGCCATTCTTCTGCCTGCTGCACCCCCGAGGCCACCATCAGTGTCGTGCTGAGGGAAGACAGCAGCCCCAGAACCTAGGCCAGGACCCACACTCCAGTAAGCAGAGACCCTGGCTGAGTGTGGAGTTTAGGAGCAGATGAAGGCAGAGGAACAGGCTGCAGACTGGACTGGCTTTGGAGATAAGGGACCCATTCCTTTCTGCAAACATACTGGAGGAAAGTGATTCTTAGTGACAGAGGCAGAAAGAGAGTCTGCACTTGTGGATAGAGGGGCTGTCCGGGCAGCAGACACTCAGGTTACAGGGTTAAGAATTTGAAACAATTTCTAAAGTGCATGGCTGGTTTATGGCAGGTGCACAATTCAATAAGAGCCATCTATTATTAATACCAGAGGGAGAAAGGTGAGGGGGGCAGACCACTCCAGCCCCAGCTGCCGGGGGAGGCGGGTCACACACAGCTCTACACCCCGACCCCGGGGAAAACAGGAAGAAGACCTGTCACGAGGGAATAAGGTACAAGGCAGGTGTGCAGAGGTACAATTTCAAAGGCTCTTTATCTTAACGTCTTCCCACACAAGCTGGGAGGAAGCATCTGGCCGGTTCTTTAATGAAACTTGGAACTCACTGCTGCAGTCAAGAAGGAAATATTTTTGTGGTTTTTCTGTGGGGGAAGAAAGTAATAAATCTTTCTGTTGTTGAAGGAACACCTTTCACTGGTGCAGCTCTGAGAGGGACAGATGATTATTAAAGCGTACGTGCTTGAAAGTTTGTTCATCAGGCCATTGGGAAGCTTCATGGAGACCCTTGAAGGGCAAGAATAAGGTCTGAGCTGGTGGTCCCAAACTCAAAGGTAGTCACAGAAGATATAGATTTAAATAGATATTCCTATTAGAACAGCTAGGTTTTCGGGGTGAGTGCTGACTCCCCATGGATTTCTTACAGAACCCCTGCTCAGCAAAAGACGGCTGTAATCAGTGCCCACTCTGATCGGTAGGATGTGGTAGAAGAAAAAGACAAGATCTTGTTCTTAAGGAGATCATTCATTCTGTACAAATGTGCTGAACTGTTGCTGGATGTGCTAGGCATTGATCTAGGCTCAAGGGAGACCTCAGTGACCAAAACAGACAACGAGTAATGATGATGTGTCAGCTGGTGATGAGGGGTATGGAGACAGACAAGGCAGAATAAAGGGCTGGTGAGTGGCATTTGATGTAGGTGGTGGGGACAGGCCTCTCCGACAATGGGGTACTTGTACAGAGACCTGTGAGAAGTGAAGGTGGCAAGGGGGCAAGTCACACAGACCTCTGAAGTGTGGGCCAGGTGGAGGGACCATCTATCGAAGTATATAAAAGTAGCTCATTTTTCAGTGGGCACTGTGTTCAGTGCTGGCCTGGGGTGCAGTATCTGTCTCTCCCCTCAAGCACAGTCCTCAACGCACAACGTTTGGTAGCAGCTCCTTTGTGTAACACATCCCCATCTCCAGGCTTACTTGAGGAGGGCATCCTTCCAAACTGGGCCAATCAGAGTCCAAGACAGACGCTGTTGTAGCAATCTTGCATAAAATGAGGGCAATAATGAAGGGAAATCAGCAGCACGCTGGGACTGTCTCTAGGGTCGAGGTATGTTTCGAGTATAGGAGACTCGAGTTCAAAGGTCTGGCTGCAGGCAGAAGCCCCAAGCCTGTGTGATGGAGCATGGATTTACCAGCCTGTCTTTGAGGCAAAGACTTGCCCCAAGGCTATGCATACACAGTCGGAAACTTTCCTAGGGTACGTCAACCCAGTGCTGCTACCCTGCCTACATCTCCTGAGCAAAGGTACCTAGATTCGGTGCAGAGATTGCAAAGGAAGGGCGCACAGCAAGCAGAAATACCTTCACCAAGGCTGCCTAGGCTTGGAGCAACATTCCTTCAGGGCTCCCTACGCATACATGCCTGATGAGCAGAAATGTAAACTGGATTTTTTCGAAACTCTTTCCCCGAATGGTGCCTTTTTAAAGGCACTACCTTTTAAAGAAGTCTGGCTGTTTCTGTCCTGATAATGTAACTTCCAGTGGTAGGTGTAAGGAAGGTTGGTTTTTTTTTTCAATGAAAAAAAAGGGCAGTTTTCAGACGCAGAAGCATTATCCTTTTCATACCCAAATATCCAGCGGCCGGATGGAGTAAGTCAAGCTCTGACACGCCTCTCGCTCCAAGCTCTGCCGTCTCTTGAACTGCAGCCTGTCCGCAGCTTAACCTGAGTTGGCTGAGCAGCTTCCCTCATGAGTAAGATGCAAATAGCAATGTTCTCAAGGCCAGGGCATTGCTTTCTCCTGGGGAGGCTGGGAATCTCCAAGGTGTTTCTCTGCTGAGCTGAGATTTCATGAAATAAGTTGTGTAAAGAATTTTACTGTAATGTCTTGCACTGAATACTGAATGCCGAACAAATGCCAGTCGTTGCTAAATAAATGCTGGTGCCTATGGAGGCCATGTCAAAAAAGGAAGTCCTTTCCAGTGAGAGATGCATGCTGAAGTATTTATGAGGGAAATGACACTGTGTCTAAAACTTGCTTTTAGAAATTCCAGCTAGAAAAAGTGCATATTTGGGGAGTGGGGATGGAAGGGGCGTAAGGGTGATAGATGAAACAAGATTGGCACCTGAAGAGATTGTTCAAACTGGGTGGTAGGGACATGGGGGTTCACTATTCCATTCCGTTTCACTTTGTGTGTGTTGGAAATTTTTCACGATAAAAGTTAAAAGACAGAGGGAAAAAATGATGTCAGTCTGACCCCTTCTTTTTGCCCTGGGCTCTGTTGTTACATAATATCAGAAGGGATCTGAATGTGGGGAATTTGATTATGGGATTTTTCGCAGTGTGACTTCAACAAAGGGAAAAGTATGATGGATTATTTCTGGAGAGTGGAGCTGGCAAGGTTTCCAAGAAGAGTGATGTTGAAATGAATAATGGAGATTCCTTGCTCAGTGATGCAGCCCTCGGGCTTTTGTCAAACGTTCTGGGAAATCGTGGAAGGGGCTGGTGTCACTCCTGAGGCTTAGCACTCGTGCAATGCAGGAAACAGCCACACATTCTCTGTAGTTGCCCTCAGTCCCTCAAGGATGCTGGGATTTACTTGGACTTTATACCCAGGGCTGTGGCCAGGACAGTGCAGCAGTCGCAGGTCAGGCGAGCATCCTGGCTCCCTGGACGTGGCGTTCTCAGATGCCTCAGTGTCTTCCAGGGGTGCGGGGGTCGGGGTGGGGGGCACCGTTGAGAGAGTGTGTGCAGCGCATTCAGGCATGGCAGCCAGTCTCCGGTATTCTCACTGATTCCCACTAAGCCCAGAAAGGAGCACTGGAATGCAACACGGGAAGTTCCCTCTTTTCAACCCCTGTCACTGGGCTTGGAGGGTGGGGTGGAAACTGGCCTCTGGGTTACCACACCCAGCTCCCTATCCACTCTGGCCAGAGACTTTACATCCTCAACAGCTGCTGTCTGTGTTTGGCTCTCAACTCAGTTGCCTTGACCCAGCTCCCAGGGACCAGTTTGCAGGGGACAACTGTGACACTGGCAATCCGATCATAACTGACCTGCACCCTCTCCTTCCCTCCCCCCTCCCACCCCTGCCGCATACATCGTATGTTCTCACTTCATTTATAAGATGGGATTTATCTTGGGAGCATCACTGATTTGCCCCACAGTTTTGCTCTGAACTTTCTTAGGACTTATTCTGAAAGCTCATCACTTCAAGTGGGTGGGGAACTGGCTCACTTTTTCAGTGAGTTTCAGTGGAATAAAGAATAAAGTGATGGAGATATCTTCGTCTTGTATTGCTTGGACCACTCTAGGGGGTAAGTCTGGACAGTGAGTGGTGCTTTAGGAATCATCTTGGCTCTTTGTCATAGTTAATTTTACAAATCAAGATATGACATGGGCTATGAACTCTGTGGTACTGCCTTTTTAAGAGCTCATAATCCCTTAAAAATCATTTAAATCCTTCAATATGGTAATAGCACTCCTGGAAATTTCTACAAAGGAAATAATTCAAAAGAAAAAGAGGGGAGGAAATCTCTATATGGACTTAAACATTTATGGGAGAATAACTTATAGTAGTGAAAACTGGAAACATCTTGATGTCCAGCAGCAGAGGTATGATTAAACAAATTATGATACATCTGTGGAAAACAATGTAGCCACAAAAAATGATAATTAGGAAGACTATGCAAGGAAAGTGAAAGTGTTTATTAAGTGATATTAAACAAAAAAGTGGAACACAAAAATTATATGAACATTATGTAATTATATTATAATAATGTAATTCCTATATCTGACTGAAGACTGAAAGGAAATCTGGAAGAAGAGAAAGCAGTTGTGTTAAGTGGTAGAAAAAAACGAGTGATGTTTTTCTTTTTAAATACTTTTAGCATTGTTGTAGACTTATTTTGGTAATAAATAATTCTTTAAAAAAAAAGAATACTCAAGCTTCTTAACTTGTGATTGTTGGAACTTTGGGCAGTAAGTGAGAAAATATTCAAAACCTAGAGGAAGTCACATCAGCAACTATCAAGTCTTGAGCTCAGAATGTGACATTGATAATAGGAGGAGTCAGGTGAGAGGATGTAAAGATAGCAGACATAGAAAACAGGTCCAAGAAGGCACTGTGGGGGAAAGGATTTGCATAGTTGAATATGTACAAAAAGGAACAAACTCACATCCATTCAATAGCCTGTACTGAGTCTAATGATACCTGTGAACAGAGAGAGAGAGAGCAAGAGCCAAAGAGGCATTTATATTAGTCTTTCTCTTTATCTCTTTGAAATGCACATTGTCCCTGAGACATCAATGGTCCATTTTGGGGGTCTGATCCTTTCCCTGGAGGCAGCTAAGCAACTCCTCTGGAGGAATGATTCAAATCATTCCTGATTTTTAAATATTAATCCTTGGCCAACTTAATTAATCATAGTATACCAACAAGCCTTTACCCATAGGAGATGAATCCACCCCAAACTGCTCTTTTCCCATAATCTTGCCTTAAACGTGGGTGGGTAGCTCAGGGCAAATTCTGGTCCCAGGCTGCCAATGTTGTGTATTAATGGAGTGAAGCTGGTTGACAGTCTGCAGCCTAAGATGGTTTTTGGAGGAGAATTTATGTGCCAGGGTTAATTACAGCTTGACTTAAATCTTAGATTGTGGATGGACCATGAAAAAGGCAGTTTGATGACTACTATGTGGTCAGGTGAACCCAGATACTTAGATCTTTTAAGAGGAAAAAGAAAAACTATAAAATCATCTCCAGGGTACAGACACTGTGGTAGGTCCAGGGAAAATTACAAGTTTTGGGTTAGACAAGACTCCTGTCCACAATCCAAAAGAGTGTGTTGGGGAATAGGATAGAAACACAGATAGAACTCAAGTCAATAAACACGTCTCACAGAACGAAATACAAGTACCTCAAAGCAATAAACTTTGAGTTTAGGTAATCTGGGTTTAAATCCCAGCTAGGCTCTTTGATCAACCATACGATCTTAGACAAGTGTCCATGAGTCAGTTTCATTTTCTGTAAAATGAGAATGAATAATAACTGCCTCAAAGGCAAGTATGAAGATTACATAAGATAATGCATTTGAGAATCTGTTGAATCCAAAATGTGAACTGTATAAGGCAGTGGCTCTCAAACTTGGCTGCATATTGGAATCACTCAGGGAGTTAAAAAAAAAAATAGTGATGCCTGGGTCACTCCCCCAGAGATTCTGAATTAATTGGTATCATGTGTGGCCTTGCAGTCAGATACTTAGAATTGTAGAAGAGAAACAAACCCATAACTATGGTTGGAGATTTCAATACCCTTCTCTCAATAATTGATGGAACCAGTAAGATAGAAAATCAGTAAGGAAGTAGAGGACTTGAGCAATGCTATCAATTAATTTGACTTAATTTGACATTTTAAGAACATTCCACTTAACAATGTCAGAATACATAGTCTTTTCAAGAGCACACAGAACATTTTCCAAGATAGACCATATTATAGCTATAAAATAAGTCTTAAGAAATTAAAAAATATCCAAATCAGACAGAGTGTATTCTTTGATCACAGTGGAATTCAAGCTAGATATTAATAACAGAAAAATAATTGAGAAATAGCCAATTATTTGGGGACACATTTTCACACTTTAAAATAACCTATAGGTCAAAGAAGAAATCACAAGGGAAATTAGGAAATATTTGGAACTAAATGAAAATACAATGTATCAAAAATTTTGAAATCCAGCCAAAACATTTATAGGGAACTTTATACCACTAAACACTGTGCAGAAGAAGAAAGGTCTCAAACCAATGAGTTTAGATTCTACCTTAAGTAACTAGCAAAAGAGCAAATTAAACCTAAACCTACGCAGAAAAGTGTAAACTATAAAGAGCAGAGAAGAAATTAGTGAAATAGAAAACAGAAAAATAAGAAAGAAAAATCAATGAAATCAAAAGCTTGTTCTTTGAGAAGATCAATAAAATTGATAGACTTCTAGCCAGACTTCTTTTCCTGAAAAGAAGAGAGAGAAGACACAAATTACTAATACCAGGAATGAGAAAGGTGATATCACTACAGATTCTACAGACATTAAAAGTATTATAACAGAAATAAGAAAAGCTTTGTGCCACTAAATATGACCAACTTAGAAGAAATGGAAAAATTCTTTGATAGATGCAATTTATCAAAGCTTATTCAAGGAAAAAACAGGTAACTCATATAGCTCTACATCTATGAAATAAATTGAATTAGTGGTTAAAAATGTTCCCATAAAGAAAACTTCAGTCCAAGATGGTGAATTCTACCAAATATTTAAGGAAGAAATAGTACCAGTTCTACACACAACCACTTCAAGTAAGCTGAAGAGGATGGAATATATCCCAACTCACTCTATGAAACCAGCATTACTCTGATATCAAAACTAGACAAAAACATCAAAGAAAAGAAAACTAGAGACCAATATCTCTCAAGAGAATCAATGCAAAAATTCTTAAGCAAATTTTAGCAAATAGAACTAACAGTATATATAAAAGCTAATAAATAATAAGCAAGTGCGTTTACCTTGAGAATGCAAGGTTAGTTTGATATTTGAGAATCAATCAATGTATTAACACCACATTAACAGACTTCAAAGAAAAAGTATATGAGTGTCTCCATAGGCACAGAAAAAGAATTTGACAGAATTCAAGATCCATTTCTGAGTTTTACAAAAGCAACTCTCAGCAAAGTAAGGAGCTTCTCAACTTGAGAAAGGGCATCAATGAAAAACCTAAAGCTAACATCATACTTAATGGGAAAGACTAACCGTCTTTCCTCTAAGACCAAGTACAAAGCAAGATTGTCCACTGTCGTTATTTATATTCAACAATTTACTGCTTCTAGCTAGTACAATACGGTAAGTAAAATAAATAAATAAATAAATAAATAAATAAATAAATAAATAAAACCCAGACTGAACAAGAAGTAAAACTGTCTATATTCTCAGACAACATAATTATCTATGTAGTAAATTCTATGGAATCTACCAAAAAGCTACAAAACTAACAACTGAGTTTAGGGAGGCTGCAGGATACGAGATCAATATTAAAAATCAACTGTATTTCTTAATAGTTTCAACAAACAGTTGGAAATTGAAATTGTATAAACATTAGCATTTATAATTGCATAAAAATATCAACTACTTAAAATTAAACCTCAAAAAAGGAGTCTAAGACCTGCATTGTTGAGAGAGTAAAAGATGACTTACAGATATGGTGAGATATACTGTGTCTATGGACTGGGAGATTAAAAATTGTTAAGATGTCAGTTCTCCCCATGTAGAGCTACAGAATCAATGCAATCCCAACCAAAATTCCACTAGACTTTTTTAAACCCCAAAACTGAAAAACGCTGTAAAATTTAAGTATATTCTAAAAATCTTATTTTTCTTAGAAAAAGAATGAAGTTGGATTTCAAGACTAATAATAAAGCTATAGTAATCAAGACAGTGGGAGATTAGCATAAAGATAAATCAATGGAGCAGAACGGAGAACTCAGAATAGACCCCACAAATATATGGTCAGAATAGAGAAAGGCCAGAGATTTCAATAAATGTTGCTGAAACCATTGAATTGCCATATGCACAAAATAAACATCATACCAAATCTTGCATCATACATAAAAATTAAATCAAAAATGGATCATAGACCAATATAAAACCTAAAATTATAAAACATCTTTTTTTTTTACATTTTTTAATTGGGTCGTAGTCAGTTTACAAAGCTGTGTCAATTTCCAGTGTAGAGCACAATTTTTCAGTTATACATGAACATACATATATCATTGTCACATTCTTTTTCACTGTGAGAAAATTACAAAACTTCTAGAAGAATATATGGGAGAAAATCTTTGTTTCCTTGGCTTAGGTAAAGACTTCTCAGTTATATCACCAAAAGTGCAATCCATAAAATATTAATAAATTAGACCTCATCAAAACTAAAAACTTCTGCTCTCTGAAAGACATTGTTAAGGGGCTAAAAAGATCAGGAGAAAGTATTTGTCAATCACATATCTGACAAAGGACTTGTATCCAGAATATATAAAGAACTCTTTTTTTTTCTTTTTTTAATTGAAGTTGATTTACCACATTGTGTTAGTTTCAGGAGTACAGAAGTGATTCAGTTACACACACACACACACACACACACACACACACACAGAATATATAAAGAACTCTTAAAATTCAACAAGGAAACAAAACCAAACCCAACTTAAAAAATAGGCAAAATATTTGAAAGACTCTTCATCAAAGAAGATATAAGAATGGCAAATATACACATGAAAAGATTCTCAACATCAGCAGTCATTAGGGAAATGTAAATTAATACCATAATTGAGATACCACTACACATTGATTAGAATGGCTAAAATAAAAACCTATTCCTGGAGAGGATGTGGAACAACTGAAACTCATACATTTCTGGTGAGCAGGCAAAATGATACAACCACTTTGGGAAACAGTTTGGCAGTTTCTTTTAAAGTTAAATGTATATTTACCATACCCACTTCTAGGTATTTACCTAGAGAAATGAAAATTTATATGCTCATACTTGTTCATGAAGTTTTACAGCAGTGTTATCACAACTGCTTAAAACTAGAAACAATCCAAATGTCCTTCAGTGGTGAATGGTTAGGTAAACTGGAATATCCACACAATGGAATATTACTCAGCAATAAAAAGGATAAATTATTAATACATGCAACAATGTGGAAGAATCTCAGCATAATAATGCTGAGTGAAAGATGTCAAACCAAAAAAAAAGTATGTTTCCATTTATGTAAAATTCTAGAAAATGAAAACTAATCTATAGTGAGAGAAAGCAGATACATTGCTGCAGAATAAGGGGAGGGATCCCAAGAGACACAAGGAAATTTAGCTTGATCATGGTGATAGTTTCACAGATATATAACATATATCAAAATTCACCCTAGGATACACTTCAAATATGTGCAGCTTATTATATGTCAATTAAATCTCAAGAAAGCCACATTAAAAACATTATCTAGGTGACTTTAATGTGCAGCTGAGTTTGAGGACACTGAAACATACATAACTATCATAAGTCCTTCAGTCTTTGGCTTAGAGCTTGGCTGCCATCAACCCACAGAGAATCTTCTATGGTTTAGATTCCAGACCTGTTACAAATCTGAAATCTACAGGATAACTCCAGAATGAGCATACAAACCACCAGATAAATTTATTTGAGTAGGTCCAGGGCCTTCAGTTTAAACTGCAGGGAAGTACTAGATAAAAATTACTAATCGGAAATGAAATACAACAAGAGGCTCAAGCCTTTAAGCTTCCAAGGTTATAAATCACACACAGTGCAGAGACAAGTTTGGAACTGGTAACTCGGTGAAGTTGCTCTTCCCATCCTTCATAGACTCAGCTTCTGTACTACCCTTACTTTATTAGAATTTGGGGTTTGAACCCACTCCACTTTCGGGTTCTCTTTCCTTTGACCTAATTTACAGTGCTTCCAAGAATAGGTACTTGAACGTATTGAAGAAGTTGCTAACTTTGTTATGCTATGCAAGACTTCCTTAAACGAGTATATTTCCCCTTTCCTCTCAATGACTCAAACAGGACAAACTATAAAGGACCTGAAATTGGCTGAATGAGACCGGTCTATCCACTGTGCTCAGTTTTGCTCAGAGGCAGAGGGATGACTCAGAGTGTCATATTTGCACCTTCAATATGCATATGAATCACGTGGGGACCCTGTCAAAATGCAGATTCTGCATCAGCAAGACTAGAGTGGACCCCAAGATGCTGCATTTCTAACCAGCTTCTCCTTGATAACGCCGATGCTGCTAGGTGGGTTTCAAGGCAAGTGACCTTTCAAAGTCCTTTCATGCCTAGGACACTGTGAAGCAATCATCACCCTAATAGGGAAGAAGAGAGCATTCAAGTCAAAGGAAGGAAATCTGTGTCAGCCCCGCCTCTGATGACACTCCGTTAAGAAACCCCTGCATTACTTAAATGCTTATACATCTGGTAAGGGTAAGGCTTCATTTGTTGTGAGCAGCTCAGAGTGTTTAAAAAACCTTGTTGATTGGATTTGCTTAACTTTTTCTGAAAAGGATTTGTAACAGAATGGTTTGTGTAGAGTTAGTCAACCCAACTTAAACCATTTTATCGCTGTTGCATCCAACCATCTCCTGTGTGTGCCCCTCCCCTTTTTTTCTCATAAAAGATACACAACATTGAAATATGAGACTCTAATGTTTAGTATACTACATAGCTGATGTTCTCAGTTCTTATGACAAATGGGCTCATTTCTCTCTTAGTGAGAGGATTATATCGCATGTCCTGAATTTTCCTTTTTTTGAGGCAAAGATAGCTCTGGTAACAGCAGCAGTTGCTTTTCATGATTTACAGTTATAGTAAAATCCCTTGGAAAGAATTGTAGGACAGCACTGAAGCCCGGTCATGAATCTTCCTGGGGAAGCTGGCTGCAGCCCTTGGGTGGGTCTTTCTCACCCACTTCTTACTTTCCTCCCCCTCTGCTTTGTACATCATACTGCATGCTTTTTTTTTCCAGAGCAAATTCTCGATTTTTGGAAAGGAACAGAGTAGCTTAGTTTTGCCTAAAAGTGACACATTCAAACAAACGTAGTTAAAATATATCTGAATTTGCAATTGAAACCAAGTGTCCTTGATGGGCTGAAAACCAGGCCAGTCTATATTTTCATCAAAATCCTTATTATGGGTAATTTTCCATCTCAGTTTACCTTGCTCTTTAAATTAGTTCATCGTGATTTTCAATGAAAATAACCGGGAAAAATGCACCCACAAAAGCTCAGAGTAAATCTATATTCCTAGCTCTGTATTCCGTGTCCAGGTTTCCTTATTAAGTGATTACAAGAGCAATTTTGTGTCTTTCAAGTCCATTTCTGCAGAAGAATTTGAATCACCACTGGAATGAATGTGGTAACGAGAGCAGTTCTGTCAACAATATGTGACATGAGGGAGGGGAGCAGAGAAGCTGGGCTGTCTGGACGATGGTTTTGGATTGGGTTAGGGATTTTTGTTGTTGCCAGAAAACTCAGAGTTCAAAGGGAGTAGAGAAGCATATTGATTAGCTTTGGACTGGTCAAAGACTAGATTTATATCTGAATTTAACTAATGTTTTACACATGGTCTCCTTTGTGTTTAAAAGATGTACCCCGGGTTATTTAAAGACTAGGGCCAGCTGAAAGCAATTCCTCTTCTTGTCGTCTCTCCTCCAAATCACGACCATTTAATAGGCTGGTAGATATTAAATCTCTAGGAACAAAAGGGAGTGTGACTGGCCCAAATGACCTGTGATCTCTAAAGTCCCTGTTGGCGCCACAAGATCTTTGTGGCTTATTTTTTCCCCCAAACTTCCTATTCCAGAGGCCACATTTGTGGGGATATCTGGAGAACCAGGCTGACCACTTGCTCATCTGCCAGTTCATCTTTCTTTCGCCCAGTCTGTCAGTTATTTGGATCTGCTGCTGTAAATTTCAGCTCTACCATTAATTTTTGTTTAAAAATAATGTTGTTAACATTATGAAGTGCACTGTGCTAAGCACTTTACACGTATTATCTTAAGAATCCTCATGATACCCATTTTAGAGGTGACAAACCTGAGGCTCAGGCAGGTAACATAACTTGCTCAAGTCCTCAAGGCCAGGATCCAAAATACAGGCAATTTAACCCTGGACACGTGCACTTAACCACTGTGGATTCTGCTTCCTCCATCAGGAGGTTTTTACAGGACTTTAGAACTGAAGGAGTTTGGAGAGGGACAAGGATACAGACTCTAATGAAGTTGCTTCAAAGCTTCATAGTCATCCATTCATTCAACAATAATGTACTCCCGTTCAATTCTTCCAGAAGCACGCTTTCATTAAAGGTCATAGCATCGCTCTATAGCAGGCACCCTTTCCTGGTAGTGGTCCCCACACTAATTCACAGGGTAAGTCTTCTGTAGCCATGTTTCTATTTTAAAACCCACCCCTGCTAGTCAGAGCAGAATGAGGCCCAGGCTGGGTCAACAAGATTCCTTCTACTGGAAATCTGAAACTGGGAAGAAGAGATGGAGATTTAGCTTCTGATATGGACAGAACTGTGACGTGGAAACTCAGTGAAACATGAAAACTCAGGAACTGTAGGGAAGCCATTTTCTTCCACAAATGAGAGCAGAGAGAGGGGCTAAGGGAGGCGAGAGGAGAGGAGAGGAGGGAGGGGAAAGGCAGGTGGAGGAGGGGGAGGCCAGAGGAGAGAAGACAGATAATATGAAGAAGATAGAGCAGACACACAGAGTAGCTTGAGACCAGATAGGGGACTTTTTGCCAACTTTCCAGTACATGGATTTGGTTTTTCATGAAGCATCCTTATTTCCTTAAAAACACTCTTTGCTTAAGCTGCTCCAAGTTGATGTCTGTCCCTTGCAATCAAAATCCTAATTAATGCTCATTCAAACTCCTGCAAGACCCAGGAACTCAGACACCTTTGTTTCTCCCCAGAGCCCAACAGCAGACTCTGCAAACAATGCTTTGTTTCTGTTCTTTGTTCCAGTGTGCTCAAATCTTTCCAATTTATCTTGAGTCTTTATTCCATCATCTAATTATATGGCCTGAATCCAGTCTCTTTTCTCTCTTGCCTGCCTTACATTCTACCTTGAGATTAATCTTCCAAAACTGTGTTTCCCCCCATGTGTTACTTTACAGCTCAAAAATCTTCATTGGTGCACTTGCTCCTCATCGTGTCTCATGGAACACCAGGGGAGACGTCCCAGCATAAAAAGAGTTCTGTGGTCGAAGACTCTTGGGAAGTCAGCGTTCTCCCTCTCTCGACTTTGCCACATACATCAGCAGTGTTACAGGCTTTGAGAAATTCTGTTTATGAATCAAAGCCTCCACTCACCACCGAAAAACACAAACACACACCACTCAACTTGAATTTGATTCGATATTTCCTTTCTAGGTGTGACACCTCCAGGAGAAGGGGAATATCTACAGAATTAGGGCCAAGCAGATTTCTTGCCCTCTGCCCCATATATGGGTTACCTGATTTGATTGACCATTTATTTCTCCCTCGGCTGCAGTCAGGTGAACCTCCTTGCTTCCTGTGCTTTCTCCCCTCTGTATCCCCTCCACATAGCATTTTCCTTGCCCACCCGGACTCCAAGCTCCACCTCCTCCACGGAGTCTTCCCAAACCACTCAGTTCCACCTTGTGCTTGTACATTTCTCACCTTCTAAGGCCCTTGTGATTCGAACCACAGAGTTAGCAGTTAGGCATAGTCTGTTTCCACCTAACTCTTTGATACCTGTATGTCTGTCAACTGACAAAGAGTGCAAGTTTATGAAACATAAAAACCATATGCTTTCTTCTATAATATCTAGCTCAGGACTAGCACAAAAAACATTTTTAAGGATGATGCATTAAATGAATTGGGCCAATTCTCTGACGTAGAATGACAAATATTTTCTCTCCATCGGCTCAAGAATGGCCTGGTCATTAGAGGTAAGGATGCTCTAGTCTTAATGCCAGGCTTTCTCTGAGGCACTCAAGGACAGCTGATTGCTTCTGAGGAGTTACTCCCACCATGGCAGGGTTCTCTCAGGTACAGAACTTTGAAGGGATCCTTATCTGCTTGTAAGGGAAGAAGGTTAGCATGTCTGAAAACAGGGATTGTGCAGAGGACCTTGCCACAGTTAAAAGTCCGTGCTCAGAAATAGCTGAAATGCTCTTCCATATAAAATTGGTTAAATCTACAGTAGCCTACCCATGGCACGATATCATAAAAAGCTTTAATAGATCATATTGCAGAAGAATATTTAATGACGGGAAAATATTTATGATATATTGTTAAGTGAGAAACAATTTCAAAAAGAGAAGATACACTATGTTTATAATGTGATTATTGGGAGTTTGGTATTAGCAGATACAAACTATTATACATAAAATAAACAAGGACCTATTGTATAGCACAGGGAACTATATTCAACACCTTGTAATGGCCTATAATAAAAAAGAATATGAAAAGAAATATACATATATATGAATAACTATGCTGTATACCAGAAAATAACACAATGTTGTAAATCAACTATACTTCAATTTAAAATATAATAAATGAATAAATGAGGTGAGACAAAGAATATGCATTGAAACAACATCGGAATGGTAAATGAACATGTTGACATTGATTATATCTGGGTAGTGGGATCACAAGCATCTGGTTTTTTTTTTTTCAATCCCTTTTTGTACTTTTCTGTATTTTCCTGGTTTTCCACATTGAACATGTATTACTTTTGTAATCAGAAAAAAGTAATCCAAAACACAATTCCATGTTTTCTCTTTTCTCCCAGCTCCTGCCTTCACACTGAATGCTTGAAGTTACGTTCAGAGACCCAGAGAATCCTCTTTATTTTGACTTTGGGCCTTAACCTCTTGTTGGCTGTGGTCAGCTCTCTTTCTTCCACTAGGCTTACACAGGAATGTCCCAGGATCCACTGATAACCTGGGCACTGTCCAGTGTAGGCTTCTGAGCTGAGGATAAGGAACAGATCGAAATAACTTCTGCCTCCTTCCTTCCCCAGACATATTCTGACTCCTCTCACTCTGTTTTCCCCTTCTCGCTCTCTTTTCTCCTAGAAAGAAAATGCTGATGGATGTGGATATTGAAACCATCTTCTAGGGGCTAAGAAGAGACATGGAGGGAAGGCCTAGGACTGCACAATGTCCTCATGTGGGCATGTATAGCTTTACCTGATCACTGCCTAAGAAAGATTCCAGCTCAGCTATGAGTGGAAGAAAGAGCTGTTAGGTTGTGTGTTGAGAATATACACAATCCCTTTGACTTTTTCTCATGGGGCTGGGGAACCGTTTTAGTTGATTTAAACTATAGTTTTATACAGGAGAGCTGCTTCTTCTGCTGTGCTTTGTGCTTACTATGAACCACAGAGGGCATCCCTACTCATGTCAAAGATGAGTGAACGTTTTCTATGGAGAAAGTGACACAGTCTTACCCTATTTCAATGCCTCTCTCACTGCCACTCTTCTTGGCACTGGGTGACCTCCATCAATGCACAGATATTCCTCACGAAGAAAGCTGCAGCTCAGGGGGCTTGTTTTGGAAAAAGACACTGTACTTTGGCTTTAGTCCCTCCTGGGAGTTGGGGTCTTGTCTTCATGCCTGATTAAGGGGGATCTTCAGGAGCCTCTGCCCAGAGCCCTTCGGAAGCTTTGCCTGCCGTCGTTTAGGCAGGATGGGAGCTGAAGCATCAAGACCATAAAGGTTCTGAGATTCTATTTCTCCTCAGGACAGGACAAGCCTCCTGCCCCAGACCCTGCTCTGGCCTCAAGCCCCGGGCACAGCCATGCAGCTGATACCACAGCATCTCTAACTGAAATGTTTGGAGGGCCTTAAGAGCCTCACTTAACTGGTTTAGCCTTAGTGCAGAGGCTCCTTGCGTAACACTGGCGTCTTTCGAAAAGGAATACGTTGGCAGTCAGCCTGGAGGCTGCAATCCCTATGGGAGAGGAAGGCATGGCCTCCAGAAGGTCTCTGTTAACAGTGGGCATGGCGGAGGCCAGGCAAGCAGAACTATTAATCCATCTGCACCCAATGATTACAGAATTCTGTCCATCTGCCTCCAATGATTGCAGAATCCTGATAATGGCCTGGGTACTGCCCCAGACGTCTGGTACTGCAACATCCTCTACTGAGAAGGCACTTAGGGAAACAGGGGAAGAGAGAGGAGTTTCCTTTTCAAAAAGTCCTCACTTGCAGGATCCTGTCCTTTTGCCTTTACTCTCCCTGGTGCCTCTGTCAAACTGCACAGTCGTCCTTTGGTATCCATGGGGCATTGGTGCCAGGAGCCCCTGCAAATACCAAAAGCCATGGATGCTCAAGTCCTTTGTATAAAATGGCATAGTGCACTGAATACGGTCGACCCTCCATATCCATGGATTCAACCAACCACAGATTGAAATTTAATCTGCAGTCCGCTTTTGGCTGAATCCCCTTCGTGCAAAACCCACGAAAAGGGAATGCTGCCTGTACATTTATTGAAAAAAATCTGTGTATAAGTGGACCTAGGCAGTTCAAACCCTATGTTGCTCAAAGGCCAACTGTAATTGGCTCACTTAGGGCTGGGAGGACAGTTAAAAAGCAACTGACAATGGTGGGAACTGGGTAAGTCAGTGTCATTGGCCTGGGCCTTTATTTACTCCATATGTGGTCAATAGATAAAGTCACTTTATTACCTACCATCTGGGAGAGCCTATCTATCTACCTACCTACCTATCTAGTAATTATGAGCACACAGTTTGTTCATTCCAACGTGATCTAACTTTGCCCATGAATTACATATTTATAATCTGTTCAATTGCTCTTTTCTGGCTCCATTTTCCCCCTTGCTCTCAGCCCAGCCATTTCTGATGGGTGAGGAAGTAAGTCCCTCTGTGTCTGGGTTAGTTTCATTCATTACAAAAAAAAAAAAAAAGTACTGTTTGCCTACCATGTGTCAGGCACTGTTTGGCCATTTAAGATATACTTGTGAACACCTTAGAAAAGGACCCTTGTAGAGGGGTTGGGGAAGATAGACAATAAGCAATAAATATAAATACATACATTACATGGTACGTTAGGAGACAATACATGATATGGGGACAAAAAAAGAGCAAGAATGTGCAGGTTAAGGGTGATGGAGAGTGCCAAGGTGTAGGGAGAGGGCACATTTCAGTATTAAACAGGGTGGTCAAGTGGGCCCTGTTGGAAAGGTGAGACTCTAAAGACTGAAGGAGTGAGAGGATGGCAAGTAGATTTGTGGGGCAGGAGTGTTCAGGTAGAGGGTGGAGCTAGAGCAGAGGCCTCCATGTGGGAACACACCTGGTGTGTCTGAGGAGTATCAAGGAGGCTGGACTCCCAGAATGAGTGAGGAAGAGAGCACGCAAAGAGAAAGACAGAGTGAGTGGTGGGAGGAGCGGGCAGACAGCGCAGGACCTCCTTGGCCATTGTAAAGACTTTGGTTTTTACACCAAGAGTTGTTAAAAGGTAACCTTACAAGAAATAAGGGAGAGGAGGTTTTTGAAGGGTTCTGATTAGAAAGTGCTCTGATCTAAGGATCACTCTGGCTGCCGTGTTGAAGGCAAGAGCAAAAGCAGGGAGACTCGACAGGAGGCCAGAGCAGTAATCCAGGTAAGGGATGGTGGTGGTGGCTTAGACAAGGACGGCAGTCATGAAGGAGGTGAGAAGTGGTTGGATTCTGGGTGCATTCTGTCGTTAGAGCTAATTCCTGTCAGATCTGATGTACGTGGGAGAGGAAGACAGGAGTCAAGGATAACTCAGTGTTTTTGGCCTGAGCCACTGAGGGAACAGAATGGCCATCCCATTGTAATGGGAAAGACTGCAGGTAGATCAAGTTCGGGGAGCATCTCGAGAGTTTACTATTGGATGTCTTGACTTTGGAGATATGGAGCAGACAGTTGGATATATGAGTCTAGGGTTCAGAGAAGAGGTCTGAACTAGGAGTCTAAGTGTGGGTCATGGGGATATTAATTGTATTTAAAACTCCATATCTGGATGAGATCATCAAAAGAGGTGGATACAGAAGAGTAGAGGACTGAGGTTTGAGCCCCAGGCACTTCAATATTAGAGGTCAGGGAGAAGAGGAGGAGCCAGAAAGAGACCAAGAAGGTGGGAGCAGTGAGATAGGAGGAAAACCAAGAGAGCGAGGTGCGCTGGAAGCCTAGGGAAGGAAGAGTATCAGGAGGACCTGGTTGATTCTATCAGATGCTATTAATCAGGAAGATAAGAACTGAGAACTGACCATTGGATTTAGTAAGTCATGGTAACTCTGATCACAAAAACTTCTGTGGAGCAATGAAGGGGATAGGCCTGATTTGGGGTTGGTTTCAGAGGGAACTGGAGGAGAGGAATTGGACATAGCAAGTGGGAATGATCCTTCTGAGGAATCTGCTCTGAAGGGGAGCAAATGGGACAGAGGCTGCCAAGGGAAGTACAGTCATTAAAAGGCTTTGTTTTTGTTTTGTTTTTGTTTTTGTTTTAAATAATAACATGTTTGTGTGCTGATGGAACGAATCCAGGAGAGAGTAACAATTTGGCGTAGGAGAGAAAAGGAAGAGTCACTGAGTAATGTCTGTGGGTCGGTGAAAGGGACTGGAATGCATGCACAAGTGGAGGAATTTGCTTTGGATGGATGGGTCACTCCTGATGATGGTGAAAAGGCGAAGTACGAAGATGCAGCTGCTGGACAGGGAGTGAATGTGATAGTGGGAATCTGCAGACTTTTCCTCTGGTTGCTTCTATTTTCCCAGTGAAAAAAGAATCCAATTAGATTCTTTTAGAATTCAGCTAAGTGTGAGAATGAGAAGGAAATATTAAGGGTTTGAGAAGAGAAAAGAAGGTATGAAACTGTCATCCAGGAGCATAGGTGAGTTTACGGGTCAGGGAAACACATGCATGACTGTTGGACAGCATTAACGGCCCACTTAAGTTTCATCATCATGAACTTCAAACGTGATCACGCCGCGTGGTTGTGTGTGTGTATTTCTCTAGCTAGGTATGGCCATGACATTTACACTGAGTCAGGAGGGGAGTGGGACATCGGGCAGGGGTGGGCAACAGTGAAGGGTGGTGGGATCAATTGACTGGAGGGTTCCAGTGGGTCAGAGGATGTTTGGGATTGGGAAGGAGGTGAGCTGGAAAGTTAGGAGGCTGGAGTCAGTAGGATGAATGAAACTGAGATTATGGAAGAACTGCAGTTTTGTGTAATCACAACTACGGGTTGAGTAGAGGGAAGATCATCAGAGAAGTTCAGGGACTGAGAGGCTTGGGTATTGGAAGGGTCATCTAGGTGCATATTGAATCATCAAGAGTCAAGACACTATTGGAGAGAGTGACGGTGAACAGAGATCTAGAGTAACTGAAAAATGACCTCTGAGGGTCAGGAGAAGACAGTAATGATTGATAACATCTGATGACATGAAATTCAACATGGTGTGTAAGGGAATACTTCTAAAAGTGATACTGAGGTGTAAGGACACTTCTCTCACCTCCAGGCCTACTGATGAGAGCCGTGAGAGAAAAGTCAGTCCCTGCTGGAGAAGGCTGTGGGGGCAGCAGCACACTCATTGGAGAGCTGGGTGTCCTGTAGGGAAAGAAGTGAAGAGGATGCTCAGAGAGTAGGTTGAGGATAAAGGAGATTTTGCTAATCATGGATTATGAACCCCAGAGGTCAAGGAGAAAGAGTTTCAGGAGCAGAGGAGGTGGGAGAAGCCACACAATAGGGAAAGACAGGGCCTCCTGGGAATTGGAGACCTGGACATGAGGTGACCTAGGAGATTTCAGGACTGACATACACAGGGACAAGGACACTGGATACACAGCAGATGATGGTGGCAAGGCTGAGTGCTGGGATTTCAGGGGCTCCTGATGAGGTGGGCAGGTGAGAGGAGACTCTCTGAATAGTGTGCCCCTGACCCAGCTTGGCAACTCCCTGGAGGGGCCTCTCCTACTCATTTCCTGCTCTCTAATTTTTCGCCTTTTCCAAAGGCTGCACCTAACAGTTGTGACGATTCTGACTGCCATGTTATCCACTGATTCTGAAAGAAGTCGGACAGACCTTCCTGTCTGGTAACTGAATTTCCTGTTTCTCTAAATGCCCTCAAAGTACTTCATCACATCCACCCCCTCCACACCCAGTGTACACATCCGGGGCTCTGTTGACACACTTGTCCCATGGACTACTGCCAAAAAAGTCTGGGTTCAAATATTCACAGGGCTGAAACCCTCCCAGATGGGCATTTTGGGAAGCGTGAGGGGGTCCCGAGGTCTAGCAGGCAGTCCGTCTAAGGCTGTCTCATCTGTGCTTGCATCTTCATTCAAAACCTCTTCTCCTCTCTGCCTGCACAATAAATTGCTTTGGCAGGAAAGCTTCCAAGTCCGGGGAAGGTGGTTTCCCCTCATGTGGTCCACATTTCAGAGAGCACAGCTGCTCACCATCTTGGTGAATGAGACCGTGCTTCAGTTCCTGGCTGCTCAACCCCAGTTAATCACTTGGTCCCTGTCTTCATTCAGCTTCTCTTCTGGGCTTAGCTCTGTCCTGGTTGAAAGCCAGACCCCCTTTGGGCTAGCTCATAGCCTGAGACGGCAGCCCTCTAATCACCTCCAGGGTTTGTTTCTGGAAAATCTCCACGGCACTTCCAGAAGGAGGTTTGGGGAAGGGAGCCCAGGATGCTAATAAAACCACGGTGTTTGCTGAGGTAAATAAAAGGATGAGCTCCCGGGAAATAGGTGATACTCTGACATCCACGTCAGCTGGTCGAACACCAATTTCTCACCTCTTCTAGGACCTCAGAAATCTGCTCTGCTCTGATAAGGCCTGATGCCTTGTCTAGGGGAGCCCCACTTTCTTTCCTATCCCCACTTTAACTTACTTCAATTATTCTTCCTTATCCAGCTTTCAAGAAAATTGGCATTTAAATTTGCTGACCCCTATCTCCCTCACGTAAATGCAGTTACTCACTGGAGAGGTAACTGTTGAGTGTAACTGGTCAAAATGCCAATGGGCCAAGCAGGAGGAGGGTAGTAAAAGACAGGAGGGGATGGCTGGCACTATGGTAGCCTGCACAGTGCATGTCAGTGTGGCCAGCTCTTAAAACTGGGACAGAGAAGCTAAAGAATCCAGATATTTCTGTACAAGCTTCCAATTTTAAATGTTTGGTAATTAACTTTGAAAAAATGCTAGGAAAGGCACACAAAATATACCTCTGGGTCATGTTGGCTCACGGCCCAAGGTGAGATACCAGTGACCTGTGTAAATTTCAGCCCACATCTGGTTCTGTGTTAAGTACAATGGTTCCTTCATGGTTTCCTTTCAGTAAGAAGACCACTTGGGGCTCCTTGTGGCCCTGAAATCACACAGGAAGGGCTGACCTCGGTGACTGCATCCAGTCCATTCAGAGTCCTTCTTCTTTGGATAGTTTGTTCCTCTATACACTGGGGACGTGGAGTAGGCTGCCTGGCCCTCTCAGGAAAGCCGTCAAGTTCAGTTAGGCTGTAATCACTCCGATCTGCCTGAGGCCAGTGGGTGTTACAGCAAAGTCTTCCTCACTGTGAAAGGCAGCTGAAGGCTGAAGTGGGGTCATTCTCATCTCTAGTCAGAGACCCTAGGAGTTGATTTCCCCACAGCAGGTTACCCGCCAGAAGTTCTACATGTGACCACCGGAGTCAGATCCCTGGGTTCAAAACTCTCCTTTGCTAGTTAATTAGTCTCTCTGACCTCAGTTTCCTTATCTGTAAAATGGGGAATTAAAAGAACATCCTAAGTAGGATTCCGTGAGATGAGCTGGCCAAGTGCTACCTTAGCACAGTGACTGAAGAGTAAGCTCCCACACTGGAAGAGGGATGTGACTTCATTTTTTAAACAGGGATCTATTTAGTATTTAGTTAAAGCTTATTTTTACAGCCACGTTTGAAAACTGGTGGTTCAGAACTGTTTCACTCACCATCTTCAAACCTGCCTTGCTCTGGCCACTTTCTCCCCAAGTTATCATGTCTCTGCGTATCCTGGGGACAATTTTTGTATCTGAGTCTCTTTACCCCAGGTGGTGGGACTTCATTAACCTTTTTCCTGGTGTTGTCTCTTTGTGTCCCAAAGGCTTCTTCTCAACTGCATCCCGATGCCAAGTCCCAGGCTCAGGAGACTGGCTCAGAACGTCCCACTAAGCTCCTGGGCACCAGCCTGTTGGGAAAGGCTATATCCCCTCTTTGCATATATGTTCTTCCAGCTTCTTTCACCTTCTTTTAGATTTACTCCACCTCCAGCCTGCTACCACCGCACCCCACCTCCCAACAAAAAGTGCTATCAAAATCTTGGAATCAAACTTTAAATTTAAAAATGTGACTTAGTTTGTTGCCTTTCAACCAAAGGCAGCATCCCTCATCCATCTTGAGAGAGGAGTCAGCATTTCCGGAAGACTGGACACAGCGTGGGGTTCCTGGGAGAAGCCTTTTAAAAATACCAGGGGAGGGAGGGAGCGGTCTGCGATTGGGAGTTAGGGAGGTATATCCGGAGTAGAGAGAAAACTCTCAGGTTAGGCAGACGGGGGTCTCGGGAGAGGAAAGGGAAGTCCGCCCCTCCCACCGCGGGGAGACCAGCCTGCAGCGCAGCGATGGCCGGAAGTGCTGGGCTCAGAGGAGGGAGGGTGGCTGGGTGGATGGGGAGGGGCTGCCTGAGCGCTGATTCTCCCTGCTGGACTGGGATATTTATAGCACCTGTGTTTCTGGACCTGTCTCCACCTGGATTTATGCGGTCTGTGGCTGGAGCGTGTGTGGGGAAAGAGACGGGGGGTGGGGCACATCTTGCTTCAAGGGCTGATTCTCAGCCTTGGGACTCTGGCTGGAATGGAAGTTGCAAAATCAAAACAAGGGGCCATCTGGGGGAACACCGAGGCAGAGCGGCTCTTCCGTGCTGCCTCTGCAAAGCAGCCGGCGGTTAGGCCCGGTGAAACACGGGGCTTTCCAACCCCACCTAGTGTTACACTGACCGCAGCCGTGGGCGTGGGTGGGGCAGGTGTGGGCGGCAGGGGAAGTGGATCCCACCCTCCCAGTCGCCTAGGGGCTCTGGCTTTCTCCTTCCCGGCCCCTCCTCCAAAGGGTTAAAGGCGGAAAAAAATGTTCGCTCTCCCAGGGGAATCTGCACTTCGAAAGAGGAGCCCCGAGAGCACGTGGTGGCCCATCTTCTGTTCAGACCCGCAGGTAAAGTCCACATCTGCGGACCCACCATTCGCCTCCGCACCCTCAACTTCCCCTAACCACTGCGTGTCTGGTTGCCCTCAGACTGCGATGACATCATTTAAAAAATGAAATAACTGTCCTTTAGGTTCTTCAAGAACCTAGGAGGCAAATAATCCCAAGGAAGGCTGTATGGCCAGTCCTTCAGGCATGTTTTAGATACATGCCCTGAGCAGGCCCCGACGGGGTGGCATCCTACCTGTAAAGCCACCCCCACTGCACCACAGCAAATTAGACTGGAGAAGAGGCTCTGGGCTCGGTGGGAGGCAGATCCAGGAAAGTTAAGGACAGCGGTGGTACCTAGAGAAACGAAAACATCATTGACATTGGTTCAGCCATTCCTTTTCTCATTTAACCTCAGGGCGGCACAAATAAGGTAGCACTGTTGTTAGGGTGCCCATTTCACAGATGGAGAAACTGAGGCTTAGAAAGGCTAAGGGACGTGCCCCAAAGTGACGTAGCAAGGACCACCTTCAGTTCCAAACTCGGAATCTGGGGACCTGGGAGGAGGGCCGCGGAGGCGGGAGGGCGGGCGCGGCGCGGGAGCGGTTCCGGCGGCAGCGGCGGCGGCGGGAAGGAGTCGGGTCCCAGGGGCGAAGCACAGGCCTGGGGCTGCCGCGAGGGCCGGTTTGGTCGCCGGGGACGAGGGACAGCCCGCCGGGAATCCGGAGCAGGACGGCTAGGCCGGGGCAGCTGCCAGACGGGGCTGGTGTGACTGGCCCGCGCCGCCGGCCCCCACCTCCAGGCCGCGCTGCGGTCGGGCAGCGAGCAGGCCACATACCGCGCGGCGCAGAGGAAATGGCTGGAATTCCTCCCGCGGCGCCTCGCTCGGGCCTCGGGGCGGGCGGGGCGCTGGCGAGGGCTGCCGGGCTCCGGTTCCCAGCTCCGGGCACCGGCGGGGGACCTCTCCCCTGGGAGCGCCGCCGCCACTGCCTGCCAGCATCTGCGCTCTCAGAACACGCGAAGGGGCACGGACTCGGCCTCCGCACAGACTCTTCCCGCCCCGCCCGGCCTCCTGCCCCCTTAACCTGTCTCTGGCGCTGGTTGTCTGGGCCAGCCATCTGCGGAGCGGTCCTGCACCCTTTCTGAATCCCGTGCTGAATCCCCTGCTGCCTCCCGGCTGATCAGGCATGGGGCCTCAGCCTCTGGGGTGGCTCACAACACGCACAGCACGCGAGGGGCCCAGCAGAACAGGATGCTGAAGCTCCAGGCAGTGAGGCCTCTGAAAGTCCCAGCCTACGCTTTTGGAAAGCCCTGGCCACGGATACCTCCAAATGTTCTGGGCTATTTAAATGTTTGTTAAATGAATGAGAATTGGACAGGCACAGTACAAACAGAAGCTGAGACTAAAGGAAGAGCAGGCCAAAAGTAGATCCTGCTAGAAAGTGCTCATGTTTGCTTCCTGCGTTCGCAGAGAAACTGCTACCTAGACCTGTCCTGGCCTCTCTTAACCTGCCATCCAAGGCAAGCCCCGCCCAGAGTGCCCCTCACCATTACTTCCCCAAGACCACCTGCACACCTTGATCCTAACCTTAATCCCAAGGCCCCTTCTCACTCTCTTACCCTGGCTTTAGTATCTGAGCTTGGTTTAGTTGGTAAGCACCTTTTTCTCTATCCTACCCTCCCCCACCTCCACCTCCAGTCCTTCCCATGCTGGTCCTCCTCTATCTCTCTGTCCAGGGCTCAGGAGGGTCTGATTCCACGTGAAGTGGGGCTGTACAGCCATTCCAAATGGGACTGGGGCACAGAGCAGGTGCCCAGGCCCAAGGCTGGGGGCAGAGATGGTGCTGGTTGTGTCTGCTTGGCCCGGGGGGTGGGGGTGAGTTCAATTCCAGGAGCAGGGCAGGGACAGGGTTTCTGAAATTGATCCACATCTCTGAGTCCAGGTTATCAGCTCAAATTTCCACCCTCTCTAGGGGATTCTGAGCAACCAGACCTAAAATGGGGGAGGGGTGGGAGGAGAAGGTGGGGGTACTCCCCTGCCAGGTCCTGGGAGGTAATAGGAGATCAGAGGCAGGCCTGTCCTAACGCACTTACCCCTCCTCAGCCAGGCATACGTGGTGGTGGAACTGGGGAGGGGCAGGGGATGAGGTGTCATTTCCAAGGCTGCCCCTGGACACTTGCCCATGAGGAGCAGGCCCAGGAGGCCTTGGCAGACCCTTCGTACAGACACAGGCAGACAGAAACACAGACAGCTCACAGTGACAGTCTTGGTTCTGGGAATTTTGGAAGTCAAAACCCCTACATTTTTCACAAGAAAAAGGAACAAATTTTGGCATCTTTGCTCCAGAAACAGGAACTGTCCAAGACAGTGACCTCTGATAATCACTTCCTCATCTCAGTGCTCAGAAGCTGGTGGGCTCCCTCAGCCCTTCTGTTTTCTCCCCAATGTGCTGTGGGTGGGGGCCCGAGGGTTTTAGGGGAGAAAAGGGAAGGACAGGAGAAAGGCATAGCAGAGGGGAGGGAGGCAAGGAGGAGAAATAGTCTTAAAGTGTCTCCTTGAGGACTGAGGAGGCCGGAAGCCAGATGAGGATGGGGTTGGGACCAGAGGGCACCTCATGGGTGCTCGGTGGAAAGAACACCCACATCGTGTGTTCCTTAGAACTCACGGTTCTGTAGACTTGTGTCTCATATTGCCCCTTCTGCATTTACTGAGCACCTATTTCATGTCCAACAATTTGCTAGGTATTGGTTGAATAAGAGAGATTTTTCCCTTGAAGAGTTTAGAGCTGAATAGAAGGAACTGGCATTCAAAAAAGAAAGCATTTTCTATGTAGTAGTTTGTATCTGCTAATCCCAGCCTCCTAATTTACCCCTCCTTCCCCTTTGGTAACCATAAGTTTGATTTGTACGTCTGAGTCTGTTTCTGTTTTGTAAATAAATTCAAAATATATAAACAACAAGGTCCTACTCTGTGGCACAGGGAACTATATTCAATAATATAGCTTGTAGTAACCTATAATAAAAAAAGAATATATACATACATGTGTGTATAACTGAATCCTTATGCTGTACACCAGAAACTAACACAGCATTGTAAATCAACTATACCTTAATTGAAAAAAAAATAAAGCATTAATGTAATGAAGCCAACGATAAGAAAGAGAGGAGGGAGAGGCCACATCAGGGTGGATGAAGCATGAAAGGCCTTAGGAAGAGGTCACGTTTGAAGTGGGCCTTGAAATGCAGATGGGTGTTTGCCTGTGGGAGATGGGGAAGGAGGCCCTTCCAGGGCAGAGGAACTGCGGTCAGCAAAGGTGCAGGGGAGGGCAAATGCGAGCACCTCCAGGACGCTTAGAGTGTCGGGCAAAAATGGGTACAAAGCAGTAATGGGAGAAACAGCTGGAGCAGGAAGTGGGTCCACTTTGCAGACGGCCCTGAGTGCCAGACTGAGCTATGTGGGATTCCTCAGAGGGCCACGCGGAGGACTTGACTGGCAATGGCAGGACATAGGCAGCACCACGTGCTGCTGGCAGCTCGGAGAAAGGAGTGAAGCAATGCGGAGATGGGGAAGCAGCCAGACCTATCCGTGATAACTCAGCCAGACTATTAAACTGTTTTATAGTCCCGGCCCCTCTTATGTGCAGCTGACCTGAAATTAATCCCACTAAGTACATCTTTGTTGGTTCAAGGTTTTTGCTGCAAAACTCTGAGCCTCGGTTGCCCTGTGGGAGCAAGGTGACTGTTGAAGTTGGTACCTGTGCTCTGGTGTGAAATGACCAGAGCAGTAATGTGTGCTGGCAACCAGAGACCTTCCCGTTCTGGGCAGGCTAACCAGGGCGCTGCACTGGCATGGGGAGCGTGAGTGGGAGAGATCAGTGGTTTGGGCTCTGAAAAGGGTGAGACCTTGGGGTAGCCCTGGTGGGAGAGAGAGAGAGAGAGGGCCAGTCTCCTGAGGCAGTCGGGGTGGGAAAGGTTGGGGAGGTGGCTAGAGGGGCACTGGACAGAAATCTCTGGAGCAGAAGGTCCCTGAACAGACCCAGCTGGACCCTCTTCCAGCTCTGTGCCTCTGTCCCTAATAGAGCACTTCTCACGTGGGGCAGGAAGGAACTTTTCTCAGCAATAGGCAGAGAGGGTTTATTGGTTTTAATTATTATTCTTATTTTTTTAATTTTAAAAATATAATTTGTTTTGAAATAATTTCAAACTTACGGAAAAGTTACTACAAGAGTATAAACAACTCTCTTAGCTCCTTAAGTCAGAACCTACAATCATTAACATTTACCATTTCCTCCCCTTCCCGTCCTTTACCGTTATTCCTTTTCTTCCTTTCTTTCTTTCTTCCTTCCTTCCTTCCTTTCTTTCTTTTTTCTTTTTTTAATGTTTTTAAAATTGAAGTATAGTCAGTTACAGTGTGTCAATTTCTGGTGTACAGCATGTTTCAGTCATACATATACATGCATATATTCGTTTTCATATTCTTTTTCATTATAGGTTACTACAAGATATTGAATATAGTTCCCTGTGCTACACAGAAGAACCTTGGTTTTTAAAAAGCTATTTTGTATATAGTAGTTAATATTTGCAAATCTCTAACTCCCATTTATCCCCATTATTCTTTTTCTGATCAACCTGAGAGCAAGTTGCAGACATGATTTCATTTTGCCCCTAAATATTTCACTGTGTATTTCCTCAAAAACAAGTACACTGTTCCATAAGCTATGTGCAACACTCCCCATCAGGAAATTAACACTGATTCCATACTACCCTCCAATCCACAGACCTCATTCAAATTTCGCCCACTGCCTAAGGCCTCCTTTTCCTTTCTAGGCCAGGATCCCAATCCAGGATCATGCATGTAATTATTATTTTTTTTAAAATAAATTCTATTTCTCTTCTGACATTGTCAGCTCCTAAAGAGCAGAGGTGGCATTTCTCACAGGTCCTCATTCTTACTAGGCACTAAATAAAAGCTGAAGGAAATGATCAGGGTCAGATGCCATGTTATAAGGAGGGGAAGTCTTATGGGTGATGGCAGTGGCTGAGTGTCCTGTTTTATCACACATCCCGTCTGGATCTCTCTGCAACATCCATGAGTGTGACTGAAATCCCACTTCCTGTGGCGTCATTACTGGTGGGCCACCTCCTGTGTACTTCTCTCCTTTTCCTGGTTCCCCCCCGCACCTCCCACTTCTCCCAGGGGCCATGTTAACACTTCATCAATTCATTCTATACGTATTTATGGAGGATTTCAACTTGCCAGGCTTTGTGCTCGGTATGGGAATACAGTGGTGGATAATGCTAATGATAGAAATAAATAAACAAATCCCCAGCCTCTGCAAGGGCCTCAGGATCTCTCTATGGCCTCCTAGGGTCTCCAAGGAAAGGATCAGGGTCAGATGCCACATTATAAGGAAGGAGATGCTGCATGGCTGAGAGGCAGAATTGTCCTTGCTGGTTATGATTCTGTGGTGCCACCTGCTGGTCATATAGAGACACGTGGACACGGTTACGGGTAAATACATGTACACATAAACTATTAAAACAAGAGATGGAGACAGCTATGTACACACTATGAAAGATACACATGTTCACAAACAGGCACACACATGTGGAAACAGACACAATCACATGTAGAAATTCAGGATCTAGCACAGTACCATAACCTTGCTAGGAGTCTAGTAAGTATTTTTTAGTCTACAAAATAAAATCCAAACTCTTTAGATCAAGTTTTTTTAAAGTTTGATGTAATTAATTACTTAATTTAATGGAGGTACTGGGGATTGAGCCCAGAACCTTGTACATGCTAAGCACGTGCTCTACCACTGAGCTATAACCTGCCCACTAGATCAGTTTTCTTTCAGGCTTATTTTTCACCAGCCTTTCTAGCCAATTAGCTAAGAATGCTCCATTGTCACTTGCCCCCTGCCTACATCCCTTCCCCCCATCCTATTAATTCTTTAAAACCAAATTCAAATGCCGTCTTCTCCCTTAGCTCTCCAGCTAAGGTAATGACTTCCTTTTCTGAACTTTCATAACTTTATTAGTATTTTTGTTTTAGATTTTAGGGGAGAAGTTAACTTAGACTTATTTATTTATTTATTTTTCTAATGGAGGGACTGGGGATTGAACCTAGGACCTAGTGTGTGCTAAGTATGTGCTCTACCACTGAGCTATACCCTCCCTCCTCATGATTTTATGATATTTACCATTTACTAATTTGCATTTTAGCTATTTGAGTACATGTGTTTTCTTCCTTTCTAGTCTGTAAGCTTCTCGAGGGTAGGATTTGTGTTTGATTCATGTTGTGTTCCCCCACAGTACCTGGTAGGTTGGCTTGCACAAAGTTGGGGTTCAGTAAGTATTTGCTGAATGAATGAATAAATGATGCAATCACAGACACAGAGAAAAACAAAGAGAAGGCACAGGAATGAACATCTAGTTACATACATTTCTCCATCCTTGCAAAAATGATATACATTTACATGGAAGCACAGAAACATGTCTTATGTATGACTAAAGCTGTCAGTGGACACGTCCCTTAAGTTAAGCCTTTTATTATTCCTGTCTTTATTCTAATCCAGATCTTCTTCCCACTGACTGACTGCAATTGTCTCTTACCTCATCTCTGTTTCTAGTTCTTCCCTTTCCACGTTTCTATTGTCCCTGGCCTGTACCTTCCTTAATTATCTCTTTTATGATACTATTCCTTAGCTCAAGAATTCCAGAAGTTCTTGCATGATAAACGCTGGAAAAAGCTAAATACTTTCTTATCTAAAGGGAAGGGAATTACAGTTAAAATCAGTGAGAAATAAGTAGAAATGGTTCCTTTCTGGGAGAGTTTGTCATTGCCTGTTAAAAGAGACAGTCTTGCCTGGGGCCACCTGTTCTCCTTTCTTACTGTCCTAAATGTGATTACAAAGGAGCTGCAGCAGCCATTTTGCAACCATGAGGGGAAGACCAAGGTGTTGCTCCTGACATCACTGAGCAGTTGAACAAATGCTACTGTTTCTAGATTCCTTGTTTATATGAGAGAAATAAACCCCTGTTTATTTAAGCCACTGCAAGTCATGTTTTTTGATTGTTGTTACTTGCATCTGGATATAATCCTAATTCAAGGTTCTTAAATTTTCCCCTTCCTCTAATATCCACAGGATAAAGTCTAATTTCCTTAACCTGTATTTTAAAAACAGCCTGACGGGTGAGAAAAAGCAGGCATAGGACAAACAAGGGAAAGAGCTTTCTAGGCAGAAGGAACAGCATATACAAAGGTCCTGTGGCAGAGCATTCATGGTTCAGCCCCACTTTACTCATCCAGCTTTGATTCCTACTATCCCCAATATTCTTTTTCATGGCCACACCCTAGCCCACACCTCCATCATCTCTTGCCTAGACAATTTCAATAACTTCCCAATTTATATCCTTGCTCCCACTACTGACCTTCTCTAATCCAGTCTTCTCACAGCAGCCAGAGGGATCTTTTTCAAAGTAAATCAAATCAAATGTCTCTTCTGTGTTTTAATCCCTTCAGTGGCTTTTTAAACTTTGACTCAAACCCAAACCCCTCAATAAAACCCAAACTTCTACAAGGATCTGTAGGGTCAAGATAAGTCGCCCCCAATGTATATATATATTTTTAATATAAGTTCCTGGAATAGATGGGACAGTATAGTCAGGGTTGAAAACCTCTGATTTAAATCTTGCCTATTTTCCATCCTTACATAACACCATCATGACTATGGCTCATGTTGGTTTTCTTTCAGTTCTTCAATGTTTCCTGTTCAGAGAGGCTTCCTCTAACCACTTAATCTAAAATTGTCCCCATTGTCATTCTCTTATTTCCTTATTTCTTTCTTAATACTTGTTGCCATAAAAATTATATATTGGTTTGTCTTTTAAAATCTTTGTCTCCCCCACTAGACTGTAGACTGCAGAAGGGCACTTTATGTCCTTTTGGGGATAATTCACTTCTTATATTCAAGACTAGCATAGTGCCTGGTACATAACAGGCATGTCAAGAACAGTGAAGGAGTCTGAGAATTTACCCTCTTTACAAATTAACAAGTTAGCTTCATGCTAGTTCAGGGATGCTGGCAGGAGACACGAGACTCCTGGGTCACAGACAAAGACTTTGTTACTCAAAGCAATAGGAGTGGCCAGTGTGTCAGCATTTGCACTGGTTCTGTAGGTCCTAATTCCCATGGGCGACATGAGGAGGTCCAGGTGACACTTGTACATGTAGTGGGTTGCATTACAGAAGAGGGGCTCTAAGCTTAGGGAACCAGAATAATTTTCAGAGGGGAGTAAACCTGCTTGACCTTTGCCTTGCAAGGAGTCATCACCTTTGCAACACTGGACAGTACACAAACCTGCTCTTTGCTCCAGAGGGAGACACTGTCTCTGTCTTTCAAGGCTGTTCACTATACCAGCATTCTTGAAAAGATAGTCAGAAACACCTAAATGTCCATCAATAGATGAATCAATAAAGAAGATGTGGTATATATATGCATATATACCTCTCTCTCTATATATAATGGAATATTACTCAGCCATAAAATGAAATAATGCCATTTGCAGCAACATGAATGGACCTAGAGATTATCATATGAAATGCAGTAAGTCAGACAGAGAAAGACAAACATCACATGATATCATATATATGTGGAATCTAAACAAATGATACAAGTGAATTTACTTACAAAATAGAAAAAGACTCACAGACATAGAGGTCAATCTTATGGTTACCAAATGGGGAAAGGGTGAGGGATAAATTAGGAGCTTAAGATTAACAGATACACACTACTGTGTATAAAATAAACAACAGTAACCTACTGTATAGCACAGAGAACTATATTCAATATCTTGTAATAACTTATACTGGAAAAGAATCTGAAAAACAATATATATCTTAATCACTTTGCTATACACCTGAAACATTGTAAATTAAGTACAATTAAAAAAGGGAAGATTAGGTTGATTCTTATTACTTAAGAATAAAGAAAATTATAAAAATGAATAAAAAGATAGAAGCAAGGGAAGTTAGTGCCTTGTTTTGCAAGACCTGCAGAAATGGGAGAGATACACAGAGAAGCCTTTGATCACCCAGGCTTTTCTGCCTGGAGGCACTTTTACAGCCTGAGCACAGGAAAAGGGCAACCTGACAGAGCCTGGAGGTTTCATTTAGTTGAAATGTCAGAGGGTGGAGGTCAGGAAGGCTCGGGCAACTGGAATTTGTGGCACAGAGTACTAGAGAGAAAGAAACTATGCAGAGAAGAGCTCCAGCAATTTGCCTGGGTTCCCTTGAGTTCTGGCTCCATGCTAAGCTGTGCATGTGGCGGGTAAATCTCCTACCAGGCTCTTCCTATAACTACCAGGAAGCTGTAAGCTGAACCATTTCCAGAGCTCACATCAGGTTGGGAGATGTTAGGGTTCCAACTGGCCAGAATGGGGAGCAGAGAAACATTCTCAACTACCTGGGCATCAAGTAGCTATCTCAGGAGTCGGGTGACACTGGCCCCAGGGTAAGAGTACTCTAGTCCAGGTTTTTCAGCCTCGGCACTGTTGGTATTTTGAGGGAAGGCCAAGTCTTTGGGGTACCTTCCTGTGCATTGTAGGGTACTGAACAGCATTCCTGGCCTCTAATCACTGGATGACAGTAGCACCCTTCTGTTTGTGGCAAAATGCACTCCATGAAATGTTAAAGGAAATCCTTCAAACTGAAGGAAAATGATACCAAAAGGAAACGTTGATTAACACAAAGGGGTGAATTACAAAGCTGACAAAAGAAGAAACAAAAAATCTGAATAGCTCTATATCTATTAAAGAAATTGCATATATAATCTGAAACCTTTTCACAAAGAAAACTCCAAACACCAGGCTTCTCTGGTGAACACTTGAAGAAAAACCAACCAACCAACCTACCAATGTGTCATGAACTTTATTAGAAAATAAAGGAGGAAACACTTCCCAACTCCTTTCATTGAAGAAGGGGTTTGCAAGAATGGAGGCTGTTTTGGGTGGCTACTCCAGTTCCTCCTCGTCCTCCTTCATCTTCACAACCTTTACGATTGTAAAAGCCACTCTTAGCTTGCAGGCCAGATAAAAACTGGCCAAGGGCCAGGTTTGTCCTGTGGGCTCTTGTTTGCCACCCCCTGGTCTAAAGCCATTAGTCAGCTACGTGGGTTTTACTAAGGATTTTTGTGAGGCATAGAGAAAGGGGGTGTATTTCACATCAATCAGAAACAATCTAGTGATACTCCCATCAGACATTTAATTTTCAAATATTTGGGGATTTTCCAGGTATCTGTTTGTTGTTAATTTCCAGTTTAACTCCATTTCGGTCAGAGAACACCCTTTGTATAATTTCAAGTCTTTTAAGATTGTTGAGATTTACTTTACGTCTCCTGCAAGTGATCTGACTTGCTCAATGTTCCACATGCACTTGAAACAAATGGGAATTCTGCCGTCGTTGGGTGGAATGTTCTATACATTCGGTTAGATCAAGTTCATTGATGGTGATGTTTAGGTCTTTTATGTTCTGAATGATTTTCTGTCTGTTTATTTTATAACTTAATTATAGCCTCCAACTGTAATCGTGGATTTATCTATTTCTCTTCCCAGTTCTATCAGTGTTTTCCATCATGTATTTGGAAGCTCTTATGTATTTGTTAGGTGCTTAAAAATTTAGGATTATTATGTCTTCTTGGTGAATTGGCCCCTTTAACATTAAGTAACGTCCTTCTTTATACTTGGTAATATTTATTGTATTGAAATTTACTTTCCCTGGTAATAATGCAGCCACTATACTTAAAAGTTTTTTTTAATTGAAAAATGTTTAATTAAAGTATAGTTGATTTACAATGTTGTGTTAGTTTCTGGTATACAGCATGGTGACTCAGTTATATATATATATTCATTTTCATATTCATATTCTTTCATAGATTATAGCATTTCATATTATTCATAGGTTATAACAAACTACTGAATATAGTTCCCTGTGCTTTACGGTAGGACCTTGTTGTTTATGTATGTTTAGTGTTTGCATGATGTATCTTTTACCATCCTTTTTCTTTTAACCTATGTATGTCTTTTTATTTACAGTGGATTTCCTGTAGACAGCATATAATTAGATCTCGCTATTTTATCCAATATGGCAATCTCTGTCTTTGAATCTGATTGTTGACACCATTCACATGGATCAAAATCTAACATCTTGCGAGTTGTTTTCTATTTGTTTTATGTATTATTTCTTCAATTTCCCCTCCTTTTCTGCCTGCCTTTGGATAGAGAATGTATCATTTGTTTTTTGTCTCCACTTTTGTATCACTAGTTATACTTTTAAAATGTTCATGGTGCCCTTGGGTTTAAATTACACGTATATAATTGATGGTAATTTTAGATTGCCCTAGGATTTAAAATATACATATGCCATTAATCACAGCCTATCTCCAAGTAATATTATGCTTTTTCATCTAAAGTGTACGAACCTTTGGATAGTGTAACCCCAATTCTTTCCTTCCAACTTTTAGGCTGTTACCCTTTGTTTCACTTCGTGCTCTAAGCCCACTATACTTTACTCTAATTTTTGACTTAGATAGTCAATTATGTTTTACAATGATTAAAAATAAGAAAAGTTTTTTGTCTTTATTTCAATTTTAACTTTTTCTGGAGATCCTGAAATTCTGTGTGGATCCTAATTTCTGTTTGGTGTCCTATTCTTTCTCCTTGGACAGCATGCTTTAACATTTTTTTTTTTTTTCCCGACTGACAAATCCTACCTCAGGTTTATTTGTACAAACGGCACAGGAGGACATGAGCCCCATGCAGACAGGAGCCCAGGGGTCACACCAATCCTTCTATCCTTACATCAGTAGATGAAAGCCTCTGTTCTGGAGCCTTTGTAGGGGCCTGGGCGCCTTTGGGAGCCGGAGCTGCAGCTGAAGCTGCGGCCTTGGTCTGAGCCTCGTCCTCGGCCTTTGGCCGACAGAGCCTGAGCCCCTTGGCGACGCGGACCCGAGCACGTTTCCCGAGCTTGGGGTGAGCAGTGCAGGCAAGTCGACTGAGCTCGCGGCTGCTGCCCTCTGGGAGCTTGGGCTTGACCTCCTTGGGCTTTCCGAGAGCCTTGACGGCCTCAGCACGTGCGCTCGTGGCCTTGGCGTTGTTGGCCTGCGTCTTCAGGCCCCTCTTGTGCTTCTTGGCAAAGCGCATGCTCCTCAGGAACTTGGGGCCCACCCCCTTAAGAGGTTCGTATCGCTGTGAGTGGAGGTTTTTGATGCCGTTTCTGTGCCACTTTCGGCACTGGTTGTGTGTGATGTGGCTTTTCCCCTTGGCCATGTCTGCACCGGAGCCGGGAGGTTCCCCCGAATCGCCTGGGACTGGAAGAGAAAGAGCCAACACTTCTGATATGAGAAACCTATGGATATTTTATTCTCTCATCTTTGGTTTATCTGAAAATTTTTTATTTCTCCGTCATTTTTGGAAAGTATTTCATTGTGTGTAGATTTCTGGGATGACAGGGTTTTTTTCCCCCCCCTTTCAGCATTTAAAACATGTCCCGCCTTTCTCTCTGGCCTGTGTGCTCTCTGATGAGACACCTGCTGTAATTCCTAGCTTTGTGCCTCTGTTTAGAAAACTGCCCCATCAGAGCTCCTCCCTGCATTCTCAGCCTCCCCGCCCCTGTCCTGAGCGACTGTGTACATCGTGCCAGTTGAACAAAGGCCTGTCTGCTTAGCTCATAGTTGGACCCCCGTCCTTCGTCACTTGAGCATCTGTTGTGGCCCTTAGTGGTCTGACTCCTGTCACTACCTGCCCACACCTCCATTCAAGCAGCTTCTGGAGTGTTGTTTCTGGCCACACCCAGTACTCTCCCTGAGAGAAGTTCCAAGAAATGCAGCTAAAAAAGTTTTTTTAGGGGGTAGGTAATTTGGTTTGTTTATTTCTTTATTTTTAGAGGAGGTACTGAGGATTGAACCCAGGACCTCGTGCATGCTAAGTATGCGCGCTATCACCTGAGGTATACCCTGCCTGCTGTAAATTTTTTTTTAATTTTTAATTTTTTTAGGTTTTTGTTTATTTTTAGTGGAGGTACTGGGGATTGAACTCAGGACCTTTTTGCATGCTAGGCACACACTCTACCACTGAGGTATACCCTCCTGTACCCAGAAGTGCAGTTTTGTCCATTCTGTCACACACGCACAGGATGTCTGTGCGCTTGGCCTGAGGTGGACCCGAGGATGGGATCTGCAGGGTCCCTGCCCAACGCGCTCTGGCCAGGATTGTAAGGTGGGCTTCTTATCTTTTTTTTTTTTGGTCCTTAGCATGCGCCCTCATCAAGGATCCTAGCTTTGTCACCTTCAAACAAACATAGGACATTAACTTTTATGTTTTTAGTTGTTCTTATTGGAGAAAGGGCTGTATGTGTGTGTGTTTAAACCTGGTAGAGTTATTTTATTAATTCACTCATAAATACCTTTTACTCTGATTTATCTTATTTTATTTGCGTTAATAATTTAACTTAAGGTCCTTTCCATGTATCTAGCCTATCTGTTGACAGTAAGTATCCCCTGGGGAGGCTGAGTCTACATACCTGTGGTATGAATTGTAGGTCACGAGAATGGACTATCATGGGCCTTCTGGGAGGAAGGGTGAAGAAAAATTGGGCACCAACAGGTAGGACCAAATTGGATGAAGGAGGGAGGGGGGACAGTTTGTGGGCAGCCTCTCTTGGTATTGACTACTCCTCTGTGGGGTGGTGAGGACTTCCCCTGAGGTTGGGAAGGACTGAGGTGCAGGGTACTCATTCAGGGCTGCTCCCCAAGGACACTGTAAGGTGGCATCAGTGGACAGTATTCTTTGTCCTTCAACTTTGCCCAGGGGACCATTTAAAAAGTTATTAGAAAAGGGGCTGTAGTGAAACGGAAAGAATCAGGCTACTCTTTGGAAAATTCATGCAAAGAGTCATACACGCTGGGAGAGACCTTTACCCACCTCGGTGAGACTGCAGCTTTGGAAGCCGTGTGTACTTGTGTTCCTGGGCGCCAGTAGAGAGTAATATTGGGAAAGCAGAAGACAATCTTTCGTTACTTGTGAGCTGCCCAGGATGCTGCCTGTTCAGTGGGGAGCAGCATTCTGATGGAGGACTCTCAGAGATGCTCCTGTGTCCTTAGGGTTCAGGCCACAACAGCTTCAGAATTCCCAGACAGAATGGACTGGGGGCCAGAGTGGGGTGGCAGAGGGACATGCATCTGGGGGTGCTTTGTGAATGCACTGTTTGTGCTGTTGGTGTGCCTATATGGGATGTTTTTTGGGGGCACTGTCACTGCCCCTCATCCAGGTGCAATAATGAAAATAAAACATTACATGGAAATGTAAGAAGACAAGTACAAAACCCATGCAAGTATTATTGGTAACTCAGTTTACAGGGCAGCAATGTTCCTGTGAACCAATCCTTTCAGTGTTCAAGTCTCTCGTTACTATTTCATAGGCGTACTGCTCTGTGATGTAGCCGAGGGGCTGTCGTTGCCCCAGTTTAGAGCTGAGGATGAGGAGCTCCATGGTGACCACTGCGTAATTAGAAGATGCTTCACTAGAACGTAAGGTCCCTAGGACAGGGGTTTTTGCCTAGTGTTTTACTTGGGGCTTTGACCATAACATGTACAGAAATAGGATGGAGGGGATCAATTTTAATCAGAAAATCAAATCACTCACCATTATGTAGAACAAAGATACTGCTTGTGTGTGTGTGTGTGTGTGTGTGTGTGTGTATCTGTGTGTATGTGTGCGTGTACATGGATTGACACACTCTAGACAGTGAAAGCTCAGCTGATGAGAAATCCTCATACAGAAGCCACTGAATCAACGCTTCATTGGTACCACCTCCTTTCCCTGGACTAGTTGTTTCTCAGGATGAAGGGTTGAATTTAAAATTAGGGAGAGCCCAGCCTGAGAGGCAGGGCTGGGTGACTATAATGCCGATTGAGAAAAGGGCAGTCTAGCACAGGGCGCATATGGTCTCCATTTCTTACCTCTTCTTGCTCCACTCCTGAGACAGCGGGAGAAGCTGGGTGTGATTTCTGTGTGGCTAGAAGCTGGGCTGAAAGCCATGGTCCCTGAGGGGATGGAGGCTAGAACTGGGGCAGGGTGAGCGCTTCCTCGCCATGTAGTTCTTCCCTTTGGCCACTAGATGGCAACACCTCTCTTCAAACAGAACCAGAGCCCCCTACCCTGACTCTTGACACAAACTGTTACTTACTCTGAGGACATCTAGCTGCCCTGCAGGATTTGGGGAGGGTCTTGGCACCCTGACTGTCAGGGAGCTATCTATTCAATCAGAGTTTACTGAGGGCTTGCCAGGTGTCCCGCCTGGGCTGTGGTGTTGCGGTGGGGTGGAGGAGGAGCCCATGATGTCCACCAGGGCTGCTCCTTCACCACTCTTGCAGCTGAGTGAGGGAGGCAGGAATTAAGCAAACAGTTACAAAACAATGAACTCATTTCAACTATGGTGTTACGAATGATAACTATAAAGTGCTGTTGAGACCATATTAAGAGGAAGAATTTGATTTCATCTGGGCTGTCAAGAAAGACTGCTCCGTTAATGAATCATCATGTGTCCTGACAACTCCCACCCCTTCATAGACCCTGTTACAGCTACCATCACACACCCCATTTTATTCCAATTTTATAGCTAATGAACCCCCCAAAACCATCCCACCCTATAATCCCATCACAGACTCCACTGCAGACCTTAATAATAGACTCTATAGCATCCCCTGAACCCCCCTCACATAACCATTAACATAACCCTTTACAGTTCTTTCCCAGTCTCCTCCACTCTTCTTGTAAATCCCATCGCTAACCCCTTTGGAATATCCCATCGCTAAAGAACCCTGGTCTTATTCATCTTTGCATTCCTGAAGCCTCCCTCAGACAGGTAATATGTTCTCGAAAATATTTGGCAAACCTACGACCAGATGGCTGAATACCCTGCGTCACATACTCGATCACAGGCCTGACATGGCTCCTGTCACAGAGCTGGGCATGCAGCCCCTGGACTGGAAAGACTCAGGCCTCTGCTGCCTTCTTCCTTTAGGGAGGGCTGGGAAGGGAGTTGCTGGTCTCTGGATGCTCCCCCCGGCCCCCACCAAGCCCCAGACGAGCTCCCTTCCTCCTGCCCTCCCTCCACAAGTCAGGTCTGCTTCGGCATGGCCCCAGTTCTGCAGTCTGACGTGGTCCGTGTCACCCGCATCCTTCAGCGGTCACTCTTACCTCCTTCATGGAGCGCACCCCACTACTGAGGACGGATCTGCCAACTGTGCCCTCAATCCACATCTTCCTCTGCTCTCCTTCTCTGAGGGGCCAGAGGGCACAGGAGGGAGCACCCCAGGGCTGGAGGGGAGTCACAGAATCATCTCTCCCCGACCCGCTCCGGTTTCTCTGGTCTTTCTTTTACGAATGTAAAATGAACACATGGCAGCCTTACTTAGCAGGCAAGAACTGGGAGAAAACATAAAGCCTGAATCTAACTCCCTCATGTAACCAGTGGCGAAACTGAGGTCCAGAGAGCAGAAGTCACTGGCCCACAAGGTGCAGTGGCCAGGGCAGAGCCAGAGCTCCCATGCTCCATGCGAGTGTCCTTCCAGAGACCACCCTCTTTGTGCACATTAGCCAAGAAATGCTACTTCCATTAGGAAGGCACGTCCAACGCAAACCACTCTAGAGATTGCATTTCAAAGATTGATAGACATGGCTTTTTGCATTATCTGCTGTTTCAGATTAGCTATGCTGTGGCTTCATTCTTTAGTGCTGATATTGGGGTGGGAGTGATGGGGGTTGGGGGTGGAGAGCCAATTTTGAGTCCCTCTCCCAGGCCCCAGGCTCTAGCCTGCACAACTAGTCCTGAGAAGGACAGGGTGATCCATCCTATATTTTCAGTCCGTCAGGAGATTTCATTGTTTAAACAAACATTTCAGCGAAGCCATCCAGCTGGGCAGTGATTTATGGCTCTGGCTGCAGTTTTTCCCCAACAAAGATAAACAATCCTGCAGCTCTTGGGACTGGGGCTGGGACTCCTGGTTCTAATAACTTGGAGCCGGCTGGACCACGCCAGCCATCGCCTGGTCTGGGGTTTGGTTAGGATCTGTTCACACTGGTCCTGTGGCTCAGCCACAAACCTTGGGGGACCTTGTTGTGTTTGGAAGCTAGAACCATTGCCTCCAGGGTGAGGGAGAGTGGCAGGCAGGAGAGAAATAGCACAGGACTGGGGCTTCAGACCCATCCTCCCTTCCAGGAGAGCAGTGAGCAGTGCTGTGCGTGGTGATTATCTGTGGTTTGGTCAGTAGCGTCTGTTCTTCTTTCTTTTGGTGACAGTATGTCAGTTGCCTCCTGTGGAGCTGTTTTAGGTTGTACGCTGAGCATGGTGCGCATAGAATCCACTCAGTCTTCGGCTCTGACAGTGGGTAGGTGCTCAGGCCCTACCCAAGCATTGCCTTTCTGTGGTCACAGTGATTGGCTCGAGGGTGCACATCTAACCCATTAAGAGACAGAGAAAGGCAAAGGGACCTTGGCTGGAACTTCTAGGAGGGAGGTGGATGCCCTTTCTCTCTGCACTTGAACTTCGAGACGGTGTGGGAGTACCGCTGACCACCAAGCTGGTGCCGCCATGTTGCCTCCACAGGGCTCACATGGTTCCTGTCTGACAATGGGGCCCATATATAGGAAGTGGGGCTGAGGGCTGGGGAGAGGGGAGTGAGTGCCTGATCCTCCACCCTCAAGCCATTTTTTTGTTTAAGGATTGGTATTCTTCCACTTCCAACTGAAAGAACGTTAACCAGTGCTCACCATCTGACACAGCAGGGAGATAGACTGGGGAAGCCAGCTCCTGCGGCCTCCAGCCCGGCAGTCTGGATGTGGTGGTTTAGCCAGGGAACAGTAACTCCCTTGTAATCTGCCCCCCTCGCCTTCATCAATCTGATTATTTGTGTCCACAATTTATTTCAACAAGAGATTAAGGAAGTGTGGCAGATGCAGAGATATGAGACACAGCTCACATTTTCCCTAGAGTTCTTGGTTTATTTAAGGCAGCTTGAGATGTGCATCTCAGGAAAAGAAAAAACAAAGTGCTCTGAGTGTGCAAGGCAAGAAGAGTTCACACCTGATTGTTGGGGACCAGTCAAGACTTTGAGGGGAAGGGTTTCTGGGGATGAGTCTTGAAAAATGAGAATTTGGCAGAGATGGGCAGAAGGCCCTGCAGGTAGATGAAGCAGAGTGATGGAAGTCAGGGAGAAGGGAAAGACTATTTAGAGGAACACTGAAAAGTTGAGCTGGACTGGAGACATGTGTGGGAATTGCTAGCTGGCAAAGTGAGTTGGTGTCTTCTAGGCAGATGCCCCTAACGAGAGGCTTGCTCTTGGTTCAGTAGGTGATGGGGAGTTACTGAACACTCTTGGGCAGGGAAGTGCCCTGATTGGAGTTACTCTTGAGGGACTTTAGGAGGAAGCAAGGAGAAACTGAATATGGAAAAGCGACAGAGGATGTGTTAAGGAGATACCCTTGGCTCATGCACAGGATAGGGAGACGGGGGAGAGGGGGAGGCAGGGTCGGGAGGGAAACGCAGGAAGCTGTTTTAGTTGCCATTCACTCGTACTTTGAGAAGTGTGAGGTTTCTGGAACGTAGCTTAAAGCCCAGAAGTCATAAAGGGAAAGGCTGTGCATTTAACTACATAAAAAATTAAAATTTCTACATGCCAAAACTGCCATAAATAAAGTCAAAAGACAAGGGTAAACTGGGAAAAATGTTTGCTACACAAATGACAGAGGGCTAATTTCCTAAATATATGTAAAGAGCTTTTGTATTTCAGAAAGAAAAAATAACAAGCAATAGGAAAATGGGCAAAGGCCACGAGTAGGCAGTTCACAGAAAAAAACCACAATGGTCATTAAACATGGGAAATATAATAATGACAACTAATGCTTGTAAATAGCTTTATTTTTATTTGTGCATTTAATTTTCACAATAACTGTATGAAGAAAGCACTATTATTATAATACCTATTTTTCTGATAAGCAACCAAAAACGGAGAGAGGTTAAGTGAATTACCAAAGTCACCCAAATAATTAACGGTTGGGCTGGGACTTGAATCCAAGCAGCCAAAAACCAGAGTTTGTCCTCTGAAGCATTCTGCTGCACTTCTTGCTCAATGTCACCTGTTCTAAAAGAAACCCATAGTAGAACTACACCAAAACATTATTCTTTATATGATAAGATTGGCAAAGTTAAAAATTTTGGTGGATAATTGGCAAAACCGGCGGGGGATCAACACACTCCAATATTGTTGATGGAAGCATGAACTGAAACCACCCTGTTGGAGGCAATTTGGCAATATCTATAAAAATTTTAGATACACATTTGCTTTGACCTAGAAATTCCATTTCTAACAAAGGGAAACATACAGAGATATTTACTGCTGCATATTCACAATAGCAAAAGATTGGAAGGTAAATATCCGTCAGTGGGGAGATTTCTAAGATATAGTAAAGAAAAAGGCAAGGGGAGAACAGTGTACAGAGTGTGCACCACTTACCCATCTCCACATGCGCTGGCTGGGAACAGCATCTGCCTCTGGGGAAAGGAGCTGGGTCCTGGGCTAGGAATGAGAGGGAGCAAGTGTTTTCACTGGTATATATTTTGGTATTGTTGAAAAAGCATTTTTAACATGTTCAGGGATCACCTTTTCAAAAATAAAAGTTTACAATAAAATATAGTACTGCTTGGAACCACAACCGCAGAGTAAGGTGTGATTCCCATGATCCACCCAAGGTCAAGCTTGCCCACCTGCTCATTCCAATGGGAAAGACAAGTGGGCTGTGCAGTGGGGATTGCACACAGAACCAGGCAACAAACGGGGAGTTGGGGCTTGGGAGTTCAGAGAGCTTTACCAGCGAAGAGATCTCTTGCCAGGTGGTCATTATTTTATTTCTTTTCATTTACTGATTAATTTTTTAAATGAATGTACTGGGGTTTGAACCCAGGACCTAGGGCATGCTAAGCATGCACTTTACCACTGAGCTATATCCTCCCACTCGCCGGTCATTATTTCAAAATAAGAAACACACAAACTCGTTTTAAAAATGTTTCATAATGAAGATTTATTTCCCTTCCCCTTAAAAGAAAAAAAAAAAGACCTAAACTCACTTTTGAAAAATTCTAATCTGTTGCAGATGAACTCAGGAGAAAAGGATTTTACTCATGCCTAGGCTAAGTGGCACAGCCAGGGTGGGAGTCAGGGAGACCCAGGGGCCGGGAGTCAGTAAGCCCACCGTAAGCTGCTCTTCCTTGCCCCCAGAGGGTCTTTCATGAGCCCTATTATTGCATGACCATCACTTGGATGCTCTTTCTCCGAGGTGGCCAGTTTCATAGTCTCCAGGTGGCTCATGGAGGGCCTGAGCTAGGTTGAAGAAATTGGATGGGGTAAGAGACATGGAGGAGATTTTAAAGTGGGATGTGGGGACTTTGGGGATATTAGAGACAGAGGTAGAAGAAGAAAGAGAAATTGAAAGAAGAGTAGCTGAAGCTCAGACAGCAAAGATGGTACAAAAACAAGGCCAGGAGGGTGCATTTTATAAACAATGCTGCAAAGAACATCTTTGTGGATTTCTTGGTGCACGTGTCCCATTATTTCTTTAGAATAAAATTTTAGAAGTTGAATGACTAGGTCAAAGGTTATGCATGTTTAACCTTTTGACATAGATCACCAAATTGCACTGCAGTATGATTTTATCAATCTCACCTGGGCAGTGTATGAGGCACCCCTTGCCCCCACATCTTTTGCCAGTCATTTCAGAGAGGTGATGAGAATTTGAGGGAGTTTATATCACACCTTCTTCTTCTCAGTAAAATAAGAGGCAAGATCCTGGCCTGAGTTCAGAATGAGGGGCTCAGGGGTAAGACTGGGGCTCGAGGAGAGTGGTGCAGGTGTGGAGAATCAGGGTGAAAAGCCTCAGAGCAACGGCCCTAGTGAAAATTAAGCCGCGATTGGGAACAGGTGAAACCCAATGACTATTTACCATGTTGTGTTTTCCTTAATTGCTTGCTCTTTAGGACTGACTCCTTGCTCTGGAGCTGCTTTAATAAGGAATCCTGGTTTTAATTTTAAAAAGAGAATTAGGTAGACAATTCAATTTAACTATACAAACATTAGTTTAGTGCCTATTCTGTGCCAGTTACTGAGGATGTGAAAATGAGTAAGACTGGGGCCCTGATCCCAAAGCATTTTAGTCCAATAACAGAGAGAGACCTGGCTGTAAATTACATTGCAGTGTGACAGTGGAATGATGGGAAGATGAGCAGGTTATGGACCTAAGATGGAGGAAGGAGTAACTGCTCTGTGAGGGTGAGCTGCGCTGTAAGGGAGGGCTTTGAGGGAGGCTGAGTCTGAGTCCTGGTGATAAGGGTGGGTAGAGGAAGTTCTATCAGTAAGATTAGGCAGGAAAAGCCTTCCTTAGATGCCTGCTGCCTGGCATGCCCTCAGGCTGCTCAGCCTGTGTGGTAACCAGGGCAGGTTTCATCCTCTTCCAGCTCGTGGGTAGTGAGGGCGGTTGTGAGCTGCCTCTCAGGAGGCGTGTATCTGATGGTGATGGCAGAGGGTGTTGAGGGCCCAGCTTCCTTTTCTTGAGGATTCAGGTGTCCTAGGATATTGCGGGGCTGAGGGGGCAGTCACTTGGATGGGGAGAGAGCTGAGTATGGCCCCCTGCTGTCTGGTGTGGAAAGAAGGGCCACTGGGGGACCATCAGGAAAGTCAGCCCGGGGTCCCTGGGCACTGGTGCTGCTCCCTTGGTGCTGGCTGGTGCCCAGAGTTGTGGGGGCAGCCGTGTCCCTCACAGGGGCCCACTGCTGGTGAGTCCTTCATCCCATCTGCATGGGCCTTGCAGGTCAGGCCCTCCCCCCCCCACTCAGCTTCTCTGTTCTCATCACCTTCCCTCCTTCTCCCCTCACCATTTCAGAGGAATCTTCACTCTTTATTTGGGGGCGGGCGTGTAGAGGAAGGGTGGAGAGAAACCCTGCTCTCACTCAAGATGTTTCTCCTAAACATTTTAACCTTGCTGAGACATCAAAGCTTGGATTTTCCTTTTTCTCCCTTTCACGTCCTTCCCTGGAGGCAGAGAGCATAGAGCCTGGTTGCTTGAAATGAGTTGGGGTGGGTGGTGGTGGGGCTTGGGAGGGCAGAAGGGAGCTCCTGGGAGCACAGAAGTTGGTCATTATGTCCAGAATGTCTCCTGCTGCGTTAGAGTTGTTGGCTTTGAGACCGGGACCCACCTGGTAGCCGCGCGTGCTGCTTGCAGGTAATGCAGGGGATGAGAACTGCTTGGGGACCCAGCTTGCAACCAGGATCTCTAAAGTAGCGTTTTATGTTCACAAGGTGAAAATGAGGAGAAGGAGCGGGGTGTGCAGATCACAGCCCGGGCACTACTGAGTGCTTTTGTTTTCCAGAGGACAGTAGGGGCAGTTGGGTGTACGTGGGAGGTGTGGGCTTGGGGCCCCCTCGTGTTTACTTATCCCAACGTCAGTGCCTTGCGTGTCTGGTTACTTGGTTTTGCCTGCACTGTCTGCCCACTTCAGGGAGGGGTGAATTTTAGGAGTGTTGGTGATACATAAAAAGCAGGCACATGTGGTTAGGAGAATCACAAGGAGGGGGTGTTGTGGTAGCCTGGATCTCAGATCCCTCTTTGTCCTGTTGACGTGGAGGGACTCCCATCCTTGGCCAAACCGCACCTTTTCTCAGCCTCAGGCTGCATGTTGACTTGACATCCTCCTCTAGCCGCTGCCCGTGTCTGGGGCTTCAGGGGAGAGGAGTGTGGGACCAGCAACTGGGAGAGGAACTCACAGGGCACAAGAGGACTTCCTGGAGGCTGGGGGTGAGGAGGGAGAGAATAAGGGCTGCGAAAAGCCACTGAGCAGAGAGGAGGGCTGATGAAAAAGACCAAGTCTGATCATCTTTTATCTTCGGAGCTTTTCATCTGAAGTGTGGCATTTAATCAGATGTTTAAAGATCCTGGAGAAACAAATGAACAAACACAGGAGCAGAGAACAGAACCCAGGGGCAGGTGCAGCGTCTGTATTACTATTGCAGGGAAGACAGGACTGGGAAATGGCTGTGAGACTGGTTGTGGGAGCCCTGTTAGGCTGTCATGGGCAAACGGGTCCTGGGAGAGAACTGCTTTCCGTTTCCTGAGATGGGAAGGGTCAGACCGGGCTGGGAGGAAGGGGTCACGAATCTCTGGAGACAGCAGGATCCATGTCCTCATCTGCCAGGGAGATTTCAGGTTGAAAACAGATGGCAAATATCTCATCACAAAAGACATCTGCCGGGGGGGTCACGTCCTGCGTCAGGGGGTCCACATGTCTGGCGCCAACACGTGCCACTAGTGGGTGAATGGTGGTCAGCCTTTCTTGGGCTCCTACTGTGTGCTCAGCCAGTACTGTCGTGACAACCCAGGCCTGTCACGTCGTATTCCAAGTGAAAGCCACTCCTTAGAGCACACCCTAGTCATCTGTGGATTCACCTCAAGACTTGGCAGTTTAAGGCAACAATTTATGACTATTTTTCACAGTTCTGTGGGCTGACCAGGCTCAGCTGGGTGGTTCTCGCTTGGTGAGGTTTCTCATATGCTTTCAGTCTGATGTCTCAGCGACTGCAGTCGTAGGAGGGCTGGCTCACTCACGTGACTGCCCGTTGACCCTGGCTGTCTGCTTGGGGCTCAGCTGGGGGCTGTTGCCTTATATGTGGTTTCTCCACGTGACTGGCTGGATCCTGAGAGCAATGCTTCAAGAAAGTCAGGAAGAGCTCGCAAGCTTTCTTATGACCTAGCCGTGGAGGTATGAGTGTCCTTTCCAGTGCATCCTATTGGTCAAGCTCATTCAAGGGAAGGGACTTACACTCCACCTCATGATGTCGGAGCAGGATGCGGGCAGAGGCAGATGAGGAATTGATGGTGGTGTCTTTGAAGACCAGCTACCACTCGTACTACTGAGGACCAGGGCATGCTCAGAAGGGTTCCGTGCTTGGTTCAATGCTTTGTTGCCATCACCTTGAATTTTTAAGTCATTTTAACTAGGGTCCCCGTATTTTCATTTTGCCCTGGGCCTTTGCAAATTAGGCAGCTGTTCCTGTACAGCATCTGTTGTGAAGGATTTGTGCAGCATAGTAAGGGGCGGGGCAATTCCTGGACTCCATGCTGTGCAGTTGGAACTCCTGCCTATGGAGAACTTGCAGACTAACTGAGGACACAAGAAACACAGAAAGGCTCAAACTAGCAAGTGACTGAGCAGAAGTTAGGCTGTGATCGCCTAAGGAGGGCCAAGGTGGGGCAGGGAGGGTTTTGCATGTTGTCTTGGGCTCATGTTCAGATTTGAAACCCATGCTGGGTGAAACCTTCCTTCTCTGGGGCCAGTAAAGCTTCTAGGAATCTTAGAAATGTCCCTTTTCTCTCCCTACTCTGCCTCCTCCCTCACCCTTATTCCCAGGACCCTTGTGCTGAAGGCCTTCCAGGGAGGGGCTTCCTTATCAGGACTGGCTCCTGGGCCAGGGGTAGGAGGGAGAGGGGGATGTGGAGGCACAGGCACCAAATGCCCTGCCCAGGCTGAAGGTCTTGTGTGAGTCACCGGAAGAGGCCTGCAGGAAACTGGGCCAAGGTGGTCTGGGTTTGGGAAAGGGGATGAGGGATGGGAGAAGAGGGCGCTCTGGTCTTCTCTAAGGAGTGCGAGGGCGCCAGTGCTCTGGACAATCCCCCCTCCTAGTCCCCAGCCAGACCCCTCACTATTCCCGCAGGCACGTGCCCTTTTCCACGTAGGAAAGGGCCCAAAGGGCCCTGGACCAGCCCAGCCCCTAACTAGGGCCTGAAGCCAGGCGGCCTCTGAGGGAGGCACCCCTTCTTTACAAACGAGGCTCAGTTTCCTTCAGGGGTCTCTTGTGCTGTGACAAATGTGCAGAATAACCTTCTGATTGTGCACGCTGACCGTGCATCAAGGCAGCCGAACCATTCCATCTTTGGGAGGCCGAGAGGACTGAGGAGGATGTTGCTTCCTGGGGAGCTGGTTCTAACATTTCTCTGAAACAGAGACGCTTGCCACAGGTCCATCCAAGGCCTGGTGCGGCATCATTCTTGGCCGGTGCTGGTCAGTTTCCTATTGGCTGTCAGACTGGTTCCTTGACCTTCGTGGGCCGCTCTGCAGGGACTACGTTTCCCAGTCTCTTTGCCCTTTGGCTTCCAGGTAAGCTCACCCAGTGGGGGGGCCCTGGCAGCAGGTTAGAAGGTGGTAGGAGGGAGGATGTTGGGGTATTTCTCTCTCCTTCCTAAGGTGTCTTGGGCAGAATCTGGGCTTCTTTATGGCTCTAGCTCACATCGGATGACCCCTCTCTCTGTGGTTGCAATTTCCCACTGGATGGCCCTGGCTTTGGGCTCTAGTGACCCCACTTTCTTTCTTTCCTGTCTCCCTCCATCCCTGCGGTTGCTCACATCTGGATTGGTTTAGCATCCCCGTGGGGCTTCTTAGCTCTTCCATCACCTGTGTAACCTCTTCTCTCTATCAGATTTCCTCTGACTGACACCACTGGTCATCTGCCTTTCATGTACCCAGGAAGCCCTGGAGGTGGGAAAGGTCCTGTGACCCTGGCTCCAGATGGAGTCTGCGGGGCTCAGTTCCAGATGGATCCAAATGTTCTGCACACCAGTGACTATGTTCGAAAGCTGAGAGTGAACCGAGAGGGCAGCAAGCCCGCTCCCACCAAGTCCAGGTCTCTAGCTTCTCAGACCACCTTGCTGAGGAGGAGGAAGAGGCCCAGCCAGGGCAGGTAAGGGACAGTGTGGCTGATGTGCCCTGAGGCTGGGGGCCTGGTGCTGTCGTGACTGCTTTCTGTCCTCATGAAGTCCCCCGATGTGGGCCCACTCTCATTGCTTGTGCCCTTACACTCTGGAGGCCAGTGATTAAGAAGATGTGTGGGGATTGAGAAGCAGTATAAATATGTGTGTGTATATAAGACTTAGGGGCTCATGCGGATGCACAAGTGTGGGACTTAACGCCCTACATGGATGAGTGTGGGTTAGGTTTCCATGTCTGCAAGGATGTGGGTCTAACACAGATGAACCTGGTCCTGGCTCCCAAGGTCACTTAGTCTCCAAGACAAAGTCTTCAGTGTCATTGGCAAGACCTGGGTCTGGAGCAGAGCTCATGGAGGAGTTTTTAGCTGAGCCTAAAAAAGAGACAGGTGAGGGGAAAGAGGTGGGGAGGGATAAATTAGGGGTTTGGGATTTGCAGATACTAACTACTAGATATAAAGTAGATAAACAATGAGGTCCTCCTGTATAGCACAGGGAGCTATATTCAATAGCTTTTAATAACCTATAATGAAAAAGAATATGAAGAAGAATATATATATGTATAACTGAATCACTATGCTGTACACCAGAAATTTACACAACAGCGTAAATCAACTATACTTCAGTTAAAAAGAAAAAGGAGAGACAGGCGAGAATCCAAGTCAGGGGCTGAGGGGACCCTCATCGTTCTTCCTTAATCGAGGTCCACCCCGCTCTTCACCACCCCAGCGTGCTCCTTCCTCTGGGACACAGAGCAGGAGCCTAGTGACCAGTCACTTGCCAGGTGACTGTCAGGGGAGCTGTTAGACCTTGATTGGACTTTTCGTTAAAAAAAAGTTGATCCTACCTATTTTGCTTCTTTACCAGCAAGCAGGATCTGGAGGAGAAAAGTAGCCAAAAGGGCAAGAAACAGGAAAACTGGAGTAAGCGCTGGGGAGTGTGTGTGCGCGCGCGCGAGCGAGCGGGCAGAGTTGCCCACAGTGACCCCCAGCCCCCTCTCCTGCATTGTGGGGACATCTCAGTCTCAGGCCTGCCCCTATTGCCCTCGCGATTAGCCGGCTTGGACCAGGGATCAGGGGTCAGGCTGGACCGTGTCCGGCCCTCCCCACAGTCAGCCCAGGCAGGACTTCTGTCCTGGAGGTTGGGTTCAAGGGCGCGTTCTGACAGCGCGCCTTCTCCCTGTGTCCCGGGCCTGCAGCCTCGTCTTGGTTACCTGTCTGTCCTTCTAGTCCTGGGGCTCTGCTTTGCTGTCTCTGGCCTCTCCCCACCAGGTCTAGCCTTTGTGGGGCTGGGATCTGCTGACAGAGTTTCCTGATGCTGCCTGCCTGCTGGGATACCCTCTGGAATTACCCACTGCTGTGGCCCACCTGCTGGTAGGGACACCCTGTTACCACGCACTGGGAGACCCGCCGCTCGCCTCCCCGGCTGCCGGCTGCTGCTGAGCGGCCACCTGTTGCCTGTTTCCACACCCTTGCACGCTGCGTTCTGCCTGTCACCCTGGACGGCTGCCCAGCAGCTGCAGCCGAGGCCGTCCTGCCAGCACCTTCCCCAGCCCAATGGGTGGTCCTGTCCGGCCTCGACCCTCCCAGCCCAGCTCGCCACATCTGCCCTGTGTGCAGACCCACACCTGGCTGAATACAGAGCTGGATGGGCCCTGGCACACTGACACCCAGGGAGATGGCCATTTTCCCTCAGGACCTCTTGGAGAGAATCAGGCCTGGAACCCACAGTAGAAGGCAATAATAACCATAGTTAATGTTTACTGAGGGCTTGTGATGTGCCAGGCACAATGATTTACTAATATATTACTCCTGTGTATACTCACAATGACCCTAGAAGGTAAGTACTATTATATCTGCTTTTCACAGATGAAGAAACCAACACTAAATGATGTAAGTGAATCCATATAAGGTTCCATAGGGAGATATTAATGGGGATAGGATTCAGAACCAGGGGGCTTGACTTCAGAGATCAAGTTCATAACCACTAGACCAGAGTGCCTCCTTAGTGACTTGTGAACTCCATCCAAAGGTCCCAGCAACATTCTCCGTTGTCTCCATTGACCTCTTCCTGGTCTGGGATCCATAGGCCCAAAGGGAATGGGTACAGGTTAAGGCCACAGTCTCAGTTAAGCCTTTGGGTACTTCCTGCTCCTTTTTGAGAAGAACGCTGGAGTATCTTCACTCCTGGTCACTTTCAGGAGTGGGCCACCAGAGGCACACCTCCCCCAGTCCTCCCTATGTGTCCCTGGGCCTCCCTTCTTCTCTCGTGTCTCCTCTCTTGGGCTCCTTCAAGTTTTCAGGGGGTTACCTGCTGGTAACGCTGTTAAACAAAGCTGGAAAATGGAATATGTGTGTGTACAAATTGTTCACTGATGGCTCTGCCTTCTTGGAAGTGTCAGAGACGCTATGAGAACCAGCAGGAAAGGAAAGCGGGCCCTCGGGGTGGCAAGATTCTTTGAGGACAAAGTAGAGGGGCTTCCTGGAGGAGGCAGTGGTGAAGATCATCTTGGCTTTAGCCCTGCCCAGGAGTGGCTACAGGTGAGGGAAAGGAGGGATGAGCACCCAGTGGGGAATGCTTCAGTTTCCAACTGAATAACTACATCCTGTGTGGTTTTTCAGGGGATGGAGATGGTGGAAGATTAGGCTGGAGGAGGCCGGATACAGGCATGAGCTGGGTAAGTTCGCAGTTTTATACTGAGACAACACTTTGTGATTTCTGCTTCCCATTTATTCTTGGAAAAACAGGTTCTTGAGAAAGTTATCAGGGCAGTCTCCTCTTCTCCTACCAGCTCTCAATCATTGCTGAGTTTGGGATAAATGGCTCAGACATGGTGGGGTACAGTTCCTAGGAATTCTAAGAAAATCCAGTCTGTGGACCATAGCCTATTCAGTCATACTCTGACTTGTATGATGCCACATCATAAGTCCTCCAGTAAATATACGTGGCTCACCCATGGGCTTCTTCTCTGCAAGCCTCCTCCAGCCTGTGTCGGGTGGGCTGGGAGCTGCTGCTCCGCCCTCCCAGGTCCATTTCTGTTTGGGAGTTTGGGCTGGTTATGAGCTTCTGCTTTTCCATCCAGCTTTCTGGGCACCGGGAAGAAAAGAGAAAAAGAGAAGATACTTTTAGCCTTTAGGCTGTTAGAACCCAGGAAGGCAGAGGGAAAAGGAAGATGGACTGGACCGAAGAGAAGGCCACCTCTCCTTGTCCAGCAGTGGAGGAAATGGTGGCAAAGTCACGTGAGATCAGGGACTTTCCTTCAAAGGGTATGGACTGGAGGTGATTGCCTGCCATGTCTCTGGAAGACTCTGGACCCTGCTGGGAAGAAGCAGTATTTGCGCTGGCTGCTGCCATCAGCCTCAGCTTCCCTTAGGAGCCCAAGGGCCCGCAAATCCTGCTGGGCTCTGCAGGCCACAGGGTTGTAGGTGCAAAATGGATCAGGCTTTGTGGGGTTCCCAGGGTGGTCTTGGGGTTCTACCATGACCATAATGGCCAAAATTGCCATTTATAGACAATCTAAATCATTCAAGAGGGAGGTCTGCCTTTTGGTCTCATCAAGGAAGGTGCCGTTTCAAAAGGGAGCTGAGATGAGGAGGGGACTCTGAGGTGAGCGCCGGGAGGGCTGGTGGAGCCCAGGCACGCCCTCCGTGTACACACGTGCGCCGCACATGCCGGGCCATGTGTGCTGCCGCCGGGGCTCTGCAGCCTGCAGGGCCGTCCATGCTTGGAGTAGCCTGGATCTGCTGACTTGGCAAGATGGAGTGGGGGCTGGGCCACATCTGGAGGGGAGAGGGAAGGAGCCCCCAGTGACTGGGCTGTGGAGGGGCTTGCCGGCTCCTCCCACAGCTCCCCTTCCCTCCCCCACCAACCACAAGAGCAGTGTAATTCTCCTCACGTTAAAAGTAAACATCTGGCCGCATCTGCAGTGCCGAAATAAACCAAGAACTAATAGGAGGCGTTTGTAACCACAACAGGTCCTGGATGGGGAAGGAAGGAGAAGTTTGCTGTGCAGAAGCCAAACCTGGCTACTTGGGGAGCCTCAACTCATTTGTTTATTGATTGGAGGTCAATTAATTGATCAATGCACAAGTTCCTAGAAGATCTTGCTGGTGCAGTTTGCCATGGCCCCAGGGTGGCAGGGACATCACATTGACCTTGGGGGCTGGGTGGTCCGTGTAGCAGGGACTGGGAACGATGGTCAGTCCAGAAGCATCAGCTGCCCCTTGCTGCAAGTGTAGGGTCAAATATTCCAGAGAACAGTGGGAAGATCTGTGTGGCAAAGCCAGTTGGGTCACTGCAGGGAAAAAAGGTCATTTTCCGGAAGTGGAAGTTGCCTGGGCCCCTCCATGAGAGAGCAGAAGCAGATGGAAACATAAGAGCAGATAGGATCCCACCATGGTCGGTCATGGTGCCAAAGGAGCTCCGGGGGATGAGAGGGAGAGTGAGACAGAGAGAGTGGAGATAGAGCAGAAGAGGGGGCAGCTGCCTGAAGCCGGCAACTACCATCAGGGCAGTGGTATTGGAAGAAACAGTGATGGACACATTGACTTCTCGAATCTGATGGACGACAGGCTGGAAACTGAGCCCGGGCCCGGCTGGCACCATCTGACAACTGTGAAGGGGCCCCCGGATGAAACTGGGAGTATTTGAACAGCATCAAATCCATTCCTCACAGCCACACGAAATGTCAGTGATAGACTGAGACACAAATTAATATTAAAAATGTTGCCAGCTTTCACGTTCTGGAAAAAGAAATGCTTCCAACTAGGAACAGACTCACAAGCCTTTGTAATTTGAGGACTAATATCCTTCATCACCCTCGTCAAAAAGCCAGAAGTGGCACAGGGCTCTCTGAAGAAGCGTGAACCGGAGAACAGGGGGCGGCTGGGTGGCCGAGTGCTCAGAAATCAGGCAGTTGGCTGCAGCTGCAGAAATGGGTTTCACACTAGAGGTCACAAACTGGCCGCCAGCTGGCTGAATCCAGTTCATAGACATGTTCTATTTGGCCCACAAATGGCTGTGTTTCATTTTTCAATTTGGATCAGGGGCCAAAATGCACAAATCAGGAGAATCACAAAAAACTCCAATTCCGCTGAGATACCTATGCACTCAGGCCTAAGTTCTCCAGATGGCGTCCGGCACCACGACTCCCTTCCCTGCGGGATCCTGTAGTCTTATGTGATTTCAACTCCTGTATTAAGCCATCAAACACTTTCTATGAATCAGGGAGTTAGTGGAGCGGACCTTCCAAAAGTCCAACTTAAAGGGCGGTTACATAACAAAATGGGAGAGGGGTTTTGGTCCCACATTAGGTAAAAAGGTCGAGCTACTACTTTAATCCATTGAAACAACGATCTAACTGAAATCATTTTTTGTTAATCAAGCTATGTAACAAGATACAAGGTGAGTTTAGAAAATTAAAAAAAAATACTAGTTAAGTTTGCCATCCTTGCAAAATTATTAGTTGTATGTATTCCTTTCAGTCTTTTTTCATGTGCATTTTGCATAGTTGAATGCCTGGTTTTGCAGCCTCCTTTTTTCACCTAACACTCTAATTTACATGGTTTTTCGTATTGTTATATGATCCTAACTTTTTCTTATTCTAAACAATGTTGCAAGGAGTACCCATGTGCATTTGAACCTTTCCATATTTTGAACTGTTTGCTGCTGGGAATAGATTTTCAGAAGGAGTATGAACGGGTTCAATAATGCCTTGCACATTAAAGAGTTAACTTGTAAATTCCTAACCCAAAAGTACCGTGTATAAATCTCTTCATCTCAGCAAATTGTTGGAGGGGCTATAGGAAAAAAAACGGTCACTTCAGCATGTGTGATAGGAGGGTGGGTAATTAAAAAGGAAAAACTCAGCATGTGAAGTCCATTCCAGGAATAGCACTGTCTTGAGACCCAAGTCAAATAGTACTAAATGTGCTAAGCAGAGGCCTATGTTTAAAGAAGAAACTCATTTGCTCTTAAGAACTGCAGAATGCTGCATAGTTCAATGATGGAGTCAGACAGCTCCGCATTAGCATCAAAGCCTGGTTCAGAAAGATATGGGAGGCCGAGATACCAGACAAACTGTCTTTCCTGATTAAAGCATCTTTGTGCCCCAAGTACAATAGTCATTTCTGAGAACAATGGTTTCCTTTAAAAACTTTTATTGACGGGAGAAAAAAAAATGACTAAACAAGACCAGAGCATTCAAAGGTAATCTATATCCTATAAACAACCTAAAGAGTGGCGTAAATAAGGTGATATGTCATAAAATGAAATGTGATACAGATAACCTCCCTACTATCTCCTGTGCGAGTTCAGATGAATAACAGTGACTTCAATCTCCAATCAATGGAAAGCAGAGCATACTGTGTGTTTTATTCTATTTTGCCTCTGTGTCTTTTCCCCCAAATAAATAAGAAGATTGATTTTATGGGCGGGTGGGACAAAGTGAGAGTCCTTTCTTGAGACGATCTCCGTACTGAAGACCTAAAGGGCACCAGAAGGGCTTCTGGGAAACGGCCCACAAGTTTTGTTTCCATGCCAGGCAAGTCAGCAGAACCTCTAAGGGCTGGATTATGCAGCACTTGAGAAACTCCACCTCTTATGGACAGGCAGCCTGTCTTTGGTAAGGGGAAATTGTGCCTCTCTAATCTACTAGAGCTCTTTGAAGGGCCAAATAAGTGTATGGATAAGGGCGAAACAGTAGACACACTCTATTTACACTTCCAAGAAGCCTCTGACAGGTTCCATACCCAAGCCCATTGAGTTGCCATGGGAATGGGGGGTTGGGGGTGAATGTCTGGTGACAAAAGGGAACTGACTTACAGATAAGAAATACAGAGAAAGGATAGACAAGTCTTCCTCTGGATGAATGGAAAGGTGTTAATGGTGGGGCTCGTGGTGGGGAATTGCTGTTCCTGGAGACCTGGGTGAACTGGTCCTTCATGATAATTTGAGATTTGACCATCAGGCTCTTTGTCTTGCAAGCCACATGTGGAAGTTGGCCTCATTGCTCTATAGTCACAGCTCATATATTGCCTTGTTGAATTTGTCCATCTTTGTGACATCTCTAGTGACATTGTGAGCTCCTAAAAGGCAGCAGGTATGTCTGATATTTTAATATTCATGACAGTGACTAGCACTCCAGAAATATCCTGTGGCTTGATCAGTGGGGAGAAGAGTAAGTATACATTGAAATTCCCCGGCTTGCCGTGGACCAAAGCCTGTAAGCTGCAGGGAGATGCAGGAGGCTTCACGTGGTCCAAGATGTCCGTTGTGGGCCAGCGTAGGTTGAATAAAACGTTAAGTGAAAAGTAATTCAAACTGCACTTTGTTTTTATCATGAACTGCACAGTGAGCACACATAAACGTATTTATCAGTTTAGAGAAAATAACGTAAACTATACTTTTGAGGGTGACAGATTCACAGCTTTCAGTGACAGCCCAAGAAAGGGTTTTTGGATTACCCTAATCCAGTGCCTCTAAACCTGTTTTTCATCATTGCACACCCTGCCCAGTACTCTGGTGGATACTCTTTCCCTAAATGCTACCCCTCCCATTGCATTTTAACAGCACAGTTATACTGCATGTCTGTTTATGTACTGTGGCCCTGCGGAGGCCTGCAAACCACTGTGATATCCAGGATTTTTTTCATCTCCCAAGAGTTTTATCTCCTTGGGGATGGTGGTGCCCTTGATGAGAATGGACGCTGTAGAGGACCCCCTGATGGTTTGGGCCCGATGTGTTCCTTCATTCAAACAGAGCAACAAATGGTTGGATTTCTAAGAATGGAACTGGGAGCCAAAAAGGAAAGCCTTCCCTTTCACTCCTGTCAAGTCAACTGGAAGCTCAAACATGAAGTGGGATGGAGTGCAGGGTATATCCCTCTGGCCTCTCCTGACCAGCTCTCTCCTCTTCTTCACCCTGCTGTCTTCTTCACCCTGACGTTTATAGACTTCACATCAAGCTCCGTCTGGCTTCAAGGTGGGTTTGGCTGATGGAGAGCTCGGCAGGAGATGGTGGGGGAGGGGAGGACGGAAAGTGAGGGGAGACTGGCTCCCTCCTTGTGAGGTCTTCCTGGCTGACTATGTCCTTTGGTGCCTTGACCCATCCTGGGTTCTGCTTCCAGGTTCTAGTAGTAGATCCCACTCCCATCCCTTGGGGAGAGATGGTAACAGCTTTACTGTTTCCTGTCCCAGGTTATAGCGCTGGCCCGCGGGCCCCCCTGTACCACACATTTGTAAATATATCCAGTGTTCACTGTGGTTTCCGTTTCCTGTTGGGAACCTGAATGCTACAGTGGGGAGGTCTTGTCACTGCACCTCAAGAGAGACCTCTTGGAGCTGGAACGAGGCCAGTGGAGGGCAGCTGAGATGTGGGGGGCTGGGTGGGATGCGGCGGGAGGACAAGGGATCACTGTCCTCAAAAAGGCTGATAGGGACCTTGATCTGCTTTCTGGAATGGGGTGGAAGATGAACTTCCCCCTACACGGTCATCAAGGATCCTCTAGAGCTTGAGAGGTAATTTAAAAAAATATCGTGGTCCATCTCCTTCACATAGTTGGGACTAATGTAGCACTTTCTCCACCCTGGGGGGCGGATAGCATGGGCTTGGGTTCACAGAGAAGTGAACTCGGGAGATGAGATGCATGACAGACCTCAAAGGAGTGCTTAAAAAAGGTCTGGCTCCTAGGGGACAACCTCACCCTTATGGGATGATGCCAGAGAGGCGGACCTGGTCTCCTTAAATTGCTCTTTGGGTTTCCCATCAAAGGTAGAGTGCGGGTCTTGGAATCCTTGCCAAGGGAGAGGCAGGTCCGAGCAGATCATTGATCTTTCGGGTTGCGGTGGGGCACTGTGCTCCTGGGCGAGAACGGTGGGCAGAGAGGAGGGATCACAGTCTTGCAGGAACAGTCGCCTAGGCCTGATTCCCAGCGGTTCAGCTCTCTGGGCCATCACCTGTCTCACAGAGTAGCAGTGAGGATTAGGTAAGACAGTGCACAGGAAGGCCCCTCTTCCTAGCAGACTGAGTCTCCTCACGCTCTAAGTCCACCTAGTCCCTTTCTGGCTCTGCCACCAGGAGCAGGGGACAACCAAGCCTTGCGGGCTCTGGGCTCCGGAAGCCACAGAGTGAAAGTAAGAAGCTGCTGTCATGGATGGGGGTGGGTGGGCACATTAGCCTGAAGCCTCCTAATCCCATTTTCTGGTTTCATGTTAATCCTCTTCCTCCTTCTGTCTGCCACACACTCAACTCCCAGGGCACTGACCCGGAGAGCCGGGGTCCACCTCCTCCAGGCGACAGCAGTGTCCCTGGTGGGGGTGCTGGAGGTGGAGTGTGCGGGGGACGTTCTGGCTGGCCCTGGGTCCTCCCCAGCTGACCTGGGTACTCTTGTAGGCCCGGCCATGTCTGAACACTGAGGACTCTGCTTACTTATAATAATGATGACAGTATCAGACAGTGTTTCCTGAGCACTTGCTGTTTGCTGACACTGGCTAAGATGTTTATGTCCATAACTTCTTTCAATTCCCATAACAGTCCTGTGAAGCAGGTATCATAAGTGTGAAATTTGCAGATGAGAGGGTGGAGGCTCAGGGAGTTGTCAGCCCAGATCACACAGTGAGCAAAAAGCAAGACCGGCCAGAATTCCAACAGAACCTCATCGGGGAGGAGTGACAACATGGGCCTGGAAAGGACCCATTGCCTCCCTCCTCTGAACTTGAGGCTTCAGTTGGGTGAACACATTTCTTCCGGGCACTAGACCTGGGTATCACTGGCTATGCAGTGGAGTGGAAGGAACATAGACTTTGGGGTGGGCAGGGGTGGGCCCAGCTTCTGCAGGAAGGGGACAAGATGTTCCCAGGAACTGAACGTTTTCCAGGGAGACAGGTGGCTGCATGTAATAGGCCATCTAGGGGAAGGGATGATTTCGCCTCTGGCTTTCATTCGCTACCCCCTTCATTTCAGGGCACTCAACCACCTCTCCATCCCCAGCTGCAAATGCCCTTCTCTTTACTCTGCAGGACTGAGTCTCACCATTTTTGCCCTCCACGTACAGGTTCGGAGGCAAGGCTCACTCCCTGAGAAAGAAGCGATCCAGCATCCCTTTGGCCACCTGCATGTGAGTCTCTCTAAAAAGGTTTCGTGCACTTTGGAACTCCGTTTTAGTTTGGCACACATGCAAACTGAGTAAGGGCTCCCTGACTCTAACTTAGATTCCTCCCCTCCTGCACAGGCGTGGAAGTTAGGGCTGGGTGAACGCTCACTAAATCCCTTAGCAACTGTGACCTGGGCTTCAGGTTTCAGGCCTGTATAACTGCAATGATAATCATACCTCACCAAGGCCAGAGTCTGCCCCTCTCCACTGGCCAGTGAGCCCCTCATCTGGAAACTTCTAGAAGCCCAGAAGGAAGGCAGTGGTTGGTTTGCCTTTAGTCTCCTCTTTCCTCACTGAGGCTCGCAGCTCCCGAGCCCTGTGGGCCTCTGCTGACTGGAACCAGGGTCTTAGTTTCCCTCCGGATGGCACAGGCCCCACTGGCCTTCCTACCCCCGCCCCGTGGCACCTCACTGGGCCCAGCGTGGTGCTGTGGTTCTCCTGCCCTCGGGCGCCACAGACTGGCTTGAAGTTGGAGGCCAACAGAGGGCAGTGTAAGCGCTAACGCTGGATGACACGGGACAGGCTACAGGTGTGGTAGCGCACAGACTCAGCTGAGGAAAAGGGTCTGGAGGCTAATGGAAGCTGAGGTCCTCCTGGGAGGAGTGGGGATGGATGGTGGTGAGCACGGGCAGGACCCGGCTTGGCTGAATCATGGTGTGAGATTCTGTGGAAACTCTGACCCTCTCCACCCACCACAGTCACCAAGCCCAGGTTGGCAGAGGCAAGATGTGGGGTGTGTGTGCTGGGCATGGTGGTGGTGGGGAGCAACCCTGAGGGTCCAAGCAGCATCTGTGATGTGGACTCCGGAGCTAACACTGGCTCCTCAATCACTTAGAATTACGCCCCCCCCACACCTGCTGAGAAGAAATCGAGTCCTGAGTTGAAGTTTGGTTACTCTTTTTTAAAGCCCTCAAAGGTTTGTGGACTTTGAGAATATTTTAGAATGTTGTGTAGGAGAGACGATGTGGGATTTCAGGTTAGAAGACTTGCATCCACGCTGGGGCTCTCTTTGGCCTCAGTGTGATCTGGAACTCTTTTGCTCTCGCTTCCATACACTTGGGTCTTCCCCTGCTAGATTCTCCCTCTAAAAACCAGGAAGAGGGGACTGGGCTTTCCGATGGCTTTCCTTTCTCTCCACTTTCCATATATTTATTTCCTGCTCAGAGAAAGGGTCTGAAAAAGAAAAGTGCGCCTTACCTTGTGGGCAGTGGCGAGGATGGCCGGGTGCCTCCCTGCACGGAGGCAAAGCCGACCCAACTGGAGGCTGCTCAGGTCCCCTGGCGTGGCTGCCATCCCACCATCAGGACATGAATCCTTTGGGTAAAGGCTTGGTATGTAAGAAGCCAGTGTGTGTTCAAATTTTAACCTCGTGTCTCTGGTCAGGACATGGATGCGGAGGGCCAAGGAGGGAGAGGGGCTCCATGGGAGCTGGGCCTGAGAACACGTTTTGCTGACTTCAGTGTTTGCCATGGACCTTTCACTCCTCCAAGGACATCCTCCATGACACATTGTCCCAACCCCGACAAACATACATCAAAGACATAACTGAGGATGAGTAAGCCCAAGAAACTGTGGCTTGGGAAGAGTCCTTGCTGTGAAATGTCGTTTTATTAATTGACTTTTTTTTTTTTTACAAAAATAAACATTTTAATGAGTAAGAAGTACAAAAGCTTCTGGATATACAAACTCCAGGAAGGGGGAGAGGCTGGTTTTGGCTGCTTTGCGGCTTTCACTGAAAGCAAATGAGGCAGAAAGGCCCCACCCCCACTCCAGGTCCTGGCTCAAACTGCTACCTGCTCCTTGACCCCACGACTTGGCTCATACCTTGTGTGCTCTCTGCCCCGGTCCCTGGGCGGGCCCATGAGTGCTCCCTGTCGGGTGCCCAGAGGTGGCCACCCACGTACAGAATCGCCCACAACCTATAGCATCCCTCCAATCTCCCACTGCGAGCTTGGCTGAGAGAGCGCTTCATGACCGATTGTCCCCACGCGGCCCCCGCCGGGCCATGGCACATGCAGCAGCACCAGCAGCAGGGGCTCTGGCTACATTCTCACACTATGAACACAGTGATGGGGCTGCCCATAGAACCGTCCCAGTGAGGGGCAGAGCCCCCAGTGGGGAGACCAGCCTGAGCCTTGCTGGCAGCCCAGAGGGTGGGAGGGGCAGTCAGCCCCCCATGATTCCTGGCCCTGAGGCCAGCAGTCCTAGACCTAGACTGGTAAACTCACATTTTAACATTTGGCAGTATTGCACGTTGTCCTGGTCACCTCGGTCTGTCTGGGATGTCAGCCTTGTCTGCAGTGGTGCCCAGGTGACATGCAGTGCTGCTAGTGCAAGTCACAGGCAAGCCCAGCTGGCAGGGATGGTCAGCTGAGCCCACAGACAGGTCAGCCAGAGGCCCTCACGTATGTGGTCTTGCTGGGATCAGGGACCACGTGGCTCCATCCTGTCTTGAAAAAGACCAGTTGCCGGCCTGGGGACAGAGATGAGAGGTAACTGGACTGGATGTTTCTCTCCCCGGAGGCGGGGCCACTCTCCCTAACACAACTGCCTTAAGGATGCTTGTCTCTCATCATCTCAGCTTCCTTGTCTTCTCATCATTTCTGGTTTCTGATGGGGGACCACTACCTGTTAATCTCTTCCAGGAGGTCAGGTCACCGCCCTCAGGATGTCCTTTCCCACTGGCTCACCTGTCCAGGTGGTCTGATTGGTGACTACGAAAGCCCGGCACTGGGCATGGCTCTCACAAATGTCCACAGCCTCAGCCAGGTTGAACACTGACAGGAGGCAGCTTCCGTGGTGGTAGGATGGCCAGCAGCGGTAGTCTTCCTGGGGGACGGTACTGTCTGGGAGGCGCTGGTACTCTGTGGGTTGGGGACGGAACTCAAATGAGAACTCTGTGTCCCCAGGGGAGACGGCTGGGGCCGCTTTCTCGAAGGGGCTGTGAGACTCATTTCTTAGGTGAAAGCTGAAATCTAGCCCAGTGCCCCCAGCATGGAGAGGAAGGCAGCTACCGTTGTGGAACCGGGATAACCACTCAGGAAAGGCAAAGCTCAGGTTTAGTTTTTGGGAGACGCACATCTCCCAAATCTAAGGGCATGCAGCTGGTTCAGGCTGCACATGATGGTGGGCACACGCATGGGATAAATGCACACGTGAGCTACAGACTGTCCAGGCTGGTTGCTGAGCTCAAGACATTCTAGACATTCAAAGCCAGGTTGCTCAAACTTCAATGTGCGTGTGAATCTCCAGAGAATCTGGGTAAAATGCAGATTCTGATTCAGAAGATCTGTGGCGGGGCCTGGGAACTGGCATTTGCAGCCAACTTCCCAGTGCTGCCAGTCTGTGGACCACGCTTTGAGTAGCAAGAGTTTAGAGCTGCCCTTTGGTCCCATTTCCTCCTGGCCCTGGGGAGAGAGGTTAGGCAAGCTCGTAGGGGCAGGCAGTCAGGAGTTTCTGAAGTTCAGAGGCATGCAAATAAATGTAAAACACACAAAAAAAATTACCATGTGGGAATCCACAACTTCAGTGTTAGGGGCGGAGGCTGGAGGAAGAATCTGAGATCTCCCCATTACACAGAAAGAGCCCCCAGAGGCTCTGGAATCTCCTCAGTCCGGAAGCTGTTTAGCTCAGGCCTCCTGTTCCCTGAGTCCTTCCCGCTGCCTGGGGAGCCCCAGCTCGGGGCTGATAATGCAGAAGCCCTGGGCCTCTGGCCACCCCGCCCTCCTGCCTCCTCCTTCTACCAGGGGCTAGACCAAAGTCCAGGGTTGGCTGTGATTTATTGCCCCATAAACGGCGTCCTCAGGGACAGAGCCAGCCATTGTTCACCTCGTTAAACTTTATTTACAGGGCTAACGAGGGCTCCCCCACCCCTCAGACTGGCCGGAGCTCCTTGAATACGGACGCTGCCCATCCCTCGCCCCCTACCAACCACGCTAAACCCCAGGGCCTCAGCGCAGGGACCACAGCCCCGTGGCTAGGATCCTCTCCCTGCTCTGGGGCTCCTTAACTGGTTTCAGTGTGGAGACCTTCTCCACCTCCAGCTGCCCTCCTAGCCCCAGAAGGGCGAGGAAGGAAAGAGAAGCAAACATACATTGTGCTCCAGCTGTGTAACAGGAAATGGGCTAATTGCTTTCACACATTTCACTTGGCATTTACTCCCCATGAGACTTTTGTGAGGCAGGTAATACTGAACCCAACTCACAGATGAGGAAAGTGAGGTTCAAGGTGTAAGAACTTGCTCAAAGTTACATAGTCAGTATATCGTGGGGTTTGCAGCCACTCTAGGAAGGGGTGTTGGTCCCCACCCCTCAGTTCAAGGCCCAATTATAATTGTTCTCACTCAGCCAGAGATAAGACCTCTAAGTGAAGGCTAAGTGCTCAGCGGTCTCTCCATCACCCCAAGTGAGGCTGAAAGGGAGGATGAGCCACTGGGCCCTCTTTGGGAGGTCACTCACCCTTGCATCTGCTCCCCACCTCCCCAGCCCCTAGATCCCTGCCGAGGCCACGCACCCGCTCTGCTGCCCGCCGTGGAGTTCTGCAGATACTGCCCGCTCCGGTACAGGTGCAGCACCTTCTCCAGCTGGGCCAGGGTCTCGTCCACACCCCAGGTGAGCTCTCCTGCAGAGTGCAGTGTGGCTATGAGAGGGTATCTGGGCTCCGACTTCTCCCTGAGGTGGGCTGCCAGCTGCCTTTCTCCCTCTCCCCTTGGAGCCTGGGTCCTGATGTCCAGAGGATCAGGGAGAAGGGCTGCCACAGAATGTCACTTTGGGAAATGATGGTTTCTGGAGCATGAGCTGTCCTGGGTCATTCTTGTTACCATGCCTGCTGGGGTAGGAGCAGGGTGATGGGAAGCAGGTGGGCCCTGGAGAGCTCACCTGTGGCGTTGACAATGCTGTCCAGCAGAGGCCGTAGTGAGGGTGGGGCACTGTGGGGCAGGAGGTATGTGAAGAAAAACCTAGGGCAGAGAGAAGTCAGGGACTCAGTGATCCTGCCTTTGGGGACACACCCTTCTCTACCCCAACTTGGGACAGAACCCCAATCTGGCCAGGAAGCCTGACCCCTCAGGCCAACCAACTAGGCATCTATACCCCCAGAGCGTGCCACGGCGTCTATTCAGACTCAGGATAGAGGTCTGGGCACATGCTAGGGCCACGGGTAATATCATACCAAACCGAAATCTGAGGTCTGTTTTCCCCAACTGTCCCCAGGACTTCCCCACCCCCTAAGCCCCACATTATCGCCCCGTTGACCAGTGTCAGAGCAGACCCATGGCTTGGTCCTATGAGGAGCTTCCAGGGGTGAAGGGCTAGGGGAGGAAGGGGCAGTGCCCATCCCACCAGCCCTGGGCTCTGAGTCTGACACTATTTTAAGAAGCCTCCAGCTGCCACCCTCCAACCCAGATTCTCCTTGGAGCTGACTATTTTTAGCTTCGGGAGCCTGAATGTTCCCTTCCTGACTGGGTGGAAGCCTTTCCCCGCCCCTGCTGCTCCAGTGGTCACGGCCAAGTCTCCCCGCCCTGGCTGTTGCCCTGAACCCCACACTGGCTGTCTCCCTGCTGGTGCCCCTGGGGCCCGCGCTCCATCACTGGCCTTCCTGAGTGGGGGTGGAGGGCACCTGTAGGCGTTGTAGAGGTTGCGTTTCTCGTTCATGGCCTCGCACCAGCCCTGGGCTGAGCAGGGCAGGGTGAAGTTCCTGGCTGGGAACTCGAGTATGCAGTCGGCGCTGCCTGAACACGGCGTCTCCTCCACGCGGGCGTCATCCAGATCTGTCACCTTCAGCTCCCCATCCACCAGCACAAACTGTCGGGGGCGGAAGTCCAGCAGAGTGACGGAGCCCAGCGGGGAGTGGGCCAGGTGGTGGAGAAGGCGGCCCAGGCTCAGGCAGATCTGAGGGGCAGACACCGGGCTGCTCATTGCTTCTCTCCTGGGAGGGGGCCTGGGGGCTCCAGGACTCCCTCTTTTGGGGCTTGGGACTTAGCTGGGATGGGGCGAGGGGTTGCCTTCCTCTTAAAGGCTCTAGTGTTCACTAAGGACCGAGGCTTGGGGCCTTACTGAGCAAGTCAGTGACTTTCTGTTACCCCTTGGCTGGCCTGACCCTGCTGGTAACATGGAGGACGTAGGGAATGGGCAGCAGGGAAGTCTAGGGACGATGAATCTCCTCCCTGAAGGTGTATCTTTAGTGTAGCTTCTGTCCAGTGTATGGAAGTAGAGGGAGGATCAAGATGAACTTAAGATCTTTTCTAGTCCTAGGACGCTGACCCTCCTGCAGCCAGGGTGAGGGGGTGTGTGTGTGTGTTTGGAGCAGGAGCACAAAACCCTCAGGATCTTCTGTCTTGTTTCTTTTTTGAACCCTTTGGCTGATGGCCGAGTCAGCTTTGCTCCATCCTTCCCTCCCTCTCCCTCGACTGAGGAGGAGTCAGAGCTGCTCTGGAGGGCTGGCCTTCTAAGGGAGAACCATCCCAGCAAATAGCCCAGAGCCCGGCCCTCCTCCCTGCTCACTCGGAATCGATCCTCCCAGGAAGTCTGCAGCAGCTGGATCATTTCCACCGGGGCGCCCAGCTCCGTGATGGTGGTCAGAGTGTCCGGGATGTCCTCGCTGTCCTGGTAGCAGTAGCCATAGAGCTGGAAGAGGCCCAGGCAGGTCATGAGGTCACAGGGTGGGGGTGGGGACAGGGAAGGGCTGGGCTGTCAAATGCCTCTTCCGCCTCATCCCTAGGTCTTTGCTTCAGCTCAGGCCAGAATAGAATAGCAACACTGCCCAGGAAGCCTGTCCTGTGTCCCAGAAGCCTGAGTCCCTACTGACTCCATCAGCCCCTTACCTCTGCCATTCAGGTAAATGGGCAGATCTGGCTACTGTGTGTTAACCATGTGCCAGGCACTGTGCTAAATGTTTTGTATGTATAACTCAATCCTTAGAATAACCTTAATAGAGCATGGTAGGTACTATTATTATCTCTAACTCGCACATGAGGAAACTAACTCAGAGAGGTTAAGTTACTTGCACAGGGTCACACAGCTAAGAAATGCAGTAGCTAGGATTCAAATATATGTCACTCTGATTCCACAGCCTGGTTCTTTCCAAGAGTACCATTTGCTAATCGACACACCAGTGGGTGGTTATTATAACTCCTCCCCTGCTCTAACCCTTGTCCTTTCTTCATCATATCCACTTTCTGGCACCTTCATTTTTTCTCTGCTGTGGGCTTTCTCAAGGAGAAGCAATCTCCCTTGGAATTGGTAACAAGTGTTGATAAGACAAAGTGTCTAAGGGGCAGATCCTCTAGTGTTCTTTGCATAGTTGTTGGGCAGGGCGGGGGGTCACTCACATCGGGTAGTGGTAAGAGATGGTTCCTGGGGAAGACTGGCCCTTTGAGGGCACGCTCACAAGGCCTGCCCACGCCACATGATCTGGGGGAGGGGCTTGGTACAGCTCAGCTGGTCAGGGGCTTCTGGGAAGCACAGCCTGACTTTGTCACTAACACCTAAACCAGCATCCACAGAGAGCCCTGCTTCTCCCAGCCTCTCCCACAACACTGCACACCAGCTAGGGATCAGCCGGTGCTGAAAACAACCAGCACCCTGTGGGGTAGGAACACAAAGGCTGAGTTGTCCAGGCCAGAGTAGGGAGAGGAGAGAGCTGCCCAGGGTGGGGTGGGGGTGGGGTGGGGCAGCGAGGGGGCCAAGCCCCTGAGCTAGATGTCCCTGTATACTGTCACCCTTCACACCCTTCCCAGCACCACTCCAGGCCCTGACATGCTCCCTTGCATCTCAGGAGCGCCCTTTCAGCTCCCTCTCCCTGGAGCCCACCGCCTCAGACCAGCAGGCAGGAGGGAAGGCATGTCTCAGTGTCTGCCATCAGATCACTAGGGCTGAGACTTGGGGGATCAGGGGAGAGCCCCGGGTGCCCTCTTCTTCCCTGTCTCTCCACCCTCCCCTCCCTGACCTGCATCAGCCTAGGGAGGCCCCAGACCCCAGTGGGGCAGAGGTAGGGGGAAGTAAGGGGAGCAGTGCTGGGGCCTGGTTCTCATTTTCTTGCCCAGAGTTTGAGCCTTTGTGGGAAACTTCTGAAGGTTATTAAACACCCGGAGGTCGTTAAATGCGCTGTTAACGAGGTATTAATCAACACCCCTCAGGAAAAAATAAAAAGACACCATTAACCCCCCCCCCACCACCAGAAGGAAGCGTTAGGCTGAGCATTTCAGTTGCATCTTTTGTTCATTTGGGAGAAGAAATATACTCTAGCAGGGCCAGAATTTGGGAAGAGGCCTGGGGCCCCATCTGAGGCCTGAGGCCCTGGGGGATGACAGAGGTGCAGGGGAGGGAAGACCCCTGTACCCTTTGACCCTGGGCTATAGAGGCATCTATCACGTGAGGGACTCTGTGTGTGTGTGTCTGTCTGTCAGAGGTGGGCTGGGGAGGGGTCACAGAAGATGGATAGAGAGAGCTCACCCAGGCAGTCCCCGGAGACTGGAGCAGGTGCTCGGAAGTGCCCAGTGGGACATGCTATCCTAGGCCTTTTCCATTTGAACCCACAGCATTAACTGGAGGGCTGCCAGAGGAGGGGAGGGGGCTTAGGGCAGCCTGGGGGAGTGGGAAACATTCTCTGGCTCCTCCCTGATTCAGCAAACAGTTGAACAATTTTGAAATTTTAAATGATTATGAGGTATTCATAAAACATTATTTCTAGCTTTCTGCACACCCAAGCTGACGCCTCCTGAGCAGGGAGAGCCCACGCAGGCTTCCCAGCAGCAGAGGCGACACTGCTGAAGAAGCCAGAGAGATACTAGTGTGGGGGTCAGGGGATAAATGTAGGAGCCTCACCACCAAAGCAGTCCCTAAATTCACATTGTTACCTCCACTACCCCATAATGGTAGCTTTTCACCTTTGCCCTGATAGAAAGGACCTGGGACCCTCCCCACCTTACAACACTTGTGCCCCAGGGCAATGAACCCCAGTCTTCGACCCTGTAAGAGTCACACAGCCAATCCCAGACAGACCCAGTATTGGTCTAGAAAAGGAATGGGTGAAAACGATTCAGTTGTAATCTTTTCCTTTGACATCATCAGTACTGGGCTGGGGGCCTGACATTAAAGTGGAGGACCAGTCTGTGATGTGTGTAGAGGCGGTTAACTGGATGCTCTTCGGGAAGTCTGGGTGGGGTAAGAGAGGGCGGGAGAAGTTCCTTAAGGGACAGCAAAGCACGTCAAACCTCAAATCTGTCAAAAGGGAGGAGGATCTTGAGTCAATTAACTAACACTTAATATCCTGCTAAGACACTCAAGACCTTCTCCACCCCCTTGGAATCTGGCTGACACCCCAGGGTTTCCAAAAAGTTCCCAGGAGCCCCTGGGAAGCAATGAGAACAAGACCCTCCCAGTTAGAATGGCCACGTAACCAGCCGTTCACTCCCTGAAGCTCCGCTGTGTCAGCTGTGCAACCAGGCATAACCACCCACAACTGTTGGCTTTGCCTGACCTTCTGCAACCATTTCAAGGCCCAGGACCCAGTGAACAAGTGTCTGACCAGGGCTGGAGTAGCCTGGGGAGACTGGGAGCCAGCAGGAGTATAAATAGCTCTCTGGCCTCTCTCTCTTATTCTGCAATACCCACCCAGACCTGTGGTCCATCCCCCTCCTGAGAAAAGAAGGGAGGGCCTCCGGGGTTTCTGGTCACTTTTGCTGGGTGCAGAAAGGTTAATCTGATTTGGGCTATGAGGTGGAAGGTGTGGGCAAGGTTCCTCAGCTGGGGAGCCTGCACACGCCTTACATTCGCTAGGCCAAGAGCAGTCAGGGATTCCCCTCAGTCTGCTCAGACATGTGCAAAGGGAACGGGGTGTCTATCCTAGGGCTGACTCAAGGCCGGAGGAGAGCTAGGGGAGAGGAAGAAGGGCAGTGCTGGGACTGTGAGAGGACCACTCTCCTGTTCTGGCCTGGAGGGGACAAGGTGGGGGTCTCATCTTTCCCCTCGCCCCTCAGTGAACAGGAGAAACAGAGTCCCATTTAGTAGGACCAGGGTATCTAGCCTTCTCAAGCTTCCAGCCTCTTGGCCACATTGGCTCAGATAACATAACATTCAGACCCTCAGGGCCTCAGCCTGTTCCCCAGGCTAGGACCCTGAGGCTTCCGCAATGGTTCGAAAGCCAACTTTAAGGCCTGGAGGACTCCAGGGCCTCTTCTGGGTAGGGCTGTGCAATTTCTGGCCTACAACTCAATCCCCTCCAGTCCTTCCAGTGGCTTCTGGGTAGGGTGGGGAGTAGGGGGTGGGAATATTCTTTGGGAATCAAGCCTGGTCTCTTCCTTGCTCTTCCTAATCTCACTGCTGTCCCACCCCAACTTCAAAGCCAGATAAGTCACTGGAAGTTGAGCGAAGTGGGGTTCCAATTCCATCAAGAAAGGGGACCCTATCACTGCGGTTGGGATACTGAGTCAGGGATGACCTCTATTCAGTGTCGTTTCCCTTGTGCTTAACAGCCCAGTTCCAGCCAGAAGCAGGGTCCTTAAGTCCCAACGGGCTCCCACGCCCACCCCGAGTTTGGGGACCCTCTGTCCTTGCCTTTGACTTCAAGGGATACAGTGTGAAAGCTGAGAAACTCGGGAGTCCCTCCGTAAAGGGACGGCCACCCAGCAGTGAGAGGCAGGGTGGTGTAGTGGGAAGCGGCCAAGGTCGGGGTCCTGCCCCCAGCTTAACCTGGGCACAGTCACTGGGGCTCTGCTTCTTTATCTGTAAGAACAAGGGTTCTTTTTCCAGGCAGAGTGATTGGGCCTGGGCACGTCCAGCCAGCACCCTCACCCCCGCACCCCCACCCTCGTACCTGCAGCACGTTGGGGTGCCGCAGCCGCTCCAGCAGCACCATCTCCTTGAGCAGCTTGTGGGCCGCCAGCCGATAGCAGCCCCTCCGCGCCCCGAACTCGCGCACGCAGCTGCCCAGATCGTGGCCGCTGAAGTCCACCGCCTTGAGCGCCACCGCGGCGCCGCCGGGCAGGCGGACCCGGTACACGGCCTTGGTGTAGCCGGAGCCCACGTACTGCGCTCCGGACACGTTGCGGAGCGCGGCGCAGCCCAGGCGCGGGCCTGGGCCGGGGGAGCCCGGGCCGGGAGCCGGGGGCCAGCCCGGGGCGCCGTCGGGCAGGGGCCGGGCCCGCGGGGGCCGGGGACGCTGCAGGCCCGGGCCGCCCGGAGCCAGGTCCATCAGGCGCCGCCGCTCCGGCCGGCCGGCCCCTGGCCCGGGGCCCCCGCGGGAATAGCGCTGCACCTCCTCGTAGCGCGCTCGGATCTGCCGGGCCAGCTCCCCGCGGCCCCCGCGACGGCTCGGGCCCGGGGCTGCCGAGGGCCCGGGGGACTGGCCGGGCCGCGGAGGCTCCGAGCCCGGTGCGAAGAGCACGTTGAGGACCGAGCCCAGCAGGAACGAGGCGCAGAAACCCGCGGCCACCACCGCCCGCCGGCGCCGCATCGCTCCCCTCCCCCCGGCCGGCCGGCCCCGCGCGGCTCCCCGGCCCCGGCCCCGAGAGGCTCAGGCTCCGAGGCGGCTCCGCTCTGAGACCCGCCGGCCCCCTGCCCAGCCCGCGCGCATGGCCCCGGCGGCCCCGACCCCGGCCCCGGCCCCTCGCGGGCGGCACATCGGCCTGACACTTGCCTCCCTCCCGCCCTGCCCCCGCCGCTTATAAGGCCCGGAGCCGCCCCCGCCCCCGCCCCCTCCGCCTCCGCCTCCCAGCTCCCGGCCTGAGCCCGTCCTCGGCGCCGCCCCCTCCGGCCGCCCGGCCCGGCCTTCCCCGCTGACTGACAGCGGGACCTCCTCCCGCGGCCGTCCGGGCCTGGGAAGCCGCGCAGAGGCGGCTCCGGCCCTGCCCAGCCCGCGGCCCCCGATCTCGGGCCGCGGAGAAAGGGAGGGGGCGGCAGCGGCCCCGGGACGCGCGGGGCCTCTGGGCCCAGCAAGGGCGGATAACGGGGCCGGGGCGGCCGGATAACGGGACCCAGAGGCGGCTAACGGAGCCTGCTGGGCAGGGTTGGGGAGAAGATGAAGGGGCGAGGCCAGAGGGTAACGGGCTCCAGAGGGCACGAGCAGCTGGGTCCAGGGTGCTGGGGATCCGCGTGATCCCAGAGCCCAGAGCGCCCTCCCTGGGACCCGGGGCCTTGGGGCTAACTGGGAGCAGGGAAGGCGCGCGGATCGGGTTGCGGGAGGCGGCTTCTCGCCCAGTACCGGATTCGGGGGCGGAGGATGGGGGAGACTGGCGCTGAGGGGCTGGCACCTGCGAGCGCGCGTGGAACGGGAACTCTGGGATCAGGGGAAAAATCATGAGGTTTTCGGAGATGCCCTCTTAAACCCTCTCTACCAAGTCTTTGATTTCTAATTTTCCTTGTCCCTGAAGCCCCTCTTCCCAGGACCCTTACAATCAGACGCGGTCAGCAGCAGATCACGAACCATATGCGTGCTAGTAGTCTGTGCAAAGACTGCATTTGTACCCACGGACGTGCGTGGTCCAGTGTGTGTGCATTAGTGTGTCTGAAGGGGCCACTGTGTCCAAAGAAAGGAATGTGTACCCTGTGTGTAAGTAGGTGCTGACTCCACCAGAACTTCTGGCCCCTCCTCCTCCCTCCCTGATTGCATCATTAGTGCTAATTGAGGAGCTTTCACACGCCAGTGCATTAGCTGTTTGTAGTGAACTCCCCCCTCCTGGGAGAGATAAGCCGCCGCCCCCCCCCCCCCGCCCCCCAACGCTTCTCTTCCTTACTGCCCTGGAACTGTCCACCTAGACCTTTCCACCTTCCTTGGCACCTTCCGGCCTCCCTCTTGTCCTCTACTGGTTAATCTCTTTCCTCCCCGCAGTGTCAGAGATTGGCTGGAGAGGAGGCAGGGAAGAGGTGGAGGGCCTAGAAAATCTTCCCTCCAGGAGGCTGAAGAGTTCTGTCCTCCCTGCAGAGTGCAATCTGTGATGAGAGAGGGGACAGGAATCTCTGCCTGGTTTTTCGGACCTTCAAGGACAGAGGAGAGCGCTGAGTCCTTGATCTCCAGCCTGTAGTCAGCCCCACTGACGCAGGGGTGTCCAGCCCTGACTCCTGGGGTCCCCTGAGACTTGGAGGGTTGGGGACCAGTGTAACTTAGCAAGCATGTGAGAGAAGCCACGATTCTCTTGAGGACCTTGGGTTTGGGGGAGTTTGGTCTGGTCCTGTTTAGCTGCTCTGCCCTGTGCTGGCCCTTGGCTGCTGGGTGTTGGGGGAAGGCTCTGAGCAGATGCCCTCCCCAGCCCTCACACCAGATGTCTTTGGTCTAATTAACTGTGCTGGGAAAACCAACCTGGGTTTGTAAACAGAGCTACTGGCTAAAGTCAACAGGGAGCAGCAGCAAACAGCAAACATTCCCCTTACACTCAGCCACAGTCCAATCCAGCCCTCTGGGGAAAAGGGGAGTCTTGCAGATCATGAGGCCCCCTGGCCCACAGCTGAGGCAGAGAAAGTCTGGCTGCTTCTGTGACCCCAATATGGCTGTTTCCTTACCAGTTCCAGGGGCTCCTCCGCTGGGGAGAAATGGGGATTCCTGGAGGACAGAGTTGCCATCCCATGATAGGCTCTGTCCTACTTCCAGAGACCTCCTCATATCTATTAGCCAAACCTCCTCATCCAAGAGGAAGCCATTGTGTGTGTGTGGGGGGGGATTCCTTAAAGAGCTTTCTTTGGGGCCTGCTCTGTTCTAGGGTCTTGGAGAAGCCTTTGGGATAGGATATAGCATTGTGGATCTGTAACTCAGAGTTGGTAAATATAACGTGAACATTGTTAAGTTCGTTACACATCGTGTAGGTATTATAATAACATGTTCTGAAATTAGATAATTGTTCCTGTGATATCTTTGCCAAGCTTCAGTGTTTCTGTTATGGTTTGAAAGTTCGATGCACACAGGGCCTGAGAAACAGGCCTGAATGTACGTACATACAATGCATACACATGAGCCCACGGAGCGGTGGCCTTGCACACGGGAACAAAGGCATTTCAACTCTCATTCTCACACTCACTCTGTCTCCCTCACCAGCTCTCAGACATGCAGACATATACAATCTTTGATGGAAATAGTTTTTTGGCCTCTGAAAAAAAGGGATTGAACTTTTTGAACAGATTAGAGTTTCTGAATTGGCAGTTTCTTGAATTCTTAACCAAATTTTGCTTGTTTGCTTTTTTTTTTTTTTTTTGCCACCCAAGGAGTGGAATCATCATTTCAAATAACTGGAACAGACACAAAAGCGTGCTTCAGGATCCAGACCTACAGTGTGTCCATCCATTCTGCCCCAAGACCTGGCAGGGCCAGTAGCCTGGGCCTCCCAGGCCAAAGCCCTCAGGCCAGTGTCCAGCTCAGAGCCCTGACTGCTGTCCCCATAGTAGAACCCTCCTGCAGCTCTCACTTGGGGCCACAGCAGCGCTCAGACCGGGGTCTGCCAGTGCGAGGGCTCCATGCTGCAGACACACCAAGTTTTCCATCTTCCCCTCTCTGTCTACAACACCCCCCCCCAAACTTGAACAGCAGTCCTTCCGGAGGAGGCACAGGGCCTTAACTCCAAAATACTAAATTTTTCTTTTAGATACCCCCTTTCTGCATGTTTTGTCAGGTCGTCCTAATCTGCCAGGATTGTAGTACCAACCTCTCCTCAGCTCTCTTTATTGTCTACCTTTTCCCTCCATCTCAGGTCTCAAAATACCTCTTTTGGAGTATCACTCTGCTGCTCAAAAACCTGGAGAATAAACCAAACTGCAGCCTTCAGCTCTCTGGAAACTGGCCCCAGCCCTCCACCTAGCCCTTTCCCTGCACAGAGCTAGATGCACCCCCTCCTGCTGCTGCCTGCACAGTCTCCTGACTTGCAGCCGTCATTAGCGTTTTCCCCAGTGGCCTTCCCAGTTCCTCTTCCTGAAATGCCCGCTTGTAGCCTTTCCACGTAATCTTTGCTAGCTGGTTCTTCAAGGTCTCCCAGAAAGTAGTGAGTTACAGAGAGTGCTTCTCCAGCTGGGATGTATGGGTCTCTGAGATCTTGAAGACCTAGTCTCAGAATTCTGTGGTTTATTTTCTTTAAAAGGAAATGTACAAAATACATTTCTCAGGTCTTGGGAACCTGGAGGTAGAGCAAAGGGCTTGGGACTTGGAGTCCAAGAAACTGGGGTTCAAATTTCATTAATTGAGTTACTCTGGGTGAGTTAGTTAACCTCTCTATGTATTCATTTTCTCCTGAGGAAAATGGGGGATAAAAATAGCACCTTCCTTGTAAAGTTGAGTGGATGAAATGTGAAGACATATAAAGTGCCCGGCACAGGCTAAGCCCTCGGTGTGTGGAGTCTGTAGCTATAACACACATGTATAATGCAATATGATAACATTAAACAAACATCAGTGACAACATGTTAGACAACTAACTAGCTCTGCCTAGAGGCAGAAATGGCTTTACTTTCCATCCTGGTTTCCACTGGTGAAATCTCCCAGCCTCTTGGGCTCTCTCTGTGTCTGGAATTTTCACTTTTTCCCAAATCAACAAACCAGCGGTCGATCGGAAGAGGCCTCCTTGCCTCCCCACCCCGCGGTGAACTGCAGAGGGAAGACCATTCCAAAGCCACAGTGACCCATGGCAGGGAAGGCTTCGGTCTGTCCTCCCTGGGGCAAGGAGCTGGGGGAGGGGATGGATTCAGAAAAGGAGAGGGTACAGGGAAAGGGGTGGAGTCAGGCGGCCTGCTCCCCCACCCCCACTTCCCTCAGGTAGGAAGTGAAGCTGACGTTTCCAAAATATAAAAAACAGATGATGAAGGTCAGGTTTCCTACACACTGGAGAGCGGGAGCCCCAAGGCAGAGTCCCCAAGAAATGATCTGAGACAGAGATGGGGGGCAGAGAAAGAGAAAGAGAGAGAGAGAGAGGCAAAGATGCAGAAACACGGAGTCAGAGACAAAGCCCCCTGAATCCTGCGAAGGGTAGTCAGACAAAGACAGAGACAGCCGAGGCTCAGGAGAAATCTTTCCACCCGTTTCTGGAAAAGAGCTTAGTTCCTCTCTGTGGGTCTCAGGATGGGATCGTGAGCCGTTTTGGCTCCATGACCCTGTCAGAGGGTGAGGCCCTCCAGGACCCCAGAAACCAAAAGGCCCACTGGGCTCAGAGCTCTCCCTGCCCAGACTAGTCTCTGTCTGTCAGGGCCTCCAGATCCAGAGTCTTCCCTCTGAGCCAGCCTCTCTTCCTCTCTCCTCCCTCCTGCTCAGCCTCACCCACCAACCCAGAGAGATGCTCGATGGCAGCTTCTCTTTCTCTCCTTTTCCTGGCTGGCTGGGAGGTGTGTCCTTTTCCTTCACTGCTTCCTTTGCCTGGAGGAGCTGGGGGTGGTGGGGCGGAGGATGGAGAAGGCTGAGAGGTACCTGTTTAGAGCCTTTCCCTAGGGGAAGGAGCGAGGAGGCCACCTTGGCAATGGACCCAGGGAAGAATGGAGACTCTGTCTTAGGCCCCTGAAGAGAGGGAGACCAGTGTGGGCTGAATCCCAGGACCTTGGTCCCTGGGCAGATGGAGAGGCAGGTAGAGAGATGGAGAGTTGTCCATTGGATCAGTGGGTGATGGGTGGACTCTGGCGGCAGTGGGTGGTAGAGGTGAGGACTTTGCCTTTGTCTGGAGGTCTTTGCAAGGGAGAGGGATGGGAATGGGAGCATTGGTGACCGGATCTGAAAAATCACACCTTCCCTGACCAAGCCAAATGCACCCTGAGCCAATGGGGCGACTTTCCTCCCAGGCCATGGTCAAATAGAAAGAACCAGTCGTTTTTTCAGCAGCCTCAGGGCTGTGGTTTGGAAAGGAGAGAGAAAAGGATAAGAAAGAGCGGCTGTGGGGTTTGTGCATCTGGCCCTGGACCTCCACAAGGCTGACAATTCTCTCCTTCTTCCCCAGCTGCCCCAGGAGGCTGGCCTGGCTCCGGGCCCAGGAAGAAGACGGCTCCTTACAGTTAAAGAGGCCTTGGCCCTGCCACTGCCCTAAGAAGCTTACCGTGTAATTGGGAAGATTCACGTCAGGCCATGGGGGACAAAGGAGACTGTGGAGGGTCTGGGGCAGGGAAGAGCTGGCCCCTGCCCGGAGCCCTGATGGAGAGCTGTCATGTACAGAAAGCCTGCTGTGTGCGGGGAACTGTCTAACCTCTTGACACATACTGTGAGGTCAGTATTATTACACCCGTTTTATAGATGAGGGAATTGAGGCTCATGAGATTAAGGAATCTGTCGATATCACACAAATCGTGAGTGGCAGAGCAGACCACCGTGAAATCACGGAGCAGAGACTCAGGCCCTGTTTCAGGTCTTCTCTCTGCTCTTTGTTGGTTTGGGAAGAAGTGAGAAGTTCCAGCTGAAGGGAGCAGCAGAGGAGCCAATAAATGCCACGAGTGGGAACCAAGATGGAAGCTCATTAAGGTGATTTTTGCCTCCGAGCAACGAGGTTTGGTTGTAAAGATTTATTATTTTATTGTTCTTATTAATTCTAATGATAGGGTACACTCATTAAATGCCTTTCATCATCATTTAATCCACTTAATACCTCTCAGAGATAAATACTATTATTATCTCCAATTTTCAAGATGAGAAAATTGACGTATAGAGGGGTTAGGTAACTTGTGGCAGAGCTGGGATTTGGACACAGATGCCTCTGATGGCAGGGCTGCAGTCTTCCGTCTTCTGTCCTGCATCTGTGGTTTAGTTCATGGGCTGGGCTGGGCTGATTTCAGCTGTAAAAACCCCAAGGTCAGTCTTTTCCAAGTGTAGCACTGCAATCTTGCTTCAAAGGTGGGTGTCTGCTGATGTCTGAGCCTGTAAAGGACAGAAGCAGGCCCTGCTGGGGCAGGGGCAGTGGGGAGAGAAGGAGGGAGACGCTGAAAGAGGTACATTGAGGAGAACCGCCCACCCCTCATAGGGAAAACTGCAGTCTCAGGAGCTAAGACTAAAGCCCCATGAAGTGTTTTTCAAAGACCCCGGCAGACCCTGTCAATCATCCCCGCCTTCCCCTGCTCTGTGGGGGCAGAGGGAACAAATCAGGAGTGATGGTTGGCGAAGGGTTAATGAGACTCTGGGAGTCTGCATGGAATTAAAATAATTATTTGAAAAATTCCAAAAAGCACGAAAAAGGAAGTAAAAATTACACAAAATCCCTTCATTAAGAGAGATTATGTATCATAAGATGTGAAAGCCACCTTGCCTGCCCCTCCGGCCCCACCTGCGGAGGTAACCACTACTGAAGGATGTCGTGTGCAAAGACTCCCCAAGATACCACATGAGTTATCATCTCCTTCCCCGCCACAAGCTTCCCTTGTTGACTGTTTCATTTCTGCACTAGCAGGCTCTGAGACACCTCGGTCTATTTGATGCTTCAAAACTCAAATTTAAATCCTGCGCTTAAAAAAAAAAAACAAACTCTTGGATTGGCCCCTTTGTTTCCTCAGTGCCATCCTCCCCAGTCCAGGCTCTTCTCTGGTCTGTTGACTGGGTCCCCTTGGTGTTCTTCTCCCACCTCAAAGCATGTATAGGCACAAAATACATCTGCCAAGAACATCACTTCAGTACATCATTTTCCTGTTCTAAAATCATTGACGATTCCCCATCATTTGGAGGATAATTTAGCTTGGTGTTTAAAGTCTGTTGCAACCTACCTCTTCTGGTCTTGTATCCACAAGTACTTCCTGATGCTGTGTTGCACCAATTTTCTAGCATGCTCTGCTCCTCCTGCCTGATGACATCCTTTCTGACCTATCCAAAGTTTGTCCATCCCTCAAGGTCCATCTCAAGACTTTCTTTTTCCAGAAAGCTTTCCCTGACTGCTTTAGTTCACATCCACTGCTCATTCCCCAAATGCCTGACATGGAGGCTGTACCTCATGGTTCAGAGAGTCCTCTGGTTGGAAGAGACCTTGGGTCTGATCATCAGAGTAGTTCCCAGCCTGAATCCCAAAGATCTTCAGGACTCTGTAAACGTACTGGGGAGGGGGGAGCTGTTGTCAATATTCCAGGAAACCTATAGGAAATATTTCATGAGGAGTTTGCTCAGTCAAGGGAAACATTTTGCTTGTGGCCAGAATAATATCATGCACTGGGTCTCTTGTGCTGATAAGTGGTTGTTAAGAAAAATGAAGGAGCAATTATGTTATATAAATGTACCCTGGTAGGCAGACAGGATGAATAAAAGGGATCCTTAATGGTGGAAAAGCTGGAGTCACTGATCCTGCTCAATCTCCTGACCAAAGCAGGGCTCCTTCCTGTCATTCGAACGGGCCTATCACCGTCCCCCACCCCCATGACGGATAAGCTCACTTTCTTATAGGGAGTCAGGACCTTATCTGACTGCAGTAAATCTAAACCATCCCTCAAGACAGCTCTTCGGGTATTTGAAGATAATTTAAAACCTTATTTGGCCCCCAGTTTCCTATAGGCCAAAGACAAACGTTCTTTCATAGTTTCTGTAGCCTTGTCCACCTCGCCCACTCCCCTCTTTACTATGTTCTGCCTCCCCATCTCTGCTGTAGACCCGCTTACCCACCCCTGCTCCTCATTTGCACTCTGCTCTCTCCCCCAACTTACTGTACTCTCTGCTTAGAACACTCTTGTCTCCCCTCTTTGCCTAGTTACTCCACACATCCTTAGAGCTCAGCTCCTAAGACAGCTTCTCCAGGAAGCTTTCCCTGACCGCCCCTGGCATGGGTTCTTGTACCCCTGTGTACCTAGCCATTGCAACGGTCATTGTGTTTGTAGTTTCCTCTGTGCCGTTTGATTGAAGTCTGTCTACAATGGACTATATTCTCCATGAAAGCAGGGCCTTATTTGATTTCTACTCCAGGTATATCCCCATCACCTAGCATGGTGCCAAGGCCTATAGGTAATTCATCAAATATTGACTAACATTGTTTTATTTCATAAGGCTGTTAGAAATGGAAAATGTATGCAGAAGCATGTTGTAATCTCTAAAGCAGGGCCTGTAATAATTTCGGGAGTGATTACCATTACAGTTTCTTCATTTACACTTTGGCTCCTAGATGGACCTGGATGTATGTCCCCCTGCCTTCCTCCCTTGAGCCTCCTTAGCTTGGTAATTAAAGACCTAGTGTATAAAATGAGCTTTTCCCCTCCTTCTTTCTCTTAACTGGCTGTTGAACTAAAAAAATAACCTGACTAAATGGCGTTCCCTGTAAATGTTGTTTCCCCCTTCCTCTCCTTCCTTCCCTCCTTTCAATCTTACATTTATTGACCACCCGTTCTCTGTGTTAGATGTCAAGCAAATAACCAGGGGCACAAACATGAAGGATGAGCCTCTGTCCTGAGGTATTTCTTGAAATATTCTTGGTGTATGAGAATCTCCGGGCCTCTCCCAGATTATGTTCCTCTAGTTACTTAGTCGTTTGATAATGTTCCTCTCAAAATGGGGCCCCAGGACCTTTGCACTTGCTGTTCCCTCTGCCAGGAAAGCTCTTCCCTCACACCCTCCTGTGGCTCCTTCTCCATACATTCAAGTCTTGGTTAAAATGTCATCTCATTTCATGACAGTCCTCCTCTAACCACTCTCTGCCACATTACTCTGTCCACAGAGCATTTGTTGTTGTCTGAAAATATCTTGATACATCTGTTGTATTTTTACTTTTTTGTTGTCAGTCTCTCCCCTCTTTAGACTGTAAGCACCATGAGATCGGGGTCTTTGTTTTGTTCACCGCTCTTTGCTCGGATTTCCCAGTAGTGGCAGCATCCAGCAGGTACTCAGTACTAAACAACTGTGGACAATTCAACATAACATTCCAGAGATCTTATGCCAACTTCCCCTCCTGTGGTTTGGACACCATACCTTTAGTAATGTGCTCGTCCTCTGATGTTTTTCAGGGATATCAGCCTCGTGCTAGAGGCTAAATAACAAATGTTTTCTTATCAGCAGAAAGGAATTGTCTCCTTCTGTCTTAACCAAACCCAGCCTCTTTATCATCAGCCTGGCTTTCTGCTTCCTGTGACCTGAACTGCTTCCCAGGAATTTACCTGCCTTGGGTCTCTCCCTTAGGGCCCTACTTATGACTTTTAAGGTGACAATCAGCTAATCCAATAATAGAATTCTGCTAATGTGCTAATGGGAGAGGGTGAAAAAAGGCTCCCAGCTCCCTCCCTTCTGACTCAGGTAATCTGTGCATTTAACAGGGCCCTTCTGGAGACAATTAAATAAATACTTTATTGAAACAATAAAATTAATAGGGGTCTCATGGAACTCAATGAAAGGTTTTTAAAAATTAACTTCATTGTTTTTTAAGCTTCAAATTAAGTTTTGCTAGGCAAGGGGGTAGGGCAGGGCCAATTTTTTATTAAAGCAGGCCCCTGCTACAGGGCCACCCATGGGGGTTTGAGATCCCAGGGCTTTCCCTAGGGAAGGGCCACTGCTGTCAGTCTGTGGTTGAGGCTCCAAAGGGCTCCCCCAGTTAGAGGCGAGATTTTTCTAAATCGTAGGTCTGGTTTTGGTCCTGGGACTCTGTGACTTTCTAGATTGACTAACCCCAGGTTTTATGAGATTTGGGTGCCCTAGGTCAGGTGTCCTATCAAAGGAAATGTCATGGTGATATATGTCATGTTGAATGAATGAAACAATGAAACTGAGGACACTCATTCTGCCAGGAAGTGGGTGGGACATTTGTCTGGTTCTACATTTGTCTGGATCCAGGCCCATCTACCCCACCTCACAACGCTCGCCCAGGCTGTGTAACCCGTGGTCCCCCATTTCTCCCTAGGAACTACTCTCAGCCTCAAGAAAGGCGTAGGAAGTCAGAGTTTGTCAAATCAGAACCTGGGGCCAGAGATTTTGGAAGATCCATGGGAGGTTGTGCTGGTGGGGGCTGGGGAGCAGGTGTGATGCGGGACCAGGGGACTTCCCCACGAAGGATTTGCCCAGCTTCGGACGGCGATGGGACCTGGGGTGGCGTAATTCTTGTGGAAGATGAGGTTCTCTGTCCAGACGGATGAAGCTGGCATAACACTGTCTTCGGGACTCCTCATTATTCCTATCAAGGTAGCACGCTGATTCAAACCATCTGTGGGCTTGTGAGGTCTGATTAGACTTGGCGTTTCCAGCCCTTGGCTCCCGACTTACGCCCTATGTGAGTGTGAGGGGCAGGCTGGAGGTGCGGTTGAAGTCCAGGGCGGACCTTCTCTCTGAGCCTCAGCCTTCGTGGCCCCGGTGACTCAGGGCACATGCAGCTCCAGCCCCTTCCCCTCCCTGGGGCTGCCAGCCAGCAGTGGGAGGGGTTCTGAGCTGAAAGAAGGCTTCTGCTCCCTGCTCTGCCCTTAACTAGTTGTGTACCTAGAGCAAGTTTCTCAGTTTTTTCTGAGACTCAGTTTTTTCATCTGCAAGATGGGGATAATGATAGCTGTTGTGGTTGTTTTGAGGAGCTAATGAGGCACAGGTGCGCATCACTTTGAAGTGCATGAAAAATAGATGTTTTCACTAATGGTGCTTTCTGTCCCAGGGAACAAAGCTTTCCTGCCGTGGAGTTACTGTCCTCTGAGTACTGAGTTCAGGATATCTTTGGAAGGGAGAAGAAAGCTTTTCGGGGGCTTCGTTTATTAACTCCTCTGGTTCCTCACTTCCCCTGGAGGGCTCTACCCGCTTCCCTCCTCCAGCATCCCCTAGTCTCCCAGACTGGAGGTCCTGGAGGTCTCTTTGACTCTTCCCACTCTTGTATCTCCTTATATCTATTCTGTCAGCTCGTCTTGTTTCCTCCTTTGAAATCTATCCCCGACTCACCTTTTCTTTCCTGGTCCCTCTGCCAACGCTGTAGTCTAAGCTATCATTACCTGGGTTTCCCTAGGAGCGCCTCAGCTGGTCTCCTCACCTTCCTCTTCCTTTCCTCCATGCCGTCCTGCGCAGGGGAGCCAGATTCATCTCTTCAAGGGCCACCTCTTATCAATTCACTCCACTGCTCAGGAAGGCCCAGTGGCTCCCTAATTATCTCATCAAGAACATTGCCCTCTCTTTGCTTTCAAAGTCTCCTACTCCTCTGCTATATCTGCTCCATGCAACTTGATTTCCTCTGCCTGCATCCTCCTTTACAACCAGACCTGTTTCCTGACTGTCCTCTGAAGACACAGTGCCCATTCCTCCTTCTGTGCCTTTGCACAGGCCATGAACCTTGCCTTGGGAACACCCTCTCCTAGACTCTCTGTCAGTTCTCTTCAGTCTGCAGCATCTGGCCCAGGTCCCTAGCTACCACTCCCCCAAATTTTCTTAGGAGGTTGTCTTATGGGACTCTTGCCCTGCCCTACATATCCTAAATTCTTGCTGGTATTGGCAGTACTGATTTAGTATCGATTAGCTTTCATTTCTTATCCCCCTGCCCTGCCTCCCTTGTCTAGATTATAAATTCTTGGAGGGCTGGAACCCTGTTCTTTGTCTTTGCTATAACATCTCATCAAAGGCTAGTTGCCCTGGAAAATCTTGGTTGATTGGGTGGACAAAGAGATCTGGTTTAGGGCATGGAGACTGAATGTGGAGATTTTTTATTTTAAATAGAGATTTCGTGTCCCCTCCACTCCTCCCCCATTCCACTCCTGCTCTTTAGAATCCACCCCCCTACACACACACACATCTTCATCCATCAGTAATAAAGCAGGAACAATAGGGGGTTTCTTTCTAATTAAAGGGAGCAGTTAGTGTTTCCACTTCAAAGCCCTGGGAGAGAAGACTTTTGTTCATCAGGCCTGGGAGCCCTGGGAGCCCGGGGTTGGGTGGGGAAGTGGAGCTCCAGGCCCAGCCAAGCATTAAGCTCGTGAACCTGAGATCCCCCCGTTTGCAGGCAGAGAAGCTCAAATTTAAAACAACAACGTAATTTGGTAACTTCGGCTCTGATGAAACAGTTGGGGGAATTTCTTTTCTCCTCGCGTCTGAAGCCAATGTTATTACAGGTGTGTGCTTGTCTCTCTCACTCCCTACCCAGCCCCTGTCGCCCCACCGCACACACCGCACACACACATGTGCTGCACACAGTGTGCACTCACACGTGTGTGGGGCTCACAGCAGGACACAGTGCTCACTTAGTGGGTGCATCCTTTTGCCCTCATTCCCAGGGCGCTCTGGCCTGGACCATCCCACAACATCCAGTTACTCGCACGCTCATCTTTCCACTTCTGAATGCTCAGGAACAACGCTCTCTGGCTTGAGAACAGTCCATTCTCTATTCAAACTGCAAGTCAGCTGGGCAGAGAAGTATTCTCTTCCTCCCACGTCCAGACTGATCCTCTGCACTAGGCCCAGACTGATTCTCTCTCTGATTATAAGCTGGCTCCTACCTCTGACCACAGACTGAGATCCCAAAGTAGCCACAGAGTATGCCCTAACAGTAGACCCAGCAAAGAGCATCGAATGGGCCTTTAGTCTAGCAAATCACTTCACAAATTTGATCCATCGATAAGAGAGGTGGGGAGACAGCGTTGGCCCAGTTCCACTCCAGAAACTCTGTAAAGCCCCCATTATCCGTCCATCCCTCCATCCATGCATCCTACATTGAGCCGCTATTCTTTGCCAGATAGTGATAAACAAGCCTAAATACAGACCCTGTGCTCAAACATCTCAGCGTTAGATAAATAGCATGGCTTTGGGCGTTTTACGATGCTGTGTTCAAGCTCCCCCTCCTTGATTTACTAGCTGGGTCACTTTGGACAAGTTACTTAACCTTTCTAAGTCTCAACTTCCTCATGGGTAAATTGGGGATAATAATAATAATAATCGCTAGGGATGTTAAGAGGATTAAATGACATGGTCTGTCAAGTGCTAACACAGTGTGTGGCACATAGAACACGCTCAGTAAGTAATGACGATCGTTTGGTTGTTACTCGCTCCAGTGGAGGTAGAGACGTACACACCTGAAGCTACAGAACAGCGTGAGATCCATCCTGGTTACATGCACTGGATGAAGAAGGGGCCCAGAGGAGGCCCTGGGTCTGCCGGAGATGCCAGGGAAAGCTTTGTGGGGATAGGGTTGGGAGTGGGGGCTGGAGGCAGCCCTGGGATAGAGGCTTGGGGGAGTGGAGTTTGCTTGGCTGGCTGGGCCTATGGGGTTTAAGCAGAGGAAATAACATGCATGCTCCCTGAGGGTCCAGAATGGCAGGCCCCTGCCGATTACAGATGGTGTATTTTAAAGCCCACAGAGTGGTACTCTTCTCATGACATGCCACTAAGTGATGAAGGCGAGAACGCTCTAAGCATCCAAGAGCGTCTCTAGGGCATTTGATGATGGTGGTGGACGGTGATGGTGACACAGTACTGTGATCGCCTTAGAGCAATAGCCCGGTTAAGAAATGGATGGCTGAGGGCTTCTGGCTGCACACCTCCCCACTGCTCTGACCTGGTCTTCTGTCTCCTTTTCTTTCCTGCGCCCACCCCACTTCCTACTTCCTTCACCCTGTTTTGTCTCAGTGGAGCACAGAGGGACACCCTGGTCCTCACCACTTGCCATCCTCATCCCCTAAAGGCCCCTTGGTCCCAGCCCCGGTTTGGCTTGACCAGGGGTAGGGGGGAGCAGTTTCCGCACACGTGATGCCGCCAGTATGGGGCATGGCTGCCCTGCTGCGGACTTGCTTGCTCCCCTGATTATTTCTCCTTAATTGAGCGTAAAGAATGTGAGGAATGCAGAGTAGACCGCATGAGGAGGGCTGCTGCGGGCCCCCTCGGGACCAGGATTCTGAGCTCTGGATGGGAGAACCGCAGATGGCTACTGAGCCCCACGTTGTGTGTGTCATTCCTGGTGCCCCCACCCCCTTCCCACAGTGGTGGGCCCACTTCTCCAAACTTCGATCCATCCCTTCACTGTTCAGGGGCTTTCTTCTCCCTCCTTTCTGCACAAAGGGTTTCACTTCTTTACAAAACAGGCCACGATCTCTCCTCTTCCCGGGAGTGAGTCTGCCTTGATTTATACCCATCTGACACTGAGAATCCTTATGGGTCTATAATTTCAGGTGGAGCTCTGAAAGCTTAACTGAGTCTCCTCTGGTGAAGGAGGGGGAAGCAATGATTCTGGCTACCCCTCGGTCTGGCTGAGCTGCCGGGAATCCTGTGCCTGGGCTGTGGGAAGATGTGAGCCCAGGTGTGAAACTGGATGCTTACCTGTCAGGAAGGCAGTCAGGTGAGTCACAGCTGGAGCGTGCCTGTGAGGGAAGTGCTGCCTGCATCTCCTCCGTCCCTTACCTCCCCGTGCTCAGGGTCCAGCCTCCCCTCTTCTCAGGTGGAGTGTGAGGTGGAGGAGAAAGCACAGGTTGACAACTCAGACCTGGGCTCGAGTCCTGGCCCTGCCCTGTTGTCGAGTAGCTCTGTGACCTCAGGGGAATTTTTCTATTCCCTTGTGCTCAAGAGGATGATGGTATTTCTACACTTATAGAGCTGTAAAGATGAAATTAGATGTGTTCCAGCAGGTGAAGCTCATGGTAGGCACTCAAGAAGTATTAGTTTGGCCCTTTGGAGGAGACTGAAAGAAGGGGGTGAATTTTTCCAAAAGAGCTTTTGCTTCCCGTGGTAAATGCAGTAGGTCATCCCTAGAGATCATCGAAGGGTCAAGGTGACACTAAACTCCAGTCCTATAATTTGCACTCAGCAGTCAGTGGATCCCGGAGCTGCACCCTGCAGAAGCACAGTGGGTGGGGTGGGGGTGGGGGTGGGGGGTGGGGGAGCGTAGCAATCCCGGTGCTGCGACTCTGGCTCCTTAAGAGAGGACAGTGACTGCTGTATTCCTCCACCTGCCCTCCCCTGAGGCCTGACCAAAGGCACTGGCTGATCCTGCAATGGGAGGGGTTTTGGATATATTTAAAGAAAAACTTCCTGGCCTGGGAGAGATGTTCCCTGTTAAGATAGCTAATCCTCCCGGAATAGCTTGAGCGTGGGCTGGTCTCCTTATTGGCATAAACAGGACCGGATGGGGGCTGGCTGAGGTACAAGCCAAGCTCACCCAAGGGCGGGGGCCGGGCCAGGTGGTCCTCCGTGGCCTCCTGGGTCTTCCCACCCAGACTCTGCTGGCTGCCTCCAGCCTCCTGCCTCCTCCGTTCATTGGTGGGTGGCTCCCTGGTAGTGCTCTGTCAGAGTAGCCAGGTTGAGAAGGCACTGATTATATTCTGCAACCTCTGGAAAATTCCTGCTGTTAGTGATTTGCAAACTTCTCTTGAGATGAAAATTCAAAACAAAGTGGGAAGTAAATGGGCCTCAGGAGTGACGGCGTAGGGAGATTTATCATTGGGGTGTTTATGTGCAGGGGGCCCTGACCTGGGCCGTGGGCTCCTTCATCTTTATGGCACCTGGAATTCTGGGTATTAGCAGGGCTTAGGACAGAGGCTGACCTGCCGGGCTGACACTGACATTTTCCTCCATTTCCCAGAGGCAGAGGCAGCAGCAGCGTTACTGCCCTCCCCTCCCTAGCAGGAGGTACCCAAGGAGAGCCCCAGGGCCCCCCACAGAGAAGGGTCCCAATGGAGCTGATTCTGTGGCTGGAGGCTGAGCTGAGGAAGGGCAGCAGGAGTTAGAGGAGAGGGTAGAATGAGGGTGCTGAGACTTGGAGTGGATGAGGGTGGCATATTCATACGCAGAAATCTATTTTCTCCTGGACCAGGCTGAGCCTTTTCATGAAGTCAGCCACTAGACCTCTCTCCTCAGAGCTGCAGCCTTCCTGGAGCCCAGAAAGCAACTGTGTGCATTGTCCCCTCCTCTGGTCCCCGTCCCCATCCCCATCTGGGGCTACATTCCTGTTCACAGCCACAGCAGTCCTGGTGGCTGCCATGGCTGAGCCACATCTGGGGCTCTGATGGCCACATCTGTATCCGCCCCTCTCGGCGCGGGTCGTTTCTCTTCTGACTTTAATCTGCATCTGTGGAATCTGGAGGGGATCTGTTGGTGATGGGTTCCCAGCCCCAGGAGCTGTCAGCTTCCAGGGGAGGGCGGGGAGGGGACTCCAGGTCACCAGGCCGAGAGGAGCTGTTCTGATGGCCCTCACCTCTCTGCGGTCATGGATTCCAGGCTTTTCGGTTCCAGGCAGGGCCAGCTGGGGAGCTATCTATCCTGTCAGAGCCTCGCACCTCCGTCCCCAGGCCTCCCCCCACCACCCAGCTTTACTCTGCCTATGCCACTTGCCCCTGTTCCTCCAGGAGATGATCATATTTAGTATTGTTACTGAGCTCAGTATGGTTCCCAAATGACAAATGGGATGGTGGCAGGAAAGGAAGAACATACACATTGCACTTGAGAGGGAGATAAGTATGTCTGTGGGGAGAATAAGATGGTAGTGGGCACAGGTGGCTTTAGGGGATCCCCTGGGCTATCTTAGGGACCCCTGGGCTGGTTTGGAAAGGACCTAGGCAATGTCAAACGCAACACTAGGGGCAAGGGTTGTGTGGTCAAGACGTTCTGTGCTTAGAGGCCAGGAATATCCAGGAGAGGATACTTCAGGCTTTTAAGCCAGAGTACCTTGGGCCATAGGCTGCATCTTTCAGCTGGATTCTGCTCAGGTTTTTTGTGGCCAGGGTCCCCTAGCTGGGTTGCCTTTTCAGGACTGATGGGGAGTGGTGGGAGTGGGACACATGGAGCATTTCTGGCTGTGGTCCTTCCTGGTTAGACAGACACCCTGGCTGTAAAAACCTGGACACGAAGCCTGACCCAGGAAGGGATAGAGGACTTCAGAAAGCCATACCTTCCCTCTGGTCTGGCCCACACCTGCTGATGTCCTGGGAACTTTGCAGGCCAGTGCCCACCTGAGTGAGGTCCTCTAGGATGAGGAAGGTAGACCCCTCATGGGCTTCTCTCACTGGACTAGAGAAGATGTAAGGTTTGGGGCAGAGAAAAGAAACTGGAGAGGTCCTGAATGGGACAGTGAGAGTATGAACAAGCCCCTCTGTAAGTGTGTGTGTCAGGGAGAATCCTCTGTGCTTAGGTTGTCCTCCCTGTCGTGACCGAGGACTCCCCTCATTGTGTTCTGGAAGGACCTTGTGATTTAGAATGGCATTTGGCCTAGCACACTCCCCAGGATGAATCAGAATATTAGCTGAGCCCAGGTTAGATTTGGCAGATTGGGAAGAGCACCTCCAAAGTGGTGGGGTGGCGGGTGTGATGCTGGTGTCCTTAGTGGTTCTGCTGAGCTGGGAGACCCCACAGTATAGGGGCTGTTTTCCTGAATCAGATCCTTCCCATCTATGCTGTGGTCCTTGTGTCACTCTGCATTGGGCTTCCAGGCTCTGTGACCTCAGAGCCAACTCTCATTCGATAGCTGAGCAGAGACACCATTTGGAGCTCATCTGATGGAGGTTGGTTTGGCTTCCAGAGCAGCCATAAGGTTCCTCATGCAGACAGCAGACATCCCAGTGGAGCCCTCACACTCACCCTGTGAGATGTTGCTGATGGGAGCAGTCACATCCAGGGCTGGTGGCACTTTACCTGAGTAACTAGCCTAATCTTTCTGAGGCTCAGTTTTCTTATCTGAAAAAAAAAAAAAAAAAGGTAGTGACAGTAATGCTAAGGCACAGGGTTGGTATTATAAATAGAAAGAACCTGTTACAGCGCCCAACACCTGGTAAAAGCTCTGTGCCCGTTAGCTCTTACTGTTTGCGAATTCCCACTCCACAGCAGACACCTCTGGGCTGGTCGAGCTTCTGATTTACACAGATCAGGGTAAGAGTCTGGAGTTGGGACCACAGTTAAGTCTTTGGATGAGGATGAAGATATGGGGTTAAGTTCAGCAATTTTGCATAGTGTTTGGATTGAGACTGTTTTGGGGTCCCGGTGAGGGCTGGGTGTTCACGCTGAATCTGGGGTTAGGATGCCAGTTGGGATGCAAGTCACTGGGAGAATGACAGTTAGGGTGTATGTGAGTTGCCCTGAGGAGGCCTTTCAGTTTGGAGTAGAATGACTCCCTCTGTCTACATCCCAACACATACTCAGGAGACACACTGGGGCTCTGCAGTTCTGGCTTCCTGAGGGGGTACCCTGGCCTGCCTAAGCGCAGAGCTTTTCCCAGGAGGACCACCACCACCGCTCCCCCCACCTCCCTGCCCCAGCTCTTTTTGGTGAAGAGAGCAGTGCACAAGGTCAAGGCCTTTTCGGGGGAGCCCCAGGAGATCAAGGCTGGAAAGAACACAGGGCCAGAGTGTCCAGGTTGTGCTTTGGGGCTGGTCCCCTCCCTCCAACACACTAACACTCTGTCCTCTCGCCTCCAGCCCTCCAACTCCTCCCCACACCCCACATTCTCACCTGACTGGCCTCTGGTCCCAGGAGTCTGTGGCCCCAGCTCCCTTGCACATCTCACAGGGAGCAGGCAGGAAGAAACGCTGGCTTGGCCTGGGTGCCCTCCATCCTCCCCCCTCCCCTGCTCCAGCCTCCACCTCCTGGGGGAGGGGAGGACACAAAGACGGATCTTTCCCCTGGCCCCATCCTCCTCCCTTTGGCCTTCCTCCCTCTCCCCCCCGGGGCTGGCAGAGGCCAAAGAAAACAGAGCTTCTCCAGCGCACTCTCACTCTCTCTCCCTCACTTCCTGCTCCGGGAAGATGGTTTACTCCCTCCCCCGCCCTGGCTCAGGACCTGGCCTTGGTGTCAAGTTTCTCCAGAGCTTCCAGAATCAGAGGCCCTGCCTGGGCTCAAGCTGGACCCCTCACCTCTCTCCATTTCACCTCTTTTGGTTTTTGCTCCCTCAACCCAGGGCCCTGTGCCCCAGTCTCCCCATCGTTAAATTTTGTTCTTCGGGTGGTAGAAAAATCCAGTGGAAGGAAGGTCTTCTTGGGGGTGGGGGCATGGAGGATGAGAGTCAGGTGGCTGAGGACAGAGCTGCTGGGGTGAAGGAACTCTCTGGAACAGGTGAGAAAGTCCTGTGGACACAAGGACCAAACAGACTTCCATTGAGGCTTGTTGACCTAGTGGAAAAAAGCTCTTGCTGCCCAGTATGAATGATGCCCCAGGAGCTGTGTAATGAGGTAGCCCTGGCCAGTGGGCAGCCCTGACGACCTTCTTCCAGGGCAGCCCCAGAGGGCCAAGAGCCCCCCAGTCCATTTGTGGCCAACTGAGGAGACACATCTCCCCCAGCACGTCCTGAATTTTGGATCCCTGCTCAATCCAGTTTCATGTTCAGCTACCCTCCCCAAATTCCCTCAGAGGATTCTCAGCCTCATCTCTGCTCTGGGTAGAGCTTTGCTGAAAAGCCTTTTAGCTCCCGAGAGGACCGTGGGGGTTCTGAAGCCCTGGCCTTCTACCTGCCCCGCAGACCTGCCCTCCCTCTCCAGAAGCAGGACTCTCTTCTGGCCCAGGCCACCCTTCCTCCTCTCTTTTTCACCTGCTCTCCCCAGCTTCCAGACTGGGAATTTGGGTCCCCTTGAAGTCATTGCTCAGTTGACTCAGAAATTAAACAGTTGGGCTCCAGTGTCATACTCGCTGGATGTGAATACTCGCTCCATCACTCACCTTGGGCAAGACACTGGACACCTTACTTGTGAAATAGGGGTAATAATTGTCACCACCTCATAGAGCGGTCGTGAGAAGTAAACGAGGTCATGCTGTGTTGCATGTAAAGGACTTAGTGTAGTGCCTGGCACAGAGCGTACATCTGGCAGGTGACAGCCATTATTATTATTACCATATCTTATGATCACTCACCTGCGCCTGAAGGCAAGTCCATAGAGACCACCAAAGGATGGTAGAAGAATGAGATGTTCCTTTCCATAGGACTGGTCGGCGGGAGTCCTGGTTTGCTGATCTACCGCTATGAAATACCTAGCTTGGCAATTAACAAGAGATTAGGTCTTCCTTCTTTCCTCCCATCTCCCTTTCTCCCTCTTTTTTTTTTTTTTCCTGCACTTAACACTTACCAAGAATCTCTTCTGGCCCCCTACTTTGCTATGCACTATGGATATCACAATAGATAAAGACATACAGCCTGAAGTCTGGTCTTGGAAAGTGGGGGAGACAATTATATAAACTAGAAAAAAAAATCTTAGTTGCTATGGTAGAAGGATGTCCAGATACAGTGCAGTATGAAAGGTCTGAGATAGTAAAACTTCAAAGCTGAGGGGTCCTGAGCAGGTTTTCAGGCAGAGGGGACCCTTGAGCCATGACACAGAGGTGAGAAGTACCTGCATTTTACTGGCAATATCTTCTCCAGTTTGGAGTTGAGGACTAGAGGCAGGAACCCAGGATCTGCAGAGAATGGCTTTCTTCTGGAGAGGATGCTAGAAGTGCAGAGTGTGCTTGCTCCTTCTGGACTTCATCTAGGAAAGCCCTTCCTGCGGTTATCTGAATGGCTCCCTCTCCTCTCCTTCAAGTCTTTACTCAACGGCCACCTTCCCAGGGAGGCTCTCCCTGACCATCCTATTCTGAACGGCAGCCTGCCCCTCCCTCCACACGTCCATCCCCTCATCCTTCAACTTGCTTTCTTTTTCCCACAGCACTTATTGCCATGTAACATTCCATCTATTTTATTTACTTTTTGTTTTGTTCGTCTCCTACTACAAGAATGTAAGTTCCATGAAAGGGGATTTTTGTCCATTTTATTGATGACCGTGTCCCGAGTGCCTGAACAGCCTGGGGACTCAAGAAGTATCTTTATTTTCAGTTGGGTCCACATCCCTTTATTCATGCAGGAAACATATTTGACTATCTCTCAGTGGGCCACATATGGCGCTGGTGAGCTGAAGCCAATGATCCCCAAATACTAATTCACAGACTGGCTGCATCAGAATCAGAATCTTTAGCAAGGAAGCTTGGTGATTTGATGATTAGAAATTCACAGCTAGACAATCTGGAAAACAGAACATGCCTCCGTCTTCAGTAAGAGACTAGAGGATCTGGAAAGAAGGCAGAGAGACCAGTCAGGAAGCTATTGTTACAGTCTAGCTCAGAAACAAAAGTGGCTTTGACTAGGGTTGAAAGCATTGGAGATGGAGAGAAGTGGATGGATTCAGGGCATGTTCAGGAGCTGAAGTCCTGAGATGAATTGCGTGTGGCAGGTGAGGGAGAGGAAATATCAAGAATGAGCTCTAGGTTCCAGGCTTGTGCAGATACATAGATAGAGGTACCATCATTCAGATGAGGGACCCTGGAAGAAGACCCAGTTTAGGGGGTAAGATTATGAATTTAATCTTAGATATACTGAATGCAATGTGCTTTTGGCAATCAAGGGAAAGTGTCAAGTCAACTGTTATATGCCCAGGCCAGGCGATTTCCAAAGCCAGTCATCTGAAAACGTGATGTTCAAGATGGAAGTAGTCCACAATCACCTAAGCAAGAAAACTGAGATCAAAGGAGTTAATGTGGGCTGCCTCAGCATGTTTGCCTATCAAATTAAAAAACATGCAAACATATATATATATATATATATATATATATATATATATATATATATATATATATAGTTTCCATTGTGAGAGACAAATAAAGTAATGGAACCCAAAATAAGAATACATGTGCCCTAAACTCAATTACAGTAAAAAAAAAAAAAAAAGGCAGGAACTGTACAACTGTGAAATGCATGTGTAGCTCTCAGTGAAAGATTTAAATTTTGCTGACACCGATGTGAAATGATGGGTTGTGATTCATAGGGAAGGTAATGTGATTTCTGCACATGGGCTCTGAACTTTTGTGCCCCAGCTGGAGCTCAGAGAGTGGTTCTAATTGAACCAGCACTGGGCCGGGTGGGTGTTGGGTGGAGATGTAACGTCTGGTAGGACTGTGGTAAGGAGAATCTTAATGAACGCTAAACAGAAGGGAAAAAATGGACCAGCAGACAAGAGGTGGTTCACACAGAAAAAGGGGTTTAGAGAAGCAAGATGTGTCAGGCCTCTCCAGCCTGGTCCAGGGGAGGGAAATATAAAATGTGAAGATCATGGGCAGCCTGGTGACCAGACGATGTCCATTGTTGTGGGGGGTGAGGGACATTTCACTCATGTCTCCTGAGCTAAGGGTAAATATTGCCCTCTTTACTCTTATCTGTCCTTTGCTTTGATTCTGGGCTCACCAAGCAGCCTTCTGGTGAATAATTTGACTTAATAATAATAGAGAACACTTTCTAAGCACTTAGAAAACAATCATAGGGAATATTCTTCTAAGCCCTTTAATGCATTATCTCATTTAATCTTCACCATAACTAAGGCGATTGTTCACTATTATTATCTGGATATGACAGATAACAGAATGGAGGCACAGAGGTTAATTGATTTCCCCAACACCACAAAAGTAGTAAGTGAGAGCTGGGATTCGAACCCAGGCAGTTGGACTCGCAGGTCCCCAACTCATAACCACTTCCTTGCATTTGTGCACCCAGTTGGCGGTTTTGGTTAGGGGTTTACATATTCTGATCCCTGTTGAGGGTGTGAGGGGTCAATTTAATAAACTGGGACTCTTGTTTCCATACCTGCTTCTGTGAATTTTGCTAATCTGAGTTTCCTACTGAGAGACCAGTAGAAGAACATTCAATTTCAGTCCTAAAAGACATGGGCCAGAACTGGAACGTGGCGTCTAAACCTAATTGGTGCTCCCAGCAGCTGGCCCATCCCAGTGCTTAGCACATGGATGGAGAATCTTTTGTTGAGTAACTGAATGAAGTGAGGTCATCCCCTGAGGGACTCTGTGGGATCCCCAGGCCGCACCCTGCCACTGGCCCCCAAACAGAAAGATGAGACTATTTTTGGCCAATTTTTAGCAAATTCTCAGTATTTAGAGATTTTTTTTCTTCCCTTGCCAATTGCAAACTCAGACTAATTGAACGTTAGTTAACACAATTCCATACTTGTGTTTGAAATGTAGTTATGGAGGGGAAAAAAAATCTACTCCCAGATGTAAAACAAACCAAAACTTGCATACATACAGAATGGAGAGCAAGTCCAGGCCTTTCAGTGTACTCATTTTTGGGGAGAAAAGTTTCTAAAAGGCTTCTTTCCCACCGCCCCCACCCCCCCATAAAAAGGTTTCAAATGAAAAGAAAGTAGACGTTTTACAAACTCTTAAGTCTTGAATGGCTACAAATGTCTGTAATTTGGAGTCATATTTTTAAGAGGCTCTGTTTCTATATTGCCCTCTGGAATGATAAACTTGTGGAAAAGAAAGATTCCCAGATTCAGTGTCTCCAAAATGCCGTGTGAGCACTTGGATGATGCCTGAAGGCAGGGCTAAATGAAACAACAAGCCTACAGAGTTATTTACTATTTTAATATTATTATTTTTATTTTTAAACTTGTAAGTTTTGAAAAAATTATAGATTCACAGGAAGTTGCAGAAAAATTTACGAAGTCTCATAGATCTTTCACCCAGGTTCCCCCAAAGATAAATCTTGGATGTTATTTTTAATTAAATAGAGAAAATAAAAAGGGGCTCAAATCTTTCTGTGGCAAGCTCTCAGAAGATTGAATTTACACTTGAAAGACCACACTGATTTAAATAATGAGAGGAAAGCATATCTTTGCCTAGTAAACAAATTTGAAGAAGTTTAAAATGTATTTGGGCATTTTATTTCTTTTCTTTTAAATATGTAGAAATCAGTCCATTGTTAGAGGTAAATGAACATCCAAGCTCCTCTTACTTACAGACCTGTGTAATCTGAGCCCTGATCACTGGTCCAGCCTCATCTCAAGTCTTCCTCCATTGTTGTCAGCATTCTCAATGCATAACTTTAGCAATTAAAAATGTCAGCCTCTGTAATGAAAAATCCGTTAAGAAAAAAAAAAGTCTGGAGTAACTATGAAAATTTCAGTGATTTGGGGCCACGTGAGTTCACAGGCATTTTCAGTAATATAAGTATGTTCATTTGTGGCAACTGAGAAATTCATGGAGAAATTGACAACAAGAGAAATTATTAATTTGCTGTGTTTATATGTGTCACTCCCTCCACCCTGCTCCCTCATGACTGCAATGGAAGAAAGGAAAATTATTTTAGCTGTTTAAATCACATTTGTGTCTCCCATATTTTGGGGGAAAAAATGGCAAGCATTTGCCAGCTGAAAGGGTCTTCCCAGCCCTTCTTTGGCATGAAGGACATTTCATACAAAGCGTTTTTCTTATCATGCTTTCTTGTCTCTTTGTCATAAAATAATTTGCTAACTTGAAAGCTCAAAATTGTCTTGAAACTGACTGGTTCCAAGAGAAGGTGTGGGATCCCTGTAGAATTTACCCATGTATTTACTCCAAATGACTTAAGTATATTTCTCTAGGACTCCTATTAGAGGTGAAACTATTGATATTGAAACAAATTGATTGTGAAGTTTTAGCTTTAGAGTAAAGAAAGCTTCAACATCCTTGTTTAAAAAAATCCATCAGTAATAAAACCTAACCTTACTTTTTACAAAGAGGTTTTTCGAGAGCCTGACATCTAGCCACTCAAAATCACAGGATATCAAAAACCTGTAAGTGATTGGAAACTACTTAAATGCCCAGAATGGGCAAATTGTGGCATATTCATACAAAGGAATACTATACAGCACTGTGAATCAATGAACTGCAGTTGTATACATGTGAAAATATAGATGACTCACAAGTAATAATATTGAGCAAAAAGGCCAGATGTAGAGTTTATAGGGGTTGATTACATTTACGGGACATAGTTTAAGTGACGTAAAACTAATCAGTGGTGTTGGAAGTCAGCCTTTGGTGGGTGTGATGGGGTAGGCATTCCAAGGGAATAGGAGAGGGGTTTCTGGGATGCTGGGAGTATCTTTATTTTTTTTTTTAATGGAGTCACTGTGGTTAGAATCCAGGACCTTGTGCACACTAAACATGTGCTCTACCACTGAGCCATTACCCTCCCCTCTATTGCCCTGTTTCTTGTTGCTTACCTGGTGTTTGATTTGGGAAACTTCATCAAACTACAGACTTAACAGTTTTTGCATTTCCACTGTGTCCAATCCCATAAAATGTTAGGAAAAAACCCAGTAAGTGTAGTGGGATTATGGGAGCGCCTGGGTTGCTGGCAGTCATCCCAGCATCCTCCTCTCCAGACATGATGGCGGCCTCCGTTCCAGTCTGCTCAGACAGGGTGGCAGATGGTGAGGAGGTGGGGCAAGCTCCACGGAGACTGCACGGATGGTCTCTAATTATACTTTTCCTTTTAGAAAAAGAATTTTTTCCCCCAAAAGAGGGACTTTAAATGATAGTTCGTAGAAGAACCTCCTTGATGTCATCTACTCTTGGAATACTTTTCTCACTGATGGATCTGTGTGACTAAACCTGCACACACATCCCTAGCTCAGCGTCACGCTGCCTGACAGGAAGGGGTGGTGGCAGCCAGAAGGCTTGGAGTCTCACGAAGCTGGCTTCAAACCTCAGTGCTGCTTCTCACCTGCTCTGTGACCTTGGCAGGGTCCATGCTCTCAGCCTCAATATCCACCTCATAGGTGGACCCTGAGAATTAAATAAGGCCTTCCAAGGGGTACGTATTGTGTCTTGGGCATTGCCTGTTATGTGGCAGGCACCTCAGGAATAGTTCCTCACTTACATTCCCTCTAATTTTCCTCTACTTGAGCAGGCATTATTTTTATTCTACAGCTGAGGAAATGGAGCTTGCCTGGAGCAAGATCACACCTACTGAGTGGCGGAGCAGGACTTGAACCCCAAGTGCCTAACTTCTCTTATATACTGCCTCAGACTCTGCGCCTGCAGCTGGCCTTGCTGCTGTGGTTCCAGAACCCCTGGGGCATAAGCTCCCCGAACCTCTGGTTATTTCATTTCCCCAGCTTGCTTGGCTGTAGGTAGCTCCTGGAAGCTCATCTGTTTCTCTTCCACCTTCTTCCCTATATGACAGTCTCTTTCCTCTCCTCCTGCTGTCCCCAGAGTCCCAGATGCCAGAAATCCACAGAACAATCTCCCCTAACTGTGCCCTTCCCTGGGCCAGCCCTGATTTGCCTTCTGGGCTAGCAATGTTCCGCTTGAGCAGGGGTTCCTAACCACACAAGGCTTCCTACATCTGGAATTGGCTGAGAGGACCCAAGAGGAGGGTCCAGGCTATAGGAATATGAATGCTGTTGGGCAGGACCAATTATACAATTTGTAGGGCCTAGTGCAAAATAAGAATACAGAGCTCCTTGTTAGAAGGAAAAAAAATAAGAATTTCAATGACCACAGGGCATTAAACCAAGCACAGACCCTTCTGAGCGTGGGATCCTGGGCCTGCCCCCTTGAATCCTGCCTTGTGATTCTGCTAAACAGAGTCCTGAGATTTGTGGCGCTAGACATGGGTCCAGATCCCAGGATCCAAGCTGGATTCCATGGTCTCTTCAGAAGGGACTAGATTGTTGATGAAGTCAGTGGCCTATGTGTACTTAGGACCTGAGCAGAAAGACTGCAGTAACCTGGGGACTTGCAGCCCCGGTGACCTAAGGCTCTGAGGTCACAGTAACCTTAGGTGTTAGGCCTCTGTTGTGTGGCCTCAGGCTCCAGGGCTGTGGCCTGGCTGGTGGGCCCTGTAGCAGGGAGGGGGAGGCGGGATGGTGATGGGGAGATGAAGTACCTGGGGAACAGCTTCGAAGGCCAAAGGCAAGAGTGAGGGGATGCTTGGGATCTGGACCTTGGAGGGAAGAGGCAGATAGAGCCTCCAGGGCTAAAGTGCTTCAGGCCAGGACTTAAGGAAGCTGAGGCAGATGCCTTACAGACTTTCAGACTGGAATGACCATTGGTTTCCAGGGCTCTGGAGGGCTGCCGATGGCTTCCAGCACTTTGTTGGGCCTTGAATGGGGCCGATGACCTCGTTCCCTATTCTTCAGCGAGGTCCTCTGCGATTACGCGTCAGCAGGGGCCCCCGATTACACTATCTCTTCCTCTACACTGTCTTAGCACAGACTCAGACACGGAGAGCACAGCCTCTGACATTAGAGGGATATGGGCTCCAATTGTGACTCTATCATTTACTAGCTGTGTGACCCAGCCAAGCAATTTAACCTCTCTGAGTCTTTGTTTCCTGAAAAGAGGATAATGAAAGTACCTGCTTCATTAACTGGATGTGAGGAAGAGATGAAAAAATAGAGCCAGAGTATCTACAACATAGTGAGGACTCCATAAACTGATCATTGTTAACAGTCACGTAGGAGGAATAAGATAATTAATGTGAACAGGTAGTGTGGTGTATGGGGATAATTTCTGTTTCAAAGTGTAGGTGTGAGACTCAAAATGAAAAAGTGTCTGTGGGATAGAAGCTCCCAGCATGGTGCCCAGTGCTTGACAGGGGCAAACATGTAAGCTATTTGTTCATCTTTTTCCAGCTGTCCCCAGGGTTCCATCCAGGACTTGGAGCCTCCTGTCTCTCAAGTTCCCTTAGACAGCTTATGTCTCACGGCTCTCTGGCTTGGCAAGCAGCCGTGATGAGAGGGTCTTAAGTGTGGATGTGTGGAGGGAGAAGTGTGTCTTGAGAGGGGCCTGGAGTCCTGGTGACCTTGGGCAGATCCAGGGAGAGGCGCAATCCAGCTGACTTACTCTGCCCGCCGGTCCTTGCCTCTGGGCAGATACCCCAATGTCTCTATCTGCCACTCACCCCAGGCCGGTATAAACCTCCATGCCCCCATTCACCACAAAAGGGGCCCCAGTCTCTTTGCTCCTTGGCCAACAATTCAGATCCTAGCAGTCAGCCCGAACTTCTTTATCCTTTTGTCTCCTGATCCTCACCCTAAGCCCCTCCTCTCTTTACTTCTTCCAGCCTTTATCTTTTTTCCAACCCTATTTAGCCCCCCAGCCCACCCTATCTCACCAGGTTTTAATGCAAACCTGCCCACCTCCACCCCTACCTAGCATTCCCCAACAGCCCCCCAACTGTCCCTCCCGCCTGGCCTCTCCCCCTGGGCTCTGGTGAGGGTCTACGTAACCCAGTGAAATCTCTGGAGGAGCACGCACGCTGCTATCTGGAGAAGTGTGTGCCGGCCATTCCATTCTGATAGAGGCATATACCCCTGGCCAGAGTGTGGGCCGTCCTGCTCGCTCTCAGGCTCAGGGATGCCCCTGACGTGCCCTCCTGTCTGCCTCTTCCAGCCTCACCGAGCGCCACGGGCTCCTGGGTACCGGCGAGTCAGGCCTGTCTCCGCTGTTGTTTATGTAATCCTTCCCTGCAGTAACAGGGTGTTTACTGTTGCACAAACACATTTTGGTTTAACGGCTGACAGTAAAACTGTCTGATAAAGTTTGATTTAGTGCAAGAAAGCAAAATAAATCTGGGGGCACTGAGAGCAGTGGGGAGGAGAGACACTCCTAGGGCTTTACAGAAGGGGCAAGAGAGCGAGGCCAGCGGAGCGGCCCGACTCCCTGGGCCGCTCTTTGTGCCTGTCTCCCAGAAGCCTCTCCACCGGCAGGCACCTCTGCAGAAAGCCGAGTTCTCGCTACACTGGTAAGTTCTGGTCCTGGCCTTTCTTTGCCATAGCGTACGCGCCGGCTTCCTCTGTGGTCTGTCCTGAATCGTCTCCATCCTTCAGCATCCGATGTAATTTGTTGCTCCCCCAGGCAGTCTCCCCTGATTGCTCAGGCTCAGGTAGAGCTGGCAGTGTGGCCTGAGAGAAAAATCTTTGAGCTGGGAGACTAGACATCACTCTGGGGCTTATTAGCAGTGTAACCGCAGGCAAGTCGCATTGCCTTTAGGAATCTCGGTTCACTCAGCTGCAGGACGGGAGTAAATACATACAAGGGCTTGGTCCTTCATAAAGCTCTGCCCACATTTAAAGCACTCCTATCTTGTTCTCATCTGAAACCTCACGAGGCACGTCTTGGCTGTGCACTCAACTTGTGCTCCGCTCACAAAGCAAGGCAGGGTGATCATCTGTCCTTCAATGCGCGTGATGATACTGCAGGCTGTTTTCAGTCCCCTCTTCCCGGGCTGTCTCCTACTCCTGATTTGTCAGTATAGGGCTGGGGCGAGGCAATGTGTCCCCATGACATGTTTTTTTAAAGTTTTTATTGAAGCATAACATATATACAGAAAAGAATACACATCTTAAGAATAAGCTTGGTGACATTTCTCAGACTGAACACATCCATGTAATCAGCACTCTCATCAAGATACAGAACACTTCCCCTGCTCCCGATGCCCCAGCCCCCAGACCCTTGAGCTGATACCTGCTCAAGGGCAATCACTGTCTTGACTTCACCACAGATTAGTCCCACCTGTTTCTGTACTGTATACAAACGTACATAAATAACTGTAACATGGACTCTTTTGTACCTGGCTATTTTCTGCTCAACATCACGTTTGTGACATTCATCTATATTGTTGTGTGAAGCAGTAGTTCTTTCATTTTCGTTGCTGTGTCGGATTTCATTATGTGAGTAAGCCACAATTATATATCCATTCTATTGTTGGTGGGTCTTTTAAGGGAGTTTCCAGTTTATGTATATTATGAATTGTGATGCTGTGAGCACTCTTGTGCATGTATTTTGGTGAATGCATTTCTTTTGGATATATACCTGACATGGAATTATTAGGTCCGAGGGTATGTATACCCAAAGGGCAGCTTTAGAAGATACTGCAGACTAGTTTCCAAAAGAGGATGTGCCAATTTATGTTCCACTGAACATTTGGTATTGCCTGTCTTTTTCATTTCAGCCACTTTGAGGGGTGTACAGTGGTATCTCACTGATGGTCCAGTTTGTATTTCTGATTACTAAAGACATTAGGGTACGTTTCCTTATGGTTATTGGCCATTTGTATATCCTCTTTTGTGAAGTGCTTGTTCAAGTCTTTTGCCTATATTTCTACTGAGTAGTTTGTCTTTTTTTAATGATTTGTAGAGGTTAGGTATATAGTCTGGATCTACGTCCTTTGTCATATACACACACACACACACATACACACACACACATAGTCTTTGAAATCATCTCCCACACTGGATTGGCTCTCCAGTCTCTTAATTGTGTCTTTTGAGGAACAGAAATTCTTCCTCTGAATAGAATCCAGTTTATTTAAGTTTCCAGGAAATATGCTTTGACTGGCTGAATCCAGCTTCTATCGTCCTGGCTGACTTCATTCTTTCCTACTTAGTTATCCTGTTTTCCCTGTCTGTCCTGTGTCTTGAGGGAAATAAAAAGATGGTTTTCAAGGAAAACCCTATAGTTCAGGCCCAAACTGTTCACCTTGAAGCCTTTTCCACTTGGAAGTGTTGCCTAAGAATTCCTAGTTCCTATGCCTGGGAACCTCCCAACCCCTTCCCCTTTTCCCAAGAATCCAGGTTAGTTTTGTGGACTAATCTTCCTTCTTCCACTTAAATCTGATTAGCTCATTCAAGAAGACCTAACAGGCCAACAAGCAAATGAGGAGTTGCTCTAACTCATTAATAATCAGAGAGAAGCAAATTAAGTAAATAAGAAGGTATCACTTCATAGCTATTGGACTGGCAGAAATTAGAAAGCCGGATAACTCCAGGTGATGGCTGGAATATGAGGGTGTAAGGATGTGCATGCCCTGCTGGTTGGACTGTATCCGGACAGCAAGCAGGACTACTGAATTGAAACTTTTGATATGCTGGGTACCAGCAGTTCCTTTCCCACAGGCCCAGGAGGGACATGTGTGTCATAGTATCGCACTGGTGGTAGGGAGCATCTGGGTGTCATCCTTGGGGGAAGTGGACGGGTAGGCTTGGTAGCTACACACCATGGAATATTACATAATAGTTGGAAGCAACAGATTAGATGTACACTCAGTAGCACGAATGGATCTTTGAAATATAGTGCTGGGTGGAAAAGTAAAAAACAGAAGAAGATACACAGCATAATGCTATTTGTGTAAGTTAAAAATACTTATGCCCAAAAGCAATATAAGCACTTTGCCAAAGCACAAACAAACCAAGAGATATGTATACACTGGACATTTTGAGAGGGTTGCCTGTGGGGGGATGGGCATGAAGAATAGGAATAAAAAGGGATTTTAAAATTGAAAAATGTTCTTAAGTCACCATTTGCAGCTTTTGTGAAAAAGAAGGGGGTGATTTTTAAAAACTTTGATACCTCAACCTTCTTTTGCTTAATGCATCTTCTGTCTCCATCTTTAAAAATCCCCTTACTCATAATTTCTTCTGGTTCCCTTCCTAAAGGTCTCAGGCCTCATTTGTCAATGTCCCTTCAGATCAGCCCCTCTGAGGCCATGCCTGACAACTTATAAGTTAACGTTTACAAATATCCACATTTACTCTGAACAAATACTCGGCACACTGGGGCCAACACACAGTCCCTGGGAACTGGGGGTTGTAGGGAACAGGAAGACTTGAGGGGGGACCCTGTCCTACTAGTTATGGTATCTGGCACCCGGGAGCTGCTCAGTCAATGTCTTTTGAATGAACAAAGGAAATTCTAGCTCTGCTGTTTACCAACTGTGTCAACCAGGGCACATACCTTCACCTCTCTGAGCTTTGATTTCCATCTCTGTCAAAATGGAGATAATAATTACAGTTCTGACCTCACAGGGTTATTGTGAAGCTTAGATGAGATTGTTGCCTTGGAAAGCAACTTCGTTAACTGTAAAGAGTTATCTGTGCAATGGAAAGAGGGTAGAGAAGAAAATGTAGGAGGCTCAAATCCCAGCACTTCTGTGTATTAGCTATGGGACCTCGAATAATGTAGCATCCTTTTGTCTCAGGTTTTAAATTCTGTAAAACAAAAAACAATAATGTCAACCTTGTAGAGTTGTTATGAAGATGAATGACAATACATATTTGGTGTTTAATCATAGGTGTTTGGAAAATGGGAGATATATATATTTCTACCCATTAATTTATTCAGTGAATTCTCTTTGAACGTCTACAATGGGCCAGGCAAGATTCTAGGCACTGGGAATGGAGCAGTGAACAAAACAGACAAAAAATCCCCAGACCCTTGTCTTTTGGTCTAGTAAGGAGAGTTCAGACAAGAAACAGTATTAATAAGATATGTAATATGCTAGTTGATGATAAAGGCTGTGGCAAAAACTAAGCAGGAGAGGGAAATAGGGAGCAGAAGGGGTATGGTGGAAGGGATTTCATTTTTATGTAGAGTGGTTGGCCAAATCCTAGCTGAGAAGGTGATATCTAAGCAAAGACTTGAAGGAGGAGGGAAAGCAAGCCCTGGGGAAGTGCAAAAACCCTGAGGTGACTGCACACCTAGTGTGTTCAAGGCACAGCAAGGAGGCTGGGGTGGCTGGGATGAGCTCAGAGAGCTAAAGGCAGCAGTAGGGCTGATGGTAGAAGCCCCACTTAAAGACTGCTGTAAATTATACCTGGCTGCACAGGGGTATCTTAGGGGAGGAGGAAGGATTGAGGGGGATGTGATTTTCGGGTGGGGAGGAGGAGCCAAGGTAGGTATATTATTTATCTATGGCCACCTTCCAAATTACCTGCAAACTTAGCAGCTTAAAACAACCACCATTTACTATCTCAGAGTTTCTATGGGTCAAAAATTCAGGCACCACTTAAGTCTGTCTGATGGCTACAATCAAGGTGAGTGGGGCTGCAGTTACCTGAAAGCTTGAGGAGTGGTGAGGGTCTGCTTTCAGACTCACTCTTGTGGCTGTTGGCAGGCTTCAGTTCCTCACAGGCTGCTGGCGTCTCCCTCCATTCTTTGCCATGTGGGCTTCTCCCAGTTCAGAGCCAACATGGCAGCTGGCTTCCTTCAGAGCAAGAGAGTATGTCCACGAAGGAAGCCATGGTCTCTGAGTAACATCATCTTGGATGTGGCATCTCATGAACTTTGCTTCATTCTATTCGCTAGAAACAATTTCAAGAGGAGGAGATTACACATGCGGGAATCAATGGGTGATGAGAAGTGAGGCTGCCTACCACGGTGGAGCTGTGATTGTCGGGCGGGCAGGATGCGAAGTTATCTGTCCAGATGCAGCAGGGACTTTTGAAACTTACTGTGTCAGTACAATCCAGTTGTACTACTTCCTACAAGGACTAGAAGTAACTGAATCTATTTGGCTATCTAGCTATCTAGCTATAGACTACTGTGATGCTGTGTGGTCCCAGCTAGCCCGGCTCATTAGACCCTCCGGCCGCTCCTTCTGGGGCTAGGTTGCAACTCGCAGGGGAAAGGCATTGGTTGTGTGTGCGCGCATGCGCATGCCCCTATCTGGGCTTTCCTTCCGTGATGTCTGCATGTGGAGTCCCGCTCTTCCCTGAGCCCCGAGACCCCTGGGTTCACCTTTCCTTGCTCCCTCCTCTGCACTTTGTCGGAGGTCACGTGGGAGGAAACAAGCCCCACGCGGTTTTAATCATTTTGCTATAAAAACCGGGCTGCTCTCCGCTTTGATCCAGGCTGAGCTGCTGGAGGAAGGGCTGGGGGCCGGGCTGGCCTGTCCGCGGAGCAGCTCCGCACACGGCTCCCACATCAGACGACAGCCGTAAAATGGAGCACAGCTCATTAATTCTCCCTCTTAACCAGGGCACCTGACAAGAAGTGACTTTGAAAACCCGGAGGACGGATGGGCGGCGGGTGGGCGGCTCTGGGGCTATGCGAGGAACATCTGTTTCCAGGTCCCTGGCTGTTAAATTGACATCTTTTTATTTGAAACGTTTCTTTTATTTCCCAACTTCCTGCAATTGGCAAGGTCTCTGTGCCAGGGAGTAAACCTCATAGCTTTGTGGGCCGACCGTGGGAGCCGAGTGGCTTTGCAGTCCTGCTGGACAGGCTCCTAGGGCCAAAGTGGGCAGCCTGGCACTCCGTCAATTATGAAATCTGTGTTTGTGCAGAGAACATCAAACCCCGTAAAAACCCCAAATGGCCTTGAAATTGAAAACCCTGTGAATGTCTGTAAGCCTCCATGTGAGAAATATTAGCATTTAAGAACTGGAAAATTCACTGGGAGCCTGGCATTTTCCATCAAGTGTCTTCTCTCCTTGGGACCCGGCAATCAAGTTTCCTTAACAAGAATGACCCAACCCCTGTGCCTGCAGCCTTCATCCTGCATGCTGAGACAGCTACTCATGGCCAAAGACCCAGTTTCAATTAATCTCCCCCTGGCCAAGGTCACTGGCAAAGGCTGGGTTGACCCTTCTCAGGGTGACAGCTCAGGGCTTTTAGGATGGAGGACTGGAAGTGGTGGGTGGATGATTCTAATTATCTTTACATTGTCCTGAGGGCCTTTGGGTTATCTTTCTTCCTGGCAGTCTGATCCACATGCTTTATCCTTCATCCTTCAGGGCCCATCCTTGGCCAGGTGGGTCATTGTCAGCAGGACAGATGGCAGTCAGTCAGTGTTTGAGAAACAGTGGCATTGCAGAAACCCAAGGGATCACAAAGAGATAACTGCATCTGGTATAGCCTCTGGCGTGCACAAATATATGTGTGTGTATGTGTGCACACATACATGGTGCCAGAATGTGAGTTTGAGTATTGTTACCTCTGTGTGAAAGCACTGGTACCATGATGTCTGTGTTTCTGAAGTGTGTGCCTATGAAGTGAGTGGATGGGTGCATGGACATCTTTGTCAGTACTTGTATCTGTGCATTAAGGTGCATAAGGAACTGCTGGGATGAAGTGTGGATGTGTGTGAAGATGAGATTTTCCTCATTATCATGTCTCCATCTCATGAAAGTGATGGACATGTCCTTGTTGATTCTGCTTTAACAGTGATTTTAACACTCATGTTCCTTAATATCCAAGACCTCGAGTATTCCCATCCCCAGCTTTTTTTTTTTTTTTTAAAATAGAGGTACTGGGGATTGAGCCCAGGACCCCATGCATGCTAAGCATGTGTTCTACCACTGAGCTATACTCACCACCCGCCCATCTTTAAAGGTCCCATTAAGATTGTAGGCTCTTGAGTCAGATTGCCTGGGTTTGAATCCTGGATCCATCTTTCTCTAGCCACATGATCTTGGGCAAGTTGCTTAACCTCTATATACCTCAGTTTCCTTATCTGTAAAAGGAGACTAAAACAGTACCAAATTGGAGAAGCCAAGAAATAATTCATGTAAAGCAATGTGAAACTCCTTGCATTTGGTTAGATGTCATCAGCACCACCCCTGGTCCCATCCGTCGCTCCCACTTCATATCTCAAATTCTATACTTCTGTTATGCCTCGATGTCTTCCATTCTTCCCTATCTCCCTTCATCACATTATCAACCCCCATCAACTCGGTTACCCCAGCACCTTTGCCACCGTTGTTGCGAGCCACCTTTTCAATCCAGGCCACCAAACTAGGGAATTTCCAGAAGGGTGACACTGGCAGGTTATGACCCAGCCAAGACGGATCACTTGAGTGGCAGAACCAGCATATTGTTGTGCCTTGATTTCTCAACTATTTGGGTGGAGAACAAGAACAGGTGAGCACAGGTGGAAAGAGAGCCATCCAAATGGGCCCCTTGCAGCTACTCCATTCTCCCACACTTGCCTTCCCCCTTTGGGCTTGGCTTGGGTTGAAGAGGGGGCCCCAGGGCTAAGTCTGTTGTCTGCTTACTACCAGCTTGGGAATACCCAAGAAAGAAAGTCAATGTCTTGGTCATTTTGGCTTTTCCATTCCAATTTGAATATATTAAAATGCAACCTTCCAGCTGTGCAAATCCCCAGTCCATTGAAATAAAAGGTTTTTAACTTTAACCATTAAAGATTTAACTAGCCAATAAATCTAAGCATGTGGGGGGTTGTTACCAAACGTTTATTACATTGCTTTTGCTTTTAACTTAAGAGCAAATGCCAAGTGTGGACTTCCATGAAAAAGACATTTCCTTCTGGTCAAAACTGATGTCAGTCCCTGACCAGAAAAGCAAGAGATCACTGTCTCCAGAAGGGTCCACTCACTTACCTCTCAGATCCCTTTAGGAGTTAAAATGGCTGTATCAATTTTATAAACCAATTTGCTTGCTGCAGGAAAGGCCTGTATCAGCCTCTTGTTGCCACGGTCAGAACATGACTGACTAAATTAATCCAAAAGTCTACTTTCAGTTTGAGCATCTTGGCGCTGACTTTTCCAGAACCGGATTTTATAAAGGCACAAAGGGGATATAGCTGTAGGGAAGAAAATCACAAGTGCGCTCTCTCTCTCTGTAAGTATCTTCTGGGCGAGGTGGCTGACGGAGTCTTGGATCATAGTGCTTAGTCTGGCCACTTTTACCTCTAAGGCGAGCGAGAGATCTCCCCAGGAGTGAAATATGGCTTTTAATTTACACAAATGTAGACGTACAGAACTTAACAATCATATTCACCCTGGATTTAAAAAAATGAATAGAAGCCAGATAAATCTTGGCCATTAAAAAAAAACCCAAAAACCAAAAAAAAAAAAAAAAAAAAAAAAAAAAGATCTAACGTACGCGTTGAGTTATACCAGCCAACGAGGGGACAGAGTCACATTCCAGATGTGCTATTTTCTTGCCCATTGACAGTTCTGCAACCCACCCCAGCAGTAAAAAAGTCCTGAAGTGGATTTTTTAATCTGGCTTAGACTCTTTTTTCACCCGAGAAGCCTGCTGGGTGGGTCCTCTGGGTTTCATTTCTTGCAGAACAAACCAGGGAGCCCTGTTTGTGGGAAATACATAGTAAGTCCTGGCCTTTGCTCACCAAAATTCCCTCTAGAGCATTTTTCACATCCAAATAGGAGGTGAATATAGTTGGTAATCAGTTGTATTTTTTAAAAAGTGATTTTACTTCTAGTGTGAAGAGTTTCAGCTCCGTGAGACTTGTCCTCTGCTCCCTGAATTATAAGCCAGAGTGAAATGATAATGGTGACTATGTGCTTTTCTCCAGCCAGTTCAAGTCGTGGGGGACACTGACATTTGCCTTTTGATTGGCAACCCATCCACATCTCCCTGGCTTCGGCCGAGGAAGGGACAATGACTGATTCGAGGAGGTCTCTTTCTGCTCACATGACCTGCGTCTTCCTTTCTCCCCTCCATTCCATTGCAGTTGCCTAGAAGGAAGAGTGACTTCTGGGCACCAAGGGTGCAGAAGCATTTTCCCAACTTCTCAACAGTTATTGGGATATTTTGCTTTCTGAATGATAAGCCACTTTGAAAGAAATTTTTTTTGATTCTTTGTACCTGCACAACGGTACATGGCAGCCTTGTTTCGGGGGTGTAATCTTGGTCTGATGGAGGAGAGGCACCTATACGTCTTCCCAGAAAGAATACAGTTGCTGAGAAGACACTTGTTCATCCATTCATCCATTCTGATATTAGTTCATTCATTCATCCCCAAAGTATCGCTAGATGCCTTCTGTGAGTCTCTGCCAGGTGTTTGGTTCAGGGCTGTAGGCAGAACAGAACCCATGCAGAAGTAGACAGTCAGCCAGAGCCCTCTGGGAAAAGGAAAGTGACCCTTGATTCTGTCTCCAAAGGTGACTGAGAGGTATGCTCTGTGGAAAAACAGGAGAGTCTTGCACATGGTAGGGGTTGGATCAGGCTTCGCTGGAACAGAGTTCCTCGTGGTGCTATTTCAGCCCTTCCCACCATCTATAACACCCAACTCCTGGGTCTCCTCCACATTCAGTTCCTGTTTCTAGAGAAGGCAGACAATGTTGACCACGCTTCCCGATTCACTACCTCTCCCTCTGCTCCTCCCAAGCCCACTCACTCGCTATCCCAGCCTAGGTGTCAAAACTGATCCCTCCTGTTATTCTGTTGATCCTTTTGCTCCCACCTCCTCCAGAATGCCCTGAACCATGAAGTTCCTGTCTTCTGCATCTATGCAGTCTCTCTTCTCCACCGGGACTTCTGAGGCTTATCTCCGGGTGCTGGTTCTTCCCCTCCCAGGCTCTCAACGGGCTGCAACCCTGGACCCAAGGAAAGGGACAGGCTCCATCTGCAGAGGCTGGGACCACCCTCCCTCCTGCCAAGACATTGCCCCAAACACATCTCCCTCCTTCTTCTTTTTCCTTCTTCCTTCTGAAAATCGCCATTTAAAAAGGTTGAAATGGGCTTCATGAGGTTTAAGGGGTTTATTAGTTTTAAAAACCATGTTCCCTGTTTGGAGGGAGGGGAAACAGCTGCCTTCTTTTCACATGACGTCAATCCACAGGCGTCTGTAATTTACATTTTTTAACTCAAATGTTCAGAAATAATGGAAAGGCTGCTTGGAAAAAGCAGATGAAATAAAAACTGGTGGGGGGGATGTGTATTATACAAAAACCAGACCTGCGAGCCTGAGGCGAGACACCCCGATGACCTGGGGAGCTGATTAATGAGGCAGAGCAAAGGAAGCCCAGGTGAGTCTAGATGCCACGATTTCCACACAGTCACTGGCGCCCACGTGCTGGCATTTCATCTCCCACGCACGACTTCACGGATGGTTTTCATTCAGAAATTTTAGAACCACTGATGTTTCTGCCCTGGGAGAAAAGAATCCTGAATTGTGGACGTTGGGCAGGTGTGGGGTGAGGGGGTTGGGGGTGCAGAGAATGGGACCCTCATGGGTCCCAGCCTCTGTTTCTCTTCGTTCTCCAAGGCAATCTTTTTTTTTTTTTTGCATATAGCTTTTTCTAGGTGTTATGTCTCTGAATGCCATTACATGAATGTTTCTTTGACAAATATTTTAGGTGCATACCATGTGCCAAGGATGGTTTTAAGCCTTGGGGATCCAAGGAGACCAAGACAGACATGGTCTTTGCTGCCTACTTTGGTGGGAGCAGTCGGTTGGGCAAAACCATCAATATAGGTGAGGAGGTCTCTGACAGTGGACGTACTCGGTGTTACAGAAGATCCTGTGGGACTGGAGGGATAGGAATGAGGGACTAGAAAGCTTCCTGGAGGAAGTGACTTCAGTTACCTGGACGAAGGAGTAGTTCTTAGCCAGGTAAAGAGGCTCTGGAAGGGATTCCAGGCAGAGGGGATGAGATAGGCTGGGACCTGAGATCTGGGGCCCTTTACTGGAGTGCTTGCTCCTGGACAGACATCTCCTCAAGCAACAGAACACAAAGAAATTCTAAGTGGGGGTGGGTGGGTGAGTTCAATCCCTAGTACCATTATTAAAAATAAAACAAATTATAAGGGACTAAAAATAACTGCATGCGTGTGTAGTCGTAGCTGGGGCAATTATGAACAATAAGATACAAAAATACCACAAACCAATTGTCATTTCTGAAGTGCAGGGAGAAAAAGCAGGGTACTACACATGATCCCTGCACACATAGCACCACCGACCCGGTCAGCCACCCCTCCATCCAGCCCAACCCACTGATCTGCCCCTACCTTCACCCTATTTAGGGAACCAGCCCACCCTCCTGTTACTTGTTTTTGCTCCCTCGTGCAGTAGCACGAGTCCCAGTAAAGCCTGAATTCCTCATCCGGCTTCTTATCAATTTCTATGGATTAATGAGTCCAAAGCCCCAGGTGGGTAACAGGGATATGTATGCCTGGGGACGGGGGCAGAGGATGCTGGAGTGTAAGTTCTGTTGAGTGGAAGGGCGGCACCTGGCAGGAGATGGACCAGGGGGCAGAGGTGGGGGGTGGGTAGCAGGAGCCCAACCATGCAAGCTCCTTCCAAGGAGCTTCAATTTCTTTCTGTGAGCAATGGAAATTCTTAAAAGGGTTTAAGCAGGAGAGGTTATGTCTCTGAATCACTTTAGTCCCACTCTCTTTTTTTCAGATGATGAAGTTGAGGCCCAGAGAGGGAAATACCATTATTCTTCTTATACCATTGTTACCAGCTGATATTTACTGAGAGCTTATAGACAACAGCCCTGTGCTAGATAACTTACCTGCCTCTGCTTCTTCATCCTCAACAACCCTCTGGGGGAGGTACTAGTAAAATCCCCATTTTACAGATGAGGAAGCTGAGACCTTGACAGATGAAGTGACTTGCCTAAAGTCGCTGGGCTAGCAAGGGACACAGCCAGTGTTTGAGTAAGTTTCTGTCTGGCTTCACAATCTTAACAGGACCCTCTACTCTTGCAAGTTCCCGTGATTAACAGCAGGACTGGAATTTAAACCCAGGCCTCCTGGTATCAGTCTGAACTAGGTACTTGTGGCACATACCAGGCACCTCCTTTCTTTTTTTTTTTCTTTTTTTCGGTAGCGGGGAGAATTAGGTTTTTAGTTATTTATTTTAATGCAGGTGCTGGGGCACTGAACCCAGGGCCTTGTCCACGCTGAGCATGCGCTCCACCACTGAGCTGTGTGTATGCGCCCCACTCCGGCCCACCACCTTCCTTAGGAGGTGGCCAGTGCACCTCGTGTCATCTTCTCTGCTTCTGTTTGCTTTTTCTGCTGACTCTGTGTACTCCTTTGCCACAGCGACTCCTCTGAATATGCCACTTTGGGATCTTATTCTTTATCCTCTCACAAGTATTTCAGGAAGATTATATCATGGGGACAGTCAGTATTACTGTTCCAAGGAGGACAAGAACTGAACTCAAGGCAGCTGGTGTGGGGAGGAATTCTGTGCCTTGGATTAAGCAGGTTTGTGGCCTTCCCAGTCTCCTGGTCTAAGGACACTGGCTGCAGTGGCAGGGCCAGCCCCTTTCAGCCCCAGTTGGTGAGCTGGCCTGTCCTTCGTGAGGTCAGCAGTCCCCATGACGAGGGGCCACTGCTGGGCCAGCTGTCCCCTGGGACTGTCACCTTCAGCTTCTCTGGGGCTCGTGGCTGCTGGGCCTGGCGAAGCCCTAGCCACTTGTCATTGCTTCCCGCTAATGACCTCCTGGCCTGGCCGCATCTTAGCTAAATTTCTGCAATTAGGGAAGCTTGTTTTCAGAGGCTGAAACAGGAACTTCTCTGAATTAGCTTTTATGGTTCAGAGCCTTTAATTTGAGATTTAAAAAACATCGTAGCTCGCCAAAACCAAATAAACTGCAGCTAATGAAATTCACAGAGGCTCTCGGAGAATGCTTCTCACTGGTGCTCCTGCATGATTTATTGACAGCCGGTTGTAAAAACAATCTTATTAAAGGTCATAATGTTGGGTTAAAAAAAAAAGCCCTTTAATTTATAGCATAATTAGGCTTCCTCCAATAGCTCTGCTGCCAGGGCTGTCACTTAGGGCTCTGAGGAAGCACTTGGTGTTTTTCATTATATCACAGAGAAGGAGATGCATGTTCCTAAAGGGCCCACTGACTTTCTCTTTATGGCCCTTTTATTGCCGCTAAAATAGTCAAAACAGGGGGTTGATTAGAGCCCACTGATGCCTACTGATTATGGGAACACCTCTTGTGGTGGGAGGAAGAAAAGGTGGGAGGGGGCTCAGGACTTCAGGCCATGCCTCGGACAGAAGGGGATGGGCTGTGAAATGTGCCCGGGAAGTGTGACCTGGCTTCCTGGCTCTTCCCCAGACACTTGTGGATTGAAGGCTGACCCCAGGCATGTGGGGCTGGGGTGATAAAAGGCATGGGGAGGGTGCTAATGCCTTGAGGAAGAGGACAATCCCAGGACAGGATGTGTACGGAATAAGAACCTTAAAATGCTAATGGGTCCCTAGGTGGAGAGCAGCCCCCAAAAGTCCAGTAGAAGGTCTTGCCTGCTGCTGGCCCTGCAGAAGAACAAGAGGGAACTCAGCATTTGTGTATTGTGGTGGGGGGGAGTGGGGGAAGAGGGCAGGTCCTGGTCTCCCACTTACAGGAGCCGCAGGCATTGTTTTCTGTGGTCAGCTCTCCAGGGCTCTGCTTGTGCAGTCAAGAGGTGGGGGAGGCACCTGGGAGGAGTGGGGGAGTCACAGGACGCCTGTGAAGCATCAGGGATGTGTGATGAGGCCAGAACCAGAACAGAGATGCCCCCATCCCCACCCCAATGCCTCTCTCCCTCCCCAAATCTGAGGATCTGCAGCTCTGACCCGACTCCATGCCAGCCTTCTCTCAGCTCCGAGCCCTGATCCCCTACTGTCAGGCCAAGGGGAACACGTTTCCCGGAGCTGCCTTAGCTCTGCAGGCTGGGTACGTGTGGAGGGCAGACCATCCTTCCACCAGTGTGTGGTGTGGCCATTGCAATGGTGGGGAAAGGGGTTGGAGACTCTGCAGTCATGCTAATGTTCGGTCTGGGCCCTGGGTGTGGCCTGGGGCTGGCCTCACCCAGAGAGATTGAGTGGCCTTGTGGGGCTTTGGCAGCCCTAGGGATGGGTCTGCTGCTTCTGAGTCTCCTTTGCTGACTGCTCTACCAAATGTTGGCATGAACTCTCCAGGCTTCATTCAAGGGCTGCTTTGTCTCGGCCTGTCTCATTGTGTCCTGTCTCATCCCATCCCATCAAGTCCCGTCAAGTCTCTTCTGGGCTTTCTCTTCTCTTCTGAGGTTTATCAACCACTCAGTTTTCTCTACCATCCTGCAGAAAACTACTGAGGACATCTCAGGCTCCCAGCATCTGCTCCCCCTTTGGACCACTCAGGAACCCAGTTTCTGGCTCCTGGAGGCTGAGGGTTGGTCAGACCCAGGCCTGTGACGATCCCACTTTGGAGTTGCAGCTATTCTGCCACGCTCCTCCTCTTCCCCTTGCTTTCCCTCCTCTGTCCTTCTTCTTTGGAATTAAGCATGCAGAAGGTTCATTTGGGAGTAATATTGTGAAAGGAGAAGGGGGACAGTAGGGTAGAGCAGGGGGAACCTTGCGATCAAGAGGCAGAGCTGACAATGTCTCTTCTTTTTTTGTACATTTTTTTCTTTCTTTTTATTCTTAATTGAAGTGTAATCAGTTTACAATGTTGTGGCAGTTTCTGGTGTACAGCATAATAGTTCAGTCATACATATACATGCATATATTCATTTTCATATTCTTTTTCATTATAGGTATTCAATTCAAGATACTGAATATAATTCCCTGTGCTATACAGTATAAACTTGTTCTTTATCTATTTTATATATAGTAGTTAGTTTCTGCAAATCTCGAGCTCCCAATTTATCCATCCCTTCCCACCCCCTTCTCCTCTTGGTAATCATAAGTTTGTTTTCTATGTCTGTGAGTCTATTTCTGTTTTGCAAATAAGTTCATTCGTCTTTTTTTTTTTTTTTACATTCCACATATAAGTGATATCATAATGGTATTTTTCTTTCTCTTTCTGGCTTATTTCACTTGGAATGACAATTCCTAGGTCCATCCATGTTGCAGCAAATGGCATTATTTTATTCTTTTTATGGCTGAGTAGTATTCCATTGTATAAATATACCTCAACTTCATTCAGTCATCTATTGATTACATTTAGGTTGTTTCCATGTCTTGGCTATTGTAAATAGTGCTGTCATGAACATTGGGGTGCCTGTATCTTTTTGCATTAGAGTTCCCTCTGGGTATATGCCCAGGGGTGTATATTGCTGGATCACATGGTAAATCTATTTTCAGTCCTTTGAGAATCTCCATACTGTTTTCCATAATGGCTACACCAAACTACATTCTCACTATCAATGTAGGAGAGTTCCCTTTTCTCCACACCCTCTCCAGCATTTATCATTTGTGGTCTTTTTAATGATGGCCATTCTGACTGGTGTGAGATGATACCTCATTGTAGTTTTGATTTTCATTTCTCTGATAATTAGTGCAATTGAGCATTTTTTCATGTGCCTATGGGCCATTTGTATGTCTTCATTGGAAAATTGCTTATTTAGGTCTTCTGCCTATTTTTAGATTGGGTTGTTTGTTTTTTTCTTATTAAGTTGTATGGGCTGTTTATATATTCTGGGAATTAAGCCCTTGTCAGTCTTATCTTTTGCAAATATTTTCTCCCATTCTGTAGGTTGTCTTTTTGTTTTGCTTATGGTTTCCTTTGCTATGCAAAAGCTTCTAAGTTTCACAACATTGTAAAATGACTATAACTCAATAAAAAATGTTAAAAAAATCCTCTAGGTTTAATTAGGTCCCATTTATTTATTTTTGCTTTTATTTCTATTGCCTGGGTAGACTGCCCTGGGAGAACATTGCTAAGATTTATGTCAGATGTTTTGCCTATGTTTTCTTTTAAGAGGTTTATAGTGTCTTGTCTTATGTTTAAATCTTTGAGCCATTTTGAGTTTGTTTCTGTGTATGGTGTGAGGGAATATTCTAACTTCATTAATTTACATGCAGCTGGCCAGTTCTCCCAACACCGTTTGCTGAAGAGACTGTCTTTACTCCATTGTATATTCTTGATTCTTTTGTCAAAGACTAATTGACCAAAAGTCTGTGGGTTTATTTCTGGGCTCTCTATTCTGTTCCATTGATCCACATGTCTGTTACTGTACCAATACTATGCTGTTTTGATCACTGTAGCTCTATAGTATTGACAGTGCCTCTTCTGCCTCTTCTCATAAGGTCACAGGTTTCATGTGCACGTGTGAACTAGCAGGGAAGGCTTGCTGGGTGCTGTCTGTCCGTGTCTACCCTGGGAGGGGAAGAGTTGAGACCTGAACTGGGAGAACTTTGCCTTACATCCTGGCATATTTCCAAGGGCTTCCCTTAGTTTTTTTCTCCCAATTCCAACTTCAATTTGAAGGAGAAAGAGAGGTCTGGAAGAGGATGACTTGTCCCTTGGACCAAAGTCCTTAATCCTAGCTTCCGAGTTCATACAGTGAACATTATTGAGGACCTACTATGCGCCAGACACTGCACAGGAAGATGAGTTTACAGAAATGAACTTAGGGAGTTTCCAGGCTGAGGCAGAGAGGAGTGAGAGACATTATATAATTAATGACATTATATATGGTAAATGCCACAGCTGACTTCACATCAGGAGTGAGGGGAGTACAAAAGAAGATGCAAGTGACTTTCTAGTATATATGTTTATCAGTGACTGTGTGTGTCAGAGTGTGTGTGAGTATATGTATATAAGGGTGTAGTCTGTGAGTATGTAAGTGTATGTTGGCGTGACATGAGCATATGAGTGTGTGAGTGGGTGTATCCATGTGATTGTGAGTGGATGTATGTGTGAGTGTTCAAATGTGTGTATGATGCTGTGATGTGGAATTATATGAGTATGTGTGCATTAGTGTGTGTCAATGTTATGCTGTGGGACTGGCCCCGGGGACCACTCGTAGCTTTTGTGAAAGGCGGAAATCTTCGGGGAAAGGATGGTATATGGGTGTGCTGAGCACACTGGAGATGACCAAGACATATTTTCTGATTGGACAGCTGCCTTCCCTAGCAGGGCAGGAAATAGAATCTGGTCTGTCAGCATCAGCTGTGGCCTTGATTTCTTTTCAGGAGATTTTGTCCTCTTGGACAAAGAAAGGGAGCAGGAGGTTTTTGTTTGTTTGTTTTTCTCTTTTAGATATCAATAACTGAACCTGGAGGGAAAAGGATAAATTCTTGAAATAATTAAATACTTGTAATATCCTGCCCCTTTAAGTGACCATAACTCAAGTCAAGAGTTTGTGGTTAATTTAAATTTGCTTCTAAAAATTTTTTATACTTTTTAAATTTTCAGTTTTTTTTTTAATCAGAAAAGAGGGTTATTAGAAAAGGGATCGGGCTTGTCTATGTGAGCTTGTGCTGAGAAAGCTGCTTGGGGGGAGGGTATAACTCAGTGATGGAGCACGTGCTTAGCACGAATGAGGTCCTGGGTTCAATCCCCAGTACCTCCATTAAAAACGATAAAATAAAATAAGGAAAAAGGAGCTGATTAGGGTGCTGGCACCTGGACCCCAAGATTACTTCAGATCGCTGCCCGCTGTTTGCTGGCCCTGCCCTGCAGTTCCTTGTTGGCCTTCGCTGCTCCTGCCATCCCACCCGTGGGCTTTGTGTCTCAGCCTTGGTTATTCATCTTGCTTCCCCTTGACTGACAGCCTGTTTTGGGGTCACATTTCCAAAATGACCTCCACCTTTTCCGACAGAGCACAACTCTGGGACTTACCTGGAGCCTCATGATCTGAAACCCCACTTTCCCTGCCTCACATCTAGATTTACACCCTGTGAGTCACAGGCTGGGGACCCCTAACCAGCCCTCCAGGGTGGGGAGGAGGCTGGAAGTAAGTTGAAATGAAACATGCCGGTGTCTCTTTAAAAAGCTAGCTTCTCTTTAAAAATCTAGCATCTCCCTTTGGATTCTTCTGTCTTCTCTCTTCTTGGAAGCTGGCAGTTGTTCATCATTTATAAATTGAAGAGAATCCCATTTCCTAATGAGTCCTGGCTGACCAGGCGTCCGGGTATGAACTCTCATCCCAGTCTGCTGTTCGCAGAGGAAATAACAGCAGTGCCTCTATTTCTCAGCCACGGACTTCCGAGGTCTGGTTCTTTCCAAGTAGATTTCTGTGTATTAAATCCTTTAATAACAGCAATAGTCTATCAGATTTTTAAACCCAAAGAACAATTGTCTAGGGCATGTTTCAAGGTAAAAATTGCAGACGGCTGTCGGCCAGGGCCGCCAGATTGCAGGGCCGTGGTGGTTGTCTCCCCCAAAGATCACTCCTTTCCATCTTTTCTTTTTGGCCTGAGTTCAGGTTGAAATTGGAGTTAAAGTTAGGGCTGAAGGCAGGATAGGACTGACTGGAGTTGCAATTGGTGTGGAGTTACTTTAGTTATTTTATTTAGTGTTAATGTTGGGTGGGATGAGGTCTGCGCTGGGATTCCGATGGTTGTGCTGTTCGCAAGGAGGGTGAGGCTCAGGTGGGGTTTGGGACAGGTTGGTTTGCTCTTGGTGTCGGGACTAGGGCTGGGTCAGGTGCTTTGCTGAACTCTTGGACGCTCATTGATGGGTTGTTCTGAGGGTTGTGCCACGCTTGAATTTTCATGCTCACTGGACCCAGACCCATGGTCCTGCTGTGCAATTTGGGGTTGAATAAGATAAGGATGTGTTGTTTTCCCTCCGGGAGTGTTTGGGGGTTGAGGTGCCATGCAGGAACTCCACGGTGGCCTCCTGGGAAGCCTGGGGGGAGTTCATCTCTTCTGGCACCTGTGGAGGCAGGAGGCCAGGCAAGGACAGTGTGCCCTGATGTCTGTCTGCCCTCCTGCACTGCCAGGCAGTTGGGACATGGCTGTGGAACTCAGTCTCAGGCACTGAGGCACAAAGTCAGCCAGCTGGGGTCTGGGGACACCTCTGGCCAGAAACAAACCCCACCTGGTGTCCAGCTGACCAGTCTTCTCCCATTTCAATCACTGTGAAGAAATACCTGATTCCACTTCAGCAATAAACCGATTCTATTCCTTTGCTCCCAGAAGGAGAGAGGCAAGGGAGCATTCTAGTGCCTTTCCGGGCTGTTTCTGTGAAAGGATATTGGGCACACCCAGGTAAAGAACCCACACGTCCCTAAGCCCACGGCCCGGGCAGACATCGCCATGGGTCTGGATGCTGGCTGTTTCTTTTTCGCTCTTGCCAAGGCCACCATATCACAAAGGATACAGTCATGAGCAAAACATGTTCAGTCCTGCCTTCAGGGGCTCACAGTCTAGTGGAAGAGGTGGCATTAAACAATAGTACAAATAAATATCTACTTAAAAAATTTCGAATTGTCATCAGTGCTGTTAAAGTGAAGTGTTTGAGTAAAGTAAAGGCAGGTTTCTCTAAGGAAGTAATATTTGAGCTGAGAATTAAAGGATTTAGTTGGGATACAGGGATGGGGGAGGAGATGGGAGAGCATTCCAGGCTGGGGCAAGAGCTAGTGTGAAGGTCCTGCAGACCAGAAATTGCTCGCCTCTTTAGAGCCCATGTGGCTGGAGCAGAGTGAGGAGGGGAAGTGCCTGGAGATGAGTGTGGACCCTGTGGGGCCATGTGGCTGGTCCCAGTGTACCACTCACCCCCGGCATTGAAAGAGCTCCTTGTCTGTGTCCCTTGCTACCTAGTCATTCTTGGAGGCTCTGTTTCAAACGTTTAAATGATTTCAGGAAAAAAAAAAAACAAAAAAAAACCACACCGTATTTCTAAGTAACATTAACCAGTTCCTTGAGGACTGGTCCCCTAACTCTGATTCCCAGTTCCCAGATGTTTCCCTTCCACTCGTGATGCTCCCACTACCCAGAACCACACGCGGCTTTCTGAACAGATCAGGGCCCACTTGCACCTGGGCTTCTGTGTGTCTCTTCCTTCCAGTGCGTCGTCCCCCTTCCCAGGTTTGCTTGGCTAACCGCTAGCTTGTTCTCAAGACTCCTCAGCTGTCACCCCCACATGGCAATCCCAATCTAGCTGGGAGTCCGTTTCCTGGACTCCCATAACCCCTCATGCCTCCCTCTCTCTGCAGCACAAACCACAGAGCCTTGTAACTGTGTCCTTGTCTATTTTGCTTCTGGCCCCTGAGCTCTTGCTGGAAGAAGTGTCTTTCATGCCCTTGGCTTCATTTAGAAGCTTTTGATAAAGATTTATTGATCGAAAGGCCAATGATTCCAGCTTGATATGGTATGCAGATTTAGTAAGCATGCCATCAATATCCTTACCTATATCATTCATAAAAAGTTTGAACAGAGCAAGACAAGAGCGAACCCTGAAGCATGTTTGTGTCTTCTAACAACATTTTCTTTTAACATTCCTTCTTGCCCGTTACAAGCAATTTCACCAAGAGCTTGAAGAAATATAGATAAGCCATGTCTACTTCCTTTCCCTAATCTAGCAGGGTAGAGGGTCTCAGAACAAAAAGTGGAATTAACTTGGCAGGACAGAGGAGCCTTAGTGAACCCACTCTACACCCGGAGATCCTGGACTTCCTTTCCAAGAACCCCAGATGCACTTTAAAGAGACATGTCATCTCCAGTCAGCCTCGCGTGGTTTTCCCATTATACCCCGGCCCCAGGCCTCATTTCCTGAGGTGTGTCTGGGGATTTCCAAATCCAAAGGGGTTCCTTTTGGTTTGAGTGTTATGCTCAGGATCTGTCAGTTTCTTCTCAAGAATGAGATGTTTCTAGACAAAGAGCTCATAAATCACACCCTGCTCCCACAGCTGAGCTCTGGGTGTCTCCTGATGCCTCTGAAGGAGAGGAAAAAGCACTTTGGAAAAAGCTGGTGATGGCTTTTAGGTAAAGGGAAAGTAGTGGGAAAGGTAGGAGTGGGGCAGCGAGAAGTTCTGGAAGGAGCAAAGCTTGAACTTGGAGTCAGAAGAGCTGGGTATTGGTCCTGATTCTTCTAGCTCTTTTCTGTGTGACCTTGAATGAGCCTCTTTCCTGCTGTATTCTTAGTTTCACCACCTGGGGAAGGAGGGGATTAGAAGAGTCCAAAGATTTAAAATTTTTTTCCCAAAGGAAATCTTTGATCAGTGGTTTTTAATCATTTTAGGAGTCACAAGCTTTTCTGGGAGGAGCCTGATGATACTATGGGAACTTACCCTGAAAATACACACACGCACACATGCACGCATGCTGAAAATCTGTTCCAGAATTTTGCCTGAGATTGATAGTCTACAGTTACCAGTATCAGTCTTTTCTGTTTGAAAAAGCTAACTCTTTCTGCTCAGCTACTGAAATCTAGCGTCCCTCCCGACCTTCATGATGCACCAAATCTACTGGACTATTTCATCTACCATTTTGGCAAAACAGACAATCCAGGACAATTTCAAGATCCTTAATTTAATCATATCTGCAAAGACCCTTTCTGCAAATAAGGTCAAATTCACAGGTTCAGGGGTTAGGACATATCTTTTGAGAGGGCCACCAGGTGACATGCTACAGAATCGTAAGCTAGTCTAGGAAAATGTTTTTTCATTCATCAGAAATATAAAGCTGTTAGAATTTGGTTCTTACTAAGGTGAAGTCAAAATGGAAATTCTCCCCTGCCAGGAACATACCCAGTTATAAATGCACCATACATTTTTGAGGTGAAATATGATTTAATCAGACATCCTGTGTTTGCAGAGAACATATTTCCTTCTCCCCTGATCCACATACATGTTCAGGTTGTTCCCAACCCAAGGACATTTCTGTCTTCGCAGTTACTGCTTTAGTGGTAGTTCTCTCTCTTTCCTCTTGCTGCCAAAGAAAGGTGGTTGGTGCCCCTGCTCTTGCAACCTACCCTGCCACTATCCCATTAAAACAGCCCTTTGCAAGGTCACCAACATCTCCGTGTGAATTGCTGCATTCTGAAACAACTTTATCAGGTGCCATGGCTTGACCAGCATGTAGTGGCTCCCTCCAGTCCTCACAAGTGGTCCTGGAGTCTCTTAGAGACCTGACACTCCACTGTATCACAAGTAGTCTTTGTTCAGCATTATTTCCCCTGAACATCCTAGCACAGCGCCTGGCACACAGAGGAGGAGGGAAGGGTAATGACTACTTGAGTGGCATCCATGTTCCAGTCCCCATGCTGGGCATATTGATGTTTCACTTATTTTCATTACCTTTACTTAATCCTTACAGCAACCTGAGATATAGATTATGCTCACCACCCCCTCCTTTTATAATCAATTGGAAAACAGAAGATCCAACCAATTGGGAAATAGAAGCTTAAGTAACTTGCTCAAGATTCCACTGTTAATTGTTAAGAGCTGTGCTTAGACCTAAAGTTTGTCTGTTTCTCCTTCAAGTCCATACTTTCTTCTAAGGTTTTCTGTCTCAGGATTACTTGGGGGGCAGAGACTCAATTATTTCTCAAATAGAATTGAACTGAGAGCACCTTCCTTTTGAAGCTCTGTCTTCCATTAACTACTGATACTCCATTTTCTTGATTCTTCTCTCTTTTTTCCTGCTGCCTTTTTCCTAGTTTCTTATCCTTGAATTCTGTCCTCACCCCTCTTCTCTCCATCCTCTCTCTTGCCCACGTCCTCTGGTCAGACAATTTCAGTGGTTACTTCTTAGAGGATGATGTCACATGGAAGATTGCAAGTTGGCTCTCTGGTCCAAGCCCCAGTCTTGTTTCTATCATTGTCTACCAGATCGCTCCAGCCAGGTGTCTTGCTAGGATTTCAGTCTCAGCATAGCCCATCATCTTCTTGTCTTCTCTTCAGACCATCTTTCCTTGAATTTCTATCTTCTTAGTCACTCATACTTTAATCCCTGGGGGGGCTGTCATCTTCGTGTCTTTCCTATTTCTCACTCCTTTTAGGTCACCCAGCAAACACTATTGTGTACTTCCTGTGTGTCGAGCACCACGCCAGTGAACTACTGGTGAACAATACAGAGTCACTATCCTCAGGAGCGTATGTTCTCACTGGAATCTTGATACCAACTCAGCTGTGTCCCACCCTTTGCCTTGTCACTGCCATTTTCCTAGTCCGGGTCCTGGTTGGACCATGCCTGGAGTATTGCCATAGCCTCTGGTCTCCATACAGTCCCCGCTCTCCCTATCCCTTGAGGATAACATAACAAATAATTATATTTTACCCTCTGTGTGAAAAGGCTGAGCACATTTGTCTCTTTCATGGTTCCTTGGGAAACCTCTAGTCCCTTGAAGAAATGTGGAACTCATTCTGTTCCTTTTGGTAGCATATCTACTAGCCGCTTCTTGGGTGGATTGTCTCTTCACCCACCTTATATTGACTCTGGTGAGCTTCAATTTTAAATGGTTACACTGGTCCCATGTATTGGCCAATTCAGATTGCATTTATAAAGGATCCTAAACAAATACCTTCTTCCAGCTGTCTCCCCTTGCAGAATTCTACCTACCCTTTGAGGCCCTGTTCAAGTGCCTGCTCCACTGTGAAGTCTTTCTGGATGGCCTTCACACCAACGGACTGCACTTTTCCATCTGCAGAACTTTCCGTTGGTGCCCCTTTGGTGGGACGCTAATCGCACTGTGCCATGTCACATAGATTTATTTCTTCCGTGAGAAGGCAAGCTCCTTGAGGGCAAGGAACGGCACTTTGCTCATTTTTAATCTCCTGGCTGCCTAGCATGGTGCTTTTCCATAGCAGCTGCTAAATAAATGTTGAGTGAGTTAAATGTGTTTTCTGTTGGTCTCCGTTCTTTCCGTTTTTCAGTCCTTGCCTTAATAGCCTGCTGCTTCTTGCCTTTGTGCTGGTGCCACTTTCACGTTCACAGAATGCTGTCTCCTCCAGAACTTGCAGATTCCAAGTCCAGTGTTTCCTAGACTAGGCTGGTCATCAGAAATAGCTGGTAGTTTTTAAAAATTATTTTTACTTAAAAATTAAATTGGGGTACATCATACAAGTAGTGAAGGATACAAATCTAAAGTGTACAGCTGGGTGGATTTTTATACCCTTGTAACTACCATCCATAATAAAATGTAGAACATTTCTATAGAAATATAGAAATTCGAATACACAGAACATCTCCTTATACCTGCTACAACTTGAAACCAACCCCCTAAAGGGAATTGCTATTCTGCTTTAGCTCATAACGGATTAGTCTTGCTTGTTTAAAAGTTCATATTCATAGTATTTGTGTCTGGCTCCTTTCTTTCAACATTCTGTCTTTGAGATTCATCCATGCTGCTGTGGGTATGTTTTCTTTTTCATTGTTGTGTGGTATTCCGTGATAGAAATCTAGCACTGCATATTCAGGCTACTGTAGATAGGCATTTGAGTTGTTCCTAGTTTTTGACTATTACAAATAAAATTGCTATGAACAATCATGTGTGTGTGTGTATATGTGCACAAAGAAGCATGTTACATGGATATTTGCTACAGCCTTATTTGTAATGGGAAAATACATATGTATTTGGTGGACATATGCTGTATTGCTCAGAGTTCTCCAGAGAAACAGAGTCAATAGAGTGTGTGTATGTGTGTGTGTGTGTGTGTGTGTGTAGACAGATTTATTATAGGGAACTGTCTCACATGATTGTGGAGGTTAAGTCCCAGGATTGGTGTTTGCAGGCTGAAGACCCAGAAGCTGAGCTGACGGTGAGGTCCAGTCTGAGTCTGAAGTCCTGAGAACCAGGAGGGCTGATAGTGTAAGTTCCAGTGACAGTGCTAGCAGGCTTAAGACCCAGAAAGAGCTGATGTTTTGATTCGAGTCCAAAGGCAGAAAAAACCTGATGCGCTGGTTCAGGACAGGCAGGCAAAAAGTGTTTCATCTTACTCAGCCCTTTTGTTTTATTCAGGTCTTCAACCGACTAGATGGGGCCCACCTACATTGGGGAGGGCAATCTGCATTCCTCAGTTTACTAATTCAATTGTTAATCTCATCCAAAAACACTGTCACAGACCCACCCGGAATTATGTTTGATCAAATCTCTGGACAACCCATGGCCCCATCAAGTTGACACCTAAAATTAGCCATCACGTATGCATTCGTTTCTGTGGGGTATACATTTCCGTGGGGTATATATGGTCATTGGATCAGACTACAGTTAGCTTTAGTAATTACTACTAGTTTTCCAATGTGATTGTACCAATTCACACTCCCACTAGCAATGTGCTTAGAATTCTACTGGCTCTACAGTCTTACCAGCACTTGGTATGGTCATTCTTTTTCATTTTAGCCTTCCTGATGGATGTGCTGTGGTCTCAGTGATGTGCTGGAGCCAGCCTGTGTGTCTTGTGAGAGTCCAATGTATACATCTCTCCCCAACTCTGCAATCAGCGATGTCACATTGATAGCTTGAAACTAGCCATGGTGGGAGGATTTACACCAAAGAAGTGCTTTTTTATTCCTGGGAAGTTGTTGTTAAATATTTACCATATACTACTAGCAATGGTATCTCATTGTGGTTTTAATTTACTTTCCCTGATGGGTTATGGGTAAACATCTTTTCATGTGTGTACTGGTCACTCATTTATCTTTGTGAAGTATCTATGTCCTTTTTTTTTTTTCTTTTGAGTTGTTGATTTTTTCTTTTTCTTGTTGATTTGTAAGAGTTCTTTATATATTCTGGTCTGAGTTCTTTGCAGAATATATATATTGCAAATATCTTCTCCCAGTCTGTTGCCTGGCTTTTCATTCCCTTTTATATATATATATAAATTGACATATAGTCAGTTTACAATGTTGTGTCAATTTCTGGTGTACAGCCCAATGCTTCAGTCATACATGAACATACATATATTCATTTTCATATTCTTTTTCACCATTAGTTACTGCAAAATATTGAATATAGTTCCCTGTGCTATATAGTATGAACTTGTTTATCTATTTTATATATATTAGTATCTGCAAATCTTGAACTCCCAATTTATCCCTTCCAACCTCCTTCCCTGCCTGGTAACTGTAAGTTTGTTTTCTATGTCTGTGAGTCTGTTTCTGTTTTGTAAATAAATTTATTTTTTTTTAGATTTATTCCTTTTTAATGGGTAGACATTTACAATTTTGATTGAAGTACAATATATCAAGCTTTTTCTCGTATTGAATAGTGCTTTTTATGTTCTCCTTAAGAAATGTTTACCCCAACAGCGTGAGTATTTTAAAAGAAGCCTGATTTTTGAGTTTATTGAATCAGATTTTTGAGTGTGGGATCCAGGGTTCTGTATATTTTAAAACTCCCTTAAGTGCAGATGGCTTTGAAACACATTAAAAGTTTCTCAACCTTATTTGTAATGAGTGAAACAAAAGTTACAACCACAATGAAATGTTATTTTCCTCATCCATCAAATTAAATTAATGTGGATCAAAAAGTTGTAAAACAACACACTGTGTTGGCCGAGGATGTGAGGCACTCTCCAACATTGTTGATGTCTGGGTAAATAAGTGTAACCTTTATGAAGAGCAATTTAGCAATATGCACTGGACCAAAAATACATCCACATGCCCTTTGATCTGCCTGGCAGTCCTACTTCTAGGAACATACCCTATTGGGACTCAGAAAAGTGCACAAAGAGGCATGTTACATGGATATTTACTACAGCCTTATTTGTAATGGGAAAAGATGGGGAATTTCCACCAGTAGCCATACAATAGAGTACTAAGAAATCAGTAAAAAGGAGACAGTTCTAGATGTACAAATATGGAGTGACTTACAAGTTAGATGGTTAAATGTAAAAGGGACATCGTAGAACACTGTTTAATTTCTTACCAAATAGGTAAATATGGGTAGTTTACATGCATGTACATATATATGAATGTCTGTGTGTGTGTCTATCTATACCTATACCTGCTGGTGTATTCTGACATATTTATTGAAGGAAAAAAGAAATTCGGCCATGATGGCAGCCATGGGGGTGCCTTTTCTGTATTGTGGGCCTTTATATACCATGGGCTTGTGTTACCTTCCTTTTTTCAGAGCTCCCCCGGTGATTTGGGTGACCATCATCTAACTCAGAGGAGACTGAGCTCTCAGACTTGGGGTCGAAGCAGGGATTGCTCAGGGCTCGTTCCCTCCCAAGAGTCAGTCTCGTCCCATCTTGTCCCTCTTCCTGTCTTGGCTTGGCCCCTGACTCTCAGAACCAGTTTGTCCTGCACACTTTCTGCCATCTGCCAGGACCCTCAGCAAACCAGGGGCTGTACTTCCCTTTGGAGGACCTGGGTGGGAGGGAGAAGCAGCCCCACGTGCTGGCCCCCAGCCCCTCCCGCCTGCCCTCCTGAGGGTGATCTATGGCTTGTCAGAGGTGTGGTTCTCACCACTCGCTGAATAGAAAGTGTCTTTGTTCTTAGGAGTGAAAATAACCTGAAGATAAATGTTGGGGCTGGAGGAGCCCAGGGAATGTCGGGCTCCAACTGCCCCGAACTCCTCCTTGGAAGCTAAAGGTCTGAGACTGAGGGAGACAGAAGTGGCTCTTGAGGGAACAGAGTGGCCATGAGTCCTCCTGGGGCTGTGAGCTGTGGCCCCTGGAAGGTGGCCATGGGCTCTTCTGAAATGCAGCCCAGCTCCCGACACCTGCCTTCGTGGTCAGTGACCTCTGTCAACCCGAGGAAACTGCCTGTCCCTCGTCACTCATTGGTTATGACACCACCAACCTCCTCTTGTTCCTCCTTGCCTGGAGACTGCCCTCTGCACACCCAAACCAGCTCCTTTTTATCTTCTCTCTCCCGTTTGACTTCCCATCCCCCTTGCCTCCTCCTTGCCCCACAGAGCCTGCATTTCATTTCTCTGGTTGCTGTCAGGCAAGGGCAGGACCCAGCTCTGCACCTGGGCTGCAAACCCATAAAGTTCAGGATATGACTTCCTTGGACCATAACCTCCTCCCTTCCCTAATCCGGCCTAGGCAGGACCAAGCTGGAGGATGCTGGAGCTGCCAGGAGAAGGGAAAGGGGCAGGAGGTGGGGGGGTGGGGAGATTTGTTTCTGCTGTTAGTCTCAGAATAAAACCACAGACAAGATTTGAGGCTGATTAGTTTTCACTCTTATTCCTAAGTGTCTATTTTCATCCAGGAACTCTGGGAGGTGGCCTGAGACCTTCCAAGAACCCCAGAGGGAAAGAAACTCGTGAGGGACAAAGGTGACAAGTGCATCAGAGTCCTCTAGGAAAGTCTGAGGCTGTGCTGTCCCTACCCAAACCCCAGCTCTGGCTCAGAAAAGAGGAACTTGGGGGCCTCAGACGTTGGGGCCATGGAAAGGACTTGAGAGAAATCCTCACAGGCCCCATGCTTCTCCCTTGATGGGCACGGTTTGTCTGGGTGTGGTCTGCGGGGAGGAGTAGGAGGGGCTCGGAAGGACAGAGAGGAGGGAAATAGAGGGAACTAACAGGACACCATCCGTCCAACCCTCCTGCTTTCTGGGTGAGGAAACAGAGGCACAGAGAAGCCCAGGACCATGTCTCTGACATGGAGATGAAGCAGCCCCTCTCCTGGGGCTTGTGCTTCTGTTTGTTCTTGCTGGCGCCTCATGGGGCCTAATGAGTGGGACATTAGATGAACAGGCTTTGGGACTGACGGGATGATAAGGACAAGACGCCCAAGGTGACAAGAGGCACCCTCCCAGTGCCCCTCTTCCCTCCCCACAGCAAGACCGGCACCTCTGCCCTGGAGCTTTCCCAGCGTCCTTTCAGGGCACCAGCACCGTGGACTCTAAAGGCAGAAATTGCCTGTTAGGCCCTCTGTCCACAACTCGTCCCCCTCAAGTCTTCATCAGCTTTGCTTCTCTTTGACTCTGCTAGTCTGGACTCAATAAGTTTGAGGGTGAATCATGGTTTGGGATTTATATAAAGGAATAGGAGAAAAAAGGGATGAGAGTGACGACTTGTATCCTATATGCCAGACCCCAGGGTGGGCACTTAACCTCTGCGATCTTATTTAAGGCTCACAACAGCTCTTTGGAATAGATATTAGTGCTCCCATTTTGCTGAGCCTGCATGAGGCTCAGTGACTTGCCCAGGCTCACACAGCTGCATAGCGGTGGATGGAGGCTGATTCCAGCTGTGTCTGGCTGTGGACATATGAGCATCACCATCAGAACCAGGTTGCCCCAGTGTGTGCTGGACGCTGCCTTGCTCTGTGTGTAAAGACTGTCAATGAGACTTCAGGCCTGAAGTAATCTTGGGACAGGATGTCGAGAGAGCACCCGGTCCTGCAGATGGAGCCGTAACAAGCCAATCAGAGCATGGCTAGATCCACCAGCCAAATTCCCCAGAGGATTCAACTACCCCACCCCCACCCCCTACCCCCCAACCTCTGCAGCCTTCTCCCACCTGCTTCTGACCCGGGCAGGGATTTCTCAGGGCTCCTTGCTGATTCGTGTCGCCCCTGGGCTGGCAATGGGCTGGCAATGGGCTGGCTTGTGCTCAGCTGCTCAATAATCCGTGAAGAAATCAATGCATTCCCACCTCTTCCCCTGGATTCAACCAGGACCCGCCAGCACGGGTCATAATCACATCCGTGTGATTTGCCCATGCTGGGCAGAGGCGTGGGGGTAGGCTGGGAGCTTCAGGTTAAACTTTTCTAGACTAATAAACCATTCCTCACATTACAAGTCGACTGCCCTCACCTTTCCCCACCGCTCCCTCAGGACCATCCCCCACTCCTCCACTTTCCTCTCTCTTTCACAGAGGCTGACATCACATTCACATTCCCCCCCAAATCCTCCCAGTCTTCTTAGCTCCTGCTGTCGTCTGGAATTACACATCACAGAGGCTGTCTCCTGTCATTCCCTCCCACCCTCACCCCTGAGCGTCAAGACACCCCAGCTCTGGTTCCTGGCTGGCCCGAGTCCCCCAGCTCAGCGTGGCCCAGTAGCGACGCAGCAGAGGGGGTCTGACCGACTCAGGAGTGTTTTCCATCACCAGGTCCAGGAGGGTAAAGGGATCGCTGGAAGAAAGTTCAGCTGGGGCTGTGTATGTCTGCTTGTATCTGTCTGTGTATGCGTGTGCCCGCACGTGCGCGTGCAGCCTGCCTCGGAAAGACTGTCACGTGGAGGAGAGCTTTCTGAAGCCCTGATAGATGGGATGGGAAGGCACCTCGTTCAGTGGGAGAAGCTCGGGTTTTGGAGTCAGAAGACCTGGGTTCAGGTTCTGGTTCTGCCACTCCCAGGTGCTGTACTCTCGCCTGTCTCACCACAGAGGCCCCTCCCCTCGACGTTCTCCTCTGTAAACCAGGGCTCTGTGTATTTCCCCCAAAAGGCCATAGCAGTATTTCCAGTCCCACACGCTCTCTGGAACCTTACTACTTCCCATTAAGCGGTGTTGTCTGTGTCCCCTCCCCTTGAACCTGGGCAGGTCTCTGTGACTGCCTCAACAAATAGAATGTGTCAGAAGTGACATTGTATGACTTCCTAGGCTAGGACATAAAAGGCATATGGCTTCCACTGGCTGGCTCTCAATCTCTCTCTTTTTCTCTCTCTGTCTCTGCCTCTCTCTGTCTCTCTCCTCTCTCTCTCCACCCCCACCCCAAATCCCTGACTGTGCTGTGAGGAGGCTCAGGCCACATAGAGTGGGCATGTGTAGGTTCTGGCTGAGTGTCCCAGCTAAGGTCTCAAGACAGCAGCCAGCATCAGTGGTGAATGGGAGCCCTCAGATTATTCTGACCCTCAGTCTTCAAGCCGCCCCAGCTGGTGCTGAATGGAGCCCAAAGGAAGGGCTTCCTCACGAAGCCCTGCCCAAGTTGCAGACTTGGGAGCAAAATTAATGTTATTGTTTTAAGTCACTAGGTTTTGGGGTGGTTAGTTATGCAGCACTAGATGTCTGCAACAGGATCTTAGTAGTAATATTTGGCTTGCAAAATTTGTGAGGGTTAAATCGAGAGATCATGGGGCAGTGCCTTGTGGAGCCCATGTGAGTATAGCACGTTGTCATCATCATTGCTATCAGAGCACATCCATGTGCACATACAAGATGTCAGTGTGTGTGTCTGTAATGTGGGTTAGATGCTCTCCACACACCATTTCATCCTTATACCTTTTCCATGTGCCATGACCTCCTGCCCTCTTTTTTTTTAGGGGAGGAGGTAATTAGGTTTGTTTTTGTTTGTTTAAAATGGAGGTACTGGGGATTGAACCCAGGACCTTGTGCATGCTAGGCACGCACTCTACCACGGAGCTATGCCCTCCCCCTGCCCCATCCTCTTTAATCTAGCTGGGGCAGGACTGCATTGGTGGTTAGAAGGATTAAATTAGGTTGATGTTCTCATTTTCACCAGTTTGCAAATGGGAAAACAGAGTCAAAACTAGTTTCAGTTTGGGTGGCGGTGGAATTTGAATCCAGGACTGGCTTGCTGCCAAGTTTTCACTCCTCTTTCTCCAGGAGCTAGAGCTGGGGCAGTCACCTACAGAAAATGGCGATACTACGGTATCTCAGCAGACCCTGACCTGGAAAAATCATCCTGCTTGCTTTATTTATTCTTATTTTCATTTCAACAAACCTGTTTCGAACACCAGTAATGAGATAGCGTGTTATGTAGGCCCTGGAGGTACAAGTCATAGCCTCTTCTTAAAGGAGTTTGCAGTTTCTGGGGGAAACAGATACTTCCTAGTTATGAAACCTTGGCCAAGCTACTCACCATCTTAAGCCTCAGTTTTTTCATCTGTGAAGTGGAGATAATTATAGAACCCATCTCATAGGGTTACTGTGAGAATTATATGATACATAAGGCTACTTTAAAGCATCATGTACATAGAAAGTGCTCAATAAATATTTGTTCTTATAAGTATGGAACAAGAGGCTTACAACATAATGAGATGTATGCAGAGAGAGTAGAACATTAAGTGTTGCAGGTGGAGAGGGGAGTAAGTAATTAGTTCATCCTGGGATGGGGGAGGGGCGGTGGCAGAGAGGAGGTGACATTTGTTCTGGAACTTCAAAGGCAAGTAGACACAGCAGATGGTCTATGGAAGGATGGTGTTTAGTGAGTCTGGGAGCCAGAGCAGCCCCAGGTGGCTGGAGCATGGGGGCCTAAGGGTGAAAGGGCTGAGGCAGGGTGGGAAGGGGCTTTGTACAGCAGCCTGTGGAGCAGCGCCTGAGAGGCTGTCCCCCAAACCCAGGCAGGAGTCCCCTATCCAGGCTTAGCAATGAGGCTTTAAGGTGCGAATGCCCACGATGAGGACTCCGGGATCCAAGATGCAGAAGCCTGGGATGAGAGTTGTTCTAGTTTTGAAGGAGGAGAGAATTGGGGAGAACACGTGAAAGCCGTGGGGACCTCGCCTGGGGGCCGAGGACTCAGAAGGGGAAGCCAGTGTTTTAAAGAGATCCTTTCACCCATCTCAAAAATCTGCTCAGGGCGGGCCCACTGAATCTTAGCTAAGCCAGATCAGTAGAATCTGCTCTTGACAATAAACCTCCAAGCACCCTGGCTCAGAAATGTCCCAGAAATGTCACTGCAGATCAACGAATAGCTGCTTGGGGAAATTTGCCCCAGGAGACCCTAGCCCTGAGGATCGCCAAGGGGCTTCCTAAGTGGTGCATCTGGCCCCTGGGAGAAGTCTTCATAGGAACCTTGGGCAGCCTCTGGGCTCTGTGTGTGCAGAGAACAGCTGCTTTGGTTTAAATATTAATAATGCAAAATGAAATGTGTGGGGTGCCCAGCGTACCAGAGCCCAGCCAGTATGCATTGCATCTAATGTCCTCTGCACTCAGGGTTGGAAAAATGCGGTCAGTGAATTTAATATACTTTTTGGCAAAGGGAAGACGACAGTTAACTTCTCTCCGGAGCCTCACTAAAGCAGGTTTTCTCCCTGGAAAATAGAAGAGGGAGAGTGGTTTCTCCCAGTATGCCAGCAGGCCCGCCGCCCGAATTCTGTCACAGCCCCTCTGCTCAGCCCACCTTGACGGGGGTTCTGCTCACCTTGCAGGGGGTTTGGGGGGCCACAGAGCATCCTGCTGTGGGGAGAGACAGGCAATCCCGCTTGTTCAACATCTAGTGGGACCTGGGTGGGGCTGAAACTCCAATTCCTGCTGGTTCCTCCAGAATGCTCTCTCCTCATCCTCTGCTTCTAGAATCACCGCCCCTGCACCCCCGCTGTTCATCAGAGGAGCTCGAAGTGAGAATGTCAGTGCCACAGGGCTCTCATGGGTCCCCCGAGGTTGACAGCTGATCCAGGGTCCCCAAAGGCCAGATGTCAGCCCCTGAGAGCTTCGCTTCCCTCCATCCTACTGCATTTTTAAATCCTTGGGAGGTTCTGACACAGTGGCTGCAAAGAAGTGTTTCCTCCTCCACTGACAACTGCACCCGCTATTGCCAGAGCCTCTGTGGGCCTGCTCCCTTCTCCAGCATCTCAGAGCCTGGCTTCTCTCTCTCCAAATGCTGCAGCTCTCATTTGGCTGCTGCTTCATCTTTTTTTTTTTAATTGAGGTGTAATTGATGTATAACATTATATTAGTTTCAGGTATACAAGCAAGGGTTCGATCCTTGTACACACTGTGAAATTATCACCACCATCATTCTAGTTACCACCCATCACCACACAAAGTTACAAAAATTTTTTTCTTGTGTTGAGAGCTTTGAAGATGTACCCTGCTGGCAGCTTTCCACTGTGCACTATCAATCGGCTTTTTGAAAAGCAAATAAATGCTGGGTGACATCACAGCCCCAGAGCCGGGAAGCAAGAAAGCGTCAGAGGCTAATGTTTCTGAGAAGCTGGAGGCTCTGGGTTTGCCCAACAAAGGCGCCCTGTGCAGGCATGGTCACGGTCATGGCCACCACCACCCCAGAACTGAAACAAAGCTGGCCAGCCTTTCCCCAAAGTCTATCTCTGGTTTTATACAACCCGATAATGTTCCCAGTTAGAGGCCTGAGCAAATCATCCAGCAGTGAGAGCCAGACAGCCTTTGCTTGTGGCCTGGCTGTGGCCCACTCTGGGGGGCCTCCCAAGCTGCCAGGGAAACAGTCACCTCAGGGCCCTTTGGGGATGTGGTTGGTGAGGAGTGGGCTCCAGGCAGAGAGAAGCAGCTTTGCCTGGGAGAGGGTGGGAGCTGCGATCGACAGGCTGTGGGGCTCCAGCTGTGCCCCAGGCTCCAGCCCCCCCTCCCCCCCCCCCCGCCCCACCGCCTCCAGTCCACCCACCCCTCCTTGGCGTCCGGCCCTTAGGGAAGCTGAGAGAAAGTCTCGCCTGTTCTGGATGCCGCGGGCAGGATCGGCCACAGTCATCTCCTTCATGTGTCACCGCTGGCTGTAAGCGCTGTGTTTGGTTTGGCAAAACGGCTATTTAAATAGCAGTGAAATGTGTCACTGGAAAAAAATTAGCTCATGTTTCCTTTACCATTTCTTCATGATTTCCATTAAAAGTGTAACCACGGGTAATAAATTAACAAGATCTGTAAAAGCGACCATAGGAAACCATGGATCCAGAATTCCTATAAACTTCTAACCCATGATGCTGAATAGCCAGGCTACTTGGGGGAAGGGGGCTTGGATCACCCAGACTTCAGTTTTCTTTGTGTTTGATTCCTACTCCCTCCCCCCAAAATGTGAGAGGAAGCCCTCCATTTCTTTCTGGGGTCGCTGTGGTTATCGGGGAGCAGGGGAGAGCCTTTGCTTGAAAAACCCACAGCCTTGGGGCATTGCTTGGCTACTTCAGTTTCATTTTTTAAAAAAGGACGAAAACAAAAGGAAAAAGTTCCTTCTCTACCAAAGTATAATCTCCTTCCGTCTTTGTGCCTCACCTGGTCCCATCCACAGTCCAGTGGCTGAATTCTCAATGTCCTGTGGAAATCAGACCTGTTCCCCTGGGTACTGGAGAGCTCCGGAGAGCTGGATGTTGAATTGTAGCTCAGTTTCACATATAGTAACACCGAGGTCGATGGAAAACGTTTGCCTCTGGCACAAAATCCAATAATCAACAGATGGATGGGGGAATTGGGGTGGCAAGCCTCTGATTGTGGCATTTCCAACACACAAAGACACACACTCAGACTCACACACAACGATGCTTGTTTGTGCATGCTGGGCTGGGGGGCAAAGGATCACTGTAGGGTCCCACTGTAGGTTACTGGGGTAAAAAAGCTGCTTCTAAGGAAGGCGCCCCTGAGGAATGTGTTTGGTTTGACACAGAAGGGCTATGGCGGTGCCAAGGGAGTGTACGTGCAGGAGAGTGAGGGACGGGACAGGGGACTGTGTTAGTGTCACTCCCAGCACTGGGGACCAGGAGAGGACTAAGAGTGGGTATCAGTGTTCCATCCAGGCTGGGGGAGTGGGGGACGGGACTGGGGGACTGTGTTCAGTGGTGCACACAGGGACTAAAGGAGTGGCGTCAGGAGGGGAGAGTGTGTTGGGGTTACACCTGGGGCAGAGGGCTGGGAGGGTGTTTTTAGTGTCAAGAACAGGGCTGGGGGCTTAGGGGAAAGGACGGGGAAGGGTGTTCAGTGTTACTCATGGGGCTGGGGGAGTGTGTTAGTGTGGCACAGAGCCAGCGTGGAGAGGTTAGAAGGAGTGATGGGTAACAAGTGGTAATCAATGACTTTTGTCTCTGGTCCTCTGTCCCACTGTCCTTCCTCAATTATCCCTTTCACAAGTATCTTAACCCCCGTTTACTAGTCTGATGTGACTGCTCCTTGGTCTTCTGTTAGAACAGGAGGTGAAAAGGGGGAGTTTTGTGCTGCTTTCTAAGCCCCATTTCTCCTGCATCTTAGCCCCTGGGGTATGGAGGAGGCTATTTCTTGTTTCTTCAGGACAGTCCCTTCCCCTGGACGGCAGTGGTGTGGAATGTGGCAGCTCAGAAAACACTTTGTCACAATGAAATTAAAGAGGGATTTGGCACCAACACTTACCCCCAGTGATTTGCATCAGGACCTCTCTCCCCCCCGGCCCTCCTCCTGCCCCCTCAGTTCCCAAAACTTCCATCCTGTCCACACAGACGCCATTGTCTGTTGCCAACACCTTTTTTTCTAGAGGTGTCTGGCTTTCTTTGCTCATTCCTCTCTGGGAGGCTGGAGTGACCAGCTCCTTGATAAGGAGTGTGCAGCCCTCCGCCCTTCCCCCAACCTGCTCTGGGCCCTGGATGCCAGAAAGCCCTTCCCTTAGAGCCTGAGGCAGAGGGCTCTGCCAAGGCACCTGCTATAATGACAGAGAAACAGCTGCTTGTTTTATTTACATTTCATCCAGATGTTTGGGTGCCATGTAGACGCAGCCTGTGGGCCGTCTGAACACTGTGGCTGGAAACTGAGCTCCCCTCTGCTTGGAGCTGGGAGGCCAAGAGGGAGGGCCTGCGAGCTGAGAAGGGACAGGGCTGGGGTTGGGCGGCAGACGCAGCCTGAGGATGGGGGGGGGGAGCGGGAAGGCGAGACATGGAAGCGAGGGTGGATCACAGCCTTGGCAACAACTGGAACAAGATTCCTCATAAACAATGCATCTGTTTACACAGCCGCCAGTGTAGGCCAGCCCTTGCCAAATCGTGATTTAAAAAAATCACCCTTTATAGCATTTCACACCACTTACCAGATGCCGAGGAAGGGCCTACTGGGTGCTCTGCAGGCCCCTCCCAGGCCTCCTGCTGCACCCAGCCGGCTTGCAGCTCCCCACCTCCCCAGTCTGTGGCAGAGGCCCCAGCTGAGAAGACCAATTAACAATGCCGGGCAGTGAGCATAAATCACCATGCTCCCCCTTTTCCTGGGCTCGGGGCTGGAAAGGATCAGAACTGTGCAAATACTTGGGATGTTTCTCTTTATTAGTGATAAAATATTGGACGTCAGCGTGCGCCGTTTCATGCACTGCCTCCGACAGTTGGAGCAGTAATTGTGATGAATAGGGGTCCAGGGGCAGGGCGGCAGGCGTTTAAGAAGACTCTGTGGATTGAAAATATTAGGATTGATTAAAGGTCAAATACTTTATAAATTTATCAGTGCTGGATACATTCTTCCCAGGTGGGGGCTGCCCTTCCAGCCTGTTGAAAAAGAACTCAATCTGGTCGAACGCTGGCCCCACTCCTCCTCCCCTCAGGCCCCGCCGCAGGTAACCTACAAAGCTGATAAAATGAGCAGAGTTTCCTGTCATTCGTGTCCTTTTGCTTCTCCTGTCAGGAGGTGAGTGCAGCCCAGACATCTGTGGGCGGGAGGCTGCCCATTTCTCACTGGAGAGAGAAGAGAAAGTTCCCCCTCAGAAGCTAGTCTCTCGTGGCTCTGACACCAGCCATCAGTGGCAGAGCCTCCAGGAATAGCTCTGTTACCCACAAGGAGCCCCCAGGACTAAAAGGAGGGTCTCGCAATTTCTGTCCTTCTCTGGAGGGTCTGATTTCCTGTTGTTAGATAAAGGGATCTCTGAACTGTGCCTGCCAAGAAACTCCAGTGAAACTCTGTTTAATCCCGGCAATGGCCCTCACCTGCTTCCTTATGAGACGCTTCACTCCTTGAACAAATACGTATTAAGGCAGGAGGCATTCTCACGCTGGGGAGAAAGCAGGGGACAAAATAGGTGAAAAGCCCTGCTCCCGTGGAGTTTATATTTTAGGTGAGAGCAAGAAAATAAATATAAAAACTTACAGTATATTAAGTGGTAATCGGTGCTAAGGAGAACAAGACAATAGAGGAGGAAAGGGAGTAGGGAGGGCTGGGGGGGAGATCGACATTTTGGAAACGGTTGAGGACCTGGATGGGGTGCGTGGAACTATTGGAAGGAAGAGTGTTTTTCTGTAAATGTGTTTTATAATTGTGCTAGTGTATGAGTATTTTAGTACTGGCTGTTCATAACCCTTCCTTTTTGGAATTGGGCATGGTATAAATAAAAACAGGTCCAGAAAATGAATGAGGTAGAATAGGACCTGTTTGGTGAAAGGGAGTTCCAAAACCCCAGACTAACGGTTTGCATCCAAATTAGCTGGAGGGCTTGTTAAAACACAGACTGCTGGACCTCACTCCAGTATTCAGTTCAGTTGGAGTCTGAGAATTTGCAATTCTAGCAAATTCAAAGGTGCTGCTAATCCAGGGACCACATTTTGACAACTACTGCCGGAAACCAACAGAACATTCTCTGATTGATCAGGCGAGGGGAAGTTAGAGAAGTTTCTCCTCTTAGGCTATGCTAAGAAGGGATGGGAGGAACTTACACGTCTCTAAAAGCAGCTTTTCCCCAAATGTACTCCATGTAACACTTCTATCAAGTGATGTTCATAGGGATCACCAGAAAAAGGATTCTTTCGTCAAGCATGTTTAGAGCACACTGGGTTAAGCACATTTCTTTACTGCAGGACTTCTCAGAGCCTTTAACATGCAAATGTGCATTGTGAATCTCCCCGGAGGAGGATGTAATGAATATTCAGTGTTTTGTAAATTTTTTTGACCACAGGATCGCCTTTATTTTTTCATGGAGAATCTTATAAGACCAGTGTACAGTGGAATATGCTTGAAAATACTGCTTTTAGGACTACATGGTCTCCTCCAACCCACCCTGGTGGGTGAAATGAAAGCCTCACACAGCCAAGAACTCGGGGGACATGTGCAGCGGTCCTTTGTTCTCTTACAGACTTCCAGATTGGGTTAGAAGGGGCTCCGGATGTGCTTGGGGTTCAATGCCCATCCTGAGGTCCCCGTGGTTCTTTGAGGAGAAAGTCTGAACCCCTGGGCTCCTGACCCTTATGTGTTTGACCTGAGCAGGACTGGAAGACATCATCTGTCCCACGGATAGCTGAGTCTTGGTCAGACACGAAGTGTCACGAACCAAAATGTATAGAAGCAGCACGTGTGGTGCCGGCTGAGATGACAGAAGTGGTCAGAGAAGGTGCGGGCACTGTACTGCATCCGAGCGCAGGGCTCGTGCCTCTAAGCGGGGCCTGCAGAGCTGAGAAGGGGAGGGGCCCACGGGCCCAGCTGTGTCTGCAGAACAGCAGCCCTGATATTTACGACTATGATGGTCCTTCTCTAGTGGACCTGCTTTGGAACATAAATAAACTTAATAGGCTTCAAATAATTGTGACAACTGAGTTTAAACCCCAGACTGTGGTCCAGGGCAATGGACGTCTCTCTCTCGCCCCTGTCTGATTTTGCAGAGCCAATGCTCAGTCCCGAGCACCATTGACTTGGTGAGTCTTTGGATGAAGAGATGAGGAGGGGGGTGACTTTGAGAGTGAGCTAGAGGAAGAAGGTCCATCTCTGTAGAATGTCCCAGACTGAGATGTGTTATTGACCTTGTCCAGCCCCGAGCCTGATGGGGTAGATTCCAGATCCTTCTCTGTACCTGGGGGCAGGGGTGAGGCTTCATCCCTTGCCCCCTTCCCAGCCATGCTTAGAAGCTGTGGCTGAGACATTTGGAATTATAAATTTGGTTCAAGGCACTGGCATGTTTCGACCACTTTCCATGTGTAAGATATACCACCCTGTAGAAGAGAAAGACACCTGCCTCTAACATACGGCAAGCTGGGATCCAGGGCCGCGGTTAATATAAAGTTATAAAAGAAAATGAAGGAGATAACAGATGAGATTAGCTCCTGCCCATCAGGGACGGGACTTTCCAGGAGAGGGAGTGCCCTAAACAAAGGCACGGAGATGGGGGAGTATGAGGGATGTTCCGGGAACAGGGTGGCACAGTGAGAGAGCCCACAGGAAAAACATGCTAGAGCCAGAATTTGGAGAGTCTTACCTTCCATACTAAAGGGTTTGGACTTTATCAAATAAGCACTAGAAAGTCACATTTTATGTGAGTGTTTTAAAATAATACACGTACAAGGTGAAATCTTCAAACAGTACAAACATATTCTTGAAAAGTGTCTCCCTCCCATCCCTGTTTGCTGGTCACTCAGTTCCCTCTCCGGAAGCAAATGCTATACCAGTTTCTTGTGCATTCTGTCAGAGACATTCCATGTCTTTACAAACCTATGGGAATGTATCTCCCCAATACTTTTTAAACACGAATATTAACATGTTGTATACAAGCATCTGTATTTTTTCTCATCATACTTAACCATAGATCTTGGAGGTTTTTAAGTAAAACTCATTGTGTTCCATAGTTTAATTAGACTCCGCTGAAGGATTTCTGGTGTTTCCAGTCTTTTGCTACTTCAAACAAGAACGCAGTGAATATCCTTTCATGTAAATCACTTTGTGTGCATTTCTGTAAATTCACAGACAGGGAATTGCTTGGTCAAAGGACATTTGCATTTTTATTGCTGTTAGACGTTACATGGGAAAATGCAGGGGCTGCTGGGACCGGATCTATTTTAGGAAGATCCCTTTTTGGAGGCAATAGGACGATGGGAAGGAGGGGAAGAGACACGTTTGGAGGGTGTTATGATCACACCAGGTGAGACATGATGAGGGCCAGAACAGAGCCCTGGCTGAGGAAAGAGAGGGCAGGGGCGGAAGAGACACTAGTGACTGATTTGATGTGTGCATGTGGGACAGAAATCACAGACCATCAAGAGGCCTGGAGCCCCATGGGGGCAGGGATTAACTGAGAGATAGAAAGAGTAGCCTTGATCAGATTCTCAAAAACCAGGAATGTGTCTGCATAGATAGGAATGTGGAAAGCTAAGAAATCATCACCTCAGGCCTAGTAGAGTAGAGCAGGAAAAGAAGTTAGAGGGTCCTAATGCCCCCTGGGGAGGGTTGATCAGACCTAGTGCAGTTCCAGACAAGGAAGGGGCTAAGAGCACAGACTTCGCAGTCCTAGAGTTTAGGTTTTCTGCTGGAACCAACAATTGCCAGATTTCAGTGGTTTAACACAATGGATTATTTCCAGCTCACATCAGTGTCCCTGGAAGAAACAGTGGCGAGGAAGGGGCACAAAGCAGTTATTGAGGATCCTGGATTCTTCCATATTCAGATTCTGCCCTCCCCTAGGTCCTCAGCTTCCTCTCATCCAGCCATCGGGTAAGAAAAGAGAGAACTGTGTACAGGCGGGTTTTATGGGCCAGAACTGGAAAAGACTAATGTCACTTCCACCCACTTTCTATTGGTCAGAATTGAGTTGTATGCTTGCATCTACCTCCAAGGGAGCCTGGCAAAAACATCTAGCTGTAAGGCCGGGAAGAAAAGGGAAATGCTTGATGAACAACTAGCCGACCTCTGCCTCCCCAGCTGTGTGTCCTGGGCAGGTCATTTAACCTCTCAGAGGCTCAGGTTTTTTTTTTTTTTTAATTGTAGTATAGTTGATTTACAATATTGTGTTAGTTTCCCATGTACAGCAAAGTGATTCAGCTATACAGATACAAACATATTCTTTTCCATTATGGTTTATTACAGGATTTAAAAAAAATTAAGGGGGGGAGAGGTAATTAGGTTTATTTATTTATTTAATGCAGGTATTGGGGATTGAACCCAGGACCTCGTGCAAGCTCAGCACATGCTTTACCATCAAGCTATACCCTCCACCCTATTTATAGGGTATTGAATATAGTTCCTTGTGTGATATAGTAGGACCTTGTTGTCTATCTATTTTATATATAGTAGCCTCTATTTGCTAATCCCAGACTCCTAATTTATCTCTCCCCCCCATCCGCTTTCCTCATTGGTAACCATAAGTTTGTTTTCTATGGAGAGACCCAGTTTTCTCATCTATGAAATGGGAACAAACACCTCATAGGTAGGATTGTTGTTGTTTTGAGGATTAGGTGAGATTATGTACGTTGCCCACTTAGCCTGGCATATGTAGATGAATCAATAATCATGGTAATGAATATTCATACAGAGTCATGGTGTGTGATCTTTGGTCGTGACCCTGTGAGAGCAATCGTGACGGTTTTCCCTGTCTTTCTCTGCCCACTCCAGGTCTACACAGGCAGAGGAAAACTCCGTCTGTGTAGGACTGACCTGGGTCATTCTGGCCCCCAAAGTAGATTTATTTTCTTGAAATAAATAATTCGGTACGGTGGACTCCATGGATCATGTTCATGAGATTATTTCAAATCTCACTCTGCCTGATCCATGCGGACCCAGCCGCAGCTCTGCCAGCCAGCTCCACTCCCAGCGTGTGCAGGCTGCCGAAGCACACTGTTCATTCTTTCATGTTATTCCCACACTTCAGAAGTCTGGAGGGAAGCTGACTGTTTGCTGTTCTGGGATCATTTGAAGCCGGGCATGCAAAGAGTTCCGAGTCACTTTCAAGTCTGCCTGTAGGAAATCTTTCTTGGCAACCAGACAACTAGAGTTAGTTATTAAAGGCATGTCAAATGAATAAAGACACCTCTGTGAGGAAAACCACAAGAGCAGTTACGTTTTCTAATATGGATAGGAGGCTAATATCAAATCACCTTTAATTTTGCACTCTTTCTTTGCTCTTTTGATGGTAGGTCAGATCTAATAATAACAGATACAACGGAAAACCATTTCTGTTTTCATCTATCGCAATATACAGGCCCACTGCAGATGTGTGTCTTAAAAACCGGGGTCTGGAGTTTAAATGAGTACCTGCGCACTGACAGGGCCGTTTCCTCCGGGCACGTTCTCTCAGATGCCAAGCCTGTGTTGCCCTCACAGGCGTAAGGAGCCGACCCATGACACGGAATAAAGCCTGGCCTTGCCTATAAACCACGTATCCCACATCGCCCAGGCCACAGCACTTGCCGAAAGGCAAGGATGGCCACAAAGACCCAGCTGTAAAGACCAGGGGAGAAAGTGGTGTGAAGGCGTTTTGAAAACAAGGGCCTGCTTTCCAGATGTGAGTCATTGAAGGCCCAGTGGACTCTCCATACCGTGTGGCCTAGATTTGGGGTCACTATGGATAGATATGAGGACAGGGGAGCTGGTGACCAATGGGAAGCACCGTATTGTGGTCGGAAGGCTCCAGAATCTGGCACACTGTTTAGGTTCAAACCCCAGGGCTGCTAAGTTTTGTTGTTATAATGGGCAAGTTGCGTGACTTCTCTGGGCCTCAGTTTCCTCATCTATAGAATGGGGACAATAATACCTATTTCACATGTTTGTCGTGAGTATTAAAAGAACCAATTCTAACAAAGCACTTAGAACAAATGTTTGACAGGAGGTAAGCTCCCAGTGAGCGTGGACTTTTATTAATATTATTATAAACAGTATTATCCACTAAGGAAAGGGATCCGTGGGTGCTTTTACATGTGGGTAGGTCATGTAAAACTGAGAAATATGGGACTTTATCTGGAAAGGAATTTGCTTGTTTGAGAGAAACCAGTCTGGCCCTTAAAGGCACAGCCACTTTGGAAGCTCTTCTGTTGGGTTGACATGATTTGATCTTCATGGTCAAATGGTGAAGCTGTCCCCACACAGATGCCCTCCTGGGCAGACCAGTCCGTCCCCTGGATGCAGAGGTTTTCATCCAGGATCCAAAATATAGAAACCATTTAACTAACCAAGCCCACTCCAGCCTCCCAGAAATTAACCCCTCTCAAAGGGGTCCTGAGGGACAAGGCCCCTTTGAAAGCTTTCTTATATCATGTGTTTTGTGCATCTGAGGAATTTGGGTGGCTTTCTCTTAAACGAATTTTACTGGCTGAGGGGTCATTTTATAGCATCTGCCCCTTGATCTAGGTGCCGGCCACCACTGTGACCTGCCCCTGTCCTTCCCTTCAGGTTACCCACCTGGTCCCTGGTAGCCTCAGGCCCAGGTCAGCCCCAGCTTCCTCTCCATGGACAATAAACATGGATCTGCACCCCAGAGCTGCTCTAGGGTGACAAACATTTTCTCCTGGACCAAACTCTACTCAGGTTCCTCTAAGCTCTCTTCTCAACCAGACCCTGACTTTCAGGCTTCCGTGTTCATCTCTGCACTGTCCAAGTTTATCGAGAATCTTGCTGAAGTCAGTTTAGTCAGAATCTCCTACTCTTGTTACCTGGTCATGCTTGATACGTGATCGGGTCTCTCATCCCCAGGTGATGTCTGATCACTTAGCCTGCCTTTAGCAAGGATCCCGTTAGGCCAGTTGAGTCAGAACCCTGCTCCTTAGCCCTAATGCTTCCTCTTAGTTATTTTCCACCCACTGATCCCCACTTCACCCCTTGGCTATAAATTCCCACTTTTCCTTATCGTACCCAGAGTTGAGCCCCAATCTCTTTCTCCTAACACAAACCCATTTTAGCGGCAACCCCCATCCGGAATAAAGTCTACTTTACCATCTTTAGTGTCATCAATAATTTGTCTTTGATAGAAGTTTCTGAGTTTGTTCTGGGAGAGCCAAGATTGGAGTAGGTCCCGATGCCCTAACTTACAGGGACAAATCATGGGATGGGCAAGAGGTCCAGCACAACCTCTGAGGCAGTTTGTGAAGTGAGATCAGGGGAAGCAGCCAGGGAATTCATGAGAACTCTGCGCCTTTTTCACTCATGTTACCTCCATGTTTGATATTTTAGGTGCAATCACTGTTTAATGAATTGACCAATCAACACCACTGTGGCCTCGATTATGGGCATCATTTATTTTCCGCTTGCTAACATGCCCTCTTTGTTTCAAAAAAGGGTCTAAGGTGGCTAATATGTCTATGTAGAATCCCAAATGAAGATAGAAATGGAAAACTTCCCTCAGATACTGTAATATGGTCGTGGGCTTGAATGTTTTCCTTTGTGAATCAGACCTGGTTTGTTTGTTTTTTAAACTGGTTGTGGTGTTCTGGAAACACAGCCCAAGGCCTTCAAGAAGGACGGGGCCTGTGTGCGCGGTGTGTGCAGGTGTGTGTATTTGTGTGTAGTGCTGTGGGCACGCGCTGATGAAGCAGAAAATGAAACGGCAGCAGTGCCTGACTGCCTGCCTGCTCTGAGCCAGGGGCCTTATTATCATTTAATCCTTGTAACAGACCGAGGAGGCAGGTATTATTATTGTGACATATGAGGAAATTGAGGTTAAGAAAGGTGAGATAGTTCCCCCAAGCTCCAGTACCAACTTAGAGAAAGAACTGTCACCCAAACCGGTCTGTGATTCTGCAGGCTGGGCTCTTGCCACCAGGAGAAGGAGGGCGGGAGGAAAGAGAGCTGGGTGGGGGCAGAATTAAGGAGAGAAGGAGAGAAGACACCCTGGGGACGGGTCTATAAGCCCTGGAAACTGCAGAATGAACTCTGAGCCATGGTGCTAACTCTGCCCCTGGTGCCCCTAACTCTCAAACACCTTCATGTCTGAAGTCTGCTCTCTCCCATCCCCCAGTCCTCTCCCGTCCTCTCCTCCCCAGTCACCTGCTGAGATACCTCTTTGTCTGATGTTAGAATCTGCATCTCCCACATCTGGAACTGGGCTCCCATGATGTTGGTAGATGTCAGGAGTCTGCTTCGGGGCTGCTGCCGGGGCAGGGGGCAAGTCCTCCAGTTCCTGTCCAGAGGTGGTTACCTGTGGAAGAGTGTCTGGGGCACAGGGGTAGAGTGGGGCTGGAGAGGCTGCTATACCTGGGGCTGAATGCTCCCAGCACCTCAGCAGCAGCCAGCCTGCATCCGTCCGCCTCATTTCTTGTGCATCTTGCGCTTGTCAGGTGAGTGCAGTGCAGACTCTTGGCTGCAGGCAGTTGGTTCTCCATCTCCAGTCACCAGCACTCAACAGGAGTCATCCAGATGTCACTGTGACGATGTGGCTTTCATATTCCTCACAGGGGACCCAGTGGGAGGGAAGCTCCCTCTTTCCTCCTCTAGCCCACATCCCTCTTCCCAGGATGGCATACTGTCACCCAGAAGGGGAGACCAGTGAGCTCGCTCCTGTCCGCCACTTCCATGGACTGGGAACCTCTGCAGAACCTCCCGCCCCAGCGCTTCTGAGCAAAGAGCCAAGCCAGGGTAAGCCTGTGCATAGAGGGCCTCAATTTCAGATCAGATTCACAAATTTAATTTCCTATTCCTTAATTTAATTCTGCATTTTAGTTTTGTTTTTATTATTTACATGGGTTCCCTTTAATGATTCCAAATTGCTGCTGCCCTCTAGCAGTATTTTGTCTTAGGTTAACTTCTTGAAAACCGATCAGCATTGGAGTTTATTCCGCGCTGGGTTTAGTTATTTTCTGAAATGAAGCACAATTAAATTAGAATAATGAACATGCTCTTTAGAGGATTAATTCATAATAAGCAGGCCATGTGCTACAGCTCACAGAAGAAAGGGCATGAGGACCGAAAGCTGTTTTTTTCTGCCTAAATACGAAAAGTACATTCTGCAGAGCAGAACAAATCAGCTAATGACATCCAGAGTGCTGGCCAGCCCCAGAGCGGCACGGAGCTGGCATCTCGAGTTAGCGCGATCCCTGCTGATGCTGCTGCCTACCTCCTCTCCCGGAGAAGGCTGGCAGCCGGCGATCTGCCTGGCTCCTTTCTCCTCGGCACAGCTGAGAGAGGCCGCTGTGGGCCTCCTATATCCTCCCCCAGGAAGCCCTAGGCTCCACAGCGCATGGCTTCACAAGCGTTACCCTCAGAACCTCCCAGAGCCCTGTCATTCCTTCCTTCCTTCATCCAAGGACTGCTTTCCTGAGCTCCTCTCATGTACTAGGCATCCACAGACACACCCTCAAGATACATCAGTGAAGATTACAAAGACCCCTGGCCCCTCTGGAGGTTACATTCTAGCACTCAGAGACAGCCAATAAACAGTAGATATAATAAGAAAATTATGGACTGTGTCAGAAGGTGATGAGTGTTAAGGAGTAAGGGAGTTGAGAGTAGGGTATATATGTGTGTGTGTGTATGTGGTTTGCAAATTCAAATATGACGGGTCAGGGTAGGCTCATGGAGAAGGTGTCCATTGAGCAAAGACTTGAAAAAGATGAGAAAGGGAGCCACTTTCAAGCTTGACCCAGGAATCAAGAATGTTCCAGAGCAAAGGACTAGAAACAACTTAGGGCAAAAGGTTTAAGGCTGGAGTGTGGCTGGTAAATTGAGGATGGACAAGGTCACTGGGGCCTGGAAAGGGGAAGTGAGTGGGATGAGGGTGGGACCAGTCCTCCGGGGCCTGGGCTTCTGCTCTGAGTGAATGGAAAGTCATGGCAGAGATCTGAACAAAGCAGGACATGATCGGACTCACATAAAAGGATCTCTGGCTGCTGGCTGAGAAGAGACTTTCTGGGGTGAGGTGGGGTGGGTAGAAGCTGGGAGACTGGTCAGGAGGCTAGCAGGTTAGGCCTCTTAAACTCCAGCCCCAGTGACCCCATAACCATGCTCTCTGGACCCCCCCAAAGTTCTGAGCCCAGGCTTCACAGCCAGGCCTGGAAGCTTAGAGTCTCTTGCAGCCCCTTGCCTCCCAGAAAAGCAGTTTTCAAGCAGCTAGGAGGCATGTCTCGAGCCATTATTCTTTGTTTGGCCTGGATGTCCCCTCTTCAGCTCCTCATCACCCCTCCCACTGATCCATGGACCAGGAGGCGGGAGCCTGCAATGGAAGGGGACTTCCAGGCTGGGACAGCTCTGCATTGTCCGTTTGGTTGTCTCAGGCTCCACTGAGAGGGAGACACCCTCTCATCCAGGTAACTGACAAAGTGATGTCAGAAGTCCTCTGCTGTGCAGCTGCCACAGAGACAGGGGCCAGATCAAAGCAGGAGAGGACCAACATCTGTGGCAACCAAAGCAAGGAAGAGGTACAAACGGAATGAATAAATAAGCAGATGAATGATTGATGGGAGGGAGGGGGATGAATGATTAATGACTAAATGAATGATTGATGAATAAACAAGTGTACGGCTCAGAGCCAGCTCCCCCTCTCTGCTCTTGGGGAACAGTCTCTCCTGGGAACTGAGCAATAAAGATCCTTTCAAGGCCATCCCCCCGAGAATTCCCTGATGGAGTTGGGATTGCACTGCTTCTGACCCCAGAGGTGGAGGAGGCTTTGGCCCCTGCCTGAGGCTCTGGGGGTCGGGGGGTGGGGTGGGCTGGAGGAAGGAGGCCAGAGCTACAGGGCCCTGGGATAGAAGATGCGTGGGGCAGCCTGTAGGTTCTGAGGGAGGAAGAGCCTCTGAGGATGTCATGGGAGGGGAAGGTGTTGGGGGAAGAGGGTGTTTTCAAATGTAGGTTTTATTATTGTTCAGGTGTGGTGAGGCCAGCAGGTCAGGAGATCAGGAGACAACTGCCATTGAAATGATAATTTGTTATACTTACAGACCCCAAGAGAAGGGGGCATGCCACACCGTGGTGGGGCCACACGGGAAGCACAGGGCCAGTCAGGAGGCAGCAGAAATTAGGGGAAATGTGGGCAAGAGCCTTTACTGTGGTTTCCACAGCAAGGAACGGGCAGGCAGGGTAAGCAGGTTTAGGACTGGCTAGGTTGAGCAATTTCAGCGGGTACTAGGGAGTAGGGGCTGTCCCAGTTTCCCCTAGTTGTCTGGACCCTGGTCCTGGAGGGATTAGGGCTGAGTGATATTGGTTTAGGGTGTGAGAGCTCTATAAAGGAGGTGGCTGAGGGTTTGGACTCTGGATTGGTTGGTTTGCGTATGAAAGGTGTACTGGCAGGTGAGTCTTTTACTATCTCTAGGGATTGGCTAACCCGGGAGGAGCAGTCCCTCCAGTGTCAGCAAGACCACAGACAGCAAAGCATCAAAAACACAGAAGATTAACAGGCGCACAGGTCAGAGGGAAAGAGAAGAGATTCGGTTTTTCCTTTCGTAGTCCCACACTAGACATTCTCCAGATGCGGTGTCTTGGATTAGTCTCATTCTAGGGCCTGTTAGGACAGAGAAGTCCATTTCAGTTGTGTGTGTGATTATATCGTTTCAACAGGTAGGAAGATTGTGGTGGCTGAGATTTCCAGAAACTTCCCTTGGTGGTGCTGATAACTCCAGCTCAGGCCCGGACAACCCCTCCACTGTCCTGGCACCACCCAGACACTTGATGTGTTGCCTCCCTACTTCCAGAGGCTCTTGTCTCCCAGTGTAACCATATCCTGGTGTCTTCCAGGGGAGATGTGCCCTGTTGGGGGAGGATTCAAGGAAGCAGTGTCTGGACTGTGGGTCTCATGGTCCCACTCAATTTTTCAGGAGGGCATTGCCAGGGGAGCCCCATGGAATCTAGACTGCGAGTCAGGGGTTCAAAAGACCGCTCAGAAGAGAACATGCTTGTGTTTCACCTTATTTTCTGAATTTGAATAGACGATCAAAACAAAAATGGCTCCCATTAACTGCAAGCTTATTAAGGGCTAGATGTTGGGCTAAGAGCCTTGCATTTTTTACGTCATTTAATTCTCTCAGCAACCCCAGGGTGCAGATATTTTTACCCACATTTAACAAACCAAACTGAGGCACCGAAGGGCTCAGCGACTTGCTGGCAACTGGTAGAGTGAGAATTGCACCCAGATAGATGGTGGTCACTTGGAGTTGAAAACTGAAGGGACTTTTCCTGGAGGCCTCTTCCAACAACCCCGCTGATCTTTCTTTCATTCCTTTGAGTTGGTGGTTTTTAACCCTTTGGGGCCTGCAGAGCTCTCTGATCACGTGATGAGCGGCTTAGAGTCACTTCCTAGAAAATACACATTTTGCGTTTTGCACAGGGACATCTCCCAGGCAATTTCAAGAGTCCACAGGCCCTTCCGAAGTTCATGAACCCTGCTTTTGGCATTTGCTTTCTACCGTGACTGTTTTTCTTTCTCGTAACCCTAGGGCACAGGGCAACCCTCAGGGCTCCAAAGTCACCCCAGTGGGGAATGGAATCAGACAGGACAGGTTAATCAATGAAAGCTCACTGCATGCTCCTTCCATAATTGCATTCCTGCCTTTTCATCCTAACAGCCAGCACTTAGGGTAATTGCATTCCAATAAGGATCCCAGGTTTGGGGCCTCTGGGGCCTGCCCAGGAGCCTGTTGACATGCCATCTGCTTCCAGAGGGGTTCTGGAGACCTAGGCAGCCTTTTAAAATTCTTCTCTGTTGTCTTTGCTATGAGAGACAAAGAACTCTGTAACAGATCTTGTCAGAAATCCCACTTTTTAAACCCACCCACATCAGCCCTGGAGCCAAGGAGTCTTCCTCTGGCTTGGGCTGTCTTTCTGAAGTCAAAACAGCAGCACCTGTCATCCCAATTGGATGATCTTCCGAAACACCTGGCTTCGGAGCAGGGCGGCAGCCCCGACTCGGCTGTGCAGAACCCACTCAAGACTAAAGAATCGAAAGGCTTGGGCACCTCCTCGGGGCAGGGTACTGTGCTGCCGCAAACACCCCGACTCATTTGTTCACACGATTTATCAGAATCTCCCTAAAGGACTCCTCCTCTTTGCAAGGAGAACCCACTGTCCAGGAAAAGTAGGGAATCCCACAAGAAACGGGGAAGTTTCATGAACCAGGAGAGTCTTATTTCCAGAAATACAACTTCCTCTAAAGAAGGTCCTGGCGTTCTCCAGGCACCATGAAGTCCACACAATGAACAGGAAAAGTGCAGAGTTCAGGATGATTTGAGTTTCACTGTTTCCCAAATTGAGATGGCCCCTCTGTTTGCCCCCACCAAAGGAATGAGGTATAAAATGGAGAGGTCTGGTGTTTGTTATATGACTTGCAGACGCCCCTTCCCCCCCACGCAGCCCCTGATGCTTCTTTCCTGCAGAGAAAACTCTCCTCTGGGGCTCTTCTTCCTCTCAGATTCGAGCCCCAAGAAAGCTCCCCCGCCACTCAGCTCCCCTGTGCTACCTCCTTGGGGCTGAGGGCTGAGTCCCTCAGGCCTGCTGACACCTTCCTGCTCTCGCTCAGAGGAAGTGGACTGTTTCAGGATGGAAACGTTCTTACTGCAGGACGGAGGGTGATGAGTATTCTTGGGTGGTTAATTCCTCCCGCCCCAAACTACAACACTATAGTCCTTGCCGCTGATCTGTGGTTTAGCAGAAAGAGCACTGACTTTTCCGTGTGGCAGGCTGGTGTTTGAGTCGTGGCTCTGCTGGTCACGAGCTGTGTGACATCGGGCAAGTCACATCACCAGCCTGCATCTCAGTTTTCTCCCATGGAGGTAGCGGTGGTGGGGAGAGAATGAGATTTACCTTACATGGTTGAAACTGAAGAGAGAACATGCCACAAACCCTGGCATTCGATATTTGATTTCCTTTCCTTCTTTCCCTGCATGAAGGCACAAATTCCTAAAGCAATTTGCAGATGTTAGAAGGTACTATGGGGTTGTTCTGTATTAGCGCTCTTGGGCTGACCCTTCCCCCCAGCCTTGCTCCCCCCATTCCATTCTTTCTTTATCCTAATCTCTCCCTCTGTCTATAGCAGGTGACCTGAACTCCAAATCATTGCTTCAGCCTTTCCCAGAAAACTTAGTTCTCACTAACAGGCTTGGCATCCTTCCTGTGGCCAGTGCAGTGTCCCAAGTGGGGACACGCACGGATAGGTCAATTTGTCCATCCCTTCCTCTTCTGGCTTAACACTAGGGTCCTGACTTCCAAGTTTGGTGGGGCTGCTCCACACTTTCTGTGGGTGGTGAGACTGTAGACCCTTCATTAAGGCGGACCCTACTTGGGCATCAGCCCCCTCGGGGTGAACAGGAGCCAATAGGGCTGTGCGATGCATACATCCTCCCATGCAAGGACGTGCTGCTCCATTACTTCACTGTGCTCACCCTTGTCACCGGCACTTAGCACCCCTCTCAGGACTCCCTGAGCCTCAGGGAACTAACACCCTAAGGCACAGACCCAGAGCCATGCTTCTGGGGTATGTCTTGCCCGCTTACAGGTTGAGTGTTCTAAATGGATTCTTGAAATCCATAAGTCAGTGCAGGGTGGGGAGTGGGGGGCGGTGGGGGGCAGGGAATGGTGGAGGGAAGGGGTCAGAACAGGCCACAGGAGATTAGGGATTTAATTAAACTGCTTGTTTGGGTAAGGGCTTTTAGGTGCAAAGCTGCTTTGCATGATAATGGCAGTTTATCTGAATTCCATTCTACCGAAGGAAACTCTTTTACACTTAATTACTGTGACCAGTAAACCTAGTTTCTCCTTGACGCCCCTCCCCAGGGGGAGGGGGCAGCCTGCCCCTCAGCTTCAGTCCCACTGACCACTGCCAAGGACAGACCCCCTTGTCATCTGTCCCATTACCAGGAGGCCTGTCCATGTACCAGGCAACACCTAGGTGGGTGGAGGGCCTTTGGGATGACTCAGCGAAGTCAGGTCTGGTTGCGGGGAGACCCCTGAAGGTCCCCATAGAGCTCCGCAGCCAGCCAGGGCTGCAGAGAATGGGTCTGGGATCAGGCTGCTGGGAATGAGCCTGAGAGTCTCCGCTCCCAGAGCCCCCCTATACTAAACAGGACCGACATCCCCTGGTAGGCTCTTGCTCCCGAACTGGCTGGCAGAGGTGTGGTGGCTAAGTGTGCTGGGAGGGTAAGAGGGGGTGGGTGGTCTGGACCAGAACGTGACTCCCTGGATGACTTGTCCGGGCGGCCTGAAGGTGGAGGAGTTGCATCTTAGCGTTTGGTGGTGGTAGTAACTGTTTTCCAGGCAGAAGGACAGCATTCGCTGACCTGTCAGCCAAAGGGAGAGGAAGATGGAAAGGTTGGTGGGGAGAGTCAGAGAGCCCTTGTCCAGCTAGAGATGGGCCTCAGCGTTTAGAAACTCCAGACACACGGCAGGCTGGGGAAGGGTTAAAGGGTTTGGGAACTCCTGTTTCCAATCACTTGTCAGCCAGCTTTGCTCTCATCCTTATCAGCAGGGATAGGGCCGCGGGGAGAGAGACTCAGAGAGCTTTAGTTTCCAAGCTCTTCCCAGACTCCCAGCTCGCAGCGTTCTCTTTACCTTCTAAGGGCTCTCGGCTCAGGCTGGGGGCAGGGCGGTGGGCAGGGTCTGGGAACCCAAACACATTTAATGGAGTAGAGTGGGAGTTACTAAATACAGCCCTAGGGGTGGTGGGGGGCTGTAGAATCTCAGGAGTAAACCTTCAGAGTCAAACATCCCCTCCTCCCTTCCCCCACAACAGAAAGCCAGAGCCGTGCAGCTGTGTCTTTGCTCCTTCGTTAACTCACCATTGACTAAGACCCTTCGATCTTTTTCCCTTTCACAGTTACTGCTGAGTCAGAGATCTCCATTGTGTTTTTGTGCAGTGACTTTTGAAACTCAAGTAGAGGACCTTGCATTGCGGGTGAGATGCATCTTGCTAGATTTGACCTCTGCTAGGCTTTGGAGAGGTATGCCCTTTTCATTTCTGCCAGCCTACCTATTTACTAACTGCTACTAGAAAATTTGATAAACCTGCTTCCTATAGCTTTATTCAAGCGACTGACTTAAAAGCTGTTGCCGGGGAGAGGGCTGAGGACTGAGCCATCAGTCACACCAATATAGATGATTTTCTATAACTTGACATCAATCTGGGGTCAGTATCTTTGGGTGTGGTTATTAAACCAGGTACCAATCTCCTATATTGTGCTCTTCTACTTTATAATCCACCCATGTACACAGGAGGCTATCATGAGAAAAGATACACGCCTTTCTGAAATCCAATACACCTGGTTCCTTGAAGCTCCCTGAATTGCCATTCTAGTAACCCTGTTAAAAGAAGGAAGTAAGGTTCACACGATATTTTGCAGTAGACAAGAGACATGTTATGAATGCAAATGTAAACATCATAACTACCATTTTGTAAGGAGCAGCGTGTTACTTGGCAGGAAGAATTGGTATATGTTTCAGACATGCCTGGGAGCTGGGTCTGTAAAAGAGAACTGACCGAGAGAAGAAACAGGGGTCTAAAGGAGGATTTGAGTTAATCAAAAGCAGGAACTGAGGCCGCAGTTTGTGGAAAAAGCACCAGTTTCGGTGATTTGGGGGGTCCTGTGACTGTAAAAGTAGATCCTGGGCTAGAACCAAGGTTTTCCCCTGGAGAACCAGCCACAAGACCTTGATTCTTCTAGATCTAGAAACTCCAGGCAGGTTCTGAACACCCGGGGCTGAGCCTCCGTGGTCCTGCTAATGCTGTTCTGTCTGGGATCCCTCTCCCTGCTGCCTACGTGCTGAACATCAGCTCATCCTTAATTTCCATTCCAACTCTTACATCCTTAACAAGTCCTGCCCACCTCTTCCTCACCTCTGATTCCAGACTTTCCAGGTAGACTACTTCTCCCACTGACTTTTTGTTCCAGTATGCATTTGCACCAAGAACACTTTATTGTACAGAGGAAAGAACACAGGCTTTGAAGTCCAGTAGAGTTAGAATTCAGCTCTGACTTTGCTTCTTATTTTAACCCATCTAAATCACAGTTTCCTCGTCTGTAAAGTTGGGACAAGAGTAAATTCTCAATAGGACCAGCGTGAGGGTTCAATAGGTAACGAACGCAGAGCACTGGACTAGTTATCTATTGCTGCACAACACATTACTCCAAATTTACTGACTTACACCAACAATAAACACTATCTCACATGGTTTCTATGGGTCAGGAATTTGGGAACAGCTGAGCTGAGTGGTTCTGGCTTGCTGTTTCTCATGAGGTTGCAGGAATCTGAAGGCTTTGAAACGAGGGCCTCTGCTTCCAAGATGGCTGAGTCACATGGCTGTTGGCAGAAGGTTTCAGTTCCTCACTGGCTGTTGGTGGGAGGCCTTGGTTCTTCTCCATGTGGACCTCCCTATAGGGATTCTTAAGTGTCTTCACTACATGGCACTTGGATTTCTCTAGGGTGACTGATCTGAGAGAAAGATGAAAGCTGCGGTAGCACTATGGCTGAGCCTCAGATGTCACACACCATTTTTTTCTACAAATTCTATTAGTTACACATATCAGTCCTACTCAGTGTAGAAGGGGATTACTTACAAGCACATGAGTACCAGGAGGTGAGGATCTCTGTGGGCCATCTTGGAGGCTGGCTATCACAAGTACCTAGCCTATTGTTTATTGAAAGCGTATCATATTATAAGGTGGAAACAAACTAAGTGTCACAGACAGATTAATGGAAAAGCAATGTGATATATATATACATATGTATGTGTGTATATATAGAAAATGTGTATAGATCACATTTTTCATCTAGAATATATACAGTGGAATAGTATTCAGCATTAAACAAGAGGGAAATCCTGCCATTTGCAACAGCATGGATGAACTTGGGGGACACTATGCTAAGTAAAATAAACCAGACATAGACACATATTGACACATATCTCACTTATATGTGACATCTAAAAAAGAAAAAAAAAGTTGAACTTATAGTAATGGAGAGTAGAATGGTGGTTACCAGAGGCTGGGGGTTGAGGGAAAATTGGGGTATTGATCAAATTGTGCAAACTTTCAGTTATAAGGTGAGTCAGTTCTGGAAACCTAATGAAAGGCATGGTGACTGTAGTTAATAATCATGTATGATATACTTGAAATTTGCTAAGAGAGCAAAGCTTGTGTGTTCCCACTACACACACACACACACACACACACACACATACATATACAATGGTCAGCTATGGGAGGTGATGGATATGTTAGCTAGTTTGATTGTGGTAATCATTTCACAGTGTATACATGTATCAAAATATCCCATTTGTATACTTTAAGTATAGGTAGTTTTTATTTGTCAAAAATAAATTGAAAATATATATTTTTAAAAAAGGATATTGTGAGTGTTCATTAAATAGTAGCTGCCATTATTATTAATTCACACATCTGTTTTCCCTACTAGAAAATAAATCCCTTGAGGGCAGTGACCATGTATTGACTGCTTGTATCTCAGGTGCCTATGGTAGTGTCAAGTATATTGGTAGGTCCATACTCAGTGTCACTGCAGATGTTCTGAATGAAGGCTTGGAGAGAGCTAGTCTAGTGGCAGGCTCTGGGCGATCAGAGAGCGTCCACTCCCAGATGTTAAGGTGGATTCTGTAGTAGCTCTGTACCTGGAATTACCAAGCTGTATAGAACCAAGGCATGACGATTCTTCACATTTTGATGCTTGACAACTAAAGATGTTTGATTCCTTAACAGCAGACAGGGCAGGCAGAGTTCTTAATATCCTTTTTTGAAAAGGGCCCTGGACAGGAATTTGGTGTAAAGCAGTGGTCCCAACCCCACGATTTAAAGAGTCAACCACTGCTCTTTAATTCCCTAGACTGAGGCAGACATGGGAACCTCTTGATATTTTTATCATACTCAAATTCCTATCTTGATGACTTCTGTGTCCTTCAACCAGGCAGAACAATCTCCCTTTCTAGGAGATTCTGAGGCACATTTCTTAGAGTTAATTAAAAGGTGCACAGAGTGTTTCATGTCAGAGACCTGCCTGCCTCCTCCTGCCCTCCCAGCAGAGGATCTGAGTCTGTGAGGTAATTGATATTCTGTGCAATATTAAGTTTCCAGACACGTAGCTCAAATTGTAAGCCTTGCTCTCACCTCTTGGGCTTGAAAGTTCACCGATTGTCCTTTTCCCACAGACAGAGCTCTCTGTCTCTGCTGGTGCTTGGTTTGTTTGCCCTGTTTTCCAATAAGAAGCCACTCCCATGGGACTACACCTCCAGGAGCCTCAGACACAAAGACCCATGGAGGAGCAGGTGTATTCTCCGAGATTTCCCATGTAGATCACATTCCCATTGTCTGAGGTCCCATTTCTCCCCCGTCCCTTGAAATCTCCAACAAGTGGCTTGGGTTGGCTCTTTCTCCCTTCTTTAAGCTAGGGTGAGAGTGGCAAGAAGATGAGGACGCTTTTTCTATTGGAGTGGAAAGGTCTTGGTTGCTCTGATCAACATATGGCCCCTGGATAATAAAGAGAAGATTGAGACATGGAAATTATCGACGGGATGCACCATGGGAGACAGATGATGTCTGCATTGCATCTCGACCAAGCCAGATCACTCTGTGGGACTCTGAAAGGAAATTAAAAATTCTTATTGATTGAAATAAAGAATACCAGAGGGGAGGGTATAGCTCAAGTGGTAGAGTGCATGCTTACCATGCACAAGGTCCTGGGTTCAATCCCCAGTACCTCCTCTAAAAATAAATAAATAAATAAACCTAATTACCTCCCTCCTCCCCACCCCCACAAAAAAGAATACCATAATAGAATCTGAGATTAGGGGTCAGGGACCATTGTAATCCCAGGCAACTGGACTCTGGAATGACCCCCATCTTGAATGAGCTTCTTTTTATGGTATTTATTTCACTTTCCACTAGGATTGAACCAGAAAGAAAATTTTTGGTAGAGACAGCATTGAGAAATATGGCCAGTGGGAGAGCTGGGGACCTGTGCTTATGAGGAATTCTTTGGGTATAGGATAAAGGCGATGTGGCTCTATTGGCTTTCAATTTCCCCCTCTGCATAGCTGTGGAAAGAATGTGTCATTCCTGGTAAAAAACCCAGCCAAAGTATTTCCTTGGAGATAAAAACACAGAATAAGAGTTTTAAGAAACATTTTGGGGGAGTCAAAAGAATGTTAATGAGACCGTTGAATAAATTATAAAAGATGTTGAGAACAAAATACTTATGACCAGTTAAAATATTTTAAAAGATGCTCAAAGGAAATATTGTGCTTTCAGAGGGGAACCGCGGAATGGGACAGAGAGAACCCAAAAGGGGATAATGTAGAAACCAAATTGAGAAAGTGGGACTTTTAACCAAGAACAATTAGAAAAACAACAATAGTTATTGATTCTTTTAAAAAGCAATTAGGTTCTAGAAACAGGGGCACAAAACAGTCAGTTCTGGGAAGACTATACCATGTTGGTGAGGCTTATGGATAGTATCTCTTATTTCCTCTGTGATTAAAAACACTATTTTGGAGGATGATTTTATTCAGTTAACAATCATTTATTGAGCAGATACTATGTGCACTTGCTTGGCCTATAGGTATGCAATAAATATATTTTAAAAATCCTTACAACAACTCTATAAGTAAGTATAATTATTACCCTCATTTTATAGGTGAGGAAAGTGAGGTCCAAATGGGTTAAGCACTTGCTGAGTGCCGCAGTTAGGATGCACTGGGACAAGGATTTGAACCTAGGAATTCCTGTAAACCACTACATTATACTGCCCCTTGATAAATACGTGAGTAACCAAAATGCAAGACAGAAATTGGAAAGTGGGGGGCAGGGATAGCTCAGTGGCAGAGCACATGCTTAGCATGCATGAGGGTCCTCGGTTCAATCCTCAGTACCTCCATTAAAATAAAAAAACAATAAAGTGGAAAGCACTCCATAGGTGATAAAACCGACAGCAGTCAAAGTTCTAACCTCTGCCAAGGGAAGGGAATGGGAGGAGGGGCTCCCCGGAGGGGCAGCATTTGAGCTGGGTCTTAAATATGGGTGAGATTTTTCTAAGCGAGCACAGGGGGCGGCATCTTCGAGATGGAAGGACTGATGTGAATCAGCGTCCTGAGCTGGGCAAGTGCGGGACACGTTAGGAGAGGTTTACAACTCCGGCGTACTAGGACAGCGCTTCTCCTCCCTGGTGGCAGCAGACAGGCTGGAGCGAGTTGGAAGCAGCCAGGAACAGGGCTTCTCATACAGTCACGCGCACATGGGTGACCTGGGGGTCTCGTTAAATGCAGCTTCTGCTCCAGTAGTCTGTGGTACTGGCCCCCAGGGATGCCCAGGCTGCTGGTTTTGGATCACACTGGGTATCTGGGCTCGTGAGGGTCTTGCTTTCCTGGCTCGGGGTGTGGACTTTATTTGGTAAGCCCGGGGCTGCGCAGATGCATTCTAAGCAGGGAAATCAGGCTTTAGAAAGATGTTTGGTGGTGGCGTAGAATGCCCTGGAGGGCGTTTGGGCTTTGGTTTCTTTAGCTCCTAACTTGCAACTCTCTAATCTCAGAACACTGATTCAGTCGGGATTTGTGCAGGAAAACAGAAACCACCCCAACTAGTTTAACAGGACTAATCTCATCCTTGGTTTCCAGTGGTCACTTATTCACCAGAGCTGCCTAGAAATTATTCCTCCAGGACTGGCCAGAAGCAAAATCTGTCCTATTCTCTCAGGGTCCAGAAAGGAGATAAAATTTTGGCTTGACCTTGGGCCATCCTTGTGGGCCTATCCGGGTAAAGGCCGGGCCCTGTCACCTAGCATGTTCTGGGTCACTTTACCACAACCGGCAGATCAGCTCAGGGAAGAAAAATGCTGCTAATATCAGCCTGAAAAAAAACATCATCAGGAAATTAAATCTGTGGCTTTAAAAAAACCCACACTGCTTTCTGGCTCTGCTCCCTCTCCCAACGGGGATCTCTCCCTCTGCCTGGGGGCCTCCTTCCGGCCTCCTCCCCTCCCATCTGGGCGTCCTACCCTCGATCCCCTCCCCAAGCCTCCCCTCCTCCCTCCCTCCCTTTCTTTCTCATCCCACAGGACCTCTAGCCTTCCTTCTTTCTTCTCACTGGGCTCCTCCTTCATGGCTTCAGGCTTCCCTTCCTGTCTCTAGGCCTCCAGCTTTTCCTCAGCTCCACGGAAGCATGTGTCTGTCTCCTTTTCACTTCCCATCAGGGAATCCTAACTGCTGAATAGGCCCTTCACACCAGGCCCTGAAGGGGACTTGGCTGGGGCACTGGGGGAATGGGGCGGGGTGCCGGGGACCTGCTGGGGCCATACAGAAGCCCATTGATAGGCAGCCCCTGGATGCAGACAACCCAGCCCAGCCTCCATGGCTCCAGGCGGAGAAAGGTGTCCCTTGAGGCTGTGGCCAACATCCCGGCCATCATGAATGACCTCAGTGTCTCTGGCTTGCGGGGGGTGGGGGGGACCTTTGCTCTGTACCTTCCAAATCCTGTATGCCTATCAGCCCCACCATTGGTGTGAATATATTTGTCTTGAAAATAATTTGTCAGTACATCTCCATCAGCAGTGCTGATTTCATTAATTGAAAGAATTAGCTCTTTGTGGCCAATGAAAGAATATGGAGCCAAAACACACGGAACACTTTTCCCCAGTGACCCAGAGACCCTTGGACGAACTCCTGGGTGCCATGAAAATGGATCGTTTTGCAGAAAGAATATCATTGGATGTTTATTTAACATCACTCTCCATACCTCCCCCTCCTCACCAAAAGCCCTTCGAAGCCTTCTCACATCTGGCTGCTTTTCTTCCTTCACTTTTTGTGCAGAGCCAGGGCAGGGAGGAAACTTCATCAGTCTGAAAACATCCAGCAGCAAAGTGTAAATGAAATGTGCAGAGAGGCCAGAGGCGGGGGCGTCTTACATCCTGAGGGTGGAGGAGTAAGAAAGTGGTGTCCTCACCCACACTCAGTATGGGGCAGAACTGTTTCTGGACCCTGCATTGACCACTAGGAGCCGTGTGACCAGGGGAAAGGTACTCAACCCTTCTGGGCCGTAGTGGTCTTACTGGTAAAGTGGAGGAATAAACACACACTCATGGGGCTGTTGGAGGATTAAAGGTGGGTAATGCAGGTACAGTGTAAGGCACATAGTAGACACTCGATTGATGGTAGCTCCGACTATTGTTGCTGGGATCACAGTCAGAACAGAATTTCAACTGTTCCTAGATCTCAGAGACCCACCATTGCTCATCCTATTCAGGGAGGCAGATGGGCAGAAATATATCCAATGAGGGAGACAGATGGACTGAAAAAGCATGATCAAGGGGATCGGATGGAATGATAGGCAGATGGACAGATGGGACGTCTCATGGGGAAGGTAGAACTATGACAACCTGAAGGAGATACTGAGAAACGGTAGTCTTGTGGGAGGGACACATGGATGAGAGTCCAACAGGGGAGACAGAGAGATGACAGGCCAAAGTGGAAGACAGATGGATGGCAATTTCCTCGTGGAGTAGGGTGGGGGTGGGTGACCCCTCGGCTGGGGAGAACAGATGGGCAGCATGCTGATGACGGGGCCTGGGCTTCCTGTTTAGTCTCTGTTCCTTGGCCTGACAGCCCTGAATTCAGAAGAACCCCAGGGGCTCTGTGGGCATTTGAGAATGTGTGTGTGGGGTGTCACATGACCTGAGAAGAGCACCAGGGTCACCTGGGCCTCCGTTCCTGCCGCCCCTCCCTGGGTGGCCCCTCAGATAAAGGCTCAGCCATGATGGAAGGGGGAGGAGGGGGGAGGAGGAGGGAGGAGGGGGAGAGGGGGAGGGGCGGAAGCAGAGGAGGGAGGGAGGTGGGAGGTGGGAGAAAACAGCACTTTGAAAGTAAAGGGAAATAAAAACTGGCTAAAAGTTTTATTTATTTAAAATAAAGGTTCAGTTATGCTTGACTGTAAACATGCCGGCCCATCCCTCCCACCCTCGCTGCTCTCCTGGCAGAGGGCTTGGACCACACAGCAAGTGGGGGCAGGAGGCAGAGAGAAGGCCAAAGGAGGCCACGGGGAGGGGTGGGGGCTGGGGTGCCCAGGTGTGGGGAGGGGAGAGGGACCTAGGAACTCAGTGCCCTGCCAAGACCCGCTGGCCCTGGGTTCCCAGTCCTTCAGCACACAAACCCGTAAGAGTCCAGACAGTGTGGACTCCTCACGCAGCACACTCAGCACAGAGATGCAGATGGCACAGCCGTGCGTGCGGGCACTCACAGGTGTGCAGGTCTCTCTCTTACATGCCTCTCCAGAGTTACACAGCCGGGTCCTAGAGGAGGTGGAAGAGCTCCAGCTGTGAGTCACATTTTCTATTTGGATAAAAAAAAATCCTTACCTGCCTCTGGTCCTCTTTCTTTCCAGTTCCACCTGACTTCCTTCTGGTGTTTTCAGGGACTGAGCTGATTTGGGTGGCCGAGAAGAACTTATGAGCTCCCTGGAGAGGGGAGACGGTGTAGATGGAGAAGAATCTGCAGCAGAGACAGGTCTGGGGAACCCTGCCTTGCAGATCCTTGATGAAGAGGTTGCTGGGGCCGCCACTGGTGGGGCCGCCGTTGGTGGCCCAACTGGCCAGGGAAGGGCTGTGGTATGCAGGGTCAGGAGGGAACAGGCAGGAAATGTTTGTGATAAGAGGCTTCCCCTCTTGCAAACTCTCCTCATTTCCAGGCCGGGCTGCTGGAGAAGGTCAGGGGGCTTCAGAAGCGGCTGCTGCAGGAGCCAGCCTTCGGGACTGTGGCAGGAAGGGCTGCATTTGTGGGGGGCCCTGGGGATGGAAGAAGGGCAGCGCCTGGGGGTCAAAATGACCCTGGGAACTCAATGTGGGCTACCTTCCTTCTGGCTCAGAAAGCTCCATCAGACTTCAATAAGGCCAAATCAAACCCTTAAGAAAAGAAAAGCAAACAAACTAACCTCCTCTCCCCCCACCAGGCCTATGTTGTTAATCCAAGATGCTGGGAGGGCAGGACTAGCCCCAGGGCATTTCATGCTGCAGGTCGTCTCACTTGGGGCCATTGCTAACATTAACCAGTAAAAGTGGAAACTGGAAGAGTTCACAGAGGACCAGGCTGGAAGCTCTGAGAGGGGGTCCTACCCAAGGGAGTCTTCTGCTGGGGAAGGAGGCTCTGGGACGTGGTCATGCAGCTGTCTGCAAATCTCGGTGCTCCTTGGGCTCCTACTGTCTCCTGTTTGCTTGAGGCCCAGCAACTTCGCCATCTGTGGTTGACTTGGACAGCGCACAAAGGAGTGGGAAGTGCCGCAAAGGAGCCCGCAGCCACCGGTGCCCCCGCTATTGTACCAGTGCCCCTTCTGAAGGATTAGCAGTTTCTATCTGTCCCTGGGGGCTGCACTGTAAATGCCTGTGTAATGCTAATTTGTGGTTGGCAGGAGATTGATTGGGAAGGAGCTGAACAATGGCAAGAGGAGGCTGAGCTCTCCTGCTACTCCAGGAACCTCTGGGGTGTGTGTGTTTGTGTGTGTGTATCTGTGTGTGTGTATGTGTGTGTATGTGTGTGTGTGTGTGTGTGTCCGTGTCCCAGGAGGAATGTAGCAACAAGGGCACAGAAAGGATGAATGAAAGAGAGGATGAGAATTAGATCACCCTTGGTCAGAGTGGAGTCTGCAAGGCACACATTCAAGGAGATGTTTTTTGACAGAAGTAATTGACATCACATCACTTTTGCTGCATTTCATGTATTCCATGCGTTGGAAGCAAGACCCTAGGTCCAGCTCACAAGTAAGGGGAAGGGATTTTACAGGAGGCAAGAATCTGTGAGAGCTATTTCAGAAGCAGCCTAGGACACTTTGATCCTAGGAAAGTGCCTGGTACCTAGTAAGTGCTCAGGAAAAGATACTGTTACTTGGTCTAGTGACATGATCTGGGAAGTGTGCTGGTTTCCCCTCAGTGGCCCCGGCCTCTGCTGTCCCATCTCCATCCCTGTTGCAATTGCAGGGTTTTCTCGGAAAGTTTTCCCTCTAGCACGGTGAAGTTTGTGACTACCCTCTCTGGGCGTGGGCCCGCAGACAGAGGATAGATGCTAACACATATCCACACTGTCTTCTTAACTGCCTCTTCCTGAACATGTGTGGTCTTGCATTGTGGTCAGTGTACAGATATTTTAATTTCCTGCTCACCTGCTCAGTGGAAGATCTGATTTCTTCTTGTATTTTTTTTTCCCCCAGCAGCCTGTGGACAGGTATTTCTGTCTGACCATCTGGTAGCCATTCACCTTTATAGCGGCTTGAGAAAGGAATTAATTTCACCTGTTACTTTAGCCGTATCTGCTCCTTTGACAGCAAGTTACCTTTATCACCTCTTAAAATTCTTACTATGTCGGTCCTTCTGGTACCAACAGGGATCTTTAGATCCCCTAACTTTGTGCAACTGCATCTCCTTCATCGGGTTAGCTTCTCGTGCCTTTCTTTTTGCACCAAGGGTTTAAACATCCTGGGCAAACTCTGTCGGTACCTCTCTCCACTGAGACTGATGGATTCAGTTTGACTAGACCAGACCTAAAGTAATCAGAAAACAATCAGCTGAAAGAGGATATCTGACCCCTGTCCCCATCTTGTCTCTTGACGGATTCCGAAGGCTTTGGTGCACTTGTGGTGGGTGATTTGGGGAGGGCAGTGTAGGGGAAGATAGAGGAAATTCCTGGGCAAGAATGAGGTGGGTGGACTGCCTTCATCCTGCTTTGGTTTTTGTATCCCCGGTGTCTCAGAGCTTCTGAAGGTGGAGAAATCATGGATCGGTATTAGGTGAGGCATCAGGGGCTTCTGTTTGGGAGTCTTAGCTCAGCCCACAAGGCTCTGTTGTATTTTTGTTGGCAGGAGCATTGGAAAGGCAGGGACTACCTGGCCACAGAATACAAACACTTATGATAAGCATCATAATATGCCTTTCCGGAAAATGGTGCTGCATGGAGGAGATGACTAATATCCTAGGCAGAAGGAAGCCAATGACTGGGATCTTAAAACTCCTCCCAACATCATCCACGTACTAGTTTCTAACTGGTTAATGGACATGGTCGCCATTTCTAGGACCTGTTGCTCTCGTGGTCAGGAGTGTGCACTCTGGTCAGATCGGCCTTGGTTTGAATCCCAGTTCCTTCACTTCCTAATTGGGGCCTGGCTAGCCTCTCAAAGTCTTGGTTTCTCATCTGTGAAATGGACCTGTGATGGTTTCTATTCTCATAGGGTTGTTATGAGAATTACATAAAGTAACACATGTAATGGTATAAAATAGCATGGAGTGTATACTAAGCCCTCAAAGACTATTGTTAGTTTTATTATCTCAGTCCCCAGGACCTTCCAACAGTTGAAGCCTCCATTTTTGTAACTTACCATCTATGTTATACATATTGCTTGATGGGGACGGTCTCTTCCCCATCCCCCAAATGTTGAGCATCTGATGACCCTGCCATCAGTCCCTCCTCTGGACATTCCATCTCTGGGACCTTGACTCCCACCCACCAATGCCTGCTCCATACTTCTTCCAGTGTGTGAATCAGCCTCTAAGCCCTGTCAGCCTGCCACTATGGAGTGTCCTCTCGGGGCTGAGGGACAGTCCAGCTGGGAGGTCTCTCTCCTTATCATTGGTGACCTCCTTGTGAACCTTACTGAGGCACTGAGGAGAAATGTAAAAAGTTCAGACAAGTTGTTATTTGTCATCTCTCTCACCCACCCTGCCACAAAAGTTAACAGAATTTAACGCACTTCCTAAAACACAGAATTGAGTCAAAACCCTTTTGTCTCTAGACGTAGAGTGAACCTTTCACTTGGCTGGGAAGCTGGGATGAAGAAACCACCCAGGAGGCCAGATGGGATGTCTGTGGTGGGTCAGATCTCTCAGTATGAGAGGAGGTTAGACATAGGGGACAGGGCAGCACCAGTGCGCCTGGAGGCTCCGTGGTGATCCCGGGCTGTGTCTATAGCTGCTCCAGGCCAGAAACCTTCTCCATTTCTACAGGAACCCTAGCAAAGAAGTGCCCCCCGAAACAGCTGGTCTTTCTCCTTTGGAAAGTGGCATGCTGGTTTCCATAGCAACGGGACTCTCCAGCTCTGTCCTCTCTGAGCCCGTCTCAGAAGCTTTCTGGCATGAATATCAAGGCCCCAGGGTGGGTAGTCTTTTCAGAGAGGATGAGTCATCTGCATACTTGATCCAAAGGGAACTGGGCTTTCTTAACCTAAAGCGCTCATGTGATGTAAACAGTGGAGCTGAAGGCTAGGATGTCAGGGTGTTAGGGAGGTTGGCTATGCTCGGAAAACAGGAATGCTGAGTCAGTTGATGGAGGCAGATTTTGATGAGTGTTGTGAATTACTGGTTTGGCATGGAACATGAAATGGCTTTGTACCAAATCAATGAGGGGAAGGAAGGGCTGGCACCAGCAGAGACCTCAGCTGGCTTAGGTGGGGTGGCAGCGTCTGTGAGGTCCTTCTCAGAGACCTGGATAGGTTGTGGAATGTTACCAAAACCTCTTGAGGAGGAGGAAACTCATAAGCTGTCTCCCAAAGTGGGCTGGAGGATCATTCATCTGTCTCAGTGATTACCATCCTTCCCATCAGGGGTGGAGAAAGACTATTTCTCAGATAGGACAACAGAAGTGAGGGGCTAGGGGCAGGAGAGTGATCTTCAGATGGAATGAAATACCTTCAGTTGCAGTGAAGATGTTTTTTCCTTTCTGATTATTCTAGTCGAGGACAAAATTGACTGGATGGTGGACAATAGCTGGTCTTTGAATGGAGGCTGGTGCAGAAGGGAGAGAGCAGTGCTGGTGAGCCCTGCAAGCTGATTAGTTACTGGAGAAGCTGAAACTTATACTGAGAAGGTGATCACTGACATGGGTCTTCTTTTCACCTGGGCTATTTCCCTGTTTCTTTTTGTGTTATTAACAAATAAATGGAGAAGGATGAACAGATCTCCGCAGTTTTTATACTAGAAGATCCTGTTAATCTCTTTGTGATTCCAGCAGGTGGATGAGATTTCTGATTTCCACAATTATCTGTGCCTGAAGGTGTCTACAGGCAAGGATTACTGGGGTAGACTTGAAACACGGGCGCCCAGGAATGGGGAGTGCACTCCGGGGGCCATGGGAAGAACTTCCTTCTGACAGCTGGAGACAGCCTTCTGCGTGGGTGGGTGGGGAAATAATCCCTTTTATCATAGTTTAGTTTGCTTAATTACCTCTTTAGCAGGGCTGCTCATGGGTGCAACAGGTGTCAGGCTTTGTAACACGGACACTAAGGGCTGGCCAAGATCCTTGGTCATTCTTGATCTGTTACAATTGGACCTTCAGTACCATGAAGTCTTGTTCTCAATTGTAGTCCCTTGTCCTGGGGATGGGAGAGAAGATATTGTGTTCTGTTTGTAACTTTTTTTTTTAACAGAGGTACTGTGGACTTGAACCCAGGTCCTCATGCATGCTAAGCACGCACTCTACCACTGAGATATACCCAGCCCCTCTCATTTCTGAAAAAGGTTTAGGAACTGGTCTGGAAGTGCAGTTTCTCTTACTGAATCCAAAAAAAGAAGCTACAGTGGAAGAACTGGGGTGGGAGGATGGGCCCTGTGGATGAAGACCAATGGGATTTGTCATTGCTTTGGAAAATTGTCCTATACATTTGCAAGTCACAGGAAGTTAGCAGAGAAGAAACAGCTGGATCCTTTTCATCACCTTAGCCTGTGTATTATCTTGAGATAGTATGTACTACACTACACTTCGAGAGAGTGTAGAAACATGGGAAGTGCAAGATAGCGGGAGCTGGGACACTGGAATTTTGGACTGCCCCTGGCCAGTTGTGGAACCCTGGGGGTGTTGCTGGGGCTCTCTGGACCTCTCCAGGTTTCTTCTCTGGTGGTGGGGGGAGGGAGAGTTGGTGGACAGGGATTAGGTGGTCTCTAGTCTATGACTCACTGGCCCACAGCGTGACTGACTCTCACACACACAGCCAGCGAGGCTGATTGCTCTCAGCAGCACTGCGCTCTCTCCTCCCCTGCCTCCCCAGCGGGTTATCGTGCTGACTCTAAGAACACAACCCCCATCTGGATGCGGTCCAAACGCCAGATGTGCCCCCGATTAGTGTCGGTCTGGGGAATGTTTCCATGACTGAAAGGTCAGTGTCGGCTGGAAGTGCCCGGAGTGGGCGTCTGCCCCCCACCCATGTCAGCTGCGAGAGCTGACCTTCCATTATCTCACTGGCCCGGGAACTGAGCAGGGGCGGCGTGGGGGCGAGGGCTGGCCCGGTTCACAAGGGCCTTGTTTCACTCGCCTTCCTCCTCTGCTCTCGGCCGGAGGACAGAGTGTGATTTTCCACTTGGAGGAGGCTCCAGGGGTGTGCAAAGAGGGAAGCCCTGCTGGTGTGTAACTGCAAACATTTTGTTCTCCCTTAGATCTGCAGTGGGTTCCTGTCTCTTCTGATTTTCTCACGGCGGCCGTCACCTCCGCTATGGAAAGCAAAACGGTCGATCATGTTGGGCTGGGCTGGGCTGCCATGTTTCACCCTATTTACAGGTCACTTTAAGTACCGCTTCTACCCTTCAGATGGGCTTTCATGTTCAATTTCATTCGGGTAGGGCTATGCTCGGCTTTCCTCTAGGTAGCAATGAAAATTAAACACAATTGAGTTTGATGGGTACCTTATTGATTCCAGACCCATTTCAGTAGACTGTGACACTTCGCGACCTGCAAATTCTACACATTAGAGTTCAGATTTTACACCAATGCCGTACACACGCAGCGTGGACTTGGATTTCTCCCAACAACACCCAAGTCCCAACAAAGGACATAGGCCCTGTCAGAAGACGAAAGCTACAAAGGAAGATGCATTACAGATGATACTTACGGTCAGCTCCTTGGTGGGGGGGGAATGCTTCCTGAGTAATTTCATAGAAATCACACCCAAAAAGAGAGTAATAATTTCCTCAATTCCACGCTTTCCTTTTGGGTTCTCTGTAGGCCACGTCTTGTCCCACAAGTCACCATAACTTCATTTCAAAAGGATGAAGGAGAGGGGAGAGGCTGTGTGGTTAACCTGGCCTGGGAAATAGCAAGCAATGAAAACTGTTCAGCGTCTTTGATTGACTGTGTCCTGTCAAAGCCCAGTTTCTCTTCTTTGGGTGTGACTGAGCGTTCAGGGTGAAGGACTCACCTGTGGCCCAGGACAACTGGTACCAGAGCAAGGCTGGGTGGGCGGGTCCTGGTCAGTTTGGGGTTTCAGGGTATTGTGTCAATCATTTCTCTTTTGTAACTGAGCTGGGAATTACAGGCTTTCTTCAGCCCCACATGGGAGAAAGGGAATTTTTACTAGAGGGCATGGCCTTGAGGTGAGTAAGGAAAAGTATCTTCTCTGGGGCAGGAAACAGGCTTGTGGAGAAGGATATTCCCCCGTGGGGGTCACAGGGCCACTTGTAAAACGACGCCTAGATGTTGGTCTACAGCCAGGTTTCTCAATCTTGGCTGCACGGAGAATCACCTGGGAGGGAGGCTGTTACAGTCGGGATGGCCAGGCCCTGCTTCAGACCAATTACATCAGCATCTCTGGGGTGGGAGCCAGGCTGAGGTTGTTGTCAAGGTTCCCCAGGTGATTCCAATGTGAGTTCGGGCTTGAGGCCCACTGATATAGGACCTTGCTAATCAAAGTGCGGCCTGAGGACCAGCAGTGATGTAACTCCTGAGGCTCATTAGACATGCAGCATCTCTGGCCCCACCCTAGCCCTACTGAGTCAGCACCTGCCTTTTGGCGAGGTCCCTGGAAGATCTGAAGTCTATTAAAGTGTGAGGGAGCTGAGGTTCTCCAGCTTGGCTGCACATTAAAATCTCCTAGGGAGCTTTTAAAAATCCCAATGCCCAGGCCCGCACCTTGTGCCAATTAAATCAGAAGTTTGGAGGGTGGGATGCAAGCATCAGTAGGTTTTTTTTTTAATGGGTTCTCAGGTGATTCCGATATACATGGGTTAGCAGGCCTGGCTACATATTAGAATCACCTGGGGAGCTTTTAAATATCCAGATACTTGAGGCCTACTCTCAAATTCTGATTTAATTGGTCTGGGATTGGCTGCAGAAAGCTTCCTAGGTGATTTTAATATGTAGCCAGTGACAGCCTCTGTTCCAGAATGTTGGTTCAGCTTCAGTGAAGGGACAGCCAGCTTAAGAAACCTTTCCACAAGTCAATGGGTCTAAGAACCATTGATGGAAATGAATGACCAGGCCACATCTAGACTTGTCTGGTCTTTTCCCCGGAGATGGGGAATGAAGAAAAGACCCTGGGGACACGAGAGAGGGGAGCTGATAGGCATTTCTTGCCCTTTTACCCTGTGGTACTCTCTCACCAATTCCAACACAGCTGTGGAGTTGGAGAGGTCTACAGTAGGGTTGCCAGGTTAAGCAGACAAAAACACAGGGCACTCAGCTAGCTTTGAACTTCAGGTACACAATGAATAATTTTTTTATATAAGTATGATTCATGCAATATTTAGGATTGCTGATACTAGAAAATTGTTATTTATCTGAATTTCAGTATTAAGCATCCTGTATTTTATCTGACAACTCTATAGAGTTGCCTGTGTTGCAAAATCCGTGCTGTGGTTAAGGCTGTCTCTAGGCTTGAGTGGGCTCTTGCCATGTGAGGTGAGGTCCGTGTGTGTTTGTTTGAACCCTGTCCTGGAAGGTCCACCATCCTGGGTTCAGTAGGGCTTTGAGCAAGCCCCTAGACTAGCCTGGCAGGGGTATGTGGCGAATGTTGCTGTGCCTCTGGACAATATCCATGAACTTCACTTCTCTGGGCTTATCTACAGTCTTCTGTGTTGAGGTGGCTCCTGGGAGCTCCTCAGAGGTGCCCTTGTCTTCCCCTGCTACTTGCCGAATTTAGGCTGCATGTGCCCAAGAGAAAAGGAGCTGGAAGGTCTTGATGGGCTGGAGGTGACGGTGTTGAGTGGATGGTGATTCAGACAAATGCAGGGAAACGGAGGTGAAAAGAAAAAGCAGGCTTCACAATTGCAGTCACAGTGCATCACCGAAGCTGCTGTTCAATGTCTGAGCCCAGCACGTCCGGCTTTCAGCAGAGGTGGCCCTACTGTAACATGTTCAGAGTCAAAAGTGCAGTTTCCTGCTCCATTCAGCTCTGAACAGCTTATCCCCTGCTGGCTTCAGAGTATGTGGGGGCTCGAGGGAGAGGAAACGGAGGCAGAAAGTGGGAAAGGGCCAGCTGCCAGCAAGAGACACACATATGAGAGATGCGCAGGGTGAGAGAGATGGGGGGAGAGGAAAAGGGGACGGGGAGAGGAGAGAAGGGTGTGGGGAGAGAACTTGTTAGTTAGCTGGGGGTGGTCAGCAAGATGCAGGAAGGGTACCCTTGGTTCATCCGTCCAGCCTGTCCCATTAAAGACCTATGCTGGGGCTGATCTCCCCTCTGAAGCAGAGTTTCTCAACCGATTAGCCTCAGGAAAAGACCAGGAGGGCTTGTGCAGGCTGGAGAAGAGGCTGAGCCAAGTTCTGAGGCCGTGGCTCATTTTTCTCTGTGGCTCCAGAAGGTGGGTGCCCCTTTCATGAGGATCAGGCGCTGGTCCGACCCTGCAGTCATGATTCTGGAGCGCCCACGTGTACCCTAGGAGGAATGCTCGCTTTCATTATCTACTGTTGGAAGGTCTCCCCATCTCCCTCCTGACACCACAGTCTTCCCAGAATAATAAATCACCACAGTTTATACGAAGGTCACGGACTTGGTTTTGTGTTTCTGCTGGGATTCAAGTCTCGGGAAATCCAGGCTCTTCTCTGTCTCCTTCTCTGTCTCCTGTTCTCTCTTGCCTCCTTCCTGATGGGCTGCCGGGTGGAGAGCCAGGCTTTCCAGCACATCTTTTCCCATAGAAACCCTCGATGTGGTGTGGGGAAGACGCTCCAGAGAAACCTCAGTGGCTGGTGACAAATTAAAAGGATAAATGGGCTTTTTGCCTCCCTGACCATTATTTGAGGACAGGAACAGCCAGAGGCTTTGTGGAAGCCTGGGAGGGAAGCTGGGGGTGGGAGGGAGGAGGGGGTAGCTTCAGAACAGGGTGGGCCTCCTCAGCTCACACCCACTCACCTAGGACTGGTCCTAGTTCAGTTGTTGAGGGCTGGGCATCTGAGAGAGAGGTAGGCTTCCAGGTAAATGGTACAGTCTGGTGGATGGACTTGGGCCTGGGCCTTGCTGACTGTGGGGTTTGGCCTATCACATCTTGGCCGGTGCCTGGCTCCTGGCTTCAAGCCTATTCTCCAGGACTAGAATGTACTTTCCTTGGAGATTGAGAGGCCTGGCCACAGTGGGGAAGAGTTGGCCTCCTCCACTGGGCCAGCGGCTCACTGTGGAATCTAATTCAGAAACACAGCCTATTGGTGATGTCATGTGCGTTGCGGGCAGTCAGACAGTGTGTCAGGTCCTGGAGCAATGGAAGATGGGCTTGGATGACCACAGGGACCGGGCTGACATTCCTATCCCAGCTCGAGAGAAGGACAGCTTGCCCTCACGGGACTCCTCCGGTGCTGGTACCCATACCCATGGGCAGGTGTGGGCCTAGCCGGCCAGATCCTGCCTGGCTGGCATTTGCCTGCCTTTGACCAGACCCAGGCTTGGCCTGAGAGTCCTGAATCTCTGCCTGGTAGAGACATCAGTGTGGAAAGAGCCAGAGCCAAGGGGAGACTCATGGGTGAATCCGTATGGGATCGTATGGGATTTCTTCCTGTGGAGCCAAGTGGGTCTGAACAACTGGCTTGTGTGTATTTTGAAGGTCAAGGAGGAAAAGCTCAGAGGTGGGGATGTGGCTGATTAAAAGGAGATAGGGCCCAGCCCTCAGTCAGTCCCTGCTCTCCATCCTCTCCTAGCCCCCCTCCTCTGCCCCTGGCATTTCTCATGTTCTGGAACGAGGTCTAAATTGAGACATTCCGGGAGCTGCCAACCTCCCAGGTCCAGGGTGGTCACAGGACTTGCTGGCTCTGCGTCTCCTCTCAGTTTGGCCTTCGCCCTAATCCCCACTGGCGCCTGGTGCCAACATCCCGCTGCCTGCTGAGGTCCTCTTTTCGCATGCCCATTCCAGGCACTCTACAGAGCTGCCGAGGTGGGTCTGCATGTGTGTGCCTGTGTGTGTGTGTGTATGTGTGTGTGTGTCTCCACATCCTCCTCGGACATTTGACTAATCATTTATTGGCCCTGAATGAGGCACAGATTCCACAGTCCTTTCCAACCCTGGACTCAGTGGTTGGAGAAAGTGCCCGAGTACAATTTATTAGACACTTATGATTCTCCCTACCCTTCGGGGCCCAGCCCATGTGGCCACTCCTTTAGAAAGTCTTCTCTCAGGACCTCCACCCCGAGTCCCCACTTCCCTGGGCTCCTCGGGTCCTGGGGTCCCAACCCAGCCATGACTCCTTCTGTCTTGGACCAGTTTTGAGCAGTTAGTCTGTTACCTCCCAGAGCCCGGGCTTTGGAGTTGATCCGACCCAGGTTCAAACACTGACTCTCTTGCTTACGAGCTGGTAATCTCCAGTTGGTTAATTTCTTCGAGATTCCGGTTCCTCGTCTATAAAGAGGGATGATCTTACCTTCCTCCGGGCGCGGGGGTGAGGATTCATGGGCTCAGGCTATGAAGCACTTTGCACAGGTCCACATTCCTGCCTTCTGCTCTTCTCTCTTCGCAGTGGCTGGAACAGAGCTGGGCTTGTGGTCGGTACCCAGAAAAGTAGTAGTGACTGATTAATGATTATGGAGCCTACAATTATTGGGATGAAGTCCCTAAACAGAGAAACAGCTCTAAGCAAACCCATTAATTAGGGGCCTGTTTGCAGTTCTTTTGTGCTGGCCTGTCATGTGTTAGCTCAAGGAGGGCTGGGTACTCCCCACCCCCAGGGGTCATTCTGGGAAAATAATGACCAAGGGGAGGTTCTGGCCTGAGGTGTGCAATTCCCACCTACTTGTGACCTTCACGCCCATCTTCCTCTCCCCACCCTAGAGCTGGTGCAATAAACAAGTTACCAGGTGACAAACACAGCCCTAATAAAGAGGGCCACCGGCTTTAGGATGGCATTAAGCCTGAGTTAATGGACTTTGCAGGGAGCAAGGATTCCCTGAGGCGGCACTTCTGACCTGGAGTGACCTCTCAGGCTACGGGAGGCCTGGGCTGGCAGCTCAAAAAGAGAAAAAGGAAGTTTTGCTTTTTTTTTTTTTGTAGGGAAAATAAATGCCAATTTGGAGCACTACAAAAGTCATGTTATAACTGGCATGTTTACACTTATCCAATAACAAGTTTAAACCCCAAATGCAATAAAACTGTCATTTCATAGTAATTTCAAAACTCATAAAAATATTCATTGTTGTGTACTACAAACAGTCAGTGGGATAGAAGTTGAAGGTAGCTTGATGGACATCTATCTGTCCTGGGTCAGTCCCCACCCCACTCCATGGGGACGGTCCTATGGGGCAGCTCAGAGCTCAGGGACGTGGCCTCTGCTGGACAATGTGGTCCTCTCAGAGTGGGATGGGGCCTTGGTGACAGACTCGAAGATGAGCTCATGACGCTGGGAAACTGAAGCCCATTCATAAGCCACAGACCTGTAAACAAGAAGCGGGCCCGGCTCCCTTTAAAGGCTGTGCGGCCTGTGGCTGGTGTGCACCTCTGCGGTGCCGGCACCAGCGTCCTGCAGGTAGTGGGTTCCAAGTCCTCTAGAGTCACCGGCTGCAGGCACAGCCGGCGTGCCTTCATTCACTTCCAGGATGACTGCTGCTTCCCCTGATCGTGGTGAATACCACAAGGACGGGAACTAGATCTGACTTCTTCTTTCCCTGTGTCCTTAAGCATGGAAGTGCTCCGTCAATAAATACTGAAATACACTGAATCAGATCTTCTCTAAGAAACATTCTGATTCCAACACAGACTGAGTCAGGCCTCCTTTCCTGGGCTTCTTTCCTCCGTTTCAGAACATCACGTATTATGTTATTACATTAGTTTCCTTGCTTTTGTCCTGCTCAGGCTATAAGCCTCCACTTGGTATGCCGAGTATCCAGCACAGTGCACTGACCAAACTTCCACGGCAGAACCGCATAAACAGTTGTGTGAATGAGTCTGCAGGGCGGGTAGAACCAGACACCCACCCCTCCTGCCCCCGACCCCAGGCCCAGCACGCTTGGAAGCTTGGAAATTCCCTGATGAGTGTTTTCCTGTTTTACAAAAATCCTTGTCTGTCACTAGAAGCCCATGTTCGCCTCTCCCGGTATCAGGGCACATCTGGTTGTTGGTACATGTTGCTTAGTTAGAAACTCTTAAAACAGCATGAAATTGTTAGCACGTTGCTCCTGCCTGCCAAGCTGTTCTCGGGATTCAAGCTTTGGTGGATTGGGTTTTCTGTTTGTTTTCTGTTTTCATGCAGTTTAGAAAATTGGTCTGTGACAACCTTGGGGGAAATAAGCCTGCCTTGAGCTCCGCCAAGGAGAGGGCAGGCCTGAGGTGAGCGCTGGGGGAGGCGGGGGGCGGGATCAGCCCGGGGAGGCTCTGCTGAATCCTTGCTTGCATTTCCCTTCCTTGCACTTGGGGTTGGACGCTCAGGCTAATCTGATGTGCTGGGAGAAGAATGCCCGAAGGAGGTGGGGTGGGGCTGGGAAGAACCTTATCTCTAGATGGGTCCTCGCAGGGAGATCAGTGCTGACCAGTCCAGCACCTTTGGGTTCTGGAGGATGCAGACATGCTCTCTCCAAATAAATGCCGCAAGCTGGAGGCTGTGACGGAAGATGCCCCCTTCCCCGTTCATTTCATTTCTCTGCTATCTTTGTGTGTGGGCAATGCCAGAAACCAACTTTTCCCGCATGACCTCAATATGCCATGCCTTCTCCCTACTTTTGGTAGTTCTTGTCTCTTGGCAGATTTCTTTTCTGGAAATAATCTCATCTGGGAAAAAGTCTGGGCTGGTCTATTTCACCTTGGGTAGTGGGTTGTTATCCTTGCTGAGTGTGGAGACCCAGCCAACCCTGCTCCTGGATGGTCAGATGAGGCTCAGGAAAGGCAGGTGGGAAAGGTCTCAAGCACCCCCAGGCAGGACTCAGTTTGACTCCTGGCCATGAAGATGGAAGTCATCAGTTGTTCTTTGGTCAAAAATGCCGATAGCAGCATCGGCCCCCTTCTCCCCCACTGTGCCTTTCTCTGGTGCCCTCTGTTCCATCTTTCACTGCTCTTTAAAAATCTTTTCTTTCATCCTTTTCCACAAGAGAGTGGCCTCCATTTCAGCCTCGAAACTCTCCTCAGAGAATGATTCTGGGCTGTGTTGCTGGGATCTGGGTCTCTGTGAGTAAGACCAAAATTTCTGCTCTGGCCTCTGCATCCAGAACGCATCTCGGAGCACATTCTCCAGGACCCCAAGGATGGGCATTCTGCCTCCTTATTGCCCTGGGACTCTGAGGGCATTATACTGTGTTATGCACCGAATATTTTGTCTCCCCTTCAAAATGCATATATTGAAATCTAACCCCCAATGGGATGGTATTAGCGGATGGGGCCTATAGGAGATGATTAAGTGATGAGGGTAGCATCCTCATCATAGGATTAGTGCCCCAGAGAGCCTCCTTCCCTTCAACTGTGTGAGGACACAACAAGGCGTGGCCATCTGTGCACCAGGAAGCAAGCTCTTACCAGACACCAAATCTGCTGGAACATTGCTGTTGGGATTCTAGCCTTCAAAACGGTGAGAAATAAATGCTTTCAAAGCACATAGTCTGTGGTATTTCTTGTTATCGCAGCCCGAGCAGACTAAGACACACCCCTAACATCTAAGTTCTCTCAGAAGACCTTTGCTTGTTTGGTATCTACAATGTGCCAGACGCTGGCTTAGAGGTAAGGCCTTGCCCAAGCCATACAGGCAGTAAGTGACGGTGAGAAAGTGACATTTAAGTGCATGTCTGTCTGATGTCAAAGTCCTTCCTCATTCCTCTGCACTCGGGGTTCATGGACTTGGGAGGAGCAGGGACTAGAATGCTTTGCTTCTGTCTGTCACCCTGCCGCCAGCCCGTTGCTTCTGACGTGGCGTTCACAGTCTTACTTCCTCTGACTCTAAGCCTGCAGGACTGCCTTTGCTATCCAGATCAAAATCATGACAAAATTCTCTTTGTCACCAGCCCCGAGTTGTAGTTAAATATATGAAAATGGTCTTTAGTTTAAAAATGTGGAGGAAGGGAGAGAAGTACAATAAGAAACCACTGGATGAGTTTATACATTTTGAAATCAGGGTGGTAAGGCTTAAAAGGCTCATGGTGCCACATTTCACCCCAGCCACATCTCAGGGATCCCCCAGGGCGGCTCCCTATCAGGCAGTAGGGGATCCTCCCTCTCTCCCCCTCCTCCACCCCTCCTCCCCTGGAAAGGGTTGAAAGCAAGTGTCCCCACCACACCCGTAGCCTAGACTGGGGTTCCTGAACTGGGATCCTTGGATGGCTGGGAATTTCCAGAAATTGAATGGAACCTGTGATTGCATTGCTGTTTCTGCTTTTTTTTTTTTTTCCTGAGAAGTGGGTTCACAGATGAATCAGATTCACAGAGAAGTCGGTGACTTCCAATTGTCTAAGAAACCCTGGAGGTGATCATGGAGTATCCATGGGAGAAATTTACCTTTGGACTAAGTCCTAGGACAAGTTTTGCTTCCTCTGGTGGAATTGGTGATATGTTTTCTCCTCCTGTAATCAGTTTCCTGTACAAGACAGCATTAAGGCACTTTTGATTTATTCCATTTTCATTTTACTGAAATTATTTCTACCTGGAGCAACTGAATTTTGTGTAAATATTGCAGGAAGAGTTGATTTCCTTTCTCCTTTTTATTTAATCAATTATTGTTTCTGCCAGATGGAGGTTTCTCTGGTGGCTACAGTATAAGGTGGGTGTAGAGGACAGATGGGGAGAAGAGAGACAAAACTTGCAGGGCGTTTTTACTGAGGGCAAATTCAATGTCTTTGGGAGACAAATGTCCACGGGGTCAGGCAGTGGGGTCAAAATATCCTGTTTTGGTGTTTCTGCCAGAAGAATGTCTTGGATTAGGAGGAAGCAAGCCTCTTATAGAGCGGAAAGAAGTTGCCACCATCCCATGGGCTGGTCTGCCTTCACCAAGAAGGACACAGTTGATAGGAAAATGCAGGCGCCAGCCAAGTTGAAAGACTCCAGTGAGCTGTCTCTCCCTTCTCATCACCCACGTGAGGCCCACATGTGGCTCATCTTGACATCATCCTTGTCTGTCAGATCCTGTAGGTTTCCCTCCATCACCTAGGGACTCAGAGTGCTACTCTCTCCGTGGTGCCAAGGAGGCTCCATGCTTGAGTGGCAAGGACCCACAGAGCAATTCCCTAGCTTCTGGAAGAAACATCTATGCATGTAAAGTTCTGGGTCTCATTTATTTATTTGAATAACGATTTATTTTTCTTTTCTTATTTGAAAAAAAAAGAGATGGTCTGGTACATTGGAAAGAACATGGGACTTGTAGTCAGCCAACCCTCTTTCAAATCCAAAAGTCAAGCAATCTTTGCCAAAAGACACATTTAAACACTGTTTTTCCTCACTCTTCCCCTAAAGGCAGGACACCACTGAGAGTGATTACTGGGCCCCTGAGACAGGGGCATTTCCTCTCACTGTTTCCTACGTAGCAACTGTGGGAAGACAAGCTTTGTGGAAAGGACCACAGAGAGGCTACTGGCCTTTTTTAAATCCTACTCTGGGCATTAAGCCTTTCTGCATAGGGATATTTTGTGGTACAGGCCAGCTTACCAAGATGAGTGTTGGGCCAAAGGGCCAGCTAGAATAAAATTTTCCTATGCCTACATGGTTGGTTTTTAGGAAACATGCTTAAAAGACAGGTAATATTTGACCTTTGCTTTCTTCTCTATCTTGCTAATGCAGATGTGATGGCTGGAACTCTAGCAGCCACCTTAGAACATGAGAATGAGGGACAGACTGTAGCATGGCAGCGTGATAAGCTGGATCCAGAGGACTGAAGAAATGCCAAATAGCCTTAGATTGTCAGCTTCTAGCATTCTTTTTTTGGTCAGGTTTTTTTCCTTTTGATTAGTTTATTTTTATCGAAGTATAGTCGATTTACAGCGTTGTGTTAGTTTCAGGTGTACAGCAAAGTGATTCAGTTATAGATATACATTATATATATTCTTTTTCAGATTCTTTTCCATTGTAGATTATTACAAGATATGGAATATGGTTCCTTGTGCTACACAGTAGGTCCTTGTTGTTTATCTATTTCACATAGAGCTGTGTGTATCTTCTAGCATTCTTTTAATTTGGAAAGAAAGAAACTGTCTTGTTTACGTCACTGTTACATTGGACTTTTCTGTCACATAGGACCTAACCATAGCTAATCCAGTGGTCACATTTGGTTTCTGGAGTCAGGTTACCTGGGTTGAAATTCCACTGCCTTCCTTTTATAGACTCCAGTGTGAGCAAATCTCTTAATCCTCATAAGCCTCCAGTTTTCTTAACTGTGAAGTGAGGGTCATTATTGTATGTATCTCTTAGATTTATTATATGTCCTAACGTGATGTAATGTACATAACGTGCAAGGTGTATGTTCCGTATTCAATAAGCGTTTCCGTTGTGCTGCTGTTGTTCTGACTACCGCTGTCATCCCGGGGCATCTGGCATCATCCCGGGGCATCTGCCGTCTTCCCGGGGCATCTGGGAGGCTGAGGCATGTGTTCACAATCCTGGAGCTTGTAGCTCTCAATCTCTTTCCATAAGGAAAACAACTCATACATTCAGGGAAGTCACTTACGCTCTATGGGCTTCCCTTCCCGCATCTAAAATGGGGCTAATAATCCTTTGTAGGCTTGTTGGGAAGATTAATGGAGAAAATATACGCGAAGCAGCCTGGGCAACGCACAGCGCATGCGTGCCACAAACGTCAGTTCCATTTCTCTGTCATATCGGTACTTGCTTTCACACGGTAGAAATAAAGGTACGGGCTCCCTGCCTTCCCCTCACCTGTCCTCCTCCTGGCCTGGGTAAACTGCAAGTTGGCATTGGCAGCTCAGTGGCTGTAGGTGAATCCAGCTGGTGAAGGGCCAGCGGCCCAGCCAGGGCAGAGTTATGCAAACCAACAGTGAAGACTCAGGCAGGCGAGCCAGATGGGTGTGAGCCGCAGAAAGCCTCACAGGGTGCAGGGTGGAGGACAGGGGTATTGTGGGGTAAAGGGGAGACGGGCAAGGGTGAACAGCGGCGGTGGGTGCCTGAGTGAGAAGAGGTGGGTGTTCTTCCCTTCCCTCTTGAAGAGGTTCTGCTTTTTTTCCTTTTTTTTAAATTTTCAGATCTAACTCTGCATACGTACATATATGTTTTCGGATTCTTTCCCATTACAAGAAATTGAATATAGTTCCCTGTGCTATACAGTAGGTCCTTGTTGTTTATCTATTTTACACACATCCAGCTCTGCAATTTTTGTGGTGAGAGGCCAAAGGCAAAATAGTAATCTCTGCGAAGAAAACAGTAATACTCGTCTTAAAGAGCTGTTTATGAGACTCTAAGTAAATGAGATAATGTATATGAAGCTGTGTGGCACATAGTGTAAGCTGAGTGCTCTGACCCCACCTTCCAGTCATACCAACAAATTCTTGTCTCCTAGTAAGTCTGCCACACCTGAATGTGCCCTTGGGGTCCCTAAATACCATCTGCCTGAGGTAAGGCTGTGGGGCTGGATGGCTTCAGGTAGGGTGAGCACAAGCTGTTGGAGAAAGTTGTGTATAAAGGCAATCAGATGCAAAGATAGGCATAGGTGGGGCCTGGGAGTGTCCCGCACCAGCAGCTATGTGCTCCATGCCTGTCCCCTCCCTGAAACATCTGGATGCTTCCCGCTGGGCACCCTGGTACCAGCATGGCACAGGTGATGGAACAGAGGCCTACCCCCGGTCCTGCCTCCACCATCCTTGAAGCAAACGCACAATTCTTTTGGAGCTGCATCTCCTCTCTTTTAAAAAAAAATTTAATTGAAAAAACAATTTAAATTACAGGAACGATATTAGAAAAAAAAATACAATGGCAGCTCACTGCTAAGTTTAAGTGAATGTTAGCATTTTGCTTTGAATACTTGCCTAGATTTTGTTTTCCAATACAAGGAAAAAAAAGTTACTGAAAGTACTAAAACGTTCATCGCACTGTTTCCTGGTGGCAAATCTGGTGGCAACCTCTGTCCTGAAGCTGCTGGGCATCCCTGCAGCCCACAAGTTTTATGCTCACCTGATGGATAAGCATCTATTTGTGATTCTGGATTTTTTCCTCTCTCCCTCTCACTGGGAAAGGACACATTGCATTTTTATTCTTTTTATAGTTTCCCTAACATTCTTAACATCTATACTTCATATTTTTGGAACACATTTTAAGTTGGTTGATATCTCGATTCTCTTCCTAGGTAAGACACAGAACGCAGTATGCTCTAACTTTATTCCCGTCTTCCATGTGACCACGGTCCAGTATCTAGTTCTCCGTTGCTTTGACTCACCATTTGTCATTAGCATTGTTTTCAGAATCTATGCCAATCTAGATTTACCAGTGTGTGTATAATTTTTTTTTTTGCACACAACTGTTTCTTGCAATCCCCTCTCTCTTTTCATTTTTCTTTAGTAATCCTTTAGTAGTTATTCAGAGAAGATCTGTGTTTAGTTAACTCAGTCTTCTTCTGGAAATACCTTTCCTTTGTCCCTCATCACAGATGCGGGTCATCTGATTGTTGAACTGCAAATGGACTCCCCCAGACACCCCGCCCAGCTTAGCGTTTTTAAGATATCGTTCCCTCATCTTCTGGCCTCTATTGTTGCCAATGAGAAGGCTGATATCAATCTGGTAGACATTTCTTTGAAGATAATCTTTCTCCATTCTCTAGTATCTTTTTAAAATATGATCCTTTCTCTTGATGTTCTGTGGTTTCACAGTCGTGTGGCTAAGTGTGTATTTGTTTTTATCTATTCTGTCTGCTTTTCCAACCTAAGGCTAGAACCTTTTTTTCAAATCTGGAAATTCCTTAGCCGTCGTCTCTGCAAATATTACCTCTTACCTTCTTCTCAGCTGTCTCTCTGCATCTCCTAGTGACAAATAGGTCCCTCCATTCTCTCCATGGTTCTCAATTTCTTTTTCAGATAATTTTTCTTTCTCGTATTTAACAAAACGTCCCCTTTATGTTGCATTCTACATGATTTTCTCAGATCTGTTTTTCAGATCACCAATTTCCTCCATGGTTGTGTCAGTGGACTCTTGAACCAGCCGATGGAAGTTGTTCTTTTTTTTTTTTTCAATTTGGATGGTTATGTTTTTCAGTTTTAGAACTTTATTTTAGTTCTTTTGTAAGCCAATTCATCTTTTCTCCTAATGTTCTGTGCCTGCTGTACAGCTTATGTTCTTCTAGTTTTAAAACATTTTAGACAAACTTATTTAAAATTCCTTTTCAGAAAGCTCAGCCTGAAGCTGCAGTTCTGTGGAAATGGGTGCTCTCATTTGTGATTTTTGCTGACACTCGTGGTTTTGCGTTTCCTGGTCTGCTTGGCAAGTTTTGTCTCATCCTCACCAGGAATTATCTTCCACTGAGGCCTATATATTCTCTAGGATTTGGAGACATCCCTCTGGTGTAGTTTCTTCATTATAAGATTCTTTTTTCCTAGACCAGTTTTACTTTATTTTGTTGGTTTTGGGGTTTTCTCCTGGTAAGAAGTGTGAGAATTTGGGTTTTATACTAGCACATACAGACTAAGTGCTCCAGTTTGTTTCATTAACTCTTTATTATTGTATTATTTAATTATTTTATTCTGGTGTGCTGGGGAGGTGATTAGGTTTGTTTATTTTTAGAGGAGGAACTGGGGCTTGAACCCAGGACCTCGCACATGCTGAGCATACGCTCTGCCACTTGAGCTGTACCCTCCCTCCTCATTAACTCTTTTTTCCCCCTACCCACACCCTGGGGTGGCCAGACTGTGTCTCTGCTGAGTAGTAGGAGTTTTTCTAATGAGATCATATGTTCCAAAATAATTTCTGCCTAGTTGCAGCTCCTTGTGATAAACAGGAATGGTGGCCTTAACTGTGGCCTGTATGTGTTCTTAAAGCCCCCTGTAAGGCAGTGCTTCTCACATTTCAAAGTACCTATGAATTACTTGGGGAACTTGTTAAAATGACGATTCTGATTCAGTAGGTCTGGGGTGGGCGTGAGACTCTGCATAACAAACTCCCAAGAGACCCTGATGGTGCTGATTCAGAAACTACTGGGAGGAACAGAGTCCTCCAGTTTGTGCATCTCTTGTCGGTTATCTCCTGGTCCTGGTGGCTTTACTTCTCACTCTCTGTTCTATATTCTCTGTTTTTGACAATGGAAAGTTCCCTCTTGAGGGTGCCTTCAACCTCAGACTGTGAAACCCAGGCTTAGGCTATGAGATCTAGGCTCTTTCCTATTCCAGAAAATCTCCAGTTAGCAAGTGTTTTAATTAGGATGAAGTATGGCTGTGAGTCACAAACTGCTGCTCCTGCCCCCCAGATTACAAAGGCTCAAACTAGGCGCATATTTCTCACTCATATAAGAGGATCCAGAGTTAGGGACTCTAGGGCTGTCTGGTGGGTCTGCAATCATCAGGGACTTAGGCTCCTTGCATTTTGCTGCTCTGTCATTCTTGGCGTGCTGCCTCATGATTTAAAATGGCTACAAGAGCTCTAGCCATCACATTGCATTTCCACCAGCAGAAAGAAGAGATACAGTAAGAAAGACAAACCTTTAAGGGTACTTCCTAGCAGTTTTAAATGCCACTTCCATTTATGTCTCACTGATTGGAATTTAGTCACATATTTATTTCTAGTTGCAAAGGTGGCTGGGAAGTGTAGTATTTATTCTGGGTGGACAGATGCCAGCTAAAAATTGAGGCATCTTTTGCTAAGGAAGAGGGGAACTGATAAGTAATAGTTTTTGCCATAATCAGAAGGTAGTTTTCTAGAATCTTAAGGCATTCCCTTAGCCTTGGATCCAGAAGATTGGTGGGGTGGTAGCAGTGGTGGTGATGGGAATAGACAACCTTATCGTTTGCAGCATGGCACTCTTGGAGCTGCAATAACCAATGAACACAGTTTTTTTTTTTTTTAAAGAGAAACCTTCCAAGAGGAAATTATACCCTCTGATTAGTCTATTCCTTAGATGAAAAGAAAGCAGAATCTTGAGTCCCTAATGATGTCTACACATGCCAGCATTTTCGCTCAAAGTCCTGTAAAAGCTGCCAGAAATAACCAGGTGACAAAAGAGAAAAGAAAGAAATGGAGACACCCTGAGAAGTCAGAGCCCTGGGGGCTGGGGCAGGAGCAGACATTTTGTGACATGTGAGCAAAACCAGTCTGCAAGGGTGGAGAGAAACAGCTGCCCCCTGGGTCAGTAGCGGAGCAGCTAAAGACGCAGACATTGCTCCCAAGTCTGGGTGCCTGGGTGAGGGTAGAGCTGGGTGGCGGGGGTCAAGGGGAGAGGGAGCAAGAGAGAAGACCCGGCAGTCATCATCACATTTCAGGTCCTCTGAGGTCTCAATGCCAGGCTGCAGGGGGGCTGGTCAGTGCAATCCTGAGTCTCAGGGTGGGGAAGAGAAGAGAAATTGACACAGTTTTGGTGTGTCAGTACCTACATCAGCTCTATGGCTAGGAACCAACACAAAAATTGGCCTGGTATAAACATCCCCAGTCACCAAGTACATAAATGTTATGCTGTCACACTGTATGTGTAATGCACATTGGCATAGTGATGACTCAGAGAAGTCTTGTAAAAACAAACAAAAAAATTGGGTTTGCCCTAGAAATTTTTACTTTTTTTTTTTTTTTGACTATGGAATCCCTTTTTCATGGAACACTAATTAACTGATTTTTGTCCTACTGTCCCTCACCCTCTAGAAAATCATGCCACGGATAAATAAACCAGTTGCCCCGGAGAAAACATTACTATTTTTGGTACTAAATTCAGATAGAGTTACCCCTGAGGACACTTAATGAAAACACTGTGTGATATAATGAACAATGTCTTCAACAGCCTTCTTACTCCAAATGTAATAATGCTTTTCATGGGACTGTTTCTTGTAATTACATTAAAAAATGCTGGTGTGGCATCACACCAAAATCAGTTCAGCAAAAGCAGTTCTGACAGGGCCAGTGTGATGCACTCCAGGTACCCGTGTTTCAGTTGCGCTGCCGGGATCCAGGGACTGGGGCTAGGAAATCTGAAAGAGTGGATGAACTGCTTATACTTCAAGCAATCCTCTCTGAATAGTGTTATTTCTCAGCAAAGGCTTTTAAGTAAATATTTAGTGGCAGGACATTCAAACTGTACGTTATAGCTGGACCTTTTCAGGCAGGGCTGTTTATACCCTCTGAGTGCTGATCCACATCTTAACTGACTGTCAAGCTGGGGTGAGGTTGGCATCACTTTGGAAAGCTGAGCCCTCCCATCACTACCCACCAGTGAGACCAGAACTCTCCTGAAGTTGCCTTGAGTCCATTCCAGAACATAAATGAGTGAGCAACTGGGCCCCCAAAGCCTACTTCATTTAACATGGCTGCAGTAACGCCCATGGCCAAGAACGTTTAAGATCGGTATAACCAGACCCTTGCCACTGCCAAATAAAACCTTGGCAAAGCACCAGAGAATGCCTGGCTTTGGGCAATGCTACTGTCAGGATCCTATCCAAGACAAACTCTCCATCAGTGCCAAGGTAACTAAATGAAGTAACTCGTACTGGATCGTTATTTATAAATCAGTTCTAATGCGGAATGCCTCTGAGAGATAACATTCTTTGTTTTAAGACAGTTGATCTGTGGGCTTTCTCTCTGAAAATAATTGGCTAGCATGGCAAATTTATTTTCGGGTCACCTCCAATTTGAGGTAATAAAATGTCATCTCTGCACACAAGAATGATTGCCTTTTTGCTCTGCATGGGGACAGGGGAGGCTGGGTTTGGCATCTAGGACGCCCAAAGGATCATTAGGAAACAAGCTAGAAAGAAATGATTCCGGAACATACCCCTCCTGTGGACTTATCTGGACGCTTTTCACAGCCAGGCGTTGAATCCCACTGACATAGATCCCATCTTCCAGAATCGATCTAGACAGGCATCAACGGTCCAAGCTTTAAGGAGAGTCTAGGCCCGGGTCCACTCCAGGTCAACCAACATTGACCATGATCTAACGTGCTCTAGGGACTGAGTATAATAGTGACCGAGTATGCCAGTGGATGGAACAGCTGTGTCTGAAGCTTGCATGCTCCCTCAAGTGTAAGAATTTGATATTTGCTGAGATATGCATTGGATTTGCTGACAGTGCAAACCTGCAGTGGGGAGAGAGCCTCTTATTAATGGTCTGTAGCATTTGTGTTGTTTTCCACCGTGGAAGTGAAAGGAATCTTTTATGTGTATGTTTATCTGAGAAGTAGATCCTCCCCCAAAGCCAACTCCTGTTGCTAGGGGAAGAATTGAAGTTTAGGACAAGAGATATTTTGGATAAGTTAGAGTGAAATATCACACACACACACACACACACACACACGGATGGTAATTTGGTACGTGATAAATGTGGCATTGCCAATAAGAGGGAAGAAAGGGTAGATTATTCAATAAGTGAGATTGGCACCATAAAATATTTAGGGAAAAAAATTGGTTTCCCTTTTTTCTCCCACATATATAAATTTATCCTAGATGTAATAAAGAGCCAAACTACCCCCAAAACAAAACAACACAAAAAGACCTTCAAAGTATCTGAAGAAAATATAAATGAATATTTTATTAACTTCAGAAGTAACAAAGGAAACCACAAAGGAGACATTTGTTATATTTGCATAAACATCAAAACCTACACAAAAAAGATACCATCAACAAAATCAAAAAACAAATGACAGCCTGGGAGAGTGTATTTATAACATATGTACAGACAAAGGGTTAATAACCACAAAATAGAGTTTTTATAAAGTGTCAATTAAAAAACAACCCCAAAATACATACAAAATGTGAATAGGCAGTTTGTAGTAAAAAATCAGAAAGACCACAAACTTGACTAGTAATCAGAGAACTAGAAGTTATCAGTGAGATGTTTTTCTAATACCAGATTGATAGAAATTTGGGACTGTTTAAAATCTTCCATGTTGCCTGGGTGAGGGGAATTTTTTTGGTGGCGTGGAATGCAAACCCCACCCTTAGGACAGCAATGCGGAGGCAGAGGCAAGCAGAGCTTTTAATGTGCAAATCATCTAACCCCGGTGAGCACTTGCACGTGGGCCCAAAGAGGCATGTGGAAGGAGGTATTTTGCAACACGAGGGAAATATAGAAATACTTGAAATGAGACATAGGGTATAGCTCAGTGGTAGAGCATGTGCTTAGCGTGCATGAAGTCCTGGGTTCATTCCCCAGTACTGCCATTGGGAAAAAATATGTATAAACGAACCTAATTCCCTACTCCTCCCCCCAAAAAGCAAAAAACAAAACAAAACAAACAAACAGAAATACCTGAAATGCCAGTTCCTAGGTAGGGCTCTGTGATGGAATATGAAGCAACACTTAGAAGGATGAGGAACGTACTGGCATAGAGAGGTCTGCTAGTTAGAAGAGAAAGTACACGTTGCACATGGCATGAATGGCATGAAACCATGTGATGCAGGTCTCCAGACATGTAGGTCTGTAAGGAACAGGTGATACTAACTCGTGTGTGTGTGTGTGTGTGTGTGTGTGTGTGTGTGCTCTCTTAGTAGGCAAGTGTGATGGGCTAGGGAGAAGACTGATGAAAGGGAACTTTACTTTTTTCTGTATCTACTTATGTGTTGTTTAACATACACACAAACATACATACACAAGAATGTGTTCGTGTATTTCTTGCTTTATTTAAAAAATAAAGATCACACACACACAGAAGGGAATGTGGCATTCTGCAGTGGCTTGGACACTTGAAGTGAGTGATTCTGTTCTGCTCTCCAGTCACTCATTCATTCCTTTAACAAATATTTCTGAGTGCCCACTATGTGCCCAATGCTGAAACTAGACTAGAGAAAGCTATCGGGAAAACTATTTCAGTGAGTGCTCTGGTTAGTCGCTGCGTTAGTCAGCTTGGGCTGCCATAACAAAATACCACAGACTGGGAGGTGTAAACAACAGAAATTAAGTTTCCCATCGCTCTGGGGCTGGAAGGCCAGGATCATGATGCCTGCATGGTTGGGTTCACGTGAGAACTCTCTTCTGGCTTGTAGATGGCTGCCTTCTTGCTGTGTCCTCACATAACAGAGGGAGAGAGAAAGATAGAGGAAGAGATTGAGAGAACTCTTCCTCTTCTTACAAGGGCACTAATCCCATCATGCGAGCCCCACCCTCATGACCTCATCTATTCCTAATTATCTCCCAAAGGCCCCACCTCCAAATACCATCACATTGTAGGGAAAGGGGGGCTAGGGCTTCAACATATGAATCTGGGGGGATATATTCAGTCCATAATGATGATACATTCTGGAGCATGTCAAAAATTAAAATTTGACGAGATTTCAAGGTACAGCAGATATAAAATCATGTAGATCACCACTGACAGAATGTACGAAGGAAACTGAATTCTTGACATCACCTTGTTCATCTTGAGAATATAAAATGGCTGAGGCAGTGGAGAAAGAATAGAAGAGCAAAGAGTTTTCTCTGGAGGGAGCTGTTACAGTGCTCTGACTCTCTCCCCTCAGTGTGTGTGTGTGTGTGTGTGTGTGTTTGTTAGTAAAAGACACACCAGACAGATGGAGACTAACCACCCCACTCTCACCCTTCCCACCAAAGGCTTTCAGCCTAAAGCAAAGTGGAACTGCGGTGAGGGGAGGGAGGAAGGCATGCTCTTAAGTCAAGTTTAGTTATTATACAGAAATGAGCATTCAGTTTATTGAGTCAGGCCTGTGTCTGTCACTTCGAGTGACTTAGTGTGTCAACCACCCAGGCCTGAGCTAAAAAGTCATGGACCTACAAGGAGTTTTTATTTCGTGGTAGAGGAAGACTGCCCACATGGAATCAGGTTTAAAGGGATAATGAGAGACGAAAATAAAACTGTGCTTTGATTACATCATAAGTCATGCGTGGTCAATATACCGGTTACATATAATTGCTCATCAAGCAAGAGGCAAAAATGTAGAGTCGGTGGAAAGGGAGGGTGATGTGTGCTGCGAGGCTGTACACAGGATACCTGTGGCTTTTCATCTAAATGTGATTCTTGAGCCAGCCAGGCGTCTGTCCGGGCTTAGCTGTATTTGTGAATTTGGAGATGCACCAAGACCCCCTGATGGACCTCTTGCAGATGCCGAGGGTTTACTATGGTACATTCTGGAAGGTTTTCCACTAAAAAAAAAAAAAATCCAGTTAAAATTATGCCTTGGCACCTGAAACATCAGCCTCCATTTACTCAGAAAATGAAGCTGTCTGGTTGGAATTCGCTGCTGCAGTATTTTGAGATTCTGCTAAGCCATCGCCGTCCCTGGAGGTTCATGAAAGCCTCTCTGCAGGTTTGGAGAAGGCATCTAAAAGACCTGCTGGCCCTCCCAGCCCCGGGGAGAATGTCTCCTGGCAAGTGCTTCCCCTCTTCCTCTTTCCAGATTCAGCTCAAATGTCATCTTGGTGAAGATTTTCCCATTTCTATGGCTGGGTCAATTACTTCTTTCTCTGGATTCCAGCTGAACAGTCTACATACTTGTTAATACATTTGTATTATATGGTACGTATCTATTTGCTTATCTGCTCTCCCACAAGACCTTCAGCTTCTTGAAGGTAAGAAATACTTTATGTCGTTAGTTTTAAGATACATATCCCCCCTCCCCAACATTTTTGCATTTCTGAAATTAGGATTGCTTTTCATGGCATGTCATAGTTTAATTAGCATTATCTTTTCTCTGTGGTATGTACTTACTTTTTAGTGGTACATACAGTAATGGTATGTCTCACAGTTGATGATGACTTAGAGTTAATGATATGTGGCATATTTAATTTATCATTGTCACCTTAAACAGCTAGTACACAGCCTGGTATGTAGTAGGTGCTCCATAAGTACATGAAACTAACAGAATTTTGTGATGGACTTCACCAGCAAGAGTCACTGATCTGAGTAATTCTGGCATTGGGGAGCAAAGCCATAGGTGGCCGACTTAAGGGATGTACTAATTAGCGTAACCCCAGCTGCTGTAACAGCTAGATCTCCAAACTGCATAGTGACTCAGACTCCGAAGGAATTTATTTCTTGCTAACATGAGCTGTCCAGATCAGGAGCTCCTTTTTGGTGGTGGCTGTCCTCAGTGTGATGTTTCAGGAATACAGGCTCCCTCCATGTTGTGCTTCCATCATTCTCCAGGGCCTCTCATCACCCTCCCTATCCCAGCAGAAGGGTAAAGAGAGTGTAGAAGGCAGGGCCGCTTTTTGAAAGTCTTGTTCTGGAAATGATCCATATCACTTCTGTCTATATTCCGCTGGTGAGAATTCGTCTTGTACCACAGCTGAGTACAAGCCAGGGAGTGGGGACCAGGGACTGTGATCCCTCGTCGGGCATCCGTTTCCCAGTAACAACCCTCCAGGATGGAGTGGGAGCGTGTGCTTTGGTGGGCAGCTAGCTCTCTCTAGCCAAGGGAACTGCTGGACTCTTGCCTGTGTCAGGTAGGGTTGTCTGCTTCTTGTTGCAGGTTTAATTTTGGCTTCCAGCTCCAACTGTACTAGCCAATAAGTCCTTTGTTGCAAGAGACAGAAACCCAACTCTGACCAGCTTTCGTAAAAGTGGAAACACCCTGGTTAGATGTGGTTGGACCCAAATGATGTCGATTGTCTTTCTCGCTCTCCTCTCTGCATTTCACTGTACTGGTCTTAATTTATAAACAAGAACTCTCCACAAGATGCCTTCCTGGGTTCTTTTAGCCCATAATCTTAACAGAAAGGAGGAAGCTCTTTTCCTCAGATCCCTATTAGTCCAAACCAAACCAAAAATTCATGTGGCTCTAACCAGGTCATATGACCACTCCTGGACCAATGGCTGTGTCCCGGGGGGTGCTGTGTTCTGAATGAACATCTTGACAGCCCCACCAGAGTCACCTGGAATGCATGGGGGAAGGGGCAGCTCCTAACAGGAAGAAGAACAGACAAAAAGTGAAAGTTGTCCACTGTTTCCAGCACCACTCCAGCTTCATCTTCAGCCACTCCCTACTCTGCAGCACCCCAAATGGATGCCATTTCTCAAAATAGACCCCTTCAAGATTCCTTGCTGCACACCCTTTCTGAAATGACCTCTCCTGTGCTTCTCCCTTATTCATCCATCAAGACCGGATCATGATCGTCTCTGCAAAGTGATGTTTGACACCCCAGCCTCACCCCAGCCAGCCTGGTTACAACTAACAAAGAGGTTTTGCATTCAAACTGAGCTTTGAGGCTGCATCTCAGGCCCAAACAAAAGTGGGCTCTGTGGTCCTGCTACACTGGCCACACCTGCAATTGGGAGCTGGCTGGCCTGGGAACAGCCTGCAATGTGTCATGTCAGCAGAGGTATAAAATGCCATCTTGTCCACGACAAACATCAGTGCCAGAGAGCTCCTCGTCCCCATCACACAGGGACTGAGTTGGGGAGAGGGCTGCAAGGAGCTGGCTGCCCACAAAGCTCCAATTAGCCCCCAAATTATCTCCCGCGTCACGTGTGCAAGGATTTCTAACCAAAATTTGCTGGAAAATGGATTCTCAATGCTTCTGTCTATTTACCTAATACTTAACCCAAGGATAACAACACACATACAAATTTAAAATAAAACACATGTTGGGTTTTTTTCTAAAATAAAAATTTGAAACAGATGGTCTCTTTTAAGACAAATATTTATTCCCCTGACATTTTTTTTTCACTTACATGTTTATATTTTTAAATATAGGCTTTATGCAGAGACCTTAGCAATGTCACGATAATAAAATCCATGTTGTTCATAATTGTCTATTTCCTATAAATGCATGGCTGGAAGCAACCTCAAGAAGCTATCTTTGGCATCCCCCTCCTCCAGGCAGGCCAACGTGTGACCAGCTGAGACCAACTGGTGTTTATTCTGTTTATCTTGGAGGCTTTTGAGGAAGGAAGCTGTAAACTCTTTCTTACTGAGCTCATGGACTCTCCATTGAGTTTTAGATCCCTTGGCTGAGTGAAGAGTTCTTGCATAGGGCAGAGTTCAGAGCAAAGCTTCTCAGAGTGTTTTCCCCCTGGTGTCTGCCTCGTTACACTCTTGTCAGTCCCACCTTGTTATTTGCTGTGCAACCAAAGTGACGTTGGGTTTCATTGTCTTCATTGTCATCTATTAAGATCCCTTTGTGCATATCTCTGATAGGGTCAGCTGTCATCTTGGCCAGGGCCACTATGTTTTCTTCCGCTAAGGTAGGTGAGTGTCAAAAGGGAGAATAAATAGATGTATGAGATATTAGGCAGAAAAAGATGGATACTATTTAGAAATCATTGATAAGAAGGAGACAGACATTAGGCTGAAGTATGTGACTTAAAGATCTTTCCTTTGTGAGAAGTACATTGATTTTTCTGCATTTCTGTATCAGTTAGCTTTTGCTGTGTAACAAACTACTAAAGCATACTGCCTTAAAATAGCAGTGTTCTTTCTTACTATTCTGTAGGTAGGCTAGGCATACTGTCTGGTCTGGACTATCCTGACTGGGAGTAGATAGCCTAGGGTAGCCTCACATTCATGTTTGGTGGTTGGTTCTAGGTCATCTGAAGCGACAAAGAACACTTGGTCTCATGTTTCTCACTGTTCAGCAGGCTGACCTGGGTTTGTTCACATTGTGGTGGTTGCAAGGTCCCCAAGAACAGCAAGCGAGAGCAAGAAAGCCCCAACGCACAAGTGCATTTCAAGTCTCTGTTTAGATTTTGCTTGCTCTTGTCCCATCAGCCAAAGTAAGTCACAAGGCCAGCTCAGAGTCAGGGCAGGAGGGCACATCAAAGGGCATGGACAGAGGGAGGCCATCTTTGCAAGCTTTCCATGCTTCCACCTGAGGTTGGGAGAAGGAAGATGTACTTTTTTGGCTCCTATAAAATCCAGGTGGCCTGACAACTTTCTTGTAGAAAGAAAATCTTGCAGTTTCTTACCCCAGATCTCATCGTCGCTGAGTATTTGATTCAGTGATACTCTTCCATGCCAGTCTTTCACACAGTCTCCTTTTGACAAGGACTTGTATATCTCTAACACCCAGCATAGGGCTGGGCAGGTAGCAAATGTTCAATAAATAGTTTTGAATGAATAAATAAATGAACAAAAACCTGTTTTCCTAAGAGAGGTTGTGCTAATTTGATTTGAGTTCGCCGTAACCTTCATTATTTGCTTGATAACTAAAGACATGAAAAAACTGGCCTCCAACCATCCCAGGTAGGAAGTAGTTTGAAAACCTAGATCAGATCAAGACCCTCTCTTGCTTAAATGTCTTGAAAGGCTTTCTTTTATGTTTATAATAAAATCCAAATTCCTTACTATGGCTTAAAAACTCAACATGATCTGGTCCCTGCATCTCCTACCTCATCCCATTATTTCTTCTCATCCTCTCTTATGTACCAAGGTCAGCCATTATGCCCTTCTTTCTGTTCTTAGAACACATATATATGTCATATTAAAGTTCTTTCCCCTCCCACTTAGAGCTTTTCTACTTGGAATGCTGCCCTTCCTTTCCCTCCCCCAGCCCCTCATATCCTTATAGGCTGATTCCTTCTTTTCATTTCAAACTTCAGCTTAAATGTCATCCTTCAAGTAGGCCATCTCTGATCATCTGCATTAGGGTACCTACTCAGCCACTGTCTATCTCCAAACCATTTCAATCCTCTGCATAGCTCTTGGCACTACCTAATGTTACCCCCATTTATTTATCTGTTTTGTTTCTTTGTCTGTATTTTGTCCTCCATCTCCCACTAGAGTGTTAGTTCCAGGATAGTACCTTGTCCATCCTGTTCACTACTGCATCTCCAGCATCTAGAACATGGACTAGCCCATAGTATGTGCTCAAGAAATACTGGAGGTGATGGGAGACTTTGAGCTGATCTTTTAGATCTTAATTTCTTATTTCTCCTTGGTTGAATTGGCAAACAAAAAAGAAAACCCTCCACTAAATTACTTAGGGGTAATGTTATCTGGTTCCTTCTCTGTATCAATTTCCTACAACATAAGGTAAGATACTACCTAATATGGACATACAGGGACTAACTGCTAGAGAATCTCCATGGGCAGTGGTTGTTTTAAAAAAAAAAATCAAGAACAAAAACTAAAACTCAAGGAACAAAATATTAACATGACATCACAATGAGTTATTTTTATGGTTCCTTTTATGGCAATAGCTCTACAGTGTGACCTTTTCTTAAAAATATTTGAAAAGTTAAAAAAAACTCAAACCAAATAGCGTTGAAGGGCTTATAATGAAAAACAACGGTCTCCTGCTCTTCCCACCCCACACCCCTGCCTCCTGTTTTGCTACTGAGAGACATTCACTTTTATCTGTTTCTGCTTTTAGTTCTAAATCGTATCTAAATAATGTGCTTAGATGCTTCTCCCTTGATTTATCAACTTCAGGCATTATCTTCTGACTTCTGGTGGTGATGGATGAGGCCCTAGCTCTCCACAGCTTTCTTTCACGTTGCAGGCTTTCCTCGGGATCAGGGGCTCTTTGGTGGTTGTTCACATGTGAAAACGAAGGGCAAAGAAGTATGCTTGGGGGTTCTATGTTTACGGCGGGGGTCACGGGGGTCACTGGCAGCTTTGGTCAGAGTGAGTGTGAAGGCTGGGGGTGATGCTGGCCATCGTGCTGTGGGTTTCTGAAGCGCTGGGAAGCTGGAGCTTTCCGTACTGGGGTCCCAACAACAACCCCTGCTGTTCCTGTTTTCCTAGACAATGAAGTTTCCTTAGAGAAGTGCTCTCCTCACCTCTGTTTTCTGGTCCCCTCCCCTCTACCCCATCTCCTCTCTCTTTTTGCCCTCTCTAGCCTAGGATTCAGAGCCTCGTTGCAGGTCATTCTGTCAGCCAATGTTGGGGCGGAGGTCAGAGTATCATTTCCTGTTTATTTATTTATTTGTTGGGGGTGGGAGGTAATTAGGTTGACTTATTTATTTTTAGAGGAGGTACTGGGGATTGAACCCAGGACCTTGTGTATGCTAAGCATATGCTCTATCACTTGAGCTATACCCTCCTCTCCTCTCCCCGATTTTGCATTCTGTATGCAGATTTTGAATTAATCGCTTACTTCTCACTCTCATCACCCAGCTTGTCTTCTGTCTCCAAGTCACAGCTTTCTCCAGGGTATGGCCAAGAAGGTTCTGGGAGGTCAGGACTCCTACTCTGCCACCTACTTTGCTTCATCAGTGAATTATCTTCCACTGACTTTTAGTTTCCTAAAAATGGGCTGAAATTCTTCCTTTGTGAAGAACACCTTCCCATTTTCTTCCTTATTAAGAGTGAACACCTTAAAAATTAATTTTAATGGGGGCCTCATAAAGGAGAGAAGGTGAACGTGTGTGCTCATCTACAATCTTTAGTCGTAATATCTTGACTCTTTCACTTAAAAACTTTCTTCTATGCTGTTCAACTTAGATCTTTATCATTTCTTTTAAAGATAATTATTCTATAGATTTTCGCACTGGTCCTTTGTCATGATGCCCTTTGTCCTGCTGCAATAAGATACATTTTTTCTTCACTCGCTCTCTCTGCAGTCCTGGAGCGCCAGCCTAAGCAGTTGGTCTGAAGGTCTTTTCCCCAACTTGGCAAGTTCCTGATTATTTTCACTGCCCACTTGATGCCATCAGCACATTTTCTGGGAGCCTTTGATCAGAGCAGCAAACTGTGTTCTTTCATCAAGCCAAAGGCTTCCTGATGGTTTAGTCACCTCCTTGTCAAACTGGGGCATTCCCAAGGAGGTGAATAAAGATTTCTGAATTAAATAGATCTTCCTTATTGACAAGACTGCCTCCTCCAGCAGATTGGAGGCATCCTACTTACTCCTGTATCTCTTCTAGTAGTTAAGAGTTCTGAGATTTACAGACATATGTGATGAATACAAATAGTGGTGGGGTCAGGGGCAGGGGTCGTCAGGTGGCACAGGTGCAAGGTGACAACAGCAGTGGAATCTGGGCTGGTTGGGTGGCAGCCAGCGTTGGTCCTAACCTCAGAGAGGTGCTCTCTCTAACCATATTTAGGCATCCTTGACTTGGAAAGTTTGGATTTTAATCTTTGTGGGATAGCTCTGGCTCTCTTGAAGAAGGCCTATAGAGGCAAATGAAACAAACCCGTCACCCTCTGAGCAATGCTGATAATAATGATGGTTCCAGAAAAATGCAGCTCAGGGTCAATGGACGTGACAAAGTTTGTTGGGCTCAAGCAGGGCTCACAAGTTTGAGCTGTTCTTTTAGTTCCCTCAGAGGATTACCACATTCTAACTTGAACCAATTCCAGCCTTTACTGGAAACTACAAATGGAAAGTCCAGTACTGAGTATAAGATATTAGGAATAAAAATCTGGCTATGGTTAAGAAAAGGGTGGAGCCAGAACAGTTATCAAGGCCAACACTTTAAATATGGGAAATAACTTAAATATGCAAAAATAGCAAATGAGTTAAGATAGTTGTATTGCAAATATATTATCAAATAATATGTAGCTATTAAAATCTTATAGAACACTTAGCAATATGGACGACTATAAATTTTATGTGTGGTATTATTCCATTTTTAATTGAAAATACATTTTACATACCTATATTTCCTATAAATGCATTGTTTTTGTTTTTGTTTTTGTAAGCACTCTCAAGATGGTAAGATGAGTGGAATTTTTTTTTCCTATTCTGGATTCTCTGTGTTTTTATCGTTGAACAAGTGAGCATATTTTGTTTTTCAATGAGACATTTTATCCTAACATTACTAGTTCATTATACTGGTCATAGAATTTATTATAATAAAATATCTCATTGACAAATAATACACGTTCACTTGCTCAATGGTGAAAGTATAGAAAAAAAAGTAGTGTATACCAGAGGTTGCAAACTCAAATTCCTACAGAATCCAGAAATGCAACAAAAATGAATCAAGTGTGCTGCCAGAAATGTAATTAAAGTTTCTTTCATTTTTACTTGACCGTGGCATAAGCACATAACGTAGTACAAACACGTAAGATATTGGAGATTATATACTAAGTTCAAAATTGGAAAACATAACATTTGCGAAAACCAGGAATATTTAATTATTAATTTTTTTCTTTCATAACGCATTACTTTTTTGCTTTATAACCAGAAATGTGACACTTTTTCTTTTGCCCCAACATGTCAATGTTGGGTCTTGCATTTCATGTTGTGATGTGCTGCATAGAATTCAGCCTTGAATCCTTTAACTAAGAGCAATAGTTTTATTTAGTTTCATAATGGAAAACAGCTGTTCATGGCTGAACGTGGATAGAATCTTTGTATGATGGCGTTTATACTTAGGGTGACTACTCCTGTGATATTTGTAGAATTCTGGGATTCTAATATTGCAATATTTAATTTGGGGGACTAAATTGTGGTTCAAAAATTCCATTTATGGCACACTATTAATTAAAAAAGGTGAGTTGAAGAATAGTAGTTTATTTTTACAAAATTAGAACCTTTTAAGGAATCCTGTCTTCAATCCCACAATTTAGGGAGAGCCGTTAAAGCAATCTCTTTCATTTCTGAAAATTGATTTCAACATAGGAAAGTGGGTCAGATTAGTCTTTGTCAAATGAGTTTTCTGAAGATATAATTTCACTGAGAATGAGCAAATTCAATAGCCCATTTACATGCTTGTGAAGTTTCTTGCAGAGAAGTACCCAAATGCCCATATATATTGAAAAGTTCAGTTGGGGAAGCATTTTTTGCTGGATGATATATGCAAGTTAATAGTTTTTCGACTGTTCCTCTGATCTGCAAATAAGACTCCAACTTTATACACCAACTATCCTGAATTTATTAGAACAGATGAATGCTGTTACTATTGTGTATCCAACACATAAGGCAAAACATCGAAATCTCTATACTTTCAGCCGTGGAGAGAATCCAATCCAGAAGGCACATGACATGTTCTATTTTAACTTATTAGCACCAGGCAACTCCTGGTGAATTATTTGGTTTCCACAATCACGCAAAATTTGGCACTTTGGATTTAAGTTCGGTAAACAAGGTCATTGTTAATGCTGACCACCTCAGGAGCTCTGTTTCTTAGCCAGGCTTACTAATTTTGACCTGTCTGCTTTAAATTCTTCAAGGCTTCTCAACACACAAAGCTAAGCCATTTCCTGCAGTTGTGCCTGTGATGGACACCATGCTCAAAAGTTCTCCAATCACATCGGAGTCTCTTTGGAACCATAAATAAATATAGCTGACTGGGTAGTATTATTTTAACTGGGCTCTCATAAGCTTCCCTAGGAAATGCCACAAATGACTGAACTTTTTCACACAACCTGTCCTGTAAGTTCTCAGCCGTGTCGTCATCTTGCTGAGCAACGGCCTTTCTGTTTAGTCTTCCATTTGCGAGTACTTGTTTTTGTTCAAAGCATGATTTTCTTGCCTCTGTCCTCAGTCGATGCTCTTTTACAAACTCACCACTCATAAAAGGTTTCAATGCCCGAGCAGTGTGCTCACCTACTTTACTCCATAACTTCATTTCGTGGTTGCATCACTTGTTTTATTTGCATTGGGAAAAAATTGTGTTGAAACGTCAGTCCTTCATTTTTAGATAATTAAGTTCCAACATACTAGTCGCAGCCTGTTTGCTTGAATTCTTTTGATACTGAAGCATTTTATTTGTATGTCAAATGTGGGAGAATGTTTTTTAACTTCTGCAAAAAGAAAAAAAGGTATTTTCAATTTTTCTGCAAACACACAGTCCTCTCTAGTGCTCTGTTTCCCCCCTTTTGATAGAGTTATGGATATAAAAGATAAAAGGTTACTTTCTTCTTAACTCTATTAGAAGAAAAACATTGTCCAAAATGATGATAAATGACTACTGACCCTCTGCCTCAGTGATGGGAGGAGAATGGGGAGTAGCAGGGAGTATGGCAACACGGAAAACCACCCAACTCCAGTTGGCTGGTCCCTTGCTGGAATGTGGCTCCAGTGTTGACAGGTCTTCTACAGTTTTAAAACAAGAAAAGTGTAATATACATATGGAGAAAGTGGGTATATTTTAAAGGTACAGCCTGGTGAATTTTTCACAGATGGAACAGGGTAGTATAACTGGCAGCTAGATCAAGAAACAGAACCCAAGAATCAGGTCCCGCAAGGCACCCTCACATTCCCTTCCAGTTGAGATCTTTTACTTTTTAAGAAGAAAATCTGGATTTGCAGGTGAACTCTCAATTTCTAAATTTTGTCAAGTAATTCAAAACATTTTCAAAGCCCATGGGCCAAACTAAACACATCTTCTGACCAGAGTCGGCCTAGAGGACTTTTTGTTTTGTTTTTTGTTTTTTTTCTGTCTGGCAGCCCAGACCACTCTTTTCCTCCATCTGGAGGGAGTGTTTGTGCTATGTGATCCCAGCCATGACTGACTGGGGTCTTTCCCTGGGAATTTGGAGTTGGGATGCTGGCATCCTTTTTAGCTAGGTGATGGTGCTGGAAGTGGGGTTTCTATAGCCCCAGGGCTAGAGCAGGCCCTGTTCTACCATGTCAGTGGAGGAGCAGAGAAAGCTGGTTCCCAGAGAGAAAAATGATGTGCAGATGTGCAGAGAAAGCAAAGAGAGGAACCATATAGCAAGGGAGTGTGAGACAGTGGGAGAGCTTGCCTTGGTTTCCCACTTCAAGTTTCCCAATTCTTGGTCCTAGATCCTTCTGAAGCCAGGATATACTAGCGACCGAGGACCTACTTAGGCTGGTGGGCCTCTCTAAGAATTCAGGAAGAACAATCCGGTGGTAAGTCACAGCATGAGCTGCAGGTGACAGCTGATGGCTGGCAGTCAAGTGGGCAGGGGTCTCCATGTGAAAGCTCTGTCCACGCAGGGCCAGCCCCTAAGCCTGAGCTGGGGTTAGGAGTGAGTGGGTCTGGCAGGCAAGTGGAAGCTAGAAATTCACTCAGGTGAGCTTGTAACAGGGTCCTGGTTTAAGCAGTGCTGGAGATTGTATTATTATTCTCAATTCTTCACTCTGTCCTTGTAATAGAATTATCTGTCCATGCCCTTTGCTATATGTCTTGCATACACCCTACTAGAATAAGTGGAGATATGTTCCCATCCTTTGACTTTGGGCTTGGCCCGTTCACTTGTCTTGGCCAATGTATATATGTGGATTCAATAGTAGCCAGTTCTGAGTTAAGGTCTTTAGAGTCATGGGAAGTTTCCACTAGTCTTTTCTTGTGCTGCTTCTATTCATAACGAGAGAACCCTAACCCAGGAACCTGGTGGTCCCAGAATGAGTGACATATGGAGCTGATCTATACATAATCCATAGCCTGAATCAGTCACTCCACCCTATCCATGGACTGTAAGTGAGAAAAATAACTGATTTTACAAGCAAGTAAGATTTTTAGGATTGTTTATTACATAGTGTTATCACAGCAATCACTGACTGATACAAAAGAGAACTAGATTCTAGGCAAAATTAGGGAGTAGTAGTCAAGGAAGAAGTAGTCTAGTGTACTAGAGTGGGCAAAGCCTAGAGCAGAGAAGGGAGGTTTTGGGCTCAGAGGCAACATGAGCAGTAATGGGGGCCCTTTGGGGTCATTCCAGAGGGCACCAGATCCATGTCTGATTGGAAGAGGGAAATGAGAGTGGTCTGGGGGAAATATTTGTTACCTCACTGATCATCTATCTTGAAGGAAAATCAGGAAGAACACAGGGGTCAAGCATTTGTAACCGAGCTGGTGACATTATTCCAAGCCACTGAGTCTATTCAAATTTTCGACTCCACCCCTCCTCCCCCTTCCAGCTTGGCCAGCATTGGCTCAGGAGCTGGAGCCTTGGTGGATCTTGTGAGAAGATCCTGGGAAAGCAGCACAGGAAAAATATGATGGAGGAGGACATCACCAGTACTGCAGCTCCCAAATGTAAAGGGGTATGTGTGTGTGATGTCTTATCTGTTATGAACCTGATGCTTGCTTGCTGTCCACCTGCCTGCTGTTCCTGTTAACAGCTCCGCTGGGAGTGGGTTTGAGGTTGGGAGACTGATGCATATTCTGACCACATTCGCCAGCTTTCTGAGAACTTACAGCTTCAGATGAAGCCCATGACACCACGGATCAGTAGGACAACTGGACAAGCAGAGCAGGATTTGGTGGCCACAGTAGGGGATGCAGGGCAGGAACGTAGAAGGTGTTTCCGATTTTCTTTCTTGAAATTCCTTTTCCCTGGGGCTTCCAAGCTCAGGAAGTTCTTGTCATCTCCTAATTGAGGCAGATGAAAATGGGAGTTATGTAGGGAGGCGTTTCCACGTCATCGAGGCCAGCCATACCCAAGCTTTAGGATTCGGCAGAGATCTGCAGGTCTGCACAGTTCTTTGGGCAGCCTGTTTTCTGTCTTCGCTACCTTGTTATCTGGCCCTTCACTGAATTCCTGTAGCTTTTCCAGGACTTAAACAATGAGATTAACAGCTATCATTTTTTGAATGCCTACCATATGCTAGGCTCTCTAGTGGATATTTTACAAATAGTACTGATAATGACAACAGTGAAGATAAGTAATACTTATTAAGCATTTACTATGTGCTAGGCACAGGGCCAAGCCCTGTACATGTATTAACTCATCAAGGACCCTCACAGCACGGCAGCATAGACCTCCTTGTTTTTGCATATGAGTACCAGACAGTGGAGTCAGGATTTGGATCTAGATTGGTCCGACTCCAGGACCTCTTCTTTTTTTTCATTCATGATGCTCTCTTGCTTGATCTTGCTCTCTTAGCCATGTCCCAGCACTGTTCAGCTAGCAGAATGGGCAGGGACAGATGTCAAGGGCGGGGACATAGATTGGGAGGATGAACACAGTGCCGTGGCCATTTCTAGGTAGGAGTCTGGCAAGTAGTTCACAAAGAGGGCAGAGGTAAGTTCCAACAGGAAGCATGGTGAGGCCCTGAAAGGTGAGGGGAGCAGAGAGAGGGACAATCCAGAAGCCATCAGATGTCCTGGCAGGCAGTTCAACCATGCAGAAACTGTCAACAGGGAGCAGGCCCTGGATGCTGGGCAAGGGGCCAGGAGCAGGACACCAGGCCCTGGAGGAAATGGAGCTGGTCAGGGCACAGCCTACAGTTCTGGTTCTGTCCTTTACTAATTTTAGGGCAAGTTACTTACCTCCTCTGAGCTTGTTTCTTCATCTATAAAAGTATAATATTACCTTCTTTGTAGGGTTAATAGGATAACTAAGTGAAATAAACAAAGTGCCAGCAAGCCATGCAGTACTGAGCACTTCCTGGCACCAAGGAGCATCAGAAGCAGCAGCATCTTCAAAGTCCTTTTGATGGAGATCAGTGTTTGTTTTAGAGGCTGGAATGGAATTAAGTGACCTCAGTCCCATCCAGAGGACTGGCTGAACCCAAAGCAGGTCCTGTTCTTTCTGTACATGGGTTGTAGAATCCTGGCCCCTTATAGCTGTAAGGCTCTGGCTCAGGGCTTTGGATCCCCAGTGCCATGCTCTTTCAGCAATATGGTGCTGCTGGTAAACAAACACTTGCATAAAACATGGACACCCATGTCAAGGGCATGTGTTTACAGGGTTTTAAAACATGTCTACAAGTTCATTCTTTGACACTCCTCCCATCAAAAGGTAGCATTGTACTGAATGACACAAATGAACTTATTTACAAAATGGAAACAGACTCACAGACATAGAAAACTAACTTATGGTTACCAGAGGGGAAAGGGGAGGATGGAAGGATAAATTGGGAGTTTGAGATTTGCAGCTATACACCACTGTATATAAAATAGATAAATAACAAGGTCCTACTGTATAGCACAGGGAACTATATTCAATATCTTGTAATAACTTATAATGAAAGAGAATATGAAAAGGAATATATATATATATGTGTGTGTGTGCAGTTATATATATATATATATATATATATATATATATATATATATATAACTGAATCACTATGCTGTACACCAGAAACTAACACAATATTGTAAATTGACTATACTTCAATTTAAAAAAACAAGGTAGCATTTCTCTTCCCTTGAACATGGGCTGGCTTTAGTGATTGGCTTCTAATGAAGAGAATATGGTGAAAGTGATGCTATGTATCTTCCAAGGCTGGGTTAGGAAAGATGATACAGTTTCTGTCTGTCTCTGTCTCTCAGGATGCTCACCCTTGGAGCCAGTTGCCCTGTTAGGAGGAAACTCAGGCCACATGGAGAGGCCACATGAAGTGTCTGGACCAACAGCCCCAGCTAAGGTCCTATCTGACAGCTGATGTCAGTCACCAAACAAGTGAGTGAACTAGACCTCAGGTGATTTGGTCTAGCCTTGGAGTCATGCCAGCTGACACCAAGTGGAGCAGGGATGCGCTGCCCCCACCTAGGCCTACAATTATTGTTGATTGAGCAAATCAGTGTTGCTGTTTTAAGTCATTGAGTTGTGGGCTCGCTTGTTACGCAGCAATAAATAGGCCACACACACATAGTGGAGCATGGGAGGGAAGCTGTTTGACACAGTGTTTAAGAGTTTGTATTCTGGATCCAGACCATTGACTCTCAAATTTCAGCTTTATCATTCACACTGGGCAGGTTTCATGACATCTTGAGACTGTGTTGCCCTCTGTAAGATGGTGATGATAGACATACTAATGTTATGGATTGTTGTATTAGTTTGCTCCAGCTGCTATAACAAAATGCCACTGACTAGGCGGCTTAAAAAACAGAAATGAATTTTCTCACCGTTCTGGAGGCTGGAAGTCCAAGGTCAGGATGTCAGCAAGGTCTCTAGTTTCTTCTAAGTCCTCTCCCATTGGTAGATGGTTAACTTCTCACTGTGTCCTCATAAGGTCTTTTCTTTGTGAACACACCTACCTGTGTCTACATCTGCTCTTTTTATAAGGGTACCAGTCATAGAGGATTAGGACCCACCCTGAGGACCTCATATTAACTTAATCACCTCTTTAAAAACCCTTTCCTCAATAGAGTTACATTCTGAAGTGCTGGGATTTAGGACTTCAGCGTATGAATTGGGGAGGAGCACGATTCAGCCCATGACAATTGTTATAAGGATTACGTACAACAGATATAAAGAATAGGTTTTTGGTGGACACATGGCAAATCCTTAATAAACAACAGCCATTTATATATATGACATCAACATGATTATATCTGATACATGCAAAAGGAGTAACACCACCATGTATGCAGGGGAAACTGTATGTTCCTTTTACTTGGATGATAGAAGACAGCTTCTTACTGAGCCCTAGATGCCCGGCTAGCTCAGTCGGTAGAGCATGAGACTCTTACTGAGCCCTGCCCAGACCCTCAGCCTGGACCCCCAGCTTAGTGATGATGGGAAGAGGGAACGGAGCAATCTCCTCTGAAGGGAGGAAGCAGCCACATTTCCTGACCCTCCAGGGACAGGTGCTTCCTGTGGTGGCCCTTGGGAGGGGCTCTCTCTTTGAGCCTGGGGGAAGATCCCAGGGTGATCCCAGCTGAGAAAGGTTTGGGAAGATGTAAAAACCCCAAAGAAGTCACCGTCTGTCTGAAATTGCCTGGGTGCTCCAGAGCTGATATGTGGAGTCATTCCCACTGGAGGCAATTTGGAAAAGGTATTTGAGAAAGTTCTGATTCAGAAATCGTTTCTGCCAAGTCCTTTGTTTTCCTAATGTTGCCGCAATGTCTGGAGCTGAATTTTTAAAATGGCATTTTCCTGGAAAGGACTTTTTGGTCTTTTTTGGAAATGTCTCATGTAAAACAAGATCACCAGTGGGCTGTGGGGTCTGGTCTCCCAGGGGTTAGCTTGGGAAATGGGGGTGGGTGGGGACAGAGTGGAAAAAAGAACAAGAACAGAGAGAGGGAAAGCAGGATGTGACCCAGGGGCCAACATTTCTGTGTTTAAAACAGGCTCAGGGCTCAGGAATGATTCCAAGGGGTCAGGCATCATGGTGGGGACGAAGGGAGGGAGGGCAGCCCTGACCCTGATGGCAGGGCTGTGGGAATGCCCCCTGGGAGTCTGTTGGTGGCAGTGCTTAGTCTCCATCCCAGAAACAGGCGTGCCCCTGGGCCTATCATTTCCTCCTCCCTGGTCTTGCATGGGTGGTGGGAGGGCTAGAGATAACAGCAGGCTCTGACTGGGGCTCTCTGAGGGCAAGGACCTAGTGTCCTCCGTTAGATTTGATCTTTGTGAAGAGAGGGACTGTGTGTGGCATTCATTCTCAAGACTCTGTCTTAGTCTGCTTGGGCTGCTATTCAAAAAGTACCAGAGACCAGGTTTCTTATAAACAACAGAAATTAATTTTCTCACTGTTCTGGAAGTCCCAGATCAAGATGCCAGCAGTTCTTGGTGGTATCTGGTGGGAACCCGCTTCCTGGTTCATAGATGGCTGTTTTCCTCCTGTGTCCTCACGTGGTGGAAGGGGTGAGGGAGCTCTCTGGAGTCTCTTATAAGGGCACTAATCCCATTCGTAAGGGCTCCACTCTCATGACCTAATTATCTCCCAAAGACCCTACCTCCCAACACCACCACATTGGGGGTTAGGATTCAACATATGAAATTTGAGGGGACACGCAAGTATTCAGTCCATAGCAGGCTCCAAGAGGGCTGGCTGTGTCTCTCCATCAGACTGAAGGGTCCCAAGTACAGGGACCCTGTCCCTCTGTGATCTAAGGAATCCCTGGAGCCAGGGACCTCATCTCCTTCTTTCAATGTGTCCCAGAACCCAGCATGTGGAGAAGCTTGGTTTCTGGACCTGACTGACGTGGTGACCTACTCACGGTCTTGCTTCTCCACCCTTGTAAAGCAGCACAGACAAAACAAGCTGGAAGTCCCTGCCGTGGGCAGGCCAGCCGCCGCCTCCCTCCAGGCCCAAGGCCAGGGCAATTACTGCGGCCAAGTGGAATTTCTGTGACAGGAAGACGCTTGGAAGCTCTCCGCAGAGCTGGCTCTCGTTCTTGGAGCTTCTGTATTACTCTTCCAACCGTTCCTTACCCTGCCCCTGCTTCTCAGTGCCAGCCTCAGTCTCGTGGTCTGTGGTAATCCTGGAGCTCAGAATGGAGTAAGGGCCAAGAGCAGAGGAATGGGCATGTGAGAATCACTGAATCTTAGAATCAGAAGCTATGCTAGAGGTGACTTTATCCATTTTCTTGTCTGGATCATTCATTCATTCATTCATTACTTAGTAATGACTTACTTAGTAATGACTGTTGTGTGCCAGGCGCTGCTCTGGGCTTTGGGTAAATAGGAGTGAACAGAATGGACATGGTTCCTGTGCCCTGGAGCCCAGTGTCTGACGCTTGCATATGCCAGCAGCAGCCTCACTGAGGGTCATACATATTATGCAAAACCTCCAGGTTTTTGTAATTCTCCTTTCCAAGGCAGCCCATTTCAATTTTGATCAACTCTGAAAGTCAAAAATTTTCCTCTACAGATTGAGTCAATGTCCTTTCCTTCTGTAATTTTCACTCATTTGTCTCAGCCTGCTTTCAGATAAAATCTCTCATTTTGATGATTAATTTGTCAATTCTTTCTTTCCTTCTTTTCTCCCTTTCTTTCAATCTTTCTCTTTCTTTTTCTTTCTTTCTTTCTTTCTTTCTTTCTTTCTTTCTTTCTTTCTTTCTTTCTTTCTTTCTTTCTTTCTTTCTTTCTTTTTCTTTCTCTTTCTCTCTCTCTCTCTTTCTCTTTCTCTCCTTCTCTCTTTCTCTCTTTCTTTCTATTTTTAGGCTATATTCTTAGGTGTACCAAAGTTTAGGTATACCTTGGAGAATTTTTCTTTTTATCATTTTGTTATCATTTCCACTACTTTTTCTGATTTTAGTGTTGCTTCATCACTTGTTCTTCTGCATAATGATTGCTTGATATATTTTTCCCCCAATCTTGTTACTTTCAATCTTTCTGTTATTATATTTTAATTATGTCTGCTAGAAAAAAAAGAGCTGTGTTTCCTATTTGAACTTAGCATTTCTGTGTTTTAGCAGGTAATTTTAATCCTTTTCATTTATATTTACTATTGGAACCCAGTTATTACTGGTATATATTGATAGCCTAATGTTTTTATTTTAATCTTTTAGCTTCTTTGTTCATTTCTGTCCTCTGTTGTATTGACTGCTTTCTTTAGTCCATCTTTTTTTCTCTTTTACTGTTTTAAAAATTACATGCATTCAAATTCTCTTCTTTTGGTGATTATCCTTAATTTTGAATATGCTGTGCAATTTAGGATTGCATTTGGGTGCAGATAACAGAAAACAATGGATTAGGTAGGAAGGGGTTATTTTATAGCGAGAAGGCCAGTGTTAAGCAGTAGAAAGCCAGTGCGTTTCTTTAAAAATATCATCAAGCACCCAGATTCTTTTAATTATCTGTTTCTCCCATCCCTAGTATGTGATTCTGTCCTCTCTTAGTGGTTACAAGATCCCTGCTGCTCGTCCAGTTATTGTGTTCTTGTTCCCCAGAGGAAGAAGGGTAAAGGGCAAAGTGTTCTTTCTGGAAACCTACCAGTAAGCTGTGCTTATATTTCATTGGCCAGGACTGTAACACATTGCTACTACAGCTGCAAGGCAGTCTGGGAAGGTGAGTGTTTGTAGCTGCCTTGTAGAAAATCAAGGTTCTATGATAAGAAAGGAGAAAGGGAATATATTGTGTGGGCAGCTCCAAGTATCTATAACTCATGCATATTACTGTAATAATTTTACAGTGTATCTGAATCTGTCCTTGGAATGTTCTCATTCTAATCACTCCTTTTCAAGTTTCATGTTATTATTATTTAGCATTTAAGTTCTACTTTGTTTTTAAACTCTGCAAAAATCAGATATTACTACTATTGTTGCTATTCCATAGTCAATTTTTTATTTAGATTTATCCACATGCTCATCCATTTCTTCATTAATCATTGTTTCTTGATCCTACTCCTTAGCAGTTTCCTTCTATAAATGATTAACTCTCTTGTCTTTTTCTGAAGATATGTCGTTTTGTAAAGCATTCAAATAATTGAATATAATTGATTCACAACATTGTGTTAGTTTCAGGTATACAGCAAAATGATTCATATCTATATATACTTTTCAGATGATTTTCTATTATAGGTTATTACAAAATAATGAATATAGTTCCCTGTGCTATACAGTAAATCCTTTTTGCTTATCTATTTTATGTATAGTAGTTTATATCTGTTAATCCCATACTCCTAATTTATCCACCCTCCTCCCTTTGCCCCTTTTAACCACAAGTTTGTTTTCTATGTCTGAGTCTGTTTCTGTCTTGTATATAGATTCATTTGTATTATTTTTTAGATTCCGCATAAAAGTGATATCATATAATATTTGTCTTTCTCCAACTTACTTCACTCTGTATGATACTCTCTAAATCCATCCATGTTGCTGCAAATGGCAATATTTCATTCTTTTTTATGGCTCAGTAATATTCCAGTGTGTGTGTGTGTGTGTGTGTGTGTGTGTGTGTGTGCGCGCGCGCGTGTGCTTCTTGGCCATCTGGATGTCTTCTTTGGAGAAATGTCTATTTAGGTCTTCTGTGATGTCTTTAAAAAAAAATTCTCTACTCTTGAATGACAGTTAACCTTGGCTTGATGTCCTGCAATGATAGCTATTCTCCTTCAGCATAAAAATATTATTCTATTGGCCTCTGTGGTTGCTGATGCCAAGTCTGCTCTCTATTTTTTCTTATAGGTGATCTTTCTTTTCTTCCTGGTGCCGTCATGATTTTTCTCTCTTGTTGCTGCTCTGCAGTTTTACTATAATGAGCCTACGTGTATTTTTATATTTATCTTGCTCAAATTTCTAAGTGCCTTCTTAGTCTGAATATCTGTCTTTCATCAATCTATGAAATTCTTAGTCAATATTTTTGAATATTGCTTCTCCTTCCTTCTCTCTGACTCTCCCTCTGGTACTCATAATAGATTAATTTTTCTTCAAGTCTTATATTCTTCTTCAAGTCTTATATTCTCTCTTTATATTTTATTTCTCTTGATTGTTTTAGCTATATACTAGATAATTTTCCAAGATTCATTTTTTTGGTTCGCTAAGTCTCTCTTCAGTTTTATCTAATTTGCTGTTTTCTCTATCTTTATATCTTTTATTTCTAGAAGTTCTAGAAGTTTCTTCTTCAAATTTATATATTTTTTTCCAGTGTTATATTCATTCTTTATGGTTTCTAGTCATTCTTTTATTTATTTAACATATAAAGCATATATTATGGTTTATTTCAGGTTGTTCTGTCATTTTAAATTCTTGAGGTGATAATCCCCTCATTTATCTTCCAGTCTTCCTCATGGTGATTTGTAATTTTGGTTGTGAGCACATCTTTAGTTGTTTTTCTTCCTTGGGATAAGAAAGGTTCTCTGCAGAGAAGTTTTTCATTTGTTCTGCTCCAAGAGGGCAGTCCAAGACCAATTCTTTAATTAACTTTTTGGTTTGCATTTCACATACCAGAGATGGTGATTAACTTTATGTGTCAGCTTGGCTCGGCCATGGTACCTAGTTTGTGGCCAAATACCAGGTTAGACATTGCTGTGATTTTTAGATGTGATTAATTTATATCAGTAGACTTTGAGTCAAGCAGATTACCCTTCATAATGTGAGTGGGCCACATTCAATCAGTTGACGATCTTAAGGGAGAAAGACTGAGGTCTCCTGAAGAGGAAATTCTGTCACCAGATTATCTTTGAATTTGCACATACTACAACATAAACACTTCCACAAGTCTTGAGCCTGCTGGCCTGTCTTGCAGATTTCGAACTTACCAGTCCCCACAATTGCATGAACCAATACTTTAAAAAAAAATCCTCTCTTTCTCTGTATAAACACATTCTAATGTTTCTGTTTCTCTGAAGAACCCTGATTAATAGAACAAGTAAGGAGTGCAAATTTGGAGAACACTCTTGTGTTTGCTGATGATTTGAGGTCTTGTTTCTCAGGAGTACATTTTAAAATATTTTATTATTATTTTTATTTAAGTATAGTCAATAAAAATGTGTCAATTTCTGGTGTACAGCACAATGTTCCGGTGATGCATATACATACATATATCCATTTTCATATTTTTTCATCAAAAATTATTACAAGATATTGAACATAGTTCCCTGTGCTATACAGAAGAAACTTTTTTCAAAATCTATTTTTATATATAGTGGCTAACCTTTGTAAATCTCAAACTCCAAAATTTATCCCTTCCCACCCCTTTTCCCCCTGTAACCATAAGATTGTTTACTATGTCTATGAGTCCCTCAGGGGTACTTTTGTTTTTTTATCTGCAACTCTGGAAAGAGACATGTACCACTGGAGTCTTCCTGAGCCTGTGAGCAGTGCTTAAACTGAGGCAACTATCCTCCCAGAGTCTCCACGGAATGCTTCTAGATTCTCTATTAAGGACCCCAAAGCTCCATCTTTTGCTCTTTTGTAGGCATTAAAACCCCAGCCTCTAGACATTTGGGTCAGTATCTCCATAAGGCATCAGTGAAGTTTGCCACTCTGACTAGAAGTTCCCTCTTTTTTTTTTTCCTGACACCTAGAGATTTTACTCTATTTTTATGAGCTTACTTATATTTATTAAAACATGTTTGCTATATTTTACCAGTATTTTTATGGGTTGTAGTAGAACTAGAAGTTCATATTAGTTCTTTCTGTAAGGTTGCTGAAAGCTGAAAACTCAATAGCTCTACAGCTTGTTGAAGACAGCTCTTCGGTTCCACCCCAATTTTCTTCTACCCTCTTGTCCTCACATGATGAAGTGTCTTATCCTGATTCTACTTCTCTTATACTATGCCAGTCTGTTCAAGTCCTTCTTAAAGAGGAGGGCCCCAGACAGGGGTGGGCTCCCCAGGTGTGGCCAGACAAGAGGTCAGAGGCATTGCCACCCCACAGTCTGGACACCACACTCCCCTCCATGAGGTCTAAGGTCCTAGGAATGCTTTGGGCTAAAACACCAGAGTTATTGGCAAAGAGTAAGCTTATAAAAGCCCGTAGGAGGTGGAAAAAGAGTGAAAACAACCATAAGAGGCTGGGAGGGTGTCAAAGAGTGAAATAGGACTTGAGGGAGTTAAAACAAATGAGATATGGCTCTGGCCATGTAGCCCTGCGGAGACATTCCGCAGCCCCGGCTCAGGATCAATGATGTAATAGCAGAAAACTTCAGCAGACTGTCTCAGTGTTTTCTTAATTTATTTAGGTTATTATTTGCCCTTGGTCTACTCTTTTTTTTTGAGGCCTGGTTCCCCCTACCTCCAAGGCTGTTGTATAAGCACCTTAAGTCTCTGATTAGAAACCTTGCTGTGTTCTGTTTGATGTGCTTTGTTCTGATAAGCATGGATTTTATAACTCCCAGGTCTTTTGTAGAAAGGCTGGGGAGCTGGGACTTATAGTCAGATGGAGATAGTTGCTATGGGATATTCATTTAGTGTAGATCAGGAATTCTACCAGTTATCGCTTCAGAGTGGGGATGGGAGGAGTGGAGGTGGGGGAAGGGGGAAGAGAGAGAACGATTGATTTGGTGGAAAGAAACCTGTTATGTGATTTTTCCAAATCCTTTAACCTCTCTGTGTCTCCATTTCTTTATCCATAAGTAGAAAGTGTTGACTTTGACTCTCTTGCCTCAAGTCATCTGGCAGAGATCTGGTAGAGAAAAGACAGTGATGCAAAGTCATGCTACTGGGAAGAGAATATGCTTCATGTCTTTCTTATGCAGCTCCATGATTTAGAAGGGCAGTTTTTAATTCTTGAAGTAATAATAATAGCAAGCTTTTATATGATGTTCACGGTGAACCTGACACCATTCTAAGCCCTTAACAAGCACCTCTCATTCAGTCTTTACAGCACCCCTGTGATCTAGATACAGTTATTATCTTCATGCTCAAGGTACAGAGACAGAGAAGTTAAGTAACTTGCCCAAGGTCACACAGCTAGAACATACCAGAGTGGGGATTCAAACAGCAGCCATCTGGCTCCAGAGTCAGTGCTGTTAGCCCGTACCCTTAAGAGCTAAGAGGCAGGGAGCTTAGGGAGCTCCAAAAAAGTCAGAAAGACACTTTCAAACTCCATGAAAAAAGACAGAATAAAGGCGAGAGAACAGGTAATGGGGAAAGTCTTGAGGGAAAGTCTTCCCAAGAAAGGATCTACTGAGCTGAGATCTGGAGGATGAGAAGGCATTAACGAGAGGGAAGGGCCCAGCAGGCAGAGGGATCCAAACATGCTGAGGGAACACAATGCAGTCAAGGTGTCTGTGTGTCTGGAGTTCAGGGAGTGAGGGGGGAGAGGGTCAAATATGGCGGCAGGTGGGCGGGGCCAGCCTATGAGGGCCGTCCATGTCTCTGTCTCAGGGTTTCCCATCCTCAGCACTGTTGACATTTGGGGCTGGATAAGTCTTTCTGTGGGATCTTTCCTGCACTTTGTAGGACGTTTAACAGAGCATCTACCCTCTACCCACTAGATGCCAATGGAACCCCAACCCCTGCCCAAGTTGTGCTAATCAAAAATGTCTCTAGACATTGCCAAATGTGTCCTGAAGGCCAAAACTGCCCCTGGTTGAGAACCACTGAACGAGATATTTCACTCTTTGGTATCTGTCCCTCCTCATTGCCTGTAAGATGGGCCCTGAGTCATGAGGTCACTTTCTACACATCAGCATTGACTGGGTCTCTTTGACTGGGTCATAGCCAAGAGTGACCAGGTAGGTACAGCCTCTTGGAGACTGTCCTTGGAAATTGTCATGTTCAGGTAGAGATATCATCATCAGAGTGGACAACGCTGAAAGGAGGGCACTGAACTAGAAAGTGAAGACCGGAGGGCTGCATCAGATTCAGAGCAAAAACAAAGGGGGTTCTTCACAACCAGGTCCTCTAAAGTTTCAAAACAACACGATACTTTCCCAACATGCCCAGTTCTCTTTCTCCCGAAACCAATGTAACTGTGTAGAGCTTAACAAAGCAGGCCTTTTACAAAGAAAATTACCTTAAATCAAAAAGAATAGAAACAAGATACTTGGCATTAATGGTAATAATAACCAGATTCCTGCGAAGGACTAAAATGTTGCTACTTTAGTCACTGATTGTTGTGGGAATTTGTACTTTTCAAACTCAATATGAAGCTTTCCTGGAACTTTTTGTCAAGTGTTTTCTGCCGCTGCCAAGTAACCCACGGAAAAGGAGAAAGGGTTATTTTGTCTAGCACATTGCTTCTATCACCAGGAAAATGACGTTCTTGGTGGTCTGCTTTTCTTCCTTGTAATTTTTTTTTAATAGTATGAAGATGTTGCAAATAGTACAGTCTGGTTTATTGAGTTACCCCTGAAGCACGACCCTTCTCCAGGGTCCATTCTCAACCCTTTGTATTTTGGTTGTAGGAATTCTCTGATTTCTTTTGCCCTCAACCTGCAGGACTTTCAAAGGACGACACAATTTGACTAAAAATCATAATGTCCAAAAAATTGTTCATAAGGAAAACTGTACATTAGTCTCTCACATTTCCTGGCCTGTTCCCCTAATTCTCTGAACCTCTCATTTGTGACAGCCCCTGATCTCTTTCAGAAAACCTGAACCCCAGCCTGGAGGCCACCCCTTCAGAGGAGACCCTGTCTCAACCTGGAGGTCATTTGGGCCAAGGATCTGGGCAAGGAGCCGGAGCTGTTTCCCCAGCTCATAACTAACTTTGACTTATTTGTCTCTCCTGCTAAATCATTATCCCTGTTTCACAGTCAGAAAAGCAGGCAGAGTGGTCAGCTCAAAATTAGAGCTGAACTTGAGGAAAAAAGCCCAACGTGTCAACACCAATTGCAGTAACAGTGATATTTACGGAGTAGTTACTATTAAGCCAGTGTTATGTCAGGTGCTCTGTATACATTATCTCAACTACTACAGCACCTCTATGAGAGAAGCACTATTACCATACTACTACTCTGCTACTCTTTACAGACGAGGAAACTGGAATTGAACCAGTTAAGTCATTTGCTCAAGGTCACACAGCCTCTAAATGGTAGAGGCAGGACATTCAGAGCCCACGTGTTGCTTGTACCCTCTACCCTCTGCTGCCTCTCTTGACCCTTCTGGAGACTTTATGAAGACATTTGGAGAGGGTCGTTGGCATTCACGTTCTTCCATCTTTATTCATCTCTGCTGAAAATTCAGAGTTTCCTAGAATCTGAATGAACTTTTTGACCAGGGGACAGAGCCCTGTGATTGGCCACCCCACCAGAACCACACTGGATTGCAAATCCTCAACCGTGGTGACTGCCTTCCTGGAACCAGAATTCCACATTTCACGAGCCAATGGGACATGATTAACACCTTGTATAAGGGATTCCAACTCTTTAAGTCGACCTCTAGGTGTATGTTTTTGTGTGTACGTACCCAAGCATAGAATCAAAAGAGATTATAGAGATCAAGTCGCCCCAATCCCTCATCTGCAAACAAGGAACTCGAACCCCAGAGAAACCACCTTAGTTTATCGTGGTGTCGAAGGGTACAGGCTTATATTGTCTTTATAAACAGTATCCATAAAGATGGTGATGAACGTGATCAATGAAACTGACATTTATAACTCTAAAGCTTTTATTGAATATTAATGTACTTTATTTTAAATAGGAGGCAGAGAATGTGCTCAACCCAGCATAGCTCAAAAGCCATGCATGAGATCCACTTTTTTGAGAAATATTTGATTCGGCCTTCTCAAGGCTTAAATGTGTCCCAAAGTGGAGCTCTCTGGGAACAGCAACAACCCTCAACAGTGGTGTCTGCTCCCTAGAACCAGAATCCTTCTGGCCCAGGACGATGCCAAGGATACACAGTCCCCAACCTTCCCTGTCCCAGGATCTATAAGCAGTGAAGGGTATAAACCAAACCAGCTGGCTTGCTCCAGGCGACTCTTGCCCTCTCGAGGAGAAGCCGTTGAGTCAGTCTTCCACTCTGCACGCAGAAGATGGAACGAACCAGTCTCCATATTCCGTGGACCAGGGCTGGAGATGGCACAGGAAGGCCTGTGGGTGGGGTTACCATTCCATGACATGAGTTTCCTGGGGACCAATTTGCCATGAAGCAGGCCTAAGCGAAGAGGCACGTGAAACCCACAATGAGGGGAAGCTGGAAGGATGATTTATCCCGGTTAATCTAGGGGATCTCCAGGAATGCCCTGTCCCAGAAAGGCCCCCTCGCAAGGCCCATCAGAACTGGTGTCACATGCAGGTGAAGAAAGAGCCAGGGGAGGAAGGATGAGCTTAGCTGGGCATGTTCATAGCATGAGAGAAGACTTTGCCATATTGTAGGAGAGACCAAGGGGGTCGTGGGAAACCAAGTCAGTTATTATCCAAAAAATACTGACATGTAAGAGGTAAGAAGGAGAGAAAAAAATGATCTAATATTGATATAGGTCAAAATGATGACATCCCAATTGGAGGTAGACTTTGACAGACACATAAAGATTGGAAAGAGTTTATTGTGTACAGAGGAGGTGTAGCAACTGCAGCCCATGGGCCACATATGGCCTGTTGACCTTTTCTGCAAATACAGTTTATTGGAACATCCACCTATTCACTCACGTATGGACTATGGAGGCTTTTGTGCAATGGCAGAGTTGAGTAGTTTCGACAGAGATTGAATGGCACGTACAAAGCCTGACATGTTTACTATGTAGTGTTTTACAGGAAAAGTTTGCTGACCCCTGATATAGCTAAAAGAACACCTTGTTCCAAGTCCTGGACCCACAACCTTGAATCTTTTATAATCTCACTATCAAAGTTTTAATCTCTCATCTGTGAAATGGGGGACTATACTAAACAGTGCCAACGAACCACTTAACTCACTAATTATGATAATTTATGATATTGAATGGAATAATGAATATGAACATACATGTTAAGCTGTGCAGAGGTAGACAAACACTAAATATTATTAGGGCTGTTTTAGGAGTATTTGGCAAAAGAGACAAGGCAAAAAAGTTGTTTTTTCCTGAATAGACGTAAGGAGGAAATACATAATAAATGATTGCAAAGGACACATGGGCCTTTTTGTTTGTGTCAGTTACTGTGTGGTTTTGAGATGATCTAAACTGGATTATTAAAATTAAGGAGAAAGAAAGAAAACCCAGAGCCACCGTGATGGTGGATTAAAGAACTTTCTTAGGTACAACAGGGGGGCTGTTGTACCTAAGAGGGGCCATCAGAGGGGACGCAGGCACGGTCTGAGGGAATGCCTACCCCTTCTAGAAGCTGCAGAGTGGAACTGGGGGAAGGGTAGAATGAGAGGACAAGACCAGGACATATTGCACAGAATAGATTTATTCTAACAATTATGCATGGTTTATCTGAAATTCAAATCGAGCTGGACTTCTTGTAGTTTTATTTTCTAAATCTGGCAACCAATTCCCTACCCGGTGTGGTTCTGGTGGGGTGGCCAATCACAGGGCTCTGTCCCCTGGTCACAAAGCTCGTGCCAAGTTTAGGAAACTCTGAATGCTCAGCAGAGATGAATACGGATGGAACACAGTCGGAGCTGACCATCTGATGGCAGTCTCCTAGAAGGATCTTTAGAGTTGCCCTGTTTTGTCCTTTCCTAGGTGTGTGGCTTAGCTATTTTTAAAATTCTGCCAACTGTGCCTTACATTTCCAATCTATCCCTTTCTGTTTCTTAAACCAGTCAGAGTTGGTTTCTCTGGTTGCTTGCCGTCAAAGAACCCTAACCCATATATCAATATCCCCAAAACAGTACCCAACAAAATGCTGTGGGGATGGGTGGCCGGCAAAGGTGTGGACGGATGAGAAGGGGATTAACTAGGCTACGCTTTCTGAAGGAGGCCCTGGACCTAGGCAGAGAGGAGTGGAAAAGCACGCTCTGGACCCAGAATCTGGCGAGTGTTTACATTTGCTGTACTGTTTAGCACCAGGGAGCTACTAATGGCTCTTGGGAAAGGGAGGGACGTGATAAAAATGACATTTGATGTAAAAAAAATTATTTCGAAAGCTGGCTCCAGGATTTTGTTTGGAGAAGATGGCGGCAAGGATGCTGGCTGGGGGCTTGTTCTTACCGGCTAAGGATAGACTGGGGGTCTGGACCCACGTTGGGATGGGGCAGTGAAATGGAGGTGGGGGCCGGGGACTGAAAACGATGAGAATCAGCTCATTGGAGATTCCGGGAATTTAGCGGCTTTCTGGTCATGGGGAACATCCAAGTGGGAGGAGGGAAGGGCTCCAACTGGGTCACGAATGACAGTGACTCAGCTTGCGGGGGAAGGGGTGGGCTCCCCTGACTGTGGGCTTCCCAGGACAGAGGCTGCAGAGGCAGGCCTGCGAGGAGGGAGGGCGGCCTGAAGGAGCAGCTCCTCAGGTCGTGGGGCCCATCCCTCCGGTTGGCTGGGAGTCCCACCCTGGGGGACGGATGTGGTGAGAGTGGAGCCCATCCAGCAGAAAGTGACAGGGATGATTAAAGGGATGGAAAATCAGGCCCATGAAGAAAGGTTAAAGGGATTGCCACTACGAAGCCTGGAGAAGAGAGGCGACGTCAGACTTCCCTTCAAGTCCATGCACGGTTATTACTAGACGCGTGCTAGGCGGCCGCCGTGCGCATCCGGGGAAGGCAGCACCCCTGAAGCCAGCGGGGGCACCTCCGCAGGAGGGAGAGGCGGCTTCCCGGGGGGGCAGCGGCATAATGATAAAGGCTCTTTTGTGGTCTCTGAAGCGCCCTCTCCCTTCCTCTTTGTTTTTGGCATCTGTCATTATGCCCTGCAAACCACAGCTGGGCCTCCTGACGGCACCGATATCTGCTTTCCTGCCGGCTCGGAAGGTAATGTGGCTGTAAAATTGACGAGTTAGATGAACACAGGCACAAAGGGTGGACTGTGTCTAGCTCTGCCGAGCCTTCTGACTGGTCTCCCCGCCCGACCTGGATAAATGGTCCTGTCTCATTCCTCCCATCCCCCCAGCCCGGTCTGGTCCATCTGGGCTCCTCCTGACGGACTCCCCAGGAGTTCACATTTGCTCTGCCTCCCTATCTCATTTGTCACTTTGGCAACTTGAGAGGTCTTCTGTTTCTTCCCAGGTCAAATACGTTTCATTTCACTTTTCTTTTCTTAAAATGTGAAACTCTTCTCAGCAGGCCAGCCTCTTGCCTGGTGGGCCAGGCTGCTGCATCACACGGCCAGGCCAGCCTGCCACAGTGTCTCCCACACAAGGCCAGGAGATCTAAGCCGCGTCAGATCCCTGCCAGGGTGACCCAGGGCCTCAGCGTGTGGAGACTATTTTCCTGATGGACGTGGAAGGGACATAATCATGGAAGGAAGGTCCGTTATGAATTACACATTCAGACACTTCAGGACTGGAGCTGAGTGAGGGGTGGGTGAGGGGTGGGAGGAGAGATGGGGAATGGACATGAGCCAGAATGTACCATAAAAGCGATGGAATCTGGCTTTTGGAAAGTCCAGACCTAAAACGTACTTGGGTACAGTTCCCTGTGTCCTAACAGGAACGTGTCGGTGATTCTCACTCAGCTGCCAGCATAGTCTCCTGAGTAGGTGAGAAGAAACCCGAGGTCAAATTCCCACCGAGCAGTTCTGTTAGGAAGCAGGGAACTTAGACCCCACCATCTGCCTGGAGCCTTGACAGAAGTCACATTCAGCACGGAGAGGCTCCCCAGGTGGCCAACGTGGACGGGGAAGGGGGACGGATGGGGAGAGAAGCAGGCAGAAAGGCTGCCCCCTGGGAGGGTTCCTGGGACAAGCTGAGCGCCTCCCTAGGCAAGAGTAGGTGCTCCGCCCCTGTTGTCCCCTGTGACTGTGGGGATGTCCAAAGGGTGGGTCTGGCTGGTATTGACCCCTGAGCCAGCACCAGGATGACTTCCCAGCCAGCAGATGGGGTCCTGAGACTGGGCAGTTAGGACAATGGACCTCATTCTCCAGCTGTTGCTGCCCTCCTCTTCCTCATCTGTGAAATGGGCGTGACCACAGTGGTTGCCTTCTAAGGCTGCTGTGAATATTGAACAGCACGACGCACATCCAGTGCTGAGCACAACTGCCATGGAGTGAGCACTCAGTACACGTCAGCTACCATTGTAATAATTTATTCTCAGCTCTGATCTGCTGAGTGGAGTTGATGGAGCAGAGGGAGGGCTGTGAACAGTAAGTGTGGGACTTCTGAAAGCTGATCAGTCCTCCTTTTAATGCCACTGTCTCCAGCACTAGCCCCTGCAGGCCCGTGACAGTGGCCAGTTCCCGAGGGATCAGCTGCACACCCCCCCACCCCAGGCCCCGGCATCCTTGATTCTGCAAAGGGGCGTGCCCATCTCTGTGCTCAATTCCGCTAGGCAAATAAGAACAATTCCGATTATTTTCGGTTCCCAGACCTTGAATGTGTCAGGCTTCAGGGTCACTTCCTACATCTCTCTCGTGGCCCGGATCTGCAAGTAATTTAACCTTGTTTTCATAGAGCGCAAAGACGTTCCGCTTGTTTACACTGGAGACAAATTTTCCTCAATTGACGCAATCCTATTGATTAAATAATGACTTTCTTCCTCATTTAAAGGTAATTTTGGTTGGTATCATGACATGGAGGAGGAAAGTGAATGCCTTTTCTGTCCTGCTGTATGAAGGGCAGGCTGTGAGGGCTGAGTCCCACTGCTCCGGGCAGGGCCTTCTCATTTCTCCTCACCTGTTCTGGGGCGGCTGAGTGTGAGTGGTGCCGGGATCCTGGGAGGAGGCTGGTTAAACGTGGACAGGTCTTGATTAGGGAAATGAAAGAGTCCGCATTTGCTTGCCAATGGATGTCAAGGCAGGGGCAGTGTAGATACTCCTTTGTTTCAAAAATGGATCTGAGTAGGGGTGGGCAAAATGAGTGAAGGAGGTCAAAAGGTAAGACCTTCCAATTTTAAAATAAATTAAGTCATGGTGATGTAATGTACAGCACGGTGCCTGTCGTGAATAATGCTGTATTGCATATTTGAAAATTGCTGAGAGAGTAAGTCATAAACATTCTCATCACAAGTCTTGTAATGGTGTGGTTAACTAGACTAATCGTGGTACTCATTTCACAGTATACGCACCTGTGGAATCATTCTGTTGTACACCTGAAACTAATAGAAAGTTACATGTCAGTTATGCCTTAAAATAAAAGAAAATAAAACAAATTTTAAAAGTGGATTTGATTTGCTTTCAGGATTACTAATATCTAATAAACTAGGATCTGCACATAAACTGTTTTTCAAGATCACATCACATGATAGTCAGGACCTGTCATTTGAGCCAAAGATTTAAAATCAAAGGGAAAGGAAGGATTCATGTCGGGAAGAATGGTAGTGAGGTAGCAAACGGCACACAGGAGAGGCACCGAGATGATGGTGGTGGTGGTCATCGTGGTCCAAGAGATTGGGTGCTCTTGGCTGTCTCTTAACATCATCTGGGCCTAGATTCCTCATTAGTAAAACAGGGGCAGTTGGACCAGGTGATTTCTAAGGCCCTTACTTCCTTCGGTGTTCTGTGATACAAAGGAATCTGGAGACTATTTGCTTCCATGCCAGGTCCTTCCATTGTGAATTCCAGTAAGATTAAGTCCCGAGGATGACATTTGGGGGTACGGGGCATCTCTCCTGTTGTCTTTCTGTGACTGGTCTCTCACAAGGCCAGGAGCTACCTGGCTGGTTTAGGAGTCACATGGGATGATGGCTCCAAAGGGTGACTGAGCTGGGGAGAGAAGGCAATGGAGAAACAAAGTCAGTTCTGTGAGTATCAGGAACCCAGGGGAGGTCTGGCCACCCTTGTCTGGGAAGGATGGCCTGAGGGTCAGCTCAGCTCCTCCTTGGGATGGAGAGAGTGGAGGCTGAGGGAGCAAGAGACAGCCTGTCCCACCTCCCATTCCTGTTCTTCAAGGTGATGCACCTTGGAGAGTTCCCTGATGCTTCCTGTGGACAGACCTTGCCTCCAGAGTGAAACTGTTACCTCTTGGGGGGAGGCCTGTGTCTTCTCCTGTCTTATCCCCACTTGGTGTGGTCTGGGCACATGGGGAATAAAGGTCTTTCAACTCCAGAACGGAGTGTTTCAGGAAGTCATGAGCTGCCCACTTCTGGATGGGTTTGGGGATGCTTGCCATCAGCAGATACTGGCATAGAGGACCTCTGGGGGTGGGAGGTAAGTGTGGGAGAGGGTTTGGGGACCAGACCTACTCACGTGATACACGTTTGTTGAGTACCTAGTATGTGTGGAATCCAAAGCTAGGAAACCCCAGCTGTATTATTTCCTTTAATTCCCACAACTGACTTCTGAGAGAGGCATGTGGTCCCATCAGACAGACGAAGAAACTGGGGCTCAGAACAGCTGGTCATTTTCCTGAAGGGATGCAGCAGGGGATGGCAGAGTCAGTCCAGTGTGCTGTCTGTCTCCCATCACAGGCCCTTCCCCTGGGCTGTGCAGAGCCATGGACTGCAGTTCTCACTCTGACTCTAGCTGTGTGGCTCAGACAAGTTCCCTGACCTCTCTGAGTTTTAGTTTCTTCCTCTGCTTAAGGGTTACACCTACTTTTAAGGGTCATCATGAAACAGTAAGTGGTATCATCCAGAAGTGCTAAATCAGTCTAGGCATGGACTGGTCACGTGCATGGTTGCTTTCTGCCTTCTGCTCCAAGATGATGCGGTTTTTGTGAAGCTGACTGAATAATCAGTCTTGCTCAGTTTGGGGTTCTCAGGGTCTAGCAGAAAGCCAGGCATGGAGCAAACACTTAATAAGTATTTGTTGACTGAATGGATCTACAACGCTTATATATATATCTATTGATGCCAGCCACCTGGATATTTAGAAACTTCTACATGGATGGATTCACAGCATCATCTGAATGTTGGATATCACCCTAGAACTTAAACAGCCAAAATGATGCAAAACATAGAAATATGAAATTGATCAGGTCTTACTGATTCAGGTTCATTGGGAGAAATGCATGAATCAGTGTAAGTCTGCATTTGGCTCTATTTAAAGAAAGGTGACTTGCTATTTTCAAGTAACCCCAGCTATATCACCAGGTTTATTTATTTGCCACCCATGCACCCATTCATCCAGTCATTCAACAGTGGCCTAGAGGGGCTTTTAGGGCCTCCTTTCGTAAGCAGGGAAGAAAGATTATCTGGAGTATGTCGGTTATTTGTAGATAAATAGAAGCTTCCAAGCCACTTATGGGAGCTTGGAAACAGTTTGTTCTCAAGTGGTTTAGACATCGCTCCCATATCCTGCATGCATGGTTTCTCTGCACCATCTCTGGAGAATCTTTATGCTAATTTACAGTCGTATTCTTACCTGCTCCAGTAGTGGAAACGCCGAGTCCAGCTGTCTGTTGTGTGTAAGTGTGTCTGAAAAGGAGACACTAACGCAGGGGCCGAGCAGGGGACATCTCAGTCTTGAGGTTGAAAACAACTGAAAATGATGTATGGACTTATAGGAGCGAAAACCCTTTGAACTGGGTGAGGCTGAGCCATTATTCTTGGAATCAAAAGATGGGTAGAAATTCTCTCTCTCTCTCTTTCCCTCTTTTTTTCTTTTTGATGATTCAGGCACACAGCAACACCTCAGGTCTTCTGAAATGTACCTGACTATTTAGCCCTGTGCTAAAATAACTCCAGGTTTCTATGCTTTTGGAACCCCTGTTTGTGCAGTTTTGCTCCCCTGTGTCATAGAGCTAACTTACTTTTGCAGTTCTCAGTCTACCTATGACTTGCAGTCTAGCACATTTCTTCTAATGTGTTGCCTCCTTCTAATATTGCGTGGATTAAAAAAAAAGTAATAATCACAACAAAACCCAAACCTAAACAAAAGAAAACCTGAAAGGTAAGCTTGTTTAGCTCTATTTATGAAGCAAGAGTTCAAAGGGTCTGAATGAGTCTGAGGGGACTCTCAGTGAGCACAGGGCGTGACCTCTGGGATCTGGACTCTGTGATGTCTGCACCGGCTCTTTGGGGCGTCTTTTCTTCCTTGTTCTGGATTGCAAGCTGGAGGAGTGATTTCAGGAGTGGTGAGACACTACTGCATGTATGTTTTACCGTGGCAACCTGCTGGCATCCCTCTGAGGCAGGGATGTGGCTTCGTTTCCTAGAGAGGGGGACTGAGAGGGAGACAGATGGTGTGAGCGTTGGCTCTCCACAGGTCCTGTCCCACAGGACCATGCTAAGCAGCGTGGTGAGGTGATGTATTTGTTTGCAAATGGTCGCGTCGACTATTCACCTATCATCATTTTGAAGCTGATTTTTAAAAATACTTTAGTCAGAGATGCTGGTTTCTTGAAAGACTTCTGAAAGAAGTCTTCTGGAAAATTCTGGTGTCGGAAAAGAAGCACTCCCTTAGGACTTAGAGATCAAGAGCTGCAGGCTGGATCTAGCTCTGTGAGGTTGCTTAACGTCTCTGAACTCTGCTGGTAAAAACGTGAGGGCTTTGGTTAACCCTGACATTTGCTAGGCTCTCTCTATAAATGCTCCGTGTATCTTTGATTTTCTGTGAGCTCTGGAGATGACCATCTACAAGGCTGGGGGAAAGTGGCTGTGAAAGGTGAGCCCGTCTTCCTGTGGAGAATGGCTAGGGGGCCGGGCTGTCCCCGGAGCATTGCAGTGTAATGGCATCATGGCCACGAGATGGGCTTACGTCAGTTACCTCCTATACCAGCCATTGGTGTGTGCCTGAGGTTCTAGAAGGACTTGGACGGGACGGAAGGGGCATGAGCTCTTAGGTCCAGGCTTCACTCCCCTTGGCATCCCCGCTCTGTCTCTGCGTTTCTCTTCCTCAGCCTCTCCTGAGTGGAGCCACCAGCAGGCACATTCTGTTGTGCAGCCAGTTCTGACCAAGGCAGGAAATGGATGTGGAGCCTCAGCCTGCCACTGGGGGGAGGTGGGGCTGGAATCTGGTCTCATGTTTTCAATCAGTAACCATCGTGCCTTAGTTAAACCTCAGAGGCGACCATGCTACCACTGCTCAAAGCTGATAGTAAGTCATATTCCTCAGATGTGGGATCCAGAGGCTTAGGCACGACTCGTAGGCTCCTGGGTGCCTTCCTCCTGCTCTTGAGAGTTTCCTTTGCTCAAATCCAAATGAGGATTGTGTGTGTCAGAGACAGGCTGGCTGCCTGGGCTGCCCCCAACTCCCAGCATTTCTTTTACGTCCCCACCCCCTCAAGGGCATCAGCAGCAATTCGGGAGCCCACAACTGAACTGCAATCTTGTCTAGTATTCCAGACCCTGCCTTCTCTCCCTTGAGACTCAGTTTGAGGCTGGGGGCCTCCCCAGGGCACAGCAGCCTGCTGGGAGGGGTCCCCCTGGGATGGACAGCAAGGGTCCCACCAGTGCCTGGACTCTGCTGCCATCTCCTTTTGTCTCGGGGCCCTCAGTCGTCACCTGCAGGAACCACACGTGAGCTTGTCCAGCATGGTTCAGCGTCCTCACAGGAGTGGCCCCCAAGGCTGGAATAATTAGCTCAGAGTCCCAATACCCTTACTTCCTTAAGCCTGCCTCTTTCATGCCCCTAGAAAACCAAGATCAGATCAATTAATGCCTTGTGAAAGAGTGTCTAAGTGTGTGGAGGAGCCATCCTGAGATGTGATTGAGACTTGGGAGGCCCCAGGTCTCCCCGAAATCGTCTCAAGAGATAGCGATGGACTTGCCTTGGAACTAATCTCTGCTAAGCCACAATCCTGGGAGAGGTAACATGAGGACGGTTGTAGAGATGGCAGCTTTTGGTGTCTAAGGAGCAGAACTGAAAGTGGAGAAGCTGGGGACGGTATAGAATTTGTCAGGGTGTCTGCCCAGAGGCGAGTAAATGCTGATCCCAGACAACAGGTGCTGGGCCTCAGACAGAGGGGAGCAGGGGGTTGCTGCAGATGTTCCTGGGAGCGTGCCCTTCCTCGGGCTCAGGTTCTGTGCTCCTAAGTGTAAGTCCCAGCCCCTGCTGGCCACAGGGAGTCCCTCCACCTTCCCCCCGGGGTTCCCTGGGGGCAGACATCCAACACTCCGGGTTACCTTTTTAGTGTCCCCGGGTTTGCTACTTGACCAGAAGAGCCAGGGGAGCACTTCCCTCATAGATGTACTGGGAAGAGCTTCAGGGGATTTGAGGAGGACCCCTTGTGCTCACCCCGTCAGCAGCCTGCGGGGTGCCTTCCTAGCCCTACTCCCACGGGCGCCTGGCCTCCAACAGAGGGAACAGAGTTGGGTGCAAACCCAGGAGGCCTCTTGACTCTCCAGCCAATGCCTCCATCATCCCCATAGCTCCCTGGTCAGGCTGCTGTTGCTCCTTCTCAGGAAAAGGCTCGCAGGAAGGGTCCCTCCAGAGCCCTCTGAGAAAGCCCCCAGCAGTCCAGGCGGGGAGATCCCAAAGCCTTACAGAAAAGTCTGGGAGTTAGAGTTGGGTAGGAGAAGGAGAGAAGCCCACTCGAGGTTCTGAAAACCCTCTTGAGTTGCTGCCTACCCCAGGATTGTTGGTGGGGCAGCAGTGCCCCCTGGTGGTCTCCACATCTGGGCGCACCACTGTCCCCACCTCTGGCTTTCCCACTGACCACAGTTCTTTCCTTCTATGCTTTCCTGTATCTGTCCCCGTAACTTTTTCTTTTGAGCTCAGCTTTTGTCTTTTGCAAGCTCGCTGTAGAAAACCCTCCAATAGGGATAGGATGGATAAACAGACAATAAGGCTTTAATAGCTGATAAAGTGTGACAAGTTAGCACTGCCCAGGGGGGTCACATGGACTGGAGTAATGTGTAACTTGTACCAGTTGTCTTTCAAATTTCCTCCTTTCCATTCCAACCTGGAACAACTGTAATGTACTGAACGCCTGGTCTGTGGGGGTCTCCTCGGTGCCTCCTGTTCAGGGGCACCACATTCCCGTTGGGGTGCGGGTGCAGCCGGCTCTCCAAGCCTGCCTTGACCCAGTTCCCCTTGCCTCGTGCTGGTCACGATGACCTGACTTGCTTCAGTCTCAGGGCACAAGACCCTCAAGCTTGGCCCCTTCATTCCATAAGGTATTGAATGAGAAGCAGTTGCCCGAGTGAAGTTCTTGGCCTCTGTGGGATCCTGGAATCTCACCCCTTGTCAGTGCAGCTGCAGGACATAGTGAGGGGTGTGGAGGGGGGAAGAAGCACCCATTTTCAGGGCGGGTGAACCCCAGATGGGCCCCAAGTTAAGAATAATAGTTAAGAGTCAGAGAGCTTTTATTTTCCTAAAAAGGAAAAAGCTGAAATATGCAAACAAAAATGAGGCTTACAGGGGGAGAGTAGAGCCCAGAGGTAGAATGCGTGCTTAGCATGCATGAGGTCCTGGGTTCAATTCCCAGCACCCTCATTAAAAAATAATAAGTAAATAAACCTAATCCCGCCCCCCAAAAATCTAAAATAAATAAATACAGATTTTAAGAAGGGCTTATAATAATGAGACTTGAAAATAGAGCAAAAAGCTCCGGGCCTGGGTTCCAGTCCCAACACAGGTAAGCACTGCCTTCCTGCCCCAGCCCTTCATTTTCCCATCTGTACCGAGGCCGCAATACCCCTCAGAGGTCCCTTTTTGTGCCGAAATCCTGTGGTTCCAATTCCCCTCCTTTTGCAGAGCTGGGCAGTCTAGGATGCGGCTTTGATCTGCGCAGACTGGATCCTGTCCTAATACCAGCCACCTCCCACCCACTCACATGGATTCTGGGCTTTTATTCTTGCTGGAGTAACATTTTTCTGGTGTTTATTTTGAAAAGGTCTGCATCTGTGGTGACCGTCTCCCATTTGGAAAATTAACCGCTTGCAGATGCCGTGTGGGGCACAGCAGTCTCCCAGACAGCGAAACCACTGGGGTTTGGATTTCATTTCAAAAGGAAGAGGAGGGAAGAAAAGCTCCATGTCTCTGATGTAGGTGGCAAAACTTCTTGCCCTTCTATAAAACGCTCCAATGACATTGATATGTAGAAACTGAAAGGTGGAGAGTGTCTTAAGGTTTGAGAACCCAAGTGTTAAAAAGCTCTCGTTGACATGGTCATTTGTGGGATGTTTGTGGTTGTGGCTGGAGAGGAAGGACGCTTGGCTGGAGGTGAGCTAACTCCTTCTACCCCTGCACACACAGCGCGGGGTTCAGCCCTCACCCACCCACTCGGCTGTGGTCAGCTCTGGCCAGTCCAGGCAGCAACCTCCCTTTGGATCCAGGGTGGCTCTCAGAGATTAGGTAAAGGGTGTCCCAGATCAGGACCCAGCAGGTCCTTCTGCCCCTGAAGTCCTGGGTAGACTCACTGGTTCTCCATCCTCTGCCCTCCTCCTCATCCAGACCCCTGCCCTTGGTTTCTGCTCTCCGAGCAACTTCTTCCTCGAAGCTTCCGCCCCAGGTGTCACCCCAGCTCTTTCACCCCATGCACAACAGAAAACCAGTCCAGGCCTAAGAAGACATCTTGTGAGTTCCCAAGGGACCCCCCTATACAAAGCCCGTTTCTGTTTTCTTATTCACTGGCCACCCCCAGCCCCCACCTCCTGAGCAATTTCCAAATCCAGGCTCAAGAATGGAAACTAAGGAGGAAGGGCCATAGCCAAGTCTTTGTGTGGGTGTTTGTGGGGAGGGGGGTGTGTGTGTGTGGTAGGTGGAGTGTGTGTGCAGTATCTGTATACGGTATGTGTGTGTTGTGTGTGTGTGTGACAAGTACAGTGTATACCAGGAGGCTGTGGGGGTGTGTGTGTGAGTATATGGGGTTTGCACCAGCGTGGTGGTACTTGTGGCTGTCAAGAGCAGGCGGGGGAGCAGTTTCTTTCCCCGATGGTGCTCACTCCTGGCCTGATGTCTCTCTTACTTCGATCTGGGATAGCTTCCTTTTTGCCATGCTTCCCTCTCTCAGTGTGATGATTTCTCTGGCAGATCCCTGCTGCCTTTGGCCTGTGGGAGTGACTAAGAACAAATGAAAGTTAAAGCAGGAAATATCCTTCAAGGCTGTCTCTAAATTATAATGAGCCTGATCGCTTGAAATGTAAGAAAATTGATGCCCAAACAAACTGTGTGGTCTGTTTGAATAGCAGTTTCATACTAGTTCCAAGTCAGCAGATTTAAACGTGGGGGTAATGTTATTTTGCCTTTTTGGTAAGATTTTCTTTATGACAGAGACACCCCAAAACAACAGGGGGAGTATTTATGATATCCACTGTAGGCAGTTGGATGTGTGTTCAGAATATGAAACTTGAGAAGACAAAACCCAGGCTAGATACAAGTTATTATTTTTTAAAGGACTATTAACAGGCAGAAAGTTATGTCATTTGTTCAAAATCCTTAAAAATAAATCTGAGAGGAATAAATTGAGTGTAAGTTAAATTTATGACTAGGATAGTATTGCCTCTTGGAATATGAAAATGATTAAGAAAAGCAGTATTCAAGAACAGCAAGTTGCTGAAAAGATTGATAAGTTGTACAAATCTTCTTTTACACATATAATAAGAAGAAATATAATTCTTTTGCAGAGGAACACTGTGCAAATTTATCAACCATATCTATCATTTGGATGAGTGATGTCTGGTCCTAAGTGGGGGGAACAGAGAGGGAAAAAGGGGACCAAGGCCATGGGTGGACAAGAAGAGCATGTGCTTTAGGGCTCCCTGGACGTGGGGACAACTGACTGAGATAGTGCCCCCGGCTGTCCAGGATGTGCGTGTTAGCACATCAGAGAGCACGTCTCTACCTGCTATCCTTTCATCATAGACAGATCCCCTGTTAGGCTCCCAATTTGGGACAAAGATGAAGATGTTGTCAATTGCTTCCCCTGTGATCACACAGGGAGAATCTTTTCCTACAGTGGGAGTGCTCGCAAGATTTTAAAGGGCTTCTTTGGCTGCGAACCATCATCGCCTTGATGGGGAAACTGGTCAGACCACCTGGAGCTTTTAAGGTGCCCCACGCCTCTCACAGAAACGAAACAGGACAGGCTTATGCAAACGTGCTGCCGTTCCTTCTTTTGGCCACCATCTGTTTTCTAGTTTATTTGTTCTTGGCCCGCATGTTGCCAGACAACTGGTTTGACTCGTTTTCGTTTCACTAAGTGGAAGCCTCTGACCTATTCGGTGTCGTGGGAAGAGAGCCCAGCACTGGGACACAGGGCTTGCTGGGGGAGAACATGCTTTTCCCTTGGAGGCAAGTTAGAATGTTCCAGTGTGTTTGAGGTATTTAATATGGCAGACCTGTAAGGATGTGTTCTTCGTGGTTTCAGAGGAGGTCTGGAAAAAATCACAATGAACCAAACCAAACCAAACCCAGGTGGAAAATAGTACTAGAAACGGGGGTTTAGTGATGCATCCCAGAAGGCCATGGGCTTTTGGAAGATGCTGATGTGACCTGTGCCCACCCCCAGGTCGTGGACAGTGGCTGCAGAGGCAGGGCCTGAGAGGAACCAGGTACAAGGGTGGGGTGAGAGGCTGGTGGTCTTGGCCAGCTTGAACACTGGTTTTTAGGGGGCACCCACACATTGGAAACATTGTGCCTATTAACCCCGTGTAATTCTGCTCCCAATTCCAATGTGTGGGTTTTCCCTCCGCCCCACAAATTCTCCAATACCAGCTAGGTATCCTACGGTTCAGCTCACTTCTGACACCATCTACTTGGAGGTAGCGTTAGATCCCACAGGTTAAGGGTTCAGTCTCCCCGCCCACTTCAGATGCCAAATAAAAGGCCAGGTTGTTACCTGTGCCTCTGACCTACTGGCTATAATTCGGAGGTTCCACCAACCCCCTCCTTGGGTTTGATTAATTTGTTAGAGCGGCTCATAGAATTCAGAGAAACATTTTACTTGCTAGATTATGGGTTAATTATAGAAGGATACAACTCAGGCACAGCCAGGTGGAAGAGATGCGTAGGGCAAGGTATGTGGGAAGGGGCACAGAGCTTCCACGTCCTCTCTGGGCAGGCCACTCTCCCTGAATCTCCACGTGTTCACCAACCCGGAAGCTCTCTGATCACTGTCCTTCTGTATTTATGGAGGCTTCACTGGTAGGCACGACTGATTAAATCATTGGCCATTGGTGACTGAACTCAGTCTCCAGCCCCTTTTCCCCCTCCCTAGAGGGCAGGGCAGTAGAGTTGAAAGAGTCAACCCTCAAATCAGATGACTGGTTCCCACGGCAACCAGGACCAACCTTAGGTGCCTTCCAAAAGTCACCTCATTAACATAAACTCTGGTGTGGTTGAAAGGGGTTTGTTATAAACACCAAGGCACCTTTATCAGTCTTCTCATGTAGGAGATTCCAAGGGTTTTAGGAGCTCTGTACCAGGAATTAGGACAAAAAACCTAATATATATTTCTTATTATAAATCACAGTATCACACTCTGGTTCCTATACATGCAAACGTTATGTTTTCTTTGCATGGCACTTTAAATCCCAAGTCTAGCCATTGATAGTTGCTTGATGTTGACTTTTACAGTTGCTATAATTCTGAGACAAGTTGGACCAATACATCTGCTAGTTACAAATGATTCACATTATTATGCAAATTAAAAACGCTTTAATATGTCACCCCACCCCAATACATTTTTTGGTTTGGAGAATTACCTGTGATACAGTTCATGTCTTAAGCCTGAAGAAAGCAGTATTGTTGTTTTTTTTTAAATTTATTTATTTGTCTTCTGTGGGTTTTTTTTTTTGCCCTTTTTTAAAAAATTGTAGTTTAGTTGATTTACAATGTTGTGTTAGAAATCATTAATGTAAAATAAACATGTAACCAATGTTAAACAAATAAGGAAAAGAATAGCTATGGAAAAGTGCTAGTTACTTTGTGTATGTCATTGCCTATATGGCCCCCACCAAAATGCGTGAGGTAGGCGTTATTATTCCCATGTTACAGAGGGAAAATTAAGGTTCAGAAAGGATAAGTGACTCGACTTCAGGTTATACAGCTTTTAAGTGTCAGAGCTGGAATGTCAATCCAAGCGGCAGGTCTACAGAGATCCAGCAATTAACCGCTCTGCTGTACTGCTGCCAAACATTAAAAAACAAAATAAGACGTTAGTCTGAAGAGTCATGATACCATTCACCTGTCTGGGTGTCAGTCTGCTTGTGCCCTTGGGGCTGGTGCCATGAGGCAGACATGCAGAGCCTTGGTGAGGTGATGATATTTTGAATGGTATGGAAGACTGAATATTCTCTGGGCAAAGCAGGGCAGAGTCAGGCTGGGGATAGTTGGGTTTTCTGGTGGGTCCACAGACACCCAGGAGGGCTGTGCTGAGGCACGCAGTGTTAGGGTGGGGAGGGGTGAAGCCATGGCTTTCTGGGACAAGGTGAGGAAGTGCCTTTCTCCTGGGGGACATGAGTCCAGGGGCTAGAGTGGAATTTAGCACTGCTGGGCCCGGGCAGGAGGGCCCCACGTGTTACAAACACACAGAAAGATGTCACTTGGTTGTGGCACTCAACATGTGCATGGTGTGACCTGCAGCTCCAGCCAGACCTTTGCTCTCTAACAGCATTCAGGCTCTAGCAAATGCTTCTCCATTTGTCCTTACTGGCTTGTCCTTGAAATGAAAGGCGGCTGTGTTTTGATGTGAGGAAGTTTTGGGAGCTGTCTTGCCGCCAATATCAGAAAGGAGAATTTTGGTGGCAGAAGCCCTTAGGTGGGGAAAATACTGATTAACTTGTGAAAATGTTCCTCTCAGGTAGCATAAATCCTATTGATTCTTACCAAGTGTTATCTTCCAGAAGCGCTAAGAATCTGCTTTCCTGGCTTCTCTTTAATTTCCAATTCCTGGTGATGAAGATGTTCAGGAATTAGCTCAATATTAATATCTGTAACAATTGCAAATATCCAGTGTCTAAGGAACGTGTGCAACCCTCAATTCATACTACGCTGAGATTTGCATACGTGTATGTCTCGATGGAACTCCTGTGAGGCCTAACACCTGTTCCTCACATGAGCAGACAACCAGATAGCCTTTGGATGCTAGAACTGTGAGGCTTCATTGCAATTTAAAAATAAAGGATGCTTTCTTTTTATAAAAATGCTAAGTATGGTCAAATTAAATTTTCAGAAAATCAAATTACAACATCACTGTTATTTAAAATTTTATATTCATTCATTCTGATTTGGATTTTGCCATAAAATTTTAATGGATAGTTATAAATATTAAAATATTCTTAAAATAAATGTCAAATACAGGTAAACATAATTTTACTTGTTCATTTTCCCCCATTTTTGATGAGATCTACTCAAATGAGGCAAATTTGAATAGGGTCACATTTCACATTAATCTTCTCATCGTTGAGAATGAATGAAATGAATACAAGTCAAGATTGTGATTAAAAATAAAAAATAGGAGAGTAAAGCTTGGAAGCTGAAAAGAAACAGAAAATTGCCAAAGAGGCGATCTAATTAAATCATTAAAAACAGCAGAAAAAAAAACAAAAGTGAGGATGATTTTGTTGGACTATTCCATATAAAATTTTTACACCGAACCTTACAAATTATTTCTTTAGTGAAGATTTAATTAGCAATCAAAAGAATGAAAGTGTAAAAGGGAATTGTTCGTATCACATTTACAACTCAGAAGCCCTGGATGCAGCTCGTGCCTGTCTAGGAGACACGAAGAAAATGACATTCATGAAATTAGCCCAGTGGGAGGAGAATGATGAATGGAAACTTTGGGAACTTTACTGTGCTTGTGGGAGGCTGGTTCTGGAAAATTGCCCATCATGTCCTCCTCACCGCAGAAGAGTATTTCCTTAAAACACAGTCCCATCCAAATGAACGGCTATAAATTTTGTTTCGATGAACGTGGCAAGATAATTTAATATTTCATCACATACCACCATTCTTTCATTTGGAGAAAGAACTTGTAGAAACTGGCTTCTATATGTTAAGTTCAAAGACCATATTTGTTCATTCAGTACCAATTACAATCAATCTTTTAAGATCAGCTTTGGGGGAGGAGGTTATTTACAGCCAGAAGAGGTCAATCACTTGTACACACACACAAAAATCACCCAAGCAATTGTTCAAGAGAGAAAGGCAGCAGACATTTAGTGGTATTTAACAAAGACAAGTAAACACCAATACAGAATATTGGTGAGATATTTTTAAAAGAAAAATATTTATGTGCCCAATATTTAGCCAAACAAAATGATGCTTTTCATGGTAATAGCTATCTTTACGGAAAACAGTGGAAGGTTGTCTGGGTTTTATATAAATGATTTAAACATTTTCTGCTAGAATGATTAAACATGAAACAGAGATTTAAAGAGAATCAAATGATCATTATTGAAGATGGAGGATTAAAAAGAGATTATTAAGTCAATGGATAATAAAATGATAAAAACATATGTAATTTTAAAAATAGAAAACATTACTCAGTTCAACTAGATTGTAGCAGAGTCAAGAGTCTTGTTGAATAACATATTTATGACACTCATTGCTAAACTATCAGAAAAAAACAGGAAACAAAAAATTAATGAATCTTTTGTTGGTTTTACACCTGTTGTGAAATATACAGGTTTTGTCTTAACTGAAGACACAGCTTCAAATTTAGCCACTGATTTAAAAGCTTATCATAAGCTTGTGATAATGATGCTAACATGATTGTCAAAGAAAAAGGTAAACAACTCTGAAATTTAGCTGCAAGTACAGAAGCGTTCTCTGAAGAGTAGTTTGAATTTTAGCAGGACGAGCCTAGCTTTGCAGTGCTGGTAGCAGTGGCATTCCTTGGAACAACTTGCAGATTATAGACATTGTTTTCAGTATAGTTCATTGTTACTGCTCAAAGGTAGAACATCCTGATGAAACACATACCAAATCTGGCTCTGCAGACACTCTTAGCCCTACAACGGGAATTCCAATGAAATGCTGTTAAAGCAACTAGATTTAATTTAGACAAGATATGAAATACATTAGTAGAATTAAGCCGAACAATATAAGATCCTCAAAGAACAAATCTTGGTCTTTGGCAGAAAGTGAAATTAATTTTGAATTTTCACTCTTCAGTCATTTATTATGAACTTTGGTTTGCTATAAATAGTGTTACCAAAGAGTTACAAGGACAGAAGCAAAAACAATCAAAACCCTGAACCATTAAAATGGTTTGGTTATTTCACTTTTAAAGGGATTCTAAAAAGGTATTTAAAAATGTAGAGAAAATTGTCATTCTCAAAAAAATTGCATGATAAATATGCAACAGAAGTACTATTCCAGGAAAATACAAGTGAACCCAAACAATGAAACAAAAACATTTGTATGACTGTGGAGAAGATTCAATAATATACAATCTGGAAACTGGTTTCTATAGACTGTTTTCTGGCCATTCTAGATTAAGGATCTTGATCAGGGAGAAGTTTGAGCAAGTAAACCCACATCTTGCTATTTTCAGTTTTCTTTATAATAACCCAGTTCAGAAAAATTAAAAAAGAAGAACCCATGAAAATGCCATATTGATCTAGACATTGTAAGGAAAGCTAAAAATGACTATATAAGTCATAAATATGTTATTCATATAAGGACAGCAGTTTGTGTAATAAAATGAAAATATTTTGTATGTCCAGTAACAACATGAAGTTATCATACGTGACCACATTACAATATTTGAGTGTGGTATGTAAAATTCATGACTCATTTCCAATCTAAGTATTGCTTTGAGAATTGTACTGACAAGTCCAATGGTTGTTACCTGAGCAGTGTTTGCCTACATTAAAATTGCCGATTTTGGCATCTATAATTTTAGATTATAGCAACACAATAAGTGATTTGCTGAAATGAAGGACAAGACAGAGAATTTATGGAATAAGTTTATAATAGTTAATTATGGTGTATCTTTTTTACATTGCCCACCTGAACATCGTCAGCTCACCGAGACGTGCAGACATATGCAATCAGTTATCTTTGATAGTTTGCCAACTTTTAGTCATACAAGAACCATAGCTTTGCACACATTTTTCAATTTTGATGTTATGAAAGTTATATTTGTCAAGGAAGGAGGAAGGGACAGACAGTATTTAACAGTTTTTAGCTTGATTTATAACTTTCAAATATTTAGACATATGGTATCATGGGTGGGCTTGAATGCTGGGCTCACTTCCAGGTGGATGTGCATGTAGCTCGGAGGAAAAGGTCTGGGAGCCCACACCTGGAGGGAAGATTAGGAACTTGGGGCAGAACTGAGAATTCGTACACAGCTGAAGTTAGTGTAAACCCAGTGCTCCTTGGGTTGCAGATAAGCATGTCTCACGAGAGCAGTTCTCAATCTCAGTTGCCTGTTAGAATCGTCTGGGAAAATTCAACAATACTGATGCCTGGGTTCCACTCTCAAGACAGCTTCTGATTTAGTGGTCTAGGTGGAGTTCTGAGCATCAGCATTAAAAAAAAAAAGGTTTCCCTAGGTGATTCTAATGTGTATCAGTGGCTTGGAGTCCTGAAAAAGTTCAAAGAACTTTGCAGGCAGGTCACCCTGTAGCCCAATGTTGGTTGTGTGGTGTCAGGCCTGGGTCACCTTAAAGTTGGACGGGGCTGGACCAAGAGGCTGTCATCAACGGAGACAACCAGTAAGCCTTAGTTTCACTCATTCAACTGACGTTTATTCCACTTCTAAACTATTTTAGGAACTGAGGACACATAAAGGAATAAAACGTGAATTCCAAAATTGGGAACAGATGTGTAAACAAAATTAATCAAGTATTACAAATATTTTGGTAAAGGATATATGGGGTAGGGTGGCGGTGCAAGTCCATACGGGAGTAAGGATAGATAAAGGAGGTCTCAGTTGAGTCTTGAAAGACGTGGGGTCATGACGGGGTGGCTGGGGCTGAGGACCAGGAGTTTGTAGAGAGACTTCTTGAACCGGGCAGGATGAGAATCCCAGATACTTTGAGTGCAGGAACAGACGCAGGAGCGGAAACAGGAATGTGGGAAGGCCTTGCTAGGGTGACTGACTGGTTTCTCTTTGTCCTGGAACCACTTTCAACAGACAGTGGATGTATTCTCTGAGCAGCATCTTAGAGCGTCTTTAAATGGGGGTTATAGGAAGGGTTTCCAAGAGGTTTAAAGGCATGGGAAGGGAATCTGTTTCCAGATCCTTAACTTCTATATGTATGTTTCCTAAAGTTTCCCCATTGAAAAGCAGGCAATTGAAGCACCCTCTCAGCAGCTTCAAGCTCTTTCTCCCCTCCCACAATCGCCTTCCACGCTTCCCAGAGGCAGGCAGGACTTCTCACCCCCTCGGACTCTCCCTGTGGTGTGCTGCCCCAGTGTGTAACCTCAGAGGCCCCCAATAAAGGGATTACTTGAAACACTTCCAGGGGCCTCCTTTAATGATTAATTAAAGAGCCATAAACCTGCCTTCTGGTTTTGTATCTTAAACACATTTCTCTGAAAGTTAAAGCATAGTGTTGGAAAAGGGTATTTTGACCTATTTTGTGATGTTTGAATTCTAATATAGTGTAGAGTGGGGGCAGTTGGACTGAAGGCAAAATTCCTTTAATGATCAGTCTTGCCTTCTCCCACCCCAGACTACTGTCAAAGAATGAGTCCCTCTTGAAGGCGATTTCTAGAAGAGAGAAGCCAAGACAGCATGAAAAATATATGAAGTGCTAAAATGGCTATTTTCAAGTGTTTAACACAAGCAATTCCTTTCAGCTGTTCTCATACTCATTCTAGCAGGCCTTATGGGCTAGGAAAAGAGCCCCACGTTTAACCAGCGCAAGTAATTAATGATGCTGATTCTTTTAAGCTTTCCTGGTATTACCAAATTATTCAAGATACAGTTGAAAAAATACGTGGGTAAAACTTGTGATTTATTTCAGATTGTTCCGAGTTAGTCAATAAATTACTCAAAATCTATATTCTCAAATCAAATCATCAGTTGATTATACCTAATGCTTATCTCATTTCATCTTATTAAATATTTAATATTTTCTATCACTACTAATAAAAATACAAGTTATATGCTAGCTGCTAAACTGATTGGTTTTGTTTTTCAGTTGTGTATATCTTTCTCGGTCTTTACATGGGTAGGAAAAGTTTGATCATGTTGTTTAATAATTTCTGAATTTTAAATGTGGAATTTTATTTATGTTTTATCAAAGGCTGAATGCAAGAACTTGATAACACACACATACATTGAAGGAATACTATTATTTTGATCAGACATCTTGCCTTGTGCAAAACAATTTTTGCTACTCATTACTTTCCATTATCACAAATTAAGGAAACAGAAATAACACATTTATTAACCATCTTGTTTCACAACTTTTAAAACCAGGGGTAATTAATTACATAGATTTACATAACTTTAATGTTGACTGTTACTTCCCATAAATCAGTTGAGCTTAATCGATGGGTCCAATGTTTTGATCAAAACATAAAGAAGAAGCACAATGACATTAAATTATTTTGTTAGAAATTATTACACTGGTAAAAATATGTTGAGATTACCACTATCTCCATTTTCCTAAACCTTTTAAAGTATATTGACTTGAATAAGGTGATTCTAAGTGAGAGGGTAAAATGAATGCTTGTGAGCCATTTGATAAGTCTTGGGAAAGCTTTTTCATTATACTTTTCAGAAAATGAAAAAGCAAATGACTACTGCAAGATAGCTGGCTTTTAGTTCTTGTCAGTTTGATTTGACACCTGTTCATCATTAAAAATGAGTTTGGGAGAATGTCACTGTCATCCTTGGCATGTAACTCAGGAGTTGTTCAAAGAAGTGACATTCTAATAGCCAAACTCCTGGTTCTAGCCATCCACTAATATGGACAAGTTTCTCAGTGCTTACTTCTATTAAACTGAAAAAGAGAACAGAATTGATTCTGAAATTCCATCTTTGTGGCAATGGACACATGGAAAATTAAGACAAGTTCTTAAGAAATACATTTCTAATGAATTTTTACTTTTTATGTAACGTATTAATGTTTTGATCAATTGTGTACCAAATAATAATATAGTGACAACTCAATGGAGGAATATTTTTAGCACTTAGCCTTAGGATCACAAGGCATTTTTTAAGAATTAAATTTAAATTATGTATTTGTTGTAAGAAGTATGATATGATGATGATGATGAATAAGACTTTCAACCATCAAAATATTACATTAGGGTAAAATTCAGTGGGGGAAGTAATTGGAATACAAGTTCCAGCAGAAAAGGGAATGAGAAAAAATTTCCATCCATTAAATACTAGGCTGATTATGCAGCTTTAGAAAAGTTTTTAAAAGTTATTTGAAATTATATAGTAAAGTTAATTATTTTTGGTGGACAATTTTAAAAGTTCTGTTAAATGTATGGTGTCCTTTAATCACAACCACAGTAAGAATACAAAACCAACCCATCACTAAGCACCTCTGCAGCCACTCCCTTCTTCTGCCCCTTTGTAGGCAGCCTGCTGCTAACTTCCCCACCCCTGGCAGCTGCTAGTTGGGTCCTGAGTCACTATAGTTTTGCCTTTTCCAGAAGGTCATACAAGTGGACTCACGCAGTATGTATTCTTCGAGGTCCCGCTTCTTCCACTCAGCGCGATGCACCGGCGAGGCGTCCGGTGGGTGTCAGCAGTGCGCGGTTCTGTTTGTTGCGGAGCGGTATCCAGTTGCAGGGTGTAGCACCGTTCACCGATCCACTCACTCACTGAAGAACACCGGGGTTGTCTCCAGGTCTGGTTATTATGAGTAAGCCTCTGTAGACCTCGCTTTTGTTTGTTTCGTTTCTCTTGGTTAAATGCTAAGAAGCAGGATTGCTGGTTCATATGAAAAGTCTGCGTTTAACTTTAAGAAACTGCCCAATTGTTTTCCAAGGTGGCTGTACCCTTTTGCCTTCCCACCAGCACTGTGTGTATGTGTGGTTATTTTCTTTTAAAATTGTAATTCTCACAGGTGTGTAGTAGCAGTTCATTGTGGCTTTAATTTGTATTTACCTACTGCCTAATGATGTTTAGGATCTTTTTGTGTGATGATTTGGCACCCACATATCTTCTTTAGTGAAATATCTGTTCAGGGCCTTTGCTCATTTTGGGGGCGATTTCCTGAGTATTCATACTTCAATCACATGTTACATCCTTCCCTTCCCTTTTTTTCTTGATTGATGTGCAGCAAGAAGAGCTAATGTTTGTGTAGCAGCTAACAGTTTGCAAAGTGCCGTCTGTGATACATCACTTTATTTAATGCCACTCTAACCCCAAGGCTCTCGTTCCTGTGGTAAGGACAGGAGGGTGATGCCCAGCCCAGAGAAATTCAGAGATTTGTCCTTGTCCCCCACTGGTGAGTCTGAAAACTGGGTTTTATATCCATATCTTTGAGCTCAGATTTCCAAATCCAATAGTCTTTTCAGATACGATACCACTGTTCTTACAGTAGGCATATGAGCTTGCTCTAGAGGGCAGTAGAGAAGGGGGCATATTTTTCTAAGACCCCCGAGGGGACATAAGCGCAAAATCCCCAGGAAATGGCAACCTTGAGGATGCAGGAGCTTCCCAGCAGACTGAGGACTGAATCTGCTGGAAGAACAAAAGAGGTGCCCAGGGAGTGGGATTTGCTTGGGTAAAGGGGCTCCAAGACCCAAGGAGGAGAACACCTGCCTGCCCAGGCATTGCACCCGATGCCCGGTGCTGCCCTAACTCTGTGCCTCTTGGTGGTAGTGGGGTGCAGACTGGAGATGGCCCTGGGGAAACCCATTTGACCCTCAACAGCAGCTATTCATCCAGAGTCCTCAGTATGCAAAATGGTCTAGTTTTCTGGGCCATTCCAGAGGGAGAAGAGCCTGACTTGGTGATGGGAAGGGGAAGCAGCTTCTGGGAATGAGAAGGGCGGAAGTCTGGGCTGCAGGCTGAGCACGGGTGACCCCAGAGATCCGATGAGACGACCGTCACAACAGAATTTCCCTTGTGTTTGGGGACAGTTCCTATTTCTGATATTCTCCTCAGCAAATTTGGTGCTTGGAGCTCTAAGAAAGCGGCAGCGGTAGCAAGTGGGCTGGGTGCAAACCCCCGGCCCTTTGCTTATTCTTGTGGCCTCAGTCAAGTCCATTCACCTCTCTAGGCCCTGTTGCCTCATTTATAAAAATGGGGCTAGTGGTACTCACCCAGGTGGGTCCCCTGGCACCTTCATCTTAGGTTTTCCTAGATTGGATGCCGCATCACTGGTGACTAGCACACGACCAGACTGAACACCGATGCTGCTCAGTGAATGTTTGTGACCTACAAGTGACAGTGGGGACGCAGCAGGTGGTAGTAGAACACTGGGTCAGCCGAACCCAAGTTCAGATCCTGGCTACGCTATCTGTTACTTGTGCAAGTTACTTAATTTCCTCCACCTCTCTTTTCTTGCCTATAAAGTGGGGATAGTTAGCGTGCCTCACAGGTTGTTGTGAAGGTGGAGAGAGGACTTGCATGTGTGGGAAGCAAGCGAGAAACTCCCGCTGTGATGACCGTAGACAGCCGTGGGGAGCGCACGTGCCGGCACCCAAGTCCCTGATCTGATAAGTGACCAGCCCTCTGACTCGGACAAGTCACCTAACCCTTCTGAGCCTGGCTTTCTTATCTGTCACGTAGAGATGTTGGTGCTCCCTTGCCTCAGGACCACTGTACGGTTCAGATGAGGTGATACAGGGGCTAGTCTGCCAAGCAGGAAGCACTAACCGGATATAGAGAATGATTGTGCTCTAACCCCTGTTACTCAACCACCTGAGTGCTCGGTGGGCTGTCAGGATCCTCAGTAAGGGCCCCTGAGGGCTCAAATGCCTCTACTTTAAGGAGTTTCTTTTCATGAGGGTCTGCTGCCCCCTTGTGGGTATTATCACCAGGTTGCAAAGAATTTTCTTGGACAAGATTAGGCAGCTTGGCTCCGGGCTTCCGAGCACGGAATCCCCAGCCCCTGGGATCTGAGGCCGCAGACCTGCTCAGGGGGCTGGAGGCCACAGCACACCTGGAGGTGTCAGCTCTGTGCAAGCGGTCCTTGGCCCGCCTTCTGGCCCAGGGCAAGTGTGGACACACTCACCGGAAGAGGGTGGAATATTCCCCCAGTTTCTTCTCAGGGAGAGAAGAGAGGCTCCGGTAGCCAAAACTCAGCGTGAGGCTGGGGCTGGAGGAAACTTCGGCTCCCGGGGAGAGACCGTTGTTGTACCCGCAAGAGGCTTGGGGTCCAAGTGAAATTTCTTTTGAAAATTTCTGTGCAGAAGGCAGTTTGACCTAAGAAGTGTTTGGATTCAGGGGTCTGGTTGCCTGTGTTCAAATCCTGACTCCTTCAGGCAAAACGCTTCCCTAAGCCTCTAGGAGGGGAGACTGAGCTGCAGACGGCAAGAAGGAAGTATGCTCTTCTGTGGTGAGGAGAGGGGATCCCCTCATCTGAGAATTAGGCTTCAGAGCCCGTGGTTCTGGCTTTTTAAAAACTAAAGATGCTTGGCTCTGGGCAGCTTCTCCTTCCCTCCCTCCCTCTCTCTGTCCTTCAGACCCTGGCTGTGGGCAGCAGTAAGCTACAGTCAGTGTCCCTGTGGCAGGACTGGTGAGGCAGACAGATGTGGAGGAGACCTGAGGCTTGTGGACAAGAGCATTTGCTCAGAAGTCCACTGTGGACTCTAGACAAGCAGGAGGGTATTGGCATGCCTGCGACCACCTGGTCACCCTGGGAGGGATCACGGCCTTGTCCCCTCAAGCCCCTACCCTCTGCTCTCACAGCCAACATCCAGCACTTGGCATACACTGGCAGATGAGATGGAGATTGGAAGGCCAGGTGGTGCCGCCTGTTGTGGAGGGAGCTGGGCTGAGGCCCGCCCCCAGGGGAGGAGACCCTCTAGGCGGAAGTCTTGCGTCTGCTCTCCGTCCCAGTGCCCCGGGGAGCCTGTGTCTCTGGATGTCACGCACGGGTCCTGCAGCCGTGGCGCCAGGAGGACAGGGGCTTCTCCTGCTCCCATTGCAGAGAAATCTTTCTGCAGAGGCAGCAGGGGGGGCTCTTGTGGCCACAATGCTGTGCCCCCCCCGCCCCCAGCAGAGGTGGGCCTCGAGCCCTGGGCGGCTCTGCTCCGAGCATCTCACTGCCCTATCATTCTTCTGCTAGGAGGAGGGACACCAGGTTGGTGCTGTCTTGGGGGCCAAGAACACCCACCCTACCGAGCTTCTTTGAGGCCCTGAGGGGTGATGTTCAGCCTTTCTGCCTCTGTGGAATTTATTTCTGACACCCGCAGATGAACATTAATTAGTCCTTGTCCCAGCTGTGAAAGTGCCCTCTTTTACTGCCCAAATTTTGGAAAAGCCAAAGGTGGAGAGTGAGAAAGAGAAACTCAAAACCAGGTATAATCTGCCCGCTCACAGACAATCGGTATCAACATTCCAAAATTTTTGTTTTATTAAAAAAATATATTAGAACTGTAGGAAATGTGAAAGAATGGTAGAATGAGTACCCGTATTCCTCCCACCAGATTTACCAGTTATTACCATTGGCCACATTCCCTTCCTGTCCTCTTCTCTCCATTTTTTGTGTGCAGAAATCATAACACTTCAATATCAAATATTGAGCAGGCATTTTGCAAAGGTAAGGAACTTCTACACAGCCACAACACCCTCATCTCATCCCAGCTGAAAACTAGTGAATAATTTTATAATATCACCTAACCTACATCCTATATTCAAAGTTTCTTATTTCTCTAATTATCTCCAAAATGTCTCCTATAGTTGTGTGTGTGTGTTTAACTCTGAGCTCGAATTAAGGTTTATGCAGTGTATTGAGTTATGTCTTTTTAGTGTCTTTTAATCAAAAATAGTCCACCTTCCTTGCCATCTTAAGAAATTTTATGATATTGACTTTTTTGAAGAGTCCAGGCTGGATTTGTTGTAGAATGTCCCGCAGCTGGAGCTATCAGCTTGTTTACTCCAGGTTAGATTCAGGTTAGGCATTTTGGCAAGAATACGTCGTTGGTGATACCGTATTGCCTCTTGCTGAATTACATCAGGAGGCGCCTGGTGTGTCGCTGCCTTTAAATGCTGCTTGTGTTAAAAAAAAAAAAAAGCTGCTTGTGCATCTGAATCACCTGGGGAGATTTCTTCTATACAGATTCTTCATCTTCCACCTGGAGTTTCGGTTTCCTTGGTCTGTGGTTCCCTCAGCACATCCTCATTGTTTACAAGCTTCACAGGGATTCTGCTGGACTGTCAGGTTGAAGTCCGTGGGGGCACAGCCTTCCGATCTCTCTCTCCTGTGAATTTACACTGTCCACCCATGCCTTGTAAAGCCTCCCTCCCCAACCAGCAGAGCTGGAGCAGTGCAGCTGAGCCCCCTGCCTCTCCCTCACCTCCTCAGCCATCCTTCCACCTCCGAGGGATCCCAAGAGATGACTCACTCCAGTTCCTTTGCCCTGGGACACACACTCAGGGGCTGAGACGGACCTCCTCCTCACTCTGGGGTGTAGATGACGGTGGGTCTGACTGTGGGGTGAGGCTGGTGCCAAGGAACCTGGAAGGAACTCTTCCTGGGGATGAGGGCAGGCAACGGGCACAACATACCCACTGGGGAGAGAAGGAGGAGCTAATGTGATCAGAGCCCCTGAATTTTCCTCCCACGGCTGGAGTGACATTTCTGGAGAGATCAGACTGACATTGAAATTAAGAATTTGCAGATACTCAACATTCTGTCTTCTCATTGCAGCAGATGAGCTAGTGACACTTCCCACTCCCCAACATTAGTGTACACACACACACACTCACACTCACACATCCCTCCCACTGAGTTTATAGTGTGCGTTAACTTATAATCTCTACATCAGTGAGGACAATAGAAAGCTTTAGAGATGCTGATGTCAGCAGGGTTGGAAGTTGAAAAGAGAAATGTAGGGGATTGTGGCCTTTTGAGCTGGTGACCAGGTGTCAGGTACAGTTAAGAAAAGGGGGTCAGGAGGCATGGGAACTTGATCAAAGTGGGAGGACTTGCAGGAGCTACCACTGAGGGGAATTTGCTCCTGTGGATTGTGGGAGGAAAAGACTTGATCAGGAAGTGCTAAGAGGCATGCAAGGGCAGAGCTGCAGAGGGATGAAGACCGAGGAAGACAGAATCCAGCAAGTTTGACAGTGAGATTTAAGCCTAAAGATTATGCCAATCAAGCCAGAGTTAAAGCATGGATGTGGTAACAAGAGGCTGATTGTTGGGGCTGGGTCAGGCAGGATTCGGCATCTGGCTGTTCTCCAGGCAGATTCCTCCCTGGGGACCTTGTGGAGTAACCATTTGGAGGTCTCACACGCAATAGCCAAGCACACAAAGGTACGTAAATACTTGAATGTGTGAGCAGCTGGAGGAAGCGATGGCCCCGGGGGGCTGGGGACTCTTAAATGGAGGCAGCAGGCCAGTCCAGGCTCAGTCTTGTCCCGGAAGCATCACTCTGTCTCCACTTGGAGGTTGTGGCAGCACTGGCTGGCTGGAACTCAACTGGATCCTGGGGAAAAAACCACTTCCCATCCTCCTTAGGATCAACTGTCTCCCTGCCTGGTGTTTCTGAACTGGGAGCAGAAAGTTGCTCATGAGGTCAAGGTGGCTAGAGGTGGCCACATCAGACTAGGCAAGGCGCATGAGCGGTGGAGGAGAGGTTAGGGAGGAGAAGGGAGACCTTTATAGGCTTCCTCACCTCCCCAGGGTTGCCCATCCCACTCACATCCAAGGCTGGCTGCATAGCCGCCCTCACATGCATGGAAGCCTTTGGAAATATCACAGTCCAACTAGACACTTCAGAATATGCCACCTTGCTGTGTATCCACATACATCCACTCTCACACCTGCACACAATGCACATGCACAGACATATGCACACACAAGTTAGGACTCAGGGCCAAGGCAGGTCCAGTCCCTACTATGCTACTCATGAGCTGTGTGGCCTTGGGCAAGTTGCTTTACCTCTCTGGGCTAAAGTTGCCTCCTCTGAGAGAGAGTGAAGTGGGGTGGTCTCTGAAATCAGAAAATGTCAGAGCTGGACGAAAAGCAGGCATCATCTTCTTCCATCCCTTCATTCTACAGATGCACAATCGGAGACCAGAAGGAGCTCAGAGGGTACCACTCCTTCCATAGACCAGGGAGGAAACTGAGGCCCAGATAGGGAAAGGAAGTGACTTGTCCTGGGTTACTTTCATCCACGGACTCTACCCTGAGGAGCCAGGAGACTGTCTCCTCAGAAATCTCTTTAGTCTCATCCCTTTTCAAACTCCCAAAGCCAGACTGGAGAGAAAGGAGATGGTAGGTAGGTGGTGGAGAAATGAGAACACATGAGCTGTGAAGACCGACACTGGTTATTGGCGGGGTGAACTGGCAGGAGGCGTGAGCCTGTGGCTGTGGGCATGCTGTCTCTGCAGTGACTGGACTACAGGAGAGCAATTCTGTGTGCACACATTGGGGCCCGGAGGCAGTATTTGCTATGTGTGGGTACCAATGGATGTAACTGTGAGGTTTTGCAAGTGGCTGACATTACTATGTTCCAAATTGCTTGAGGTCAAAGTTTCAACCTTCTAAAATAGTTTTGTCCATGATCCCAAAGAACAAAGTCCACATTTTGTGTTTTTGGTGTATTCTCAGTCTGAGCCACCTAGCCCAAACAAGGAAGTTTAATCCAGATGTTTCCTGAGTAAGTTCCCATGGAGTGTTACTCCATTTCATAGAGGAGGGGTGGGTAGGATGCTTGTAAAGTACTGGGGTTGACCAAGGCAAGGAGTTTCCTTATAAGTGTAAGTCTTCTTAGGGCCTTGAAGTTTTGTGAATCTCCAGGTGAGGAGGGGGTGCGTAGCAACCCTCAAACCAGTGGACCATGAATCCTTTTCTTTGGGGCTTAGAATCTCAGGAAGACAGAATTTTATAAACCACCCTTTAGAAAACAATGTTTAAGTCCTAAGCAGTTTTTGAGTCATAAGATTAAAAAAAGACTTTCTTATTTTCAGTAATAAAAAGCTTAACTTATGCAATTGATTTTAAGCAGCATTAAAAAAGATTGTATTCAAAGATGATGACTTTACTTTTTTTTATTGAAGTATAGTCAGTTTACAATGTTGTGTCAATTTCTGGTGTACAGCACAAGGCTTCAGTCATACATGAATATACATATATTTGTTTTTTTATTCTTTTTCACCATAAGCTACTACAAGATATCAAATTTAGTTCCCTGTGCTATACAATATAAACTTGTTTATCTGTTTTATATATACCAGTCAGTATCTGCAAATTTCAAACTCCCACCCCTTCCCATCCTCTTCCCCTCTGGTAACCATAAGTTTGTTTTCCATGTCTGTGAGTCTGTTTCTGTTTTATAAATTAGTTCGTCTTTTTTTTTTAGATTCCACATGTGAGTGATATCATACAGTATTTTCCTTGCTTTTTATGGCTTACTTCACTTAGAAAGACATTCTCCAGGGCCATTCATGTTGCTACAAATGGCGTTATTTTATTATTTTTCATGGCCGAGTAGTATTCCATTGTATAAATATACCACAACTTCTTTATCCAGTCACAAAGATGATGATTTTAAGTAAATATCAAGACCCTGATATTTTTTCAGTGATCATTAACATTTGTGATGAGACAGCATAGGGTTTGTTCCTCATTCCTCTGATTGGTTTTAACACTCAATGTTTATTCTTGTATTAACTTGGAAATTTAGCATGCATGTGTAACTTAAATTCTCCCATTAGTATTTGTACTCTTCTCCCCAAACAACTCAAGGACTTGAACGTGCTCTAACTCCAATCTTCCCTCCTGAGCTATATGCTTTTGCTGTCTAACATCTTAGTTTTGTCATATGTTTAGAAACCCCTAAATTAGACATTACAACTGTTGTTTTATATATTAGTGTTTGTATGGATTTGTTCACATGTTAATAACTCTGTTTGCTTTCTTCATTCCTTCTTGCATCTCAGATGTTTAAGTTTTCATCTTGAGGGTCTGTTGCTAACAATTCTGCTTTGCTTTGTCTACACTTTTCTTTATTTCACTTTACTCTAGAAGGAAAGTTTTGTTTGGTATTAAATCTAGGTGCTTTTTTTTTTAATCTCCAAAGTCTAATTCCTTCATCTATTAGGTGTGGACAGTAAATATCTTCTTTAATGACTACATCAAGAGGTTCTTGGAAGGACCAGATGGCATAATGACTAAAAAGCTTTCAGCAATAAATGTCAGATGTTTTGTTCGTTCTCTGCTCCATGAGAAAACTTTGAAAGTTGTGTAAGACAGAACTAACTTTCTCAGCGAATGGGCTCTTTGCCAAAATGTCCTTGCAGTGTTTCTTGACTTTATTTTCATTACTGTCCTTGTAAGGAGACTTCTTAGGTTATTTTTCCCTAATTACCCCTCCCCCATAAAATGTACTACTACAGATATACCGCATAGCCATTAGGCACTATATGTGAATCTGTGCTTTATATACAAAAAGAATAAGGTTCTTTTGTCTCCCCACTTCTCCTTCCCCTAAGAACCAATTTTTGCTCCGTTTGGGGGTCGCATCACCTATGTTGACAGTGCATGTCCTAGTGGCATTAGAAAATTGGCAGCATTTTTAAGCCACAGCATTGCCTAAGCATTAAGGATCAGGCTTCGGATGTGTGTAGATGTGGCCCTGAAACCCTGCTCTGGCACTGACTAGCTGCGGCACATTGGGCAGAAGTTACTTAACTTCTCTAAGCCTGTTTAGAGTTGAAATACGGTAACAGCCGTTACATGAGCATTTAATATCAGATCTGGAACACAGTAACTTTTCCATAAATGTTACTAGCAAACAGTTCCAAATGAGTCTATATTCTTTAACATTTCTCTTTTTGTCTTTTCATTACAAAACCAAACATACATGTTTTTAACGTATTAAGGCATTAAAGAAAACTAAGTTATCCAATTCCACCCAAGCCCCCACACCGTTAAAGGGAACTCCACGGAGGAAGAGCCTCTGAAGCTCCCTGGCTCAGTGGCCCAGGGGGAAGGAACACTCCCCAGGGGGGCCTGAGCGGAGCCCTGGGGCGCGGAGGCAGACAGAGTTCCTGGCTGACAGGTTTCCAGGGCAGCTATGCAGAGGTTACCACCAACTCCAGCCTCCTCTGAATACAATGCAGGAAATTCCCCAAAGATCTGAAAGAAGTAGCCTGAAGAACTACCTTTGTCTAGGACAGTGGTTCTCAAAATGTGTCCCTGGACCGGCGGCCCGTTAACATCACTGAAGAATATATTAAAGCTTCAAATATTTGGGTCCCCATTCAGTTCTACTGAATCAGATCTTCTTGGTTTGGAGACCAATGTGAATTTTAACAAGCCCTCCAGGTAATTCTGAGGCCCTCTGACATTTGAGAACCATTGCTCTGGAACAAGTGTTCCCTCCCACGATGTCTCCCAGAGGGCAGGGTTGCAAAAGTTTTGCTAAGAGAGGGGCCTGCAGAATCCCTCTGGAGGAGAACCAGGGTTGGAAGTTTCGAAGGCTTTGAGCCAGAAGTTAACTGTTGAATGCTTGAACATTCCTGGGAGACCACTATTATGGCTGGATTCTGTTCCAAAGAAGCTGTTACTTTGAGTTCAGTTTGGAGCTCGAATTTAAACACCAACAAAAACATGGCAGTGTGCTTGTGTATTGAGGATCTTTTTCTGCAGAATATTATGTTTTCTTTCTACATGAAACTCAAATGTCAAGCTCACGCTAATGTGTAGTTTAGATACAGGGTCTATTGTATGTTTTGGACCAAAATATTTCACTAGTCCAAGGCTAATTTTGAGCCGGTCAACCTAACCCAGTTATCAGAATGTTCTAAATTAGATGTCTAAAGTTAAGGCAGTTGAGCCAATAACAGAGTTTAATTTCTCTGCTTTGTTCTTTACAACAAAAGAAAAAAAAATCAGTGGGATATAAGCCACTCTCCTTCCACCAACTTCTAAACCTTGCAGAAGAGAGACTGGTCAGTTAAGAATTAGAACAGGCTATGTTCTAACAGGCTATGTATAACAGGAAACTCAAGATGGCAGTGGCTTATACACATAAGGGTTTTATTTTCTCACATCAAAGAAGTCTGGAGGAAGGCAGTTCAAGGCCCATGGTTATCAAGATTAAGCTCCTTTAATATTTCTGCCCCATCATCCTAGCTTGTGGCCGCCATCCTCAGTAAAAGTCACCTCACTCCCAGGAAGCAGGACTGAGGAAGAGGGAAAGGGGGAAGGGAAAAGGGGAGAAGGGAAAAGGGGGCCGGGGCTGCCTTCACTGTGCCTCCCAGGAAGTCCCACACAGAACTGTCTCTTACCTCTCATTGACCAGAAAGCTAGTTGCAAAGGAGTCTGGGAAATGTAGTTTTATTCCCAAAGGCAATGATCCCAGGTCTCAATCAGGGTTCTGTTACTAAGGAAGAAAGGGGGCTGGAGGGTGTAGTAAAGCAGAAAATAACCGGTGCCCTGTGTGAGACTGGTTCTATTGATGTACAGCGTCTTGCAGGAGCTGAGGAGAGGGCACTTTATAAGGGCTGAGACTTGGCAACAGCCTAAAGCAATAGCATCCACATAACCCTGAGACACAATCCTGCTCCTCCGCTTCTTCCAGGAGGGGAGAGAGGGGCTCCCGTGCTGAGCTGTGCTCCAGGAGCATCTCCATCCATCCCCAGGAGGAAGACGCAGTCTTGGCCTCTCCCTCTCCTAATTCCCTGACAGCTTTGCAGATGATGTTTGCGTGCCCGCTCCCTCCATGTACGTATCTCAGATCCTCACTGCCCTTCCACTGTTTCTATTTGACAAATGAAGAAACTGAGGTTCAGGGAAGGTAAGCAGCATTCTTGGCTGCAGAGCTACATGTTAGAGCCAGGTGTCTCAGGGTCCCCTGTGTCGTGGTGGGTGCCCCTGACCTTCTTGGTCTCCTTCTATCTCCTGGCTGAGCCTGAGCCCTTAGACAAAGCTGCGGGGGGAGCTCTGCCAGGATTTCTGGGAAGCTTTAATGGGATAACAGTGCATCTGACAATAGGACAGTGTGTCTTTTCTGGAGTGTGGGGGGAGAGGTTACAGTTGAATAAGTTCTTCGGGGGCAAAGTGTGTGAGGGATGGGGTAGATACAAGGGCAGAGGTGCTGAGGAACCCTTAGCTTTGGGGAGGGGCTGTCTGAGAGAGCCCCTCTGACAATACTGCTGAAGAGCAAAGTCATCAGCCATTTCCAGTCCTATGTGGGCATCCTCTCTCAACTCCTTCCTCCCTGGGATGAAGGACACTCCTCCCACAGGTTGCTGGAGCTTTGGGCTTGTGGTCTGGGGGAAATCTGGAGCCAGGTGGATACTCTTGATCACAAGGATTTCACTTCCTGGTGATGTGAGTCTTTGGGCCTGGAGACTACTCAGAGTCTCAGTAATCAAAGCCTTGGGCCTGGAGGGAGACTCAGCAGAATTGGGCTTTAAGAACTAGAATGTAGGAGGAGGGAATGGTTAAATGAATTCAGGTATGAAAGACTGTGCAGTAATTAAAAAGAAATAGAGATATAGACATAAAAAATCAGATGTACTGTAAAATGAAGAAAACAAGTTGTAGGCTAAATTAAAAAACATAATAGAAAATAACTTTCTTCCAAATGCACATGTATGAAAGTGTACCAAAAAGGTGCTTTGGGATTCTAGCAAACCAGTAACTGCCCTGACCATCACAGGGTTGTTGTGAGTGTTAAATGAGATCATATATGAAAACGCTTTGCAAAAGTTAAAGCAGGGGATGAGTGGAAGATACAGAATAAGAAACTATACTGTGCCATTACATTCTTGCCCTTGTTCGCAAAGTGAAATTGGAATAAGGAAGGAGAAAATTGAGAGTTTATTATAGGACAGACACTGTTCTCAGCACTTCTCATCATTACCTGCGTGCATTACAACCCTATGAAATAGGTATTATTATCATCCCTACTTCAGTTGAGGAACTAAAGAATTTTAAAGGTAATTTCCATGGTCATTCAGTTAGCAAGTTAGTCATAACTTGAACCCAGGTTCTGACTCCAGAGAGCTGTTGTCAGTAGTGGTAACATGTTGAAGCACCTTGGACACATTCATAGTAAAAAAAAAAATATGTATATGTATTTATATATATATATATATATATAACTATATATATACACAATAACTATATATACAACTGTAACTCTATATATGAAAAATGTATATAAATATAAAAATATAAATATACATTTCTTATATATATTTTACCATCCTCTTCGTGCAGCAGTTTTGAGGAAGCCAAGATTTAAGCTTCCAATAATAAGTATGTGAAACTGATTCTAAACACCATTGAAAACTTATTACAGACTTGTGCCAGGCAAAGGAGTAATAGACGCCAACATTTGCTCAGCATTTGCTGTGTGCAAGATACGCTTCTAAGTGCTTCACAAGCATTAATTTAATGCACACATTTTTGGCAGGAGGTACTATTGTCCCCGTTTTTCAGTTGGTAAAAGCGCTGCAGAGAGAGTTTAAATAACTTGCTCAATGCAAAGATGTTTAAAATTCGGTCTCGACCCCAGTCCAATGTGGGAGTAATAAATAAAACAGTGCAATAAATGCTGCAGTGTGGTATTTACAAAGTTCCAAAGGCGCTCAGAGTGGACCAGTCCCCGCAAGGAGATGTGAAGACTTTGTGTGGGATCCTAGCAGGAGGAGGTGAGCGAAATTAGAGCACGTGGAAAGCCCTGGGAAAGAGTAACTGTGGCCCCAATGTAAAGTTCTGGGTCAGAACCCAGTCCGCTGCCCATTGCAGCGCCGGCAAAATCCTGGTTGCCGCTGTCTTTCGCAGAGTCCCAACCTACAGAAGCGAACATTCTAGCAGGGGCCGGGTTCAGCCTCCGCTCGCGGCTGGGTCCACGAGGAGTCCGGCCTCGCCTTGGCCCACGTGACCGGCAAGCGGCAAACTGCGCTCCTGATAGGCTGAAGGGTAAGGGACCGCCTGGAAAGTAGAACGATGATTGGTGGACACGTAAGAGGACTATCCGGATTGGTTACCGCCTTCTCCGTCGTACGCGGGCTGGGCAGAGACTCTTCACCTAGAGAATTTTTCAGGTAAAAATGTCTGGAGCCCTCTGTACCCGCTACAGACTCCTGTGGAGACGTTGCATCAAGTGTCCGTCAATGCCCCTTAAGAGAATTATCCGGTCGTTCTTCCCGGCTGTTCCCGCGGTGAGCGCTGCGCAGTCACAGAGCTTCTGGTTGGCTGCTGTGGGATGGGGCGGGCTAGACCGGAGCCGCGCAGCGTGTGGCCGAGCCGGGTTTCTCGCCGTTCTCTCCAGCCCAGGGCGGTCGGCGCCCCCAGGTGGTCTGAAGAGGTAACGCGTCTTCAGTCTCCGACTTGCTACTCGGAGGCTGTGCTTTGTTCGCTTGGCTCCCAGAACCGAAAGCCTTAAGGCCTAGGAAAAGACCTAGGTTCAAATGGAAATCGGCCATCCTGGTTGGGAGTGTAGGCTCTCAGGGCTGACTGCCTGTGCTCGGTTCCAGCTTTACACTTAAGTCAGTTTCCTTTCTTTCCTGCCTGGGTCTCATCTATGAAATGGGTCTCATCTGTAATACCACCTCAGAGGATGAGTGTGCAGTTTCAGTTATTAATATGCTTAAGGTTCGCACAGTGCCAGGTACAAAATAGGTGTTTAATGAACGACAGCTGTGGACATCTGTGAACTGGTTAGGAATGAGTGTAGTGGAGTTTGAAAGACCAGCCATTAATTCCCAAATTACCTGATGTCTCTCTCTCTCTCTCTCTCTGTTTCCTCATCTGTAAATGGGACTAACAATAGCACCTGTTTAATGGGATTGTGGATTAATTGAGATGATACTGATAAAAATACCCAAATGTATATAGTAGGCAGTAAATGCTGACTCATGTTATTATTATCATTTACTATTATGGTTACTATTTCCCTTCTTCCTTCCCCAGGCAAAAGGTCATTTTAGTCCACGTTGGACCCTCCAAAAGAGGAATAGTGGTTTACTTTGCCTGGAATTAGAGTCTGTAAATTTATGACATTCACATGTATGAAGACCAGACTTGGAAAATCTCAACATCACAGTCCTGCCCATCTTTCCCATCACTCATTTAGGCACTGTATTTTTAAGCCCCAATTGGTGCCAGAGAAGAACATAACATTATAATCATTAACCCTTTGGTACAGGATTGGTTTACTGGAGTATCTTTTAAGTTGACTCTAGTGTTGAACAGTATTTTGAGGGCAGGGAACACAGAATGACGTGCTGCTGGGGTAAGAGAAGGTGTCAAGGGTCTGAAAGTGAAGGACCTAAGTCAACCTACACTCGAGGTTGAGCCTGTGATGGGACTAATGATGGTGAAGTGTGTGGTGGGGTTTGGGTGCAGGGCAGCCTGGAATCCTTGTGAGTCATGGGAAGAGCACTGGACTGAGACTTAGAGGTTTGAAGTCTATATATAATTCAGTCTCTCTGGCTGTGTGACTTTGGATGAGGCATTTATATTTTCTGATAATTAATTTCACAGTTAGTAAAATGGAAATGGATTCTCTTGATTGGTGCCTGGCACATAGCAAGCAGTCTATTACCATACTAGTTATTGTTGTTATTATTGTTTTAATTCATCTTCAAAAGTAGGTTGAAGATTATGGAAAAATACAGTCTGTTAAGTTTTTATATTCCAAGGATCATGTATACCTGAGATCACCAAATTAGCAGTTGGGGCATTGGCAAGGATAGTCCACCTTGCCTTTTCCACTTTCTCCTTGTTACTTCCTCTTCCCTGTCTACTAAAAAGTCTGTTTAGCAAGGGAAGTCCCATAAGTGACCCAGTTTAATGAACTCTTCATAATTCTTTGCATGCCTCCCTACCTGCTATAAGTCTGACCACCTCCCATCATCTGTCCCACATACTCCTGTCCCTTTTGGCCTATAAGATGCGACTCTAGCTAGAGCTTAGGCCCTGTGCATGGTGATCTCCATGTACCTTGGCAGCCAGGATCCTGGGGGTCTTACTGGGGTGAATGACTTAGTAATGGGAAGCCTAAGGGTTGGGGTGGTACTTCTGGGAGCAGGTGTGATGGGGGTGGGTGGGTAGGACAGTTGACATCGTCTCCAGTCATCCAGCAATGATTTTTTTGGTGTGATCACTATATTCTAGTCACTCTGAGGTCTATATCTCTTCCATTCTGAACATGTATGTAGAATACTTCTCAGTTAAAAATAAAAAAAGAAGCAGAATTTTTAGGGGGAAAATCTGGGGCTTTTGTGTTGGACAGACTTACATTCTGATCTAGTCCTTTACTGTGCAGTCTTAGACAAGTTGCTTATTTTCATAGTTTTCTTATTTATACAGTGAGGGCTAATGAGGACAGTAATCAGCAGTGAAAAGGAATGAAGTATTGACAGATGGAATAACATGGATGAATCTCAAAATAATCATACTGAGTATAGGATGGCAGGCATCACGATTACTCACTATATGATCTTACTTATGTAAAGTATAATTTTATGATTATATTTATGATCTATTTAAATTCTAGAAAGTGTACACTACTCTGTAGCATCAGAAAGCAGACCAGTGGTTTTCTGGGGACAATCAACTGGAGAAGGGTGGAGGGAGGATTACAGAGGGCACAAGGAAACTTTTGTAGCTGATGGTTTTGTGGGTGTATACATATATCAAGACCTATTAAATTGTACACTTTAAGTGTAGCTTATTATATGTCAGTGCCTCAATAAACTTATCAAAATGGGGATAATAAAATCTATTCATACATAGTTGTGATGTTTTACTGAAAAAAAATGCTAAAGTTCCAGGAACACCACAAGCAATCAATAAAAGGTATTTTTTGTTTTCTCCCATTTTAAAAAAACAATATCAAAGCATTAGCTTTAGCATCATATACTTATATGACAAGGTCTGTAAGTGGGCACCAACACCTCAGATAATACAGGGTACAATTTTTCTGCCCTTTTTTGGGATTGTGGATAATATATATATATAGAGAGAGAGATTTGAGAGAGTCATTCTCTCAAATATATACATATGTATATTTAGAATTTGGATGAGCTAATCATGAGAGAAACTTTGAACAGTGCCAGGCATGTAGTAAACACTGAAGTTTTGGGACTACTATTATCATTATTACAGATTTGACAGACAGAACACAGAGTGATTGATCAGTAAGTATTGGTAGTAATTGCAGTTATTCTGTTGCTAGATTCGATGGACAGGAGAGACTTGTTAAAAGATCAAGGAAGTTAATTTCAAAAAGAGTTTGCCTTTCCTGAGACTCCTTGATGGGGCTGGATTTTTACATTTGGTGACAAATTGTGACAGAAACCATATGGAAGAAATTTGGTTAATGTCTTTTTCAGGAATATAATAACTCATCATAACTATTAATAAAGATAATATTGAAGATTTCTGATGTATTTAAAGTGATCAGTGAGTTCAGATGGGAATAAATGGTCCGTAGTCCTAACAAAGTGGTACTAACATTTGAGAGACATATCTTAGTGTTAGACATAAGCAGCTCTGGAGAAGCTTGTCAAAATGCAGATTTGCGATGCCTACCTATAAAGATTCTGACTCAGTGACTCTGAGATGGGCTAGATTTCTGTATTTTAATGCGTATACCCAGTTGCTTTTGTTACATTAGGCTGTAGACCATACTTGGTGAAGCAGCTGCTCAGACATTTGAGACCTTGGACAGCTCCTGATGATGCTAGCTCAAGGATTTCAGGACGTAGGACAGCACCCAGCACTCCAGCCCCATACACAGTGAGAAATGAGCTCCACATCTCTATGGGGTTTGCCCATTTTCCTAGAAGGTAAAAAACGAACAAACAACAACAAACCCCACCCCCCAAACCCCAGGGTTTCTTAAGAATGCACTTTGGGAATCTGAAAGTTCTTGTTCCTGGTAGCAAATAAGGAGAAGGGGAACATGGTACATTCTATAGTAGAAAATATTTGAGTGCTTTACTTGGAAATTCTGGGGCAGTGGGGACACAGGTAGTCATCTGAGACCCTCCCTGAACTTGGTTATGCAAACTTGCGAGGAAGATTACACACATATATTTTACTGGGTGGGGAAATTAACTTTGTCTTAATTTGGAGGATGAAAATATTCTGGATCAATTAATTTGTGTACTTTTATGTACAATTTATGTACTTTGACAGATCTCTTAAGATTTGTGTGGGTGACTATTTTATTTAAGTTCCTCCTTGTTATTCAAGCGCCTAACAATCATCTGTATTGCTTCAGCTATGACAACATCAATGAAAACAAGCACACAAACACTCCCTGAAGATACCCAATTGTGATTATCTCAAGCCGTAACTTGACGTACTCTCAGGTGTTATGATGAAGGTCCATTAAAGCTGGTACAGAATTGGATGTATCTCATCTTGGCTAATCTGGAAACTTTATATTACCAAAATATTATCTTGCTCTAGGCCAGAGTTAATGTGGGAAATGAGAACATGTGGGTGATTAAGGAGTTCTCGTTATTTTCATACATCATTTGATCTTTAAATGTCCTTTTCCTTAATGGCTTTACAAGCAGACAAGTCAGTGGTTATGGAGTGTTGAGTTAGCTAATATTTGCAGCAGGTTAAACTGTTTCTGCAGACAAGGCAAAGAGTATTAGCAAAATTTCACTTAAAATACATTCCCAAAAGCAACTCTTAATAGTAAGCAAACCATCCCACATTCGTCATATGTGGCCTGTCTGGTGGTAGTCTGTAGCTTAATGTTCTATATACATAATGTATGTAAAGAGAAAGTCATTCTCTCAAAGGCATAGCTGATTTGAATTACCTGTCCTGAAAGGTATTGTTTTTTTTGCTGTGGAAAAGACTATCTTGAGTCAGAGCCAATAAGACATGAGCTGCTCGAGAGGAGGGAGCAGAGCTATTAATATGCTCATCAGCTCCTCAGGAGACTAAGGGTATGCATTTGGTACAGAGTTTGTATCCATGACCCTGACATTTTTCTCTCTATGAGGAATAATGAGATAGAAATTAATGACTCGAGGCTCTCAGCAACTCAGCAAACCTTCTGAACTATCTGTGCTAATTTCAGAGTAAAGATAACTCAGGTAGTTTCTTTTCTTGGCTTCTATGACACCAGCTTCTCACGTTTGATTCCCCACCTTCAATCTCACTGGATGTGCTCTCTTTTAATCTCTTGACTGGCTGCATCTTTATTGCTTGACCTCCAGGCTCTTTCCTGGGTCCTCTTCTCTAGCTACACTGTCTCCCTGGCAGATTTGGTTTAGTCCCATAATGTTAATACCATCTGTATGCAGATGACCCCCAAATGTTTGTTTCCAGGCTTGACCTTTCCTTGAGCTGCAGGCTCATAAATCAAACAGCCTACTTGATGTCAGACTGCCTCCCTGAGTTGGATGTCTAACAGGCGTCTTAAATGCAGTGGGCCCAGACAGAACACTTTATCTTCATCTTTTCCTTCTTTCTAAACTGTTCTTCTCCCACCTCTTCCTTGGAAAGTGACATCACCTTTTTCTAGTTTTTAAAGATAAAAACATGGGGGGGGGTCATTCCATTCTTTCCTCACTTGTCAGATCCAACCTCGGGGTCATTCCATTCTTTTCCTCACTTGTCACATCCAGTTAATCAGTTCCATCTCCAAGATATGCTCCCATATACTCACTTCCTTCCATTTCCACAACTGTCATCTCCAGGTTAAACAATCAACATATCTCATCTGGACTGTTTTAATAGTCTCTCAACTAGTCTCTCAGCTTCGGTTTTTGTTGTACTCTAATCCTTTCTCCAAATAGAGCAAAAATAAATGATAAATCAAATCATATCACCTCCCTTCTTAATACTCACCAATAGTTTCTCTTTGAATTTAATATAAAATTCAGACTTACTTATTTCCATGGCCTTTAACACTCTCCATGATACCATCACGTCCATCTCCCTAACTCAGCTTCTCCTATTCTCTCTTGCTTTCTCTGCTCCAGGCACATCAGCCTTCATTCAATTCCTTAAATACTCCTAGTTCATCCCCACCTCAAAGCTTTGCACTTATTTCTTCTGCCTGGAACTTTCCTATTCAAGAGCTTCACATGGATGGCTCCTTCTCAATATTCAGGTTTAGCTTCAATGTTATCTTCACAGTGAGATTTTTATTCATGACAGAAAAATCATTCACTTATTTCTCCTTCCATCACTATGTCTTTTGTCTCCTGGCTTCGTTTTGTTAGTATCTGTCACATACTGGGTACACATTTTATATGTCACATATTCAAACAAACAAAAGAAGTGATAATTTACTTGTTTTTAGTAATAGTCATAGTAAGCTAAATACTGTCACAGTGTTAAGTTTCAGTGGCTTGGCACGATATGGTTGGTTTCTTGTGCATGGCACAGTCCCCTGTCAGGTGGGAGTGGGGACTGGGTCTGATCTATTGCTACTTCTTGTCCACTCTGACCTCTCCTGAGTGGCTGAGACTTCTGTCCCTGCTGCCAAAAGCCACCGAGGTTGTCATGCTACTTTGTCATCCAGTGTCCTTTTTGTCCAAGGCAAGTTGCCTCTGCTGATCCACTGGTGTTCTCTCAGGCAACTCTGTACCCTTACTGGGATTAGAGAAAACCTTTTGATGCTCTTCCATACCATTCTGTGCTAAAGGATCCTGGGGGGGAGCGGGGAGGTCATAGTTGGAGGACAGCTATATTGGGTTTTCTTTCTGCCTGAACATGCCAGCCTCCATTCTGCTCTGCTGGGAACACTCCCTGCTGTGTGAAACATTTCATGAGGTTTTAAGAAATTCTCTGCTCTCGTTCCAGGACCTATGGGGGGGCGCTCTATTGACACCTAACTGAAATTTCTTTTCTGAAAGGGGCCAAGAGGAAGGGCATCTATTTTAGAGACCATCACCAATAATTTTCTCTCTTGCTTTTATCTACAAATTTTGAAGCCCTTTCTTTCAACTCATAAAGGTCTTTGATCTCCTTTCTGTGTAGTGAGAAGACTGACATCTCAACTCTTCTCTTTCCAAACTGTGTTTATGGGTAAACTCTATGCCCTCTTCCTCCAAGCTTTGTCTTCCTGATGTTCAAAGCCAAGCTTTTTGAAATGAAACAAAACAAAGCAAAATAAAGCAAAGCATTTCTTTTTCAAGCATGTTGATTTTCAATACTCTTGTCTCTTCTGTGAATAAAAAAAAGATATACACTCAAAGCCACTGAGAACAGTGCTAACAGAATAGAAGCCACTTGCTGCTTTTTAAAGGGCACAAGGAAGTGAAGTGTGGGGGTTAAAATGGGACTGGCTGTGGACACGAGAAACCTTAGTGAAGATCTCAAAATATTACTCCTCTGCCACATCTTGTATATGAACTCTCTTCCCTCTCAGAAAATAATCTCCATGAGAGCAAAGACTTTGACAATCTCTTTTATTTACTTCTGGGACCTAAAACAGTGTTGTTCCAAAGTATATATTTGTTATAAGCAGTTTACAATGTTTAATAAATTAATGTTTGCTGAATGAATGGAAGAAAGGCTTTGGCATCTTCCTAAGCCTCAATTTAAGCTAGGCCTTCTGTCTGCCCATCTCTTCCTATTTCTATACCCCTTAAAATGATTTGAATGACCATGGATTACCAACTAAAAATTGTGTTGACAGTTGAAGAGGTCTTAGCATACCGTCTTTTTAGAATGGATCTTGTAAGTACTCTATAGACTGAATTCAAGTCCTTTCCTGCAGCACAGTTACCAGGAGAGGCACCTGGATTGCTAATATAGACCTTAAGAGGGTCCCTTCTAATGATAAGAACTGAAACAAAATGAGGTTTTGTTATCCAGAAATTAATATAATTTAAGAAGATAGCACCAAAATATGCCCATGCCTTATTCTATAACATATTTTCCTCACACTATTTTAACTTCTGTAGCATTAAAATAGTTTGGGCATGACAGTCATCTTACACAGATTGGAACAACTTAATTAAAGGCCATTTTATATTGCTTAAAGGAAGTACGTGCTTTACAAACTTTGGAGGGATAAGGAGAAGAAAGGAAACCCACTTCTTTTCATAAGGGTCCAACTTTGAGGCTAACATTTTGCTCCGTGGTCATAGCCAGACCCTGCTATGTGGCTCCCCCTTCTTTTCCCAGCCATCTCCTGAAGTGCCTTGCATGTGCAGCCAGGCGCTGCCATTTGCCCATCACCTTGGCCATGCCATTCACTCAGCCATTCTTCTACTTTGGGGTTCAGCCTAAAGTCACCTCTTTGATATCCTGCCTCCTCTACCAACCCATCAGAATCACCTGTTCCTTTTTCCCCATAGCATGCTTTTTTTCCCTCCATTTAGCACACATTTCATTCTTCCTTGGGTTCGAGTGGGTCAATGCCACGTGGTTCTCTCTTACTGCCTGCAGGTCTCTTGGAGATAGTGTGCACCTACCACAGCACTTTGCACACCAGGCACTCAGTTATTAACACTTATGTGTCTACCACGTTCCAGGCACTGGTCTAGGCCCTTGTATAGCTAGATAGAAAAAGCTCTCTGCTTGTGATCTAACAAAAATCTATTTTACAGTATTATTTTCAATTTAACAGACTTGAGTTTTACTTCAATATTACAAGACAGGTGATTTTGTCTTCTTTTTTCATTCTTCACATTTTAGATGCAGGACTTTTAGATACATAGATGACTATACTTTTTGATTATATGTCGTCTCCAGATGTATTCATATTTCTGCCCTGTTCTCACTGTTCAGGAAAGAAGCTGAATCCTTTATCTACACGAACACATAGAGACACTTCTTTATGTTTGTTGGGAGGAGTGGGGTGAAAGGTAACATCTGTGTTTACCCTTTGTTATCTTAATTTAAATTGTTTTATCAGGCAGAGTCCCTTTGGAAACAATTATTCATCAAGTACGTATTTATTGACTACCTTCTATGCATAATACCCTTCTTTTTTGTATATATATATATATAGTTATGAATTATAGTCAGTTTACAATGTATCAATTTCAGGTGTACAGCATAATGCTTCAGTCATACATGAACATACATATATTCATCTTCATATTCTTTTTCACCATAAGTTACTACAAGATACTGAATACCCTTCTTATTATCTGGATTTACACTTGGTGTAAACTAGCACAAACCATCCAATTTTGAAGGGATTATTAATTTCTTGCCAAACTCAGCCACACATTGACTATGTTAACTTATTAATTAAGGAGTTGCTAGTTGCTAAAAGAGACAATCCCCGAAATCTCAGTGGTTGAACCAACAGGAGTTATTCACATAAGCACAGTTCAGTACAAGTATTCCGTGTAGTGATTCAGGGACCCAGGCTCTTTCCATTTTGTGGTTCTGCTGTTTCTTAGGGCTTCAGAATGCTTGGCTTCCAGCTGGTAGGTGGAAAAGAGAGAGGGCAGGAAGCATGTGGAATATTTTTATAGGCTAGACCTTGAACTGTAATACATCATGGCTCACAATCCATTGTCTAGAAGTCCATCATGTGGCCCCACCTAGAGGCAAAGTGGGGGCGTGCTGGAGAACATGATCTCTGACTGAGCTGCTGCTTCCTTGCAGCAACCCTGGCTCTATGGACCAGAGCATGGATGTTTAATCTCTGTCACTATTCAGGCTAAGTGGTGAAGCCAGTGATGTCTGCGTTCTCATGCCCCTGGCTTCTTGTTTCTGTTCCTTTTGCCCCCCTCCGTGCTCCTCCCTTCACCTCCTCCCGAGCCGTATAGGTGCCCAGTCACCTGCCCTTCATCAGAAACTGCTCTCGGGAAGGAAGCGATGGTCGTACTGAAGTCTCAGGGACAGATGAGACTCAGTCTAGGGCTGTTTGCATTTTAACAGAAGAAAGCCTCTGTTTGATATAAGTAAAAACAAAAAATGAAGCTCTAATAAGGGAATCTGAAGGCATGTGAAGTATTTTGGGGGAACAAGAAGCATGCAGTTCCTAAAATTAAACCACATGTTAGACCTGGCAGTGTCTTTCTACACAGCCCCCCAAAACCACAGGGCTCTTAACTCTGGAATGGGTTTCTTTGTTCTTTCATATAGTTTGGAAACTTTCCATAAAGACAGGCTGTCGTGTGCTGAATCATGTCCCCCCCACCCAACCCCCCAGCAAATTCATATATTGAAGCCCTAAAACCAGGTACCTCAGAATGTCACTATTTGGAGATAGGGCCTTAAGAAGTGATCAAGTTAAAATGAAGCTGTAAGCGTGGGTCCTAATCCACTCTGACTGGTGTCCTTATAGGAACAGGAGATTAGGACACACAGGGAGACAACAGGCCATGTGCACAGAGGGAATGCCATGTGGGGACACAGTAAGAAGGCAGCCACCTAGAAGAGAGGACTCAGAAGAAACCAAACCTACCAATACTTTGATCTTGGACTTCCAACCTCCAGAACTGTCAGAAATAAATTTCTGTTGTTTTAAGCCACCCGATCTGAGAACACTAGTATCCAGATCCCCCCATTTTGTATATGGATCAGTGTTTTTCAGTGTGACAGGGGCTATGAGAAGGCTTGGGAGCAAGGGTCCTTGACTATAAGGGAATCACAGATTAGTGAAAGAGCTTAATGACTGAGAGAGAATGGGTTCCGTGTTTCCTTGCAAAGCCGAGGGTGCAATCTGTTAGATATTCTCCAGAATAGTGAATTTGCATTGTGAGCTCTGAGTTAACTCCCTTAAAACATGGTCAATTAAATTTGTGCTTGTCTCCATTTGTGTTTCTATGGACTAGTTTACCTTAAGTTAGATGGGAGGAGTGGAAGATTCCTGCAAAATGCTTTAACTCGTGAAAAATAAAAATTCTGAATAAATATTGGTCAAAAACTTCTTGCTGGATCAAATACTCAGCTGGCAATGCATAACTGGATGATTCAAACTTCAGGTGGCACTGTGGTCAGCACAGACAGGCTGGAGCCTTGGACTGCCTTTTTGCCTTTTTTTTTTAAACTAAGTAGGTAGAGCCTCAAGTCTTAGTTCCCTCTTGCTTCCGAAACTCAGCAACTGCCAGTATATATTTTAGCACCCAAAGCTGAGTTCAGGACTCTATAGTGCCTTAGAGCCTGCCAGCACTGTGTTGGCCAAGTGTTTCTCCTTTCTTGCAGACACACCAGTGGCTCTGGGGCCTTTTCCAGGAAACAATGTTCAAGAATTCAAACCCCATCACAAAACCTCTGTGGGTGGACAGGAGACAGCAGGCATCTGGTTTCCAGAGATAGGAAACAGAAGCAGCATGGTCCTGTCAAGTTGCTTTCTGTAATGCTTTGTTACAATCCAATGCTCTTTATCTTAAGAAGCAGTCATGAGCTGCTTAATTTGAGATTTTCGGAGAGCAAATTATCCTTTTGGCAGAAAGGGAAAAAAATGTGTCAACCATCTGGCTAAATCAAAGGCATCAGCATAGAGGAGGGAGCTTGTACACTGAAGGGGGGCAGTGTGGTGGGGGGAGAACGAGCTCGGGACTGGGGTTCCAGTCCCCACACTGCCACCAGCTGCTGACATGTCCCGGCTCAATCACTTAACCTTGGATTTTCCTCCCCTATTGTAACAGCAGGAGTCTTGGTGGGGCTATGCTGGGACTCTTGGGGAATGGAGTTAGGAGACTTTGCTAACTTCATGCAGCTGTTTGCAGCCACTTATTTGCAAGGGGCCTAAGACAAAAGGACTTCACTGCTGTCCACAGCTGGGATTCCAACAATTATGGACATGTCTGTTGGATTGGTATGTGTGCATATGTCTGAAGTCCTATTCTAGGGGCGTGAGGGAGGCCGCTGAGAGAGAATGCAACAGAAAAAGGAGTTGGGCAAGGAGAGCCTGATTTTAAAATGAGGCTTGAACCCAGGTAAATGGAACTCCACAGAGGGGATCCAGAATCCTCATCATACAGTGCCTCCATAGAACAGCACTCTGTTCGGTGCCCTTGTCTTCCCCTTTTGAATCACCCCACATCTCCCTTTTGTTCTGCACGTGGGGCTCTCCCTAGCCCTCAAAAGATCACTGGGCTCTCGTGACTTCTAGCCCTTTTCCTCCCTAGTCAGAACTCCATGGAAGATACTGCTTTCAGTCACTTATGCTTTAGAGCTGGAGAGAAAAATGTTGAGACATTTTGATATTGTTTAAAAATGTTTCTGCTGTCGTCAATGTTTGTATTTACTTGTACCACAATTGGTACCAGAAAAGAGACAAGTGATCTTTTTTTCCCTAACCCCAAGAAGATCTGAATCGTTTTTATACTGGTTGACTTATATAACAAGCTCAGTGAAGCCACTGTGGGTTAAATATTACAAATGCAATTTCCTATAACAAATACGCAATGATTGGTAAATGCAGTTTTCTACAGTGGGCAGTTCAGTGAGTTTTATGGTCTCAAGGTTAGAGGTTGTGTAATAACCCACAAGAAAATCCCACAAGAAAACTCTGTGTACAGACTACTGAATTTTATGGTGACAGAATACAGAAAAAGTGTAAATCTGACAAAAGAAGCATTCTCCCCTCCAATTTATCTTATGTTTGTTTTCTTAGTGGCTTGAAGTTAACTGAGTGGTAAATACTTTCTGGTTCTTTCCTTATCTACACGAGGTATAATTGTTAGCACTGTACACAGTATTCTCAAAGTCTCATGTCAATAGTTCAAAGCTTCTCAATCTCTCAAAACTCTTTCATGAAAAGACTTGTGGCTTCTGTTGGCTTCTGTTTTTTTTTTCTTTTTAAACATTTTACTTTTATCTTCCCCCAACTTTATTGAGATATGATTTATGATTTACGCATGACATTGTATAAGCTAAAGGTGCATGACGTGATGATTTGATACACAAACATATTGTAAAATGATTACCACTATCAGGTTAGGTTGATAGATGTTGGGGGTCTGGACTAAGGCAGTGTCACTGGAAATGAAGATAGTTGGAAGGACTTTGAGAAGGTGAAGTAGACTTGGTGAGCAATTTAATGTGGATGTGAGGAAGGAGAACAGTGGCTGGTGAATGTAAGTGTCATATGCATATTCAGGAACAGGTGTGAAGGGCGAGGATGAGGAAATCAGTTCTGGACTTGTTGAATTTGGGTCCCAGTGGGACAAGTGGCAGTGTTGAGTAGGAGGTGGATTCCATGGGTCTAGAGCTTGAGAGAGTGGTGTGGTTGGTAGTTTAGATGGTGAATGAAATAATGGGAGAAGATAAAAAGGGAAAAGAGAAGTGATCCTAAGATAGAACACTGAGGAATCAATACCTGAGTGACAGGCAACAGAAGAGGAAGGCCCTGTGATTAGAGAGTAGGAGAAAAACCAGGGGAGCCTGAGCCATGGTGGAGAGAGTTCAGTAACAGAGAGATTAACAGTATCAAGTGAAAAGGATGAATCAAGTAAAATAAGGAGTGACGTGTGCCTGTAGGAGTCAGTGCAAGGGTAGACACTGGCGTATTTGGCAAGAGCAGTTAAAATGCTGTGATGGGCCAGCTGCCAGATTCCTTTGGGATGAGGAGTGGAAAGAAGGAGAGGACATGGAGGTAGGGAGTGTTAGCAGACTGTTTCAAGAGGAGAGGGGCTATGTTCTGAAGAGACCATCGAGCTAGAAGAGCGTATTTTATCTCTTGATGGGAAAGAGCCAGTAGATAAGAAAGTTTGAAGATTCATGAAAGAGATGGAATAATGAATAAAATGAAGTGAACATGAGTGGTATCCAGAAACAGAGGGGGACAAATTAGTCTTAAGCAGGAGGAGCCTTAATACATTGGGTGTGAAGGAGACAAAGATGAGCACAAATGGGAGCATTTTGCAGCTGTGGAGGCAGGAAGCTGTGAAATGGGAGTGAGAGTGTGTAGTCTTCTACTTGTGGGTTATTTCTTTCTGTGCATTTCATGAACTATTGTCAGAAATGCTATCAACGAGTTTTCTTTTGGTACTTATCTTTTGTAGCTGTTGCTATTAAAGCAGATTTTCCTAATGCCGATCATGAGAAGGGAGAACTCTGTAAGCAATAACCAGTTCTAAGTGAAGCAGAGTAAGGGTCCTGGCCAATCCCAGGATTATGGCAGTTAATGTAACTGCTATCCCTTCCAGGCTGGCTGGCCTTCCTTTGCTGCCAGATTTAGGTTAGCACCTATCAGGATGGGTTAAAAGAAACTGCAGCCACTGTCACTGTCCTAGCTTTCTTCCATCTAGTTTTAGCCAGAACAGCTTAAGGATTAATTAAGATACTATTTTTAAAAGAGCTTTGAAAATTGTAGATTATCAGAAATGTGGAGTAAGATGATTATATGAGGCAGTATGAAGTGCTGGAAAACAATGATATAGAAATGATTTTGGTTGGACATCGTACCTCACTGAGACCCTTCACCTTCTCATTCATAAAGCAGCCTTTTCCTACCAGCCTGTAGAATTATTGTCAGCCTCCAATGCAGTGGTTTTCAGTGTGGCTGGCACTGTTCTTTGGGGGTGATTTTGGAGTGAATAGGACCAGTTTCAGTTGTTGCAATAATGGGGAAAGGGTGGCATTTGATGGGGTGGAGGGGTTCAGGAATTTTGATCATGTCACATGCATTTGACAATCCCACAGAGAATTTTCCCACATCCGATAGTACAATTGATGGGTCGTATGGTAGTTGCACATTTAGTTTTTTAAGAAAATGTTTCCCATAGAGGCAATACCATTTTACTTCTCAACAGCAATGTATGAATGATCCAGTTTCTCCACAGTCTTCGTCAGTATTTGATGTTGTCACTATTTTTTATTCATTCTGATAGGTGTGTAAAGATGTTTAAAATAGTGTGTAGGTAGTTGTGTAGGTGTGTAGAGATGTTTAATTGTGGTGTTAGTTTACATTTCCTTGGTGGCTAGTGATGTGAAAATCTTTTTATGTGCCCCTTTGCCGTCTGTATATCTTCCTTGATGAAATGTCTGTTCATGTCTTTTCTCATTTTCTGATTGGATTGTTTCTTTTTCATCAAGTTTTGAGACTTCTTAATATATTCTAGATACCAGTCCCTTGTTGGATTTATGGTTTGTAAATATTTTCTCCCAGAATGTAGCTTGTCTTTTCATTCTCTTGACAGAGTCTTCTGTGGAGCACACTTTAAAATTTTAATGAAATCTAATCTATTCTTTGCCTAACCTTGAATCCTGAAGATTTTCCCTTAAGTTTTCCTTCTAGTGATTTATGGTTTCATGATTCACATTTAAGTCTGTGATCCATTTTGAGTCAACTTGTGTGCAAGACTTAGGTCAGGGTTCATTTTTCTTTTTTGACCTATGGATGTCCTACTCCTCCAGCACCATTTGTTGAATTATTTTTGTTCCTTTGCCAAAAACCAGTTGGGCATATTTGTGTGAGTCTGTCTCTGCATTCTTTATTCTGTTCCATCAACCTATGTGGTTCTCCTTCCACTAGAACCACATAGTCTTGATTATGGTGGCTCTATAAGAAGTTTTAAAGATGAATAGACAAATTCCTACCACCTTATTTTCTTTCTAAAAATGTTTTGTCTATTCTACTTTTTGTCTTTCTTTATACGTTTTTAGAGTAATCTTGTCTGTAGATACCAAAAAACTTTGTTGGAGTTTTTGATAGTAATTGTGTTAAAAACTGTATGTTAATCTGAGGAGAAATGACACCTTAACTATGTTGAGTCTTCCAATCTATGAACATGTTATGTCTCTCCATTTATTTAGATTTTTTTTTATTTCTTTAATCAACATTGTATAGTTTTCAGCATAGATGTACTAAACACATTTTCTAAGATTTATACCTAAGTATTTCATTTTTTGAGTGGTTTTAAATGATATTATGTTTTTAATTTTGATATTCACATGTCCATTGCTAGTATGTAGAAATACAATTGATTTTTGTATGTTTATATTGTCTCCTACAACCTTCCTGAACTCACTTATTAGTTCTAGGAGATGTTTTGTATGTTCCTTGTGATTTTCTATATAGGTAATTATGTCATTGGAAAATATGGGGAGTATTATTTCTTTCTTTCTGATCCATATGCCTTTTTTAACATTTTTTTATTGATTTATAATCATTTTACAATGTTGTGTCAAATTCCAGTGTAGAGCACAATTTTTCAGTTATACATGAACATATATATATTTATTGTCACACTTTTTTCTCTGTGAGCTACCATAAGATCTTGTGTATATTTCCCTGTGCTTTACAGTATAATCTTGTTTATCTATTCTACAATTTTGAAATCCCATCTATCCCTTCCCACCTTCCACCCCTTTGGCAACCACAAGTTTGTATTCTATGTCTATGAGTCTATTTCTGTTTTGTATTTATGCTTTGTTTTTGTTTTTGTTTCTGTTTCTGTTTTTGTTTTTAGATTCCACATATGAGCGATCTCATATGGTATTTTTCTTTATCTTTCTGGCTTACTTCACTTAGAATGACATTCTCTAGGAGCATCCATGTTGCTGCAAATGGCATTATGTTGTCAGTTTTTATGGCTGAGTAGTATTCCATTGTATAAATATACCACATCTTCTTTATCCAGTCATCCATTGATGGACATTTAGGCTGTTTCCATGTCTTGGCTATGGTAAGTAGCGCTGCTATGAACACTGGGGTGCAGGTGTCATCCTGAAGTAGGGTTCCTTCTGGATGTAAACCCAGGAGCGGGATTCCTGGGTCATACAATAAGTCTATTCCTAGTCTTTTGAGGAATCTCCATACTGTTTTCCATAGTGGCTGCACCAAACTGCATTCCCACCAGCAGTGTAGGAGGGTTCCCCTTTCTCCACAGACTCTCCAGCATTTTTCATTTGTGGATTTTTGAATGACAGCCATTCTGACTGGTGTGAGGTGATACCTCATTGTAGTTTTGATTTGCATTTCTCTGATAATTAGTGATATTGAGCATTTTTTTCATGTGCCTATTGATCATTTGTGTGTCTTCCTTGGAGAATTGCTTGTTTAGGTTTTTTGCCCATTTTTGGATTGGGTTGTTTGGTTGTTTCTTATTAAGTCGTATGAGCTGCTTACATTCTGGAGATCAAGCCTTTGTCGGTTTCATTTGCAAAAATTTTCTCCCATTCCGTAGGTTGTCTTTTTGTTTTACTTATGGTTTCCTTTGCTGTGCAGAAGCTTGTAAGTTTCATTAGGCCCCATTTGTTTATTCTTGCTTTTATTTCTTCTAGGAGAAAATTTTTGAGATGTATGTCAGATAATATTTTGCCTATATTTTCCTCTAGGAGGTTTATTGTATCTTGTCTTATGTTTAAGTCTTTGATCCATTTTGAGTTTATTTTTGTGTATGGTGTAAGGAAGTGTTGTAGCTTCATTGTTTTACATGCTGCTGTCCAGTTTTTCCAACACCATTTGCTGAAGAGACTCTCTTTATTCCATTGTATATTCTTGCCTCCTTTGCTGAAGATAAGTTTACCACAAGTTTGTGGGTTCATTTCTGGGCTCTCTGTTCTGTTCCATTGGTCTATATGTCTGTTTTTGTACCAATACCACGCTGTCTTGATGACTGTAGCTCTATAGTATTGTCTAAAGTCTAGGAGAGTTATTCCTCCAGCCTCTTTCTTTCTCTTCAGCAATGCTTTGGCAATTCTAGGACTTTGATGTTTCCACATAAATTTTATTATGATTTGTTCTAGTACTGTGAAATATGTCCTGGGTAATTGGATAGGGATTTGCATTAAATCTGTAGATTGCCTTGGGCAGTGTGACCATTTTAACAATATTGGATCTTCTAATCCAAGAGCATGGGATATCTTTCCATTTTTTAAAGTCTTCTTTAATTTCCTTCATCAATGGTTTATAGTTTTCTGTGTATAGTTCTTTCGCCTCCTTGGTTAGATTTATTCCTAGGTATTTTATTACTTTGGGTGCTATTTTAAAGGGGATTGTTTCTTTACTTTCTTTTTCTGTTGATTCATCATTAGTGTAAAGAAATGCAATTGATTTTTGAACATTAATCTTGTAACCTGCTACCTTGCTGAATTCTTCGTTCAGTTCTAGTAGTTTTTGTGTGGACCTTTTAGGGTTTTCTATATATAGTAACATGTCATCTGCATATAGCGACACTTTAACCTCTTCTTTTCTAGTTTGGATCCCTTTTATTTCTCTCTCTTGCCTGATTGCTGTGGCTAGGACTTCCAAGACAATGTTGAATAGGAGTGGTGACAGTGGGCATCCTTGTCTTGTCCCAGATTTTAATGGGAAGCTTTTGAGTTTTTCACCGTTGAGTACTATGCTGGCTGTAGGTTTGTCATATATAGCTTTTATGATGTTGAGATATGTTCCCTCTATACACACTTTGGTGAGAGTTTTTATCATAAATGGGTGTTGAATTTTATCAAATGCTTTTTCTGCATCTATTGAGATGATCATGTGGTTTTTGTCCTTTCTCTTATTGATGTGATGTATTACATTGATTGATTTGCATATGTTGAACCATCCTTGTGTCCCTGGGATGAACCCCACTTGGTCATGATGTATAATCTTTTTTATGTGTTGTTGGATTCTATTTGCTAATATTTTGGTGAGGATTTTGGCATCTATGTTCATCAGTGATATTGGCCTATAATTCTCTTTTTTGGTAGTGTCTTTGCCTGGTTTTGGTATCAGGGTGATGGTGGCTTCATAGAATGAGTTTGGGGGTATTCCCTCCTTTTCAATCTTCTGGAAGAGTTTGAGAAGGACTGGTATGAGTTCTTCTTTGTATGTTTGGTAGAATTCCCTGGTGAAGCCATCCGGTCCTGGACTTTTATTTGTAGGGAGGTTTTTTTATTGCTATTTCGATTTTATTTCTAGTGATGGGTTTGTTTAAGTGGTCAGTTTCTTCTTGATTCAGTCTTGGTGGACTGTATGTTTCCAGAAACTTGTCCATCTCCTCTAGGTTATCCAGTTTGGTTCCATATAGTTTTTCATAATATTCTTGTATGATATTCTGTATTTCTATTTTATTTGTTGTAATTCTCCATTTTCCATTCTTACTTTGCTTATTTGTGCTCTCTCTTTTTTCTTCTTTGTGAGTTTAGCCAGAGGTTTGTCGATTTTATTTACTTTTTCAAAAAACCAGCTTTTGGTTTGGTTGATTTTTCCTATTTTTTTTAATCTCTATTTTATTTATTTCTTCCCTGATCTTTATAATTTCCTTCCTTCTGCTGCCTTTTGGGTTTTTTTGTTCTTCTTTTTCTAGTTCTTTTAGTTGGTGGGTTAAATTGTTTATTTGAGATTGTTCTTCTTTTTTGAGGAAGGCTTGTATTGCTATAAACTTTCCTCTTAGCACTGCCTTTGCTGTGTCCTGTACATTTTGTGTAGTTGTGCTTTCATTTTCATTTGTCTCAAGGTATTTTTTAATTTCAGCTTTGATTTCCTCATTGACCCATTGGTTTTTTAATAGCATATTGTTTAATCTCCATGCTTTCCTTTTTTTCTCCTTTGTTTCTCTGTTGTTGATTTCCAGTTTCATGGCATTGTGGTCAGTAAAGATGCTTGAGATAATTTCTATCTTCTTAAAATTGTTGAGGTTTCTTTTGTGCCCAAGTACATGATCAATCCTAGAAAATGTTCCATGTGCACTTGAAAAGAATGTATATTCTATTTTTGGGGGGTGTAATGCTCTGAAAATATCCGCCAAATCTAGTTTTTCTATTGTAGTATTTAATTTCTCTGTTGCCTTGTTTATTTTCTGTCTGGAAGATCTGTCTAGTGATGTTAATGCAGTGTTAAAATCTCCAACTATGATTGAATTCCCATCAATATCCCCCTTTATCTCTGTTAGTAATTCTTGTATGTACTTAGGTGCTCCTATATTGGGTGCATATATATTAACGAGTGTAATATCTTCATCTTGTATCACTCCTTTAATCATTATAAAATGTCCTTCTTTATCTTTCTTTATGGCCTTTGTTTTAAAGTCTATTTTGTCTGAAATCAGTACTGCAACACCTGCTTTTTTGGCTTTTCCATTTGCATGGAATATCCTTTTCCATTCTTTCACTCTCAATCTATATGTGTCCTTCTCCCTAAAGTAGGTCTCTGGTATGCTAGAAGGTTCTTGCTTTAGTATCCAGTCTGCCACTCTGTGTCTTTTGACTGGAGCATTTAGTCCATTAACATTTACAGTAATTAATGATAGATGTGTGTTTATTGCCATTTTGAACTTATCTTTGCAGTTGACTTGGTGTTTCCTCTTTGTTCCTTTCTTCTTCCTTTCGTAGTTTGGTAATTTTCCTTTGTATTATCATGGATTTTATTTACTTTTTGTGACTCCCTTGTAAATTTTTGGCTTGTGGTTACCCTTTTTTATAAGTCTATTAGCCCATTACTATAATTGTTTTTATTAAACTGATAGTAACATGATCTCAAACCCATCCTACTGAGAACAAAAATTTTAAAAAGGAAGAAATAAAAAATCTATATTTTCCTGCCTCCCTCTCCCACTCTCAATGATTTAGATGTCTTTTACAATTTTGTGTTTATTTTATTTGTAATTCATGAGTTATCACCTTTCCAGTTGTGAGTTTCTCATTCTTTAGCATCCTGCTGCTTTTCTATTTAGAGTAGACCTTTCAATGTTTCTTTTAGCATGGGTTTAATGTTGCTAAACTCTTGTAGTTTTTTCTTGTCTGTGAAGTTCTTTATGTCTCCTTCTATCCTAAAGGATAGCCTTGCTGGATAAAGTATCCTAGGCTGCATCTTTTTTTCATTCAGGACTTTGAATATATCTTGCCACTCCCTTCTGACCTGTAGTGTTTGTGTAGAGAAATCAGCTGAGAGCCTTACGGGAGTTCCCTTGTAACTCACTCTTTGGTTTTCTTTTGCTGCCTTGACTCTTTCTTTATCCTTGACTTTGGCCATCTTGATGATGATATGTCTTGGTGTGGGTCTGCTTGGGTTCTTCCTGTTTGGGACCCTCTGAACTTCCTGTACTTGGATATCTGATTCCTTCTCTAAGTTTGGGAAGTTTTCAGTCATGATTTCTTCCAATACCTTTTCAATCCCCTTTGATCTTTCTTCCTCTTCTGGGACCCCTATTATGCGAAGATTGGCATGCTTAATATTATCCCATAGGTCCCTTATGCTATTTTCATTTGTTTGTATTTGTTTATTTCGTAGCTATTCTGATTGGGTGCTTTCTATTGTCCTGTCTTCTAGGTCACTTATTCATTTCTCTACATTATCTAGTCTGCTTTGCACAGCCTTTAGATCATTTCTCATCTCAGCCAATGAGTTTACCAATTCTACTTGGCTCTTCTTTATAGCTTACATTTCAGTTTTGGCATTTTTTTTTTATCTCTAAACACTATCCCTTTTAGTTCCTTCAGTACTTTGATCACTCCTTTTTTGAAATCTTGATCTAGTAGGCTATAAATGTCTATTTCATTGATTGTTCTTTCAGGGGATTTCTCTTGTTCTTTTAATTGGGAATGATTTCTCTGCTTCTTCATCTTGCTCATATCTCTCTGGCACTGTGGTTTATGGAGTATCAGTTATCTATTGTGGTCCTTAAGGAGTTTATTTATTTATCTATCTAATGCCTATGTAGGAATAAAACTTAAAAAAAGAGAATTTTAAAAGAAGGGAGGAAAAAAGGTTTGAAAACAGTGTATAATGAGTAATAGAAGAGCGAGTTGAAGCAGAATAGCAATCGGGTTGAGATGTGTTTTAAAAACCTTTAAAAAAGGAGAAAAGAGGGAAAAAATGTATTTGAAACCTGTATATAATCAATAACAGGACATCAAAACCAAGAGAAATAAAAATGAAAGGATGTGGATTTTTAAAAATAATAATAAAAAATATTTTTTAAAAATTTAAAAGGGATTAAAACTTGGGGTATATATATATAATTGTTTAAGAAGTAAAAATTAAAAGGGTAATAGAACTTAGAACAGGTAAAAACAGATTTTAAAAAAGGGGGGGGCGGTGTTCTCCTGGAGACTGTGTGCTCTTAATGTGAAGTCTTTCTGTCTTCGCCCTGTTTTGGGAGCTCAGCTTGCTGTTTCCAGAGGCCCTCCGTTGGTGCCCTTGTCTGTGCTGCTCCCAGTGCCTGTTGGCAAGCAGATCGTGCCCCCTCGCAACACTGGGTCAGGTGCAGCTCTCCTTTGCTGTGGGCGGGCGGGTCACTGCCCCTCCTGATGCCTCAGTCAGATGTTGCAGACTGGCCAGGCAGGAGGGCAGGTCGTACCCCCTCTCAGCACCGCCGTCAGGAGCTGCATTCCTGCCAGAAAGGCGGGGAGCCCCCCGCCCTCCCTCTTCCGGCGCTGGTCGCTCCATAGCTCTGTGTCGCTGCGTGCTCTGCCTAGGGTTGGCGCTCCGTAGGCGGGCTCGGGGAAGACGGAGGAACAGCCCTGCCCCTGCTCTGGACCAAAACCCAGCTTCCTGTTTGTCTTGGCGAAGCAAGTTCTCTGAGGGACCAGGATGGAAGGATCCTATCTGCCTCGGGTCTCGTCTGGCCTTTGAGGCTGTTAAGCCCTTAGGTGTGGATTCAGGTTTCACCCCCGCCCCCGCCTGGGTGCTAAGCACAGGAGGATATGGCAGCTGGGCCTGAGCTCCGCCTCTCTTCACCCAAAGACTTCCCCAGGTTTTCAAAGATGGGGATATGCACCCTTCCCCTCAGGGCACATCAGCCTGTGCTGTTTTATGGAGGGCTCAGGTTGTTCTGCCCTGTGCACCCATAGCAACAGCGCACAGCCCCCTGCAGTCCCCTGGGGCTGCCTCAGCGCAGCTGTCCCCCTCCCCGGCCCGGCTCAGGCGGCCTGTCCCGGCCCCAGCTGCCAGCCCTCGTCTCCGGCTGGGTGTCGCGGGGACCCTATGTGCTCATTTAACTTAGTTCTGTTGGTCAAGGGCTGCTCTGTACAGATCCAAGCCTCGGAGGCTCCCCCTCCGTCCCGCTGGCCTCTCAGTTGGAGAGGGGGAGGTTCAGCGAACAAGCGCCAGTCCTCCTTTGCCGCTCCCTCCCCGCGGGACCGGTCCTGCACTGTTTTGCTTTTTCTTCTTTCTTTTTTCCTTTTCTCCTACCAGATTTTTGGCATCTCTTTCTTTTGAAGAGGACGATATTCTGTCAGAGTTCTGCAGGTGCTCTGGTTGGCTGAGTGGGTCTGTGGATGTGAGTCTTGGTGCATTTGTGGGAGAGGGTGAGCTCCAAGCTCCTTCTACTCCTCCATCTTGGCCTCCTCCACCTCCATATGCCTTTTATTTCTTTTTCTTGCCGTAATATGTTGGCTAGAACTTTCAGTACTATGTTTAATAGAAGTGGTGAGAGTGAACATCTTTGTCTCATTCCACATCTTAGAAGGAAAGCATTCAGCTTTTTACCTTTAAATATAATATTAGCTGTAAGTGTATTGTAGATTTTTTAAATCAAGTTTAAGTAGTTCTCCATTCCTATTTTTCTGAGAGTTTTTTCTTAATCACGAATGGGTGTTGAATTTTGTCCAGTGTTTTTCTATATTGACTGATATGATCATGTGTTTTTTCTTCTTTAGCCTGATGATATGGTGGATAATACTGATTGATTTTAGAATATTGAAACAACCTTGGATCCTTGGAATAAGCCCCACTTGATCATGGCCTATACATTTTTTATATTACTGAAAACTATTTGCTAATATTGCATTAAGGATTATTGTATTAATGTTCATGAGAGATATTTGTCTGTAGTTTTTTTTTTTTTTGTTACTATCTTTGTCTGGTTTTATTTTCAGGGTGATACTAGCTGCATAAAATGAATTGGGACCCATTTCTTTCTGTTCTGTATTCTGGAAGAGAATGTGTAAAATTGAGGTTAATTCTTTATTAAGCATTTAGTAGAAATCTGCAGTGAAATCACTCTATGTCTTTTGATTGGAGCATTTAGTCCATTGACAATTTTAAAATCTATTTTTATATATAGTGATTAACATTTGCAAATCTCAAACTCCCAAATTTATCCCTTCTTACCCTCTTTCCCTGGTAACCATCAGATTGTTTACTTTGCGAGTCTGTTTCTTTTGTAGATGAATTCATTAGTGTCCTTATTTCTTTTTCTTTTCTTTTTTATAGATTCCTCATATGAGTGGTATCATATGTTATTTTTTGTTCTTTTTCTGGCTTACTTCACTTAGAAGTCCAATAACTACTTACTTAGTAGGTAATTATTGGTAGATATGTATTTATTGCCATTTTAAACCTTTTTTTCCAGTTGATTCTGTATTTCTTCTTTGTTCCTTTCTTTTTCTTTTTTCTTTTCCTTTTGTGGTTTGATGGTTTTTCTTTTGTATTATGCTTGTGTTCTCTTCTTTTCGGTTTTTGTGAATCTAATGCATGTATTTGATTTGTGGTTACCCTGCTTTTCAAGTATATTAACCCATTATTTTATCTACCTGTGATAGACTGGTAACCATATAGGCTCAAACACATCCTAAAAGAAATATGTATAATATTGTTTTACTCTCTTCCCCCACATTTTATGATTTTGATGTCCTCTTTTACATCTTCATGTTTATCCTTTTGCTGGCCATTGTAGTTATCATTGATTTCACCAAATTTTTTTTTGATTTTTAAAAAAATCTCTATACTGGCTTATTTAAGTGATTTATTTTTCAATAGTGATTTTCACTTTCCTATATATTCTTGCTTCTTTTGTATTTAAGGAAGACATTTCAATATGTCCTTTAGGGTAGGTTTAATATTGCTTTATTCTTTTAGTTTTGCTTGTTTGAAAAATTCTTTATCTCTCCTTCTATTCTAAATGATAATCTTGCTGGGTAGACTATCTTAAGTTGCAGATTTTTCCCTTTCAGGACTTTGAATATATCATGTCACTCCCTTCTGGCCTGTGGGATTTCTGTAGAAATCAGCTGATTACTTTAAACAAAGTAATTAACTCTTTGTTTTCCTCCTGCTGCATTTAGAATCCTCTCTTTATCTTTAACTTTTGCTCTTTTAATTATAATATGTCTTGGTGTAGGTCTCTTTGGGTTCATCTTATTTGGGACCCTCTGTGCTTCCTGTACCTGGATATCTGTTTCCTTCTTTAAGTTTGGGAAGTTTTCAGCCATAATTTCTTCAAATACATTTTTGATCCCCTTTTCTCTTTCTTCTCCTTCTGGGATCCCTATTATGTGTAGATTGGGATGCTTTATATTATCCCATAGGCCTTGTATATTGCTTACATTTTTCTTATTTATCTTTCTGTCTGCTGTTCTGATTGGGTGATTTCCATTATTTTATCTTCCAAATCACTTTTTCATCCATCTGCATTATCCAATTTGCTATTTATTGCCTTTAGCTCAGCTTTTGTCTTGGCAGATGAATTTTCTAATTTTAATTGGCTCCTCTTTACAGTTTCTAGTTCCTTTTTATAGTAATCTGCACCTCTATTGTTAGGCTTTCTTAATTCCTTTATAGCGTCTTTGAGTGTTTCTCTTTATAGAATGGTTTTCTACACAGCGGTTACTGTAGAGTGGTTGCTTTAGGTATTATCTCTCTCTCTCTCTCTCTCATACACACACACACACATCTTATCACAGTCTTGGTATCATTGTTTTATCAGTTTTTCATGTGATATAAAAATATTACCTTTCTTTATGTCCCTTTTCTTCTCCTTATTTATAATAAAGATGTCTTAAATATTTCCTCTATGTACAGTTAGAACTATATCAGACAGTATTATAATTTTTATTTCTACCATCAAACATAATTTGGAAGTCTCAAGAGTAGAAAGAAAGACTATTGTATTTACCTACATTTTTGCTTACTATGTTCTTTCAAACAGTGCTCCTTCACCTCTCTGGAGAAAGTCAAGGTGAAAAACACATGACTCATCAAAGATTGTGACTTACCCTGGAATAATTTTTTTTCCCCTTGGAAGCTGCCATTTCCCTCAGGAACTCTCACTTGATCATGTAATTCATGTTTTTATGCCCTGTGTGGGGATTTGGATTTTCTGTTTATGGAGTTTGGATAAATACAACTAGGATACACATTTAGCTAGTGTCCCACCAGGCACCAGAGAGGCAAGTTTGTCAAATGTGAATTAACATATATAATCTAAACATACTTCCAGTAACTGTGCTATGTTGACAAAGAAATCTCCCAGGTAATAAATGTTGAATGCTTGGGAATAGAAAACAGAGTTAAACCTCAGCCAAAAATTTAGCTCCTGTCTCTTTGGGCAAAGAGACAAAGTGGTATTTTGCTATTTTTTGAAACTAAGGAAGATTAGTTAACTAGATAAAGAAACATAAAAATGATATAATCTCTTTTTAGTTGAGTTCTCATTAAGGAGAATTTTGATTAACTTAAAATGAATACATTAGTTCATTTTAGGTAATTGTATGTACATATAGTTATATATATGTAAATGTATTTTAATAAGGGAAAACTCACTAATTTTGAATAGTTGGCTGAGTGCAATAGAGAAACTCAGTCTATTTATTTATTATTGATATATAATTGACATATAGCATTGTATTAGTTTTAGGTGTAGAACATAATTATATATACGTATGAAAATATTATATATATATATACATATATATGAAAATGATCACTGTAAGTTTAATTAACATCCATCACCTCACATAGTTACAAATTTGTTTCTTCTTGTGATGAGAACTTTTATGATCTACACGCTTAGTAACTTTCAAATCTACAATATAGTCTTGTTAACTATTGTCTCCATGCTGTGTTAGGAATTACTTATAGAGACTCAACCTTAATAAGTAAAAATATTTGAAGTATGGAAGATTTGAATGAACATATAGTGTTAATACTCTGAAGAACTAATAATTAATGAAAGACTGCCAATTAAAAATCTTGATACCTGGCTTTAAGGAAAAAAAAATTGTCATTGTTACACTCAATGTTGACATGCAAGGAAGTTTCTCAAATACTGTAATTTTGTTACTCAAAGTAATATTTTCATTTGTCATGTTAGTGCCATTAATTTGTCAAGAAAGCCTTTCTTACTGTAGTTGGAGCAAAATCAAACTTCAAATAAGAGTGTATTTGAATCAAAGTCTCTCAACATTGGCACTGTTGACATTTTGTTTGGGGAGTTCTTTACTGTGGGGGCTGCCCTGTACATTGCAGGATGTTTAGCAGCATCCTTGGCCTCTACCTACTAGATTCCAATAGCAACCACTCTTGCCCCCTAGGAGTGACAAATAAAAATGTCTGCAGGCATTGCTAAATGTCCTCTGGGGACAAATTTGCTTCTCTTTGAGGATCACTGGTCGAAATTATTAGAATATCCACAATAGTGCAGTTAAAATTACATCTTGTTGAACATCTATTGTATAACGAACATGAAAGCAAGGATGCCTTTAATTCAGAGTCAATGGTTTCCAACTAGACCAAACTTGATGACATCTGGGGATCTCCATTTCATGCTCATTCCAAGGACTGAATTTAGGTGACTATAGCAAACTGTTTGGTTTACATTTGCTTCCATTTTCCCTGCCTGGGTTTGGTAGATAACCTGTGTGCGCCACAATAACTTAGAACAGTGAATAATACCCCATTATATTCAACATAATAGTGCAAGGATACCCATGTTGGCTAAATACATTGTTGATTTAATTACCGTGACTTTGAATACAGAGTCTGGCCCTCTTCTTTCTGAATAAGTGCTTTATTGACCTTTTCCTTGCAGCTCTTCATCATCCTAATAACATACTCACTGATTTTAAAAAGAGTAATTCCCCTCCAAAGGCTAGTAATTTCAGTTAACTGTTTTGATTGAGGTAGGGTTTGTAAGTCTTTGGCAGTTGGGCTAATTGTTCATTCAAGGCTTTTAATTGTTCCCTGGCTAGTTTCTCTTAAAGAAGCATCTGAACTAGCCCTTCTTTTCCTCATTAGGTGCTTGGCAGCTTCCCAAAGTAAGCAAGGCTTGACATCTGGTATGTGGCACTTTGTGTCCTGGGGATTTTTGCCATCTCCTTGATATTGCCCATTGTTTCTTTCACTTCTTTCAATCTAAGATTGTTTCCTCTTGGGGTTCTTCTTGATGTCTAACTAGGCTAGTAACACAACTTCGGGAGCCCAAGTGAGGCTTAGGGCAGTGAAAGGCATCAGCTTTTGTTTTTGCTGGGTCTAGCTGAATCATTTTGATGTAGACTAAGAAAATGGCCAGTGTGAGACACATTCAGTCTAAGGGTTGAGTGGATAGGGGGTACTTAGGAGGTGAAGTTTTGGTCTGCCTAGGACTGAGGGGCTTTCTAGGACATGGGCCTTTCACTGCTAAAATCAGTAAAGTTCCAAGCAAATTGGAATGAGTTGGTGATCCTAGGAATACTACTGTAATCCAGATGTCTCAGGATTTAACAGCATGTGAACTCACATATGGCCACATCGTCATCAATACCTACAAATTGATAGCTCTAAATTCCTACATTGTAACTGCAGGAACTAAGTCCCCTGAAAGTCTCCCAGATTTTTCTAGGCATCCCCAGAGAGTGACTCATATGTTCTCAGAAATGAGGGCTCCTCTCAACCTCTCTCTGTCTCTCTCCACCTGCCCTCTATTTTTATTTTCCTTCCTCTTTAACTTTCAGGCAGTGGCCCGCAGCCTACAAGCTGCCTACAGAGTGCCTCCATACTGCTACTGTTGTTGCAAGTGTTTGTGAATAAATGGTCAGCCCCTTGACCTGGTTTTTCCAGGCTGTTTTGCCGAGGACGGTTTTCTCCTGAGGGAGATCCCAAAGCCTCAGGCTATTCCCAGTCCCCACAGAGTCACAGGTTCCTTTAGTTCTTGGGCTCCCTCTTCTTTTCTCCAACCTCCCAGCTCCTTCCCTTCCATTATCCTTTTCTCCCACATACGCTTATTCTCAGACATTCCTGCACCTTCAAAACGAAGAACCAAAACCCTCGTACAACACCGGCCTGCACTGGTGGTGGGGGGGCATGGTCTTACTCATCTCACCGACTCACTCAGAAGCTGCTTTTCTGCTCAGCTGAGCCACTGACTTACGCAGCTATGCAGTGGGAGGATTTCTCCAACAAGACCAGAAGTTTCGTCTCAGCCTGCAGATGCTTAATTAAGAAACTTTAGGCTGTCCCTAGCCACTGTGGTTGTATGGCTTGAGTCTGAGCATTTACCATCAAATCCAGAGTAACCAGAGAGCCATCTGAATAGGCAGCAGGAGGTCCGGACTGCTGTCCACGGGCTGCCTCAGCGCTCAGTGTCGTTGAGCACTGACAGGTTTCAAAGTACTGAATTAGGGCAGGTATTAGGGACTCGAAGTCTCATTTCCTGTGTTCTCCCCACAACCCCTGGCCAATTTTGGAACGTAACTGCCTATTGACTCTCCATTCCCCACTGTTCTTTGCCAGCACTTAGGGACACTCATTTACACTTACCTTTTTCCTAAGCAACTGCTGGGGTCCTTGGGCCATCCAGGGGGCCAGTAGTGAGGGTTATATGTCTAACAGCCATTTCCAAAAGGTGGACATTGACAGTGTGATATGTGATGTCAGGTGGTTCCGTCCCTCTCTTTGTGAGTGATTTTCCTACAGTGTTCAGCTTCTTGAGTGCCTGATCCTGACACAGGCACAGGCTCTGGGTTATAATATCTGGATCCTTCCCTTTCTGGATGTGGAATCTGCTACCTTAATATCCCTGAGTGTCAGGGTCTTCACAGTACAATTTTGATAATAGAATCTTCTCTGTTAGTTGTTTTTTGATATCACAATAAATATGATAATGTGTTTGAATGTTCCTTAAAAAATGAATCTGTGAAATTATATTGAAAGAAAATCTGCTATTCTCCAGTCTCAGCCTCTCAGGTAGCGAAGATGTGGCTATGAAGCCATCTTACCCAATAAACAAGAATGTTTGGTCAACTTCCTGGCTTCACTCCTATTTCATTCCTTTTCTTCTTTTCTTCATCAAATATTTAGGACATTGTGTAGGTGATAAAAACTAGAGGCACAAAGACAGCTAAGACAGACAGCTGGCCTTGCTAAGTCATGACTTCTCTGACTTCCCCTCAAACTGTAAATTAGTGGTTGAGTAAATAAAATAAACTAGCCCCTGTTTCTTTAGCTCCGTCTCTAGAGGGCGCCTTCTTAGTGCTGCCGTGGCTTCTGTATGACACCCAGCATCCCCTGAGCACCTGAGTGCCTGCTTTCAGTGGATCCTGATGCTGAAGATGAAAGCACTCTCTAGAGAGAGGAAAGGTCTTGTTCAAGGTCACACAGATGATTTAGCACTTTGTTCTTAGCCCTGTTTCTCCTCATGCCCTGGTGAATGGTAGTGCTCAGGCTGACACTTCTAACACACGGGTTCTCCTGAATTTTCATGGGTGTGTTTTCTCTAGTATCAAGGGACTCACTATTGAAAACTATATCCATTGCTTTTTCATACCTGAAAGTACATCAGTTGAAGTCTGTATATATATATAGGTGTGTGTGTGTGTGTGTATGTCTATATCTATATCTATATCTATAAAACATCACCTCCTTGGCTTTCTCATATTAGGTTGTTGTAGGTAGAGTGTGGTAAGGGTAGAATGAAGACCACTTAGTTTTTATTTCACTGCAGACTTGGTGAGGGGCCTTGGAGAAGTCACTAGCTGTGCCCATCACTGACAGTAAAAATCACTACCTCTTGCCTGATCTTCAGGGAATCTGGGAGGGTATATGAGAGAAAGAAAGAAATGCAGGGGGAGAAGAAGGGCCCTGGATTGTGATTCTAAAGGGTATGGTGTCACCTGCCCTCTTTTGTGCAATTGTGGACAAATCCTCTCATCTCTTTGTGCCTCCATTTTTCCCATTGATAATAATAGGGGATAATAATATTTTCCTTCTTAACCTAAGAGGGAGTATGAGGAGACCCAGTACAACTGGAGCAGTCAGGAAAAAAGAGAAAATGTGAAGTGGGTGAGAAGACGTAGGGCAGGAGGTCAGTACTGGGAAGGAACGAAATGGAGTGGGTGGGTGTGTGGGGGTGATGTCAGCAGATGCAAACAGAGTAGGAGCCACAGGGATCTCAGGGAAGTAGAATGGGTCCTGGTGGATAGTGGTGTTGCATATGGATTGGAAAGAGGTGAGGAGGAGGGAGGATCTGTAATGTTGTGGGAAGAAGAAGACAAGAGGAAAATTATTCAACCTGTTTTCCTTTAAGTTAAGGTTGGTTTAAGAAGGAGAGAACAAAGACCATCAGTATATAGGAGGTAAGATGGAGAAGTCAAGGAATAGTGAGCAATTTGAACCATCACCAGGAAAAAGTCAAAGCAGAGGTTTTCAATGGATTAATCCATTTTGGGTTCTCAGGCTATAGAAATAGTGGGTGGAATCCCTGTGAAGTCAGGGGAGAGGAAAAACATGCCTAAGGAAGGTGCTGTGTCCCTGGAAGCCTCCACAGATACTTTTAATTATTGCCCTATGGCCACACACAGCTGTAAGGGAGACTGGAAATATAGCTGTGTGCCCAGCTAAAATTTTTATTACCGTGGATACTGTGGGGACATCATGAAGTCTCTGACCCAAGGATTAAATAAGACAATGTTTCAGGTGCACAGTACAATGTCCCAGTCATGCATATATATATATATATACACATATTCACTTTCATGTTATTTTTCATTAAAGGTTATTACAAGGTATTGAATATAGTTGTGCTGTACACCAGAAATGGACACATTGTAACTGACTATACTTCAATAAAGGAATAAATAATAAAAAAAATTTAAAAATAAGACAATATTCGTAAAGCAACTAGCACAGTGGCCTGGGCAGACTAGACACCTCAGTGTGAGTAAACTATAGTTTCTACCCCTTAGTTACATTGGGAGCAGAAGGAATACATACCAAAGGGAGAGTGGGTGGGGTTGGGGAGAAGTGAATCCTGTGCTGTTTTTGAAGCTTCTTCTGCACCTCTTGTGATGGAGCTACAGGGAGGATGTACATTTGGCCAGAGACTGGAGGTTTATAGTTGCTCTTTTCATTTTCTGTTTTGAAAACTAGTGTTTCAAAGACAGATAATCCAAATGGAAATGTGCTAAACCTGGAACAGGGGGAAGAGGGTATAGATAAGGCTGAAATGTGTTTAAATGTTTGGAGAACTTTTAAATGTATTTACATAGCTACCTGGGAACGCTATTCTGATTAAAATTCTAAGAGAGAATTAGACCCTGTGTGTGAAAGGCTTTAAACTCTTAGAAGAAATGGAGCTATGCAAATCTAAAGTGTTGGCATTATTAATAACAACAATAGTTTTAATATATGTCAAGCAGGGGCTTCTTGCACACCAGGCAGAGTGGTGGGGGGAGACTTGAGCTCCCAGCGGGGTGGCCTGCCCTTTCCCAGGGACTAATGCACCTGCTTTATCTGGGGGAAAGTGGAGGATTAGCGGCCATTTAGTTAATCTCCCTGTTTAATCACCAGGCCAGAAACACTGCCCTTTTCTGTTTCTTTTTTCTCCTTTGCTTCTCTTTTTCTCTACCAGGCGGAAGAGTGCTTGCCCCTTTAAGCCTCAATTTCCTTTTTTCTCCTTTCAAATCCTAAGAGGAATTTTGGCTCTTGCTTCAGGCGTAACTTGGATCAGCAAAGCCAATATTTTCTCAGGGCTCCTGTTTTTCTTCTGCAAAAGTGGAACAATAGAGCCTGTCCCTGGTGTATGCTCAGAACGAGGACTCTGATCGTGCTAGAGGTGCAGGGAAGAGCACTGGATTTGAAGGTAGAATAAGTGTTTCCTACTTATGAAGGCGGTTATTCTGGGTAAGCTGCGACGTGGAAGTGCTGTGGCATCCAGAAACCTCTGTACGCATGCTACTGTTTCACAGGGCAGGGTGGGCTTCCAGGTGGCCTGGCAGCTGGAGGTACAGGAACGCACTGTAATTGACCCTACTTACAAATGCCAGAACTCGTTTCCCTCTGAAAGCGGTTTGCCCTTCCTTAGGAGCAAGGGTGTTTTCATGGCGTCATCCATTTATTTAACACTTCCAACAGATATTTTTGGGTGTGCCTGCGAAGTAGAAGGTGCTCTCCTGGGCACTGGCTACTACAATCCCTGGTCTTGCGGAGCTTAGTCACGTGGGAGAGACCAACAGTAAGCAAGTAAACAAAACATTAAATGTATAATTCCAGATTGTGATGAAGGGCACTGACAGGGCTGTGGCCAGAGAGAGAATTCTGGGGTGTGGGCTGGAAGGAGGTGGCCCTGGGTTCAATCCCCCGTACCGCCTCTACAAATAAATAAATGCGGCCCTCGGAGCTGGAAGGACTCCTGGAGCGTTTCTGGTCTTTCCCCTCATCCTTGGCTGGACCTCCCGAGGACAGAGACTCTGAATGCACCAGGAAGCGCCCTGCCTAAGCCTTTACCCTGTAGCAACTGGGCCAGCTTCTGGGATTAGCTTTTTATCAGGAAGCTAATGGAGCCCGCTTCCTTCTCATGCTCGCCTCCCTGGATCAACCTGGCACTGCCTCAGGCGGCCCCCTGAGCACCAGCCTTCTGGAACCAGCCGGAAGCTTGCGGGCATTTATTTCCTTTCTCGGCTTTAAAAAACTCTGTCCTCTGAGATAGACCGAGTAATTACAGTCACGTCTGGGTGGAAAGGAAAGGTAAAATGTAAGTGGCAAGGGTTTCCACGCTCTTGCTACCCCGGGGGTCTAATGGTCCAGCTTTGGCTGGCCAAATGGACAAGCACTTGAGAGCCTGTGTGGGGTAGTGAGTCTTGCCCTGGGCTGGGAGTCACAACATTTGGACTCTGCTCCTAACCAGATGGTGACTTGAGGCAAATCACTTCATCTCTCTGGTTTTGGTCTCAGATCCCTTACTTATAAGATGAGGAGGATGGGCTAGAGGAGGTACCTAGAACTTTCTACATCAGATAGATTTTATACAACATTTTCAAATACGGTCATTGAAAAAATACTTTCCAGTCTCTGTCCTTTTTTTCTTTCTTTCATTTCTTTAAATAAAGGGTGGCCAGGACAGGGAACCAGAGGTTAATTCTCTGCTGGTGAGATAACGTGTGATTCCTCATAGTTGCTATAGATTGCTGACTTAAATTCTTTGAGACTAATGCATAGTTCTGCAGAACTGAGCACCCTGCCCCATGCCCTCCCAGACTGGCCTCTGGCACTTCTGCCTTGGTGGGGTCAAGAAACTGATTCAGTCACCGGTGGGCAAGAAGAGGGAGGGGAGTCAGGTTTGATGGGCAAGCTACCGGCAGCAGGGAATTGGAATTGTTGGCATCAGTGTAGTTAGCACACGTGCCTGCCTGACACCATCCTCCTCATACCCTCTGCCAACTCTGTCCTGCTCTGCGTCCCCTCCTGGAGAGTGTGTCACTCCAGGCTTTCCTGCTAGCCTGGAAGGTGGGGGGAGAGGGAGGTCAGGGTTCTTGTGAGTACCATCTCCTGCCTTGGCTTCTGGTCCCATCCAGGACTATGTCTTTCCCATGGCTCCAGTCCTCACTGGGCTAGGGAAACGCTACTCTCTTCATCTCCAGGGGCTAATTAATGCAAGGGCATCTTGCTGGGTGTGTTTGTTCTCTTAATCCTGCCCAGATTTCTACCAATGTGGGGTGAATTCTGTTTCTTGTCAGGTCTCTAACTGTCATGACATCCAAAGAGGACACGAAAAGTAACCAGGAGTTAAGATTATGTTTATTGGGAGGAGGGCATAGCTTAAGTGGTAGAGCACCCACCAGCACACAACAGGCCCTAGGTTCAATCCCCCATACCGCCTCTGAAAATAAATAAATAAACCTAACTACCCCCCACCCCCCACTAAAAACAAAAAAAGAAAGAAAACCAAAAAATGCTAAAAAAAAAAAAAAAACAGGGAAAAGATTATATTTATCTGTGCTTCTCAACCATGGCTGAACTTTAGAATCTCCAGGGGAGTTTAAAAAAATACTGTGCTTGGGTCCTGTCCCTAGAGATTCAGATTTACTGGTCCAGAGTAAGGCCTGGGATTGATATTTCTAAAAAGTTTCTGATATGCAGCCTGAGTTTGAAAAAACCAATATTGCTGATTGGTATTAACTGTTGGGGCTGGGGAAAATACAACTTTTCCCTGAGAATCAGGATCATTTCCTTGGTCATAGATGTCCACTCTTTCTTTTTTTAAGTTTTTAATGCTAGAAACTTCATACCTACACAGAAGTAAAGAGGGTAGTGTAATGAATATGCATGTACCCATCACTCAGATTCAGCAGTTGTCAACTCTTGGCCCATCCGATGCACTTGTACCATTTTATACACTGACCAGCAGTGTATGAGCGTTCTGGTGGCTCTGCCTCTCTGCCAATGTTTGCCATTGTCAATCTTTTAAATTTTTGTCATTCTAGTTGGAATGAAGTGATATCGTGGTTTTAATGTTCATTTCCCTGATGCCTGATGATTACCTTTGCATGAGCTTATTGGACATTTTCTGTGTGTGTGTGTGTGTGTGTGTGTATTTAGAGATGACTGCATGTTTTTTGTCCATTTTTAATTGAGTCTTTTGTCTTTTTATTGTTGATATGTAGAAGTTACTTACATATATTGAATACACTTTTTAAAAAAATTTGGTTACAAATGTATGCTGAAAATAGTTTTTCCCAGTCAATGATTTGTCTTCTTTTTCTTGGTAGTGTTTTGATGAACAGGAATTTAAAATTTTGTGAGGTTTAGCATCAATTTTTCTTTTACGACATGTGACTTTTGTCTCTGGTCCAACATTTTGCCAACCCTTAAATCATTAAGATATTTTTTCTGTGATTTCTTCTAGAAGTAGTAAGGTTTTGTGCTTTGCTTTTAGGTCTCTGATCCATCTTGAGTTAATCTTTGTGTACGGGGTGAGATTGAGTTGAGGTCCATTTTATTTTCATCTAGGTATCCATTTGTTCCAGCAACATTCGTAAAAAAGATCATTTTCACCCTCTAAATTGACTTGGTAAAATCAATTTGTTGAATTCAGTTTGCTTTATGTGTGTGCCTATTTCTGGACTCCTTATTCTGTTCCATTTTATCAATTTGTCCATCCCTATCAATACCATACTATATTGATTACTATAGCTTTACAATAAGTCTTATAATCAGGTACTATAATGCTGCCAACTTTATTCTTCTTTTTCAAGATTATTTGAATGTTCTCAAGCCTTTGAATTTCCTTGTAGAATTTAGAATCACATTGTCTTTTTATTCAACATAGCTTGTTGGCATTTTTTGGCATAACAATTTATATACCAGTTTAAGGACACTGTACATCTTAATAATATTGAGCCTTTTATTTTATGAACCTGGCAGATTTCTCCATTTATTTAGATCTCTTAAAATTTCTCCCAGAAATGTCTTCCAGTTTTTAGTGAAAAACTGCCATATTTCACTAGATTTATTTCCAAGAGTGTGATATTGTTGTTGCTTTGTACATTAAAAAAATTTTGTTTTCTAATTCTTTGTTGCTAGTATATAGAAAATCTAGTTCCCAATTATTCCAGCATAATTATTCATTTGCCTTATCTCACAAGTCTTACAACACAAATACCAAACTTATAACCAATAACATAATTATTAACATTAATTTAAGCATATTTTCATTTCCCTAAGCATATGCTAATGTAGGGCCAGCAAATTATGACTGAGTTGGCTGCCTGTTTTTGTCAATAAAGTTTTATTGGAACACGGCACATTCATTTACGTATTTTCTAAGGCCGCTTTCTCACTATATTAGCAGAGTTGAGTAGATGCAAGAGAGACTGTGTGGCTTGCAAACCTAAAATATTTACTGTTTGTCCCTTTAAGAAGAAGTTTGCTGATCACTGCTTTTAACAGAGTTTCTCAGTGAGGGCACTGTTGACTCTCGGGCCAGATAATTTCTTGCTGTGGCGGTTGTCCTGGGTATTATAGAATGTTTAGCCCTGGCCTGTGTTTTCTAGATGTTGGTAGCAGCTCTCACCTCTTGTGAATCAAAATGTCTTCAGACGTTGCCAAGTGTCTCCAGGCGGTAAAAAGTGTGATGCCTGACCTGACTGTTCTAAGTGGGCAAAGAAAAGGCAATGCTTTCATTGAATAGAGAACAAAGAAAGCAAGCATGCCAAGAAACATTTCATCAAGAAACGTGTGTTAAGTAATTATCAGGCATTGTAGTAACTGACAAAAACAAGGGAGGGATTATAGCTGTGTGGTCCCCCCTGCCTTTCTGCGCCCAGGTATTAGATATCACATGTATTCTCACCTTATTTTGATGTGCAGGTTTATTGTTTTTGGTCAACATAGTTAATATGGGGGGGGATTAGAAGACCCAAGACCTGCTGACCCTATGCACGTGTTAAACCATAGGAAGACAAGGTCACAGAGGTATAGAGTTAGAAGGGACAATGGAATCCATGAGGCTCAATCCCTCACCTAAGGAAGGGCTCTTATTAGTCACTTGTAGGAGAGCTGGTCGTCTGACCTCTGCCCGATGATCTGGAGATGGAGCACTCAAGACCCTCTGGGGTCCAATGCTACAACACTTACAACCCACGGGGCTCAACACTGTCTTTTGTTTGCCTTAATTTAGTGTTAATGAAACAGCAGCAACACCACCATGAACATCATTTACTGAGCATTTACTGTGTGCTGGGCACTGTGCTAAGCACTTTAAATGCATGATCCCCTTTAATCCTTAAAATGACTCTACAGGACTGGTGATATTACCTCCATTTTGTAGATGGATGAACTGAAACTTAGTGATTTGCCTGCATATTTGCCATAGGTGTGTGTGTGTGTGTGTGTGTGTGTTCATGTTTGTAAGAGTATGTGTATTTGTGTGTAAAATAAATATGCAGTACCCTACTACTCCTCCCACAAAATAGAGGCCAACACACACTGCAGGAGATCTGACAGGACACTATCATGAGTGTCCCAGACAGGCTAGTCATTTGGTGACTTTTTAAATTTATTTGGAATTTTCTAGAAATTATAATTTTCCTCCACAGATAACTTACTAGGAAGTTAATGTATGTATATATTTTATCCACTTCCTTTTTTATATTCACAATTTTAGAAATTTTTATTTTTTTATTGAAGCATAGTTGAAATATAATATGTTACAAGGGTACAATATCATGAGTCACAGTTTTTAAAGGTTATACTCCATTTATAGTTATTATAAAATATTGGCTATTTCCCTCTTTTGTACAGTGTATCTTTTTGGCTTTTTTGTACTAATAGTTTGTACTTCTTAATCACCTGTCTCTATATTGTCCCTCCCCCATTTTCCTCTCCCTACTGATAACCACTAGTTTGTTCTGAGTCTGCTTTTTTTTGTTATAGTCAGTAGTTTGTTGTATTTTTGTATTTTTTAGATTCCACATGTAAGTGATACCTTATGATATTTGTCTTTCTCTGACTTATTTCACTTAGCATAATGCTTTCCAAGTTCATCCATGTTGCTGCAAATGGCAAAATTTCATTCTTTTTTATGGCTGAGTAATATTCCATTGCATATATATACCACATCTTCTTTTTGCATTCTTCTGTTGATAGACACTTAGGTTGCTTCCATATCTTAGTGATTATAGATAATGCTGCTGTGAACATTGGGGTGCACGTATCTTTTCAAATTACTGGGTTTTTTCCCACATATATATACCCAGGATTGGAATTGCTCAGTCATATGGTAGTTCTATTTTTAGTTTTTTGAGAAACCACCATACTGTTTTCCATAGTGGCTGCACCAGTTTGCGTTCCCAACAGTGTACAAGAATTTCCTTTTCTCTACATCCTCACCAACATTTGTTCTTTGTGTTCTTTTGGTGATAGCCATTCTAATTGGTGTGAGGTGATATCTCATTGTGGGTTTGATTTGCATTTCCCTGATGATTAGCTGTGTTGAAAATCTTTTCATGTGCCTATTGGCCATCTGCATTTCCTCTATGAAAAAGTTTGTTCAGTTCTGCCCATTTTTAATCAGGTTGTTTGTTTTTTTGATGTTGAATTGTATGAACTGTTCATATATGTTGGATATTAACCCTGACCTCAAATGTTGCTTCGTTTGACTTGTCTCTTAAATCCCGGCTCTGGACTTGAGGTGGTGCTGGGGGTTGAAGGGTCTTGTTGATGAAAAGAGGGGCCCTCATCCTAGAAACAGATTTCCTTCTCTGTAAAATGATGTGGGCAGTTTCCAAGGGTGCCTAAGTTTCATTCCAGTTGTTAGAGTATGTGAACCTGAAAGTGAAAAATGTGAACATGGGGATAAGAGAGAATACTGCATTGGTTGGCTTGGGGGAATAATGAAGAAAATTTTACCACAGATAAAATTACTTTTATCAAATTAAATTAATTACTTATCACTGCTAAATAAAGAAGGAACTATTTTTTCCCACGAGGCTGATACGTTGAACACAGGATGTATTCCTGTTATGGGAAAGGTACACTGTAATTTTTAGTGTGACCACTGGATGGCACTATTGCTCCACGGTGTTAGTGAAAAAAAAAATCACCCTGCATTTTCAGGTGAAGTGAGTTTGCAGGAGGCTGCTGAACCTTAAGGAAAAATATACGTGGTTATTATAGCTGTAAAGGACTTCTGGAACTATCTGTTCAGTCTCTTTATTTTATTTATTATGTGATATATAAACACATTTTAATTGTAAAGGAATCAAGTTTTATATATACTTGCTTCCTTTCCTCCTCACTCTCTGCCATGCTCATTCCCCACCCCAGAGAAAACTTGCTGTTAACCCTTTGGGGTATTGCTTTAAGGTCCTTCCTGTGTGCTACACACATATGTGTATGTACGTGTCATATGTGACTTTTCTTAATGACCATTTATGTGACCTCCTGATTTTGTAAATGAGGAAAGACGCAGTGTGGGATTTGGGGCCAGTGCTGTTTTGTGGGAAGAGCCTGTGCTTTAGAGTCACACAGACGTGGGTTTTAAATTTTCATCTTGCAGATTAACAGTGACCAACCTTGGCCAAGCTATTTAGCTCTCACCTGAGCCTCATTCCCCTCGACTTGCAAGCTGTTCAGGTGTAGTTTAAAAAGATGGATCCATGCAAATGCTCCTAGCTCAGCTGGCCTGGTTATAAGTGTTAATTTCCATCTCTATCACTCTGCCAAGTTCACACAACTCAATAGTGGAAGAGCGTGGTTTTCTCCATCCTGTGCCTCCTAGGAACCTTTGAAAGATGTGAGTACATGCATACATGCATTATCAGATGCAGACTCCAGCTTAATGACCCAGTGCCCCATAAGTATGAATCCTGCTGCTGCCAAAAAGTCTTCCCTGGCCACGTGTGCCTCGCTTCTGTTCAGGTTCAAGGAAGGACTGTATTTGAGGGCTGGAGGGAAACTCCAGGGTACAAAATGGCACAGGAATTCAGAAAGGCTCAATCGACTGGGAATCAAGTTCAGATTCGGCTGGTCTGTCAACTTACTCAAAACCCCCGTGTTCTCTGTGCCCAGGTTTCTTTATCTGTAAAACCAGAAAGATGAATCTGGACCCCATTAGAGCTTAAACTAGTGAGAAGCTAAATAAGCCACGAAGCCCATCAAGCTTTCCTTTTTGCCTTGTTTTCCAGAAATCTCAGAGCCAAGTTGAATGTGACTTGAAACAACTTCCCTTGCCCCCAGGTTTCTGGGGTAAGTACCTTCCATTTTGTGGTTTTCTGCTGGTTTTCATTTTAATGGTGTGAGTTATGGACCAGTACAGGTGGTGGTGAAGAGATGGGCTGGATTTAATCCAGGCACGTGGGGGCTTGAAGCTTTGCACTTTGGGATACCGTGGCTGGGAAGGATTCATCCCCCCTTTATAGAGTCCATGACAATGCCTGATGTTTCACTGGGCAGTTTTAGAAAATCCTTTCAGATGAGTTTAAAAATAGTGATTTAAAAATAAGATCTCTGATCTAATTTGAAACTCACAACAGTCTTTGAGGCTTGACTGAAAAGCAGCAGGCACACTGGGAGTTAGTTGAATGGTGTTTTATAAAAACAACACAGCCTTAAACACATTAAACAAAACAAAACAAAACCCAGAGGAACAGCGTATCTGCTTCAGGTAAGAAAGTCTTTTCCTGAAAAATGAAGCAGGTTTTAGAGGAAGCGAGGTGGCAGGAAGCGCAGGACTCGGGGGCAGGTTGGTGGAGTTTTCCATCCCCGGGTAGACCAAGCTGGGACCACATGCTCCCTTGTCTCTGTGTGGTTCTGAGCTGCCCACTGGGTCATGGCTCTTTTCTCCTTTATCCTGTGGATGTGAACCTCACTTATGGCCACCACACAGTTTTCCTCAGGAGGAGGCAGGGGCTGTGTACCCCATCTTGGAGATGAAAACCTGCATTGTTATGGCACCGTGTGCTGCTACTGTCCACGAAATGGGAACAGTCTCTGCACTTGATTCACATTCTGCCTAAATCGACCAAAGAATCTACCGGGGCTCCTGGGGCGGGGTCCTGGGGCTCCCTGAGGGGACCACCTCTGGGACTCCCCAGGTCCCTGATACTAGGACAACTGGATGGCACTTCTGAGATGCAGAAGGATCGATTTTGCAATGAAGAAGAACGGATGAAGACACAGACCTCAGAGCAGAGTCTTCCAGTCACTCTGCACAGCAGCTCCATGACTGCTCATCCTAGGATGAGATGCTGTGGGATAAACAGGAGCGACCATTGCCACTTTGCAGGTTTTGCTCTCATTCCAGTCTGGTGATGGGGGAAGCAGCTGCAGGCATCGTTTGCTTAAAGCGAGTCTTCTGTCCTGATGTAAATGCTGAGCTTTCTAATGAAGAGGAGATTGATGCTTCGATGACGCTGGGGAGCTGTGGGAGGGCTCCTTCACGTCCCCAAAGAAGGGGCGGGAAACAAGCCTTCAGAGAGTCTCCCTGGAAGAGGCTTAAATGAGCGACTTCTATTTCTTTTCCAGAGTTAGAGGCAGGCTCAGTCTACAGTCAAGGCTGTGAGCTGTGTGCCTACTAGTTCTACTTAAATACAATTTCTGCATGAATTGCTATTGGGAGTGTTTCAGTGTCTCCCATTGGAGAGTCTTGTCTCTGAGTAGAGCTGTACCTGAGCTGTTCAGGTCAGAGCTGCCAGCGTTAAGCAGAAGAACGCCTGGTTGCAACAGCCGTGTTTATAAATGGTCGCTATCTTGCCTCCGCAGGAAGCCGGGCAACTTTTTAAAAATGCAGAGTCAGCTCGGTTGGTGCAGTGCTGAGACCTGATTAAGAAAGCCTTGCTATTCAATTCTCTGTCTTTAAATGAAATGATTTTCAAAGTCTTAATGGTTTCGATGCCAAAGGAGAGGGAAGAATGCCAAAGCCGATGGGGAAACAAATCGTTTTTCCCAAACGGGCTATTTTCACGACGAAAGGAAAGAAAAATCCGTTTTGAACTGCTGCGCTGGGGACAAAGACAGTGGTGCTGCAGATCTGGGCTTCAGGGCCTCGTCTGCAAAGTGTGCAGAGGGTCCTGGCACTTGGACGGAGCCAGATGGCTGCAGGTTCCACCAGTTTGGCCAAACTGGTCAGTCCTGCAATAGGGCTTCTTCCGGACTCAGGGCCTCTGACCTTCTCCGCATAGAGTGTTTACTTTAGAAAACCTTCACCTGTAAATTCTTCCCCTGCCCTTTTGAAATGTAAATCTTCTCACAGCCTCTTGCCAGGTTGATAACCTAGGAACCTGGGAGCCACCCCTTTAAAATAAATTCACCAGGAACGCTAGCAGCCTAGTCTCCCCCTCTCTGTGGGCAGGTAGGAGCCTCACTTCCACAAGCACCAGCTAGCAAACACAGATGGCCTGATCACACTGCCCCGCCTCCCGGCTACCTTCCTCCAGTGCTTTTTCGCCAGCTCACTCCAACCCTTAACGACTCTCCCGCCTTGCCTTTTGTTCAGCCCCTCTCCCCTCTTGCTGCAAGAGCCTTGAATAAAATCTCCCTTGCTTGTTTAACTCTGTCTGGCACAGTTTTCTTTGGCATTGCTCACTCCACATCCTCTTTCTGGGACTCTGGAGTCCCACCACCCCCTGTGGAGCAACCTCTTCTCTGATGGAACTGCCTGGAAGCTGCCCCTCCCCCAGCCTCGCATCCAGTTGGAAGAATCCCCTTCCAGCCCCTCTGTCTTCGGGCTGTAATCCCAGAGGTGCTCGCACCAGTACTTCCTTAGGAGGGAGGGCTCGGGGAACGGGGGAGGAAACCACCACCTGGCTGCTCCTTGGGACTCTATTTCCATGGGGATCTCTCTATTTTGTAATTTTCTTTTAATTAAAAATACATTTTCAGTTCTTGGGTGGGGAATAAATTACAAATGCTAGGAGCCCTTGAGCCGCTGCATTGGGGTTCCTGGAGTGTCTTGATGGCTTTATTTTGAAAAATCTGTGGTCCGTTTTGGGGAGACAGTTTCACCAAGTGTGGCGCTTTAGAGCCTGGGCTCTGGAGTCCACCTGCCTGGGTGCATTCTCCCCTCCGCTGCTTGATGTGTGACCTTGGCCCTTTGCCCAAGTCTCTCCCTGTGTCTCAGTTTCCTCACCTATAAAGTGTGGGCTCCATCAGAAGGTTGTCGTGAGGGTTACATGCTTACATGTAAAATGATTAGTACCGTGTGTAGCACAGAGTAAATTTCTATTAAATGCTTCCCCATGATCATTATAATATGCATTTTTTTTCCTGGAAGGAAGCACATGGAGTTGTTAACAAATAACCTTTGTGGAGAAACAGAGCAGGGCGAGAGGTGTTGCCTTTTGATTTTGTGCTTTCTTGTGCTGTTTTAGCTTTTTAACCCTATACTTCTTTTGTTTAAAGATTTAAATTAACTAAACCTTTTCTTTTCTCATTGGTAACTAAGTGAAACAGCCCGTTGATAGTACAGGAGGAAGTGCTTGTCCAGAAACCAGGCTTCAGTAAATAAGTCCTTGCCATTTCAGAGTCAAGTTTCATCTTGAAGAGCCCTTTTTAAAGAATGGAAAACAAACACGTGAAGCGAATGCTACTTACTGTGTAACCTCTCCTCCTGAATCCCTTTGATTTGGTTGACCTACATTTACATGGACTCCGACAGCATCACCACTGGGAAAACATTCATTGTGCTTCCGAGATGAACGGCCATGCAGGATGGCACCATGATGTATTTTTGGGTGGAGAAAAAAAACGTGTTGTTTCTAAGCTGGTAGCAGAATTCCTGTTAGAGTGAGAGCTGCCTTCGTTTAGGAAAATTTACTATTATTCTCTTTGGGTATGAGGGGATGCTTCTGATCCCTCTGCCTTCCTGCCCCTACTGGCTGAGTCAGAGTCCAAGAGAGAACAGAATTTCTCTTTACCAGAAGCTGGAGCAATGTTAGAGTCCCATGGGTGGCTGAGAAATGAGGGGATGAGTTGCTCAGAGATAGAGGAAAGCAAAAAAGCTGACCAGGGAGAGGTTCTGGGAGGAATGGTCAAGGGGAGCTTTGGAACAAGGCTGTCTTTGTAGGTTATCTGCTGTGCAGTAGTGTCCCCCGTCATCACTGTTTCACGTCACTGCTCTTGTGGAAGGGTTTAGGGAAAGGAAGGAAAGAGACTAGAGGAGGAAGCAAAGAAAAGAATAGCCTGAAGAGGACTGATATGACTAAGATAATTATTTAGGGAGTGGGAGAAGTTAAAACTGGAGGAAATAATGCAACCTCTTTGAGAGATATTGGGGGTGTTGGGTTTCCCACTGTGTGGGGACGAGGAGGCTGTAGCCATTTCTCCTAGTAGTGTGGCAGAAACTTCTAATTGTTCCCCAACATCTATTTTTGCTTTTAACCTAGAACTCCCCTAGTTTCACCCAGGCACATGGCTACCCTGCTAGAGATGACATTTGCTTTACAGTTAGATGTGTCCCTTTGACCATGCATCTCGCTAGTGAAGACGAACAGAAGGTGCAATGTAATTTCCATTTGACTCTTTTGACAGTACATGACTTGTCTCTCATCGCCTCTGTTCCTCCTTCCATGGTCTAGAGCATGGAATTAGCAGTAAGTCCATTTTGACCACCAAGATAAGGACAGCACCTACAAGTCTTATTTGTCAAAGCACAGATTGTGGTGGGAGGGGGTGTGGCATGAGAATTTGTGTTTCTAACAAGCTCTTGGCTCATGCTAATGCTGCTGGTCCAGGGGCCACAGGAGACAGGAAAACAACAAAGTAGAAGGAGCCTGGGTACCTGGGTGTTCTTGTGGAGCAGAGTCACCTAACCCCCTGTGTTATCTCTGGACTGTTTCCGTAAGAGTGAGATAAACTTCTGTCTTGTTGGAGCCACTGTGTTTTTGTATCTCTCTCTTTTTTAAGCAGTTGACCCTGTATCTTAATACGAATATTACAGGTAAGGGTTACACAGTAAGACTGGAGGATTTGGGGACTACTGGGCAGCTGGCTGTTAGGTTCGACATGGGTGATTTTTATTTGGAGAAGTAATATAACAAAGGCAGTTACTTGTTTAATGACAGAATGACTTCTTTTATGAGCATATTATAGGTGGATGGAAAACATTCCCTCCACAGCTGCATCATTGCTTGTTTTCTTGCCTTGGGAAAAGCTAAAAACTTGTATGTCCTTGTGTTTATGTGAGCATGAAGTTTCAGGGCTGTGGTTCAGAAAGGGGTGCTTTGGGCATTGTTTCAGAAAACGTTTGAATTTCCAAAGATTTCTATTGTGTACTTGTTAATATGAACATACAGATAATGACAACAATGCTAATGAGCACTTACTGGATACTTACAGGTGCCAGGTGCTAGGGACTCTGTGTGCGTTCTGTCATTTATTCTTACCATGGCTCCGAGGAAGCATTACAGTTATCTCCATTTTGCAGATGAAACTGAGGCTTGGAGGGCTCAAATAACAGGTCAAATTCCATTCCAGGTCTGCCAGATACCAAAGCCCACGAGCTTAACCTTGGCAAGATTCTCTCCCTCTCTGGTGAATGACCCATTCCCAGATGTTTTCAGGCTCAGTGTATCAGGCCTAACGTTTGTTAGCAACTGGGTTCTTTCTAGTGTGTATGTGTTTTCAAATGCAAACGTAACTTTTTTCTTTCAGCAGTCAGCCCTACTTTGCATAATCTAGACCGCTCTGGCTCTAGGAATCCGCTGTGGGATCTGTTAGTTGGAAATGAGAAAAGGGCATAGGGTTTAAAAGGGGACAGATGGCTTTGGGTTGCCTGGATTTAAGGCGAGAATTTACGACCACGCGAGACTTCGGATTCCAATACAGTGTTGGGTGTGGTAAGTAATTACCTGCCTATGGCGCAACAGTAGGGGAGCCGGTCTGATAGCAGTTTCAGGCAGAGACCACGGTAATTTTCCAAGTTATGTGCCTCTGGAGCAAGGACAGACCACAACAAGTGCAGGCCAGCATGAATGGGAAGTATTAACCACCATCAGAACAAATCCGGACATCTCCACAGAGGTCCCTCTGCGTCCTGCGCCTCCGACTGCTTCTTAGAATTGATATTCTCACCAGCCTCCTGTCATTGCTTCAAACTTCAGTTGTTCTTTTCCCCATTTTCCCCTTCATCTATCTATATCATAGCAGAGCAATTCCTGAATTAATTAATCCACAGTTAATTACTTGATTAATCCCATTCTTACTTTGATGGGATTATTAGGATCAGCCAGTGCCAAGAGCAGAGTTTGTCTTTAATTCTGCACGGACCCTAGGAATGATCACATTTTTACATGAATTCAAAACTGTGAACCATTGCTCCTAAATGTGCTGATTAATCATTTGTAATAAACTGTCAGCCCTGTCTTTGACTTGATTCTATTCTATGTATTTCAAGGCTTTAGTGTGGGGATCAGCATACTTTTTCTGTAAAGTGCCAGATGGTAAATATTTTTGGTTTGGGGACCATATGGTCTCTGTTGCCACTACTTAACTTTGCTGTTATCGTGGGAAAGCAGTCACACATACCATATGTAAGCAAATGAGCAGGACTATGTTCTAATAAAACTTTATTTACAACACAAGTGGTGGGATGGATTTGGCTCAGGGGCTGTATATTCGCCTACCTCTGATTTAGATGAAGACAATTCAGTCAGTCAAAATGTAAGAGGACCCAAAGCTGCTGAGAAAAATTGGGGGAGGAAAAAGTACCCTGGATCGTGGTTTATAGGACCAACATTCAAAGCTGTCTTGGCATTCTGGTCCCTACTCAAGACAAGATTGCAAGCAATAGATTCAAAATATGACCTTGAGTATATAGGATGTGTGTAAACTTGATGGGAGGGAATCTGCATGAAAAAGACCTGAGTTCTTTGCCTTCAAGTGTGAGAGTCTGGGAGGCCTTGCCTGCTAAGAGACAGCCGTCCTGGGCTGTATTACAGGTTGACTCATGAGGATCAGCAATGTAATAGTCCTTCCAGGTTCTGTACTGGTCAGATCACACCTAGAACTGTGGGGTGCGGTTCAGACACCTCATTTTGGCAGTCCATTGACAAATGAGAGTGATTCTGAAGGAGGGGGAGGAGACGGTTAGGGGCCAGGACAGCACTGTCTATGAGGAATTGTGAACTGAACTGGTTATTTTTAGTCAGGGAAGAGAGGACCAAAGTGAGGATTGTCATTATCTTCATTTATCTGCGTTTCTGTCACAAAAGGGAGTAGGGCATGTATGTGGCTTAAGGGCCATGGCGTTTGCACAGAGCAGCCACATAGTTAGTACTCGACTAAACAATGTGCGGGGGGGGGGAGGGGATAGCTCAGTGATAGAGTGTGATTACCATGCACAAGGTCCTCGATTCAATTCCTAGTACTGCCATTAAACAAACAAATAACCAAACCTAATTCCGCACCCCCCCCCCCCGCAAATACGCAGAGAGGTTACGAAAAGGGAGAGTCAGGCCTGGGAGAAAGATAAACTTTCTAACAGTGAGACTTGTCTGTCAGTGGAATGGCTGTGTTGGTTATTTCCAAGCATCGGAGAGCGCCGGGCAGCAGAGAGTCACTGACATGCAACAGCACTTCCCTCTGCTGTCGGGAAACCAAATTTTTTGATATTCTAACAAAATGGCCTTTAAACAAAGATAAAAAGAGTGAGGCCAGATGGGTTATTTCTATTGTTTGTAAAATCCAATAAAAACGTTCTCTGTGTCTTTGGCTGAGAGGCATTCAAGTATTGAGGGGGATAATGAACGTTATTTTGAACAAATTGCTTGTAGCATTCAGCAGAGAGGAGGCAGAGATAATCAAGTAAGTACTCCCAGGTTTGTCAGGTGGTCGTTGCCACCCGGGTTCGTTACCCAGGCCTTTGAGGGGTGGAGGGTGATTCAGACATGTGTAACTTTACTAGGATTTCTATAAGAATAGTGCAGCCCTCTTGGCTGGAGAACAATCAGTCTCTATTCTCCAGACTGTTATCCTCTGGGTCGAGTCATGGAGCATTTGCTATGTGCCAGGAATAGGCCTACACATTATATGTATTGATTTGCTTATTCCGCTACAGCGGTGATTCTTAACCAAGGACGATTGTGCCTTAGTTCAGGCATTACATTTGGTGATATCTGGAGGCATTTTGGTTGTCATAACTGAGGCAGGGGCTGGAATCTCGTGGTTGGAGGCCAGGAATACTGCTAAGCATCCTGCAGGGCACAGGATGGTCCTTCATAACATAGAATAATCTAGGCCCAGTTGTTGATAATGTTGGCATTGAGATACCTGGTTTTGTAGGACTGCAGATGCCTTTATCATACCCATTTTATAGACAGAGAAACTGAGAAATTAAGTAACTGGTGCAAGGTCCTCCAGAGCTAGAAAACTGGATAACCACTTTACTGTCTGGCCTCTTTGTTTACTTGGTGATGTTATAATGCATGCAACCTAGGAAGTACTATGTGTGGTTGTTATTTTTATTTCTCGGAATCAGCACGAAAATGGACTGTTTTCGTTTTTTGATTTTATACTTAATAAATATGAAAATTCTTAGTGAGCAACCCAGTTCTTTCCTGATGAGTTTGTTAGTGGAATCAGACCAAAGGTGCTGGGAGGCTCTAGAGGCCTGGGAAAAAGAGATGTGACTCACTGTTCCTCGGTGTCTCTGGTGCTCCTGGTGGCTGACGGCAGGGAGGTTCCCTGCTACCTGTGTTCGTGGGTTCAGGAGATCAGTGCTTCCTCCTGAGAGCTGTCTGTGTATCAGACAAGGAAACCACTTAAGTTTGTGACTTAGGAAGGAGGTCAGAATTCTGCGCCTTTCCCCCTGACTGTGGTCCCCCGTCCTGACACTAATCCCTGGTCATGGATCTGAACTCTCAGTGGCTTGTTGCGGGTTGTTGTAAACTGTCCTGAGATTTGTCGTCTGGGAGGGATAGCCTGAGTTAGGTTCCTACGTTTGTTCTAGAGGCCCCTCAGGATTCTTAGGGAAGGACAGAGGACAAGGGATCTCAGTGGAGAGAAAAGAAGAAGGGAAAGGCAGACATCATTTATCCCAGAGGGAGGGCTCCCGTGCTGGGGCTCGGGAAGGCATGGCAGTGAAGACATTTGCTTACATCTTTGGTGGGAAACCGGCCCTGCCTTCCTCCTCCATCGTTAGCTCTCCTGCTGGTTTGGCTCTTTTCTCCAGAGACAGTCTCAGAGATGGTGCGTGTGTCATGAGGGTAGCATGTGACTGCCCTTTGAGGCTTTAGTGCCTTACCAGTGTTGACTTCGAAGCTGTTCTTTCACAAGTTACAAAATACGTTATCTTGGACTTACCACTTGAGAAGCACTGCAAGGCTTTGACGGTCCATAAGATGAGATGGGTCTTTATGGTGCAGGGAGAGGCTGTCTGGGATGCCTGGCCTGGTAGGCAGTGCTCTTTGCAAAATTTCTCTTCTGCCCTCCTTCCCTTCTAACTGCCAAAGTTTGAACTCACCACCAGACAAAGAGATGCTCTCTGAAAGTCTCATTCATTACTGAAATTCAGAAGTACTGAAATAATGACAAAGAAATGAGATTTCATCTTCAGATTGCTGGAGAAGGAAGTGGATGGTCTGTGATGCAGAGGTATCTCCTTTAGTTAATCATGGCTGACTCTTCACTGCCTGCAATCCCTGTAAGTCACTATGAAACTAGCAAGAAAAATGATATATACGGCATGGAAGGAAGGGAAAATAGACTGCATATTTCTACACAGGATGGCTGAAACAGGAGCCCCGAGTTTTTAAGATGCAGGAACTGCATGCAGAAGGCAGGAGTGATAAATGTGTTTGAGTCATTGGTTAGCAAAGCTGGCCTCGCTTGGCTGATGGCCATCTGGTGGTCTCTGTCCTTTCTCATCTGTTTCACAAGTTTGTTGCCAGTAAGGGAAACATGCTTAGCTTAGAACTGTGTTCCGGTCTTGCTTGATGCTTTGATAAATCACAAGAACCTTAAAATCAGCTGCAGGTGACTGGACGAAGTGTCTCTTCTGCACTCTGTCCTGTATCTGAGATCCCTGGTAAGCTGATTCCACCTTGACTAGACTAAGACAGCGACTCTCTTCCCCGACACAGTAGGAAACTGGGAAGGTAGCTCTGATTTTCAAATGGGAAGGATCCCCTGGCATACTCTGTCTGCTTCCACAGTCATGACCTGGAGAAACAAAAAGACAGTTGTGCTCACGTATGGGAACCCTCACGATACTTTGCAGAAACGTTCTCTTTCCTGGTGGCTCTGCCTGAGAGGACGAGGCACTTTTCTTTTGGATAAAGCATTATTCAGTGTCCTTAAATATAAATTTTATTCTTGCAGGCTCTGCTAACCTGAGGCAATAATCGAAGTGTATACGTGTTTGTGACTTGCGATCCTTACTGGTGGTCTCTTCCTTTGTAACCAGACCCTTGGGGTCGGGGGTGGGGGAGCTCCCTGTGCTTTGTAGAAGCCATTGTGAACCTGCTCTTGCTGCCACTGGAGTTCTCCAGTGGATTGATCTTATTCTTTGTGGCCATTGCTGTGGCTCAGTTACTGCTGTGTTATATACAGTCGGCCCTCTGTATCCTCCTGTTTTGCATCTTGTGGATGTGAAACTTGTGGAGGGCTGACTATTCATTGTCTTCCTCCATTTTATGTAAGTGACTTGAGCATCTGTGGTTTTGGGTATCCCCTGGGGCTCCTGAAACCAATCCCCTGTGATACGGGGTTGGGGGAGAACTGTATATCATTGCGGGAAATGAGAGCTTCAAGATGAATGATCAGCAACAAAGTCTCAGTGACAGAATTATAAAGTGCCAACAGAAGTGGGAAAGAATCAACAGCCTTGGTGACTGGATGGCTTTCAGTCACTTGGGGAACTGGAGTTCTGTGCAGGTAAACTGAGGAAGAAACGAATTGTACAAACAGGGTAAGAAGAGAAAATGATTAAAGGGAAGGAACACAGGGGAAGGAGATTATTTGAGGCCTGGTGGGGAAAGTGACTTCTGGTCTAAAATGGTTGTAGAACTGGTGAGCTGGCAGTGAAGACAGGCAACTTTTGGGGTCATGTTTGGTAGGAATCTGGAAATCTCAGAAGGCACTGAGACCCAGAAGTGAGGCCAGTACTGGTCAGGCAGTTTTAAGAGTATTTCGTGTTGGTGTGTGATAGTAGTTAGGCCCAAGGGGTAGGTTGCACAGTTTCACAGAGAGAGGTGTGCATGGAATGGAGACCAGTAGAGGACCTCTAAGATGTCCACATTTGAGGGCTAGGGGGAGAAAGGCACTGGGGGGATGGAGACGGAGAAGGAGCAGTAGAAGAAGCAGGACAAGAGAGCACGGAAGAGAATCAAAACAGTGCAAGGAGAGGAGAGCTGCTTTCAGTGTTGCAGGGGGGTCAGACAGGGGGAGGACTGAGATGAGACCGTAGGATTTCCACTTAGGAAGATATTGAAGGTATTGGAGAAAGCACTTTCAGTGCAGGGTCTGATGTGGAAGCCTCTCTCTCAGGGGCGGAATGAGTGACGGAGAACCGTGGGTAGTGAGTGTGATCTGCGTACGATGTTGATAGATGGAGGGGGGGATACTTGATGTGGGCACACCTGGGAAAGGAGTCTTGCCCTGAGGGGTAAAGGGAAGGGGCGAGCATGCACGAGAGGGCAAGGGGCTGATTAACGTCCCAGAATCTAGGCGGAGGCCTGAAGGGTGGGAGCCGAAGCCCAAGGATCACCACTGTCAGCCCAGGAGAAGAGTTGGGGAGAGGCCAGAGGGGCAGAGTAAGTGAAGAAGCTACTCTGAGGTGCCGGCAGGGGGAGGCGGAGGAGGGGACGTTGTTTTCCAGTGAGGTAGGAGACGCAGAAAGAAGCGGACGGGGCATTTGAAGATTAGAGGAGAGTAGATAGATTGAAAGTGCTGCCATATGGAGCAGGATAGACGGTTAATAAGGATGAATAAAAGGATTAGTGGGCAGCGGAGGCGGAATAACATAGATTTATAATGGAGCTGGTCAGCCGACTTTTATAATTTTCAACAGCCTGGGAACAGGCATGGATAAAATGGATGATTAGGGTTCCCCAGGGCTGGGGATTGGCGAGATTAGAGAGACTGTAGGTTTGGAGCAGATCTGGAAGAGGACTTGAGGTTGTTGGTATGTGTCTGTATTTAACAGCAGAGAGCCCCTGGGTGGGTAACTGAGAGAGGCCTCACAGCCTTGAATGCCACAGCACAGACCAGCTCACTAGCTCGCTTTTATCAAGGACTTCTCTCAGGAGGGCTTCCTGGCGTGGCTCCTTTCAGAGGTGAGTCTTCGAGGGAAGGACTGAGGAAAAATGAAGTGCACTGCAGAGAGGATTAGGGGAGTCTTGGGAACCAGAGGCACTGGGAACCCTGGGACAGCAGAAGTCTCTTAGAGGGAGGGGGCAGCTCCTTGGCCTCTGATCTGTGTCAAGAATTGCATCATTTAATCCAGAAATGTTGTGAATTAAACACAGAAGTCTCAGGCATGTGCCCTGGGTTGCCTGGGTTGGGACTAAGAAAATGAACCCAGATTCAAGCCTGGCTTTGTGTGACACCAAAGTGTGCAGACCAGTCACTCCCCACACCTCCATCTTCCTTGAAGCTGTAGACGGCTCCGGGAAGGGAAGCCTCTGGTTGGTCCTGAAGAGGTTTCGGGCCACCAGCACCATCCTTTACTCTGCTCGCCAGGGGCAGATTCACAAGCACAGCAGGTCTGGACAGGGGTGTAGCTGCACTTGTGCTAAACGTGAACAGTGACCAGGGAGGTGAGTGTTTCTGGTGTGGTATAAATTCCTCATGACTCATTTCTTTGGCAAATGCTGCTTCAAGTTGGCTTTTCAGTTCTCTTCATATAAGCTTGGAGATTTGTGTTTAAACTGAAATTTGAAAATGCTCTGAAGTGCCTCTTGCCTACTTAATCCGTCCTTTCATTTTCCTCTTGGTGGAAGTGGAATGGGTTAGAATTTTGCAAGAGAAGGCCATGTCAGGCACGCGCCTCCCTGGGGAGACCTCCTGACGCGAGGCGCTCTGCACTGTGTCCCCAGCAGTGGGCAAAGGCCCGCAGAGATGGAAATATGGTGGCAACTGTCAAGGAATGAACTAAGGCTTCAAAAAAAAAGTTTGCGTCCTGAGGGCCCAGGCGAGCTGAGGAGAGCTGTGAGCATAAGTAATGTGGGGAGCAGGAGCCTGAAGCCAGAAGGCTGCAGTTAGAGGCTTGTATGCCTTGGAAGAATTAAAACAGCGCCCCTGAGGCTGCACTGTGCTCAGGCAAGGCAGTGTTTTAGAAGGTGAATAGCTGGCCTCTCTTCATTTCTGAGCTGCATTCTGCTCAGAGCTGGGGATGGAGGCAAACAGTCTGAAGGGAATACTTCTAGCAGCTACTTTGGTTAGTTTTCAAGTTCACCGTTATGGTAGGCAGCCTCTAAAGTGGCCCCCAGTGATGTCCACCTGGTGGCATTCGTATCACTGCCATGAGTGTGGGCTAGACCTAGTGATGTGCTTCTAACAGAGTGTGACATAAAGAATGGATATCACTTCCAAGATTGGGTCACAGAAAAGACTGTGACTTTGTCTCACTTGTCCCATCTCGCCCTTTCACCTGCTTTCTCTGATGGAGCCATCTGCCATGTTGTGAGTTGCCCTGTGGAGGCCCATGTGGCCAGGAGCCAAAAGAGGTCTCCAGACCACGGCCAGTGGGGCACTGAAACCCCCAGTCCAACAGCCCCCAGGGAACTGAGTGCTGCCAACAGCCATGTGAGCCTGGGAGCGAATCCTTGTCCATGTGAGTCTGGAGATGACGGCCACCAGAGTTGATCTTCATCACAGCCTTGTGACTCTGAGTCACAGGAACCATCTATGCAGCCCCCAGATGCCTGATCCACAGAAACTGTGAGATAATAAGTGTGTGTTTAAGATGCAATGCTCTAGGGTAATTTATTACACAGCAATAGAGAACAAATACAACTTTATGGCTTCCCATGTAACTGCTCCACCTACCATTGGAGTGAAATATGTCCTTCCTGGAGAGACAGAAAAGAACGCATTACAGGTACTCTGGGCCATATGGCATTGCTGCTTCTGGGTCTGTACACCCTAGTCCTCTTGCCAAGGACACTGACTACCTCTCGAAATAGAACTGAAGGGGCCAGTGTCTTGATACCTCCCGATGGTGCCCATTACACTGCTTGGGCCCTTATATATAAAAGGCTGTGAAAATTCTTTGATGTTGTGGTTCAGTGAACAGTTAGAACTGACTGAGGAAATGGGTAGGCTATTTAGTGGTGGGAAGGTCAAGACTGAGGCCTGGGCAAGGTAGAGCCAAGCCCTGATCGACTGGGTGGTCTCCTCTCCATAGGAATCTGCTGCTTGTCTGGGCTCATTTCAGTCGGTGGAGCATCCCCATTCCAGCCCCAGACAACGTCCTGCTGTGCCTGACCTCATCACGGCGCTCTGTCCTTTCTGAGTTTACGAACCATACTGCTTTTCATTAACCCGAGATTCCAACCAAGTGTTTTTCTGACACCAGCCTTTTAAGCTACCTCTACTTTAAAAAAAAAAAATTGCTTTATATGCTGATGATTTTACCTAGCATTCTCAGTTCCAACTCTCTTCTGACTCCAGCCCCCGCCATCAGAGATTTGGCTTTAGAAGGGGCTTTAGTGTTTCCGTCCTCAAGGCTGACATCCTGTCCTTTCATTACACCACCCGCAGGCAGTCATGGAGCTCCTCACTGGGAAATAGTTCAGTTTGTTCTTCGATGTGGAAACCTGTCTCTGAAAAAGATGCTGCATAGGAAAATATCTTATACCAGCATAACCACCCCTTTTGACAAAATCATGTGTGCCTTTCTTTCCTTCCACACTTGGAATAGAAGGAATTGTATTACATGTGGATTTGGGGTGCTTACTGTTAGAAGTAGAAGATCAGTGATACACTCCTTCTCCTTCCCTGCTCTCAGATGACAGTTATTTCAGATCCCCTCTCTTCTCTCAAACCTCCAGCACCTCTCTCAACATTGCTTTAAGCTGGGGACCATTCATCCTACTTTATTGAGGACATCAAAGCACCTGAAAGATGCTTCTCCAGTCTGCTCACCTGCCAGCATCAATCCTTCACATTCACATCAACCTCCTCCGCTTGTGTACTAGGTCCCATCCTCCTCTTGCTCTTCCAGGGCACCGATTCAACAGCTCTCCACTTATTTCTTACATCACTGACTTTTGTGTTCTTTACTGAATCACTCTTATGAATACATTATTCTATCTCCCATCCTAAAAAGGGAATCTTCTTTTGAGTCCACTTTCTCCACCAGCTGTCACCCCATTTCTTTGCACCTGCTGCAACAAAAATCCTAGAAAGTGGTATCTATGCTCACTGTCTCTGGTTTCTTGCGTCCTGATTTTTCTTAAACCTACTTAATTGGGCTTTTCCTCAAATTCTTCCATAGAAATGGCTCTTGTCAAGACTACCCATGACCTCCGTGTTGTTACACCCTCTGGTTAGTTATCAGTCTGACTCTTACTTGAACTGTTAGTAGCATTTGCCGCCCACGTCCCGTTCCGGCTCTTTGACACTCTTTCTCTGCTTGGCCTCAGTATACCATCCTCCTGGCCACTCCTTGTTGGCTTCCTTTGCTGATTCCTCTTGGTCTCTCAGGTCTCATAATATAGGAGTGTTCTAGGGTTCAGTCCTTGAGCCTCAACTTTTTTCTACTTCCTTGGTGATCTCACCCAGTCTCATGTCTATAAACACCATCTATATGTCAGTGACCCCAAAGCTTATATATCCAGTTCAGATTTTTATACTCCAGATTCTTAAATCCATCTGTCTACTTGGCATCTACACCTGGATGTCTAATTGACTTCTTAAACTGAATCTGTCCAAAACTGAGTTCCTGTTCCCCTAGTTGTTGCCAAACCTGGAAGAATAGCTGTAGCCTTCCCTGTCTTAGTTAACAGCAGTCTATTATTCCATTATTTAAGCCCCCCCCCAATAAAAAAGGAACTTAGAGTTATCCTTGATTCTTATCTTTCTCTCACACCTCATGTTTAAAAAGTCAGAAAGTCCTGTTGGCTTTCTCTTTAAGCTCTGTCCAGAATGTGACCACTTATCACCAACTCGTCTGCTGTCACCGATCCGCCGGCATCTCTTGCGTGGATTCCTGCAGCAGCCTCCTGGGGCTCCTTGTGTCTGTACTCGCTTCTCTGCAGTCCATTTCCAACACAGCAGCCAGATGACTCTTTTTTGTCAGATTGACCCTTTTGAAAGACCCTGTCACCTCATTATTAAACCAGTTCCAAAGATCCCACGTATGTGTCCTTTAAGTGGCCTGCATGATCTGATTTGTGTCACTTCTGTGATCTCGGCTGTGGTACAAGACTCCTCTAAGCCATAGTTTCTTTATCTGAAAGGTGGAGAAGAGTATAATTCTTACCTTACAGGATTGTTTTAAGGATTAAATGAGATAATACATAGAACAGTAAAAAGAAATAAAAATAGTTATCTTATTACAGTTATTAGTAATTTTAAATAATATTAAGCTTAATGCCCCTAGCTTGGAATTCAGAGTCATTTATATCTTTCCCCAGTCCTTCCTTACACTGTGTTTCTCATAGTTCTCGCTTCTCTGTTTCTCAGCTTTCTTGCTTGGCAAGTTGGTGGAATGGAGACAAGCCCCGGCCTTGCTCACAGGGGCTGCTCATCATAGTCCTCTCATTGAAGCAAGGGCTGCACAAACAGATGCTGTCATCCTGTTCCCAAGGCTCTTCTTTCTTGTCTTTGCAGTAATAACATTTCCTTCAAATGTTTTACCTGGGGCTCCCCCCCATGTAGGTTGCTCTGGCAACATCAGAAGGGGAATTAGCACCCAGAGGAACTGTGAGTACTGCCCCTTTGCAGGCTCCAGGGATAGGTACTTGATGTGACAATTTAGGAAACAGCAAAGACCCTTGCTTCCCTGCCTTGTGAGGCTATTTGTCCTTGTCCACTCTGTTTAATTAATTAATGTTCCAGCAGAAAAGAAATGCCATTCATTGTGTATTCTTCTTGGTGCTTGAAGTTGTTGGGGCTTGTTTCTCTCCTTCAATAGAAGTGCTTCCCACACAGAAGGAAACAAAGTCAGCTTATTGGATTCCCAGAGAATATCCATTCACCCGCAAGTGCAGAGCACCATCACTTCAGTGTGAATTGTGACAAAAGAGGGAATTGTGTTAACTTCCAGTCATCTTGTAAAAAATCTGGTGTCATGTTTGAGTTTAGCAGGTAGATGGACCTGGGGAGATGACTCTGTCCTAGAACTTTGTGGGTGGGCCTTTGAGCCATCTGCTTGAGGTACCCCGCGTGGCTCCTGTGTGAGACCTCTGCTCCTGTTAATCCGGCCTCTGCATCTTTGTCCGTCAGGGTTGCCTGGATTGTTGGAGCTGGACAACCTAGGTCAGGGGAGGAAGCGGGAAGAGGTCCCGGAAGGCAGTGAGACACAGCCAGTTCTCTACAGGGATCGCCCAGGCTAATGTCTCATTAGTTCTCTATTTTAAATTTGTGTAGAAGTCTAGGATACATGAAAGCAAAAATAAAAATCTGGGACAGCGATCAGAGGAAACAGAGCCACCATCAAATACCTTTGAGTAAAGTTTGTCCTTCCTATATGTAGCAACTAAATAATTGTTGCCGTGTATATGGCATTTGGACAGAAATTTAATGTAGCACCTATTTTGGGGGCCTGGGGCATTTGCAGAGCATTGTGCTCAGCAGCGTGACGTGGGCGGAAAAGCATGAGCCCCACAGGCTAGCTTCACCACGTTGCTGCGTGCCTTTGAGTTTGATGTTGAACTTCCCCTGCCTCAGATTCCCCTTCTGCAAAGTGAATGATGCAACAATAATGAAAATAACACTTTGCAGAATTATCGTGAGGGCTGAATGAGATAACGTATGTGAAAAACTAATTGGAATGGTGTTAGATCCTTTGACCCTACGTGCTTTCAGGACCATAAAGGAGTGAGAGGAGTGTGACAAGGTCATGGTAATGTGATCCCTTCCCCCCAGGTGTAGCAGGGAAGTAAACAGGCAAAGAGTATACGTATAATGCAAATGATTAAATGTGCTGCAAAGGAAAATGATTAGAAAGATGAGGAAATGCGATGCATAATGACCAAGGAGAATCTGCATGCTTTGGAGAAGGCGGTTGACAGGGCAGAGTTAGTGGTGGGGTGGCAGATGGACTTTCCAGGTGGAGGGGAAAGCAAAAGCCAGGGCCTGGAGTCTGGAGGGCACAGGGTATAGTGGTATAATAAGGATGCCTTATTAAGGTGGCTTTCCAGGAACAGGCTGTCTGGAAGGATGTTGGAGAAGTCTGGAGTTCAGTTAGGGTGGCTTTGAGTACTGGGTGAGTAGTTTGAGTTTTACTGGGTAAAAAATTAGGAGCCATTAAAGTGTTTTGTTTTTTGGGGTTTTTTCCCCCACTTTTCCTATTTATTTGTTTGTTTGTTTGTTCAACTTTTTAAAATTGAATTATAGTCATTTTACAATGTTGTGTCAAATTCCAGTGTTTTGTTTTATTATTTTTTTTGTAGCAGGTTAGTGACAATGATCGGGTCTGTGCTTTAGAAAGATAATTCTGGCTCTAGTATGTCTGGGGGCTGATGGGGAGGGAGACTGCAATACCCTACGAGAGAAATGACGAGGGCCTTATCCAGGGAGGCTGGATGCAGGGGTGGAAGTGGATGTGGAAAATTTGCTGAGAAAGACTCTACAGAATTTGGCAACTTGTTAGATGTAATGACTGAAACCGAGATCGGCCAAGCTCAGATTAGCTTTGAAGTCACTTGGGAGCCAGGGTGACCGGGAAGATGGAAGGCTAGGGACCTGTAGTTGTTAAATGACTAACTGGTGTCACTTCCGGGTTGGAAGTGGGAAAAGTTAGGGGAAACTGGGTGAAAAAGAAAACTACCACAGACCCCACTAAAGGCCCCTGGATCTGCAGCTCTGGATGGGGCTGGGGAGGAATGGGCACGCTGTCCGGCTGCTCGGGGAGATGAAACCTGAGTTTCCAGCCCTCCCATTTCTGTCCCAGGCAGGAATCAAGGTCCGGCCTTGTTTAGTCTTCTGTTTCCTCTCCAGCAGCCTGTCTGCGGCCCAAGACTTTGCCAGGCTTCAGTAACAGTCTGTGAGGGAGGCAGCTCGCACAAGCAAGTGGGGGATGCTTCTCTGGGCGTCTGCTGCAGTGCCAGCCCCAGAGTCCCAGCCCCTGGTCTCACCACCAGCATCCGAGCAGGCTCGCCCGTGAGCCGGGAGCTGGCATATAGAACTCCAAGAAGTAATTTTTTGATTATTCTTCTTTCCCCTTTTTCCTTTGGTTTCACTTACCATCATTATCTAATCCTTTATCAAGAAGTTCCTGAATGCCCACCGTGCGCATGGGATGAGCACATCCTTATAATGTGAGTTAGGCACTGCCCTCAAGGAACTTATGCTAGACATTTGTTGCTTGATACCCTTTCTGGTCTGTTAATGGAAAAAAAACTGCCCTGGAAAAGTTAACCGTTGATCACTGGCATTGTTTCTGGTTAAAGCCTGCCGTCTACAAATCTAATCTCCCTTATTTCACAGACAAGAAATAGTGTCAGACAGGAAGTCAGACAACTTCAAAGATGACACAGCTATGTTGTGTCAGAATTGGATTTGGAACCCACGTTTTCCAGCTGTGTCTTTTGGAATTCCGCTTTGTCTCTCTGATGCTGAGAAGCCCAGAATAAGTTATCACGAAAATATTCTAGCATAAAATCTCTTTTTAGGGGGTGGTGTCAAAGGGTAGTAACGCTATGACTTTTGGAAAATAAAAAATTATACATATTTAAGGTGTACAGTGTTATGTTTTGATATATGTATACATAGTGAAATGATAATTTCAATCAAATAATTAACATATCCATCACTTCCCACAGTTACCTTCTGTGTGTGTGTGAGAACACTTGATATCTACTTTCTTAGCAAATCTCAAGTATATAATACATTATTATTAACTATAGTCACCATGATGTACGTTAAGTTTCCAGAACTTACTCATCTTGTAACTGAAAGTTTGTACCCTTTGATCAATATCTCCACTTTTCCCCCACCCCTAGCCTCTGGTAACCCCCATTCTACTCTCTGTTAGTATGAGTTCAGATTATTTCTAATTTTTAGATTCTGCGTATAAGTGAGGTCATGCAGTATTTATAACACTTGTCTTCCTGTGTCTCGCTTACTTCACTTAGCACAATGTCCTCCAGGTTCATCCATGTTGTCCCAAATGGCACAACATCCTTCTTTTAAAAAGGCTGAATAATACTCTCTTTATATACCCCATTTTCTTTATCCAGTCATCTGTTGATGGACACTTTGGTTGTTTCCATATCTTGGCTCTTGTGAATAGTGCTGTGATGACTGTGGGAGTGCAGAGATCCCTTTGAGACCATGTTTTCACTTCTTTTGGATATTTACCCAGATGTGGGATCACTGCATCATGTGGCTGTTCCATGTTTTGAGGAACCTCCACACTGCTTCCCATAGTAGCTGTGCCAATTTACATTCCCACCAACAGTGCACAAGTGTTCCTATTTCTCTGCCTCCTTTCCAACACTTACTTTTTTTAAAATTTAGAACATTTATTTTAATTTATTTTTGGTAGAATTTTACTCATTTATTTATGGGGGGGATGGTTGTTTATTTATGTATTTATTTTCTAGTGGAGGTACTGGGGATTGAACCCAGGGCCTTGTGCATGCCAAGCATGCACTCTACCACCAAGCTGTACCCTCCCCCCAACACTTATCTTTTGCCTTCCTAATAATAGCTGTACTAATAAGTGTGAGGTGATACCTCTTTGTGGTTTTGATTTTCCTGGCATAAATTCTTAATGATGAGGGATAATTTTTCTTCTCACTCCCAGTCAGTGCACATGGCATGGATGAGACAGAAGTATGAGTTGAAATAGACGAGGAGAATGGAGCAGTACATTGTGTGGGTGGAGTGGGAATAACAGAGAATGGCTCTGAATGCAGAGAGCCATGAAACACACCACTGAAGCCTGTGAACAGGATGGCATCTGGAAGGATGTGGTCTGGGAAGGTGGTTGGCTCTGAGAGCGAAGGTCGTAGTAGGAGGATTCTTCATGTTTGTCTCTTGCTTGTCAGTGATTGCTGGTTTTTCTAGAGTAAACATGCTTTGTTTTGTTGTTTTGCTACTTTGCATCCATTCTCCATTGTCCAATCAGTTTTATTCCACTCTTTCTCTGGGGGAAATACTCTCTCCCTGAAACTCAGTTCATGTGCTTTGGGTAGGGGTCACCTCGGCCCCGAATCTCCAGCATTGGGGCAGTTATGGATTCAAACAGGTCATCATGTTCTTGGTCGTAGTAATTGTTTCTGAGATGGACTCATGTCCTATTTAGAGCCAGAGAATGTAATGGGACACTTGCTGTAACTGTGGGATGAGAGTCAAGCTCTCTTGGTGTTGTGCTTGAACGTGAGAAGATGTGAATTACAGTTGCTTAGGGTCATAGTGAAGAACCTAGAAATGGAGCCAGAAGGCAGAGAGCCAAGAGATGGAGAATCACTGGGTTCTAATGATGTTATTAGGGTTACTGATTGTAGCTATCCCTGCAGCCAGACCTACCTCTGGACTTCTCAGATTAATGGGTTAATGAAGTCCTACTTTGTTCAAACTTTTTTTTTGTTGTTTATTTTTTGTTGTTTTTTTGCTGTTTTATTGTTTATTGTTTTTTTTGTTGTTTCATTGCCATTTGAAAGATTTATAATTGATAAAATAACAAAATTGCAAGCAATAAAAGAAAATGTAAAAGAAAAAGATTGAGTTCCGTTGACACTTCACCTTATGGAATTTCATTTTTGTCATTTAAAAGGAGCAGGTTTCAATAAGTTGTGCCAGAGTAGGTGCCAGTGGGAAGCTGCCTCCACAGAGGTATAAAGAGAACCAGGACTTCATTCAAAGTAAAGAGGCAAGAGTCTGGACTTTAGGCTTGGACTTGTCCTTAACTGTGAATTATACTAAATACTTGTTATGCAGTCAAAAGTGCAATGGTTAATTCCCTGATGTCTTGAAAACTGAATGTAATGACAAGCCTTAGTTGTATTCACTGATTTCAGATCTTTGCATCTCATGTTTGCTACCTCATGTCATTTAACAAGTACACAAAATGAAAACCCTGTCCAACAAGCAGGAAGGACATATGTAACATAGGTGGAATTAGAATTATGATTTTCTAAAAATTTAACTCTATTTAGTTTTCAGATTTATGGAAAAGTTGTACAGTTAGTGCCCATATGCCTCACACTCGGTTTCCCCTGTTATTAACATATCACATTAGTATGGTACATTTGTTAACAACCAACGAACCAGTATTCATACATTATTATTAAAAACAGCCCACACTTTATTCCCATTTACACAGGTTTTATTTAATGTCCTTTTTCTGTTCCAAGAGCCCATCTGGGTCACCACGTATTACTTCTAGTCGTCATGTCTCCCTAGGCTCCTCTTAACTCGGACAGTTTCTCAGATGTCCCTTGTTTCTGATGACCTTGGCAGTGTTGAGGAGTACTGGTCAGGTGTTTTATAGAACGTCCCTCTACTGGAATTTGTCTTGTGTTTTTCTCATGACTAGACTGAGGTTATAAGTTTTTGGGGAGAGAAAAAAACACGTGAAATACTATTCTCATAACATCATGTCAAGGATGCCTATTATTCACATGAATGATTGCTGTTTACATTAACCCTGGTCTCCTGGCTGAGGTAGGGCTGGTCAGGTCCCCTCTGTAAAGTTAGTCTTTTGACTTATGTCCACACTGTACTTTTCGGAAGGAGGGCATTGTGTGCGCCCCAGAGGTGGGGAATGGGGAGATTTGCTCCATTTCCTTGAAAGTATCTACATAAACTATTTGGAATTTTCTGCATGGAAAATTTATTTCTTCTTCCCCATTTATTTATTCAACTATTTATCTATACCAGTATGGACTGGTAGATATTTATTTTATACTTTGGGTTATAATTCAGTACTACTTACTGTTTATTTTCTTGCTCAAATTGTTCCAGCTTTGACCATTGGGAGCTCTTTCTACTGGCTTCTGAGTCCCTTTGACCTACATACCCCCAACAATGTGATTTTTCCAGGCTCAGCTTGTATTTTTCCTTCCCCAGCCCTAGAATTTTCCATTTCTCAGAGGAACTCTGGTTCTTGTATTGGACACTGGTATTAGACACCAACATCTGGATGCTGCTGGGGTGTGGTTGCCTCTAGGCCCTCTCACATGGCAGAGCCCAGAAGTGTATGAGTGAATACTAACTCATGAATAATCATGGACTTGTAAGTATTTGTATATGTAAATGTATACATGTGTCTCTAACTCTAATCCACACGGATTGTTCTAGCTTCCTCTCCCTGCTTGTCATAACTTCCCACTCCAATAGTAAGCAAGCTGGGTCACCATCCATCATTCATTTATTAATTGTTCAATTCCAGTATCCATGTCTTTAGTATTGACGTTGTTAACTCATCCCTGCCATGGGAAACAATTGTATCAACTAGAGTACAGTGCTTCTGTGAAATTCCTTTTGCCTTTAGTCTTACAGACAGCCCTCATTTCCAGGGTGACTTAGTTTAGTGCCTTCTCCCCCAGCCCCTTCAGTGAAGTTGTTTCATTTATTTGTAACACACTTAGATTTTTTCTTTTCAAAACATAGTCTACATTCTATCCTAAGATAGCTCAACCTCTTAAATGAGTTTTTAAAAAATTGCACACACTGAGTTCCTCTCTTTGTGTTGTGAAGTTCTCTGGGCTTTGATTAGTACAGCACTGAACAGACCAAGTCCCTGTTCTCTCGGAACTTTCTTATTGTTTTATCTCACATTGACTGTGAGCTAGAGAATTCTGGATTAATCCTGGTAAAATTCCGTGGGACTTAGGAGTGGGGTCTTGAAAAGTGGAATGCTGAGGGTGGTAGCTCAGAGGAACAACAGAATTTTCTGGTCTTGTCTGGGGCCAGAGATATGATCCAAATTATTCTCAGTTTTCTGGGAACATCTTAGACACAGTTCTCAGAAAGTTCTCACTGGGGTAATCCCTGGGTACAAGGGGGGCATTTGTCGGCTCTTTCTGGGAGAGAACACACCCGCTAGGCCCCTGTGGAAATGTGAATTACCTCCTAAAGTTAAAAATTATTAGGCACTAGTTAATGGTTTTCTGAACTCTATGAAAGAGGATGAAAAAAATTGAAATCATATTTTGTGAGGCAAGCTGGATATCTCCTCAAGTGGAAAATGAGCATCTCTCTTCAAGCAGATTACACTAGCAAAGTACCCAGGCAATCTTGGAATGCCCTCAGTGAGCCGGGCCAGCGCCTGACCCAGGCCAGTGCTCAACAGTCTGAAGATGTTGAAGAGACGATACAAAGCTCATTTACCAGAGTCCCTTGCAAAAACTCCAAGATGTTCTTTATTAAGGCTGTTCAATGTAGATGCAGGTTTTTAGCTCATAGGAATTCAGGATTGTGCTTTAGGGAAATTTCAGAGTTATTTTTGCCAAAAAAGATGATGGATTCAAAAGTAGCTAGTGAGAAAATTTAATGCTGGAGAAAAGGAAAACAGGCGTAGCTGAGCTCTTCTGTTTAACCCCAGTTGCTTCTTTTTCTGTATCTCGTTTTTATCTTGGTGTTCTTACAGTTCTCAGGTGCCCGTGTGAAGTCATCTATAACAAAAAACATTATGAGACCATTGGGGAAATTTTAATATTTCCTGGATATTTAATGAGAGTAAGGATTTATAAAACTTAAGTTGTGATTATTATAGTTTTGTTAGGAAAAAATGTCCTTAGAGATAAATATTGAAGTATTTATAGATGAAATGATGTGTCTTGAGATTTGCTTCACAATAAGCCGAGGTAAGAGAGATAAATGTGGGTATGAATGGAACAAGACTGGCTATCAATTGACAGTTATTGAAACTGGATGAAAGATACCTTGGGATTTATAATATTATTATTTAAATTTTGTATACATTTGAAATCTTTCATAATCATATAAATGAAAACCAACTGCAAAAGGACTGTAATTTTAAATGTTAAAGGAAAAATAGTAAAGCTTCTGGAAGATATTATAAGAGAATATATGACCTTGAAAAAAAAAAGAGGGTGCTAACTATACAAAATTAGGATTCTTTGTTCATTAAAATAAAACCATTAAGAAAATACAATAGCAAGCCATTGAATGGGAAAACATATTTGAAATATATATGATTGATAAGTAACTCATATTGACATGAAACAAAATACTCCTACAAATCAATGAAGAAAAAAGACAGACAACTCAACAGAAAGTGGACAAAAGACTTGAACAGACCCTTTCTAATAAAGGATAGCCAATGTCCAGTGAGGAAGACATTTGCTTAGCCTCATTGGTCAAGTAGAAAATGCAAATTAAAATCTTTTCATATCTTTTTTTGGGGGGTGGTTTAAGTCACCTATGAACTCTGGGTGAGCAATTAATAATTAATAGAGAGCTTATTAAAAAAATTTTTTTGTTTTTTTTTTGGAGGTGGGGAGGAGGTCATTAGGTTTATTTATTTATATTTAGTGGAGGTCCTGCAGATTGAACCCAGGACCTTATGAATGTTAATTATGCACTCTACCACTGAGCTATACCCTCCTCTCTAATTCACACAGAGCTTTTAAAATAAAATCACTTATGAGACTGATTCATTTTTCTCCCAGCTTTATTGAGATATTACACAATGCAATATTTTTACACACCTGCCAGAAAGAGTAAAATGAAAAAACTGACCAATGCTAATTCTTAGCAAAAATGTGGAAAAACTGGAAATTTCACATTCTGCTGGTGGGAGGTATAAATTGGTGTAACCACCTTGGAAAATTGACATTGTCTATAAAAGATGAATAGACATTCACACCCCCTCTGACCTAGCAATTCCACTCCTAGGTATACATATCCAACTGAAATGTGTATAAATGTGCACAAAATGTTCAAGAATGTTCACAACTTTATTTTTTAATAGCATCTTTATTCTTAATAGCATCAACCCATAAACAACCCAAATACCCATCAATAGTAGAATGGGTACATAAATTGTGATATATAATACTATACACCAATAAAAAAATAAGGAATCACTTTTTTATCTTTCCTATGGAAAAGCAACAGGACCAACCACAGGTTTTCGAACCTCTACTGAATATTGGGTCAGTAATTTACTAGGAGACATTATATATGCCCACAAACAGTAGCACCACAGAAAACATGCTTTGGACAATAACAAGAATAAGCTAGAACAAAACCTTTTATTCACTGCCAATTTCATCTCTCTGGTTGGGTCCTTTAGACAGGAAGTAGGTGCTCAAAGCAGAAATGGCTCATCAGCACCGTCATGATTACTTTTTAATGTCTTTGTGTCCAAAAGATTTTGAAAGTAAAAATGGAGAGAATTGACTTAGTACGCAGAGGCACTGCATTTTGTTTTCTGGGGCTCTTCCCCTGTCTGTTGACATCCACCCATGAAGGAGAATAGGAGTTTGGCTTTTTGCCATTCCTTCTGGAGATGTTTCTGGAAGGCAGGTAGAATTGAGATATTCCAAGCTAGTTCTCACATACTTACCTGTCTAATATGACTCAGCTTAATTTTTTATTCCCATACTTCCAATACCCTCTTAGGCCCCCCTGCTAAATGCAGTCATAGCCCTTGTCACAGTTTTTATTGTTTGGCTGGGTGATTATTTATTTAGGATCAGCTAAGGTCCATGAAGGCTGAAATTATGTCTATTTTGCCCACCGCTGGCTCCCCAGTGCCCAGTGAAGTATCTGGTACATAGTAGGTGGTAAACTATTTGTTGAATGAGTCAAGTTTATCTTGTCATTGGACTAACCCAATAAAATCAGACCAATTTTATGCTGCAATTCAGAATGGATTTATTCTTATTCCATACACGAACCTAAGAAGCTCGTTTACTTGGTTTGCAAGTCCACAATTAGTCAAAAGTAAGATTTATATATAAATCATATGTTTATATGTATATCCATGTCTACATTTCAGGTATTGGGTGGGAAGAGAAATTCCTGGATTTAATAGAAACCTGGAAAGAAATCTCTCCTACTATGCAAAACGTACTGACTTGGCTTTATTTTCTCTATTGCAATGTCAAGCATCTATAGTTTGCCCTGACTTACTATTTTCATGCTCATTGTTGGGGACAAACCCTCAATATCAGTGAGGTTCTGCTAAACTCAATAGTGTAGACCTCAGGATGTATCAAGATTCTGGGGTCTAATTACTTACCCAGTGTTTGAATTTCTCTTCATCATCCAGTAACATCAGTATCATCTCTTGGGAAAAAGAACCACAAGCCCAACTCCAGATCTACTGAGTTAGAATCTGCATTTTATCAGGACCCCCAGATGAGGCATATTCACAGTATAATCTGAGAAGCACTGCTGTAGACCAGCATGAATGCTATTGAGGTCAAGTGGACTGCATTTTGGAGAAGCCCGTTTCAGCCTAGCAGATTCTTAGAAGGCTCTTAGTGAGCCAAAACCTGACCTTTTATTACTTCCCCATTTGTTCCTGGTCTGGGGCCTTACACAAGTCTACTTCATTTTTTTCGTGACAGTTCTTCAAAGATCTCAAAGCAGTTTACCCTCCCTGAGGATTTTCTAAGCCAGCATCTCCTAGAACTTGTGTCAGAAAACATCAGTTTTGTAAAATGTTCTGTGGAAAGAAATGGTTCAGTGCTCCATGAGTTGCAACTACATTTGATTTTGGAAAGTTTCATTTGAGACTCTGAGAAGTAAGAAAGACTGCTTAGTTTGGAGTAATCCAATTTCCCCAAACTAATTTGTTCAGGAAAACTTTTCTCCTCATGTAGCAACTACAAACATCTTCAAGATTTGAAGAACCTTTTTTTTGGGAAACTCTCAGCTGGAGTCTCTTTCAGGTGCCCTGTGGCAGGCTGAATAATAGCTTCCAAAGATATCTAGGTTCAAATCCCTGAAATCCATGAATGTTACTGTTACGGTAAGGGGACTTGGCAGGTACAATTAAGTTAAGGATCCTGAGATGAGGAGATTATACTGGGGTATCTTGATGGGCCCTAGATGTGATTGCAAGTGTCTGTGTAAGAGGGAGATTTGACTACAGATTCAAGTAGGAGATGAGACAATGGAAGCCAGATGTTGGAGTGATATGAGGAAAAGGCCATGAGCCAAGGAACACAGCAGGCCTCTAGAAGCTAGAAAGGGTAAGGAAATGGATTCTCTCCTGGAGCCTCCAGATGGTACTGTTATGTTGACACTGTTGCTTTAGTCCAGTGAACCGGATTTTGGACTTCTGGCCCCTAGAGTGGTAAGGGAATACATGTGTGTTGGTTTAAGCCACCATTTGTGGTCATTTGTTATAGCAGCATAGGAAATGAATACACATCATATCACCGCCTTCTCAAACCCTGCAATGGCTCTCAGTTACCTTTAGGAAAGAAAATCCAAGCTCCTTACTATAGCCTGCAAGTCTGTATCCAGTCCCACCAACCCTTCAGCCTGAGCCCCTACCACTCTCTCTTGTCTGCGGTATTTGAGCAGCGCTGCCCTTCTTTCCGTTACCTGAACCTGCCAAACTCAGTCTTGTTTGACAGCCTTGCACTGCTCAGCCTGCTAGTTTCTGTGCTGACCTGTTTATGATCTGTTCTTTCTTTCATTGCTCTGAGGAGAAGAGAGCCTGGCACATAGTCAGTACTCAGAAGACATTTGTTGTTGAACATATAAATGGATAATTGGATGTGAGTATGGTTTCAGCTTTCTTCACCATCCTGATTGCTTCCTTTGGATTATGCTCCGGTTGGTTTATGTCTTTAAAATTATGATTCCCAGGCCTGACTCTAATATTATGGATCTGATCCGACCATTGTCAAGCAAAGCAGAGATATTTCTTGAGAGTCTTAGGGAGCTTATAGTTCACATTTTTTGTGTGTTGGAATTATTTTATAATACATTTTTTTAAAGGAGCAAAGTCTAAACCATTTTTTTAAACCAAACTCAGATGGTTTTAATCTTGACATCTTCCCTGGACATCCTGTCTAAAGCTGTAAACCACCTTCCACCAGCATTCCCTATCTGCTTTTCTGTTTTATTTATTATTAATACTCATCACTAAAATCCCATATGTTTTACTTATTTTCTTGTTTGGTGTCTGTCTGACCACAGTAGAAAATAAGTTTTCTGCTGACAAGGAGTTTGCTATTTTTTAAAAAAGACTGCTGCATTTCCTGTGCCTAAAGAGTGAGTAGCACAGAGCAGATGATCAATAAATGCATGAATGTATGAATGTATGAATAAATTAACCAGCTGAGTTTATTCACCCCAATATTGGCCAGATGTTAATTTGAAAATTATTATTACTTTACATTATTTCTGAGAAGAAGAATTTTTAAAGAAAATCCATTTCCTCTTTTCCCCAGGCTGTATTTCTCAGTTTCCCCTGCTGTTCAGTGTAGCCAGTTAGCAGAACATGAGCTGAAGTTATGCCTCACTCCCATGTCTGCTCCAGTCAGTCTCCCTAACCGCATCCTCTCTGCCCTGCGCTCTCCTTTCTGAGACACGGGTGCCAGGACAACACTGAATGCATGTGTTGAGGCTGGCAGGGTCTCTAGCATCTGGGACCCTGTACAATTTTGTGGAACCAAACAGGAAATACCTTGAACTGCTTATGTGAGGGAGAAGTTGAACTGCTGTTGCACCAGAGCCTGCTATACATCTCTGGGTGTATCTGTTGCAGCAGTTAGTTACATGTGTATTAATAAATACTCTTAACCTATTAAAGTGGTGATATGCAAAAATGGCTAAGACAGACGAAGGGCAATATTTTCATTATCATCTTTATTTTTCCTGCATCCTATCTTTGAGGCCCTTGGTTACACATGACAACTTGAGGAATGGGTTATTGACAACTAGGTCACACCGAAAGGTTATCCTTAAAACCATTAATTCTCTCTTATAGGTGGCAGAAAGCAATATTCCTGCTTTAGCATTTCTTTCTCATCAGTGTGATTTATGGAAGCCCCTGAATTACTGGGATTGCAGGAACGTTTGGCTGTTCCCCAGGTGCCGATACGTTGTCTTTAAAGAATCGACAGCCTGGCAGTTCCCCTCACACACGCCCTAATTTGCAAAGGCATGTGTAAGCACGGTGAACCCCAGATGCCCTTAGTGAAAAATCAAATCAGCGATCTGGTGTGTTCAGCAAACATAGATGGAGGAGTTTGGAGGCAGAATGGATGGAGCCCATTACAGCTGACACACACACTCCTCACCAGCGATCCTGCACAAACATGCAATGTTCAATCCATAATTCAGAGTATATTTGTGTCTCTTCCTTTTTTTGTTTTCCGCAGTATCCCATGAGCTGGGCTGGTGCATATGATAGTTCCCAGTTCCCAGTGGGGGAAGTGAGATTCAGAGGAATTAAGGAAAGCACCCTCTTTCGGGGTGAAAAACAAGCTCCTGTGTGAGAAATGGGGCAGCATCATCAGATGGGGTGAGCTGGCACGTCCTGCATGAACATCCCCTGTCACCAGGAAAGAGGGATAGGACTAGGGTCAAAGCAGGGAAGAAATGGGTGGGCTTTAGTGGGACACGAACATGCTGAAATCACAAACAGCCTTGATGTGTGCCTGTGTGCATTTTATTGAAGGCAGAGTCCACAGCCTTAGACCAATTTTTGAAGGGGCTAGAAACCCTTGAGTGGCTAAGAACCACTGTTCAGGTGTCCTGGAGCTGTAGACTATCTTGGGTTCTAGCTAAGCCACTGATATCCAAAGCCTTGCTGTGGGAAAACAGTGTTTTGTATAAGAGGAAAGGGGCACAGAATCTTCTTAGGCAGCATTTGTTTTCTGCCATATGGATATTTACTTTACTGCACAAAACGGTATGAATACCCATTCCTATAATCCCAGAGAATTCCTTTGGCTCCACGGTGATCAGATTTACTATTTTGCCAAAGATAATAAAGACAAGCTTGCCATTTTAAGAAGAAAATGCTAAGCATTAACAAAATCCTGGGGAATCCCTCCCAGGTAAGGTGCACGGAACGCAGGAAGCTTTTATTTTGTACACTTCTGTTTATACAGTGGGAAGGTCGGCTTACCACGTTACTGAGGGGAGCCATAGTTGCTGGGGCGTTAGATAAGGGAAATAGGGTCTTAGGCAGTTCTTTTCTAAGCATTTCTTTGCTTAGAATTTCAGAGGGGTTGACAAGGTCATGCCTGCAACTCTGGCTCCAAACATGCCCGTCCTACAGACAGTTCACACGTTTTCTGGACCAGATGCCTAACCAACCGTAGACCATGGATGAAGCCATCACCCTGGAAGGGCACTGTGCTCAAGGCGCAGCGTCTGTTGAGGGAGAGAGTGTGAGGGAAAAGAGGAATTGCCCCGAGAGTTGCTCTAAAATGGAGGAAATTATAAAGTTCACTTTCTTGTCTTGAAATGAAACATCAAGCCTGCTTGGGCACCAAGGGCAAACCCCGAAGCTGGTTGCTGACATCAGCTGGTTATTTTGGATTTTGGCTCTGGGAGTTGGCTCTAGGGGAGCTCCTTTTCTTAGCTTAGAAATGAAACAACTGAATTTTCAGCACCGTGTTGATTCGGGGAAGTCATTTTGGTTTGCATCGCTTGGGGCTTCTGAGCACAGAATGTAATCAGAGTGGCAGTGATGGGGTCAGGAACCCCAGGAGGCTGCCCCTTCTTGTCGAGTCTCTTGTCTACGTGTTTTAGTCAGAGATGAGAATTTCCTAGGTGTCATGCCAGGATTGCCGGCAACTTTATAGCAAGCAGCGAAGGGGCCTCGTTTTCCACTCAGGATGTAAAAATAGGTTCAAGAAACTGAAGTGAAATGCAAAACGTGAAGGAAATATCTTCTTTATACCTTACCCCCACCCCCCCCGCCCTTCCATCACTCTCTACCCACTGACTGTAAAAAAGCTCACTCAGCATTTACCTCTTTGCCTTTCTAGAACTTATCAACTCACGTTTTAGCTACAAATACATTACATGGCATTGCAGCCAGGTCTGAGCTTTCAAGCATATTCTAAGTCTCGAGCTGTGTTGTTGGCCAGAGTTTTGCATGTTCTGCTGCAGATGAAAGGAAAGATATTGGAATTCAAAATCCATCTGCCCAAAGAAGGTAGGTATGTCCATATGTGTGTTCATATGAGATTTGGAACAAGGATTTGGAGACCCTAGAGACAGGATGGAAATAGACAGGGACACTCTCTGTGAGGCTTGGAGGACATGAATTTTAGTCCCAAATACCTCCCCCTTGCCCCGTGCTAGCTATATGACTTTGGCCAATTTAGTGAATCGTTTTGAGACTCAATTTCTTCCACCTTTGAAATGGGAAGAGTGCATGTTTTGCCTGCCCTAGGATACTAGCAAGTATAAAATGCTTTCTAGTTTCAGAGATAAAATTTGAAAGAGTAGCTTACAGGGATCATAAGATGACACTGATTGTTCAATGTATCTCAAGTCCAGAGATAGTAAAATGGGGAGGCAAAGGTGCGTCTTAGAATCAATAAAATCCCACGGAACCACCTATGCTTGTCATTGATGCTGTTCTTCCCAGGGGTTGTAAGGGACCGTGACTGGGATGGGGTCTGTAACCCCAGCAGTGCCAGACAGTGACCTGATTACAGCTGTGTGCCGTGGGCTGAGGCCTTCCTCTCAGCCCCCTTGAGTCTTCTTGTATCGTTTGTGTGGGGCCAGTGCGGGAGTTTCTCTCCCCCTGGGAATGACGTCCTCTTTCCTCTTGCCTGACACTGGACCCCTATTCTGAGATGTCTTTGAGGCTAGAAGGACCCAGAGAGGCTTATAAAACAGCATCCTCCTCAATGACAGTGTCAGCATCTTTCCTCTCTGTCCATATGATCCCCTAGACATTCCGAGGGTCGAGATAAATGCTGTTCTGTGATTCAAAATTCCCATCCCAGCTGCTGAAGAAGTGTGACCATCAGCCCATGTCTGGGTCAGGGTCCACCCCGTCTTACTTTGGGGGCTGATGGCTTCTGCAGCCTCCTCCCTCTCATTGCCTTCCAGGCCATTGCTTGAGACATCAGATACTGCCTCCTCTCCTTTTTCTGGTGTCCTAGCCTGTAATGTCCCAGAGCATTTGCTTTCCACACCTGTGCACTCAAACAGTGACGGCTGATCAGAAGCAGAAGAGACTGAGGATCGGGGGATTGGAGGGGAGTAAGGAAGAGGATGGAGGGTGGGCTGAATCTCGGACTGAAGCCATCAGAGGGCTGACGTGGGGAGAAGAAATCTCAGGTTTTCTCCACAGCTTCTTCCCAGTGTGGGTCTCCTGGGCTCTAGATCATCATCATTGTACTTTATACACATCACCGTAAATAAAGTAATTCTTTTGGCAAAAGGGCTGAGATAAATCTACCCTATTCTCATTTGCAGCCCTGGCAGCCTGCCATGTATAATTTGGTATTTAAATCCTCCTGATTACAGCCACAGTGATGACCTTTATGGGAATTAATGGCTGAGTAAAGGCATGTCCTTTTGGGGAGCTTCATGGTAACGCATCTAATTCTAAGTTAGACCCAACTCACTGGCATTCTCGCCTGCTTAGAGACCACCTGGGGCCAGAGAGTCCTTTTCCCTTAAGCCATGGTTACTGTTGAAGAACTTGGGGTTCTGTTCTTGTCCAGAGCCTCCTTAGCTGTGTTCCTACTCAGATTTTCTGGGTCTTGACACTTTTCTTTTCCTTTGGTCTCTGCTTTTAATTTGATTCACTTATTTTGGTTGGAGACCAGCTTCACGTACCATGGAGTTTATGGGCCACTCCCTGGTGGCTGCTTCTTAGGGTCTAGACGCAGCGTAATGCCTCAGCAACCTCCTCCCCACCCAGCGTGTCCTGGGTGCCCCCGGAGAACTGCATCCCAGGCTTTGCTTTGTCCCTCTTCCCAGCCTCAGGCTGCTGCCCAGTCATAGTCTCCTGCTGTTGACCCCGCTGAGTCTGTTCTAGCCCCTTCTTGCTGCTGCCTCTTGGGGATATGGAATGCCCCCACCACAGAGCACAGAGGCACTGAGGATGCATTCCCAGCCCATGCTGCCACCAGCTGATGCCACTATCGTCTCCCCCTCTCCTCCCAAAGTAGCCAGTCCTGCCCTGGCTGGGGCGCCACCCAGCCTCCATAGTCGTGGGTGCTATTCAGAGTCTTGCTCCCTTTCCTTATTCCAACCTGCTTCTGTTCATTGGACACCTGAATGGTGCCACAGCTGGCTGTAGAGTCAGACAGAATGGGGCTCAAGTATTGGCACCACCAGTTATTTTACTGAAACTGGTTTCCCTACCTATAAAAATTGGGTATAGCAGTGCCCAATCCAGCATCCAGTTCATGAGCAGTGACTATTAGCATGTTATTAACATAGGAAGGAGGACAATTGTGGTTAAGTGCATAGGTTTTAGGGCCAGGCAGACTTGAGTTCTGACTTTCACCTTACTGCTTAACCAATGTCAGTTTCAGTTTCTGGCTCCTAGCCTAGTGCTCTTGGCATTTCTCTGGGCTGCCTTTCCACAGCCTACTTTTCACACTGGTAGATGGGGACTTCGCCAATTCCTTGGACAGACCATTGTAAACTGCTGATTCTGAATAAAGGGGTGATTATTATTGTAGGGGGGACGGCACGTGAGTGATTGATGGTCACTCAGGCCAGCCTCTTCCCAGAAGAATACTTGCTCTACATGGCTCCAGGAATCTTCAGCTTTCCTTGGCTCAGACTGTGTTATGGAGAAGAGCTGGCACCAGGGTGGGAACTGACCCTTTAAGTGACAAAGAATGATGGAAAAGAAGATCTGGTGCTGGGGGTGGGACTGACTCCTTACTGATAAAGACTGATGGGAAAGTTAATAAGGTGGTTGGAAGAAAAAGGGCTCTTTCTCTCTGGACAAAGAAAGAGGGAAGAACCACCATTTGATCAGGCTGGAATAGAAGGAGTGAATTCATAGGATTTAGGAAATTTGCAACCAGATTGTCTCTTTGCTGGGAAAGCCAAGCCAGTGATTCAGCAGTTTTCTCAACTCAGCAGGAGAAGGGCTGAGGGTGTCAGAGATCATGACTCTGAAGGGAGCAGGTTATCTTTCTTTTGGAGACTTGACTGCAGTCAGCCTAGAGAGAGAGGTTTAACATGGGTAACTGAAATTCACATATAATCCTAAATCCTCGTGGTCTGTAGTGGTGGCTACCTAGCCTCTCTCCTGTCATAAGTCTTTCATCAGAGCTGTTCAAAAGCAGCAGAAGTGATTGCTTTGATTTGAGCTTGTTCCGTTTCCTCTGCCCACCTTGAGGGGAGCTGCAAATAAAGTAGGGAATGAGCTTCAAGGTGAGCTGATGAAGCATGAGGGAGGAGCTACTTGGCCAGGGCCCTGGGGTCGGAGCTAGAAGAGCAGCCGCTGCCACAGAGAGGGCCAGGAGCGGCTCGTATACCTCCCGCCTGGCCCCAGGGGTACAAAGGCTCGTCTCTCCCTGGTTATTTGGGTCAGATGGGTTCCCATATGTGTGGGACTGTCGTGCCCGTTGTAAACCTTTTGAGAAGTGTTGCTATTTCATTGTAACACTCAGATTCCTGAAGTACCCTGCTTTAACTGCATCGTAATGCGAATTGCGTTTGGAATGGACTGGCAAGAATTGCCTGTTAAGAGCTTTTCTCTGAGACCCTTTTAGAAGTAGAGAAATCACTTTTAAATGATCTTTTTATAAAACTCTGCATTTCCAATTATTCAGAGTCTATGAAATCTCCCTCGACTGCCCTGATGCCAATTTTTAGTCCTCTAAGAAATTTTGATAGCTCCAAAACTGTTAACTCTCAAACCTTGTTTTTGTTTTTTTTTTTTTTTGAATAACCATGTAATTTCTCCACAAAATGATAGAATTTTGCAGAAATTCTGGGTGTGTTTCCTGGCTTTCCCAAAAGGCCTTTCTTCACCAGGGGAACCACCTTGGGGGGGGGGGCTGCAAGATGATGGAGAGGGCCAGCCCCAGAGCTCTACAGGAGCAAAGGAAGCGGAAATACCTGCCAAAAGCATAAAAACCAAAGTTAATAGGACAAGAAGCCTGGGTTAGAAACTCACTGTGCTGAGTCCCACAGGGCTGGGAACTTGCTATTTGGATGATTTTGCTGTGAAAGTTTCAAAGACTCCAGGGGATTCATTAAAAGTTGGGGCACTGAAACCTTTGGCTGTTTGCAGCATTGTCCTTGACGAAAGCATATTTGTCTTTTAAAATATCTAGAACTTGTGCTTAATGTTCTTTACTGACTTAAACCAGGCAACGAGACAGTAAATCAGATTATCATCATCCTCGGGCAGGAGAGCAATCTGGAATGGTAATTTTCCAGCTGAAATTACTGGAAGTTCCTTTTCACTTTGTTTTTTTAAAGGGAGAGAATAAAAAAGGAGGAAAGCCAAAGGTAAGAGGGTTTTTTTCCTTCCCCCAGGAAAGCGTATATTCCAGTTTTCCATTCTTGTCACTAGCTGAGTGTAACTTATTGTCCCTTATATTTCCTCTAAAATATAAAGCTCCAGAGGACCCCTTTCAATGGAGCAAGGGATTTTGTCCCCGTGTGGAATATGGACTGTGGGGATTTGTTATAGGGATATTAGCCGCCCGGTAATCAGAGAAGAGATGTCCACGTGGCAGAGTCAATGTAAGAGCATCGTGTTTCATAGCTTCTTAACTGTGGCTCTGTTGGAAAATATCTTCATTGGTTTATTTGTCTTTTAACTAACACATGGGGTTTTGGCAAATATATTTGCCTTTTCCCTCTTTAATTGTAAGGTGGAATTTTCTTTGCATTTAGTAGGGCTAGCAGATATTTTCCTGCTCCCAGGAGACTTGTCTCTCCCTATTTACAGAGTGATACGTGCTATCCTTTACAAACTCATCCTGCTCAGAAAACTGGCGTTGAGCAGTTTCTCTGGTGGTGTGGGTACCTCAGAGAGGAGACCTGCTCAAGTCAAGGGCCTGGAGTTGGGTGCAGAGAGACCCGGATTCACACTGGCACTGCTGCTCACTAGCTCTGTGGTCTTGCAGCCCGAGTGCTTGGAGCTTCAGCTTTTCACTTATATACACGGAGCAATGGCATTGGCCTTGACGAATGCTCGCGAGACTGAAAGCCTGCATATGTGAAGTGCCCACCATGGTGTCTGACTGGTTAGTCTGTGACGTCATGGCTATGGAATTGGCCCAATCCAGCAGCACTTTCCGGCCTGTTCTCCCCCAACGACCTGATTTTGTGAAACTGCTGACTGAAGTTGGAGGGAAGAAAAAAAGTAAGTCTATGATGAATGGCAAGGTTGTGCATCCAGGATGCCAAGCCCCTTCAAAGAACCTGAAATATCAACTCCACTCCCTTTTGTGGGAAACACGGCAGGAGTTTTAAACACAGGCTCTGAAGCCTTCCCTGGAATTGCAGGAGTTGCAGGCTAATTATAGTGTCAGAGGGGTGTCTCTTGAGTAACGGTTGCATTCTGTAATGACTGTTGGGACAATTAATTGGCATAACTTTGTGAGCCTTCCATGGCCTTCTTTCCTCAGCAGAGACAAACTTGATTAGTTTGGACATCATAGTTTGGTACTTAAACAGGACGGGCTTCATAACGCTCATGTTCATGGTTCTCATTTTCTTCCTCTTGAATTTTTTTAACTTTTAATTATTTAAAGACCTGAAAATTCTTTTAAAAATTTATAGAGAATCTTGAGGCTCTAGTTTTGATCATTTATGTGTTATAATCAATGGATAGAATTTTATCCCTCATAGAGGGGACATAGCTGTGTAAATGCCGTCAACTTCTGTTTCTTATTGCCGGGCTCTTCCTGGGCTTAAGTATTTGAGGCAAGACCAGTGCTACATTGTATCACACTGATACCAGGGGCAGATTTATGTAGGGAAGAGAGCACTGGAATTAGGATGACAGACTGGTATTGATTTGTCTGGGACTTTTCCTGCTTTTGCCCTGAAAGTCCAATATTCTGGGAACCCTCTCGGACTTAGGCAAACAGAGACAATTTGCCCAGGCTGTCCTGCTTTAAAAAAATGGAAAGTTTCATGTCTTAGGAATCTTGGAAAAACTAGAGAGGTTAGTCACCCTGACTGGACTGGGACTGTAGGGACCTGAGTTGTAGTCCTTGCTCTGGTCCCATGTAGCCATGTGATAATGGCCAAGTCACCTTGTTGAAAAAATGAGGGTGTGGATCATATAATCCCAACAGTCCCTATCCTTGTTGACATTTTGGCTTAAGAGCAGCTTATTATTGGAATTTACCCTTTGTGTCTTTCCCTCAGGGTTTTCTTTTCTTCCCAGAAACCAGTATCCAATTCTTTCTGAAAGGTCACAGATGAATTCAGGGTAAGAATGATCAGAATACTTCTGGATCACTTCTCAGCTATGGAGGTAGATGATGCTGATGAATACTGGGAGGCTGGAGTCAGCAGGTGCTGCTCTTGTTGATATTACAGACCAAACACCCAATGCACGTATCCTGTGTTTCAAGGTCAGGGAGGTAATAGGCTGGGATTTCTGTTTTAGCTAATATGGTGTATTTCCCCACGAGTGAGGTTGAAGCCTTGGTTGTAACTCTGGAATCAAACCTATTTCTAAATTGGAACAAATGTTGCCAAGCCAGGATCAACTGTGCATATAGAGTTGGGGTGACACTGATGCTTTTTGGTCACTTGGAGTTGGGAGTGTTGGTTCCCAGTGGACCAGTGATCATCCAGTGTAGCAATAACTTCCTAGTTGCCCAGAATGTGCTTGGGATCCAGGTACAAATAAGACATGGCCCCACCCTCTGGAAGCACATGGTCTTGTGAGGGGCGTGGAATAGTGATTAATTACTAAACACAATATGGTGAGTTCTGTAATGGAAGTGTAAGCAGAATGACGTGAAGGAGAGAAGGAGCAAGCGGTTGATTCCACTGTTCTGCTGCGTACGCAGATTGCACCCTCCTCCCCAGCCTGCTGGCTCACGCAAGTACGTCCATAGCCCAAAGGTGTGTTATTTGGGGCGGGACCAAGATGCCCCAAAGCTGTGTTTCTCCAGTTTCTTCTTTGGATATAACAAGATAGAGTGTCATTACTATTATTGTTACTGTCCAAGGCAAAAAACAAAGATGATAAGGATGATTTGAGTTTCCCTTGAGTTTCCCTGAATCTCATACCCAGCTTGCTTACTTAAAAGCTTTCAGCCTACTAGCTGGTAAAACAGTATGTGCACATATCGTAAATATGTCTTTTAAAATCCAATTACTCCCTGCAACAGGGGGCAGCAGAGAAATTTGGCTTCTGTCGTTTTGAACCATCATTCAATTTTTAAATAACAGTAAAATAATGACTCCAACATGAAGTTCCTAGTTAAGTGAGCACCAGCGTAGTCCCATGGTTAATGGTGTAATATTTTTGGCATAAAGTGATACAGGATGCTTGCTTCTAGCACCTTACATTAAGGAAAACTTGACTTTTGTGTTTAATAATGAGAAGTTTGGAACTGGAACAAGGAGCATTTCATATATTTTGCTGATTTATCTTCATAACATCCTTGAGAGAAGGGAGGAAAAGGTATTGCACTGCATGTTTTATAGAATACGAAATTGGGGCCCAGTACAGGTAAAGGCCTTGTCCAAGAATGTAGAGCTGGTTAAAGAAAAGGCTTTTCCCTGAGCCCATGTCTCCTAACCTAATGTTCTGTCACAACAGGCTGTGCTCTTTTGCTGTGTCATCAAGATATCTCAGGAAGTCACATTTTCTGATGAAAAAGTTCACTCGCACTGCTAGAAACTCAAGGATAGTGGATCCGTGGGGGCCACTTCTCCAGATGTTGTTATAGCTGAGATCACACTATTTTCAAATTTTTATAGCAGCCTTCCTCAGGTCTTCACTCCCCCACAGTGAAGGTGCTAGAGGGGTCAGACTCCTTGAAAAAAGAATGTTTGGCTCCAAACCAAGTTTCATGCTACAGCAGTGCAAGTTGTCACAAAGCCCCAGCCCACTTCATTAAAGTTGGAAGCAGCCAGGAGTCACTGTGCTAGACAGTGACCTGAGTGTGACGGCTGAGAAGCAGTGGGAACAAGGGGTCAGAGAATACAGGACCTGGCTCTTCCTGCTAAATCTAACACAAATTTGCTGAGTGATAGTGCACCTCAAGGTCCTCCTACCTATTTATAAAATGAACGGACTAGGCTGTACTGTCCAATGTGGTAGCTATTTAAATTAATTAAAATTTAGTGACATTAAAATTTTAGTTCCTCAGTTGCACTAGCCACATCTCAAGTGCTCGATAGCCACACGTGATTAGCGGCTGCCATAAGGAACAGTGTAGACATAACACGTGTCCATCATTGCAGACAGTTTCATTAGCGAGCCCTAAGCGAGACCGTACCAGTGGTTTCCCAGATGTGTTTCAGTAAGTCTCCAGGGTTCCTTAAACGTCCCTTAGGGCCTCTGAGTAGAGTTAAGAGAGAGCCCAGCAAGCAGGTGGGGCTCTGAGCATCCTGCCTTCATTTTTATCTGTTTTAAGTAAAATGGATATTGTATTTTGAAATACCTTAGAATTTAGGTTCTGGAGTGGCCACCTGGTGAAAGCAAGGGCCTGACCTTAGCTCCTGAGTAGAAAAGAATTCGGCTCCTTGCTTTAGGGAGCCTGGCTGGGAAGCTGGCCGGAAGTGGGAGGGGGTGAGCTGGTGTGGGTGGCCATGTTGCTGAGGCTGCAGGATAGGACATTGGGGTCAGGACTGTAGGAGAATCACTGCTAAACTTTAGGAGCCCTGCAGAGAGCTGAGGTGGGGCCAAGAGAGAAGAGGGATTCCGGGCCTGACCAGACCGAAAAAGAATAATATGTGAATTATATCTGCTGTAGACTGTCAGCAGCGGAAGCCAGTGGAATGCCCAGGGTGGGGCTGTGGGTTTGAACAACCATATTTCATGTGGGCCCAGTCCAATACACATCCAAGAACTAGCACAAGGTGATGGTGGGGAGGGGGGACTTCTCTCGTCCGCATCCCAACCTCCAGTGCCTGACGGCCACGTGTGCTCCCTGTACCCAGACTTCCATCTTGGAGAGGGACCTGGGGAGGGAAAGAAAACCAGAAAGGCTGAGTCAGTCAAAATGAGATTGAGTTTACTAAATTGAAATGCATTTGTCCATTTGTCCATTTGTCCATTTGTCCATTTCTCTCCCCATCTATCCAATGTGGTGTCTGAACTTTGAGGGGCGGGTTTGGTGGTCTGAGGGTTTTAAAAGATCAGATCCATTACAGAAAATTTTAAAAAGTTATTTCTTCTTTGCGCTGAGTATACTGTAAGTAATTTTTTGGCCCCAAACCTTAGATATATTGGCAGTCAATTAAGATTTCACTTGGAAAAAAGAATCACTTACATATTACTATATATAAAATAGGTAAACAAAAAGGACCTACTGTATAGCACAGGGAGCTATATTTAATCTCTTGTAATGAGTTGTAATAAAAAGGAATCTGAAAAAAAATGTATATATGTATAACTGAATCACTTGTAAATTGACTACACTTTAATAAAAACATAAGAATTAAAAAAATCACTTACTAAAATAACGTCGAAAGTCATTGGACAAGATAATCTCTACAGTTTATTTTATCTGAGTCTTTATGATTATTTTATTCTAAGATGCTAGGAAAGCAGCATAGCCACCAATCAACGTATCAGCCATTCAGCCAACAGGTGTTCTGGGCCAAATGTATTATCCAAGGAGATAATATGCTGCTTAGGATTGTGTATAGACTTGGTCTTGATGCAAAATGTATTTCTTACTGTGTTTCATGTTCAAAGAAGTTAGAAATACTTGTCTACATGGGGAGGCAAAATACATACGTGTAACTGGAGCTTTCCTCATTATCACCCTCTTATAGGTAACTGTTTACATCAGCAATTCCAGCTGAAAGTTCACTCAGGTTTCATCTGTTGACATAGAGTCTTGGGTTCAAGGTCCTGATGAGGCTTGATTGTTCTTCCTGATCTTGGATTTTTCCCAATAAAATTCCCCTTTCCACGCATTTTCTTTTTGCATGTGCATGTTTGAAGAGATTTATATTGCTTACAACCAAAAATGCCTTTAATAGGATAAGAAGGGAAATCTTGGGAGCAGAGAGAAAATTTGAAAGGCTTGCATGAAATGGTAAAGCACTGAGAGTGGAACTGAGAGCCAGTCTCCTCTTCATCCTGTTTAAGGTGCTCTGAATCTAGCCTCATGCTTGCCACCATGTTTTCCTCTGTCCTCATCCTGCCCCCTGAGCTCCAATGAGGATCCTCTTCATGGTCTCCATGTGCCTCACCAATTCCCACCTCAATCTGACCCTCCAATTTATGTGAATCCTTCAACTTTGTCCAATTTCTGCCTCTTCCTCAAAGGTCACCTCCCTACCAACCTCTGAATTCCTTGGAGAAGCAGCACTGATGGTGGGTCAAATCCTGGTTCTGCCAGTTACTAGCTGTGCAATTTGGGGCAAATTACGTGAAGTGGGTGCCTTGGTTTTCTCATCTGTGAAGTGGGGTAATTATTGCATCTACCTCTTATGATTGGTCTGAGGATTAAGTGCTAGGAACTGTGCCTGGCATGGTGAGCACAGTTTGCTGTCATCAGTCTTGCATTTGCCTCTCTCATTATTAATTGCTTATTGTATGTTTAGTCATGGCTCCTTGTCCCTTTCTCCTTTACTACTTGGTTCTAAGCTTCTCCCATTTATTTGTTAGTAATATGGCTTCTCTGTCTATAATTTCACATTTTCACAGAATCCAGCTACTTCTCTTTTTGGTAACTGAGATGGTATTTGCTTAGCTTCAGCCTTTGACTCTACTCTCATTGTCCATGGTTTTGCACAGATTTGCAGCTCTGGGGCTCTGATAACACTTGCAGTTTCTCTTGGTATCTTGGAATCAATCAATCTGGGTCAGGGTCTTGAACAAATGTAAAGTCACCCTTATGGGATCTCACTGTCTTCTTATCCATCCCTGGCTTCCATTCTTTATTAGTGATATGTGTTCTACTCTGCAGAGGCAGCATCATTTTCTTAGCAGCAAAGAGGAAAGCCAAACAGGATTTGAGGAATTCTGCCTTCTTTCTGTAACTGAGTAACATCTTTTCCAACTTGGGGATTGCACCTGTTCCTTTCTTGTACTTAGGTTAAAGTGCCTTTATGGTGGTCGCTGTCATATTGAACAGGCTTCCCTTATACCTTGTGAGTCTGAGCCATGCAGCTGAACCACTGCGACATACCTGTGCTTTCTCCAGGACTCGTCTGCCTGACTGGCTGTCTCCTTTAGCTCCTACCCACCCATGGAGCTATGTGCTTTGGCTTCCGTGTTTTGCTTGGTTCAGGATCTGTTTGGTTGGTTTTTTGTTTTGTTTTGTCCCCCTGGCCTTCTTTATTCCTAGGGTCTATTCAGGGTTCAGATGCCCAATCCCCCTTGGAAATGTGCCCTGATTCAGAAGACCTTTGATCCTGGTGTGGCCTGGGTTTCTTGCGGAGATAGAAATAAACTGCATCTTGGAACGTGGTGGGTGGGATATTGATTGAACCCTGTGTTAATCAGGTTAAGACCATATGACATTCTAAAGCTAATCTTGGGCTCTGCTTACTGTGATTTGAGCCTTTCTTTAGGGAAAAGTCAGGAAGACATTATAAGAAGGCAGTTTCCAATTCGACATTATGTCAGAAACCTTTCTTATAAGCTGCTTTCTAAGACAGTAAGTCCCATGTCGCTGGAAGTGTTCAAACCACTCAAACCAGAGCAGACGATCTTCTGTTTAGGATATTGGAATAAGATTGGATGGAAGATTAGAGCCAGAAGGCCACTGAGTTCCCTGCTCTATGGAAGACTAACCTTGAGTTTACCTTTTTTAACCTGAAAGGCGTGTCTTGGTGCCTAGCCCAGCACCCAGGACGTTCTGGGCTTGGAGCAGATGCTCTTTGTAGAGTGTACATTTTCAAAGCTTAAAGGTCCATGCCTGCTGTTCCAGGCTCACTTCCCCCTGGAGACTCATTTTAAAAAGAAAAAAAAATTTTTTTTTAGTACAGGTACTGGAAATTGAATCCAAGACCCCACACTTGCTAAGCATACACTCTACCACTGAGTTATGAGGCTCCAGACATACTAGACTGTTTCTACTTCCTTAAATTTGTTCTGTTCTCTCTTACTTCCTTGTTTTTGACTTATATCTTCACGTTTGTGGAGTTTGTCCTCCCCTCCCTTTTTTCATTTGGCTAACTCTCGATGTGACCATTGGGGTAGTCTGACCTTGGTGTCCCTCAGTGTCCTTCGGTGCACCCTGGGCTTACCTCATGGACCCACAGGACCCACTGCATGACGCTATAATCCTCTCCTTGTCTCTCCCATATGAAATGTCCCTCTTCCTGGGGCCCAAGGACTGTGTCAAATGCCTTTTTGTTTCTCCCAATACCCATCACAGCGCTTGGCAGACTAGGGGTCAAATCGATGGTTGCCAAGTAAGTGAAATGAGCTGTGACTGTGGGTCCCAAGCCTTTTAGACCTAATGTGTTTCTGTTCCCTGATTTATTTTTGTCTCTGATCCTTCCTTTATGGGGCTGAATTACAAAGAATCTCAGGAGGAAAAAATAAATGATGATATAAGAAAAATTGCCTAAGTTCCTTGGAGGCACCAAACCACCCAGCATCTCTTTTTCAGCCAATACTAACAAGAGACAGAGAGATTGAGCTGTGCTGGGCAATCCTTATCTACTTTTTAGTGTGACTTGGCAGAATTAGATTATTCTTTCTCTTGCCCTTCAGGGAGTAGTTGGATGCCTAAAATTCAAACCAGTACTTTTTTCCAGATATCGGATCTGGAAAAATTTTTGTCAAAACAATGAAGTGGTGCAGGGGTAATCACTCAGTGGGCACTGAAACTTTCTCTGGGCATCAGTTTAATTAACCAAGTTTGTTGTAAAGCTGTACTTTGGGTCCTTTCATGCATGTGTAGCATTCCTGAACCAAATTTATGGAAATGTATTGGGGCAGTGAGCATTTAAAGAACTTCAGGGAATACGTCAGAATTGAAAGTTCCAAACAAGTGTAATTATTATTGCATGCATGTTGAGTTCAAACCCTTGGCCCTCCTGGGAACAGGCTGACTTCACAGAGCGCCTTATTAATTAGAGCAAAAACGAATGTGCTGCCTGAGTAGTTCTCGCCTCTCTTTGGGCTAACCTTGGGGGACTCACGTCAGCTTTCTGGACCTCACTTTCCTCAGCTGAAAAATTAGGGCTTTGTTCATATTTAGGATCTCCCCCTTTTAAAAAAAATCTGTAAATAAGGCATAAACATCTGCTTTTCCTCTTTCTGAAGACCTGTACCTGAAAAGTAGCTTTGTGGCTGAGATGATAAACTTATTAAACATAATTTATTTATGCAGTGAATGTTCATTGAACACTTACTATGTGGAAGTCACTGAGTTTATAGCCAAGTCCTTGTTCTTAGGAAGTATGGAGTCTAGAATCGGACTTGGCAAACTTCTTCTGTAGAAGGTCAGATGGTAAATATTTTGGGCTTTTCAGACTGGTGTCTGTGGTAACTACTCAACTCTGCCTTTGTGAGGGGAAGGGACCCACAAGTACTACGCAGATGAGTGGGTATGATCACTATATAAATGATCACTATTTACAAAAACAGAGGGTGGGCCTGATTTGGCCCATGGGCTGGAGGTTGTAGACCTCTGACCCAGAAGGTGGAGACATTTAGTAAATGCATCCAAAAATGGGTATGGAAGATTTAAGGAGTGATAAGCATCAATTTCCCTGAGCTGTAAGATCAAGTAGAGACACAACATTCACTGACAACTCAATATTTATGATCAATACCATCTCATTTTGCACAGGTTTAAATATTGGCTAGGTGTTCCCTATGTCATGGAGCCTAAGCATACTAATTAAAAAAAAAAACTTTGACTTTAATAAGAAACAAAATGAAGATGAGGAAAGCTGTGAGTGCCAACACATAATTAATCACCACAATGGTGTGCAGGCTTTGTCTGCTAGCATTTAGCGCAGCTTGTCTGAATCAGGTTGAGGATGGGGGATTCATGACCTGTCCTAAATTGCAGGTTGAGGGGCTGCTGAGGGCAGACAGATTTCCACAGAGATTGGTCATTCTGAAATGATGATTTAAATGTATGGCATTTGGTGACATACAATTGATCAATAATGTGCTTACAATTTCTGCTTTCCTTCTATTCACTCAGTTTTCTATTTCTTTTGTTTTTACTTTTGTTTTTTTAAACACAAACCAGTTTTTTTTTTTTAAATGGAGGTACTGGGGATTGAACCTAGGACCTCATTCATGCTAAACATGCACTTTACCACTGAGCTATACCCACCCCCACACTCAATCTTCATTTATACAGATTTTCTGTAATTGGAAAATGAGTCAGAACCAAGAAAATAGGTTTAATCATTTAAAAATGCATTTTGGAAAAATCTAAATGCATCTCTCATTTGTTGCCAATGCAGAGACAAAAAAAAAAAAAAAAGAAGAAGAAGGAGAAAAAGGGCTCATTTGTTTTGTGGCGCCAGGCTTCTTAAAAAAACAATGGAGATTTAACGATACTTCTTTGTGGAGAAGTTTATTTGCAGACCTGTCCAAGAGACTTACGATTAGCAAAGAAAACAATTTTACTACCCGGTGATGATTTTGCTGCTCTGTGGCTGCAGTGGCGAAACTGCCTTCCTCTGCAGTCATTTTCAGTTGTTTGCTTTTGTGGCGAGCTGGTCTGCTGCAGAGGAAGGCTGGCGAGTCCTTGGCCGTGCTTTCCTCTGTGGTCTTTTCCTGAAACTTCGTCTGCATCAGGCCTGCTGGGCTGATGGAGGAAAAAAAATAAAGACCCCATCAATGATGTGTTTGGACAGAGGAAATGACATTTAGACCCACTGTGGAGCAGGCCCTAGCAAGCAGATACATAATATTTCACTCCAAGAGAATTAGCAGCAATATTTTTTTAAAAACTTGAAGTACAGTCAGTTACAATGTGTCAATTCCTAGTGTAAAGCACAACGTCCCAGAAGTAGCAGCAGGATTTTTGGATGCATGTGAAGGACAGATAACTGGACCCCATCATCGTGTATAGACCCATGTAATTCACATTGAGTCTCGTCCTTTCCTTTTGCACCAGTGGTCAACAGCAGACCACCTGGGGATGCTGGGCAGCTTGTTCAAGCATCCTAAGGCAAAGGGGAAAAGAAGTGGATATTTGTCGATTGCCTACTACGGGGGCATTTTTATAGACTTAATCTCACTTAATCTTAATACCATTCACCTTAGGCGGAAATCAAAGCTCAGAGAAGCTAAGGAGGTTAAATAATTTGTTCCAAGTCATGTACCCAGTAAGTAACTGACCAAGGGTTTAACTGCAGCTGGGACTCCAAAGCTTCTTTCTACTCTACGCTGTTTCAAAATGGTTGAATCAGAAATAGCCAAGCTATTTTGCTAGCAATTCAAAGAAAGAAATAGAATTACAACCTAGTACAAATTGAAATATAGTACAAAGCTTTCCATTCATAGGCAGGGAAGGTAAGGGCCCCATGCAGTGGTTCTCAATTTTGGGGTACGTTGGAATCATATGGGAAGTTTGGAAAAAATGCTGGAGCTTGTGTCTCTTCCCCACTGATTCTGATTTGATTGTCCTGTGGTGTGACTGGGACATGGGGATTTTTTAAAAGGTCCCCAGGTGATTCTGATGTGCAGCCATCCAGGGCTAAGAACCACTGGCATAGAGAGGTTACATGATGGGATAAAGGTGAACATCGTCTTGCAGGCTCATCTGGATGTGGTTCATGGGGGGACTTAAAAAATACAGATAAATATTTCTGAGACAGAAAAGAGATAATCTTTGGAGTCTGCAGTTACAACAGCTTTTTGTCCAAATCACAGCAAATTTCATGGCTTACTATGAATCCCAGTGCCAGACTATGTCCCTTAGGTACGTAAAGAGTGTGGTTCTAAAGCATTTTAACTATGAATTTGGGATCTAACATTTGAGATTTTGCTTTAGGAAGAAAGCATAATACTCCAATAACAAAAATGATGGAATGTACTATTTCAGAAAGGCCAAGAATAAATGACACCAAGCCTGGAAATTATTTTCCTGGATTTTTAATTCTGGGAGAAATTCCTAATTTAATAGAATGTAAGTGTGGATGGAATCTTAGGGTAAGGGTATGGGGGAAAATTTTACATGAATTCAGTGAGTATAAGAAAAACCTGATACACTGGTTCCCATTACATGGTTTTGTTTAGCTCAGCTATAAGAGATGACAGCTTTGAAAACCAGTTGTCCTTGGATTGGTGGCAGTGACTGGTGCTTTTCAAGAAGAATAGGTTTTAGACTGGGAGCCAGTGATGTGGGCGTTTACAGTTTATAACGCATATTTACATACATCCAATGAGGGAGTAATTGCAAAATGGCCCTATATCTTCACTCTTCCATGTATACATGCCCTTTGAAGTGTGATTTTGGAGTCTTTTCCCCCAGCCCTTGAATCTAGGCTGGTCTTGTGATTTATGGAGCTAACTGATGTTGTGCCAGTTCTGGCCCTAGGACCCAAGAGGACTTGCATGCTTTCTCTGCCTCTGTAATGGGAACAAACCTGGGCTTGCCTGTTGGAGGTGAGAGGCCACATGGAGCAGAGTTAGCTGTCCCAGGGATGTCATGCTACATCAGCCAGCAACCCGCTGACCACCAGGCACATGTTCAGACCAGTAAAACTGTCCCATCGAGTTCAGCCAAGAGCAGCAGACTGCCTAGCCTTCTCATGGACCCAGGAGAAATAACAAGTTAAGTTACTGTGGCAAAAGACCGCAGTTACACATTCTCATGTGACTATAGAAGGAATTCTAATAACCCCTTTCCAGATGAAGAGACTGAGGTTCTGAGAGGTTACATTTAGGAGGTGCCCCGCCATCGTGGAAAGGATGGGTTTCAAATTATACACAGGCTTTTAAACCTGGGGAAACCCTTGGTTCTGATACCTACTAGTTGTAAAACCTTGGGATGATTAAGTTTTAATCTGTTTCTCCATCTATAAAGAGAGGATAATAAGATCTTGCTTGTTAAATTGCTGTGAGGATTAAAGGAGACAATCTATTCTCTGTGTAAAGGGCTGAGATCATTGTAAGTTCTCGGTAAGTTATAGCTGTGATGATGGTGATGAGAATTGCTCAAGATCACATGGCCAGGAGGGGTCAGGGACATGAATTCAGGTCTTGTAATTCCTAATTCAACAAACTTTCTGTCTCCTTTCCCCCCCTCCTGTATTTCCTTTTCTTCTCTTCATTTCTCTTTCCTGCCCTTACCTCCTCTGATGTGTTCTAAGGGCTTATTTTATGTTTTCAAGCTACCGTCAGATTTACCATATTTTAAAAAACCTTGCTTTGTCCTTGGAGTGTTTCCTCACCTTGCATAAAGATTATTCGCTACCAACAATGCTTTTTATATTTTGTGCTGCTCTCAACTGCCCACCTCTGTATATTTGCGAGTACAGGTTTATTCCTGCATTTCCACTTTATTGCAATAAAATGAACTCCTTGGAATAAACATTTTTGTCCTTGCTTTAAATGATGTGCCAATTTGTTTTTTATTTCTCCACGTTCAGATGATTTCTCGTCCCGAACTCCTAGAAACCAGTGAGCAAAGATGTTTTGCCGCACACGGCCCAGGTGTGTGGGCGGTCAGTGAACAGCACTGACTTGTGGGTTAATTCTGTGCAGAAGAAAAACAGTGCATCTCAGAGTCCCACTGTCTAAAATCTTGGAGAGAAAGGAAACATATATCAAGATTATTTGTGGAAGCCGTTATTCAGTACTGCTGGCTTCATCAAAATGTCTTTTAGCTAAAATTTGGAAGCCTACTATTAATCAAGTTGCCTTGGGAAAGATCACTAATTCCCTCAGGATCCTGCTTTTAGCATCAAAAAGCAGATGTTTTGCTAGATAAGAAATAAGCATTTTAAACAGCAACATGCAGAGTTTAGTCAGCAAGAAACACCAAGTTTAATTTACGGTCATGGCTGTTTTTTTCCCTCCTGAATTATTAACTCCAGTGATGCTAACGAGAACTAGTCCTTAGCCTTCTGAGGTTGCTAGTCTTTTTATTTGAGATCAGGGTATTCTATCATTTCTAGTTTTAACCATCAAAAGCCTGATGATTCGACCTGTGGTCTTCTGAGTAACTATGTATGTATGTATACCATATGATTTTTGTATAATCATATACCCAGATTTTTAAAAATCAGTAATTGTGGATCTTTAAGCATAATTTTTGATACTCATACCTCTGGAAGTACGGCTACAATACTTTCACTTTCTATCCATTTCTCTTTGTAAATTACCACTGCTATCCCCTTAGGTGGCACAACTGAATGAGATTTTAAGTTAAAAATGACATAAATGGAATATTCTGGGTTTGTTTGTTATAAGAAACTGGTGGCTAGTAAAACAATCTACTTGAAGAAAGAGAAACAAAGCACTGACTTAGGTTGTGGTTTAAGACCCATTTTTCTGTTTTTGTTTTTTTGCCTTTCCTGCATAATTGTTAAACCAAGGACACTCATGGCACAGAGCTGGAGGTGTGGCTTGGTAAATAATCACTGTTGGTTTTTTTTTTTTTTGATAGCAGAGAGATTTAAGTGCAATGAAATCCTGAGATCTGAGCATTGGTTGGTACGTGGATGTCACTTAGGACTTATATTCAATAATGGAGCCTTTATGGCATTCCATCAGACAGCCATACTCTCCGTTGGAACCCTCCTAGTGAGGGGGCACTCATCACTTGAAGAGGCAGTGTATCCTTTATGGCATCGCACATTTTGTTATAAAAGTTGTAATTAGCTACTTAATTCCATTCTCCATGAAGCAGTGTAGCTGGTTTGGGCACCAGCACCAAAGATACTCAGAATCTGAAAGGAGGCCCAAGGGTAGAAATTCAAGGCTGTTCTGTGCCTACCGTTTATAGTCCTGTTGGCTGTCGTGCTGTCGCCATCTGGTACTTTTTTCTTTCTGTTAAGTGACTGGGAGGACATCATAGAGTCTACCCATATTTTAGTTTTTTTTCCTAGAATGTTCCTGTTGACCTAGAACTCAGCAGCGTAGTTGGACATACAGAGTGCTGTTCTCCAAATTTAACCATAGAATGGGAGCTGAGAGTGAGGTGGTGGTTCTCTGTGTGTGGTTGGGCTTGGCTTGGTGTTAGGCAAATTTGGTGTATCCAGAACTTTATCTTCGTCGGCTTTTAAGAACCTTCTTCCTGGGTGAGGTGAAGACACAGATTCAGAGGTTTATCTCTCAGAATATCAGTGGTAAAGGCTTTTTTTTTTTTTTTGGTGCCAGCTGCTCATGAGCTTTCTTCATAAAGCTATGAAAATGTATACTTATACATGAATTCTGAGATAACCATTTGAACCTTTAGAAGTTATAGAAGGAAGTCCGAGAACCTTACCATTGTATATGTTAACTTTTTTCTTTGTGTTAGAGACTTGCTAGATATTATTAAGCCCATTTGCTTTTCCTAGGTGCACAGAAAGTTTGCTTTTCCCATTATCCCTTGCATTTGGTTTGGGGTTTTGTTCAGTGAAATATGGTTGGAAGCGCGGTGTGCTACTTGTAGGCCTGGTCCTAAAACCCGCTGTGTAATCTTCTACATTCACCTTCCCTTTCTGGGAAGGCCGTGTGTTGGGATGACAGTATCACAAGATACAATTAGACAATCTCTGAGTCACTTAGTCCAGTTCTCAATTCTTCCATAATTATTTTTTACATCAAAGTCATTATCATTTGAAAAGAAAAATTTGGAGAGGGGGAGACATAATTGGGTTTGTTTATTTATTTATTTACTTATTTATTTACTTATTTTGGATGGAGGTACTGGGGATTGAACCTAGGACCTTATGCATGCTAAGCACACACTCTACCACTGAGCTATTCCCTCCCCCCCATTTTAATTATGCAATTAAAATAAGAAGAAACCTTCCCTATTTCTTTACCTTATTACATAGGTATTTTAATTTTGTAAGTGGAATAGGAAAGAAAAAATCATGGTAAGTTGGCAATTTTAAAATAATGAAGTAACTCTAAAGGAAATGACTGTATATAAGAGATACAGGATCAAGGAAAAAACTTACAAAATTTAATATTCAGAGGTTGGACAAATGAAACACTGACAAATTGCCGTTCAAAAAATCATTTTGATTTGAATGTTTCTAAAACTTGATTATATGCTCCAGTGTTAAAAATCAATCCCTTTTCCAAATGCTGAAACAAATGATTCCTGAAGGGTCCAGTTTGTTTTCCAGTGTAGCTTAAAATCGAAAGGAAAATGTTGGTGCAGTAAAGCATGTTCTACTGTAATAGAATTTTCCTCTCCATTTGCTACAGTGACATTGCTTGAACGGAGTGGTATGAATAGCCATATACAATATATTATTTTTCTAAGTCTTAATAAAAATATCATACATTTTTTTTCACCAGCTTTAAGATTGATATGCCCCGATCAATATGACACAAATCTTATTGAGAAATCACAGGCAAAACACAAGCTAAGCACACTTTCAATTTAGAGAACAGTGTGTCCTAGTGAACAGTTTGTAATGACTAATCTGTAGGAACCTTAATTACTCAACAGAATCGATGTGCTAGCCTGGGATGGTACCAGGCTTCCTGCTCATCCATGTCCATCCACCCACTCAGTTGCTGTCTCTGCTTCATAATATGCTCCCCCACATCTCTACTTGGGAAGCGTCCTTTGAATATTCTCATTTTTGCAGATGCTATGCACTTTTTTTTTTGGGTGAGCATATCTAGAGCTTAATTAACCTTTATTACTTTGAAATCCATTCTCATTCTTAGGTTTAATTTATGTCTTTCTGCTTTTGAATTTTCAAAGATGGGGTTGGATAACCATAGAAACATTTGGGAAAATCTAATAATTATCCCGGCTTGGCCACTACCAAGTGCATAATTGCTAGCAAATTATCCTCCTTTGCTGAATCTCTATTTTACTGTCAGGAACTGACAGCAATTACCACTATTTACCTCCAAGTAGATTATTCATTTTGATATTTGTCTTTTAAAATGCTAGAAAACCCCATTATGGCTGATAAGAGGGCTATAAAAAAGACAACGTGATGTGGAAAGCTGGGCATGAATCTAGGCTCTGTCACTTATCGCCTTAAAATCTTAGACAAGTCATTTAATCTCCAAGCCTGTTTCTTCAGATATGGAATGGGATAATCTTACCGCTATCACAGGGTTGTTATTAGGCTGATGTAGACAAGTGCCTGGCACAGGGCTGGTCTACAGAAAGGGCTCCATAAATGTTCATTAACTTTGAAGACACTGGATGTGAAACCTCAGTTCTCCTATAAATGGCACAGAGCGGTGGAGAGTGATGCAATCCTGTAAGTAGTCAGTTAGCTCTTTGTTGATCCGGGATGATTCCAAGTTTATGCTGAATAAATGATTCTGATTGATTTAATCCTTTCCTTTTACCATCCTTAAGAGTGGAGAAAGTCAAGAGGGAAAGATCTTTTGACTATTTGCTTATAATTCTACAAGAAAATCAGGAAGTCAAAAGTCCTGCCAATTCATACTCTGCTCCAAACCGTCTCATAGAGTTCATACTATTTGGAGTAAAATATAAAGTCCTTACCACGGCCCACAGGGCCCCATGAGATCGGAGGTGGGCTGGATCTCAGTTTCCTCCCTCTCCTTATCACTCACTCTTCCAGCCCCACATGCCTTCTTGCTTTTTTTGACCTCTCTGAGTTCATTCCCATTTGAAGTGCTTTGACATTGTCATTCATTACACGGAACATCTCCCTTCCTCTCTGATTTTTGCATAGCTGGATCCTTTCTATCATCTAAGTGGTTCCTCCAATGTCACTTCCTCAGTAAGAATTCCCTACAAATAGTCACCTCCTCACCCCATCCCATCACCCTCTACTCCACCGATCTGCATCTTTTTCTTATGCAATGATGAAAATATAAAAGAGCACTTATAATCACTAAACATTATCTCATGTATGTGTTTGTTTGCTTGTTTGTTATTTGTCTCTCCCACTAAAATGTAAGTCCCAAGAGAGCAGAGAATATTGTTTTGCTCGTTGCTATCCCTCATACCTAGAACAGAGCCCAGCACAAGCAGGTCCTCAAAAATATTTGTTGCATAAATTCATTTACTGGGTGACTTGACCTTCTTACTGTTAGGCACTGGGGTACTGTGTCTACAATGCAAGAAAGCATTAAAAGGCCCAAATCTTATGGACTCAGAGGTAGACACACTTAATTCTCTGCAATTGAGAGCTTGATGAAGGAGGATTCTTTTAGAATTACTGAATTTCCTGCTGGTAAAGAGAGACTTATGAGGGAGGTGCTGACTTGGGACATTATGTCACTCTGGGTGCTAAGAGCCATCAGGAAATTGGTAAAGACCTTGTGATTTCTATGACAGTACTGAATATGCTTTGGCTGTCATTCTGCAGGGCAGAGAGAAGTGAAATCTTACTAGTCATTATAAGAATGAGAACCAGAGACTAGGATGAACTGAAAATGAATGAATGAATGCTCTGTTCATGAATGTTACTGACAAAGACCTGCCCACAATGATCCCTAAGCTGTCACACTGACCCATGGAGAGGCTTTGTGACTCCGTCCTGCCTGTGAACACTGTCCAACTACATTCCCTGCCTTTCCGGCTGGTGCTGTTCCATGTTTATTTTTAAAAAGCCTTTATCTATGGTCTCATTATTTTCCCTCTTTATAATATTTTACTCTTTTATCTTACATTTGTTTAAACATTTCAAATTGTCTGCAAAGCATCATATGCCTAAGATAATTTGAATTGTATAGAAGAGTTACTGATAAAAGCAAGTGGCTCCTGCCGCATTTATCTCTTCCCCTAAGTTTCCCTGAGGCCAACTCCTTTATTTGTATTTCCAGTTCTTCTGATGTTCAGTGCTAAAACTCTAGAGTAGTTCTGTCTAAAAAATTTAACATGAGCCATACCTATAATTTTAAATTATCTAATAGCCACATGAAAAAGTGAAAATGCACTTAGAAAGCTTATTTTGTTAATATGTTTTATTTAACCTAGTTTATCCAAAATATTGTCATTTCAACATATAATCAGATAGAGCTTATTAATGAGATATTTCACATTTTTCTATTTTTTTCAAAATCTGTTGTGTATTTTATACTTGCAGCACATTTCAATTTGGATTAGATTTATTTTAAGTGCTCACCAGCCATATGTGGCTGGTGGCTACCAAACTGAACAGTGATGATCCAGGTATGTGTGCCAGGTTGTTGTTTTTTGTTTTTTGTTTTGATTTGTAATATATAGTATATATTTATTATACATAATAAGTATAATTTCTCTTTGATGTGAAAGATAATGTTGCTTAAAGACTATTCTTTTCTCCTATCCTCTTCCTAATGTTTTTGGATACATACACATGCACAAACATACATGTATCTGTATATATGTGTATAATTTATACTTACAATTTTAGTTCTTTTATTGGTTACTTTGATAACTTTAAATAATATACCTAATGTGATTGATATATCACATTAGCAAATTGAAGAATAAAAACCATATGATCATTTCAATAGATGCAAAAAAAGCTTTTTGATAAAATTCAATATCCATTTATGATAAAAATCTCCAGACAGTGGGCATAGAGGGAATATACCTCAACATAATAAAGGCTATATATGACAAACCCACAGCTAAGTCATACTCAGTGGTGAAAAGCTAAAAGCATTCCCTTTAAGATCAGGAATAAGACAAATATGCCCACCCTCACCACTTGTATTCAACATAGTTTTGGAAGTCCTAGCCATAGCAATCAAAGAAGAAAAAGAAATAAAAGGAATCCAAACTGCAAAGGAAGTAAAACTGTCACTGTTTGCAGATGACATGATACTATACACAGTTTAAAGAGGCTACCAGAAAACTACTAGAGCTTATCAATGAATTAAGTAAAGTTGCAGGATAGAAAATTAATATACAGCAATCAGTTGCATTTCTATACACTAACAATGAACTGTCAGAAAAAGAAATTAAGGAAACAATACCATTTATCATCACATCAAAAAGAATAAAATACCTAGGAATAAACATACCTAAAGAGGCAAAAGATCTGTACTCTGAAAACTATAAGACACTGATGGAAGAAACTGAAGATGACACAAACAGATAGAATGATATACCGTGCTTTTAGATTGAAGAATTAATATTGTTAAAATGGCCATACTACCCAAGGCAATCTGCACATTCAGTGCAATCCCTATCAAATTACCAACGGCATTTTCAACAGAACTGGAACCAAAACTGTTAAAATTTGCATGGAAACACAAAAGAGCTGGAATAGCCAAAACAATCTTGAGAAAGAAGAATGGAGCTGGAGGAATCAGGTGCCCTGACTTCAGACTATATTAAAAAGCTACAGTAATCAAAACAGTATGATACTGGCACAAAATAGACTATAGATCAATAGAACAGGATAGAAAGTCCAGGAATAACCTCATGCAATTATGGCCAATTAACCTATGACAAAGGAGGCAAGAATATACAATGAAGAAAAGACAGTCTTTTCAATAAGTGGTGTTGGAAAAACTGGACAGCTACCTGTAAAAGAATGAAATTAGAACATTCTCTAACACCACACACAGAAATAAACTCAAAATGGATTAAATATCTAAATGTAAGATCAGATACTATAAAACCCCAGAAGAAAACATAAGCAGAATGGTCTTTGGCAAAAATTGCAATATTTTGGATACAATATTTTTTTGGATCCGTCTCCTAGAGTAATGGAAATAAAAACAAAAATAAACAAATGAGTCCTAATTAAACTTAAAAGCTTTTGCACAGCAAATCAGAAAGATAACCTTATGGAATGGGAGAAAATGTTTGCAAATGATGCGACTGACAGGGAATTAATCTCCAAAATATATAAGCAGGTCATACAGCTCAATAACAAGAAAACAAACAACCCAGTCAAAAAATGGGCAGAAGATCTAAGTAGACATTTCTCCAAAGAAGACATATATATGGACAACAGGCACATAAAAAGATGCTCAACATCACTAATTATTCGACAAATGCAAATCAAAACTACATTGAGGTATTACCTCACACTGGTCAGGATGGCCAGCATCAAAAGTCTACAGATAGTAAATGCTGGAGAGGGTATGGAGGAAAAGAAACCCTCCTGCACTGTTGGTGGGAATGTAAATTGGTGCAGCTGCTATGGAAAACAGTATGGAGGTTCCTTAAAGAAACTAAAAAAATAGAGTTACTGTATGATCCAGCAATCCCACTCCTGGGCATATATCTGGAAAAGATGAAAACTCTAGTTCAAAAAGACACATGCACCTCAATGTTCATAACAGCACTTTTTATAAAAGCCAAGACATGGAAGCAACCTAAATGAAAAATTGACAGATGATTGGATAAGGAAGATGTGGCGGAATATTACTCAGCCATAAAAAAGAATGAAACCATGCCATTTGCAGCAACATGGATGGACCCAGAGATTATCATACTAAGTGAAGTAAGTCAGGCAGAGAAAGACAAATATCATATATCACTTATATGTGGAACCTAAAAAAAATGATACAAAGGAACTTATTTACAAAACAGAAACAGACTCACAGACAAAAAACAAATTTATGGTTACCGAAGGGGAACATGAGGTGGGGGATAAATGGATAAATTAGGAGTTTGGGATTAGTGGGTGCAAACTACTATATATAAAACAGATAAACAACAAGGATCTACTGTATAGCACAGGGAACTATATTCAATATCTTGTAATAACTTATAATGGAAAAGAATCTGCAAAAGGATATATGTATATGTATATGTATATGTATATGTATATGTATATGTATGTATGTACAACTGAAACACTTTGCTATACACTTGAAACGTTGTAAAGCAACTATACTTCAATAAAAATATACCTAAAGCTCTATTTCTGATCCTTCAGCTTCAGTAATAGCTCAATTATTTCTGACTCCTCACCTTATGATGTTACCCTTTCTACCACATTCTGCACATTTCTTCCCTTCCTCTCGGTTCCATCTTTTGTCAGCTACACTTCAATAGGTCCCAAGTTGTAAATATTTACAACTGGTTCTGCAACCATGTGTTTTAATCTTCATAGAAAATTCTATAGACAGGGAGTGAGTCTCTGTGTAATTTTGATTAATATTGATGGAGATACATACAACCAGAATTTGATCTCCCTAGAGCTGAAGACCAAATAGAAAAGGAGTTTCCTTTCTGTAGGCCAATAAATTATGTAGTAATGGTTTTTGATAATGGAATGAAGTATCAGATGCTAATTTGAACTGAGACTTTTATTATTTTATGAGGCCATTCCTGGAGATTAAATATAGTAAGGAAATAGATTCACATTTGACAAGTAAATGGTTTTTCCTCCTTCTGAAGACAGCTGGTTCTTTATGGATCAGGGTTATGTTCTGTAAAAGACCAAATGCCAAGAACCCAGAATCAAAGGAAACACAAAATCAGAAATGTCATGTGTGTTTTAGTGGTACTGGGGGCTGATGTCATTCACAGAAAAGATTATTTTCAGGTACTTTTGTCTTTAAAATGAGAATTTAATGTGTTCAAATTATAAACCAGCATTTTTTAAAATTGAACAGTTACATTCAACTCCTAATTATTATTCTACTTTTAAATCTAGTAAATGTTACCAATGACTGTAAAAGAATTTATTCATTAACTTGATTAATTAGTCCTTTAAATACTTTAAACTTTAATGGATTTGCTCTTCTTAAGAACTAAACGCCTATAGCAAGTAAATTTCTTCGAAGTACTTAAAATGCTCTAGCTAATCTAATAAATAAGATTTATAAATATTGTAAATCTCAAGTTCTTTTATATCTTCTAATAGTATATACAAACATAGGCAGATAGATTTATACCTTTTAACTTAAACCATGAGTCTAAAAATCAACTATTTAATGGCATGTTTTATTTGGTTACATATTTTAATCTGTCAAATGCTTTGATGTACCAGATTTTCTAAGCAGTTTAAAAATATTGATACCATGGATTTGATTACTTTATCATCTTTATCTCTCTCTCCGTCTTCCAGGCATTAAAGAAACCCTTACCCACTGAGAATAGGGTCACCACCTCAGCAGACTGAGGGTACTTCTCAGCAGGCTGAGAAGGCTGACTGACCAGCGATTTGGAGCTGGGGCAAGATCTGGGGCTGTAGTTATTGGGGGAGGTTTTCCTTATGGCCACATTCAGGTTTGCCCAGGACCCTGATCTGTAAGTGCCATTTTTTTTTTTTTCAGCCTAAGTGCCTGGAGTCCAAGTTCAGACCTTAATTCTTATGTGACATATTTCAACTTTACTGTTTGATGTGGGTAGATGAAATTCTATTAACTCTTACCCAGGTTGCTTCATCACTAAATAGGAATCAATTACCAGTTTAAGGTTTGAGTTTATCCTTAATTCTTTTCTTCATTTCCCCTAACTGGCAGGGCCAGGACACATAAGGTATTCAAGTGGATTCTATGCATCTCACATCTTTCCTTGGCCCTTCAGTTACTCCACTAGGGCCATGTTTATAACAGGAGATAGTAGTTACTGTTTTTATTTTGTTTTTGGCAAATAATTTGGAAGTCATGATTTTCTTTGTGTATCATGAAGGTGACCACTGTGCTGGACCTTCGAGCTATCATTTTACTGAATCAGAAGTCTCAAAGAAGGGGCACACCCCAGGGCTGGAGGGACACAGCAAAGGGACATCTGCTTTGGGGGAAGGTAGGATTTATAGCTCCCACTGTCCCTTATGGTCTCATAAATAAGGGGGGAAAACAGAGGCGAGAGAAGTTTTAGGTCTCTTATTTTTCAGAGTCTTTTCCTATTAACGCCAGCATACACTACTATTAATGATCACTTCTTTTTTTTTTTAAAAAAAAATTTATTTATTTACTATTTAGTATTATTATCTTTAATGGAGGTCCCGGGGATTGAACCCAGAATCTCATGCATACTACGTATGCGCTCTGCCACTGAGCTATACTCACCCCACTAATGATCACTTCTTAAGTGACTGATTTGTGTCAGGTCAGGAGGTGTCATAATCTCTACAGAGTAGGAGGTCCTTCCATTGCTATCTTAGTATTTTTACCTCTAATCTATTACTCACTACTCCTTGTTGAAAAGGAAATAGCTCATTTCACTAGCCAGTGTCTGAAATAGCCCCTGGCTCACGCTTCCCCTGGGGGCAGAATTACAGGACTCTGAAGTGCTTGCTGCTCATTTCTGCAGCTTCCCTTCCAGCACTGTGCACCCATGGGCTTCTCCCCTGTGCCTGTGGGTCAGGCACACCAGGCATGCTGTCCAGGCAGCTTGGTAAATAGACTAGGAGTCTGCTCAGATAGCTGGTCATTCTCAAGTTCAGAGAATCCCAGGTCTACTGCTTTTCAAGTGGCGATCTTGGACAAGTTACTTAACCTCTCTTTGCTCAGTCTCCTCATCTGTAAAAAAGATTTTAAAAGGTTACTGTAAGGTGTATATGAATTAACATTGTGTAAAGTGCTTTTAAAAATGCCTGATAAAAGGTAAATGCTCTCTGAGTGTTAGTGACAGTGGTGGTGGTGATGATGGTGGTGATGCTGGTGAGGATGACGATGGATGTCGTCTTTCCACCTGTACTTGTCTGTGCTGCTGGTGTCATGCCCCTTTCCCAAGGTTTCCCCCGGTTCCATCTCAGGCAGCTTGAGCAACTTGGGTCCACCCTTCCAGCTCGGACTCGGAGGAGAGAAACTTTCTGTCCCACATAATCTAGAGTGTGTGGAGTTTCCATCACTAAGGCACAAAACTGTCCCCCCTCAGTATCTTTTCCAGACTTAGACCATCCTACTCTGTGACTTGGGTATCCACCTTGTGCCAAGAATCTAAATTGCTTCCCTCAGATTGGATCTCTTGGATACTGATGCCAGCCTGGATTTCTGCTGCTCTGCAGATTAAGGGTTTGGACTCAAGCCCCTTCTTCAGCCATCTCTTGTTTTCTGATTGATGTTTCAATCTCTGTCCCACTTAGGTTTGTTTCCTTCTTTCAACGAGGAACCCTCAGTGGGCTCCAGGCTCCATGGCTGAGCTCTACCACTCATGACACACTGACGTCAGTCACACGATTCACTTTCCTTGGAATGTCATTTCTTGTCATCTCTGCAAGTCTATTTCCTGTATATCAGCCAGGCCCTCTCTCACTTGGCATGTTCCCATAAAACCTCTCCATATTCTAATTTTTCCCCAAATGGATAGCTCTTGTAACATCTTGATACAAATTTAAACTTCTAAAATTGGTGATGGATGTTTCTAAAAAGGAAAGATGATTCTATATCAATGCAGCAGAAAATAAACATGTTTACATATAGGATGTTATAATGGAAGTTTAGTTTGAGGCTCTAAGATACAGAAGATAGCAGATACTGGAAGTTATCGGGCGACAACTTCAGATTTGGTGCCCAGGAACTGGTTAGGCTGACTCATGCACATGAACATATGTGAATGGATTGGGTTGTTGGAGATGGAGGACTGTGCAGAGGATTTCCTTGGAGAGAGTCTGTTTCATCCCTGCTTTCTGTCCCCAAAAGCCACTAAACAATTCCTAGGCCATGTTCAGAATGGCCACATCCACTTTTTCCTCCCAATGCCCGGCCACAATTGGTTACAATGCCTGGATTAAGCAATTTGGCTCTTATAAAAGCTGAGTGAATTATTTACCAACTCTGGCTTGTTCTCAGTAAGTATTTTTTTCACTGTGAAAAATTTTGTAGCTAATTTATGACTCTAAGCCAACTACGAGGTGAGTCAACTATAGACTGGAATATGATTATTGCAGAATGTTCCAACCTGCATATCTGGCAAGCCATCAAACATCTGCTAATAGCGTGTTAAGCACACTTGTGTGGTTGTTAAATATCTCCTTATGTGATGAGCATGAGAATCTTCACGGCAAGTCCCAGTCAGTTTCCACTTCACATTCTGTGCGCCCTCCGCTACCAGGCACACTACTGACATGTAGACTGTCTATTCATTCATACAGAAGAAGGAACAGTTTTCTTCGTTACTAGTGCTTCCTGGGTGTTACAGGTTGAATTGTTTTCCTCCCAAATTCGTGTGTTGACATGCTAACCCCCAGTAACCCAGAACGTGGCCTTACTTGGAAACAGTTATTCCTCGTGTAATCAGTTAAAATGAGTTCAAACTGGAGTAGGGTGGGCCTACTTCATTTCATAAATTTCACATCCATTGAATCATGCAAGATACATCCTTTTGACATAAACTTTTTTTCACCCAACATCATTTTGTTGAGGATCCTTCTTGTTTAATGGTTTATTCCTTTTTAATTGCTAAGTAGTATTCCACGGGCTGTCTGTTCAACCATTCACTTACTGAAGAGCATTTGGGTAGTTTTTGGTTATTGCAAATAAAGTTGCTATGACATTTGTGTCTAAATTTTTGTGTGAAAACAAGTTTTTATTTCTCTGCTATATTTGCCCAAGAGTGCAATTGCTGGGTCTTTTGGCATAAGTCCATTTTTAGTTTTAAAAGGAAATGTCAAACTATTTTCCAGAGGGGCTCTACCATTTGACATTCTCATGAGCAATTCAGTTTCTCCACATCTTCCCCCGGATTTGGTGTTATCACTTTTTTTTTTTAATTTTAGCAATTCTGGTAGGTGTGGTTACATCATATTATAGTCTTAGTTTGCATTTTTCCAATGACTTATGACATTGTACACCTTTTCATGTGCTTATTTGCCATCTGTATTTACTCTTCCATGCAATGTTTGTGCATGTCTTTTGATTATTTTTGAGTTGAATTGGTTGGCTTTTTTAATGTTAAGTTTTGAGAGTTCTTTATGTATTCTAGATGAAACCCTGCAAGTCCTTTGTTGGACACGTGATTGTGAATACTTTCTTCCCGTCCATAGTTTGTCTTTTCACCCTCTTAACAGGATCTTTTCCAGAACAAAAGTTTTACATTTTGATGAGTCCAATTTATTAATCTTTCCTTTTATATACTGTGATTGTGGTGTCAAGGATGTGATCAGTTCTGTATTTTTGAATGTGAAGGATAAAAAGGAGAACATTAAACATGGGGAAAGGTAGATAGTTGAAGGCTGTTTCAACAGTTCCAGGGAAAAGGCAGTGTCAGTATAGCTGGAGAGAAGAGAAGGAACAGCTTTATTAGGTAGTAGACATAGTAGGACTTCATGATCAATCATACATAAAGGATGGGGTATCATGCGACGCTTGGGGTTTGGGTTTATGTAATTAAGTGGATAGTTTTGCCATTAAATGGCATGATTGCAGGAAGGAAGAGCAGGTTTAGGAGATGGGGCCGAGGTGACCAGGACTGAGATTAGACACAATGAGCTTAAGTTGCCTTAAGCTGGATGTGGGACACCCAGAGTGAAATATTTAGCGGGTAGTTAGAGAGATGGGCCTAGACCTCAGGTGAGTGTTAGAAACTGAAGACACAAACTTGAGAGTCATAACACCTGGCTGTGTGGTTTCAGTTCAGTGTGTTAAATCAGAAGACAGTAGTCAGGTTCAATGAACGATGTAAAAAGTGTGAAAACTGGCTGAGAAATTCTAGGTCCTCTTTTATTGCCAAGACGTTCTGGAAGTCTGGAACTTTGGAAAGCAAATTCAGAGAATGACTCTAATTTATTTGAGTTGTTGAACCTGAAACATATGAAGGACGAGTCACTTAGCTAGGTCCCTGACTTTTACCTCCAGTATGTTCCACTCCATCTTTCTATTCCAAATGTATCCAAAAGGAATGGAGTTTAGCATCCTAGCTGATTTGGAATATGAGATGCATTTCAGTCCACTGCACCTACATAATGCCACATGAAGTAAATCAAAGAAAAATGAAAAAGACAACTTAAAAAATGTAGTAGCTGATGGAAACCATTTCAACTACTTGAAGATCAGTTGTGTGCCATCTAAGCCTTTAATTTTTAAAATGCTCAAGCACAGTAATTTATTTTCATGCTGTGAGTGAATGAAAGAAGATTGAACTTCTTTTAAAAAGAAAGACGGCCGCCTGTGGCCCCATGAAATAATAGCCCTGTGTTCTGAAGCTGGAAGCCCACCCTGCCCTTAGCTACGCAAGCTGTGCTTAAAGGAAAAGAAATATGCAGGGAAGGATGTATCTCGCTGTATTTAAAAGGGATTTGGGGAGGTTTTGTCATTAAAGTTATGGCGAAAGAGCCTTGAGGTTCTGAAAATTAGATGACTGGATTCACAGGTGCAGCGGGCTCTCCCAGATGCTATCGCAAGCAGTGTCCCCCACCCACCCCGCCCACCCCCGGCCTCCCCTGCCCTGCATCCCTCACAAGGTGGTCTCTGTACTCTTGGCTTCTCTCCACCAATGCCAGCACATGCATGGATTCCTACCTGCCTTTCCTTGGTATCAGGCTGAGAAGAGTTTGGGGTCAGAAAATCAAAATTCCTCTTGAGTAGGAAAACTTAAGTTGGGAAAAGGAGGCGAGATCAAGTGTGAGCAATCTGCAGGACAGGTTGTGAGCAATCTCCAGGGGGACCTTTATAGGAGACAGAGATGTGCGTCATGTCCAGCAGGTGGCAGTGTGAGCACGTGGCAAGGCCAGTAAAGGGCACCCATTCCTGAGGGCCAGGATCTGGGAGCTTGTTCTGCTCATCTCCAAAGGTAGGTTTCCAGCCCCCTACTGCCTACCTTTTAAGTCCTTGGCAAATCCTGTTAAAAGCCTTTCCATTTGATAATTTGTAGACTCATCGCTTCTTTCTCTTCCACGAAGTGGCTTATTTTGAAAGGCTGAGCTCTTTGAATAAAGGAGCAACCTAAGCAAAACGTAGGGAAATAAAACGCTTGATAGCCATTTGATGGCAAGTTTGCCTTGAGCGCTCCATTGGCAGAACGATCAAATAAGGACAAGGTCGTGGTTTTGATCTCTGCAGAGGCCAGTTAGCTTTGTTCTATTGTGTGGCCAAGGGCTTCACCTTACCTGTGTTTAACCACCTGGAAATGCCTACTTTGCATATAGGAGTCAATGCTAAAGTGTTGCTCAGTTAAAGAAATTCACTAAGGTTAAAAAAAAGAAGATTGGCCTCAGAGTCATGCAGACTTGGGTCCAGATACCTGCTCTGTCACCCACTGGCTGTATAGCCTCGGTAAGTCACTCTCTTTGAATCTTTTTTCCTGTCATGATAGGTGGCAGACAGTATGAAGGTGCTAGACAGGGTGGATGAAGCACCAGGCACACTGTAAGTGCTCACACAGGGCAGCTAGAAATAATAATGATGTTCCCATGACAACTTACCTGGGTTTTTCACACACTGAGGAGAACATGGTTTTATCCTGGTGACTTGTGAAGATACAGTCATCTCTTTGCTTCAGTGGACCACTGAGTCAGAACCTTATTCTTTCTCCTTTTGCTGGTCTCTGGCTGCTGAGAGGGGCCTGAGGTGGAGGACTGTCTGGGCTAGAAAGAGCATGTTAAGTGTATATAGTCGACACATCACTGCATCCCATGGCCAAATGTAAATGACCTTCGGATGATCAGTTGTTCTGCCTGTCTGCAGGACTATTAATGGAATATAAGATATACAGGTCAAGGGACTTCTCCAGGGGAAGAGCACCTCTGATCACTCACATACTTTGTTATTTAGATGGCACCCTGACCTCAGTTGCATTCCATGCCCCTCCGTAAGGATCTGCTTCATGGTTCTCCATCTTCAGCTCCAGTGCAGAGCTCTGCCGTCCATCCAGTTTTGCAAGCCAGATAACTGGGAGCCATGCTGGCCATCTCTCTCTGCTTCTTTTCCCTCTACCTCTTGCCCCATCAGCAAAGTCTTGTCAATTTTATCTCCAAAACACCTCTTAAATCCATTCCATGTCTCATCTGTCTCATCTCTTGTCCATGTCATCCTCACTTCTTCCAGAGCTCTACAGTAAACTTCCAGCTGCTGTTCCTGCATTCACTCTGTCCCTTCATTAGCCTCTTCTCTGCTCTGAAGTTACAGTGATGTTCTTCCTGCTCACAAAACTCAAAGACTCCCATTGCCCGTAGGATGAAGATGAAAGTCTTGCCGTGACTTCCAAAGTCCTGCCGGGTCTGACTTCATTTCTCAACTGCAGCCCTAGTAGCACATTCACGTCCTTGGATTTGCTACTATCCTTTCCACCGGTGGACCTTTGCTTAGGCTTTTCCCTCCCTCCTGTCACCTAGTGACTACTACTCATCCTTGAAGATCTCAGTTCAAATGTTACTTCTTAGGAATCCTTCTTTACCACTCCAATTAGGCAAAGTAATAATAATGAAATAGCAAATCCTTATACAGTAGTTATCAACCACCAGCCCTCTTTCTGTTTTTATTTTTAAAATTTTTTATTGAAGTATCATTGATTTACAATGCTGTGTTAGTTTCAGGTGTACAGCATAGTGATTCAGTTATATGTATGTGTATATATATTACACATTCTTTTTTAGATTCTTCCCCATTATAGGTTATTACAAGATACTGAATGTAGTTCTCTGTGCTATACTGTAGATCCTTGTTTACTTTATATATAGTAGTGTGTATCTGTTAATTCCAAACTCCTAATTTATCTGCCTCCCTTTCCCATTTTGGTAACCATAGTTTGTTTTCTGTGTCTGTGAGACTGTTTCTATTTTATAAATCAGTTCCTTTGTATCATTTATTTTTAGATTCCACATATAAGTGATATATGATATTTATCTTTGACTTACTTTACTTAGTATGATAATCTCTCGGTCCATCCATGTTGCTGCAGATGGCATGGTTTCATTCTTTTTTATGGCTGAGTAGTATTCCATTATATATATAATATCTTCTTTATCTAGTCATCTGTCAGTGGACATTTAGGTTGCTTCCATGTCTTCAGTCTCTTCTCTGTTAACTTATTTAATCTTCATAACAGCCCTATGTGATAGATACTACTATTACCTCTCTCTAACAGATGAATAAACAGAAACATAAGGCAGTAAGTACACTGACTTGCCCAAAGTCATCTATCTAGTAAGTGGCAATGCTAGAAATTAAAGCGAAGCCAGCTGCCTGCAGGGTCTGCACTGGGCCACGGACTCCTCTCCTTTGTAACAGGAGCTCACAGTGTCACCTCCTCTATAGCACCAACTACAGGTGCATGTTTACCTTTGATTATTTGAATGTTTGTATCCCTGAAGAGACTGTACGCTCTGTGAGTGTGCAAATATGTTAGTTTGTGCTCTCCTGGTAGCCTCAGCAGTTTTCGGCACACAGCAGGAGCTGAATAAATACTTGGATGAGCAAGTACAAATGAATGGAGGCTGTGCCTGACAACTGCTAGGTGCTTTCACATCCATACCAGACTCACTTTACATCATCTAATTCTCAGGACAACCTGCCAAGGCAACTGTATCTTCACTTTTCAGCCGAGGAAGCATAGGTCTAAAGAGGTCAAGGGTCCTGCCCAAGGCCAGATCCGCGGTGGGGGTGGAGTTGAGGGGAAGGGAGGGGGAATCCACACAGTTTGACGGTCTGATGTCAGAGATCAAGCTCTTTGCTCCTCAGTGTGCTGCCTCTTCTTGCCCTTCCTAGCCTCCTGTCCTTACCCTTCTCCTAACATTTTTCATCCTTCTCTTCTAGGTTCCTGAACAAGGTCTTCTGTCCCTCAGGGTGTTGGAGGCTTCAGGACCAGGAGAAAAAACAAGCTGAAGCCCTCTCAGGAGTAAGGTAGGGTGGCCATTTAGTGTCAGCACTACTCCACTTACGTACTCAATTTGACTCCTTAACGAACGCAAGCATTTTCAGTATATTCAGTAAATTTAAAGTGATTTTTGTTTGTTTGTTTGCATTTGGTCACAATGTTATCTGAAAGCAGGGCTTTTACATTTTTGTCTGCAGGTTTCGAAGGTTAATCTTGACTCTAGATCTGGTAGTGGGGGGAGGATGCTTTGCTCTGCGGGGGACACACAGAATAGCCCTGGTGTTGGGAAGCTCACATTCCTGTGGGGAGAAATTTCCACAGAAAGAGAGTACTTCAGAGCAGTGTATAACAGAGACGCGTGCGGGCGCAGGCCGCGGCCCTCCCGGAGGCGCGGGGGAGGGCGGAGAGCAGGGGCCGCGGGAAGCCTTCCCCGAGACGGCTGCCCACAGACGCGTGGGCGGGGCGCTGGGCTTCGGTCCGAGCTCAGGTCCCATCCTCGTGGAAGCTGCAGTCTAGAGGGGAAGAAGGTTATTAAGAAATTACAGATTATAACTCATATCATGCAAGAAAAGAGCAGGGTCTGATGAGAGAGAATCAGAGCCACGATTCTGTCCCGGGAGGCAGGCAAGGGCTTCCGGAGGGCGTGGCCCCGGAGCTGAGCCGGGAAGACTGTGTGGGCGGTAGCGCCGGCAAATGACACGGCTCGTATTCTCGACGTGGAGGCCGACATTCAGGAGGGGGAGAAAGGGCTCGGGCTGGAGGAACTGCAGACTGGCCAGGGTGGCTGGAGCACAGCGAGCAAGTGGGACAGCGTGGGGAGTCAGATCAGGCAGAGCCTTGCAGGCCACGGTCGGGAGATGGATTTCCCCCGAGTGTGATGGCGGGGGAGCCACTGAAGGTTTTGAGGAAGCGCGTGGCCTGGTGGGATTGATGTGTAACGCCCAGCCTCGCTGCAGTTTGGAGAAAGGGTTAGAGAGGAGCAAATAAGAAAGTGGAGGGAGAAGTTGCGGGGGCTTGCTGGTGGTGTTGGATTCTGTTAGTCGCTGTGGAGAACAGGATGGTGGATGGCGTGTGGCGTCTCGAAGGCATGTGAACAAGCAGATGTGGTTGGACTGGAAAGACAACCATGGGAACAGAAGGTCCCAAATGAGAAGGCAGGGGGAAGGGACATGGCAGGGAAGTGGCTCTGCATGGAGCGGAGGGAGACGGTGGGAGGTGTTCCCGGCAGTGAGCTGGAGGAAGGCAGGAGACACTGCGGTGCCCTCGACTCTACCAAGAAGATGAAGTTTCTCCCAGAGAGGTGGAGCTGCTAAGCATTTAAAGCAGATCCTTAACAGATAAGCTTTGCTTTGCAGAAGGAGCTCTCCTGGGATGCGCTAAGGAGGCACAGGGGGAGGAGAGACTGGAGTTCGGTGATTATTGAAACAGCCCAGGGACACGAGAAATGGTGTTTCCCTAATAGTTGTCATAAGTGAGAACTACCATTTCTCAAATGCCTATGACTGTACGAGCTACTTGACATCTGCCATTTCTAATCGTCATCACTGCATCCCCCACGGAACCTCCTGTAAGGGGGATTGGAGCTGGAAAGAGCACCGGGGAGAAGGATGCTTTCAGCAGCTACCCCGCTTCCCCCTCCTTGCAGCTGTGGGACTTCTCAGCACTCTGCAGGGTAGGGTTCTGTTGCTGTAAGGAAATCACAGTTCTTTGATGAAGTAGCTTTTCCAAAGGTGGTAGAGCTGAACATACTGCAAAAGTGGCATTTGAACCCTAGTCTCTGTGATTCCAAAGACCATGTTCTTTCCATTACATTAAGTAGTTCCTCATGTCTCTAGCAAAATCTGTGGTGATGCAATGTAGTTATTTATGTGAATGTTTTCCTTCCCTTACTAGAATGTGAACTTACTAAGAACAAAGACTGTGTATTATGCATTGCGATAGCCCCAGTGCCAAGCACAGTGGCTGGCACGGAGTATGTATGTGTTTGTTGACTAAAAGAATCTATATATAAATATGATATACACACACATACATACACACACAATGGAATATTACTCAGCCATAGAAAAGAGTGAAATATTGCCATTTTGCAGCAACATGAATGAACCGAGAGAATATTGTACTTAGGAAATTGTCAGACAGCTAATTAAGACAAGTATCATATGATATCACTTGTATATGGAATCTAAAAATATTACAAATGCATCTATATACAAAACAGAAACAGACTCACAGACATAGAAAACAAACTTATGGTTACCAAAGGGGAAAAGGAGAGAGGCAGAGATAAATTAGGAGTTGCGGATTAGCAGATACAAACTACAATATATAAAATAGGTAAACACAAGGTCCTACTGTAGAGCACAGGGAACTATATTCAATATCTTATAATAACATATAATGAAAAATAATATGAAAAAATATATGTATAACTGAGTCACTATACTGTACCCCAGAAACTAACACAACATTGTAAATCAACTTTACTTCAAAAAAAGTAACAAATATAATGAGAAAAAAATATTGTAAGGCAACTATACTTCAATTAAAAAAAAAAGAACCTGCAGAATGGGATGGAAATTATCCTATTAAGACTCTGAAGCCCCTGTTCATTCTGTTGCCACTTGTGTGCCCTGTTTCTTTTTTATTTTAACCAATAAAGATCATTTATTATAAAACCACTGAAACTTTCCTTAAAAGCTCGAGCTTGCAATACCTTGAAGGTGACAGAATTAAGGATGGTGGTCTCCACACCCATCATCATCTGCATCTTTCACAGCGCCTTAGCCTCCTGGCCTCCATCCCCCAGCAACGCCGTCCTTGTGGTGAGGTCCGCCACGAGCCGACTTCTGGATAAGGATAAGGGGTTCAGGACTGGTCCCAGCCTTAAACCGAGCGTCCGGAGGCCCACGCAGAATTTAGCAGCCGTCTGGTCCGAGCTCTGGCTCGGTTTTCGCGGATCCGAAGCTGGAAAGACATCGCCACGATGAGAAGCATCGTAAGATGCTGGTAGAAGGGCAGCCCAATAATGAAGATCAGGACTCCGTATCCTGGGACCGCGCTCACCACGAGTAAGACCCCGAACCACCGGTGGAACGCCGTCATCAGTTCGCAGTCTGGGCCGAACAACACGGGCAGAATCCACAGTTCCACGTAAAGGATCTCTGGGTTGTAACTGTCGTCTGGAATCTGCCTCAGACTTAGGGCACGACGAAGCCCCGGGCGCCGGTGGAACACCGGGAGCAGCATCTCCCAGGGCGCAGGAGGGAGGGAGGGAGCTGGGGAGGCAGCCTCTCATGGCTCCGGCCCCGCCCCTTCCGCTGCCCTGTTTCTTCCTGTGAGAAACAGCACAAACGGAGAGCTGCTGGCCCATGTTCCAGCCTCACCAGAGTCATCAACCCTGACGGCTGCAGGGAACACAACCAAAGGAGAAAAACCCATGCTCGGTGCTAAGCTTCCTCCAAACCTGCTCACACTCATGCCAACTTCCCCGAGCCTGGGTGTCCTCTGTTCGAGGCCCTTCACTCTGAAAGCATCTGCAGGGCTGACAATTGGAAAATCAGACCACAGGTTTATTGCAAGGCCATGGATTACAGGCACCTAATGGGATCTGAGAATTGTGCACAGGCATTACTGTAGACACGCAGGGTTGCTGGAAGAAGAGACGGTGGTTGTGCAGCCAATTAAAATGCACACCGCATAACACCAGCATTTCCCCACAGTGCTAGCTAACAGTGGATTTTACTTATGCAGTAATAAAAAAAAACCCAGAGAAACAGCAGTAAATTACAATCTATTTCTGTGAATGATCTTAGTCCAATAGCTAAAATCTACAAATTACATAAAGCAAATATTTCAAATTAAATCACAGAATGTTTGCAGAGCAACTGGTTGGGCATAAGGCATCAGCATTTTTAAAAATTGCCACCTTGCTGTTTACAGTTGGAAAGCATGATCATTGAGTGGGGAATGGAGTCGGGGACCCCAGACTGGGGCTGAAATGGAATTGGCACATGTGGGAGGGGGGTGGGAGTGGGGAAAAGAAACTCCCAGCCCTGGGACAAGGAATAGGAGTCTGAGTGATTTGCAGGGCTGTGGAAGGTCTTCCTTGACTCCTTGCAGCTTCTGGGATCAGGCAAGGGTGGGAGCTCTGCACTGCTGGCTGGGTGTGGAAGGACAGGGTATCAACAGTGCCTGAGGCAGGGGACCACAGTTTGGTGACACACTGAGAGCGTAATGTGTTGGTGCTGGGGGCTCCAAGCTGCAAGGAGGGCATGGCTCTCTCAAGCATCCTATTTCCCCGTGCTCTTTGCAGTTCCCTTTGAGAAGCCATGGTGGTCAATCCAGGTTTTATGGAACCTGGAGCTGTAGAATTTTGGGCTCCCTCATAAGGAAAAGAGTACAAAAATGCCTTCTTTTTGCAAATTTTTATCAAAATATATGACCATGTAAACACCTTGCCAGGACTTAAGTTTAACTAACTTCACATAAACCCACCCACCTTTATCCATGACCCTTGGGATCTAGGCACTTGTAAGATGCACAGCGACTTGAAGATGTTTATGAACCTCATGCAGCCAGCAGACCCCGTGGCAGACAGGTAATGCAGCATCTCTGGCCTGTCACTAAGTGGTACACATTTGGTCAGGAGTTACATAAACCAATAGCCGCTTACTGAGTGTTTCCTCTGTGCCAGCGCTGTTAGCGAGGCCGTGCTTCGTTGCTTTGTGCTCTACCACAGCCTGGCAGAATAGCTCTTGTTCTGTGCCTTCCCCAAATAATGTTAGCCTTAACCAGCCACTTTGAATGGCAGAGAGTAGGGTGGAAGGAACCCTTTCTTAAGGGCCTATGAAGTTGCTGTTAGAAACTTGGCGTTAGTTGGGGGATGCTTGCGTTTTTTCTTAATGACATCTTGCTATCCTGTGACAGTGCCCAGGGTGGCACTAGAAAGTTCCTGGCTTTTTTGGGTATCCTGGCACATGGGTCTCCCCCCACTATCAGTGCATAGAAACACCCAGGATTACATAGGTCTTACTCCCTAACCAGGACAGTTCATAAGAATCATTTGAGGTCCTTGATAAAAATGCAGATTTCTGGAGCCTTCCTGACTTCCTACTCCAGATTTCCTGAAACAGAAGTTCCAGAGACGGGGCCTGTGAGTTTGTACTTGTAACAAGTAATTCAGATGTTTCTTAAAATCAAGCAAGTTTGGTATCACTGAACCAAAGAGCATGGGAAACACATTTTAAGGTAATAAGAGGGTGTGAGTTTCCACTGGGAGAACTAACCAAATAGGTCGGAAGGGAGGGAGGGCTGTCCCATTCCTGGTAATGAGTGGTAGGAAGAAAAGAACAAAAGATAATGCAATCGTGCATTTATTGCATGTCAGGAACTACACTAAGCATCTAATCATTATTTCATTTAGTGCTCCCCATAGATCTTTGGGGTGGAACTGTTTTTACCTCCATTTTACGGTGGAAACACAGGTTCCGGGATGTTAAGTAACTTGCCCAAGTCACGTAGCTGGTAAAGGCTCAACCCCAGGTTTGAACTCTGGCAGCAGGATACCAGAGCTTGCATTATTTCCGCTATCTTACACAGACTGAAATATTGTTCAGTCCTGGAGAAGCTACAGTGCTCAACATTGGGGTTAGGAGAAGAGTCCACAGTTCTCTCCCAACTGCAGTTGAACCCCCTAAAGGCACTGCTGGTTCAACATCCAGGGTCCTGGGGCTGCTGTGGGGCTGGAAGGCAATGGTCTGGAGGCTCGTGAACATGTGGCTTTGCCTTGTGTGTGAGACACTGTGGGCCTCCCTGAGCGGTCAGCTGCACCAATTCCCCTGGCCACATAAGGGGGGCAGTGACCCTGGGTGAGAGAGGAAGCTGGGGGCAGTGACAAGGACGGTGGCATGTGCTGATCCACTTGGTGGAGAGGGTGGTTAGCAGCAGTGTGGTGTGGTGTCTAAGAGTGGGATTTAGATTGTGGGATTTAGAGTCAGACAGCCTAGGTCTGGCCCAGCAACTGACTGGACCCCTTCTCTACTGTGTGACCGTGTTCATTTTCTATTGATGCTGTTAAGGATTACTATCAACTTGGCAGTTTAGAATAACAGCCACTTAGTATCTCATAGTTCTGTAAGTCAGAGGTTTAGGTAAAGCATGGTCCAGAAGCATCCTCTACTCAGGGCTTCATAAGACTGAAATCAAGAAGTTGGCTAGTTGGGGCTCTAATCTGAAAGTTCTGCGGGAGATTCCAATTCCAAACTCATTCAAGGTGTTGGCTGAATTCAGTTTCTTGCTATTGTAGAGCCAAGGTTCACATTTACTTAAAATGTGGCTCTCTTCACCCTCAAGTAAAAAATGGCATATCAAGTCCTCATTCTTTGACTCTTGACTTCATCTGCTATGAACCAGAGAAAGATTTCTGCTTTCAAGGTCTCTTTTGATTAGGTTAGACTCACTGACTGCTCCAGGATAATCTCCTAAATTTAACTGATTAGTAGTTTAACTGATTAGTGACTTTAATTACATCTGCCATGTGATTATGTAACAATGCAAATAACATATTCACTGGAGTAACACCAGGGAGCAAAGGTCATGGGGCCAAAATTCTGCCTACCACAGTGACCTTGGGCAAGATCTCTTGGACTTAGTGGTCTAAAAATGCATTTCATACATAAGTTATATTTATAGAAGCCAAAATATTTTATTTTGCTCTAACAGAAGGACTTACCTATTACTCTGAAATTCAGCATTCCATTCAAAAGCAGCAATATATTTTCCAAATGATGGCTTGAAAGCTAAGAATGAACCAAAATAATTTCTTTTAGAAAATCTGCTAAAAACAGACCAGAAGCAGCATGCATCATTTATCCTCCCCATCCTCCACCCACCCACCCACCTCCTCACTCAACATGTTGACTTGAAAGTTTTCTGAAATCCTTCTCATTAAATTCTGGAGTATAAAGCTAATGGACCATTAGGCCAGGGGTAATGCCAGACTACACTTCAGTATATATTTTTCCCCCTCAGAAAAAGCATACCTCCAAGCAATGCTATTTAAAAAGAGTATTTGAACCAGTGTCTAATTTGAAGAAAATGAATGCCTTGAGAAATCACATGGATACCTTATAATTTTTCAGTCAAAAACTGTCAAACAAAAGTTCTTGCATACTGCAATTTTTTCATAGTAATTCACTCAAAAGTTTTTCTCTTCCACTGCGCCCTTTGCAAAAGCTCATTGAGATCTACTCTCTTCTATGAGTTATTGGAAATGGATGTGGTCTTTTTTTCTATGCACTCTCCAAAGAACATTTTGGCATTGAACAATGACAGTAAAGATGGAAAAAATGAGAAAACTAAGTGTAGTTCCAGTTTCTAAGATAAAAAGATACCATATTTTAAGGTTGGCAGCTTTCATTACATGCTATTTCTTGGTAGTACAAAGTAAACAAACAAGAACTTTAATTTTTCTGAGTACAAAACAATGGGGAAAAAAATCTATTTTTAATTAGCTCTGACAGATATGAATGATGAGAACAATGCAGACTGTGTATTTTATTTGTATTGTTTTTCCAGTTGCATAGGGGTAAGCGACCTTGAATTCAGTATAATGGATGAGCCTTTTAATCAACTTCTATATGGACAATCGACTGACTTGCAAATTTTGCTGAGCAGGAAAATCTATAGCACATGCTGCCCAGGATGCATGTGCCTGTCAGTTTTGCGCAACCCATTACGGGGCAATCAGATAGAGGTAACAGATCTCTGATCTGGGGTCCCTTCTACACAGTGATCTCACTTACACTGAGTATTTTATTTTTATGAGAATTGAAATTATTCATATTCCTATGTGTACATAGAAAATTCAGATAAACAAAAAAGAAGAAAAAAATAATTCCACGTCACAGATAGCCTCTTTTCCTCATGGTATATATATCTATAAGTCTCTATCTATCTATCTATCTATCTATCTGTCTAAAATGTGGATCTATCTATATACTTTGGATTTAAAAAAATACATATGCAGATAATGTGTAACAATATACTATATATATACACATACTTTCTGTCTCCAGCAATGGTTACCATGATTGCTGATCATAATCACAATTCCAGAGACTCTTGGTGTGTCCAGGTTTTTGGTTGTGACCATTTGAGTCCTGCGCTTCAGTAATCCCTGTGCTCATCTAGCATTTCAGCATCATCCATCCTCCAGAAGCCTGAAAGTGCAGCAAATGTGTCTGAGGCTAAAAAGGAGCTAAACTCTGATTACCAGTTCATGATAGTATTTTTGGATTTTCCCATTTAGAGCTCTAAGGATCTGTCTCCTGCCACAACTTGACTCTGTAGGGCTTTCAAAAGTCACTTCACTTAATTCTGCAAATCCTCAGAGGCTGATGAGCATCACTGTTGGAAAAATGAACTGATATTTGTTGTCACTAAACCAAAAGATTAGCCCAAGCTAGAGTTAACACTCCTTCCTTCCAAGTCTGCGGCATCTCCTATGACTTCACTCCATTTCTCTGCCTCAGGAACATTGTACAAATATTTGCATGCTTTATGCAGCCAAGGAAACCTACTCTGAAGTAAATAAAATGCCAATGGTCGTAACCTAGCATTTCCCCCAGAAAACAGCTACCTTCCTTGAATAGTGCCCAAACACATTTTGAAAGCAAATCTTAAAAAAAAATTGTATACAACTTGAACGTAAAAATATCTTCAGCAAACCTCTTTAAATATTTTTAAAGAGAATGAATATATGCTTCATAAACAAAAAGTAACTTCACGCGAGAAATACAACGGTACTTACACTGTTAAGAGAGGAGTGCTGCCCTTCAAAGGAGTTGCTGTGAGAAGACTTGTTTTTGTTGTTATGAGCCTGTTGTTTCTGCAACGATTTTGAAATTCATCCTAGTTTCAGGATCAGTTTATAAGATGCATTCGAAAAATACCCGCATTACCCCATTGTCTCATTACCTGGTATTTAAGCAAACTCAAATATATTTTCCACCTTGAATACCTATTTCAGTTGGCTCCCTATAATGTTTACATCTTAAAAACAATCTGAAGTAAGAACTACTCTTTATGATGGGGGTTTGCTACCCAGAGGCTGTTCAAAGCAACATGTCCCCGGACCTGAAGACAATTTTGAAAAAGAAATTCCAAAAACGTTCTGAGCAAAGGCAGCATTGCCTGTAAGAACAGCGAAGACACATTCCAAGCTGCCTACTTTGAAGGAGATAAAAAATCATGTGGATGTTGGGTTCTGGCATGTCGCTCAAACGAGGAGTTTCTATTACCTTGTATGTTGATCTAGCATATAAGATTTCTGTATTATTTATAATAGCTGTCATCCTTTTCACCTGCCAACTTAACAGTGAGAATTTCTTTGCCACTAGAAAATATGTATGAGGAACTACTCTTTTGGAAAGATTGTAAGGGTTGAATAATTGAACAACAGGGTTGTATTGGAACAATGCAATTTCGGCTGTGTTTAGCTACAAGAATCTGCCTTTTCTTTGTAAATATTAAAAGTTTGTAAGTGAGGTACATGTCAAGAGCCAAAAAATCAATCTATCTTTAAGCCTTCCAGTCTCTGTTAACAGAACTGCAGTCCCATGAAATAAGGGAGAGACACAAAGATGTATAGAGGTGGAGTGGGGAGGCAACTGAGCACAGTGGGGGAATAGAGAGGAGTCTGACTACGCCTTTACATTTATTCCTTTTTCTGTTTTGACCAGGACAAAGCATGGACCAAGGGCTGATGTTAGAAGTCTTTGAGTAGACACTTATTCTTATTAAAAGCTGGGCAGGTAGAACGCTATATGAGTGGGAGGCAATCCTTGTGTGATTCAGTAGTTACTTACAAAATAAAGAAGTTTGAGAGTACCTGTGAAACTTGCACTTTCTACATGATTAGTGAAGGCAGAAGGTAAGGAATGTTTAAAGAACACGCAAAAAGGCATCTGATTTTTTTTAAAGAAAAGAGGTTATTCACACATAAACATATTATTTGGTCTCACTACAATACTTAGTGATTATTTATCTGGAGAAGATGAGTCAAATTATTCATACTTTTTTGTAAAAAATGACCTCACTGAAATAGCTGGAGAGCTTAAAGATGGACAAATACTTAAATAACTGATGAGACCACCGAGTATTTTATGGAAATGCAATCTTTCACTGCTTTGCACTATTTTCACTTATATTTACGAAAGAGTAAATAGACAAGGATTTGTAGACTGATTTGTTTATGATCTTTTTTGTACATTATCTTAGATGACAATCAAGCTTACTTTTATCCTTGGATAGAATATAGTTTTCAAAATGAGGTATTATATAATGTATGCAATATAACATATAGTATATGTATTAATGTTTCTTCTTATTTGTTGGGTATTAACAAAGGCTTTCCCCCCAAAGTGGCCTATGTTAAGTTGCAAATACTTTAAGTACATTACTTTGCATAAGCCATTACCTTCTATCTACCAAAGGGCATTGTACTTTAGAGAAAAATTGGAAACAACAGAACTTCCCTTTGCATAGAAGATTAGATCCCCATTTTTATTTCTGATGCTGCTTGTAATGAAACAGCAAAAATAGTCATTTAATTGGCCCCTCGGTAAAGCACATTACCTGTGTTCTCAGTCTTGAGGTGCTCTTAATTAGGCAGGCAACCTGACAAAAAGGAAGTGGAAATATCCAAGAATTGTGTGTAAGACCTAATGAGAGAATTACTGAGGGAGCCAAAGGAGATATATTTCTGGATAAAAAGAGCAGTCATTGCCTTTGAGTGACACTAATTTCTTAAAGGAATGAAAACGTGTGGGGTCTGAAGACTACGTAGAAAGTCAGATTCAAAGAATTCAAGGGACACCTGAGCTACTTCCTTTGCTTTTCTCCAAGCATGTCTTTAAGTTGGATGAAGAAATGCTGGGACTAACTGAGTAGGATATTTCAAATCAAGTTTGCATCTGAGAACTAAGGGTCAGGATGAGAGAATTAGAAAAGGAAACTTAATCCTGCATATAAAAGGACACCCAAATGGAAACTTCTAGCAACAAAGTGGATCCAGCTGATGTAGATCAGTACCCTTACTTCTGCAAACACAGATATATACTGGTTAAAAACAACAGCAACAACAACAACAATACAATAATAGTAAAAGCTGAGCTTAAAAAAAAATGAAATAACTAAGCACAAAATTAAGAGGGAACTCAAAGCCAGAACAACAGAAGAACAGGAAGTATGGACTCAGGCTGTGAGGTGATATCTCATTGTAGCTTTGATTTGCATTTCTCTAACAATTAGTGATGTTGAGCATCTTCTCATATGCTTATTGGCCATCTGTGTATCTTCTTTGGAGAGATGTCTATTTAGGTCTTCTGCCCATTTTTTGAATGGGCAGAAATTTTTTTTTTGAAATTAAGTTGTATTAGGTTAAATGTTCTTAACACACACAAATGATAACTAAGGAGGGTGGGAGGAAACTTTTGGAAGTGAATGGATATGCTTCTGGAATAGGTTATGGTGATGGTTTCACAGGTTATCCCCAAACTCATCAAGCTGTATACATTAAATATGTATAGCTTTTATATGTTAATAATATCTCAACAAAGTAATTAAAAATAAAATAAAATTTCAAGAAAATTTATGTGATTTCTACCAGACCCAATTAAGCACACCCTCCTATCACTTTAATTTCTCAGCTTAGGGTATCACCTATAATGAGAGTGGTGTGAAACTGAGCTTGAGATCTGAAAGAGAGCAGAAACAAACATAAGATTGCAAATTCTCTGGGAGTATATAATTACCATGATTAATATTTCTACTATTAAGAAAAATGTTCCAAAATTTGGAAATAAGATGAAAGGATGGCCACATGCCCTTTCAGCGTTGTACTGGAGTGTTGTCTAAGAGGCCTACCCAAGAGTGAACTGATTCTCTGGGGCAGCAAAGCCCAAAAGAACTTTCTATGTTGATGAAAATGTCTCTGCATTTGTGCTGTCCCATACAGTAGCCATCAGCCACATGTGGCTATTGAAAGTGTGGAATGTGGCTAATCCCAATGAGGAACTGACTTTTAATTTTAATTAATTTAAACATGTGTGTAGTCGCTCCTACACTGGTCAATGTAGCTCTAGTGGAATATGCCTCTGACTTACAGTTTATTATTGATTAGGGTTGAGACTCTGTGAAGTTACATCTATATTTGTAGAAAATCATAAAAAGGGCTTATTTGGTAGAGATGCAAGTGATTTATATCTGGTAGAAAAGATAACCTCCAAAGTTACAGTTTTATTGCCAATAATTAAAACCATAGGATATTAATCAATATTTAACATGGCAGTCATACTCCAGCTGGATCCATCCTGCCAGTTCCCTCATTAATGTGTTAAATAAATCTTTAATGCATGATCAATCTAGATTTTTAGAGAGCCGTGGTTTTTACCATTTTTTAAAACTATATTTTCACCCCACCTGGAGCTGCAATAGAGATAAATGGGTATCCTTATCTCTTGCTTTAAAAGCAAATGGATTTTCTCCTAGCTTACTTCTTCCCTGAGTGTCAATCTCTTAAACATCCTGACTTAATGCCCTCCATTCAGTGGGCTCAAGGTTTAAGCTCCTGTTCTCCCACACAGCCATTAGTCCCCAAAACTCTAGTTTTGTGATATTAACATTTAATCCCAGGACAGCTCTGGCTTCAGAGTTTGCCTATTATTCTGGTTTCAGCATATTGTTATTTTTTCATGAGCTGTGGGGATGTCTGTTTCTTTCTTGTTAGCCCTGCAATGCACTTAAATGTATGCCTGCATTATTTTATACAACACCTGGATGTTCTGTAGCAGGTGGGCTTTTCAGAACTTCTAGTCTCATGAGTGCACATCCTTAAAGCATTCTCTATACTGCGGTTAGAGTGAATTGTCCAAATGTGAGTCTGACCACATCTTAGTCTGCCACTCGAAACTTATCAACGGCTTCACCAACTATAGAGATAAAGCCCACATCCTTGAAATGGTCAGCTAGGACCTGCATAATCTGAAAACACCTCCATCCTCATCTTGTGCCTTATTCTCTTCACTTCAGCCTGAGATTCCCTTACTTCCGTGAAGGTGATATTTCTTTTGGCTTCAAGACCTTCACATGTGCTTTCCTTTCTCTCTGGGCCACTTTCCTTGCATGCTTTTATCTAATTAACTCTCTTGCTGGAATCTAAGCTCCATGAGGGGAGGGATCAGCTCTATATGGTCCTTGCTGTATGCCCCATATTCTGATATTTCAGGCATTCCACAATTGTTGTTGAATGATAGGAATCACTCAGTAATTGAACATCCGAGAAGTGAGTGCCTTATCTGCATCTTCATACTTGCTACTCCTCCTGTGTTTACTTGTCTTTGAAATAGGATCCTGGATTCAGCTCTTCAGACTAGAAATTAGGGGTCATCCTCCTCTCTTCTTTCTCCTTCACTTCCTGCACTAATCAATCTTCCTCCTAAATATCTAAGAAAATCATTCCTTCTTTTCAGTCTTGCTGCCACTGCACTGCCTGAGTTCATTATTTCTTTCTTGGATTATCACAGTTATTTCCTAACTGATTAACTTGCTCTAACTTGGCTCCTGAAAACAAATCTGTTTCTTCCCTTCTTAAAATTCTTAAATGTCTCCCCATTAATGCCTTAGTTTGACATACACATATTTTGGTGGTCTCCCTCATCTCCCACCCCTTCCTATTCCACATGCATCACAAGCTTGAGCTAAGTCAAACAAACATTCATAGAGCACCTACTCTGTGCCAGGCTCCATACGAGGCTTGGTAACATACATCACCTAAATTAACTCTCAGAAACTAGGAGTTTGTATTTTCCTAGTGCGGGAGCAGAGGTATAGAAGGGGAAAAGTGGCTTGGCTTCTAGATCACGTTGGTAGAGCCAGGACTGAAAGCCAGGTCTTCTGAACCCCAGAGCCCATGTTTTCTCAATTAGTGTATTACCGGGAAAAGAGCTGGAGAACTTCTTTGAGAAGGATGAAATCTACCATTGAGTCACCAAGATAAATGGCAAGATGATGTCATGGTGCATGTACATATCAGATGGCAATTAAAGGACGCATTTTTAAAAGGTCTTAAAGGAAGCTTTTTGTCATTTTCTTTTTTTTGTTTTTCCTAGTTTCTCCTCACCTCTCCCTTTCCCATTCCATAGACACAAAATCAAATAACAGTCCTTAGAAACAAACTTAAACCTACTCTAGCCCTGGATGGAACTAAAGGGCAGGCTCTATATGAGTCATTTTGATTTGTCTTCCTGCAGGGTTTGGAATTAAATTTTCCTTTACTTTCAGTCTTAAGGTTCACTTATTGCTGTTTGACCTTCATGTTTTTTTTCTCCTGTCAGTCAAACAGAATGAGCTCCTGGGATCTCCATGTTCCCCCAGTTTCCTTCCTTGGGTATTGCCAGATCCTAACTTAAACACTGGTTCTCAGAGCTAGGATCCTGATGCGCTGAGCTAATCCATTTACCTGCTCCTCCTTGTTTAACCTCTCAATAACTTGATTTCTTCATTTCTCCTCCAGCCTCCCAATAGGCTTTTTATCCACTGGCTTTGACCATGTCAAACCTATCCTGCACACGATTTCTAGGGTAATCTATTTAGAGCACAAGAAGGACTGCGCCGTTCCTTTGCTTGGAAACTTTCAATGGCTCCTAGTCACCACAGCATAAAAGTCAAATAGCTCAGTGTAGCGGATCCTGGCCCCTCCCCGTTTCCTCTCACAATCCAACAACACTGAATGATCGTGGTTTCCTAAAATGCTGACTTTCTTTTCTTCATGTTGTACCTCTTTTACTTTACCTTATATTTTCTTTGGCATACTTCCCAGCGTCTGCGATTATTGTGTGAATTGATGTATTTATTGTTTGTTTTCCACCAATAGAATGTGTATTTTGTCTACCTTGCTCACTGCTGTATCCTCCAGTGCCTAGAGGTGTTAAAAAGTACTTACTGAATGAATAAGTGAGTGAGTGAAGTCTCTCCCCTCTGAAATTCCTTTCTCCTTCCTTGTTCACACTTCTCTAACCAGTAATATTTAGCATAGATGTCATCTCTTCCAGAAGGCTTCTCTAATTACAGTGTTCCCCTAACAGAAGCTTTGTAAGATGACCCTGTGTACCTCTGTGATTCTTTGAACATGTGTAGGAATAATTGTATAGATATATGGAGTGTTTACTATATGCTAGGCATATGCTAAATGTTGTTTCACATAATTTCCATAATAACTCCATAAGTAGATGTCATTAACTCCAGACTACAGATGAGAATTAAGACTCAGTAAGCAAGTACCTTGCTTGCAGTGACATGGAGATAAAGCAGTTGATCTGAGATTGGCACTCAGGAAATTATGACTCTAAGGTCCTTGTTCTTAACAATGGAGATTGGGTGTATGGCTACAAGGAAGCATGCCATAGCATTCAGAATCAACACTGGGAGGTGCCATGGGCTTCACAGAGAAAGTGACTAGTTGATGGACATTACTGAGCTCAACAATCTGAGTTCAAGGGATCACTTTTTACACTTCTTTAGAGAGATGATGTGATTGAGTTATTTTGTTAGCTGTGTGCCTGCCTGATGACAGTTTTCTCTGAAAATTCCTCAAAGATAAATGGGTTTCTAACTTCCTAGTCTCCAATCCAATCCATTGCAGCTAGAGAAGCAGGCTGTAATATTACAAAGTATGGTACAGAAACCACTAAAACAGGGTCAGGTGAGGACTTGAAGTCACTTTCATTAAAAGGGGGATAAGTGCCCAGAAAGTAATTAAAGTTTCATGGGCTCATCCTTCAGCCACTCTGACAAAGACTTTCTAACATGTTCAGTGCTCATTAAGAACTGCATTTAGCTTGGGTTCACTCTCCCACTCCTCAACTCCTGCTCACTCAGCAGAAAAATAAATACTGTTAACACCCAGCCTTCAAATTGTAGCTTGGAGAGGGGGAGAAAATCTGGCTCTGGGTGCAATGGGATGTGTGTCAAATAGATTTCTGCGTGGAATTATTGGAGGTTTAGGCAACGCAAAAGAGATGGCAAGACAACTATGCCAATATAAAGTAGCCCAAAGGAAGCCAGCCACCCAGACAACCAGAACATAACACGTGAAACACAACCAAAGAGAGTCTGAAATTAAGCACAACACAAGGATGGGAATAATGTGCTACCGGTGTGCTTCATGCTCTGGAAAAATCTAATAAGGATATAAATTTGATGGAACAAGAGCCCCAAGGTATTATGTAAAATCAAAAGAATTAGGGGGAAGGAGTGATTGTCATGCCAACACAGTTCCATTACAGGTAACAAGTCAACCCCAAACAGCAAGTGATGGAATAGACAAAGCTTAAAGTCAAGTTAGTAGCATGAAGGAGAAGCTCGAGCTAGTTTCCATGGATGTGAAGATAAAGGAAAAAAGGAAACTAAAACAGCTAGAGAGGAGGTGCCCTCTATAGTGGGCAAAGGATTCCTAACAGGAGTATGCCCCTAACAGAGAAATCAACACATGGAAGAGAAAAAGTGTTCTGAACAATAATTCAAGAAGATTCTCCTGAAATAGAAAAAAGAACTAAACATTCACATTGGAAAGACCATACCAGGGGAAAATATATATAGCTTCCTAGATAGAGACATATTCTGCTCAAGTTACAAATTACATCAAAAATTGTCAAAGATTAAAAGCCAGAAGTTGAAGTTAAAAAAAAGTACTTCTGGGCAAAAGAAGAAATGTACCTCCAAGAGGTCAGCGCTTGGAATGTGGCTTCAGACGCCTTCTCAGCATCCAATGTTAGGAGAGAAGGAAGTGGTGTCTACAGAGTTCCAGAGGCATTTGTGGCCCCCAGATAATATAGTTGGCCAAGTTTTCATTCATATGTAAAGGCAGCAGGTAAACATTCTTAAAAGTGAAAGAATTTATGGAATATGATACCTGTGATTCTTTTGAAAAAGCACTACTTGACAAAAACCAAACCAAACCAAACCAAAAACAAGAAACAAAACAAAACAAAAAAACCCCCCAAACTGTCAGCCAATCAAAGGATGAATCAAAATATTGAATTCAGAAATGGAGAAGATGTGGCAAAGGCACACACAGGCTCATTGAATCCAAGGAAATACTGATTTAAGATTAAATAACTAGGGAATTATGGTTGTGCAATAGAATGGAAATTTTACATATTTTCATGGAGAAAAACAGTGAAATACCACAATAGATGTGGATGTAGGGAAAAGAGAAGGAAGGAGGGGAGAAGGGAGCAATTTTAATACGTCATCCTCCATAGCAGGGAGTCAGTTGAGATGATCTAAAGCTGAAACATGAGGTTTAGAATAAAGAAAATATAATGGTTCCAATCTCTTAATGAATTTCATAATCTTTTTTTAATACCTAAAGAAATATAGTATTTTGGGATAAATAGTCATTTATCTGAAGTTCAGCACTTTCCTTTAGTTTTAGTTCAGATTATTATACTGCTGTTAAATTCACGTAAAATTATTATTTAGTACTTCCAGTTAAAATGTGATTTATATTCTAGTCCTCGTGTCGTAAAATTATTTCTGTCCAACTCTGCTTGCCTGCCTGAGAGAGGCAGTATGTTTAGAGCAGAGCTTTTAAAGTTCTTTGTGTATATGAATCACCTGGGGGTCTCCCTGGAATGCAGGCTTGGGATGGGGCTTGCAATTCTGCATTTTCAGTAAGCTCCCAGGTGATGCCGAAGCTGCTGCCACCTGGACCTTACTTTGGGCAGCAAGAGCGTGTAGGCTGTGAGTACTGACCGTGGTCCCAGACTGCCTGAATTGGGTTTCTGGCACCACCATTTACCAGCTATTTGGCATTGAGCAAGTTTCGTGCCTGAATTTCCCAATCTATAAAATTAAAATTCTACTGATTATTATTCCCAACAATAATCTGTAAAATGATTACAGACTCTTATTCTCAAACTTAATTTGTTAAATGAGAATAATAACACTGCCCTCATGTGAAATGCTTAGAACAATGCTTGACAACAAATGTTAAGTATGATAAAAAAATTGGCTACAATTGTTACAGACTATATTAACTTTGGGCCAGAAACCTGACCTCTCCCAGCTTCAGGTTCTCCATCTGTAAAAATAATTACCTCTCAGAGCTGCGTGACACCTAGAAATGGCTTATGCCCTGCATGGTGTCTGGCATGCTGTAGATAACCAGTAAAGGATAATTACCAATGTTTATAGTTAACTACATAAATTATAATGTGATAATGCTTACTAATAAGTCCTTCTGATAACCCATATGGTCTTAGATCTACCAATCCATTTATTCATTCACTCGTATTTTATTCGTTCGTTCTATCAGTAATTTGGGGGTTTTTCCTCTGTTTTGGGAGGCCCTAGTTCAAGCACTAGGATCACATCAGTAAACAGGTTGGTCCTAGTGGACTCCCCAGTCTAGTGGGAGAGAAGAAACAAAGACAGTATGTAAAGCAGTAGTCAGTGTTGTGAAGGAAAACTAAAGCAAGGTCAGGGCTACGAAATGGTGCTGGGCGTGGGGAGACACGGGGGTGGTCAGGGAGGCCTCCTGAGCAGACACCCAGGTGAGGTGAGGGAGCAGGCCCTGGGAAGTGCCAGGGAAAATATTTCCATCAGAGGTTCTCCTGAGGTAGGAGGCAGTGTGTCTAGTTCTGGAGAGCATCACACAATGTCAGAAGTTGGAGTCTGAGAGAAAGGTGGGGCCAGATCAGAATTTTCCAAACCCAAAGTCACAGTTCATTAGTGCAACCCATGTTCCCCGTAAACCCATCTCCACCCCGTCCCTGCTCACTGGCCTCTTCAGGGTGCCGATGTGAGCTCTGGGCTTAGGTTCCCTCTGCTGGCCCCACTGTCCCACGGCTTCCACGCAGAGTCCTCCGCCCTTTCCTGCTATCTGCTCTCTGTCTGGTTCCCTGCTGCGTTTCCAGTACCTTCTTTCGGTGATTCTCAGTAGGAATAGCTAGCAGTGAGGGCACACTCAATCTGGGATCTTTTATTGCCAAAAAGGGATAGAGAAATCAGTTACAGAAAATGAGGAAGAGAACTGAGGTTGGGGGAGGATTGCAATTAATTCCTTTCACTTCTGAATTTTCATTTTAAAATCTCAAAGCAAGTGGATTATCTCATAGCTGCTGGTAGTCAATGATGAAAAGTTGGTGATTAATTCACTTTGGGTTTATTATAGCAAAAGACCGTGGTTTAATTTGTCCAAATTCAAATATAGGGCTGAGCAAATAGCTTTTAATAAATTTTATAAATGTGTGGGCAATGCTGGAGCCAGCTTCTTTGTGCTGTGTCACTGTCGGCTGGATCAGGGTTACTCAAGTACACCACCAGCCATGTGGTCTTCAAATAGAAATGAAAGGCATTTTTATTATGAAAGACATCATTAGATTGATCTAATAAAAATATTAGGATAAATTATTTATTACAACTTAATCAGTAATAATAATGTTTTGTATTGACGAAACTCTTTCTAATTTTGACAGTGTTCTCACATAAAAAACTCTTTTAATCCTCACAAATACCTTGTTTGGCAGGAGGACAGGTGTCAGTTGAGCTCTTGCAGGTGATGAGCGAGGGACGCTGGGAGGTTACTAGCTCTGCCCAAAGTAAGTGGCAGAAACTAGAGCCCGGCTGTTGGATTCCTACTTAGCATCTTCACCAGTGACCTTTGATGTCTTCAAAAGCTTCATCCCTTTCTTGTGGTATCCTTGGGGGAAATGGCCCGTGTGAGCTTAGTAGCACAGATACTCTGAAGCTCTCCGTTTTTAAACATTTCCAACCTTTCCAGTCGAGATTGTGACACCCCCACCTCTTGGTAAATAGTGAATAATGAGTATAATTTAACCACTTCTGATGGTTAGGGTGTGTTATTATCAATGTTAATTATTGCATTGAGAGTTCTTTAAAAATCATTAAGGTTGTCAGTGCCTGTACAGTGCGATTCTACACTGCCAGCTGTTTGTTTATTTTACTGTCCTTTCTCTTCCATTGTTTTTGCCTCCTTAGGACACTGGCTTCTAACACTTCCTTGTCTTCTTCCTAAAGAAAGTTGCCTGGGTGGCACATCTCACCTATGCAGCAAAGTGCATGGGCTTTGTGACCGTCTCTCTTACTGAGTTTGATATATTCTGGGTGGTTCAAGTTGCCAGAAGTCTAACTACTAGTCACACTGGATGTAACTATGAAAACAGATAAGTAATGCAGTCTTGAAAAAAGGGTCTATGGAGCTTATTTGAAAAATATTGCTTACAGTTTCATCTCATATCAATCTGATGACAAATGTTGCATAACACAAATATGTACGATAAATGTGGCCCCTTGGAAACTGTCCTCATATGAGATTTTCTTCTATGCAACAGTAACTAACACAGTTTTGACAGCAGATCGCAAACAAGAATCTGACAATGTCAACTTAATAGGTTGTTTTAGTTTATTAGTTTTGTAAATCCCTTATCCAATGGCTTAATAATCTTTAATCAAGCTCTGCTCTGCCATTATAAAAAAACACTAATTTGTTATTTGGTAAACAGATCAATAGTGTTTACACATTAATCTTAGAACACAAATTCTAATGCACTTTTTTTCTCTTAAGCTGTTTGAACTTTATAGCCTCTTTACTTGCTCTTATTAAAAATATTGAAACAGTGTTACTGAGAGAAATTTCTTAACTTTGTCTGAGATAGTTCATTGAATATATCAAGTGCTCTTGCCCAGGAGAATCTTAATTGAAAACACTTTAAAAAAAAGAAATATAAAAACCATGTAAATGTGCAAAGAAAGTGGAAGTCAGAGTACTTAGCAAAATGTAATACCAGAACTGAAGTGCCAGTGATGGCAGAAAGCTATTTCAGGGGGGAATTTGCCTCTAGTGAAAGCAGAGTGTTAGGATGGACTCGGCTCCAGCCTGTGTGAGTCATGCCTGGTGGGGCGGTGGCAGACCCCGCTCTTAAGCTATTGATGCCCCATGAGCTGTGCAGCTTGCTTCGGCTTGAGGTTGCTTGAAGTTCTTCCCATCTTTTACCACCTCTGCTGCAGGACCAGTGCCGAATCAAATGCTTCCACTGAAAACTGGTGCATGACCTCGAAAGAGGATGCTGACACTTGCTCCACTTCAGGCAGATTTAAGTGTCATCTGCAATCATTCTTCTCTGATCCTACTGGACATGTCTGTTCACGGACTCATATCCTCTTAGACCTTGTTGGAGGGCAAGCCCTAGAGTCACACTGCCTGGGTTCAAATCTTGCCTTCTCAGCTAACTAGCTTCGTTGCTTTGAGCAAGTCACTGAGCTACTCTGGGCCTCAGTTTCCTCACCTAAATTTAAAGAAGAGTATGCCTCATAATCTTGTCATGAAGTCTAGATAAGTTAATACGAATAGAGCACTTGGATCAGTGCCTGGTACAATAATAAATATGGCACATTAATTATCAGTAATTAAAGGTACTACATTATAAAATCTCTTAGGCCGTCGCTTGTATGTTTCAAATGACTACATCCACAATATCCAGCCTGGCACACAGTGGAGGTTGTGTGTTCTGCGTGTAGGCTGAACATCTATGGCACCTACTTCTGCATAGCACATTTTCTAAGAATCAAATGTTCATAACTGATACTAAAATTTCATATTTTCCAGTCAACCCGTTATGTAACAAGGAGCTGTTAATGAAAGACCTAGTTGAAAACATATTAAAAATATAACCCTCAAAAGAGCATTTCAATCAGAATGTTTATAGCAGAAGCTTTGTTTCCATCGAGAGAAAATAAATATACCTAGATATGTATTTGTAGGCACAGTTCTTATGACAAAACACCTGTCTTAAAATTTTCACCCGTTTTTGTCTATTCAGTGATCTATGACTAAGGACTGAAACTTTGATCAGGTATCTTACATCACCTTCTCAATGGACTGACCACAGTTCTTGTCCCTACCCAAATCTGGGAGTCCCAATCGCCCTCACCCCATTCTGCTTTTTCCCCCATAAACACAGAGCACCTCATTCCACCATATTCTATGTAGTTTAATTCTTTGTTATGTTCATTATTTAACATCAGTTTTCTTCAGCTAGAGTGTAAGCTGCTTGAGGGCAGGGATATTTATTTGGTTTGCTAATGCATCCTAAGTGCCTGGAATAAACAGTCCTCGGCTTAATATTACTTAGACTCAACACATCTTTATTGAACAAATGAATAAACTGATCCCCTAGGCTTCTTTAAGTCGCACTCTCTCTGTGATGCAGACACTCAGTTTGAGGGAACAGGATTCTCTGCATGCCCTCATCTGGGTTCCACTACCTCTGCCCCTAGTTATCCAGGTTCCTCATATCAGTTCAGCCGAGATTATACCTTCTTTGCTAAAAGTGAAATCAGATGGTGCTAAGATTTGATCCCCAGCATAATCAGAGATACTAAACACAGAGTGTTTGAAGAGAGAGTATGATTGTCCAAAACAGTTTATGTCAGCAGCAAGTCAAAATATCAGTTTCAAAGTGCAACGTGGGGCTTAATTTTCTTTCTCTTGCTAACAAAGCTGTGGCCTTTTGAATCTAATTTTGTTCCTCAGTGGGGGAGGCTGTTGTAATAGGCCAGATTCCAATTTTAGAGTGACTGACTTCATACAACACAGGGCCACGTGTGGAACTACCGCAAATCTTTCATTTTGACTTTAGATTTTATTCTTACCTTAACTGTACAGCTTGGAGTTAACTCCTGAAGAGAATTCTCACAATGAATTTTACCTGCCATATTGTCGTTTTTGCATCTTACTGATATTTTACTAATTGTTTTCACCTTGAGAAACAGTTTTCTCAACCACACTGTAAAACTAAGCTGTTTTGGGCCTTCTTTGTTCCTCTTCTCTTACGCTGATTTTAGTCTGTGTTCCTTCCAGCCTTCGCTACTCAGGAGGCATCACCTTATCTTACAGAGTACACTTTGTGCGTATCAGTTTCATGACTAGTTGAGAACTTTGATGACCGCAGACCATTTCTATTAATTTATGCCAATAAGGAAACACTCCTGAATCTATTATTTACTATAAAATGTAAATTATTTACAAAACTTCTGCATGCTTTTTCAAATAAGCCATAGTGCATTAATAGCTGATTTCCCCAAGTGCCTCCTTAAAAGCTGCCCGAAGAAAACCCTTATAATGAGCCAAGTACAGTAAAAAAAATTTCATTCCAGAGATTAGAGATTGAATAATGTTCATTGACCAAAATAAAGCATTTCACCTCATATGTAACATTAGAGACTTAATGTTTCAACAACAAGGAAACAATGTCCTTTTGAGGTTTTATGTATATACATACACACACACACACACACACAGAGAGAGAGAGAGAGAGAGAGAGAGGGAAATGGACATTAGTGTACGATGTCATGAGTTTTGATCAATGACCCGTATGACCACGATGGCAATGAAGATGCTGAATGTTTCTGTTACTCCCGGGAGTTCCCTTGAGCTTATCTCTAATTAATTCTCAAACACACAGGCAACCATTGCTCTGACTTCAGTCACTATAGGTTGAATTTGAATTCTTTTGAACTTCATATAAATGGAAATTATGTAATGGATACCCTCTATCTGGCTTCTTTTGCTAAATAAAAAAATTTTAAATTCATTCACATTGTTGTGTATCAGTATTTAATTAAAATTTTTGAATGGTATTTTGTTGTGTAAATATAGCACCGTTTATTTATTCTGTCTCCTGTTGATAGACATTAGGATTGTTCGCAGTTTTTGGTTATTATGCAAAGAGCTGCTTGAGCAAGTCTTTTTGTGGACATACGGGCATTTTTTTTGTGAACATACATTTTCATTTCTCTTAGGTCAATAAGCGGGTGTGGAACTGCTGTGTCGGGGTAGGTGAATACTTAGCTCTGTATTAACCACTAAACTTACCATTAAAAGGAAGTGACAAATCTAATGCCTTTTTATTACTAGAACAGTGTGAGAGCTGCCCGGCTTCATCCTACAGCTGGATTGTGATTCAGCAAATTTCCTTAGTTTAATAACTTCTGGTATGAGTTTCTCAAAATAGATTCAATCTAGCTGATATGCTTTTACGTAAGACTTAATTTTTAATTCAAATCAGGGTAAAATACTGTAAATATGTGCCTATGTGCTATTCTGCATCCCTACAGGGTATGTGTCTGGTTAAGACATGATTCTGCAGGATGCTGCTGTAGGTCTCTTTATCTTGACTGTAGAGGCCAGGAAGGGTCCAGCCAGCAGAGGCTTCCATCTATAATAATACCCGGAACTTTATGGCTATGTTATCAGTGTTGAGTTGAGAAGGCTGAACTCACAGTGCGTAATCAGAACTGTGGGAGGACAGGGTTTTCTTTTCCCTGTGTCTTCTTTCCTTCATTCAGGGCAGTCAGGCAATTGCACGTGATTTTAGCCAAGTGCTAAGACCGTAACTGCTGTTTTGTGGACTGGTATATTGAAATTACCTGCAAAGTAGGAATTTTTAAAAAATTAAGAATAGTTAAGGCAGTAATGTATATACACGAATGCCTGTGAAGCACTCAGTATACCTCTTTCCAATTATATCCTTCTTCCTCTGCTCCCAGGGAGAGCTACAATCTTGAAATTTTTTTAAATTGAAGCGTAGTTGAATTACAGTGTTGTGTTAGTTTCTGGCATACAGCATTGTGATTCTACATGTATATTCTTTTTCATTATAAGTTATTACAAGGTATTGAATGCAGTTCTCTGTGCTATACAGTAGGACCTTGTTTATCTGTTCTGTATATAGTAGTTTGTATTTCTCTTTATAGCCTTACCTTCTACGTTCTCATATAATATTTTGCTTATATTCATGTTTTTGACATCTGTGTGAAAGGAAACATATTGTATGTATTCTGATACTTGCTTTGTTCACTTTAATTTTAGATTTATTCTTATTGATGCATGTAGTTATAGTTCATTTCTTTGTTCTTTGAACATTTGGTAGTTCATTTCTCCTCTTGGCAAGAATGTGAATTATTTCTAGTTTTTCTTTTCTTTGCTGTTGGAAACAATGATGTTCTAAAGACGTTTATACGTGTCCCCTGGTGAACAGTATATGCAAAAACAGTATATGGATGATATGTGGATTTCCATTTTGCTACATTTTTTTTCCAGACAGAGTGCTTTTTGCTAGACAATTTTTGCCACACTAGTTGTTTTCCAAAGTAGTTGTGTTAATTTAATTCTCACTGATAGTGTATTAAAAATTCCGTTTATGTCAATACTTCTTATTGTTTGGTTTTTAAACTTTTTGTCAGTTTGATACATTTAAAAATGGAATCCCATGGTTTGATTTACACTTTTCTGATTACTAATTAGAGGAGAGTACCTTTTAAAATTTTGTATTTGTATTTCTGCGTCTGTAAATTGTCTGCTTGCTTTTTGCCCATTTTTCTAATAGGTTTTTCTTTTTCTTATTACGTAGGTTTTCTTTTGTTAACTCCTTTGTGGATTATATGTGCTGCAAATGACTTCTCTCAGTTCTTAATTTTAAAGTAGTTGAATTTATCAATCTTTTCCTTTAGGATCTGTGCTTCTTTGTCTTGTTAAAAAAATTCTTCCTTATCGGGAGTTCATAAAGAAATTCACCAATGTTTTCTTCCAGAAATTTTTCAAGTTTTGCTCTTTTTATTTACATCCTTCAATTCTATTTGATTTAATTTTTTTCATATGAAAAGCCATTTGCGGCACAATTTACTGCATGGTCCTTCCTGTTCCTCTTTTTCTATTACTTACAATGTTTGTATGTGTGCTGAGTTCTGTTCTTGGACTCTCTGCTGAGTTCTGTTTATTTATTTTTCTCTCCCTGTGCTAATACCACACAATCACTTGTGGTTGCGAAGTGCTAAGCGTTGCTGTAGCAATGGCTAACTGAACAGCCGCTTCCAACAGTCCCTTCCTTTGCAGTCTCTGGGAAACTTGCACAAAACTAGAGTGGTTTTTCCTTGAAACATTTGGTAGAAACGTGCCTGTAAAGCCATCTGGGTATGAAGACGCTTAATTACTGATTAAATTCATTTTGTTAAAGGAGTTTTCGGGTTGGTTTAATGTTAACTTTCTTTCATCTTTTCATTCTCTGTTGCGTCTGTAGTTGTGTTCCTATTTTAATCACATTTCAAAGAATTTTGTCGTTCTCTTTTTTTCTCTGGGTTAATATTGCTAAGATTGTCAGTTTAGTATTCTTTTTCAAAAACCAACTACTGGCTTATTTCGTTTTCTTTATTATACCTTTACTGCCTTTTAAAATTAATTTTTGTTTTTGTCCTTATCATCTTCATTTGGCTTTCTTTGAACTTACTATGTTGTTCTTTTTCTAATGACTTACAGTGAGTGCTTAGACTATTAGTTTTTAGCCACTCTTCCTTAATAATATAAACACTCCTGGCTTTCCATTTATCTCCAAGTACCGTTTGAGCTGTATCCCGCAAGCTGTGCTGTGTGGCAATTTTCTCTTTTGTTTAGTTATAAGTGTTTTCTAATGTCATGTAGTTTCTTTTCAGCCCTTTGATTTATTCAACAACATTTAACAGAGATTTTTTTTGTGTGCCTACTATATGCCGGGGTCTTTTCTAGACCTTTGGGCTATGTCAACTAAAACAAATACGCAGACAGAGAGATCTCTGTGGTGGGGCGGTGGCTAGTATCTGCCCACGTATCTCCGGAGGGGTGGCTGGCATGCAGCTCCCCTACATGCTGACAGCTTCCTAACTCTCTCAGGCTGAGAATGTTGACCTTCACCCATTTCACGCACCTCAGCTCCCCTGCCTCTGGCAACCACTAATCTGTTCTCTGTATCTATGAAGTTCTTTTTTTTTTTTCTTGTTTGTTGTTGGTTTTTTTCTTTTTTTTTTTTAAGATTCCACATGTAAGTGAGATCATATGGTATTTGTCTTTCTCTGTCTGACTTCTTTCACTTCGTGTAATGCCCTCAAGTTCCATCCATGTTGTTGCAAATGGCAAGATTTACTCCTTTATGGTCAAATAATATTCCATTGAACACATATACACTACAACTTCTTTATCCATTCATCCATTGATGGACACTTAGGCAGTTTCCATGTCTTGGCTATTGTCACTAGTGCTGCAGTGAACATGGGGGTGCAGATACCTTTCTGAGTTAGTGTTTTCATTTCCTTCTTCAGTTTTATATTGGATACTCTGGGTAGGTTTCATTGGGATGGTAGCATCTGAACAAAGATCAAGGAAGTGACAAATTTAGCCATGTGGTTGTCTGGGGGAGGAACATTCCAGAAGAGGTACCAGTCTGTGTACAGACTAAGGGAAAGAATGTGGTCGGTGTGTTTGAAGAACAACCAGGACCTCAATGTGGCTGGATGAGCAACATGGAAATTAGTAGGAAAAGAGATTAAAAAGGGAGTGGAATCAGTTCATGTGAAGTTCTTTAGACCATTAGATGGTTAGATGCATTTTCGTTTATACTCTGAGTGAGATGGGGAGACACTTAAATTTTGTAAAAAGGAATGACACGATTGGCTGTAAGTTTAAAAAGGAGCACTGGGACTGCTGGGGTGAGAATGGTCTCTAGAGGGCCATAACTCAAGGAGGTCTATTTAGAGGTTACTGCTGTAATTCAGATGATGGATAAAGTGGTTTGCTTGAGAGTGGGGACAGTGAAGATGCTGCGTAGTTGTCACTCTGCCAATATTTTAAAGTCAGAGCCAAAGAGATTTCCAGATGGCTGATCTACGAGACATGAGAGGAAAAAAGGGATCCAGAGTGAGTCCAGAATTTGGCTTTAGCTATCCACTAGGGTGTACAGGGCTGTGGGCGGAGCAAGCTTAGGGAAGAAAATTTTAGACATGTAACTTTGAGGTGTCAGAATATACATGATATTTAAAGGTCTGAGATTCGATAATATCACCACAGGTGTAGAGAAAGAAGAGTAAAGGCCAAAGATCTAAGCTGCTGGTCTCTCCAACATGAGGGGATTGGTGAGAGGAGGAGGAATTTGCAAAGAAGACTTAGAAGGAATGATCGGAGGAGTACATTATGGTGTCCTGCGAGCCAAGAAAAAAAGTTTTTCAAGGATCAACTGTACTAAATACCATTGAGTAGTCATAATGGATGAGCAGTGAGAACTGGACATTGAATTTTTTTCCAGTTTTATTGAGGTGTAATTGACATACAGTACTGTGTAAGTCTAAGATGTACAGCATCATGATTTGACTTACATATATTATGAAATGATTAATAAGTTTAGTTGACATCCATCGTTTCGTACAGCTAGAGAAGAAAAGAGAAAGGAAAAATGTGGGGTTTTTTTTTGTGATGACAATCCTTAGGATTTACTTTTATAATGACTTTCAAATGTGACATACAGCAGTGTTAACTATAGTCATCATGTTGTATATTGTATCCCAAATACTTATTTCTCCTATGACTGGAAGTTTATATTTTTTGACCACCTTTATCCAATTTTTACTTTCCCCACCCTCTGCCTCTGTTAACTACAAATATGATTTCTTTTTCTTTACTTTTTTCCCTTTAGATTCCACATATAAGTGAGATCAAATCCTATTTCTCTTTCTCTGACTTACTTAGCTTAGCATAATACCTTCAAGAGCCATCCATGTTGTTTAAAATGTAATATATGTATCACAACTTTATCCATTCATCTGTTGTTGTACACTTATGTTGCTTCCATGGCTTGGGTGTTGTAAATAATGCTACTGTGAAAATTCGGGTGCAGATATTTCTTTTGACATCATGTTCTTGTTTCCTTTGTGTATATTTCCAAAAGTGGAATTGCCGGGTCAGGTGATAGTTCTATTTTTAATTTGAGAACCGCCCCCCCCACTGTTTTCCATAGTGGCTGTACCAATTTACAGTCTCACCAACAGTGAATAAGGGTTCCCTTTTCTCCACCTTCTCCCCAGCATTTATCTCTTGTATTTTTGATGGGAGCCATTCTAACAGGCATGAGGTGATATTTCATTGTGGTTTCGATTTGCATTTCCCTAATGATTACTGGTGCTGAGTACCTTTTCATATATCTCTTGACCATTTGTGTGTCTTTTATGAGAAATGTCTATTCAGGCCTTTTGCCCATTTTTAAATTGGATTATCTGTTCTTTTGCTATTGAGTTGTACGAGCTCTTTATTTATTTTGGATATGTATCTGTGACAGATGAGAGGTCTACTAAAAAAACTTTTGGCAGTAAATCCAGGTTTTGAAAGTCTGAAAATTTATTTCTTTTACCCTTGTTCTTGAAGATAGTTTCACTGGGCACAGAAGTATAACTTGGCAGTTCATTTTTCTTAGTATTTTTGCAGAGATTCTACTGTTCTATTCCACTGTCTTTTGGATGCCAGTGTGGCTTGTAGACGTCAACTGACAGACTAGACTGTTGTTCCTCTGTAGGTGGTGTGACTTTTCTCTTTGGCTGCTTTTCTATGTCTGTTTTGTCTGCAGCTCCATAGAGCAGGTCTAGGTATGGATTTCTTTTTCTTCATCTTGGGCTTCTAGGGTTTCCTGAATTTGATAAATTCTCTCTTGAAACAGTTCTGAAAGACCCAAAGTCAATATCGCTATAAATTTTACCTCTCTCCTATTCTCTGTGGAGAATTTTCTTCTGGAGCTGTAATTAGACATATACTAGACCTTCTCATTTTATTCCCCATGCCCCTTTACTTCTATTGCACTTTTCTCTTCTTAAAAAAATTCTGAGGAGCATATTGTTTAATATGTTTGGTTCTGTTTATTTTTTTGTCTAATTTGCTGTTAACCCACTTGCATCAGTCAATTAGGCTAGGCTAGGCTCCAGAGACATTTAAACCCTAATCTCTTAATGGCTTTAAACATGAAGTTTATTTCTCATTTATGCAAATTGCTCTGAGGGTCCAGCAGTTTTGTAGAGCAACTCTCTTTTACACTGGGGTCCAGGAATCCAATTTGCTTACATTTTGTGGATTTACCATTTCAACATGGGGATTCAAGGCTTGCCACAGCAGGGAAAGAGAGAGTATGGAGAACTTCTACCTGTTTTTAAGTGCTTTAGAGCAGAAGGGACACATATGACTTCTGCTAATGGCCTATTAGCCAGAAATAATCACATTGGCCACAAACTAATTTCAAAGGAGGATATAAATTTAGAGGAACACATGGAATAACAATAATGACCTCTGAAAATCTTCTAGGTTTTAAATTCCTATTTCTATATTAACTGAATGATTTGTATTGCCATATAAATGTATTAGCAATATAAAATTATATGTACAGCCTAATAAATTATTATAAAAAATTCTTCCATATAACTGCCTCCTAGGATAAGAACCTTATTAGCACTTCAAAGCATACCATTTGCCTCTCATCATAATCTTCCTACCTCCAAAGGTAACCACTATTCTGACTTTTATGATAATCATTTCCTTACTATTCTTTACAGTTTTCCATTTATAAATGCACTCCTATATAATATAGTTTAGTTTTGCCAGTTTTGGACTTTATATATACTGTACATTTAAAAAAAATTTTTTGCTTGTGTTACGTGATTCGGCTGTTCCTGCACATAGTTGTAGTTTGTTCATTCCATTTGTCAGCTATGGGTGGACATTCAGATAGTCTGCAGGGTTTGGTTTGGTTTTGTCTTTGTATCATGAGCAGTGCTGCTATCCCCATTCTTGTATGGTGCCTAGGACACGTGAGCATGAGTTCCTTTATGCATTAGTGGAATTATAGGGAGGGGGATTTTTCCACTCTGATAGATAATGCCAAACTTTTCCAAAGTGTATGTATCAATGTATTCTCTTACCAACTGTATATAAGATTGTGAGATTCCCCTTGCTCTACATACTTGCCAAATTTGACACTGTCAGGCTTTTAAAAATTTGCCAAGTATGTAATAGGGTATTATTCGAATTTTACTTTTTACTTCCCTGAGTACTAGTAAGATCGAATACTTTTTGATATGTCCATTGGCCATTTGTGTTGTCTTTCTTCCCAGTTTTATTGAGGTATTATTGACATGAAGCACTGTATAACTTTAAGGTGTACAGGCTTGACTTACATATATCATGAAATGATTATCACAGTAAGTTTAGTGAACATTCATCAGCTTATATAGATACAAAATTAAAGAAATAGAAAAAAAGTTTCTTTTATGATGAGAACTCAGGATTTCCTCTCAACTTTTATATGTAATATGCAACAGTGTTAATTATATTTATCATGTTTTACACTACCTTCTCAGTACTTATTCATCTTATAACTGGAAGTTTGTACCTTTTGACTACCTTTATCCAATTCCCCCCAAAGTTGCTGACCTCTTAAGTTCAAATGTATTTTAACAACCTTGCATTTTACCCACCCTACCATGTTTGACATCATATTTTACACCTCTTTGTTTAGTGTTATCCCTTAACTACTTATATAAACGTTTTTACTAATTTTATGTTTTAATCTTCTTACTAGTTTTATACATAGCTAATTTGCTGCCTAATAAGCTAGAGAGAAGATTCCAGAATGGCTCTTGCCAGGACCAATGTCCTCACGTTAAAAGGAACTCAGAAAAATGGCTGCCATCAGTGCCTGTGTCCCCAGGGTGAGTTCCCATTGCCTCCTGCCTCTTCAGTAGGCTCTCCAAGGGTGCAACTGACCCAGGCTCCTTTTAAATCACTGCTTCTGCCCTGGATCCCAAAGTGTGTGAGGTTTTGTGTGTTCCCTTTAAAAGTGGAATCTCTACTTCCCACAGTCCTCTGGGTCTCCCAAGAGTAAGCCCTGCTGGCCATCAAAGCCAAACATTCTGGGGGCTCATCTTCCTGGTGCAGGAACCCTGGGCTGGGAGCCTGATGTGGAGCTCAGACCCCTTCCTCCTTGGGGAGAACCTCTGCAATTATAAGTATCCTTCTGTTTCTGGGTTGCCCACCTAGGGGTGTGGGTCTTGACTCTACCATGTCTCCATCCCTCCTACCCATCTCATTGTGGTTCCTTCTTTATGTCTTAAGCCATAGAAGATTTTTTTTGCTAATCTGCTTTTTCTCATCAATAGTTGCTTTGTAATAGTTGTAATTTTGGTGTGCCCATGGGAGGAGGTGAACTCAGGGTTTTCCTACTCCACCATCATGTCTACTCCATGCTTGTGTTTCCTTTTTTATTTTTATTTTTGTGAAGTGCCTGTTCAAGTCTTGTCTATTTTTTTAAAAAAACAACTTCTTTGTATTTTTTATTCTAGCAATTTAAAAATATTTTTAAAATTTCTTCTTAATATATGCCCCATGTCAGTTCTTTTAAATCTTTAAATAGAGTAAACATGCTTAAGAGTTTTTATCCCAGAATTCTAATATTTTCTGCTTAAGTGGATCTGATCTTGTTATTTCTACTGAGTTTTTGCCCACAGTGGGCTGATTCCTTATGTGTTTTCTGTTTGTTTGTTTTTTGATTGTGAATTCCTGTTCCTTGGGAATTTATCTGTAGAAGTTCTTTCAGTCTTTGATTTTAAGGTGTTTTCTTCCAGAACACTTAAATTGCCTCTGCTTGGTGCCAGAGAGTACTACTAATTCATGACCGCTTCAAATTATTGGCTAAGGCTAGTGGGGAGCTTCAGAAGCAAGTATTATGATTTCAGTTTCAATTCAATTGAGATTAGTCTTCTGGTTAAGAATTTTTAGGAGACATGATCACTCCTCCTCATCCCAGAGCTAATGGAAAAGAAATAGGCAAATGTCTTTATTTCGTCCTTGTACAGTATCTTTAAAAAAAAAGTCCAAGTTTATTCTTTCTCTAAGTCATCAGCTCTAGGGGATTTGATTTTATTTTACTTTTTTGTGGGTCTCTGATCCAGCTTCCCACTTGGTGTGGTCCCTTCCTCTATTCCTGTTCTGCAGACACACAGCCTGGTGAGCATGAAGCTGCAGGCCTCTGGGGATCAGCAGATGCTCCCATGACAGAACCTGCATCAGCATTTTGTTCCCTCTCGGATTCTGCTCCTTGTCACTTTGAGCCTCTAAAGATTGCTCTCAATTTCTTGTCAGTTCTTCTGTGCAATTGTAGAGGTTTCTCTTCTGTTCTTTTTCTCCCCCGACTCCCTGCCCCGATTCTTGAAATATTCTGTACTATGAGGATTTCTCATAATATCTGATGGTTCATATTGTGGAAAAAGAAGTGAAACTCTTTTTTTTTCTTAAAATGTAGATTCAAGATAATCATTATAAAATGTTGCTCTCCCCTGCTTTATCTTATTTCTTTAGTAGGATGGAAATTGTTGGGGTTAATCCTAATAGATTAGAAATGTCCATGTGGAAAAGAAATATATGTATGTGTCTGCATGACTGGGACATTGTGCTGTACACCTGACATTGATGCATTGTAACTGATGGTACTTGGATTAAAAAAAGAAAGAAAGAAAGAAATGTCCATGTGAGTGGGCTATATGGCCAGAGGGGAGAAGACTTGAAAATTAATAATAGACAGTGAGAGAAGCTGGCTGAGAGGATGCTACCTTTAAATCACACTTATTTCACCTTGGATATTGATAAGAAGAACTAAGAAGGGAAAATATTTTGATTGCTGTTGAAAGTGATTTCACAAATTGCCTATTTAAATTTAATGACTGAAGGAATTAGAGTAGAATCAATTTTCTTTGGAAATAGTGTGTTTAATATATTGTTTAAGGTTGGTTTAACAAATAATAAAATGTACACAGTTGTCTTACAGACACTGTTGACTAACATGGGAACATTGATTTGCCAGTACAGCGGGTCTCTAATCTATGTCATTTAACAACACATAGCAATTATTGATCTGAAAAACTTTTATTACTAGTGCAAAATGGTCAGTTTTGATTTTTGGATTGTTTTCAGCTAGCAGGTGAAATTTATTCTTATTTTAAGAAGAATGTCTCTGGCTATTTAAATGATGTGTAAGTCTTATAGTCACCAGGGAGAAAGCGGGTAGGAAGGGATAAATTTGGGAGTTCCAGATTTGCAAGTATTAACTACTATATATAAAAATAGATAAAAAATAAATTTCTTCTATATAGCACAGGGAACTAGATTCAATATCTTGTAATAACCTTTAATGAAAAAGAATACAAAAATGAATACATGTATGTATATGTATGACTGGGACATTATGCTGTATACCAGAAATTGACACATTATAACTGACTATACTTCAATTAAAAAAAAGGCATAAAAATCCATTAAACAGTGTAAAAACATAAACAGGATATAAAGTTCTTCATATATTTTCATCTAAACAAAAGCATAGAGATTATTTTTAACAATTATGAAACAAACTTTTGAATTTCTAGATGCAATTGCTAAAAGATAATTCTGAAATCATAATTTTGATTGTCTTTTTACTAATTCCTGTTGCCTAAGTTACATAATTTAAATATTTAATATTCAATATACTTGACTTTTAAGAAACAATTTTGTGTAAGTCCGGGGCAAATATATAAACCTTATATGATGCCACCTTCATTGAAGGTTAAAAATGATTAGGCTTGAAGCTCAACAGCAAATCATCTTTTATGAAAGAAAAATGAATTTTAGTATATTTTAATAATATCCTTTTTAGTTCCTTATCCACAAAATTAAGCATTAAAGAAACCATTCACTTTGTAACTTAAGTTTAACCTATAAAACATGCCTGTAGTATTGTTAAATTTGTTATATACTTTAACTGTTGCTTTTGGCTGGAATGGGTAAGACCTAATAATTTTGCAGTGTTGACTTGTGTACATTATTTTACAGATTTTATGGGTAGCATTATTCTTTAAAAAAAATCTTTCCCTATTAAGAAGTTCAGTGAGTTAAAAGTGAATGCTAATATTTATTTAAAAATAAAATAGCCAATAAAGCAAAATTTTCTTTTTAGTGTATTTTTAAGTGAAATTATAATTTTTTATTACTGGTTTATATTACTTCAGCCAGGGCAGAATGTATTAACAGTAGAATTTATATAACCAGTGGAAGGTACATTGATAGGAATCCAAGGACGAGGACTAGTAAGTATGGGGAAAACTTCCTAGTGTTAAATGTTATTTAAGCTCCACTTAAAAAAAATAAATTCATTAAACAGCATTCCTCTGTGGCAGAGTGCTAACTGTTCTCCAGTAACCATTCTCCCATTCTTTATAGAAATAACACCTCCCAGCCCACATTGTAGCTGGGCACAAAGACGCACAACTTGATCACCTTTCCCAGATTCCCCGATAGCTAGGTGGGGCTGTAGACACGTGTCTGCCACAGAAGTGTGGGTGTACATGGTACGTGCAACATTATAGCCATATTCTCTGTGAGGGAAGCTTCTTGCCCTTCATTTTTTCTTCTTCCTCCTCTGACAGCATGGAACATGCAGATGAGACGCTGCAGAGCTAGCTCTAGTCATACATGGTAGGGTAGCACCCCAGGGACAGCAAAGCAAGAAAGGAGGATCTGGGTCCTTGGACACCTCCTGGGACTGAGCCTACCTTTCCACCTACCAATCCTATCCTGGGACCATCTGCCAATTCTAGAATGTTGGATAAGAGAAAAGGATTTCTGTCTTCACTGAGCCGACTGAGATGCTGTGTTTGTGAGTCTTATAAATATAGCAGTTTGGTCTCCATCTTAAGCAATATATCTAAAAGTAAGCCAATATGACTTCTATGTCTGTGATGTTAGGTAAGGTCACCATCAGCCTGGTGGCTGTTGAGCACTTTAAATATGGCTAGTGAGAGTGAGGAACTGAATTTTTTTACTGTATTTAGTTTTAATTCACTTAAATCTAAATAGCACATATAGCTAGTGGCTACCATAGTGGGCAGCACAGCTCTAAAATTTTAGACATTTTATATACGACTAATAGGTTAAAACTTACACATTTATCAAGTTAAAATTTTACAGGGACAAAAATATTGTTTACACAAACTTTGTAAGTGAAATAACAATGGACACTTGATCAACATGTATTTGTGCCAGTCCATGTATACGGGGATGTTTTTCACTAAATATATACTACATACAGTACCACGTGATCTGTGGTTCGTTGAACTTGTGTATGTGGGACTGCTTTACAGAGAACTGACTATAAAGTTATACATGAATTTCTTGATTTCATCCATAGTTAGTGCCCCTGGCCCCTGAGTTCTTCAAAGTTCACCCATACAGTTGACATGTAATATCATGGTAGTTTTAGGTGTACTACATGGTGATTTGACATTTGTATACGTTATGAAATGATTATGAAAACATGTCTAGTAACCATCTGTCTCCATACAAAGTTATTACAATAGTATTGACCATATTTCTTACACTATATATTGCATCTCAGTGGCTTATTTATTTTATACCTGGGGGTTTGTACATCTTAATCCCTTTCACCAATTTTGCCTACTCCCCCACTGCCATCCTCTGTGGAAACCACCTGTTTGTTGTCTGTATCTGTAAGTCTGCTTTTGTCTTATTTTGTTTGTTTCTTGGTTTTGTTTTTTAGATTCCACATGTAAGTAAGATTATATGATATTTGTCTCTGACTTATTTCACTTAGTATAATATCCTCTAGATCATCCATGTTGTCCCAAATGGCAAGATTTCATTTTTTTTATGACTGAGTAACATCCAACTGTATATATATATATATATATATATATATATATATATATATATATATATACACACCACATCTTCTTTATTCATTCATCTGTCAGTGGACACTTAGGTTGCTTCTATATCTTGGCTATTGTAAATAATGCTGTGATAAACACTGGGATGCAGCTATCTTTCAAATTGGTGTTTTTGCTGTCTATGGAAAATGCTCAGAAATGAAATTGCTAATCACATGGCAGTTCTATTTTTAATTTTTTGAGGAAACGCCATACTATTTTCCATAATGGCTGCACCAGTTTACAAACCCATCAACAGTGTACAAGGGTTTCCTTTTCTCCATATCCTCACCAGCACTGGTTATTGTGTTTTTTTAGGATAGGCATTCTGACAGGTATAGGGTGTATCTCATGATTTTAATTTGCATTTCCCTGATAATAAATGATGTTGAACATCTTTTCATGTGCCTGTTGGCCATCTTTATGCCTTTTTTTGGAAAAAAAACTATTCAGGGCCTCTGCACATTTTTTAATCAAGTTGTTTGTTTTTTTCATGTCGAGTTGTCTGAATTCATTGTCTATTTTGAATATTAACTTCTTATCAGATGTATCTCCATTCAGTAGGCTGCGTTTTCATTTTGTTGATAGTTTCTTCACTATGCAAAAGCTTTTTAGTTTGATGTAGTCCCATTTGCTTATTTTTGCTTTTGTTTCCCTTGCCTGAGGAGATAGATCCAAAAAAGTATTCCTAAGACTGATGTCAAAGAGTATACTGCTTATGAAATAGTGTCTGCCAGTACTTGGACTGTTTGACTTAATCCAATTCCTTCTATCCACCCTATTTACACAGGATGAGAACAGCACATTTAAAAACATGGTATATTTAACAGAATGTAATACTTATATATATATTAATATTTCCTCCTCACATTAATAGTACAAAGCGATTCTATTTTGATTGGATCATCTTTCTTCTGTAGTTTGGTGTTAATTCTCTCTGTTCTTAAAATAACATGATGGGCATTTAATTGTTCCATTTTTACTAACTGAAATTGATGCATGAAAACAGATGTGGGGCATGAGGAGGGCCGTGTCCAGGTCTCAGGTGAACCCCTGGAACGTGCCCCGCTAAGTGTGGGTCCTTGGCTTTGCGCAGGAAATAATTCAAGTGTGAGCCACGTTTGAGTAAAAGTAGAATTATTTAGAAAGATACATACTGCATAGAGTGTAAGGCAAGAGAAAGGCAAGGAAAGAGGTGTGGGAATTGGGTGCTCAGATTAAAAGTAGGTACACATTCCATAGACAGAATGTGGTCTGTCTCCAGAGAGGGAGACAGAGGCTGCTGCATGAGGCACTGTGTTGCTGGTTTTTATGGGCTTGGTGGCTTCATATGCTAGTAAGTGGAAGGACCAGTCTAAGTAGCCTGGGGAAGGGGCTGGGATTCCCAGGAAGTTGGCCATTTCCCACTCTTTGTCCTTTGATGACTACCCTTGGGACTGCCATGGTGCCCGTGGGCATTATTCACCATGTTAATATATTACAGTGAGCATATAATGAAGCTCAAGATGTACTAGAACTTAAATCTCTCATCATCTTGAGCCTCAAGGCCTACTGGGGGTTGAATCTTTCACCATTTTGTTGTTAATTGCTGTAGCATTCCTTGAATGGCTGTGCCCTGCCCCCTTCTATGCTGTCTCAAAATGTATTCTTTGCTTTTAGATTACTCAAGTTGTTGTAGTTTGGCCAGTGAGCATTCCTGTAAGCTGTCCCTTCAGTCACCTCAAAATCACATATGTGTTGAAAGGGTCCTTACTCTTTAACCACAGAGGCTGACTTTCCTTCGTAGGACAGTTTCTTTGGGATTAGTTACCTTTCAAGTTTCCTTGTTCTTTTTGATGCAAGAAATTGTAAGAGAAAGTTGATGATGAGCAAACATTTGAGTTGGGTTACTCCTGCCAAGGAGTTTTCCTCTAACTTCTAGGTTCTTCTGGCTGGTCTAAGAAGTAAATTGACATGAGATGGATTAAGGGGAGACAATCTAACACAAGTTTAATAACAAGCATCCATGGTGTGAAGGAAGGGCTGGGCTGGTCTAACAAGATAACTCACAGGTCCAGGAATGTGAAGGAGAGGCTGGGCTGGGCTAACAAGTCTAAGTATTGGAATACTGATCTGAGTTCTGCTGGACTAACTTGTAAATCTAAGTTAATTGGTGTTGGTTTGCTGTTTCTGTTTTTTGCTAGCCAGCTGGATTTTCAAAGATACATATCTGACTTTGGAATGTGGGTTTGCTGCCTCCCCGCCTCCACTTTTGTGATGATGATGCTGCTAAAGCTGTTCCATGCCTATTGGCCGAATACCCCAAGCTTGTACTTTACCCTATAAAACCTCATGTGCACATCTTGCAGGTGCTCAGAGCTTCGGAGCAGAAGCCCCTCTGAGCCCGCCGGCGTAATACATCTGAGTACTCCAACCCTCCGAGTGATGCTTGTTTCTTGACTGGCCTGCCGTTTCCGTAACAATGGGAGGGACCCAGGAGAACTGAGCAAATTGCCAAAATGGCTAAAGCCTTTACTTTAAATATCATCCTTAGCTAAAGACAAAATAGGATGTTGAGGTTGGGGAGTGTCAGTTATGAGAGGTGATCAGGAAAAGCACGGTAAACAAGGGTAAGGTTGTTATGCAGCTGTAAGTCATTGCCTTCTCCATCGATAAAATTTCTAGAGGTTTGGTTATCCTCTTCTTCCTGGTGCAGGGAGGAAGTCACCCTTACAGATGGAGTTTTCTCTTATACATGTAAACGTTTCTTACAAAAGTATAACTCCCACGTGATTTTCAGAGTTGCTCTTGTCGACTGAAATAAATGCGCAGCCTAAAAGTTGAGTTATGTTTTCTTTGATGGGAGGACTCGAGCCAGGATGACAGCCTCTCAGATCGCTCTGAGGGACTGCTCCAAAGAGGTAGGGGAGGAGCTAGGATGTACAGGAGCTTTACAACAAAAGACCAGGTAGTTGGAACAATAAAAGATTACTTGTTATTTAAAGAAAACAAGGCATCTCAAGTTAAAAAAATTTAGTGCTTTTCTGTGTATGGGAGGAAGCAAACATTTGGGCTCATTGAATTCATTCCTTTGACAAGCATCTAGCTATCTAGGGCCAGTATCTTGTCCTTTATTATTCTGAGTTCCCTCAGGGTGTCCCATTGTGAGTGGCTGGGCTGCAGGCTTGTCTTCACTGTGGGGGGTGGCAGCAGCCGGCTGATGACTTGATGGCTTCAGCATTCTTTGTTTACTGATACGGTTTACAGTATTTTCCGTTCACACTTCCATGTCTGTGTGGAAAATGAGGAGCTTAAAATAATTCTTATCTCAAAGAGAAATGTTTTGGGGTGGCATGCTTCTGCTCCCCTACTCTTCTAGTGACAGAAATGAAAAAGAAAATATTTCTACTTACAGCCTTGGGTTCACATTAATTTTTTTTTCCATTTTAGCAGCTAATGTTATTAAATCCTTTAAACTTTATGTCAAATATAAACTTTATTTTCTTTAGATTATGCTGTTTAGACTTTTTAATCTCTCTTCCAAATCGAAAATGTATTCTCTTTTTATTGAAAAATTTTATGTCTCGTCCATTGCTATTTTGAAGGGAGGAGGGAGGAAAGTATCTCACTTGAGGAATCATAGAAGTTTTTCAACTGACAGGGGCTTTAAAGATCATTAGTACATTCCTTTCATTTTATGGGTAAAAAAATGGAATGCTCAGAGCACACAACTTGCCCTCAGTTGTATGTATGTGTATGTGTGTGTGTGTACACACACATACACACACATATGGGCGCACATGCACACACCCCTTCTTAAATTGTTAAAATTGTTAGTCGTACTCCCTGGAGTTGGCTTTGGCGAGTTCCCTGTAGGTATCAGGATTCCCAGACAGATTTGGAGATGGGTCAGAATGTCCTGGGGTCTGGATTAGGCCTGGTGCTGCCTCCCTAAGAGACTGCTGGGAGCCTGCACCTGCAGGCGGGAGTTAAATCAGGCCTCTCCCAGACCAACCTCAGTCTGATCAGAAACTGAAGGGATCACCAAACTGCTCCACATTTAGAACGGGAGAAAACGTGAAGCCCGAAGGACAGGCCACGTCTCAGCTTGGTCTGCGCTCACACAGCCTGTGTGTCTGCCTGCCGTGATTGCTCCATATTTTAAGAAACCTTTTAGATGAATGGTATATCTTATGGCTGAATTCTAACACGAAAAATTGGGTAAAGATTGCATCATCTTGGAAATCATGGACATCATCTAGTTCGATTTCCTTATTTACAGGACAGTAAAACAAATCTGGTTTAAGTTTTACAGGACATTTAATTATTGTGGCATTGGAATACATAATGAGCAATTTGTTCTAACTTTGTAAAGAGTCAGCATAAAGATAGGGAACAATGCACTTTAATTAGATATAAAGCAGTTTTTGATTAAGTGTTTTTGGATTATTAGAGTTAAACCTTCCTACATAATATTTTAAGCCACTTTAATTTCAAATAGATGTCAGATAAATATAACCACTGTGCTATATTCATTAAAAACACATTTTGTAATTTGCTACACAGTGAAAGTTGAAGGGTGAACATCCATTAGCATTACTGTCATATCTAATAAAATGAATTTAACATAATCACCTAAAATTATGACTGTTATTCCCCCATCTCCATTGGAAGCTTTGTTTCTTTTCATTGTACTTTCTTGCATTTGCTTCTTTGGATCTCTTTTTTGGAAAGAGCATAAGGGTAAAAAAAAATTTGTTACTGGGCTAAAGTATCTTTTTTGGCATATATTAGAACTTAACACTTCAGATAACTAAAAGTATGATAACACAATCTTAGTGAAGTTAGTAAGACCCCTGTCTTACTCCGATGAATAACAAAGTCAGTATGAATGCTATTTTGTACAACTAGTTTTACACGTGCATGATTGTTTTCAATATTACTAAAAATCCTCAACAATATAATAATGGTCAATTCTATTACTTTAAAAATTACATTCTTTAACTCAAAGAACAAAGATGAGAAAATAAAGCATTCCTTTAGAAGATGTCTTAAAAAGCTGTCACTGAGTCAAAGAAGTAATTTGATAAAGACAGTAGTCGACTAGAAATAGAAACTGCTATTTAGCTCCTGGAATAGAGCCCTGGAAGCAGGCAGCTATGCAGCTACATTTTATAGACTTTACTGGGCTATTAGCTTTATTGTTCAGACCATATTGATTTATGCAAAAGAATCAGCAACCGTAACTATTTCTAGCATGAAATGAACAATTATTTCATATTGAAACTTAAGAAAAAAATTACACAGTTCATTTAAATTCTTGGTACTGCCTTGGTAATTTTCATTACACTAATTTGCAAATATAATAACTCATCACTGAAATCCCCTTGTCTGGCACTTACTTCTTAGCAAATTCTAATAGGGCAGAATTTAACTAAAGTTTCATGTCATAATGATTTGTGTCCTTTTCTTAGTTGGGGAAGATTTTTTTCTTAACCTACTTTCAAGCAGTCAGGAAAACAAGTGATTAAAGCATATCTAGTGGTTCGACGTCCTTAGTTTTGTCATGTAAGTTGCTTTCTTAAGTTATGTACAAAATATTCATTGTAAATTTATTGTGAGGGGAGATATGTGTCAGAATTGGCACACCATGACTCGAATGTGTGAAGAAAACCATCTATCTTTCTTTATTTTATAACAGATCTCATTTGTCTTCAAGCTCTTATGCTCACAAAGAGAAAGAAAAACTTAGTTTGTCAATTAAAAGTAATTTCATCTTCCTCTCGGTTAAACTAGTTTTTTTTCTGTAAGAAGATTGACAAATGGTTCAAGTCTTTTCTCCCTCCTTTCTCAGCCTTCCCAAGATGAGAAATAGAGAAGTGTCCACTCCCTTATAGTGTTGAATGAGAGCCCATGCGCATTTGCTTTTCTTCCATTAAGGTGTTTATCTTGATGGTTTCTGGGCAACGAAGTGTGACGTCATTGCCATCTTTCATCCGTTGTGATGATGGCTCCTGACTGCTGTGATTCTTGGTTTGTTTTCCCATATGGTCAAAGTGCAATGATGGCTCTTCTCTGGGGTGACTCTGTCACCCCCCTGATGACTATATTCTGTCATCAGCTCTTGTTGGCAGTGTTTTTTTCTGATTCTGGCTGAAACTCCAATTTGCTCATTGTCTTAAACAGACTCTCTTATGAACATTCTGCTATAGAATTTGTCTCGTCTTTTAGTGCTTCCCTTAACCATTGTGCATGAGATGAGGGCCTCACTTGCCTCACTTTAGTCTTGGCCCTAAAGTAATGCCCTACCTGCAGAAACACTGTGTTTGCTCTGCATATTGTCTTTTAAAATTTGTGTTAGTTTGTCCACATTTAAAAATGAGGAGAGGTCACATAAGAATCCAGACTTCTGGCTTTTCTTGAAAAATTCTAAAACCTGGCAAAGGGGACCTGCATTTCCCATGACAGCAGCTGGACAGAGATGAGTAGCAGCCACATTCTGTAGAGGGTCATGAACTCTCCAGTTTGCCAGTTCTTGCCATTCCCTGCTGGTAAGTACCAGTGTGTTCCTGAAGTTTACCTCTCTACATCATCTTTTTCTTCTCACATTCCTTATTCTTTTCTTCCTTCTTCTTTCATTTCTTCCAGACTATTTCATTCTGCCTTATTCTTTTAGTCTTCTGTCCTTTGTCTCTGGCCAGCTCTTTTCCATGCAATGCTACCCAGTGTCTATAGGATCAATAAACAGTAGAACTTAAAAAGAATTCAGTGATTTTTGAATCCCTCCCTTTTGCTATTGGCAAGATAGCTGAAACACAAAAAAGGCTGAGACTTGTCAGAGGTCATGCAAGTAATAGGTGAAACAAGTTAGACCCAAGCCCATGTCTTCAAAGATAACCTTTACTACTTCTACCTCACATATTAATTTTTTTTTTTTGCCACTCATCTTTTCTCCCCAAACCCTGGAAGGCTAACTCAACCACTAAACCATCATCATGCTAAAATCTCACTTACAATAAAATCAGAATACAACAACTTTGGCTCAAAATGATGCTGGGATGCTCTGGAGAAAACAGAGTACAATCCCCAGGGACAGCTGGTACAAGATCAGATGAGTGCGTTTTTGCTGTGATAAATGATGAAAGATGAAAAAAGAAAGAGGACTGGCACTGTTTCAGCCTGATTCTGGATGAGCTTTGCTTTGGGGAAAGTCAAACCAGGTTGCCTGACTGAAGCCAGGCCACACCTTTGCTTCCCTCTTCCATTTCCTCCTGGGATAACAGCTAAGAAAAGTATTACATAGGACCTGGAGAATTTTCTTTCCCATGTCCTAGGTCTCAGTGGGGATAATGTTAAACTGAGCACCTTCTAAACATCTAGTTTAACCATGGAGACAGGCCTGAAAGGATAAAGAAAACCAAAAGTGACGAATGCAATGAAAGTTTCTTGAAAGCCTCTGACAGAAAAGAGTATGGGAAGGTGAGGTTCAAAACTGCCAATAGTGGTGGCCTCTCTGTGTTAAGTCAATATGTGTTAACGGGTTGAACTCCAGGGCCAAGTGTGACCCCTCAACATGTCTGCCTAAGAGTCTGTGACAAAGAGTTTGTGAAGGAGGGATGTGATAGTCCTCACCAGTCATTCAAACACTGACCGAGGTGTCACTGTGAAGGTACTCAATAGATGTGACTAAAGCCTATAATCACTTGACCTTAAGTCAGGGAGATTATTCCAGGTAATTTGTATGGGCCTGATCCAATCAATTGGAAGACCTTTGAGAACAGGGCTGAAGCTTCACTGAATAAGGAGAAATTCTGCCTGTGGACAGTGATTCATCTTTCCTGAGAATTTTAGCCTGCCTTTCTTGACAGCCTGCCCTGTGGGTCTGACACTTGTCTGGACAGCACCTACCGTTGTGTGAACCAATTCCTTGCAGTATCTGTCAGTATATATCTCCCATGGTCTGTTTCATTGGTTGAATCCTGGCTGATGAGTGGGAAGAGTTAGAGAGGTACCTGGACAGTGTTGTTCTCTGCTTAGCACTTGAAGGTGTCTTAGGTGTCTTGAAGATGTCAGAGCAGAGTATTGGGGTGGGGAAAATGGACATGCTTAGATGCCAAATCGTAGAACAGATGCTTTTATAAAATCAAAGTTTTCTAACTTAGAGGAAGTGGTTCACACTGACTACTAACAGTGGAACAAGATTTCATAGGGTGATGGGCATGTCCTATGTTCCAACTATCCAAAATGATGTAGATTTTATAGTTTTCAGACTTCCACAACTGAAGTTCTTCAAGGTAATAAAGCAGGCTCCTTTTCCAGTTCTGGATGTCACAGACACAATGTCAAGCAATTGCACAGTTGAGAGGCCAGAGATAGAGGTTGGTGGATTATTGTGTTTACCCTGCAGATCTTATTTAGAAGAGGAGCAGCGCTTCTGTGAACATGAATAATACTCGATCCTAGTCATCAAAGCATTTTCCAACAAAATGTTCCGGTTCTCCAGCCTCCTGCTTTCTGTCCAGGCCTGAGCCTTTCATCACATTTCTTGTACAGAAGTTCATCTCAATGTTCCTGTGCTTGGGAGAAGAACGTTAACTGAGGGCCTTAACTCAGGCAAACTAATTGGTATGGAAGCAGTGTGTTCTGGCTCCTTGGCACTGCTGAGTTAACAAAGTTAGATCTATGTGACTCATAAATCATTTCAGAATTTTTGCAGAAATGGCATCTAAAAAGAAAATATAGGTAAAGGCTAGAGAGATCAAAATTTAAAAGTTAACTATTAAAATGAATAGAAAATGTATTAAAATGATGAGGAAGATGCTGACAACGTACTAACAAATGGATTGACCTCATATTTTATCAAAGGACTTCTGCTTTGGGCTTCCTTTAAACGATGTTATGTGTGGAGTTGGAGTTCTGAATGTCTGTTTCTTTTATGATGTCTCTTTATTTTTTTTTTCCAAAAGTATCTTTTTAAAAATATATTTCTATTGAAGTATCATCAGTTTACAATGTTATGTCAATTTTTGGTGCACAGCACAATACTTCATTCATACAGAAACATACATATATTCATTTTCATATTCTTTTTCACCATAAGCTGCTACAAGATATTGAATATGATTCCCTGTGCTATACAGTATAGACTTGTTTTATAATGTCTCTAAATGTTTATAAAGAGCCACCAATCATGTATCTGATGTCAGTGCTTTAAAGTGATTTTGCAGAAAATACTAATTAATGATCATTTCTATACATGACATCTGTATACACACATATATGGAAAGATGTGTAAGTAGACACTGTATACACACATACATACACATATGTAGACACACGTTATCTCTTATCATGTATAGTTTGCTGTGAATGGATTTTACTTCACACAGTTCTTTTTTTAATTTATTGTGGTAAGAACACTTAACGTGAGATCTAGCCTCCTAAAACCTTTTCAGGTGTACAATGCAGCATTGCTGACTCTGAGCACTGTGTTGTACAGAACTTATCCATCTTGTGTAACTGAAACTTTATGCTTGCTGGCCAACAAATCCCCCTTTTTCCCTTCCCCTAGCCCCTGGCAACCACAGTTCTCCTCTCTGCTTCTATGATTTTGATTATTTTAGATACCTCATACAAGTAGAGTCTTGCGATACATATCCTTTTGTGACTGGCTTATTTCACTTAGCATAATGTCTTCAGGGTTCATCCATGTTCTTGCATGTGGCAGGATTTCCTTCTTTTTCAAGGCTGAGTAATATTTTATTGTGTGTATATACCACTTTTGCTGTATCCATTCATCTATCAATGGACATTTAGGTTGTTGCTACATCGTGGCTATTGCGAGTAATGTTGCGTTGAACATGGGAGTTCAAATATTTTTTGCAGGATCCTGACTTCACTTCTTTTAAAGTAGTAGTGATGGATCCTATAGTAGTTCTATTTTTAATTTCTTGAGGAATCTTCAAACTGTGTTCTGGAGTGGCTGAACCCTTTAACATGCCCACCAATAGTGTACAAGGGTTCCAGCTTCTTCACATCCTTGCCAACACTTGCTTTTTTTTTTTTTAAATAATAGCCATTCTAATAGGTGTTAGACGATGTCTTCTTGTGGTTTTGATTTGCATTTCTCTTGTGATTAGTGATGTTAAGCATTTTTTCACATACGTGTTAACCATATGTATGTCTTCTTTAGAGAAATGTCTATTCAAGTCCTTTGCTTGCTTTTTCATTTAGTTCTTTGCGGTTTTTTTTTGTTTGTTTGTTTTTTTGCTATTGAGTTGTAGGAGTTCCTTTTATATTTTAGATATTTACTCCTTATCAGATACATGGTTGGCAAATATTTCCTCCAATTCTGTAGATTGCTTTTTTATTGTATTGATTGTTTCCTTTGCTTTGCATTTTGATGTAGCTCTATTTGTCTATTTTTTGTTTTGTTGTCTGTGTTTTTGGTGTCATATCCAAGAAATCATCACCAAGACCAATGTCCTGAAACTTTTCCTCTATGTTTTATTCTAGGACTTTTACAGTTTCAGGTCCATGTTTAAGACTTTAATCCATTTTGAGTTGGTTCATGTATATGGTGTAAGATAAGGATCCAATTTCATTCTTTTGCATATGGATATCCAGTTTCCCCCACACCATTTGTTTAAGAGACTATCTTTTCCCAAATATATATTCTTGGAACTCTTGTTGAAGATCAGTTGACTATATTTATGGGTTTATTTCTGGACTCTCTATGCTAATGGTCAATAAGTCTATATTTATGCCAGTACCATATTGTTCTAAATACTGTAGCTTTGTAATATATGTTAAAATCAGGAATTGTGATGCCTTCAGCTTTGTTTTTCTTTTTCAAGATTGTTTTGTCTGTTTGAGGTCCTCTGTGGTTCCATATGAACTTTAGACTTTATGTGTTCAAAAGCCTAAAGACTGCACACAAAAGTGCTGGAATGAATATAGGAATTCAGTAAAGTTATGGGTACAAAATCAATACATAAAACACAGTTGTGTTGCTGTACACTGACAATGAACTCTCTGAGATCCTTCTTAAGAAAGTTCCCACTTAACAATAGCATCAAAAGGAATAAAGTGCTTAGGAATAAACTCAACCAAGGAGGTGAAAGTCTTGTGTGCTGAAATCTACAAAACATTTGATAAAAGAAATTTAAAAAGACACAAATAAATGAAAAGACAAATCGTGTTCCTAGACTGGAAGATGTTATCTATCGATTCAATGCAATTCGTATCAAAATCCCAATGACATTTTTACAGAAATAGAGAACAGAATCTTAAGATGTATTATAGTTCTGAAGGGCCATCTCTCAGCTGTAAGTTATCTTGCCATTTCTATATTTTAGTAGTTAAATTTCCCTTTATTGGGATTATTGCTATGGTCAATGTTTAGGATCATGGAGGTGGCATGGTATTCCAATTCCTCATTTTCACTGGCGCAAACTTAAAATAAAAATTAAACAAAAACAACTTACAATAAAAAATATTATGCCAGCTTTCTTAAAATTGCTACAACTTGAAGTAACTATTTAATAAATCCCCAAACTTTAAAGCATTTTTAAGCAACCTGTTGAGTAAAACAAAGTGTCTAATACATACAGGTATTCTTTTTCATGTCATATTTGGCATTACAAACTGTATCTTCTCCTTTATACTCTACTAATCTCAAATTGGCCTCAAACCCAGGTAGTTTTTTCTTCAGTGCTCAGTTCTGGATGGTTTGTTGTTGTTGTTGTTTTCCCTTCACCTTAAGGAATTAGCTGCCTTACAAATTCCAAAGAAATTCTGAAATACTCTTTAATTTTGGGTGATAAAAATAGCTTCATGATCAAACTTCTTTCAGTTATGGATGTAATTTTAAAAAATTCTGGGAATAATTCTGGAGGAGCAGCAATTCTGAGAACGATTCTCTCTAAATCCTCCCAACTCTTGTTTGATTTATTTGAGGACAAAACCCAACTGTAATGTTAGTAGCTTTTTTCCAGCTGACCCAACAACTGCATTCAGGTTCTCAGAAAAGGATTTTCCAAGTAAAGAGTCCATGAACAAAATCAGGATGTAAGCACTGTATGCAAGTATTCACATCTGCATACTCATGGAATCACGCAGGGATATAGAGAAGAGATAATTACATGCCATAGCTTTAATGACTTAGAAGCTAAGAAAAAAATATGCTCCTTCCTCAATATTAACACAGTCTTTTTGGTGCATATTGAAGAAGATAAATACATTTTCAAAGAGTTTTACCAATTGGACTTTTCTTGACACTAGAGAGAAAACAGAATTAACATTTCAGAAGGGATTTAGATTAGCCAGGGGTAGGAATTACTTTAAGAATTTTCAGAAACTAGGACTAATTATTGTTTAAGAAAGCAAAATCTCCACTGAATAATTTTAAGAATAGCACTAACTGTAAGTTGTTTCACATCATTTACATAGAAACCTGGGGAATAAATTAAATGATCGTCAGATAGTTTATACTAACATGAATATGTAATTTCTCCATTGGTACATTGAGTATTTTTCTAAATCAGAGCTCTGTTTATGAAAACCATTGCCTTTGTATTACGATAATCATTAACTGGGATAAAAAATTAGGAACTGTCCTAATGGGACTATGATCATTATTTGAACTTAGTTGCTCTCTGTTTAGAGAAGGTAAGCATTTGAGAATTATTTCTCACTACAAACAGTATTTCTACAAACAAAATCATTTTAATTGATTACTTTGAAATATAAAGAATGGTGTAAAATAACTAGATCATGGGAATTAAAAAATATATCTATTCTTTCCGACTGCTGTATAATTAACTTTTGTTTGTTCACGTTCACAAATAAGAATAGTGACAGCCTTGTATCATTTATTGACAATTTGGAATACATTAAAATATTTTATTTACATGATCTTACTTACCTTCCTCCTTGATTTGCTTAGAAGAGAATCAAGAACAGCTTGTACTTCCTGGGTATATGAAAACTCTTAGGGAGAAACAATTCAGAAACATGCTAAACAACAGGGAAGAATTGAAAGTTGAATTCTGGGCATAATCATCAAGCATCTTGTTTAGGAGACTCAATGACAGAATTTCTGTGCTTTGTTGTGTGTGCCCTGTTAAGATGTTAATATCAGGGCTTTAAAAATTCAAGACATAAGTTCGGAGCAGGAATTTTGCATTGGGCAAGTAACAACTGGTGATTTAGAATAGAATGTTCAAGAGTTTCCAAGAACTTTTTTTGCCCATCTTTTACCTTTGACTCTGTCTTCTCCTCCTCCTCCTCCTTTTTTTCTCTGCATTTCTTCTGATTATGCTCACAGGGTATTTTTACCTGCCTTTGTAAACCTGATAATTATTTGAACCTTTCAAGTTTTCAAAGTAGAATCATTCAGAGTAGTAGGTTGTAGGAAAGGAACAATCTGAACAATTTAAATATTAAATAATTCTCTCATAATTACTTACTTAGACGAAAACACTTCCATTATGTAAATTTCAGTATACACTTTCCAAAGTTCTTTCTTTTAAGGTACTGTTGGTACCTATGCTTGGTAGAAGTTATTACTCGTTCCCTTGTGACATGAGATATTTGCTATTCCCTCTTTGTTAGGAATCCACAGTATAAGAGACACTGAACAAAAAGTGATGGAGAGACATAGCCCCTGTCTAAGATTGCCCATGGATTTCTCCCAAAGAGCATCGTGGTACACAACCCACCATACCTCCTCACAGTACACAGCCTAAACTACGTTCATTTGATGGGCTAGAAAATAGAACAAAGACAGGTCATAATAACAAGACAAATCACTACCATTATACTCTGTCTACTTGGTTCTAAGACATTAAACTTTTATATTCTAACATATATAAGATTGGGAAGCATCATAAAATTGATGTATACATTCACTTTGGTCATTTCTTTTTCTTTTTTCTTTTTTTCTCCTGCAAAGCTATTTTAAAACTGTTTCCTTTATAATCTGCGAAAACTTAAAATTGAAGAAATATATCATCTTAAAAATACAAATAAGCCAGCAAGCCTGAAAAAACAAACAAACAAAAGCAAACAGTCCTCTTAGAAGCTTCATGTCTCTGTAGGCAAGACTAGAGATTAGTGTCCTGACTACAATACTTCCGCTTAGATAGATGGAGGAATTAGTTGCATAAAAAATTAATTTTTTTGCATTAGTTGCATAAAAAATTAATTTTTCTGAATTTAATCAGTATTTATTAGATGCCAGCCATATGCCAGACACTATAGTAAGCATCAGTCTTATAAAGATGAATAAGATGAAGTCTGCCCATTCTGAAATAAAACTTACATTTTTAGTTTAAAAAAAATGCCTCCGTTTTCTAACTATATAAAATTACTATGTATTCAGTGAAAGACACACTTTTAGAAACCTAAAAGAACATAGCAAAAGCAATTTGATAGGGCAGAATAAAATGTAAACCAAGTATGTGGTACTTTTTAACCTGGAATCAGTCTTGAGTTTAACAGTAATGAATTTATGACTCATTAGGACTAAGGTTGTAATTTGAAAAGGAACATGATACTTAGGTGACAGTTTAAAAGGCATTAAATTACTGTGTTCAACCTTGACTGTCACACATCTTTAAAAGGGCAATGAAAAATATTTGTAACAATGTGACTTGCTCCATTTTCCTATTTGTAACAACTTTTAATTGTTACCATGCTGGCAGATTAAACCCTGTTGATTCAAGATTATTTTAATAACAGACTTTAAAAGGATTTTAAAAGAGGCTGTTCTTATAGACTTTATATTTTTAAAATCTGTTTATTATTGCCCTTTATTTTTTGCTTTAATATAAGGTCTTTTAATAACAAGAAGTTATAAGAAATGGAGGCTCTAACAGTGAAACTTGATAAAGTAAAATCTTGACAGCCAGTTACATTTATTCAAAGTGTAGGTTAAGAGTATGAAAAAGTGACATTTTTTACATCTTGAATCTGGGCTAGTAGGAGAACCCAGGCATAGAATGAGGCCGGGGACTTTTGACCAATGGTAGCATATGAGGATTCAACTACGAGAGGCAAAAGGCCAAGGAAAGGGTTGGTAATGTGTGTAGAGGGTCCCTTGTGTGGCTGACTCCCTAGAAGGAGCCTCTGTCTACCTCATGCACTTACGCACAAGCCTTTTGGGCTGGACTAAGGTCAAGTCTGCAGAGCTACACATTAGCCTTGAATTTACTGTGCTGTAGACTAGGAGACCAGAGTTCAATGGCTTTCCAAAGTATTCTATTAGTCTAGGCTTTGTTATGGGTGCAGAAAGGGCTCGTTCTTTTTTGGCCATTAGAGAAGGTGCTTGTCTGGGCCAGGGTGGTACTTTCTGTTGACATACATGCCTGAAGAAACAAGTGCCTCAGAGACAGGCATGGTGTGTGGATCTGGAGGTACATTCGCTCTTTGATGTCAGCAGGATGCAGGTGATGAGGCTGTGCTGTGCTGGTTTCTCGCTACGTTATAGGGAAGGTTCAGGTGTCATATTTTGAAGTAACATTTTGGAGCCATCATTAGAGCTAGGATGATGATACTTACGTAGGTAGGAAGACGGTAAGACAGAGATGTGCCAGTCCTTGTCTCAAATGCTAATGTGCTGGAGGATCAGAATTCAATGAGACCTTCTATTTCAAACACCTTGCAAAACACAAAAGGTTTTGATAAGGATCAGGTTAAATTCTTTCCTACTCTCCCCTTTTGGAATTTTCTTTTCATCGCTTCTTGTCCATACTAAATGCAGATTTTCAATCTGGCGAAACAGTTATCTCTAGATCTATATCTATTTCAATCTCTAGCTACATCTTTATCCCTACATACATTTATGTGTCCTAGATTTTTTTTTTTTTGGTAAAACAAAGAAGACCTATGTTTAGGGAATATGATTAGATGTTACATTTGGACAATGGGGCTGAAAATATACTACTATGCTATTTAGGTAGGGGTGGTGCTCTATTGGAAGTATCACAAAAGTGTTTTGGGGTGTCAGCTGAAATAAATGCACAACCTAGAAGCTGAAAGTTATGTTTTATTCGGTGGACAATTCTGAGGACTCAGCCTGGGATGACAGCCTCTCAGATCGCTGTGAGGGGCTGCTCCGAAGAGGTAGGGGAGGAGCTAGGATGTATAGGAGCTTTACAACAAAGACCAGGTAGTTGGAACAATAAAAAGTTACTTGTTATCTAAAGAAAACAAGGCATCTCAAGTAAAAGAATTTAGTGCTTTTCTGTGTATGGGAGGAAGCAAACATTGGGCTTACTGAATTCATTCCTTTGACAAGCACCTAGCTATCTAGGGCCAGTATCCTGTCCTTTCTTATTCTGAGTCCCCTCAGAGGGCACCATTGTGAGTGGCTGCAGAGGCCGGGTGCAGGCTTGTCTGCACTGGGGGGTGGCGGCAGCCGCTGAGGACTTGATGGTTCCAGCATTCTCTGTTTACTGATACGGCTTGCAATATTTTTCATTCACAATACAATTTCATACATATACAAAGAGAGGAATAGTACAAAAGTATTAATACACAGGATCAGGATTAAAGGCAGCAACCTGTTATGACTGATATTTTTACCTTGTATTTTTTAAAATTTTGTGGTAAAATATATATATCATAATAGGCACCATTTGAAACATTGTAAGGGTGCAGTTCAGTGTGAATACATTGTTTGGTGTTGTTACATTTGAAAAATTAAAACTTTGTAATTGATTTCTTCAAAAAACTACATTTTGTGTTTCCATGTACTGGAAGAAGGAAAAGATGGAACCAGATTTTAAAAAAAAAATGGGTGGGAGATTGTGGAATAAACAAAGATGATTAAATATTTAGATGAAGTTTTTTGTTTTGTTTTTACTGACACTGTAATTTTAATTTTTTTCTATTGGTTTCCTAAAGTCATAAAACACTATCTTAAAGTCAGATGAAGTGAAAAGCAGTTACATTTTGTCGGTCTGAAATACTTGTTGAAATTGATATCTCTCACTTTTATGACTAAGCGCTTGGTTAGAAAAGTGTTGCAGTAACACATCAGAAATATGTTATATTTAAAAAAGAGTTCATTGTGGTATCAAAACTTACGGTAGAATTTTGGGCTTTAGACTTGGAAGATACATTGGTGATCACCGAGTCTGAGTCCCTGATTTTATAACCAAGGAAAATGAGGTCCATAAGGATTTGTCTATCTACCCATCTGTTCACCTAGAACACGCTGTTTCAGAAAGCATTTTAAAGTGGTTTACAAGAATACGTAAAAGAAAGAAAGATAACAACTTGGGAGCAGGTAAAAAAGGCAAGTGGAAAAAAGAGCAGGATCATAAAAAGAGTAGTCAGAACTGAAACTAACTCAGAAATGCTCACTATTAAATCCTAGACATTTGGTGGACATAAGCCTCAGATAGGCTCTCGGTGTTCTACTGGTCAATGTACAGAAGGAAATCTAATTAGCCAGGCAATTTATTTACTCCAAAGATAAAAACCATCTAATTGTTCAGAAGATGGACCACTATTTACAACACAAGAAAGAAATGGCTCCTCTGAGTCTTATGAAGAGGATACATTTTCTAAATCAGTAACATCTTCAGAGACTTCATTGCAGGAGACGGAGCAGCCAGTTCCTAGGACTGACTCTCATGTAAGCTGATTGGGGCTCAGCAGTTCAGTAAGTTCTCCTTGAAGGATATGACGCCTTCCCCTTGTGAAGGAAAAATACTGCAACCATATCAGTAAACAAAGAATGCTGAAGCCATCAAGTCATCGGCAGCTGCCGCCACCCCCCAGTGCTGACAAGTCTGCAGCCCAGCCTCTGCAGCCACTCACAGTGGTGCATCCTGAGGGGACTCAGAATAAGAAAGGACAGAACCCTGGCCCTAGATAGCTAGGTGCTTGTCAAAGGAATGAATTCAATGAGCCCAAATGTTTGCTCTCTCTCATGCAAAGAAAAGCACTGAAGTCTTTAACTTGAGATGCCTGGTTTTCTTTAGATAACAAGTAACCTTTTAATGTTCCAACTACCTGGCCTTTGTTGTAAAGCTCCTATACATCCTAGCTCCTCCCCTACCTCTTCGGAGCAGTCCCTTGGAGCAGTCCCTCAGAGCGGTCTGAGAGGCTGTCATCCCGGCTCGAGTCCTCCTGCATCCTTCAGTCCTGGGAAGGACACTGGTGTGTTGAGTCCCATGCAGGGCAGCTGGAGCTTCTTTCTCATTCCATCAAGGACTCAACCTGTGCTTTTCCAGGTGATTGAGAAGAGAGCTATGTCTTGGCATCACAAGACTTCCTGGAATTCAGCTTTTCTCTAAATCAGTGTTTTGCACTTTTGGGCATGTGACTCTTCTGAGCTGCTTGTTAATCATGCAGATTTTTCTACCTCATAATTACTGATTCAGATTCAGCAAATCTAGGTGGGGCCAAGAAATCTGCATGTGATGCTGGTGAGGAGCCACACTTTGAGAAATATTGGGCCATCTTTTCTTGGAAAGGGGATTGGTCACTTGGTCCTTTACGTGTGGTACATCTGTGCATCAGTCTAAGTCTTTATGGAACTTTCTCCTTGTTTTCTGCCTTCCCACCTTCCTCCCTCTCCTTTAGTTCCACACAGTTTACATAATTGCTGGTTTCAGAGGCTCTGGTTAGAACTGAGATTTCCTGACTTACCCAGGCAAGTACACAATGTTAGCAACTTTCTTAAGGTTTCTTTGCAGTGCTATTGAGAACATGGGGAAGGGAAAGGTAAGGGATTTACTCTGGTACAAGGAGAAATCTGTTTTTGATTGCAGAAGGGAGATATGACGGGGAGAGTGTGTTGAGTAGTGTTGGTGGTGACACGGGCTCTTGTGGGGAGGAGCGTTTTATCCCTGATAATGTTTGGGATTGATGACACATGTGATTAAAAGAAAGCAAACCAATTTTAGTTGGGCTTGTGATTGTTTTTAAATTCCTTACAGATAACTCGCTTATTGCCTGCATCCAAGGCGGACAGCTTTCTTTCCTCTTCCATTGATGCATCACACTTGAGGCATTATTAGAGGGTATCTGTGTTGGGAAGTAGGGCGCAGGAGGAGAGAAAATAGAGCAGGAAGAGAATCTGATTTACTGAATTTTCATTAGCTACGTGGTCATTCTTGCACAGTAAAATCTGTGAAGTACTGCTCTAGGAGAGCCCTTCTCAAAATTTTGTAAGCATTAGAATCACTTGCAGGATGGAATGCCCATTACAGTACAGTAGATCTGAGGTGGAACCCATGAATTTGCACCAGCTAGCTCTAGGCAATACTTACAGTGACCGTACAGACTTTGAAGTGTGAAGGTCAAAAAAAGTGCTTTTCCTTTTTCTTTGTTTTTAATAGAACTAACTTTTCTTTCTTCCTTTTCTTCCTTCTTTCCTTTCTTTCTTTTTCTTCCTTCCCTCCTTTCCTTCCTTTCTTTCTTTCTTTCTTTCTTTCTTTCTTTCTTTCTTTCTTTCTTTCTTTCTTTTTCTTTCTTTCTTTTCTTTCTTTCTTTTCTTTCTTTATTGTTTTCCTTTGCTTTCAGTGAAATTTTATTTTCCCATCATATAACCATTTTTTAAAATTCTTGTTTTTTATTGAAGTGCAGGCAACTTGCAATGTTAATTTCTGATGTACAGAAAAGTGATTCAGTGTTATGTATATATTTCAGTTATATATATATTTGCAGTTTCTTTTCCATCATGGCTCATTATGAGAAATTGATGTAGTTCCCTGTGCTATACAGTAGGTCCTATTGTTCATCCATTTTATATATAGTAGTGTGTATCTATTAATCTATCCCTCCCCTCTCCTTCCCTACTCTGGTAACCACAGTTTGTTTTCTATGTCCATGAGCCTATTAATAGAATTTATATTTTAAAGCAGCTTTAACAGCAAAATTGAGCAGAAAGTACACAGATTTCTCTTATGCCCCCCCCAACACATGCATGGCTTCCCATTGTTAACATGCCCACCAGAGCGGTGCATTTGTTAAAATTGCTGACCATCCACTGACACATCATCTTCACCCAAGGTTCCCAGTTTGCATTAGGGTTCATGCTCAGTGTTGTACGGTCTATGCATTTTGACAAATATATAGTGATGTGCCCACCATTGTAATTTCATACAGAAAAGTTTCACTGCCTAAAAGTGCATTGTGCTCCACCTATTCATCTGTACCTCCCCCTTAATCCTTGGCAACCAACTAATCCTTTTACTATTTCTTTAGTTTTGCATTTTCCAGCGTCATATAGTTGGAATCACACAGTATGTAGCCTTTCAGATTGGCTTCTTTTGCTTAGTAATATGTATTTAAATTTCCTCCATGTCTTTTCATGGCTTGATAGCACATTTCTTTTTAGTGCTGAGTAATATTCCATTGTCGAGATGCACCACAATTGATTTACCCATTTACATCCTGAAGGACATCTTGGTGGTTTCCAAGTTTTGGCAATTATGAATAAAGCTGCTATAGATATTCAAGTGCAGGCTTTATGTGGACATAAGCTTTCAACTCATTTGGGTAAATACCAAGGAGTGTGATTGATGGATCGTATGGTGAGACTATGTTTAACTTTGTAAGAAACTGCTGAGCTATCTTCCAAGTGGTTGCAGTATTTTGTGTTTCCACCAGCAATGAATGAGAACTCCTGTTGTCTCCTATCCCCAGTAGCATTCGGTATTGTCAGTGTTTCACATTTTTTGCCAATCTAATATTGTGTGGCAGTATCTCACTGTTGCTTTCATTTGCATTTCCCTAAATGACATGTGATGTGGAGCAGCTTTTCACTTGCTTATTTACCATCTGTATATCTTCTTTGGTGAGGTGTCTGCTCAATCTTTTTGCCCAATTTTTAATTGCCTGGTTCAATTTCTTATAGTTGAGTTATGAGTTCTTTGTGTATTTTGGTTAAGTGTCCCGTATGTTTTTTGCAAATATTTTCTTCTCATCTTCTCTTGACAAACACTCCATCTTAAATGGGCCCCTTAGAATCATCCAGAGAGTTTTAAAAGATACTGAGTTCCTGAGACTCATCCCCACAGATTATGCTATAATTAGGCATCATAGGGCTGGGGAATCAGAATTCAAAAAAAAAAGATCCTTAGGGATTCTCACATAGCTCAAGTTTGAGAAGCACTGCCCTAGATTACTGTTCCTCAAGCTTGGGTGTACAATGTACCTGGCAAGTTTTTTGTTTTTGTTTTTTTTTTTCAAATACTGATGCCTGAGTCTCATGTCCAGAGATTCTGATTTGATTGGCATGTGGTTCATTCTGGGCATTCAAGATTTTTAAAGGTCCCTGGATGATTTTACTGTTTGAATTAACTCTTCTTACTGTTTGAATTAATCCTAGAAATAACTCTTCAGTAATGCCAGAGCTACCCCTAACACAAGCAGTGTCTCTTGAGAATTGGAAAAAAATTCCCCAGAATGTGGAGAAATTAGTAATAAGGTGTCCGTTTTTCAGTGTGTGCCATGGCGTATGGTTGGAAAGCAGAGTGTGGGCTCTTTGGCCACATGGTGCTGAGCTTTGTATTTGCACAGTCACACAATCACCAAATTCCTCATCACTGGGCTGGAGAAGACAAGTTAGTGTCACCTCTTGGTGATGGTACAAGAATAGTTACCATGTGGGAATAAATTATCTGTCCCATACTCCACATGACAAGAACAGAGAACCCTTATACATTGCCACTTAGTTTCTTCCTTTCCAGCTTTGAGGAGACCTGAAAGACGTAAGCATCCACTTGGAGGACTGTGTACAAGAGAGGTTGTGCTGGGTTGAGAGGACCAGGGGGATGTGATGGAGGGGACAAGATGACAAAGACCTGGCAGTCCTCAGGCAGAAAATATTTGCAGGGAAGAGAATGTGAGGCTCCCATGGATGGCAAGGTGCCAGAAGATATGAGATGATGGGTAATTGTGGTAAATGTTTTCAAAAGGTGAAAATAAAGGTTGAAATTAGCTTTGGGAACTTCTTTGTTAAATGCTGCATCATTTATGACCTAGGCCACATGCGTAATGGATTTATTAGCATCACAGTGTTAAGAGAAGATGAAACAAAATGGAGGAAGAGATCCTGAAACTCCAGTCCTTCTCAGGGAGCTGCCACTTGATGAAGGAATTGGATATCATCAGCTCATTATATTTATAAAGGAAACTGAACCCAGAGATCTTAAGTGACACATCAGTGTTACAGAGCCAAAGGCACAGTTTAATTCAGTGGTTTTTTTTTCCTGACTCCGAAGCCCAACCTCTTTTACTCTATCCTGTGCTTGTTTCCTATTTAATAACTCTTACTATTTATTGAGTGATTGCTACAAGGCACAATGCAGTGCATGTTAAACACACTATCTCATTTAATCTTCAGCATCTCTGAGAGTTATGTAATGTTCTCCTCATTTTACAGATGAGAAAACTGAGGATCAGAGAGTTTAAGCCCCTGAACCAAAGTCATGTAGCTATTAAGTCATGGAACAGGGTTTCTATGTATGTCTAGCTCGTTCCCAGGCAAGTACCCTTTCCACTATGGGATATCGATTCTTGTAAAAAATAAGTGAACTATTCCTTAGCCATTCTGACCTACTTTGTCTGTTTCATTCACTGGATGTAGTCTCTGGGCCACTGAAGGGACTGAACTCCGACTTTCAACCACAGTTACCATCCTGTGCTTCTTGTTTTGCTCAGGTGTCAGGCACACTGGCTGATAAACAAGACTTGCTTAGTTCTTGAGGGCCCCAGCTCACGCTCACACCTTAGAGGAAATGATGCTTCTTGGTTGGTACAGACTTTTCCCTACTTATCTTCTCTGTTCATAGAGAAATTGGGGGGTGGGGTGTGGGGGGCAGAAAACACTGAGTAATAAAGTGGCCAGGGGTCAAACCTCAAAATAGGCATCTAGTAGGAGTAAGGAGATTCAAAGAAGTTTGAGACAAGGTTGTGACTTTCAAGGAGCCTACAGTTTATTTAGGTGACTAGAGCTTTTGATCCAAACTAAGGCCCCCAACAATTAGCTATGCCAGAATACCATTTTTCTATCTTTTAACTTTTGCACATACCTAGTAGGCAATTTAAAAATACCAAAAAAAAAGTAATTTTGAAATGCAGCACCAGTTTATAAAACATAAAAGCAAAGCTGTTTTGAATGAAACAGTGGGCTGTGCCTGGAGCCCTACCTGTCCTCCAGTCTCTCCTTTTTCTCGTCTGTTGGATTCCGAGGTATCTCATCAACACCCTCTTCTAGGGAACACCCTATAAATCACTGCTGGCTGCTTGAAAAGATCCTGGATTCCTATTCAAAAGACCAGGATTTTATTCCTAACTCACTAATAACTTTGGGAAACTCTTTAGTTAAATCATTAGAAGACTTGGTTAGTGCAATTGAACAGTTTTCTGTATTTCAGGTCGTCTTCTGTGGACACTGAGACTTTCACAGAGGGATCATGACTTGGGAAGTGCCCCAGGGTCCTTCACCACGTCAGCATCATTCTCTTTGATTCCAAACACTCAAGAAGGCAGCATGGAAGAGTTCACATTTCTAGGCCCTGAGTGGACGTCGTTCATTCTTTTATGTTCCAGTGATGATGGGGAAGGGGCTGTGAATGCATTCTCTTAACTTTCTCTTGCTGCTATTAAAGCTTTTTTTTTTTCCCACTCAGAAACAAAACCTTCTCCAGTATTTATCCAACATTAATGTTAACCTCCTCTTCCCCCACGCCCCCTTTCTTGCTAGGGGCATCCTAGCAACTAGTATCATCTGCTTACTGCATCACCTCCCTTAAGGACCTGGCATTGACTCATTGTTTTCCTCTTAGTCTTGCCGACACTGGGAGTTACTTGAGTGTCCATGTGGTCAGTCTGTCCAGTACCTGGCCTTTTAGTTGTTTGATGTCTTCAACTGCAGTGTAACCCGCAGCCTATTTCATCCTCCTTTTTTAGTGATTATCACATTGGAAGCTTTAAGCTCTGTTATTCTCTGATTAAAATATGACTGTTTGGGCATATACCTGGAGAAAACTCTAATTTGAAAAGATACGTGTACCCCAATATACATGGCAGCACTATTTACAATAGCCAAGACATGGAAGCAACCTAAATACCCACTGACAGATGAATGGATAAAGGAGATGTGGTATATATACACAATGGAATATTAACTAACTAGATAACTAACAACGACCTACTGCATAGCACAGGGAACTATATTCAATATCTTATAATAACCTATAATGAAAAAGAATCTGAAAAAGAATAGATTTATATATACATAATTGAGTCACTTTGCTGTATACCTGAAACATTGTAAATTAACTATACTTCAAAAAAATGAACAAAAATATGACTATCAAACTCCTTCTTTCCCACCAAACTTACTGTACTCCCATCAGACCTGTTCTTAGATATCTTGACCCTTTGCCAGTTCTCTTCTTTATGTCCATCAGCCTCTCTTGTCCATACTTCCTTCCTTTTCTATACTGGACAATCACTCTCTCACACATTAAGTTTCTGTTCCCTCTGTTTTTTTCCTGTCTGTTAAGGCAGAAATGACATTTTTCTTACATCTCCTCCTTGTGCTAAATAAAATCCCTGGATTCCGTTCCTGGACTTGCTCCTTTCAGGAGAAGAGGAAGGACCCATCTGACTGGTGAATTTTGAAGAGGATTGAAGTATGCTTAGTTCAGCTCCTTCTAGGTCCTCTTTAGGACCTGCCTGCTTGCAGAGAAAGAGTACACCCTGTAGTTTCTGGACTCTGCCTGCCTGCAGAGAGCACTCATTTTGCTCTGCAACTCCTGGAAGTAAAGGAAGGCTGGGGCTCATGTTATTTAGCACTGTCTAGATTCAGCTCATCCTGCAAACTAGTCTTTATCATTCAAGGTTGCCCCCTTCTCCTATACAAAACATTAAGAGACAGTTCCCAACTCTGGATCAGTCCTTCAATATGGATTCTCTGCTGCTTTACTCAGTTGGCCAAGTGCAGCTGGAGGCCAATCATAAACAACTGATTGCTGTTGTGAATTCACAGTGGAGCCTTGATGGTGCTGGGCAGTCTTTCCCTCATCCTTGGGGGCTGCTTTCTTCTGTTCCTTCTGGCAGGTGCACTCACATTCCCTGCCTCTTCTGAGAGCCTTGCCTCCCTGTCCTTTCCCAGCAGTTGACCTGATCTCCTGAACATCAAGAAGCTAATGGATGTGAAGGTTCTTAAGTCTTCATTCCACGCCTGTAGTGTTACTCTATCACTGCCCATTTTCTCTTTCTTCCCACTCCTCCTGGTTCCAGGTTAATTTCTACACTTGTCTCTTGATCCTATTCTTTTGTTTTCCTTCAAGTCCTTCCATTACTGATTCATCCCTCTCATCTTTCTCTCATCTTTGCCTGCTTTGTAAGAGCGCACTCTGGGGACTAAATACATATTCAAGCCTCACACCTTGAAGTGAAGAAGTCTGTGCCTTGGCTCTGCGCACCTCTCTAGTTGCAGCCAAATCTTGGCTCTAGCCTGTGCTAGCTCTCTGTCTTCTTGTTCTGCAGTAACTTTTCCATCCATTTCCATCAGGTTTTCACTGCCTCCTTCCCATTCCCGCAGCATACATTAAATTAGCCCTCACAAAGGTCCACTCACATGGTTTTAACTAAGCTGTTTAGGGAATGGTCCCAAATCTCTATCTCCAGATCTCATCCAACTCTATATACACAAGAGCGAGAAAAGGCTGTCTCTCTCAGCCCCACCAGCACTTCAAACAAAACAGTGTTCCATCCATTTAAATATAGAATCAAGCCATTCATTTGGGTACTTGCTAAGACCAGTGTGATAATTTTCCTATGGCTCCTCAGAGAAAAGATATGATAGACTATAAGGAGCTAACTGTTCACCAACATTTATAAATACACTCAATATTGAGTCTCATAGATTGATTTCTCATAAGTTTCATCAGTGTAGGAGAATAGTACTGATGCCAGAATATACTTCAGTAGAATCTCTTCTCTAGGGGACCAGTATGATCATTCTTTGATGATCTGGCCTAATGTAGCAAAGGTTATGGGTAGTTCATTTAAATGTAGATTCATGCATCTCTCTCATCCCCATACCGTCTCATCCCCCTAGAGACTCTGACTCAGTAGTTTGGAAGTAGATGACCCAAAACTTGCATTATGGCTAATTACCCTGGGAGCCTTTGATGATACAAGATGCCTATGAACCACAGTTGAGAAACAAGTTTTAGAGTATTTAGAGGCGTGAATGGACTGCATATACTTTAGTCAGTCTAAAAATTTGGTTTCTCTCAACCAAACTAAAATGCTGTGTGTGGATAATTTGAGATTATATTTCCTGGCTAATACTTGGAGTACAGTTGGTCTGTATTGCCAGGTAATTATGGAACCATATGTTTAATGACTTACCCAAGCTTAGGGCAAAAGAAGTTCCTTAATATTTACAAGACAATATGAAACAAAATTATACTTGTATTGAAGCCCTGGGAGTCAGTACTAAAAGTCTTGAAACAAACTAATTTGGGACTCAGTGTAAAACATACATCAACTAACAGTGTAGAACTCAAGTTTCAGTAACAGAAAGTATGACTGAGATAAATTTAGCCTGGACAAAGTTAAAATAGGTGTAATCAGAAGTCCAGAGTGGTCATAGACATCTTGTATATCTTCACTATACATCTATAATTTTAAACAATGTACTTGACTGATGAGTTCTACAGGATAAACTTCTATTATTAAGAAATAATAGAAGCAGAAGAAAGATGTAAGAATGTAAGAAGGTATGTTACATAAGCTGCTCTAATTCTGACAAAGAAATAAAACATTTTCAATTTGGTTTTTATATGTTGATAACTTGATCATTTAAATATGGCTCTACGTAGTATTTGAGCTTAAGCATTTAAATTAATTAAGGAGAGGAGAAAATGCATTTTTTGTCTTTAGTACACATTTTCATGAAGGGTAGTATGTTAAACTTAGTGAATAAAATTTTATCTAACCTCATGAAATGGGTTGGCATCTTTAACGTAATCTCCTATTTACCTCACTCCTTCCGGAAGTAGGTCCTTGGAGAATCCCACGAGATGAGTACTTTTGGTGTTAGTACTGTTAGTGGTTTCCAAAATTTTATTGGCTAAACATACTGGAAAATCAATTGCATTGCTACATTTGATAGTTTTTATTAAGAAATTTGATTTTTGATCTGTTATGATATCTAGACTCTAAGATTTCCTGGAAGGGGAAAAATCTAGTGAAAAATAGAGCTTTTGTTTTAATGATATGTGGATACATTTGAGAAAATGGACTTCTAAGGTCAAATTTTCAGCTTCCACAGTGGAATTAAGAACTGAATTTGGAGGTTGAGTTGAGTTAGATGCCCAAGAAGTACCACTCCCGATTAATCAGATGGGATCCAGGGCTGCCTCTGTGAAGGCTCAAAGAGAGTGAGTAGGCTCACAGTTAAAGGCAAACTTACAGGTTCTTTATTGCTGAAGGAAGAAATTACAGCAGAATTGAAATGCTATATTTCCCCATATGTATCCAAAGGGAACATTCTAAGGGGGGAAAAGAAGGGAAAATCCAAGGGCTGAGTACATTACGCTTTTTGATTATGCTCCAGTAGAAACATGATGTCATAGGATATTGATTTAATGACCAAAGCATTGAACATAGAAACTGTAATTAAATATACTCTTGAGAACATAATTAGGCAGGTAGTACTATTATTTAATAGGTAATGAGAACTAAAAAGTTTAAGTAATAAAAGCAGGGAAAAGAGCCTTTGGACAGGTACTGTTTTCTAAGGATCCGAATTTCCTTTTATTAAAGAGACTTCTCAAAGCAAATCTCCTGATGTATTTCCCATTGAGAGCTTTCTCTCCTCAGTTTGCCTTGTCTTGGAAGCTGTCGAGTTTTCTTTTTTAAAAATTCCTTTCATCTTTTCAGGAGTGTTTTTACACCAGCCTCTTTGTATCTTCCTGCACTTTACAGTTGTCCCATTGTACCATCTGCTGCTTCCTGCTTGAGTCAACAATGGTAACAGATGTGACTTCGGTGTTCAAGGTAATAGCATATTTGGGGGCATGGGGGCATGTCTTCAATCTCATTCTTTTCAGACGTAACAGATTATGATCAGCCACATTCTTCTGGCCAGAAAGCCTGCCCCAATAATATTTAAAAAGGAAACAGTGAACAGTTGTTCATTATTTACATATCTTATGCATTTTTATTATTTGATATGGAAGAGTTAAAAAACTGGATTATCAATCTTCTTGGAGCGCTAACTAAGCATACATATGATTTTGGAATATTTTGATGATAAACAAAAGAAACACTCATGTTTTAAGGTGATAGATAATCTTTCTTCAAAAACACACAATTTTAATTTCTAATAATATCACAAATAGGAGTGACAAAGGAAACATCGTGCACATTATAAGCTAGGGCACTGTGCTTTAATTTTTATGCCATCGATTTTTCAGACCAAAGCAAGAGGAAAAAATACCACATTTTGAAATGCCTGAATATATTCTCATGGAAAGTTGTTTACTTAAATCAGGGTAATTTAGTGTGTTACACTGTATGTCATGAGCCGTATTACAATGCCATTAAACATCTCATAAATCACAAAGGAGGTACCAAGAATAAAGGAACAGGAAAGGAAATCTTAAGAGACGTTGTAATAGCACAATTGGCAGTAGAGATTGTTTGAGTTCTGAACAGACCAGAATGATGCAGTTTTTGCCAACAACAATAGGGAGGGAAAATACTTTCCGTGGTAAATCCCAAGCGCTGGAAGAGTGTGACTGTATGCTTAAAGAGCCTTTGTCAACAACTAAAGAGAAAGCGTACTTTCTACCTTGTATGTTACATTATTAGAGGTACTTTACAGAGATTCACAGATATCTACAAATTATTTAAATGAATGACCAGGGACTAGTAGGCATGATTTTTATGTCAAACTTTGATTCAGGTTTCTGACTGTGGGCAAGGCAAATTATTTTTCAATTTATATGCCTCAAGGAGCTGCACACAGCAACATTTCCAAAGATTCTAAATTTTTTTCACAGTTTATCAGTTTTCTAAAGGTAGTATATTAGTCAGCTTGTGCTGTGGTAACAAATAACTCCAATAGCTCAAGGGCGTGCAAGAACAAACATTTATTTCTAACTTATCTTCCAAGAGGACTGCACATTGGCTGAGCTGTCTTGGCTGGGCTCAGCTGGGATGAGCTCCAACTATTTTCCCCTTCCAGGACCCAGGCTGAAGGAGCAGCCCGATCTGGGTGGTGCTCGTGTAATGGCAGAAGGCAGAACACAAGAGAGGCAGAGCCTCGTCATGTGAGCATAATCTGTATCTCTGGTGGAAGGTGGCATAAGTCTACCACACTGGCCAAAACAAGTCCCAAGGCCAAGTCCAAAGTCAGTGGGGTTGGAAGTACATCCATCCTACTGTGAAGAATGGCAAAAGTGGGGAGGAAATGAGTAAGTGAGGGCAAATAATACAGTCTCACACTGCTGGTAAAAGGCAGTATTGGTAACGAATAATATTTTGGGGAGGCTTCTCTGATAAAAATCTTCTGTCAAAGGTCATTGATAATCTCCTGTAGTATAATCTACAATTTATTCTAAATGCTTATTGTGTTTCCCTTGCCTGAAGCATTTGACAGTTTCTCCCTTTGAAACATTTTCCTATTTTTGGTTCTACAGTATTTTTCCTGGTTCTCTTCTTCTCTCTCCAAAGACCTCTGTATATTTCTTCTTGTGGTTCTAGAAATAAAGCTTTTCCACGTGTTCTTCATTGGCCCTCATATTGTTAAGCAATTCCAACCCCAGCTACTCCTCTGATTTAAATGATCTCTTCCATGTGGAAATAGCTCAGATGCCTTTCTCCAGCCCTGACCTCCAGATTCGTACTTCTGCCTGCCTTCTGGGACCTCTGTTTGAATGGTTTTTGGTACTTTGAATTCAGAATTGTCATCAGAAACTTGTCATCTTTTCACCTAGATGTGTCCCTCCTGATTTCCCTGTTTCTAATGGCCACACCATTTTCCACGTCATTCTGACTCAAACCTATGAGTTGTATTTGACTCCTCCCTCCTTCCAACAGCCAATTAATGAATGCTAAGACATAGATATCCCCTCATCACAGTGCATCCCATCACTATCCCCTCATTTTCTCCTACCGTCACTGTTCTTTTTTCCAGCCCAACCACTTTAAAATAATAATCTCTTCTCTTTCTTTGTTCTACCCCCTCTAGCTTCTCACTTGTCACCTAGTTTTCCAGATCAAAGCTTCTAGAACCTTCTAGTTAACCTTCTGTGTCTGAATCAGTCACAGATTTCTCTGCTATACAAGAATTTTCACAGTACGTTTCTAACTCAACTTCTTAAGGTTATCTTCTAAAAGTTAATGTTAATTGAAGCTCCTGCCAGAATAGGTAACTTGATATTACTTGGCCACATCCAGTTTTTCCCACTTACTTGTCTTTTATCTGCTGTTTTTTTTTTTTGTTTTGTTTTTGTTTTTCTTTCTGGTATATGTTCCTGGCCCCAACTTTTGTTCGGATGCTCCCTGTGCTTTTAAAGTTCAATCTCAAACAAAAGATCCCTTCTAAGAACTTTGTCCAATAGCACTTGGTTTGTATCTCTCTAGTGCATAGGTTTGCTTTGTGTCCCAGTGATTTATAATATTATTCCTTCAATGATGCTACAGTTTCGGGGGCACCACAAGTGGGTTTTACTCATACTGGTAATTTCTGAAACATCTAGCCCAGAACTCTGCATATAGTAAGTTTAGAATATCAATAAATTAATACAATTAATAAGGTAAGAGCTTGAACTCTGGAGTCAGACTGACTCTCTGGCACTGTCAATGTTAATTATAATTATTTTTATTATCAAATCTTTAGTAAGTGCTGGCAGTATGTGGTTACATTTGAAATAGTTTTACATTATTTCCAACCTTGTCTATAAAGTGATTAGTACATGAGAACACACACATTTTACACACGGATAATTGAGAAATGATTTATTTTCCTATTTACAGTGGACATTCCTTATAATCTTTTTTATTGGAGGGGGGTGAGATCCATTCTTTACACTAAGCTAATTTCTTTATTGGGTGTTTAGGATCAGCCTAAACAGCAAAGAAATTTCTTGAAATAAATTCTCTCTGTGTCCTGCAAAAGATCATTAGAGTAACTGTGAGTCTCCTCAGAAGAGAAATATAAAAAGAGAAATAATGTACTTTTTACTCTGATTTGCTCAGCAGCTCAGCTTAACCTCAGTTATTATTCTTTCTGAATAGTTACCTACCACATAATTGCCTCGTTTCACAGTGAACTTGGAGAGTTAGTCAAAAATAGGTCAGGGAGAATCAGTAGGTAGGTGGGAGAGTGTGGGCTGAACCACTATCAGTTTCAGTCTCTAAGATATAGACTTTCACTTTTAGTATTTGTTACTAAATAGTGATTAAATGATATAATTTTTAGAAATGCTAATATCTCAGAGTCATCACACTAAGTTAACACAATTGGGAAAAACTGAAATAGGACTGAAGTCAGAAAAAGAAGTGAACGTGCACTTAAAAATTGTAAGGGTGGATCTCATGCTAAGTGTTCTTACCATAGGAAAAAACAAAAAATGAAAAAATCCCCCAAAACACAAAAGGATGCAAATAAAATTTTGGAGGTGATGGATATATTTATTACCTTGATAATACCTTGTGATGTCATGGGTATATGCATATGTCCAAACTCACCAAATTGTATACATTAAATATGTGCAGCTTTTTGTATATCAATTATACCTCGAAAAAGCTGTAAAACAAAACAAAAACATCTTGTATAGAACTCGAAACATAATCAGGATATAGTAACAATTTCCAGAAATGCCCAAGAAGCTGGTGAAAGAAAAACAGCATGATGACCTAAAATGAGGGCAAGTTTTGGAATAACATTATGTACACTTCCAGTTTAAATTGTTGTGCAGCATAGAAAAGGATGAACATTTCCCTGTTTATTTTAAGAAACTAGCATAACCTTGACTCTAAAACCTTCTAAGGCTGAATAAAAAGGAAACCAAAGACGAATGTCATTTATGTGTATTGTTGCCAGAATTAGTAAAATGTTGGTATATTAAATTGAATACCAAAAAAAAAAAATCATTATACTCCAGTGTGTTTTATTAAATTTGAACTTTTAAGGAAGATACATAAAATTTGAGAATTTCTCACTGGAATTTCTTGCTATTAAACTTTCAAAATATTTTTGCAGTTACTGTCAGAAATGAAAGTCTCACGTTTGTTTTTATTTCTTCAATTCCCTTGTGTTTGGAGATTACTACAGAGAAATTTAAAGTTACATTGAATCGTATTTCTTTGACCTCTAAATAACACCTACATTTTGTATGCAAGTATCTTCTTAACATGGTGAGTTTTACAACTTCCTTAAATACAGAGATTTTGCCTTGTTCTTTAAAAAATTCCTCAAAACAAATATGCAAATTAATTAAAATAGGGATGCTTATGTGGTTAATTGTTAATATACTTAAAATAGTTCATCTTTACCTCACTTATAAAAACCATGCATCTTCAAATGGTAGGAATGAGAGGTACTTCTGCTTGTCCAAGTTGTAAAAGAGGCAAAACCAATATAAATTTAAAATCACTTGTACAGGTATAGAATATTAAGTATAGGTGATAATTCAGCCTCTGTTAGCAACTAGCCATGTGCCTATATTATAGTTATTTGGCTACTTAGATTCTTGAATCTCTTATCTATAAATGAAGGATGAGGACTAGATGGTCTTTTTAAGGTTCTAAATCCTAACTTTTTTTAAACCGCAAACCAAAATTATTCTATGAATAGGACCCATAGATGGCAGTGCCATATAATAAAAACAATGGGGAAAAAGTGCCATTTTTTTTAACTTGTCCAGATTAGGAAAAAACAAAATTAAAACTAATTTATTTTGAGGTTTCAAATGGAAAAAAGAAAACAAAAAGCAACATGGCCATCATCATTATCACTTCATTTATTTTGTTTGGTAAAATGAGATTCTAGGTACATGAGGTAAAGGTGGGAGAAAAAACTAAAGTCTGCCAATTTCTGTATAAAATGCATTGAAAGCAAACAATTAGAAGATTTCCAAAAGAGTATGAGAGTCCAACTCTGTTAGCAAAAATCTGGATTTTAAAAAACAACAAAACAAAAAAAAAACTCTGGAAATAATGCACCTACTGAAAGTAAACTAGAAAACTAAAAAACAAAAAACTTAAACTGAAATGACATTTAACTGTGGAGTTAAAGTTCATTGCTTTAGGAAGATTTATAGGTAAAAACATGTACCTGACCTAATAAAAATCTACACTATAAGATATTTTGAAATTAAGATTCTTTTACTTCTAAATGACATAAAGTACATTAAGTTAAAATTTTTTTTTCTCTTGGAGGACAGCACAGTGACTGGCTTTGAAAATGACAGGGGACTACCAGTACAGCATTTTACACACCCATTGTAGACTGGATGAGTTTAGGAACTTTGAAGACAGATATAATCTGACCATGAAGAATGAGATTTTCAAATAAAGTCACAATTCAACCCACTCATTTATTACCAATAAAATCACCCAATTTTTGTGCACTGGGAATTAATAAATTAAAATTTCATTAAGGAAAAATTTCTTGAAAGCTATATTTGAATGGGCTATTAATATCATGCATGTAAAGTCAGGACATGTACCATGGAAGCCCAGGAAAGAGCTTTCTCATTCAAAGTGCTTTACAAAGTACTTTCTCACGTTATTAATTATCATCACTGTGACGAAACTGGACAAATAACCAGGAAGCAGCTGGTCACTAAATATGAATTGTTCAACCTCGATACTTCATACCACCGGCCAGAGAAAGTGACTAATGTTCTTCACTAAGATGTACATTAAGGAACAGCATGACAAGGGTCTATTTCTTTCAACTTTACGAAACACCAAGGATGTTATGAAGTAAGAAAATAAATCACATATCTCAACAGCAGAAGGGGTAAAGTAAATAACTATCATCAATGCCATTCCTATTCCTAACAATTACAACATGGTGCTGGGGGCTAAGATACCTCTGATTCACACATTCGACATTCTTTCAGCATAAACTGTTCCTATATGTCACAGCAGACGCGACAATTTCACGTAGGATAGTGCCTTGCCCTCTGCTCGCCTCTAGTCTCATTGTGGAGGCAGACATGTATACCTTGAAGTATCTGACAAAGATACAAGTGGAGGGGACAGAGTGAAATACCAGGGTGGAGCAGGGGAGTTTCCTGCAGGTGGTAAATTCTGAGCATCACATGCAGCTGCAGGAAAAATGAGCCTCAGAGATGGCAGTGAGAGAGGCAGCGTGCCCTATTGAAAACAGGGTAACCTTCATGGCTCCCTCCGTAACATGAGCTGGTAGTGGACACCTGCAGGCTTGATCCCTTCTGAGCCCACCTCTTCCAGTCTTCCCATTCTCTGTTGCTGGTCATTGCTTAGGGGTCTGGTTCTTGTTCTCTGCCAGCTGCTTTGGGGTGGTTGTTTCTTAGACCCCATTCACTCACACCTGCAGGTCCCCTCCCATCCCCACTGCTCAGGGTTCTCTACCCAAGACATCAGGGGACAAGCATCGTGGGTGTGGGTGCACCTGTGCCTGTGTAAAACTAAAAATATTTGCTAATTAAGAGAGCAGCACTAAAATCAATCAGGGTTGCGAGGTGAACATGGGAGAACAGCTAGAGCTTAGACGGACAAGAAAATACACCTGGATTTGGCGTGACGGGGAGTAGTTGCTGAAGATGCTGAGTGGTGGTATCATGACATCATTTCATCACAATGTCTGTTACTGGAAAGTAGCACACTGGATAGGAAATTTCTACCACCTGGATCAGAATGTAAGCGCCTTGAAGGTAGGGTTTTTCCTTATTATCTCGGGTCTCCTAGAAGGCCTGAGTCCCCAGTCAATCAGCAAATACTGGCTGATTGAGAGTGAGGTAGTTCTTAAATTGTCTACTTTGGAATAATTTTTTCCCTTATGAAAAATTCTGTATTAACACTCCCATTTTTATTTCCAGTCTCTCTCTGAAAGGGTGACTATGTTCAGACAGAAAGTTAAGCAGAGCTTACTTAATGCTTTTTTTCTGTATATCCTATTAATTTTTAAAAATTGATAAGACAGACACTCCTATTTGAAGTAATCCTCTTCTATATAACTGTGATTAATTTCTACTTCACTCATCAAGAGTTTTTCACGTTCCATCTTTCCTTGCGTTTTAATCTACATTGGAACACTCCCGTTCTGACTGGGGAAGAGGGCCTTGCATGAGCTGGCATTTACCCAATTTAAATCAGGCATATAGAGTGTCTTAATTTTCGAAAAGGAAAATACAGTAGAGGTAATGCCATATTCAAGGGCAGAAGGTAATGAAAATTTGCAAATGACTCTGTTGGGAATTTTTTTTTTGTATTCTAGAAAGCTTGCCACTTAAAAATATAAAGAGTGGCATGTTTTGATTTTAGTATCGTACAGTGTAATTTCAGCATTTCTCTTCATCTTTAGGTGCTAATCTGACCTTCATTCCTGCCTATTGTCATATGCTAGCTATCCCAGAGGTGTCGTCCACTTCATTTCCCTCTCAATGATTAGTTTTTATTAGAGTTGATGTTTAAACACCATTATACAAATTCAAATATTACCACAAAATCACGTAGAACAACAGTAGTTAAAAAATATTTCAAACTCTACCTCTGAACACCTCTTCCTTGTTGTCATGACTGTACCAATGTTGCAAAAGTAACTGTAGAGAACTTCCATCTGTTTTTCCAAATCCAGATTAGAAGAGTGGCTTATGTTAAAGACACTTATTTGATGCAAACAATTATGATTTAGGAATATCTAAAGTTCTGAAATTAACTACCATCAGAGATAAAGGAGAGTAAAATAACCTCTTTTGAGTTTAGATATCCTTTCTTTGTTTTCTCCTCTATTCTCCCCACAGTGCTTAGCACAGTGGCTACGTATAGCAGGTGCCAGAAATGTTTAGTAAATAAATACACATGAAGTTAAAAAGTCAAAGTCAAAATCAGCTCTCTTGTGTCACTCGTTATTGATGTCCTTGTATTTTTGACAGACTTCTTTTTTTAACAGCAGTTTTAGGTTTACGACAAAATTGAGAGGTGGGTACAGAGATTTCTCATATTCCCTGTGTCCCCACACGTGCTTAGCCCTCCTCCATGACCCATATCACTCATCAGGATGGTACATTTCTACCAAAGATAAACCTATAGTGACATGTCATTTTCACCCAGAGTCCATATTTACCTTAGGGTTCACTTTTGATGTTGTACATTCTATGGGTTTGGACAAATGTATAATGACATTGCAATGTCATACAGAGTATTTTCACTGCCCTCGAAATCTTCTGTACCCTGTCTATTAATCTCTCCCTCAACCCTACCTCTGTAAACTACTGATCTTTTTCTTTTCCAGAATGTCATATCGTTGGAATCCCACAGTATATGGCCTTTTCCGATTGGCTGGTTTCACTTAATAACATGCATTTAAGGTTCCTCCATGGATTTTCATGGCTTAATGGCTCCTTTCTTTTGAGTGCTGAATAATATTCCACTGTCTGGAGGCACCACTGTTTATCCATCCATTCACCGAAGGACATCCTGTTTGCTTCCAATATCGATGGACTTTTCAGAACAAAACCCAACATGTTGCAATAGTGTAAGAGAAGAGTATCTGGGATCCAAAATACTTTCTTGACTTTTGTCTGGTTTCCAAATGAGTGATTTTGTTCACGCATCATAGCATTTTACAGTGGAGCTGAGAGGGGAGAGAGAAGGGCTGGTAGAGCTGGGGTAGAGTTTAGGTCTTTCAAAGCCATCATTTTAGTTGAGGATTACTGATTAGTGTCAAAAATACAAAGCATCTGCCAGTGCACGCCTGTGTAGTCCAATCAGCCACTGGGTGGAATGGATTCATCTTTCTATTCCTGAGAGCTTTGGTATAGAGGAGCATCGGGGGGCCATTCAGGACCCTGGATGTCCAGGCAGGTTTGGTGGAGGGTAGGATTCACATCATGGAGAGAAAGAGAGAGAAAAAAGAATGAAACAGGAAGAGATTGAGCACATAGGATGGCAAACAATTTTCCCCACATGACGTACCTTCATATTCACCCTATGTAACCTATCTTTATATTGAATTCCATGGTTTTTGCTACCTTCTAGCTACTGTCCATTTCTCTGCTTCCCTTTTGAGAAGCAGAACTTCCTAAAAAAAATTTCCATGCCCATTATCTCCAATTTATCTTTTCTCATTTTTTTAATTGAAGTTTAGTTGGTTTAAATGTGTTAATTTCTAGTGTACAACATAGTGATTCAGTTATACATATATATATATTCTTGAATCAACTCCAAACAGGCTTTTATCCCTCATCACTGTAATAAAATAGATCAGTGGCTTTTACGTTGCCAAAATCAAAGTTCATCTCTCAGTTCTTATTTTCCTTGACTTACCAGCTTCACTTGACACAGGTGATTGTGCCTTCATTTTTGGAACACTTTCTATATTTGATTTCCAGGAGTCTACTCTTTTCCCATTTTTCTTCTATCTTACTGGCTCCTGTCTTTTATTCTCCTTTATTAAATCCCTCATATTCATTGCAAACCTCTTAAAGTTGGAGGACCCTAGAGTTTAGTTTTTAGACTAAACTCTAACTGCACTCACTCCCATGATGCACTTCTCTAACTGCACTCGCTCCGATGATCTCCTCCAGTCTATGTCTTTAAATATCATCTATGTGTTGATCACATCCAAATTTATATTTCCAGTGTATACCTCTCCTCTGAACTCTGAACTTAGATAACCAGCTATGTAGTTGACATCACTACTTGGATGTCTGATTAGCCACTTCAGACTTAATAGTCTGAAGTAAATACCTGATTCTTCTTCTTGGCCATGTTACTTTCTAGCATTCTGCATTTTGATGAGTGGAATATTCATTCTCTCATTTTCCCTGATCAAAAACCTTGGAGTCATTTTTCACTCCTTTCTTCTTCTCAAACCCCAACATCCAATGAATCAGCAAACTCTGTCAGGACACTTCTTTCAGATAAGCACCAATGATCACTCTGGTTCAGGCACCATCCTATTTTGTCTGGATAATTTCAAGTCTCTTAACTGGTCTTTCTATTTTCACCTTTGGCCCTAGTATGTATTCTCTTCGCGGTGGTCATGGTACTGTTTCTGAAATATAAAGCAGATCTTGTTATTCCTCTGACCAAAAACTTACATATGGGTTTTCCATATCCCACAGAATAAAACCCAAAGTTCTAACAGGGGCTTTTAAGCCCCTGTGAGATCTAATCCTGTATTTCCTCTCTGACTTTCTTGCTTACCGCTCTGCCCACTACTCTGGTTCTCTTGTTATTTTTTAAAATGCCAGGCATGTTTCTACCTCAGAACCTTTACACTTTGCATTTTCTGTTCCCTCCCTTAGGATTCCCTTCCCTCAGGTACCTGCATGGCTTGCTCCAATGCTTCATTCAGGTGTCTACCCCAGTATAAAATAGTCCCATCACTCTCTATCAATACTCTTGCTCTGCTTTTATCACTCAATAACCCCCTTTTCCTAGCAGACTTATTTATTTGCTTATTTCTTCATTTTTTTCTCTCTATTGGGAAACAAATGCCATAGGGGTAGGAACATTGTCTCTTTTCTTCACAGTTATGTACGTGGTTCTGGAATAGCTCCGGGTATATAATGATATTAGTATTTATAAATATTTAATATATAGTAAGTGAATGAATTTTTAGGCATTTAGGACAGGGATGAGTGAACAATAACCCAGTGGGAGTACACATGTGGAGCACGGCACTATTATAAGTGGATTTCATGAAATATAAAAAGTATACTGGTAAAAGCCAGGAAGCTATAAATATCACTACCTTAGAAATAAGGACTCAGAAGAAAAATAGTCTACTGTCAACCTCCAGTACCTCCCTACTTTCTTACCTAGTCACGAGCTCTCTTTTGACCTCATTCCCCACTCAGGCTTCCTCTGCCTTTTTCCTTAGAGGTATACCCAGAAGAAAAAATTAAAAATAACATCGTACTTTATATTTTTTGATTTTTTAATATAATCAATTCCATCTGACATGTTTCATTGCCCTATTAACTTTGGCAAATGTCCTGTCTTACTGGAATATAACCCCAACGTAAGCCTATAACTAGCTAATTTTTAAATTTTTATTTAAGTATTTAATACTTAACTTGGTTTCAAAGAATACCAGAAAGGCAGTGCCATTACATAAGCCACAGCCATATAACGTGAATATAGGAGACTAAGAATAAGGAGAAAAGGAATTTAAATGAATTAAACACAGTCGTGATTAAGACTTTGTTATAAAAGCATGCCATAGAGTGAGTCAGCAAACTACAGCAGCTAAACCCAGCCCATGCTTGTAAATAAAGTTTTATTGGAACACAGCCACGCATTTGTTTGTGCATTGTCTATGGCTGATTTCACACCACAATGGGGCAGAGTTGACTGTGATAGAGTCAGTGTGGCCCACAGAGATGCAAATACTTACTATCTGCCTCTTTATAAAAAGTTTGCCAATTCCTGCCACAGAGTCCTATACACTTACAAAGGACTGGCTCCAGATTTGCTTCTAACCTTCTATTTGCTAATGCAGAGATGTAACTTTTGCCACTCACGAGGGCCTCAGTTTCTGTAGAGCAAAATAAATTCAGCTTTTCAGATGAAGAGCAATGATTTCTGATGCTGAAGACCAGAAAGAACTTTCGGCTAAGGATCCGTATCAGTAGAACCTTGAATAATGTGACAGTGTCTTTTGTAAGTTCCTCAGACTAAACATGATGAAGAACAAATTCTGTTGGGGTATTTCTTAAAATATCCCTTCATATAGACTGATATCATCATGCCAGAGTTCAGTTCTCTCTATGTAGGAAACACTGTGGGAAACCATGGCACGTAACCTCTTGCCTAAGCATCTCCATTCAAACTTTATGACCATTCCTTCCAATGATTTTTTTTTTTCATCGCTAGTGTCATCTTATCATATCATACACTCAACATTCATTTGGATCTTAGGCAAATTCACTTTTTCTTGATCCATTATTGAAAAGAGTGAAAATTATATTCATGCAGCACACTACACTTCCAATGGTGTAGAAGTATTAAAGGCTATGCCATATTGGTGGATTGTTAAAAATTTCAGTACATGTGTGGATTGTTAAAAGTTTCAGTATGTATGGTAGTAAATGGCTTGAGAGAAGGTTGGTGGCAAAGTAAGTTGAGGTCAGGTTGTAAAGAATCATGATAAGTCATTTGGGCTTCATCCAGGTGGTGATGGGGTCCCCACTAAGATTTTCAAAGTCATTTTTGACTATACTTCTTTTAGCCAAATACTGAAGAACATAAAGTTATTTAAAAAACAAAGAAAGAGGCCATCACGCTTTGTCTTTCCCTAAAGCAACTTCAAACAAATGTCCTTCTGTTCAAACAGATCACCATGGCGTGTTCTGGGTCTGAGGAATTGCTTCTAGTAGGTTCTTCTGCATTCCACTGCCCCTAGCTTTTTAATATTCTCTCATTGGAGTTCATGGCTGTCTTCTTCCAAGGTCAAGCCTTTTTCAAATCCTCCATTACCCTTTTCCTGCAGTGTTTTTAACACAAACACATGCTCTGTCTGTCAAGTACTGTGTAAAAATGACTTTGCTGGAAGGCGTGTAGGTTTCTGGGCATAAACCACACACAGAGCAAGCATGACAGGCAGATGGCCTCATTACTAGCTCCAGCCCGAGCCAGACAGAAGCAGTGCTGGGGCTTTTACAGGATGAGGCAGTTACAGTCCTCTGATCTTCAGCTCTGTACCTTGGTCTCAGGTCTACTCCTTAGGCTCAGTTTAATACAACTCCCTTCAGAACTTCCATTTTACATTTTCCCCCTTTGTTTAGATTCCACTCAGCATTATAAAAGTATAAAAGTATAAATAATAGCTCTCCTCTAGATGCTTTCTGTATGCCTCGATACTTGTACTTACTGGTGTTTTTCACTCTGGTCTGCTCAAATTCCCTTAAGTTCTTTCTCCAATTTTTCAGTCTCACCCAGCCAGCCTGTCTCCTGAGTTTCAGTTTTTCTTAAGTGTCTTTCTTCCATCAACATCCCTGGATTGCACCCTGAACACGTGAGCATTTCTCAGTCTGACTTTCTGTTGCCTGTCAATCTGTTTTAAAATTAGTATGCCAACACTTCTCCTTTTATATATAATATAGTTATAAGACAATTCATAAGAAAGCTAGGGCAGGATGAGGGGTAAGAATGTTTTTACTCATTCATATTTAAGAATGTGAGTTGATGGGGAAAAATAAGTAAAAAAAATTGAGAGATAAATGAAAGCCTAATTGCCTAATTTATGCTCCTTCAAGCCCCCCTTTTACAAATTTGGGCAGTGTGGCAGTCTCTCCTGCTTGTCTCAGTAGAAAAGAAGCAAACACTCTGGTCTTGCTCTCTTGATTCCTTTTAGGGTAAATAGGGGAGAGTAGTTTCCTAGTTTCCTTCTTTCCCTTGAGTGTTAGTCTTATGCTTATTCTTATTTTCTCAGATATATTTTAAGCTTATGGAAGGGAGGGTCCATGCATTTATCACACTGTATCTCGCACAGCACTCAACAGGCGGCTCTGGAAATCTCTTGCTTTTGTTTTATTCCATGTTGACTTCATCCTTCAGTGGGGATAAGCTGGTCTCCCGTTGTTCTGCTCTTAGCATCTTCCCAAGTTCAAGTTCAATAGAAGGGATAGCATCTCCCTAAACAGTCAAACAAAATACCAGTACCTATCCTTTGCCTTCACTGAGTCCTCTGTACCCTTGAAGAGTTACTGTGGCCAGAGTGATGAAATGGCCCTGTTGGTGGGTGAAAGGGTACAGGAGCTGGACGAAGAGTCATCTCTACTTGAAGCACACAGACTTCAGTGTAAGAGAGGGATCCTCAAAGGAAAATCAAGTTTCTGTTTCCAAAAGATGGGGAACTAGATGATGGTTATCTAACACAACAAACGTTCAGAACAATGTTCTTATTAAGAAGATTATGAGGGTAGTAGTATGTTATTGTAGCTCCCATAAACCTTGAGCAACAAATACTGAATGACTCTGAGAGTTGTAAGTTTCCCAAGAATGGCTCTGGACAGATCTGATGAGAATTTGGAAGCCACTAGAGGCAACGTGAAAGCTACAAGGTGTTGCTAAAAAAGACAGTTCTCTGCGGATCAGAGGAGACCTCCTGTTGCTTATAGAATAAAGTGCAGAGCCTTAGCGTGATACACAAGATCCTTTACAACCTGACCCCAATTTACTTCTATTTCATCTCCTGCCGACTTCTACTGTACTCAGTATAATCCAGCCCAATACAGTTTCTTATCAGTCTCTAAACACGTGCTGCTGTTTCATGGCTCAATAACCTTCTCCCCATCTTTGTTCTTCATTTTTTCAAAAAATAAACTTAAAGAACACATCAAGAGAAATGCCCAACTCAGTGACTTTTTGAAAATCTTGTTTCATTTTTGGAATGCTCTCTCGTATTCTTTTCAAACCAGTACATCTCTATTAGTTCATGGGTGAAGCTCAAATATTACTACTTGTGTAAAGGTCTCAGAGAGTTAGTCACCTCTAACTTGGATGCCTGTGTGGATGGTGACACTATTACACTACAGAAGGATTACAGGAGAAGGAAGGAGTTTGGCTAGTGGGAAGGTGAGGAGGATGGTGGACTCCATCTTGGGCAGGTGAGTCTGAAGTGATTGTAGAGGAATGACTGGGTGGTGTCTAGATGCAGTGGATCAAGATATTCAGCTGAGGGTCTTGACGTGAAGATACTGATCTGGGTGTTGCCACATAATAGTGGTGGATGAGATTTCTCAGTGAGAACATTATCTGGGGTGCAGCCTTGGAGAACACAACATTTCAGAGGAGGGCTGAGGCACCGAGTAGGCAGTAATGGAGATGAGAGAGGATGAGCAGAGAGGTATGAGGAGAGGAGGATCTCAGCAGTTAACCAGTGGCCGAGCAGATGGAGTGTCTGGAGAAGGAAGTGAATAGTGGTAAGTGGTGGAAACAGCTCAAGGATGATAAAGATCAGTAAGTGACCAGTACCTTGGAAGGCACGGGTGATGACTTTGAGAGAGTTTGAAAGAAACTTGGGGCCTATAGAGGGAACCATAGCAGGAGTGCCCCTCTGGGGTATAATGGCACTAAAAGGCAGCTTTCCTGAGCATCTTGTGATAGCAACTAGAGAAACAAAATCTGTTCCAGCATGAATAAGAGAATTAGAGTTACAGCCGTAACACCTCCAACCTGCGTTTGGTGACAGACATTCATCATAGCATCAGAATGGGTTTCTTTCTAGAATATTTCCTTTGAATGGAGAATTCTTTTACATGAACATAATAACAGAAAAACATAGCTTCTTAAAAATCACATCAATAACTCCTTGGGGACAGAGTTGACCAAATACATCATTACATCCTACCACATAGCACAAAAAATAAAGTCCACCGACCTGGTTAAAAAGGAGCGATTATTAGCTTGTTCCCTCTGAACAAACGTTATTCTGTAGTCTATCCTCAGGACTCCTATACTTCAAATGAACAAAAGCTCATTTTATAGTTACTAAATTGCTCATTGCTGGTTCCGTGGTAAGAAAACAGTGATGAAAATATAAGGAAAAAAGTACCAGAATATGTGAACTTTTTGGATATTCACTATTGGCATATTAAAACTTCAGGTTAAAACTATGGCAGTGAGAAGGCATGTGGTTGTGGAGTTATGGTGGCAATCAGAAAAGATCTCAAAGATGTCAGAGATTCATTTCATTCTTCTTGTTCCTAGGTCCAGCCCTCCAGTCCAATAGGTCTGGAAATTTAATCAATAACTTATTCAGGGAAACTCAAGCCTTGAGAAAAAAGACAGAAATAATCTATTTCAGATCCATGAAACCGAGTTTTAGCTAAAGCAATAGTTGATGTTAAAATTGTATCTTTCTAAACCTCTATGTGGGACATTAAAGCTAACATTAGAAGGTTGTGTGATGACTATATGGAATCAGAATAATATCTAAGTAATCCTGTCTACTAACCTATATTCCTTGATGTAGCCAACGAAGCAGACATTTGGCCCATTTTCCCCTGTTGTCTTTGGTTCTTAGGCCTCTCTGCAGCTCTGTGTAACACCACAGAGTCTCTCTCTAGTCCAAAGCTTTTTCAAACATTTCAGTGGTTCCAGAAAGTCTCAGAAACCAAGACTTAACATCCCAGATCGAAAGATCACAAGGGAGCGATGCACAGTCTAGGGACTTCTTTTCCAAGGCTTAAGCATGTCTTTTCCATTCCTGCACCAACACTTAGATTAATCAGCCCTTGTTTGCTTCAGGTCAAGAATTCACAAGTATCTTGTGGCTCATTACCTAATTGACTCAAACAAGGAGTTTGGTGGGTAGGTTTGTCTTCCTCAGCTAGGAAGTAAGAACACAGATAGTCCTTGAATTCTGCCTGTTTGGTAGAATCAGCAGAAATTCCTCCCATTACCTTTTTTTTTTTTTTTCAGATTGAGGAGATTCTGAGACAAAAAAATGTATAGAGTTAATGTCAACATCCAGGCAGCATAAGTTAAGAGTTAGTGTGCTGCTTTTGTGATGTCACACAATCCATCCTATATTGTAACTCTTTTTCAAGCTTAATCCTAGACCCTGCCTTGAAGGGTGGGCAGTTGAAGGGATAGAGTGTCAAGCTTATTTTCCTCTAACGGCCGAAGCTGATAGTGGGTCCCTCAGTCAGCCCTATCGTTTGTTTGAATTGTTCTGATGCAAAACGTATTGAGGCAAAACAACTTTGATCTTTGTGTCCTATATTTTTGCTGATTTCATTTTAAGTTTTAATTGATAAGAGAAATGCAGGAACAGAGCAACAGGAGTGTCTTCCAAAGACTAGCTTTTGTTGCCACTCTTGGAGGATATCAGGTCTCACACGCTGGATTAAATCATGCCGGTGGTATGTCCGAACTTGTGAAATGGCATGGCATGGTAAAATGAGGTTTGGTGACTGTATTAATCACGATTCCAGCTAACAAAAAAAAAAAGAGAGCATATTCAAATGAGGGTAATCTTAGAAGGGCTTAAAAAGGGACTATTTCCCAAGGCAAGGGCAGAATGTAGGAAATCGTAAGTCAGGTGTCGTACCTTAGGCCTGTTACCACGACCAGACCCACGAGAGTAACGTGTATGATCCTAGCCTGGAAGGAAGAATTGTGTGGGGAAGGCCCACTGGGGTGGAGCGCTGAGCTCTGGTGAAGGGACACAGCTGGCCCTACATGAACCTGAAGGGAAGGAGGGAAAGACGTAAGGACCTCAACTCTCCTCACTCCCGCCTTTCCCTAGTGTGTGTTTCTGGGCTTCCCTGTTGGCACATTGATGTAATCATACAGGCTAGATGTGGGCTGGGTGGAAAAGAAAGGAGAATGGGTCTAAAGGGCAAACAAATATTTGACATAGGTCCAACGAGTTTGGGTTCAAATTCTGGGCCCACAGTTACCAACTATTCATCTTTGAACCAGATTTAGCTTCTCTGATACTCAGTTTTCTGCCTCTCAGAATTTCTGGGGGTGTTAAATGGATAATTAATTAGAAAAATGTCTGCTATATCATATGACACATGAATCTCTAGAAATGCTTATCGAATGTTTACTGAATGAAGAACTACCTGATTAATTAAAAATGAAAGATTGGTGAAAGCAGAGGCTAAGACGTATTGTTTTTGTTTTGTTTTGTGTTTTTACAAGTTATGCACCATAAATAAAATTTTTGATGTGTTTCCATCTGAAAACATACTTCCCTAAGGCAATCATGTAATCAATATTTTCTAGGCAATCTGCTCAGGGAAATATGCATAAAAAACAAATAATCATTACTGATAAAGTGTGACTATTGTGTTCTGAACAGTTAAAATGTTATGTTTACATGCCTTTGATGAGTCAAGATGGCTTTCCAATTTTCTAATTTTATGAACTAAAATACATAAAACTAAATCTCTCTTAAAGACCATAGAATTTTAGAATTGGAAATAGCCCATGGAAAATCATCTGTTCATTTTTTATTTTGCAGTAGAAAAAACTGAGGCCCAGAAGTGTAAACTCATCCAGGGCTAATAACCCAGATAGCAGCACAGGTACAGCTGGAGTCCGGCAGTCCCGGCCTTAGTCTAAGCCGTCTCCTTCTAGGTCTTGATTAATCACAGACTAAAGGGCAGAACTGACTAAAAGTCCCCCATCTTATAAATCAGCAGGAAGCTTGCCTAGAGGATAGAACAGCTTATGAATTTCAGTCACTATCTAGATTACAAGAGAAAGAAGCAAATTAAAACAAAGCATTAACGTTTCGCAATTTGTAAAAGAACCTCTTGCCATAAATGATCATCATTATTATACCATCCTCTCATGTGGATACAATTTGTCTGGAGGCTCTTGTAAATAAATTGTATATACTTCCAGAAAACTTGAAATGAGGCTCTGCGTCATTGGGAGAAGCAGCGGACAAATGCACCCACTTGAGATGAAGGATGACTCTGGTCCTTCAGTCCAAGAAAAATAAACTAGCTCTGTGTATTCACAGGAAGAAGCATCTCACTGAAGTTTTCCCTAGTGTGATAGGACGATTTTCTTTACTAATTCACAAGGATTTGAGTGAGAACAGACAAGGATCATGATTTAGAATATTATGTGAGGGGTTCTTTATTCTTAGAAAAGAGAATGTGAAAATTCTCAAGAAGACTGAATATCGGCATTTACCCTCCAGAAAAAGAGATTTTTCTTGAAGGCATATTATCCATCTTTCTCACTATGTCTCTTCTAAGAGGAACCACTCTTAAGGCTGTGGAAACATTCTGGGACTCTGAAGGGAAAAAAAAATTGTTTAGGGGACCAAGGCTAAAACCATGCTGGTCTCAGCCATGCCACATGGAGGGGCCATGGCGTAGCTCGTGAGATGCTTAGTTTCCTTAATTAGGACAAACCCCACTCACAAAACCTCTGGGAAGAAAAACCAATTTACGCTCTAGGGGATCAATCACAGCTTCAGACTTTCCAATTAACTTCCCTTTTTATTAGCCCTCATTGATAGCCTTTGAGGTATGTTTCAATTAGCATAAATTTAGAACTGTTACCGAAGGCAAGTTTGTGTGCTCGACACACCGTGAGGCCAAACAAACTGAAATGTTGTAGTCTGGAGCAGAGAAAGGTTTATTTCAGGGCCAAGCAAGGACAGGGTGGCTCATGCTCCAAGAAAACCCTGAACTCTCCCAAGGGTTTCAGCAAAGCATATTTAAAGGCCAGGGAAGGCAGGGGGTCGCAGGGTACCTGATAGGCTGTGCACAGTCCTCTGATTGGTTGATGTTGAGGTAGCTACTGACTCCCTAGGCGCCAGAAGGTCAGGGGGCCACGTGCTCATGATCATCAAAGTAGTTAATTTCTTCCCTTTGGTGGTGGTTTTCAGCATCTGAAAAACTCAGAAAATATACATGAGATACTATTATCTGAGTGCGTCAGAGAGGAGCTGCAGCAGAGGGTATGGAGTGGGGCGTCTGTTCCAGGAAGGCTCCACAGGGTCCTGCTTGGTTACAGAACCAACAAACTTCTAAACTTCTGAGCTTCTAAACTGCTATACACACCATCCAAAATGATTCCATGAACAAATCAATAAATACATATTATCATCCACTGCCCAAAATGATCATCTTCAGAGATCCTGTGCAGCATGGTGGCATGAACTTGGGGCTTGGTATACTTGGGCCTCTTTGCATCTCAGTTGCCTAAAGGGAAAATAGCATGACTTACTTCATATAAAGTTGTTACAACCCCCGGAGGTGCATTGTGAACGGACTCCAATAAAACAGGGCCTGACAAACGGTGTGGACTATGCATTTTAGATGATGTTGTGGTTATGGTTGCTTTTACGATCACATCATCATTTGGATTGTTTGTTAAGCCTGTGTTATGTTGTAGTCCTTGTTCTATGTCTCCTCCTGCAACCCTCACGGCAACCTTGAGCTTTATAGGTGTATCATTAGTTCCATTTTACAGCGGAGGAGATCAAAACTGAGAGAGCTTAGGACACTTAACTAAACACGCAGAGTAAAGGGCAGAACCACAGGTTCCGAATAAGCCCATCTGACCTCAAAACCCGTGCCCTTAAGCGCTGCACTGTATTTACTTAAAGCTGAGCTTTCGATACTTGTGAAATTTCTCCTAAATCCTGATCATCCTGCAGTACCATAAGCTTGAATGAAAGAATCGGGGCTTCTGCCGTTTTGTTGTGGACTAAGGTCTGGCTCTGTGTTTTTAAAATTGAACATGACTTTTACTGGTTATTCTTTGGACATAAGCAATGTATGCCTTTTGCTGGAAAATTAGAAATTGCTACTAACAAAAAGTAAAAATACGTATTCTCCCCACCAGGAGATAACCATGGTTAACTCCTTGGTTGCACGTTCTTCTATTATTCATGTTCTGAATTTCGTCTAATGATTTGTTCTTCATTGGTTATAAAATCTTTACAACTTACTAATAATATATCCATAGAATAGTAAGGGTAAAGACTGTTTTCTTTTCTATTATGAGTAAGACATTTTCTTTCTGTTAAATCTTTGAGTGGCACAAAGCCTAGACTGTGGTTTACCAGTGGGATTTAGCTCAGTATTTTTAATGACCAAAAGGTAAAATAGGGACACAAAAATGAAATGTAGGAACATTAGAAACTCTATAGGAAAAAAGAAAATCAGTGGTGGTTGGGAGTTCTTTGCTTCATTGGCTTAACTCTTAATGCTATTCCATTTTAATAAGCCAGTGATAATGGACATAATCTATGTTCTTTCTCCAGCCCAAGTCCCCATCCTGAATTCTTCGTGAAGTATGGGATTTTTCTTTTTACCAAAAGAAAAAAAATGATAATAAAAAGGCTCGCCCAACCTCAAGACATTTACAATTCACTCATTTGCCAGGGAATTTAAAGGAGGTGGTAAGAGTAAAAGATTGGTTTGTGTTACCTTAAATTTTAGGACTCCTGGAAAGGCTGCGTGAGTTGCAGATGAATTCTGCTCACAGATTTTAAAGACATCTATGGGCTGTGCCCCGGTGCCTAGTACCATTTCTATTGGAAAAAAACCAGAAAACAAAATAGATCAAATAAATCAAATGACCTGTAGGTAGAAAAGGGCTTGTACTTCCATTCTCATCTACTATTTTACTTCACTTTTGAATTTCATAAATTTTTCAATAAATCACCATTATTCTTCAGAGTGGGCTGTCTTTAATGAAATAGAAATCTAAGGTAGAGTGAAAAATGACAGGAGTGGAGGGCACAAAGGAAATAGAGTTTTCCAGATAAAATACAGAGTGATGTCTAAGAACGATAACTTCTTCAGTGGCAATTTTAATATTCCAGTTTAATCTAGGACTATTTTTCATGGAGTCAGAATAAAGAGGCCACATACAATGCCTTGATGCAACTCGGTTTATTTTTAAAATTTATATGAAACAATTTGGAATTCTGTTAGTTTTGTGTCTTTTAAAAAATCTATTAGATTGAGAAAGATCGAATAGTTAAGTAACCTGTTAAATGACCTTTAGTCACCTAAATCACAGATAATTGAATATCCCTTCCTTTTTAAAGATCTTTAGTGCCTGCTCACTCCACAGTCTTTATACTTTTATATGCTGATATAAGAAGGAGTAACTTTTGCAGAGGATTTGACGCTGAAAGTCAGAGAGAGTTATCTGAACACTTATTTCTAGACTCCTGTTTAGTTTCATTATAACTGTACTGCAGGGAGGCACAGCCAGTAGAGATGAACAACTATTCTGCATAATATGGACCAAGCCTCTTCATTATGGTATTAAAGGGGATTTGACTTAGATGCTCAGATATCTGCATTTAGAATCTCAGCATCAAAACCCTTTAAAGTCTCTGCACTTCCTTAATTACTGCATGCCCCAAAATACCCTTTCCTGTTTTTAGCAATATTTACTAGAGAGAGAGATTAAAAAAATAATTTGTATTTGATATTCCAGGGCTCTGGTGTGGATGAAAAATGCATTTGCCATTTAAGTCATTTGGAGAACAAGGGTAGACACATTTGATGAACAGAAGAGACCCCAAATTTACTTTTATATTTTCTCAGCCTTACTTATCTGACAGAATGTAGCTGAGATCTATTGTTCTGAGGACTGCTCTACCTCTGAGATCTTATGATGCAATGCTCATGCACGAAAGGTGCCTGTCCTGTAAGTGTCAGGGCACCAGCAAAGCCTGCGGCAGTGTGGAAATCCTCTCTCGGCCTGTCAGTCATTGGCGTGCTTTGTTGCTGTTGTTGTTGTTGTCAGTTTTGAAAATGGTTCTGCAAAAACAAACCTGCAAACTGGGACGCAGGGGGAAAAAGGGACGGAAAGTCGAGTAAGTGACAGCTGAGAGAGGCTTAATTTTTTTTCTTCTCTGCCAAGGAAGAATTACAGCCCTTGTCCCTTGGAATAGTGTGAACAAGGGATTCCTGCCCATTTGCAATTCACATTTTAAGCAGACCATATAAAATTCCCAGACCCATGAATACCGAGGTTCTGATTGTCTCCAATGATCAAATGTGCCACAGGCTATCAGAAACATCCAAATGGACTGCAGTTTAAAATCCTTCCTTTATCCAACTCCTTTGACCCCTGCTTGCCCGGCTTCGGTAGAGGGTGTGATGTTGCAGTGGTGTCATGTGTAATTGTGATGACATCCTCAGACACTGATAACTGTGTCTTTGGGTTAGAGCATAGTTACTGGATCTGAAATCAGTTTTGCATGTAAGTGTTACAATTTGGCTATCGTGTGTGGATATTTACTTTAGAAGTATTAATTTGAGATGTTTTGACATTCAATCAGGCAAAGAATGTCCGGGGAAGCCTGCCATATCCTGGTGGTGATCTTAGTTACTTCCCATAATCTCTCTGAACAATGAGTACAGTGAGTCCTGCTCTGTCGCTGTTTATTGGACATTTGTCATGTTTGTGTTGACCCGTCATCTTTTGTTTAGTCTTTCTATATTTGGGAAAATCCCCAAGTTGCGAGGATACTCTTGCTATGATAGAAGTCAGAACTAAAATTCCCAGCAGTCTCCCTCGTATCTAGGATACAACTGGGCTTCACAAGTCAAATGCACCAGGGAAACCTATGCTTCAGTTCTGAGTAATGGGAAGAAACAGTTTGGTGCTCAGTTGGGTTTAGCTGGTGGGGAGGCAGTTGAAGCATTGTTGTTGGAGAGAAAAAAACCAAAACACTACTTATTAAAAATACATGTAAATTATAAATGCACCTTGATTTTAAAAGTTCAAAATATGAAAAAAAAGTTAGCATTTTAGAATAAAGGAAATACAGTCGTTTGCACTGTACTGGGAATGTTGAATGGTTTTGATCCTTCTCTGGGACTGGTTCTGGTCTTAAAAAGAAGCCTGCCAACTCCAATCAGTTTTTAGTGGAATAGGTCATGAGGTGACTATTAAGGAGGGACTTCTCACCCGAGCCTTTAGTTTCTCTCTCAATTGTGTTGAATTAAGTTATGCATCCCTTTATTTGTCCAAAAATTTTGAGCTTAAAAGGCAAAGATACTAGATTAGTAACTTAGTTTGGGCTGCTGTAATAGAATACCGGGTAGCTTTATAAACAATAAAAATCTATTTCTATCAGTTTTGGAGCCTGGAAGTTCAGCCTCAAGGTCCTGGCAGATTTGATGTCTGATAAGGGCTGGATTCCTGACTTCATAAATGACCAACTTCTCCCTGTGTCCACACGGCAGAGGGAAGGAGCGAGGGAACGCTCTGGGGTCTCTTCCTGAAGAACACCAATCCTAGCCATGAGGGCTCTGCCTTCATGATCTAACCGCCTCCCAAAGGCTCCACCTCCAAATACCATCACATTGAAGACAAGGTTTCAACATGTGAATTTTGGGAGGAGATATTCAGTCTGTAGCAGTTAGCAGTGTCTTACTTGGAGACCTATGTTCCTTACATGCTTTCATTTATCTCAAGAAAACCCCCTCCTTTTAGACTTTTTCCAAGGGAAAAATCCAAATGTTTAATCTGTTCTTATATATAAAGTATTCCATTCTTTGATGAGTTTAGTCAGTAATATTCTGCATCCTGCTAGATGCCTGATGGAAGTAAACACCAGAATCCTGTCATTTGAGACGTTAAGGACAGCAAGTGTTCACATATCCTACATGCATGCTAAGAGATGTAATTCTCTTGGGAAAAAAAATCCTAATGGTAAAAGTTTGAGATAAAGTTAAGCTTTCTTCTTCATGATCAGATCAAATAATCTTTAAAATAAATTATTTAACCAAAATCTATGTAGGATGGCCCATTACTTTTAGATTGGTTTCTATGACTAAATGAGGGTATCAGGAAGGAGCGAATCATGATATCTCCCAACTGGGTGACTGGGTGGTTTCACAGTTGAGATCAGCAAGGAGCATCTAGTTAGAAATTTTACCCAAATGCACTTCTGTAAAATTTGCACAGAAGGGCCTTTGGAACAAGAATTATTATGGAAGGGACAGTCATTTCCCAGGTAAGTCAGAATTCCAGTCTCTCCTTCTAGATGGTTAACCTTGTCACTTGAATCATCCTGCAACAACCTAGAGGAAAAAACTTGATTTCTCAGGAATGATTGCAAGGATATCTCTGCCTTGTTGATGGTATGCGCAGGTAGATGCAAACAATAATGGTCCACACATAAAGACTTTGTTCTTTAGTTGCTGCACGTTTTACACATGTATAATTACCTCTTAATTAGCCCTAAGGGAGAGAGAGATGTTTAGGTATTGCTTAGATTAAAATGGTTTTTGTTTTTTCAGTATAATAATAATATAGCCATTGTATCCATGGTTTTTATATAGTATAGAATTAGAGTGGTTACTCACTGATTTGGAATTTTTAAAATATCTACAGGGAAAGTGAAACACTAACTGACCAGTACAAGCTTTTTCACACACACATGGACTGCCTCAAGTAGAAGTGAATGAAATTGATACAATGTTCAGGTTACTGGCCTCCTGGTTATAATTTAGTTTATTTGAATGAACATTTATTGAATAACTACTATATGTCAGGCCCAGTGCTGGTATAATAATGAATGACACATGGCATCTGCCCTTAAGGTCCTCACAGTCTTGTGTCTCGGAGACTCAGATGGATAAAAAGGAAAATACTTTGATTAGAAATGTGTATTAGCAGAGGGTTTTAAATATTTCTTAGGTCAGAATCTTCATAGTAAATTCAATAATGTAATATACACTTAGCTACTGTTCACTATTCTTAAATGCCCACAAATTACATATAAGGTGCTGTTCAAAGAAGCTATCCGATAGAAGTGAAATGCGTTATAGAGTCAGCCGTGCTTCTTACAACTAAATATTATCCTTTCTTTCAAACGCAAATTTAAAAGTTTATCATAATACCAACCTATGTTAATTAGTGATTTATAGTATCTCGTTTGACTTTTATAATCCTGCGAAATAAAGTTTATTAGCCAGAGGTTTTAGTTGCAAACCACAGAATTTATCCTGGATACTGTACCAGAACCACAGATGTATAGAACAGTATTAGAGAGAATCAGACTCAAGGCTATGTATGTTAGAACAACACCCAACGCTTATCTGTGGAACTGGCACAGTGAAGAGACGACCTTTGTTCCACTGTCCCAATGTGGATAAAGTGCCAGGAACTCAAGTTTACTGCCACTATTACAGTCATCAGCACCCATTCAACTTTTATGTTGGGAATTCAACTTGCAACCAAATTCACTGATGTGTTTCACAATCACTGGTGGCATATCATTGTAGAAGTAACACAAGTATACATCCTATTGACATTCTTCCTTTTGACTCAACCACTTGCTCCACCATCTACATTCTTGGCAACTCTGAGTTCTCCAATCAGTAGTCATCACTCCCAGATCGGGAGCTTTTACAGGGGAAGGGGCGTTATAATTGGCTGTTGGGAATATGCTGGCTGTTTTGGAGCCTCTTAACTTGTGGGAGAGCTGGTCCTAGGAAAAGAGCTGGGAGAGCCAGAGCTGTGTGAAGGACTGACACTTTTGTAGAGTAGGGTCTGCAAGCTGCTGGGTAAGAAGAGAGGAAAGGGAGTTGGAGGGACATCAAAAGGAAATTTTCTTAAGACTCTTGTTCTATAAACTCTTTAAAGACCTGACTGAAAAGACTTCAAATATGTATGTGTTTCCATGATTATTTTTGAATAGAATAGAATCAGTGAAATGATTTTGAATAGCTCTGCATGGTACAAGACATTTACCAAGGGAAGAAAAAAAGCGTGTGACTTTGTGCAAAGGAGAATTTGGGCGTTAAAATCATACCCCTCCAAAGCATACCACCCTTAAAAATTCTAAGAAGACAAGAAAAATATCAAATGTGTCTGTCATGAGCATATTTTTAGACAGATAAAATTTATGGTAAAAGTTTATATATAGCTGTTTGCATGCACTGGGGCTTATATAATCATTTGGAAATTTGTACTTATATGTGTATAATTTATACTTTGGGGGAAATTTAAACTACTTAACACTAATTTAAATGTTCCTTTTTCTAGCTTTGACTTAATAATATATTTTGGTCATAACTATAATTTATTTGATGTTGGTCCTGGGTCAGGGATACAATCCCTCCCTCCTTTACAGTGTTGTCCATATGGAGAAATGTGGCCCATCCGTGATGACTTAGTTTCTGGCAATTTCTAAAAGAATACTGTGATTAAAAATTACAAGTAGAATATTTGTGTAGTTCATTTTTAGCTTCCTGTAAGGGTGTCAGCCACATACCAGGTGACAAGTTCAATAAATGTTTTAAGGTATATTAAGCAAAAAAAAAAGTTTATAAGCAGCATGTATATTTACATGTGTGCAAAATGGAGGGGGATAAATACATATTAGTATTTGGTTTTTGTGTATATAAATTTTTTTTGGAAGGACACACAGACACCATAATGACAGTTACCCTGTTGGAAGGGACTGGTAGACAGAGGGCCAGGCTGAGAGAGCAGCTGTCACTGTGGACATTTTCATATTTTTTTGATTTTTGGACTTTGTGACTATATTATTTGTTCAGAATTAATTAAAGTAAAATAAAAACAATTAGGACTTTTTATGTTTTAAAAATGAATTATTACACTTATGAAATCTTTTTTCTTATGAACAACATAGCTGTATTTTCTTCTTTTTGATCCTCTTTCTTTTTCATATTGTTCTTTTCACCCAAGGCATTCTAAATAACATCTCCAACATCCTCCAGCATCTGGAACATAAATTACAAATAAATTTTACTGTAATTACTTTTTTGGTTGGCACTTCACTTGAAAACTATAAATTTGGGGATACTACCCATATGTCCAATTTTATAGTCTATAAATTTGATGGCTTTTTCAGAAACTAGAGCATTAATGGCCCAGAAAGGAAAAAAAATATTGAAAAGATTAAGAACTACATAAAAAAGGAATAACTAAGTACATGAGCCTCAAATGTAGACCTCAAGTTTTTATAAATGTTAGCCTTCTGGGAAGCTTTCTGAGTTGCTGGTTGGGAGACAGAGAAGATATGTCTGTGAAAATCATGAAGGCTTCTCAGGGTCCATATTGAAAACCACAGAACTGTATAATCTAAAGGTTCTTTCCAGCTCTCCCAGTCATTCCCCTGCAAGACAGACATAGAGAAGAAATAACACAGAATTCGAGATGAGTCCATTTAGAGCAAGTTGAAATAACTTGGAGTTTATTGGTATGGCTGTACTACATCAGTACATACTTTGACCTGCTCAGTTCTAACAAGAAAAATGGTATTAAATACAGCGAGGGCTAACTGTATAAACATAAGGAAAAAGCTCTTGGTGATAAAAGTGTTAATTAACAAGACAAATCTTCAACCCTGTAAATCTTTCAAAACAAAATCAAAAGTTCCCTAGGTGATTCAGGCATTTGCAGGATAAAATGTTCTTTTGGAGTCTTGGGTGAAGGTCTCCAGAGACCGTTTAAGAAATGTCACAGATAAATTATCACTTGGTGAAATAATTGTTTTTGACTTTGTTATGTAAATAATTCAATACTTAGGCAAGATTACTTGTTTAAAGTTTTATATTTTTACATTGTGTTCCCTAATGGTACATTTTTGGTAGATTTTGTTTAAAGCATCAACATTTTAATCACTATAGCTTTTCTTTTGGTGGTTATAGGAATGACTTATTTTATGTTTATTTTTAATGCAAATGAGAATGAATTTACAAAATTAGAAATCAACACATTTTAATTTGCATTACGTTTCATAATTTCCCTTGTAATCACCTCATTCTTTCACAGTATTGTATGTTTGTAAAGTATTTACTTGCCCTGATACTTTTATGACCCCTAACATATTGCCAGTATTCAGGGTAAAAATTAATCTTGTAAATTAATCAGCCCTAAAATTCTCAGATTTTTTCAAAAAGGCATAAAGTATATACTAGAACATGCTTTCTTAACTAACAATATCTTTAGCTTAAAATGGTTAAACAATCCAGATTGGCCAGAAATTGATTTTAGATTTGGGGGAAATTTTATTTCTCTAATCCATTGGTAATACAATTGGCTTCTATCTTAAACTACCCAGATGAGTATTGAATATTAACACAATTTAACTACCGGAAATCTGTTGCATTAGTGTGCTGACCCATATTTTGAAGTCTGAATATAATTTCACAGGCCCTCAATAACAGATTATTTTGCTGTATTGTTCTTTGGAATTCTCAGCTAGTTATAAGAATATTATTGTCCTTGAAGTAAGTTAATGATCAGAAATTTCCTAAGCCAGAGAGGATACTGAGGTATTAGCTTTCAGCCAGGCATTTAGCTTGAATGATTATAATATCATCAAGTCATCCTAGGCAAACACACACTAAGTTTTAAGATCTCCCATGAGGAGATGCCACAACTTGTTCAGACATTTGTTTCAGTGTTTATCAGCCTTCACTATGAAATGTATTCCACTTAAATATCTTAAGTTACATTTCAGGATTAGATTTCTTATATAGTGAAGTAAAGGAAGAGAACGAGTCATCTGCATTATATCCCCCAGCTTTTTTTGGAAAAATTTTAAGACTAAAGAAATTGGATACATATCCTTCATTAAATTGTAAACATTTACCACATTGGGCCCTTCCATCCCATCCATGTATGTATGTATGTGTGTGTGTATATATGTATGTATCTGTCTATCTAGTCTATCTATTCATCTCTGTCTGTATCTCATTCTAAGTTGCAACCATCACTGCGCTTCACCCTTAACCACATCTGCTTGTAAATCCTAAGAATAAGAATGTTCTCCTACATAACTACAATGCCAGTCTCACACCTAAAACTAACATTCAGTAACATTACCTTGTGTGCTATTCATGTTCAACTGGGGAAATGTCTTTTAAAGGTACTTTTAAAAATTCAAAATGCGATCATCAAAGTTCTTGTATTACATTTGGTTGTTATGTCATTTTAGTCTCTCAGTCCAAAATACTCTGCTGGCCTGTTTCTTGTTTGTTTTTAATGACATTATCTTTTTTTTTTGAAGAACGTAAACCTATTGTCTCGTAGAATGTCCTGCGTTCTGAATCCAAAGAAAGTTTCCTCCTGATCAGTAGTCTGGCATTTAATATGTAATCTGTGGGATGATGTGAGAGACTGTGTGAATATCTTGTTACCCGCAAACCTTTCACTTAATGGTTTTGGATTCTAATGATGATCCTTGTCTTTTTCAATTATGGTGAAAGAAATGGTATTTTTCTGCTTTAGTTCTAACTACATTTATCAGCTATACTTCTGTGTGCACATCATTACTATAGTTGAAGTTAAAGATAAAAATCAACCATTTCCCTCAGGGGGAATAACTCATCAGAGTGGTCAACTTAAGTTGATTGGCACAGTGGGTCAGTATGTGCTGCTGAAGAAGTCAAGGCCATGGCTTCAGTGACCATATGGGACCAATTACTAGGGCTCTGTTTCAAGGCCATGGGTATGATTTTCCTCTGCCAACTCAGGAATGTGTGCCAGAACCCACCTGAGAAACGGGGCATGTAATACGGCTAGATCTGTGCAAATCATTCTAACTCAAAACACAAATTCTACTAATGGCATATCATCTTTTTACATGAAAGATGACAATTATTACTATAAAAAGTCTATTTTTTTCAATTTCTTTCTTTAGGTTCTATTTTACAAATATTTAAAGATTTTTGTGACTTGCTTTTCTATTTCTGGCAGGGATTAAGGACTAGCTACCGTGAATAATACTTCTGCTGAAAATGATGTAAAATATATTCTTAAAAAGATTTGAAGATTCAAAAATTGCCTGTTGCCAGAAAATCTGTTCTCATAAAACCTCTAAAATCTAAAGACTATTTTCAAGAAAAAGCAAAAAATGATCACAGAAATAAAAGAAAAAAATGTTGAACAATTCAAACAAACATTCAATAAAATGATGACAATAGTGTCTAATAGTATGTTAATTGGGAAAGGAGGTGATCAATACTAATGTGTTTTAAAGTCCTTTTATTGTTCAATTGTATTTTAATGCTAGACTTTGTTAAGTTAAGCAAGCATGTTAAAATGCCAAGGGTAATCAATAGAAAGAGTATATCAATTCCAAGTCAATATGTGAGAAAAAATTACATTAAAGAAAAAAAGACACCAAAAGCTCAATAAAAAGTCAAGAAGACAGGAAAAAGGTAAGGGGACAAGTGAGACAAATAAAAAATAAAAAATATCATAGGAAGAAGTTCAAATATATCAATAATTATAATAAGTGTAAATGGACTTAACTCACCAGTTGAATGACAGAGATTGCAAATCAATAAATCATTCAGATAACTGTTACTTATAAAAGACACATCTAAAGCATACGGACACATAAAGATTGAAAGCAAAAGGGTGGAGAAAGCTTTATCAGGCAATTACTAATGAAGGAATCTGATGTGGCTGTAATAGTACCAGAGGAAAAAAAAAGAGATTTTAAAGAAAAAAAGTATAATGTATACAGAAAGTCACAATGCAATGAGAAAAGTTTGGTTTCATTAGGAAAATATGACAATTCTAAATAAGTGTGCAACTAATTAAGTAGCCTCAAAATATATGTGAACTGACAAACTCCCCACCATCATAGTGAGGAATTCCATACCTCTGTGCATTATTGAAGGAAAACAGACATAAAATAAGGAAACTTTTTATAAGATTAGAACAGACAAGTGCAAAGTTAATTTAATGGACTTCTACAGAATTCTGTATCCAACATTAGAAAATACACATGCTTCTCAAACTTTTATAGATGGAGCACTTATAAAAATTGATTATAATTATAATAAGGTAATGGAGCAAGTTTCCATCAAATTTCAAAGTTATTGTTCTGCCCAAAATCTCGGACCACAATGTAATTAAGTCAGAGCTGAAAAATAAAAGGCTAAATAAAAATTTTCTTAATATCTGTGAGTTAAAATAAATTTCTAAATTACTCAAAAATCAAGGAAAATCATAATGATCATAATGGATATTAAGGATAAATAGTAAGAACTGAAAGAAAATAAAAATGCTTCCTATAAAACATGGAAGGCAATACAAGTAATATTTTGAGAAAAATTTTAGCTTTAAATATTTATATTAGAGAAAAATAAGTGTTGAAAATTAATGAGCTAAGGATATGACTTAAGATATTAAAAGGATGAAAACAATCTAAAGAGGAAATAATGGAGACAACAGCAAAAAAATTAATGAACTAGAAAACAAAGACACAGTAGAGATAATAAGCAAGGAACTGAATTAAAAACAAGAAAAACATTTGGCAAAACTGAGAAAGGAGAAAAAAAGGAGAGAAGGCAGAAATAAATAGCATACTAAAATATTTTTAAAATAAATTAAAGGAATAGAATTGGAGAGGAAGAAATAATAATAATTGTACATTGATTAAAATTTTCAGTTAAAAAGCAACTATTTCAGATTATATAAAAAGTCAAGATACAGGATTTTTTTTACAAGATATACACCCAAAACATAAGGGCATGAAATGTTGGAAGTAAAAGGTTGACAAAGTCATATAGGAGGCTAATGCTAACAAAAAGAGTGACAAAGAAGCTATATTAATACTGTACCAAGTAAACTTTAAGATATAATGTTCAAATAATGTACTACAGAGACATAAAAAATTACTACATAATAAAGTGTCAAGTCACTAGCAAGTTGTAATAGTTCAAAACTTCTATGAACTTAAAGACACAAACATACATGACAAAACTACAAGTAGAATCTGTCAAATCCACTATCACTGTGGAATATTTTAACACATATCTTTCAATAATTGACAGACTGAATACGTTGATAAGCCCTCTTTGGAAAACCACTGATGTGATCTTGTAAATTTAAAGACCTGTGCTAACCTCATGACCCAGAGCTTTCACTTCTAGGCATGTGCCTGAGAGAAACTCTTGCACATGTGAACCAAGAATGTTTGTATCTGCAATGTTTGTAACTGCAAACATTTTAAGCAATTCAATTGTTCAACTGAATGGGCAGTTGCTGTATTCACATAGTAAAACAAAATGCAGAACTGATAATGAATTTCAGCTATATGAGTCAACCTGTATGAATAATAATTTTAAAGTAAACAGACAATTTGCAGAATTACTACACCATTTGTATAAAGTTCAAATAATGCAAACTAAATACTACATTGTCATGCTACAACCATATGTGATAAAACCACAAAGTATGGGATTAATAAACTCAAAATTCTTGGGAGCAAGGCTGCAGGGCTCACAGCAACTGGGAGATCACATGAAAGCATGCAGGAACATCAAATGACTGGCCATGTTTTATTTTTTAAGCTAGGGGCAGGTAGCAGCCTGAGTATTCCTGTGTATCCTGCCTACAAGTATTCTTTTGCACTTATTCAATAATCTGTGTAAATAATATGATTTAGAATAATGTAAATAAGATTGAACAAAGAGAAGTAGGACTTGCAGAGTTCTTATGATTTTGTTTGGGGAGGGTCTAGAAGTTACTGAGTAAAAAAGCAGATATACTAAGAAGATAATTTTTCTTTTTCCAAATGTAGGCCAGATTTAGAAAATGTTTAAGGAAAAACACTAAAATATCCGTGAGCCTCTGCATCATCTCCAAATTCTTTATGTCCTTTTATTTTGCAGTAAAAATTAGACCTGCCGTTATGGGTTTACCAGTACTAAATATATGTATTAATAATTTTATTTTTTCTTTCCTAATCTCACATTTCTTTCTTTCTTGTGTCATCCTGATCTTTGCAAATTATGCCCCTTAACAAATTTAGTAATCAGCCGTTGACCTCCTCACCCCACCCACACCCCCCAACTTGAGGGAATGGGGTGTGATGATTCAGCCAGTGCTTCCTCTGGGGCTGGGAAAACACTCTTATTTGTGGAAACACTCAGGTGCCCAGAACAGATGGAAGTTATATCCTGTAAGAGTCCAAGCAGTGAGTCTCAACTGGGATAGCTGATAAAAGGTTGGGTGGAAAATTTGGCCTGAGGCATGGAGTCAAAAAAGGGTGATATGTAAGTGTGTGGGGTGTGGGGGGCTGCAGAGGAACTGAGGTGCCCAGAAAGCTCAGAGTAAGAAGTAGTAAAACAAGGAAGTGGGAACTAACTCAGACAAATTTGGGGAACAAAGGCAAGTGGGATAAGTTTTAATGAGTTCCCTGTACTGTTCAGTGGGTGTGAGCTGGCTTCCTTCAACAAGAGTCAGGAAAGGATGCTCTGTCTTCCGATTTCATCTTTTAAAAAAAATATCTGTTTTAGGTAATTCCATCAAAGTCACTTGTTTCTTTTATTTATTGATTTAGATACACATAGTTTCTCATGCTTAATTCTTAATAGGACATTAAGCTTCATCAACAAAAGTGTCACTATTCAGAGGGTGGTCAGTGCTATGTAGATGGGTAATTTTGGCAGGCTGTAAATAAAATCCTCATCATCTGTGATCTTGTGAAGAGGAGAAAAATTAATTTAGTTTCAAAGGAACATTTTAATCATAAAGCAGTTAGTAAAATGTTACATTTGAATTAAAGAACAAAGACATTAGTTTGATTATTTTGGGATTGCCGGATAGTGGTCATTTCAGTTCCAGTCCCTATGTTGCTAATGTTTTCTCAATCACATGCTTATTGATTTCCAACGCTCAAGCCAAGAATAGATAATAAAACAGGCCACCTTTTAAAATGAGTAAATAAGATAAAGTAGACATGTTACTGAGTCCAAACTTGCTCTGCTTGCTGTATGACAGGCCAGTGAATCGGGAGATGAGGTGTTGGGGCAAGGAATAATGGCTTTGTCCAGAGAGCCAGCAGACTGAGAAGATGGCAGTTCTTCCTGGAGCACATTCTCACCCAAGTCAGAATTCAGGCTCCTTTTATACTAAAAAGGGGAGGAGGTGTGGTTGATTGTTGCAAACTTCTTGGTGTTGGAATCCTTTTTCTGGTGTGTGTATAGGTCAGTTAATGATTTTCCTGTAAACCTCTAACAAGACAAAGTTTATTTTCTGTTTTGCAAATTTTTATCTCTATCTTAATGGAAAAGTGTTACGCAGTTAAAGGTTAGAGCCTTGAGAATGGGCTAGCCTGTACGTTTCAAGCTATAAGCAACATTCTTTTACGAAAGATGCAGAACCAGCATGACTCAGCACAGGAAACAGAGCACAGGGTTAGAGCTAAAGCAACAGATCTAATATGGAGTCAGATTTGTTATTCCCTATTACATGCATACTTGTCCAACTCAGAGATGAGAATTACTTTGGTCACATTCTTTTCCCTGCAAAAAAGTCACAGGTGACCTTATAGTACCCAAGAAATTTTGGTCAGGTGATTCAAATCACAGAGTTTAAAGACTCTTGAAAATAAAAGCCTCACCCAAACAATTACTAAGTATTATTTAGGCTAACAGAAAAATAAGTTATGCCTGTTTTCTTCATTCCAAAGTTAAAATTCGAAGTTAAATGCCTATTGGATCAATACCAAGTTTAATAGCAATATTCTAACTGAATAAGAGTATGGGATGAGAATGGTGAAGGAAATGAATTGCTGCTGTCTAAAAATACTGTAAGACAGAATCTACCGCCTTTCCCTTCTAACTCTCCTCCTTCCTTTGATATTACATTAGGAGAGAGGACTATTAAAAAATGGAGGAAAGTGTTGTCTTAACAGCAAAAAACAGAAAACGGCCTGTTGTTGGATCGTCACCTGCAAGGTGGTTTGCACTCTTGTCAATATCAGCAGTCAGCTCTCATATGAAGAGTTTGTGAAGGCTCCGTTAGCTCTCAAGAGGTGTTGTCGGCAGCCTTAAGTGAGTAGGCCGTGGGGCCCAGGCCGAAGTTCACAACAGCTCGCACCTGGTGAGAGGTAAATGTACGCGTGCGCTAGTAGCGTGACTACGCATTATGAACAATACGCATGCGCCAATGGCATGAGTAAGCATTATGAACAATATGCATGTGTGGGCAGAATATATAAAAAGGACAAGTGTGCTGCACTGATGGCGTGCCATTTTGTTGTACTAGAATGAAGTGCTGTTTCGCTCCATGTCAGCTCCTCGTGCCTTCTTTGAGTTGGGGCAGCTCAACTCCTCGAATCCCTCTCCAGCCCTCCTCGGCTGACAGGTGTAAACATTGAGTATTGATTATTACAGAGGTCATTGTCACCTGATACTTGAGAGATAAGTCCTTATATTATATAGCCCTTTAATAATGTACCCCTACTTGTATGTAGAATAAAAATATGATTTCCCCTTGCAAGGATGCCCTTGCAACTATGTTAAACATGCTCCATCCATCTGTCCACAAAAGATTCAAAGATACGTTAAAAAAAAACCTTTTTTTTGGATGCACAGAAATCATGATTTAAACTTACTAGTAAAGTCAGCACAACAGTACCCCACCTTACTGCCTGTGGCAAAAGAAAAAGTTGTTTCATATCTTGGCTCTTGTGAGTAAAATGCATTTTTTTATAGAAGTGAGATAAACTTAATACTTTATATTTTTTTATTCGTTCTTTTTTTTGGGGGGGGGGGATTAGGTTTATTTATTTAATGGAGGTACTGGAGGTTGAACCCAGGACCTCGTGCATGCTAAGCACTTGCTCTACCACTGAGCTATCCGCTCCCCTCCTTTAAACTTATCAATATAATTTACATGGTCTCAGCTGGGATTTGGACTTTAAGTTCTTCTCAGGTAATTCTAATCAGTACCAGGGTTGAGAATCACTGTTTTAAATCAATGATGGTTTCCTGGAGGCTATTTGACTGCATTCTTGTCTCTCCCATGTGAGAAAGTAGAAAGCAGTGATTCTCTAAACTCAGGAAAGTGTAAAAAATCTCCACCTTTGAATCACCAGGGGAGCTTTACAAAAACCGTTGCCTGGGCTGCTGGGTAGAGAAGCACAAGCATAAATATAAGAATGAAAGACTAATAGATTTAATCCTTGATGTACCCTACTTTATATTATTTAAGTAAATCATCTTAAAACTAGTATTAGTTTGAACCATATGAAACTGTTGTTTATGTATGTGCATAAAAATTGTCAGACATCAATCTGATAATTAAAAATTAAAAATAAATTACTCATGTTGCATGTTCTAAATAATTGCAGTTTATTAGTACCAGTGCTAAGAAAAGCTGCTTCATTCACTTGTAAAATGAGAGACTGTCCTAGGTGAGGCTGATGAGGTTAATAATGATTTTGATAATGCTAATAGTTAATATCTTATAAGCGCTTGCCAAGTATTAGTCAATATGTTAAACACTCTACGTATATTCTTGCATTATTCTCACTCCTCTCTCCTCTTCACCAAAACCCCTATGATAGGTACCCATATTATTCCCATAGGTGACGGAACTGAGGCATAGAAAGATAAAAAGATTTACCCAAAGTTACAGTGATATTCCATGGTGGAGCTAGGATTTGGACTTGGACTGCAGAGTTTGTGTTTTTAACCTGTATAAGATGCTACCTCTTTGAGGGTCATGTAGGTTCTTTCCCAGTTTCATAGTTATAGTCTAGGTCACACAGAGTAATGGCTCTGTTTCCACCTGGGCCTGTGCAGATAGCTTGTCACTCTGCAATTCTACCTAATGTCTTTTTTTTTAAAGTATATAATGCATACTTTTTATTTTTATTATAGCTCACGCAGTCATGAGTTACATATTCCTTTTCTCTCTCTTTTTTCCCCTTTTCCAGCTTTATTATGTAGAATTATTACAGTTTGACTGCACATACACATTATATTGCATGTAAATACATACATACGGTATACTGCATAGCTTAACCTCGTGTCTTGATTGGTTGAATCTTACTTTATTCTCTGCTTTCATCAAGAATAGATTAAGTCAGTCAGATTTTTTTATTTTAATCACCAAGAATTGCTCAGGTTTTTTCCTCCTGTTTGGGTGATGCCAATGTACCTGACTTTGGATTAGGTAATGGACTAACCATGTCCATTCAAGATAGCTGTTCTCTTGCTCTCTGTACATCCCCTGCTTGACCAGTCCCTGCTTCACTCACATGACTATCCAATCCTCTTAATTATGGGGCTTAATTAGTCCCTGGTGACTGATGAGCCCACCTGACGTCAATTCCTGAAGGAGGCGGCTGCTGCCCGCCGCGTCAGGCGCTCTGGGGCCAGCCCCGGGGGCCTTCCACCCCTTTCAAGCCCCGTGACTGCCAGAACGCTGTGTTCACTCCTGTGAAGAAGGCGCCAGGGTTTCTCTCATTTACCTGCTTCTGGGACCAGCCAGTAGCTCTTGCATTTCTTCCCTGGCTGGGACCTCTGGTACCATCACTTGGTAAAGGGCTGACAACTGCAGTCCTTGTCTTTTTTTTTTTTTTCCCCCAGATTTCAAGGGGAATTTTTCAACTTTCCATCTCTGTGCCTGCTCAAGACCCCACCGGTCTCCAGGAGGGGTTGGTGGGGAAGGAAGCAATGGCTCTAGGATCGCTGACAGTCTGGTCAAAGGACTTCGTGACCTTTGAAGAAGCGGCGGTGGGTGCTTCCATGAGGAGGGGGCGTTGCTGAACTCTGCTCAGAAAATCCTGTAGGATCGTGGTGCTGGAGAACTGTCGGACCCTGGCCTCAGGGGTGGGGAGGAGGTCGTCTCTGCAGAAACCCAGTCTCAGCGCCCAGGCGGAGCGGGAAGGGCTAAAGATGGAGGGGAGAATTCTCCAAGACACCTTTGCAGACCAGAAGCCTCAACTTAAAACCAAAAAGACCACTGCAAAGCAGATTAAGTTTGGGGAAAACCATCTACTGGCAGGAAAAGCTGCAGACCTTTTTGTCGGGGAGAACCCTCGTGAGTGGAAAGAAAGCCAGAAAGCCTTTGGTTACCACTTAACCCTTAATCAACAGGCTCCATCTCAACCTCAAGAGAAACGCCAGGAATATAATCTACGTGGAAAAGCCGCCGGGAGGAATTCTGACTATATTATGTCCGAGAGAAATTACACAAACAAGAAATGTATTGAAGGGAGGAAATGTATTGAATGCAGGACAGCGCTCTGTTAGGATTCACGTGTGATGGAGCTCAGCTGGTAAGAAGCTCCCCACCTCTCCCTTTTTTTGGGTGGAGGGGGCAGAGCTCAAGGGGGGCAGGGGTGGGGGAGAGGGCTAGCGGACCCTGGCCATGAAATTGAAGTCCTGGAAAACCACCTACTCGGTAGCTGTGAGTGGCTGTGTGTCCCAGGGTGGGCTCCGCATGGGGCATTCCCCTGTGAATTTCTTGTCGAAGTTGCTCCCAGCTGTGCCTTGTGAAGTGTGGGCGTGAAGGGCAGATGCAGGTAGTCGGATTTCCCAGCACAGAGTCCTGGTGAAGGGATTTTTTTTTTTTTCTCGCATCCTCTACATTCCTCTTGCTGGACCCTGAGCTGGCGAGTGACCTCCTCATATCTGAGTTTGGAAAGATCACATTGTGGAAGATAAACTCATCTTCTTTACCTAACATTATGGTATTTTAAAAATAGATGTCATTATCATTATTATCTTCAAATGTTAGAACTAGAGAGGCCTTGGAGGTGTGGTCTAACACTATCTACAGGCTTTAAAAGAACCCAGATTGGGAAAAAGAGAAAGTTCTATATCAGTTCCCTGAATAGCTGGTGTCAGGGAATAAAATAGTATTGCTTGAAACAAAACTATGCGTTGCATCATGTTATACTTAAATTCAAAATGTTTTTTTAAGAATTGATAGAAGTTTGAGATTTCTTAGGTGTTGAGTAAGCCAGAAAAGGATTTTCGAGTTTTCAGGGGAATTTTAAGCAATTCAGGCATAGTTGTTAGGAAAATAGATTTTTGTCATAAAAGTTGTTATGATTAACTTCACAGATAAATCCACAGAAGTTTAATTTATAATATAGCTGAAGTTACCATCCTCTTGGTTGTTATTCAAACTAATTTAGGCAAAAAAGTGATAGTTGGTGGGGGGTGTGGATTGAATGGTTCACAGCCCTGCCAGGCTAGAGGCCATATGCATCTTGATCACTGTTGCACCTTCAATACCTAGCAAAGTGCTTGGCATGTAGTAGGTGCTTACTGAATATTTCCTGAATGAATGAACTATAGTTGGTTTAGTTCACATAGTTGGATTTTGTCTCTCTCACACACACCATTTTGAGGTGTCTAAATGATCCCTGAGAACCTATTATTACTTATATTTTCTATATCCTACTCTCAAGTCACCTGCATAGAGAGCTCCCTGGTATTTTAAGCCATACTGTTGCAACTTGACTTAAGAAAAGACCAGAATGAGAGGTAACTTTTAGCCCAGTTCTGCAGCTGTCAAAATGGCACTTCAGTAAGAAAGTATGCTTCTATGAAATAGATCCTTTTTGAGCATTTTCCTAAATCTTATATAAATATGAAAAGTTCTACCACACATACATTAAGGGAACTAATGTCAGAGAATAAGTTTTGTTTTTCTTCATGTGTGTTTCTCCTGTTTTTTGAACACCATAGGTTGAGAAGCTCTTCAGGCTTGCCTTCTGCAAATCGTTGGACAGAAACTTTAACTGCAGATATGGAGAAACTGTGCTGAGAACCCTGTGATTCTGATCATCCCCAACATGAAGAAATGCATTTGAAGGTAAGACCTTGGACACATTTTAGTCCTTCACTTGGGTCAGATAATGTTTGCTGAGCACCTGCTATGTGCTCCACACTGCTCTGGACATGGAGGGTACGGAGATGAATAAGACTTGGGCATTGTACCTGATTGGTAAAATCTAATTTTCTTGCTGGTTCAGATGTTGGAGGTAAATTTTCTTTTGAAAATTCATGTGAGAGGTGTAAGGTAAAGCCATGTTTTTCTGAGGTGTAATTCACACAAAACATTATGTTAATTTAAAGAATACAGTGTAATGATTTGATATCTTTGTAGGCTGCAGAATGATCACCATAATGCATCTAGTTAGCATCTAGTCTTCTTAATTATTCAGCCAGTGGGCATTAAAGCCAGTTCCATTGCACAGGTTTTCCCAGTTTGTCCTCTGTTGGTCAAACAGAAATCACCTGACTGGGTCTTCCCTCTACAGAGGAAAAGTGGTGACCCAGGGGGAGGCCTGACTTGCTTCAGGTCTCAAACGTGCTGCTGTTCTAGGATTTGGCTCCGCACACTTCAGGTGCCAACTAGATAATTGGATATTGACTAGATTAAGAAGGATAAAAGAAAGGGGACAGAGATCTCTCTTTTCCTTTGAAATTCAGGCTCAAACACTGGGCTAAACGACCCTTAAATTCCGTACAGCTGTTGGAAGTCCCCACTTCTGTAACCCATGGCATCCTTGTCTGCTGAGAGTAAGCAGCATCAGAGGAGCCACCCTATCCTTGTGGTGGAGTTGCTGCCAACGTTAGGCTTTACCAATAGGCATCTAACTGGGTGTCAGTGGAGCCCTGAAAAGTCTGCTTTTTCCCTGTATGTCTTCAGGTGGGCCCATGTCAAGATCATCTGTTAAGGAAGCTCTGCAGTTGCAACATTTTCAATGACTAGTTTTCCTGAGCTTCGGAACTGTAGCAGGAAAGGATGGGTTGCCTGGAAGGAGGTTAATATGGTTCCCTCACTGGAGTGGTTTGGGTATGTTACAGGAGCAATTTCTGTATGGGGTGATGGCTAGGCTAGAGTCATCAAAGTTCAGTGTAATATCTAAGTCAGCAATTCTATTGCAGTTATCATTCAGGAGGTAAAAGCAGATAATGCCCATTCCTTAAAGGCTTTTGTTTTAAAGGCTTTTGTTTTAACCAGGCTTGAATCTGCTAGGATTTTTATAACTGGCCTAGAAGAGGTCCATCCCTGGACTGGAGGGTGGTGCAATGAGGGGACCATCATAACATTTGAAAAATATTTTTCTTGTACCCCCCGCGCTGCAGCAATGACCTCAATCACTTGTTTTCTCCTTCTTGAGTTAGTGGCTTGATGGCTTGCTTAAGTGTTGTTTACATGTAGCTGGTTAGAAATGCAGACTTTGTTTCAACAAAGAAAAAAATAGAGGGCTTGAAAATAGTTTCCTGTTTCTATTACAAATTTAAAGTTAAAAATTGTAAGCTGTTAAGTGGTGCTGAATTTTGCTGTTTTGCTGAAAATATGGTCAAACTGGGAAAAGATGCCTTACTCATCACCTTTCTTTCCTTATGTTCTCTCAGGGTTGCCAGCATAGTGGGTTATCAGAATCTTCATTGTGTCTTGAACTGTATACAAACAAATCCTCATTTCCTCAGGTGATTTTAGAGGGCAAATAACTGAGTTTCTAGCCAAAATCCAAAGGGTAAATAATTGAAAATTAACAAGAAAAGGGGTGGAGCAGATGTTTCATGTAGCCATCTTATGAGACCTACTTAACTAAAGCACTTATAGAACATATTTGAATGATATTGTGTCATGTAATTAAAATGCCATCCGGAAACTGCTCCATTTGATTAACAGCTATAAATTCATATGCACAGCGTTTATCAAAATGTTATGTGCTAGCTTTTCCACATGTATTACTTATAGTCAATATAACACTCAGAGATGGGATCAAATTTCCATATCTTGCTGATAAAGCAACCGAGGCTGAGAGAGGTAATGAGCCTAACTTTTCATAGCCGGAGCCAGGAGCTAACTCCAGGTCTGCCTTCACTACAAAACCCATGCTTTTTTCAGGGCATCAGAACAAACTATTTTTGGGTAAGCATGAGTCCCTTCACCTCAAATGCACGCCATGATTTTCTAAGAATATGGGCTCCCTGAAAAGTCCCTTGAGGATATGACTATGTGGGATGGTGACATGATGGGAAAGACAGAAAAGTCCTAGCACAAGGTTCGTTCTGTTCTAAATATTCCAGATGAGGGGTGGGTGTGGGACAGTCTGATGCTTTTAACTTACTTTCTTGCCTCTTAAAAAACATCATAGATTTTGCAGACAAAACAAAGTACCCTGAACAAAGTTAAGTATAATGGTTCATTTTATGGTGTTAAAATCCTATTCAAACATTTTATGATGTGCTTTGTTTATTGTGGTTTATTCTGCTAAATGAGTTTCTTGCCAGTCTGTTTCTTAGCTGCCTTGTGAGTAACAGGATTTAAGATTTTGTTTTCCAAATTGTACATTTGGCCCATTGGTAGTGGTGGTCATGGTGATGAAGAGCTCCTGATGAACTGTGTGTATGTGCTTGTGCACTGGGGGCATGGTAAGGCTGCAGCATTTCTCTTAAACTCTTAAAAGGCTTGGGACTACATATAAATAGTTTATGACTACTAGTATAATGTGAGAGGTATTGAAAAGAAAATGCATGGAAAATTTTCTCCTTTTTAAAATCTAGGCTACAGTACTTAAGAAGATTTGTTATTAATCTTTCTCCTATAATGGGAGTTGTGGGTGGCTGTGGGCCAGAAAGATTGGCACAGTGGTATACACGCAGTTGAACATTGGTTGATTCACAAGCCAGGAAAGGCATGGGAAGAGGACTGCATACCCTGGAGCAGAGCTCCTTGGGGTTAGTTCCAAGTTCCTGATAAAACTAGAAGCCAAAAGATCTTTGACCCTTGACCAATCATGAGTTTGATTTCTATCTCATAAAGACCTTACTATGAGGCTCCTAGGGACAAGGGTATAATGAAGACCCACGTCTAAGATAAGCCTTTAATACTTACACAGTTTTTGGCAGAGCTCAGCCTCCCTGATACAACTCTGGCCTAGTGGGAGCCAATCCTAAGTGAGCCTGGCCTGGAGACTTAGTAGTGCTAAGTTTAAACTTCATGCTAATTTAAGTAGGATCAGGAAAGAAGATTTTGTTTTCTTATCAGGGTCATTTCTGGAACCTAGAGACCTAATACGGTATTTCAGAATGTTTTCAAAAGAGTACCCTTTGAAAGTGCAAATACGGCCCTTAGACTGGCCTTTCCAACATTTTTATGAGGAAGGCTTTCCTTTTCTCAAATCTTGTGTCGCTGAGAGTAGGGGAAGCAGGTACAGAAGATTAAGATAGGAAGGACTGTTACCTGGGAGTCAGGTTACCTGGCAAGAGTCCCCCTGGTTGGGCCCCCCTCCTTGCTTTCAAGCCTTGAGGATGGATTTGGAGGAGAAAAAGCACGACATTGGAAACTGGTTAGGAAAACAGATTGGGAGGCCTTTGAGGTCTACAGCCAGGTTCTAACCAATGGGTCAGATGCTGTTAAATTAAACCATTGATACGAATTGGTGAATCTCTGAGTGGCCATTTAATGAACAGAACATGAACAGAAGCTGCAGGCTAGAACTCAGTCTTTGCTGGACGCTAAGGCAGGGTTCCTTTCCAGGCTCATGTGACCTTGAGCACTTGTCTTGGAACACTTGACTAATTTCCAAAGGTCAAATTTATAAAACAAAGCTTGCTATTTGAGTTCATGTAACTAGCCTCAACTTGGCAAGGTGCAAATCTGAAATTTTACTTTGCTCTAATCGTTGTCCTCAACTCTTGATTTTCACTTTGTTTTCTTGCTAAGTAGTATCCCAAATAACATTGGATGGAATCTGAATTCTCTCTGTCACTTCTAGCTTAAAAGAAATCCATCCAGTTTAAAATTCTAATCTCCTATGTAACTTAAATCTTGTATCTCTGACCGCTTGAAGTGGGAAGCGTCTGAGACCCTTTGTCATTTTCCTCCATTCTGTTTAAAATGTGGCCTGCTCTATGCCTGTATAATATCAGTTTGGGGTCTTAGGTGCTAATTCAGGAGCAACAGAAAATGTCCCACTTAACTTTCTGTTATGCTGTCTTTTCTTCCTACACAATTTTGCCTATCATTGATTTCTTTTTCCCCAAAACTGACCCTGTCACCAAGCAGAGAATGAAAGGACATAACTGAAGCATAGCTGGTAATAGAGGACCATATAACTTACAATCCAAAAGGCAACACTTTTCAGGGTGAGAGGGATCCAGTAGGTAAAACAGGACATCAGGACAATGCATGTTAACAGGGAATGCCCTTGGAAAACTGGGATAGATGTTCACAGTAGCTCTTGACCCTTTGAACATGTTGGTTCTTTCTGGCATGCCTGTACCTAGGTGTGCAGGTATGAAGATAAGGAATAGCAGGTATGTCTTGGTCTCCAGAGGAGGCAGACTGTGCAGTTGTTAATGTCTGGTGAAGGTCATGCTCTATGGAGTATCTAAGTCTCCCTAAGAGGTTAATAACAGGATAAAGTGATATAGTTAAAGCATACATCACTTACATGAACTCAGTTCTACAAACACTTTTGATATACTTTTGTTGCCAAGCTCTTTGGATTATAAAGATGGATTATGATGGATCCTGCCCTTAAGAGTTTATGATCTGATGTTGGAGAAAAATGTGAACAAATACCTACAGCACAGGAGGAGTGTCTTACAGAAAGGAACAAGGCAGACTTTCTGTCTCAACTCTGGTAAAAGGCAGGTTCTTTTAAAAGAGGGTATTTTTGTAGTATCTTATATAATTTGGTGATTTCTTTTAGATGTTAATCAAAATAATAGAACAGGAAGTGATCACATAATGGGATGATGTTTCAAAAACAGTGCTACTATGAAGATTTATATTTCAAATTATTTGTATAAACAGGGATCAGCAATCTTGCTTGGAATCATTTTTGTGTGTCGCAATAGTAAATTTGGATAATGCATAAAGATTATCCCTGGAGAGAGAAATGAATACAAAAGAAACACAATGTAACATTGTTCAGTTAACCAACATGCAGAAAAAGTAATTTTCTCATCATTTTCTCAAAGCATTAAACAAATTTTTAAAAAAACCTTTCTTTCTTTAATCTGAACTCAGTAGAAACTTGCAAAAGCATCAGGAAATGTATTCTATAGTAGGTTGATGTAATATTAAAAAAACCTATCAAAATCAAAAATAATAGCAGTTCATTATACCTTTAAAAGATAAGATTCATTAGGAACTTTGCAAAATTTCAGGCTGGTTTTCTTTTCTTTTTTCATTGTGTTAGTTTCAGGTTTATGGCAAAGTGATTCAGTTGTTTTATATATATATGCATATATAAATAAATATATAAATAAATAATTTTCCATTGTAGGTTATTACAAGATACTGAATACAGTATCTTGTGCTATACAATAGGTCCTTGTTACTTATCTATTTTATGTATAGTAGTTTGTTAATCCCATACCCCTAATTTATCTTCCTCCCCCTTTCCCCTTTGGTAATCATAAGTTTTCTATGTCTGTAAATCTGTTTTTAATATATAGATTCACTTGTATTATTTTTTTAGATTCTACATGTAAGTGATACCAATAGTATTTATCTTTTTCTGACTTAATTCACTAAGTGTAATATTCTCTAGGTCTGTCCATGTTGCTGCACGTGGCATTATTTCATTCTTTTTATGGCTGAGTAACATTCCATTGTGTCCATACCACATCTTCTTAAGCCAGTTGTCTGTTGATGGGCACTTGGGTTGTCTCCATGTCTTGGTTATCGTAAATAATGCTATGAATGTTGGGGTGCATGTATCTTTTCAAATTCGTTTTCATCTTTTCTGGATATATGCCCAGGAGTGGGATTGCTGGATCATATGGTAGATCCAGTTTTAGTCATTTAAGGAAACTCCATACTGTTTTCCATAGTGGCTGCACCAATTTATATTCCCACCAGCAGTATAGGAGGGTTCCGTTTTCTCTGCATCCTCTCCAGCATTTATTATTTGTTGACTTTTTGATGATAGTCAAGCTGGTTTTCTTAGTTGGTTAATGCTCAAGAACATTTTGGGCAAGACCGAGAGAGCAATTTTTAAATAAAATCTTGGTTGCATAAGCAGGACAAGCAGCAGCTATACCCAGACATTAGGCTTGGAAACAAATGGTTTTTGATTTTGATGGGAAGTGCATGAGAAGCTGGAAACCAGTAGTTACTATGAACTGGTAAGTCATTGTCAAATATGTAGAACAAATGTGTTATTTCACAATAAATGTACTTGAACAGTAATGCCTCTATGTACAAATATTATTGTAACCAATTTATGCATGTAATTTTTTTTCTTTATGGTAGAAATTAGAGCTTCCATTTGTATAGTGTTATATATTTTTCAGACCAATGTTTTGTATACCTCATTTACTTATTCAAATAGTCAGGAACTTGAAACTAGTTTCTAATCTAGTTTCTTCCTATATATTATAAGCTGAACATCTTAGTATAAGTCACTTTATCTTTCTGTCACTCCCTTTCCAAGACCGATTATGCTTGTCTTAGTTAAACTCTTTGCAAAGCATTTCACAAGCATTTTCCCATTTAAATATCTGTAGACTGTGTCAACATAATAATTTTTCCCATGGAAAACTGAGGCAAAGGGAGGTTAAGGCACTGCCTAAAGCTACCCAGTTATAAAGGGCAAGAGCACAGAAGGCAGGTCTTGTGGTTCTATGCATTGTCAGATTCCTCCTCCATGGCACTTCCAATCTATGGAGGCCAGGAAGAGAGATTATTGAAGAAATCCCTATAATAAACAATAGTGTTCTATATCCCTATGCAGTAAACAGTGTATGAGTTGTTTTTATATACACTAAGGCGTCTAATCTTTCCAATAATAGGCAGAGATGATGAACATTGTTTTATAGATATGGAAATTAAACTCCTAGAACTGAAGTGACTTGTCCAAATTGGCACAGAAAGTGAGTGATACAAAGGGAAATTGAATTCCATGTTTCCAATTCCTGGACCGTTACAAATTACTCTTCATCACAAGTCAGTTGTCTCTTTGATTCAATCTTGGGTCTCAGCTTCCTCTTCTTAGAAGTGGGCTGCTTGCTGATGCTCACGGTAGTGATGGCGTATGGAGAAACTGTTCCCAGTTCTAATTCTTACTATTTTCTCCCCTCTCAGCGTTTCACCATCTTTCATTAAATTTAGTTCCTGTTCCTTGAAAATTTTGGATAGGAAAAACATTTTTTAAAATTTAGATTAGAGAATGCCTTGGGCATTGTTGATGAAATTTAGTCTACCCAGTAAGCTCAAGCAAACCATTCCTAAAGAACTGGATCTTTATTCAGTTAACATACCTCTAGTGACATTTAGCTCGAATTGTTGCTTTCTGTAAGGTGCATATGTTTACAGTATGCAACAGGAGTTTTTCTTTTTCCTGTTGAACAGAGATTATAAGGTATCATATTCCATCACAATGTGCTCCAGAATTAAAATACACAGAGCCATCTCCCCATGCCAGGTACAGTGCTAAGAATTTGGGAGGAAATAAAGAAGAGTAAGGCAAGGTCCCTGTCTTTGGGGCTTAGGGAGAGACACAGGAACATGGTAGCATTACTGTGCAAGTGTTGGAGTGGACTTAACATGAAAAGCCAGAGACAGAGGAGAAGGTGCTAAGGGAGCAGGACTGGGAAGTTAAGCAGAAACTGGATAAACAGAAACAAGGGAGAGAACATCAGGACTAAGACAACCCTAAACATAGATATGTTCCGAAAACAATTATATCAGTACAGCCAGGGGATAATGATTGTATATTTGGAATTCAAAAATTACTTCTTGTGGAAAAACATTAAATTTTGTATTTGCATTGCAGTTTTCCTGTGTATTTTTAGTGGACATTATTTCAGTTGCAAAAGTTCTGTGTTCATCAAATCAGCATTCTTACATTTCAGAAGAATTTAAAGAGACAAAAACACCTCCCTCTTCTGTAGACACACACACACACACACACACACTACCTCTTCCCATGGACTGTGTGTTATATATCTTTCTGAACTTGTCTTCAATATGCATGCAAATATATGGCTATCTTCTTACCTTCATTATCTTTAAAAGTATTCATAGAAAAATTGGTTTCATGTTAGGAAACTTCTGTTGAGTTTTCCTAATATTTACCAGCTACAAATTCTGAAGCTGACATTAGGAATCATTTACTTCAACCTTGTCACTTTGTCATGGCAGACCCTGAGGTCCTGAGGGATTAAACATTGATGCAGGTCAACCATGTGGTTAGTGACACACTCCCTGTCTCTTGCCGACCAGGACCATGCTTTGATAGTTTTCTTCAGTTCATGGACTCAGGCTGTCTTGATCAACTATCAAAACAAAACCCCAAACACTCTATATAAAGTCTTTTAGATGCTAAGATTTTTCAAACATGCAGATAATGAAAGCAAGGTACTGGTGTTCTTGAATGTATGCCTATTCCCTAAATTCTATTTTTTTCAAAACTCTATTGTGTGCAGACTGGCACAAGTCTCTCTGAAATGTAACGGTTTCTATAAATGCTCCTATGTTTTTTCCAACTGTGAACTTGTTTTTATTTATTGGGATACAGGGGATGGGAAATATTATGCAGGAAATGTCCTCGTAGTCTTGCTGGGATAGCTTCCGGAAATGCTTCTATTTTTAAGACATACTAATATAAAGAAAGCATTCGCTGGTTTGGTGACAGATTATTCCCAATAGAAATAGGGAAGGGGTAGATAATGTGTATGTTGAGTAATTAGGGCATTGATGACTCAGTAAAACTGATCACTGGAGTGAATTCCTCTCAGTAACTTTCCTCAGATTTACCCTTTATAAGAGTAATATGCCCAAGAAGCAATTTGGCCTGTTACGCATTAATTCTGTGTTCATTTTGAATAACAAGTAATTCTTCTTAAAATGGCCTTCTCAGGTGAGACATTTGTGGCTGAAAGAACATGATTAGCAATTTTTTTTTCCCTGCGGGAAAAATAAGATGTGCATATATTGAAGTTAACTGAAGTAATCTCTTGAACATCTGTCCTGCCTCAGGGGCAAATAGCACAACTAAATTTCTTCTTTTTATGCGGCTTTAAAAAAAAAACCCCACAGAGCCCAGAATAATGGATTTCTTTAACCGAAAGGAAAACAATTTCTATGAGCATAAAATGCCAAGGTGGATTGTGGAGAAAGGGTAGAATGGCCCCACCTCAGCATCAGCACCTTCTCAGGCTCAGTCTCGTCTTTGGGATGTGGCTTTCTGTCTTAAGCTCGTCGTGAATTCATTCCATTTCTTGACTGAAAAGAAGCAGCTTATTCTCAGGGCAGCAGTCATGACCTTCACAGCAAGTGAAGCTTCATCTTGGCTGTTTATTCCCTTTAAAAATCCAGTGTGTTCATTGCTCAGAAAAGAAACCCGTCATCTGAGGAAACTGTGGGTCCCGATGAGCGCCCAGGCTCCATTAACAAGTAAACAATAATGAAAGCCCTTTAAAGAGCAGCAGAGGTCCAAGGTGCCACCAAATGACAAATGGTTACTTCTTCCAACAGGTCTTTTCTGTATCTAAAGGAGCATTTCTATGTAGACTAGGTTACGGAAACCAGTGTAGAGGTGCTTTTTCTCCATGTTTATAGTTTATATTTTTGAGCTATCAATGAAGAGCTCTGATATGCTTTAAAGGTAGTACAGCAACACCTACATGGTCCCAAAATAGGGTTCCATATTGATTTTCGTGTAACTTTTTATACCCTGAGGTTTGTTTTGATTCCCAGTTACTTTAAATTGTCTGAATATTTTCTTTGAAAAGTATACAGTTTACACACTTGGATTATCTTATGTGTTAAAATGCCATTAAGTGCAAGCTTTCTGGGAAAAAAAAAACCCTGCCAACCTATAAAATATTTATCATTCTGAGAAGTGTCAAAAAGGATGTATTTGGTGGCTGTGAGCCTGAGAAAGTACAGCATTTTGCCTGTGTAATATCTCATGCTTCATTTTTATTACAATGACTTGCCTGTAGCGTGGTTCCATTTCAATTAATCGTTATTTCTTTTTAGAACTTGCACCTATGCTAATTGTTATGGCTAATTAGTCTTAGAGCAAAAGCAGGCAAACCAACAGAAGACATGCCTTTTCAAAGAAAAGCTTTCTGACAGTATATGTTACTGTACAGTGATGTAGTTGACAAGTAAAACTGGCAAACACTGAGTGCTTGGTCTAGAAGTGTCATGTATATCATACGTGTATATCATACATTTTGTATGTCAGACAGGACAGGTTTTTATTCTTCAGCGTTTAATATTGTTAGAAAATACCCGTATCAGATGAGTTAATGTTCAAAACAACTCATTTTAGTGAGAGCTAAGAAATAAGTAATATAATTTAATAAGTAGAAGTTGTTGTACATAAACAGTATTTGCTGGCTAGGTTCATCCCCGGAAGAGGTCTTTCTTGGATGGAAGAGGATCTCTTGCCTTTACATTCTATCATAAGAGGAGAAAAATCTCTATGAATAATCAATTCCATGTAGGCACGCTGGAGTCATTGTGATGGCAGCCTTACAAACTGGATTGGGCTGGTTTGAAGCTTGACCCTGAGTTGCTGTGTGTGCATGAAAGCTTGTCTTCCAGGGTACATTTAGGAGGGAAAGTTAATAGGAAATCTCCCAAACCAGTGGATTCCCAGACCCAGAGAGTACAACCCATAAGAGCATCGGCTCAGTGGCCTGGGTTGCAGGTGCTCTCAGGGGACAGCTCTGCTATTGCAATGATTTCTCCGCTACCACCAGTTACTCTGCTGAGTACCAGCTCTATGCCAGGCATTGCAAGTGTGTCATCCCTTTACATCCTTAAAGAGTCTGTTTTGAAAAAGAAAACAAAACAAAAACTGAGCCTCAGACAGGTTGTGATTCTCCTAAGGCCACAAACCTCATAAAGGAGCAGAAAACTAAAGTCCTGTTTGCACCGTTTATCATCTCATCCCACAGTGGGTATTGCAGGCTTATTTAGTTGGAAGAGGGGAAATGGGACATTAGTAAGAAATTTTTTTTCCATAGCAAGGGCCAGGAAACCTTTTACTGTGTTTCCTGAAGTGTTTTTCCTCCAGAACGAATCTGTTAAAGAATTCTACTTCAACAACGATGATACATGTGACTCACTTTAATGAAAGAAACGTAATAGGAAGTGGGTTTTCTTCTTTTAAACTCAGGTGTTCTAATAGCTGAGTTTTCTAAAAGCAATTGTTATGCTAGTCTAAAAAAAGAATGACTCGTGTAAACAGTGCTTTTTCTGAAAAAGGTCATTATAAACGGAGTACAAAATCACATGGAATATGTCTATAGGGAACCTTTTGTGTGTGTGTGTGTGTTTAGCCTGAAAAGGCTTCTTGCAAAGATAAGTGATATCTGAAGTGACATGTTCTAGGTCTGTTCTCAGAGCTACCACATGAAACTGTTGTGGGAACTGGGTTTCTTACCAGGGTTTAATGCGGTTTGGTGCCAGGCACATTTGGAACAGGTCTGCTCTGTGGCAGTTTCAGAGAAGGCGTCCTTGGTGTTCTGTTTCCTCAGGCTGACGTTCTTGACCACAAGGTGTTCACTTTTGGCATAATGTGCTAGTCTGGCAGGCTTCCCGCAAAGACCAGTCGTTTAACACAGACTCAGCGTATTCTCAGTGCCTCTGCCTACAGCGTAATATTCTTGTGAGCCTTTAATAAGGTGCCATTCACTTTCAGCCATATGAAACCTAACCTCCCAGTGGAAGAAGATTAATAGGGAACAGGACATCACAAAGGATTCTGGGAGCTGTGGGGGATACTCTGTTCTCATCGTTTGGGTAAAAATGTACAAGGACAGATAACTGGACTCAGAAGCTTTGGGATATGAATTAAGCATCAATTTAATATGAGAATAATTTACTTTCTATGGAATATGGTGCATTTAGAAGTTCAAGATCCTACTTGAGTGGCTCTAGAGGAGTGATGTGGCGTGGTCAGGTGGATTGCTCCTGCCCACATCTACCCCCAACACTGTCCACGCAGGGTAAGTTCCTTAGAATCAGGGAGCGTATCTTGTTCTCAAATGTAGCTCTCCGTTTTTTAGTGCAGTGCCTGGCATATTCTGGGAACTAAAGAGGTATTTGTTGAAAGAATAATAGAACCCTAGTTTAGAATTTAGACCCTTGAATGATAAAAACACAATATTCTCACTTGCCGAACTGCTTCGTCTCTTAGTCTCTTATAGATGGATGCTAACTATCTTATAAATGGTTGTTTAATGGAATATTTGGGTATTGCTTAGTCTTAGCACTATGTGTATATTTTTAACCTCACGTCCTTCTTTGGAAGACTTTTTTTCAGCGCTGGATTTTTGTTTTTATTGAAGTATAGTCAATCCACAATGTGTTAATTTCCAGTGTACAGTATAGTGATTCAATCATATAAATATTCCTTTTCATATTCTCTTTCATTATAGGCCATGACAAGGCATTGAATGTAGTTCCCTGTGCTATACAGTAGAGCCTTGTTGTTCATCTATTTTATATATAGTAGTTAGCATCTACAAATCCTGAGCTTCCAGTTTATCCCTCCCTACCCTCTATCTCTGCTGGTAACTGTAAGTTTGTTTTCTATGTCTGTGAGTCTATCTCTGGTTTGTAAATAAGCTCATTTATGTCCTTCTTCTCTTTTTTTAAGATTCCACATATAAGTGATATCATACAGTATTTTTCTTTCTCTTTCTGGCTCACTTCACTTAGTATGACGATCTCCAGGTCCATCCATGTTCCTGCAAATGGCATTATTTTATCCTTTTCTATGGTTGAGTATTATTCCATTGTATAGATGTACCACAACTTCTTTATCCCGTCATCTGTTGATGGGCATTGAGGTTGCCTCCGTGTCTTGGCTATTGTAAATACTGCTGCTGTGAACATTGGGGTACAGGTGTCTTTTCAAATTAGTTTCCTCCAGGTATATATGAGGACTTTCTATGTGACTTTGAGGTATCCTGAGAGAGAAAAAAGCAGTACTGCTTAACTTCCATTTTGTTTTCCTCTTCTCCAGCAAGAAGGATTTTATACTGTAAAATGTAGAATAAACCTGACTAAGGGCCACTGAAGCCCAAAAGAGGCAGAGCAGTGGTAAGAAAGGACCCGTGGTTTTCAATGAGTTTTGGCCTGTACACACAACTGCACTGCATCTATAGGTAGTGAAACAGCATTTGATGTGACTGGGCAAATGCTTTCAGTGATTTTAGAATGATCACACAGCTGGAGCAGCGCTGGGAGATTAGAAATAGTGTCTTAGTTCTTGATCCTCTCCCCGAGATCAGGATGTGGGTGCAGGTGGGTGTTTGGGAAGTATCCCAGGAAACACAGAATAGGAGTGGGACAGTGAGCTGAAGGACAGAGGAGAGCCAGCAAAGATGTGTTGATTTGTGAATTATTACTGTTGGAAATTGTGCTCATGCCATCTTATGTCCTTTTGAGAGACTCCTTCTGAATTGTCTCACTGAAGGGGATTCAGCTGGGATTTATCCACCAAACTTCATCCCTCATTAGGATGCCCTGGGGCAGTAGCCTTCTGGCAAATTCTCCTCTGCTCCTGGGTCTAGCAGGCTTCTTTGGCAGAGAATGCCCTTTGGCAGATAGGAACAAAGTATGTGGTGACCTTCAGAGAAGGCTGAGGTGGGTAATGAGTGGGGTTCCGTTAATATCTGCTACAGACAGGTAAAAGTAATATTAAAAGTGGTGGATAAAAGGAAAATTCCAGAATATTTATACCAGTGAAATGGATATTAATTTCTAGGAAAAAGCTGCCTATTGTTTTTGAACTTTCAGAAAAAGCAATGGAACTAAACAATGCCAAATTAGCCTTATTAAAAAAAATTATCAGAGGTCTTAATTTCGAAGCTCATGGCGTCAACTTTTTTTTTTTCTATATCCTATAGACAAAAATGGATGAAAGTGCAGATGGGCAGATTCACAGATCAATGGTACCTAGCACATTGATGAATTATTTTTTGTCTCCTAGGTCAGTGTGTCTAGTCCTTTAAAGCTAATTCCTTTTATTTTGAAAAATATAAAAATATCTCATGCCCACACAGGAATTTTTGATATGTCCCTTTACTAAGGCAAACGCTCCCTCTGAGTCATGAATATTTTTGACCTAGATGGAGGTGTCTGGTGGCATGCCCCAAAACTGTGTCCTGCACTGTTGGACTGTTGGGTTTTTTTTTTTTTTTGGTATATATAAATGCTTTGAATGAAGATGTGGAAGGCATATCTGAAAAATTTCCGTCACATGGCTCCTATGGTAGATGATACTACTGGGTTCAGTAAAGCTCTCAACAGACTACAATGATGACCTGAGCCTCATGATTGATTTTATTTGGGAGGAAACGCACAACCTTGCACACAGGTTCAAAAAATTAGGTATCAGATGAGGAGTATCTGGTTTACCATCATTTCCTATAAGAACGATCTAGGACTTTTAGTTCATCACAGGCTGTAAATGAGCTAATTTATTTCAGCTGTCAAAAAATCCAATGCAGTCTTAGATGGAAGACATAAAAGCTTTACTTCCAGAACAAAGAGGTCCCACTGTATGTCTCACTAGTTCAGTTTTATCTGGTGGATTCTCCTCTGTTCCCAAAGCATTAGAGACCATTTAGATCCATAGCCTGAGTGTGTGTGCCCATGATGGTGTGTAAGGTGTGCCAGGCACACAAGAAACCTGAGGATAAGTACGTCAGGTCTTCCAGGAGCAGCAGTTTTCCTAATCTGGTGAGGGAAAAGGGATTAAAGTTACTTGAGTTGAATGGTTTGAAAAGTAATTTTAAGGGTAAACACATATTGTGATATAATTATTAAACCACGTAAGTGATGTTATGAGGTAGAATACAAAGTCCACATGGCATTTTAAGTTAAAACATCAGACACCCGAGAAATTTGCATCCTCTGCAGGTCCTTTTATTCAGCAAGTATTTACGGAGTGCCTACTATCTGCTAAGCACTCAGTGCTTGAGACATATCAGTGAGCCAAAAAGAAAGCAGGGTCCTGCCTTGATGGAAACACGTAGGTAGAAAAGCTTGAGAAGTACAAGTACAGCTTATCTTTATTTCAAAGATGAAAAGGTTAGGCGACACAGAGTTAGTCCTGAGTTATATTCCTAGTTCTACTATTTGCTGGCTTGGTGATCTAGGTCAGTTCTTTCATCTCCTTATGTCTCAGTTTTCTCATCTATATAGTGGTGGAACAAGACCTGTCTACTTTATTGATGGGAGCACTCCATGAGATAACATGGGCAAAGCACTTGGGGAAGAGATTAATCTTGACTCCATGTTCTTTAGGTCAGCTGATGATGGTTATGACAGAGGTTAGGTGGCTTGCTTAAATCCACACCATTAGACAGCAACAGATTTGTCCTGAAGCTCAGGTCTTCCGACTCCCACTTCCGAGCTCTTTCTGTGACAGCACAATTCTGGCTGTTAGAACCTAGAAAATAAACATGGCTTATTTGTACATGTTCTCCTGTTAAAATAACTCATGTATGGTGAGAAAAAAATTAGGAAAATGCGCACATGCAGAGAATGAAACAATAAGACAGAACCAACGACACAAAAATAAAAACCTTATAACTGCTTGTTGACACCAAAATTTCAATGAAGATGTTATCTGTCGCCTTCTTTTTAATGCAGTTTTGTTTTTAGTAGTTATAATCTGTCTATTAAGTCTGCTATTTTGATTATTTTCTGTTAAAGCATATGCTTTGCCCCATGTAATCAGAAGCTTTTTTATTAGCATCATGTTTAATAACTGCACAATAGTCTTCTGAGTGTTATGACTGTTTTCTCAACCATTTTCTTCAGAGTGGACATTTAGACTGTGATAATAAAAATGTTGTGCATGAGTAGCTTTCACGGCCATAAGAGTGCCCTCCTTACCAACAGGCAAAGCCCGAACTTCTGCAGACGGTGGTCCTGCTTTCTATATGTGCTTCAGGGAACTCAAGCCTGAGCCTTCTGTTCACCCTTTCAGACTTGTTTAACCTCCCCAGTCAAAGATCCTTCTTTTTGGACGTGGTTTTTCACCTGGTTCCCCTTGTCTTGGATAGCCTCTTTGGATAGCATCTTTGGTTTCCAAATCATTGCTGTTCTAGAATATTCTCTCTGGATCTCCTTTGCTCCTCATTTAAAAACCAGGAATTTATCCTGCCTCCACCTGCCTCTCTTGGTCCTTGGAACTTACCCATGAAATCCATTGATGAGGTGGCTGAAGGAGTATTTAGTGGTGTGTGTGTGTGTGCGCATGCGCACCTGCGCGCATGTGCAAGTGTGCAACGTGAATTGTGGTTTTGGGCTACAGTTCTGAAAAGCCTGGAACACTTTGAACTTTATGGACTGTTAGACTCTGAAGGAAATTATGTGTGTGAGTTGCTTTTGGGTTAGGTGTTAAAAAATACATTGCTGGGGGTGTTTATTGGGGGAAGTTTTCTACACGGGAGAAACGTTCCCAGCCACTCTGATATATCCTGTCCACAAAAAGATGATCAATCCAGATCTTCTCTAATATAAAGAAAATATGACCCATAGCTTTTGATAAATATCATTTTAACTCTGCTGCTCAAAGACTGAAACAAATTTTTCCATAAAACATTGGAGAATGATGAAGGCCTCAGGGAAGCAAGTGTACACTGCTCTCTTGTTCTAGTGCTTTATGGAATAAATGTAGAACATTGCCGATGCTTCATCTGAAGGTCGGACGGTGTATACGGGGAGGGTTATATGAGTATCAGGCTTTCTGAATAAAGATTCAGAATTTGTCCCTAAAACTTGTGGCTGTGTACTGTTTCACATGACTGTTTTTTTTCAGGTATATCAAGTATACTTTTCCAGTATAATTAATGCCAGTCTCCTGACATCAGCAGAATGCACATGAAATTATAAATGAATATGCCATTACACTTCCCTCAGTTTTTACCTAAAGTCAGGGAACAGTAACAAAAACAGAAATAACCTTCCATTATTCCAGGAACTGCCAGTGCAGCATGTTAGGAATATGTTGAATTGTAGAGGGAAAGCATTTGTGTATTCCTCACATCAGATGTTTGTAAATCTGGAGACCAAGAATGATTCAAATTTGAATTTTTTTGGCAGAATGCAGTTAGTAAGGTATTAGAATGACGTATGATCACTCTGAAAACTAATTCTGGTTTCTAATCTTGTCCAAATTCCTTTGCAAGTCTCTCTCGATATTTTTGTAGCTCTGGCACCTCTGGGCACCTGATTGAGGTTGTTTTTAGACTCAGTGATGGAACAATTTGATGTCTTCTCAAAATGATCATACAACTTCTTGAACCTCCCAACGGACATTTTTTGGACATCTTTTAATTTAATTTTTTTTCATTGTGTTTATCTCTCAGTCCTCTTTCTTTCATTCTCAGACTTCATGTATCTTAAATCAGGAGTCAGGAGTTAAGATACTCAGAGCCAGGACTTGGGTCCCCAGCCATGGAATCCCTGGGACCTCATGGACCTTAAGTGGATAAGCCTCCACTGCTGATGAGCTCAAAGTCAAAGATTTTCATTCTGTTTGCCTTATCACTTCTTTTTATTGGAGTATAGTTGATTTCTAATTTCGTGTTAGTTTCTTGCGTGCAGCATAGTGATTCAGTTATACGTATACTTTTTCATATTCTTTGTCGTTATAGCTTGTTACAAGCTATTGAATATAGTTCCCTGCACTTTACAGTAGGATCTTTTTGTTTATTTTATATATAGTCTTTTGTATCTACTAATCCCAAACTCCTAATGTATCTTCCCTCCTCTTTCCCCTTTGGTAACTGTAAGTTTGTTTTCTATGTCTGTGACTCTATTTCTGTTTTGTAAATAAGCTCGTTTGTATCATTTTTAGACTCCATATATAAGTGATATCATATGATATTTGTCTTTCTCTTTCTGACTTCACCTTAATATAATCTTTAGGTCTAACTATGTTGCTGCAAATGGTATTATTTCATTCTTTTTATGGCTGAGTAGTATTCTACTGTGTGTGTGGATACACACACACACCCACACCCATGACCTCTTTATCCAGTCATCTGTCAAAGAGCATTTAGGTTGCTACCCTGTTTTGGCTTTTGTAAATAGTGCCACTGTGAACATTGGGGCTCATGTTATCTTTTTAAATTAGTTTTCTCCATGTCCAGGAGTGGGACTGCTGGATTGTAGGGTATCTCTTTTTAGTTTTTTATGGAATCTTCATACTGTTCTCCATAGTGGCTGCACCAATTTACATTCCCACCAACAGTGTAGGAGGGTTCCCTTTTCTCCACACCCTTTCCAGCATTTATTGTATGTGGAATTTTTAATGATGGTCATTCTGACTGGTGTGAGGTGATACCTCATTGTAGTTTTTGATTTGCATTTCTCTAATAATTAGTGATATTGAGCATCTTTTCATATGCCTGTTGGCCATGTGTATGTCTTCATTGGAGAAATGTCTGTTTAGGTCTTCTGCCCGTTTTTTTGCTGTTTTTTTGTTGTTTTTGTTTTTGTTTTCCAAACATTTTTTATTGATTTATAATCATTTTACAATGTTGTGTCAAATTCCAGTGTTTAGCACAATTTTTCAGTTATACATGAACATATATATATTCATTATCACATTTTTTTCCTCTGTGAGCTACCATAAGATTTTGTGTATATTTCCCTGTGCTATACAGTATAATCTTGTTTATCTAGTCTACAATTTTGATATCTCATCCCACCCTCCATCCCCTTGGCAACCACAAGTTTGTATTCTATGTCTATGAGTCTATTTCTGTTTTGTATTTAGGCTTTTTTTGTTGTTGTTTTTGTTTTTGTTTTTTAGATTCCACATATGAGTGATCTCATATGGTATTTTTCTTTCTCTTTCTGGCTTACTTCACTTAGAATGACATTCTCCAGGAACATCCATGTTGCTGCAGATGGCTTTATGTTGTCGGTTTTTATGGCTGAGTAGTGTTCCATTGTATAAATATACCACATCTTCTTTATCCAGTCACCTGTTGATGGACATTTAGGCTGTTTCCATGTTTTGGCTACGGTAAATAGCGCTGCTATGAACACTGGGGTGCAGGTGTCATCCTGAAGTAGGTTCCTTCTGGATATAAGCCCAGGAGTGGGATTCCTGGGTCATATGGTAAGTCTATTCCTAGTCTTTTGAGGAATCTCCACACTGTTTTCCATAGTGGCTGCACCAAACTGCATTCCCACCAGCAGTGTAGGAGGGTTCCCCTTTCTCCACAGCCTCTCCAGCATTTTTCATTTGTGGATTTTTGAATGACGGCCATTCTGACTGGTGTAAGGTGATACCTCATTGTAGTTTTGCTTTGCATTTCTCTGATAATTAGTGATATTGAGCATTTTTTCATGTGCCTATTGATCATTTGTATGTCTTCCTTGGAGAATTGCTTGTGTAGGTTTTTTGCCCATTTTTGGATTGGGTTGTTTGGTTGTTTCTTATTAAGTCGTATGAGCTGCTTAAATATTCTGGAGATCAAGCCTTTGTCGGTTTCATTTGCAAAAATTTTCTCCCATTCCGTAAGTTGTCTTTTTGTTTTACTTATGGTTTCCTTTGCTGTGCAGAAGCTTGTAAGTTTCATTAGGTCCTAGTTGTTTGTTCTTGCTTTTATTTCTTCTAGGAGAAAATTTTTGAGATGTATGTCAGATAATGTTTTGCCTGTGTTTTCCTCTAGGAGGTTTATTGTAAGTCTTTGATCCATTTTGAGTTTATTTTTGTGTATGGTGTAAGGGAGTGTTGTAGCTTCATTGTTTTACATGCTGCTGTCCAGTTTTCCCAACACCATTTGTTGAAGAGACTCTCTTTATTCCATTGTATATTCTTGCCTCCTTTGTCGAAGATGAGTTGACCAAAAGTTTGTGGGTTCATTTCTGGGCTCTCTATTCTGTTCCATTGGTGTATATGTCTGTTTTTGTACCAATACCATGCTGTCTTGATGACTGTAGCTGTATAGTATTGTCTGAAGTCTGGGAGAGTTATTCCTCCAGCCTCTTTCTTTCTCTTCAGCAATGCTTTGGCAATTCTAGGTCTTTGATGGTTCCATGTAAATTTTATTATGATTTGTTCTAGTCTGTGAAATATGTCCTGGGTAATTGGATAGGGATTGCATTAAATCTGTAGATTGCCTTGGGCAGTGTGTTTTTAGGTCTTCTGCCCATTTTTTGATTTTTTTTTTTAATGGAGTTGTATGAGCTGTTATGCCTTGTCACTTCTAAGTCTACTAGATGACTGGAGTGTGTTCTGCATCCCCTTGGTTTGGTTCTGAGACAGTCCTGCAGACAGAATGCGAGAGTTCTGCATCCCTGTGCCCCTTGCCTAACCACCCTCTAATGGACCCCACTGAGTGTATAGGACATGTGATTTTGAGGGATAATTCTAAGCTGGGTGAGTGTGGGGTGTGAGACAGCTAGTCTCCATTTTGCACTTAAGAAAGTCAAGACAGCACCTTTCACATAGCGTACAACAATCAAGTATTTCTCTAGTCTGATGATATATAATTAGTCTGCTAGATGTCCACCATTGTAGTAGGGTCTAAAAAGGATACAAAGCTGAAAAAATATTTGTCTTCAGTGAGCTTACAACTTAATAGGGTGTGAGGAAGGTGGAAAGTGAAGGGACAGAGAGGAACATAGGATCCATAATGTGAAGTTAATGCCTAGAAGGTGCTCACTACATACTCGCTGGAGGAGTGAACAGATGCATGCATGATTAGGGTACCACTGGGGATCAGAAGCCAGAGAGATCACATCTGTTTTGGGGAATCAGTTCCTGAGCTGGTATTTTGAAGTGGTCTTTAAAACCGAAATAGGTTATTCGGAGGTGGCTCTGGAGGGAAATCAGGCTGTTGGATATGGCACAAGTGAAGAGCGGCAGGGACCTACTGTGGTCTGTTCAGAGGACAGTGGACCATTGCTCAGGCTGGAGTGAGTGGGATGTAGAGGGCAAGGAGTCAAACATTAAAAAAGCTGAAAAGATAGGCTTGGGTCCCACCGTGGAGAACCTTGAGTACCACGCATTAGGAGTGTGGTTTTAGGAGCTCAGTGGTCTGATTAGAGGTTTTCTTTGGAAGATCCCCTGATGGCACTTTATTAAACATATTTGAAGGGAGGGAGTATAGAGGGAGAGGCATGCTGAGAAGCCACTATAGTTATCTAGGCAAGAGGTAGAGGGGTAAGAAGGGGAGAGGGAAGGTGGGGGGGACAAGTGGCATTCAAGGGGAGTTGATGGGACTTAATAACTGATGGTGCTGGGGAGGATGTGAGCGAGGGAACATTAAAGATAACTTTGAGGATTTAAGCCTGAGTAACCAAGAATTTAGGTGCTCAGAACCGAAACTGTGGAATCGTAAAGGAAAACTGATTTTGGGGAGGGGAAGAAGATTGGCTTGTTCATGGATGCATTGAGAAACTAGTACAGAAAGACAGATGGGGGAGATGTCTATCAAAAAAACCATGTAGGCATGAAACATAGGAGAGAGAGCAAGCACTGGGAGCAAGGTTCGCAGAGCGGGGAGTGTAGGGAGATGAGACAAGGCTGTGGAAGGGGCAGGTCGGAGGTGGGAAATGAGTCTACAAGAGGAGCCAGTGCAAGTCTCAGAGAAAGAAACTAAAACTGCAACTGTAGATTTTCCTATATTGAAGTTCTTGTTATTTTTTTAAGCTCCCTGTGCGCTGACTCTTTCTGAGACACCCACTCCTCCCGTAAAACCAGATGTTCTCTAGGGATCTGGTCCTAGCATCCGTTGTCTCCTGGGGTGACCCAAATTCTGCTGTCATTTAACAAGTGAAAACTCGTGTGCCTTCTTCCTCTTTGTGGTTTTCCCTTATAATCTCCATGACTGTCCTAGCTCATGTATTTGTTTCTTTTGGTTTCCTGTCTCAATCGTTTGATGATGTCTGTCATTTTGTTATGACTCCTTTCTAAGATATCAACGTTCTCTAGCAGTGAGACCTAGGTCAGGCTACAGTTATAACAAGGGCCTGGCTGTTACTTTAAAATCAACAAGAGCCATGACTTGGGAGGTCTCTGTGGTACTGTTTGCTCCCATTGCTTTATTGTTACTGTCTGCGGAAAGTTGGAGATCCAAGAAGTAAGTCAGATAGAGAAAGACAAATATCCTATGATATCACTTATATGTGGAATCTAAAAAATGATACAAATGAACTTATTTGCAAAACAGAAAACAGACTCACAGAGATGGAAAACAAATTTATGGTTACCAAGGGGAAAAGGGAGGGGGAGAGGGATAAATTAGGAGTTTGGGATTTGCAGATACAAACTACAACATATAAAATAGATAAACCAAGGTCCTACTGTAGAGCACAGGGAAGTATGTTCAATAGCTTATAATAACCTATAATGAAAAATAATATGAAAAAGGATATATATGTGTGCGTGTATATATATGACTGAATCACTGTGCTGTACACCAGAAACTAACACAACATTGTAAATCAACTGTACTTCAATAATAGCAACAACAAAAAAAAGAAATCCAAAACTTCAATCATAGAAGACAGAGTAGAGACAAACTGTATGTGTGTGTGTGCATATGTGCACACGTGTGCTCGCATGTTCATGAAGTTAGCTCATCTGGTGATGTCATTCATTGTACTGGTATGGATTATACTGTCTCAGAGTTCCATGTGATAAATACAAACTTTAAAATTTATGAAGAATGAAGCTGTTCTCCCATGCCATTTGGGGTGAATCACCTTAGAATTTTGCTACCAATCATAGGTTACAAAACACTCTCACACTAGCTCCACATCTGGCTCCGGCCTCTCTCTAACCTCATTTCCTTCTTCTCTTCCTTGCAGTAATTTGGCTCCAACAGCCCTGGCTTCCTTGCTGTTCCTGGAAAGTACTAAGCATGTGCCCATCTCAAGGCCTTTCCCTTTGCAGTGCTTCTGCTTGGAATGTTCTTACAGATGTTGACCCAGTTTACCCTCTCACTGCACCCAGTCTCCTCTCAGAAACCCGTTCCACAGAGAGAGCCTGCCTCCCCTCCCCCAGCAAATACAGGACTGCCTTGTCATTCTCTGTCCCCTGAGCTTGGTTTACTTTTCTTGCGAGCACACGTTACTCCTTGAAGGTATGCATCCATCCCGTACTTACTTGACTTCTGTCTGTCTTTCTCACTAGAACGTTAGCTCTAGGAGGGCTGGGGCTTTGCTTTCTCTACAGTTGTATGATTGATGCCTAGAACAGTGACATTCAAAAAGTAGTTGTTAAAATAAATGTTTGAATACATGAATTTGATTCTTAAAATAATTTTGTGAGGCAGACTTGACAGATATCCCCACTTTACAATGTGGAGACTGGGACAAGGAGAGTTCGAATGACTTGCCCAATGCAAAGACTTGAAATCAGGGTCTTTTGGCTCCAACTTCATATATGTCATATTTGATCACTTACATGCCTGTGAAAAGGGTATCCCTGACAACTTTTTAATCCTCGGCTTTTGGACTGGATTTAATTTCATGCATACTTGCTCATGCTTTTTTTTTTTTTTTTTAAGCCAAAGCTTCCTGCAACTATTAAAAATTCTTTTGAAATTTTACTTGCTTTCTTCTCTGGAGAAATCCAGTGAAAAGAGATGTTTTACTTTTGTTGTATTCAGCAAGTCTCTAAGGCACATATTTATGAACAGTAGAGCTGCAAAATGGCTTTGTCTTTTTTGGCATAATGCAAACAATTCTTAGGGTTGAAGGAGAGAAAAAAAGATTTTTTGCTCCTCTCAATTCATTCTGCCACCAGCTCAGAATCTAAAGAGAATTCTGTGCTGTGATCAACCCCTTGGATTCAGGAGCAAGGAGTATGCATAGAAAGGCTTCATGTTTGTTGCCACTGTGGCAGTTGAAGCCATTTGTAGGCTGGAAGAGAAGGTTGGTCTTTACCTCTTCCTTTAGTGCACCTCCTCTGTTCATTTTTAGAGCCTTTTTCTTTTCCTATGACATTTTCCTCTCACCTCCCAATGCTTGTTTTCTTTATGTAAAGAAAATGCCATTCTGTTTTTATTTATTCACCATTTATTCACTTTGTGCATCAAACGTTTCTTAGTTGCTGACTCACTGCCAGTTATTATATAAAATTCTGGGAATTTAAAATGTAATGAAGATACAGCCCTGGCCCTTAAGGAGATCACTTTTTAGAAGGCAGGATAGTCAAGGAAACCATTCATTATACAGCACATGCCGATTCGTGCTCTGATCGTACATAAGCACGTTTTCTAGGAGTTCAAGCAGGGTTCTTAGCCCAGACTGGGGGCTGGGGGGGGGGTCAGGGGAGACCCCATGAGAAGGCAATTAATGTGTGAGATGACTGTGACAAGCAGAGAGCTAAGAGCCAGACCACATGGATATTTGTTTGCCATATTTTGTTTGTTTACTTTTTTACAACATGATGGTCGGCCTGGGAGGGATTTTAAGGAGGAAGTGATGTGATTGGATCTTTTAAATTGATAATTCTGTGGTTAATGCAATCTAGGAGAGAAGTGATGATGAGAGCAGTAAGCAGGATGGGAAAAGCAGTCTGATTTTAGGGAGATTAAGGAGATAATTTATCACCAAGATCTATTGACTGATGGAGAGTGCTAAGTGAGGAGGTGGAGTTCTATGTGATGACCCCCAAGTTCCTCCCTCAAACTATGTGTGGATAGATAGCTTACTATTCACAGAGAGAGGGAAGAGAAGGGGTAGGAATTTGGAGATGAAGTGACAAGTTTGTATCTGCTCATGTCATGTTTGACATCTAGTGAGAGACGTCCAAAAGTTAGTTGGGTTACATATCAGGAGCTTAGGATCAAGAATGATTAGATACGTGTTTTGGGAATTTATCAGTGGAGGAAAAAGGAGTTGATACCTTCAAGGGAGAGTTGATAGAATGGAAATAGAAGAGGACTGAGAACAGAAACTTCAGGAAAACAAATGTATTAAGGGAGAGAAGAGGAAGATGGATGAGAAACGGTGATCAGAAAGTAGGTCACCAATAGTTGACTGTTCATTCATTCTGCAGTGTTCTAATAATCTGATAGTTCTTTCTTTAAACTGGTTCCTTTGAATCCTTTAAGACACAGGCCTCTAAATTCAGAGAGTTTTTTAAAAAGTCACCCAACTTAATTATTATTCATAAGAGAAGCAAAAGGTATGCATTTATCTTATCTAATGACAAATGAAGAACATCTGAATTTAGACAGGTATGAAGTCATCTGTCACCATAAAAAGAAGTTTACCGTTATTGTAAGTAGTTGCAGTTTGAAAAATTAACTTGTCTAGAATTGAAGGGGGCCCTTTCAAAACTGAAACAACATGACAGTTAGAATTTAGCTTCCATGTGGTGTCACAGCATTACATAGAAAAAGACATAGACGTTAAATAGATCTTGGATCAGACAGTGCACACTGTTCAAAGTGGAGGACAATATAATGGCGAGTGGCCCTTTTATATTCAAGGACAAAACATAAAGGTACAGAATAAACCCCAGGAAACTATCCATCTTTGTCAACCGAGGGTGAGTTGGATCTTGATAGTTCTAATTTTGCTGTTTATGGTCTGTTAGGAATATAGTTCCTGTATCTTCCCGAACTCTTAACTTCTCTGTGTATTTTAATACTTGCACTAATGTTAAGGCAGGCAAGTGCAGAAATTTTGTAGAAGAGTTTTTTTTTACTGTAAGGCTTAGGAATTAAAATATTCTAAATTATCTAGGAGGACATAATTAATATACTATTTTCCTAGAGCAGTCTGCATCGTTGTGATTATTATATATGCCATTCAGATGTCTATAGGGAGAATTATATTATGCTGATAAACAGAGCAAATGGAAAGCTATACAGAGCGTTTAAATCCTTTTTATTTTAGAGAACGTAAGTGTCCCGTAATTTTTTAATGATATCTCCACTCTAAGTAAATCAAGCAAACCTAAATGAATAAAGATCTAGACAACACCAGTTCAATTAGTCCAAGTCCTACTGTTACGAAGATAAGGAAGCAATCTCCAGTTATATTGGCAGATAACTTGATAAAAAGTAATTGGTAATATTTGCTTATTATGTCTCCATTTCTAAATAATTTATTTGAGAGAGAATCATATATGGGGTCAGCCAGCTTCAAGGAAATCCAATGAAGCCACCATTCCAAATGGACTTGCCTTACAAAGATTGTCGGATTTTTGCAATTAGCAAAAAAGTATTTAGTTCTGCAGCTACCTTAATGGCGAAGGATTTTATCTGGTTTTTTGTTCTTGAGGACAAAAGCTTTTGAGCAATTTCCTGTAGGCTGAGTGTACTTTTGCTGAAGTTTCAAAGTGAAATTGGTTAGTATATTGAAAGTGATGGTGACTTCAGAGCTGTTCTTCAGCTGAGGCATCCTGCAGGTATCCACTTCCAGGAAGTTAGTCCCTGAGCTTGCTAGGAATTCTGTTTCCCTTGCCCACCTCCGTAAATAAGATAGAACTACCTGTTACTGGCTTCCTTGCTGTTGATGTTGAAGGGAGTTTCAAAAATTATATGTGATTATTTCTATAATCGGAATATTGCATTAATTGTACTGTGTTTGTGTATATAACATGTTAAATAGGTTAGAGTGTTTATTAGGGAGGAGAATGATAATTGAGCTGCAATTCATACACTGTGAAATTCATTCTTTTGAAATACACGGTTGTTGGTTTTTAGTGCATCTGCAAGATCATTCAGCTGTCGCCATATTCTAATTCTACAGTGTCATTACCTAGTAGAGCCCTCCTTTTTGGTTGCTGTAGCACCACTTACCGTGAAAGCTGTATCCAGCTTCCCATTTTCTGTTGCCTAGAATTTCTGTCAATCTATTAGTCTTCCACAATTAATAAAAAAAAAATTGATCTTCAAAATAATAATCTCAAGATTTTGGAAGATTTTAGTGTGTTTTATAGTCAAACAATTGTCCATGTTCAATTTACATTTAGTGTTAAATTCAAGGGTAAAATGCATATGTATATATGTATATGCATATATGTATACACATACATAGGCATTTAGGTACGTAAATATAAGTATAAATGACATTTTATTGACCAGAATTTGTGATTGTGTAGACTCTCCCATTCTGTGACATTCGCATAATGCTGTTTTGTCCTTTCCTGGAATAATCTGAGACTCCACAGTCCCTTGTGACTCAAAATAGGTGTGTATGACCTAGTGGTCTTGTTTAAGTGTGATACTGTAGAAAAGCTTAAGAATAACAGATGATACAAAAGAAAGTTTTATCTGAGATATTCTATTTTGGCTGTAGTTGCCCAGAGAGAGTAATCTAGCAAGCTTCTGCTAAGCATTAGGTAGCTAGGTACTTAATATTTTGTGGTGTGGAGAAAAATGGCCATGACAGGTACTATTTAGTTTCTATCCAGACTAATTTTGGTCCTCAATTAGTGTCCACTTGAGCACCTACCATATGCCTGACAGGGTCATGCATATGTTATGGCAAACTAAGAATTAATTTTCAACTGACAATTGAAGGGGCTAGTCTCTTAACTGTAAGCATCAGCTTCTAACCTTACAGGTAGTATTTGAAAATGAGTTCTCCTGGAGTCTGATCATTGAGTCCTTCACAGCAGTTCCTAATCATCAAAACCAGCGGCAAAGGACAGGGTTAAATTTATTGAGTTTTTCTATCATGCAGCCACAAGTTGGTGTGACTGATACTTCTTTTGGTCAAACAGATTGATTGTCGACTTACTTGGTGACAAGATAATTTGTTTTGCCATTTAACAACCTAGCCATGATTTCCCATGTGATGCCCTAGCAGGTGATGCTTTTTCAGGGGGTGACCTGGTTCTGCAAGCACACTGAGAAGCCAGATAAACCACAGTTAAGAGCACCATATGTGATTTGGTGACTAAAGCTAAAGTGTGGCTACTAATAAAGAATGGGTCAGAAATGAAAGAGGGATTCTGGAAATTCCAGCAGAGAATGAGTAGAAGCAATCTCTATTGAAAGGCCAGCAGAGAAATAAAAATTGTTTTCATTGAGTAGTTATTTTTCAGTAGTATTGATCTTGTTGTAGATGTTTTTGACTTATTTCTGTAGTATCTGTGTTGAGTCTAAACTTTCTTTGTTGTCTAACCCATTGTTTTAGATAATTTGCCTGACCATTGGTTTGATCTAATCAACAGCACAGATGTACTAATTGATTGTTCATGAACTAACCGTGGGGTAGGGGGAAGCAAAGCTAGATCAGTTTGTGCGGTGCTCTTGTTCTGGTCCTGAAGAAGAGCTGTGAGGATAAATAGAGTTTGGATAAAGAAGAGGAAGGAGAGAATTTCAGGTGGGATGTGTAACAGTAGCCAAATTACAGAAGGGAAGAGGACAACTTATGTTTGGAAGGGCTGGATGGAGGGGCGAGAAGTAGGAGACAGGCAGGTAAGCTTGGATGGGGCAATTCCTGGACCAGAGTCTACCTTAGAGGCATGCCAGCAGTACCGTCTGTTCAGATCAATTTCAGGACCCGAGACAGGTCCTGGGTCTCTGCAGTTCACCCCGTCTACTGACTGATATGCTGAAAAGTACAGCAATTAATTTTAATACTTTAAATCTCTCACCCTCATAAAATAAATATCTCTTTGAGATTTGTCTGCTTGGTCGGAGTCATGTCCGTTCTAACCTGAATGAAGAATTGGAGAGCAGAGGCTGGTAATTGTGTGGGCCAAGAAAATATGAAAACGAAGGAAACGTGAAGGCATTACTGGGTAGGAGAAAGACCCAAAAAGAGGGCCCAGGGTATAGTGGGGAGAGGGTATAGCTCAGTGGTAGAGTGTATGCTTAGCATGCACGAGGTCCTGGGTTCAACCTCCAGTACCTCCATTAAAATAAATTAAAGCTAATTACCCACTCCCCCCTACCCCAGAAAAAACCCCAAAGGGGTCTGAGGGACCATGTGGAAGTAGCCTCCTTCACAGTAGTTCTGAGTCCTCGGTGGCAGCAAAGATCAGCAGTGTTGGTAATGGGAGGTTGCTTGGAGGGACACGTGGGTTGGTTATGAACATATGTTCTCCAGAGATTCATCTACTTCACTCCCCTGGAATGTAACATCCAGTTTCTTTATTTCTGGATTTGACCTTGCTTGATGCTACGGGAGGAGCTCAGGCTCTGTAGTCAGGTCTAGCTGTGACTACAGAGACAGCTCTGATGCTTACTCATTTTATGATAACGATCAGGCTCTGTTAACGTCTCTGAGCCTTAGTCTCTCTACCTCTGAGAACGGGACGGTGCCCTTCACCGGGAGGGTCCTGCACGAGTGACATGACATAGCTATGAGAAATGCCTGACACGTAGTCATTACTGTTTTCTTGTCCACTTCTCTGAGGCTGGCCTCTGTAGGCTTATTTCACCTTGGAGATTTGTTTTTCCTTTTCTGCTTCAGCTTGTTGAGAATTCATGGCCATTAAAAAGGATCATTTATAGGACTACAGCCCATAAAAAGTGCCTTTTAAACAATGTGCATTAGGAAATATCAATCACTTCATGTTCTCAGCAAGCAACCATCAGAAATATTGTATGTGACAAAGCGTTTTCCCCCTTTGCTAGGCAACGATCCATAATGTTTCCCATTTACATTCAGTACAAACAGACTTGCAACTTCTTAGTGCAATCACTGAATGCTGCAAACCAGGATTTATTATCTTTCTGTTCTCTGCACACTGGATTTTTTCTGCATTTTATAAATGTGTGTTACAGTATAACTTCAGTTGTAGTCCAGTTACAGCCTGTCCAGTTGGTGGATTTCCTTGTATTGCTGGTGCTTTATTTCATGAAATGATGTAACTTAACATGGCAGGAAGAGTGACCTGAGTCCTCTCCTCATGCCTGGAGAGCTGGCTGTAGCTGGCCTCATGTGGGATGTACACGTATTAAGTGAAGTACCCTCGCAGGATACATTCAGACTGAGGGAGCCTTGCCCTGAGCTCTCTGCCCACTGGAACAGAAAACTTGATGTGAACCACTTCTCTGGTCCCAGAAGCTAGAAGGAAATTAAAAAATGTAAATTAAATCATATCGTTCCCTTAATTAAATTCATCCAGTGGCTTTTCATTGTGTTTAGAATAATATCCAACTTCTTACAGTGGCGTACAAGACTCTACCTAATCCGTTGCTGCTAATTTTTCTGATTTCATCTCCATTCTCTTCTCCCCCTAGATCTATTACTCCGAGGTTCTTTCTGTTCTTGGAATGTGCCACATCCATCCCACCACAGCATGGCACTGCCTGTTCTCTCTCCCTGGAACAGTGCATCCAGGGGCACCTACTTCCTGTTACTCAGTCTCGGATCAACGTCATTTCCTCTGAAAGCTGCTTCTGACCCCCACGCTAACCTGCTCTCACCCCTTGAGTCTCTAGCACATCTTGTGTTTTATTTTCTTCACATTATTGAAGACTTTCTGAAATTATATTGCTAATGCCTTTAAATGGTTGATTATCGGTGTCCCTCCTGTAGAGTGTCAGTTTCGCGATCACGTGTGTGTTCTTTGCTGCTGCATCTTTACTGTCTGCTGTCTGTGCCTGGCCCACAGTCAGGTGCTCAGTACATGATTAAATATGTTGCGGAAACTAAGAACACAGAAAGGGAAAACAGACAGAAAGGAGGTTTGAATAGATCTCCGTTATATTCATGGATATGCGATGCATAGTCTTTCCTCAGTTATTAATGATTTGTGGATGGAAACAACCTACAAAAGATTTCAATTTTATTTTCCCTTTCCCTGAATAGGAACACTGCCCAGTGCTGCAAAATAAGATTGTGTTTGTCTACACCCAATTTCCAAGTAGTTTAAATCCTACTTTTGGTATTTATGCCATGTTGGTTTAGACCTGGCTCCTAGAAAATACCAGGCAAATGAATTAGAGACCCCAAATAGTTCATTACAGTTAAGACTTAACAGTTCTTTCTTAAGATAATTGGGATCCAATGATAATAATTTTCTAAATCTTTATGTTATGTCAACAAGAACTGTTTTTTGAAAGTGGGCTCTGAATCTGTTGTGTGAACCGGAGCTGCGTAAATTTAAGCAGTAAGTTCATCCTTGGTGAGGCGTAGCCTGCTTTAGTCACAATAGCTGCACTGAGCAGAGGTTGCTGGTATGATGATTAATTCTGCAAATAGGTGAAGGGAATTAAGATCCTTGTTTCCAGGCTGCTGTCACTAAACCTTGAGTGGTGGTGGTGAAGGGAGTCAGAAGATGGCTGCTGTCCCCAGTGGAAACACCACTGGAGTAGACCTCTCAATGCCTCAGCCTTCCTAGTCTGTTTCTTTACTCCTGACTCTGCAGAAATGACCTAACAGGCACTTTCATGATAAAAGCCTGTAAGAAAGATGAAAATTCCTTATTAGTAGAGAACAACAGAAAATCTCATTTGATGTTTACTCACTGTGGAAATGGAATTAAGTGTATTCGGTAGACTTCACTGAGAAAAAAGAGGATGGCATATGTATAAAGACTTGCCGTTTCTTTTTAGAGGGATTAATTTAACAAAAATGAGACTGCATTTTAAAAAACTGGCTTCTTAAAATAGATGAAGAATCTGGAATGAGCATTTGATGGAGCATAACATTTACTTGTGACTGATATATATGCATGTCACGATCTCCAGAATCCAAACTAAAATACAAAGGACAGTGAATTCCTCAGGGATGTTTTATTTCACATACCTACATGTTCTGAGTTTAATGTTACTGTATGAAGTAAACGTCAACTCCTTTTTTTTTTTTTGTCTCTTTGAAATATCAGGATTTTAGTAATGCATTTTAACTTGAGATCAAGTGTTGTCATTTCAGTGTATTTAGGTCTGGTGACTCTGAAAGCTATTTGGGGATTAAATTTCAAATGTTATCCTGCATTGAGAGTTAACGGTGTTTAAGTTTCACTTGTATTCTATTGCTATTTTTTCACCACTGAACAATTGAGGTTTTCTAACCTACTCTCATTCCATTTCAGCAGGCTTTGTATTTCAGAACAACAGTTAAAAAAAGGGACTCACAGACTTAATTAAATTGAAAGATGCATTAATTTGATGCATTAGGGAAAAAGTAAAAGACCAGATATTCTATCTTTACTACCTGTAATTCATCTTTTTTTTTGTCCCCAAAGAATCAGTTTCCTGTACTTCCATTTTTAGTTTTATCAAGTGAATACTTAATATGAAACTATTTATAGATTACTCCCAAAGCCTTTTATTCTTAAAATGGGTTATTTAGGTTGGTTATTTGGATGACAGCTTTGATTCAGAGTATCAAAGGCCACAGTTGGTGGGGACAAATCAACATTTCTTTATTTCTTTACTTCGCATCCTGATGAAACATCTCACAAGTTAGATGCCCTTGTCCCAAGATGGAGCCACAGCAGGAAGATTTCAAATAATACCGTTAATTGCATGTAGTTGATGAATACATACTTGATGGGAAAAATTGTTTGAGCTGGTGCTTTTAGACTGCAAAGGCGTGAAAGAAAAGATTCGTTGAACCATTTGATTTGTAGATTTAGTCCATGGCTGGCATTGTGGGGAACAGTTCGTGCATGTATATTTCCTCACATCTCAGGAAGAGATACTCCTTAAGAAACAGACTTTATGTTGTGTTCAGCAGATCTCTTACATGAGTAACTCAAGTGGACTCTCGTACAGGGTTTATTTATTTTTTTCTAGGAAAAAAACAGCAGAATGTAAACATTGCCTTCTGCTGAGCGAGTGAGGTAGCAGGCACGTTTCACGCCCTTTGAAGTGATCCCAGCCCAGGGCTCAAATTTCAAAGAAAACTTCAATTTCAATTTATGGGAACTAAATCAAGAAAATGAATGGATTCCTGCTAAAAAGTGAAAATTCCGATAGAGCACAAATTATTTCAAAGTGTCCTCACTTCAGGACACAGTATATTCAGGGATTGTTGAGTCTTGGGCTTCTTCTTTGTAGCCCGTTCGGTCTTGCAAGTTCGAATACTAAAACTTTCTCTTACTCTTGGTGTCTGACTGATGGTCACGACAGGACCCTAGTCAGCATAGTGACCTTGATATCCATTCAGTGGTACAATCACTTTGAATATCTGTAATGGAGCAATCCCAGCATGCAGGAATTAATACATTGGTTCTCAGTTTACACTTAAGGAGAAACGAAGGATCTCATAAGTTCAGTCTAGTCCGTAGCCCCTTGCATGTAGGAATTTAATCTTGATCTTAAGTTCTGACTCGGTTTTCTTTTCCTTAAACTGCACCAGTTTCTCTAGAAGGCCAATATTACTTCTTTCTCCTCAGTGAGAAAGATAACAAAAGAACAGTTTTCTCTTAAGTCCTGCTCTGAAACTGATAAGGAGGATGCCCCGGGTCTCCCCCAGCAGTTCCTCACCCTGAGGTGGAAAAGTTGCAGATAATATGATTTACCTAATGATAAGTTCTTGGCTGTAACAGACACTACGGCTCATGGCATCTCTCATTGGGTGTAGTTCTCATAGGGCTTGGCAGCTATGTGGAGCCTGTTTCCTTTGGCAGTAGCTCTTCTGGGGCCTCTCAGACTGGTACTGTGTCCCCTTGACTATTGGCTGGCTTAGAGTTGCTCTCTCCACCCTACCCACTAGAAGGTTATTTATATTGGTGCCCCTTCTGAGGAGTCACTTTCCTTAAAAATGGTATCTTTCCATTCTTGATTTGTACTAGGGAACCATATCTCTATATCAAGGAAATAAGGTATCTGATTAGAAGAAATGGAAATTCCATTAAAATGGTATAAGAGTGTTTTATCATGAAGAGAGAGAGATATTTCAGAGAAACAAAGGTAGAGTGTACAACTGAACATCAAGAAAAATCAGCCCTGAGAGCAGGGATGCCAGCGAAGCCCAAGAAACTTTCCACCCTTACCCCTCCACTTTCACAGGTCTCTCGTCTCTTCGTTGCTACAGATGCAGCCTTGGTGGTCATCGGTGCACATCGTCTGAGTGTGGTTGCCCCAGCTTCTAAGCTTATGACAACATTTAGGTTTAGAGGCTATTTCCAGCTGCTTCCCAGTTTATATGTCTTAGTTTGAAATCCCAAGAAGGGAGAATTTGTCTCAGCCCATTGACCAGAGGTCTGAACCTTAGCTTTATCCAGTGTGGTCAGGGTTGGTAGAATGTGATAGAAACATGGTGTCAGGGTCCAACCCTATTGACTGAGGCTGCCAGCGGAGGGGCATTTTACCAAAAACAGAAATGTAGGCTAGACAGGCTTGCTGCTTGCAGTATGTACTCTAATTACAGTTAAGTGTTGTGATCCTTGATGCCTGTTGATTCACTTATTTCAAAGAAGGACATACATCTGGTGAATCTCCTTTGCCTTAGAGTGTGCCTACCTGGTCAAGGTTGCTAAGGTGTTCTCACCCTCCTGTCATTTCTCTTCAAGATGAAGAGATCTTGGCTGCAGCTCCGAATTTCTGTTTTGACATTCAATCCACAGGGTATGAGGATACTTCCAACTAAAGCCAGGGTGTCCCACAGTAAATACGCAAACAGACTTCTAATAAGCACCCAGCTTAGGTCTGGAAGAACTTCATAATGACAAAGCTTGATATCAGATTCCCTGTCTCAATATACCAGAGGTACACTTCCCATCTTGATAGCATACCAAAGGAAATGGTGTTCATTGCCTACCACTGCTGTAACAAAGTGCCACAAACTGGGTGGTTTAAAACATCGTAAATTTATTGTCTTAGGAGTCTGGATGCTAGAAGCCTGAAATCAAGGTGTTGGCAGGGTTGGTTTCTTGTGGAGGCACTGAGAGTGCTATGGAATGCTTTGTATTCCCACCCTCCCCCAATCATATATTGAAATCTCTATTTTGTTTGCTTTTCTTTTTCTTTTGTTCAGGGGGGAGGTAATTAGATTTATTGATTGATTTAAATGGAGGTACTGGGGATTGAACCCAGGACTTCATGCGTGCTAAGCACGCGCTCTCCCTCTGAGCCATGCCTCCCCGAGGTTCTGTTGCCTGCTTCCCGCCTAGCTTTGGCAGCTGCTGACAGCTGTTGGTGGGGTTGATTGTAGAAGCTTCACTCCAGTCTCTGCCTTTATCATCACTGGGCATGGATCTGTATCTCTCTTTGGACAGAGACACCAGTCATTGGATTAGGGCTTATCCCCATTCAGTGTGACCTCGGCTTAGCTTGATTACATCTGTAGACTCTATTTTCAAACAGAATCACATTCAGAGGTACTGAAGGTGAGGACTTGTGCATGTCTTTTTGGGAGACACAATCAACCCACAACTGAGATCCAGTTTCAAGGGCACAGGTGTTTCTCTCACAGTTTGCTGGGAGAGGCGGTGCACCCCAGGCCCCTGAGTAAGCTAAAACACAAGGCCTGGGGCGCTCTCATCCTGAGCCGTTTCTGTAGCTGTTGGATGAGCAGTTAAGGCAGCCACAACGCCCTGGCTGTCATAGGGCCACGTTCCCTGGGAGAGGGGAGAGACTGGCTTGTTTGCTGTTTGCTCTAAAAGTTGCTGCGCCCTGAGCCCTGGGTTCCACAAGTGTGGTGAGGCCTGCTGCCAGTGTGGCTGCCGTCTAGGATTTCACATCACCCTGTGGGAGCTGAGGACAGGGGGAATGGTGCTGCCCTGCTGGGGCTCCTGCTGGTCTGCTGTGCTGTGAGTTACAGACTGTCTTTCTCTGGTTCACTGTCTCATCGTCTACATTTTTTTCTTTTTTTTGTAAACTTTAAGTGGTTTCTCATTTCTTTTTTTTTTTTTTTAAATTGAGATGTAGTTGATTTACCTGGAGTTACAGCAAGCCAACCTGCACATGTGCTTAGTCATTTCCTTTGGAACCTTGCAACTTTTTGCCATCTTCTATAAGGCTCGAGTTCTTCCCTAATGCTGGGCTTCTTTTCTGCCATTCACTTCTTTTGCATTCTGAGCCTTTACATACACCATTTCTATACCATTTCTCCACATAGGATGCCCTCTCCTAGGGCTTCACACCTGTGCAGTCACGTGGGCTCCTGCACTTAGAAGGGCCCCACACTTGCTTTCCTCTTCCTGTCTTAAGTTCTTAACTTTTGAATAAGGGACTCTGTTCTTATTTCATACTGAGTCCCACAGATTATCTAGCTGGTCCTGCCTTCTCTTTGATCAGGTTATGGATTTTCTAGGCTTAGCTTAGAAATAATACTTGACTGCCTCTCCTCTTGCCACCACTCCCCCATTTCTTGCTCTTGCTCTGGTTGCTAGACAGATTTGCAGCTATCCTATGGAAATCATATTCATTGTAATTCTAAAGCCCTCAGTTGGCAAAACTCCAAAGTGGTAAAATACACTTGCTTATAAGATGTCTGTTTTGACTTCCATATTAAGAAATAATCACTGTGAACGCAGGGACCAGTCAACACCTGAATGCATGCTCAAGTGAGGAAGGGGTCTTGCTAAGGTGCAAAGACTGAGTACCTAGGATGGATCAATGCTTCACTTTATTTATTGGCAGAAACTCTTATGTTTAGAACAAAGACAGTGTTACGCATTTCCTACATCTGTACTTATGTCTGTAATTTATCATTTTGATATACACTTTTTTTAACCTTTTTTTAGTTCTGTTTGCAGCTAACTAAGCATTATTTTTCTTTACTACCCCAATCTACGACCCTTTGGTCACCCTGTTATAAGCACTGTGGAAAGGTTTAACTCTTGTGTTTTATGCTAGAATCTGCCCACCATGACTTGAGGAGTGTCTTGTTGGATGATTTGATTGCTTAAACTTAATTTTACTAGGCTTGTCCTGAGGACCAGCACACACCTTTGGCACCCAGTCAGAGGCATCTGGTCCACAGATCTTTTTGCATAAGTGACCAGAAGAATGAAGCAGCTGTGCACTGCTTATCAACTGTGGCCACCACCTATATCATGAGAGGAAAATACTGACACTTGCCAAAATACGGAAGACCTGACAAGGGGAAAATATATTTTTAATAAACCAACTGAATTGGAAGACATGATTATTTTAAATGGACAGGTTTGTAGGTTGTAGAAATCCTGATAATTATTCTTGTTAACTTTGCCTTAATGAATATGATTTTACTCAAAACATATATTGTAACATAAAGCAACCTACATCTCCTCTACTTTATAGCAATAGTGATGTAAACTGCCCCCAGCATCACTGCTTTCTGAAGAGATACAGTGGAGTACCACTAGCATTATAGATTTACTTCAGATAATGAAGGCACTTGGAAAAAGAGGTACATTCTTTTTCTTTCATGGAATATTCCTTGTAGACTGATAAACTTCTTACTGAATGACTCTTTCTCTGTCTGTATACATATATAAAGAGTATTTTTAATTTTAAACTTCATACAGAGGTATTCCAAGCTAGGTATACTTTATGCCAATTGCTGTGGACATTTTATGCTTCTATGTACGTAAAAAATATATATGTATTTTAAACTGGCTCCTGGTGTTCTTAGCATTTTACTTTCAAAGCTTTCTACCGGGTACCAGTTTGACTTCCATTTTTTTCTACTTTAATAACACAGGGCTTCTGTTTTAAATAGGACCAACTAGAAAGAGGAAGAGGGAACTGGAAATTTTAGCAGTTGGGAACCCCTGCGTGAAAAGGATCACATGCTTTCTGTCTAGCAGTTTTGTTCCATGAGAACATGATTACCTTCCCCTTCCTGCTTCCCTTCCACCTCCCTGTGTCCCAGTTAGGCTGGTGAGCAAGTTGATAGGGTTTTCACTGTGTTCTTTCCAGAGGACTAGAATGCTCTCAATGCATAATGACAAAGTGATAAACTTGATACAGTTATACCTTTTTGGGATAGGTGCTGAAATAATCTCTGTTGACGTAAGCTTTCGCCTTTTGGTGATTCTGAGTTTGGATAACCTGAATTCACTTCTGTTGAATGTGACATTTACAGTCAGGATTGTACCTACTGCAGTTTTGCAACTAAGTAAGAATAATCTGACTTATTTAATTGTTAGCTTTCACCTTGACACAGGCAAAGAATAAATTTGGTATTATTAAAGTTACTTTTGAAATAACAGACATAAAATGGGATTCCTGGAATATCCAAAGATTGCCGTGAAAATAAGCATTCATTAGTTATTTCACCATAAGCCAAATATAGTTAGTTTGGGCCTTGGGGAAATCAGAATATAGGAAAGTAAAAAGTTCAGTAGTAATCAGAGAGTGACCCATACTATTTGGACAACAAACACCCATTGGTCCCTTTTGCCAAAGCATCATTGTTATAAGAGAGATACTTACAACTCTTGTGGGCTGAGAATAGATGTAAGTTTAAGAAGATGCTAATAAGTCAAAGTGAAACATGACTGAGTCATAGCTCTTGGTTGGCTTTGAGACCCCATGGAGTCCAGCCCATCTTTCTGTCTCCGGATCAGACCTGAAACCCTGTGGTTTGGAGAGGCTTAGAGAGACCATTGAGTTACATGTTTTAGTACCCAGTGGTGGCTGTTCTCAAGAATGCTTTTTATTATATCAAGTTGCAAATTTCCCAGAGTTGTGCACTAAGTAGAAAGAAGTGGCAGCAAGTCAGACCCTCTCATGGGACAGTCCTTTCTATAACCGAGGGCTTGATTATGTGTATCTGCAGAAAGAATCAGTTGAAAAGGTGAAATATCTGCTTCTTACTTCTTTTCTACCATGAAAACAAGCTGTGATTTGTGTGCTGTGATTCACATTTGTTAAGTTTCACTTTGAAAATGGAAATTTCTTTTTTCCTCCTAATGTTACAATGCAAACTAATATTTTACTTTTTATTGACTCTTACTAAAAAATTTCGATATTTCTTCCCAGAGCGTTCATTTGAACTAGAAAACAGGCTGGCAATTTTTGTGAACTTGATCATCAGCTGCATGTACTCGACTAAAATTTTTTTCTTTTACGCTTGTACTTGCTTTTCTGAAATAATTTTCTATGTAAAAAAATCTTTAAACTCCATAATGCCAACACTATTTAAGATCCCATTATTTAAATAAATGAATATATTGCCTGATAGGACCAGATCATTAAAAAGATGACACTGCAGTCTTTTGAAATATATGTAAAGTATATTTCCTAATCCTACATAGTGTCAAAGTGAGCCAATTTAGTCCAGATGACACTTACATTAGCTTAGACTGAATCCTATTTTGTAAATATCAGCAATTCATTTTGTCACTCGGGGAATTTGCTGTCAAGGATTTTGACTGTATCTTTGTCCAGCTAGCAAAGTGAAGGGCCTGGCGTGCAATCAGATAATTAAAATGCAGTGTGAGTAATGTCCCCAAAGAATTGTAGAAGCTTAGGAGAAGGAATTGCTAACAAGTAAGTTCTTTTCCACCCTGCAAGATTTCTAATGAAGAGTTCCTGATAGGTGAGGTGAATCAATAAACACAACCAAGGAAACTTGCTTGATACCCAAATGAAGTAGTTTGAAGTCTCAAGTTTAATTTTTTAAAGTTATTTATATTTTGCAGCATGTTATTTGTTGTATGTTCACGTTTGTTTAAATGTTTTTATATTGCTATCAAGACAAAGATTCATTCTCTAGGAACTTGCATCATATTTATTCTATGATTATGCACACTTTCTTTGGTTTAACCCTTGTGCTCAAGAATGGTTAGTACACTCATTTAAGAAGTAGGGGTATAAAAATAAGCCTTGGATCCAGACAGCTAAGACTCAGGCAAGATCTAGGTATCTGGGGTCAGAATGAGAGAAAATTCTAAATAAAAGCTAGGGACTTTAACAGAAAGTAGCCTCTCACTGTGGATCCTAACTTTTTCTTATCCAGGAACTGATTCCTGTGGAGGTTGACGCTGATCTCCAAGCACTTGAACATTAGGGAAGACCATAATGGTTAACGCTGGGACATCAGAGTAAAAGGCAATTCCCAGTCTCCTTTAGTCACCTGAGATCATCGCTCTGTATCAATTTAGGGAGAGACAGAGACAGACACAAGAGAGACTTTGATTATAATATAAGTCAGCCTAGAGAGGGCATTGTCTTTACGACTTTTGTCACCTTTCTTTCAGGTGACCAAGACCTTTCTTCAGGTATAATTTTTTTAAATGCTTTATTATCTAAGTTCATTTATAGCTTTTAATCAATTGTACAATTTTAAAACTCAGTTTCCAGAAGGTTGTAATTAACAGAGTTAACATATACTAGGTACAAAATACAATGGATTCTGAAGCTGTGAAATTTCCAAGTGGAAATGCAATCGTTTAACTGAATTTCAGGTACCCAAAGTACTTGTCATTTCTCTTTTTATAAACAGAACACCCAGTGAGTCTGCCTTCGTGAAATGTGATTCTTGAGCTAGAAGGATAGATTTGATCAGAAAGCAGTGAGTGCTGGGAAGATGTAATGCCCCAGTTCCTCAACTGACATTCAGGATTTGATTTGCTTTTCCATGTGCTCGATCACTAAAATTCGAATACTCTTTTCTCCTATTAAAATCAGCATCGTTAGTGCTTTAGAATTGAAAGGCATTTAGAAATCAGTTAATTTTACAGTTAATGGATGAAGAAACTAAGGCCACCAGACTTGAAGTGCCTTGTCGAAGGTGTCACAGCTATTTGACAGTAGAACTTGAAACAAGTGTTCTGATTCCTCATTCCGCGTCATGGTGCGATACACTTATCCCGAATGAGGAACCACTTAATTTACAAAGTAAAGGAGAAAAATTTATGATGGCAAATCCAGGCAACCTTCTATTTCAGCTAAGTTTGTTTCTATTTCTCTGAATTATCAAGATCGTTACTGGTCAGGCAGACTTCAAATAAGATTTCCAAGCCCTTTCACCCCATCCTGATAATGACAGAGACATTGAAGGAAATACTATTTTATGGATGAATGTAGTTTTTAAAAATGCCATTCTGTCTTCCTTTAGATAGTTGGAATAATAGAACAGTGGCATTAATTCCTCAAGAAAGTGCTACTTTCTTCTGCTGGATGACTATTCAAATTACTGATTAAAAAATTTTAACTCTTATATCACTTAGTGATACCCTAGTGTGTTGTAATGCAGATTTTCTCCGTAGTCCTTGCAGAATGTCGTATCATTTTAGGAAGCAACATTGTCTCCTAGGGAAGTTCACCACCACTTACAGCCATTGCACAATTAGTAACAGGAATTTGTAAGCTACTTTCAGTATCTTAGAAAGCCTAATGGAAATTGAAGATTTGCACAAACTGACTTAAATGCCAAGCAGATTCTTTGCTTCTGTATGGAGTCACATTGACTCAGGGCAGTTATTTGTGCTCATCAGAAGTTGTGATTGGCAGAAAGAAAGGCTTTTGGTGAACAAACGTAAGGAAAGGAAAAAATTAATATTTAATTAATACAATTTTTAGTAGACAATGATCTCCAAAATATAAGTAAAAATCATAGATGAGAATTATAGGAATTGTAACTTTGTCTGTCAAAAAGGTATAGAAGACCGTATTTTATCCTGTACACAAAGTAAAAGATTTCTTTTCTACTTCCATCTTAGCTCTATAGAATCTTTTAAGATATTTTTAGTTTGAAGATGAATATTCTTTTACTATTTACCATTGAGTTCAACCATATATTTAAAGTGATTTTAAGTAGTTAACGTTGTAGTATGAGAGCATTTATAGCCTGTGTTTCAAATCCCAGAAAATCATATTCTTAAGGGCAATAGTGGATCACACGAACAAAAATGGACATTCTTCCTGCCCTGAATTCATTTCCTTTCACAGGTGGCTTCTTTCATGTACTCATTTTGATGATGCCTCTGATGGATACTAATTTCTTGTTTTCAGAATTTTAAGGGAGCAAGTCTTTGATTCTCTGCTGCTTAGTTGCTGATCCTTGCCCGTTTATTCTAACACCCTTCCTCCTCCAAGTTGAAAACATTGTTAACTAAAACAGATGTTTCTGTAAGACTCCTTAGTACCAATTCTTATTCCTGTTCTGTGTTTAAAACTCATGGATTTCTGGTTTAGTTTTCTGTACTACCTTCTTTGCATATCAAGACAATTGCCACGTGCCTATATTCACAATCTGAGCAGTTAATTCCTCTCTTATCTTTTAATAGTCTGCATCTCAGATGTTAATATTTTCCTGATCAATGTATTCGTCTGTTCTCATAAATCATTCAATTGATTAGTATCAGTTGCTCAACATTAGCATATTTTTATTTGTAAATTTCCATCCGATGCTGATGGTTCAGTGTTGTTGGTCGTCCACTGCTGTCTTTATGCTGCCTCCTGAGTGTCACCCTTGGCTTCTCCCCTTCTCTCACCCACCCACCTCCTGTGCATCACTAAGTCCTCTTATTAATGACTCTCAGATACATCCTTTTCCCTGCATCCCCCGTCTCCACACTAGCCCCTCACATTTGGAGTACTGAGACCGCTTCCTTCCAACTTCATCTTGAGCTTCTACTCTTCTTGCTTTGATCTAGTCTTCATACTGTAGCTATTAGAAGATTTCCTTTGCAGAGAATCCTTCAGTAGGTTTTCATTGCCTTTTCTGTAATGCTCAAACTCTTCAGTGTGGACAACTTTGTCTCCTGCCTCATCTGTTACGTCACCTTGCTCTCTCTGTGCTAGCTTTATGATTTCTGCTAGGTCCTCACACATGTGTTAATCCATTTTCCTCCTTTTTACCAGGCAAATTCCTACTCATATTTCTGGATTCATCTCCATCTTCATTTCTGAGACAAGCCTTGCCTTTCTTTTATTACTGGAACATATTGGGGGTGGGGGGAGGTCCTTCTCTGATCCTCCAGGTCCCTGAACTTCCTTTGTCCAAATACTCTTGGCACTTTCTTGTTGTTATTTTGTCAACTTCCCTGTTATGGCATGCCCATTATCCTGTGTGGGAGAACAGTGCAGTTTGTTGAGAGAACATGCTAGTCATGACTCAACGTTGCTTAGTGAGAGGCTGGTCTCTATAGCATGATGTTTTATAGAATGAGCCTGGGTTCAAGTGTCAGCACAGTCCTTACAAACTGGGTAGCCTTTGGCAAGTTAGCGTACTCTTCATGCTTCTGTTTCCTGTCTCCACACCTACATCGTGATAGTGTCTGTAAACCTATCCTGTGGGTTTGTTGTTAGCATTAAATGAGTTAATATGTCAGTGTTGGAACAGGACTTGCATGACACAGTTAGCACACTGTGTACAATTATTTATTATTACTGTGAATGAGAGATCATCTCTTCCTTCAGTTCCTTGTTTACGCTGAAATCATGTCTCTCTCTCTGTCTTTCTCTCATCTGCTGCTCAGGCTCAAATCCTCCTTTCCAACCAGGTGTCCTCTTGTGCAGCTGATGTTCTTGGTGCACCTCAGAGGCGTGTCCTGCCCATTACCTTTATAATTATTAATATTTTGGATGACTTATTATAGGCTCACTTTTTATAACTTTTACCTTAAGTTTGATGAGTTTGTGTATTGAAGTATAATTGATCTACAACACTATGTTAGTTCCAGCTGCACAACACAGTGATTTGGTATTTCTTTACATTACAAAATGATCACCACGATAAGACACCATCTGTCACCACACAAAGTTAATACAACATTATTGACTATATTCCCCATGCTGTACATTTCATCCCCATGGCTTATTTATCTTGTAACTGGAAGTTTATGTCTCTTAATCTCCCTTACCTATTTCACTAACCATCCCCCTCCACTGCCTCCTGCCTCCCTTCTGGCAACCACCTGTTTGTTCTCTGTATTTATGAGTCGGGTTTTTGTTGTTTGTCTGGTGGTATCTTTGGTTGGTATTAAGGTGATTCTGGCCTTGTAGAATGAGTTTAAAAGCATTTCTTTCTCTTCAATTTTTGGGAATAGTTTCAGGGAGATAGGCATTAATTCTTTCAAATGTTTTGTACAATTCACCTATGAAGACATCTGGTTCTAGATTTTTGTTTGCAGGGAATTTTTTTTTTTTAACTACTGGTCAGTTTCATTACTAGTACTGAGTCTACTTCATATTTTCTATTTCTTCCTGATTTAGTCGGGGGAGACTATATTTCTAGAAATTTATCCATTTCTTCTAGGCTGTCCATTAGATTTCATCTTTGATTTCTTCAGTGAGCCGTACTAAACCCATTGGTTGTTCAGTAGCATGTTGTTTAGCCTCTGTGTTTGTGTTTTGCATTTTTTCTTAGTTGATTTCTAGTCCCATACTGTTGTGGTTGGAAAAGATGCTTGCTACAATTTCAGTCTTATTAAATTTGTTGAGACTTGCATTGTGGCCTGGTATGTGATCTATCCTGGAAAATATTCCATGTGTGCTTGAAAAGAATGCGTATTTTGCTTTTGAATGGAATGTTCTGTATGTCTTTTAAGTTCACTTGGTCTAATGGATAGTTTAAGGGCAGTGTTTCCTTCTTGATTTTCTGTCTGAATATTCTGTTCATTGATGTAAGTGAAATGTTAAAGTTCCCTACTACTATTGTGTTACTGTCAATTTTTCCCTTTGTTATGTTAATATTTACCTTATGTATTTATGTGTTCCTATGTTGGCTGCATGTATATTTATATCCTTTTATTGGATAATAATCCTTTTATTGTTATGTAATGTCCCGCTTTGTCTCTTGTTTCAGTCTTCGTTCTAAAGTTTGTTTTATATAAATATTCTTACCTCAGCTTTTTTCCCATTCCAGTTGCATAGCATGCTTTTTTCTATCCCTCCACTTTCAATCTGTGTGTATCTAGATCTGAAGTGAGTCTCTTTTAGGCAGCGTTTATATGGGTCTTGTGTTTTTATCCACTCTGTCACTGTATGTCTTTTGATTGGAGCATTTAGTTCATTTACATTTAAAATAAATATTGATAAGTATGTACTTATTGCCATCTCTTATTTCTGGTTGTTTTGTACTCTTTTTGGTTCCTTTCTTCTTTTACTCTCATGTAATATGACTATCTTTAATGTTACTTTTGGATTCCTTTCCCTTTGTGTGTGTGTGTGTGTGTGTATATTATAGTTTTTTTGTTGTCATGAGAATGTATATAATAACCTGTATGTGTATATGAGTGACTAAGTTGGTAATCTCTTAAGTTCAAATACATTCTAATGACTACATTTTGTACTGTCCCACACACATGTTTAATGTTATTGATGTTTTATTTTACATCTTTTTGTTCTGTGTATCCCTTAACTACTGATTGGAGATACAGATGATTTTATAGATAAGTGGTTGATCTACTACCTTTACTAAATGTTTGCCTTTACCAATGAGATATTTCCTTTTGTAAATTTTATACTTCTAGTTGTGGTTCTTTCCTTTTTATTTAGAGAAGTCCCCTAACACTTCCTGTAAAGCTGAACTCTAGGGAAACACACTGGTTTGGTGGTGCTGAATTCTTAGCTTTTGCTTGTCTGTAAAACTCTTGATCTCTCCTTCAAATCTAAACAACAGCCTTACTGTGTAGAATATTCTTGGTTCTAGGTTTTTTTTTGTTGTTGTTTTATTTTGTTTTTTCCTTTCATTACTTTGAAGACGTCATGCCACTCCCTTCTGGTGCCACTCCCTTCTGGTCTGTAGAGTTTCTGCTGAAAAGTGAGCTGCTGGTATTAGGGGAGTTCTTTGGATGTAACTAGTTGCTTTTCTCTTGCTGCTTTTAAGATTCTCTCTTTAATTTTTGTATTTATCTTTGGGATTCTCCTGATTCCTGGTCCTGGGTGTCTGTTTCCTTCCACAAGTTAGGGAAGTTTTCAGCTGTTACTTATTCAGATAAGTTCTCTGCTCTTTTCCTGCTCTCTTTTCCTTCTGGGACCCCTATGATGTGAATGTTAGTATGCTTGAGGTGCCAGCGGCCTTTTAAGCCCTCCCTATTTTTAGAAAATTCTTTTTTCTTTTTTGTGTTCAGTTGAGTGATTTTTACTACTCTTTCAGTTTGCTGATCCATTCCTCTGTATCATGTAGTCTACTTTGATTCTTTCTAGTGCATTTTTTATTTCAGTTATTGCATTCTTCAGCTCTAGTTTTTCTCTTTATTTTCTAACTCTTCTGAAGTTCTTATGTGTTCATTTTTCTCCCAAGTTCACTGAGCATGTCTATGATCACTGTCTTGAACTCTTTATTCAGTAGATTGCTTATCTCTGCTTTGCTTAGTTCTTCTTCTGTAGCTTTATGTTGATCCTTCACTTGGAATATATTCCTCTCTCGCCTCATTCTGCCTAATTCTCAGTTTTTATTTCAATTTATTAGGTAGGCCAGTTATGTTCTCAATCTTGGAGAAGCTGCCTTATGTAGGAGATACCCTGTGGGATCAAGAATTATACTTCCCTCTGGTCACCAGAGTTCTATGCTCTAATGCCCCCATGTGAGCTGCATGGGTTCTTCTGTTTTGGCAGGGCCTGCTACTCTGGGTGTAGGTGGGGTTGGCCCACAGCCCAGTTGGCTTCCAGGTCCTGCCTTGTGCAGAGGTTGCTGGCTGCTGGTGGGTGGGGCTGGATCCTGGTATGGTTTGTTGCACACTCTAGGGAGTCCCAGGGCTGGTGCCCGCCCCCTAGTGGGCAAGGCTGAATCCTGGTGCAGCTGACTATACAGCCCATGGAGTCCTTGGGCTGGTGCTGGCCCATTGGTGAGTGGGGCCAGGACCCAGGGTGGCTGACTGGGGCCCAGGGCTGGTGCTGGAGTGCTGGTGGGTGGGCTGGGTTCTTATGTGTCTGATTGCTTATACTGTTGATAACTGGCTAATGGGTAGGTAAGCTCCCTCTGCTAACAGCATAGAGGGTGGATTCTAAAATTTTGCTTACCAGCACCATTGTCTTTGTGGTAGAATAAACTCCAAACAGTGGCTGCCACCTGTGTCTGTGTTCCCAGGGGGAGTCCTAGTTACCTCTCCAGGGGGCTCTGTAAGATCAGCAGGTGGGTCTGGCCCAGTCTGTTTTCAAATTTCTCTCTCTGCCTGGGTCTTGGAGCATGTGAGACTTTGCATGTGCCCTTTATGAGCGGACTCTGTGTTTCCTACATCCCTCTGCCTGTCCTTTGGCAAACTCACTGGACTTCAAAGCCAGGTATTCTGGGCACTGGTCTTCCCAGTGCAGCACCCCCAGGCTGGGGAGCTGGATGTGTGGGCCCTTTGCTTCTTGGGGAGCACTTCCCTAATTGTGATTATCTTCTCATCTGTGGGTCGCCGACTGCAGGTTTGTCTTGATTATACCGTGTCTTTACCCAACTACCTGTCTTGTTGGGGTTATTTCTTTATATCTCAAATGGAAAATCTTTTCTCTCTTCTTCAGGTAGTTCTCATAGACAGTCGCTCTGCAAAGAGTTGTAATTTTGGTATGCCCAGAGGAGGAATTGAGTTCAGGGTCTTTGTACTCCTCCATCTTGGCCACCATCCTGTGTTGTATTCTTTTAAATTTACTTGGGTGTTACTTTTTGTTGGAGGGGAAAAAAGAGAGATTTAAGCTCCAAAGTGTACACCAAGAATTATCCCTCGTTAGCTCCACATTTAACAGGGAATCCCAAAGCCATTTAATATTAAGAGAAAAGCAGTATTTTTAATTTAAAAATCCAGAAAAGTTCTAACTCTAATTTTGAATCCCTGAGATGATAAGAGAGAATGGAACTTTTGCAAACATTGCCCACACAGATCCTCTAAACCGAGAGGAAATGCTGATGTGGTAAAATGGGTAATTTTAATGCAGAAAATACTTGTTTCTCAGTTTCTGGGTTTCAGTTGATTGAATATACATGGAAGAATACAAGTTTTTCTTATCTTTCTCTTAATCAAGATTCATAGACTGCATTCATTTATTCATTATGTATTGAATTCCATTGTGTACTTGGCAATGTAGCCAAGTAGACTCAATAATTAAAAGAAAATCTTGAGTAGCTTATAGGTTTATAGGACAGATAAATAAATGAGCAGGCAAGTAAAGTTCAGTCTTCTAAGTGCTATAATAGGGGTATGCAGAGGATGTTGTTGGAGCTCAGAGGGGAAACATCAGTCTTGAAGAGATCAAGGACGATGAATGAGTGACTGAGACACTGAATGTTTAATGCCAGGGATGACGTGATCTGATTTTCATTTTAGAAAATTTACTCTGGCTGCCAGCTGGGGAACAGATTGAAAAGCAGTGAGGCTAGAGGAAGGGAAACCAGTCAGGTGGCTGTTGTCTTGCTAATAATAGCTCACCCTTAATGAGCACGCACTCTGTGCCAGGCACTCTCCCTAAGCACTTTACGGGTGTTAATTTATTTAATTCTCACAGCAATATTATAAGGTGAGTTGCTTTTTCCTTTTTATCACCTGTGCTTTGTAATAAAATAGATATTAAAGAAAAAATAAAATAGAGATTAAGAGTTTACCAAAGTTGTACAGTTGGTAAGAGGCAGAGCTGGGATTTGGACGCAGTCAGTCTGGCTCCAGAATCCGTGCTTTCAACCATTATGATATGCATCTGCCTCACAAAGTTATCCAGAAGAGAGATTAATGATGTGAAAGAAGTGGCACTGGGGCTGGTAATGAGAGGATTCTTGGAAAGATATTAAGGCACTAGAATCAACAGGGCTTGGTACTTGATTAGATTAGGAGGCTAATGGAAAGGAAAATGTCTTGAGAGACTAAAGTTCTTGGCTTGGGTAGTTGGTTGAGTGGAAGGAAATTCCATTCATTGAAATTGGGTTCCCAAGAAGTGGGTTTGGTTTGTTGGAAAAAAATAATGAATTCTGAGCGTGCTGAGTTTGAAGTCTCTGTGGAATATCCCAGTGGAAACATTTACTATAATGTTAGAAACATGATGTGGAGATTGAGATCTAGGTTGGAGATACATGTTTGAGAATTATTGGCATATTTATATATATAATGTATATGTACATACATGCATATATACTATATATGTATATATATGCATGTGCGTGTATGTATGTGTGTATGTATATATGTATATAATTAAAGTAATTGAAATGGGTAAGTTCATACTAGGAGAAGTTTTAGAGTAAAATGAGAGCTTTTAGAAAATTTAGACGGAGAACCCTGGACAAGTTTAACATTTAAAGGAAGAGTAGAGAAGATTCCACAAGGTTACTGAGAAGGATGGAACAGAGAAGTAGGAGGGGCAAGGAGAGAGCCATAGAAACCAAAGAAAGAGTTCTAAAAAGTAAAAAGTGTCAGAAGTGTCAAGAACTTCAGAGAAGTTAATATGAAGTCAGGAAATTCTCCAGTGATTTAGCAATAAAGCAGTTGATCATTTTGAGGAGAATAGTTTCAATAGAGTAATGGTTGTAAAAGCCCCAAACTACACTGGGGTAAAAAGTAAATGGCAATTGATAATCTATAGACAGTGAATGTACATAAATCTTCAAGAGTATTTTTGTCAACTTCCAGATGTTTATCTTTATTTAAGCTACTACGTCATGTCTTATGAAAATAATTTGCCTTCCTGCACCAAAGAACCAGACAGGATTATTTACCTGCTGACAATGTGCAGGTATCCTCTGTTTAGTGAGATTTTGGGGGTACCAACGTTTCTTTTGTACCAGCTGTCACTGGTATGTGAAGTTCTACTGTTAATATTGCATGACTTTGAGCTTATGATCCTGGGGACAGATAACCAAATTAAGCTGCCCATAGTTATAACCCTGACATGAAAACACACTTACTCTGTCTCTTCCTAGAAGTGGTAAGGTGCGAGCAGTTCCCTACAGGTAACCTGGGATGGGAGTTGGTGAGGGATGAGGCATGGAATGGTGGGGAAGCAGCTGGAATTTAGTTGTGTGGAGCGAGTATCTGAAGAGAACAAGAGGCCTGGGTGTATGCAGGTATTTGGGTGTAGAGGGAGATGGGCAGGAGAATGAGAGTCCAGGAGATAAGTTGTAATTTCTTCAACTTCAGCTGTGCATAGAGGTCACCCTGTCTGCAAGCATCTACTGCCCTGGCTGTGTGTAAATGACCACAGCCAGTTAGTACGATGTATGAGTAGTAGTACACTTCACTGAGCATTTATGGAAGTTTCTCAAGCTTCTTTTGTGTCCTCAAGAGAGCAGTTGTTAATAGATAGGTGGCTCAGTAAGAGCTCCTGCCTTACTTAGACACAGTTTGAATGATGATGAAGAAGAAACAGAATACTGGCTATTTTGAGGGAGAAGAATATGACAAATTATGAGATAGTTACAGAAATGTCTTACATCTTTAAGAGTTTAGACAGTATTGACTTTCAGTATTTGTGCTTGTCAAGTGTGTGTGTGTGTGTGTGTGTGTGTGTGAGATTTTAAAGGTGTACTGTCTCCAGATACTGAGTGTTAATAGATTGTCAGTGATGGTCAGTTGAAACACCTCCTTCCTCTTTGGAAATGTACTGCTGGGTGGAGAAGGGACGGATCCTGAAGTGAAATCAGTGTCTTTGGAGACAGGAAAGATTTCTGAGAAAGAGGTTGGACATTCTCCTGAGGAAGTTTGGAAGATCGAGGTTATTTAAGGAGACGACTGAGAGGAAAGAGCTCACCTGAGGTAAGAGGTGCCCAAGCCCTTAAAGCGATTCCCCGAGAAGGTTTAATTCTTTGGATCCTTCCCTCTACCTCCCACCGGATAACAAACTATAAGGAAAGTAACATTTAATAGATAATGTTAAGTCTAGCCTTATGTTGTTATTCCGTTGAGTTATTTGAAACGCTGTAGAAATTCTGATACATCTGTATGTGAGAGTGGTAAAGACAATATAGAGAGAAGGAAGTTAGGAAAGTAAACCCTGCCTCTGTATCAGACTTCTTCTGCAGCCTGTGCAATATTATAGTTTACAGATGGCAGAATACCATAATTGCCTCCTATGACTACTGCCCTGAAGTTAGATTGGAAATTGGCAGAAGATATTCAGAGAAGTCCATGGATGTCCAGAGAAGGCAAGGAGATATTTATAGAATGATAATGAACTCAAAATGAGAGTCTGTCAATAAATTGAGCATTTACATGTTTTTAATATCTAAGAGCAAAGAATGCAATGCATTGCATCTGAACTAAGGCTATTGAGTAAGCATAGTTTACCCTAGTGTTGGTTTGTGGGCTCCAGAAGCTCTGGGTGCTCGAATCTACAGGAAGAGTGAGCCCTGCCCTTCCATGTTACCTTTGTTCTCGGCGGGTGGAGCTAGGGGTGGCCATACTTCCCTTGGTTCCCAAGGCAATGAATGGTCTAATTCTTGTCTTTTAATTCATTAAATGTATAATCTGTTCACCAGTAACAGACAATACCAATTACTGGTTATCATTTTGTAAGAAGTCTTGGCAAGAATCTCTAAGCTTCAGCCTGAGGCATCCCTCCCTTTAGAAGGGTTTATCTTTCAGCTCCGATGCTGTTTCATGGATTTTATTTTTATAGGGACCATCAAATGAAATATTATGAAAAGACTGAAACATTCTAATTCACCATGGTCCAGCAAAGTCTGTCAAAGAGCTAATCTCCAAGCACTTTTTAAAGGGTAGAGTTTTAATGCCTTGAAGTTTATGTACCTTTAACTCGATAAATTCTCAGGAAGTAGAGGTTGACTACTACAGGTCTTTAGGAGGCCCATTTTAACCAGTAGTCTAGAACTTCTAATTTGAACATTATTTGTTATAATGAGTTTGGGAACTGATGACATGCTTTAAACATTGTTCTGACATGAGCCATGACTTTGTTTAAAGAATGATAAAATTTAAAAATTGGTAAGAAATGTTCAAACATAGGGTACAGTATTAAAATATGTAGCTGATATCTACATATCCCCCTCTCAATTTGAAGAAATATTATTTGGCCATATTTACTTCAAATCTCTGGTTCTCTGTCTTCCTCTGTCCTCTCCCTCCCCCTCCTCTTTCTCTCCTTACCGCCTCATCTCAAAAAATGCAAATTACAAATACAGCTAAAACACCATCCCTCTCCCTTCTTTTAATCTCTTCTCTGGAAGTTGATGTATATTTCAAAAACATGATGTGGAGTGAAAAGCAAGTTCAAAAGGATACTTGTAGTTCATTCACGTCTGTGTAAATTTTAAAAACACATAGAACAATGTTATGCATTGTTTGACTAAAGACATTTTATTTTAATAAGACCCTTTCCCAATAATAAATAAAAAAGAAATAATTAATTTATGAGTATTTCTATATCACAAGCAATAAACAACTTGACTTGCAACAAGTCAGGATATACTGAACTGACATATCCACTCAAGGACATCTTGATTTTCTAAATTATTACTCAATGGTAATCTGTCTTGATATACTTAATAAGAATACTTTTAGTACTAGAGCTATAACTGCTCCCATTTCATCAGTTATATGTCTCCTTTGGCATATAAACCTAGAGCCTTATAGATGTGAAATATGCTACATAATAAAATGCCTTACTTGGTTGGGATTATCTAGTAAATAAAGTAATTAAATGCCACGGCTTGGTGTTCCAACTGATTTACTGCAGTAGAAATGATCTTATAAAACTCTCACCCAGTTGTGTAAGCTAAGTCTCCATTCTGTCACACTTTAAATAATTTATAGGGGTGTTGGGGTCAGGGGAAATAGAAACAACAGAAATATATAATATACCAAGGTTAGTTCTTCAAATAATTGGTCAAGGTATATGTACTTAATAAACTTAAAGATAATATTAACTGTTTAACAATCCTGAATTTCCTCTGTGAGGTGTGCCTAAATGCATGACTTCCCAATAAACTCTTTTCTTAGTCTTAGCATTGAATTACATTATTTTTTGTTTCATTTTGTTCTCTGTTCTGTGTGTTTACTTTTATTTTTTGTATACTTCTGGCTCCTAGCATAGTACTAGGAGGTGTTGATGAGTAATTATGTTTTGCATTGTTTTAAATATTTTTGAAATAAAAAAAATTGTCTTTAGGCATAGGATTATGTAAATAGGAAGCACAAAGATTGTTGTCCTTTAAAAAGAGACTAAATTGACTATTCCCTCCACCTGATCCACCTGATTCCTAATTCCAATTGTTAAGACATGAAGAGAAAAATTGTAGAGTAATCTTGAAGAAAAATATAACAAGGTGAAAAATGTTCAAATAAAAACCTGCAACCAATGGTACATTGAATAGTATCAGTTCGTTGCCATTACAAACATGAAACCATTTTTATTTTTATTCTTACTTTTTTTTTTCTATCATCTTCAGCTAGGGTCTTCTGATCTTCCCTTTCCTATTCCTTAACAGAACTTGGTCAGATTGTGTAATTAAGTATTTAAAGGTTTTATCCAGTTTAATCTCATTCAAAGTTCTACCTCTCCCCTTCTCCACATACCAGACCCCAGAGTGTTAAGATGGGAAGGAAGGAGAAAGTTTCTTTCCACAGGAGATCGCTATGCTAGTTACTTTGAGTTACTGCTGCTTCTCTGGCTAACAAGTATGAGTCACCTGTACCCTCTGCATGGCAGGTGTCCAGATGTTGACTGTCTAGTGTGTGCATGTGTGAGGTGGGTCGGGGGCTTGGAGGACTGTGGGGCCTTCTTGCCGCACTGCTTCCTACCTTGGCAACTATGGCTCCAGCTTTTTGTTTTAAATTGCTGCCTCTGGTATTCACCTCACAACCTCTTGCACCTGTGTGCATTTGTGTATATGCATACACGTGTGTATGTGTGTGTGGTGTGTCTTCATACAGCGCTGACACATTTTAGGGTTATACTAGCAAAATGGCTATAGTCCAGCTACCAGTATGGTGTCCGTTTGTTCTGTGGGAAACGTACCCACCTTGAGCACCCCAAATAGTAGAAGTGAAGATTGCTCACTCGTGGGGCATCCCCCACCCTCTGCCTGCCATCTCTCTTCAGCTCCCTTTTCTCCTCTGTAGGCACAAGGATAGATCAGCAACCCCTCTTTCTTGATCACAGTATCATTGCTGAATCGTGTCCCCTGTTTCTTGCAGGCTCCCCCAGTCTCTACAGCGACTCCCTGGGAGTCTTCCCTCTTACTTGGCTTGTGGAGTTGTCTGCAGATGGGGATGGGAGGTGGGAAGAGTAGTCTGTCTCCTGTTCCCATCCCTCCTCATCCTCCTTTCTTAGAGGATGGGGAGATGGGTAGGGGTGGATGCCCGTGGTAGGAAAACCATGTCTGTGGTCTCCTTGTAATCTGCAGGGAAGTTTTTTGATTCCAACCTTTCGTGGTTCTCTTTTGTCTGTGGACTGTGTATTTAGTGCATAAATTGTCCTCTTAGTCCTCAGGTTTTGACCAAGTTTCTTTCCAAATTCTATGTTGTAAACAGTTTCCAAAATAGCTCCCAATGATCTCTGCCTCCTGTTATTCATGCCCTTGTGTAATTCTCTCTCTTTGTGTATGGACTGGACCCAGTAATTCACTTTTGATGAATAGAATATGACAAAAGTGATGGGAATTGGTTTACAAAAGGCTGGAACTTCCATCTTGTTTGTACTCTTTCTCTGGATCTTCTCACTTGCTTGCCTTAATGAACAAGCTGCCATGTGTGCGCTGCTTTAAAGAAAGGTCCACATGGCAAGGGACTGAGGGTAGCCTCTGGCCAACAGCTGTGAGAAAGTAAATCCTGCCAACAACCATGTAAGTGAGCTTGGAAATGAATCCTTTTTCAGTCAAGACCCAGGCAAAACCTTGATTATGGCCTGTGAGAAACTCTGAAACAAAGGACCTACTTACGTTGCACCTGGATTTCTGACTCATTTATTATCCTGTAAGAGAATAAATGTTGTTTTAAGTCACTAAATGTTGGTGGGGTTATTTGTTACACAGCAATAAATAACTGTTACATACTGCTACTTCTCTTTGTATCTTCTGTATTGACTTTGCAAGGGGTATAACTACAAATATTAGTGTTTCATGTGTACTCATCTAATACTCAGTTATTCTATAACATAATGGTTAAATAAAGCTTCTTAGGGAATTTTGAACTTCTTTTAGAAACCTAAATTTATTCTCCTTATTTTCCTTGTCTAGCAAATATATTAATTATCTTTCTGGCTAGGCAAGATGCTGTGTGACTGTGCTTCTGAGTTCTTTGGCAAGTCTAAGTAGGTTGCTAGATGGCAAAAGTTAGATTAGTGGAAACTTTTTCTTTAAAGGTCAGTAGGTTCATTAGGAGTACCAGTCTTTAACCCAGTATCTGCTTTGAGTGTAGGCCATCGTTACAATATAGAGTTTTACTTAAAATTATTTTAAGAAATATTTTCAATCCCTTTTCTCTGTTGCTATTCAAGAAAGGGGCAAGATGAGAAGGAAAACAGATTTTCCCCCTTTCTAACCTAATATACACACCTGACCTTTCTCCTTGAAAATTCTAATAAATGCTGCCCTTTTTGAAAAAAAAAAAAAGTACCAGATTGAGTCTCGTGGGAATTTTCCCAGTTAGGTCTGCTATAAATATTTTCCTTGTCCCAGATATCATGAATATATCATTAAAATTACTATTGCTTAGAGCAGGCAGGCAACATAGTTTTTTTTCTTCTTTTTTTAAAAAATAAGTGTTCTGTTTTCCTTGTCATTTTTTCTGTGTGTGTGTGTGTGTGTGTGTTTTATACAATACTGTATACATTAAATAGCACATTCTTCTGGAATCATAGGGCTTGAGAAAAAACTATGTTCTCCAGTCCATTTGATGGCATTCAGACTGTATTTCAGAAAACAGCCATTCAGTCTTAGTTTTAAAACTCATGTGAGACATCTGTCTAAGCTTCATTGGTAATGCACTTCTGTATTTAACATCATATTCTGGTCCTTTGGGTAAAGGAAACAAGGATAATTTAGTCATTTATTTAAAATAATGTCCTGGCTCTTCTTCTGGGTTATGTGCTTCACTTCACAGTTATGCTCTCGGACCTGTCGGCATCTGTCTTTCCAACTTTGAAGGAACTCCCTTTGCTTCTCTGTATGGCAGTTATCAGAGCTCAGTCTGAGCCTCGGTTCCTCAAAAAGACTTTGAATACTCTGACTTATCTCTTCTCCCTGATTTCCTACTGCTTATGGATCTTTTCCTATAGAATCTTATATTTATTTATTCATGAATTATTTCAAAATTATGAATGTATTAATTTCCTAACTTAAGCATTGCAGTCAGAGCCCATGCCTTTTTTATGTAATTATTTTCTCTAGACTGAAAGTGACAAGTAATTCTAGGCCTTGGAACGTTGATAGGATGGATATTTTGGAGCCAGGCTCTCTGCCCAGTTCCCTCAAATAACCCCTCAAGAACAGTGGATGAGTGTGATTTCAACAGGGAGAACTCCCTGCTTCCCCATACCATAGGTGTCTGCTGGACCCTGTTACTGTACTTCAAGATTTCCCCTTAACTGCTCATTGATTACTGGACCAATCAGTATTATTGTCAAATATAGGTATGCTCTTGGCAGGATTATTATAATTGTGTTATATTGAATTTATTAGAGTACTCAATTTCTGTTCAGTTGTCAGTTTTTCTGATCAAGGTTCTTGGGTAGTCACTCATGGTTCCAGTCTATACACTGCATAGCTATAAATTCTTTAAGGGAACCTTGAAAAATCAGTCACAGGATATAAAGATGGCTATCTGCTCGAACTTAAACCTGTGGGTGAGGATGACAGTTCACACAGAAGAGGAGGACCACGTTAGGCAGCCCTCTGAATGTTAGCCTAAGTGAGATCTCAGTAGTTTAAGTTTAAAGTGTGAGATACAGACAAAGAGAGGGAGGGACACAAAGGAAGGGGGAGAGAGAGAGGAAGGCAGAGGGAAGAAGGAAGGAAGGAGAGAAACAAAAATTGAGAGGTAATGTTGTCAATATAAGTTAGTAATAGTGTGACTTTCCTGGAGCTGGACATTCAAATATAATGATAAGTGATTGATGAAAACTGAACTGACCAACTTTGTTGACATTAAGAGGCATAAATGCAATAACTCACTTTGACATGACTCTTACTCCTTTAGGAATTGGAAATATACAAAGACTTCATAGTTGGTAAAGTGCTACATATCTGGAAAAAAGTGAAAAAAATTACCCATCCAGATGTTTGCAAATGTTTGAACAGTTAGAATTGTATAGACATCTATTTGAATTTTCATGTTAGACATATTATGTAAATGTAAAATCTGAGACTTAAATCATACAGATATTAACTGTCTGCTGATTATAGGCTAAGGGAACACAAGAGGGGCAATAGAAAATGAAAGACGAAAGGTAGCCTTGAAGTTTGAATTTTATTTTGTATTAAATGAAGAATCTTTAAAATTTCTTGAATAATAGAATGCTGCACAATATACGTTTAACATTTTATTTTTAAAAATTTCCTACAGTATAATTGGATTTTTCTTATGTACAGTTCTGTTAATCTTAGTACATGTGTAGATTAACGATCACCACAATCAGGCTACAGAACAGTTGCATCACCCTGAAAACTCCCTCGGGCTACCCTTTTAGAGTCACAGTGTTACCCTTGGCAACTGCTGACTTGTTTCCAATAACTGTAGTTTTTTTTCTTTTTTGAGAATGTCATATAAATGGAATCATAGAGCACATAACTCATAGGGACTAGCTTCTTTCACTCAGCAGATTGCCTTTGTTGTGTGTAGGTTGTTTCTTGTTACTGCTGAGTAGTCATTCCACTGTGTGATGTACCACTGTTTATTAATCTGTTACCTCCTGAAGGACATTTGGGATGTTTTCAGTTTTGGTAATTATGAATAGAGTTACCATAAACATTCTCATGTACAGATTTTTGTGTGAATATAAGTTTTCATTTCTCTAAGGTAAGTCAGGTAATGAGATTGCTTAAAAATATATAAAGAACTTGATAAAAAATTATATGAAACTGCCTGTTTTTCAGAATAGCTTTCATATGTCACGTTTTTAGCAGCAGTATATAAGAGTTCTGGTTGCTTTGCATTCTCCCCAACTTAGTATTTCAATAAAAAAAAATGAGCCATTCTTGTATGTGTAGTGATATCTCATTTTGATTTTAATTTGCATTTCTCTAATGGTTAATGATGTTGAACATATTTTCTTGTATTTACTTGCCATCCATTTGTATATCTTTTTTGGTGAAGTGTCTGTTCAAGGTTTTTGCCCATTTTAAATTGGGTTGATTGTTTCCTTACTGTTGAGTTTTGAGAGTACTTTATATTTTTGAAAGCACTGACATTGGTATTAATGCAGTCAGTGGATTAGGCAAAAATAAAGACAGAGAAAGAAGGGAGGGAGCAGTAATTGGTTTTCTATTATGCATGACTTCTTACATTGTGAACTGTTATTATGTTAATCTGTTAATGTTTTCCATCAGTGCTTATTTCTTGTCTCCGTATCTTCTTGAATAATGGATCTGATATACTGGTTTTGATAGATTGAAGCTTAATTATAGCTTGTGTACTTGATTCTCCCAACAACAGTCATATATTACCACTCACACGTTAAAGATGAGGAAACTAAAGGGCGCAGAGACCAGCTCTTGTCCAAGGTCACTTAGATGAGTGAGCTGGGACAGGAAACCAGCAACGTGGTTTCCACCCCATATCCTTTTTTCATGGTCCTAGAACAGCTTGAAAGGTGAAATCTATTCCATTGTCTGCATGTAATACTTCTGGTCACAGTTCAGGAGGGCAGAAACCATGTGAGTAGACTGTTCCCTAACCATTTACACCAAATACATGTATATGGTATATATTTTTGGTGATGGTGTAAGTGTCTTGGGTATTTTGGGGCGGCAAACTTAAGACTTGATTTCCAGTGTTCAACTCCAAACTCACATGAGTTCCTCATTCATATTTTAACCATGTGCTAGCTAATAGCTATTTTCTTTTTTACAATTAGACAGTCATAAATTTTTCCTCATAAAGAAGCGCCAAGTAAAGTTAATTTTTATTAAAATAGAAAGTTCTGTACAAATTAGTAAACTTATATGTAAAACTAGTTATTGTTTAAAAATAAAATATAACTGGAACCACTGCATAGCCCAATAAATTGGAACATTATTCTAAGTTTGGATGTGAATTATACAAAATGACATGAAGAAAATCACTTTTTCCAAACCTAGCAGATGTTATTATGCCTCTCAAATTGATTTCCATTTTATTTACTTCTTTATTTATGTTTTTACTCTTCTGAATACAGATTTCCCCAACTGGTATTTGCGGCCTTTGGAAAGTCATTTAGCTGTTCCCAAGGACAGAGATAGTATCACAAACTTTGGCTAGTGCTGTCCACATAGCTAAGTGGAAGGACTGGGAGGTTGCCCTCCATGACTGACCCCTACGTTGGGTTACACCTCCATTCTTTACGGACCAAGGAAAAGTGTTTTCCCCTGCCCCTCACTGGAGAATTACGGAATTATAGAGGAGTCTTTGCACATGATTAGACCATGAAATTTGAAGGAGTGTTAAAATTACTTGGGCTTAGGAAAGCTTTTCTAGGAATATTGCCCTGGCAAAGGTGAGGTATTTTCATCAGATTTATTAGCCAAGAGAGAAAAGCTTATTTTAATGTTCCCACTGGCCCTGTAAGTTATTTCTCTCTCTCTGCCATGGAGGGAAATAATTAAATTATTGACGTTTGTTGGCCCATATGCGCGACTGCTTTTTCATTTATATTGTTCATACACCCAATGTAAATAGTCCAGACTTCAAATAAATCAGTGACTCAGGACCAGAGATACATTAGCTGGTCCTGATGCCAATGTTTTAATTCCCTCCGAGGAAAGTGGCAGGGAATTGATTTTATCTGCTGCCAGCATTAATCCCAGTGTGATTAAGTTCAGAATATTTAAGTATGTATTTCCAGGGTTTGAAAATTCCCCTGCCTAGGATTGCTTCAGAAATGTAAACCAGTCTTTCCTTAATTACTGTCCCTCTGCGCAGTACTGAAGGGCGAATACAAAGGCTCACCTGTCGCATTACTGACCCTGTGTGCCGCCTGCCTGGCATGCCTGGGGAAGTGGGGTGGCCAGGGAGAAGGAGTGGAGACCTGTTTTCCTGAAGTCCTGCTCTAAATATGATCTTGAAAAAAAAAGTCTTCTCTTTCCATTCAGCTTCTATTTCGGAGTCCCTTGTTCTGGTGTCAGATAAGTTCCATCTGAGAGTCCATGCAACGTGGATATCATGTAAATGTTGTTGGGCATTTTGTCCCCCTTCCTCCCTCCCAAAAGATTTCATGATCCCAATATTGGGTGAACATATGTCCAGATTATATTGAAAGCTATAAAGTTAAAAAAAAAAGAGTTTTGTTGAAATAAGATTTAAAGGATGTCGTTCTGGAAACATTGGAGAACATCTAAATGAAATTTTAATAAGAACATTCTTTTGTGCTTCCTTAGCTGACAAAGCACTTATAGATGATCCTTCAACTCTCTGAGATGTTAGGGACGGAAAGAGCACGGAGTGTTGATTTCCACAGATAACCGTTCATTTCATTTTGCTACCTTGACAAACTTTGCAGTAGAACTGCTAAAAAGCAGAGAACTGAGTGATTTGAGATCTCTCTAAAGCCACTGGAGAAAGTATAAATTGCACTGTGTCCTGCCAAGGAGCCACTGATGCAATAATCAAGGACAAATCCTTTCTCATTCCCTTTTAGATGACAGCAAAAAAAACATTTCTCATGGGCTATTGCAACATCCTTGAGTGGCTTTGATTTGCAGTGGGAAGTTGGGGGATCACACTGACCTGAGTGGGGGAAAGCTTGATGTTCCAGGGAAGTTGTTTTACTCCTCGGTACTTAAGTTATGTAGTACAGCACAGCACTTAACAGTGTTCTTCATAAAGTGCTTCCCCAGTGAATTTGCAGGGGATCTCTGTTTCATCATCAAAATTTGTAAACTATTCAGAACTCCTTCTACAAGCTCTGGCCAAGTAATAAGAGTCCAAAGGAGAGAATACCCCAAACAGCGTGCTTACTTTAATGAAAATATTTTGGATATTTTAATGATAACAAGTCACTAATCGTATCCTTTTATTTAAAATGTTTTAGGGTTTTCATAATCCTATGGACAAGAGGGATCATAACCAAATGTAGTCATTTTTAAGGGGAATTAAAGGGCATGGATCATTCTATATCTAAAACCAGTGTCACGTTGTTTAATGCACAGGGAACCAGATAATGGGAGAATTAATTTCTTGGCAAAACGCGTAATGCGATAAAATAAAAGAAGAGAATTGGCCTTAGAATGAGGTCATGTCCACAACATTGTGGGGCAAGCAGTTCGTACGCTATTTGTCCAGTGTGTCAGAAAATTTACAAGCAAAGTGGCAGTTTTAAATTTCTGCCTTTCCCCCATGTCCTACTACTAAGTCTACGCAAATGCCTCACAGTCTTGGTGTCAAATAAATGCAGTCTCACTTGACTTTGGGGGAATATTAAATAATCTTTCAGTACATGGAATGCTCACACAGAGCCCCCAGGCCTGGAATCTCACCAATTTACTTCATCAAAATGTTGTCTTGCTCCTTTTGAGCATTACAGAATTTAGCCAGTTTGAAAACAGTTTTGCAGTTGGTTTGCAGCGTCGTTTTTTATTCTGGTGGATTAAGATATGCATGCGCACACACACACACACACAAACGCACACACACACACACTAATTTAGAGCATGAATTCTTTCTACTTCTATAATAATAATGTTACATCATTATTATTATTATTTAGTGTTGTTAACATTGCTGTGGTCAATGTATACACAGAGGAAAGACCATGGCGGTGTTGATGGGGATGGTGCAGAGAGATGCCCTGTATATAATGGATCACATTTTCCAGCTTCAGTTCACATTGCGACCCCAATTAAAACAGACTCCTGAACTTTGTGAAGCTTTTGTTTAGATTCTGAGCCTGGGTTTGGCTAATTTTCCTTGGTGACTGCTCTGCTACAGTCCTTAACATTCGATTTTAGCCACCTTTGGCTGTAGTGGGAGCTGGTAATCTCAGCGTTGGGACAGTGCCCTGAGACTCCTTAGATCAGCAAAGTGTATTTACATATTTACACAGATATTTCAGATTTCCAACCTGATGTGCCGACCTCGCCCTCTTTCCCCAATTTCCTATTACTTTAAATCTGTTCTTTTCTGGCCAAACAAATTTTATGTGGACAAGATCTGGTTTCTTTGCTAGCCTTTCAGAAACTTTATAGAGAATAAAAGTTTAATCAGTTTTGCTCTTTAGGAGAAAAATTCCAATAATGGAAATGGCAGGTTTCTATAGTGACACATTGTGTTTTCTACATTTTACAAGAGCTAAGCTCTTAAGCAAGAAGGAACAGAAATGGTTTTTATTAATATTCATATAACTTCCTAGTCACAGTAAAGCACATTCAAATTTAATCAACTAGTTAGCAAATGAATACATGTAATGTTAATTCTCCACTCATGCTGTTCATACTTGGATCTCCACTCTAGTGTTTCTTTCTTTACTTGGAGGATAAAAAAATGCCTGCCTTCAGCATTGTGTTGGTGTGCCGTCTTCACAGCCTAATACCTTACAGAACGTTAGTTCCCCTAAATTATAATTAAGTAGGTTTTCAAGTTGCTTCTGTAATGTTATCATCTGTAAGAAACATGCAACATAAGTTTAAATAAGTAGAATAGTAAATGAGTTTTCCTGCTCACACTACTTTAAAATTGGGGCCAAACTTGCTGTTTGCCCCTGAAATCTTAATTCTTCAGCCACTGGAGGGTTTTGTAGACTATAACATTATCACCAAAGTAGACACCTCTAATCTAGGATGACGGCTGTCAATCAGGGGCGATTTTGGCCCCCTTCCCTGGAGGGCAGGTGGCAATGTCTGGAGAACTTTTCGGTGGTCATAACAGGGGGTTGCTACTGGCATCTGGTGAGTAGAAGCCAGGGATGCTGCCAAAGAAGCTACACTGCACAAGCCATCCCTCCTCCTCCCCCCACCCCATCCCCAGCACAGGCACAGGTGCACACACACACACACACACACATACACATACCAGACACACACATTATACCCAGACACACACATAACCAGACACACACACACATCCCCCCAAAACTATTTGGTTCAACGTGTAAACAGAGCCATGATTAAGAAATCATCTAGGACAATATTTCTGCATTTTGTGGTAAATCAGTTGGGTAACCAAGATACGTTAAGTTACCAAGGAGTCTTAACATTCACTCCTTTGATTGTGGAACCAAAAAAGATACTATTGATTGTATATGAATTTTAATTTCATGTCTTTGTCAGGGAGGAAAATGTAGAACAATAAAAAAAAAAGCAAAAAAAAAATGAAACATTTTGTTTTCATTAATAGATCAAACTTGTTTTCATGTGTAAATTCTCCCAAGGTTCTTCAGGTCAGCTTGAATAGACAGCTGGGGAGAAGAAAATGTCAGTGTAATTCTCCGTGACATCCTCTTCAAGGCTCTGTTGAAGGGGTACAACTTAAGAAAATGTGTTGTAACGTTGTTTCCCAGAATGGGAGTATTTGTCAAGACTGAAAAGGTTATTTGATTAAACTGTACCCATCCTCAGAGTATTATATATTTTCTCTCTTTCCCCAAATGAAATTGATGGATATCTTTTTTTTTTCACCTGGAGCTCTTAAAGAGTTAAATATTTTAAAGTTTGTTGATAGTTCTACTTAATCATTATCAATACATATGAAATTTTTAAAAAATTGTACTTTTAAACAACTCTGAAGTTGGAGGTAAATGCTCCACAGATACAAAATATTAAAACTCAGTTTACTCACAAACAAAGCTGATTCCATCAAATAGGAGGCAAGGACCTCAGCTACCATGAAATTAGCTCTAGTTCCCAAACCTGGAACAATCCACTGGACAAAAGAGGAATTCAGGAAATATTAGGGAAATTAACATACTCAAGTTAGTTGTGCCAGTCTGTGGACTGTTATGTAAAAGTGCCTATATTTAAGCAAGTAAAACATGCATTCATAAGAGGCTACTTAGAATAAGAAGCAGAATCAGTCTACAAATTTTGCTGTATATTAAAAAACCTAGAATAAGCAAGTCTACGGTAGTAGCTTATCTAATTTAAGAACGTTTTAAGTGCATGTGGCCCGTATTTGCTATTGAGACCACTTTTTCTTGCTTTCTTTACCCAGAAATCTTGGGTGGGTTATAGGCTGTAGACATTTATCACAGTGAGAGTAAACAGTGAAACTTACACTCCCTTTGCCACAACACCCCCCATCCTGTGTACTGTAGAGTGACGGCTGCCACAACATGACATTTATGCACACAAAACAAAGTCTCACCCAAACTGGAAATACTCCAAATTTTTCAAATGTATTTTTATCCATTTTAAAGATTATTCCTTTGGCTCTTTTTAAAGTTTTATTTATGCGTTCACTTTTGAAGTGCCTTTGATTAATTTATTTTTACACCTGGAAAATTGTAACTCAAAGTGGGCTAGGCACAATTAGAACTTACTTGGATACTTCATCATAAATGAGTGAATGGACAATAACTTTACTCTCGAAGTTGTAACTTCTACCTGTGGACTGATGACTCCCACTTTATGACTCCAGTCCTGCCCCCTCAAGTGGCTCCAATGCTGCTTCTCTAATTTTCTACTCGAAAACTATTTGGGTCTCCACTGGTTTCCAATTACACTTGCCTTAAAGTAAACTCACTGTATTTTCCCCTCCCAGACCTGATTTTCTACCTTTATTTTTCACCTAAGTGAATTGATTTTCTGTTTCTTTCAATGGCAAAGCCTGCAAGTCATAATTCAGTGTTTACCCACTATTCAGCCTTGTTTCTTGGCAAATTACAATTTCGATCATTAATAGATTAAGCTTTCATGACTCAGGCTTATGTTCTATTGTTGATTACTCATGTCACATGGTTAGCAGTTCACCATTTAAAATAAAATTGAGAAAGCATTGGCTGTCAGTAACAGGATTCCTTAGATCTTTAATATTGGTTTATGGATCTTTATTTGCTGATTTGAGGAAAGTTACATGAAACTTAAAATTCTGTGGAACTACTTTTAATTAAAAATCTATGAAAATAAAATATAGCCAGTAATAATACCTGTCATTGGTCCAGAATAGTTTCCCATTAACTTTTGAATTGCAATACACTGTGAGAAGTTTGCAGAGAAACTTAGTTTAATCCTCTTTATGAATTTGGAGAGGCAGGTACACGAAGATTGCGCTTTATCAGAGTCGTACAGCCAACTGAGAGGAAGAACCAGGATTCAGATCGTATTTATACATTTTTAATTCAGTGTCTCTTCTACTAAATCCTATTGCTCCCCATCTTTGAAAAACTGCACTTAATGGGAATAGAGGATTGTTTTTGTTTTTATTTGGTCCTTGGAATATGCCATGCTCCTTGCTGTCTCAGAGCCATTGCACATGACATTTTCCTGCCTGCAGTGGGCTCTGCTTTCTCGCAGCCTCATTTCCCTTTAGCTAATCAGTTGCCTTCATTTTCAGATCACAGCTCCAGCATCTTTTCTTCAGGGAGGCCTTCCCTTACCTCCCATGTTAATTCAGATGCTTGTAGTAGAAAGCTGTAATGTTTTTCAAAATGTATCGCAGTGTTCTTTTTTTCAATTTGTGTGTGTGAGTGGTTGTTTGTTTAATGACTTCATTTCCTCCCTAGGCTATAAGCACTATAAGCAGAGATTGGGCAGATTTTGTTCTTCATGTATCTACAGGGGAAAGAATGTCTGGTGTATAATAAAAAATTAAATTTATAAAGGAATATGATACTTGAATAAAGTAAAATAATATTCTAAAGGAAACTGTATTTAAATTGTAGAAGAAAAATGAATAAAAAGATATAAAAAACATAAACAGAGAGTATCTTTTATGGGCAGAAATTAGCTCCCCAAAGTCCTGAGACCAAAGAGTAGTTCCATGAACCACCTCCACTGAAATTTTCATAAACCTGGAGGTGGTTCTATAACTTGCTTTCTGTTATTTACTTATATTACTAGGAACAGTAAATGTTAGATCATGCTTACCATAAGTTTTATCATTCTGTATCTGCCTGAAGATTGTGATCACTAATTACTAAATAATGGGTGCCTTTGGGGTGCAGGGCATTAAATGAGGCATTTTATGGAAACTAGAGAAGACACTTCCTTAGCATTAGGTTGGTCTATGTGACTGCATTTTATGGTTGAAATCTTTTATTAAACATCTGCTTCTCTGGGAATGGACACCATTTGCTAGAAAAGAGATAAGTAGAGGTCAAAAAAGGGCTTTAAAAAATAGTTAATGAACTATTGACTTTGATTAACTTATCCTATCACTACCGTATAGTTTCCATGTTTTTTTATTTCCATCAATGAACTTTTCTTCAAAAAGTGTCATCTCTTTCCCCAGTTGATTTGAATAGAATTCTTCAACGAGTGTTCACTGGGTGTTCGTTATATGCCAGGCACTTCCTAGGTCATGGTGATAGAAAGATAAGATGCTTCCCCATCCTTCAGAGAGCCGGCAGACTATGTGAGACAGAGGAATAAATTCTGGCGTGTGATGGGTTTTAAGATGTGAGCGTGCCACAGGTATTATGAGGGCCAGAAGAAGAGGACCAGACTCAGTGATTCTGGTTTCATTTCCTAAAGAAAGTGAGGCTTAAGCTTATTCTTGAATAACCAACATGAGTTGGACACATGAAGAAGAAGGAAAGCAGGGGAAGTTTAGAAGGAAGGAAAAGTACTGGCAAAGGGAAGAGTGAAAGACTGAGTACAGAAGTGTTTCTTCAGAGGTCACAGGGACCTTGTGAAGCATCTTGAAATGTCTTCACAAGATAGTTGAATTTTATTTTGGAGGTGGCAAGAATCATTTGAAGAATTTTAAATAGGGGGTGGGAAAGATATGTCATAACACTTGGTGACTGATTAGATAGCTTGATAAGATTTGGGAAGGTGTGTAGAATAATTCATTAGATTCTGTTTTGGGCAAGACAAGAGAATGCAGAAGGAGGAGTAGGACTGACAGCCAGGTAATTAATTGGCTTTTCTCATTAAACAAAACCTGTAGCATATCCAAGTAGAATTGTGAAACAAGTAGTTGGATTAAAGGATTTGGAGACCAGGAAAGCATTTAGGGCTACAAGCAGGCAGATATTTACAAATAGATTATTATATAGGTGGCAGTTGAAAACCGAGGTATGGATGAGATGTTCTTAGAAGCCATATACAGGGAGAAGAGAAATTATTCCCCATCCGTGTCTTGTGCTGAAAATATTTTGGTTTTTCCATCCAGCATTCATTCATTTTACTCCTTGAAAGAGTACCCCATGCTTCCTTTGGGCTGCTACGTATGTTTGACTTTTATTGCAAATGGTTGAGGCTGATCCTGTGGTCAGCTCTAGGGGTGGCTATGTAAGTAGGCATAAGTCAGTTGGCTTATTCCATTCCTCAGGCCTTGGTGATTGGTTCATTGGTGGACATGTGACTGAAAACAGGATATTAGCAATTAGAAATAGGACATACTTGATCTATTGCAGAGAGGAAATCTCTCTTTTCTTCTGGACTTGAATTGGGAGGCTGTTAACTAGGAGTTGTTGGGGGCTACCTTGAATAGCCTGAGAACAAAGCCAACACCAAAGAAGTCAGAGCCAAGAGACAGAGAGAAACAGTCATGACAAAGACCTCCCTACCTTGCTCTGCTTAAAAAGTAGTTAATGGTGGTCCATTAGAAAAAACCTGAAGCATTGGTAATGTGAATTTCAAGGTGCAGTGTGATCTTGTCCCTGGCTGTCTCTCCAGCCTCATTTCTTTCGCTCATTTCCTTGGCATGTGCCATGTTCCTTTCCGTATAGGACCTTTGTATATGCTGTTTCTCTGGTTAGAGCTTTACCTTCCTCTCTTTGTCTAGTAAATACCTATTACTCCTGAGACCTGAGAGCCAGTGTCCTAGGAAAGAAGGCCTTTCCTGACCAGCATATGCCCAGTCTGGGTTATGTTTCTTATAATAGACCTGGAGTCGGTAAATGTTTTTCTGTAAAAGGCTGGATAGTAGATATTTTAGGCTTTACACGCCGTGTGGTCTCTGTGCCTACTGCCCTCTGTTGCTGTGGTGTGAAACCAGCTGTAGACAATATGTATGTATTTCAATAAAACTTTATTTACAAATCCAACCAGTGGGCCACATTTAGCCCTCAGGCCATAGTTTCCTGAGACCTTTCATAGACCTTTATTTCCTTCAGAGCTCTGATCCCAGTCTGTAATTGTATATTCATCATGGTAATTATTTGATTAATGTTTGTGTCTACCACCAGATACTAAGCTCCATGACATCAGGGGCCATGTGTGAGCAAAAGCTCACCACCATATTTGCAGTATTTAGTGTGGTGTCTGGGGCACAGTGGAGTTTTGTGCATGTTGTAGTTACATACTTAAAACATTATTAGAGGAAAAGGAGCCCACAAAGAAGACTGAGAAGGAATGAACTGAGGTGGTTGTAGAATATGGATGAAATAGAATCCTGAAAACGGATGAAATGGAATCCTAAAATTTTTAAGAAGAAAGTTTATGGAAAGAGGGCTTAGTCAACAGCATCCAATGTGATATGGTCAACTGAGGATAAGAACGGAAAAATTCCCCTTTGGCAACTAGGGAGATATGGGTTAGCCTGAAGAGAATAGCTTCATGGAGTAGTGGGCATGGGGAGGGGCAGTCAGAATTCAGGTTATTTTTGAAGAAGAGAAGATGGGGAATACAACTATTTTGTGAAGTTTACTGTCAAGGGAAGGAATGGGAATTATAGCCAGAGGGAGATTTAAGCCGCTTAAAGTAAGTTTCCAGAATGAAACAGGGCAATATTTTCTTGACATTACTGTAGGTAAAAGTGTCTTACATAGAACACAAAAGCCACTAATCTTGAAGGAAAAAATATGATTAATTGGACTCCATTAAAATGAAGCACTTTTGTTATCAGAGGACACTAGAGTATTTAAAGGCAATCTACAATGTAGAGGATCTTTTATATATGTACAATATAGTACATATACTATGTATGTATATGTTACATATTAATATATTTATATATTATATAATATAATGTATTTATAAATGCATATTATATACAACTATTGTACAATATATAATAGATATATATGTATATAAGAAAGGGATGGGGGAAGATTGGGAGAAACATATCCACGGTGTATAAAGAGAAACAGCAAACAGGCCCCCAATAGAAACATGGACAACACACTTGAACTGGTCCCTTGTGGCCAGTAAACATGGGGAAAGTTGGTCATTGTCATTATTCATCAGCTAAAAGTAAATTAAAACCACAGTTAGGTATCTATGCACCTGTGCCAGAATGGCCACCACTACCAACAATAGAATTGAAAATACCAAGGTTTGGAGAGGACATAGAACAACTGGATCTCTCGTATATTGCTGCTGGGAGAGTAAATAGATCCCTTTTCTTTAGAAAACTGACAGTGTCTACTAAAGTGGAATATATACATAGCATACTCTGTGATACAGAAATGCTGTCAGGTATACCCCCTCCCTCCTGCCAAATGTCTACATGTTCAGCTAAGAATGTTCATGGTAGCCCTGTTTTACAATTCCTGTTTAGTAAAAGGTCCACACTGGAAACAAATCTCTATCACCCATGGAATAAATTGTACATTATTCATACAGCAGGATACTGTACAGCAAGGAGAATTAATGGACAAAGCTACATGTGTGCAACAACATGGATATATTTCACAAATGTGATATTGGTCCAAGAAGCCAGACACAAGAGAGAGAGATGGATTGATTCAATTTAGAGAAAATTTTAAAATAGGCAGAATTAACCAGTGGTGTTAGAGGTCAGGAGAGTGGTTATCTTTCGGAGAGGGAGTTCCTGGTGGGGGCACAATGGAGGTTTCTAGGGTGATGGTAGACATACCTGTTGATTCTGGATGGCATTTACACAGGTGCATTCACTCTGAAACTTCCTCTTTTATGATTTTGCACTTTTCTCTATGTATATCCTGAGATAATGAAAGCTTGGAGTCGTTTGCCCCCATTCATATGTTGATTGGAAAGGGAGAGGAGGAATTTGATGAGATGCTGCCCTGAGGAGGTGAGGAGGGTGAGGCCAGGGCATAGGTGGGAGGGACAGCCTACCTCTTCTGGGACAGAAGGGCAGATAATATGTACTTTACGAGGGGCTAGAGAATATTTTCCATCAGGCAGAAGGTCTCTCCTTTTCTTTCCTTAAAGTCTTTAATCCTAAACATTCCTTATGTCTTGCCCCCCCCCCCCCGTTTTTTTTCTCTCTCTCTCTCTCCATCTTCACCCTTTTGGATAGTTCAGAATTGCCTGAAGAATTGCAAAGAATTGCAAGTTAACTTGAAATTCTTAGAAGCGTTGAGACTGTTTTTAAAAAAGTTTTCCTAAGGGTTTTCTTCTTCGTTAGACTATCCTTACATTGATTAGTAACTAAGACAGATTGTGTTTTCTTTTTCTCTTCCTTCTGTGCATGTGAGAATAAAGATTTGATTGGGAGCTCTGGTGTAGGCACTTAGAATAGGATTAAGTACAGAATAAAAATACCCTCTGCATGAAATTAAAAGATAATAAGGCCCTAATGTATACTAAAATCAATTTATTATGTTCTAACAACTTGATGATCTCCTTTGGAGAGAATGCCTACTTCATTTCCATCACTGTGCAAACTTGCCTGGAGTGACTCAACCACCTCACAGTCACAAGTGAATTATCTCCATAATTGCTTCAATTTTCCACTTAGCTGAAGTTATGGGGGCTTTCTTTCAGAATTGGGCCAAATAGGCAGACTTCTTTGGAATGACTCTACAATATGGTGTACAGAAAATTTAAGGGCAGGATTTTCAGAGGAAATGAAGGTAACTTCTTGGGAATTAGAGCTCTATAATCAATTGAGATTTCTGAAATTTTCTGACCAGCACAGTGGACCTGGGTTAGACCACATTGGCATGGTAATTGCTTTTCTTTAAGGGCTGTATAGATAATCTTCCTTCCTGACCCGTTCTCTCTTGACTGGTGGAGAGTGAGACTGTGCAGATGGTTTCACAGAAGCTTTGTGTTTAAGTCACTGAAGATTAAACAGACTGCAGGAAATAGTACACTAATGTATCCTGATTGTCATGGCTCCTAGATTTGTTCAGTAGTGACACAGATTGCCTTTATATTCTTTCTTCCTCTCATCAAGAGAAGCTATTTTTTTTCTTTTTTCCTTTCTGGTAAAACACAAGATATACCTAGTTGCACATACTGAAAACAAATTCTACCCAACTTTTGTGGTTCAATTTAAGTTCTATATTTACATGAAGGCTTCCAACATTGCTGCAAACCTTAACTGTCTTTTTTTGGTGAACATATAAAATATACACGCTCTTTACCATACAAGTAATTGTTTAACAATATAACTGGTTTATCACATGTACTTGTCTGGTATGTCTAGATTAAACCTCTCTGAAGATAAAAATCATACCTTATGCTTCTGATTTGTAAACAGGTGCTCAGTAAATGATTTCTATTTTTTCAGGGCATCTAAAAAATAAGTATAAGAACCCTATTAATATTAAGAAACATACATCCTCAAGTCAGTTTCATCAAATTTCAGAGTTAGATATTTTTATAATAATTCACTTCTTGTTTGGAGTCCATAAGAAAAATGAGATAATAAACATAACAAACCAGGGTTGAAATGCAAACCTCATCTTCAGTCAAGATGAAAATACAAAGAAGTAGGGAGTTATGAGTAGTTTGTCTATTTAGGTATGGAAATAATTTTTCCTTCAATTATTTGGAGCATAGCCACACACATATGCTTATGTGCCAGAATTTGGGTTTACACCTTCGGTGTGATGGAACTAATTTTACTAAAAATATCTTGACTCAACAATTTTATAACTTTAAAACCAAATGTTCCTTTTATGGAGTTTCAGCCATTTCTTTCTCTTCCTCTTTCTTTTCTCAAAACATTAAAACTAAGGAAACACAATGCCAACTAACCGTCAATGGGAGCTATTTGTTATAACGACAGGTGACAGTTGTTTATAGTTATACCATCCATTTCCATGAAAAAAATAATCAGGCTTGGCACATAAAACATCAATACCGAAGTACAAACACTTTTCAGCTTTTCTAAGAACCAGTTGTAATTTTTTAACATTTGAGCTTTAGTGTGTTTCCAACTTTATTTTTTGGTTTTGATTTTCTTAGGTCCTATGAGTGGTCCAGGATGCACTCGGCAGAGTTCTTGTATTTGATAAATACATTTGAGATCAATTAATTTCATGGCCACAAAATTCAGCTGTTATCCCAGTCTGCCATTAGAAAGGTGTTTTCTCAGGCCACAGGAAAGGTCAGACCAGGACAGAATGATAGCTAAAGGCCTCCAGGGGAATTGACACTGGGATGGTACCGTATCAGAGGCTGAGATGGCCGAGCTCCTCAGCGGCCGGTAGACATTGCTGTGTTACCACTCACCTGGGATACTGAGGCGTTGAGCCTTAGTTCTCAAGCCCCTGCCCCCTCATCCTCTTGTTCATCATGTTCCATAGTTTCTCATTCAGTCTCACTCCACACCCGAGTTAGCCAAGAATCCTCTGTTTTCAATCACCTCCTATTTTCTTCACAAAATTTCCTTTTGTCTCTGGGTTTCAGTCCCAGTCAGTCCCTTCTCTTCTTTTGCTTTGCCTCTGATGTTGAATATATTTGTTTTTGGTTGTCTCTTTCTTTCCTAATTACTGCACAATTGGATCTCAGTTTCTTGTCAGTCCTCAAGGACCAGAGAGTCATTCTTCATGGAAAATTTTAAAAAATATGATTGATCTTATTTTTACAGCAGCTTTTCTACTTCTTGACCAAGTTTTGCCTTGGACCCTACTTCCTTCAAAATCCACAGGACCCTCAACCCACACAATAACTCAGTAGATTGCGTGCTGTAGGTTCAGCAGTGGTAGCAGTAACTCATGATGTGTGTATGGAGATTGGAGAGAAGAGATTGCAGTGCACTCTGGGCAGAGTTGTGGTATGGGTTCCTCTCCCAGATGCAGTTCCATTTTATAATCATGTAAGAGAGTTGGAGGACTGCAGCTGAGAAGACTTCAGATTCTGTGAGAGAGGAAAGATTAAATAGGAGGAAAGGGAGAACTATAATGACATTGTAGGACACATTTATTTCCTCTCCGATAAAACGATCAGAGATTGCAGTGGCAGAATCAAGCAAGCAAGCAAGCAAGCAGTCAGCAAGCCAGATTAGCAGTGCACAGAGATAGCTTAGATTTAGGAAGGGCCACTGTAGAGCTCAGTGCCAACAGCCCTGTCATTAGGAAGTTGAGGACAGTTCAGTTCATTGTCCAGGGAGCCTACTGTAGCATATTTATTTTTAATAAATGGTACATTTCAGTTTTGTTTCACTTGACAAACATTTTCTGAGGACTTATGATGGCCATATGCTGAGGACAGTAGAAAGAGATAAAGGAAGAAATGATCAAGAAGGAAGGGAGGAAGGAAGGGAGGAAAGATGGAAAGAAGGAGAAAGAAAGAGAATTGGTTCCTGTCCACGAGGGGGTGTGTCCTCTCATAAATTTTGTTGTCACTGTCTGCAGTTGTATTAATAAGTCAGGATGCAGTCACAGTATGATAAATATAAATATTACAGATGGCTTTAATTTGACGGTCCTTAGCTCTCGCTTCCTCCAAGTTACGTATGCCGGCCCTGAAATAGCTGAGTGATGGCATTGGCTAGCTGCTCCATCTTACAGATGGAGAACCAGGCAAGATGCCATTGTTTATAAATGTGCCCTCATGGTGACAACTCTAATTTTTTTTCCCCCAGCATTATAAGATACTTGATACATGGCTTTTCTGTCCTACAAATTTTGATCAGATGGTCAAGTGGATATTAAAAAAAAAAAAAAAACAACAGTTAAGCAGCATCGATCATTTTTATGATTTGAAGTAAGCCTGGGACAGAGACAAAGTTCATGAGTTAGAGGGTTAGAGGTAAAGACTGCTTTATATGATGGTGAAGTTATGAGATGCCAAGTAGGAGCACCTCTGTTTTTTCAGAAATTGAGAATGAAAGCCTGAGGCTTAGAACAAGAGAGTTTCCCTATTCCACATTTTAAGTTTAGAGAACCCATCAACTGTTGGGCTGGTCACCACCCTACAGGGGTGGCTAAGAAGTGCCCTTTCATCAGAGGTAGGCCCTCTCCACCTGACTCCACCCATCTCAGTTCATGTAAGACAAAGGCTGGAAGCGAGCTGATTATGCCTTTTGTAGGGAGTGATTCTTTATGCAAAGAAGATACCCCCTTCGTTCTCCTTCCTGTGGGAGATGATAAGGGTACTCAACTGGTTGCTGTCTCTCAAGACAAGGGAAAGGGTTAAGAGAACCAGAGTTTGGGCACGTCTACTAGAGGGGAAAATGACCTCCAGTGTCCTGGAGGATCTCTGCCAAGCAGCTATGCTTACTCCTCTGTCCTGATGATGCTGACCCAGGCAAAGAGCTCTGAGAGAGCTGGCATGCTGGCGTGGCCTCTCAAGTTCTCGGTCTCCCGAGTTAGGAGCAACGGACTTACCTATGCCATTAGGCTCCAGAGTTGAGGGCTATGGTGGGTATATGGGGTTAGGGTTGCAAGTTTGCTGGGGCTTGCTATAGCAAGGAGCAGATGCTTCTGTGGCAGAGTAGTGCTACTTGATGCAAGCACTTGGGGGTGCTTGAAACAGGAAGAGAGGAGTAACCTTGCCATAGGCAACACATAGGAAATATCTGTTTTTCCTTTTCCTCTTTCCTGTAATAGTATCAGCAATAACCCAAATGAAAGGGTTGGGGACCAAGGATTAGGAATAGGGCTGGTGTAAGAACAGTCTCACCTACTGTGTGCTTCAAGAATTTTCTCTAATTGTGAGATTAAATATTTGAAATGAACAGAATAGAGTCTTAAAAATGAAAATGTAACTGCTTTAACTAGTGCATGTTAAATTTTTTGAAAAAGAGTCATATTAATAGATCGTAAAGGAACTCAGAAGAAAGGGGAGCTGAATACAGCATGGTGGTTACATCTATTGGCAAAAATAAAATTGCTTTATATTTATACCTCATGACTTGATAGTGCTCAGGTTCGATAGAGTTCTGCCCAGTGAGCCCTGCAGGAGATGGATAACCTCAGCAGCTGGTGAGACTTGGAATTTTTCATCTTTAGCTGTGAGCTTTAATGATTCACTCTGGGAAAATAGGATATATTTCACTAAGATTTACACTCTATCCTATTTCACTAAAAATACACTAGATAAACACATGAAGGAAAACATCCTTCTTATTAGTGACACATAGAGAGTTTTCTCGTTGTTGCTAGAAATAAGAAAAGATGTCATTAAGCAAAACTTCTCTCCAGCAGTTTATTGAAAGCATTATGTAGCAAGAAGAAAAGATACAAAAGATGTAAGGATTGGAAAGGAAGATGTAAAATTGTCATTATTTACAGATGACATGATTGTATACATAAAATATCTTCCTAAAATCTATATATCAATTATTATAATAGCTTAATAAGTTTCTTGGATACCAATTAATGTACAAATATATATGGAGTTTCTATATTAGGAATATATGCAGAATGATGCCGTTTAAATAGCTTAAAAAATATCAAGTGGGAATTCCAGGTTCCTGTAGGATCATGTTGTCTGCCTAAATCTGAACTTGTCCCTGTATCTTTTAAAAATATCAAGAGTAACAAGAAGGAAAAAAATGCACCCCTATATCACGCCTACAGCATACCCAGAAACAGAGAGTACTACAAACTTACTTGAATGTGTAAGTGGGAAAATAAATGTCTAAAACCATCCGAGTCACCTCTGGATCCCAATCCAGAGTGGAGTCAAGTAGAGACTTAAAGAAAACAGGAGAGGGAGGCAGGTATTAGCAGGAATGGAGCACAGATAAAGTCATTCCCTGAACAAAAGATTCTACTCTGAGTAAAAAGATTGGGAATCAGTGTGAACCCTGGTGTAGGGGAGTACTGGCTACTGGGGAATCAAAAGGACAAGGCTTAAAAGTTTGTGGGACCAGAGGTGACCAACTTGAGAAGGTACCAATTCCTGGGAACCTGGAGGCAATTTGGAAGGAAGGGGGCTTTCTCTCTCTTTTTTTTTTTTTTTAGGAAGGGAGTTTTCTTTTCTTTTCTTTAGTTTTTTTTCAAATGGAGGTGCTGGGGATTTAACCCAGGACCTCCTGCATGCTAAACATATGCTCTACCACTGAGCTATACCCACCCATTGAAGGAGGTTTTCTTTGAAGGCCGATTGGTAAATGGAAGGAAATGAGGGAACAAGCAAGATACAAAAATTATGTTCCTTAAATAAAAGAATATTACTGAGTCACAAGAAATGTGCACCATTCTGCAAAAGTACACCTATGAAAGAAGCTCAACTTTTCTATACCAACTAAGAATTTAGAAGCCATTAATCCACCCAAAACCTTCACCTCAATCTCTTCCCATAGAAAAACACCTGTTATTTATGGTGCAGGAGAATCCAAAATATTTAAATTGAACAGAAAATGGTAGGCAACACCCACACAGAGCTACTTGAAGGGGGGAATTAGAAGTGAAAATCAAAGGTTTTCACATGGTAAAAACATTTCTCACCTCCCACACCACTAGGAAAGCAACTGTGAAGCAGAGGACAACTGAAATACATCTCAACATTCATTCAATATCATCAACAAGTATTTTCACACACAAAAGAACTCTTTGAATCAGAAATTCAAAAACAGACATAGAATGGAAAAGAACAGCAGCATAAAAAGAAAAGAATAAAGAGGAAGATGCGAGACAAGTGTTGATCAAATAAACTCAGGGGAAAAGGGAGAAAAAATTTTTAAATCATTTTAGAGATGAAGACAAAATTACAGCTTATTCTGGGGAGGATAGATAGATGGACTGAAAGTATGAAGGAGACTCATGGAAATAGCCAAGGATAGACAAATACAAAAGATAAATGGATGAGAAAAGATTGGATGTAGAAGATTGGCAAAGAGAGTCCAACATATGAGTGATTGTAGTCCCCAAAGATGGAAAAAGAACTAGAACTAATATTTGAAACTATAATTCAATAAAAAATGGTGGAAATTAAAAAAAAATTTACAGATTGGAAAAGCCTACTGTGTACCTGGAAAACTGAGCATAAATGTCACCTCTGAGACACGTCCTAGTAAAACTATTAGTCTTTAGGAAAATTCTTGAGATGGGCAAAAAGATCAAGTCATTTAGAAAACAAAGGAAATCAGGCTAGTTTTAGAAATTTGATAGTAGCAGTAAAACAGTGTTGTCACAAAACCCAAGGAAAGAAAACATAATGTAAAGTTTTGATATCCATTGAAGTTGTTTTTCAAGTATCAAGGCTATAGAAAAATAATTCTAAGCATGGAGAATTCAAGAAATTTTCTGAACTTAGAAACCTTCCTGTGGAACATACTAGGGGACAAGCTTCATTAAATCAAGAGATGATTGGGGATAACTCACAAAGTCATGCTGTTGAACATTTGATATATTTAATTGTAGAAATAAGACCAAGGGAAAGGTGGCGGCAGGCAGGGGGAAGTATGCGAATGTTATATGTTCTTGTAAAATAGAAATAACACAACTAAAACAGAGGTGAGGATAAGAGAGAGGAGGGGGAGAGTAGAATAAGCTTATTGATCACCACGTGGGTGATGGGAGGAATGAAAGCTCTAGTAGAAGGTTGAGTAAGGAAAAGGGCGCTTAGGAATGTGATAAAAAGATATTGTATAAAGATCACCATTAAAACAAAGATCTAACATTTTCTAAATACAAAAAAATGCGTAAGACAGCAAAGGGAATAGAATACCTAGAAACACATTAGCAGAAATACGTTAAATATAATACAAAATAATATCGGGGTAGAGATGTTTTCAATTATATCATTAATGCTAACTGTGATAAACTCACCCATTAAAAGGAAAATATTTTCAGATTAGTTTACAAAGAATATCTAAATGTATATAAGACAGATATACCAATGACAACATGGAATATTGGGAAGCTTTAAACAAAATACAGACAATTCCTATGCACTGATCTGGAGGGAATTTCAAGGTATCTTGGGTTAAAGTGCAAAACATTTAAGAGAATGCATGTAATGTGCTGCTTTATAAATTTTTGTCTATTTTCCATTCACCTCCCCCTCAACCTAGTCTTTTAAGTTATTTACTAACAAATCACTAATTGCTTGAAGTTGGTGATCAGAGAATTTTAAAGTTAAATAATTAAGGGCCATTAAATGGATATCAATTAAAAAGTTTCATCTTAAAAAAGGCTATAAATCAATGAGAATGTAGTATTTGATCCACAAAAAATGTATTTAGACATTTGTTTTGAGGAACACATATGTTACATGGGAGATACCTGTATCTGATTTGGGTAAATATTATTTCTTAGGTAAATTTGTTAATAGGGCAAGGGATTATTACATCTACTGATCAAACTGTTTAAAAAAAAATGGCCCATTGAAAACACTATTCTTCCTGAACAGCAGATGAACATACAAGTGGCTGTTATAACAGTGTGTATCATTCAACAACTATTTCAGTCCTTTCTACTATTACTTTCTGTAGTATCCTTGTTGGAGAGCTAAAAGCATCATTTCTCAGATGTCACTGTGGCTCAGGTTCTGGATATGATTGAGGTTCTGCCAATGAATAGAATTGTGAATTCAGAACAGAATTAAGTGGAGAGAGGGGCAATGCTGTGCAGTGATCCTTTTTGCTGGCGTTGCTGTAGCCAAAGTGGCCTGGCGTCAGAGTCAGCAGTTCTGGCAGTAGCTTTTGGACATCCAGCTCATGACCTTGGTGGTGTGATGCTGGAACCAGCAGTTGTCACAATGACTTCAAAACCTAGCAATCTTCTGGCAATAGCAGAGATAGCTATTTCCCTGCAGGAACAATTCTGGGGTGTTCTGGGAGTCAACTTCGGAGCATAAAAACACTTAGTTCTCTCTACTAAATCTCTTTAATCTTAGACTAGTTAGAGATACTTCCCTTTTCCTGAAACTGAATCCTAACTAATAAATTAGAAGGGGAAATACCCTAAGGAAAACACCTTGAAAATTTGATGTGTATTCTCCTGAAATTCCTAAGCCAGAGAATTCATTGTAGAACATCCCGAACTATTAAACTACCAGTATATAGCAGCCTTCAAATTGCTGAGTAACTTGGCTGTTTCTCCTCCAGTCTCTGATGTCATGGTCCTTAGAGAGTCAGTCTCAAATCCATCCTTCCCTTCCTAGCTTGCTCCTACCTCTTATCTTTTGTTCACCTGTTTTCAATGATTGTAGCAGCTACTGCCATATCAATCAAAGCACGCCACCTCTCTTAATTCTGCAACCTGCAGTACAGAGGGATGGTTTAGACTTTTTAAGGCAATGTTAGGACCGGACTCAGGCCTGTCATCTTGGCTCAAGGTAAAGACAAATAGGGCCATCTTTCCACAAAAAAAGTTCATGTCATGAAGCTTTGGGGTCTGATAGAGGAGCTGGCAACTTTGCTTTCACGTGGACACTGTTCCTAGCTCTTTGCTATTACAGTTTCCTGGGGAAGGTGAGTTCTTACAAAATCCTTGGAGAAAAAGAGGACTGTATGCCATTACAAGGGTCAATAGTTTAGCTCGGCCAAGACCTAGTGGGGACCTGGAGTTTGATGCTACAAGAACGGTTGCCTCAGCCAAACCTAGAAGATGAAAGCGTAATTTAGGTTGGTCCCAAGGCAAAGGGACCTACAGGGTAAAGACAGAGAAAGTGATGGGTTGCTTGTCACAACCTGTCACAGCAAGATAGGAAGGTTATTTATGAATGGAAGGGTAAAAATCTTTCAAAGGACCATGTGTGTTGGCATAGAAAGGCATGCTCATGTTTGTCTCAGGCCTTTGCATTTAACTGCAGAGTCTTCCCAACAGTTGGCTTCTCTCCTATCAGGAGCAGTATTGGGTAATAATTAAGAACATGAGCTCTGGTGACCAACTGCCTCCAAATGCCAGTTTCACCTGTCAGCAGGTCTGTGACCCAGGGCACCAGATTCATGACTCTGCTGTGTCTCAGTTTCCACAGTTGTAAATAAGGATAACAGCAGCAATTCTCTTACAGGGTTGTGGTGAGGTTTATGTGGGTGATTACATGTAAAGCAGTCAGAATAGTGCCTCGTGTACACACGTAAATGTTTGATATTATTATCATTGAGATCTTGGTTCCCTCCTCAGCAGCCCTGGATGATAATTATATCTAAGAAGTGATCCCCTCCTGGCATTGTCTATCATGGTACCCTCAGTTGCTGTCTCCCCAGTGCTATTTAAAAATTTATCCCCCCATCCACATGTACAACTAAACTGTTCAAACTGAAAGTATGACTTACTCATACGTTGTGAAATGAATTTAACAGAACGTGCACAAAAAAATGAAAGAGAATAGAATAGAAAACATGTGACTGTGTTTTTAAGTAAAAATAGCAAGCACTGCTTTGAGAAATTTTTGCTTCAGTTATTTAAATAGGTGCATGTCTGGGTCACAAAGGGTCCATGTATTTCTTACTGTAGGTCACAGCCAGTAAGGTTGAAAATCACACAGGAAGGAAGGTTTGTGAGAGCAGGAACCTTCTGTGTTTTGTGCATCAGAGTATCCCTAACACCTGAAAGGGTGCCCAACACAGAAAAGTTACTTAATAAAGATTTGCTAAATGAATGAAAAAAAGAGAAGGGCGAGGACTTGCAATTGAGGAATTCACTTATTTAATCAACATTTGTTGAGGGATTAGTATGATCTGGGTGCCATGATGGCACTGTGGAAACTGAGATAAAAAAAAAAAACGTTTAATGTTCTCTCTCCCTTACTCACTGTGCATTTTTGGATGGAAAGTTACTATCCCGTCCATGTAAGGAACATATACCTTATAGCACCTAGTACAGTGCAGAGCACATTTGGGCTTAATAGTTGATTCATGCATACATGAAGTAATGGTTAACTCAAGGTTGCAGGATTACCTTAATTTTTCAGTAGTCACTCAACAGTCTGCCTTGCTAAGGTTTGTGGGCCTTAGAATTAAGGTTCCATTTTTTGTGACAATTTAATAATGAATTGACTTAATCATTTTTCTTTTATATACATAGCTGTTCGTCCAAGATCAAAATTGTAGCAAATTACCAGAGATTGATATGCAACACATTTCAAGCATATATACATTAAGCTTTTGGGGTTGATTGCAAGGAAATATAGTCCCTGAACCCGGGTTTCTTAACTTTGGCACTGTTGACATTTTGGCCTGGATAATTCTTTGTTGAGGAACTGTCCTGTGCATTGTAGGATATTTTGCAGCATTTATGGCTTACACCCTCCATGCCCATAATGCGCCCCTCGTACCTCCTGGAGCTGATGAATTGCTCCCAGTTGAGAACCACTGATCTATCCCTCCAGTCATTTTAAAGTCATTCCCCACTCCCAGAGGTCTACCAAGAACTAACGTAGTGTTGTGGATCAATTACACTTCAAAAACAAACAAATGAACAAACTCACAGAAAAAGAGAGGAGATTTGTGATTGCTCGAGGTGGGGGCTGGGAGGGGGGAACTGAAGGAAGTCAGTCACAGACTGTGAAGGCACAGTGTTCCAGTTATAAGATAAAGAGGTACTAGGGGTGTAATGTACAACGTGATAAGCATAATGAACACTGCTGTGTGTTATATATGAAAGTTGTTAGGAGAGTAAATCCTAAGAGTTCTCATCACAAGGAAGTATTTCTCTTTTATTTGGTATCTGTATGAGATGATGGATGTTTGCTAAATTTACTGTGGTAATTCATGGCATATACAAAGCAAATCATTGTGCTGTACACCTTAAACTTGCTCAGTGCTGTATGTAAGTTATCTCTCAATAAAACTGGAAGGAAAAAAATAAAAGGGGGCATCACCTAAGAGCTCTTCAGGCAGAGTCTGGAGATGAACTGTCAGATACAGAAGCTTGTGAAGGGGTCCTATGTGAGGAGAGACATTGCCTGCACCAAAGAAGCTGCTCTGATACTTCTAGTGGGGATTGCCTAAAGTAATACGAGAGACTTGGTTTGAGTAGAGGTAATGCCTGACACACATACTGAGCATCGACCTCTGTCTCAAGAACTACAAAATGCCTTACTTATATTAACTCAGTTCTCAGTGCATGGGGGAGATTAAAGCTTAGAGAAGTTAACTGCCCAATTCATGTAGCTGGTCAGTAGCTGGGCGTGTCTCGATCATAGCAGTGGAATAAGCCTTTTCCTGCCCATCCCCTCCCTTCCCTCCCTTACACCCCCTTCAGTCCAGAGGAGTCAGAATGCAGCCTCGGTAGTGGTGGGCCTGGGGTCGGAGGGACAGGAGTCAAAGTCTGGGGATGTGGAGAAACAGACCTCTCTTCCCACTGGAGGCTACACTCTGAGGCAGAAACAAGCTGTAGAAGAAACAAAAACATTTTTACTTTAAGTGAAATTTAGAGCCTTGTTACCACAAGGTCATTTTACTCATATGAGGTGCTCTCTGATTGAAAATGTTCTCAGGAATTTTCATTTCTTGAGACTGGCCGGAAAAGTTGTGAGATCTGCCCTCAATTTAATCTTAGGAGTAAGGAAGAACTGGCCTTACAGAGATGGGAAGGAGAAGGGGAAGAACGATGTTTTCTGCTACCCCTCCTTGGAGTTCCACTCTTTGAATGTGGTACACATGACTTGTTGGGTAGTCGCTGTGTTTAAAGAGCTGGGTTCAGAGATGTATAGACCCTTAGCAGGGGCTTTACACTTAGAGTATAAAGATGGATGGTAGATAAAGAGAAAGGTAAACAGAAAAGCCAAGAGATAAAAAGTCAAAACATAATTTCCTTTATAGCTATGTAATACATAGTATATAATATAGCTATATAGATATAGTTCAATATAGATAGAAACATCTTTTCATTTACTTCTACAAATAGCCACGATGGCTAGAATGCCAGAGGAGAGTTTTCTGGAGGAGGGTGGGATTTTCGGGAGCATGGAGAGGGTGGCCCCCACCGTAGGAAGCGATGAGAAATTTCAGCCCTGGGAAGAAAATTGGTGGGGGGATGGGAACAGGTAACTCCTGAAGTTAAGGGAAGGGTGCAGAATACATTTATCACGCTGAACGGAGTCGGTCTTCATTGGTAGCAAAGAGGAGGACGGGGGAATGGGGCTTGTGATTGGCTTTAATGCTATTGTCTTATATTTAACGTAACCTCCTGTGGCAGTGACTGCCTAGTAAGTCACACTGAAAACTTGTTTTACTGACTTAGGCCACATTAGCCTGGGGGAGGCTTTGTTTCTGTAACTGAAAAGCTGTATAGGAATCAAAGGTTTTCTAGATGAGCTATCATCGGCATCCACAGAATTCAATACTCTGCTGGGAGTGGAAGCCGCCCTTGGTTATTAGATGTCTACTTTATTTAGGGAAACATGTTTGTGACAAGGGTGAACAGCAAGCTGGCAGATTCTCATTTGCTGAATCTGTGAACACACTGGCGATAACTCTATTATAATTTATGGTAATAGATTCACAGTGGGGGCTGCAGAATTTCTTTTCCTGGGTATGTGATGAGGAAGAAAGAGGAAGCACACATGTTTTTCTCTCTAGAATGCTTAATTCAGCTTTCCAGTGTTTTAACTACTTGGACTCATAAGGAGCCCGTGCATGACATAGCTGAGTGAGGTGGGGTTTCACACGGCTACACTCATTTCCACCCCCAGGTCAGCTAGCTTAGCTCACCGAGGTAAGAAAAAACTATACCTGACTAGTCAAAAACACTCTGTGTCCTTTCCAGCCGAGTCCCGTACAACACAAAACCGCATCACGTGGGCAGGACACGTGGCTCACACTACTTATTTTTCCAGGTGTATTTCATACATGTATATATCAGACCCATTCTCTGACTCCTTTGTATCCAGTGTCAATTGTGCTAATTTTCATGTGGCTGATTTTTAAATGTGGTTCAGAATCTAAAAGATGGCCAGAAGGAAGGAGAGGACAAGGCACTTTGAGAGATCTAATAATGCCTTTGTTGTTCAGACCCCTATAATTAGTTGTATAATGTAACTATCCGCAAATAGATCAATTGGTTTAATACAGTCTGGGCTTTAAATGAAAAAATGTTTACTTCTATTCAATGGCAAAATAACAGGAAGGAAAGAGCACAGCTATTAACCTAGTCTTTCAAGAACCTTGTCTTATGGCTCTCAGAGGGCAAAGAGGATCTATTGACCTAGTGAATTTTCACCTCCATCCATCCTTTGGACAGTTATAATTTTGGTACCTGCTATGTGCCAAGCCAGCATTCCCATGACTCTTGAGTCTCCATAAAACTTCTGAAGACACATAACATCAGCACTTTGTAGCATATGATCTTATAATTTAAATCTTTGTGCTTAGGATTGGCTTCATTTCTTTCAAATGCTTGAAGAATCTATTTTCAACCTTTCTCTCTCCTAGATTCCAGTGCCCCTTCCCTCTCCCACCTCCACCGCTCCCCTTGAACCTTTCAACAGCTCCAAGTATTCTGTAATATGTGTGACATATGGAATCTGTCTTCTCTGCCGAGGGAAAATCATTCTCTGTCGCAGAATTTGGGACTTTTTTTTTGTTAAATCAAGGAGAGTACCAGAATGTTCCCTGAAGGAAAAGGAAAACAACCTCTTAATTCTAAAATCACTTAATTATCTCTTAGCCTGCAGCTCACCTGATGTTAAAAAAAAAATCCTCCAAAATCCAACTCCCAGTAAATAATGCTTTTAATTCATCCTTGCTAAAAACATGGACTCTTCACTGAAGGAAGTCTTGAGTTTTTACCATTTAATTCCCAAACCACATCATTGATTTACCTTTCTACCTGCAGATGTGTATTACTTTCCATCTTTAAGAACACAGATCTTAGATGAAAAAAAAAAGACTAAAGATGAATAGGGTTAACATACATACATCACACAAGGCGGCTGCTCTGTCTTGTCACTTAAATCAAGCGGGATAAGAATTTCTTTCTTGGTTGGCTGACAGCAAAGCAGTGAGCTATGTGGGGAGGAAGCTGCAGTCTTTCCCTTGGGCACTTTGACTGACAGTCAAGCGTGGTAAGTCACATACCATTTTGGGTGCCGAGGCAAGTACCGTTTAAGAAAGAAAGGTCCTCCTAGTTGGTGAGATTAGGAGGAGAGTCTTCTTAAAAGACTAATGCCTTTAAAGTCTTTTTTCACCTTTAAAAGTGGAGACCTGTATTTTGATCTGATATCTAACATGTTTAGTCTTCTTTGGAGCCAGATGTCTATTAAATAATCTGTTTGGGAGAGAAAAATCACTACTTTGTTTTTAGATGATGGATGCCAATATTTTGGCCTTTAGTACAAAAATAACAGACTGGTCTTTGCTAGGTCTAAGTGAAAATTTACCTCTTAGGGCTAAGAGACCACCCCAGCCCCATCTGTGCACACACACGCACCTGCCAATGTATATTTGTGTAAATAATTTGATTGGGGAAGAGAGTCTATGAGGATGGAGTTTGTGCATGCGTAGCTAAGGTAAGAGAGAGAACACAAGAGGGAGCAGCCTCTAGTTCCCCAAGGATTGCACTGGGCTAAGTCGGCATCTCTTTCTAGTTCTGCTTCAAATACATCCTTGTTTGGCACAATCAGGACAAAAAGATCAGCCAGACAGGATCATGTGAGTTTTCTGATTGGGCATCCTTGAACACAACTCCCTGGGCAAAGCGATAACCCCCTGATGAACAATGCAGAACATAGGGGAGAGCTTGATTCCTGGCGGGGCAGGGCAGATGCCCACCACACACACGGGTGCCATGCTGAGGCCTGCTGGGTGACCGGCAGTGTCTGGTGAGCGCAGACCCTGTGGGGCTGTATGAGACAGATCCTGGCACTTGCTGGGCTATGCAGGAATGTTCTCTAAGAGGCTCCCCAAATGAGACAGTCCTGGTTGGGTGGTTTCATGAACTAAAGCAGTGCTTCGGTTCGTTGGGACTGAGGAGCTGATATTGTTACCATTGGCAGAGAGGGGTTTGGGGTCGTGGTCCCTGATTTCCACCCCAGTTCCACCTTCCTGAGAGGAGGAGGGGTTTTTGTCCTTATTTAGTCTGGATTGAGAGTATCATGGCGTCAGTACATGATGGGTAGTTCTTAGCAAGGCTAATTTATTGTAATGAGGGCATAATGAGCAAAAGGTTACTTTTGGATGCTAGAGATTCCTGCCTTTCCCCACCTTTCTTTGTCTGCCTCCAGGACACTTGTCACCCCAAAATGTGTGATTTCTTATAAGTCGGGAGGCTCCTGCTCTTCTCTGTCTGCCCGAGGGCCCCACCGTTCACAGGGTGTGTGATTTCCTACCACTTAGCCCATGTCCCCCTTTCTCTGCTCATGTCTCACTGTCCGCCTGCTCTAACAACATGGCTTGTACAAATTTGATAAAAAACCAGTCAATCTGAGTTATTTGAGAGATAAATATCTTCTTAACATAAAATGCATTTTGTGAAAATACTATGGAATTGACTTTACAGATTTAATTAAAGTGTTTATAGGCCTAGTCTTTAGAAACTTTGTTAAAAAATACTCCTCTTGAAATTGGGTTCCAGGCAAAAACAGTTTACCTTCAGCAAACTTGGGACTTTGTCATAAAATAACCCAAAGCCCCACCAGACTATAGGGAGAAATATGAAAACTCAAATTCCACTGCCTAAACGTCTCTCCGTCTTCACATGCATCTCGTTCTGGGGCGGGTGGGATTGGCCGTGGTACTGCTACTAGGAGACTGAGCTATTGATATGCTAGTGATGAGCCTGCCTTCCCATCTAGTCTCCAAGTCATGCCACTTCCTTACCTCTACTGGGTTGATAGAAACTCTAGAACCAGTTACCTGCCTTGGTTTCCTTTGAGAGCACTTCTATTCCTTAATGGAACTAAAGCCTTTTCTATAACCCCAGTCTCCATGCCTGGATCTTAGGAGTAACTCTGACCAACTCTGGTAGAGGGCTGGACCCTGAGGAGGGAGTACTTCTCTCATCTTCCACCTCTGCGGGGAATCGATCCTTGCTGCCAGGATGTCATTGCCAATCAGATTTGATACTGACTGCCCGCTGCGGTAACTCCCCCTTCGGCTGACACTCTAACCCACCCAGTATATCATTAGAGGTTCTGATCCCCACGTGAGTTTTCCTGGCTCTCTCAGGACTGCCCTCTACACCAATGCCTCTCAAACCCAAATATGCACATGAAACATGGGGATCTTGTTACAGTGCAAATTCTGGTCTAGGTTGATGCTGCCGGTCCAGGGTCCACACTTTTGAGTAGCCAGGCTTTTTACCCAGAATGCTCCCTCCTCAGACTTCTTCCTGTTGGGTCTCAGATTCCTCCTCCTTCTTTCAGAACCTTTTTATCAAAGTCCCTACATACTTTTGCTTGGGTTATCATGAACATTTTTAAAATAAAAAATACCAGACCTTTTGTTGACTCCCAAGTAAGGTGACCTTCTCCAAGTCAGCTGAGCAGACTGTCACTGCAAACCAGAAATTCTCCATTCTCTTTCTCTCTTCCTGCAGGATACCACCTTCTGTAACCTCTGAAGATAATTCAGGTCCAATAGCATTTGTTCTGTCTCTAACATTCTGGTTTTGCAAGTCCCTAAGTCACTATGAGAATGTCCCTCCTCAGTCTGCTGATGATCACCTAGAAACATGAATCTAAGTTCATTCAAAAAGATTGTCACTTTGTCTCCACTGATTCTGGGAAAATACAAGGTAGTGCATTGTTCTCTTTCCTCTTTGTCATGCTGTACCTTCCATTTCCTCTTAACTAGCACACAGAACTGATGAAGGATCTTCATTAAAGGGTTGGGGTACTTTCAGAAAAAAAGTGACAACTGGAAGGAAGAAGGTTAAAAGTTCTAGCTAAATTGTAATAGCTCCTTGAATAGCTGTAGAGAGGTACTTAATGACTGCACCTTCACAAGGAAAGTGGACACTTCTGCCCAGCATTAACTTCCCTCTCTTGATTGGAATTTTCCACCGTGCTTCCCAAGCATCCCTCTGATATCTCTCATCCTAAACAAGAAGCTCTCTCACTCACTCGTATCTTTTTGTATCCTTGTCCTTTCTCTGTTCCTTGCAATGTCCCAAAGCCTTCAGGCATGGATGGACTTCAGTTGGGTAGGCAGCAATTCTTTCCATTGTTTGGTCTCACAAGCCCTTTGACTTGACTTTGCTCTTCAGTATTTCCACCAGGGGGAGCCACGGGCTTGAACGGTCTTTAATAGATTGACCTACTGGAAAATTATAGCACAGAATACCTTTAAATAAAAAATTATTATTTAAATCCATGTTATGAAAAGTATGTTTCCTCAACACTTGGAGTCGACTGACACCTGTTACAGGATCACTGGTTTTCTTTTTGTCTATGCTTGGGGTCTGCTGAAATGACAAAAGAGCTAAGTCGATCACTAATGGACCGAAAAAGAGTGTCAAATTTTGACCCATTCTGTAATTTTCTTCTTGAACCATGTTTCCCTTACTGGTGCAGATAAACTCTAAGAATCTCAGAGTTTCGCAAGGAGATCTAAGCCTACCCTTGATGCGTTGCCCTGGGAGAGCAGGTAGATTTTCATTCTGGTCCTTTGCTAAGCTGGGGCTCGTCAGATTTCTAAATCATTCACACGCTAACATTAAATTCTAGAACTGATGTTTTCATCCCGATTTTTATCCACGTGGAACAATTTGTGGGCTAACGGAGAGAAATCTGATCGTATCAATTCTAAAGTGGCTTGTCTTTCATCTAATTTTTTTTAATTGAGAAAGGCTTTACCCTTTGATCAATCATTATCAACATAGTCATCATTAGGGATACAATAAAATTTTTCTGTCTCATCTGTGCGGAACGTGACACTTACAGAGATTCTATAAATTTCTCAGGGTTGCACGTAATATGAGTAGCAGTCAAGTGCTTGAGTGTTCGCTTCTTGTTTACAGCACTATTTAATGAACTAGCATGCACACATTTCTAAAGCCTAATGCGATTTTCAGAGTACTTCATTTTCTCTGTTATTAAAACCTCCATTTCAACAAGCCCTCTGGCTGTAGTCTACATTTCTCTATAGACACCAGTCTCGGAAAGTGTGATTAAAATCTGAAATGTACTTCTGGGAAATGGGAATATGCTCCCAAACTCCATGTTTTGGTGCTTCTCCGCTTGTACAATAGCTAAAAGTGTTTCTTCCTGTTCATTTTTCCCTCACACCTCTAATACAAAGAATCTCAGTGTTGTTACTCTAGTTTGGCAGTAACTATTTCACTGACTATCTCAGAGTCATCCGAAAGCTGGTAGCAAAACGGAGGTAGGTCAGAGCTATTCAGTGTGTATCACTGATGGACCGCATAGTCTGCTTCTTGTAACTTCTCTACACCTTACTTTCTCATCTCTGAGATTCCTTACAATATCAGATTTTTTAAAATCCTACTATACATTAGTTTAAATTTTGCTTTAAAAACTTTACATAGTATTTAGTACATTCAAGGCACTGTCCTAAGGACTTTACACATACTAACTTTTATCTACCTTTGTAATAACCCCTATTATAGGTAAATACAGTTGTCACCTCTGTTTATGGATAAGGAAACAGAGGTCTACAAAGGCGCACTGACCCGTTTAAATTTACACAGCCAGTAAGTGAGCTGCCCTGGGAACTCAGTCTGGCTCCAGAATCCATGCTCTCCATCACAGTGTTCTTCATTATGAATTACTACCCTTACCTCAGTCTTTACAGCTCCCAGTTTCTTAATTTGTGGTTTGGGAGGTCTTTCTTTTCCTTACTTACTGGTGCTTCAAGGTTTGCGCTACCAGGTTAATCACAAGATACATCTGGATTAATGATGAAAGATTTTACCCAATCCCTTGGTTAGCCTTGTGAATTCCAAGTCAAGGACATTCAACACCATTCAGAAAATTCTCTTTGGGCAGTTTTCGTCTGTTAAGTGAAAAGCTATAGAAATCCCATGTTCAAAGAACTCCAATCCACTCTCCTTTACCTTTCTAACCCCTTTAATGGGTAATAGGCACACTGACAGCCAGTCGGCGTATTTGGAGATGAGGCCTTAGCAAAACTGAATTCTGAAACAGATTTGATTCTGATGGGAAGTGACTTGCATGTTGATCTTAAACTATCATAATTTTATTCTTTTGAAAGGAAACTCACTGTGAAGAAATTTGTTTTTTTCTCCCTGAGTTTCTGAGAAACCAGACTGTATGGTTTTCTCTTGAACACTGGAAATATGATCAACGTGGTTGAAGCGAAGAAATGGTGGGGGATTTTGTAAAACAAAAACAAAAGCAAATCCTATGTGAGAGTTTTGAACTCTCTGCAAGGAGGTGTGGTCCCTAGGTGGATGATAAATCAGCCTCTGAGCATCAAGGATACGGGATATATTTCATGAAGAGGGCTTTTTTAGGGGAGTCCTCTGCTTGATGTAGGGCTTTATTGTGGAACATAGACTCCAACCACAGCTGAAATCCCCTAAGCGGTAACACCTGTGTTTGTGTCTCAGCATTTGGTGGGTGAGCGAAAGGCCCAGGTGTCTCATCCTTCCTATGAGGCCAGTGGCGCTGGTGTTGGGAAGCTGAGCCGAGAAAGGCATGAGCAGTTTCACAGGGAAGCCACCAGATGTGGCTGACAGCGGTACAGCTGTGCCCCACTTCCAGATAACATCATATACAAAACCCAGGCTTTAAATAAAGATTGGTTTGTGATTGTCTATTTGCATTTGAGAAGAATTCTTCAGAAAGAGTTCAACAGGGAGTTACTTTAAATAGCTGGTTCCCTTAATGTGCTTAAAATAAAATTTAATTTATAAACCACTTCACTGAAACACAGCTATAACAACAGAGTATAATTATAACTTTGAAAAGAGAATAATATGATTCTTTATATAGAACATGTCTATAGGGGATGGATGTGTTTTGTTTCCTCTAAATCCTTGTTTCACATTCAGATTACCTGATAATACAAGGTCATCTTACATTATTACCATGGTTTACAGGTTATGTTGCTTTCACATGTGTTCCCACTGTGACGAGACCCTCACTATATCCCTGTGAAGTCAGGGATGGAGACAGTAACAGCCCATTTTACAGACAGTTGAGCTCACTATGTTTCTGAAGGACTGGGGCAGGCCTTTTAAGAAATAGCTAGAATAGCATTTTTTAACTTTATGAATCTGTTTAAATGGTATCTGCTCATGCTCCACGCCTGTAAGCTTTGATTCCATAGGTGAGTCCTGGGCATCTCAGCTTCCAAGGCTCTCCAGGTGACTCTGAAGAGCACCTAGGGTTGAAAATAGCTAGGAAGACTTGAAGGACTTTGATGCAATTTCAGATTTTTGACACTAAGTCTTTTATACTCTTCTTACAGACTCCATTGCTTCCCTGAAAGTGAAATTCTCTGTGATAGTTAGCAGTTAAATTCCTAGGCATTCCTGTAGGCTTGAGTAGAGAACCACAGGAAAGCCATTTATGAAAGGGTGACAGTGCCCAAGCCCGTCAGTTCCACTCCTGCTTCTACCAATGTCTCGTGCAACCTTTTACTTCAGTGAAATTAATATTTAATGTGCATGCACTGTCTGCTGGGCTCTGAGCTGGTTGATGGGAGTTGCTCTAAATGTGTTTACAGGCTTGTAGGGGAGAGTATGAGCCTTAGCTTTTTTGAAAGTTAAAAAGTGAACCCAGGGAGTGACGTCAGCAAGATGGTGGAATAGGAAGCCCCAGAGCCTCCTTCGCCGACCCGGGGAGACACTGACTCAAAAAAAAAAAAGAAAATTGCATAGACTACTTTCCTTTGTGAGAAATCCCGAAAAACAGTTAAGAGATTCATGCACCCCAAGTGAGCACAAAAACAGCTTCACTCACGCCCCATAATTCTTCTCACTGGCTCAGGGCAGCACTGTCGGGGGGCAATCCCAAGCCCCTTGGTTCTCCCTTGGGAGAGGAAGAGACAGCTGGACCACACTTTCAACATTCACACTCTTTAGGGGGGCGCTGCCTGGGGGAATGGCTTCTGTCTTGCATGAATCTAAGTGCTGACAGACAGGAAAGGGTGTCAGGTTGGGAACTACTGAGAACGAGGGTGATGGTTGGGAGACCTGGCTACCTAGCTATACTCCCTGCCCCCAGCCAACCACAGCATGAGTGGGAGAAAACATCGACCTCCTGGCTTCTCCGTGGGGAGGGGAAGAGCTGGAGCCTTCGTCCAATGACTTTGGGGGAGCTGTTTGAGGGATTGGTGTCTGTCTCTTCTGACCCAGAATGCTGATGAAATCAGTCATACTCTGGAAGTCTGGGGGCTGCTGAGGACAGAAGAGACCTGGCCTACTGGTGGCAGCTCCAGAAAGTTGCAGTACTGCAGATTTATACCAGAGGGAGCAAGACATGATGAGCTACTGAAAATAAAACCAGCAAATCCCTCTCATTTGAAATTTATAAGCACACATCCAGAGAAGATGCAGCCCAGAAAAGATTTGAAAGGGCCCCCATGAGAATCTCTAGCTGAGCTAATTGGTGAAGGTTTTCCTTGTATGAAGTCAGTCTTTAAAGACTAGGAGAGGTGGCTATTTTTTCAAATGCAGGTATTGCAACAAAAAGCTACAAGGCTTACAAACAACAACAACAACCACCACAACAACTGAACCCCCAAACAATGGGGAAACATGGCTCAATCAAAGGAAGCAAATAAATCTCCAGAAACTGACCCTTAAAGGAAGGGATTATGTGGAGTAACTGACAAAGTATAAAGTAGCCATCATAAAGGTGATCACTGAGCTCAGGAATACAATGCATGAACAAAACAAGAATGTCACAGAGATGGAACATAGAAACAGAATAAACAGAAATTCTGGAGCTGAAGAATACAATACACAAATTGAAATATTTGCTGGAGGAGTTCAGCAGCAGCAAAGTTGATCAAGCAAAAGCAGAAAGTAGGATGGTGGTTGCCGGGAGCTCCGGGGAGGGAAGGAGCAGACGTGGAGAGGTGCTGTTCAACAGGTACAGAGTTTGTCATGCAAGGTGAAAAAGCTCTGGAGATCCTTTGTGAAATAATATGCATATACTTAACAGTACTGTATTGTACACTAAAAATAGAAGAGGGTGGACTTCAGGTTCTGTTTTTTTTATATTTTTAAACACATGCACATTTAAAAGTAAGTGATCACATCCTTGTTCCTCCAGGAGCGTAAACCATTTGTCAGTTCACATCACCCACTATGAGCTGATGGATGCTGGGTATTGATCCTGAGCTGGAAAACATCCATCATTTGGTCGGATAATTCTGTTTGGTTTGCCACTCCAGTCAGTGAAGAAGGATCACTTTTGTGCTACACACGTTTAGCCATATGTCTTGAAAGAAAGCTTTTCCTTTCAGAAACTTCCTTTGACAATGAGAAGAAACTTCTCACGACAGATAAATTGACCTAATGGTTCTTCTAGATAATGAGATTGAAATAATTAATGATACTAGGTTTAGATTTATTTTTGAAAGTAAACACTGAGACTCCAAGGGGAACGAGGTATTCTGGGCCTTCAGTGTTATCTGCAGGTCAGTACTGAGAAGACTGATGAGCCCAGCCTGAACCCAAACACTCGTCTGTCTCCTCTGCTGCACGAGGGAGGCTGTCTGGTTGCCGTCAACAGGCCCGGTTCAGTTCCCAGCACTACTTCTCTCCTGGGGCAGGAGATGGTTAACCAGCCCCCATTCAGGCTTGCTGTGGAAGCTTGCCTTGCCATCACAGGCCTTCACTTTGTGATGGTTAATTTGTGTGTCAGTTTGACCCTGTTCTAAGGGATGTCCAGGAAAAACATTTCTGCACGTGTTTGTAAAGATGTTTCCAGAAGAGATGACCATTTGAATGGGTGGACTGAGTGAAGAAGAACACTCTCACTAATGCAGGTGGGCATCGTTCAATCCGTTAAGGGCCTGAATAGAACAAAAAAGTGAAGGGAAAGTGCATTTGCTCTCTGTGTGAGCTGGGTCATCCCTCCATAGATTTTGATATCCATGCGGCGGGAGGGTGTTCTGACACCAATTCTCCATGGATACTTAAGGACAACTGTACTCTCTATTATCTTTTAAGATTGTCATTTTCTTTGGTGATTTATAATTTTATCACAGTGTATCTAGGTGTAGGGTTTTTGTTTCTGCTTTTTACCTGTCTTGTACATTGTACTTCCTTTATTTGTGAATCCAGCTTTTATCAATTCTAGACAGTTGTCAGCTATCATATCTTTGAATATCGTCTCTCCTTTATTCTGTTTTTTTTCTGATGGGACTAGGATTAAACATATGTTATATCTTAGTTTTTCCTCTGTCTCTCATATTTCCTCTGATAATTCTGGGTAATAATTCGGGTTTAGCGCAATGTTTTGTAAATCCCTCTGGAGCTGTCTAATCTGCTATATATCCAATTCATTCAGGTTTTTCAAGAATTATACTTCTCAGTTCTAAAATTCTATTTTTCATATATATATATTTGGTATTTCAAGTGTTTTTAGTGGCCTGTTTATTATTCCACATTTTATTCCTTTAACTGTTCTTATCTGTTTTTATCTTATATTCTATATCTGATAATTGAAACCTCTGAATACTTTGGAAATCTAAATCTCTTGTTGGTAGTTTCTTGTGACTATTATTCCTGGTGATCTGTTTTCATATATATTTAATTTTCAGTCCATCATATTGCTGGATAAGTAAGACTAAACTCTTTCCCCCGCAGATGGAGTCCTTTTGATAGTATTATTTGACTTGAAATACAAGTGATATCCGACATGGTGGATATATCTGTGCTTCTTAAAAATTCTCTTGCCGTCATAAAGGGGGTGAAGCTTTCTGGGTGTGTGCAGTCAGTGCCTCCTAGAAGACTTGCCACAAATTTTGGAAAGGCTCATGAGCCTTGACTTTAGAATGGCTAGAGGTTTTCTGTAGTATATGGACACACCATCAGTATAATGCAGGTAATATCAGGTCAGATAAATCACCTATTTAAATTTAGAATTTTCAAGAATCTGTTTTTTGTGTTCCTAAAAGAAAAAAATCATCCTGGTCATTCCAAGTAGCTGGCTGATAAATATTGGGAGAGCATTGAAATATCTCTCCTATAAGAAGGAGAAATGAGAGTAAAAAATAAAGTGAATTATCAATTCATTGATTAAGATCCTTTAAATCACGTAAGAGTCCCTAACAACTAAGTCATCATGACCAGAGACTCCAATGGGTCTATTTTCATAATTTTGATAATTTAAAAAAAATGAGATTTCTTAAATTATTCTATGGGATTTTTCTGTGAGGTTAATAAGCAAAAGGAATAAAAGTCATGACAACAGAGCGACTGGAGGCAAGAAATGATACAATAATAGAACTTCATCTGGTACCCCATTTTTCTTCTGTGACACAGAGGTGGGGTAGGGGAGAAGTGGGAGCCATCTAGACTCAAACACCAATTGAAAGAGCAGATTGGACTACCTCATTGAAATGCATGCTTACAGATAGGACTGTGAATGTTCTAGATTGCTTAACCTTACAGTGTGTTTATTAAGAACTTTCTTCGTCTTCATTTTTTATGTAGTTAGTTATAGCCTACTTTAAAATATTGATTATTTGATATTATTTTCCTTTGATTAAATGTAAAAATTAAACTCATACATTTTATTTTATACCTTATCACTGTATAAAACTTGATTTTCTGTCTATAATTAATGGTTTTAGAACCCAAGGTAAGTATAAAGCCCTGAGCTTCTTATTCATGCCATCCTTTAATGGGGTCATTTTGGTTCTTTTATAGCAGAACAGTTGAGATAATCACAGCTTTATGACTGGGAAAGTTAAGAATTTTTTCATTCACAGATGACTTGCAAAGTCAGTGAGCCTGTAAGAGGTGAAGTACTTTATGGTGACAGTCCTGTATTGTATATAAAACCTATGGCTTTTTATCTTTCTTGAGTGGCGTGTTAAGAATATCTGAAGCAGGCAGTGGTGCATAAAAAATCCCGAGTCATGCAATCTCAGGGACTGAAAGAGTATTCAGAAGTTTAGTTGGAGTCTACCATCATTTTTAATTAATAATGACCTTAACATGAAAATTAGCAGGATTCTTTAAGATAGCAGGTAGACATTACCATAATTTTTTTCTATCTGGAAAAATTATCCCCATATCTTCCTTTAAAAAAAAAACCTGAATTTCAGATAAAGGAATATGTACATAAATTCATTGTCATGGGTTTCTGCTACATTTGTTTATTCTACTAGATGTATTGCTGATGTCTCATAGTTTTTGGAGGCCAGAGTTCACATTCCTATTTTCAACAAATGAAGGCTTACATGGTTCCATTGGACCTGGCCTTTCTAAGCAAACACAGTTTAGAGGGAAAAAGGGTATGTTTACCATTCTCATCACCTTCATAGAAGACTCTCTTTATTACTCATTAAAAACAGTAGTACATTTGCAAATTTTGTATGTACTATTATGACCAAAGTTTATTGTAACTATTGTCATGGACAGTTACAAATAACAGTATGCTGAAGGGGATCCTGTCATTTATTTGGTCATGATTAATCCTTGTATATTGCATAGCTGTGATAATAATGTTCATTATGCAGTGTTCTAGATTAATGACAGAGGGTGAGGATGTCACAGGATCCCATTAGTTTTTCATGTATATCAGCTCACTTTCTTTTTTGCGGAGTAGGTAATTAGGTTTATTTATATATTTATTTTTAGAGAAGGTATTGGGAATTGAACCCAGGACGTTGTGCATGCTAAGTCTGTGCTCCACCACTTGAGCTATACCTTTCCCCTAGTTTTCCATGTGAGTCAATTCAATCTCTTTCGTGCAGATACTGTGTGATTACTGTAAAAATACATTATATACGTGTATATATGTAAATCAACCAACCATTCTGGGCTACATATAGCTACTGTATAAGGAAGGTGAACCAGGAAACAAAATTAAAGAATAGGACTGATGATTGGGTTTGCAACACTGATTAACCTACTTACTTTGGAAAACATCTTCAGGGTTCCCTGTAAAATTCAGATAAACAACATGCTTCGCTGCTGTGTTGTGTTTTTTTGTTTGTTTGTTTGAATCACAGGAGCAAGAGACCAGTACAGTCTTCTTTTTCATGTCTACCCAAATCATTAACTGCCATGAAAAGTGGCTCATGTCCTTACTCATCATCAGGGTTCCCTGTGAAGAATCTTTATAGCTTTATTCTCCTTCGTTGAAGAGAGGTTTTCTAATGTCCTGAGAGAAATCAAACCTACCTGCATTTTCTGTTTCTGCCAGCCAGCTCATGTTCCTAAGATACCCAAGTATTCTTCAGTCAAGGAGACTCTTCCTGGAAACAAACAGAAAGACAAGTGATGAATTTTATTCACACAATTGGGATACATTTTTATTCAGTCTATGAATTATAATATGATCATCTTTAATGGTTTATCTGGAGTAATATCTGAAGACATTTGGTGACAATCAGAGTAAGGCAAGTTGCAAGGAATTTTTAAGGATACATGTAAAAATGGCGAGGAAATGTGGCTAATTGAATAAATAAACACAGTCAGGATAGCTCTTTTAGTATGATAACCTCTTGATATCACTTAAGGGAATGAAGTGGAATATGTCACTAAGGCAATATATGAATATAATATGCAGAAGCTAATAACTCACTGCAGAAAATTGTCCTCCTAAACTATGAATTATTGTTCTGCTAGTGAATGCTGTATAAGGCTATTTCTAGGACTGGATTTGAACACACTTAAATACATATAAAATTGCTGAATGCCTCTTCCACCCTCAGTATATTAAGTTGTTTCTTTTCATGATGAATGCACAGTATGCATAGATTCATAGATCATCTCATTTGATAGAAAGAAGATCTTGTTTGAATCCCTCCTTATAGTCATACATTGTAATTGAGTTTAGTTGTCAGAGATATATGGAAATACATCTCTGGATACTTTATTTTAACTTCACTCATTGCCCATGATCATAAATCAGGAGGCGTGTCTAATAAACCCAGAGACAAATTCAAGGAAGTGTTGTTGACTGTCAGCATTGTTTGTGTCCTCAGGGCTGTAGGAACATATGACCTGTTTTTTTCTCTTTTCAGGTAGAAAGTCTTACATACACAATAGAGTAGTCCCTCCCTATCCACAGCTTCTCCTTGCCCAGTTTCAGTTACCTGTAATCAGCTGCAGTGTGAACGTATTGAATGGAAAATACCAGAAATAGACAATTAGCAGGTTTTAAATTGCTTGCCATTCTGAGTAGCATGATGAAGTCTTGCACTGCCCCATTCCATCCCATGTGGGATGTGAACCATCCCTTTGTCTGGCGTATTCGTGTTGTATCCCTCCTGCCTGTTAGTATAGGAAAAAGCATGGCGTATATAGGGTTTACTACCGTCCACGGTTTCAGGCACCTGCTGGGGGTCTTGGAACATATTTGCCATGGATAAGGAGGGGGCTTACTTTATGCATTTTACGATATTAACTATATTCCAAAAGTAAATTTAATCTGCATAATCCAGGGGAGATAGTGGGAAAGGGAAATGGTAGCAGAAAGAATGGTAAATATATTTTAATTTGCATATGTCTATAGTTACTTAATAATACCCTTAAACATAAGGTTTTTTGAGCTTCTAAAGGAAGAAACATTCTTATGCTTAGCTGGACATGGAGTGATGTACCATCTCTAAGAGCATATTGTCAGAGCTCCATACATCATAAAAGTCTTCTTAAATAATTGTTGCACTGATAAATTTCACCAGCATGTTGAGCATTCTGGATTCAATTTCAAGGGACACCATTATATTCCTGGCAGTTAGAAATGGATCAGAAATTCTGACAGCCTCTCACAGGTTGTACTAAATACTGCTAAGAGAAGTTAGTATTTTTTTTTAAAGTCTCTTTCTCAAACCAAAAGGACTCTCCAGCATCAGCTACTCTGGCAGGATAATAATAGGCTTTAAAACCATCAACACAAGACTGTCAGTGTATAAGCAGAATCTTAGATGTATTCCTAAGCATAAATACACTGTTAGCTTTTTTAAGCAGGATGATTCACTGCCTCATGTGCAAATAGCCAGGGCATCCAGAGTGAGAAACCAATAGCCTGCCATTTACCAAACTTCATTCACTTCACTGGAAACAGTACCAGCTTTCAAACAACTAAAAATACCCTGTGACTAACTTAAGGAAAGACAGTGCTCCCTTCCGGAAGCGCAGTTCCCTGGGCGAGTCAAATGTTCTATTCAAGTTATATTTAAAAGGCACCAATGATTAAGTTCACACGTAGCGTTGAAGGAAATGACTAGATTCGTTGTATCATTTGACATGAAGAACAGAGCTTTCAAATATAAAAGCTTGTTAAAAGAGTTAAGGTAAAGACTTACTGCACTTAGGACATTTCAGGAAGCAAACAATATGAATGCACTTGGTGGAGTCGAGAGAGAATTGTCTCCCTGGAACAGAACTTCTATCATATGAGAAAGTCTGAAAGTTTTTTGTTTCTAGTAATCACTTTCTGATACTCTTCTTTATGTACATGCAAAGATGACATAGATTTTTATTATCACACCACTTTCATCCTTTTAAAATTGAAGAGTTCCAGTCTGTAGCATGCAGATACAGTTAGTCTTTTTCTGTGCATTTTTGGATGACTCAGGATGCAAAGCACCTGGGTTAAGGTCAGGATTATCCCTCTTTTTCTAGAAAATGTCTTGACTATACCAACGTTTAAATTTGTATCAAACTGCCTGTATGTTCTGTTTTCTTTTTTCTTGTGGTAAAATATACATAGCATAAAATCCAACACTTTAATCATTTTAATGCTTACAGTTCAGTGGCATTGAAGACATTGACAATGTCGTACAGTCATCTTCACCATCCATCCCCGGAAACTTCTCATCATCCCACATTGAACTCTGTACAATGTACATCAGACAAGAGCTCTCCATGTTCCCCTTCCCCGACCCCTGGAAATTACCATTCTACTTTCTGTCTCTATGAATTTGACTGCTCTAGGTGCCTCATATAAGTGCATCATAAAATATTTGATCTTTTGTGACTGGCTTATTTCACTTCACATGTCTTCACAGCTCATCCATGTTGTAGCATGTATCAGAACTCCTTTTTAAGGCTGAATACTGTTCTGTGGTTTATGTATGTACCACACCGTGTTGAACTTTGTTGATTTATTCATCTGTTGATGGACATTTGGGTGGTTTCCACCTTTGGGCTATTGTGGACTGCTTTGAAATCTGAGTAGTTTATTTTCTTCCTCTCATTGTAGCCATGCATTCTGCATTATATTTATGTTCATAATGTATCTTTTGTAGTGAATTTTATAAGCTCTTTGAGGACAGAGTCCTTGCTGGTTTTGTATTTATAACCCCATAATATATCCAGCACAATTTTTAGACCTAATGAGTGTTAAATGATACCAATTGTATCACTAAATGCATCACAGATAAACTCTGGACTTTATTCATAGCTGCCACCATCATCAGAAACAAGGAGAGGAAAATAAACAACACTTTTAACAATGATCACGGGTAAGTAAGTCCCTCTGCTCCCTTCTTGAGCCTCCAATTTCCTTTAAGAATGCTCAGGATAAGTAGGGAAAAGGAACTGCTCCAGACTATACATCTAAGTGCGATACAGTACGTTACTGCACTACTAGAAGTAGTATAAAAATTATTATCAATATTATCAGTGTGAATCTGAAAGATAGGACATTTAAGGTTCAGCCCGATTCAACGAGCTGATTAACAGCATTCTACATGACTATGGTATGAAAGCTCAATGGACGACAGACACCGTTGATCAAGCTTGTAGCGCAGCCTTGCGGGTGAACTGAACACCTGGCTAGACTGCCAATAGCTATGTTTTTTAAGCTGGTATAATTTTTACTACCAGACTTACCTATATTACATAACTTTAGGAACATTCTTTAGCAAGACTGATACATTAAGTGGTTCTAACTCTGAAGAGCTAGACTTTGAACGATAATAGTCATATAATTTATTGAACACTTGCTCTGACCCAGCTATGCTGTATCAGGTGCCTGGCATGAAGTATTTTATTCGATCATCATAGCTCTACAAGGTTTCTGCTTATATATCCCCTGACACATGTGAGCACTTGCATGTGCGTGCACAGACACACACACACACACACACACACACACACACACACACACACACACACACACACACACACACACACGTCGAGGAGCAGAGGAGCTATTGAATTTGTCAGCAAATTTGGCTAAGAACTGAGTCTAGATTGCAATCCAAAATTCCAGATACTTGTTTTATTAAAATTTACTTTGTGGTAAGACTATTCATATACTTTTCAAAGTTTGTTTACTTTATTTTCCAACTGTATGATTTTTTAAAAATAAAATTAATAGAACACAAAGGGGGATAATTCTTTTATAATTATTTAAAAATAAACTGTCTTGGAAGAAGTAGTGTATAGACACAGTACAATATCCAGTAGATATAAAGAATGTGTGTGAGAGAAATCTTCCCAGCCCTGTGTCTAGCTACCTGTTTTCCTCTCCAGGAACAACTACTGTTATCAATTTGATTTGTATCCTTCCATAGACATTCTCTGAAAATATAGGTATATACTCAATGTTGAGTTTATTTAAAATATCTTAGATACTGTTTTATATCAGTACAAATAATACCGCTTCATTGTTTTAATGGCTGTGCCAGATTTTACTTTGTGGTCGAACCATTCTTATTTCACCTGCCCACTGCTGGTCAGCAATTAGATTGCTGCATTTTCTTTCCTTATTGAAACTGAAGCTTCAGTGGGTGTCTTTGTGTTATATCACTTCACACATGTGCTGAAATATTTCAAGGATAATTTCCTAGAAGTGAAATTTCCGGAGAAGATGATACGTCATCTTAATTTTGATAGATACTGGTTTGAATCTCCTTAAATGCTTTTCAGGTCATTAAAATGAATTTCCTTTGAGAAATCCATTTACAAATCCCACGGAATCAATATCAGAATGCAAGGAGGAGACAAGCAGCGATTACTGCATTAAAGCCATAATTAAACTAAAAACCAGCCCAAGAAAACCAGGGGCATCTTCTGTAGTGTGGCTGACGTCATTGCAGATCTTGTGTATCTGTGAGTCTAGAAAAGACAGGAAAATGTTAGAAGGGGAGAATTTTACAGGAAGAGGAGTAAGAACAAAGGTAGAACCTAGTATCACAGACTTGGCCTTCAAGGCCTAAAGGGCAGAGCCACCCCAGGGACACCTGGGTGAAGGGCAGAGCCACCCCAGGGCAGAACAGGTCAGTCTCTGAGTTGTTAGCTCCCTTTCCCATCCCCAGTGACCGTCTTCCAGTTCCTCTCTACAACCAGAAGGCCTTGAAGAAGTTGCAGCTGGGAGAAAGGCTGTCAAATTATGATTAAAAAAGAGAGGATGATTAAGGTGATGAAGGTGTTTTAAATACTATCGAGCAGCTAAAGGAACTGGTGCTTAACTTAGTCATATTGAGCCCTGTCTTCCCTGTGTGGTTCAAATGTTCAGAGGGCCCATGGACAGATTTAAACAGAGCAAAGATAATATGTCGTTTTTGGCTTTCACACTTTCTCAGAACACAACTACTAGCCCTTATCCACCAGTATCAAGAAGGATGCCTAAAGACAACCACCTAGATCCCAGGAACAGTGGTGGAACACTATTGGAACTGTAATGCAGAGCTACCCCATTGTTAGAGATGAAAACAGCACAGCCCCTCATTTCCTTGTCAAAAGTGCCTTCCATGCTGACTTTCTCATGCTCTGGGTGCAAACCTGTTCTTGTGTTATGTTATGTGAGTATACACAGTGCCTCTTCCAGTTTCCTCTGGATGCTAGTCTTACACCGTCTTGAAAATTCTGTGCTCCTGTTTCTTAGTTCTTCTGTGTTTTTTCCAGGTTTATTTTTAAATCTTTACTTTTTTTTTTTTTAAAGAAGTTTTAGGTCTACAAGAAAGTTGAGGGGACATAATGATTTCTGGTCTAACCCAATTCCCTATACGTGCATAGCCTCTCCCAATATCAACATAACTTATCAGAAAGGTACATTCTAGTTTGTTGTTGTTGTTGTTGTTGTTTTTAACCAAGGATAATCCCATCTTGATGATATAATTACCCAAAGTCCATAGTTTACCTAAGGGTTCGCTCTTGGTTTTGTACCACTCATTGGGTTATGACTAATGTATAATGACATGTGTCCATCATTATAATCTCATACAGAGTATATTCACTGCCCTGAATATCCTCCGCGCTCTGCCTGCTCATCCCTCCACACATCCCCCAATCCTTGGCAACCACTGATCTTTTTACTGTCTCCATAGTTTTGTCTTTCCCAGGATGTCATATAGTTGGAATCCTACAGTGTGTAACTTTCTCAGATTGGCTCCTTTCACTTAGTAATATGCATTTAAGATCCCTCCATGTCTTTTCATTGCTTGATAGCTCATGTATTTTCACATGGAGTAATACTCTGTTGTCTGGACTACCGCAGTTTATTTATCTTTTCACCTGCTGAATGGTATCTTGCTTGTTTCCAAGTTTTAGCAGTTATGAATAAAGTTACTGTAAGCATCCTTGTGCAGGTGTTTGTGTGAAAATAACTTTTCAACTCTTTAGGTTAAATACCAAGGAGCTTGATTATTGGTCCATGTAATAAGAGTATGTTTAGTTTTGCGCCAAACTGCCAAAGTATCTTCCAAAGTGGCTGCACCACTTTGTATGCCCACCAGCAAGGTATTAGAGTTGCTTCACATTCTCACCAGCATTTGGTGTTGTCACTGTTCTGGGCTTTAGCCATTCTAGTAAGTTGTGTAGTGGTAGCTCACTGTTACTTTAATTTGCAATTCCCTAATGACATCTGATGTAGAGCACTTTCTCATATGTTTATTTTCCGTCTGTGTATCTTCCTTGGTGAGGTTTCTGTTAAGGTCTTTGGTCCATTTTAAAATCAGGCTGTTTGTTTTCTTAACGCTGAGTTTTAAAAGTTCTTTGTGTAGTTTGGATAACAGTTCTTTATCAGGTGTGTCTTTTACAAATATTTTCTTACCAGTCTGTGGCTTGTCTTCTAATTCTCTTGATACTGTTTTGCACAGAGAAGAAGTTTTAAATTTTAATGAAGTCCTACTTATCCATTGTTTCTTTCATACATTGTGCCTTTGGTGTTATACCTAAAAAGCGATCGCAATACCCAAGATCCTCTACATTTCTCCTCTGTTGTCCTCTGGGAATTTTATAGTTTTGCATTTTATATTTAGGTCTGTGATCCATTTTGAGTTAATTTTTGTTAAAGGTATAAGATCTGTGTCTAGATTTTTTCTTTTTTTTGCATGTGGATATCAAATTGTTTCCATACCATTCGTTCAAGACTTTGCCCCTTTGTCAAAGATTGGTTGCCTGTATCTGTGAGGGTCTATCGCTGTGTTCTCTGTTCTGTTCTACTGACCTCTTCGTCCGTTGCCAGTAGCACACTGTCTTAATTACTGTAGCTTTAGAGTAAGCATTGAAATTGGGTGGCATCAGTCCTCCAGCTTTATTTTCTTGCCTTCAATATTTTTTGGCTGTTCTAGGTTTCTTTTGCATCTCCATATAAACTTTAGAGTTAGTTTTTTCATATCAGCAAATAACTAGTTGGGGATTTGATTGTCATCCGCTTGGAAAGAACTAATACCGTGACAATAGTGAGTCTTCTAATCCATGAACATAAACTCTCTCTCCTCTCATTTAGTTCTTGTTTGATTTTGTTCATCAGAGTTTTGTGGTCTTCCTCATGGAGATGTTGTTCATATTTTGTTCGACTTGTACCTACCTATGTTAGTTTTTGAAGGGAGGGTGCTAATGTAAATTGTCTTGAGCAGAAGCAGTCTGTCATGAACCAGTCAAAAGCTTTTCTGTAGACTGAGATCCTGGTTCTCATTCTTGAGAACTGAAGGGCAGATTGACATCAACTCTTTAAAGTTTGTTGATGACACAGGGCAATATCCAGCTTACAAATAACAGGGAAAGAGTTTCTGTTTGCAGAGTTTCCTATTCTCAGTTCTATCTTTTTCCAGTTTCTTTGTGGCTAATCAGAAATTTAAAGAAGAGTATCTTGACGTTCTTTTTATTTTTAAGATAATGACCTATAGGCAAAAACATTCTTCAGAGGTTTCTTACTTATTAGATGATCAATCATGCAAAGATATCTTATATTCATAGGATTCAGTTCAACTAAAGATTCACTGTGGTAGAGCAGGAAATAAAGGTTTTAAAACTATAAAAGTTATAGGTAGAAAAAAATAATGTTTTGCTTCTCATTCCTTTGGGGCAAAGTAGTGTAATACTTAAAAAAGTTCTCCCAAACTTGCTATAAACTTGAGGTTTCATAATCTCATCACCCTTTCACTCATTTTACTTCACCCATTTCCTTTTCTCTTCTGTAGTTACCACTACTGAATAGTTTATCCTTACTCCAATTTAACTCCCCATTATCTCATAATTATGTTTGTTGGCATTTCTCATATCCTGACCCTTAACCTAATACAAATCTTGTCTTGACCGTATAAGCAGTGGGAACTGTGTGGAGTGTTGTTTCTCTATATGCCGTTCTTGGGTGAAAAAGAGATTTAAGAGAAACTTTCAAACAACTTTGTTTCTGTCAAAGCCTGGTATGAATGGAGAGATATTTTCCCACTTTTAGGGACCTGCTGAGAGAAAGAACTTTTAAGAAGTACCATTTAAAGAAGCAGTTATTTTATTCTGAAAAAGGCTAGGTTATGCTATAAATCAGAACAAAGCTTCCAAGGGAGAAGAACATTATTCTTCTGAATGACGAAAATAAGCTCCTTTGTGTTACACAGAATGGACAGAAAGGAAAAGCGTGTAGGCTTCAGACCTACAAAATGCATATATTGCTGAAGGCATGGGCCACCCACCAATGTGGAGGATGATTGTTTATCTAATGATTGTTCTGCAGCCCATTTTGTGTGTGTGTGTGTGTGTGTGTGTGTGTGTGGTTCATTATTGAAAGATACCAACAAGGGAGAAATGGGAATTATGTAGACTCAGAGTGGTAATCGTGGACAATTTACGTATAGAAAATTCTTGGTACTTAAAAAATCTATTGTTTAACTATAATCTATCTTATGGTAGCAATACAAAAGAAAACCAACAGATAAAGAAGGATAAAAGTATTCCAAGTGTTTATTCAAGCTAGAATGGGAAGGCTGGTGGGCTCTGCTTTGGCTGCATTATTCATGTGAAAAAGTCTTGTTGTGAAATACGGTTTTTGTAAAATGCAACAAAAACAATGGTGACAGTTGTGAGTGCTTTTCCTCTTCTTCCTATTTACTTATCTACTTATTTTTCGGTGGTGGTCAGTTTATGGGTTATTTGGCGCAAGTTTAATCAAAGTGTGGAGGTTAGCTTAATTGGAAATAGTGCGTATGTAACAAGAGGGTAACTGTTTACTGAGATGCTTTCTTTAACTCAAGATACTGGAATGATAAGATCCTGGGACACTAAAATCATTAGATTTCCTGTTGTTTGCAAGACGATGCTTGCACACTACTCTGATAAGGCATGTGTACTTACTAAACTGGTGATCACAACAAAAATCTAGAATGTTGAATTCCAGAATGTGCAGAAATTCGAAGTCCGAACAGACAGGAATTAAACCAATGGCAATGAAGACTGCGTTCTTTACAGTCAAATGCTCTAAGTCCAATGGAGTCGCAGAGTTTGATGAACTACAGAGTTTTTCTTTGAACATAAAGTCACACACCCAACCTGAACGGACTCCTCGTCAAAGAAGATGCGTAGATGACATGTGATCAAATGCTGGACTTTGTGTCATTACAGAATTGCAAATTAAAACAACCATGAGGTATCACTACACACCTATGAGAGTGGCCAAAATCTGGAAAACTGACACCAAATGCTGGCTAGGATGTGGAATAGTAGGAACTCTTATTCATTGCTAATGGTGAATGCCAATTTTCAGGGTTGTTAAAATTTTTTTTAACAAAAATTCAAAATTCAATTTAAAATTCATACTCTTACCATGTGATCCAACAATTGTATTTCTTGGTATTTACCCAAATGAATCAAAATCTTATGTCTACACAAAAACCTGCACGTGGATTTTAATAGTAGCCTTATTTGTAATGGCCAAAAGTTTGGAACAACCAAAGTGTCCTTCAGTAGGTTGATGGATACATAAATTTTGGTACGTTTAGACCATAGAATATTATTCAGCACTTACAGAAATGAGCTACCAAGCCATGAAGAGACTTGGAGGAAATTTAAATGCATGTTATTAAGTGAAAGGATCAATCAGAGGGGCTACATACTGTGGGATTCCAATAATATGACATTTTGTGGTGACAAAAGTATGGAGACAGTGAAAGTATCAGTGGTTGCCAGAGGTTGGAAGAAGGGAAGGATGAATAGGTAGAGCACAGAGGATTTTTAGGGCAGTGAAAATACTCTGTATGATACTATACTGGTGGATACACTTGTCCAAACACATAGGATGTATGATATCAAGAGTAAATCCTAAAATAAATTATGGAATATGTGTAGTAATGTCTCAGTGTAGGTTCATCAGTTGTAACAAGTGTATCACTCTGGTGAAGAAATGTGATAGTGGGGGAGGCTATGTGTATATGGGAGAAGAGGATATATAAGAAATCTGTCTACCATCCACTCAATTTTGCTGTGAATTGCTCTTTAAAAAGCCTGTTTCAAAAATTGAGATTTGGTGAGATGGCTGGATAGAAGATAAATATGCAAACTGAATATTTTTCTGTGTTCTAGCCGTAAACACCCAGAGATAAAAATGGGGCAACTATTTCATTGTCTCTTCCTAGTTTATTTTAGTTTATTGTGTTCTTTTTCTAACTTCTTAAGAACCTCCTGCCTCCTCTCCCCAGCCACCTTTCTTTCCTGGCCCCATCGTCCTGCCCTGGAATCTTGTTTATTATATTTAATCCTACCTGCTGCTCCCTTGGCCTCTTACCCTGGTTCATTTCCATCTCCTCCTCACAGCTCATGTATTTCATCTCCCTCTTCCCAGTGGCCAAAGGAAGCCAAAATACATTTTGGAAAAGCATATTCCTCTCTAATTCAATCTTAACTAAATCACAAAAATACCTCATATGGTTAGTGTTTTGTTTTTTTTAATTAAATTTGTTAAATACGGAGATACAGTCCACAGATATCCATTGAGCATCTATTGTGTGTTACCAACTGTGAGTGCAGTCATGGCTTTCCCCTAATAAATCTTACGTTTTTAAAAAAAGAAGACAGTTTCAGAAGAAAATCCTAGTTTTTAATTATATAAATAACAGTTTAAGACGTTTCAGCTTCTTTTGACCATTAACTTTATGTCTGTGAAGCATCTGCTTTGCCCATGTGGCTGAAGTAAAATGACCAATGTGAAAATGAACTGTATCTCCTCCTCAAAGGTAGGAAATACCTACAATTTTGGCAGAGATTTAAGGCTCCTCAAATGATTGGCTTTCACAAACTTGCTTCTTAAATGATTATCTTTTGAAATTGCTAAGCTAAAGTGAAGAAAACTTGATAAATTTAAGAAGATTTAAGCTAAAATTAAGAGCGTCTAGAGACTGGTAGTCTTAGTTGTATGACCTTTTAAAGTGATTTGAATTTTCTGAGTCTTGGTTTCTTTAGTTGTAAAAAGAGGCTAATAATAATACATCCCACATTTGGTTTTTGTGAGGCAAAGTAAGGTAATTATTCCAAGGTCCTTATTACAGTGTGTGGAGTTCAAAAAACTATAAAGTTTTATTAATAATAACTTAGAAAATATGATGGGTGAATCCATTATATTCAGCAATAGCAGTAAGTATAAGATACCCGGGTAAACATCATAAGAAATGTGTGAAAAGAAAGTTATAAAACTTTGTATGAATAAGTAAATCAATTTTAAGTGAGCTTGCTTGGAGAAAGTTCATATTACAGAAGTGTTATTTCCAAAGGAATATACAGGTTTAGTACAATCTTAATAAAAACCTTAAATGACTCTAAGAAGGGTAGGGTATACTTCTACTTCGAATTTTATTATACTGTGAGTTTTATTTGATTTTCCAGTCAAATGAATTTAAATTAAACTTTGCTGTTACTTATATGAGAAAATACAAAGCATGAATGCAGCATTTGTTTAATTGCAATAATATATTTTTGTCAATAACACTGTTCTCGTGTGGAGAAAACTATTCATAAATGCTAGGTACTATTGTAATTCTCTTAGTGACATTTAAATTCCAAGCATGCACACTTTGAAGTAAATTCATCAGAAATTGCAATAAAAAAAGGAAATGGTTCACTTGGAACAGTAAAACAATAAAATCCAAAAAATTACAGTCAAAAAATAAACAAAATATTTACAGTTCTTTTAAGGTCATTATTAAAAAGTAAGTCTTTATAAGAAAGTAAGTCTCTTGTAACAGAAAATAATTTTATAACGTACAGGATTTTGTGTACCTGGGAAATTAATTTTGTTAGAAATAGTCGACTAAGAAGCAAAAGGGGTCCACATAGAATGAAGTTATTAATCACTGCATTATAATGTGTTAAACAGTCATACTTGAATATCTAACTGGTTGAGAGATTTGGTTTAAACCAGTTTTAAAGTGTTTAGTAATAGGGTGGTTGCATTACTGTTTTGCTGGTATCGGATTTATATATGCAAAGCATATTATTTTGCCACCAGCTTGGTGATGATATAATTTGCAAAGAATTGTCCAATGATATATGTGAATTTTCAGCACGAATGTGATTGATTAGGAAAAAAGATATTTGGGGATGAACACATTTTTGGCCAGTCCTATTGTGTGTGAAATTATGAAAGTGGAAGCCTTTATAAAGGCTGTTGCACACCCTGCACACATCAACAGCCCTTGCACAACTCTGTGGTACCTTCTTGTCTTAAACTATTCGCCACTTATTCTCCTTAGTTTGGCTCTGGTGGTCTTATAAAGGTAATTTTTGTTTTTTGTTTGTTTTAAGAAATAAATTTATAATGGGATTATAACGTTCTGATTCTGCATGTTTACTCGGTTATATGCTAGCTCAGCTGTGTGCATGTTCTGTTCAAAAATTTCACAGTTGACTGATATTTTTCTTCATGGAGAAGAAAACAATCATGATAATAGATAAAGATTTATTTTTCAAAAACGGGTGGATATTGACAATTTCACATGATTTAACCTAATATTTAGGAAGCGCTGTACAAGCTTGGTGTTCCCTCCTCAGCTCGGTGACTGAGAGGCTCACAAAGCTGGCTTATTAGTTGTCATTTTTCTCAATATCAAACACTGTCAATGAATAATTGTATTGCAAAGACATACACACTTTTATTTCTTGATAGAATTGCTTTAATTAAAAAGAAACTTTGAGCTCAATATCACTAATTATCAGAGAAATGCCAATCAAAACTACAGTGAGGTATGGCCAGTCAGAATGGCCATCATTCAGAAGTCCACAAATGACAAATGCTGGAGAGGCTGTGGAGAAAAGGGAACCCCCCTACACTGCTGGTGGGAATGCAGTTTGGTGCAGCCACTGTGGAAAACAATATGGAGATTCCTCAAAAGACTAGGAATAGACTTACCATATGACCCAGGAATCCCGCTCCTGGGCATATATCCAGAAGGAGCCCTACTTCAAAAAGACACCTGCACCCCAATGTCCATGGCAGTACTATTTACAATAGCCAAGACATGGAAACTGCCTAAATGTCCAACAACAGATGACTGGATAAAGAAAATGTGATATACTTATACAATGGAGTACTATTCAGCCATAAAAACTGACAACATAATGCCATTTGCAGCAACATGGATGTTCCTGGAGAATGTCATTCTAAGTGAAGTAAGCCAGAAAGAGAAAGAAAAATACTATATGAGATTGCTCATATGTGGAATCTACAAAAACAAAACAAACATAAATACAAAACAGAAACAGACTCATAGACATAGAATACAAACTTGTGGTTGCCAAGGGGGCGGGAGGTAGGAAGGGACAGACTGGGATTTCAAAATGTAGAATAGATAAACAAGTTTGTACTGTATAGCACAGGGAAAATATATACAAGATCTTGTGGTAGCTCACAGTGAAAAAAAAATGTGACAATGAATATATGTATGTTCATGTATAACTGAAAAATTGTGCTCTACACTAGAATTTGACACAACATTGTAAAATGACTATAACTCAATAAAAAATGTTAAAAAATACAAAAAAAGTAAAGAAAGAAACTTTGAGATGTGGATGAATAAAAATGACTGTGGAGACACTGAATCTTTGAGGACTCAGTGGTAAAACAGTACTGATGAAATGAATAATCTGACATGGCATCTTTCTTCATCAAGAAAAAACGTCCTTCTATAAGTATTTATTTGAGATAACAAAAGAGACTGTCTTTTGGATTATTTCAATCCACTGTTGTTCAAGTATCTTGACTCATGATAGCCTGAAATGTTGAAGCAAATTTCTGTTTGGTGACGTTATGTTCATTCTATGTGTGATTACCCTGACATGCCATGTAGAGCAACTAAAGAAAAACAACAACAGTATTTTACTTGGCAGGTCCACTGGAAATTGGGGAACCTTTGGAAATAAACTTTCTCATTCTTCGAAGAAAGTTAACCCCCTTTATTGTGTAAGTGCTGGGGTTGTGTAAGCTCTGTTTTCTTTGGTGGGGAAATCAGTCTTCACACTTGGCAGTTGTCCTAGCAGAGGACAATTGTGTCTTCAGAACTGATTGTCTTCAGATCACTCAGCTAGTGTTGGGGCCAAGACACCAAATAAAGTATTCTGACTTTACATCTTATGCTAAAGAACCCTAGAAAATAGAAAATTCTGGAAATGTTCTGAGAAATCTCTAGTTGAATGGGGGGGTGTCATATGCATCAGATGATGCCTTTTAATCATTCTAACTGTAGGCTTTTTTGTTGTTGTTGTTCCTTGAGAACAGCTGGTAAGTCCCCATTAATTTTAGAGGTTTTCTGGAGAACTGTGATCATGGCAGTCAGAGTCCTGATCTGGTGAGGGATGGGGAACATGCAAATTGCCTATGTTGTTTAAACATGATGTATAAGTAACAGTTGTCAAGGTGTTCCTGGCTTCTCAGAGTCCTTAGTGGATGCCCACCAGATTGCCTTTGGCTGTGATCAGAGGAAGCTCTCCTTCTAAATAGGAGGGACTTCAGAGTGACAATCTGGTTGAAAGTGTTTAGGGAATACCCTCTTAAACTGTTATCATTAATTTAGATTTTATGCTGAGTTGAGATGGCATTGAAAGAGCTGATGAAGATTACCTAAGGAATCAGTTTCCTCCCGAGCCACTACTTCCTACTGGCTCTGCGGCAGTAAATGTTGGCTTCAGTTGAAGTCTCACTGGGCATTGAACCCAGGGGTCCTCCTGGATTTTAGTCTAAGCAGTAGCTGCAGCATTGCTTTAGGAATAAAGTTCATTTGCATTCTGTTTATACACAATGATATGACCACACCTCTTTGCAAAGTTGACTGTAAACCATCACTGAATCAGCTTTTATGATTACATATATAAAAGTTTGTTTTCACTGTGTTCTTTAGGAAGTGTTTCACTTTTGTTTGAATCCAGAGAAATGAGAAGCCAGATTTCTTAATGGCATCCCATCAATATAAGGTTGCTTTTTACAGGATAGCTGGGTGTACAAGTTACTCTTAATAGGAAATTTTAGCAGAACAGTAAGAAAGGGAGATGTGATACACGGCTGATGAGTATTTTAAAAGTACTGGATCAAAGCCTCAAAGACAGCCTTTGCACATTATTTGGGCCAGATCACCTATATGTCTAACCACCTACCATCGGGCTTTTTACCAATGATGGGAATAGAAGTGAGTCCAAATTAGGGGCTGAAGGAAGCTTACTTTGTTCTCCAGCATTCTTGGGCTTGGCAAAATAGATGGTATGAGGCTCAGCGCCAGCCTACTAGGGTCCAAAAATAAATTAAAAAAAAAAGTTTAGCTAACATTCATGCCTTTGAGTACTGTTACATTCTGTTAATAAGCAACTCACACCTACACCACCGTGAGGAGCTATTTGAGAGGGCAAATATGCCCGCCAGAGGTGACCTCTCAGCCTAAATATATCTTTTCCCCCAAACATTTACAATTCCATCTGTAAAACACTTTTTTTTCCCTTCACAGAAGAGTCTTGATTTATCTTTAAAAATAAGTGCCCTGTGCTTCCAAGTGCTCAGTGATAAATGAGGTTGGATTGCAGATGTGTGTTCTTTGCTAAGTTGGAAGCTTCTTGTCAGAGTTTTCTATAGAATATCTGACATCATTATTTAAGGAAACCTAGGAGTGTGCCTCTTGTTATTTTTAGAGACATAGCAGGGATTTCTTTGAGGGGACCTTTCATAGACACTGACACTAAAGTTCCAATAGCTTTGAAAGCAAGAAATGGAAAATGTTCAGAAGAGAAGATAGCTGAATAAGAAAAAAACAAGTTTTAGGGAAGTCACTGGCGTCATCAAAAGGCAACTTCTTGTCTCATTAATAATCACATAAAGAAAAATAAAGGCATTTTTTAGCCTACTGTTTTGCTGAAGGCAAAACCAAAAATGCTACCCCCTGCTGTTGAGAGAAATGGGTACCCTCAGAAACACTCTGAATGGTAATTTGGCAGTACCTGGCAAAAGCTTCAGAAATGCACCTAACCGTAGACTCAGAAGGCCTCTTAGCGGAATTTAGGAGTTTATCCTAAAGGAATGAATGCTTGCGGTAAGATCTCATCCCAAGGATTTTCATTATAGAGTTCTTTGTATTATTGACAAATACGAATAAACCAGCTTGTCTTCTCGTAGAGACTGACCACATAAATCCTGATATAATACATGCACTACACAAAATGAAGTTCTACTCAAATATTAGAATTGGAGGTCTTTTCTGCCATTTAGAAGTGTTCTACTTTTGAATTGAATTCTAGCTGATTTGCAGTGTTGTGTTAATTTCTGGTGTGCAGCATAGTGATTCAGTTATACTTGTGTTCCTTTCCATTATAGGCCATTACAAGGTATTAGATATAGTTCGCTGGGCTATACAGTAGGACCTCGCTGTTTATCTGTTTTCCATATAGTAGTATCTAGAAATCCTGAATTCCCAATTTAGCCCCTTTTCCCCCTTTTCCCCCTGCTAATCATAAGTTTGTTTTTTTGTCTGTGATTCTATCTCTGTTTTGTAAGTACATTCATTTGTGTCCTTTTTTTTTTTGAAGGTGATTATTTATTGACATAGAAAGATATTCATATGATATTAATGAAAAAGCAGGTTAAAAAGCAGTACGAATCAATAAAAAGGTCTAGAAGAATACCCTAGACTTCAAAGTGTTCACGTGAGAAGCAGATTTGGACAGTTTTCATTTTGCAGAGAATGAACCATAGTGCAGTTCTGGGCACAGGGGGAATTGGGTGGGAGTCAAGAATGAATCCATTGGCCACACCGTACCTTTTTAAAAAGTAAACTATAGATTTTATTCTGGTTTCACCAGGTTTTCTGCTAGTGTCTTTTCCAGCATGCAGTCCGGGATACCACATGGCGTTTAGTTGTCCTGTCTCCTGAAGCCCCTCCAATCTGTGATAGTTTCTCGGTCTTTCCTGTTTCTCATGACCTTGACACTTTTGAAGGGTAATGGCTGGGTGTTCTGTAGAATATCTCTCAACTGGAACTTTTCTGTTAGGCTGGGGTTGTGGATTTTGGGAAAGAACGCCACAGAGGTTAAGTGTCATTTTCATCTCAGCCTGTCAGAAAGTACTTGATAGCAACTTGCCTTCTCCCTGAGATGGCCACCGTGATGGCCGGGCTGAGGTAGTGTTGCTGTGGGTTTCTCAGACAGCCTGGCTACAGAGCCTGTGCCCTTAGCAGCCTCACTGCAGTGTGGGTCCCCTAAGTCCTCACCTGGGGGGGAGGTGTTCTCTCACTAGGTGATCGGTAGGCACTGAACAAGCAGAATTTTCCTGGTAGAATTTCCTACATAAGAGTTCTGGTGGCAGGAGGAAAATGGGCTGACTTTCTATATAGTATTGGTTTCCTGGAAATGTGGCCGATGGATTGATTCTTGACTCCCACCCAATTCTCCCTGTGCCCAGAACTGCACTTTGGTTCATTCTCTCCAAAATGAAAACTGTCCAATCTGCTTCTCGCATTAACACTTTGAAGTCTAGAAATACTGAGTTAAGAGATAATAACTAGAATTTGATGATGTATTTATTTTTTGCACAGCCAGAAGTTAATTTCCTTATCTTACAGAGAACTACTATAAATATTTGACAAAAAACGTGCAAGTGATATGTTTAGATAATTCATAGCAAAGGAAATAAAAATGTCTTTTCAACATTTGAAATAACATTCAAGTTATGAATAAGAAAAATATAAATCAAAATGACAATGATAACATTAAGAAATGATTAGATTTTAGTAGCAAAGAATGCTTGATTACAAACTATGTTGGCAAAGGTTTGGGGAAACGGATGATTCGGTTTATGGAAAAGTAAATTGGTATAACTACTACTGAGAGCAATTAGACATTATGCCTTACAAAAAGGAGTATATATTTTTGACCCAGTAATTTCACTTCTGTATTATATCTTTAATATGTATGCTATTTATATAATAAACATTGTAGATATGCTAGCATGTGAAAATTATTTACATGTAGTAATATTCTTTGTAGCAAGTGATTAGTTAAATAAATAGTTCCATCAGCATACTGTGAATACTAAAAACTTTATATGTACCATTAAGGGAAAATCTCGAGGATACTTTGTTAAGTTTTAAAAAAGCCAAAAACAAAAACATAGTGCAGAATGACATGTAAGATATGCTACTGTTTCTACAAAAATAAATATTTTATATGCTATTCAATATGCTTAGGTTCTTTCCTGTAGGAAATGCAAGAAACTTAACAGTGATTGTATCTGCAGAAGGAACTTATGACTGGGGTCAAAGGTGAATGGAGGCTTGTTTCTCACTGTGTACTATTCTGTACCTTTTGAATTTTCTACCACGTCCATGTATAACCTATTCAAAGCCAAATAACATTTTTTACCAAAAACCAATGGAACAGATGACCTACCACTTCTTATTCTGAAGAGAAGAGCAGATGTACATTTCAAAACTGAACCTGAAGGCTTAAATTCTGTTCTCAGATCTACCACTAATTATCTCTGTGATTTTTGTGTGATGGTTAATTTTATGTATTAACTTGACTGGGCCACAGGATGCCCAGATGTGTGGCTAAGCATCATTCTGAGATTGTCTGTGAGTGTGCTTCTGGGTGAAATTAACACTTGAATTGGTAGACTGAGTAGAACATTTTGTCCTCCCTAGTGTGGGTGGGCCTCGTCCAATCAGTTGAAGTCCTAAATAGCGCAAAAGGGTTGACTCTTCTGACAATAAAAGGGAACTCCTCCTACCCAACTGCCTTAATCTAGAACATTGATTTCTTTCCTGCTTTTGTTGTCTTACTGAAAAATAGACTCTTCCTGCATCTTAAGCCTGTTGGCCTTAAGAATAAAACTATTCCATTGGCTCTCAGGCCTTTGGACTTGACCTGGAGCTATACCATCAGTTACCTTGCTGTCTGCAGCTTGAGACTTGTCAGCTTCCATAACCTGTGAGCCAATTTCTTATAATACATCTCTTACTAATATATATAATATTATATAATCTAATGGAGATCTTGTGTGTGTATGTGTAAAATACTTATATTTCCTGTTGGTTCTGTTTCTCTGGAGCATCCCAATATACTTTGGAAAAGTACCAAAGTAACAGAGATAACAGCTGCCTCTGAATAGTTAAATTGTCTTTATAAAATAGGGACTTAACGCTAGAACAACTACATGTTGCCTTGCAGGTGTAGACTTCTGTGTAATACAGTAATTTCTCTGCAGATGTTCCCCCAGTCTCCCACTTGAGCCTGAGTTCTATTTTGCTCCCTGATCACTGGTTATTTCCCCTCAAATCCTACCATGCTTAGCACATCCCAAATTAAGCATGCCTGTCAGCAAAGTCATCTCCTTTCTTCTGTTATTTTCTATGGCACTAGGTTGTTGTAGGAATGACCAGATCTGAGGTTGCGTCTTCCCTCTGGGCACGGTAATCCTTTGATGTTTATGACAGCAATCAAATAAACATCAAAGAATACCAAGAGAAGAGGCAGATCAAAGCGTTGTCCTCCCTCTCAGCTCTCAGTAAAGTGCAACGCCAAGTAACACAGGAGTACTATGTAGAATTCTTCAGTGATCTGAACAGCTCTGTGTTCTAGAGCTAACAGCCATCTCCAGGAATGGGGGAGTGTTACCAGAGGGAGGCTGGAGCCTGGCAGGCAGGTCTGTGTACAGACCACTCATCTGCAACTGTGCTAAGGAGAGGAAAACCTCAGCCTTTTTACTGTCTTGCTCATGGAAAAAACACTGGACCCACAGAGATACCATCATCAGTATATCAATAACAGTTGTCTTTTATCTTGGTAGACCTGCCTTATGAACACTTAATAAGACTTTATCTTATTGTTAACCATTTATGCTTCCCATGACAGGGAAATGATTGTTGCATGGTCTTTCTAGGGCTCCTGTGTCCTTTGTCAAGGATTTCCTAGAGATTCTTTTGTAAAATGTTCCTAACATTCAGACTTGTCTTTTGTTCATCCCTCTCTCCCAGTCTGATGCCCAGTCTTAGTGATGTCCACTTTGGGATGAGTCTGTCCTGTGGGATTCCCTAGATCTCCATTGCTGCTGCTCACGTTGGACTTCCCGCACTTCCTATCTGGATTTCTGCAACACCCACCCAGAAATATCCCCTTATTCTGACTCTAGCACTGCAAATCCATGCTCCACTCCCATCATTACATGGGACTGATTGACTCCAAACCCTACTTTTTTCTCTTATGCATGCATTTGCTGAGGAATCCTGCAGTGATTCCAGTGACAGTTCGAAGTCATCCAAGTTTTAAGGAGTATTTATAACCAATTCCACTTCCCATACTCTGTCAGTGTCTCACTGCTCTACCTAATCAAACACCAAGACTTGCTAATTTTACTCCCAGGCTTTCTCTTCTCTCAACACAATTCATTCTCTGCAGTGCAGATGTTATGCAGATAGATAGATGAACAACTTCATAAATATAAATATGTAACTTCATAAATATTTAAGTTCATAAGTGAAAGCTATTTGTATTCAAATGGGGACACAAATTTGAAATGTTTTTGCCTTTTACTAAGCTATATAAATCTGGACAAGTTACTTGATCTCCCTGAACTTCAAATATTTCACCCTGTTAAGTTTTTCTGAGGATTAAACAATATAAAATATTTAAGTTGTCTAACGTCTGGCATTTAGTGCTTAATAAATTCATGCATATTTCCTTATTTTAGGTTGTGTTTTCTTTTTCTGTTTTTCAAACTGCAGTAGTCTGGGTCCAATCAGGAGGCAGAGACCACACAATAAATAAAACATGTAGTTAATATGAGGAATTATTAACTATGATAAAAGAGAAACTATACGATATAAAGAAACTCTCTATGATACTCTGAAGTTGAAGGAGAGTAACCAGGGAAGGACCAACTTGGAAGAAGTTAGATCTTGTCGGGAAAGGTGGAGTTCAGCCCAGCTGATAGGAGAGATGTTTATTGGTTTGGTCAGGCCTGGGCTGGTCTGGAGTTCCTGGGCAGGCAATGGGCCTGGAAAGCAGGCCAGCGGGCAGATGATCTGCAATGGTGATGTGGTTATGCAGCAAGTTTGATGCCAGCTAGAGGAGAAGGCTTTTGGAGCATGCAGGCTTGCATGGGTGTGGGGGCCTGCTGGACTGCTTGGTGTGTGGACCCTCCGGGACATACATGGTTGCAGGCAGACCACACTGGGGAGTCCCAGTGCCGGGAATGCAGGAGGCCTTCAGAGCAAAGGCCTTCATGAGTGTGTGTATGTGTGTGGATCAGGGTGGTGGGGAGGGTTGTGGTTTCTCTGTCTATAGGACTGAGGAAAGGTTATTGCTGTTCATAGGATTCAAGGTCATGGAGGGACCACGCTCTCGGCCAGTGGCTGGGACAGTCTCCTTAGGATGTTTTCATGCCCACGTGGCTCTTGCAGGACATTTCAGAAAGCCTCTTCCTCTGGTGATGTCTCTTCAATGCCCTCTATTGAGAAGGCTTGTCTTTGTGCTTGCTTTAAAGGAAAATGCTTCCAGCAATTTTCTTATTTATCACAGAGCATGTAGTGAAATGTGCATTTGAAGCTGAGAAGCAGTACGTTGATAACTGACACATTATAGTATTATAATAGAATTAGCAACGTCTTATTAAGATGTCATTTTCTCCCATCATATTTTGTCTGAAGAAGTGACAGTTTTCCTTGTGGGTAGTGGGGTTTCCAAAAGATTAACCTGGAATGCCGCAGGTGTTGCTTCACTTTGTAATAGCTGAGTCAATGTTTGAATACAAGTGCAAGTTTCCTGTATGGAATTACATTTTAGAAGTGTTTTGTACCATTTTGTGTATTGGCATATTAGAAGAGTGAAACAGTACTTGGCAAGGTTTGACATCGAGGATACATCTGAAACATCCAGATAGTCTTTCTGTGGGTCCTTAGTTTTTGAAAACTGTAATTTATTCTTGTTGTTGTCTATTCATCTCTCTTTATAATACTGTTACTCCTTTGTCAGAGAGCCAGCGTGCTCCCATGCTAGGCTGCAACACTTCCACACTTCTCTGTGGCCTCAGATTTCTACTCCTTTAAGGCACGTGCTCTTATTTCTTCTATGCTTTGGAAACAGCATCTGCTCCTTTTTCTTAGCCTGACTCTGGTTTTCTCTGTTGCTGTCTGAGCAAGGTGTCTTACAGATTTGAATACATCCAGTGCTCATCAAAACTTGCCACGCTCAATCAGTAAAGTTTGGTTTTTAGTTTTTCCTTCCTGTTAAAGGTATAAGGGATGCCCATAGGCCAGAAAACCATCTGATGGGGGATGCTAGCAGCTTTTTATTCTTTGCTGGACTCACTTTCCTTTGCTTTTGTCTGTGTCTGGGAGTCATTCCCTACACAGTTGGACCTCATCAACCTAGTAGGTGCAGTGACTTCCTACCCTCTTTCACTGCGATGGCTACACTAGGTTGCTGTGAAGTGGAAGACTGGGTTTGAACCCTTGGCCTGTACCCTATTGTACAGTTTTCTGTAAATTGAAATTTGGATTGAAAAATGGATGTGAAAAAGCTTTGTACACATTGTGGAAGTTAAATTGTAAAAATGGAATGCAAGGTTGATAATATTGAGGGTGACAGTGATGATTCTGTGATGACACTGCTGGTCAGAACCATCTAGAGAAATCTGCATTAAACTTACTTTCTGCTTCCTAGGAAGAATAGTTCTGACTTCATCTTAGCTGTTCTCTCCTACTGCCTCCTATCTTTTTTTGTGGTATGTCATCCATGGCATTTTCATGGGACCTACATGAGACAGAAGTTAATATGATTTCAGAACAGCTGGTTTCTGGGTCAGCTTTGATATATCATATCTAGTAAGCTTCCAAAATAATATTGGAAATATGTTTATATTGATTTTTAAAGGACAGAGCAAAATGAGAGTAATAATTTAATAGATCCAACACTGTTGACGAGGAAAACGGTACGTAGCTAGTTCACGTTGACCTTGATTCCCACTGAGATGAAGAGAGGACATGTAAATGTATTTGAGAACAACCCATTTTCATGTTGATGAAAGGTTATGAACCTCATAAATGGATTTCATGTTAGACTTTACATATGTAATTATAAGTAATGTTAATAATTTTGTCTTTTGGGAGCAAAACCTTACTTATCAAGCCCCTGCTTTGTACAGGGTAATGAGCTTGGTGTTTTAATCTGAACAAATATTTAAGATGAGCATACTTATGCCTGTTAGGTTCTAGATGGGGAGATCAAAATGCAGGTTAGCACTTTGTGCAAGACGTCTACACAGTTTATGTACCCGGATCTATCTTGGGCTGTGCTTCTCCCATCATACTTATCTTTAAATATAAGAAACAATGGCTAGAATATGAAACAACAGGGGTGGAAATGCTACGTTGAATGAAGTGAGAAGAAACTCCTTCCATAAAGCCAAAAATAATAGGACAATAAATCTCAAACCAAAATGATATACAGATGTCTTTTTAAGGAAAATTTAACTTAGGGAACTCCAGCATTGACTTAAATTATTTGGATATTGTTACAAATGCACAAGACAAAACTAGGTATAAGTTCCTGACGTTTATAGTTCTCATTCCACTTAAAACCAAAACTACAAATGTATAGCTTAAGTACTAACAACGTTAAACTTAAGTTATAAACCAGTAACACCCAATTTAGAAACATTATATAATGTGTTTTGTGGAACTCACATTGCTATTTGAAATGAGGATATGATATCAACTACCCAGTCTCGTGTTCTTTTATGTTCAGACCCACATATTTTATATTGACTCATTTCTCTCATCCCTTTTTTCCATTTGGAGGTTTGTGAGCTATTATTTCCTACATCATGCTGTGATGTTACTCATCCTTCACTTGTCATCAATGCATTCTTTGGTGTATGAAGCACATTCTATTTTTAATTTTTTTATAACAATACATGTTTATAGTTTAAAAGGACAGATGAATTATAAAGATTACAACAAAAATGCAACTGCTGTTACCCTCTTCCCAATCCTGAGACCCGGTTCCAAATCACTTTCAACTGTATTTTAGCTGTTTTTAATCTTGCTCTTTACCTCGTATGGCAGAGACTGCAAGCTGCCCACACAATGTCCATTCTCCTTCACTTTTTTTTTAACTAATGAAATCTCAGTTTTATTAAAGTTGACAATACATTCAGCTTAAAAATTGTGGCTGTTTCTTGCAGAAAAGAATGGCCATTTCATTGTCAGAACAATTAGTTTCAAAATTTGTTTTGCCTGCCTTTTGCTTTTTACCTTTTGGGATGCAGGTGTGATGGCTAAAGCTGCAGTTATCACTGCATGACTGACCTCAGAGAAGGGCTAGAGTATCACAGAAATCTTGGCCCTGACATTTTTGAGCCACTGTCCAGGGCTGGACTGGCTGCCTCTGGATTTCTTGTTATGTGAGCAAAACCCCAAACCCCACTTGTTTAAGCCCCTGGTAATTGCAGAATTATATCTCAAATCAATTAATAGATAATTAAATCTATTTCTAAATCTGTTTAATTATTTCTAGGTAGCATATTTATCCTATTATGTCTTGACTTATCAAACTTAGACATTGCTTACTTAGATCCTAGTATGGCAGATTTGAAGCTGTTTTTCTATCCCGTCACACTACATCAGTTTATTTCATTTTTTCCAGTGTTTTGATGTCAAACTATTTGTTTACATCAATTTTCAGTACTTAAACACATGATTTAAAGAACAATAGCAGTCCTTATTCAGTCCTGAGCCAAATGATATACTATGACAGTGTTTATTTTTAAAATAATTTTCTGTTTTTTTTCCTGAAATAATAATTGCTTTGTATAATTGGTTCCTTCTTATTCTATTTCCTTATCACTAATTCTTCCTAATGTCTCCAACAGAATATTATTTTGTATACAGTCATGTAAGTAATCAATCAGTTCAAGTTTTGTTATTTTTTTCCTGGAGACATCCTTCAGGAAGACTTCATCTTCCTGCCTCAGTCTGAACTGTGTACCTGCTGGCCTCTGCCTGTGGGTCCCACGTGTTGTTCTCCTTTGCTTTGGTGAAGCACATCCTTCAGTAGCTTACTGAGAAAGGGTACGGAAAAGTTTACTTAGCTGAAAATATCTTTATCCTAATCTCACACCAGTTGATGGTTGCCTGTATTTAATTCCAAGTTGAATAAAGAGTGTTTTACTCAAATCTGAAGCATTTTCATAGACTTTGAGTGGTTAGGTCTGCTGTTGAGAAGCCTTTATACATTAAAAGGTAACCTCTTTTGACCCTTCACCCTGGTTTCCTACATTTCTGATCCTTTACATGAAATGTTTTTTATTCTTTGTGACTCCCTGAAACATTCTAATATTCTTGTGTATTTTCTTTTGTTGTATATCTTTTTGTCTTTTAGTTTCCTTTCTAGGAGTTTTTGTTTTTTCTCATATTTGGCCTCTTTGGTTGACTTTTCCCCACTCTTAGCTCCCAAGATGTCTTTACAGTTCTGATGAACCTCTTTTAGATATAATACTGTTTTTATTACATACAATGTCATACATTATGACCCTTAGCATATTAATTCTACTTTTTGAAGTCTTGCTTGATTTGTGTACTGTTTTTATTTGATGATTTAAACCTCTTTGATGTTGAAAGTTTTCCTCAAATGACTAGTGTCCTTGGTGGCTTATTCATAGTTAAGACTGAGGCATTAATAAATGATTAAATGCTCCATGTATGATCAGAAATTGTCAAGTTGTGGACTTCAATTTAGGGCAGAGTTTCTAAATCTCAGTGTTATTAACCATCCTGAGCTGGACAGTTCTTAGTCAGAAGGCTGGGGGAGAGGCTGCTCTGTGCATTGTAGGAAGCTCAGTATCATCCTTATTTTCTGCCCACTAGGTGTCAGTAGCCCTCCTTCTGGTTGTAACAACCAAAAATGTCTGCATATATTTCCAAATGTCTTTGAGGGAACAACATCGTCACAACTGAGAAGCATCGCTATGGAGTGCTTAAGTAGGAACCTGGTCATTTGGCCTATCTGCGTATTTTGTTGTTTGACGTCTGAATGTCAGCTTCTGTAGCTATATTAGTCATCGTTTTTCTGGAGAAATAGAACCTAAGGAATCTACTACAAAACGATTAGAAGTAATAAGTGAGTTAGCATGCTTGCTAGATATGAGATTAATGTATAAATATCAGTTGTATTTCTCTTTGATAGCAAAAATTATCAAAAATGAGAAAAAGCTGCTTATAGTAGAATCAAAAATGATGAGATAACTTATTTTAGATGAGAGAAATTAAAGACTAAATAAATTGAGAGAGATGCCGTATTTGTGAGTTTAGAGATTTAATATTAAGACTTAATGTTAAGATGTGGATTCTCCCCAAATTGATTAATTAGTAGATTCAATTTAATTCCAAACAAAATCCCAACAGGCTTAATTATAGAAATTAACAAGCTAGTTCTAAAATTCATATGAAAATGCAAAAACAATAGAAACACTGAAACAACTTTGAAAAAGAACACCAAAGTCATAGGACTTAACAATACTTGACTTCAAGACTTATGAACTATAGTCATCAAGATAGTGTGGCATTGGTGTCAAGACAGACAAGGCAAAAAATGAGGAAAGTTTAAAAAAGAGTTAGAAAATTAAAGAATAATCAAACAGAGCTGAGGAATATAGTAACAACTTTATATAATGATAAAGGAATCACTCTAACAAGAAGATACTATAGTTGTAAATATATATGCACCCACCATTGGAGCTCTTAAATACATGAAGCAAACATTAACAGACGTAAATGGAGAAATCGATTGTGATGATAATGGCAGGGAGCAGTAATACTTCACTTACATCAAGATAGGGAATCAATAAGGGAACACTGGCTACTAAACAACTAATGAGTCTCTGAAGAAATCAAAGATGACATTAAAAAATAACTGGAGACAAATGAAGGTAAAAAACAATGATCCAATATCTGTAGGATGCAGCAAAAGCAATTTTAAGAGGGAAGCTTATAGCAATACAAGCCTACCTCAAGAATAAAAATTCTCAATCTAACCTACACCTAAAGGAACTAGAAAAAGAACAAACAAAACCCAACATTAGTAAAAGGAATGAAACAATAAAAATTAGAGCAGAAATAAATGAAACAGAGACTAAAAAATCAATAGAAAAGATCAATGATCCGGTTCTTTGAAAAGATAAACAAAGTTGATAAACCTTTAGCCAGACTCACCACGAAAAAGAGAGAGGGCCAAATAAATAAAGTCAGAGATAAAAAGGAGAAGTTACAACCAACACCACAGAAATACAAACAATCATAAGAAATTACTGCAAACAATTATACACCAATAAATGGACAACCTAGAAGAAATGGATAAATTCCTGGAAATGTAAAAATTCCCAAGACTGAATCAGAAAGAAATAGAAAATATCAGTGGACAAATTAGCAGTAATGAAATTCAATCAATAATAAAAATAAAACTCCAAACAAAGGAAAGTCCAGGATGATACAGCTTTACAGATGCTATCTGCCAAACATTTAGAAAAGATTTAACGCCTATCCTTCTGAAACTATTCCAAATAATGAAGTCGAAGGAATGCTTTCTGAACTCATTCCATAGAATGAGTCTAATAAGACCAGCTCTACCCTAATGCCAAAACTAGACAGACACCACAGAAAAATAAAATTACAGGCCAATATCCTTGATGAACATATATGCAAAAATCCTCAACAAAATATTAGAAAATGGAATTCAACAATATATTAAAAGCATCATACACCATGAACAAGTAGAACAATTTCCAGGGACACAGGAATGATTTAGTCAATCACTATACAAATCAATCCGTGCAGAGCATCAGATAAACAAGTTGAAGAATAAAAATGATACAGTCATCTCAATAGATGCAGAAAAAGCTTTTGACAAAATTTAAAATTCTTTATGATAAAAACTCCCAAGGAAGGGGGTATAGAGGGAATATGCCTCAACATAATAAAGGGTATAAATGGCAGACCTACAGCCAACATCATACTCACTGGTGAAAAACTGAAAACATGTCCTCTAAGTTCAGGAACAAGACAAGGATGCACACACTCACCACTTTTATTCAACATAGTACTGGAAGTTCTAGCCACAACAATCAGAGGAGAAAAAGAAATAAAAAGAATGTAAATCGTAAGGGAAGAAGTACAAGTGCCATTGTTTGCAGATGATCTAATACTATGCATGGAAAATACACCACTGAAAAACTGTTAGACCTCATCAACAAATTCAGTGAAGTCGTGGGATACAAAATTGATATATAGAAATCTGTTGCATTTCTATACGCTAATAATGAAGTATCAGGAAAAGAAATTAAGAAAGCAGTCCCATTTACAATTGTATCACAATGAATAAAGTACCTAGTACAACAGAGGTAGTAGCATTCCAAAGTGTAGCCTCAGTAATCTTAGTTTTGCTGACAAGGTAGATAATTTAGCATCTGTTAGAGTTAAATTTGGGGATATTAATTGGAGTCACTATTTGGTATAAAATTCCTCGAATATATAAGTTTTACAATTTTGATTGCCCCCCACCTTTATCTTATTTTACCTGAATATACATATTCTTAGCTCAGTTACTAGCATAAATCTTTAATAAATAAAACTACATTTGTGTTAAAACATCACACAACTTGACCCTTTATCTTATTTGTCCCAATATTTTTTATTGTCCAAGGCGAGGAGAGGGTGGTTTTGGTGAAATACTAATGCAATTCTTGCTATAAAAGATGCAAACCTATAGCTGTGGAGGGCCTCTTGGAGACAGTTCCTTGGTCCTGGTCCACCACACTGTGATGGTCCACTACTGGAGATGATCCAATGGCATTGATCTATAGGACTGGGAAAGGGTCAGGATACAAAAGGTTTCCCAGAATTATTTAATTAACTCATACATGTGATAATGCTAATAAATTCAAGGAAGAACCATGTATCTGATTTCTTTTAACCACAATCTATAGACTGTCGTTTTAAATTTATGCCTTATCTAAGTAGTATCTGAGATTTGACCAGGGTGAAGGCAGTTAAACTGTCATAATGGGGAACACTTAGGGCAGTTCTATGAGGCTCCTGAAGAATGGTCTGAGAACATCATTGCTGTTGATGGAATAATCTTCAAGGGGCACTTCAGGAACATTTCTCTTGTGTCGGGTCTCCAAATAGTCTTTCCACAGTTGAATAATTCCTGATTGTCTCTCTCCCCAAATCAAAAACAAACAAAAAGCCCCACGGAATTGTTTAAATTTCCTTCTACTTAATCATTCTCTGTGGCAAACTGACTTTCCCTGGCTTAACATCCTGTATTTTGACTTAATAGTCTATACTTATATGCATAGCCTTTTAGTGATTGCTAATTTTATATTTCCTAAATATGCTGTATTAGACCCTCTATGAAATGAAACTTCTTATTAAGAAAAAAAAAAAGCTGCCAAAATGTTTATACAAATAGCCATGCTAAGCAGGTTATGGAGATGGGCTTGAACATAGAGTGAAAAAATGTTTACTTGCTTAGTAGGTAAGCAGAGTGGCATGTTTTGATAGTCATTGTGTTTATCATGAAACTCAGTCTGAAATTTTATCACCTTTTGAAACAAGGGTAAGTCTGAAAATGTCTTGTAAATATATATCTAGCCAAGAGGTTGGAATAGTTCCAAGGAGAAGTAGCAGTGTGTTCTAGAACTGACTAATCTAGAAGCATAGGTTTGTCACTGTTTCAATGAGAAATTATATTTTTTGTTTCCTTCCATCCAGTGTTCACATGTATATATTATATACATATAATTATATATTAACAAAACATCTATTTATATTTAACGTTTATATTCATATCTATATTTACAGATATGTCTCTGAAAATTCAAAAAAGTAAGTAAAATTATCAGAATATTTTTCTTATATTTTAAGTGTGAAAATACAGGCTAAAATACTTAGATATTTTAAAACCGATTAAATGACTGCAAAAGGCAAAAATCATTATGCTTTGATTTCCTGCAGCTGCTGCTACAATGATAAGGCTTAAATGGGCAAAAAAAGGGGATGAATTTCTGTAAATTTGTGCTAGACCCACCAATCCCTTCGCTGACTACTAGGCAGCGTTAGCCCTGACAGGGTGGAAACTGAGTTCTCTCTGGAAAATGTGATCTTAATTAAACAATAAAATTTTAGAGGAGTAGATAATGCCTCACTCCATATGGACAAACTTTACAGAATTTTTTTTTTTGAAATTAATGCTTTTTGTCTATGAGAAGAGCTGATGTCATCATTCTGGGTGTCCTTTTTTTCCAATAATTCAGGAAAGATTTAGGAAGTATCTACAAGCTGCAAGGCCTACAGAAATCTAAAGCTGCATAAGAATGTTCCAGGACCTGCAGGAACACCCAGACCTCACAGTTTAGAAGGCAGGGCATTCAGTCCACCCATTTCTAATGAAATTTCTCAGGTACCTAAAGAGTTGAGGTGCATGAGTGCTAAATATCACCACACAGTATCTAAAAAAAATCAGAACTTTGAGAAAAACAAAAACAACATAAAATTATAGTGGGTTCTTTATCTTTGCCTATAAGGAGGACAACATATAAGGGATTTAATAGAAGCAGGTGGGAACTCTAAACTCATCCGTTGGGAAAAGATCCCATTAACAAGTGTATCAAACCCCTCCCAGAAATTCATGGTTGCTTGACAGTGAATACTTTCTTATTCAACCTAGTGTCTCTGATATCATCAGAAATGTGGGAGAGGGAGCAGGGATGTGCAGAGTATGTTGGGGATCCTATTTGCTCCTACTTGATGTTTGATATTTCTGGGGTTGACTGGGTAGCTGGGGTCTAGAATCCACCTACAGATGCAATGGAATTGTCTATTACTGTCTGCTCTTTCCCGAAACTCTCGGCTGCTTTTGCCTTCGATCCTCACTCCTGCTATTGGAGTGGTATTTTGAACACTTATGATGTGTAGACCAAGATCAAACAAAAAACCACACCTGCTTAGAGACTGGTGCAGTGGGAAGAGGAACTCCAGATAGGAAGTGTTCCATCGGCTACTGACATGGTGACTCAGAGTTTCTCTTTCCCTTGGATGTCTTTGATTTGGAAGTCAGCTCCTTCAACAGTACTGGCTTTCTTCCTTTACAACTTAGACCATGTTATATACTAAACTCTTAGCTATTGGATAAAAATCTATGTCTATAGTTCTTGACCTATCAAGAATATAACATAATGAATATATTAAATGAAACAAGGTTATGGAAAACATTCCTTCTTCCTCCCTCTCTTTATCTCTCCCTTCATACCTTTCTTCCTCTCTCCCTTCCCATCCCTTCCCTACCTTTCTTCCTCTTGCCTTTCTTCCCTCTCTCCCCCACTTCTTTCCTCTCATCTCTCATCTATTTCCTGCCTCTATTAGGTTAGGTAGGGACAATTTAACTATTCAACAGACTATGAATAACATTTGTTCTAATTATCTATTGCTGTTTAACAAATCACAGAAAACTTAGTGGGTTAAAATAACATCATTTATATTGTTCATGAGCCTGCAGTTTGGACTGGAATCACTAGAAAAGGCACACCTGTTCACAGTCCATCATCTGGGGTGGCTTGATTCGGGGCGTGAGTATGTGCTTTCAAGATGGCTTACTCACTTGACTGGGAAGTTGATGCTGGTTGTTGCCAGGCTGGGACCCCAGCTCCCCTCCTTGAGCGCCTCTCCGTATGGCTTAGTCTCCTTCCCTCCATGGTGGGCAAGCTTCTAGGGGAGTTATTTTCATAGAGTCAGTCAGGTGGAAGCTGCACCACCTTTAATGACCTAACCTCGGAAGTCATATAGAATTATTTTCCACTCTACTCCATCAGTTGAGGCAATCACAAATGTCCACTCTGGTTTAAGGGGACAAGGACTTCTCTTCTTGATGAGGGAATGATAAAGATCTCAGCGAGCACATGGGATGGAAGACATTGCTGTAGCCAGAGGAGGACACATTTCCCAGCCTCAAGCAGGGGCTTCAGACAAGTGAGCAATTGCCCATGATACTGTGTCATCATAGGACAGGGAGGACAGGGCTCTATGGAAACCCAACACTGAAGACTTCCTGGAGGAAGTGACAGCCAAACTGAGATCTAGAAGATGAGTACAGTAAGAAGTTTAAGTTGGAATGGAAGGGGAAAATGTTTCAGCGGTTTGTTTACTGCCAGGATAATATCTTTCTGCTACAATCTTGCCAGAGTTTTAAATTCTGACTCTTGGAGAAATGCTCATGCCCCTGTAGACAGTAGTAATTCTGTATGGAAACTCACCTTAGTTGAGTACCTCTCATGAGTCAGACATTGTGATACTTGGTTTCATTATATTCTTTATTTAAACTTTATGAAAATTTTACAAGGAAGGTATTACCCTCTTTTGTATAGTTGAGGAATGAGGCTTAAATTTGAATTCGTTGATACATGGTCTAAACCAAGGCCTCCGGACTTCTAACATCTTCAAGTATCCCACACTCACCTCACTTTAAGAAATATGTGTACCCCTCGAGGATTAATGTGCTAATAGCCACAATAATACCAATGATAATAAAAATAATAGCTAATACTTATTAAATGCCAACTATATGTCAGATGCTGTTCTTTGTACTTGGGATGTATAAACTCATTTATCAATTCTGTGTGAAATAACTTATCAGACACTTTACTGAAAGCACATTTTGAGTTTAGTGGTTAGACGGAGAAAGATGGGAGCAGTGCACACCTAGGGCAAGTGGACAAGGAGGGAGAATAGGGATTTGGTGGCACTGGTGGGATAACAAGGCATAGGGAGAGGAGTGGGGATGCATCCAAACATATAGTGTCCATGTTACAGTTTTGCTTAGGGGGTAACTTTAGAGGGTAATAATGAACTTAGCATCCATGGTAGCCAAAAGCAGCCATCTCAAGTTTGCAGCAGTAGCCATCCTGATAAAGCAGTGTTCTTAGGAGGAGGGTGCAGGGGCAGAGTGCAGAATGAGGGTGTGTGAAAGTGCCCTGCAGCTGATCCAGGTCCTAAGTGTGATTAATTTTCTTTCTAAGTTCAGCACAATGTTCTGATGTCTGAATTATTGGCTATCTGGCACTTTAACCCCCTGACCAGACAATAAGGGGCTTGCACAGTCGTCCAGAAAGTCAATAACGGCTTACCCTTTTCCCTGGCTAGGATCAGCAGCATAATTTGTGGAGCCCAGTGCAAAATAAAAAATGTGAGGGCCCCTTGTTCAAAATGTATCAAGATCTGCAGGACAGCGATAATAGAGCTTTAAACCAAGCTTGCGATTCTGTACAAACGCAGGCCACATACTCGTGGAGCTGTTCCTACCCCTGTCCTTGGCAGACTGCACATTCCACAGACGTCATGTGTGTCTCAGTTGTACGTGGGTTCTGGGTGCGAGGTTCACCTGTGAATCTGAGTCTGTGTGCCCACCTCAGTACCCTATAGCACCTGTCTTCTGAGAACAGGTACCGCATCAATCCTTGGGACTGTTTGCCACGGTAAACCTCTTTTAAATTAAATGTATCACTTTTCTTCCAGTGTTCTGACACCCCAAGTTATTTGGAAAGATTTATCATACTGGGGGACCTGGCTTAATAGTATATTTCTCACAGCAGGTAGAAATACAGCACCCCAGCAAGCTGGGTATAAGGCGGCATGTGAATTGCTGATGGCTTGAAACCTTCCACTCCTTTAAATTTTGCTGATCATCAGGCTCCATTATCAGAGCTAGCTACTATTAGCTATGCATTACAGCTCACACTTCTTCATTTGGATGACCGCTTGCCAGGTGACCTCTGCAGTAGTAAAAAAAAAAAAAAAAAAAAAAAAAAAATTTTTTTTTTTTGTTGACTTCAGAACTAATTTAAAATAAAAGTGTACTTGGACTTTTAATCAGACCAGAGATTGGGGAGTACAATGAATGGGATATAAAGAAATAGACTCCGTATCAGAACTTTCCTTCTTAGGGACACATACTGTGTTCAATTTATTTAAAGTGGTTACCTGCCTGAGTCTTACTTCCCACACAACTTGTTTAAATATAGCAGGGTACAAAATAACGAGTGCCTAATTACAATTTCAACAGCCAACCTTGCGTTTACGTCTCTGATCATTTAATCGGTATTCTTCTTGCTTTTCAACTAGATTAGACATTTCTCAAGCACCATGTTTTATAAGAACTTGTTTTCTTAATATAATAGAATGTTAGAGTTGAATGACTTGAGAGGTTCTATCTTTCTGTTCTATCCAAGAAACATGGGTAGAGTTGGTTTTCCATAAAAGGGTTGTGATAAATATTGGGTTACCAAAATGCGTAGCTCCTGATTCCTCTCACCTCTCAGAAAACTGACAGTCCAGTGAGGGGAAAAGAGCAAAACCCAGAGTCAAAATAGGAGAAAGGGCCTGCTCTGATCTGAATGAAGTATAATGGGAACTAAAGGAAGACTAATGGATGATTTATTTAATTCAGTTATAATTATTCAGCTCCCACTCTATGCCTGGCACTTTACCAAGTATAGAGGATAAAGCAGTAAAAAAGATACACACCATCCCATCCTTGTTGGGGGAGAATGTTAGCGAACAAATTTTCCTGAGAGAATGAGACGCCTTCATGCAGGAGATAAGGGTTGAACTGGGTCTTCAAGCTTAAATAGATGCACTGGGACAGCAGGGGCAGGAAAACAGGAACAAAGTACAGAGGTTTGTTTTTGGTTTTGGTTTTGCTTTTTTGGTTCCACCTCTCATCCCCTGTAGCTATGTTCTCAACAGTGTTTACGATGATGGTTGGGTACGGACACTGACTTAGCTTTCCTTGACAGTTGAATTCTTGGTTAGCTGTGTTTTAGCGAGTTGTGGTAACTTCTTCCCATGATGTAATTTATTTCCAGCACCTTGGGTATCTCGGTTTCAGCACGCGCAGTACTGTATTCCAGTCCAGTCCCCTTGTTTCTTGGGAGGCCTGCTCATCCTCTTAGATTCTGGGTGATCTGGTTAGTGGTCCATTTGCAGCCAGTGTCCTTGGACTTTGCAGGCCAGTGCATGCTGGGTGGGGCATGGGGGTGGAAAGAGGGTGGGGAGGCTAGGGGTGGTGTCTCTATCCTGGAATAAGTTCTCCCTGTGTAAGACTAACGGGCCCACTTTCTCTGCCAGGATCCTTCCTGCTGCCAGACGGATACTATATATGGAGCCTCAGCAGCATAGATCAAGTAGATGCACTTTGGGGGAAATGAGAGATTTGACATTTGTAATGTCAGCAAAGGGAAATGGAAGCTATAAAGTCCCTATTTGTTATTAGTGTCACGTTTCCAGCAGACTTCAGTAATGAGACTGAATCTATATTCCAGGGAGGTCTTGCTAGCTGTTTGATTTTACATTTTGATAATGACTTCTTTGAACTGGCTTATCCAGCAACAGTGCCTATACAGTGGGTGCATAGAGACCACAGGGGGTCCAAGTGACTATTGTGGTAAAAGTAAGTATGTCTGACTTTCCCAGGGATTCAAAGTCATTTGAAGCATTTCAAGTCTCTGTTAGCCACACATGAGTGCTCTGTTTTGGAAGTGAGCAAGGCAAGGAGGCCTGAGCCTTGATTTCATTTACTGAAAAAGCACCGGACCTAGAATCAGATCTGTGTTCAAATCTCAGCTCTGCTGTTAATTTGCTGTGTTCACTGAGGCAAGCTACTTACCCTCTCTGAGCTTCAGTTTCTTGTATCCTAAAATGGAGCTAACACCTGCCCAGCAGGTGCTATATAATAGTAAAATGATACAGGTGATATACTGATAAAACATCTCATTAATTTAATAGAGCTATACAATTCTTTTTTTTTTTTTCTCATTTGCACAGAACCTTGAAATGTTATATGTGGCTCACAGTTGGTCAAAAGGAGATTTTAATCCAGTTTATCAAACAGAGGTGATTAGGCTAATTGCTAGGAAATTGGAGAATCTTGTTAATGTCTCTACCACTTGAACGCGTCAGTCATTCATTTACTCGTCCATTCATCTGCTGTCTCATTTTGTAAACCATTTCATGTGCTTTGTCTAAGTCACTTGGTCTTTTGATGCTTCAGTTTTCGAATCTATGAAAAGATATTCATGCTATAGCTCAGTTATACCAGAAACGTCCTAAGGTCAGATGAAATTCTACAGGCCTACCCAAGGGATGACACTAACGTCACATAATCAAAGCAACAGCAATTTCAGAAAAATTAAGTTGAGATTGTTAGTGGAACTCAAAGAACACCGAAAGACCGGGAGGTAAAGGGAGAAGATCAGTTTTTAGGAGCGAGCAAGGCTCCTAGGAGTAGCCCCCTGGGGGCTCTCGGGCTCTGTGTCAGAGACAGGCAGGAGCATGTCCGAGCACTCTCCTGAGTGTGGTGTGATGCCAGGGGTTGAAAAGAGGCACCGACCATGCTGTGGCTGACAGCCATGCTTGAACCCTGGAAAGCATTTCCTCTGTCAGGTGAGGAAAGAAGAAAGGGCACGTTCTCAGACTTGGACTGCAGGGACAGGCAGGCGACTTCTGGCTGCTCAGTTTCAGTATTCAGCCAGGAACTTGCCAAGCAGCGCCATCCCCAGAGGCTCTGAGTGGCCTGAGTGTTGGGTGGGATGAGGAGTTGGTACCCCCGCAGCATGAAAGAACGGCAGCTGGTTCTGAAATGCCTACTTAAAACTGAAGGAGAAACTCAGATGGGGGCTGAAGTTCTATCAGTCTAGACGGAGGGGGCTGAGCCTTGGAATAATGGCATTGTTAATCTTCTGCACCCTGATTCTACACACCCCCGACCTGTTAATTGAAGTACGTACAAAACTACAAAACAGTTAACAAAATACAAAAAAAAAAAAAAAAAGAACAAACATGTTGGATTTCCTTTTATCCAGTTAGAGGTCAACTATGGGTAGAAGACTTTTTGAAAACAGGCTTTAAAAGATTTCTTCCAGCACCCTAACCCTTCCCAGCCTTTCTCTCATTCTCTTTCCCCAGTCTCTCCCCCATTTCTCTCCCTGCTGTAGCATCTCCCACTTCTCCCCCAAGGCTCACATTCTACTGAAGCTGATACTTGGCTTAGCAAGAGCTCTCTTTAGCCATCCTTAGTATGGAATTGGAAAGAGGAGGAAGAATCAGATGGGACCAGCATTTACTGTGAGGGTCCGGGGATAGAATAGATTAACAGAATCAACTCAGATCATTTAAAAAATGGCAGTGTTATCAATGCCCCTCCTCCCATCCATGAGATGCCCAACTAGCCTGCATCTTATTTAATCATTCTGATTCATGATCCTCATTGAAAATCAAACGACGACTTTGGGGCATCCAGTGACCCTGACGAATTCCACTGGCTTCTTGCCTCTTGGGATGTCTTCCAGAGAATGTTTCTCTGAGGACGTTGTTCTGTCTTCTTCCCCAGTCCCAATGTCCTGTCTCTTCTTGTGCTGATGCCTCAGGGTCATGCAAACCACAATAGTTGGGAGCCCTGGGGGATTGGATTTCCAGAAAAATGCCAAAAACCTTAGCATTTATTTGTATTCCACTCTGATTGCTAACATTTTCAGGCTAAGAGGAAACTTAGCTTGTTTCATTATGTATTCCTTTTTGTTTCCTGGATGAAGTTAGGTGTGAGGGATTCATACTATATGTGTGATCTCAGGTTGTGAAGGCCTTTGTCCTTCCAAAGCTGTATTTTGCCCCTTTCCAGTTCTAGTGATAAAACTCGGTCCTTCTTATGGTCCTTGCCCCGATGTCAGTTAAGGAGCAGATGCTGTTGGCAGTGGTAGCATTCAACAGAAGCTCTTCATGTATGTTTTTGTGTGAAAATAAAATAACTAGGTTTGTCTGGCAGATGAAAGACCTAAAGCTAAGTATAGGCCTATTTTTTGTCCCTCCTGTCTTGTAACTTTCTTGTAACCTGATACTTAAGCATAATGTTAAATTGCCATGATCTATCAGGTCCTTCCTCCTTAATACCTTCATCACCCATGTGATACAAAGATAGGTCCTGGCCACAAATAATGCATAAAAAACAATGCTAACATATAATGAAAAAGCACAAAGGGAAATCAAATCCAACATTTAGTAGCAAATGATAATTCATCATAATAACACACATAAACATTTTACTTTAACTATGTTCTTCATCAAGGACGTTTGGCTTTTTAGATTTTCATCATTAAAGAGATGACCTTGTTTTCCTTCTGTTTTAAGATTTAAGTATTTTCACATCATTCTTCTTCCAAGGCTAAGTGGTTTTTCTGAATTGACAACATCTCTAGAACATCTACATTTCTCTGCTTTCCTTTTATGAAAAGCTGCAGCTAGCTTTCGGTTATATTAGTGTGTCACATTGGAGAGCCCTGAGATACAGGAATAAGAAAAAAAATCAAAGTCCTGAGGAAAGAGTGAAACTCTTCTTAATAGCTATACATAATATATGATATCTGAAGTTTTGAAAAAGGTCATACAAAATTCAAATGCATATTTTTTTACCTTTAGAGTTTTAGAAAAACTCAGCTAATTTCTTGGCTAAGATGAGAAATAACTATCTTTTGCTTTAATTTTGTTTTTGCTTTTGAAATGTGTGATACAGAGTGAAATCCTAAATCACAGACCTAAATGTAAAATGCAAAACTATAAAAATCTTAGAAGATAACATATAGGAGAAAATCTAGATGACCTTGGGGGTGGGGTTAGCTTTTTAGGCACAACACCAAAGGCATGATCTATGAAAGAAGCAATGGATAACTGGACTTCATTAAAATTAAATTCTGTTCCATGAAAGACAATATCAAGAGATTGAGAAGACAAGCCACAAACTGGGAAAAAATATTTGTAAAAAATGCATCTGATAAAGGGCTGTTGTCTGAAATATACAAAGAACTCTTAAACTCAACATTAAGGAAACAACCTGATTGAAAAATGGACCAATGAACATAATGGACTTTTCACCATGGAACATATGCAGATGGAAAATGAGCAAATGAAAAGTTGTTCCACTTCATTTGTCATCTGGGATATGCAAATTAAAACAGTGAGATACCACTATGCACCTGTTAGAAGAGCCCAAATCCAGAACAGTGTCAACACCAAATGCTGGCAAGGATGTGGAGCAACAGGAACTCCTATTCATTGCTGGTGGGGATGCAAAATGGTACAGCCACTTTGGAGGATAATATGGAAGTTTCCTGTAAAAGTGAACGTACTCTTACCAAGGAATATGATTGTTAGATCATATGTTATTTACCTAAAGGAGTTGAAAACTGTATCCATACAAAATTTGCACATGGATGTTTCCTGTAACTTTATTCATAATTGCCAAAACTTGGAAAATAAACTCTGGTATATCCAGACAATGAGAAACTACTCAGTGCTAAAAGAAATGACCTATCATATCTCGAAAAGACATAGAGTAGGGGAACCCTAAATGCCTATTACTAAGTGAACGAAGCCAATCTGAAAAGGCCACATACTGTATGATTCCAACTATATGACATTCTGGGACAGGAAAAACTATGGAGAAAGTAAAAAGAGCAGTAATTGCCAAAGATTGGGGATCTCGTAGAGGGATGAATAGGCAGAGCATAGATGATGTTAGGGTAGTGAAAATACTCCGTATGATACCATAATGATAATACATGTGAGTATTTCCCCAAACTCACTGAATCTATAACAGCACAAGTGTACCCTAAGGTAAATTATGGACTTTGAGTGATAATGGTATGTCAGCGTAGATTCATCATTGTAACAAATGTGCCACTTTTGTGGGGAATATCGATAACTGGGAAGGCTATGCATGTGTTGGGGCAGAAGGATATACGGAAAAACTCTTAGTTTTGCTGTGACCTAAAACTGCTTAAAAAGGTCTTTAAAACATTTTAAAATAAATTTTAACATTAAAAATTTAGGAAAGTTGAAAAATGTTTAAATGGGCAAAGGACATGAACAGACATTTCTCTGAAAAGGATATACTTATGAATGGCCCACATGCATATAAAAAGATGCTCAATATTACTAATCAGTAGCAAAATGCAAATCAAAACCATAATGCAATATTATCTCACACCCATTATGGTTAGGATAGCTACGATTAAAAACAAAAATAAGAACAAATGTTGGTGAAGATGTGGAAAAATTGAAACCCTTGTGCCTTGTTGATGGGAATATAAAATAGTCCAGAAAAACAGTATGACAGTTCCTCAAAAGTTAAAAAATGAATTGTCATATGATTCAGTAATTCCATGTCTGGGTATATATCCAGAAGAACTGAAAACAGGGTCTCAAGTAGATATTTGTTAATATATTTTCATAGCATTATTCACAATAGCCAAGCGGTAGAAGCAATGCAGTGTCCATCAACTGATGAAAGAATAAGCAAAATATGCTATATACATAGAATATGATTCAGCCTTAAGAAGGGAGTTGTGACACGTGCTACAACAATGGATGAACCTTGAAGACATTATGTTAAGTAAAAGAAGCTGGTCACAGAAAGACAAAAGCTGTATGATTCCAATTATATGAGATATGTAGTACAGTCAAGTTCGTAAAAACAAAGTAGAAGGGCAGTGGCCAGGAGCTGGGAGAAGGGGCCAATTTATGGGGATTTACGGTTTAAAAAGTACAGAGTTTCAGTTTTGCAAGATGAGAAAGCCCTGAATTCATCTTCACGTTATGTCTTTTTGTGACTGGCTTCTTTTTCTTCACATAATGTTCTCAAGGTTCACCTATGTTGTAACATGTGTTAAGATTACCTTCTTTTTCAAGGCTGAATAATATTCTATTGTATGTATAGATTACACAGCAGTGTGTATTCATATACTTTACTGAGCTGTACACTTAAAAGTGGTGAAGGTGGTAAATTAGATGTTACATGTATTTTACCACAATTAAAAGTAAAATAAAGTGAGGGAGAAATCCTAAATTTCCTACATTTACTATATTCTCAAGTTTTAAGTTAAAATTTAAAAAATTAAAAAAAACCTTGAGTACCATTCATCCATGTTTCTATGAATTCATTTAGCAAACCTAGATCAACTTGCATAAAAAATTGGGCTGTTTCTTGATGTTTATTTCATGTCAACTTCATAATAATCCAGGGAGATTGATATAATTGGCTACATTGTTCTCTGAAAGAATAAGGCATGAAAGAGATACTTGTCCAAAGTCACAATGTCACTTGACAGCAGAGCTTCAGAGATAGCCAGTAGAGTTTATCTTGCATGTCGACTCTGTTGGATTAATAGGGGCCTCCCAAAATGCTGCATTGAGGAGGAATTGGAAGCTATGTCTGCACTCAGCTGCCCAGGGAAATGAAGAGCAGAGGCAGTTGCAGCTCTCATACCAGGTATTTGGAATCCTTTACCCCTATCCAGGTCTAAATTCCTTTCATTATATATCAGCTGAGCTTTTACACTGCAGAAGTATCATCAAGAGGCAGTGTTACAGTCAGCATAGATAGATTAGATTGCCGTTTTTTTTTTTTCAAGAAACTTGCAAAAAGTGAGGTATTTATGGGAAAAGGTGGGCCACGCATTTACTCTAATAAGCCCAACAACAGCAGCCATGCTCTTATTGGGTCCTGGTGAAAGGGTAGCTTTATTCTTTTATTATTTTTCTTCTCAAGAGAAAGTCAGTTACGGAAATAAGCGCAGTTTAGTTTGTTGTCACACGCACATGCACACACACATACTTCTTTATTCATCTGAAGCAAAATTGAGTCAGTGTATATTCCAAGCTAATAGCTCAGTGTGGCTGTCAGTAATTCAGGTATCTGCCAAGCCGCCTCTGTAATGTGTTTCCACACATTGCTGTAGCTCCTGATTCACATATCCTAACTCTAGGCAAAATATTTTCTTTTAGCAACTGTATGAGGAATTGTGTATCTGTGAATTTAATTTGAATAGCTATTGAAAATAAAATTAAATATGCCTCTAGATAGGCCCTTCTTGTCTGAAAGTACCATTTGAGAATTTTCCAGCTTTGGAAAACTTGCTTTTTAGGGTATTGTAGAATTGAATGGATGTGCATAACAAATTATTCCTGAGAAAGATGCTAGATAGATTTGCCTAAAGATTTAAAATGTAACTACAAATAAAGACTCTCTTCTTAAAAAGTGATGCAATTGGGTAAACCCTGGGCTGACACTTTCTCGTAACATATAAAACCAAGACTCTCGAAACACCTTAGATAGTAAATTACTAATGTTGAAAGATATCTATATGTCATTAAATGAAAAAATGAGGTAATAATCATGGTATAATAACAAATTTTATAACATTCTACATATATGTGTTGGTAAATGCATAGAAAAAGGTTTAAGAAACACACACACACACACACACACACACACACCCACCAAGACGTGTGCAAAAGCTGTTTCTGGGGAGGTGGTGGAGGCAGAGGAGAACAAAGCAAGGGTTGAATACTTTGTTACATATTTTACTTCGTTTGCTTTTGAATTTACGCAGTAATCAATTCTGTGACTTTTGAAGCTTAAAGGAAAAAAATGAATTTGTTTTTGAAATGTCTGGGTTCTGGCATTGCAAGTGAACAAGACGCAGTATAAAGAGACAGTGTAGTTCCATTGACAGTCGTTCTTCCGGTTGCTCAGTCATTTGGCCTAGGGTAGTATTTTCCAAACTCTAAATCAAAATCTGTTAGTGGATTAAATCAATATGGTGGACCGTTTCTGCATCCTTTTTCTCTTTTGACAGTTTTCCTGTTGGGTAGGTTGGCCTCTTCTTACGATTTGTGGGAAGTACTTAAGAATTCAGTATACTACTCCTTTGGTAGTTGATGTGCTTTTTAAGATTCATCCAGTTAGTTGCTTGAATTTTCACTTTTTTGTCGATTCTTTTAATGAACAGAGCTCCTTAATTTTAATGTAATTGAATGTGGGTGTGTGTATATATTTTTCCTTCATGGTGAATGTCATTATTGTCGTTTTTAAATCCAGTTTAAACAATCAGTCCTTATGTCACTGCCAACTATATATTTTCTTGTAGTGACTCATAACTGAATTTTAGTTTTCTTTAATATTTGACTTTCTGATCCAGTTGGAATTTGTTTATGCTGTGATATATGATCTCATTACATTAGGAATGTAATGTACGGAAAGCCTGTTGTCCCCACAACCATTTATTGAAAACACCATGTTTTCCCAATGATCTGCAATGCCAATTCTGTTGTAAATAAATTATATTATAACTTTTATATGTATGGCATTGCTTTGGGGTTCTTTATTTTGTTCCATTATTCATCTATCTTTGTACCAGTTCCTCCATCGCTATTTAAAATTTTTATGCCTATAAAATAATATCCCTCAACTTGTTTTCCTTCAGGAGAATTCTGATTCCCTTTGGTGATTTTTTTCTTACACATTAAAAAAAAAAATAGCTTGTCAATTCAGCAAAACATTCTGTGAGTTTTTATGAAATTTTATTTATTCTTTTTCCCCTTTCCAAATATCTTTACTCTTTTTTTTTAAGTTGAAGTATAGTTAATTTACAATGTTGTGCTAATTTCAGGTGTACAACAAAGTGATTCAGTTTTATATATATATATACACATATACACACACACACATTCTTTTTTAGATTCTTTTCCATTATAGATTATTATAAGATATTTAATATAGTTCCTGTGAAATTTTTATTTCAATTATGGATTCACTTGGCCAAGAATTTTATTTCTACCCAAGAATAAGGTAAATTACTCTATTCACATTTTCATGATGTCTTTGTATCAAAAGCCTCTCGGTCTGCGTTTTAAATCTTCCAGGTTCTCCCTCTTACTCTAGCTATTGCTGTGGTGACTGGTTTGCACAGGTTTCAGCCATTCTGATCCAGGTGCTTTAACACCTTCTTTGCACTTATAAGGCATACCTCTCATTTTTTGCCCATTGAGCACACTAGCCAGCATAGTGACAGTCAGCAAAAGTAGCAAACTGGGAAAATGAATAGAGAAGACTGCCCTCCTGCCAGCCTTAAATTGCTGTCCTTCGTGATAAGGCTAAGCCCGCCAGAGTAGCCAGAAGTCTAACAAAAGAAATCCTGAAAATGGGAGAGACGTGGAGGGGCTAGACAAGTTCTCCGCATGCCCCTCACCTGGATGCTGCACACACAGCGGAGGCCCGGGAAGGCCCAAGTTCTTCACATGACAGAAAGCCAGCACATGCTGGGGAGATCCAAGTAAGCCATCAGAAAGTGAAAGCTGGGTCCAACCTGAAAACTACCTGAACTTTGAACCTATTTCTCGCCCCACACACAAGTTCACGAGTCAAGCATGGAAGCCTTACTAGATCAAAGGTTTTGAGCACAACCTTATACCAATCACTGACAGACCACAAAGTTATAGAGACACAGGGGTGACCCTTAGGATGTAGTTAAGCTGAAAAAATAAAAACAAGAATTAAAAAAAGTGGTGACAGTCATCAGCAACCACATATCAAAAGGGTGACAGATTCTGTAGATTATGTCCAGGGATGTTAAATAAACAAGTTTATAGAAAACAACAGCAACAAAACCCCTCAGGGGAAAAATTAAAATCCAGGGCGGTTAGAATATATTGTCTAAAATGTTTCACTTTAATAACAACAAGAACAAAAGCAAATATAAAACATGTAAAGAGACAGAAAAGTGTGACATAATTAGGAAAATAATCAGACAATAGAAACTAACTTTAAGTGGGCACAGATGTTGGATTTATAATAGAAAAATTTCAAAACAACTCAAATATGGTCAAAGAATTAAAGGAAACCTTGTTTACAGACTTTAAAGAACACATAATGAGAATGACTCAACAAAGAGTGAATATTAAAAAATAGAAACTAAAAAAGGAAATTCTAGTGTTGTAAAGTGTAATCATCAAATGAAAAAGATCACTGTGTATAGTCAATAGCAGATACGAAATGGTAGGAGAATGAATCAGTGAACTTGAGGATTTATCAGTAGAAATTATATACTGTGAAGAAGATGGATAAAACAACTTGAATATAGATGAAAAGAGCCTCAGAGATACATGGAACAACATCGAAATTACCAACATACATAAGAAGAGGAAAACATGTAAAGTGAGGAAACAGACTTGCAGACCTAGTAAACAATTTTATGGTTACCATGGGAAAGAAGGTGGGAAGAGACAAAATTTGGGAGTTTGAGATTTGCAAAGGTTAACCACTACATATAAAAACAGATAAAAAATTTTTTTCTTCTGTATAGCACAGAGGACTATATTCAGTGTCTTGTGATAACTTTTAATGAAAAGGATAATGAAAATGAGTATGCATATATAGGCATGATTGGAACATTATGCTGTACACCAGAAATTGACACATTGTAACTAACTGTACTTCAATTAAAAAAAAAAAAAAACTAGTAAGAAGTCTACAGCCTTTGGTGTTTGCTTTGCATGTTCTGCATGTGTCAGGCAGTCCTTCCCTTTCATTGCTTATGGTATTCTGTTGTAAGGATGGATCTCAATTTGTTTAACCAATCACCAATCAGTAAACATTTGGGTCATTTCAAATTTCTGACATTTGTGTATCTAGCTGCTGTAAACATTTAGAGGATATTTGGAGGTAGGGGGAGCAGATGGGATTTTATTTCCCTTTATTAAATATCTAGGGATAGAATGGCTGGATCACATATAGGTGCATGTTTATAATTTTAAGAAACTACAAAACAAATTTTCAAAGTCGTTTTAATCATTATACATCCCACACAACGTATGAGAGTTGGAGTAGCTTCATATTCTCATCTGTACTTGGTTGGCATCGTCAGTTTAAAAAAATTTTTTTTAGTCATTCTAGTGCTTGTTTAGTGGTATCTCACTGTGGTTTTAATTTGCATTTCCTTAATCACAAATTATGTGAGAATAATTCTATGTGCTAATTTCCCATTCATGTATCTTCCTTAATAAAGTGTCTTTTCAAATCTTTTTGCCATTTAAAAATAAGTTCGGCTGTTTTATTGGTTACTGAGTTGAAGAATTCTTTCTATATTTTGGATACAAACTTTTCATCAAGTATTCATTTTCCAACTATATTCTTCCAGCATGGGACTTGTATTTTCATTTTGTGACAGTGTCTTTTGAAGTGTAAAGATCGATTAATTTGATGACGTCCAGTTGGTTGATCTTACCGCCCTTCTAGTTTGTAGTTTCTGCGTTTTATTTAAGAAGGATTTCCCTGCCCCAAGATCACTTAAGTCTTCTACTGAAGTTTTCTTCTGGACGTTGTACAGGCTTAGCTCTTACACGCAGGTCTGTGATGCATTTTGAATTACTTGCCCGGGCTGTGTTCTGCCTCTTTCTGTGTGGTGGTGGTTTTTCTGGTTTTGAGTAGTTTCCTCGTAAACTTGGACTGGACAGTACTCAGCTGAAGACTTGAAAAGAACTTTCTGAAGATCTCCAGAGCTTTTCTATGCACCTCATTTCTGTCTGATACTTTATTCTACTGATCCTAGCTGCCTTGGCCTCCCTGAATTCTCTGCTCTGTTCCCTCAACTCAGGGAGACTGCTGAGTTCTGTTTGGCTTCCCTTCTCTATCCTGCAGCCTACAGACTTTCTCTAGGTAGTAAGTTGGGGCATACTTAGGGCACACTTCATTTCTTCCCTTTTCTCAGGGATCATGATTTCGTGCTGTTTATTGTCCAATGCCTGAAAATTATTGTTTCCAGTACTTTCCCTGGTCTTTTCAGTTGTTTAAAATGAAAGGATAAATCCAATGACTGAATGCATGAAGTTCTCAAGTAAGGTTCTTGTATTTAAATATCTCAAGAATCTTAGCAATTAGAATTCAACAGATATAAATGAGACAACAAATATAAGGGAATATAATGTTACTGGGCTTATTTATTAGAGCTGAAATTGGATTTCAGAAAAGACCCAAGTAGATGAGAAGTGTTTTTTTTTTTTAATTTTCCTAGAATCTCTTGAACTTTAAGACTAATGGTGGCTTGTTTAGTACATGGGAACTTTTATGGCTTTCAGCAGAGAACTTGAACCAAGGCAAGATCTGAGCACCAGTAGGTTGAGACAGAAGAAATGTCTAGCTACTGTGGGGTCAGATACTGTCAGATCTTGAAGCATTGTGGTGTGGCTTCAATAGAGGAGGGACACTTGTTTTTATCCAGTATCATAACAGTATTCATGTGGCAGTGATGTGGAGATGAAGGCAGAGATTCAAAACTAGGAGACAGTTGCTGCAATCCGGATTTATTTGTTAGTGTGTGGGTATGTAACCAAACCTAAGAGAAAAGGAGCAGATTTGAGACATCTTAAAAGGTTGAAACAGGAGGATTTGGTGACTGATTAGATATAGTAGCTGAAGAAGAGTGATTTAACTAATGTGCCCATGAGACATTTTGGGGAGAAGTGATTATATTTTGAATATGCCTCCTTAGCTTAATTTGAGAATTCACCAAAATAACCATGTCAGAGTAAACTAGGGGGAAGAAAAAAAGGAACCATATTCAGATCCAGTCACAATGTTATCATAACATATTCAATTTATTATATATAATGTATTATATTTATATTTTATAATAAATATATATAACGTTTACTTTAACATATATACATAAACATATATAAAAGATATAATATGTGCCATTAGTCATTCCATTTTGCAATTCACTTATTTTTTTGTATATTTTATACAAATGAGAAAGGCTTCCAGTTTCTGCAACAGAAAATCATAAAAAGAGATTTATTCAAAGTGCCAGGGAAGAGGAACTATGAAAACATAAAGAACCATAAACCAAGGTTAGATGTTTCCTGCAAATCTCAGTCCTGCTCGGGATTAATAGTCACAAGAGCCACTGGCAGCTGAAATGGGCGTTTGATTTTTGAGGCTAGTACCACAGGGAGGCATGCTGGGATGGTGTTCTTCCCAGTGAATATTAAAATTAATAGAAATAAGACCCACCTTTGGCTTGTGCAAGGAGACAGGACAAAGAGAAAGGAAGCGGGTTGAGGTGGTTTTAGCAGTTAGGTCTGTGTAAGTGCCAAGGACGTTGCTCTTCTTGGAAAAATCAGACTTGCTGTCTGATCGCTGCTCTGCGAAGCTAAGGCAGGGGCCTTGCGCCCCTTTAATGTATAATGGTACCTTTCCATTTTCACTTCAGATCTGAATTTTCCTTTTCTTGACATCTTATTAATTTATTCTTCTGGGGAGTCTTTCAAAGAAGGAAACTCATCTTGAGGGGAAAAAAAAATCAAGCCAAGTCCAACTGACTAAACTTTCCTAGTGCTTAATGCTGAAAAGCAAACCTTTCAAGTTTTTGCCAGTTGGCAGGAGTTTTAACGACAGGCTTCTAGGATCAAAGCAAACCATTTAACTTCTTTTAACAGTAAACTCGGTAGTGACTATTGACATGTAAAACACCCTCCAGGCAGAAACAGAAGTCTGAGATTAGTTGAGTATTACCAAGTCTCCTGGGTGGAGGACAATTCCGTATACTTCCCAAAGCATCAGAACCCAGCGGAGAAGACAGCACATGTGATTGTTTGACTAGGAAACGCTGGGGAACAAGCACTTACACATCTCACAGTTGGTGTGGGAATTGAATGGCACAAAATGGTTTGCAGTCATTTGTTGAAATAGCAATAATTAACAATAAAAATGGAGCTACCGTGGAGAGGAAACAAACCTACAATGAAGGTGTTTGCTTCTAAAAGGCACTGTTCCCTCTTGTGGTCAAGAGAGATGACTTTAAATAAGAGTGAAAGGCCAGGGAGTAGAGGGCACAGTCTCTCTTGTCCAGCCCCTACTTTGTCATCAAGATGCCATCTCTTTCCTCAAATCACTTATCTTCTCTGGGTCTCAGGTCTTCCACCTGTCAAGTGAGGTAGCAGATACAGTCTACCTCTAAAAACAAAAACTTTGCTTTTCTTGTTGGTTCTAAGGCTTATGTAGTAGAGAGAAATGAAGAAAAACATGTATTCTGTATGACTGGGTTTATCAAGTTTTAGTGTGTGTCAGAAGGTGTAACACTATGGCCCTCCATCCCCAGGGATATTGGTTAGGTAGGTTTAGAACAAGATTCATTGCTCAGTATTTTAAGCAAGTACCCAGGATGAGCAAGTGATACCTAAGTGACATGTTCACAACAGGTTTTTTTTCTTTTTTCAGACCAAATTTTTCTTTCTCTCATATTTAGTCTAGCTACATAAATCTGTTCCTATTATCCTAGGATTGCAACTAAATTTGCAAAGCTTAAACAGTGGGTACCGTATTCTCTCTAAGTAGAAAGATTAAGAATGTTGACAGATCTCTGTCACACTTTCTAGAGGTTGGGGAATCCTACAAGCATCAGTTCCCTCTCTCTCACTGATTATGTAAGCAGAAGACTTGGAATTTGAGAATCTGGATAGTCAGACTCTGGGAACAGCGAGGGAGAATGAGGAGAGAGTTCTTCAAATCTACTTACGCTGTATTTATTTTTTACCACTGCCATAGCAAGTTATCACGAACTTAGTGACCTAAAACAACACAAATTTAGAGTTCAGAAATCTAAGGTAGGCCTCCCTGGCTAAGATTAAGGTGTCAGCAGGGCTGCATTCCTTTCTGGATGCTCCAGGAGAGAATCCATTCCTTTGCCTTTTCTAGTTGCTAGAGGCTGCCCACGTTCCACTGTTCATGGTCCCCTTCCTTATCTTCAAAGACAATAATGTGGGTTGAGATCTTGTCTTATCCTAGCACTCTGACTCTTGTGCCTCTGTCTTCTACTTTCATGGAATCTTGTGATTATATTAGTTTTCTGGGTAATCCAGAATAATCTCCTTATTTTAAGGTTTTAAGGTCAGCTGATTAGTAACCTTAATTGCATCTGCAACCTTAATTCCCCTTTGCCATTTAATGCAACGTATTTAAAGGTTCTTGGAATTAAGATGTGGACGTTTTGGGGGAAGGCCAAATTCTACCTACTACACAAATCAAAAGAAGAGACTTCTATGAGAAACACTTTTCAAGACTGAGGAGTCTGTGAAAGGAGAGACTGGCACCCCCACCCTGGTTTCAGATATACTTAATGGGTCAAGCCTACCCTGCACCTATCTGAGCAACGGAAAATAGAGTAAGTGGGGTGCCATGCTTATTTCAGTATTTCAGTATTTGATTTCAATGTTTAGATTATGTGTTTCATTAGAGAGGAATTATTTACATTACTCTTATGTAAAAATATAATTTCACTATGTCTTAGAACTTTAATCAGTCATGAACAGTGACATGAACAAAAATCAGACTCCTGCATAAGATTTAGGTGGCCTTTACCTCTGTACAACATTGAAGGGATATGCTGTCTATCTTTTTGCCTTATTGTCAAGTTTTGGATAATTTTTCTGGCAATGTTTTTAAGAATAAGGAATGAAGAGTCAGATCTTGCTTGAAAGTAATGAAAGGAGGAAAAAGCAGTTTTTAACCTCACTGAGTTCAAGTGTGATTAGCAGAAACACAGCAGAGATTTAAGATTATAAAGTGATGATGAAATAAGTCAGAGTTTAGGGCTGCATTTCCTGCAATGTGACAAATGTGCTCTTCTCCAAAATAAATGTCTATGATATATGGGATGGTATTTCTGCACTGCTAACACCCAATGAAGCCTTTGTGCCAGGTTATACCAGACTCAATCAAATCAGTCATCTAACCTGAAATCTTCCATAATTACTACTACCCATTCCCTGATGAGAAGTATTTCCTTCCAGGATTGGTTCATATAAATAAAGTGCAAACCCCCCAATATTTGGCCATTATCACACTTTAAAAATGTCTTGCCTAGTGGATATATTTTGACATTTTTAATTCTATTTTTACTGACCAGAGTTTAGTTAAATGGCTTACTTTTCCTCATTGGACTCCAGATAACATTTTTTTTTACTTTGACGAGGTCTTTTCAGAAATAGTAGATGACCCAGTTTCTGACTTGGAGCTTATATTACCATGGACCTTGAAATGTGAAAAACATTTGAATAGAACAAAATTTGTCTAGCCACTAAAATGTCTAGTGTCTTTAACGTTACCTGTTTGTGAAAAATAATTTAAAAATAAATTTAACCACAATGGCATACTATTCTAGTACCTTCATGTAAGTTGTCAACATTGTTACAAAATTATTTTAAGTTATTTTTTTCTCAGGTGGGATTAGGTTAAAAAGATCTTATTGTTTCCTTTATCCTTCAGCCTGAAGAGTGACTTGTTGGGGTCTCTGGATCAAACAATAATTTCTGCTTTAAATTGGTTAGAGATCAAATGACTGCTCAGTCCTGCTTATGGATATCTTCTGATGAGACAAATTGTATGAAATAATGACATTGAAATTTATCTATTTTTGAGTAGAGCTGAGAAAACAAAATAATGATGTAGTCTCCTTTGACCTGTTTAATCATCATTTGATGTGGACCAGTCCTTCATTTGATTTAACACCATGGGAAGCTTAGTTCATCATGATGACTATTATAAATATTCTTATTAAAAATTACTTAGCAAACAGCTGTTGGTTAACTGTAAACAATGGTTCGAACTTGGATAAAAATGAAATTATAGATATCTTTAACAAGTAAACCTACTGTGGCTGAAATCCAGTGTTCATCTCAGTTTATATCTGGTTGAAACAAAGTGACGCATGGGCAGAATGCAATTATGGGTGATCTCTTTGCTGTTAGTCCCAGTCATGCCAATCTGATGTTGCTCACAAAATAATCTCAACACTTCTTTCTAACTAAAGCCTTGATGCTGAGACTTAGACATCAAGAGACATGGACTTGGACTTCAAAACATGGAGATTGGAGAGTCGTGTCTCACTCCTTTATTCCCAGTAGACCTGTGTTTTTATCTCATGCTGAATTCTACTCTCCTTTAATATCTCCCACTATTATAATCTTTTTGTTCCTCAATTTCCACCCAAGACACTCAGGATCTACCATCTTAGTTGTCCAATTGCCTGTGCCCATAACTTGTCCCTTTTCAATATTACTGCCTAGAGAACCCATATTTCTTTTAATCAGACAAGCCATGTTCTGGAATCATGTGGAGGGTTTGTGAAAACAGGATGGTGGGCTCCACTCTCAAAGTTTCTGACTGAGTAGTTCTAGGGTAGGGACTGCACTTTGAGAACCACTGCTATCATATGAATCCTGAGTCGTTCTGCATATACTAAGGAGGTCCCTGTAACTATTTTGATTTAGTTAATGAAGACTGTTAGTGAAGTAATATCAGCATTACAGCAGTGTAAGACAGCCCTTACTTTTGTGCCTACACTCAGTAACAGAAATTTGGCATCCATGTATGGGAAACACTTTTGAGGGAGCTGTGGGATCCAGAACCATCCCCCCAAGGGACCCTGGAGGAGTCTTGCTCATCTGTGCGTTGGGTAATAGGCAGATAGACCCCAGTCATGGCTGTGGACACTGCAAGGGGCCCATGAACTGCTTCAGCCCCTCATGGCTAAGGTCTGAGAGCCACTGGAGAACAATAACCTAGCAAACCACCCACAGATGAGAGAGACAGCCTTTGTGGTCATCCAGGTTTCAAGAGAAGTTCTGGTACTCAGCAGAAATTACGAGTTTGGATGCACTGGGGTAGGCAGTTAATAGAGACTGTAGGAGCTGTTACTTTGAATGCAAAGACAGTGACACAAAATTCCAAAAAACGTGAAAAATGATGGGCACATGCCAATATTAAAAGATCATAATAATCTCTGGTAACTGAGCTCAAACACATGGAGATCTCTGATTTACTAGATAAAGGATTAAAAAGAAGCTGTTTTGAGGAAACTCAATAAGCTACAAGAAAACAGAAAGAAAATTAAATCAGGATAAAAAATAAATGACCAAAACGAGAAGTTTAACAAAGAGATAGAAATAATAAAAAAGAACCAAGCAAATTCTGGAGCTGAAGAATACAATGAATGAAATGAATAAAATCAATAGATAACATTAGCATCAGATTTGATCAAGCAAAAGAAAGATTCGGTGAGATTAAAGATAGGAAATTTAAAGTATCTGGTCAGAGGAGAACAAAGGGAAAAAATGAAAAAGAGTGAAGAAAGCCTACATGGTCTTGGGGTACCATCAAAAGGATGAATTTGCTAATTATTTAAGTTCCAGAAGCAGAAGGGGGAGAGAAGGGATCAGAGAACACTTTTAAATAAATAATGACTGAGAACTTCCCAAATTGGGAAGAGATTTGGATAGCAAATTTCATGGAGCTCATAGATCATCAAACAAAATCAACTTAAAGAGATAATCTCTGTGACACATTGCAAGAGACTATTTAGAAAAATTGAGAAAAAAGAGAGAATCTTAGCAGCAAGAGAACAGAAATTTGTAAATTACAAGGCAGCCCCCATACGGCTATCAGCAGATTTCTCAGCAGAAATCTTACAGGGCAAAAGAGAGTGATATGATATATTCAAAGTGCTGAAAGAAAGGGAAAAAAAGAAAAAGAAAAAAAAAAAAAACCAACCCTGCCAACCAAGACTACTGTATCTGGCAAAGCTGTCCTTCAGAAATAAAGGTAAGGACTTTCCCAGACCAACAAAAGCCAAAGAAATTAATCACCACTAGACCTGCCTTCCAAGAAGTATTAAATGAATTCTTCAGGCTGAGATGAAAGTATACCAATTAATAACATGAAAACATATAAAATATACAATATACTATTAAAGATAAGTATATGGTTAAATTCAGAATACTCTAATACTGCAGTATAGTGTATTGTTAATCACTTTAGTAAAAAGGTTAAAGAACAAGGGTATTAAAACCAGAGCTATTATAATAATTTGTTAATGAACATATACTACAGAAAGATTTATAACTGTGAAATCAAAAATATAAAAGGGGGGAGGAAAAGGGTAGAGTTTTTGAACAACAAATAGGTCAAAGAAGAAATCAAATGAGAACTTAAAAAAGTCTTGAAACAAATGGAAATAGAAACACAACATACCAAAACCACAGGATTCTGTAAAAGCAGAGTTGTAAGAGGGGAGTTTGTAGTGATAAATAGCCTATATTAAGAAATAAGAATGATCTCAAGTAAACAACCTAAATTTATACCTCAAGAACTAGAAAAGGAAGAACGAAGTAAGCCCAAAGTTAGCAGAAGGATGGAAACAACAAAGATCAGAGCAGAAATAAATGGAATAGAGACCAGAAAAACAATAGAAAAGATCAAAACAAGAAGCAAAAGCTGGATTTTTTGAAAACATAAAATTGACAAACCTTTACTTGACTAACTAAAAGGGAAGACTGAAGTGAAAAGAGTCAGAAATGAGATATTGCAACTGATACCACAGAGTTACAAAGGATTATAAAAGATTCCTGTGAACAGTTACACACCAATAAACTGGATAACCCAGAATAAATGGGCAAATTCCTAGAAACATGCAGCCTACCAAGACTAAAACCAAGAAGAAATAGGAAATTCTGAACAGACCAATAACAGATAAGGGAATAGAATCAGTAACTGAAAACCTACCAACAAAAGAAGGCACAGGAACAGATGTTTAATTGGTGAATTCTGCCAGACTCACAAAGAATTAATGCCATTCCTCCTCAAGCTATTCCAAAAACTGAAGAAGAGGGAACCCTCTCAAATTTATTTTGTGAGGCCGGTATTACCCTGATGCTAAAGTGAGATAAGAGCACTGAAAGAAAAGAAAACTGCAAACCAATACTCCTGATGAATATAGATGGGGAAATTTGCAATAAAATTTTAGCAAAGTGAATTCAACAGGACATTAAAAGGATCATACACCACAGCCAGGTTGGATTTATTGTTGGGATGCAAGGAATGTACAACATGTGAAAATCCATAAATGTAATATTCCTCATTAATGATATGAAAGATGAAAATCATATGATCATCTTAATAAATACAGAAAAAGCATTTGACAACTTTTTTTTTTCATTTCAAAAATGTTCAACAAATTGGGTATAAAGGGAGCACACTTCAACAAAATATAAAAGCCATGTATGACAAACCTATAGCTAACATTATACTCAATGTTGAGATCTTAAAAGCTTTTACTTTAAGATTAGGAACAAGACAGGGGTATCCACGCTCATCACTCCTTTTCAGCATAATACTAGAAATCCTAGCCAGGGCAATCAGACAAGAAAAAGAAATAAAAAGCATCAAAATTAGAAAGGAAGGAGTGAAATCATCTTTGTTTGCAGATGATCTTATATGTATAAAATCCTAAACACTCCACCAAAAATCTGTTAGCACTAATAACTGAATTCAGTAAAGTTGCAGAATACAAAATCAACATACAGAAATCAGTTGTGTTTCTACACACTAACAGTGAAATGTGTGAAAAAGAACCAAAGAAAACAGTCCCATTTACAATAGCATCAAAAGCAATAAAATACTTAGGAATAAATTCTAAGCAATGTGATGAAGTTTCTCTACATTGAAAACTACAAGACTTTGATGAAAGAAATTGATGAAGACTCAAACAAATGGAAAGATATCTCATGTTCATGGATTGGAAGAATTAATACTGTTAAAATGTCCATATTACTCAGAGGCATCTACATATTTAGTACAATCTCTGTTAAAATTCCAAAGGCATTTTTCACAGAAATAGAACAAATAATTCTAAAATTTGTATGGACCCACAAAAGACCTTAACACAGATCCTTTCCTCTCCTTGAAATTTTTTCAGTTACTGTGAAGTACTCCTTAGATGGCATCAGCCCTCCCTTGCTTTTGGGCCTCAGTGCCTGTTAATCCCTCTGTTAGATCCTTTTCCTCTTTCTTTGAAAAGTGTGGTCTTAACTTATACTAAGGCTTACTAAGCCAAGACATTGTTCCTGGAAAGATTTCCCTACGTTCTCTTCTCCTGGGCTACGTTGATTCTTGCCCCCATGTCTTTGGATGAACTAACTGTTCTTTCTCTTTCCTTCAACCTTTATAAGCTTGGATTTGGTTATTTATTAACTTTCTGATTTCTCAGTACTATCAGCTTCTTGATGGACAGCCTTTGATCTTATTTACCTCTCAGTTCTCAGCATCTAGCACACTTTTTTTTTTAGAATATTGTGAGTGATCAGAAATGATTTTGGAATGTGTTGAATTGAAAGAGTAGAAAGCATGGTTGTTATTTAGGTCAGTGTATTTTGATGATGATAATAATCTTGATGATGATGATGACATAACAATGGGGATAATGATGTAGCTATGGTAATTGAGTAAATATTTTGTGTCAGGTGATTTGTATATTGAATTCTCATTGACTTCTCTCAACAATTCTGTAAGGAAAATATTTTTTCATCCTTGTTTTAGAGATAGTAAGTCTGAGCTTCAGAAGGAAATCACATAAATTTCCCTCAAATGTTGAATAATAGATTCATTTTCAAATAGTACATAGTAGATTTAGGTTTCCAGCAAAATCTGTCTAACTTTTGGGTCCAATTTTTCCTAATGTGCCCTGGAATTTGAATCAGAAGAACTGGATGAGTTTTACTTTTTGCTACAGTTCCTATTAGGTTAGAGAAGTTGAGCCAGTGAGCATTTGTTTGAGTCTTAGCTTTTTCATCCATGAAATGGGATGATTGTTCCTGCCTTGTATGTATCATAGGGCTTTTACAAAGATTGAATGAGCAGAAGATGTAAATATCTTTTATTCATAAGCTGTAATAATTTTTATTTTAAAACTGTATCAGCATATGTTGTCATCATAAATAATATCCAAAAATATACTACTACTACTTTTTTTCTAAAGCTACACTTTTGGTAAGTTCACCACAAAAGACAACACAGCAAATGATATAAAATGAGGTTATGTTGTATATAGGCTATAAACTCTAAAAAGAAAAGAAAAGTGTGTTTCCAGAATTGATTTTTAGATGCTGGCAATTTGAAATGTGATCACTGATTTTCTAGGTCCTACCTTCCATTCTGATATTCCTGACTATTCAACTCTTGTGGAAATTTCCATGCTGTTTTATGTAGTTATTTTTTGTTGGGTAAGGACTGACATGAGATATGTATAGCCACATCTAAGGATGAGTTTGAGGTGAAGAGAGATGAAATCCAGGCAGTGTGGCTCTGTCCCAGAAGTCACATAGTAATATCAGGGGCTGAAAACGTTGGCCTGAGCCTTTGGCCAATATAAATGTACACTTCTCTTTAGTTCTTACTATTCAGTGTAATTGGTTCTTTTAGGAAATGGCTTTTTAGAATCCTTAGCCATTCTAAATGATGTCAAAATGACATTTCTATAACATTAAGAAAATGAGAATAACCAACAACAACCCAAGGATTTCCAAAGAAAATCTGGAAACTGATGATTACATGTAGCCTGCATTATGTTTAACAACAGAACATCTTTAAGGAACAGAGAAAAGACTCCTTTGATTTTTGTTTTACTTGGTAGCTAAAGAGATTGGAGAAATCATTCTAACCATAAAATAGAGAGCCTTTGCAAATCAGCAGAAAGAAAATAAAAAGCACTATCAGAAGGGAATGCTCTATACTGATCTATTTTGTCTTCAAATTTATCTCCATGGAAAACACTCTGTCTCCTTTAGACACAGACATTCACTCTCCTTGGCTGCTTCACAGTTCTGGCCTTGTAGGTGTTTGGAAACAGATAAATCAGAAAGAGCTTAAGCATTCAAATGGCTATATAGCATTATGTCTGCCATAAGTTAAAAGCCATTATGCAACTGCTTTATAAATACTGGCAGCACTCACCTGAGGTTGAAACATAATTTTTCCTCCAGAATATATATTTGTTTGATTTGCATGATACTCAGCTGCTGATACTCCTGGGACATATGTGTTTATATAAGGGTGTGTGTGCATGTGTGTGTAAATGTATGTGAGACACCAAACTATTCACTGGATTAGTTAATGATAGACAATACTAGTAGTTGAATGTGCTCTTTAAAAACACATTCTAATATTTCAATATTGCATCATTCTTTTGCTGCTTTGAACACATTGTTTTTTCATATATGTGGAAAATGCAGTGGTCTTTTGCAGTGATTTCAGTGGTTCAAGAAAAGAGCACTTTTTATTCTCAAACTACTTCCCTCTGGTACTGATAACGGAAATTGCTGTCCTGGGAGTGAAATAAGATATTCCATATACAGAGACGCAAGTTTTAAAGACAGTCACTCTAGGAGCAGCTATGTAACTTCTTATATCCATTCAGATCAGAATGTAAATATCAGTCTTTTGACTTTTCTTGAGGCTGGGAGAATGCAAGAGTCAGCAGAAAATAATGGAAAAACTCCTCTATGATTATGCAACCTTGCCCACAACTGTTATACCTCTGTTATCTAACAAAGTATGCATGAAGAATATTGACTAAATTTCTTAATGCATTAGTAATTTAGTCTTTTACTAAGATGTCCCAGTGTATTATAGACATACTTGTTTGTACATAGAGAGATAGAGCTGACATACAGAGAGTGTTTCATATCGAAAGTCACACAAGCAACATCCAGTATCGATTTTTTAACAAACTCTTTTAGGACTTCAAAGAAGTTACAAAGCCAAACAGCAATACCCAACACTGAATTTTGAAACATTCTTTTAGAATTTTAAAGATGTTTCACACTCTCTGCTGTCCTCCAAGTTTCTGATGAGTATTTGACCTTCAATCAAACCCCTTTTTTGCCAGTATGTAATGTGTGTGTGTTTTCTTGCTACTTTTAGACTTTGTTCTTTATCTTTCATGTTCAGTAGTTGGACCACAATATGGCTCAATATGGTTTATTTATTTACTTACTTGATGCTTGCTGATAATTCACATCTAAAATTTTGTCTTTTGACAAATTTAGGAAATTATTGGTATTATTTTGTGAAATAAATATATATTTGTCCCACTCTCTCTTTTTTTTTTTTTGCTTTGTGAGCATCAATTACACATATGTTGGACTGTTTGATACTATCTACTAAGCCCTGAGGTTCTGTTCACAGTTTTATATCTTTTTTTCTGTTTTTTTCATATTGAATGATTTCTGTTCTATAAGAACTAACTCACTCTTTCCTTTGTCATTTATATTAAAGTGTTCAGTCCATCTAAGAAATTTTTAATTGCAGATAATACATTTTTCATTCTTGAGTTCCATTAATTCTTTTTATCAAAAATTATTTTTTTCTGTTGAGATTTTGTCTTTCCATTCTTTGAAAGTATATAGTTCCTCTTTTTTAAAAAAAAGTTGAGGATAATTGTCATAGCGAGTTTAAAATCCTTGTCTCCTGGTTCCAACATCTAATTCTTCTTCAGGTCAGTCTCATACCATATTCTCAGATATTTACTCTTTTGAATATGTTTTATTTCCCTTGTCATTTGTACATTGGGTAATTTTGTATTATATTCTGGACATTGAGAAAATTAATTTGTAGAGAATACAAATTCTGTTTTTATCTTGAGTGAGTATTATTTGTTTTGTTTAGCAGGCAATTAACTTGTTTGGACATGAACTTTGTTGGGGGCAGGAAGTTCAATCTAAATTTAACTTTTTGGTCTTTAGCTGAGTTGCTTTGAATCTGTTTCTCACATAAGTGGTTCCAAGGCCAGTGAGAAAGTAGGTATACAGAATTTTAGAATTTCATCTATTTCTCTTATTTTTCTTTGATTCCTCCATTCTTCTCTGTGACTGTAATTTCTCCAAGTGCAGTTTTCTCATCAGCACACTTTGCCAACTTGCATGTTGCACCTACTGAAATTGGCCTCAGGTTAAAAGTCATGAAAATGGGAGTTCACTTCATACAATGCTCCTCCCCAAAACAATTTTTTCAGGTTGCTGATTTTGGCATTATGCTCACATTTTATAGTTGTTTTATGAAGACTTATTTTGATAGGGTATTACTCCATTCTTATCTGAAGTAGATATCGATAGTTTTTTTCTAAAGTAATTGCTAAAATATTTTTGTTGTGCTAAAGGAACAGATGAAGCATATTTATTGTATGCAGTTTATCTACTGGATAGCATAACATAGGCACAGAAAAATTAGCAAATTTGTAATCATTTTTCTCTTATGAAAATCGAATGTTAAATACCTCTGTAGGTTTAACATCTTTTAGTACTCTACCGTGGAATAACCAGTGTACAGTTGTGTGATATGAAAGATTTTCATAATCTTTCCCATAATATTGCACAGCAGTATAAAGATTCTACTTTATTTGAAAGATCTTGTTCTTTATAGAATGATCCACATTAGTGATATCCTATAAAATTTTACATATTCTTGCCAATTATTTACTGTAATAATGGGATATAAATGATTTGATAAATGAACTGTGTGTTGAGTGCTGTATCTGTGGCCATGTATTAGTTTCTTTTAAACTCTGTCTAAACAACTTCTCATTCATGTTTTTCCATGTTTTAATCCCCCCCCCGAATTGTTCTCATTAAGTGAGTTATTTACAATGAGAAATAGGTTTTTCCCAATACATACGAATATGCTATTCAGTTCTCTATGAAACAAGTTATTTCTGAATTTTGTCTTTGAAAAAGAATCTAGCTGTGTTAGGCCTTGTTAACATTATCAGTACTTTCAGCTAACTATGGAAGGAAATGCCCATATAGCATAAATTTTTTTCAAATATTATTTTCTTGTTACCTTATTTAGTATTTACTTGAATCTTCTAAGATTTTTTACCTAGAGAAGGTATTTAAATTCTGATCATTTTTCCTACTTATGATTTCACCCAATTTTAACATAGTATCAAGAACAAATGTTTCCTCAATGATATATAGATATATATCTTTTTAGTTATAATGAGAAATTTCATAAAAATATTTTGTTTAGTATTTGTAAATGATCACATTATAGTGAACACTGATGGGGGAGAATGTTGTGATTTTTCTTTATAACCTAAATGCTTACGTTTTAAATATATTGCTAATTGTGATGGCTTCATGTTATCATTAGTTAGAGGGTAAATAGAGTAGTTTCACTATAATGCTCAGAACAATATCATCTTTTCTTGATAATCATGACTGTGCTTTCATTAACTATCTTGGAAATAAGAAACATCTAGAAAGAAACAGTTTATTGTCAAATGAACTTCCATAACTAGTTAAAAAATTAGGGTTAACAGGGTTCTTTATTTCCTAAATTGACGATATGCTTTTTCTTTATTTTTGAAAAAGCAATGAAACATAGTCCAGTGAAAGAATCCTTAGGCTTGTTCCAGTCTTCTAAAAGCCATAGAAAACCACATCACTGCTTAGATATAATGTTACCAATTTAATACAGTGTTGCATGTATCTGGAAGACAGATGTTTATCCTGATTAGCTTTGATTTGGCAACATATTTTTCCAAATATGTCTGGGATTCTGCATTTTCTTGATATAACTGGACCTTTGGGGGAACCTAGAAGATTGAAAATAATACACATTCAATCCATATCTAGGGAAACTTTTTGCTGAGCTCAGAAATGGCAATAATTAGTGTCAAGGGGACATAAACATCAGTTGTCAAATATGATTATAATTCTTGCAGTGTTATACAAGGATATTGAAGAGTATTTTTTATGAAAATACCTTGATATCCCAAAGGAATGAAATTAAATTTATTGAAATTTTGCTTAAAACTGAGGGAAAAACCCATAAATTGAAAGAAGAGGAACTTATTTTAATTTGATGGTTAACTGCAAAGACAATACAAAGAAGCCCTCTTGTTAAACAAGGGTACGAGTTAAAAGTGCACGGAGCTTTACACTGGAGGAAGACAAAGGGCTATTGTCCGTTAATCTGATGTTGGATGTATTAATCAGGGTCTCCTAATGAAGCAGATAACATGATAAACAAAGGACACTAGAAAAAATTTAGTAAGTAGGGAGGGTAAATCTCAAGTGATAGACTGTATGCTTAGTATGCATAAGGTCCTGGGTTCAATCCCCAGTACCTTCTCTAAGAGAACAAGTAAATAAATAAACCTAATTATGTCCCCCCATCCAAAAAAAAAAAATTTACTGAAGTAACTATTTGCAGAGCCAAGAAGCTGTTACCAAAACTTGACAGAAGCTCTGACTGTAGGAGAGGGGCTAGCCTAAAGGGGCAGTGACCAGAGATACTATTCAGACTAGGCAGACCAGAACAGTAGCTGGACAGAGAGTGAGCAGAGGGGAAATATAATCCAATCTCTGTCTTCTGCTTGTACATTCTATTGGCTGAAACCGATCAGAAACCCAGGGATGCAGTCTGCTGAAGTCAGCTTCTTGAGACAAAGAATAGTACGGACAGTAGACAATGGATTTGGAGGGGCAGAAGGAGGTTAGCACACTTGGGTCACTTTCTTTTGCCAAGGTCAATGTACATGGGACTTTTTCACATTGCAGTTAACTAAAGTTCACATGTTAACAAATTAAAGTCACCATGGCCAAAGTATAAAGGGTGAACGTGCCACACAAACCAGAGGAGGAAGAAAATTCTGTCTGTAGATGTGACAAAATAACTGGATCATCTTTAATCCACTTTTATTCTATGAAGCTAAATTGGTAGGTTTTGGTGGATTAGAAAGTTTCAAGTTCATTACCTGACTCTCACTCACTTAGAAGATCATCTTATTAAACCTCTCTGAGTCTCAGTTTCTAAGGGAAAAATGATGGCAAGTGGCATTGGGAGGATTAAATGTGGCACTCCATTCAAGTAAATTAAGGTGTTTAAGAAATTTTCAATAAATGTTAGATGTTATCAAAAATGTAAGATTACTACTAATGTCATGGTTTTCCTGATTTCAGTCTTGAGGCTTTATTTTAAATAAATGGGTTGCTCTATGAAAATAAGTTAGTTGGTTTCCTAATAAAGATAGTCTAGCTAAGTGTGAAATTCATACCTGATGCCACTTTTTGGGTCACTATGGAGAACCACTCTGGACAAAATTTTCTAAATCCTGCACAACCTAAAGATTTTTTTCTCAAACTTAGAATGATTGATGCATAGGAAAACTAAAAACAATTTTTTTTTGTCTGATTGACATTCAAGTAGGTAACATCCTGTCCTGGTACTAAGTGTAGCAAAGTTATTGTTAAATAATTTTTAGAATTTTAGAACAATTTTAGATTTATAGAAAAGTTGTGAAGATTGTACAGAGATTTCCTGTATTATTCACCTAGCTTCCCCTAATATTAAGCATCATACGTAAGTATGCTGCAGTTGTCAAACTAAAAATTAACACAGGTATGCTACTGTTGACTAAACTACAGATTTGATCTGGATTTTTTTCCAATTTTTCCAGTAATGCCCTTTTTTGTTCCAGGATCCAATCCATTATGCTATGTTGCACTTAGGGCAGAGTTGTTATTTTTGTTTTACTTATTTGTATTTTGGGAAATACAACTACAAAGAGGAGGGAAATGAAATATGCCTTATCAAGCTGTATCAATTTTCTGGGGAATTCTGTGACAAATTGCCATAAATTTGATGGCTTACAACAGGACAAATTTTTATCTGGTTACGGCTAACATGTAATATTGGGAAGTACAGTACAGGTTCTTATGTCAATCCCAAATTCTTTCTGTCTCGATTAGAAAGGCACTAAAGACTCAATTCATGTTTTAAAGATTTAAGCAATATGAATTATATAATTTTATAGGCACAAATTCAAGCTAGAAAGTGAAATAGAAGCAGAACTGAATAGTTGTATCCATTTTAAAGGGCAAATTAAATATTTGTAAGAGTGGAGTGTCTTCTTTTGCTATAATTTCTGTCTAGCCTTTTATAATCCAGATCTGATTGTTTACTTAGTTCGGTATGGTCAAAAACTTAAAATTTAGCAATAGGCATGATGTAAAAAGATTGTTGTAATTGAAACAAAGGAAAAATGAAGCACACTGTTTCCTACAATGCAATGGCAACAATGTTGAAAACAAACACATAAAGTTATTTATGGCATATTTTAGTTTTTGGCGTATTTTAATTATTTTTGAAGTGATCTAGAACCTGGAAGCATAAATTACATAGCTAGAATGGTATTTAGATATTTCTAGTTCACCCTCAGCTCACAGAGAACTGAAATCTAAGAAAATTAGGGGCTAGACCCTCAGGTGCATTCTCATTATGCTACCATCCGTTAAACCGGATTGATACTGAGCAAGCCTACAGCAGAGGGAGGACGGTGGTTAAAAGCACAACATCTGGACAAACTAGGTTCTACTTCAACTCCCCCACCTGTGTGATTTTGACCTTTTATTGCTGATCTTTTTGTGTTAAGTCTAGATGACAATTCTCTCCTTTTGAATCCTGATAAAAGCTTTAAATAGTAGGTACTATTGATAAAATTGATCATTTGTGTAAAACCCTTATTAAAACCCGAAATTAATACTATATAACAGCGAGTGGTTGTATTGTAGTTTGGAACTCTGACTCTAGAGTCTAAGAAAATTGGTTTTGAATCATGGTTCTTTTATTTAGCTATGGGGGGAAAAAGGCTAATGTTACTTGGGAGTGTTCCGTGAAATAACTCCTGAAAAGCAAAAACTCGATAAATGTACACAGTCCATGACATTGCTATTAGTAAACATGCAGGTATAGTGGTGTTGACAGAGGTAAATGGCTCAGTGGCACAAAGAAAGGTCTATACACAGATCCAGGCTTAAACTATGGCAGTTCTACATCTGGTAGGACATACAATGTCAGTAATTATCTTTGAAAATAAACTGTTCTTAAGAATTTCCTAATCTTATTTTAGAGTAGGAAAATCAATATAATATAAACCAAGAAGTACAATGATGAACAGACAGAGGAAGTCTTCTAAGATTTTATACAATTCAGGCACTGAAGGAAATTTTAAAACCCTCAGTATCACCAAGTGTTGTGTTTAAAGACTACCTTTCCTTATTACATTTTGCACAAAGCAAAATGAGGCTACTGGGAATACTGTGCAAGAAAAGGAGCCTGCCTGATAGACTGTCAGAATGTCTCTACTAACCTTATACAAGGACATGGCTTTTTTTTTTTTTTGAAGAATATATTGCTCCAGAAATCTTATAGCTAAAGAATGTTTCAGGACAGATTATGCTAAGTATAGAATAATACTGTCAACATTAACCCAAATAGCTTATTTTAGATCTTGTAAAATAGTACAACATATGGTGATGACATCACAAAACTTAATCTGTGGCAATACTATTTAAAGTAATTTAAGTCACCCTATTTCTGTCTGTAGTCTTTATATTACCAAACCGATCACTATAGAGGAAAAGTGCTCTACATTTGGGAGTAATGATGAATGACACATGTGGAAATGATTTGACAAAAAGAACTACCAGGGATGAAACAAACAAAGGCAGTTCTCATATTGGGAAACGTTGGTGTTTGAGAAGTAAAGCTCAGTGAAATTTTTCGCTCTGCTCTAAGACACTACATTGCAAATATCCAGCACCAGTTAACATGCTTACCGGTAATTTTTGAAATACCAACAGTGAATTTTAAGGCAAAAATAATCATTTAGGGAGAAAACAATTTTTTACTGAATGTTATTTAGAAAATAAAGACAGGCTAGATTTAAAAAGGAGTTAGAAAAATACACAGGAAAATGGCTTGACAGAAAGTAGTCATTTTACATCAGTAAGGGCATAATGTAAACATTCATTCATTCATTTATTTGAGAAACATCTGTTGATCTCCTACAACATGCCATGAATTATTACAGGAAATGTTTTCTGTGTTAAGTGAGAAAGTTTGCAATTTTGAGGAGTTCACAGATTTTGACCTTCTATGGTTCTTGGAAGAAATTCTTTCCAAGAAACAATTAATAGCTTTATTTATACCAGAGTAATGATATTGACAATGGTGGACAGGTTGGCAAAGTCATCCAATTTTTTAAGGGGCAGATACAAAGTTTACTTAGATATAATTATGATAGTATTTTGTTTCCACATTGCCGATCTGTGAGTTTACATTTATGAAAAATTCATAGTGATGCCTCTTGCTTGGCAGTAAGGCGAGACAGATACCCAGACTGATCCTCCCAATGAAAACAACAAAATGTTGGGTTAACACATTTTAAAATGAATCAGGAGTAGGCAAGCATGTACAAATAATCAGAGGCTAAATAACTGAATGAAAAAGGTAACAGAGATGATCTGAGTACTAAGACCTGCTTTCTCTGAAGAGCATCTGTGAAACCCTGTGGATTTGAGATTCAATTTGTATGAATTAAGGGATGTGGAATCAGGAGTGGGGAGTCTAGGAGGAAATCCTGCTTCACAAAGGTAAGAGGAACCTTGAGAAAACAAAATAATATAGTAGGAAACTGAAAATATATAAGAAACTAAAATGAATATAAATGGACCAGATGTGGTAAAGACAAAAATGTCAAATTGTGTTAAAAAACAAATTTCAGATGATCAATATTTATAAGTACCATACCTAAAACATTAGGGTAAAGAAAGGTTGAATGAAAAAGAATAGAAAATGTATATCAGATGAAACATACACAATATAAAAGTTTTTTTTTAATTGAAGTATAGTCAATTTACAATGTTGTGTCAGTTTCTCGTGTACAGCATAGTAGTTCAGTCATAGTACGTACATATATTTATTTTCATATTCCTTTTCTTTATAGGTTACTATAAGATATTGAACGTAGTTCCCTATGCTGTACAGTATGAACACGTTGTTTATCTATTTTATATATAATAGTTAGGATTTGCATATCTCGAACTCCCATTTTATCCCTTCCCGCCCCCTTCCCCCACTGGTAACCATAATGTGAGTTTCCATGTCTGTGAGTCTGTTTCTGGTTTTTCAAGTAAGTTCATTTGTCTTTTCTTAATGAATTTTCTTTTCCTGGAAGATGAAGCAATAATGATAGTAGTAATAATAATAGTAACTACTCACATCATTAGTTATCATGCTTGGGAAAGCATGGGAACAAAAAGGTTTCTCCTTTTCCTTAGTGGGAGTAGGTCAGTCTTCAGAAAGACAAAGATATGTTGGAGTTTAAAGGTTTTTTTTAAAAAATCGGAGTGGCAGATCCTAACACCTGAGATAGATGGCTTCACTGAGAAATCTAAGAAACAGCTATGTTCTTCAGAATTCAGTATGCTCCTCAAGAATAATTTTAGCAACAGCACTGTTTTGTGTTATTGGAAACAGATGTAGGTCTAAACATAGTTGTTTACTTCATGTCATTGAAAATATGATAAACATGATAATTATATACTCAACATTAATTCTAGTATGTCCTACTTTTCACTCTGTCAGAATGATTTTGGTATTTCATCCCACCATTTATGCAGATTCACATACACCTGTGATAAAAATGTTGTCCCTTTTTGGTATTTGAATATAAACAGAATAAAAGAAATATCTCATTCTCCAAAAGGAAGGTGTCTTTTTCCTAATAGAAGTGGCATACCTTATCATTTACACTAATTATCCATCTTAGTTCACATTAAAAGCTCATTCAGAGCATTTGGGTCATAGTTTTTTTTCCCCCTCAAATATTGCATTCATACTACTAAAGCCGACCTTGAGGATTCCTTTTTTTTTTTTTGTAAAAAATATAGCAGAAACTACTCTTTTCACCAGACACCAATAAATTATTTTAAAATTATTACAAACAAAAGCAAATCCATCCAGAACATTGTTTTTATAATTGTGGAATAAGAGGGGAAACATTGAACAGAAAAGAACATAATTATAACATGAGTATTTCTTAAAAGCACATACAGTTCTATTTATTATGTTTAGTGTCAGTGTCCTTGTATGAATTACCAAACTTTAAATGGATTTTTGTTTACAACCAAATTGTATTCTAATTTTTATTCAGATGAACATGCATGAAGAAAGGTAATAAAACTTTGCCTAGGATTATCAACATATGTTGAGGATTGAGATGTGAGTACATTTAACTTAATACTGATTTAAAAAAATCCTTGATCATAGACGAGAAAATTCAGACAGCAAATTTCCTGAAAAGGGATATGAAAGTTGAGCTGTCAAGTCTAAAGTTTTATATAAAATGACTCAAAGCAATATACTCAACTGATTGGAATCTTGTATGATACTAACAAATACAACATAATTCTTGTATATTACTCAAAACCTTGTCAGTGTCTGTGACTAGAGATCCTCATGGAATGCTTTAGAATAAGAGCTTTTAAGAGTCTCAGAATTATCAACCTACTCAGGAACCCATGTGCCTGAGGGAGGCCCTGAGAGCTGTTCACTGCACCAGCTGGCAGATCGACACAATCGACAGCAAGGATGTGGTTGTTGACTTCAGAAATAAAGCAACGATTCTAGTAACTGTGACACTGGGCATTTTTTTACCTCTTCTTTTGTAAAGAATGTGTGGTAATAGTCGAGAGTCTAGGGGTTTGGAAACTGATCACAGGAAAATCAAACCCCAAACCAAACCAAACCAAAACAAAACTTGTGCTTTGAATGAACAGAAATGACACTGAATATCAGAAATTCTTTGACTAAAAACATTTTTTTTTAACAGACAGGAAACAATTCCACAGTCTGCACAACTCTGGATTCAAAGATTCCTAAATTATTAGGTCTCCAGAGAAAAGATTCCCTAACTTTAGGGCCTAAGAATTCTGTTTACTTTTCACTGGCATCACATCCCAACTTAATCTGATTTGGAGGTTTCCTTAGAATTCTCCGTCAGCATTTTGTATGCTTATGGCATTACTGCTATAAAGAAACGGTGTTTGGTGAACTGATTCAGAAATACGCTTTCACTGACTCCTCTGTGATTTCAGTTCTGAAGTCTGTAGAGGGACAAAAGTTTAAGCTCCATGGTAGTCCTTTGAAGTATATATATGTATCTTAAACAGAAGGAGATTGGAGATTTTAATCTGTAGGCATGTGGATAGCGGTTTTCACAACACTAAAAATAGAGCTTTGTATCTTAATATTTCCAAGCAATAGCAAGAACAGCACTTATTTCATAAGCTTAAGCTCAGCGTTTGTCTTTCTTAGTTATCACTAACATGCACGTTTCTTTGCTATATATGGAAATCAGTATGCAGAACATGGAAATCAGCATGAAAGTCTGTAAAGGACAGAATTTAATCTTTGTGGCTGTAAATGTACTACAGTTCTCACAGAGTCAATGCTATCTTCTGATTTACGGTGTGTGCACTGTCAAAAGGCACAATATTTTTTTCTGTAAAAAATTCTAATTTATTAAAAGTCCTAGATGCCTTTGATTACGTTTACTTGCTCTTTACCCTTAATTGCTAAGAGCTTTACAATTTCAGATCATACGTTTCAAAATACAGGAAGAATATAAAGAAAATACAGGCTTTAACCACTGTATAAATAAAAGTTAATTTTAATGGAAAAGAAAACTGCTTACCTGTCCATTCAAATTAGTCATTACTTTCGTACGGACATCATGTTTGCCAATGACAAATATATTCCACTATAATAGTCATGTATCAGGTCCTAGTGTGCCAGTTTCTGGTAAAAACAACTTTTAAATGAACCTTTCCAGAAACACAGTGTTCATGAGGCAAAAATGATTTCTGTGTAGAACTTACTTCACTTCATGAAAGAAGTATGTGTCTACCCTATTTCTACCTTAAGTTGTGTCTTATGTCTTAATATCTATTTTTGGGCTGCCGGGCACGTAAGTTCTTCACTCTTGCTGATGTTCTTAATGTATCACATAAAGAAAGAAACTCATTCATTCTTTATTTAACTTTTTAATCATTATGGACCTCTAATTTAGACAGTATTCTTTATCTCTGGAAATTAATACAAACAAGTGTAGGATGTTTAGAAAGAAAGGTACCCCCTTGATTGGCAAAGGCAATGGGTAGTGCATTCACATTATAATATAGAGGCAAGGCCAGTGGCCTTGGCCTTAGAACTTTAGAAAGTGGGAAGGTTAAAAAATACGAAAAATAATTTGTTGAAATACTGAGCAATGAGTCTTACCAATATCGCAAAGTCGCTGTGACATTTCTGTGACAGCTTTATCTGGGAAATGTCTCCTAAAGCTAATTCTGTACTTTTCCTTTCTTTTCCGACTGAAGAGGTGATTAGAAATAGAGCTAGAAAAGACAGAGCTACAGCCATAATTTTCACAGAAAGATTACTTTGTGCAGTGAAAAGTGAAATGTGTTATTTGTAAATGCAAATTGAACTTGCCTTATCGGCAGTGATATAAAATGCATGGTCCCACTCTAGTTCAAGGTGTATACACAGATCTCCTTTAGCAATGTTCGCCTTCTGAAGATCTCTGAAGAATACACTCAGACCTCAGGCAAATGCCTTATACATACTGTTTTCAAAGGAGACCTTGGCACAAACAAAAGAGGAGTTGCCTCTTATGTCTTGAATATGGGGCATAAAATGATATATATTGACAGTCAGAAATGCAATTGCACTACAGGGGATTTACTTAAGTGAAATTAACTTAAGGAACAAAAATGCAAAGGGAAGAATAATAAGTTACATACCATGGTAGATTCAGCCAGCAATAATGTTTATACCAAGTATGCTCTGGGAATGACTATGGGATGAAAAGTCCATCCTTCCTTCTGTTGGTCTCAATTCTGCCTCTGTCAGTGCAATCATCTTATCAGGCTGAGAGTGGCTCCAGTTCTTCAAAATACATAATTTTTATGTCATGGATTCTAAATGCAAGCCAACTATCTCATCTACTGTTCATTTGTAGAAAAAAAAAAAAAGCTCTGATCCAGTACAGGAGTGAACATGGCTGGGTCAGACTTAATTAGAAAGATGTATCTCCCGTAAGATGCTTGGTTGTCAAGGCTCATTCTGACCATGTGTGATTTTCACCTGTGGAGCTGAGTTCAGGACCTATACCTAGGTGACTCTCTACACCGATATTCCACACGATGGTACAATTCCTGAGCAATTATCAGGATTTCTTTAAAGGTCACAGAGTAGAAAGCCACTGTAAATGAAGAAACTGTGTCAGCCAGAAGGACCAACATCGTTTCAGTACTTTATTGCTAATAAAATTCCTTACAATATATGCCAGAACCATGATGGCATGACACCTCGTTTGAGAACTAGTGTCATGGTAGAGATGTCCTGTCACTTCTTTCTCCATGTCGGATTCATGCCTACTTTTTAAGCTTTAAACTTTTGGAAATTCTAAAGGGGAGACGTTAATATTAACACTGACATTGAGGGAAAATCAATAATGAGAAAACTACCTGAAGAATGGTGTTCATTTAAGTGACATTGACATTAGGTAATCCACTAAGGGATTTCTATGAAGGAAAACCCTGTGTTAATCTGGAAGGTTATAAGCAAGATTTTGAGATGAGAAATAGATACTGTGTGTCAAGATTTAAAATCTTTTAGAAATATAGAAGCTGATTTTTGAATTTTGAAGTGTTTATTATTCCTGTAAAATCCTGGAAACTTCGAAGCCAAATACAACATAGCTATAAAATTACTGTAAAAAACATTAACACAGTGGAATGTAATGAATGCATGAACACATGAGAGTTCAAAGACCTTAACTGATGGGGTGTGACAAGTGGGAAATTTATTCAATTTCAGAAACTCCTGGATGTTATTTGATAACTGCAGTATTTATTATTTATAAAGCATCAGATGTCTTTGAGAATTATCATATGGAGCAGAGGTTAAGACTGAGTGGTTTAGTTGTTCTAAAAGTTTACTTTTAAGATTTATGTAAAATATTTCTCCTTATTTTGTCTCATTTATATGAATGTTAACCTTTACAGTAAAACATCTCTCCCCAAAGTCATCTATAGTGTAATATTCTACTCTTTCTTGTTAGTAAGTGATGCCAGCTAGCCACACACAAAGGGCATCTTTATGTCTGATGTTACTGGTACTTAATTTTCAGGCCAGGAGAGAGATGCTTTATCTGTTGACTTTGAAAATTAAAGACATCCAAGTACAGCAGCATAAAGATATTCCTCTGCATTAAAATTGGAAATTCTAACTAATGCAAATAATTCTAATCAATGAAAAACTTAAAAAAAACCTGAAACAAAACTGGACCTCTGAACTGCTGTACAAATCTTTAATCCTCTTAATACTCAGGTGAATAAAAATCTTCAAGGGAAAATAATCACCAGAGTATCAATAAAACCATAAGGGCCATTATTGTCCCTAGTGAAAGGATATACAGGGGACTGAAATTATACAGATGTGCAAGACAACTTTTTCTGGGAAGACATCTTAAGAAGCCTTTCAACAGATATCAATAGCCCACTGTGGCAATATTCTTTCTAATATTCTGTTATTATATCATTCAATTTTCAACTGAAAAAGCTTTCTTGGAGAACTGTAAGGTAAAAGGGAAATATTTTTTTTTAACTGAAAAAAAATTTTTTTTTGCTTTGTATTATTAGTCCTTTGGGAATCTTTAAAGGATCATATCGTATTTAATGAACATTTAATTACCAAACAGTCAATGTATTACCACTAAGTGATATTATTTTTTTTTTAATTATTGAAGTACTGTCAGTTATAATCTCTCAATTTCTGGTGTATAGCACAATGTCCCAGTCATGCATATATATATATATATATACATACACATATATCTTCATATTCTTTTCCATTGAAGGTTATTATAAGATATGAATATAGTTCTCTGTGCTATACAGAAGGAACTGTTTTAAAAATCTATTTTTATACATAGTGGCTAACATTTGCAAATCTCAAACTTCCAAATTTATCCCTTCCCATCATCTTTCCCCCAGTAACCATAGGATTGTTTACTAAGTCTGTGAATCTGTTTCTGTTTTGTAGATGAGTTCATAGTGTCCTTTTTTTTTTTTTTTTTGGATTCAACATATGAGTGTTATCATATATTTTTCTTTCTCTTTCTGGCTTACTTCACTTAGAATTATGATCGCTGGATCCATCCATGTCGCCGCAAATGGCATTGTTTTGTTCTTTTTTATGGCTGAGTAGTATTCCATTGTATAGATATAACATCGCTTCTTTATCCAGTCATCTGTTGATGAACATTTAGGTTGCTTCCATGTATTGGCTATTGTAGATAATGCTGCTGTGAACATTGGGGTGTATGTATCTTTTCTCATTGGAATTCCCTCTGGAAATATCCTCAGGAGTTGGATTGCTGGATCATATGGTAAATCTATTTTTAGTCTTTTGAGGAAACTCCATACTGTTTCCCATAATGGCTGTATCAAACTACATTCCCACCAACAGTGTAGGAGGGTTCCCTTTTCTCCACAGCCTCTCTAGCATTTATTGTTTGTGGACTTTTGAATGATGGCCGTTCTGACTGGTGTGAGGTGATACCTCATAGTAGTTCTGATTTGCATTTTTCTTATAGTTAGCAATATTGAGCATTTTTCATGTGCCTATTGACCATTTGGATATCTTCATTAGAGAACTGCTTGTTTGATTCTTCCGCCCATGTTTGGATTGGGTTTTTTTTCTTACTAAGTTGTATGAGCTGTTTATATATTTTGGAAACTAAGCCTTTGTCAGTTGCATGAGTTGCAAATATTTTCTGCCATTCCATAGGTTGTCTTTTTGTTTTGCTTATGGTTTCCTTTGCTGTACAAAAGCTTATAAGTTTAATTAGGTCACATTTGTGTATTTTTGCTCTTATTCCTGCTTCTTTGGTAGACTGCCAGAGGAGAACACTGCTGAGATGTATGTCAGATAATGTTTTACCTGTGTTTTCTTCTAGGAGATTTATCGTGTCTTGTCTTATATTTAAGTCTTTAAGACATTTTAAGTTTATTTTTGTGTATGGTGTGAGGGGATATTATTACAAGTTAATTGTGGTTGTGTCTTTTTTAAGTATATGGGAAATATACCAGAAATACTAGAATTCTTAAAAAGAAAATCATTTGCTTCATTTAAGCCAGAAGAATAGAATCAATACACAAACAGTATGAAGCGAAGTTTACCCAATTAAGCCTATTGTTGGATAAGCTTATGTTACCATGCAATATTTTATTATTATTATATTATATTATTCAGTATTTTATTTTAATACTTTCAAAGTTATCTTTGAGACAACTGAGATAATTACAAATCTATTCATCATTATGGATTTAGTATGGTCCAGGACAACTTAGGGTATTATAGAATATATTAGAAACAAGGTATTTTAATTTCAATAAATTTTGTCGTTGATCTTCGAATAATATATCCACTTAAGGGCTGGTACAATTACCTGTGATTCAAAACCCTGGTCAGGAGAGGAGGGTGTTAAACTCTGGAGACATCCATAAGCTATGTTTAGAATGTCATTAGAAGAAAATTCACCGCTGAATTCTGAAATAGTGGGAAATACTGTGATAGTTCCAAAGATGTAGTGATAAAGCTCTTAATCATCCCAAAGACACTGTACTGTGTTGAATAGTAAGAAACCCTTCAAATGAATTTTTTAAACTATGCGTTTGATTGCTACAAAGTACAATGTGATTTTCCTTTGAAATCCTATCAAAATAGGCTCTTTAACCTAATTTCACCATTCTCTGGGGAGAAAGCTCATACAATATAGTTTTAATTGACAGAGTTTTTCCCTTTAGGAATGTATATGATGGGGCTGCCTTTGTTCCCAGCAGGCATGAGGGCAGCAAGAAATTATTCAGTCATATTTCTGCATAGGTTCACTCAAAAGTGACAGAGCTATGCCAGAAGGCAGATTACATGGTTTTTAGATGAACCATAATAAAAAGGAACACTGCATTTCAAAATATATTTAAAATTGCAGGTCAGCAAAATCTTCCACCTATTTAAGTTATCTCCTGTTTGAGACTTCACAGTAACATGTATGAAACTTTGTGTCACCTTCAATGAAGGAATGCCCCTTCCTTACTAATTTGATGGTGACTGTCTGTCACTGTTGCTCTTCCAGAATGGTCAGGGTTATCAGCACTGCTCACACCCAGGAAAAAAAGTAACTGCATTCCTTGGAGGGAGAGGGAAGAGTTATAATGGAAGATAGAGTCGTGAAGGGTCCAACATCTCTAGATTTTTACTGTTGCAGAAGTGTCGTATTTTTGTTGGGCTGCTGACTTGAATGCACTAGTCCTGACCCCCTCCCTCTCTTCTTTTCTTCTTTTCTTTCAATCAGCCAATGCTAACTCTGCTTCAGTTCTCAGCCTGTGTGTCTTCTTAGAGATGCTTTCTAAAAATGTCCACTTAGAGTTAGTTTTATAGTATCTGATATGTAACTACCAATGAACTTCATACTGGGCATTCTGAGTGTTTACTTGCTAATTTCTCTCAATAGGTCAAAATTTCTCCAGTTGAGGAGTGGCATTAATGTCCTGTCACTACTATAACAAATTGCCAAAGATTTAATGGCTTAAAACAAAAAGGCATTTATTATCTTAGAATTTTGGAGGTGAGAATTCAGAAATGGGTCTCATTGGCTAAAAATCAAGGTATTAGCTCTGTGGCATTGCTTTTGGAGGCTTGAGGGGAGAAGTCATTCGTTGGATTTTCCAGATTCTTACAGGCTGCCTCAACTCTTTGCTCATGGTCCCTTCCTGAAACTTCAAAGTCAAGTAGCATCTTCAGATTTTCCTCTCACATTGATCTCTGCATTTGTTCACATTTCTTTCTCTGACTTTGACCATTCTGCCTCATTCTCCCTTTATAAGTGCCCTCTTACTACATTGGAACCCCCTAGATAATCCAGGATAATTTCCTCTTTTAAAAAGCCTTAATTACATCTGCAATGTCTCTTTGCCAGGTGAGGTAAAATTGATGGAGTCCAGGTTTTGGGATGTGGACATCTTTGGCAAGGGAATGGGAGGCAGGAGTGAGGGGTTGGGGAGAGTGGTAACTCCACTCTGTGAAGGAACTCAGGTACCTCAGAATGGAGTTATCTTGTAGGGAAATGAAAAAAATGGCTTCATATTCAGTCCATTCAACCTAAGTGCTCTTTCTGTTTTAAAGGAATTGTGCCAAGGGTGTTCCCCCAAGGATGTTCTCCCCTTTGCCCTCTGCCCTATTTTCTCTTTCCTAGGGATTTCTTACCTGTAGTTTTATATCATAATTTAAAAATGATAAACCACAATATATTAAAATTATGATTATAAATCATTAGTATTTTCTATTCCAGTGCTACTTCCTCTATCTTGCCTTTTGTTTTTCAAATTGAAAGTAGATGCTTCATTTTCCAGCATGCCTATTTTGGAATTGAACCAGAGTCTCTGTTACCCGAAGACTCAGCTTGTCTTTGAGGCTGAGTAAGCACAAAACCAGAAAACCTCATGAGTTCCTTGGTGTGGTAATGGACTTCCTGGAGCTCAGAGAAATTGTTGTAGCAGAAAAAATTCTCTATATTTCTAGCTACTCTAAAAAGTGCTTATGCCAAATTTTGTTTCTTATGAGAGTATTTGTTTCTTTATTTCACAATCCATAAAGGGAGAGTGTTCCGTTAATCCACAACACACTATTATTACCTTTCTCTGTAAAGCCCATCCCTGATTTATGGATTGATTCCTTTTATTTTCATTCCTCACTCCCATTTTCCTCCCCCTACGGCCTAATTTGACTCTAATTTGCTTGATTTGTACTTTTGACTTTTTATGTGTCCTTTTAAAATTTATCATTATATTTTATAATGTTTTTGTGTATAAAATTATATACATGAAAATACTATATTTTTACTTTTCTTTTCCATTTATCACTAGCTTTTTAATATCTACCCATATTACAGACAATACATCTTGTCTTTTGCTACCAACTACCAGGGAGTAGTCTACAGTCGTGTCCACTGTATTTTTCTAATTTATTGACCTAGGTACAGGTGTATTGCCTTCAACTGTCTACTTGAGTAAACACAACACACTTGATAATCTAGTGATCATGGATTTTCCCAAGAGTTTCTTCCTTACTGAACTCCAGAGTAACATTGCTAGGTATCAGTCTTGATTCAAGTAAGCACTAGGGAGCTACTCAGTACTTCTGCACCTGTCCGCCCCCTACCAGTAGTACGTGAGAGCTCCTGCTTGATGCCCTCATCACTTACGGCATTCTAATGTCGCTAATCCGTAAGATTAAAGTAGTATCTTACTGTTTTAATTTGCATTCCTCTGATTATCAAACTCAGATATTAACCATTATGCTTTTTCTTTCTGTGGATTGCCATGTAACATTTTCTACCTATTTGTCTCTTGTTTTTAATGCTCTGTTTTGGTGATTTCCTGGATAGCTTTGTTTCGCATAGATATTAATCACTTATTAATCTTAGATACTACCTCTGCCTCATTCTTCCCTATTCATGTGCTGCACTTGGGTGTTCCACAGTGGCCTTTGCTTCAGGGGACATGGGTAACAGTTTTTAAAAGTTCAAATAAATACATCCACCAATTTGAGCAACCCAATATGGGTTACAGTTTCTGAAGGGAATAGATTATGAATAAAATTTATGAATAAACTATCACCTTCATTCTGTGGCTGTCAAGTACTGTGTGCCCAGTGGCTTTGGATTGTGTCAAGTAAACCAAGTTGGAACTAGCTTTTCCAGAATTTCCTTCTCTTTGGATTAGGATTGTCCATAGGAAAAAAATTCATGAGGTTTGGCAGGTGGATGTGAAACAGCAGTTATTTCTACGTTCTAGACATCAGTGTAGGGTGAGTGCCAGAAACTGCCATGGGTTGGATGATTGTGGCTGATCTGTTGGCTCACTTTGTTGATTTGGAGCAATATTTGTGCCTCCAAGTCCTCCAGCTCCCACAGAATATTCTTCTTCATCTTCTCCAAAATGCTGGATCTCCTGATTAATTTCCTTCTTCAACTTATATGTCATCTGTGAATAATTGTGAAGTGAAGGATGCCAGCGTCACCGGCTGTATTATCAAGCATGAAGGCAACTTGAGACAGATGGGGGTTCCAGTTGCTTATAACCGTTACCCTTTTACATTTAGATTTTCTCCACATCTGCAATCTAGGCAATTTTGGACTCAACACCAGAGACGAAAGCAATAGCTTTACATAGACTTCCCCTCTGTTTACACAATTATATAAAAATCTAATCCCCATGGTGAATCTCCGACTACAATTCACTCACAGGTTTTCTGCGTCTGTGACCAAATTCTGGCTGATACAGTTTATGTCCAATAAGATGGATGTATACACTAATATGCAAATACATAAACGCAGAAATGTACTTATCACTGAATCAGATGACATAATTTCGAGCAGGCAAAATATAAAGCCTTGTTTATGGAAGCAGATCATTTAGTAGAAAATAGAATCAAATATGTTAGTTATATTCTTCAAGAGTAATCATGTTTTAACCCATTTTGGGTAACAGACCATTTTGGGAATCTGATAAGAAGCTGTGGCTCGTTTCTAAAAAAAAAAAAAAAAAAACCAAAAAAACAGTACAGTGTTTTGTATACTACTTCAGAATGTTCTCAGATCTCCTGAAGCCTGTCAGTAGACCAAAATCATTGAGGTGTTTGTGAATCCTTGAGTGAAAATTCCTCTCCCAGACCAAAGCACACCTTTTATTTCTTGCCAGTTTGATCTGTGCATGGTTAGCTCATTTTTTAGAACTCAGTTCTATTATGCATGAGATCACATATTCGACCCATGAATAGTCCAAATGCCCTAGCTCTTCCAACCAGCACAGGTCAAATATCTTTCACATGTATGCTATGAGTTACAAGCAGTATCTAGTGAGAACTTAAGAATGACTGAAAGTTTATTCCTCCTGGCTGTAATTAACAATTGAAATCCCTGCCAGTGCTGGTTGATGGTACCATCTTGTATTCAAGGTAACAAACTTAAGGTCTGGACCATGGTGTCTTGCTTTTGAAGCCAACAGTTGATGATAAAAGTTAAATTTTCCAATGTTCCTTGATAAATTTCTACTGTTGATGTTTCTATATGACTACCAGAGTCCAGAAGTTTAGGAACTTTCCGTGTGTCACTGCGGAACAGCAAGCAGACATGGCCAGTGGCAAGCATTTGGTATATTTTGCAAAATCTAGTTAAGACAGATTCAAATGTAAACTTCTGCTTTTCCAAGCCATGAACAAATAGATTCCAGACATGAACGTGGGGAGAGGGGGAAACACAATCAACTGGAAAGCTTCCTGATAGCGTTTCTTTAGAGTAAAACATTTTCATTTATTTTTGAAAATAATGAGCAATCCTGATGAGAAAGGTGAATAAAATGCATACTCCTCAATTAATTAAAAAAGAGGCCACATAAAATAAGGTTCTGCCAGCCTCATCATTCTAATTTCTAATTTCAAGTTATTTCTAAGGAAATGGGAAGAGGTAGAGAATGATGGTAAACTCGTGGAAAATACTGAGATCTTCTAAAGAAGATTTAATAAAAATTGATTACATAATCCTGGAGTTTACTTTTCCCAAGATTTTCAGAATGTCAGCGTTAGGTTACTTCCTAGCCAGCAGTGGGTTTTGGGAATCTGAGGGTAAAGAAATTGCTTCTTAAACTATTTGGGTTCATTTTCCCGTTTTCACTTTGTGGCCACGTCAGACACACTAAAAGGCTACTTAAGCCCCAGTATACTCTGGGTTCTCCATGTGTCTTATCACTTACTCTTTCCTCCTAAATGAGAAAATTCAAATCACCTTTTTCTAAAATGCTAGGGGATAAGGGGAAGGGGAATGGGAGGTGATTGATAATGGCTACAGAGTTCATTTTGGGGAGTGATGAAAAATTTTCAGAATTAGACAGTGGCAGTGGTTGAATAATCCGTGAGTTACTGAAAAGCACTCAGTTGTGTGCTTTAAATCGTGAATTTTATGTTATGTCAATTATATCTCAATAAAAACAAAAACACTACAGCCAAGAAAACATGCAAAAGTAAGATTCCCACCCAGTGAAACCCAGACAAAGGCCTGCCTCTTTGTCAGCGTCTGCTTCTCCTGCTGCTCCGGCACTGCCATGTCCCCATCCTCCAGACGTGGTCAGCGAAGCCGGTCATAGTGTGCCCGGTCACCGCGGTTTGCCTGAGAAAGTCCTGCATCCCAGGAGATCTCTCAGTCCTGGGCAAACCTGGACCATTAGTCATCCTGCTTGTCAACAGGCACTCTGTTTGTAAGTAGGGCTTGCATGTTTTCTGTGTTTCCAAAAGCATTTGCATTTTCTCTTTTGCAAATATACTGCCCCTTCCCACCACTTACCTTTTGGAAGAAGGAGGCAGGACCCTTGTGAGCACTTGGCCTCATGCCCCTTAGTTTAGTATTAACTGAAGCCATGATTCTTTTCATCACAGCTCTGGCCTGGAGTCCCTACAGTGTTTGTATATTTGCATGCATTTAACTAACCGATTAAAAAATAATGTTTCCTAAAAAGGCAATAAGAAACATATTAGTTTTTTTTTCTTAAAATGATCAAAATTCTCCTTTTTATAGTCACTGAAACTCAATTATCTTGTTTCTTGTACGCTTCTGCTTTAGAAATAAAGACTTACTGGCAGTGTCTCTTCATATCTTTAAGGTTGCAACAGATTCTGTCAGGGCCCACAGCAGATCTGGGTTATGAATGACCATTTACTTCTCGGTTGGGGTTTCTCAGTACCACACAGACTATAGTGTATGAGATAAGCTATGAAGGGCTTAGCCCCAGTAGCACCAGAACTCACTTGTGTTCCCTGTACTCTGCAGGAATGCGCAGAGGACACGGTTCTAGGCTGTCACCTCTGATTCTGTCCTATATCCAGAAATATGTGGAGGAGTCCCAATTTTCTGAGACCTTCAGCTCTTCTGTTACTATTAGTTGAGTCAATTATTAACCTTGGTAATTAGTCCTTTTCACATCTCAATCTTGTTCAGTCCATTTCAGAAGATGGAAAGGGAGGTCGATGCATTACAGTCACTGCAGCATGAAGAGCTACATTAAAATAATGCTCCTAAGGTCACATAGAACTAATGCAGCTGAATCAAAATTCAAGACCCATTAGCTTGATTCCAAATGTGGCTGGACAATGAACTCCCTGGCTGGGATTTTGAAAGCATATCTACTGCTTTGGTAATTAACCTTGCTTCTCTTGGTTTAAAATCCTTCTGATAGTATCTCTTGGCTTTGTGCCATATCTAAATAAACCCAAACCCTAGTCACTTGAACTCTTCTGTAGCTTATAAAGGAGTAGAAGTATGGAGCTTCTGAAAGATGAAAGGCTTCCTTTCAAGAGTGGCTCAAAACCAGCCCTAGGAAACTCCCCACTGCTTCCCTATCCATACTTGCCTGTTTAATTTTTTTCCAAAGCATTTATGACTTTCTGACTGGCCACTTATTTATCTTATTTGCTTATTGTCTCTCTCCTGACTCTGGTATGTAAATTCCATGACAACAGGGATTTTATCTGTTTTGGTTTCTTGTTCTATCTCCGGTGTCTAAGTGCCTGGCTCCCAGTGTGTATTTTTGAATGAATAAGTAGGTAAATGCCTTAAACAGACAGAAAAGTTAAATATGGTGGAGCTGCATTTCATGGGAAATGAAGGTAGAAAATCTTTTAAAGTACAGTACGTATGCAGAGAGACATACTGTCTCTTATTGAATCCAACAAGTATTTTTCCCTCAAGCACCAAAACAGCTGTATATTTCTTTCATTGGACTTGCTTTGCTAAAAGTGTAGTTACCATACTGTACTGAAAATGTTTATCTTTTAAAGCTGGAATCACAATAATCACAGAACTCTAGTTGAACACAAATAGATGCAATGCGCCGCTAGTATTATAAGGAGAAATGCTCCCTCCTAACCCAGCCAGACATCAATACCAAGAGGTGAAATTCCTCTGCCTCTAGAGAGTGAAACAGACTGAAGATCCTTGCTAGCCAGGCATGAATCTAGGCTATCTTAAAGTCTAACTTTCCATCTAGAGCACCACTTCCTGTTCCACCCGAACATCTGCAGCTCTAAGTCTGGGAGTTGATGGCAGCGCCATCTTGGATCTTTCAGAGTTGGAAGGGTGGCACTGGCATCACATTTATTGTGTGGTCACTGGGGAAAGGCACTGCTCTAATAATTCCCAGTTCAGCTAAAGTTCAGGATACATGTGAGAATTAAAAAAAAAAAATGGTCCTCAGATTTATGTGAATGTTTGGATTTCTCTTGTGTCTTTGTTCTTCTATTCCCAGGTCAGTTTTCTCTGCTGTCCCGGTATCTTTGCTCTGGCAGTGACCAGATGGTCCCATTTCACTGTCAATTTAGATTTTGTGTATCACACCTGTTTGGCTTGGTATCCAAGAGATATATTCCAAGAATTACTTAATCCTAATGCTCTGTGTTTTTATCACTTCATGATGTACTCAGGCAGATGATGGCTTTTGGCAAATAGAAGGCCTTTTTTATTTGCAGATCATCCACTCATTTGCCATATGAATAGAGGACGACATTTAAAAAAGTCTATTTTAACACTGGCTCATGTATTCCAGGGAGAAATAAATAAGACAAAGGAACAAATTCCCAAACTTTTAGGTGCCCTTTGAAGCATTGTCTTTAGTCCTAAATATCTCCAATGGGTTTAAGTAAGGTCCACAGATGCCATGGACATGTCTGAAGCATAAACAGGTAAAGTAGGGAGAAGGAAATTTGACCAACCATCCTGGTTTGCCTGAGACTGAAGGTTTTCACAGGAAGTGGGGCTTGAAGGCTAAAACTGGGGAAGGCGTAGGCAAATCAGGATGGTTGGTCACCCTAGAGGAAGAAGTGAGAAGAAGGGAGAGAAGGTGGTGGACATTATTAGAATCCCACCCACAAGGAATTACTTATTCATGTACTGAATCAAGCATGATTCACTGAGCATCTGCTATGAGCCCAAGCCTTGTGCCAGTGGTGCACAGTGGTGACTAAGCCTCATGGTGTGTAAAGTCCAGTTTTCCAGTGCAATTTGAGAGCCTAGAACTGAGTAGGAGCTTAGATACCTTATAGTCAAAACCACCCTACCCTGATTTACAGCAGAGATTTTGAATGGCAGATTGCCTCCATAGTAAGGCCACTCAGTCAGACCTCAGTTCTCCTGAAGGATGCTCTGTTCACTGAACCAAAGTGTCTCCTCTCTGTCTCCCATCAGCAGCATCATCTCAGACCATGCCAAAATCCCTCATCATATTCCATCTGAGCCTACTCAGCATATACATTTACCTTCTACTGTCTCCACATCACCTTCTAGGTGTCAGATTGAATTACAACCCATTACTGAAATGAGAACACTAATTTACAGAGGAATGCTGACTTAACATAGTTACAAACAAAAGAGGAAGAATACTCACATAGAAAAATGTACATTGAAATTTTGTGTGTATACATCAGGTTCATCCTGCAAATTCTTGTCTCTCAAGATGCTTGCCACTTTCTACGTGTATCATAATCATTGGCAGTTGTACCCTGTATCCTTGAGAGAGGGTCCATATCCTATCTGTATCTTCACCTCTAATCTCAGCACTTTTCCTTGGTGCCTTGAACATAGTAGCTTCTCTATAAATGGTTGCCAAGAAATAAATATGTGAATGGAAACACATCTCAAAGTCAAAGTGCCAATTTGGGCAACTGCATTCCTTAGCTCAAGGACAAATGGTTTGACCTTGATTTGAAGCAGTCTCATATAAAAGGCATTTAGCTTACTAAATGCCTACATGTTTGGGGCTTTTAAAAAGGATTTATCTTTTCCATTTAGGATTGCTTTTACTGATGTGGACCAATATTTAATGTCACAGAAAACAGGAAAAGAGCTGGAATAACCTTATTTAGAAACTGACTGTCAAGCAAACTTATTTTCCCAGCTTCTTGTACGGTGCCTGTAGGTCTTTAAGAAATTCTTATTAGATGAATATGGTTAGCAAGGTAAATATTGTTCATATATGGGATCCAGAGAAGAAGGAAGACACTTTCAGAGCTCAAAGGCTAGGGGTGTTTGTTTTAATTCAGTCAAAAGGGAAAGTGATTTTTAAGTGGTGGACCCATAGGATTTGTGGAGATGGTAAATTCCTTTTGAACTTAGAATAAGGGTAGAAATAAATTTCCAATCCCTAGGAAAGGAAAGATCAACCCCATCACACATTTAAAGCCCAGATAACTTTTTCTGGGTTGTTTCCATTCATTAATTATTGTTCCACCTTGGTGTAGCATGAGTTCATCAATTCTTAACAAAATTCAAGTTTGTTTAAAGCATCTTTCAAGTCAACCAACAAGCTCTTCTCAATGTTGATCTGAGTAGAGAACTTGTTTCTAAAGAAACCTGACTTTTAGTGTGTTCGTTACCCTTGGGTCTCAAGTTCACCTTGTAACAAGAAGTCCTTGACTTCATGACTTCCCTGCCCAACAGGGACCAGAGCTCTTTCCCTCGACTGAACTTGAGCCTGCCCTCCGGGAGTTCTTCATCTTCTCCACCCCCAGGCTTCCTCTAGCTGCTCAGAAGATTGAACTCTCTGTTAGGTATCCTTCTGCCTTCAGAGACCTTTTCCCATTTAATTCATCCTGGATCCAACTGTAGTGTCTCTCTTATTTTTGAAATGAAATGCCACGTGAAAGGTGAGATAGCTTTTGGTACATAGTTGGTACTATTATTAGCTAGTAATAAACTATTAGCATCACAATGTTTGTCCTGTTTAGGAGCTAGCAGGCAAAGCTACTCTTCACTGTGCCACATGTTTTTGAGTTAGGAGTGTTGCTACCACACTTAAAGTTAATGACTTTTACCAAAACCCTCTGATCAAAGTTACATATGTAAACAAACTGCCAATGAAATGCTTTTCTTTCACTAATCCTTGATGTTGTAGAAATCAATTCTTAAATCGAAGACGTGCTTTTTAAAAATGTATTGCTAAAAATTTATTAATTTTACTTTGCATAATAAATACTTACTCTTAGGTGGAAGTAAAATTTCAGATTCATTGGCCAGCCAGAACACATGAAATAGTCAGTGTAATTCAGAACGCTTGATTGTAGTGTTTTATTTATATCACAACAGACAGAAACTGAATGAAATATTTCAGTTATAAATGTATTTCAGCCACCCACATTATTCTAAAGCAATTCCCTAGAAATAATGTTCATCCATATGCTTTCCAAACGCTTTGACATTTAAAAGTTTGAAGGGTTACCCAGAAATAATTGGATAGTTTTACCATTTCCTTTTTCAAACCTCAAACATTGCAATTGTATCTCAGTGCTATAAAAGCCAATATCAGTGGTTCAATTTAAATTTATAAAAACTATAGTGATTATATAGCATTCCATCATAAGGACAGCAAAAAAATGGCTAAGAGGAGACAAGGCTCCTTAAGTGTAATATTTTTAAAATTCAAAGTGCAGTATGAGGTCTCATCCCAAGTAACTAGCCCAGCACAAGTGCATTTTTGATGGCCCAGACCATCACCAAAAGGTCTGTGTAATGTGGAGAAGTAAGCACATTTTATAGCACACTTAGATGCATTGATTTCATTTCCTTATAAAGCATGTTCTGAGTTGTGTATCTATGACTTTGCATATGGAACAAGATGAAGCACACTGCATGGCATGATGGACACTTCTTTATAATTAGACACCCTAACTTTGAACCTCAGTTGTAGATTTGTTTCCTTGAGCAAGTCATTTAGCCTGTCTGAACCCTATTTCCTAGGATACAGTTATCTCAGTTAATTATGGTGAAGAATAAAGTAGATCATATATATATATGAATAATTATTCTACCTTTATGAAAGTATATGAAAACGTGAAGTGACAATCATATCATCTGTATTTCTAGTTCTTTAATTGCTCTACTCACTTAATCCTATTAAGATTTTGATAGTATATGACAAATTGCTTTTATTTGCCAACAAAAATCTTATTAAAACCCTTATTTCAGCGCCATCCTGATTTCATTATGACCATGGCTTTAAATCATTTCCCCCGCTTCTCTGTTTTGTATCTTTTGTATATTTTAAGATAATTTCCATCTCAATATCATATGAAGCACATCACTGAAATCTAATTAGCAGATCACCTGCTTCAGCAGCATGCGCCTTTATCTCATTACTCCTCCCCTGTGAACCATATGTCTGCTTCCAACATCAATCTTTCCCTGTGATTATTGCAGCAGAGAATTTATTTGGTTTTGCAACAACTGTCTCACCTTTTTGCAAGGCATTTCTGTTCTTGAATTTCCCAAGGAAGGCATCCTGCAATTGTCTTTCTCAACCCCATGCTGTGACTATGGTACAGAGGGTGCAAATAGTTTTTTTCTGTCCTATGTGCTTAAAAAGGGGAAACTTCACTCCCTGACTCCATCAGATCTCATTATAAAAGCCTTCGTAGCTCATTGTATCTTCCCTTTAAAGTCTTTACTTAATTGTAATCTTATCCAAAATTTTATTATGAAAAATTTTAAACATACAGAAAAGTTGAAAGGATTACACAGTGAATACACATATGCTCAAAGACAAGAGTCTACCATCAACATTTAGTGATACTTGCTTTTTCACATAACAGTTCATCTATCCATCCCTCTATTTATTCATCAATCCATGTTTTTAAGCAATTCAAAATTGTTGCAGACAGCAGTACACTAACCTAAACAATTTCAGCATGTACATCATTAACTAGAATTTGACACTTGCATGTGTCCGAGTGTGTATGTGTATGGTATATAAAAACAAATCAATATTTGTATATTTCAGGTATAGTATACACATACACAAAATATGAAAAACAGCTACACTATTTAGTAAATCTTTAAAACTGTATATACCTATGAAACCCAAACTGCTATCATGATATATTACAATTATCTGCAAAAGTACCCCCAAACCCCCTCCTAGGATATCCCTGTCCCCGACACTCCAAATGCAAACATGGCTCTCATTTCCTTCCAGGATAGATTAATTTTACCTATTTTAGAACTGTATATAAATTGACTCATAAAGTATAAACTCTTTCATGTAAGCCTTTTTCACTTAGCAAACTGATTTTGAGATTTATTCATGGTATGTTTATGAGTAGCTTGTTCCGTTTAACTGCTAAGTAATGATCATTGTGTGAATGAATAGCAGTTTCTTTAGCCATTTTCTGATGACAGACTCTTGGGCTGTTTTTATCTGGGAATATTATGAATACAACAGCTATGAACATTCTTTTACAGCGCTTTTTTTTGTGGACATGTGCTTTCTGGGTTTTGAGAAGTTTTAATTTTGATGAAGTCCAATTAATCATATTTTCCCCTTTTGGGTGTTGCTTTCTGTGCTATGCCACAGAAACATTTGCCTTCCTCCAACCAGTGAATCTATTCCTTTATAACTATTCTTCTACAAGTTGTTTAGTTTAGGTCTCCATTCCACCTCAAATTAATATTTTGGTATCTTGTGAGGCAGAGGTTGGGGGTACTTTTAAATTTTTTTTCCACATGGATACTCAGTTGTTCAACATCGCTCGTTAAAAAGTCTCTTTCTTCCCCACTGGATTGCGTTAGCACTGTTGTCAAAGTAAGTGACCACATGAATCAATTTCTGATCTTGATTACTATACTTTTATAGTAAGTCTTGTTACTAGTTAGTGTAAGTCCTCCAACTTGGTTCTGTTTTTAAAGATGGATTTTGTTATTCTGTCATTTGTATTTCTGTATAAATTTTGGAATCCAATTATCAATTCCTACAAAAAAGCCTGATAGTACTTGGATTTATACATGGCCTTTTTGTATTGCTGTCTGGCTTCCTCACATCATAGTGAGGTTCTAAGGGTGAAACTCCAAAGAGAATAAGGCAGGGGAGAGGAAGAGAGCGAGCCCACACCAGGTGGGAGATGTATTACTTATTATGACTCAGTCTTGGAAGTCACACAGTATCACTTCCTCTGCATTTTATTTTTCAAGTCAGTCACAAAATTGCCTAGTTTCAAGGAAAGGGGAAAAGACTTTGTGGGAGTAACAAGATTCTGTAAGAGGCTATAGTACTAGAAGTTTTGCAGTGACTATTTTTGGAAACACAGTTTACCACAGTTCTAGTAGTGTTTTGGTAGATTCCTTGGTATTGTCTAGATAAACATTCATATCATCTGCAAGTAGAAATAGTTTTTCATTTAAAAAATCTGTTTTTAATTTCTTTTTCCTATCTCATTTCAATGATGTGACCTCCAGGATAAGTATGAACAGAGCAAGGTTGAACATCTTTTCCTTGTTCCCAGTGCAGGAGTGTGTTTCGGCATTTATTTCACATCAAATGTGATATAGCTGTAGTTTTTCATAGGTGCCCTTTATCAAATTGATTTTCCCAATTTACATAGAGTATTACTTATGAACAGGTGTTAAGTTTCATCAGCTGCATTTTCTGAACCTATTGAGGCGATTACATGCTTTCCCCCTTTAATCTATTAATATGATGAATTGTAATGATTTTTGAATGTTAAATAAAACTTGAATTTCTGGGAAAAAAAGACCACTGATTTATGATGTATTATCCTTCTTATAAATTACTGGAGTCAAGTTTATAATATTTTAAAATGGTTTTTATGTCTATGTTCATGAAATATATTGGTCTATAGTTTTATTTTTGTAATTATTTTATTAGCTTTGGTATAAGGGTCATGTTGCAAAGTGTTCCTTTTCTTCTATTTTCTGTAAGTAATTTTGAGCAAGTTTAATGTTATGTATTTCTTAAAGATGTGATAGAATTCACCAGCAAAATCTTATGGGAGTAGATCGTTGTTTGTGGGACAATTCTTCCACAAATACAGTTTCTTTAACTGATCTAAGGTTATTCAGATTTTGTATTTCATTGTGTGGTAGCTGATTAGGTGTATTTTTAAAGAATTTGTCCATTTCATCTAAATCGTTGAATATATTGCCATAAAGTTGTTCATTATATTTCATTATAAATTTTTAATACATTTCACTCTTTATAGTGGTAATTTATGTTTTGTCTTTTTTCTTGATTTTTGTTTAGTATGCAGCCAGGAATTTATCAAGTTTCTTCTCTTTTTAAAGAAATCAAATTTAATTTGACACACTTTTGAAGTGACATATATTTGTTAGATTGTTTGATAAATATCTTTCTCTGTGTCTGTTCTTGGATCATAATTGTATCCCCGGGGTCTAGCATAGTGTCAGGCTTATAATAAATGCCTTCTAAATATTTTTTGTAAAGTGAATGAATGAATGATCTCTCTATGTAGTTACATTGTCAGCTTCAGGGATAATAATATTAAATGAAATATTTAAGCTTTTGACTTAAGAATAGTGATACCAATACAGAGCTCTTGATTAAGAGATATATAATGCTGTTTCTTTGGTCACAGGTATAAATGAAATTTCCCCTACACTTATATCAATGTTTGCTACAAAATATTATTAGATTATAAAAATACAAGTGAATGTTACTAGGTTTTTTCTTCTTTTAATTCCAGCAACTGTCTCTGGGTAAATGGTCCTCAGAAAGGGAATATGCCCAATCTGAATATTCTTTTAATGAAACCATAGCAGAATTACAGCCCATCTTGACATTATACTCTCTTAAAATTATCTTTGAACAGTTTAGCCAGTAATTATTGACCTCAGAGGCTGACAGATTATTTCAGATATCTGAGGTATCAATATTTACATAAAACTTATATGTATTAAAGTAGAACATATCAGTTGTATCAGAATGCTGGATTAGGACTGAAGGAAATACATGAAAACTGAGTAGCTGTTATGAATTCAGATCAGCAGGTCTAAAATTTTCATGGGACTCCAGAATTCACTTTGCTGGAAAGTTGCATTAGGAAAGGGAAAATGACTTTGGATCTGGATGACTTCTGCATTGCCCATCAGACCGCTTGACAACAGATTCTGTGAAAAACTGAGAGCGTATTTTATTTGCATTTGTGTCATTTTATCCAGGGGATTATTTTTAATTATGAGAAGTGAAATTTAATATCCCTTAATAACAGCAAGGAAAAATAATAACATATTGTTTGAATTTGGATACTTGAGAAGGCTCAGAAATAGTTTAGTTAAAAGCATGAAGACATTTTCTAAGATTTTATTAGTCCCCCATTATCTGTACACTGACGTCTGAGCTTCTTGATCTAGTTTCATGGGGTCTATAATCTGGCCCTCTTCACTTCCAATTTCTGGCTCACTTTGCCAGGTAGTATCTGTTCACACTGGATAGGCTGCTTCTTCATGCTGTTCCCTCCACAGGATTCCACGTAACCTCCACGTTCCCCTCAGTCTGAATATGCTCTCCTTCCTCTCAGTTCATTCAAACATGCCCTCAAAACCTGATTCAAGTCCTAAATTTTCCATATTTTTCTTCCAATTTTTTCAACTTACAGTGGTTACCCCCTTTCAATTCCGTGGCAACACTAATTTTGAATTTTAATTACTGTAAAACTATTTTCTGTTTTATATATTCAAACCTCTTGATGGACTATAAGCCCCTGAGGGCAAGTACCATGTATATTTCTAAAGTATGTAACTTTTCTGCCTCAAACATTGATTATGTTAAAATAAGAAAAGCATTTAAGCAACCAAACTTTGGTCAAACTTATGTTCAAATACCAACTCCCCGTATTCAATAATGTCATCATGGGTAAGTTACTTAACATCTCTAAATGTCACTTTATTTTCTGTAAACAAGAGATGATACAAGTATAAATTGGAAATAGTAAGTTTACAATAAGAACTAAAGATAATGCATATAAGATGCATGGTTGACAGTTGCTAGTTGTTCTTGTAATACTACATGTATTTAATGAGTTATCTTTATGAGTATCATTTTTTTAACTGACCCATGTTGAGGTGTACAGGACTATTTGGTTCTACTGTAAATGACCCCCCCCCAAGTGTTATCTTAATTTTAGTTATTTATCTATTCTTTACATCTTTTGTTTTCTACCTCGACTTCAAGCTGTTGGTGTATCCTTTCTTTGATGTCAGTGTACCTGTATCAAGGAGCATATCATTCTTTTTTGCTATTAATCTGGTATGCAATGGTGCTAGAATGTGTCTTCAAACCTACACTCATTTTATAATGCCTGCTGTAAGAAATGTTACGAATCTTGAATTTGTGCCTGACACACATTAGAGATTTAATAAATATTTTTAAGTTGGTGATTTAATCAGTATGTTAACAAATGAACACATGAATATATGAATGGAATTAAGGGATGAATGAATGCTACTGCTGTCCCTGTTTACTTTCAGATATAACTTGTTTCCTAACTTCCTCTGGACCCATGCCTTCTAGTTGCTCAATGACACCAGCCTTGTATGTTGTTTAATTCACTCGAATTGCATGCTTGGTTTGAGTTCTCTTTAAAAGCTCCCCCTATTCTTCCTACAATTTTGGCTTCCCTAATATCTATTCACATTTGGAATCACATTGACAATGGTGCATGATTCTCTTTGTTTCTTGTTACTTCAGAGCTCTGTCCCCACAGAATTTCTCCTTAAGTTCAGATCTTAGTCATTAGTCTGATTTTTGTGCTTGACCTTGTCCAAACAATGAAAACAAGATCCTCTTCTGACACTTTCTGAATTCCCTGCTTTAGTCTGACTTCTGTTTTCATTAAGATATTCCTTCTAGCTATCCCTAGACCCAGCTGCAGATTTTGGTGTTCAACATACTTCCTACTGCCGGCTCATTCTCTGGGTTGTTACTTTCTTTTGCACGTTATTGAGCATGCTCTACTTACTATCCCTGCAGTTCCTGTTTTTGTCGTATGTGATAAAAGAATGGACAACCTAGCCAGATGGAAAATGGCACAATATATGTTAGTCTTCAAATTCCCTTTCTTAGTCCACGGGGTAGGATTTGCCTCAGCATTCTTTAATTATTTTTAAATAATGTTTGTTGCTACCCACTAATGGGTTATGGCTTCTATGTTTTCTTAAACATGTTATATTATTGAATTGCATAAAAACGTGGCATTCCTGAAATTTCTTCCAGGAGAAGTTGCTGACTTAATTATTAAGTTTCAGTCATAGTGATCTTCACTTAAGGAAGTATAAACAAAAAGCAAAAAGTGTAAAAAATGTTATACATCATAGATTTTCTATGGATTTTTTCCCCCACTGATACAGTGTTTGATACCCTTTCCCTCTCAGTGCCTTTTCAGGTATTCATTCATGTTTAAAAATTAAAACTCTTAGCCAATTTGAAATGTTGTAGCCATCGAAAGTCAAAGGTATGAGAGATGTTTCAAAAGAGGGCGGGATTGGGTGTTTCTGTCATAGGTAGTGACAAAATTCATCACTGGGTCCTTCCCATGATTTTAACAGTGGACAGATTATTTTCCCCAGTGGTGTTCTTCAAACTGGTACAAGGTAACACTTCAAAAACAGATGTCCCATTGATGTCAATAATCTTGGAAAATTCATTTTAAACCCAGTTACTGTTTTAACTAAAAGACTTTTCCAAATCTTTATATGCTAACATGCATTCTGAATCTCTGGTTCGGTCTGTCATGGGATACCATCTTCCAAACACAACTGTAGAAATCGTATTGAAAGAAAATACTCTTTCTACCTCTGTGTGCCCTTTATGTTTCAAATTTATCACCTGTAAAGTTCAGAAAACAGAATAAATAATCATGAACATCTTTATAGTTTTATTCATCTAAGATGTGAAGGGTTTGAGAAGTTTCCAAATGGGACTTGGAAATCCAGTGTTGCTGCTGAAGTGGGGTCGAGCGCTTTCCTCTAATGATGTCTCACTTACCATGGTCGATACCTTCTTACTCAGCAGTCATAGCTCTGTGCTGTTTGTTACGAAGACTTTGCGTAAGGCTTAATCTTCATTTCAAACTTAATGGAATCTCCTACTTAGAGTGGTTTGGGTTTGGAGTCACAGGCACCTCATTTGCAGGCACCCAGCCCTAGCGGCAGACTTCAACGGGCTAAAAATATGCCCATCCAAGATCTGCAGTTTTTTCCATTTTCTTAGCCAGACCTTGAGACTGCAGTTTCTAAAATTCAGACTGGAAATTTCAAGTGAAAGACGAGTTAGCCTTGATGAGTCCTATATATTCTAAGTTGAAGCAAAAGAATAAAATAGTAATTGGGGGAGGAAGAGTAAGTTCTAGGGGAACGATTTAACTGTTTGGGGCAAATCCTAGAGATTGTTCTTAGATTTTTAATGACTAAAAATCATAGCTATTCTGAATAACATTAAGCAAAGTAAATTCTCTTGAATCCAACAGGAAGGTGGAAAATAGTAAAACGTTAGTTATGTATTTAGTATTAGGTTTGAAAAATGCCTTTTCTATCCCATTTCATAAACATGATAGGAGAATAATTTCATAGTGGCATTTCAAGTGTAAACCATATTTTAATAGAGATGTAGAAAATCAAACAACCAAATTCTAGAGCAGATGTTGCACTGGAACAACTACTTGAGATCATTTAATTTAAGAAACTATGTTTCATTTTTCCAGAGTGTATTTCCAGAATATCTACCTTGTTTGGCTTTGAATCTTAACATTTAGTTATGCCCAAGAGGTTTACTTTTGAATAGATTTTTTGACTCAGGAAATTTATATTGAAGGTTTTTTAAAATGTTAACTTTCGTGACTTAGTGAGAACCCTCTTTCCTTCTACTACTTCTTTTGCCTGCCTATGCTGTTTCCTTATGTCCAAACCTTTTTTTTAGCGAAACTTTTTTGTTTAGAATACCTTTCGATTTAAGAAAACTTGCCAAAATAGTAGGGAGTTTCCATATACCCCACTCCCAATTTCCCTTATTATTAATACCTTAGTATGGCATACTTTTCGCAAGTAATGAATTGATCTTGAAACGTTTTTAACTAAATTCCATACTTTAGTAGTCGGATTTACTTTCTTTTAACTTAATGTCCCCCTTCTTTAATATTTCTGGATTTTATCTAAGATATCACAGAGAATTCAGCATTCATGGCCCCTTAGGCTTTTTTTTTTTAATTGTGAAAATTTCTCAGACTTTTCTCATTTTTGATGACCCTGACACTGTTGAGGAATACTGCTCAAGTGTTTTGCAGAATCTTCCTCAACTGGGATTTGCCTGATATTTTTTTCTTGTGGTTAGACTGAGGTTATGGGATTTTGGAGGAAGACAACAGAGGTAAAGTGCCATATTCATTACATCCTATCCAGGTTTCATAATGTCCATGTGACATGATACTCATGTTAACACTGATCACTTGGCCAAGGTAGTTGCAGTCAGCTTTCTCTGCTAAAGAGTTACACCTCTCTTCTCCTTTACAAAACTGCATTCTTTGGAAGGAAGTCACTTCTGTGTAGCTGACACTTAAGAAGTATGGATATAGTGGCTTTTAAAAAGCAATATAAAGGTAAGATAGGATGTAATGGTGGCATATAGATTTGCATAGCCCTTTACAACTTATGAAGTAAATTTATTTATATTATGACCCAGTTGCCAACCCTATGTGGTAGGCATGGGAGAAATCATAGAAGTAATAATAATTAACAAAGCATCAAGTGAGTGACAGGAAAGGGATATTGTTCCTTTTTAGGAAGAAGATCCACTGAATGGTAGCTGACCAGCTTCAGGCTTCCTAGAGTATTCCATTGGTTTTTTTTTTTGCTCTTATCCTGTATCTTTTCCAGCCATCACTTAGAAATCACCCTTTGAATGTCCTGCCATCATTCCAAAATCAGTGTTAAAAATGAAAACCCACTGTATTGTCCATTCTCTCCCTCCTACCACCTCAGCTACGTTTCGCTCTCCCTCCCTCCCTCCTTCCTTCCCTCTCTCTCCCCCTTTCTCACATGTGCGAGTGTGTGTGCGCACACACATACGCACCTCTGTTAAAACAACTTTCATCTAGACCTTCCTGATTCTGCCAAAAGAACTCCCCTTCCTTTGTTATCTGAGCTGGATTCTATAAGTCACTTTGGAGTAATTCTTTTATTTAACCTCCCATGTCCAGTAGGTCAAGTGTTACCTCCTTCAAAACACCATCCATGTCTATCCCTTTCTCTGTGCTCTTGAAGCCTGAGCCCTCGTTAGACTCACATCCCCTCATGCCTGGGCAGCTACACGGCTGTTTCAGTTGTTCTCTGTTGACATACATCTTTCTTGCAATTGTTATAAATGCCAATTTTATTGCTCCACTTCCTTGTTCAAAAAACTTAGTAACTCTCTGAATCATAGCACAACATTTCTACACGTTTTCTGAATTCAGCCTAGCAGACACAGCCTAACCTGCCATGATGGTATGATAAGCATGCAGAACTCTGCTCAGGCTGAAATGATGGCCGTACAAGTCAGCTTATGGTTCTCCCCTCCTTGAATGCTCTCCTAACGTCCCCACTCATCTCTTCAGACCCTAGTCATCCTGCAAGGGTCAGCTTAAATTCTATCTTTCATTGATGTACCTCTTAATAAAACCTTGGGTTCAGAGCAACTTGAGGTCGGTAGATACTGGATTTTTTAAGCTAGCTATCTGATTGGATGTTGTCTTACTGTGAGGCAAAGTTCTGGTTTCTCATTCTTTTGTATTCCCTGCAACACACAGACTAATGATAGACATGCAATAATAGACTGCACAATAAATGCTGCATGTTGATTGATTAGAAAGTTTCTATTTCTTTTTAGGGAAGTGGCCATTGAAACTTGGCTGCTTTCCCCTTTGTATTTGTCTGCCAGCATTAAACATTAATTAGGCGCTATGATTCCAATGTTTCAAGTATAACACTTTCTGAAAAAATAAATCTTCCTAAAGTGTTTTCTCAAATTTTACCTACATCCTGCTAGCTATTCTCCAAATTTGAAACATTTCCTCCCCCTTTGGAAGCTTTCAATACAAAGTGGATTTTTTAATTTTCTTTGAAAATTAGACTTACATAGCAATTATGGTTTTGTTGACAATATAAAAACTCTAACAAGAAGGAGGAGTTGAATAGAAAGCCAGTTTTTCTCTACCAAAAATGGGAAAAAATGGTATTGGGGAAGTTATATTTGTTTGCCTCCTGTAGAAAATTTAGCAAATTATTTTTAAGGTCATATTAGAAACAGTTCCAAGTGAATGCAGTAAAGGCCTCCCGAGTGAGTTGGAGTGGTTTCCAAACCACTCCCATCAAAAGATCTGTCTCGGAAGCTTCAGAACAAACATTCAACATGCCTTTGTCCTGTGCTTTCCAATAAGAATGAAACAGAACAAATTATAGAGACAGTTGCTCTGGAGAGTTGTTTGCTAAACATTAAAACAACTCAGGATACTGAACTGAAGAAAATTATTATTTTTATCATCAAAATTTGTTTCAGTATTGGCTTTATATGGAAGCATAATTGCTTTAAAAAGTGCTTTGGGGGGGTGATGGTGAGTAGGCACAGGAGACCTGGAACAGTAAAATTCATTCATTCAGCAAAGGGAGAGGCACCTCGCCCATCAACTCTGTAGGGATGGTCCATTCATTCATTAACTGTGAATGTAACTGTTTCAGCACAGCTGAATACCAAAGCATCCACTTAAATTACCAACAATTGATAAAAGTTATTAAAGCCACAGGAAGAGGGGGCTTTGTATATCTTTTAATCACTATATAAAATGAGTTTCCTTGAAGGCAACTCATAAAGGACCATTACACTGAAATCAGTATTGTTTACAGAAAAGTGTATTTTGCTAAAAAGTTGTAATAAGCCTCCCTTTCTCTTACCAATTATTATTTTGCAAAGACCAATAAAGTCATGCTTATTACAGGCAGACATGCTGCCTGCCTTTACAAAAATGCAGTTCTAAAAGAGGTTAAACTAGTAAATGTATAGATGTAACCACATACACATGAACTAAGAAACTGGATTTCTCTGGTCTTTTTCTCGCCCTATCCTTTTCTCCTTCAATCCATTATCTTTATTTCTTTAAAGACTTTTTTGCCCTTTCTGTTTGGGAGCTGGCCAAATTAAATGAAAGGTGCAGCCTTGGTTGGTGAGAGTCCTTATGCACAGTTATTTACCTGAGGCCTGTCAGGAGGTGTATGAAACTTGCCCAAGCAAGTGATTTACAAGATTCCCGTGATTTACCGTCTTTGGGGAGCTTCCTTAGGTTGTCAGCATTTAGTGATCAGAAGGCCAGATTAGGCAATCTTATGAACTAAAACTCTTCAAGATTTGCTCTTTCAATTCAGCAGCTTCGTTTTTCTTGTTGAAAATACATACTTCACAAGAACGTAAAAGATTTTAAACTTTTAACTTATTTAAAATCCTTATTTCTCCGAAGTACATAAAGATCATGAAATGGCATAGCGCATTTTTATAAGTAGCCTTTCAAAGATCATGCTGTGAAACATGAGTCATAAAGATTGTAGATAAAGAAAATACACTAAATTTGCAAGTTAAGAAAAATATGACGATAATAAAATACAAACTAAACAGAGTAATCACAGGAAACCTCAATCCTAAATAATATTAATAGGTAACTTGTATTACACATTAAAAATACTTCCACATGTGTTATAACCATTGTGTAAAAAAACAGTTATTAGGGATCTTATACGATCAATCAGTAAAAGATTGCTAGCTTGATAATATTTCAGAGCATACACAGCTTTCAAACAAAAAATGTTGATAATAATATAAAATCCAAAGCAGAATCCTAGAGACATTATATCCGAATTCTAATCTGACGGAATTGTCTGGTGTTTTGTTACTGGATGAGGCAGATACTGAACCCAAGTTCAGCTGCTCGCCACTTGAATGGCCAATAGTCAAGACACAAGTGTTGGTGGAAAAGGAAAAATCGCTTTATTCAGGAGGCCAGCAACCTGGGAAGATGGTGGACTAATGGCCTAAGACCATCTCCAAGTTGCCGGTTAAGAGGTTTTAAAGGCAGTGATGAGGGTGAGTGCTGTGGAGTATGTGATCAGCTCACGCACAATTCTTGGATTGACTGGCTTCAAGGTGAAATTTCAAGCATCACTGGTCTTCTGGTTGCAACTAGTCTGGGGTCTACCTACTTGCAGTCAGCAGCTTTCATCTGGTGGCGGTCTGCTTCCTGTAAAAACAACTTAGGAATGTGTGTCAGACCTTTATCTGTATCTTTCAGGGGACTGGGAGTTTGGTGATCTGCTATGTGGCTAGTTAATAGTCTAAATTGTTACCAATTTCCCAGCCCAATGGCTATTCTTTGTTTCTACAGCTTCATATTCCCTAATCATTAACTCTTCAGCCAGCCTTTTGAGACTTGGAAGGCCTGGCAGACTAAAGCTTTTCTACAAACAAGAGGCAGGCAGAAGACATGGTGGGGTCTATCTGAGGAAGACCCCGTAGCATCCTGCTTGCTTATAGTCCCTCTTTTTCTTTGATATGAGGGGGAACAAGTATGAACAAGAAAGGAAATGAGGTTTTAGATGGAGAAGTTAATCATAAACTTGGCAGGGGGACTCAGTTATAAGGGTCTTGGTTTCAGTTTTATGACTAATAATATTAAAAATAATCTGTATAAACTCTACTTAATTTTTATTCTTTTTCCAGTTATACCATGGGTATTTGGAAAAGAAAAATACTCTTTTAGAATTATCTTATCATGTAAAGATGAATTTCGAAGCAGTATAATCTAGCTCAAAATTTCATAAGGAAAAAAAAAACCCTCCAAAATAACATGTAATGAAAAACTTTATGGTTAGGCATCTTTGATTTGAGAATAATAAATAATTTAAAGAGTGAATAAAAATAGTTACTGGAGGAAAATGAAGTATTGAAAAAAACAATTTTGTTCTCATCAAACTTCAAGACAATTGATTTTACAAGAATACTTTTGAAGATAATTCCTTATAGTTTTACATGTATAGTGACTAAAATTTAAATAAGACATGTTGAAATAATTTTTATACCTACCAATTTTAATAAACTATTTTTGAGATTTGCTCACAGTGTCAATTCTACATACAGCGTTCCATCTAGAATCTTATTACTGAAAAACATCTTTCTGAATTATATTCTGCCGTACACCTGAAGATTAGTGGTATTACAAGTGCTTCTTGTACATTGTGCAGTTGAGCAGATCAGAACAATAAGAAATCATCTTTAAATCTGACAGCTCTGTGGGTAATGATAAATTAAATCTTGCTTCTACTTGACTGGCTTGTTGAGAGTTCTTGGTCTCAAACAGCTAGTGATATAGTGAATTTACCTGAAAAAATATTTATAGAAGGCAAAATAAAAGTAGCCTGCCATTTCATTGACAATTGAACACACATGGTGAAGATTTTGAATGATTACAAGCACAGGATGTTTTATTCTCATCCTAAAGTTGTATGTTCAGAAGTAATGATAACACCATGCAATGGAATGGAACTACAAGCTATAAGCAGAAAGATCGTGGGCCCCTTTTATCATTCTTCTTCAGTCAGGGACAGACTATATGACATACGAGTGATTTTGGAACCATTTTGTCATTTGTTTATATATGATGTTTAATTATTACTACTACAAGTTAAAAGTCTACTTGAACCAAAGAGAGCCTTAATAATGTACTTTATAGATAGCAAAACACAGTAGTGCTTATAAGAAATAGTCCCTTAAAGGGAAAATTGTGTGATTTCAGAAACCAGTTGAAGAATTGACCAAATTCAAGTGCTTTGAGAGAACACATACATTTAGATGATACCTATTGAATGATCTTCCCATCATTCTAATCTAGGGTAGGCACTGAAATTGCACAGAGAGTAATGAGAGCAGACAAGCAAATAGAAATTGAGAGATGATTATGTTATCTTGAAGTTCAGTTGCTTTGCTCCATTGTCAGATTTCTAGAGCCAAAAAAAAAGAATTCTTTTTTCCTTCTCAAGGGATTTTGTGAGGTAGCAGGTATGTGAACAATGTGAGAAATAAAAATTTTATAAGTGAGGGAGGCAATTTTAACTTTCTTTTGAAAATACTTAGAATGCATTGTCAAGTTTTCATTTATAAGATTATGAAATTATAATTGTGTCATCATAACCAACAGAATCTTTATGTATAGGAATTGAAGAGGAGAGTTTAGGTACTTTCTGCTAGGGAGGGAGAAAAACAACTTCAGGGCAGTATTTATTTATTTATTTAGACATTTTTCCATAAGAAACAATGATCCCTTTTCCCATATTAATTTATTCATTCGGTTATTTATTTATATCCATTAACCTGATAGGTATTCATTTTATTCCTTGGTCATTAGGAGTTGCTTCATGCTAGCACTCTGTTCAACCCTACCTTCTCTCTTCTTTCTTTCTTCAAGTCTCTCCTCTCCCCTCCCTTTTCCTACCCCTCCTATAATACTTGGCAATACAAGATCAGAGTGTTAGTTGTGCTCATTAATAAACTCATTTATCAGTGCCAAGAGCTATATTTTAAATTATTTGGGATTATCTACATAGACGACCGTGTTGTCTACAAACAGAGACAGTTTTATGTCTTCATTTCGATCTGCATGCCTCCTATTTCTTTTTCTTGCTTTGTTGTGCCAGTGATGAAGTTGTAATAATATGAAGTTGATTAGAAGTGATGACAGAGGCTTCTTTGCCTTGTGTCTAAAATTAATAGTAAAGCATTCAATCTTTCACCATTACATATGATTCTAGTTCTGGGATTTTTGTAGAAACCCTTTAAAGGTTGACGAAATTCCTTTTTGATTTTAGTTTTAAGAGCGTTTTTTTTATCATGGATGGATGCTGAACGTTGTCAATTTTTTTAGTTTGTTTCTTTCAAGATGGTCATGCATATTTTCTCCTTTATTCTGTCAGTGTAATAAATTATATCAACTGATTTAAAAATGTTAAACCAACTTTGCATTCCTGGAATAAATCCCAGTTGATAGTGAAGTATTAACATTTGTATATATTGTTAGATCTAATTTAGCAATATATTGTTGAGGGTTTTTTGAGTCTATATTCATGAAATATATTCATCTGTAATTTTTCTATGTTTTTCTGATTTTAATTTTAGGATAAATGTGTCTTTGTAAATTGTTAGACAGTATTTTCTACCTTCCTACTTTATGGAATAAATTGTGTAGAAATGATAATTCTTTCTTAAATATTTGAGAGAATTTAGTAGTAAAATCATGTTGACCTGGAGTTTTGTGTGTGCATATGTGTGTGTGTTTATTTGGAAAGTTTTTAACTTTGAATTTAATTTCTTTAGTAGATAGACACAGGACTATTCAAGTTATCTATTTCTAAGTCATTGGTAGACATTTGGTGGTTTGTGTTTGTCAAAATTGTTTTATTCCAAGTTGTGAAATATTTGGGCATAATGTTGTTTGTACTATTTCCTTCTTATGTCTTTAATAGCTATGGGGTCTGCAGGAAATATTCTGCTGTTGGGTAAAATGCTCTATAAATATCAAGTAGGTCTAATTTGTTGGTAATGTTCAGGTCCTCTGTATTCTTTAAAATTTATTTTTTAAATTGAGGTATACCCATTGAGCATCTTTTCAAATGCCTGTTGGCCATCTGTATGTCTTGTCTGGAAAAATGTCTGTTCAAGTCTTCTGCCCATTTTTAAACTGGGTTCTTTGTTCTTTTGATATTGAGGTGTATGAGCTGTTTATATATGTTGCATATTAACTCCTTATCAGTCATATCATTTGCAAATATTTCCTTCCATTCGTCAGGTTGTTTTGTTATTTTTTCTCAGTGCAAAAGCTTTTAAGTGTAATTAGGTCCGATTGTTTATTTTTCCTTTTATTTCCTTTAGGAGACTGATCCAAAAAATATTGCTGCAATTTATGTCAAAGAGTGTTCCACCCATGTTTTCTTCTAGGAGTTTTATGGTTTCCGTTCTTACATTTAGGTCTTTCATCCATTTTGAGTTCATTTTTGTATATACTGTTAGAGAATGATCTAATACAATTCTTTCACATGCATCTATCCAGTTTTCCCAGTACCACTTATTGAGGAGACTGCCTTTTTTTCCCATTATATAGTCTTGCCTTTTTTGTTGTTGATTGATTGACCATAAGTGCGTGGATTTATTTCTGGGCTCTCTATTCTGTTCCATTGACCTATGTGTCTGTTTTTATGCCAGTGTCATACTGTTTTGATTAACATAGCTTTGTAGTATAGCCTGAAGTCAGGGAATGTGATACCTACAGCCCTATTCTTCTTTCTCAAGATTGTTTTGGCTGTTCAGTCTTTTGTGTGTCCTCACAAATTTTAAAATTATTTGTCCTTGTTCTGTGAAAAATGCCCTTGGAATTTTGGTAGGAATTGCACTGAATCTATAGATAGCCTTGGGTATTATGGTCATTTTAACAATACTGATTTTTTTCCCATCCAAAAACACAGTATATCTTTCCATCTGTTTGTGTTGTCTTCCATTTCTTTCATCAGCGTCTTATAATTTTCCAAATACAAGTCTTTTACCTCCTTATGTAGGTTTTTTCTTAGTATTTTATTAGTTTTGATATGATGATAAATGATATTTTCCTTATTTTCTCTTTCTGATAGTTTGTTGTTTATGTATAGAAATGTAACAGATTTCTGTATAATAATTTTGTACCCTGCCATTTTACCAAACTTATTCATGAGCTTTTGGAGTTTTCTGGTGGCAGCTTTATGATTTTCCATGTATAGTATCATGTCATCCGCAGATAGTGGCAGTATTACTTCTTCCTTTCTAATTTTGATTCCTTTTCTTTCTTTTCTTGTCCCATTACTGAGGCTAGGACTTCCAAAAATATGTTGAATAAAAGTGGCATGAGTGGGCCTCCTTGTCTTGCTCCTGACCTTACAGGAAGTGCTTTTCATCACTGAGTATGATGATGTTAGCTGTGGGTTTGTCACACATGGCCTTTATTATGCTGAGGTATATTCCCTTTATGCTCACTTTCTGGAGAGTTTTTATCATAACTGGATGTTGAATTTTCTAAAAAGACTTTTCTGGATCTACTGAGATAATCATATGGTTTTTATTCTTCAATTTGTCAATGTGGTGTGTCACACTGATTGATTTAGAGGATATTGAAAAATCCTTGTATCCCTGGGATAAATCCCACTTGATCATGGTGCATAATCCTTTATATGTCTAGTTGGATTCAGTTTGCCAATATTTTGTTGAGGATTTTTACACTTATGTTCATCAGTGATACTGGACTGTAATTTTCTTTTTTGTGATATTTTTGGTTTTGGTATCAGGGTGATGCTGGCCTCATAGGATGAGTTTGGAAGTGTTTCTTACTCTGTGAGTTTTTGGAATAATTTGAGAAGGATAGGTGGTAACTTTTCTCTAAATGTTTGGTGGAGGCCATGTGGTCCAGGAGTTTTAAAATTACTGATTCAATTTCATTACTGGTAACTGATCTGCTCATATGTTCTATTTTTTTTCTGGTTCAGTCTTGGGAGATTTCTAAGAATTTATATAGTTGTTTATAGTAGTCTCTTATGATCATTTGAGTTTCTCAGGTATTGTTTGTAAAATCTCCTTTTTCATTTTATTATTTTATTGATTCCGACCTTCTCTCTTTTTTAATTGATGAATCTTACTAAAGGCATGCCAATTTTGTTTATCTCTTCAAAAAACCAGCTTTTAGTCTCAGTGTTTTCTTTTTTTCTGTTTTTTTCTTTTGTTTTTACCTTTCCTTAGTTTTTGGAAGGAAATGCAGTGAAAGTATGAATAGATGCTCTAGATTAAACAAGGGAAGATGAAAGATGACAGACCACACCATATCTTTGCATCTTTCTTTTTCTTTTTCTTTTTTTAAATAGAGGTACTGGGGATTGAACCCAGAACCTCATGCATGCTATGCACATGCTCTACCACTGAGCTATTACCTTCTCCCACCCCACTGTTTTTTAGACTCTATGTCATTTATTTCTCAGATTTTTATGATTTCTCTCCTCCCACTAAATATGGGTTTTCTTTGTTCTTATTTTTCTAGTTCCTTTCGGTGTAATGTTAGGTTGTTTATTTGAGATGTTTCTTGTTTCCTGACGGTAAGCTTGTGTTGCTATAAACTTCCCTCTTAGAACTGCCTTTGCAGCATCTCATAGATTTTTGGATCATTATGTTTTTGTTTTCATTTCTCTCTAGGTATTTTTCTTTTAATTTCTTCTTTGATTTCTTTAGTGATCCATTAGTTGTCTATTAGCACATTGTTTAGCCTTTCCATGTTTGTGCTTTTTGTAGTTTTTTTTTCTTTCTTTCTTTCTTGTAGTTGATTTCTAGTCTCATAGTGTTGTGGTCACAAAAGATTCTTAATGTGACTTTAATTTTCTTAAATTTACTGAGGCTTGCTTTGTGGCCTAGCATGTGATCTATTCTAGAGAATATTCCACGGGCACTTGAATAGAATGTGTATTCAGCTGCTTTTGGATGGAATGTTCTAGATCTATCTATTAATTCCATCTGGTCTAAAGTGTCATTTAAGGCCAGTGTTTTTGTTTTTGATTTTTCATCTGGGTGATCTGTCCGTTGATGTAAGTGGTATGATAAAGTCCCTTACTATTATTGTCTTACTGTTGATTTCTCCCTTTATGTCTGTTAATATTTGTTTTATGTATTTAGGTGCTCCTATGTTTGGTGTGTATATATTCACAATTGTTAATCGTCTTGAATTGATCCCTTGATCACTAGGGAATGTCCTTTTTTTGTCTCTTATAGCAGTCTTTAAGGTCTATTTTGTCTGATATAACTATTGCTACTCTGTCTTTCTCTTCATTTCCATTGGCATGGAATACCTTTTACCAGGCTCTTTCAGTCTGTGTATATCTTTAGATCTGAAGTCAGTCTCTTGGAAGCAACATATGTATGGGTTTTGTTTTTGTATCCATTCAGCCACTGTATGTCTTTTGATTGGAGCATTTAATCCATTTACATTTAAAATAATTATTGATATGTATGTTCTTATTGCCATTTTGTTGATTGTTTTAGAGTTGTCTTTGTAAGTCTTTTTCATTCCTTTCTTCTTTTGTTCTTTTCTCTTGTGATTTGATGACTGTCTTTAGTGTTAAAGTTTGGATTCTTTTTTCTTTTTTTGTGTATCTGTTATACAGTTTTGGTTTGTGGTTACCATGAGGATTTTATATAGCTGCATATATAGGACTGTTTTAAGTTGCTGATCTCTTAATAACACATCTTCTTCTTAGATTTACTAAGTCTGTTATTAATACAGCTGCTCCAGTTGTCTTTACATTAATATTTGCATGGTATATTATTATCCATTATTTTACTTGTGTTTTTACAGATAAAACTGGATTCTTGTAATAGTATATAGTTTGATCTTGCTTTTATCCATAATCCAATAATCTCTTTTAATTGGTCTGTTTGGTCAATTCAAATTTAATATAAATATTTATATGATTCAATCAGATCTGCCACCTTGTTGGCTGTTTTTCATTTGCTCCTTGTACATTTTCCCCCCTTTCCTTAGTTTTGGGTTGAGTATTTTTATGACTAATATTTATCCTTTTTAATTTACTTTAGTATTGCTGCTTTTTTACCTAATCTGAGTAATTATAGAGAATATGTTGAAATATATAAGTAGAGTTTTAGGGTCCATGAGACCTTATAGAATATCTAGCATGCATGTCATCAGACCGCTGAAAGAGAGGAGAAGAAGGGCAGAGATGGAAAATATTGGAATTAATAATGACTAGGATTACCCCGCAAATTTGATAAGCAATGTATCCATATATTCAAGAAGCTGAGTGAACCTAAAACAGGATAAACCCAAAGAAATACACATGCAAACACAACATAATTAACTTTTGAATTAAGCAGACAATAAAAATCTTGAAAGCATTCAGATAAAAAGAACACCTTAAATACACTGGGGAAATCATTCAAGTGACAGAGGATCTCTCATCAGAAACCATGGAGGTCAGAAGGAACTGACACAATTTTGTTCAGTGATGAAGTAAAGGAATTGCCAACCCAGAATCCTATACCCAGTGAAAATACCCTTAGGTGAAAAGGGGAAGTCAAGGCATTATTAGGTGGGATAAAATTAAGAGAATTTATTTCCAGTAGACTTAACCTAAAGAAAAAGACTAAAGGATGCTTTCTAAATAGGAAATAAATGATAAAAAACAAAACTTGGCACATGAGGGAAGAAGAAAGTACAGTAGGCAGTATTTGAAAGATGTGATCATTGGGCAAAACTATATACATGATACATAGGCTCTCTCTTCAACTACATGTTACTCTGTAATGATCTCAAAATAAAATGGTTAATTAGAAAAAAATCATGAATTTAAAAATATTGTCTCTCTTTGTCATTTTAAAGTATAGTGACTCCCCTTCCAGCTCACTATATCCTGGAATTGAAGCTGCAGGTCTAGGAGGAAATTTTTATTATTATGGGATTGAAAGGAAGGAAATTCCTAAAGGAATTAAAAGGTTCTACTGATTTTATATATCAGTTACTGTTTAGAGAAAGTCTTTGAAGCTACATTTACCTACTTTTTTTTAGTATTTTAGTATTGAACATTGTAATTCACTCTTCCCTTGAAATAAATTTTTTCTTTTGCATTTCTTGGTATGATAATCTTCCAAATCTCTTGTTACTTCTGACAGCTCTTTTTTAGGCCATGACAACTAGTTCCTCCTCTCATCAGCACTTACATGTTGGCATTCTTTAAAATTATTTTATTGATCCTTCTCCTCTCACTGGATTGGTGATCTCATACACTCTTATAACTTCATTGTCCTTTATATGCTGATGATTTAAAAGTATGAATTTCTTATCTGAACTTTGGACCCTACTCAAATATGTTTACTTGGAAATTCCAGATATTCCAATGTTAATATGTCTAAAAACAAAGTCACCATCTTTCTCAAGATATACTCCTTCTGTCTTTCCCAAATAAGTGTTACAATCCATGAAGTTTTTAAAGTTATAAGTCTGGTATCATTCTTCCTCCTTTGTCTCACTCTCTCAACATTTATTCTTTCATTGTGTTCTGTCATTTTTATCTCCCAACCATACTGCCATTCTGCTACTATAGGGTATAATCGTTTCTTGTCTGTAGTTCTGCAACAGCTGCTTTTTGCATTTCCCTCCAGTCTTGTCAAGCCTCCAGCCTTGTCTCCTCCAGTTATCTCTGGTGGGAGATTCATGTAAGGATATAGTCCACTATGTGCTGGAGTACATAATTTTTACCAATTAATTTACTCATTCACTCAGTTATCAAATATGTACTAAGTACCTTCTATAGACTAGACATTGTTCCAGGCACAATAGTTGTAGTACACAGAGTTTCTAACCTCATCACTTCATGGATACAAATGTCATTACACCAAAGAGTTCTTCCCTGGCCACCCTGTCTGAATAGAATTCCACTTCTGTGTACTTCTTTTTTTCTATTTTCTCAACATATCATAGGTTGATTTTTCCCATTTGTTTGGTACCTTCCCCTTCTAAAATATAAATACCAAGAGTGCTGGAAACTTAAGTCTGTTTTGTCCATGACTGTATATCCCAAGGCCTGAACAGAACAATGCCTGATTCTAGAGTTATTGTCTACTGTGTAGACTCTTTATAAATATGTTTGAATGAAGTAATAAATCCTGGTTTGGGGTAAATAAATAAGACTTAATAAAATTTTTAAAAGATTCCAGGCAGGTCTATGAAGGAAATGAGGATGCTCCATAAGAAAGTAACTGAAGAAGTGGCCTACTTTTAGAGATGGTTGGAGAGAACCTCTTTTAAGCTGACACTGGCACCATGAGCAAGACTGAGCTGTATGGATATCATGGGACAGCACATTCTAAGAAGGAGAAGCACCTTGTACAAAATTCCTCAAGTGGAAATTGGAAAGTGTTTTGCATGCTCAAGCAATAAAACAAGGCCATTGCTGCTATAATGTGGAGAAAGATATGAGATGAGGCTGCTCATGGGAAGGAGTTTGGGTTTTATTGTAGTCATTGAGAAAGCTGGTGACAAAAATATTTTTTGAGCGTACGTACCTAATGCATAATTAAGTATTTGTTAAAGATCTGCCTTTCCTGCCAAAAGCTTCATGAGGGCAAAGAGCACATCTCAATTTCTCTGGGCACTCATGTCTTAAGCAATACTTGATACACGGCTAGCATTTACTAAATAGATTGATTGTGAAAAGGCCTGGAAGCAACCTCATTAATAACATCCTTTTTCATTGCCAATCTTAATAAACACTTTAATAAGACCTGAATATATAATGTCAACAAATGTTAAGTTGAATCTGTAAATATCATTCTTTTAAGGTCTTAGCAAGGGGCCTTTACATAATTGAAGACTTAATATTCAGAAGTAATACGCTTTTCCTTTTTGCTTGATTGATTTTACCCTTAAAGGAAAATAAGGATTAATAGGTAGAAATTTGCTCTCTGGCGATTGATGAATTTGCTGAGTTTCCTTTCGTTGGGAGTGTTCAAGTCAAGTCTGACTCAAATTTATCAGCTTTTCAAAAGAAAGGGACCGTATAATGGAAGAGTTTGGAATACTAGAGAACACCAACATTTCCTTCAGATACAAGATTCGAGTCTTTCATGGCTATTATCATAAATGCCTTTCTAATAAGTCAGTGAATAAATTACAGGAGGTTACTTAGATAAAAGTAAATTTTATCTTACCTTACTAGCTCCTAACTTAGTGTTTACTTTGAAAACGTACATTTTTGGCTTCTGGTTGCACTGTTGTATTTGCAGTCAATGGAAATACCTGCAAACATGTTGTAACTAAAACAAGTATATAAATGCTTAATAATAATAATAAATTGGGTTATTGCACAATTATAGCTGAATGGGAAGTAAAAGGCATGGAAGTCCATTAATAGACCAAAATTAGATTTCTTATACTGTAATTGAATCCACCTTATTGTATCCCAAGTGCTCTCCCTGGCTTACTTTTGAAAAAGAAGGATGAAAATTTTGTAGGCTGTAGTCTTTTGACAGTTCTTATTTAAATAGAGCTATGAATTAAATTCCATGTGGTGATGAGTCTCTCATTTTCTGATTTTTTTAAAGAAAGAGTCTGCAAAAATTATAATAGAAGTAAGCATAACAGAGCCAGATTATACTCACATTCTGTATGCAAACCCCAAGATTTATCAGAATGACAATATTTGGGATTAGCAGGACTGTTTTTACCTTCTCAGTCATAAATATGATTGTTGAATAATTTCTGTCCCCCTCCCTGATAGAGGAGCTTAAAGTGATTCTGTACTGACGACTTCATCGTTAGCTTTCTAAAACCTCCTTTACTGCTGCTTTCCTTTTTCTTATTCTACGTAAATGTTGGTTTTCTACCTGCATGTAGAAATAAGCATGACATTAATCACAGCCTAATGAGCAACCAAACGATTTGAAAAAAAAAAAAAAACAACCTTACTGAAGAAAAATATACTCAGTCGCTTGAACAGACCCAAATTTCCATATAAAGTAGCCTTATTTAAATATCACCACAAAGATGTGCTCTTTACAAGCTAAAAATTTCCATAAGGTTGCTGTGGTTTAGTTTATTTCCTTGATTTGAGGCACACTTAATGCCTATGTGAAATATGCCAAAGCTCAGTAGAAACGAATCTCTTTAGTATTTAAATACAACAATTAATTTATGTTGTTATTTATTGGCCAATTATATTAGAAATTATAGTGCTTAGCAGAGGACAATCAGGTTTCCAAGAGCTGTAATTTTGCCTGCAGTGGGTAGGAGACAGACACAATCAGTGCTCACAGCAATAGCATATCCAGTGTCTCCCCCATCCTCTCCTAAATATATCCTAGGGTTTTATAAATAAGGAATGTGCTAAACTACACTTTCTCAAATTTTTCATTGGTGTTCAGTGATTTGAGTAATTTTTAATCTTCCTCCTCACTGCCTTTTCCCTTTCCCTTTGAGACTAGTATGTATAATAACTTGAGTTTCTTAAGAGGCCTAGATTTTATTTCGATTGTTTTCCTAATGAACTTACAAAATGTATTGCGCTTTTTACTTTAAGGAGCCCTATGGGGGCAAAATATGATTATATGGGTTCTGAATCATCAAAAGTCAAACTGCATAAACCTTAAAAGCAAACTGCGTTATACTGATAAAAGCGATGTACCAGTGACCTCTTATTTATTAAAGTATAGTTGATTTATAATATTAGTTTCAGGTGTATAGCATAGTGATTCAGGATTATTACAGGTTATACTCTATTAAATGTTATTACAAGATAATGGCCGTAATTCCCTGTGCTGTACAGTAGACCCCTGTTGTTATCTATCTTATACATAGCAGTTTGTATCCCTTAATCCCATACTGCTACCTTGCCCCTCCCCCTTCCCTCTCCCATCTGGTAATCACTAGTTTGTTTTCTCTATATATAAATCTGTTTCTGTTTTGCTATATACAGTCATTTGTAATTATATTTTTAGACTCCACATATAAATTATATCATATAGTGCTTGTCTTTCTCTGACTTACTTCACCGAGCATAATATATTCTCTAAGTCTATCTACATTGCTGCAAATAGCAGAATTTTGTTCTTTTAATGGCTGAGTAATATTTCATATATTGATACATATATATACATCTCTCTCATCTTCTTTATCCATTTGTCTGTTAATGGACACTTGGGTTGCTTCCATATCTTGGCTATTATAAATGATGCTGTTACGAATATTGGGGTACAAGTATCTTTTCAAAATAATTTTCATTTTCCCCAGATATATACAGATCAGTGGAATTGCTGGATCATATGGTAATTCTGTTTTTAGTTTTTTCAGGAACCTTCATACTGTTTTCCATAGTGCCTGCACCAGTTTGTATTCCTACCAACAGTGTAGGAGGGTTCCTTTTTCTCCACATCCTTGCCTACATTTGTTATTCATAGACTTTTTGATGACAGCCATTCTGACAAGTGTGAGGTGGTATCTTGTTGTTTTGATTTACATTTCTCTCATAATTAGTGATGTTGAGCATCTTTTCATGTGCCTGTTGTCCATCTATATGTCTTCTTTGGAAAAAAGACTATTCATGTCTTCTGCCCATTTTTTGATTGGGTTGTTTTGTGATATTGAGTTATATGAGCTGTTGTATGTTTTGATACCAACTCCATGTTGGTCATATCATTTGCAAATATTTTCCTCCATTCCATTGGTTGTCTTTTCATTTTGTTAATGATTTCCTTTGCTGTGCAAATGCTTTTAAGCTTAATTGGGTCCCATTTAAAAATTTTTGCTTTTATTTCTTTTGCCTTGGGTGACTGATATAATATTGCTACAATTTGTGTGAAAGAGTGTTCTGCCTGTGTTTCCTTCTAGTAGTTTTATGGTTTCAGTTCTTATATTTAGGTCTGTATTTCATTTTGAGTTTATTTTTGTATGTGACATGAGGAAATGGTCAAATCTCATTCTTTTACGTGTAACTGTTCAGTTTTCCCAGCACCACTTATTGAAGAGACTGTCACTTCTCCATTGTTTATTCTTGCCTCCTTTGACATAGATTAATTAACCGTATGTGTGTGAAACAATAACGTCTTGATTGTGTCTCAATCTATAGGAATCCTAATTACTCTTTAATGTCCTATGCACATAGTAACTCTTCTAAGAATTCTTCCCTGGTGTTTTATAGCCAGGAATCACCTTTTCCTCTCCCTGTTTAACTTCTATAGCATTATGTTTAGGTTGCTTTTATGGAATTTACCATATTCCCTCTTTTAGTATAATTTTGAAACCAACTAGAAATTAGGGCTCATTGTATATTTGCCAGTAATGATCATCATAGTAAAGTAGCTCATATCTCTAAGATTCTGGAAGATTTCAAAATAATTTGCTTAAAATATGTGTCTTATATCATAGAGCTTTGGCACTTTCTAATTTATTTATTGTTATTTTGAGAGGTGAAGCAAGGGGAGATGGGATTTAAAGGAGAAGTTATCGTAGCCTATTTGGCACTTCTTCATGGGAAGGAGGGAGCAGGTGTAAAATGTGTCCATGTTTAAACAGCTTGAGGTAGGAAGATACCACCACCACCAGGGGGACCCTGAGAGGTCCTATGAGCAATAGACCCGTAAGTAGAAGTGACATGGAGGACATTCTAATCACGCTTTACAATTCAGCTCTAACTGGCCCTAATAAGGGGAAAGCTCACTCGCTTTCTGTGCCTTCGGAAGACCAGACCAGATAATAGGAAATGGGCTTATCTTACTTGAAGGCATGGCTGTGTTGGTTGGACATAAGAAAAACTCTTCTCTGTGTGAGTGCGCATCAAAATGGGACAATGGAAGAAGTTCTGATTTTTTACATTCATGTGCCTTTAAGAAAGAAATCGTAAAATATTCTCTGGATTGTTTAATGTCTTTACAATTCCTTAGCACAGAGGATAGCATTGGACAGTTTTAAAACTTCTTTTTCAGATGTCTAATTTTACAAGGAAGAACAAAGTCATAACCTTAGGAGAATGAATTTCTCTTTTGGATGTATATGAAGGCTTTGTATTTAGGAAATCACTGTTAAGTGCTGGCATTAATCATTTAGGCAGTATGTGGGTCAGAGGCTTAAAGTGATCTTAACTTCAATCCTCATTTGCCTGTAGGATGAATGACAGAAAAATGATACTAATGTCAGAGCCACCTGAATACCTAGAAACACATGTACTACCGATCTGTCAGTCATTCCCCATGTCAGGCTAGGCTGGTGGAAAGAGAGGTACATATTTTGTTGACTATGGTAACTTGAATACAGTGACCTGATGTCAGCCTGATCCCATCATGATACTATGTGATGACATCCATGAATTGAGGCCTCTGTCACCCTGTTTTTCTTTTTTCCCCATTCTTTCTATCTTCTCTGATCCCTCTCCTCTTTTCTTTCAACAAATGTTGAATAACTTCTCAAGTCATGATGTAAAATGTGCCTTAGAAATATACTGGAAATCATGTGCAGTCCTTTTCTTTGCGGAGCAAAATGTCAGGGTTAGAACCATCCATGCTACTATCTCTAAATGGTCTAATCTAGAATTGGGCCCTTAGTAATGAAAGAGCTATATATTTTTTTTTGCATGCTTTCCATATACCAAGGTCTTTACATATCAGTTAATTTTCTGAACAGCACTATGAAATAGAACTTACCTTCCTTGTGTTTAGAGAAGGAGATTAAAGCTTAGGGAGGTTAAATAACTTACCCAGTATTTAATAGTTTAGAGGCTTTTAAACCTGAGCTTTAGACTTTGTTCAGCTTGCCCTCAAAGAATATGCCTTTAATATAATGCTGCCTCTCAGATGTTGTTTCATTATCTCAGATTTTGTTTTCATAATAGTATTAAAGATGAAGCATATTGCCAGGTCCATATTTAATTGGGAGTTTGGATGTATGTTTAGAGAAAGAGAAAAATGGAGATAGGAAAGGAAAAGTTACCAACAATTTCTTGTGTATTATCTCATTTGACTATGACCATGTTTCTACTTATACCGGGAACTTTGTCTTGCTCACGTCTACTACCCCATTATTTAGAATGCAATGCGTGTATGTTGAACGGGTAAATTAATGAGAAAGAGATCTATGAGAATAGGTATCATTCTCATTTTGCAGTTGAGAAAACTGAGGTTTAGAAAAGTTTAAAAATTTGCCTAAAAATCACACTGCTAGTAAGTGGCAGAACAGGAATTTTGACTCAGATCTATGAAAGTCCAACATTTTGCTATTGATCATTAGATAATAGCATTTTTCCCCAAAACACCATTGCTTTAGAGACTTCAGACTGACACTGATTTTACAGCAAATGAAAAATAAAGTGACATTTTAAATGCTTTTCCCAATATCAGTCTAAAACAGCACTATTCAGAATGCCGGGTGGAACTGATTTGTTTCCCAGTTCCCACTGGGATAAGCAGTTTCGGCCAGATGGAAATTATCTGCATCACCAAGTACTCTGTCTTGTACAGCCGACATCTTTTCATAACTAGACTTTCTTTACTAAGGAGCCACTACGTTGATTCACAGTCAGGTACAAGCTCCTTATCTCATTAGTATGGACTGGGAACAGTGGTCCAAAGACAGGCACAGATCCTGGCTCATACTGTTCAGTTCTCCTGATTGGATCATGGGACCCATCCTCAATTCACTGATCCAGAATATGGAGATGATCTGCATGTGCATAAAATTTTGAGAAGTATTTCTATAGAGGACGTTTTCAAGTGCAATTTAACATCAGGCAAAAGCTACCAAAAGATTTTTATATCTTCTTTCTTGACGTCTCACATTTGGGTATAGTCTTTGAAGATGTTCAATAAATGATGACAGGTGAATGATGTTTTAAAATATGAAAGAATTTCATATACATAAACTATTTTGATTCTCAAAATGATCCTGTGTTATCATTTTTATTACACATTTGAAGTAATTTAGGCTTAAAAGAGTAAGAACTTGCCTCAAACCAAGCTAGTAAATTGTACAATAAGAACTTATTCTTAGCTTTTCATGGCCCATCTTTCCAATTAATTCCTTTTGATTTTTTTCTGTTCTCTTCCACTAGGAATGGGAGAGGTTCACCACAGTAGATATCCAATATGAGTGTGTTGAGGAGGAAAGTACAGATTTGACTTCACAATGTGTCCCATGAAATATTTATACAATTTTTATTGCCATATTTTGAATTATACACAACTGCATATATATTCACTTTGTGAGACATGCAATAGAAGTGCTATAATTTTCAAAATTTCAAAGTCTAACCTTTGCTCAGGGGACAGAGAAAAATATGAGCTCAATTATGTTGCAAATGAACATCTTGCAACATAGAAACATCCCAAAGCACATTACATCACAATGGTCTAATAAAAAATAATTAAAACAAGGAAATAAACTGTCACAACTACCAAAATGTACCCAAGAGCCGATTAAAAGGATGTAAATGAGATTCTCCTGAGAGAAATGTGCTGAGTCGGGCACTTGCAGGTCATTTTCCTAGATGGTGAAGTCTATAATGAAGGTAAAATTTGAATGAGAGACTGGTTTAGACTTCACAGTATTGAAGACCATTTGCTGATCTTGGTTTAAAAAAATTTTATGTCATCTGTTTCTCATTCTGTGTATGGAATGAAACAAAACCCAGTGTGTCAAAGGATGTCACTGATTATTTAGTAATTCAGTTCTGCATATGAGAGGCAATTATGAGGACATTTAATAGGCACTTTTTCATTCTTGTCATTCATCACAAACGTTCACAGTGAAATCAGCATGTGGGGAAGAATCAAAAGCCCAAACTGTCATAGATGTTCCTCAAATAAGAAAATCCTAACCTTATACTGTGGCAATTATATGTATTTTTGAGAGCACCACTGACAAACTAAATCTTTCGGGTGTATTTGGGTATAAATTTGATTGAGTTAGAGCTGCTATTCTCCACTAACTAGAAACACTGTGGAGTTGGACACAACAGCTATAGAAATGCAAAGAACACAAGGGACATCACCCAGAGAATGAATTATCAGAATTACTGCATGCAAAGTGACAGTCATATATTGTGGTGACTCTTTTCTGTAAGTCACAGGGGATCCAAAGCACACAGCCAGGCTCAGACAGGCTTCTGGATGGTTGGGAGCAGAGCTGAATGGGCCAGATTGTTTTCCTTGAGTATCACTCCTGTTACCATTGAAGGCCTGGGAGAAGTTACAGTATTGAAAAGTAGAGTGGTATGCAAAAGCTTGCATTTCCCCCTGTTTGGTGTACTGATAATGACAGCAAGAGGTAAGCGTTTCAGATAAGAGGCATCCTATTGAGCATTTTTTCGTGTGCCTATTGGCCATTTGTATGTCTTCATTGGAAAATTGCTTGTTTAGGTCTTCTGCCCATTTTTGGATTTTTTTTTTCTTATTAAGTTGTATGAGCTGTTTATATATTCTGGAAATTAAGCCCTTGTCAGTCTCATCTTTTGCAAAGGTTTTCTCCCATTCCGTAGGTTGTCTTTTTGTTTTGCTTATGGTTTCCTTTGCTGTGCAAAAGCTTATAAGTTTAATTAATCCCATTTGTTTATTTTTGCTTTTATTTCTATTTCGCCTGAGTAGATTACCCTAGGAGAACATTGCTGAGATGTATGTCAGAGAATGTTTTGCCTGTCTTCTTCTAAGAGGTTTACAGTGTCTTGTCTTATGTTTAAGTCTTTAAGGTATTTTGTATTTATTTTGTGTATGGAGTGAGGGACTGTTCTAGCTTCATTGATTTACATGCTGCTGTCTAGTTTCCTCAACACCACTCGCTGAAGAGACTGTCTTTTCTCCATTGTATATTCTTGCCGCCTTTGTCGAACATTAATTGACCAAAAGTTCCTGGGTTCATTTCTGGGCTCTCTGTTGTGTTCCATTGATCCATATGTCTGTTTTTATGCCAGTACCACGCTGTTTTGATTACTGGAGCTCTGTAGTATCATTTGAAGTCTGAGAGGGTTATTCTTCCAGCTTCGTTCTTTTTCTTCAGTTTTGCTTTGACAATTCTGGGTATTTTGTGATTCTATGTAAATTTTAGGATTATTTGTTCTAGTTCTGCGAAAAATGACCTCGGTAATTTGATAGGGATCACATTAAATCTGTAGATTGCTTTGGGTAATATGACCATTTTAACAATATTAATTCTTCCAATCCAAGAACATGGGATATCTTTCCATTTCTTTAAGTCATCTTTAATTTCCTTAGTCAATGTTTTATAGTTCCCCACATATAAGTCTTTCACTTCCTCGGTCAGATTTATTCCTAAGTATTTTATTTTTTTGGTTACAATTTTAAAAGGGATAGTTTCTTTACTATCCCTTTTCTGATATTTCATTGTTACTGTAAAGAAATGCAGCTGATTTTTGTACGTTAATTTTGTATCCTGTTACCGTTCCAAATTCTTTTATCAGCTCTGGTAGTTTTTGTGTGGAGCCTTTAGAGTTTTCTATATATAGTATTATGTCATCTACATATAATGACAGTTTTTATCTCTTCTCTTCCAATTTGGATCTCTTTTATTTCTTTTTCTTGTCTAATGTCTATGGTAGGACTTCCAATATGATATTGAATAGAAATGATGAGAGTGGGCATCCTTGTCTTGTTCCAGATCTGAGCAGGAAGGCTTTCAACTTTTCACCTTTGAGTGTTATGCTGGTAGGTTTGTCATAAATAGCTTCTATTATGTTGAAATATGTCCCTCTATACCCACTTTGGTTAGAGTCTTTTTTTTTATCATAAATGGGTGTTGAATTTTATCAAGTGCTTTTTCTGCATCTATTGAGATGATCATATGATTTTTGTCCATTCTCTTGTTGATGTGGTGTAGCATGTTGATTAATTTGTGTATGTTGAACCATCCTTCTGTCCCTGGGATGAACCCAAATTGATCATGGTGTAGAATCTTTTTTTGTGTGTGTGTTGTTGGAAAAAATGCTCAATATTGCTAATTATCAGAGAAATGCAAATCAAAACTACAATGAGGTATCACCTCACACCAGTCAAAATGGCCATCATTTAAAAGTCCACAAATAATAAATGCTGGAGAGGGTGTGGAGAAAAGGGAACCCTCCTACACTGTTGGTGGGAATGTAGTTTGGTACAGCCGTTACGGAAAACAGTATGGAGATTCTTCAAAAGACTAAAAATAGACTTACCATATGATCCAGCAATCCCACTCCTGGGCAGATATCCAGAGGGAACCTTAATTTAGAAAGATACGTGCACCCCAATGTTCATAGCGGCACTATTTACAATAGCCATGACATGGAAACAACCTAAATGTCCATCAACAAAGGACTGGATAAAGAAGTTGCAGTATATTTAGACAATGGAATAGTACTCATCCATAAAAAGAATAAAATAATGCCATTTGTAGCAACATGGATGGACCTGGAGATTGTCATACTAAGTGAAGTAAACCAGAAAGAGAAAGAAAAATACTCTATGATATCACTTATACATGGAATCTAAAAAAATAGACAAATGAACTTATTTACAAAACAGAAACAGACTCACAGACATAAAAAACAAACTTATGGTTACTAGGGGTGAAGGGGGTGAGAAGGGACAAATTGGGAGTTTGAGATTTGCAGGTACTAATACATATAAAATAGATAAACAAGAAGTTCACATTGTATAGCACAGGGAACTATATTCAATATCCTGTAATAGCTTACAGTGAAAAAGAATATGAAAACAAATGTATGTATATTCATATATGACTGAAGCACTGTGCTGTACACCAGAAACTGACACAGCATTGTGAGCTGACTATATGTCAATAAAAATATATATAAATACACACACACAAAAGAGGCATCCTATGTGTATGAGGGGATGATGACTGGCAGCCCTAAGAGCCAAAATAATATAAATGATTATTGATATTTATCCTTGTCCATGAAATGTGGGAGAAGATTTACTTAAATTATTTCTTTGTACAAAGTCTTTGAAGTAGGTAATGTTTTAGATATACAGATAAAATAAATAGTGTTTATAATACCCACCTATAAATAGAACTAAGATTTGAGTCGCTGGAAGAATAGTTGATCTCAAAGTTCAGTAACTTCTTTATTTTTCTCCTCTTCTACATGAAGATATGCTACTAGCAAAGTACTGAACATACACTGAGTCACTTTTCTGGATTTTTTTGTTCAATCATCTTTGACTTCCCAAATAGACCTGGGAATCACTAGCCGAAGTTAAGGTACAGACTGTGGCATAGAAGGGAACAAAGCAAATGAACTTCTGCAGGGACTGAATTGAAAACCTTTGCATGGTTCTTGCTCTCCTCCTCCCTCATACTGACCATTTAGCACTTCCAAAGGCTGGTACCCTGGATGCCAGCTCCTTTTTCCTCCCCTTCAGCATCCTCATTGGAACTATTGTTCGACTCTTTAGAGTCAGTTAATCTGGTCGATTCTTTTCCCCACCATCTATAAAAATAAAATAGTGGCATTGATTTCCTTCATGGGTCATTAGGAGAAATGAATTTGAAATTAAGAACAAAGTATATTCCCTACAAGGAGGATTTGTGGGAAAAAATAGAATGGTGCTGTTTCCTTAAATTGTATGCAGGAAACACATCTGTGTGGTGTGATTAATTTATACTTGTTGCTGTCTTGGAGTTTTGTTTGGTGGCTTATAGACATAGTATTCACATAACCAGAATCCCCTGGTAGAACTATATTTCTTAATCCTTTTACTAGACAGGATGGAGTCTGTAAAGTTGACACAGGTAATCTTTTTTGTTCAGGTATGTCATCATCTGGGAAATAGGCTGTAAAGACTTCTATCCAGTCTGTCTGCCATTCAATATGCAGTTAGGTGCCTTATTCACCAACCCATCTATAAAATTTGATATTCTAAGAATAGTTTGTTATTACCATTAACTAGTTTTTTATCTCAAATATATATATATATGTATATATGTATACATATACATATATATATACACATTTAATATATAGAGAATATATAGAAGATATATATATATATGGAGAGAGAGAGAAGAGGGAGGAGGAAGAATACATAGATTATATGTATTTCTTCTTAGAAAAGACTGATTATGCAAAGGCAGCCTACCACAGAAGTATTTTACATATTGGCAGAATGTGTAAAAGGAAAAAAAAAGGCAAATTTGACATCCATCAATTTCAGTAAAAATGTATCAGTTCCAAATACCAAATAGTAACAGTAATAAAAAAATTGAGCTAGTATGGAAGTAATTCTCAAGTACTTTTTCCTGATATAAACATAAAGAACTGTCTCGTATTTATTATCCCAAATCACTCTGAGCTACTTTATCTTGGGCAGCTAAGCCAATTAGAAACTTGCAATAAAAAATTCATATGCATATACTTTAAAAAATTATTTTTATCGGGGTAACATTGGCTTATAATACTATATAAGTTTCATGTGTACATTATATTTTTACTTCTGTATGCACTGCTCACTAAAGTTTAGTTTCCATCCCACACCAAACAGTTGATCCCCTTTACCCATTTTGCCTTTCTGCCCACCACCTCCTACCCCTTTTCCACTGGTAACCATTACTTTGTTAGTATCTAGCGTTTGTCTTTGTTTGGTTTGTTTGTGTATTTATTTTGTTTGTTTGTTTTTATGTTTCACATATGGGTGAAATCAGATGGTATTTGTCTTTCTTTGTTGGAATTATTTCACCTAGAATAATATCCTCCAGTCCATCCATGTGGTCGCGGATAGCATGGCGTGCTACTCAGCCAAGGAAGATTCAGATGTATCTTGGAAAAAACTCAAAGATACAAGGTCTTACCATGAGGTGTACTAGCCAAACTAGATTTGTTTTTTAAAAACAAGAATAAAAACAAAAACTCCTACTTTAAACATCAATCATATTTTGTTCAGTCTTCTTATGCAATGCAAAATGCTATGTAGAATACAGAAAATATTTTGAATCTGTTAAGACTTTATAGCAGATCACTGAATAGATTTTCAGAGTTTGGTTGTAAATTGCAAATTAAGCAAAACTAAGGATGGGAACCAGAAGGTTCTATGCTAGTTACAACAAATGAATGGTTTCTTTCTTATTATCATAGCCATGGAGAATGGAGATCATTGCATACAGAACATTTATCAAGATAGATTATGTGCTGGGCAACAAAATACGTCTCAAGAAGTTTCAAACGATCAGAATCATGACAAGTTTATTCTCTAGCCACAGCAGAATTAAATTAGACTAAATAAAAATGAGATGCCTAGAAAATCCTCAAGATGTTTTAGAAATTAGACAGCACACTTCTAAATAATCCCTGGGTCAAAAAGAAATTACAAGAGGATTTAGAAAATATTTTAATCTCAATTATATGAAAATAATATATACCAAATTTTGTGGGATGTGGTTAAAACAACGCTTAGAGGAAAATATGTACCTTTAAATGCATATCTTAGGGATGATTTTTATACTTCAGTGACATAAACTTTTACCTTAAGAAATAAAAAAAGAAGAGCATGTTAAAGCCAAATAAGGAGATAAAAGAAATAATACAAATTAGACTAGAAGCCCATGATAGAGAAAATGGAAAAGAAAAAGAACATCAACAAAGTCAAAGCTGGTTCTTAAAAAGATTATTAAAATTGACGAACTTCTAGCCAGATGGATCAAGAAAAGAGAAAAAAGCTGAATCATCAACAGCGGGAAAATATCATTCATATATTAATGTATATTATTAAATTGCATTCAAGCTGTTGAGCACGGATAACTGTTGGTGGGGAGTCTACTTGGTACAATCCTTCTCACATAAAATTTGGCAGCACAACTCAAGTGCCCTCAAATTGTTCATATTCTTTGTGTCAGAAATGTAACGTTTAGGATTGTATATGGAGGAAAACATGAGATATGGGGTCAAAGATTGATGTGTGAAGTTGGGCATTATATCATCATTTATGTTGGGCAAAAAAAGATATGTACCTAGTATTCCCGTAATAACTGAATAGTTAGACTCTGGTGCATCTATGGGATGAATGTCATTTGGCCATTACAAACCATATTTTCAGTATTTATCCAATGACATTTTCATGTTCATTTTATATGGTTTAATTTAAAACTAGAATATAAAACTACATATGTAGTATTCAAATTTTTTATAGAGAAAAAAAGTGTGTGTGTACCCCCTGGAAGTTATGCTATTTTTCTTTTGTTGTAGATAAAATATAAATATAATTTAAAGAGAAGATGCATGTTCTGTGCTGAAGGAATAGAAGTTCTCATATACTGAGGGAAAAGGAAAATGTGCATTGAGATGTAGAGGGGAACTTTGAACAAATAAAAGTCAGGAGGACAGGATGAGGTCCTTAAGTAGAAGCTAGGCTGTGTCAGAAGAAGAGAGGTAGGTGAACAAAGAAAGTTATGATATTATTTAACAAACTCAGTGTTGTTCTCAAATCAATTCTTTTACTTCCTGAATTATTTCCTAGCACTGGCATAACACATTACCACAATCTGGGTAGTTTTAAACAACTGTCATTCTCTCACAGTTCAGAAGGCCCAAAGTCCAAACTCCAGATATGGGCAAGGTTGCTTTCTTCTGGGGGCACTGAGGGAGAAACTGTGTCGTGCTCTTCTCCTTGCTTCCTGTGGCTGCCGGCAGTTCTTGGTGCTCCCCAGCTCGTAGCTGCGTCCCTCTAATCCCTGCCTCCATCGTCTTCCCTGTGTGTCCTCTCCACCTCTTAAACGTACACCAGTCATTAGATTAGGACTCACCCTAATCCATTTTAACTTAACCTCATCTTAATTTAACTAATTGCATTTGCAAAAACGCTATTTCCAATAAAGTCACATTCTAAGGCACTTTTCAAAGCACTGGATGGACGTGTATTTTGTGGGGACACTGTTCAACCTAATATACCTTCTCTCTCCCTTTTCCTTTTTATTTTGCTGATCTTGGAATGGGGAGAGGAAGTCTAGGTGAAGGTTGAACCACCCACAGCAGACAATTCAGAGGTGCTTTGTGAATAAACTTTAGAACTAGAGTAAGACAGGTCCAGCTTCCTCAGTAAATGAAAGGAGGAGGCGTGTGCAAATGTCCTGCTGTAGAGGGTTGGGTACAAACTTAGTGTAGTAAGAGTTATGCTTGAAATATCTTTATATTGGGCATGAAAGTTACCGTGACTAAAATTTCTCTTTTAGAACTCATGATTTGCTTTATAATTTTTGGTTGGTAGTAGTTTATGTCGTATCTGGGATAGATGTGGTTTTAAATCTGAGAAAATGTTCTTCTACATTGGGCATAGTACTGGTTCCTGAAATAGGGTAGCAGTGCTGTTCTAAACACACAGTTTAGGAACAAGCAGGACATATAATCCAGTGTAAGCACTTGTTGGGGAATAATAATTTTACATCTACGTGTGGCATTTGTAAAAACCAGTTTTATAATTGCCCATGTGATGCATTCACTAACTTTGCACTCTGTTATGTTGGTAGCCAATGTATTCTTTTGGATTTATGAAGCTAGCTGATTATACTGTGCTCCTGAGCCCGCATAGCTCCAACTCTACTTAGCAGTTATTTGCTGAAAATGTTTTTAATTCTCTTTGATAATGTTTTCAAACATAACATTTTCCCCTAACATTGCCGTATAATCTCTTATTAGGAATGCTAATCTGAAAACTTAATAAGTAGACAGCTTTCTGTTATTATCATGGCAACTACTTAGGATATTCAGTCTTTATGAACCCAGCCCTAGCATTGCTTCATTCCTTAGTAATTGTCTGAAAGCTGAGACCTCCGTCCCCAGATGCCACGAGGGGCACGGGAGCTCTCCTGCCTGCTGACAATGTAGCTGGCACAGTCACGACGTCTACTGTAGGGTACGGTCACAGTACTGTTTTCTAATATTGTATTTAAGAAATAGAAAAACAGTATTAAACAAATTTTAATTCAAGTATCAAGTCCAATTAGGAGGAGGAGAAGTCAAAGATCTGCTTTGCATTTGATACCGCTGATTGGTCTGCTTTGAGACTCTTTGATCAGGTCTGTTGACCTGTTTTTCAGATTTGGACTAGGCTACTCACTTTTTCTTGTCCTTTCCTATAAATAAAGGGTCAGAGTAGGAAAATGTCCAAAAGACAAGCAGTAGTTGGGAGAGGATAAATGTAAGAATCTAGGTAAGACTGCATCAATTTATAATTTAATGTTAGTTCCTTGGATATCAGAGTTGAAAAAGGAGCGTGTCAGGAACATTTTGCACCTTTTGCTAAATCTCTGTTAAACACATTGTGCACTGAGAGCTTAATTTCCCTTAAATAAGAATTCTTATGACACACTCCTTTTAGAATGTAGTGATGTTTTCCACTTCAAAAGAACTAGTATATTTTCTTTTCATCTGAAAATGAAAACCATGAAGCCCACTGTGTTAACCATTCAGTAACCACATGGAGCTAAATCTCTCTCTTGAAACTCCCTTTGCCTGCCTTTTTATGTTAAACGTCATTCACATAATCATAAATCTGAGAAGTATGATAACAAAGATACAGACACTCCTATTTGCTGTCTTTACTCCTGTGAACTATTATCATTTCACTCTATAATACATATTTTTGGGTAGAAAATCTACACTTTATAGAATGGGGTTAACTTATGCATATCATTCTGTAACCTGATATTTTACTAAAAAATTTACTATTAATATACATACCATCTTGGATGAATGCCCAAAGAATTATGCTGAGTAAAAAAAAAAAACCCAAATGTTATGTACTGTATGATTTCTTTTATACAGTACTCTTGAAATGACAAAATTATAGAAATGAAGTATGAATTAGTGGTTGCCAGAAGTTGGGATTGGGAGGATGAGGCTGCTGTGGCCATAAAAAGGCAACACCAGGGATCCCTGTGGTGATGGAACTATTCTGTATCTTGACTGTGTCAGTGTAAATATTCGGGATAATGTATAGGACTACAGTTTTGCAGGATGTTACCATTAACAGAAATTAGATGAAGAGTACATGAGCTCTCTCTATGAGATCTATTACTACTTCATATGGATCTACAATTATCTCAAAAAAAGTTTCATTGTAAACATTCTGTGATAATTTTTTCATGTCAACATATGTCAGTATTTCAATGATTGCATAATATTCCACAGCTACTTTACAATTTCTTATAATTTAAACATACAGTTAACATACAACCAGCAATTCTACTTCTAAATATTATCCCAACTGAAATGAATACTTACGTATACACAAGAAATTCTATGCACAGATATTCAGAGATACTTCATGCATCCTTGTCAAAAACTGGAAAGAATCCACATTTCTTTCTGCTGGTGAGTGAGTAGATAAACTAAGGTCGGTCCACCAGGTAGACTATTGTTCATAAATTTAAGAAAATGAAATACTGATGCATACAACAATATGAATCAGTCTTAAATACATTAAGTCAAAGAAGGCAGATTCAAATGCTTGCATAATATATTATCCCATTTATGTGACATTCTGAACTAATAAAAACTGTGGTGACAGATGATTAAACATTGCCTGCAACTGGGCAGTGAGGGGCAGGTGTGTTTGTGTGTGTGTGTCAGAGACTGTCTTTGCAGAGTCACGAGGGCATATTTAGGGGATGTGACGTTACCCAACCATACATTTGTTGAAAGTTCAGAACTGTACACCAAAAGAGGTGAATTTTGCTGAATAGTAATTTTCATAGTGTAGAATATATAATTTATTTTAAAGGATATACTTTACCTTAAAAACATAATTTTCCTTTAAAAATTCATGTAATATGTAAAAAAAAAGTGTCAGTGATTAAATGCCAATAATAATATATCAAACTACTTTATGAATTCTAGGATAGTTTTTCATATTAAAAACATTAAGGAAAAACCACAAAGACCTATAACTCCACAGTATCCTAGATTTTCCATTTAGATTTAAGAAAAAACTCCTAGGAATAAATTATTTCACTGATGAATATTAAGCATGACTAGGTTAACTTGATATGCTTGGGGAGTTTCTGGATTTCTTGACTAAATACAAATAGACTGGGTCAGGAGATTATTTAATTAGTTCAGTTTAATTCTATTTCCCAGCTACTCCTCATGACACTTAACATAATACATGAGAAGACATTATTAAAACTTGTTGATCTAGTCTCCTCTTAAATCAGTTATAGGCACTCAACCAGCTCTGTCCTGATCTACACACACAGGTAACAAGCCATTTTTTTCTTTGAGAGAATCTCAGTGCCTTGCTACATTAGTGTTTTGAGGATATGGAGTGATTTTGTTTCAGATACTTTTTGAAGCAGAGGAAGAGGTGCTAAATTATCCTTATATTAATGAGTCTTCAATTACATTAACAAAGTTCTATGTTTAAGAAGGTGAAAAAAAATTTCAAAATAGGGTATGAGGAAAACAAGAGTGAATTATGTTGTGTGTTTACAAGTCCAAGGTGTTGCTGAAAGCTGGCATTTTTTTATATTTGTAAAGAATATTTATATTATATTTAACAGTAGTCTTTTGAAAAACATGAAATTCTTATTTATATTACATTTAACATTAATCTTTTTTTTACATTAGTTCTTTTTAAAATATGGACATTTAGCAAGAATGACTAGTGTTTCCAACTGAATAACTAATCATGCATGTAATAAATGTTAGCAGTATGAAAAAAATCTACCTACACTTATCGGCTGTGTGCACCCAAACACACTTTTACTGAATGACATTAGGAAGTGACAGTAGGCAAAATTCTGAATCAGTATTTTATGACCAAGGCATTACATTTGGCAAAAAATGGAATGTTGTTTAATTTTGTATTGTTGTTCAACAACTAAATGAGGTCATAGTGTAGGTCTCATAAAAGTCTTTCCTAACTAGGTATAATTTTTAGCTTAAAAGAAAACAAAACAGAACTACCTGGCTCAACTTGCAGTATTGTACTTCGCAATTAAAACGACGTGATTATGTCACTGTGTGGGTGTATGATCCAATTGCCAGTTATTTAAAATATTCACTAATGGAAAAAATTGTTAAAACATTTACCTAAATCGCTTGCTGTTGATAAACTGCTATAATTACTTTTTCAAATATTGTTTCAAGTAAATGAAGGTGTCCATGGCTCTGTTTGAAATATGAGGACAGTAATAAATAGGTCAAGAGAGAACACTATTTGTGATTAGTTCCAGAAAGGATAATTCTGTGTGTTTCGGAAGTAGTCTTAGGGAGAGAAGATAGGGGAATGAGAGGACCAAGAATTGGGAAATTTATGGCTTGAGTATATTTAGCATGTAACTTTCATCAGTAGCATATATAAAACATCATATTACAGTGATTAAAGAGAATCCAATTAAGGTAAGACCTGTCAAAAGTAGGTTGGGTCTCTTCTTGAATGGTTGGATCAAAGGTGAAAAACTGATTAAGAGTTGGGCATATTTTCTCATCCCACCTCTAAGAGTTCAAACAGTCTTTGGAATCCAGAGCCATACTGGGGATGATGAAAGGAACTGAACACTGGAGCCAAACGCTGCCACCAGGGTCAAGTGCTTTTGTTACTACTATGCCAACAACAAAATACTGATCAAACAGAAGGAAATTCCTTCTTTCCTCCTCCTGCCTTTCAGTCTCCCTCTGCTGGTGCCATCTATTGGCAGAGCCTGTGAAGATGGTTAATGGACAAAAGAAAAATGTAATTTACAGAGTCCTCACCAGTGGCAAGCTGATAGATGTTTAATAGCTAAATTCTGGGAGAGAAAGCCCAAATTTGTAGAGCTTGCCTATTTTCAGGGTATAAATACTTCATCATAGTGGATTTCAAAACATTAAACATGTAGGATAGTATGAAGATACTATTCAGATATAACACAGGTACAATTGATACAAATGTTCTCAAAGTAGATAAAAGTAAAATGTAGTAAAATACTTAAGTGATGTTTTAAGTATTCATTTTCTTTATATTTAGTATAGTTTATTTAATTTTGTTTATATAATTTAATTTTAAATAATGACTATTTAACAGTCAGCTGTCAAAATTCATGAACATTTAACAGTCGGCTCTCAAGTTTTGGTATGTGTTGGCTTTAACACATCACTGGTAGACAGCTGCATGCAAATCAATGAAGTTAGAATACTCCCTTACACCATACACGAAAATAAACTCAAAATGGCTTAATGACTTAAACATAAAACAAGGCACAATAAATTTCCTAGAAGAAAACATAGGCAAAACATTATCTGACATATATCTCAGCAATGTTCTCCTAGGGCAGTCTACCCAAGCAATATAAATAAAAGCAAAAAGAAACAAATGGGACCTAATTAAAGTTACGAGCTTTTGCACAGCAAAGGAAACCATAAGCAAAACAAAATGACAACCTACAGAATGGGAGAAAATATTTGCAAAAGATGAGACTGACAAGGGCTTGAGTTCCAGAATATATGAACAGCTGATATGACTTAATAAGAAAAAAAAAAAAAAACCCAATCCAAAAATGGGCAGAAGACCAAAACAAGCAATTTTCCAATGGAGACATACGAATGGCCAATAGGCACATGAAAAAATGCTCAATATAACTAATTATGAGAGAAATACAAATCAAAACTACTACGAGGTATCACCTCACACCAGTCAGAATGGCCGTCATTCAAAAATCCACAAATGACAAATGCTGGAGAGGCTGTGGAGAAAGGGGAACCCTCCTACACTGCTGGGGGGAATGCAGTTTGGTGTAGCTATTGTGGAAAACAGTATGGAGATTCTTCAAAAGACTGAAAATAGACTTACCATTATGACCCAGCAATCCCACTCCTGGGCATATATTCAGAGGGAACCTTAATTCAAAAAGACACCTGCACCCCAGTGTTCACAGCAGCACTACTTACAATAGCTGAGACATGGAAACAACCTAAATGTCCATCAACAGAGGACTGGATAAAGAAGTTGTGCTATATGTACACAATGGAATACCACTCAGCCATAAAAAAGAATAAAACAATGCCATTGGCAGCAACATGGATGGCCCTAGAGAATGCCATTCTAAGTGAAGTAAGCCAGAAAGAGAAAGAAAAATACCGTATGATATCATTCAAATGTGGAATCAAAAAAAAAAAGACAAATGAACTTATTTATAAAACAGAAACAGACTCACAGACATAGAAAACAAACTTATGGTTACCAGCGGGGAAGTGATTGGGAAGGGATAAATTGGGAGTTTGAGATTTGCAGACACTGACTGGTATATATAAAATAGATAAACAAGTTTATACTGTATATTCAATATCTTGTAATAGCTTACAGTGAAAAAGAATATGAAAACAAATGTATGTATATTCATATATGACTGAAGCATTGTGCTGTACACCAGAAATTGACACAGCATTGTGAAGTGACTATACTTCAATAAAAAATAAAGTAAAAAGAATTTTAAAAAAAATCACTGGGTCCCAGCCCAACATCACAAAGTAGAGGACAGAAGATTAGGTACACCTATAGCTCACCTTTACTTATTTAGCTCTGTTATTCACTTGAACAACTTTATGCTCTGTCTGACATGAGCCAGCTAAGCTTTATACAAGGATGGACTCACCCTTATCCTCAAAAAGGTAGATACAAAATTCCAACATTCTGTGCTTCTCTCTCTCTGAGCAATGATAGTACTCCTCTTATTTAGTCAATATTCGTTCTACTTGAATATATGAGAAGCTAAAGAATAAATGATAACATTAATAGCTCCCAACAATCCTTATGTATAATAATAAGAGAAAAGAAGGAGTAAAAGGGAATTAGTTAATGTATACAAATGTAAATTACGTTGCACGCAAAGAAAATGCTATGCATAGCTGCTACTCCTTTTTACCGTAAATGGCCATGAAGTTGTAGTCGATATTTATACCTTTCTTATTCCACTGGCCATTCCATTTTCCCTCGAGTCAGCACCATACATTGTTGTAAGTCTTTGCCTGATGATTACCTGAAGATTTGGAATCTTCAGTGACCTTTTCCCCCCATTGATTTTCCATTAAGTTTTATTATTTGATATGGAAATAACAAGCATCTCAGAGAATCTCCAGTATTTCAGACAAAGTCGCTGTACAGCAAGAGTACATTTTTATCCCTAATAATCAGGAACAATTATCCCCATTATCTCATTCTCCAACTATTGGTCCAGTGACATAGAGCCCAGAATACCCAGGTGACAATCTCTATCTTTGAAATCAGTAGAGCTATCATTATGTCTCCTTATAAAAGCCATTCTCTCCTGATACTTAAGATCCCAAACTAGTAGGAACCAAAATTTCTCAGTCAGGACTTCTTTGAACAGATGATTAGATATAATAGCAATGAGAGTCACATTCACTTCTTGATTCCTGCACCTGTGTACCTCACAGTGGAAGAAACAACACTACGTATACGTGGCTGATTTCATTGTAATGTATATTCTGTAAGGTAGTAATTCAATATTTCATGGTATTTGTTTCACAGCTAGCAACATAATTTATTCTCTGATAGGTCATTTCATATTGTTCCATCAGGCCAGCTCCTTCAGGATGGTGAGTTCCACAATAAGACCAGTGAGTCTGTGGGCATGACCACTGCTGCACCTCTTCTGCAGTAAAATGAGGCCCTCAGTAAAGAGAAACATTATGTGGAATATGTACGGAATAAGGCATTCCATAGGCTCACAGGGGGCAGGGAAAGCAAATGCAGCTCCAAAATGCATGGCTGTTCCCATTGGCCCAGTGCAGGGAAAGCTGCCAGGAAGGGAAATATTCCTTCTTCCCTCTTCCTGGCTTCTAGTTTTTCTCTAGTTCTTGCTATTGGCAGGAAACCAGTTTACAAAGGAAAACTATAGTTTTCAGAATCTAATCCTAGTGACTACACAATGCTGACACAGTAGAAGAGTGGATGTGAGTTCAAGAATCCAGTTTAACATTCCACCAGAGCATTTCACCTCTTAGCTTCTCAGCCTTTCTATATTACTTGTGTATAAAAAACAGATAGTTCATGAGTACTTACTAGATGCTGGACTTGATGCTCCATGCTAAATTGGTGACCAAAAACAGATATCTGGGCTCTCACGAGGTCTACCTTATCTTCCTAGATATTAACCAGATAGTCACCTTGGTTATGTATATTTGCAAACTGAAAGGGACAGAGGTTTATGAAAAAATATTACAAATAAATTTGAAGTGATTAAAGAAAGACTTCTCTGAGAAAGCGTCACTTAGCTGAGTTTTAAGGAATTAGTAGGAGTTAATTAGATAAAGGAGAAGGATAGCTATATTAGGGAAGCATCATTACAGACACAACAGTCTTTGCAAAGGCCTTGTGGCGGGAGTGAGTGTGTTACAGCCATGAAAAATGTAAAGAGTGGAGTATCTGGACTGTAGAGGTTGAAAGGCAAATGATGAGAGATGGAGCTTGCTGGGAAGGTGGGGTTTGTACCCAGAGTCTTACAGGATTTTGGTCCATATGCTAAGCAAAAAAAAAAAGTTACTAAAAAATTTTAAAGAAGATAATTCAGTTTTGACAACTTAAACAGTGTACATTTGTGGGGGTCTGAGTTGATAAATAGAAATCAGTTAATATATTAAGTATATAATGAACTGCAGCTAAGTTTTTGGTTATTTATAGGAGAAATACACATTAAATGAATATTTTTGTCTATTCTTCAGAGCTTGACACCTCAACATTTTGAGGACATTCTCCAGTTAAGTGGTATCACTCTGCCCAGGAAATTCCATTTTATTTTACTATTATCTGGTGGAAGAAAAAAATTACAAGATAAAACATGTATTATTTTGTGGGAAAAAAACCCCAAAATAACGAATTAGCATGACTTTCTACCTTTTGTGATTGCCATGCTCCCTCCTTGAAGTTGGTAATTCTTCAAGTACCTTGTTCTAAGATATCATGTCTCCCAGTAAACTATTCTTACTGTATCCTCTCTTCCTCTCATGTTCATGGTCACATTCTGCAGAGTCTAAATAATATTATTATTATTTAATGAGGAGCCACATAAAATAGGAAACAGTATTATGGAAGAGCACCCCCTCCCCCCACCCCGCCCAGCCTCCCACCCTCAAATTCTCAGCTTTACCACATGGCAGCTTGGAGTAATAACTCACAAATAGAATTTGCTATATGAGACCTGGTAGAAATATTTTAGTAAATGCTAATGACCATGGATAAATGCCGAACTACTCACATATAGAACAGAGAGAACTATAAATATCATCTTAAATAAAGCAAAATGAGACAGCTTTTAATATTAAGGAGTTGGAAGCATATGGTCTGTTTGCAAAATCTGGAAATAACCCACTTGGGTCCAAAGGAAGAAGTGAGGAGTAGAAGAGTCTCACACACGTTTCTATCCCTTATGTGCCCTTATGTGTTTTTCTTTACTTTTTTTTTTTTCCTTTTATCTTTCTAGGTGGACCTACTGGTACTTCTATGTTGAAATTATTTTACAGATGGGCAAGAATTTCATTACATAGTTAAATTATAATAGTGAAAGTTATGTTTTCTTTACAGTTATAACTTTTCACCAAACAGCCCTCTCCACTCCACACCACCCTAGAGAAGAGTCCCCTGGGGAGGAAGGTAACATGCTGAGTGGGACACTGTAGACGGTAGAGAACATGTCCCTTATGTTTGGAATCTCATTTGAATACTTTGGGAGATTGATTGCACTGTTGACTTCAGTTCTGTATCCTTCCTCACGTTCTCTCTTGGCCATGTGGCTTTGTCATTTCTCCTACTAAAATATGCAGAGTATATTTCTATGACCCCTGACTTTTGGGTTGGGCCAAGCAGACTCACTTTGAACAATGGGATAGAGTGGAAATGATAATGGACCCGTTTCCAGCCCATGAGAGAGCTTGCTGGTCTGTGCTGACTCTCCTGTACTTCTCCCATTACCGTGGGAACAGGCTTCTCTGAAACTGTTGGTTCGTGGAGGATGAGAACCTTTCCAGCTTAGCCGAGTCTAGGTCAGCTTCTCAGCAGATGAACAAGCTCAGCAGATGCTTATTGAGATTTGTCATGCTGAGTTTTTGTGGCAATAGCTAACTCACTCACACAAATCTAATGATGGTCTTATGTTTGAAGTAATTCCACTCGGGTATCATGTGAGAGAACAGAAAATAAGAAAGCTTATCTTAATAAAATATTCTGCCTCAAAGAAAGTAATACCAAAGTCATCTCAGGGTTAAAACACCTCTCAGAGAAGAGATTCCAAAAGCTCTTTGGGTAACTGTTACTCTTTGGAAGTTGTTCCTTCTAAAGGTGAATCCAGTCCATAATAGTGTTTCAGTTTATGAAATCTTCTTGACATCAAAGACTTTTAAATCAAATTGATTAAAGCTTTTATTTTAGAAACTGTTTTCAACTTGTAAGGGAAAATCATTTTAAGAAGAAACTTAAATGTCTTTTCAAGAATCTGGAAAACTCTGTGGGTAATTAGTTAAAAGCTGACATCAATTTAATTTGGATAATATTTATTGAACTCCTATTTTGGGAAAGTATTTACTCTTGGTAACCACATCTTAGAAAAGATGAAACTGAGGGCTGTGGACCAAAAAGATGGTTCCTTATATGATAAAGACCCCAAGAATATGTCTGAGATTTTGGCCTATTTTTATCTTTTGGTCAACATTAAATGCAAAATTGGTCTGATTTTCCTCTTTTAATTGGCTGCTATGCATTTCAAACACTATTCTTATCCATACAGAATCCAGAATGAACTTTGGAAAATCTAAGTAACATTCTGTGTCTCTTACTGTTCAGAAATTTTTGGCTTCCCGTTGTTCTTGCAATGAAAGTGAACATCTTCACTATGGCTTGTAAGGTGAATTAGACCTTGATTAGTTTTTTAATCTTATCTTATGCCACACTTACTGTGGTCCGATCACACTGGCCTTTTTGCTGTTCACAGAAATACTGGAATTTTGTCCCATCTCAGGCCCTTTGCACATACTGCTGCTTCTGCTTGGGATTCTGTTTCCCCAGAAGATAATTTCTCTTCTTTCATTTCATTCCGGTCTCTTCTCAAATGTCTTTCCAATAGAAGGGTCTTCTCTGAGTGCTCTATCTAAAACAGTGCCCCACCTTTGTCAAATTTACAGTATCCTGCTTTAGTCATTGTACTTATTACCACTTTACATTATCAGATCTCCCCATCCCATTATGTAAATTCCACGAAAGAAGTACTGTTTTGGTTTGTTTCCTCCTGTATCTCCGGTGTAGGTAGTCTACAAATATGTGTTGTCTAAGTGGATCAATGCATTGGGCTTGTTTTCCAGATCCATGATATGTTCTTCATTGTTTAGCATCCCCTTGCCCCTGCTTTTTCCTATATTTGTTTAGTGTACTTTTGTTGTATTTTAGATTTCTTTTAAAATTTCTGTCTGGATTTTTTTTAAATAACCTAACAAATATATAAAAGAAGCTAAGAAATATAAAAAATATAAAAATAACCATATGGGATATGGTTAAATTTAAATATATATTGGATCTGGGTAGTATAAACTCTGGGGAATTTTTTAACATAAACCTTGGTTTGACTAAGGCACTGGGAAGTTGAGAAAACTAGCAATAATAATAACTAGGGTGGCAACTTAAGGCTAGTTCAGAAAGGGCTCAGGAATTCACTTAGTCTAAATCCTTGTACTCGGAGTCCCCTAAAAATATAGGGAAAAAAAAAAGTGAAGAAGGAGAGGTGGGGTAGAGGAAGGTAAGGAAATAATGAAGGAAAAAAGGAGGAAGGGAAGAAAATTGTGGTCAGGAATGAAGGCCAAATGAGTCCAGACCTTGGGAAGAAGTATTTGATCCTAAGACAACCTGAACAAGAATTACAGAGGTGCAAAGTTGCTCTGCTGGCTGCATGGGTCCTTTCTATTCCATGTGACACTGTGTTAAAGGTCACTGACTCCAGCACTCTCTTTTTGTATCCGGGGTCCAGTCATTTTCTAGGAATCTGTAGTCCTGGGTAATGTCAACATATACATAAATGACACACTTATCCTGGCTCCTTTGCTTTGCTTCCACTGTCTGTTTTTGGGTCCTAGATGAGATTATTCTCCTGAATTGCTGTATCTCTGAGTTTGCAGGAATCAAAGCTAATAACTCCTACTATGTGGAGGTTAAACAGTGACTCAAATGATCAAATTTTTTGTGTGTGTGGCACACATCAAGTGTTATGTGTACTGTTGGGGCAAATGGTGGGGAAGAAAACAAAACATAGTGAAATCCTATCTATTTATGGATATATTGTGCCAAGTTCTGGAAGAGAAGGATGAAATAAGAAAAGAACTATCGAATTTTCAAAGCAGAGACAGAAGGAAATGATGCGCTTTATGAAAAGAGATACTCTCATCTCATGACTGCTATTTACGTTTTTTATTATTAAATTTTTATGTTTTATTTTTTATATATTTTTATGTATTTTGTATTTTTAAATAAAGATTTTTTTGTATTTCATTTTTTAAATTTTTATTATTAATTTGTTATTAATTACAAGTTAAATGGTTTAGATTATTCCAAGGCTAAAGGAAACAACTGCTTCTTTCACTCTGTGATCAGAATTTATGAGTGGAGATCTGGGTAGGAGATCAGATTGTGGGACTAAGTCTGTCTTAAGCACACTTATCTAAGCATTCACGGTCATTCAGTTGCTATAAGCCCACCGTCAGATAGTCTTCTCTCAGCTAAGCCTATTTCAAAGTTCTGTAAGGCCATGGCTATTGTGTGAAAGGATAAAGGAATGAACAGGAAAAAAAAAAAAGCCAACATGCAAAAGGCAAATGTCTTAAAGGATATGTCTAAATAATTACTGTTTGTGGTTATTTACCCGCATCATTAATAACAATGAGGGTGGTTATAAAATAGCTAGAATAAGTATCATGACTATAGTTGATGTAGCACTCACTCATCATCATTCAGGCATTGTTCTGACTTCTTATATTATCCTCAACCCCTCACGGTGGTTGCTGTTGTCACACCACTTTACAGAAAGGTAAACCGAGATCACAGAGCTGGTAAGAGGCAGAGTTATGATTTGGTATATGGTAGTTGTGGCTTCAGGAGTCTATTTTCTTAACCGCTACATGATGGGAATCCTACTATTTTGCCGAAGAAACTCCGAACTTGGCCTGCAAAAGCTTTTGACTCATCCATTTTTGAAATATTCCCTGAAACGCTCAAACCAGCACCAGGGGGGAGTAGTCTGTGAAAGTGGACACATTCTATGACACCAGTGTATCCATAGGTACATCAAAGATGGCGAGATGCATCTTTCCCCGGAACGGAACCAGGAATCTCAACTGATTCCCAGGGAAATTCCTTCACTCCCAGACCAGGATGCTCTCCCCTCATTCTTGTCCCTCAGGATTTGGTGTGTTCCAGAAATTAGCTAATGCTGTTTACTTCCCCTCCCTCCCTTGTCTAAATGAAAATTATTCTTTAAGCTGTAGTTTCCTGTTTCTTCTAAACTATTGTATGTGGGTGTCAGATAAGCTTTAAGATTTAAATGTACAAGTTTCCATACCTTCATTAAGGAGCTCCTCCCAAGAGAACTTGAGAAATCCTAGACTTTTGGATGAGACTACCTTGGGGAGGGGTGAGGGTGTTTACAGGAGATGGGAGGAAGCATGGCTGCTGGACAGCAAGAGCGATAGCCTGAAGAAGGTATTTCCAATTTTACATCAAATGTCTGTTACTCCCACTCCTTACTTACTAGCCACCTTGAGTTTGTTCAAGGTGGCAATAAGTCCCCTTTTCTCTGCCACCCCCGCAGAATAGGAATGCCATTTCTCAGGATTCCTTATAATTGTAGCCAAAGGAAATAAACGGATATTGCTGGGTTTTCTAAAAGAAAAATTTATTTTCTTAACTGTAGGAGATTTGCCTTCATTCTCCATCATTTCCTGCTACTTTCAAGGACTGTAGACAGGGTACCTGGAAATGGACTTGCTGTCTTAAACAATGAGGATGAAAACCGCATGCTCTGTTTGGAGAGTAGGAAGGAGGCTCATTTCCTCATAATTTACTCAAGTGTATCACTGACTTTAAAAGTGCTTACTTTCTGACTTTATGTTAGAAAAAATGAGTAGCATTGTGTCATATGTAGTCAAACTAATATTTGAAACTAATATAGCTAATATAACTAGTTACTATGGCAACTAATGTAACTGATACACTTAGAATAAAGATTGCATCCCTCCTTCCATTCACATACAACACAAAACAAATTACTTCTTTTTTTTTGAGTTATAATTGTTTCAGGTGTGCACCATAGTGATTCAATATTTTTATACCTTATGAAGAGATCACCAGCATAAGTCTTGCTACCATCTGTCAACAAACTATTTCTTAGTGCTTCTAAGTATCAAGGGAATTTGTAGGTTTTCTTTAACTCCTAGAACTATCTTAGAGGCTTTTTTTTTTTTACAGAGAGGATTCTCCAAACTCGGGGTAATCCTGTGCTCCTAATAAGAAATCATACCATAGGCAGAGAAATGGCTGCACTGGTTTCTCTATCCTTGCCATTATAGCTTTAGAAAACCACTGACTTGATGTGGGAAAATGACCTCCGATTGTGCTAATTCTGCCCCTCCCGGGGCTTCCTCGAGACTACAGTGTATGCTCTCCAGGGACATCCGGAAGGTTTCCCTGAATTCCTGCCACAGCCTCTATCACTATATCCTTTCTCATTCACATTTTCCCACTCTTTAAGTTAGTGGTATGTGATTGGCATCATTCTCTTTTTTTAGGTTATTGAAAGATGTTTTTTCCTTCATTATTTCTCTTCTCTTTGTACGGTTGGGTCACCTTACAAGATGGTTGTTTAGAGCCATTTTGTATTCTCTTCTCTCAAAGTCTCAAAGTTAATGTTATTAATAATATTACTTTTAGGAGTTGTATTGATAAACTTGTACATACAAAAGAAAGTATGCCTTCATTTGTTGGCCTTTTTAAAAATGAATAATATGAGTAGTGTTTTTTATGAGATGTTTAAAGAAAAGGGAAAAAAGCATTACACAGTCTGTATATATTGACGCACCCTCTGAAAGATGAAGAAATGAACGCACGAATTTTCTTTCTCCTTTCTTTGTTCCAAATTGAATTTTCAGTTTTTCTTGCTGTTCTCTTTACAGCTTACATAATACACTTCAAACTCTGCCTCTTAGTGTTTCTGCATTAACCTTTATCTATAGATGTCATTCTCAGGAAAAGGAAGTAATTTCCTTACTCTATCCTTGTCTTTTCCCATTTTCTGAAAAAAATTATATTATTACTGAATTCTTGACATTTAACTTCTGTGACCCCCATTTTCCAGTTTTTAACTAAATTTTATATTTAGGCAAATTCTCTACAACCCTTACTTAGACCTGCTTATTGTTAATTTTCCTTTCATATCTTGGTTGCTTCTGTAATTGACTTGTTTTGTTAGTGCTCTTAAGGAAGGCTTCTATGTGATATATTTAACTGAAAACTTTGATCCCACTTTTATCTCCAAATTATTTTTCAAATTATTTTGTTTTGGAAGAAGAACTATTTGAGATCCAGGTTCAGTCTACTACCTTAAACAGTTTCTTCTGCTCATGCATTTCTTCTGCTGCGTAAAAAAGGGTAGCAAGCGTAATTTAGTGTATAGTATAATATGTTACAGATATGACCTCAGGATCTGTTGACAAATATTAAATATTATTAACATAACTGCTAGCTCAATTTTTGTGAACAGATAGGGAATGATAAATAATTTTATTAAATATGTTAATCATTGCACATTCTCACTTTGCACTTTCTCTCATAGTACCATCAAGCTGGCATCCTGCACATCACAGTATATGTGACTCAGGGATAATATTTAGTTTTTATTGATGTATGACTGATAATGTAAGTCTTATGGCTGATGTAAGACTTCGGTAACTTGCACCATTAGAATCCTCCAGGTTAAAATTTTCTCTTCCATTTTTTTATGGTTTAGAAATTTTGAGTTTCAGATAAACTCTTATTTAAGCATTCAAGGAGATATACTACTTTAAAAAATAAACAATAAAGAGAACCACCTTGCCATTTCTGTAGCATAACTCTAGTAAAGGAATGATATTCCTCAATCAAGACACTGACTAGTTTACTTTCCTTGGTATTCATCAAAATTACCATCTACATGCCAGGTAGACAGACTATATGTTTTTAATTCTGTTAATACATAGAGTTGCCTATCACAGGAATCCATCCAGCATAGTTCAGAGAAAGAGATAGTTTACAGTATTTAAACATGGCCTTAAATCAGTACAACTCATTAAGACAATCTGAAAGAGTCAAATTTTGGGCCTATTGTGTAACCTTGGTCATATTGCTTATCTCTCCAAACCTCAGTATCCAATTTTGTAAAAATGGGGTTGAAAGAGTAACTGTCTCACTCTCATTCATGACTAAATGATTCGCATAAAGAGTTCATTACAATGCCTAGCACACAGCACTCAAGAAGTGGTGGCCATTATTACCCTGTATTAGGAATATCTTTAATTTTAATTTTAAAAATCACTGTTTGTAATCTGACCATGAGATTTCCAGAAAACCAAGAGATAATTCTGGCTTTTAATTTACTGCCATTCAACTATAATTTATTGGACAACTATTTTGGGTAAGGCTCTGTAGAAGATATAAAAATAATTACAAATTTATTCTGGGTCAAGTATATAACTTTTAAGTTAATGATCAGTGTCAGTGGCCAAATCAGATAGCCAAGTCTCTTAAGTGGACATTTGTTTGGATCAAATTATTTAATTAAATGATTATTTAAATCATTTCAGGAACAAGGTGATGAGGATGTGCATAAAATAACAGACTAGAAAAGGATAAGTTTTATAGCTAACACATGTTTCTGTGCAGACTGATGAATTCTTAATTCCATCCTGCAATGAAAATTAATTTGATATATTTGATCGGGTGAAGGAAAAAAAAAATGCCAGTTATTTTCCTAATGTGACTAGAAAGTTCTAGACTTCCACAAGTTTTTGTTGTTGTTGTTGTTCTTTGTTTGTTTTTTTGCTGGGTAGAAATGCTAATGATGTATGTTTATTTCCTTTTCTACAAACTGCTGTGTTGACTGATCTGTGTAACAGCCATGTATGTGGCATGTTACACTCCTGGAGGCTGTTTCTATCATGTTAAACAGGAATGCTTGGCAGGTTATGGGGCAAGTGGAAATTAGCAAATTTGGTCTACTAAAAACGTTTTGTTCTGTTCTTCCCCTGGTAAGAATGAGACAGGTTCAAGGGCTGTCTCCTGTCAGTCATTTCCCTTTCTGGGTCTTGCGGACTTACTGGTACATGATATCCCCATGAAGGGACAGCTCCCTTCTCAGAATTCCTGTTACTGAGACAGAACTTTCAGGAGCAGCAGCGTAACAGGTATTTCTCCTCCCACTGGAAAAGTAGTGATTAATGTCAGAATTCGTGACAGATGCTTGAGTGTGCTCCAAAATAGACAGACCCTGCTGATGATGGGGAATTGAGGTTTATGCTTCTGCAAAATTCACTCTCCCCAAGCAGCTTGCCTAGAAGTAGTTCATTTTTATATTGACTATTTCTGACTGAATGCTTTCACCAAGTTGACATCCATGGGAGTAATTATTTGCTCAAGGAAATCTGTTGGTGTCAAAATTTTTCAGAAGATTGGGCTGGGATAGATAGAGTTATAATAGGTAAGGTTCCCATTGTCATTGAAGTCTGGCAGATCCTTTCCTGAGGACGATAATCCAGACCATTATTTATATTCTAACCAGCCTTTCCTATTTCCCAGATGTCTCATCCTCTTTCTTGAAAAATATTCTTATACTTTCTCCTTTTCATTGAGTGTGACATTCTGATTTCTTTCTTATTACTCTCTTGGGTTTTTCCTTTCCACTTACTTGGCTGAATTGGCTTTCTCTGATTTGAGATTTTAGGTATTTATTCTCAAAGCAAGGTAGTGTTTTTCTCCTTTGATTCTTTTCCTTCTTTCCCCTCTCTTGTTCCTACATTGTATACTGTCCCTCAAAGATTTTATCTGAAATTGAAAATGTGTAAGAGATTTCAATAATCCCATGAAATCATATATATATACCTATTATTTTTTTCTTAAAGCTCTCACATATAATGATCTCATTTGTTCAACAGTTATTAAGTAGTGTTTTATTTGGAAAAGTAGCTCAAATAAACATTTTAAATCAACTATATTAAATATTTACTATTTTTATATATCATTTTCTTATTTTTAACAACATATTTAACCTTCAGCCAGTTCTGATATAAAGTGTAGCTCATAAGGGACCTTAGAGGAAACTTAAACTTACAGAGATCAGAAAACTGAGGTCAAAGTGTTAGATGCCTTCTTCAAGATCATATAAGTATACTTGTATTATCAACACTAGAGCTGATACCTGGTTTTCTTGAATGTGCTTTCTGCCACACTGTGTTGCTTATACGGTGAAATTTTAGTAATTTATATTTAATAATTTTTGAGTTACTTTCAAATTTTTTAAAATCAATTGCAATTCAAAATAACTATTTTTCAGCTAAGTTCAGTGGAATAAGTGAATTTTGGCAGAGAAATTGTGGCAGAATTTACTAACTTTATATCCAACGACTTCCAAGGTCTTTCCAAATGTATTCAAGTAACTCCTTGTCTTTCAACTCTCAAACAAATGTAGATGGAATCTTGTTATCAATTCTCCACAGCAATGTAAGTGTCTTTGTGTGCATTTATCACTTCATATTTACTCCCGTATTTAGAGCACAGTGTGGTCTGGTTCATTTTGGTGGCTGTCACTCTGAACCTCTTTCATGGAAAATTTCTCCAATCCTGGGAGTAGGTAAAGGAAGCTGAGCCATAAGCAATATAATTACTTTTTTCCTATTCAGGGTCTCTATATTAAAAAAAAGTACTGAACAGAGAAATATCTCTCCTAGACAGAAGCTCTATCTGTGCAGGTTTTTGCAGTTGTCAGAGTAATGCATGTCAGAATATAAATTAATTTGACTAGAGAATTAGCTCTATTTCTCAATGGCCTCAAATCGATGGAGCATCTTCTCTTGTTGAAGGACATGAGGAAGTTCTGAAGGCCCTCCCAATAGAGTTTCTTCTGATCTTTTTTACTCTGTTTCTAGACATATCAGGGAACAATAGTGAAATACTCATCCCAAAGTCAGGAACTCCACATAACCTTATGATTGATTGGATAAGATTTAAATATGAAAAGACAAATAGTTAAATTCTAAATTTACACAAATTTTAAGAATTGTATTCTATATAAGATTTTGTTGAAGACGTAAATGTTTTCAGAGCTGGTTAGTATGTCACTAATGAAGTGTACCAAGATATAAATGGTAAAAAGCAGAGATGGCTAACAGGAAATTCAATTCTATAGGATATATAATAGTCTCTAAACTAAGGACCTATCATATTTTATCCCATTTCCCCCTTAAATTATCATGTAAATATGGAAAAATCATTTGACCTTAGTTTCTCCTCTCTGCAAGAAGTGCTTGAGAAAAATAAGGGACTATATGACTCATGAAAACAATCACAGAACCTTTGTACAGCTAAGTATTTCTAAAATTTAAAAAAATGATAAAACGTAAAGGAGGGGATCAAGCTGGCAGAGCAGGAGGACATGAAACTCGCCTCCCCCAACAAAAACATCAAAAATACATCTACATATGGAACAGTTCTTCCTGAAAACTAACTGGAAACTTGCAAAATAACTCCTGTACAACCAAAGCTGCAAGAAAGATCTCCCTGTAACCTAGCAGGATGGCAAAAAAGGCATCAGGTCCAGAACTATGCCCCTCAAAGGTATCTGTAAGGGAAAGAAGGTCTGCACAGGCAGACTCTTGCTCTGGGAAGCAAGTAGGCTGAGCCACAATCTGGGCATTCCAATCCTGAGGTCCTGCCTGGAGGAGGCAGTTCCCATTGCCTGCTAGGAAATCTGCTGAGAAAAACAGAAGGGCTGGAGAAGCCTGGACTCAGGAGGAGTGTGTATGTGATGACTTGCCAACAATTGACCCAGAGAGAGTCTTGCACTGGCAGCTGCTGCCTCACTGCAGTTCCCAATCCAAAGGAGTGAACAACCTGGCCCAGCTCTCTCTATCCTACAGCCTGGCTCAAGATTTGGGGAAAGACTTTGTCTAGCTAAACAGTGACAGACCAGATGATGTGAGGTTTCGTCTGCGTGGGGTGGTGACTGCCATTGTCAGCAAGCTTAGGATTACAGTTCATCTCCTATTGAGTACCTGGGTTGGCCCACTCCACACCTCAGCTTGGTACCACCTCTGTGGTAGACAGGTCCTGGGAGAAGACTACCACAGGGGCAGCCCAGATCTCAGGTGGCAGCACAAACACCTCAGTTCCTTCAGCCACAACACCCTGAGCCCAGCCTACTCCCTGCCATAGCCTTGCACTAGATCTGGGATGAACACAATAGAAAAAGGGATGCAACGCTGGGCTACTTTTGAGTGGAACCATGGATGCCTACACAGGTGATGCATAGGTCCTCTGTGACCACACGGGCCTCATTTGCTTGAGCAATCACCTCCTTTGGGGCAGGGCACACGCTCAAAGGCAGTGGAGCCTCATCGAACCCAACTCTCAGGGCTTCTACTCCAACAACTGGGGAGCAGACTCCATCCCTGACAAGGCAGTGAGAGCCACGAGTAGAGGTGAAGCCACACCTCATATGCTGCACAGGCTTTACATACTTCATTGACAGCCATTATCAAGGGGATAATGTGCAATACACTCTGAGGAAAGTAGTGGCTGGTATTCATACCTAAATCAGCCCTTACACCAAAAACATTGGACACAGACAGTCTACACAGGGATGCTCCCACATAAGAACACCTCTTCAAGACCACAGTAGTTAACTGTTTCTCCTGAATTCAAAGAAACAGAAAGTTTAATCAAAAGCAGAAGAAATAACTCCCAATTAAAAGAACAAACAGAGCTCACTAGTCTTCTAGACCCTGAATTCAAAAGTGTGGTAATAAAAATGCTAACTGAATTAAGAAAGATTATCCATAGAAAAGCAGATCACTGTAACAAGGAATTTGCAACTAGAAAGATGAACCAATCAAAAATAGACAATTCAGTTGTTGAGATAACAACCTATCTAGAAGCAATGAATAGCAGACTAAATGATACAGAACAAGTAAGTGATCAGGAATATAGAATAGTGAAAATCACCCAATCCCAAAAAAAGACAAATGAAAAAAAAATTAGGAACTCCCAATATATGAAACCTAAATATATAAAACAAATACTAACAGGAGGACTTTTGTCTCCTTTAGTCCCTGTCGATAAAGGGAGAAGGTGACAATAATAAAATAACAGTAGGAGAATTTAGCACCCTACTGACATCAATGGACAGATCATCCAAACAGAAAACCAGTAAGGCAACAGAGGTCCTAAATGACATAACAGACCAGTTGAATTTAATTGATAGCTACAAGACACTATATACATCCCCCCTAAAAACCCCCCCAAAAACCAGAATACACATTCTTTTCAAACATGCATAGAATATTCTCTAGAATAGACTACATATAAGGTCTCAAAACAAGCCTCAACAAATTTAAGATTATTTCAAGCATCTTTTCTAACCACAAAGGTATGAAATTAGAAATCAACCACAGAAAGAAAAACAGGAAAAAACTGAACACATGGAGACTAAGAACATGCTACTCAGAAACCAATGGGTCAATGATGAAATCAAAAAAGAAATCACAAAATACATCAAGGAAAATGAAGATATAGCCTTATCAAATCTGTAAGATGCAGCAAGAACAGTTCTAAGCTGGAAGTTCATAGCAATAAAGGTTTTCCTTAAGAAACAAGAAAAATCTCAGATAAGCAACTTAATCTACCACCTAAAAGAATTAGAAAAAGAAGAATGAGCAAAACCCAAAGTCATCAGAAGGAAGGAAATAATAATGATCAGAGAGGATATAAATAAAAAAGAGATTAAAAACTAGGAAAGATCAGTGAAACCAAGAGCAGGCTTTTTGAAGAGATAAACAGAATTGACAAACCTCTAGCCAGACTTACCAAGAAGAGGACCTAAATAAACAAAATAAGAAATGAAAAATGAGAAATAACAACTGATACCATAGAAATATAAAAAAATCCTCAGATAATATTATGAATACTTCTATACCAACAAATTGGACCACCTAGAAGAAATGACTGTATTTCTAGATGCATACAGCCTGCCAAAACCGAGTCAAGAAAAAACAGATAATTTGAACAAACTAAATGCTCACAGCAAAAAAAAATGTGACAATGAATATATGTATGTTCATGTATAACTGAAAATTTGTGCTCTACAGTGGAATTTGACACAACATTCTAAAATGACTGTAACTCAATAAAAAATGTAAAAAAAAAAAGAAATAGAATCTGTAGTTTTAAAACAAAAAAAACTTTTTGCAAACAAAGGTCCAGGACTGCACATCTTCACTGGGTAATTCTACCAAGGTACAAGTAAGAATTTATATTTATCTGTCTCAAACTACTCGAAAAAATTGAATAGAAGGGAACACTCCCAAACTCATTCTAGGAGGCCACCATCACCCTCATACCAACACCAGGCAAAGACACTACAAAAAAAAAAAAAAAAAAGAAAAGAAAAAAAGAAAAGAAACGAAAAAATTACAGGCCAATATCTTTGATGAATATAGATACAAAAATCCTCAGCAAAATATTAGCAAACCAAATCAAACAATACATAAAAAGGCTCATACACCACAATCAAGTTGGATTCATTCTGGGATCACAAGAGTGGTTCAGCATATGCAAATCAGTGTGATACACCACATTAACAAAAGGAAAGACCAAAATGACACGATCATCTCAATAGATGCAGAAAGAGCCTATGACAGTGTGCCAACATCCATTCTTAAAAACTCTCACCAATGAGGGTACAGAGGGAATATTTCTCAACATACTAAGAGCCATGTATGAAAAACCCAGAGCCAACATAAAACTCAGCTGTGAAAGTTTAAAGCCTGCCTGCTAAATTTAGGAACAAGACAAAGATGCCCACTCTCACCACTTCTATTCAGTGTAGTATTGGAAATCATAGCCACAGCAATCAGATGAGAAAAAGAAATAAAAGATAACCAAATTGGAAGGGAAGAGGTAAAACTGTCACAATTTTCAGATGACATGATACTCTATATAGAGAACCCTAAAAACTCCATACACAAAAATCCTATAACTAATTAAAATGAATTCAGCACTGTAGCAGGATACAAGATTAATATATAGAAATCTTTTGCATTTCTTTACACTAATAATGAAATATCAGAAAATTAAAGTAAAAAAAACCCACTTGTTTAAAAATCACATAAAAAATAAAATACCTAGGAATAAACTTAACCAAGGAGGTAAAAGATCTGTATTATGAAAACTGAAAAAAAAAAACTGATAAAGAAAATCGAACATGATTCAAGTAAATGGTAAGATATCCTGTGCTCTTGGATTGGAAGAACTAATATCATTAAAATGACTAAACTACCCCAAAGCAGTTTACAGATTTAATGCAATTCCTGTCAAAATACCCATGACATTTTTCACAGAACTAGAACAAATAATTCTGAAGTTTACATGGAACCAGGAAACGTTCCAGAATTGCCAAAGCAATCCTGAAGTAAAAGAACAAAGCTGAAGATACAACCCTTCTAGACTTCAGACTATCCTACCAAGGTACAGGAATCAAAGCAGTGTGGTAGTGTCACAAAAAAGATCTGTAGCTCAATGAAACAGAATAGACAGCCCAGAAGTCAACCCAAGCATCTGCAGCCAGTTAATCTATGACAAAGGAAGCAAGAATCTACAATGGGAAATGACATTCTCTTCAACAAGGAGAGTTTGGAAAGCTGGACAGCTTCATGTAAATCACTGAAATTAGAACACTCCCTCATACTACATACAAAAATAGACTCCAAATAGTTTAAAGACCTAAATATGACATGATGCCATAAAACTCCTAGAAGAGAACATAGGCAAAACATTCTGACATAAATTATAGCAATATTTTCTTAGGTCAGTCTCCCACAGTGAAAGAAAGAAAAGTGGCAATAAACCTAAAGAGACATTTTTCAAAGATGACACACAGGTGCCCAGCAAGCACATGAAAAGATGCTCAATATTGCTAATTATTAGAGAAATGCAAATCAAAACCACAATGAGGTATCACCTCACATCTGTCAGAATGGCTATCATCAAAAAGTCTACAAATAATCAATGCTGAAGAGGGTGTAGGAAAAACAGGAACCCTCTTACACTGTTTGTGGGAATGTACATTTGTGCAACCACTATGGAAAACAGTATGGAGAGTCCTTAGAAAACTAAAACTAGGGCTACGCTATTACTCAGCAATCCCATTCCTCGGTATTTATCTGGAAAAAAAACTAATTCCAGTGCACCCCAGTATTCATAGCAGCACTATTTACATAGCCGAGACACGCAACAATCCAAGTGCCCATCAACAGCAGACTGACACAAGAAGAAATGGTGTGTATATACAATGGATATTATATAGCCATAAAAAGCAATGAAATATTGCCATTTGCAGCAACATGGACAGACCTAGAAAATATTATACTTATTGAAGTACATCAGACAAAGACAAATACTATATGATATCACTTATTATGTGGAATCTAAAACATAATACCAATGAATCTATATATCAAACAGAAACACACCCACAGACATAGAAATAAACGTATGGTTATCAAAGGGAAGAAGGAGTGAGGGAGGGACAAATGAGGCACACAGATTAACAGATACAACTACTACACGTGAAATAGGTAAGCAACAAAGATTTACTGTATAGGGCTGAGAATTATATTCAATATCCTGCAATAACCTATAATAGATTATAATCTGAAAAAAATAACTGAATATGCTATACAGCTAAAACTAACACAGTATTTTAAAACCATACTTCTAAAAAAATTAAAAGATAAACTCCCATTTGAGTACACTAAGAATCTTTCAAATGATTTGCTTCAGATTAGAACAACGAGTAGATTCAAATCAGCCCAAAGAGCAAACTGTCTTGGCAGTGATGTTCCCACTAGAAAAGCCTTTATTCCCTGGTGGCCACAGTGAGTGAAAACTGTCAAATGAAAATGTATCTATGCATGGAACTACAGCCATATCAAAGCTTGCATTTCTTCAATTAAAAATGTACCTTTTCCCTTGAGGATATATGTATTTTTTTATCGTCTGCCCTGTTCCCTGTTATTTCCTACTTACTCTGTAGACTGTCACTCTGGTATCATTCTCTCAGCCAACCATCATCTGAACACTTGTGCAGAGTTGTTATCTTTGTTGTTTCCAGAACTCACTCTGTGCCTATCTCTTGTGATTTATCCTGCATTAAATTATTAATTTTGCTTCCCTGTCCCTTTTGCCAGACTTAGAGCTCCTTGGGGTTCAAAATTTTGTTTTGACTTTTATTCCTACTACTTAGCACCAATTTTTAATGTATGACAGGTAGTAATTTAAAGAGAGATGGAAGGATGGATCAGAGAGGGAGAGAAGGGAAAAACAGAAACTTAAATGGAAGGGAAAAAATCTTAAAACATCTCTAAAGCGTGAGAAAGATTAACCCTAATTTCAGATTAAAAAAAAAAAGCTATAGTCGCCTTGAAATGAAAGGAGAGAATTATCCAATAGGAGCCTCCTTTCTTTAGGCTTTGCCTGAGGCAGAAGTTGCAAAGCATGTGCAAAAAGAACATAGTGATTTGTAAAATTATGTAGTCCTATACGTAAATATCACCAGTCTTCTACAGTTTACCCTTTAAATACCACACAGAAGACATACTGATAGACTGTGTAACAATTTTTGTAGTACTTTTCATTTAAAGCATCTAGAATCTAAGGATAAGAAATGAAAATATGATGAAAAGTAATATATGTATATACAGATATATGGATAAATACATTTGGATATATGTATATATATGGATTAGTCAGTATATGTTTGACAGGCTTTGGTATTAGTATAAATCGAGGTAAATTAATAAGCATAAGGTTTTAGTCTGTGTGTTTGAATACACATTCTTATGAATAACTAATACGATATGAAAACATATTGGGGGAAATGAATGTATTTTGTCGAAGCAGAAACTGTAAAATAATGGCACTCTGCTACAGTCCTAGTTTTACATTTGGAGAACTTGAGGCAACAGTTATTTGTCTGCCATCACAGAGCTAGTACCGCACCCAAATAACTTTCTCTCTTTTTTTTTTAAACAACTCAAAAACAGAGAAAATAATTAGAATCAGTTATAATTTAACAGGAAATAATAATAATAAAAAAAACCCACCCCAAGCTCACTGTTGGAGAGAAGAAAGTAGGTTGTAAATGTCCTGCTTAATGACATGTTTTGACACTTTTCGGTTGAACTTTCAGTTTTCTGGGGATACCACTGGGAAATTTGTGCCAAAGTTTTTATGCTCTTTCTGATAGTTCAAAATGGTTGGCTGGATTTTATTTTTTTTGTAATAGAAAATTTTTTTCTCTAAAAGAGCTCTGTTACCTTTCCATTATACCATAGAGTAGAAAATTCTGAAAAAAATATATATGCGCCTATAGAAAGTGCTGTATGCTTGCTTCCTATGTATGGATACAGGTCTACATCAAAAGGTCAGCTTCTTTCCAGGATACAATCAATTGCATCATCTTAATGAAATTTTTCCTTTTCATCTTTGCATGTGTGTGATATAATGACTAATCACAGACTACTCTCTTCGGGGATATTTGTCAGCCACTAATTTTCAGTTAGACAGCAAACACAGACTTAATCAGTCCTGAGTGGGAGCTCAGGTTCTAAACCTCAATCACATCCGTCTACCAGTCAGCACCAGGACTTCTTGCTGAGTGAGCAGGAGTCTCTTTTCTACCTACATAGGTAAGGGGGAAAGGTAGGTAAAAGTATTTGGAAACTCCTCTCAAGGACCTTGCTTCCATTGCAAAGTTGTTGTCAAAAATATAAGTGGCAAGGCAAAAATTTTTTTTTTAGCCCATTGTTCAAAGAAAATAATTTTGCCTTGCCGTTTATATTTGAGGGAAAAATTCACACATTTTAACTTCTGAGTCAACAAGGTCATTTTTGACTCAGCACTTAACTGATAGCTTATCCCTCTGTTGTTTCACTCTTGGTTCTTCCAATATCAAGTACCTGGAGGAGCTGGGGCTTTTACAAGAAGGCTTTCACATCACCAGTAGGACAGCCGAAGACACAGCAACAGACACTGTCCGAGAGGGCTCCAAAGGGGAGACGGGAGATCAAGCATGGCAGAGCTGTTCTATTCAAATTTTTTAAAAAATCTTTAGTTTTAAATGTTTAAGTCTGTATTATTTTATTGAGATGGAATTCACATGCCACATCATTCACCCATTTAAAGTGTGTAATTCCTTAGGGTTTTTTGCATATTCACAGATAACGTGCAATTATCATCACAGTCAATTTTAGAACATAGCGTCACCTGAAAAAGGAGGCTCATGTCCTTTCGCTGTCACTGCCCATCACCTCTCCACCCTCTCCCCCAGGCTTAGGCAACAACCCACTTTTTGTCTCTGTAGATCTCCCTATTCTGAACCTTTCCCGTGAATGGAATCATATAATATGTGGACTGTGGTGACTAGTTTCTTTCACTTGTCATAATGTTTTCAAGGTTCATTAGCAGTACTTTATTCCTTTTTGTGGCCAAATATTATTCCATTGTATGGCTATGTTATATTTTATGCATCCAGTTGTTTGTTCATGGACATTTGAGTTGTTTTCTCTTTTTGCTATTGTAAATAATGCAGCAACAAACATTGCCACAGTAGTATCTATGCCCCTGTTTTCAGTTACTTGGAGTATATATCTAGGAGTGAAATTGCTGGGTATGCTGACACTGCTTAACTTTTTGAGGAATCACTAAACTGTCTAACACAGTGTCTGTGATAATTTATATTCCTGCCAGATGCACACAAGGGTTCCAGTTTCTTCATAACCTCACCAACATTTGTTATTTTCTGTTTTTTAGAATAGCCATCCTAATAGATATGAAGTGCTATCTCACTATGGTTTAAATTTGCATTTCCCCAGTGATGTTGAGCATCTTTTCACATACTTACAATCATTTGTATATGTTTGAAGAAATGTGTGTTCAAGTCCTTAATCTATAATTTAATTGGGTTTATTTTGTTGTTGTTGTTCTTGAGTTGTGGGAGCTCTTTATATATTCTAGATATTAATCTCTTACCATATATATGATTTGCAAAAATCACGTTTAGTTTTAGCTCTTAAATTTAGGTCTTTGATCCATTTTAAGTTAGTATTTATATATGGTGTGAACTTCATTCTTTTGCATCTGGATATCCATTTGTTCCAGTACCATTTCTTGAAAAGTCTATTCCTTTCATTGAATGGTCTTGGTACCCTGGTTGAAAATGGGTATAAGATAAACTGGTTGGTACTCAGTTTATCTTAGTAGAGGGGAGCATGCTTTTTGTCTAAGTCAGATTTTATATTGCTAAATATTTGTGTTATAAAATAATAGCTTCAAGAAAAAAATGGACGTTCTAAGTGTTGGTTAGTGATGGACTATTACCAACAGAAATATCACTGTTTTTCAGAAAAACAGTTCTAACCATTTTAGTTTGGTGACTCATTCCAGGAGTGAATTCTGATAAGAGTACTAGACAGTTAGGTCTATGGACAGAATGCAGATTTGTGCTCCTGAGAATGCTATTATTTTTTTCAAAACCAAAATGTGAACGTGTCTGCACACTAACAGTAATGTGATCCTAATCAAAGCTTTGACCCTCAAGCAGGGACTGTCTTGCCTTGAAGTATATAAGCAACCCATGTGTAATTTCTACTGACAATAAAATTACAACACAGCATAGATCTTTGTCAGCAATGTCATGACTGCTTTAAATGTGAAGGTCACAGTACAAAATACAAGGTGAAAAATTACTCAAACCCTTACTGAAACCACAGTACTTTATTGAGATCTGAATACTCATCAAAATGCTGCTATATTCGAATTATAACCACTAAGCAAAATTTAAGTGTTTCCTAAGAAGAATTCCTAGAACCATTCATTAAGAATTAATTACAATTTAATTTGTGAGAATTAAATAGATAGTATGTCTTTACTTTTAGTATTTCAAATTCTTTAGGTCTAGTTAATACCTAAGTGAAATGAAAGTTTTATTCTCCTTAATCAGAGAACTAGGAAAGTAAACTTAACTACTCTCTGGAATAAATATGGGCATTTGAGAGAGAGAGAGAGAGAGAGGGAGAGAGAGAGAGAGAGAGTGTGTGTGTATGTGTGTGTGTGTATTTATATGGATGTGGTCATGTGCCAAGAAAAATCCCAAAATGGCTACTGCTAATGTAGATTCAAATATTTATTAAAAAGACTTAATGAGTTTTTAAACTAGTATATATTATTTAGACACAACATGGGAACACTTATTAGCTTAAATACTTCTAATTAGCATTAATAAATGTATTCACTGAACACTCACAGACATAATACTCCTGCCTGCTTTTCTTGGATGAAGAAACCACTTCATTAATCTTAGTATCAGTGGCCTCCCACTGGTAAGTAGTATTGGAAGTTAACAACAGAAGCAACACTGCCACCAAAATGCCTTCCCATATTAATATGTCAACACCAATTGCTGCCAAGATCCTAAAATAGTTCAAAGAGAAAATCACAGGTGTTTGGTTTTGGTTTTGGTTTCTTTTTCTCCCCCCCTAGTTTTTCTGAAAGAGCACCTAGGCACAACAGGAACTGAGTAAGCTTAAGTCAGACTAACTACTCAGTTACTAAGAAGCCTAAGTTCTGAAGTATTCTTCCAGCACTTTTATGAGGAAAACATTATTTGTTGTGTGTCGAGGTGATCCTTGACACTTACCCAACTCTTCCATAAACCTGTGGCTTCTGATGTGAATGCCAACAATCTTAACCACGAGTTTAAGCTTTGAGGCTCTTACTGGTCATCTTAATTGTATTCCAGATATTAGAGTTTAGGAACAAAGAAAGTTGGGGTGAGGTGAACAGGAGAGAAACTGGGTGACAGACTAGGCTGGTCAACTTAGCCCATGTTGGTCTTCCTTGCAGGTAGTCGTGACCAAAGGATCAAGATACGGACAACGAAATGTTAAAGAAAATTTCTGGGTGGGCCTTCGGAAAAACCTTTCTACAAGGAATGAATCCAGCTGGCATGGAACTTTGGATTTTTCTCCAAAATCCTAGGTAAGCAACTGGAGTCTCTGCCTGCTCATTCCAGGGAAGAGAACACATGAGTGCAGGGTGTTGGCCATCTTGGGATCATGAGAACAAAGCCCATGTGCTAAAAAAAATGGCGGACTGGAAAACAGACTCTAGGTCCGTGGGCCTCTGCCATCATCCGGGAGCTCAGCGCCAGGGATCTCGTTACTTAAGAAATTAAGCTTCTCTCACAGAAGTTAAGGCAACTAGTGTCTTACGTTTCTAGATCTAAATATAACTTTATACAAGAGGTGGGATATTTAGAGAATTTATTATAAAGCTTTTTAGAGTAAATCCCATTATCCCTTTGTTCTAGTCTGGAAGTCAAAAATTAGTGTATCTCTTGGTCTTGCCCAGTTGAGACACAAGAAAATCTTATTTCACGTGAGAATAAAAGCCTCAGCTCAAGGAATAAAGCTGTGAGGAAAATAATAAAGTTCAGTGGACCCTGAGTGTTGAAAAGGACCCTGAAGGCAAGTGCCTGCTGCTATGATACAGCCCGTCAAGGCCATGCTATGATGTTGTGGCACCTATTAGGGTGTTTGTATTGAAGAGTGTGTGTGTGTGTGTGTGTGTGCGCGCGCGCGTGTGCGTGCGTGCAAAGTCTAACTGCAAAATGTGGAAAGCTGCAAAAGTACTCAGACATTGAGTAATTTGTTTTCTTGTGACTTTACCAATGACAAAAATCTTTGATCAAGATAAATAATAAAAACCTACGAGTACTTCCTTTCCATGGAAAGACCTAGTGCCTCCACAGTAATTATTTTTCCAGATTTGGGAGAAGGCATCTTTGTTCCACTCCTCTGGAATCATGTTAGTTTGATGGCAAAATGAGGACGAGAGGGAATTTATCATTTCAATTTATTTTTACTTCTGTCTCTCTTTTTCCCATTCCCCACCTTCACGTTCAATTCTCCTATCCCTAAGGGCCTTATATTTTTTCTCTTTCCTCTTTTCCCTTCCTCCTTCATCTTCAGAATCAGATCAAAGATCAGTGTAAGATTTGGACCTGGCTTGCCTGGCACTGCTAGAACGTCTTTACCCAGAGAGTCTAAGTGGATGGATAGAGTAGAGCTTCACTAACTTGTTTCCTAGTACATGGGTGCGTTACAAACTCGCGTGATTTCTTGCAGCATCACACTACTACCATAGCCCCCAGTATCAGTCGTCTACTAAGAGGCTCCTCTCTGAATTTCTGATTCCGCGTTCTTCTGAGATGTGGAAGGAAGAAAATGAACAGAACAATGACGATGATTTTCAACCATGATCAAGTATTAGACTTGCCTGGAGGTGCTTCTTTTAAAAAATGATGCCTGAGCCCAAGTCATATTGAAAAATCAAAATACTGAGGCCCAGACTTTATTTTTTCTATGCCTTTCAGGTGATTTTTATAAGCAGATGAGGATACGAACCACTGAGAGGGAAGCTGGAATGGCAGCTCCAGAAATTATTAGCCCTGGGCTAGAGTTATAGGTACAGATAATTACGGCTTTTGGAGTGTGAGACTGCTTACTTGTTAATGTGTCACTATCTGCTTAAAAATAATGCAAGATACACCTGTTGCCTGTAAGATAATCAAATTCCTAAGCAGTATATTCAGGCCTTTTCACTCTCCCATAGGCAGTTTATGATCTGGTGATTTCACATTGTTTTCTTGTCTAATCCACCCCCTTGAGCTGACTGTTAGCTTCTGGAGAGGATGGACTGTGGCTTTTCATCTCTGTAGACCAGAGTATAGAGCAATGCCAGACACAGATAAGGGTCTCAAAAATAAGTCGAGAATTGTGTAGGTGTGATCATCTCAGTTCGTCAGTAAGGCAGTCTGAAATGAGGCTTATATGTTTTCACAAACGACTGTCGACTTCAGTGTATGGATAGATAAGGATTTACTCATTCAACATTTATTATGAAATTCTTATAAAGCAGACATTGTGCTAAGACTGGGGACACACTATGAAGTGGTGTTTCCTTTGAGGAACTCATGCTTTAGCACATGTCATTTCTATACACTGGAAAGCATGCAAAGAGGTGAGAAAAACATGCTTTTGTTTAGCATGAAAAAGAAATGCAGACATGAGATTAATCATTTCTCATTTATGCTTAATTTTCATGCAATACAATAATAGAGATATTGTGAAACACAGGTCAGATTGTTGTAAGTCATATGTAGGTACAGTATACACCTCGGCTAACATGTTTTTAGCCTTTTACTTCCTATATGGCATGGCTGTTTGCTGAAAAATTGATTCATCTTGTTTCTGGAGACTCTTCCATAATTCACACATAGAATTTTAGCCCTTATTTAAGAAAGGATATTTCAGAGAGGTTAAACAAATTAGAATGATAAATGAAGTATCATTAGAAAGATACAGGAATTGATAGCAAATAATGCAGGTATAAAGAACATGAATATGGGAAGACTGGGACTGGAGGGGGCAGGAGTTATGTAAATGTATGTGGTAAACTTTCATTATATTTAAAGGCACTACTTGTACTATCTTCAAAAGGAATATTAAAGGGAAAAATTTTCCTTCAATCATTCATTACTCCTTTTCCCCTTCTTTCTAGCCGATATGCTAAAATCGGAGCTTACAATGATGGTGACTCTGAGTTATGGTGAAAGGGAATGAGGGGTTAAATATAATACTAAAATATTAAGGCAGATTTAAGAGATGCAGCTAAACATCAGAACGCCTCTGACTAGAAATATCTCTCTTTGGATATAGAATAAATTTTACTTTTCAAGATTATGTCAAGTTGTATAACTCTCGGAGGCTCACATCTCATGAATCATAGTTCTGGATTTATGGGGAGAGCGTAGGGCAGAGGGGACCCCAGGCGCCAGAAGCAGAAGAGGACAGTCCAAAGGCAGATGGGCCTCCCTAGGCGAGGATCAGACCTGTCCCTGGGGGGGAGCTGACCTCTCGCAGCAGAGGGATGGCTATGTCAGCCACATACTGCACTTTCACAGATCAAAATAATGAACCAAATACTCTGTGATGAACCATCCCACGCTGCCACTCTGTGCCCTCCCGAGACTGATTTTGATATAAATGACTTTCTTAAAAAAAAAAAAAAGGAATGCAGAACGCAAACGTCCGTCACTGGCGTTGACAGTATGGCTCTAAAACCTGGGCCTGCTCTGAGACTGGCATCTTTCGAAACATACACAGAAGAATAAGGGAGTGAACACGCAGGGCCTCATTTCACTCTAAGCGGTATGATGTGCTCTGTGGGACTCATGAAAGGGAATTTAGAAAGACATGAGGCCTTGGTTAGACTTCGAGGCCTGCCTGTCTTTCTGTTTGATTGGTTTGGTTTTCATTTTCTGAAATAAAGCCTAGGACCTTATAACCAACTTGCTGCCTCAGCTGAAATATGCTCTTGGCCCTGGGAAATGCATTTCCCACTCCCAAACAGAAGTTGTTAGACAGATGTGTAATCACATTCCTAAGCAACATACACATTTGCCATGTTGCAAGTCTTTTAGAGATGTGTTTTTTTTTTTTTTACCACTTGTGTTCAAATAGAATTGAAGGGACCTATGACCAAAGGCTTATATGCAGCAACAAGGAGGGACATGGTGAAAGCCATCTTATTCCCAAGAAGTCTATCTTAGGGAAAATAACTGAGCAATTACTCTCCTCTTCTCCCCTCTCCATCGAACCTAGGACCTGCTAGTCAAGCCCCCTAACACTGAGCTAACCCTTGCTCTAGCTGCCTTAGTTTCCAACAGGCTCGGCTTCATCTCCCTCGAGTCAGGGAGTGTGCTGGGTTCCCGGGTCCCCACTCTAGCCCTTTAACTGCGATAGGGCTGATAGCCCACACTAGTATCGCTTTCACATAGACAGAAACCCAAATTGATACATCGTGAGAAGCAGAATTAGGGTTTCTTAAGAAGCTGGGGGAATCAGTTATTACTGTGATGTAGAAAACTTGATTCTATTGTTATTTTGCTTTATTTGCCTTCACCCCCAAGTACTTCATGTTGAAGACTCATTCAGAGCTCCTATCTGTCCAGTAATCTTGTGTGAGTTCACACCTTAAATATTTCCCTAACTGTCTGGATTTGGACATACTATACTATGTAGGACTAAGTAGTTTATTGTCTTGTGTATTTTCCAAGCAGAAATTTCAGACATTTTCTGTAACAACTTGTTTTAGGAAGAAGAAGAAATCTAGAATAATTATGTCTACTTTGGGAAGTTACTAACCAAATGAGATGCAGCATATAAAGTTGCCTAGTCAGCACATAGTAGCTACTCCAAAATGTAGTAATTAAAATTATAATTACCATTTCTGCTCAATCTTTTGGATATTTGATTCTGTCATCCTGTATATTAGCCCCCAAATTTCATAACTGTACTTTGTTTTGATGTACAAATACTGGATAAAATGTTAGGGAAAAACGGAGACAAGGTAGAGAACTTGACGCAACACTTCATTCTAGGTTGAAATCTATTCATTACTAAATCATTGGCACATGAATATTCAACCACCTATGTAACAGCAAATGTGGTAATTATTAACTCCATAATGCCTGCAAGGTATTAAGAGACATTTTGTCAAATACCTTGCTTAAATACACACAAATGTGCATGTACAGATACATAAACACAACAAACATGTGAGTACCCATACCTCATTTAAGATAAAATATCAAACCGTTCTAGCAAGTCTTGTCATTCAGTGAACATATGTCAACTCCCGGTAATGGCCAACTTTGGCACTGATTACTCACATACAATTTGTTTAGCTAGCTCTTCAACATACTTCTTCATTTCAGTCATCCAATTTTATCTGTTTGAAAACTTACAGGATGTTCTCTCATCTGATTTCTGTTACGACGCCTTGACTTCATCTGTGACCACATCGTCAGTGTCTGCTCTCTAACAGGACTGCAATTCATAGAGGCCTAAAGATTTAAGTTAACTCAAGGGAGCTTATCACTCTCCTTCATTCTCTCCCCACAACTTCAGTTACCTTGTATCTACCGTTGTTGTTGTTTTACTCCTCTCTCAACTTGTTGAAGGTTGTGTTGCCAATCTTAGGGCGTGGAGATTTCTTACAGTTCTGCACTACTTCAGGGTTATTTGTTCACACCGCTCCTGCAGCACTCATACTGCTGTTTATAATGTGTGTTAGCTTTACTCGTCTCATATTTGCATATGTCGTCCCTATTGTACTGTGAGCACAAACTGAAATGAGTGAGAATTATTAAGCACAGTGTGAAGTGAGAAGAGTGCTACTTCATGAGCCAGATAATTGAACTCTGGTCCCTTGTTTCCTGATCTATAAAATGTTGAAGCTAGACTTCATGTATTGTAGTAACTCTTCAAACTCGAAATGCTTTGACTACTGTGAATAGCCTATAAGCTCCCTAAAACAGGAGACATGTCTGTCCTGTTCATTCTTATCTTCCTGGGCACTTACTATAGGAAATATCATATCTTCATTCAGTCAACATAATTTCATTGTATGTAAGCTACTCATCAAGGTACTTGGGCTAATAATATAATTTTTAAAACATCCCTCCCCTCATGGATTTTCTAGTAAGAAGAGAAAGATAAACTGTATACTATGTTACAAGTTTATTAGTGATGAACATAACAGAAGTAGTGATCAGAGGTGCCACAATGTTGGATTTGCAGTTTTCAGTACATCACGCCTGGGGGATGGCTGTTATCAAAGCACAAGCAATAACAAACTTGTTGGCAAGGATGTGGGTAAAAGGGAATTCTTGCTCTCTGTTGGTAGGACTGTACATTGGTGCAGCCTCTGTGGAAAAAAGTATCAATGTTTCCACAAAACGTTAAAAATTAAACCTCCATAAGATTCAGCAGTCCCACTTTTGGTTATATACCCAAAGCAAATGAAATCAGGATCTCAGAGAGACCTCTGCACTCAGCATTATTAATAGCCAAGGTCTACAACTAACCCAAGTGTCTGAATATAATTGAATATATACGTGAAATATTTTATATAGAGAGAATAGAATATTTTTCTGCTATGATAAAGAAGAAAATCTGTCATTTGCAACAACATGTGTGAATGTGGAGGACCTTATGTTGATGAAACAAGCCAGACTGGGAAACATGAATATTGTATGATCTCACTAATCTGTGGAATCTTTTAAAAAAAATTGAACCTTTAAAAGCAAAGAGTAGAAAAGCAGTTACCAGAAACTGGTAGGGTGGGGGATATGGGGAAATGCTGGTCAAATGGTACAGAGTTGTATGTAGGATGAGTAAGTCCACAGCTCTACTGTGCCAGCATGAAGACTGTAGTTAATAATACTGTATTGAATATTGTAAATAGTCTAAGAATAGATTCAAGATGCACTCATCATAGAAAAAGTGTTAACTATATGTAAGGTCACATGTTAATTAGTGTAACTAGTAATCATTTCACTATTTTCATGTATATCAAATCATGTTATATGTCTTAGTACTATTTTTTAAATGTATAAATTATAAAAAGTGAAATATGGCTAGTTGGAATTAACATCTGCCATCATTTTGTATTACTGCCTTGTACACCCATCTCCTTTGTAATTGAAAGCCAGTTGATGTGGGCAGCCAAGAAATTAGCATAGCGCAAAAGTCAGGTAGCTAGCTTACTTTTATTCTATGACAATTTTCTGCGAGTTTTTCCCCTGCTTGTTTCTTCTTAATAAACCTCTAAGATGATTTTTTGTAATATAATTAGAAATTAGAAATCAATGCTCATATAAGATCAATCACAATGGAAAGTATTACTGAAATTAAAATACAGGTGAAGGAGAAAATAATTCAGAATGTACATTTTGGAATTTTTGCTGAGCTTTGAAGATAATGTTAACAGGAGGCAAAGTACCCTTGTATTGACTGTGCAGCCATGTGTTAAATGAGAAAAGTATCATATTTTAATTCTGAAGATTAACTTTTTTTGAAAACTAGTGATCTTTTAAAAGCAGTCTAATTAGATTCTTCACTTAAGCAATCTAGGCTAGAAAGATCATTATATTAAGAAAAATGTTTGAACTTGGTTTTATCTGCAAATCAAGGGCCATTTTTAATGTGATATTTAATTACTGTAACCATTTTTGATCACTTTAATATCATCTTTGAAAATTTCTGTGCATTTTAAAAGGCAGTAGACATAAAGAGGCTTAGGTATCCACTGTACCTATTATCACCAGTAACATCCCAAATTACATTGTTGACATTATCCTAGCGTAAGTATCTTTACCTTGTTAGCTTAGATTGTTAGGGTCCACTTCAAGAAGGGTACTTGAAATTTGTGCAGTTGAGATTTTTTTTTTTTGCACCTCTCCAGGCAATGTGTAGATCCTCCCTGCACCCTGGTGTCCACTCCAACCTGACAGCCATTTCAGATGTCCCTATGAACATCTCATGTAAGTCAACACCCCATTTATTTGGCTTTCTTTCCCTAGATTCTGGATCAAAATACATCTGTCCTGTATACTTGTAAATCCATTCACTATCCTAAAGGATTTGAATGCATAGTGGGTATCCCTTCTTAAGCAACACATAGTTTTTATCAGCATCAGCATCACTTGGGAATTTATTAGAAATGTACAACCTCAGTTTTTACCCCAGACCTTTGAATCAGAATCTGCATTTTATAATGCATCCCCTAGTGATTTCTGAGCATATTAAAGTTTCACAAGTATTGCCTTAAAGAAGAGACAGCCTTCATTCTGAAATATTTTCAGACATTTTAATCTACATTTGCTAATTTTTGGCATTAGGTTGTTGATACTTTTTATTACTTTTTTAATATATGAAGGCCCTGTAATGACATGCAATTTAAAAAACTCTGGATTTTGCCCATTGATATTTTCTTGCTAATTCTTTTTTCTACTGATTTCTAAATTGATATTGTTATGGTCAGATAATACACTTTATATTATTTTGATACTTTGATGTTTATAGAGTTCTGTTTTATGACCCAGCATTTTTGGTCTATCTTGAAGAACGTTTCATATGCATTTGAAAATAATCTGACTTGTTTGACAAGGAATATTTTTTCTAGTATTTGATTTGTATTTTCTTTGCTGTGTTTTGAGATACACAGTTACAGAGTCCAAACTCATTCTGCTCACCACACGACAGGCCAATAAATCGGGAGACGAGGTGCTGGGGCAAGGAATAACGACTTTATTCGGAAAGCTGGCACACTGAGATGGCAGACTAATGTCCTGGAGAACCATCTTACTCAAGTCACAGTTCAGGCTCCTTTTAGACTAAAAAAGGACGGGATTCGGTTGATTGTTGCAAACTTCTTGGTGTAGGAATTCTTTGTCTTTAGAATCCTTTATTCTTACAACTGTCCACATGGGTCAGGTCATGGTACCCCTGTAAAACCTCCGATAAAACAAGTGTTTTCTATTCTGCAACTTACTATCTTTATTTGAGTGCAACAGTGTTAATATCCTTAAAGGTCAGAGCCTTGAGAAATAGGTACATTTAAGGATGGAAGCAACATTCTTTTACAAAAGGTGCAGAGCTAGCAAGACTAACCCTAGAAAACAGGGCACAGGGTTAAAGCCAAAGAACTAGACCTAATATGGAATCAGATTTGTTCTTCTCTATTACAGTTCCCCACTGTCAATATCCATTCCACAATCTTGAGGGAAAAGAGATGACAACCGTTCTGGCTACTTCCTGCTGAACAGGGGCAATGAGGGGGTGATTATGGAATGGAATTCATCAGCCTTGGACAGGGAACATTCCTTAGCTTAGAATCTTTAGTCAGTAGTATAATCTTTTTTTTTTCTTTTTTTTCTGTTTTTACAACTACTTGAACCTGATAAAAATCTATAGTATTTTGTTGAACTTGGAAGTTTTGGTTCCAGTTTCCAATACATACCTATTAATACTAACTTTTTACTGTACCATAATTACACTAGATTCCTGTGCTATTCGCTTAGACAAGATTAAACAATGAAGCTATAATCTCAATACTTACTCCTTAAAAAAGGTAACTTTAAGTCTTCTAAGGGTTCACAAAACTCTCATTCCCCAAGCCTCTCAGGAGTTGGGTCATTTTCTGATTCTGATGATGGTGGTGCTACTTTAGTCCACGGCTTTCCCCCAGCTAACCTGACAGACAAGCGCATGGTAAGTAACACCACGTGTGGTCCTGTCCACCTTGCAGTCGTCTCACATTCAGGCCCTTGTTTCCTCTGGTTTTAGCAGGACTCAATCTCCAGGTCAGAAAGGATGTTAGACTACTGCAGTTAGGTAGGCAGACCTGTTGGAGGCAGACTTATGAACAGAGGTTAGTAGAGTGCCCAGAGTTTTGACATGATGGCAACTACTAGGTCTTGTAGAGCATTTACAGATTCTCTTGCCCAGGGAGACACCTGGAACGGCCTACCATACGATATTTCACAGGGGCTTAATTTAAGCCTGCTTCTGGGAGCCACTCTGCTCCATAGCAGGGCAACTGGTAAGGCTTTATCCCAAGTTAAATTACTGCCAACTTATTTTAGCAATACTCCTTTTTAGTGTACAATTCCTTTCCTCCATTTTTCCTGCTGATTGTGCTCTCCAGGGTGAATGTAGTTTCCAGTTAATGTGCAATATTTTAGAAACTTGCTGGGCTATGCTAGAGCAGCGTGTTACCACTTTGAAGACTATTAGGCAGGCCAGATTGAGGGATAATTTCTTTACAGAAGGCTTTAACCACTTCAGACTGTGTCCAGTATTTCTATAGCATTTGTAACCTTCGTTTCCCTGCCTGGATAAATGCCTGTGAAAGCTCAACAAAGAAAAACGTTCAGCCTTCGTGTTACTGCAGGTTAGGCCACCCGAAAGACAAAGCCAAGAGTTAACATTAAGCCATGGCCCAGGGTTTCACGCAACCCAACAACATAGTATACAGTGAAGTTGTTAGAAAATATGGGCCTTTCTGAATCTATATTGCATGTTTAATTTAAGTTGGAAAATATAGTTCAGATCATTTGAAACATTAATTTCATGTTTTCAGATTAGCTGTATCTTACAGAATATTAGCTAGGGTCTTTATGTTGGCTGAAATGCAAAAATATGATTAATTTCTCAATAACAGATTAGTTAAAAATACTTTCCATTGACAGCAGTGCCAGTCCTAGAACAAAATATAAGCGAAATGTATTTGTAAGTCATTTGTCTTTCAGTGCCCCAAATATGCAGGTCCTGACACTAAGCCCTTAATATGCGTCTGCAAGATGACTGAAGGGAAAGCACACCTGTCTGCAAAACTGTACTTTAAAAATAGTCAAAATTTGCTTTCAAAATTTAAGTAAACACTGCATATTTGATTTGAACTAAACTTATAGTTAAATTAACTTATGACACATTGGATCATAACCACTACATATGTAAAAGGATTTTTTAAAAAGTCCGTAGCAAAGATGAAACGAAACTCCGTGAGCAGTGCGCGCCGAGTAACCCCTCGCTGCAGCTGCTTCCTGGCTTGGCACAGTGACAGTGGTCACAGACCTCCGGTATGGAATTTTCAAGTAAATACCCAAGTAAAACCAAAGCTCATATCCAGTTTGTTTTTAATGGCAATGACAAGACTTGAAATTCAACTATATTTTCCTTAAATATCACATTCAAGTGTCTGAAGGACAAAGACAGTAAATTTGACAGGGCTGCATTTCGGCCATTGTCTCCCCATATAGTTGATAGCCTGCCTCTTTGGTATTTCAACTGGTATCGAGTAGTGCTCTCTTGGATTCCCATACCACTTGTCCCCCCCTGTCAGAGTTACCCGGGGCTCCTGTGGGGAAACTGGAATTGGGTGCCCCAAATCCAAGGGAGCCTCTGGGCCTCGTCATCTATCAGAGTGTTCCTCTTTTTTTCCCATGTGACTGGCTCCTATCCTTTTTAATTGTTTTCCTGGATCGGATGCATAATTATGTAAAATGAACGTGTTGATGGGTAGACTTATGTGTCCCAGAAAAGTAAAAGGCACTGCATAGACAAAGGACTGATACCAGAAGCCACCTAAAGGAAACCCTAGCATGCATCCCAGACCAGAAAAAGTGTCAAGACCTGCCAACACTGTAGCCACAGTATTTGGAAATGCTTTTGGAAGGATAGAAGATGATGCAGTTTTTGCTGCAGCAAAACTTACTGAACTAGTTATTCTCATTAGAAAACACATTGCAATAAACACTGGTCCTTTTGGACCTTGTTCCAATGCACCAAAGAGAACTGCAGTTCCTCCTGAGACAAACATTCCTGTTACAAACAAATTGTGCTCCAATACGTACACGGTGTTTTCCAGATACTAAAGATGCCAGCAAGTCCGACAAAGCATAACATCCAAAAATCGTACCAATAATTGCATGGCTGGTGCCTTTCTTTTCAGCCTTCTTGAGGAAGAAGGGTCCAATGATAAAACACATCATAGAATCTAAGTTGATGGAAGCTGCTGATAGCAATACAAAAGTCTGTTCTCTTGAAAGCCGCTATCACCTCTTAATGTGCAAGACTGGGGCAGGCTCTAAGAGCATGCAGCACCCTGCTGTGATTAAGTTTCCAGAAATCAGAAGCCATTTCTTTAGATGTGGCATTTTTATCACTGAGTAGGCCCCATGGTGGTGAAGAAATGGCATAGGATAGTTTGGCACTATTCTAAACCTAAGTTTGGCACTGATACCAGATCCACATATCCAGCTGGTAAGTTAAACTTCTCTAAAACAAAGAGGGACAGCATTGGATCAAGGAAGCTGAAACATGAGCTGAGTGGAGTGATGATGCAGGATATAAAGGTAACGTTGGGTAAAGTGATAAGTTTCCAGCATGAGTGCTTCCCTGTTATTTAAGACTTTAAAAGCAACATCTACCAATCAAGAAGGGTTTATTCCAAATGTATCATCTAATTTGTACAGTTTTCTCATATTTAGCATTCTAGCATTTTTAGGGACTTTGGAATCTGCTGTAGACCAGATAAATCCTTTATTTAAAAAAAAGGGGGGGGTCTTTGTTTTTTGCTGGATTTCTTTAATTTTGTTAAACCCAGACTACTGGCTGTTTGCATTTGGGTCCCCAAATATGTCCTGTGGACAGAGTGGCTCCTGGTTCAGACTGGGTGCCCTGTCAGGTCTTAAAATGGCAATACCAGACCAGGTCCCTGTGCCCCAGAAACTAACATAGGATTTTCTAATTGATCCCTACAGGAGGGGGAGCCAGTCCTCCCGCTTCCTGAGCCCCAGTGTCAGGAACTGGGGCTGGCTATGTAGAAACGGGAGGCAGTGGATGGAGTGGATACATTGGTATCGTGGCCAGGGAGGCTGGGACAGCCAGCTCAGCCGGAGGACTTAAGGTTTGAAGGAACATCTCCTCACTCGCATTCCTTTCTTTTTAATTTTCCCTGATGTAATAGCACAAATACTTACACATAGGGCATTTCATCATTTTTCCTGCTTTTTCACAGAATATCTGAAATTGCAGGATTGTATAGATCCACTCAAAGGCCCCCATTCCTCAGCACTTTATTGTGAAAGTATAAATAGCTCCTGATCCTCCCTAACCATTGTGCCTGGACATCAACCAGCCGGGCTGAACTTGGGGCTGGGGCTTTTCGTGATTTTTAGGAACCAAGTGAAACCTTTATAGTCTCCCCAGGAATGTCCCACGCTCCGACAAGAACAGGTAGGTTTCTTTTTTCTGTTCTGTTCTTCAGTTTAACAACAGTAAAAGTGTTAAGTATCATAAAACTGACTTGGTTATAGATGGAGAAATGGTACCAAAACAAAGTGAAACAAGAAACCCAAAGGACAAACAGAAAACCCTAAATAAATGCTCAGGTTTGGCCTTGGGGTTTTACATACACCAACGACACAGGAGACCACAAATGACGTACTTAACACAGCAAGGGTGGCAGTATACGGAGATAACCCGGCATAAACTGCTTGTGGGGATCCACACAGGTACTCCGGCCACACATCGCTCATCTTTCTCTCAGGCATGAGTGCACAGCTGTAATCACATTACTTATCCAAAATATGCCTCAGAGAACCTTCCTTAGGGATAGTTGACACGTCCCCCCCCCCTTTATTTTTTAAAGATAGGAATACAAGACAAACGAAACACAAACGATGCACACAAATGCACCAGCTCACAAGTTGGGTAAAAGTCCAACAACTCTTTCCTCTCGCCAACAGGGTACCCCTCTAAAACAGACTGGTTTATTCCAGAGAAAGCCCCAAATGGAGAGGAATAAAGTTTCTGGCTGTACACACCAGAGCGACTTACCCTACTGTATGTATGGAGCCCATTGGCCCCCGGATGTCGATTCCTTGCTCCAACTGCCACGCGCTAGGGCAGTGGTGCTGCTTCGGGAAGTTTTGAAGGGAGGAGCCTCAGGACAGGTGAAAACTCCCCAGGTGGGGCTGGCTGGTCACAAGCAGCAAGGCTCCTGCCTGGCTTTGACAAGATTTGTTACCGAGTCCAAACTTGTTCTGCTTGGTTTTTATGTGCACGTTAGTATACTATCCACACTGTTCTGTGCCTTAATGCTTCTGATTTTATATATGTTAGAAACTTTCCACATAGATATGCTACATTTTATAAAAGCTGCATGATGTTCCATTGTATGGATATACTATAATTGATTGCAGCAGGCCCTGTTGATATTAAAAGCAATGTTTCAGTGAATAAGCTTCCTCTTACATCTTTGTAGACAAGTGAAGATTTCCATTGCATAAATATCTAAATGTGGAATTACATAAAGAAAAGGTATAATTGTCACAGATGTCCCTAGGTAGCCCTCCAAAAAGGGTGTGCCAACTTACAGTTCCATCTATAGTATATGAAAATGCCTAATTCTAGGTCTTACTTTTTAACAGTTATTGGCTATAATTTATAAACAACAAAATTCACTCTTTAGGAATACAGTTTGATAAATCTTCTAGTTATAACTTCCATTATAATCAAAATTTAGAACTGTTCCACCACCTTCAAAAGCTCCCATATTACCATCTGAAGCGAATCCAGACCCCTTATCCTTGTCTCCAGGCAACCACTGATCTGTTTTCTGTCACTATTAGTTTTGCCTTTTTTAGAATTTCATATAAGTAGACTTTTGAGTTCTTTCATTTAGCAAAATGTTTTTTAGTTACATCAACACATTACTGACAGATATTTCATAGCATGGTTAAAAGATAATTTGTCGATCTGTTCACAATTTGATGGACAACTTGGGCTGTTTCCAGATTTTGATTATGAATAATATTGCTATGAATATTCATACAAGTTGTATGTACATCTTATTTTCTTTTGTGTTGTCTTACACAAGAATGGGATTGCTAAATTACGTGATAAGTGACTTAAAATATACTGCTTTAAATTTCCCAAATCAGCCATGCCATTTTGCAATCCTATCAACAATGTATGAGAATTCCAGTTGCTCCACATTCTCTCCCATACTTGGTAAATAAAGCCATGCTTCTTTTTTTAATTTAACCATTCTAACGTGTGTTCATGGTTTTAATCACATGTCCCTGATGACCAGTGATGCTAAGCATCTTTCAGGTGTTTACTTGTGAAGTACTTCTGCAAATGTTTGATCCATTTTTTAATTTACTTGTTTTCCTATCATTTCATGCTACCGACACATATGAGGAAAGAGGCATGAGAAAATGGATTTGGAGAAGAAAGCAAGGCTTGTATCTGATTATTATTATTACACAGACATAGGAAAGATGCATTAAGAGATCTCAAGCTTTCCTTTAAACAGTGGTTCTACAATGTCTTGGGTAGATTAGAAACCTACCAGTGCCTTTGTCCCACCAAAATCCAATTAATCAGAATGGATAGTGGTGAGGTAGCCTCAGTAGTTATTAAATCACTTCAGATGATCCTGTTGTGTACTTAGGATTCATCAAACTTTTCAAAAGGATTAAAGCCAAGTGGGCTTTAAATTCCATTATGAATATTTAATTCAAAGTTAAGAAAATACGTTACATTTTGATTAAAATATAGAATGAAATATGCTACTCTTGAAATAAGATTGTTAAAAACAATGACAAAGGAGAAGATAAAGTAAACTTACATGCTTATTTCTTTTTGTCCTAATCTGAACAAATATCTTCTTTTAAACATGGTGTTAAGTTAGTAAACCTTGATATTTTAATTAAGAATACTATCCTGTCAAAAAGTATAATTAAATGGAATATGTACCAATCACTCTACTTACTAATTAAATTTAGTTGTTTGGATCATGAAGCTCAAGATAGTCATTTTAATTACTAATATTAAATATGTGCCCATTAATGGGAGTTAAAGTAAGATGAATTTCACCTCATTGTAAAGTGAGAAGAACATTCTAAAGATATGGCTCGCAACAGCTAGTATATAATATCTAGCATCTCTCTTCCTAGCAGTGTGCCTGGGGCATACACAATAATCAATACTTACTGTAGGTTAGTAAATGGACACTTTAGGAAAAGCAGAGTCCCCACCACTACAGTGTGTTTAAGCAGAAACTAGACGACCGTCTGCCAAAGATACTACTGAAAAGATTTCTAAGGAAGGGGTTAGAAACTTGGTGAAGATGAATTATAAAGTCCCTTTGACCTCTAAAATGATTTGGTCCTGCATCTTCAATATATTGAGAGTTGCACTTCACAATACCGTGCTGATCTTTCACCTGCTGTGGGAGAATAATGCAATTTTAACAGAAAAGCTTTCTGACCCAATTTATTTTTCATATTTCAAGAACTCTTATTCATTTTTTCTTAGGGTAGGCAGAAGTGTGTGGAGACATGCAGACTGTGAAAATTGAATTGGTGATGCAAGACTGGAAGTGAAGTTAGCTTCATTGCAAAAATTCAATATGGAAAGGGTAACCAAATGAGAGCACTGCCCCAAACAGTAAGAATAGTTACACGAAGTGAAGGGAAAGAGAACAGAGAACAGGTGAAATTAATTGTGGCATCCAAGGGGACAAACCTGCTATACTCCTCTCTACTAAGAGTTACGTGAGATATCAAAACAAGAACTGAAGATTAATGTTTGAAAGCTTGGTTATTTGTTATTGGCAGTTTTCCAGGAGCACCTAGTCTAGCTATATTATGCCCGCACTTGCAAAAACATACACTGACAGATAGTGGCAGCTCACCGAGTATCGGCAAAGGCCAAAGACTTGGAAGGAGAGGAAGGTAGTTCAGATCCCAACACCTAGATCACATTTTCGGCTAGTCCGGTGGAAACAGACACGTCCCCTTCATCACGCCTGCGTATCTTCCCCAGTAAATTCTCCCTAGCATCCTCTTCCTCACATTACTCTATCCTGAGTCAGGCTCTCATGTGTGTTTGATTGACAGAGCCTGCCTGGTTCTGGTATTAGATTGGTCACCTATGTGGTTGTAACAAAGAACAACAAATCTGACTCTGTATTAGGTCTGTTCCTTTGGCTTTAACCCTGTGCTCTGTTTCCTGTGCTTAGTCATGCTGATTCTGCACCTTTTGCAAAAGAATGCTGCCTATAGCCCAAAACAGACAGGACAGCCCATTCTCAAGTCTCTGACCTTTAAGGATATAGCACTTTTCCATTCATATAGCGATAAAAAGTTGCAGAACACAGAATAACATTTCTCTTGCTGGAGATTTGCAAGAACATCATGACCTGACCTAGATGGACAACTGCAAGAACGAAGGATTCTGACCCCAAGAAGTTTCCAACCACCAGCCACACCCCCTACCTTTTTAGTATAAAAGGAGCCTGAATTCTGACTTGGGGAAGATAGTTCTCTAGGACATTAGTAGTCCCTCATCTTCTTGGTCTGCTGGATTTCTGAATAAAGTCGCTATTCCTTGTCCCAACACCATGCCTCTTGATTTATTGGCCTGTCGTGCAGTGAGCAGAATGAGTTTGGATTCAGTCATAGGGTTCTAATTGAAAAGTTAGGAAAAAAAAAAAGCTCGAGCAGGCTGGATCTCTAATGTACTAAGTTCCCCTAATACAAAAATTATTCAAAAGATGCTCAGTAGTAATAAATACATAAATAACCCCTGGGATATCAAAACAGACTTTAGATAGAAATATAGATGCTTGTAAAACTCTTATCACAAACTCGTTACTTAGCAATTTCACACTAACCAGTTAACGGCTGAGGGAGAATTCCCAATCAAGGAAGAAAGTAATACCATCTTTGACAGAATTCTTCAGGAAGGCAAGTGAGTGCCAGCAGGAAATACAGAAATTTTTTCACAGTAATTTTTTTTTGGCCACTTAAATATCGAGCATCCTATTTAACGTTTAACCCCTTCTTAATACAATGCACTCAGCAGAGACTTTAAGTTCGATACTAGAAAACGCGACTTGACTTCTGTAACGGAATTCTGTGGGAAGAAGGTATACACCCGAGAGGCGTTTGCTTTACAGAACATGCTTTCTGGAATTTGAGGTTTGTCGCAAAACAGAAGCCATTTTCAGCACCTATCCAGGTGGGCCACACATCTCCTTCCTACCTGCCAACAGCATTCCATAAAGGAAGCTGGGCTAAGGGCTCTTCTCACCTCCCCTGCCAGCTGACAAGGCACTGAACATGCTCTACTCAGCAGCAGGAACTAAAATCCTTGTCAAAATTACGCTGTTCTGGAGACAAGGCGAGGTGACTTCCACGGTGTCACCTTCCAAAAGCTGCAGCGTGAGGACAGCTGATCTGTTGTGCTAAAGGATGCATGGTCCACCTGACGTGGCAGCTGCCCCAAAAGACCATCATCTCCCACTAATCCCTGGGTGTATGGGTCCTCCAGCTTGCTGCTCCCTCCATATCACTGACACAGCATTGCCAATTGTCACATGGCATCTGAGCTGGCACTCTACTGGGGTAGCTCCTAAATACGGTAGGAACTAGAGGATGAGAAAAAATTCAGTGCTGGCAGCAGCAAGGGAACAAAGGAAATGTACATTTGGAAAATGTCTGATTTAAACATCACCACCACCAATTTGACTTCATGATTAATTAATATTTGCTTATAACCTTTTATCTTTTACTGCCCCCATTTTAGAACAGGTGCTTTTCACTGATGCTTGATACTTGCCACGAAAAATTCTCAAAAAGCACTCTGAAGAATTTTGTTTTAATTGTCATTTTTTTTTAACAAGATTTTATCCGTCTTATGAATGTGTCAGCAAAGCAGAGCAGAGTCAGCATGAGCTTAGGTTAGCGGGAGAGAAAATATTTTTGTCTTTATTCTATTTAGACAGCCAAAGCCTTGGGTTTGATATGTGCAGAACAGATAAACAAGGTCCTACTGTACAGCACAGGGAACTATATTACCTTGTAATAACCTATAAAGAAAAATATGAGAAATATGTATTATATGTATAACTGAATCACTATGCTGTACACCAGAAACTAATACAACATTGTAACTTGGCTATACTTCAATAAAACAAAATAAAAACAAAAACAAAATAAACAAAGCTTTCGGTTTGAAACTTGGCTCTGCTGATTTTTTTTTTGCTCTGTATTTTTTTGTGTACACTTTACCTCTCTGAGCCTCCGTATCCTCAACTATATAATGGAGACAAAAAACAGAGTCAAACAACAAGAAAAAGAAACCAGTCCACAGGGCTACAGTCAGTATTAAATAAGGAAATACCTGTAAAAGTACCACTAGCAGTGCTTGAAACATTGTAACAATTTAGCATCTGTCAGCTAGACCTAGATGTGGTTCATTATGAATTTTCATACACAGCAAACATAATATGTGTTAAAATTAGAAAATCTGGTCAAATAATATATGTACTCTTCATGTAAATAGAAAGTATATTTAAGATTTTCCAATTCCCATCTTGCACTTCCTGTTTGAAAATCAGTGAAACTCCATGGCCATTATCTTTTTTTTTACCACATCCACTGGTCCTTCGCCATAGAATGCGTAGTAGAAATGAATTTAAACAAATTGTGATTTCAACCACATTCAAAAGAGTCTTCATGAAGGAATTATTTTAAATATAGATGACAAAAACATTCTGAGAAGAACACATATCTCTTTTTAAGTAAGTGTGCTTTAAATTATTTTTTAAATATATGTGATGTGTAGTTATGTAATTTGTTTTACTATTCTTGAGCTGGCAATACAATGAAGAGCTGCATAAAACTGTACTCATCAAAGAGCAAAATAAGCTTGACTTTCATTACGGAGGAAGACAATCATTTCTGAGAGGTTTCAGTCTGATTTCTGACAGTTTGAAGCTTCTCGTAATAACTAGAAACTGCTTGTTGAAATACGGAATTTATAATTGATTACAATGTTTGCCAAATAAAAATCTAAGTGCCTAAATGAATGGCTTTCTTCTGACTAATTTTTGTCCTTTGCCAGATCAGATACAAAAATGTGGGCTTGAATCCCTGATGAGATGAAATGACCCCAGTCACTCAACCAAGACAGAGAAGACATGCTGCTGGCTGAAATCCAATTAGGGAATTACATTTCTTTCAACGTATAATACTCATGTTATTTCAATTAAATATCACATTTTTCATTTCCCTGCACGTTTTTACCTTCTCCTTCCATTCTCATTTCACCTTGGCTTCATGAAAATGAAATAGCTACTGATTTATTCAGGGAGACTGGCAACATCATGTGAGCTGTAAGAGAAGCTTACGAATAGACTCCATAGCTGGAGTATTGAGTGACTATTCAAAAGGTAAGTAAAAATAAGACGCAGGAACTCTAAGATGCTGAGAGAAATTACAAGTCCAGCTCTTAAGTCAAAACGGGTTTAGGCTGAAGGAAGCCCATGATACAGTCTAGGCCGGTGGTCAGCAGACCTTTCTGTAAAGGGCCAAACTGTAAACATTTTAGGCTTGTGAGCCACATGGTCATTTTCACAACAATTTAATTATGCCTTAGCAGACAGAAAGCAGACATGGGCAATAGGTGGACAAACAGATGTGGTCGTGTCCCACTAAAATATTTATAAAACCAGGTGGTGGGCCAGATTTGGCTTGCAAGTCATTTCTGGACCCATCTAATCTAATCTCTTTATTTTAGAGAAGAGGAGAATCAGGTTCAGAGATGTTAAATGACACACGTAACCCAAGTCCCTAAAAACTTCGTCTCAGAGCTCAAACTGCAGGCAAAGTTCCAGATATCCTAACTTGCTGTTTATTCTAGTGCATCATTGTTACATAAATGAGGAAAAATTTGGTCTCTGTGTATTGGCGCCTACAATATTTCTTCCCTGCAGACCGAGACCTTCCAGCTCAAAAGCCTGCTAGCGGCAGACTCAAATATTTGCACATCTAATTATTTTAAAACTAGACCAGACAAGCGAATGTTTAGCCACGTAGAGCCTTCTTGCTTTGAATACCCCATGAATCCTCATCCAACAGCTGTTATCTACTGATTAAATGGGGCCTTGCAGTTGTAAGGGTCCTGTTTTTCAGCTCTCTGACCAAAGACTCCCCTCCTAGGAGGCTTAGCAACTTTACCTGGAGGTCTAAGCTCCCTCTCAGTTTGCCCCCTTCCCTGGGAGTTGTCTTATCTCTGTCCCCTTCTGAGTAGCAGACCCCTGAGCTACTGCCTCTGGACAGACTTGTTCTATGAGAGGCTTCTCCCCCACGCAAACCTATCAAGGCATCGCCAGTCAAAGCTGGGCGCACTACTGCCTGCCATGGTCGTAACCTTTTCCTGGACCAGCACACAAATTCCCCACCCTCCTGTAATCATGATTCATGAAAAGCAAGCAAAAGAGAAAATAATACTTAAGTCATCTTTAAACAGTATTTTTTTTCATTTACAAAATAAATGTTTCATGAAAGGCAATTACTTCTGTGAAGTATGTTTCTCAGAAATCCCTTTGCTATAAAATGGTTCAACCATTAGGATTATGTTCATATGTGCAACCCCTCTTACTCCCTTCCTCTGTTTCTGTGGAAGATGCCAGAAAATATTAAGGGGATTGAGAAGTAATAAACTTCTGCAGAGAGAAACTTTTTCTTAAGAGTCTGTGTCCACTATGCATAGTGGAATGGTTATAAATTTTCTGGGATAGGGTGATGGAAATAGTAAGAGACTTTAGCCACTCCCTGTGTATGTGGATGCCCTTTCAAAGAGTATGTCCACAGTATAATGAAAACTATGTGGCACAAATAAAATAGCAAGCTCTCCACTGATATATTCAAATGCCAACTTGAAAATCCCAAGGACGAGTTTCAAACATTCTAATTACCCTTTTCTGTGGACAGGCTCATTTAAAAATGTATCATGATACTAGAATAATATGGTAGATGAAGATCCGTGGTCAGGAAACATTCACTTCCCGTGACCAGCACCTGTGTGGGAAGACTACACTTCCCAGCATGCTGGATCAGGGCTTTGGCCATACGACTGACTCTGGCCAGCAGGATGTTAGCACACATGATGTAAGCGGAGGCCTTGAAATGTCTGCACAGTTGGGCCACATATGAGGAAACATAGAAGGCTGGAAACGAGTGACTCACATGGTGGTGAAACACTTTGTCAAAGTATTGCCTAAAATAACGTGAAAACAGGAGATTTACCCAATCAGTTGGTGAAACTAAATGATGAGATTTTGAAAGAGAATGTTGGAAGTGTGAAGTCTGAGCTGGCTCCTGCTGGTTGCATTTGTTACAGTGATGCAAGAAAATCATGAGCTTACAGTGAGACTGGCTGGTTTACAAAGTAATTTAGAAGGAAATTAAAGGTAAATTTCAGAGTCAGTTTTTCACCACATCAAAGGTGGGCCATTTAAATGCAGCTGCACAGAAAAGATCGAACACAACATGCAACCATTAAGATACAGGCTCCAGGTAAAGATCACAGAGTGTGGCTTCAGTCCCATTTGGTCATTGGTTAATACTTTTGGAAATATTTAGATAGCATCTAGTAGACTTTCTTCTAGACCTGAATGGCTCTACAAAGATGAAATGCTTTGTTGCATGGGCACTTGCATCCAAATTACCTGAAATTAAATATAAAGTTCTTTGTCAAAAAGGATTGTGAATGTGGCTTTTGCCAAAGGAATTGATCAGTCCTTAAAAAAAGATGTCAGCTAGCAAAAGCAAAGCCAACTGGGTCTAAACTACCGAAATATTTCAAATGCCCCTGGACCCCAACTTTGTCAAGGAAAGGAACAGGTTGGAAAATCTTCTTGGTTACCAAGAAAGGCACTTCCTCTGATTCTTAATCTGCAGGTACAGCTGGAAGAGGGTAATGGAAAAGCAAGTACATCTCAAAGGTAGAGTCAAGAGCTGGCAGGAGTGATGGACTTGGGTACCACTCTGAGGGAATAAACCTGAGGCTGGTCAAGACCTGTCTTGTAGTAGGGAGACCTGACAACATCTGCCCAATAAAATGTCAGAACTCATATGGTCTTTTGACTTCACTTTTCATCTCTTTTTTTAAATCAAGTGATGAAGAAGGAATAACTAGAATTAACAAAATACATAGACCTGAATATAAATGAAAGTACATGTCAAAACCTCTGGGATACAGATGCAGCTAGAGGTTAATGGTGAAATTGTACCCTTAAATACATTTAATAAAATCAAATATGAAAGGAATTAAATAATTTAAATACTCAGCATACAAAGCTATCCTTAGGACAGAAGGCTTCTTTTACTCGACTTCTCTGAAATCAGTTACTGTTGTAATGCCTGCCTTTGTTTTGTTGTGCTAACTTCCAGTGTAGAATTAACCACACTCATTTATCAGCTTTCCTGTTGAAAAAACACTTGGGGTGCTTCTAATTTTTAGTTATTCTGAATAAAACTACTGTGAAAATTCAGGTACAATGCTTTTTGCGGACGTATGTTTTTATTCCTCTTGTATTAATACTCAGAAATGACATTACTGGGTCAGATGTTAGGTGTAGTTTTCACTTTGTAAGAAACTGTCAACTCTTTTGCCCAAGTAACATTTTATGTTCCAGCAAGTATAAATATTTGAAAGGAAAAATAAGCCCATTACTTTCTTGGTTGTTTGCCAGGAAAATAATCAGAGAAATGTATTTCAACCAGTAATAGTTTATGGTTTTAAATTTAACATCTTAATAAGCAGCTTGTCTATATACTAGCATTAATCAATTATTAAAATATAATGAAAGCAAGCACCCCATTAAAAATAACAAGGAAACCTCTGTATTAAAATATAGTCAGGAAAATAGTAAATAAGAAATATGAGTACCATGTGAATGAAATTATGAAACATTAGTGAAGTACACAAAAGGAGATATAATGGTAAAATATGCTCTATTCCTAGTGAAAGTTTCAATTTCCTCAAGCAAATTTATGAATATAGTGAAATCACAATCAAAAGTGCAACAGATACATAATCGAAAGTTATAAACTCATGTTAAAATTTATATGGAAGATTATAAATTGGGTTGAATTTTACGTGATTATGTATATAGGAAGGAACAGTGAAGATATTTTAGAAAGAAAAATACACATCAATGTGTAATTTACTTAAATAGCCAAGAATATTTGAATGAGTATTTAACAGGATGGTACTAATGCAAGAAACCACAGATTTGCAGAAATAATAGAAGTATTAAAGGAATTACATTGGTTACCCATTTATAAACAAATAAAGTTAGAATTTACCTCAAGCCAGCTACCATGATAAATTCCAAGGTGACTTCAGAGGGAGGGATAGAGAGAGAGATCTTAAATGTATAGTCAGTTGAGGGTCCCCTGCTTTTATTCAATAATGGAGCATTAGAGTGTAAGGAAAACAGAGATCATCTGGTCCAGTTTTTTTTTCCTTCAAATTATATTTTGTAAAATAATATTACCTTGAAGAGCAGGATTGGGAAAAATAGATAGCCTAGAAGAGGACAAAAGATACTGATGAATCTTTGGAAAAAGACAGAAAAACTCAGCCAGTGGGACAGCTTGGGGTCACATGTAAGATTTCATTTTCAAAAGGTTCCACATTGGTAGGTAGCTAGGTAAGCAGAAGCTTGCTAGCTCACTAGATGGACAGACAGGCAGGCAGGCAGATAGATTGAACACTTCTGACCTAATACACATTTCTGATTTTCCAGCTGCAGAAACTCAGATCTACTGGCTTGAAATGGTTTCTTAGAAAACACCCAGCTAGAAATCGGCAACATCAGAATGTACACGTGTAACTCCCTTTTGAAGGAAAAGCTGTTTTCTGAAATGCCACACCGAATGAGGAGAGGCTTATGGCTTGCCTTGAATCACCCTCAGCTTCTTTCCATTTTCATTAGAATCAACATATACATTTGCATATGACTTATTATATGGATGGATGCATCTGTGTACCAGGCACCTTCATGCAAAACTACATGGTATATAACTATGTATTATGTAAAATACTTCATATATTACTATATATATGTTTGTATATTTATAATATATGGTGTATTATATAGTGAGATAGATATATATATATATATACATACACATACATACATATATATACACACACACTACTAAAAGACAATGAAATTATGCCTAAGATTTCCTCCAAGCTAGGTTTCATCTCTTTTTACCTCTTCCTGTGCTATTTTGGACTGGGAATGCTATCTTGGATTCAAGTGGAACTGCAGCTGCTACACAGCCATGTTGTTATGCTGTGACCAGATGTTGGAAACGCATGAGTACTGCTAAGTGAATTGGTATATCATCTGTAAAAGGAAACCATAAAGAATTAACGCAATTATACCTTTATCTGTATGGAACTGTGGAAATCAGTGAAATATGATTCAATATCCATTTATCTTTAGTCATAATTTAACATAAAAACAAAATTAATACATTTGAAATGATTAAAATATGTTATCACTACTCCTGTGGTAATAATAACAGATCTATCCACATCCAGTGATTAGTCTGTGTGCTCATTTAAGTAGTTTTATGTAATGTTAGGAGTTTAAAATGAATTCCGTATTTTATGAGCCAAAGTTTTACCCACTACCATTGTCATGAGAAAAAAGCAGCAGATCTTTCTAAAGAACACCAACCACAATTATATTCACTGAGAAAATGTGCTCCAATCGCCTCTGGAGTCCTATAATGTATGTAAGATCCTTACGTGTGCCAGCAGACAATCTAGGATCGAATCATTGCTCGAGAACTTATTAGCAGCGGGCCTCTGGGCAAGTTGCTTTTTCCTCTGAACATATTTGCTCCCCTGGAAAGGTACTGTGACAAGCAAATGAGGGACTCTATAAGCGTGCTATGTACATTGAAAGATACTCCAAGGGTTGTGGTCATTGGTGTTCTTAACAACAACTGGGGGCAGTTCAAAGATACATAGGAATAATTTTTTTTAAGTTTTTTTTCTACTTTCCTCACAGGTTTTGTATTTAATAATGTAATTATTAATAATACTTTATGAAATGTATGCTAAAGAATAAAAAGTAGCTCATAATGATTTCTATGAGCTTGTTGAATTTTTTGTACTTTATTCCTTTTTAAATAAAGAACAGTATTGTGGTATGATTGACATGCAAAAATCTGTATTTTTGTATACAACCTGATGAGTTTGGAGACAGGTATTCACCCATGAAACTAGCACCACAATCAACCCCATAAACATATTCATCACTAGAATATTTTTAGTGACACCTTACTGGTTCGCTTTTGATGCCCAACACACAAAAGGATTCTGACAGCTGTCCTAGAGGACAGTCCCAACTGAAAGTCCTGTTTTAAAGTACATCCATGAGTAGCTGGCATGATAGGGAAAATTGATAATGCCAGGATGTTGATTTTGAAAATAAAATACTATGACAGCCTGATAACTGCATCTTCAGATATTGCTCATGAAAGTGAATGGAAAATAAGAGATTAAATGTAAAAGAAAATGTATCTAATTGCTACAATTGAAGGCATTTATGGTTTCTTTTAGGGTGTATATGTATAATGGAAAACATTTTACAAAAGGAGATTCTTCTTCTTTCATGCAAAGTAGTAATGACAATACTGAGCTTGTCTAGCATGGAGAGATAAGACTATTACACTTGGAGTTGAGGAACTGGGTACTAGTACTGGAGTGACCATCTTGGCCACACCACCATACCTCTCTGTTCATCAACTTTCTCATCTTAAAATGTGAATTCTGAGCAGAAAGGCTATCTAAGACTTTTTCACATTCTAAAAGATGGTGGTGGAGATGGAGTGAGGAACAAAGCAATAAAATATGGCAGGAATTCTACATGTGTATAAGAAGCACTCTGTAAAATTACTTGGAGATTTTGACTGACTGTAAATATAGTCTACCTATGATTTTTAAACCTTATGCATATCAGCATCACTTGGAAAGCTTTTAAAATCTGTATATAAATTGCTGGACCCCACCACTCAGGACCTCTGATTTAATAGGCTTTTTTTCCTCACTGGACGGTAAACTCATTAAAGACATCTACCTGTATCCCTAGAAGACTAATTTAGGCTCAGCAAAGTTATAAGAATAAGCAGCCTAAGTAAATAATGAATTTTAAGTCTTTTGGGGAGACAGCATGTAAAATATGTGGAGAGAAAGCAAGCATATAATGTAAAATGAATCTGTAACACACATTCCCTTCAAGTGTTACAGAGAATGCACTAAGGGAGAGACAGTGGATAGACTATTGCCTTTACCTAAAGTGGGAAGGATTTAGATCTCCACACCATTAAATTCAGAACATTACAAGTCTGATGTTAAAGTATGCAGGTACAATGCAAACAGCATGATGAGTTGATGCCAGAAACTCATGCCTTTTTTCAAGGCACATAACTCTCTATATATACATATATAGAATGTTTTTAATTTTTATAAAAATTTGATTGCAAAATACTTTTTTTTCTGTACAGTGTTACAAATAAGTCTAGCACATGAATTAGAATTTTTAGAGTAGCAGTGCTGAAGAAGTCTTAGGTATCCTTTGCCTTACGAGTCTGAGGAGCCAGACCAACCTCCAAGACATTTCCATGAAATAAACACAGAGCTCTACAAAATTCAGCATGAAGCAAATCAGATTTAGGTGACACAGTGCACCAGTGGCAGAGACTGCTTATCAACCACTTGATTGTCAATCACAGCCAGAAGTAGCTGGGACTGTGAATGTGAGAGAGGCTTAAATCTTGCCATCTAAGAAATTAGATCACAGGAATCTGGGGATACTAACTTTCCGGAGCTGGAAATCATCTCCAGTTTCATCACTGAAGACTCACACATCTCTATAAATTGTCACATGCACAGTACAAATAGTCCATATGAAAAACTGGAGCTTACTTCAAAAAATACTAATACTTTTTACTGTCTAGAGAAGCTTTAGTGTATAGTGAAGACAAAAGTTACTTCTGTGTAGCATATGCCTGCTCCATTATAAGACAACATATAGCAGAAATAGCACACAGCTTTCTCTAGCCGATGAAGGGAGACAAAGTGAAAGGTGCATTCATGGCCCCATACAGTGGGCCAAACCAGAGTTAAATCACCAAGCACACATTGCTATTCTCAAGGAGATGTAAAAACTTTTATGACATCAGATCCATAGTAAAAGCTAATGCAAAAGCAGGTATCACCAATACTGTCTCTAATAGGATGTATTTGGCTCCAAATGAAGAACACCTGAATTAGAAAAAGAAGAACAAACAAAAGCTAAAGTTAGCAGAAGAAATATAAAGATCAGGGAAGAAATAAAATAGAGATTAAAAAATAGAAAAATATTCAATCAAGCCAAGAGTTAGTTTTTTGAAAGAGTAAACAAAATTGACAAACCTCTGTCTACGCTCACCAGGAAGAAAAGAGAAGACACAGACAAAATAAGAAATGAAGGAGGAGAAATGACAACCAACACCACAGAAATAAAAAAGAGATTACTATGAACAACTATATGGCAACAAATTGGCCAACTTGGAAGAAATGGACAAGTCTCCAGAAACATACAATCCACCAAAACTGAATCAAAAAGAAACAGGTAATTTGAACAGACCGATCACTAGAAGTGAAATAGAATCAGCAATTTAAAAACCTCTCTGCAAACAAAAGTCCAGGACCAGATGGCTTCACAGGAGAATTCTACCAAACATACAAAGAAGAATTTATAGAAATCCTTCTCAAACTCTTATAAAATATTGAAGAGGAGGCAAAACTTTCAAACTCATTCTATGAAGCTACCATCACCCTGATACCAAAACCAGACAAAGACACTACCAAAAAAGAAAATCACAGGCCAGTATCATTGAGGAAGATAGATGCAAAACTCAAAAAAATAATAGCAAACAAAATTCAATAAAAAAGATCATATACTATGATCAAGTTGGATTCATCCCAGGGACACAAGGATAGTTCAACATACACAAATCAATCAACGTGGTACACCACATCAACGAGAGAACCTCCTAGAAGAAAACACAGGCAAAATATTCTTTGACATAAATCTTAGCAATGTTCTCCTAGGGCAGTCTACCAAGGCAATATAAATAAAAGCAAAAATAAACAAATGGGACTTAAAACTTAAAAGCTTTTGCATAGCAAAGGAAACCATAGATAAAACAAAAAAGACAACCTATGAGCTGTGAGAAAATATTTGGAAATGATGTGGCTGACAAGGGTTTAATTTCCAGAATGTACAAACAGCTCATACAGCTCAATAACAAGAAAATAAACAACCCAATAAAAAAATGGGCAGAAGACCCAGACATTCCACCAGTGAAGACATCCAAATGGCCAATAGGCACATGAAAAAAATGCTCAATATCATTAACTATTAAGAGAAATGCAAATCAAAACAACAATGAAGTATCACCTCACATTGGTTAGAATGGCCATCATTAAAAAGTCCAAAAACAATAAATGTTGGAGAGGGTGTGGAGAAAAGGGAACCCTCCTACAATGTTGGTGGGAATGTAGTTTGGTGCAGCCATTATGGAGAACAGTATGGAGATTTCTTAAAAAACTAGCAATAGACTTACCCTATGATCCAGCAATCCCACTCCTGGGCATATATCTGGAGGAAACTAATTTAAAAAAGTACATGCACTTCCAATGTTCATAGCAGCACTATTTACAATAGCCAAGACATAGAAGACACCTAAATGTCCATTGATAGAAGACTGGATAAAGAAGTTGTGGCATGTGCACACACACACACACACACACACACACCACAATGGAATACTACTCAGCTATAAAAAATAAAATATACTCCCTTGATTTACATGCAGCTGTGATACACACACACACACACACGGTGGAATACTACTCAGCTATAAAAAAGAATAAAATGCCATTTGCAGGAACATGGATGGACCTGGAGACTGTCATACTAAATGAAGCCAGAAAGAGAAAGAAAAATACCATATGATATCACTTATATGTGGAATCTAAATAAATGAAACAAATGAACTTATTTACAAAACAGAAACAGACTCAAAGACATAGAAAACAAATGTGGTTATGGGGATGGGAATGGAGGTATAAATTGGGATTTGCAGTAACTAACTACTATATATAAAATAGATAAATAGCAAAATCCTACTGTACAGCACAGGGAACTGTATTCAATTCCTTGTAATAGCCCATACTGAAAAAGAATATAACTGAGTAACAGAATCACTATGCTGTACACCAGAAATTAACATGACACTGTAAAATGACTATACTTCAATACAAATAATAATTAAATAAAAAATAAAAATCAAAAAAGAATCCCATATAGAACAAAACTGCCCTTCAGAAATGAGGGAGAAATTAAGATATTCTCGTTAAATAAAAGCTAGCAGAGTTTATCACTAGACCTTCACAGTTACAAATTCTGAAGGTAGTCCTGAAGATTGAAATGAGAGGATGCTGGAAAATAACTCATTCAGTATGAAGAAATAAAGATAAATGAAAAAAGAAAAAAGAAAAAGAAAAAGAAAACCTGTACTAAGTTTCACAAGGGTCTATGTAACTTATATACCAGGAAGCACCAGTAATGGCTCCTATAGCACCTTCAGGAAAGGAGCTCCGCCTGTCTTCATTTTCACAATGCTTGGTCATGGCTGCTTCACTTTCAAGCATTGAGAGCCCGTTTCAGATAGAAAGAAGAAATGAGCAGAACAAGTTTGGACTCAGTAACAAATCTTGTCAAAGCCAGCCAGGAGCCTTGCTGCTTGTGACCAGCCAGCCCCACCTGGGGAGTTTTCAGGTGAGGCCCTAGCAGCTGCCAGGACCACCTGTCCTGAGGCTCCTCCCTTCAAAACTTCCCGAAGCAGCACCACTGCCCTAGTGCGTGGCAGTTGGAGCAAGGAATTGACATCTGGGGGCCAATGGGCTCCATAGAGTAGGGTAATATACATGTAATGAAGTCTCTGAAGAAGAGAAGAGGGCAGTAGACAAATATTTGAAGAAACAGTGATCACAGTTTTTCAATTTGATGAAAAGTGGAAACTCATAGATTCAAGAAACTCAACAAGCACCAGGACAAGAGACACAAAGAGAACTATTCCAAGGCACATCACAATCAAATTGCTTAAAACCTATAGAGAGAAAATCTTAAAAAACAACCAAGAACAACAACAAAAAAAGGACACACTATGTAATATAAAAGAACAAATGGCAAATGTAAGCGTGACTTCACATTTCTCATGGGAAAAAAAATGCAAGTGAGACTACAATCACAATACATGGTACAGCTGTATTATAATGGAATATAGTTCTCAGCAATGATGAGCTATTAATACACACACAAAACGGATGAATCTCAAAATAATTCTGTGAAGCCAGATAAAACAGACAAAACACACTGTGTGTTTTCATTTTTATCAAATTATGAAACAGGCAAATTAATTGTTAGTAACAGAAAGCAGATCAATGGTTGTCTGATGGAGAAAGTGCAGAAACTACAAGAGGAACAAGGAAAACTTCTGGGGGTGATGGACAAAGTCATTTTCTTGACTTTTGTGATGTTTTCATGTACAGGTATATATCTTTATGTGTATCGATATTAACTGTATCAAATTTTGTACTTTATATATGTTCAATATGTATGTCAATTATACCTCCATGAAACATTTTTAAAATAAAGATAAAATTAAAAACCTGTAAAGCAATAAAACATGCCAAACCCTGCCATCATGATTTTATACATTCTCTTTTTACAAACAATGGATTTAGCATACGATGAAAATGTACAAGAAATATGATAAACCTTTATGTCAATTTGTTTTCTCTTCACTACTAAATGTGATAGGATATAAAAACTTCAATTTTTTTTTTCTTGTGGCAAGTTCTTCACAGTTTAAACATGAAGCTATCATAACTTGGTACAGCCACTATGGAAAACAGTAAGGAGGTTCCTTATACAACTAAAAATACAGTTCCATATGATCCATCAATCCTACATCTGGGCATACATCTGGAGGAAACTAATTAAAAAAGATACATACATACATACAGTGTTCAGAGCATCATTATTTACAATAGCCAAGACATGGAAGAAACCTAAATGACCACTGAAAGATGATTGAATAAAGAACTTGTGGTGTATATATATATATATATATATACCACCTACATAAACACACACAAACACACAAAGGAATACTACTCAGTCATAAAAATGAAATAATGCCATTTGCAGTAACATGGATGGACCTAGAGATTATCATCTAAGTGAAGTAAGCCAGAATGAGAAAGAAAATTACCACTTATATACGGAATCTTAAAAAATAACATAAATGAACTCATTTACAAAACAGAAGCAGACTCACAGATACAGAAAACAAACTTATGGTTACCAAAGGGAGGAAAGCAGGGAGGGATAAATTAGGAGTTTGGAATCTGCAGATACCAACTACTATATATAAAATAGATAAACAACAAGGGAACTATATTCAATATATGTGTATAGCACAGGGAACTATATTCAATATCCTATAATAACCTATAATGAAAAATAGATATATATAAAAGTATAACTGAATCACTATGCTGTACATCAGAAACTAATATATTCTATATATCAACAATACTTCAATTTAAAAAAATGAAGCTATCAAAGCTAAAGGGCACATTTACTTTGCCTATTTCCAAACACTTTGGATTAATATGGCGCTTTTACTTAAGAAAATGTTTTGATTTGAAAACTTGGATTTCCCATCAAAGGCTTGTCATAAAAAATCCTACATATTTGCTTATCACCTGGTGAAGAAAATTAAAAGACAGTCACTATTATGGAATACTGGTGAGGCCAGACATCACTTGAATTACTAAGCCTGGAGTAGAGTCCTGGCTTGGAGCAGAAGAAAAATTCAAGCAGCATTATCTCAAATGTTATCATCCGCTCTGGACTCACTATAATCACTGATGTTTCTTCTGCAGCATTTATCTGCAGCATGAAATGGGATGAAATTTATTTTAGGGCAACCACGTTTTGATTTTCATCGACTTCAAGTAGAGTGGTACCATTGAAGAAGTCATCCAATTTTGTTAAACTCCTTTATATGTTACAAAGAATACTATCATACAAAAATGTCACAAAATAAAAATCATGTAATTCTTGCTCTATGGAGCATCTATAATGTTTGATAACATGTTATTTTTCTGCTTTGGTCATTAAAAACATCCATAAGTCATTGCTTCTAAATTGGCCTCTGTTATCTTCAAATACAATTATGCTAAAATTCAGCTAGTATTACTGTTTCTTAGGTTTTGCTGTCAAACAGGCAAAGCAGCAGGGTAAAGGTTATCCTGGGGATCAAGAATAAAAACGAGGAATTGCTGTGCTGTAAGCAATTCATGTGATTCCGTTCATTCTTGGAGATGTGCCTGAAGTTTGATGATCAAGGCAGCCTGTACAGAATAAGGAAGCCATGTAATTAGATGAGTGCCTACCTGTGGCTTCTGCCTTTTACAAGTTTCCTTAGAACAAGCCCATTATTACCCCAAAGTCCCCTCTATTGCCATATATGTAAATTGTTGCATCATAAACATATTTTGCAACAGTTCCACTTCTTAATGTATCATCAAGCCAGCCTGAGTTTTCAGTGTAGTAAGCCGGACAGTAGTCTATCAGAGTCCACCACTGGTCAGCGATATGATGACCATCCCCAATTTCCAAATAATTTCTCACTCATCTGTTAAAGAAAACCCCACATTTGAACAGGTGATAGTAATTACATCCCCAACTGTCCTGACCCTCTCCCCTCTCCTGCCCATTGTAGAGTTACTAAATAATAAAAATTCCAGTGTGACCCTTGAGGTAGTAGGAGTCAATGTATGTGTTTTATCTCATGTTGCCCATGATTTAAGTTGCAGATGTGCATCCCAACACTGCAGAAAATCTCTTCAAGTTTTAGTAGTCAGCTTTCCCCCAATGGAACTGACTTTCAAGAATGCATTCTTATGGCTTCCCAGCCACACTTGAAGGCCATTAGGCAAGGTTTTAGGATTATTAGACTGTGCCGTCAGAAAGCCTAGCTCTAGGAGGAGCAGGGTCAAGAGGTCTGGGGACCACTTCTTTCTCATTTCAACACACTCTGGCTTGATTTTTTGTGGCTATGAAGCAGTAGTAGCAGTTCCCCCAAATTCTAAGACTAGAGAGTTGTGGCAGGCCAAGTGACTCTGCCTGCTATTGTGCTCCTATACAGTTTCGTTGCTGTTTTGAGTGCTACATCTTTATTTCATTAACAGTAATCTTCACATACTACTTATCTTCCTTATTTAGCTATTAAATTGGGAGTTGTATTTTAAAAATCCGTACCTCTTCAAATATGAAGCAGCTTGAATGATAAGAGAAATCCAGAGGCTTCTGATGAGTCTGTTCCACTAACCTGGCACATTTCTTCATGCTGAGTAAATGACCCAGCGCCACCCATTCCTGGCTTTCTATTGTTTTACCAAGAAAAGCATTTTGCCTAGTATGCAACTACTAGTGCCTAACTTCTCAAGTCCAACAAGCACCAGAATATCTGTTTCCAAGCACAGCCCACTTTACTAACATCTTGGCCAAGGGTCTCCCTGCCTGAAAGGAGGTATCAACACTATTCCTAGGGTGTTTTAGGTGGAGAGGTTATGGAGATGAACCTTCTACTTCTCTGCAATTAACCAGTGATATCCTGGGCTTCTAGAGGGTGGTTACTTTAGGCTGTGTGAGCTTCAGGGTTCCATATTTGTACCTCTAGACTTGGTGCAGAAATTCTGGATTTTGACATTAGTAAAACAGATTCTGCTAGTTTGTACCAGCTTAGAGCAGCTATGAAGTGCCAACCCAGGCATGCAGTACTTTCAGTTCATGGATATACTTTCCACGCTGAATCAAAGACTCAAACTTTGACATCATTTCATGAAAAATGACATGGTGAGTTCTAACCGAGGGATCTTCCCTTATACAGTGATTACTAATTACTTAAAATATTATGTAATCTTTTCTGAGATATATTTTTCAGAGCCAGCATAGGCTAGCACTCAGTAGCAGTCTGTCTTGACAGGCATCAGATTCATCAGGTCCTAAATAGCGATTAGAAGAAAACGTTGTGCACTGGTGAAGTGCATTAAACTAGCAGTAAAGTTGTGAGAGTCTTTCTCTTTATTAAAATTGAGTGAGTCAAACTGGGCATGGAATAATAAGCAAAATAAAGTTCTCATCTGTGAGTGCCTTGGGAAAGGGTACTTGGCCAGTTAAGCATAGACTAAGGATTTATTTCAAGTATAAACCAGAATTTAAGGACACAAGAGGATGCCAGTCTACATCAAGTGCAGGAGCCGAACCTCTTCTAGATTTTTAGATGTCTGTCTAATTACTAGATGCCTCTCATTGGCCTTCAAATATGCCCATATTGTTCCCCTTAACAAGATAAGCAAGAAGAACATGACAGAGGAAAGGAGGAGGGGGAGGAGGAGGAAAAAAAAGGAAAATAGCAAGGAAAAGAAACAACAAAACAAAAGCTGCACACCTCTATATAGACAGTGTTTAATATCTTTCTTCTCTGTGGCATAAACTTTTATTTATTTGCCATTATTTGTATTCCCTGACTTCCTTAGTAATATAACACTGATTTATAGCTGGGCACTCGGGCTACTTGGAATGAAGAGTACATTTTCCAGTCTCTTTTCTTACTAGGCTTGGCTGTATGACTAAGCAGTGATCAATAAATGCAAATAAGTGTCTGAAAGTGTCCAGAAATCATCACTGTAGTAGACAAGCCTCTGTCATCCTCTCTCCTTCCTGATGGCTGGATTGCAGTCATTACCGCCTAAGACTCAGCAGACAGATGGAAGCTGAGGATGGGGAAGCAACAAGATTGACAGAGCTTGGGTCCTGATGGTCATGAAGCCATCTCCAACTTCTACAATGTTATATGTTGATTATATCTCAATAAAATTGAAAAAGTAATAGTGATCATGCTGTAAGGATGAGATAATGTTTAAAAGCCTTAGCACAAAGACTGGTTTTGTTTTACAGATGCTTGCTGTTAAAAATATGTCTAATAAATGGTAGCTCTTATGATGATGGTATCATTAGCAGCCAGGCATCGTGATAGGCAGTGTGTACACAAAGACAGCCCCTCTCCTCAGTGACCTCCTAGTAGAGGAGAAGATGGACAAACCAAAACAACTTATTAAAGTGCCTAGAATTGTGACACACAGATATTAATAACTTTTTATTTTATGTGATACTACATACTGTTTTCCTGGGTTGCTTAAAGTCACTGTAAAAATCCATTGAACTTTCACCTTTCAGACATATCTCCAATAATAAAGATGAGTAAGAGAAGTAAAATTACAGAATATCCACAAACCATCTTCAGTTAATCGAGTTTACTTTTCCACAGTAGAACAAAAATCCCAAATACTGTATTGTATCCTTGAACCAAAGATTTGAAGAAATAAAACTCTGTTATACCACTTCAGCACATATAGTCTTTAGAAGTACAGCCTTTTTACTTGGAGGAATATAATTTCAATTGTGATATGTACATATGATATATGGTATATATGTGTGTGTGGTGTTTATTTGCTTAGATAGAAATTGATGGCAAATGTGAAACCTGATATAATATATACCAATTTAATATATTGGAGTAGATTTAAAGGAAATTAAAGAATAAAAATATACTTACTCAGAAAAGAAAATGCAAATAATTATATTTGTAAAATAAAATTCAAAGCTCACTATTCAAACTTTATAGTGAGAATTTAATTCAGTGCATCCATATCTTGAATTTTTTTCTTTTACCAAGGTAACATTTTTCAAAGAGTAATATACAACTCCAGATTAAATTTTAAAAAAGAGAAAGTGACAATTCAGGTTTCTGTCTTGCATTTTATTTTCAGTGATGCATGTGTTTCAGATAATGATACCAGATAATTAACATTTTCAAAATTGAAAGTAAATTAATTTTCATAATGGGATCAGATTAGCTCATAAAATCACAAGTTATTTCCTCACAAGTACTATATAAAAATGGCCCTCAAATTTTTAATAGATAAGCTTTGTGAATTTTTTTCAATCAGATCTATAGAATGAGGAAAACAAGTACTTAATCTGGATAAAATACTAAATAAAACAGAAAAAGTTCTGGACCTTTGGTCACTCAGATTTCCTTTTCCCTGAAGGGGCCCTTGATAGAGTTCCTATTGGCTAATACAGCAGGATGACAAATCTGTGTCAATGTGAAGGAGACGGAGGTGCTATTGCAAAGGAGCAGTCTCTTCTCCTGCATTTTATAAATGCTTAAGTCATGGGAACGTTCTTAAGCCACCTGGAAGTCAAGGGAAGAACTTGCCCAAAAATAAAGCTGGACACACAATGAAAATAACCAAAGAAGAAAAGAACCTCAAACTATGATGACATTGTTGAACCACTGAATCAACAAAATCTGGAAACACACTACATCTGGACTTGTGGTTTCATGAGAAAATTGATTTTCTATTCTTGAGTCAATTTGAATTTCCTGTTACTCTAAGCCAAAAGCCTCCTGATTTATATAGCCTCTTTCTGCAGAATTGGAAAATCACTACATGTAGACCAATTGTAGCATGGATAAACAGATTGTGATATATCCATACAATAGAATATTATTCAGCAATAAAAAGGAATAAACAGATACATGCAACAACATGGTTGAATCTCAAAAAGAATTATGCTAAATGAAAGAAGCAAGACTAAAAAAATCACTTTCTGTACAACTCAATTTATATGACATTCTTGAAAAGTCAAACTCAGATCAGTGATTTCAAGAGGAGGTGGGGAGAGAGGCTTGACCACAAAGAAGCAGAAGGGGACTTTGGGGGTTGACAGAAATGTTCTGTATCTTGATTGTAGTGATGATTACATTTATCATACATCATACATACATCACATAAGAATGGTGAATTTTACTGTATGCAAATTATACTTCAGTGAATAAAAATATCATTTGTTAAATAAATAAATGAAAATACTCCAATAAAAGGATATGGAGGTCATCATTCTACAATATCTTCTCAACTCACAGTAGAAGTAGTAAAGTGTTTGCAATTAGTATTTTGCTAATATTTAAGTTCTAATACTAAAAAGTGATAAACTTTTTAATAAATTACAATGATTTAATATAATCCCTAGAGTAACTCTTCATTACTTATCTTCTTCTCCAAAATTTCTCAATAAATAGCCTAGTCTCCCTACTGCAATATTGGAAAACCATGTGCTCTTCTGTCTTAACTGAGAGAGAAAAAATGGCCACCTAGTTTCTACTTTAAGGCTTCTGATGAATGGTTCTGCTGACTTTAAAAAGATGAAAAGCTATCCAAGTATTTAAGAAGTGGGAAGAGTCAAGACCCTCAAGTATTAAAACTAAGTAAGGATTCAAGGTTTTCATTAGAGGAAATCTTCCTGAGTTTGCTGGTCATTGGAACATTCATTATGAGCAATTTTGGCATAAATCTTTGCTAATGCAACACTGAAGTAGCTCATTCTACTAATGGCTAGCTCTAATTCATGGAAAGGTCCTTCTTATAATAAGCAGAACTCTGGCTCGCCTTAACTCATCAACATTCGTCTTCTGAATGAGGCCTTTTCTTTCACCACATTAGGGCCTTTTAAATAATTGAAAGCAACTGCCATCCCCCTCCCACCCCACCTCCTGATCATTTCTGTTTTTTCTTCCTAGGGTCTTTGTGTTTCAAGGACAGAGAAAGAGGAGCATTTCTTCACCTATAAGGTTACAAAAGGATAATTTTCTTTATTCAGCAGCGATGAGTATGAGAAACAATTTCAGGCTCTCTCTCTGTCCTTACCATCTACCCACACCCTCTTCTCTCTTCCACCTGGAGAAAGTGATTAGCACAGGCAAAAGCCTAATATCCATTTCTCTCTAACGTCAGAGTTAATATTCCAAGTTCACGGACCATGTGTGTCCTGTCCTCTCTGCAGTCTCTCTGATGGATGACAAGAATGCCTGTAAATGCCAGATGTTCTCCTCAATTCTGTCTACGTGGTCAGCTTACCATCAAAGACCTCCCTGGTCCTCCTAATTACAGGAAACAATGGTTATTCAACTGCCTGGCCTGAAACTGGATGGGCAAGAGGTTCTACTCACAAAGAACAGTGGGGAAAGCCTCTTTTCACCATGAAGTCCAAGCCACATTTTCACATTCAGTGTGAACAGTGAGCTGCATGCTTTGGATAATAAAGCTGATACTGGATGTAGTCTATCCTTCAACCAAATCCTTGCACTTCATTTCAGTTGGCTCAGAACCTAGAGTGAGTCTGAGCATTATCCATATCTGGCAACTCTCCCCTAATAATCCCTAGTTCTTTCAATATTCTTACATGTTGTCCTCATTCTCCAACATTATGTTTATCCTTTTGTGAAGAGTCTCTAATTTGTGTAGGCAACTCTTAACACTGTGACCTCAGAGCACCATAATATATTTGAAAAAAAAAAAACCCTTTTAATTGAATTCAATTAGACCTTGGTTAACATCCTGGCTCCACTGGTTGCCAGATATGAATGTTTGGGCAGATTATTTCAATGGCCCTGACTCTTGAATGGACAGAATATCAACCACACAGAATTGTTATGAAGTTGGAGGTAATTAAAATAGCATTTGTATGTCATTTAGCACAGTGCCTGATACGCACTAGGTCCATGAGGAAGGCAGTTTTCCTCCTGATGCTCTCCTTCAACGTCATACTGGAGACATACTGAAGACATTTTAAAATTTAATGCTTGCTCCATAGACTAGATGTATTTTTGAGGGGATTCTGTGGGACTGATTTATTTCCACATCAATAAATGAAAGACCACCTATGTATAAAGAAGTTGCATCTCTGCCAAATGTTTGACCACTGTGTAAAATTCAGACAACTTTATCCTCTTTTCTGAACCCCCTTTAAATGCTGTTGTCTCCATGAAGGGTTAATGATATCTCCTCAGCTTCAACAGAATCAAACTGACGCATCTGACTTAGGCATCTCTTAGATTACTGATTGCATTCCACATTTTACTATAATTTACTGTCATTTCATAATCCACACTGCACTGTAAACTCCCACGAAATTAGGCTTGGCACCGTGGTACTGATTCATCCCAGTGTGCCAATCTAACATTAGAATTTCTTAGAAGTTAAAGGGCAGTGTGAATAAAGGGCCAACGTTAGGCCTGGGCTGACTCAGTGCTGCTTGAAAAGTTTCCCTTGAAAACGGTACTTAAGACAAACGAAGAATGTTGTTTATGCCTCCTTTGTGGTGTGGGGTAGGGAGAGCTGTGAATGGGGATGCACGGCATATAAAACTGGTGGGTAAAGGAGCCATGGCTTTCTTTAGGTCAAGGTGATCCTCACATTCTTTGGTCCTCAATCGTAGCAACCATATATGCCCCATAACGGTAAGGAGGCAAAAGAAGCTGCATTTTTGGTTACCTGTCAGGCCTCTTAATGAGATGAAGGTATTGTACTTCCTGTGTTTTCTGCTTTGTATTCTGCTAAAAAGCTAATTAGCTATTGTATTAGATTCCTATATTATTAGATAATATTGCCTTTTTAGGTCTCATGAGTCTTATTGCCCATCTGAAACTACAACCATAGATTTGCTGCCCTGGGGAGTCTTTTGTAGCTTGTCTGAATCATGCACAGCCAGTAGAGCACTTACCAAATGCTCTCGGTTTATCAGAGTTAGCAACCCTGGCATTTGTAATTTTTGAAAGATCATGGCAAGGGTAGGGGGTCAGAAAAGTTCAGGATATATTACAACCCTTGATGAGTCACTATGACTACTATGTGAGATAGAGGAAAGAAAAATGGGTGGCTATAGAATCTGTAAAACATTGACCTTGTGCACCCTCCGACATTTTACACAGTATTTTTAGAAATACACATGTGCTTATTTCTAAAAGGATGCTCACATTTTAAAGAGATTCTAAAAGATGACCCCATGAAAGGTTAAGAGCTATTACTTTAATTTAGAGAGGCTGAATACACTTAAGAGAGGAATTCAGACAATTTATGAAGAAAATTACTGCTTTGATACCTCCAGGGTACTTCTTAGCAAATGACTCTTAGACTATACCAAGTGGCCTTCACTAGCTAAAATTAAGGTTAAATTTTCTCCCCTGAAATGTCTTGCTCATCCCTGAGGAATTTACTCACTGTTTAAGGACAAATGTTTCCAAGAGTCCAGGAAAATAATTAATATATTCTATTACCTTTAATGAAGGTTATCAGAGCTTTCCTTGTCCTTTGCCTAATCCAAGCACAGCACATTACTGGGCTGGAGGAAGAATGCTCAAATAGGAACAAGGCTAATGTGAAAACAAAGTGTTACTTTGATTGGTGCTGGGGTCAAAATAGTTGGGCTGAGACACATCATCCCCCCATCCAGCACCCTCACCTAGTGATCGTCCAGTTCCTACAACAGAGTTAAACATTCAGGAAAAACCAACACCACAGCAGTAAAAAACCCCAATGGAGACAATTTCAGAATATTCACCACTAGTATAGCTGATTATGTAGCACTGATAACCAACAGGCAGTGTTTCTTTTCAACATAGATTTTATACAATGGCAAATGTATCAGTTAGGAAAGGCTTTGTTCTTGTGTGAGAAAATAGACAAGCAAGAGCAGCCTGCACTAGAGCGTTGATTTTTCTTTTTCTCACTTAACAAATGTGAGAGAGGTTAGTTCTTGTAATCATTTCTTAAGCCAACACCAAGGGTTGAAGATTCGCATCACTAGTTTCCTAGATCTTTTCAATGTTCCAAAAAGTTGGAAGCCACTCCTTGTATCACATTCCCAAATAATTTCAGTCAAAATAATGAAGCAAGCAAGATGCAACCCAGAACAAGTGCTTCTTCCTGTAACTACTGTAACTTTATACTGAATAGGAATAACTTTCTCTAAACCCTCTTCTCCTTCAAAGAATGGAGGTACTTGCCCACCTCTAGATAAAGTGCTCTCTAGGACCACATTTGCTGATGTCAAGAGGTCACCACAAAATAAACAAGATACTAGTAGAGATGAAGTGGTAGAACTAGCCTTTGAGTAAGCAGGCCAAGTGTTTTTATTTTTGCTTCATTGCATCTTGTTTTTTTGTGGAACCTCAATTTCAAAGGTTTCAGTACATCGTAATCCTCAGTTTGACTTACGTTCTCATCAATGATCAATGCAAGACACCTCTCTTTTTATAAGTACTTATTTATCACACTTGACTTCCATCCAGGGTTACTTCCCTCACTCTGGACAATGGCTGTGTTCATTTACTACTGGGTTTGATATTGTTTCCATACCTTTTTAGTGGTCAAAAGTAAAACATCTGTGTTTTTAAAGATAAAATACATCAAGAGTTGTTGCTGATTATTTTATTCTAAATTCATTATTACAGATTTTGCTTAGCCTCAACTGAATCTAATTTATCTCATCCCACAAATCTTAGTCTCAAAGAAATCAACATAGATACTCACTTTCTTTGTGCCACAAAATAAAAACAACAGTCTCTGAATAACAGTACCAATACTGGAGTGACAGCATCAAGACAGTGACAAGATAGTCCCCTGAACCTCAGTCCCTCTCACAAGAGGCCAACGAGCAAGCCTCCATAGACAAGACACCACTGTGAAAACACCAGAACTCGGGTGGGACTAAAACACCCACTCTGGACCACATAGACCAAGAGGGGCTACATTAGAAGGGTAAAGAGTGGCTACACGTAGACCGTATTATCTAGGATTGGAACCCTGAACTGACCCTCATTTGCCCTGGCTCTGTTTCCTAGGTTTGGGCACCTGATCTAGTAGTCCCTGTGTCTCTGTAACATGGGAAGGAGGGCCCAGTCCTGCTGGCCTGAACAGCTGGTGCCTTCCTCACCACCTCACTGCCCTCTCCTTCCCAGGTAACGTCCAACATCTCCTATTTGCTCTTGTCCTGGGCCCAGTGTACGTCTAGCAGCTGGGGGTGGAGTGGAGTGGGGAAAGTTTAAAAAAGATAAACTTTATTTTAGAAAATTCCGAACATACAGAAGTAAAAAACATGAGTATCACCAAAACCCAAAAATTAAACAAAAAACAAACAAAATCATGAAGTCTTTCAGAAAGAAAGGTGAGCAGCCAATAGGACAGAGGCAGTGGAAACACCAGGTCACATATCTGATTCATCAAGCTAAGGAGCTGGGAGCTGGAACTGAAGAACACCAGGTCTGAGGATAAGCTCAGCCACAAGCAGACCCAAGCCAAATGTGGCTTCTAGGACTGTGGAACTGATTGCTCCTAGGATTTCCTGCAGCCCAATTTGTCAGCCCCCAACTTCACTTCTGAGACCCAGCTGTTCTAAGCCCAGAATATCTTTCCCTAAGGACCCAACTCTTACCTCTGCAAGAATGAATATATTTGATAGATTTTTTTCTTAGTGAAAATTAGAAGATTCAGCTTATTTCTGTCTTAGACATAATAAAGACTCAAGTGATGCCTCAGAAGGGACTCTGAGTTCTTGGATGGAAGTTTTGCTCACTGTTGGGTGTGATGAAATGTTGAACCTCCTCTCTGCCAACTTATCTTTTTAACCAAGGATGTCTGTTGAAATAAAACACTTAGTCTGACAAGAAAGAAAGAAAGAAAGAAAAGAAAGGAAAGAAAGGAAGAAAAAAGGAAGGAAGGAAGAAAAGAAAGAAGGAAGAAAGGAAAGATGGAAGGAAGAAAAAGAAAGGAAAGAAAGAAGGAAGGAAGCAAAGAAAGAGCGGGAGGGAGGAAGGGAGGAAAGGAGGAGGAAATGAGAAGGAAAGAAAGGAAAGGAAAAAGAAAAGGAAGGAAGGAAGGAAGGAAGAAAACCCTTAATATGATTCCCTTCAGCTCCAAAAAAAGGGAGGCAACACTCTCAAACTCATTTTATGAGGCCAGCATTATCTTGATACTAAAGCCAAATAAGAATAACATAAGAATAAAAAACTATAGGTCAATATCGCTGATGAGTACAGATGCAAAAATTCTCAACAAAATATTAGCAAACTGAATTTGATAGCATTGTAAAAGGATCACACACCATGATCAAGTAGAATTCAACCCTGGGATGCAAGGATGGTTCAACATACACAAATTAATAAATGTGATACACTACACGAATAGAAAGACAGATAAAAATCATATGATCATCTCTATAGATACAGAAAAGCACTTAACAAAATTCAACACCCATTCATGATGAAAACTCTCAAAAACTGTATGGACATAATGTACCTCAACACAGTAAATTTAATAATAAAGCCTATATATTACAAGCCCACAGGTAACTTCTTACTCAATAGTAAAAGGTTGAAAACTTTTACTCTAAGATCAGCAGCAAGACAAGGGCACCCACTCTTAGCACTTTTATTCAATATAGTACTGGAAGTACTAGCCAGTGCAATTAGGCTAGTAAAAGAAATAAAAGGCATCTCAAATGAAAAAGAAGAAGTAAAACTGTCTCTGCATATAAGATGATATATGATCTTATATGTGGAAAATTCAAAAGACTATACCAAAAAAAAACCAGATAGAATTAATCAATGAATATAGAAAAGTTGCAGGATACAAAATCAACATATAGAAATTAGTTGCATTTCTATACCCTAAAAATAGAGTATCTGAAAAAGAAATAAAACTATTCCATTCACAGTAGCATCAAAATACTAAAATACTTAGGAATAAATTTAACCAAAAAGTTAAATATCTTTACACTGCAAACTATAAAACACTAATAAAAGACACTGAAGAAGGCACAAATGAAAGTTATCTCATGTTCATAATTTGGAAACATTAATATTGTTAAAATGTCATACTCCCCAAAGTCATCTTTAGATTTACTGCAATCTCTATCAAATTTCAAATGGAATTACTTCAAATCTAGAACAAATTAAAATTTATTAGGGATCACAAAAGCAACAGCCAAAGCAATCCCAAGAAAGAAAAACAAACCAAGAGGGATCACACTTCCTAATTCCAAACTATACTACAAAGATATAGTAATTAAAAGACTCTGGTACGAGAAGGGGGTCAGGATGGTGGCAGAGAACTCATCTCCCCACACAAATGTATCAAAAATACATCTACATGTGGAACTTTTCTCACGGAAATTTAACTGCAAAGAGGCAGAATTCCTATACAACCAAACTGCAATAAAGATCTCCACATAACTGGGTAGCATGGGAAAACATAGCATCAGGAAAGGGCCTGTGCCCCAGGGAGGAATCTATCAAGAAGGGAAGGCCTGCATGGGCAGATCTTTGCCATGGGGAGTAAGCAGGCTGAACCACGATCTGGGCATTCCAGACCTTGGGTCCTGCATAGAGGAATCAAGGCCCCTTTCCTGCTAGCAACACTGCTGAGACAGACAGAAAGGCTAGAGAGGCCTGGACTCTACTCCTGAGGTGTATAGCCTAACTGGCTTGCCAATAATCAGGGTAGAGAGAGCCTTGCACTGGAGGCTGCCACCTCGCTGCACTTTCCAATCTGAAGGGGCAAACACCCTGGCCCTGCTCATTCTACACCCCAGCCTGGCATGATATCTGGGCAAAGACTCAGTCTAGCCATGAAGAGACAGACCAGTGTGCCTGGGATGTGATCCAGATAAAGCCACAAAGGCCACTGTCAGCATGCTCATGGGGTGGCACCACAAGAGCACGCAGTGGCTAAGCACTGAATCCCAGGCAGACAGGCCCTGGAAGAGAACTCACCTAGCTATGGACGGAAAGCCTGAGGGCCTGGGGTGTGGTCTGGGCAAGGCAGAAATCTCAACTGTCAGCATGTTCAGGGGTACACAGCCTTCATCTTCCAGCAAGAGTGCCCCAGCTCTACCCACGACACACTTCAGCTTAGCACAAGAGCTGGAGCACACGAGTCCAGAGATGAGACTGCCACAGAGGCAGCGCAAATCTCAGGTAGCGGCACAGCCACCTCAGATCCTGCAGCCACAATGTCCTGACCCCCAGCCATATCCTACACCACACCACTGCACAGCATCAGATCTGGGATGAGCACAACAGAGAAAAGCATGCAAGCTTGGGCTGTTTCTGAGTGGAATCTCAAACATCTACATGGGAGATACATAGGTCATCTGTGACTGAAAAGGCCTCACCTGCTCTGAGAGACGGCATCCACTCAAGGGCAATGGAGCCTGAATGAACCCAACGCCCAGAGACATAAGGATGGTTCAACATGTGCAAATCAATGTGATATACCACATCAACAAAACAAAGGACAAAAATCACATGATCATCTCAATAGATGCAGAAAAAGCATTTGATAAAATTCAATACCCATTTATGATAAAAACTCTTACCAAAGTGGGTATAGAGGGAACATGTCTCAACATAATAAAAGCTATTTATGACAAACCCACTCAATGGTGAAAAACTAAAAGCCTTCCCATCAAAATCTGGAACAAGGCAAGGATGCCCACTCTCACCACTTCTATTCAACATAGTCTTGAAATTCCTAGCCACAGCAATCAGGCAAGAAAAAGAAAATAGATTCAAATTGGAAGAGAAGTAAATTTTCACTATATGCAGATAACATGATACTATATATAGAAAACCCTAAAAGCTCCACACAAAAACTACTAGAGCTGATAAAAGAATTCGGCGAAGTAGCAGGATACAAGATTAACATACAAAAATCAGATGCATTCCTTTAGGCTAACAATGAATTAGCAGGAAAAGAAAGAAAATTAGCAGGAAAGTAAAGAAATAATCCCTTTTAAAATCAAATTAAAAAACATAAAATACTTAGGAATAAATCCGACCAAGGAGGTGAAATACTTATATGCAGAGAACTATAAAACATTAATTAAGGAAATTAAAGATGACTTAAAGAAATGGAAAGATATCCCATGCTCTTGGATTGGAAGAATCAGTATTGTTAAAATGACCACACTGCCCAAGGCAATCTACAGATTTAATGTGATCTCTATCAAAATACCCATGACATTTTTCAGAGAACTAGAACAAACAATCCTAAATTTATATGGAACCACACAAGGCCCAGAATTGTGAAAGAAATTCTGAAGAAAAAGAACAAAGCTGGAGGTATAACCTCTCCAGATTTCAGACTATACTACAAAGGTATATGAATCAAAACAGTGTGATTTTTGGCATGAAAAAAACCCTATAGATCAATAGAACAGAATAGAGAGACCAGTAACAAACCCACACACTTATGGTCAAATCAATCTATGGCAAAGGAGGCAAGAACATACACTGGAGAAGAGACAGTCTCTCCAACAAGTGGTGTTGGGAAAGCTGGACAGCTACATGTAAATCAATGAAACTAGCATGCCCCCTCACACAGTACACAAAATACACTACATCAAACTAAAAAGCTTCTGCACAGCAACAGAAACCATCAACAAAATGAAAAACAAAAAACCCCTACCAAGTAGTAAAAAATATCTGCAAACTACGTATCTGATAAGGTGTTAATGCTCAAAATGTGTAAGGAATGCAAACTCAATAGCAAGAAATCCCCAAATAATCCAACTTTGAAAATGAGCAATTAGACGTTTCTCCAAAGAAGATATCCAAGTGGCTAACCAGAACATAAAAAGGTGCTCAGTGTCACTGATCATCAGGGAAATGCAAACCAAAACCACAGATGTCACCTCACACTTGTTAGAATGGTTATTACCAAAAAAAAAAAAAAAAAAAAGACAGGAAATAAGAAGTGCTGGTAATGATGTGGAAACAACAACAAAAAGAACCCTTGTGCCCTGATGATATCCCAGTTTTCAGTCCCTGCTCTTTGAGTCTCTTATTCTTAAAAAAAAATTCTATTTTTATTGCCCCTTTTTCTGATACCCAAAGAACTTTGACTGGGACACACTTCAAGGGTGAAATTAGAAAGTCTACCCTTCAACCTATCTATTTTCTGAGAGTATATAGTTATTCTTCATAGCACAACTTCATGGAGACCCTCTAAAAGTGATTTTTATTTATGCATATTCTATAGAAAGTGTTATTATGTACATTCCTATAGTCACTGTCACTCCTAGGTACTTAATCTCATAGTTCTTCCATACCTCTTGTCTTGCTCTATTTTTGCCATACAATTTATCACCTCCCAATGTTCTACACATTACTATTATTATTTCCTGTCTCCTCTTGCTAAAATTCAAGCTCCATAAAGACTAATTTTTATCTGTTTTATTCCACAGATATATTTCAAGCACTAAAAATATACCTAGTAAATGTAGGGTCTCAGCATCCATTTTTCATATAAATATAAATAAAATCTTGTTTAATGTAATGGTACACAGTCTCCTCCTTTTCTCTTTCTCCTTTGTATTCCATTATCTTCTTTGCAAACTCTAGTGCTGTTTTTTTTTTTTTGCAATTTTCACTGTACTCCATTTTTTTAGATGACAGAAGTAATGCTTACTTATCTAACATACAGACACGTTTGACTACTCTCCATATCCTTTATTTTTTAAAAACGTATTCCTTATGGATTATTTTCTTCTATTATCTCAAGTAAGCTAGAGTAAACACACAGAAGTATAACTCAAAATTTTTCAAGGAGCTTTTACCCTCTGAGAAGGCGCTGCATATATGAAACATGTTAATGATCATACTGATGAAGCAGATGCGTAACATTCATATTCTGTTGGCGTCAAAAATATTTTTTTTTGCCAGAAACTGAACCATAGCACTTTGCATTTCCTGTCACCTCCAAAGTGCCCACTATAAAATTTGCGTGTTTGTGCTGTTCAGTGGGAGCTGGTAGATCTGTTATATTTAAACCTTCACGGCTTTAGTAATGAAATAAATGGTCTCCTAAAGAACTGAAAGAATAAATTCTCTCTAGGTTCTTACCTCACTATCATGGAGGAACTTGGGCTCCAAGAAAGCACAGTCCGATACTTGCATATCCTTAAAGATTCAACAACCAAGATGGGATATCAGACTATTGCTTCTGACACTTTCGACTGAACCCTAAACCATGTTTCATGGGTTGATGGAAATCAGAATCAACTTTTATCTACAGGAAAATAGTATTTTTATAGCTACTCACAATCCTCCCTGTAAAACTGTCAATTTTACAAATGCTGCTGGCAACAGAAACGTAAGTTGCAATGTCTCATAATAATCCTAAGTGCTATGCAATAAAAACAAATATCCAAGGCCTGTTCTTTACTGAGACTATTATTTCCTGATTCACACCGACATCAGGCTAGTTGCTAATATTCTTATTCATTACATTTGTGTTCTTTTCCTTATCTGATCACATCCTTGCCTCCTATAAAGATGTTAAGAACATCCATCCTCATGATCATTAGCGTATCAATGACACAGTCAATGTGACCCCAGGGAACAGCGTGCAGGAGCATCTGCCCCTCTCTCTTATGTTCATTTAATTACAAATCTTCCCCAACGCCCACACAAGTGTACCCCACAAACAGTATTCCTCAAAGAGTAAACATACTAAGTATGGTGGTCCATGCCACCAGTCAGTAAGTACTTTCCCTTTATGGAATAGTCTCAGTTTTAAAGGATGTTCATAATATTAGTCTTAGAATATTCTTCATGGAAATGATACTCATAGGGCTATTCCACCCATTATGAAAGTAGGAATAAGGCTATGAATTACTTAGGCTATTTACCCCCATGGGGTATCAGATGAGCAGTATAAATAAATTCTGGAGCCAGACTTCCCGGGTTCAGGTCACAGCTCTGACACTGACTAGCTTTGGGACATAAGGCAGGTTACTTAACCTTCAGGGTTTTTTCATCTGCATAAACCAACCTCTAGGAATGACTGTGATGATTAGGTATGTTATTGTCTGTAAAGATCTTAACAAAACTGCTGGCATCGTGTAAGTGTAAGGTGCTGTTATGTATAGAGCCTCAAGTGATGGGGTGTTTTAGGAAAAAGGTGATGGTGGCTTGCGGTGTTCCTTCAGGTCTTACTTTCCCTACGGCTTAGCAAACTGCACCTGGGGAACTGGAAATGCTAAATCTATCAGCAAAGACCAGGAAAGGGCCAAGTTTATTTGTAGTGTTACCTTATAGAAATTAAAAGTTTGAGTTTGTAACACTGCAAAACTTTAAAAATTTCTAAGACTTGTAGACAGTAAACATTTTATGTACTGAAGAAGATAGAGAGAAATGTATTGCTTGTCTATTAGTTTTACACATGAAAGTCAAGCTGACATTTTAAAATCAGTGATACGGCAGGTGCAGAACTTCTCAGTGCCTCCATTTGTAATTCAATCCTCCTCTGCATTTAGGCTGTTACAAAGCAAGATGGAGTCCAAGACACAGGATTTTTGCAAGACAACCGTGTACTGCACAGATGTGTGATACCAACAGAGTGGAGGATTTACCAAAAGATACGCTTTTAAAAAAAACCCAAGAAAGGTATAAGCTTTAACTACAACACCATCTGGTTCCCTAAACTGTACTGAGTATCTTTTGTAAAAATTTCTTTCCTTAGATTTTATTCATACACTTTCAACAAGAAAATCGTGTATAATTTCTCCCTTTTTAAAGAACTTGTAAAAACGATATATACTTGATATTAAAAAAATCAATCATGCAGGCAGAGTCAACAGAAAACAGTACCACACCACCCTGAAGGAAGTGCCATTTGCATTTCGTATAGATGGTCCCAGGCATGCTGATAACGCTAAGGACAGAGATGAACATGAGAAAGAAGAAAGAAGCACAAATACAGGTTCAGATGACAGCATTATTTAAAAAAGAGATATCTGATTATTAGCCTTATATTTAGGTGAAGAGAAGAAACTGAAATGAAACTAAAATTTTGGTGACTGTCAAATAGTTTCTTCACCACAGACACGCTATTTTCTAAATATCAGTCTAGTGTTACATGAAATTAGCATGAAAATATTGGAGTCCTTAAAAACTGGTTCTCTAGATGGGTTAAACACTCAGCCCCATCCTTTCCTCCAGAATTCTTCTATTCCTGAGCATCTTATATAGATTCAGATCTTTTTTCATGTTCCATTTTTTATGTAACAATTTTACTGGCTAAGAATGACCTCTATTGTCTTCTCACAGTTCTGCTTTACTTAATATCTTTCTGTCTCCTTTAGAGATGAAGGGCAGCTGAGCGAATATGGCCTTCTTGGGCTGCCCTGTAGACATTATTTCTGGAATCGTGGGTTATTGGTAAGAAATCTGAGACCACTTTGACTTCCCCTTCCATGTGATGTGCTCTTCTACCCGGGTGCGCATGTTTTACTTCATCCTTGAAATTAAGGGACGAAGGACCTTGTTATGACCTTTACCAAAACATCTTCAGCACCCCTCCTAGCTTCGCAGCTCTATTTAACTCTTAGTTCTCCTTTGCCTTTATAATTATTTTTTGTAATGTTTCTCCCCCCTCCTCAAATCTTCCACTCCTCTTCAGCCTGTTACTGCTCCTGTTTTCAGACAGAGACGTATCCAAATCATGTGCTCGGCACGTCTGTGTGATAAGGAATGTTCACTGGACTGTATTTTGTGTTTCTGGATGTAAGTATGGATTTTCTGTTCATGTAACTGTATGAGGGACTTCTCAGTGAAAAAGTGTTGAGAGACAAGTGATCAATACAAAAATATTAGAAGCCATGTATTTGCTAAATAAAAATAATAAATAATTGTCAGAAACGCATGCTATAGAAAATAGACTTAGGCTGAAGAACATCATTTGTCAAACCTAACCTCACTGAGAACATCTCTCCTCCTGCAACCCTCCTCGCCAATGTCACTTCTGCTATTTTGAGAATTTGTGGTTATCTCTCAGGTCTCTTTGTCAGTTTACCACAAAGGGCAAATCGGTCTTTTACTGTCATTCATCTGTCTCAGGATTTTAGCCTCCCTGTTCTCTAGAGAGAATTAGCTTCTTTTTCATAGACAAGATGACAGTTCACATCTTTTGTAATCTGGGGGCTCAACAACAGGCCAATAGGACAGTCAAGAGTACAGTCATTTGAACTTCCAAAGGCGACAGATAAAATGAAGGTTCTTAGGGGAAAAAATCTGTCTATCCTCTTTATATTTTTACTATTGTTTTCCCCATTCTTCAGACAAAAAGTTTTGGTTTTAAAGTAAAAACATTTTTAAAACAGGAACTTGCAGAAGTTATACATCAAATTAAAAGGCTCTATTCACAAAATTAGCAAACAACATGTGATTGGGACCATTACAAAAAATCTGATTCCCTACACAGCATATGTCTTACTGACTGCTAAATATTTATGGTAGGTTATACACAGAGCAGTTCCCATCAAGGACCCTAGGGTAACACAAAAAACAGTAATACACAAGTGTCCAAGTGAAGCATAGAATATTCTCTAGTAGCTTCAAGAGGAAGAGCGGACTCTTTCTTGAAGGAATCAAGGAAGGTTTTATCAAAGACTTGATAGATGGAGAGAGGGAGGTAGAATCAGAGACTAACAGAAGTAAAGGCATGGAGGCCGGCTATTACGATGGAAGTGTTTTCCCTCCACAGAAAATGTCCTATCTAATGACAGCTGTGACCCTTAAAGGTTCTTAAAGGTTGTACAGTAATTGCATACACATCAGTAGTTTTGTAAGTCTTTTTGGTAACAAGTAATATGAAATGGAATTATAGTTGATATTGTATTTCTTACCAGGTCACTGATTTATAGAAAAGGTCAAAATTAGCCACGGACTGAACAGTAGAACAGGTGAAGTTTATGATCAGAGTTCCCCCAGGCACTCATCTTTTATGACTACCCCTGCACGTGCGCGTGCGCACACACACGCTTGCCCTACTATCCTAAACTTTCAGGTGATTTTTCCATTAACTTTGTTTCCCGCCACCCCACAACTCATTCCCATGTCTCCAAATACAGTGACACTCTTCAAGAGGTATCCCTCTATAATTTCACTATATTCCAAAAGCTAGTTTTTAAGCTTCCTGTGACTTCATTTTTGCTATAGTCCTAGTGCCTGTATCACAGAATACTCAATGAATATTGCCAAATGAATAGCAGATAGATTGTCATAGGGCAGCCCCATATGGCAAACAGAAGATTAATTATCATGTCCACTTTGTACATAAGTTTGTGGAGATAGAGAGGTTCTAATTCTCTAACCTGTGCTCATTCAGCATGAGACGTTGCTTTTAATCAAACAATGATTAATGGTGGCAGTTACAGAGTAGATGGAGGAACAAAATAATGATAGTTTAGGCACATAGAACCATGACCAGGAGTACTTGCCCCTAAATCTCTTTAATAGAACAGGTGTCTTTAGGTTCAAGTCACCTTCCTTCTGCTGAATCTCCTTGCTTCAACTCTAGTTTTTTGAACTGTATGATTAACAGAAGAGGCTGGTTTGGTAGAGAGAGAGAATATACAAACATTGCACAATGTAGAACTCACCTTCCTTGCATTTGGTCTAAGGATGTTTCCTTACCCCATTAATAGTTGTTAATATTATGTATACTATATGCATGTTACATCATGTTATTAATTGCATATATTACTCATTATCAATATCATTGATAATTATCAACTATATATTATAATACATAATATTGTACATATGCATACATTATATTTATTAATATTAACAGTTAATAGTCATAATGTGCAAATATTTACTCCAGGGAACAACCGGTTTTCAAACAAACTCATTTTCTTTGCACTTAAGGAGAAATTTAAAAGCAGATTCTATTGAAGGAGCTATTGAATGTGGAGCCTGTCTGCTGTAGATATTTTCCTCTTGATATTGCAAGTGAAAACGTTTATGCATACACTACTCAGGGTTGGCTTCCAGGCAGAGTGGTGGAGTGCCTGCAACAGAGATCTCCCTGCACAGAGCAGATCTTTGGCAGAGGCAAGAAAATGAGCTGTCTCCCAGAAATTGTGCTGGTCATACAGATAGATCCTACTTCTACTCTAGGTTCAGAAACCCATCGGAGCTTATCAGTAAGGTGAAGGCAAGGAGGAATGATAATGGGATGGGATCAAGGAGAAAGACAAAGGGATGGGAGGGTTTTAAGTTGATGTAGAACCATCAAAACTAAAGACTGGCAGTAAACAGTATTTTATGTTATTTTTGGACAAATATGTTTGAGCAATACCAAATATAGGATAATATTTATTTCTAAGCAGGAAGATAGGAAGGTAAAAGGGATAGCTACACAGAAGTAAACTTGTAAATTTTATTGCTGAAACTTGGTGGTACCCAGGTGTTTGTTGTTTTACTATCAAATTTTATATATCTAGATATTTCATAGAAGAAACTGATGGCTGTCCTTTGATCCATGAGATTTCATAAGATAGCAGTATTCCAAGTGGGTGATGCAAGTACGTAAGGGTATGCAAAAACATGCTATATAACCACAGATTTGGAAAATTGAGATATAATTCATATACTATAAAAGTCACCCTTTTAAACTGTACGTTTCAGTAATCTTTAGTATAATCACAAGGTTGTACAACCATCACCGCTATCCAACTTCAAAACATCTTTATCACCTCAAAACAGTAAACCACAAACCTGTACCCATTGTCAGTCACTGCTCATTACACATTCTCCTGCCCCAGGAAATCATGAAGCTACTCCCTATGCCTCTGCATCTGCCTCTTTTTCACACTTCATATACACGGACTCTGTAATATTCAGCATTTAGTGATTGGCTTACTTCATTCTACCTAATGTTTTGAAAGTTCATCCATGTTGTGCCATGTATCAGCGCTCCATTTCTTTTTATGGCTGATTAACCAGAGCCTTCATGTCTATTTGTTCTCTATTATAAACTTACCTGCCTGAGCAAGTGTGTGCTCTTGGTTGAATCATGCTGGTTCTCATTCACCTACCTTTTACAATTGCCCCCTTTTTTTCCTGTGCCGTCAAGGCTCTAGGGTTACCTCTCAAACAATTTGACTCTTACTTACTCCAGGTAACTTACTCCAGGTGAACAGTCCTAAAAGACAACGTAACGTACACCACTACCTATTCACCTCAAGAAGAAATGTATTCCAACGTAATTTTTCTTTTTATGTTTAATATGTGTTCATCAAATATTCAAGCTTTGGTGTTTTATGTTAATAATAATTGGAATGAGAATTCGACTGAGAAAAAATATTAGCACACAAATCCATGTGGTCATAGGAAAGTAATTAAGTTTTCCAATTATATACAGTTTTATTGTGGAGAAGAATGACAGGGTGATTACTAAAATACTTTCAAGCATAAAATTATATTACATTAGTATGAAGTAGAGTGAAAGTACAAATTCATGTGGAAAGGGAGCAATGTAAAATTTTTAATAGTAAAGAAGAGAATTTGTTCATTTTAAGTGGTTTATGTTAGTAGCAAATTGCTGTAGTATTAGTACACCATTGGAAATATATAAAGAAATGATACATGTTAATCAGTTTTATTTTAAATGTCAAATTTTACAATGTTATAAATCACATCTTTTCTAATTGTTTAAGATCCAGATGGATTTTCAAAAATCTAGATGTAAACTAAAGTGTATACAAAATATGACAGTAGTAAAATACAAATATATTATTAATCAAAATACAATAAAGAGACTAAAATTTCCAGATAAAAGACAAAACATAAAATAGTAAAAAGAAATTTTGGATATGTATAAACTTTTTTATAGTTTTTTAAAAAGTTTATATGGAGAGGCAAAAGACTCAGAATAATCAATTCAACGCTGAAGGAGAAGAAGAGTTGGTGAACTTACACTATTTGACTTCAAGACTTAGCATAAAGCTGTAGTAATCAAGACAGTGTGGTATTGAAGAAAGAATAAACAAATAGATCAATAGAACAGAATAGACAGCCCAGAAAGAGCTCAACTGTAAATACACTTAACTATAAATATACTGAACTGTTCTTTGACAAAGGAGCCAAGGCATTGCAGTGGAAGAAAGACAGCCTTTTCAGCAAGTGGTGCTGGGACACCAGGATATTCATGTGCAAAACAAAACAGAACCAAAAAAGAAACTAGACACAGACCTTACACTCTTCACAAAAGATAATTCAAAATGATCATATACCTAAATGTCAAATGCAAAACTATAAAACTCCTGGACACTATTATAAGAGGAAATCTAGATGGCCTTAGATATGACTGAGTTTTTAGATACAACCCCAAAGGCATGATCCATGAAAGAAATAATTGCTAAACTGGGCTTTGTTAAAATTAAAATCTTCTGCTCTGTGAAAGATAATGTCAAGAGAGAAGACAAATTGTAGACTGGGAGAAAATATTTGGGAAGGGAACAGCTGATAAAGAACTGCTATCCAAAATATACAAGGGACTCTTAAAACTCAGTAATATGTAAATGAACAACCCAATTAAAAAAGGGGTTATTGTGGTAATTATTTAAAAATGTATAGAAATATCCAATCACTAAATTGTGTATGAAGAACTAACAGTGTTGTAGGTTAATCATACTTCAAACAACAACAAAAACTGAAAAGAAAAAGAGATTAGATTTGTGGTTACCAGAAGCAGGGGATGAGCGAGGGGGAATTGGAACAAGGCAGTCAAAAGGTACAAACTTCCAGTCATATGATAAATAAGTACTGGGGATGTAACAGAGAACATAATATAATTAACACTGCTGTATAATATACATAAAAGTTTATGAAAAGAGTAAATCCTAAGGGTTCTCCTCACAAGGAAAACATTTTTTCCTATGTCTTCAACTTTTAAATCTATACGAAATGATGGATATTCACTAAACTTGCTGTGATAACTATTTCATAATGTAGTCAAACTATCATGCTATATACCTTCAACTACACAGTGCTGTGTATCAATTATATCACAATAAAACTGGAAGAAAAAAAGTGACAGAAGACCTGGACACTTCACCAAGAAAGAGATACATGTGGAAAATAAGCATATGTAAGGATGTTTCACATCATACGTCTTCAGGGAAATGCAAGTTAAAACAAGGAGATACCACTATTCATCTATGAGAGTGATCAAAATGTAGAATACTGGCAAAAGCAAAAGCTTGAAAGGACACAGAGCAACAAAAACTCTCATTCATTGCTGGTCTAAATACAAAATGGTATAGCCATGCTGGAAGACACTTTGGTGGTTTCCTACAAAACTGAACATACTATTACCATACAAGCCAGCAATTGTACTCCTTGGTATTTACCAAGGAGGTATTAAAAACTTATGTCCATAAAAATACCTGCACACAGATGTTTATAAGCAGCTTTATTCATAATTGCCAAAACTTGGAAGCAGTTAAGATGTCTTTCAGTAGATGAATGGATAAATACACTGTGATATGACCAGGTAATGGAATATTATTCAGCACTGAAAAGAAATGAGCTGTCGAGCCATGAAAAGACTTGGAGGAAAGTTAAATGCATATCCCTAAGTGAAAGGAAAAGGCTGAAAAGCCTCTATGATTCCACTTTTATGACATTCTGGAAAAGGCAAATCTGTGGAGACAAGACTATTGGTTGCCAGGAGCTGAAAATGAGGCAGGGAGAGATGAATTGGCAGAGCACAGAGAATTTTTAGGGCAGTGAAACTATTCCGTATCATATTACAGTGGATACACGGCATTATACATTTGTCAAAACTCATGGAATGTACACCACCAAATGCACCGCTGTGGTGTAGAATGTGGATAGTAGGGAAGTGTGTTGTGTGTATGGGGCCAGGGGTATATGGAAACCGACACTTTTTGCCCAGTTAGGCTGTAAACCAAAAATGCTTTGAAAACATAAATTCTATTAAAAAATAAGAAACAAAAATTCAGACATTGCTCTTTACCTCTGATGCATTTAGCGCATAAATATACAGAAAAGCAGAGAAAAAAGATGAAAGCAGAAAAATATTTAACAGGAAAATAAACTATAGCTGCATGCTTCAACATCAATGAATCTCCAAAAGCATGTTACATAATAATACTACCACATGCTTCTATTTTATTAAAAGCGAAATAGGTAAGGTGAAAATACTAATGGTTTATGAATGAATACATAGGTGATATAACCATAAAGAAAAGCATGGGAATGATCCTACAATAATCAGGACTATAGTCATCCCTGGACAACGCGACAGGAAAGTCATCGGTAGGAGGAGACAGTGAATTTCTGAGGTGTAAATAACATTCCATTCAAGCTGCATGGGGCCAACTTGGCAGTTAACTTATTCCATACTCTTTAAAACTTTACATGTACACTATGAAATTATAAGGAATACAGGTGATGAAATTTATTGGACTACATAAAATAGTCCTGGGGTGGAGTAGGTTTTAGAGAACCGTTACTAGAGAAGGCACCACTGTCATCAAGATTCCAGTTCCTCTCCGCTGTTTTTAGGACCCTACCCTCCTCCGTGTGTCAGTTGCCTCCTTTCTTCCTTGTAGTAAATAAAGATGACTGTTGCAGTTCTGGTTTTTATTTGTATGAACACAAGACCACCTCGAAAGGGAGAACTTCTCTTATTCAAATTACCAAGTGAAAGTTCTTGGCTTTGCACACATCAAACCTATGTAGGTTATATCCTTGCCTGAACCAATCCCCATGGTGAAGGAGCTGGGGCTAGGCTAGTCCCTCTCCAACCAGGATGCGGGGTGTGGAGACAACGAACTAGGATGAGCAGCTCTGCCCAGTGTGCCTGACTTGGCCTGTTTTAGTTGCTAGATCTGTGTCCCACAAAACCGCTCAATCCCAGGCAAACAGAGATGACTGATGACCGTACAAACAAAAGCGTAGACACAGAAATCAGCTGCCCCTCAAACCCATGCTCAAGTCTTGCGACTAGGAAATAGATGTGAATAAATGACTATTTCTACTTTCTCATAATAGACATCTTTCTCCCATAGGAACTACTGAATCTTTTTCAACGATAGAATTCCAGACTCTATGAGGAATTTCTTAAAACTTTCGCCTCTTTCTCTTACATGATTAATAGTCCTCATGTTTTCTAATGTTATTTGATGGAATTTGCTAGCCTGTCAGTGCCATTCCTGAACCTCCTTCAGAATTATGAGATCCTATGGAGGCTGTTTTGTAACATTTCACAGCCTCAGAGGTATTTTTTCAGCTATTTCCCCAAATATTCAGTGAGATGGGAGCTAAAAGCATCTGTCTTCTGAGAAAGATCTGTTATTTCCTGGAATAAAGAAGCTCCTTAATGACTTTTTTTTTTTACAGTAATATAGTTTATTTTTTTCTTATTAAAATATAGCACATAAGATTCCAGATAATTTCTCAATTCCTTTCAATTTATACCTCTTTATTGTTTGCAAATATTCTACTAGCTCCCTTATAGAGCAGTGCATTTTATAGTTAATTTCCCTCTTATTTTCTGTTTGGTTTTCACTGTGTCTAAATGTGTGAAACAGACTCTGAGGTGCTGTCCAACTGCTGTCAAAACAACTAATAACATCAATGAAAATACTAAACTATGTGGTCGGTATTATGTAAAACAGATGGGAGTAGTTTGGCTTTTTTTTTTATCTTTCAAGTGAAGGATGACTTACAGAATCATCCCAGGAATCCTTGTTAAAAATGGAAGGTTTAGGGTCCTGCTGTAGACTTTTAAATCCAGTACCTTGGGGTGGTAGGGACCAGGCAGCCTGTTTTGAACAAGAATCTGAGACTAACCACATCAGAAGCACCCCTGTTGTGTTTATACATACGGGAACCCGGCTGCAGCCTCCAGAGACCCTCATTCCAAAGTCTGCAGACAACCATGAAGTCTACAGCTCTGAGACAGTCTGAAACTGGACTGCTGAAACTCCACTGCAGGTGAAGCTTGAATTACGTTTGCTACCAAAGAGACTGGGTAACCATGAAAGGGTTGAAACCCATGGGGTTTCAATGAGAAATGTCATGGAAAGTTCCACTAGCAACAGAAAAAAAAAAAAAAAAGGCAACTTGAAGGGCTTCTGGAATATAATTACAAAGCTATTATCAGTGAGTATTAATACGATGAGTAGCACACCCGCTTCTTTGGCATTACAATTTTGTCAGAGTTGACCAACCGTTTCTCCTCCAAGCCTTTGGAAGTAAATCTCATTATAGCACAGGGGTTGTTTTCCCCCTGGTGTCCATTGACCAAGGACATTTTCTGGTCAAGCAGACATTCAGTAGCTTTGCTGTATCCACACACAGGAAACGGCCATGACCTTTCCGGCCCGGAAGGTTATGCATTTTGACAGGCGGCACAGAGCCAGTCCCTCCCACCACGCGGCACAGACGGCCACACACTGTTCTCCGGAGGCGTGCTGTTACTCGTGTTGTTTAATCACATTCAGCATGTCTGGAGCTGAACGTCACTCAGGCTATCAGAAAGGCAGAAAAGCCGTGCTACTGAGCCTGTGGAAATCCTCAGCGAGAAGCAACATTCAGAGCTGGCTGGTTATTTAATAAGCGTGCATTCACATCCAGGAACGTCGTCTCCTTCTGTCTCTGTTAACTTCCACCACATCCCCAAACACTGTATTTGTCAAAAATTGTAGAACTTGTTAAAAATGAAAATAAAACACTAGATGCCTTCTTTGCTCCCCGTGATGTACAGAAAAATGAATCACAGCCCCAACTTAAGAAAGCTCATGACCTAGTCAGAGTACTAGCACTAGTATGTGTTGCATACGAGACTCTTTCATTTACCAAATGCTCTATTTTGACCCAGGTCAGACACAAAGCGTATCTCTTCCTCTCTGTCTAACTAACACACACACACACACACACACACACACACACAGCATTTGCAGTTCATCACAGATTTTGCTAGTTTAGCTACATTCAAGAGTGACGGTGAGGATTCGTATCACACACTGAATGGCTCCCCACTGTCTCTAATTGATTCCTCAGTGTCTGTCTCTTCTTCCTCCTTCCCCTCACTCTTGATTTTTCAGGAATATGAATTGTTATTTTTTCATTCATAACAACTCAGCCAGATGTGCATGCCATCCAATTTCAACCTCCACCCCAAGTTTCTGATCAAAATATATCCATAACATAGAAAACAAACTTACCAGGGAAGAAAAGGGTAGGGGGAGGATAGAGTGGGAATTTGGGATTTGCAGATACTAACCACTATTATAAAACGAATAAACAATAAGGTGCTACTATACAGCACAGAAAACTATATTCAATACCTTGTTAATCGCCTATAATGAAAAAGAATATGTATATGTGTATGCGTATAGCTGAATCACTATGCTGTATACCAGAGAGTATCACAAGATTGCAAATTGACTGTACTTCAATAGAAATAAATAAAAGAGAGGTACAAACAAGAAAAAAATATGTCCATGCAAGAAATAGTTTTCTTCCCCAGGAGAAATCTAGTGAATGAAAGTTTCTCCACCTTCAATTTCTGAAACAATGTTGAAAACACAAAAGAATATCAATTAAAGTGCTAAATTGTATGGTACAAGAAAAGGGTTACATAGGTGTGAGAAGAGTGAAAATGTCAGTGATGGCTAGAGGATTTAAGGACTTACTGAGGTCCCCTTCCAATATGTTTCTAGAGCATCTTATGATTCAATGAATCAATGTTCATATATTTGTTGGCTAACTTGGTTCTCTTTTCATTAAACTCTAAGCACATTGAGGACAGACACTATGACTGCACCACTGTTTAATACCACCAATACTGAGAACAGTGTGTTTTAGGAAAATTCAGAGTCAACCAGTTGTAAACTGAAGGGATGGCTGGCCTGACTGAGTCTTGAAAGATGCATGAGACTTAGATGGTTTGACATAAAAAGAGGAGGCTTTGCCAGCAGAAAGAATAAAATGAGTCAGTTGCTAGAGAATTTAAAGACTAGGGAAATTATTAGAGTAAAGGGGATGACAATATTGAGAACTGAGTATGTATAATTTAGAAAGTGATCAGAAGGGAAACTTGAATGCCTTTTGGAGGAGGTTAGATTCATTGCTGCAGAAAACAGAACAGAATTTTTGAACATAGCAACAAAATAATTTAAGTGATATTTCAGAATATTAGTGTAAGAACCTTAAACAATGTACCTAAAGGGTCATTTATGACCCTTGCTTTTTCAGAGTGTCATCAAATATTTGAGTGTCTCGTATTCAAGCAGAGTTGCCCTCTCATTTACTTTGTTGTTGTTCCATTTCTTTTTCTTTCTGTGTCTTTCACACAATTTCCAGTCTACCAGGCAGGGCATTATCCAGAGATTACGTCTATTCTATCAAGTGAAAAACATATGAAAACTCACTTAGACAGAGGTCGTAGGGACTTAAAATATAGGCTGTCCTGGAGTGATTTGCAGAAATATTAGAAGAGACCAAAGCGTAACATTCAGGAATTACTACAAGAGTAACTTCAATCACCACTACGTAGGGTTAGAATGTTATGGAGTGGAGAAGCAGGCGATTTGGACTTCAGAGTTACAGCCCAAACACAGACAATAAATAATAGGTGAATGGTTTATTAATAAGGTTGATTTATTGCCAGCAACAGGAAAATTGAGCCTCAAATGTTTACATAAATCTCTGATGGCTGTCATTCTTTCTGCTGTGATTAGATAGATCACCATCCAAAATTTGGATTGGATGTTATCATTGATGCCACACACAAACTAAGAGGGTATGCAAACTTTTATTACTTATATAACAAGGCTTTCCAGCGAGACAAGGGCACGTCTCCCCAGATGGTCTGCAACTGGCTTAAGAGAGTGGGGAAAGATTCCTGGCCTTAGGTTTTATTACTGTAAGAGGCTGGGGCCAAGGTGAGGGTTTCTGCTGGTGAGCAGGGGTCTGCATTGCTTGAATTTCCCACTGGCACCAAAGGAGGAAGCCCCCAGGCTTTCTTATCAGTTTGTCCAGATTCAGGGCATGGGGCAGAGGGAGAGGGAAGGGGTGATGCTTAAAGCGATCAGAAGTTAAACATAAAAAAATGAAGTCAGACTCTTTACTTTTCTAGTTAGGTTTGTATAATTTGCCTCAGTATCCAAGACCCATAATAGGTTTTTTTTTTTTAAAGAGAAAGACATGCATATTTGCCTCTCCCCAAGTAATCTTATATGATATTAGCACACAGTGTTATAATAGTGCATTGTCCCTAAGTACTAGTCATCGTGATCAAGTCTCCAACATTATTTCACTCTAATCAATAACAATCTTATTCCCAGAGTCAAAGATTAGTTTAGAAACAGACATATGACAGTAACTTGGCCATATGATGAGACCTGAGGGGAAGCGTACCAGGGAATTCTGTGTAGTTTCCTAACTCCAAAAGAGAAAACATGGAGAAGAGGTAGTTGCCAAGCCCGAAAGTGGTATCCAAAACCCCTCAAGTTAAAACATCCTAGTTGATATACCTTTTTTTATAGAAAACTTTTGGCCCCAAAATTGCTAGAGTACAAGCCAATTCTTATACATTCACTCCTATTTTAAATCGACATAATGGTATCATGGCAATGTGCAAAGAGTGTTAGCCATGGTATGGGCAGATCTGGGTTTCAGCTCCTGTTCTAACATTTATAAAAAATGTGAACTTGAGTGAATAATTTAGTAATTTTGAGCATCAGTTTCTTCATCTGTAAATAGCGAGTATGTATTAATGCTCCCCGGATACGTTTTGTAGGGTTATTGTGGTAATCATAAAAATTAATGTTTTATTTATTACTCACTTAATTCAGTAATTAAAATACATGGAATGAGAGCCCACGGTAGCCAAATATTATGCCTGGAGCTCAGAAAAGACTGGTCAATAAAATAGATAAAATCCCCACCTTCACAGTGTTTGTACTATAGGTTAATTTAATTTCTCCACATGTTGTAAAGCCCGAGTACGTATAACTACATGTCTCTGTATGTATTTTGTATTGATTTTATTCACTATATATTTATTAGCATCCACCATGTGGGAAACATTACTTTTGGTGCTGAGAATTTAAAAAGAAGACACAATTCCTGTTGAGAGATGTACTCCATTACATTTATATTGCATATAACTTAAAAATCTCTTAAACAATAAGAGGCAAACTACCAGATGAACAGAGGACTAAACAAAGAAGGCATTAAATTCTTAAAACAACAAGAAGCCTGAATGTAGGCTGAAAAATATCAACAAAGGTGTAGCTCTTCTTTAGAAATTTCAGCTCTGAAGGAAGCTAGGAAAGTATGTATCCGGCACAGGGGAAAAAGATAACATTTTTGACTTAGGCAAATCATGATTCGTCACTTGGGCCTGAAACACTATTGCCACAAACAGAATTGACAAGAAAAAAGAGAAATGACTGATGGATAAACAATTAAAATATCTGTCACAATATCTGTGTCTATATATGTATTATTATTTAAAAGTAACACAGTAACATCTTAATTTATACAAAACATTAATTTTGTACTTGGGAGACTCATCCTTATGTCATGCGGTTCCTAATCTGTAATCTGCATGTTTACGTATCTGTGATTTTCATGTTTATATGTTTGGGTATTTTCCCTAAGTGGTCTTAACCTTAAGCTGAAGAGAAATCTAAAGGTATAACTCCTTTGGATCTAATTCCTATTTACCTTTGGACTTAACAGCACAGACTCCTGAAGGACTGGACCTATCCATGGTGCTGGCTTAGATCAAGCAGTTATAACAAAATAATGATCTACTCAGCTTGTACAGGGAAACTTAGATATATCTTAGGGAAAGACACAGATGTCATTCTAAATTCATCACAAATCAGCATCAACAGAACTATTCTTCATTTGTGTGGTCCTTTATAGTCTTTTGCATAATGTCTTAACATCCCGTTTACCCACAAAACATGTCTGAGGTCAAATGGGAAATGTGTTCCCTGTTTTATGGGTGAGGTAACTGAAATAGAGGTCTCTGAGTGACTTTTCAAAAAATACACAATATATCAAAGGCAGCAGCAGACTACATTCATTATGGTTTAGGGTTGAAAGAACTCAGTAGCACTGTAAGTTTGCAAAAATATTTGCTCAACTGGAAAGTTGGAATCCAAGGATTTGAGATAGTAAGTATTCTTCAAAGGTGAGGAGCCATCCATATGATACAGAACTATGCATCCCTTAAAAAAGATGTTTACCAAAATACTAAAACACAAAAATAGCAAGAGGTAAAGCTCATGAAAAGACAGTTTAAAAAATTAAAAATATAGTCCTATGTAATATATTAATCAACTCTGTGAATGCATATAACACAGACACATATAACAAAGACTAGAAATACAATCACCAAAATGTTAAGAGTGATTATCCCTGAGTGGGATTATGGAAAATCTTAATTTTTATCTTTTCCTTTTATGTGTTTTTCTCCAGTTCCATACTGAAAGTATACTAGTTTATATAAATGCCTTTTTAAAACTAAAAATGGGTATATACCATGGGACAAAAACTAATCCAATCCCTTTGATTGCCATATTTGCCAACTCAAAGTCTTGCTTCATATCATTTTTTATTGTATCTTCAAAGTTGGATCCTCATCCTTCAGAAAACTCCTGGGACAAGGAAAGTATGTCTTCCTCTTGGGCATATTTTTATTAAGAACAGGATTCTCTTTGGGTTTCTGTCCCCTCAGGCTCCACTAGAATTGGCCAAGGATTTTAAGCCAGTAAGAAAATATGTCCACTGTTCCAAGACAATTTCTTGTGTTTCTGTATCAAGAAAGAACAGTAGAAATAATGGATTTGTAAAGCATTTCTCAGGATATCATGATTTCCTTCTGGCTCAAAATTGCTACAATTGAAAATAAAATCAAATTCTGTGCTACAAATGGGGACATGCCCAATAGTGTCTCCTGATATACAAACCAACCAACAAACCCTTTCCACCAGAAATGTGCAGAAATCTCACTCTTCAATTATGTCATAATTGTTAGTAAGGAAACCTATCTCCCTTTATTGATCTGGCTTAATATTCACATACTTACCTAGTTTCTGTTGTAAAACAATCTATTCACAAAATAGTATTTTTACATTAAGATTTTTTCAGGAAACATATGTGGTTTTGGTTGCAAGGGTAGAAAGTAATGTAAAGTGATAGAGAATTGAACGTGCATGCCAACAGAGCAGGTGGCTATTATGGAGAGAGACACAAGCATTAACCTTCATTCCCATAATAGCTTCAGCTGAGCTAGCATTTTTCTGCACTGTGCAAGGTCTTTACATGTGTGATTCTTATGAATCATTCCAATGTGGAATGAGTGGGTAGCAGCTGTTCTCTTCATTTTACGTGCAGGAAACTCTACAGAGAAGCACCAAAAGACTGCCCATCATTTCCAGCGTCAAGTTAAAGTCAACAGAGATGTATAAAGAAGCAAGAAGCCCAACTCTAGAAATAAAAACTAGATTAAAAAACGGGACCTAATAAAACTTACAAGCTTCTGCACACGAAAAGAAACCATAAGTAAAACAAAATGACAACCTACAGAATGGGAGAAAATTTTTGCAAATGAAACCGACAAAGGCTTCATCTCCAGAATATGTAAGCAGCTCATACGACTGAATAAGAAAAAAACAAACAACCCAATCCAAAAATGGGCAAAAGACCTAAACAAACAATTTTCCAAGGAAGAAATACAAATGATCAATAGGCACATGGAAAAATGCTCAGTATCACTAATTATCAGAGAAATGCAAATCAAAACTATAATGAGGTATCACCTCACACCAGTCAGAATGGTCATCATTCAAAAGTCCACAAATGACAAATGCTGGAGATGCTGTGGAGAAAAGGGAACCCTCCGACACTGCTGGTGGGAATGCATTATGGTGCAGCCACTGTGGAAAACGGTATGGAGATTCCTCAAAAGACTAGGAATAGACTTACCATATGACCCAGGAATCCTGCTCCTGGTCATATATCCAGAAGGAACCCTACTTCAGGATGACACCTGCACCCCAATGTTCCTAGCAGCATTATTTACAATAGCCAAGACGTGGAAACAGCCTAAATGTCCATCAACGGATGACTGGATAAAGAAGAGGTGGTATATTTATACAATGGAATACTATTCAGCCATAAAACCCGACAACATAACGCCATTTGCAGCAACATGGATGTTCCTGGAGAATGTCATTCTAAGTGAAGTAAGCCAGAAAGAGAAAGAAAAATACCATATGAGATCGTTCATATGTGGAATCTAAAAAAAAAAAAAAATACAAAACAGAAACAGACTCATAGACATAGAATACAAACTTGTGGTTGCCAAGGGGGCAGGGGGTGGGAAGGGACAGACCGAGATTTCAAAATGTAGAATAGATAAGCAAGATTATACTGTATAGCACAGGGAAATATATACAGGATCTTGTGGTAGCTCACAGAAAAAAAAAAATGTGACAATGAATATATGTATGTTCTGTATAACAAAAATTGTGCTCTACACTGGAATTTGACACAACATCGTAAAATGACTATAACTCAATAAAAACAATGTAAAAAAAAAAAGCCCAACCCTTCACAGCAAATACAGTTAGATTTCAGAGTTACCTTCTGTAAATAACAGCTTTAAAAGGAATGTCTTTTCTAATATACGTATGTTTTACATTTGAATGGAAGAAGTAATTACATCTCTACAAGCCTACCAAAATAACATAAATAGTGATCCCAGTTCCTCGGGAGAAAATTTCAAAAGCTTAAACAAACATCTAAAATGGGACCCTCCCTGGGGGTCATACCAGCACATATCAGAACTATTTAATGACAGATGGCAACAAATATATTTCTCTACCAAGTAGAAAGATGCCCCTGTATTTTGCTTTTTGAGTTTTTTCTACTTACATTACATGTCGCTAACAGGATCATAAAATGTATAGGCTTCAGGCTCATCCTGTAGCATTTAGGACTCAGAGTTAAAACTTCTTAAATCTTAAGGAAAATAAAGCCTTATATAAGGAATGGTATTCTTGAGTAACTATTCTTGACATTTTAATTATGGTAATTCTTAGGGCAAGTAATAGGAAAAAATTCATCATATTCAAATTGCCAATAAGAACAAGTTATGGAATTTTACATTACCATAGACATCGATCTTTTGTTGAAATTTTACATTGATTGGTATCAAAGCTTGCCTAGAGCTCTCAAATATACTTCTCTAACATCAATAACCTTTGCTAAAGCACTGAGGCTATCATCCTAGTGTTTCTTTTTCCCTCATTGACTCTGGTAGATTCCAGAACTCAGATAATAAACAGCATGATCATTTGCCTTCAAAGAAACCCCTGCATTTAAGTGGTTTAGAGTTATCTTAAAGTAAAATATTTTACTTGTAAATAGACTCTATCAGGCATGTTTTTCTCCAGTTTTTCTCGACAAGTGTATCCACTCTCTCATACTGGACTTGCACTGATCCCATTGCTGCCGCACTGGGCACCGTTTCCATCCACATGAAATGTGCATTCTCCAACTAAGCAAAGCCTGTGATCATCTTCTCATGGTTCCTACACTTTGTTTCATGAAGAAATTATTGTGACAATTGCTTTGAATCTTTCTATGCAGTTCTAACTCAGAGACTAAAGCTCGCCTTTTGTATGACGATATTGGTTAATAGCTAAGGCATTTCAAAAGCCTTCTATCTCCAGTTGAGGTATAAAGTTTTCAACAAGTTTTTTATCTGGTACTGAAATACAACCACGAATGGCAACGGAGGCCTCCTCCTCGCCTCTACCAACAGAACCATCACCGAAATCAACAGGAGGGGAAATTTCCCTAACACGCCTTCCATGTTTTATGGCATTCAACGACAATTAGGAGTTGAGGGTTAGCAGATACGAACTGTTCTATATAAAATAGATAAACAATAAGGACCTACTGTAAAGTACAGGGACCTCCATTCAATATCTTATAATAATCTATGATGAAAAAGAATGTGAAAAGAAATATACATATGTATAACTGACTCACTATGCTGTGCACCAGAAACTGACAACATTGTAAATCAACTAAACTTCAATAAAAAGAAACAATGAGGTGCTGCCCATTATCCTCATTCATTTCTGTGACGCCAGAAATTTCCATTTACTTTAGCAATGAAAAAACTAGCCTTCCAGAAAGATGAAAAATCTGGATGTTCTTTTGTATTTTTATTATTGAAGTTAAATTTGGTGTAAAATCTTTTACTTATTGAAAACAAGGAAACTTGTGTGGCAACATTTTCTGTTCTTAGCACTGAGGAATTTCACTGCTTATCTCCCTAGGCTCAAATACGTTAGGGTTTCTGTCTACAGGAAATTGTCAGATAAAACACTAAATTAAATGAGGTAAAGGTTTTTCCCCTCTTTTTGCAGGGGTAATTAAAGAAATCAGCTTAAATGAAAAAGAGCAACATAAAGAAGATAAAAGGTACATGGTGACTTGCTTGACATGATTAATGTGCAGCTGGTTCCAGGCTGCCTCACAAAAATGTCACACTCCTGGGGAGATTTACCATTTCTTCATCAAGCCAAGTGCTATTGTTCCTCTTAGTCAGTGAAGGCCATCAAATACCATTTACACAACATATATGATCCATTTTAAAGATATATCTGCAGTAGTCACAGGTCTCAATCATGTTGTCAACCCTTGGAGCTTTGTGCCAAGTTAGGAATTGCCAGCCCTGGTTCATTACTGACCTAGAAGTTAGTTGGCTGAGACAAGATATAACAAATGAGGGAGGGTCAGAGGGAAGGGAGGGCTAAGGCACATCAAACAAGTTTTTAAGCCCAATCCATTTAATGCGTTAAGAAGAAAGCAAAGCATGTCAAATGCTGAAAGCATTTCCTCTTCCAAAACATAGGCCTGAGGATAAATGCTTGTGACCAGCAATGATTTTTTTTTTGACTTAAGCTATAGTTTTAGATCGATGTGGTCACTTAATTGCTCAGCTGTGCTCGATCGTGTTACATCGGAAATTACAAAGTTAAATATCATACAAGGATTTTTTTTTTATCCTTCTCCAGTAAAACAGTATCTTACCAAGTATGTGATCAAAGCATCAATAGTAAACAAATATAACTTTATGGAGGGAAGAAAAAAACTCCTTAAGCATCTCCTCATACTCCCCCATCTGCATATTATGTATTAGGAATCAGAAAGAAATTCACACCTCTGAATTTGAATCACAAGCAGATTGCTACAAGAAATGTGTCACATCCCTGGCTTCAGGAAGAACTTTAAATTCTTGGAGCAAAATATAGCACTTCTGTCAGTTTCAAATACCTCGTATCTGCATGTTAATTTCAAGGAGTTCAAAAGGAGGCTTTGCCAGCTCCATGTCGCTAATCCCCACAGTTGGACGGTTGTCATAGCTGGATTTCTCATTTACAGTCCAGAGGGGTTAACAGATTTGAGGAAGAGCAGGTCAGGTTTCCAATCAGTTCAGTCACTGAATGTGGGCCACCAGGGGAAATAGAAGTCACAGGGCCTCAAACACCCTGAAAGTTTCCATCTTTGAGATGAACAGTCTTGTAAAATAAATGTCCTGTATAAGCAAAGATCAGTTTTTAAAAAATCTCATGTGGGAGGAGAATAGCAATTTTGGCTTTCCCTTCTATCTTCTCACAGATCTCTCAGCCACTCCGATCATCAGTGCCTCCATGATTTTAATCATTGCCTCAAACACTCTGAAGCATTATTCTTAAAAAATGGACCCCAAACTTTACAGTGTCATTAAAAAGAGTATCACTAGAATAAACGTCCTTTTTCTTTTTCTCCTCCTCCTCCTCGTCCTCCTTTCTCCTTTCCTTCTTCTTCTTCAATAAGCACAGACTTCTGTCCTGAAAGCCATTAATTTTAGCCAGAAAATGATTCAGTGGGCATAATTTACTAGGCACAGTTTACCTGTTCCCCTTCCAAGAGCCAGTATTCTTTGAGTAATGTTACAAAACTCTTTTTTGCAAGTTTTACTTCCATTGTTTTCCTTTTCACTGAGCTGGTGGGGACGGAGTAGGAAAAATGACAGCTTTGCAAGGGGAAAGTGTTTAGTAACTGAAATGTAAGCTTCATCCTTCTCGAAGGTCATGAAAACAAAGCAGACTCATTTTACAGAAGAGATTACCTTATCCTGAGGAAGAACAGGATACTGGTTAGCAGACAAATGGATGCCAAGAAAGAAGAAATAGATGGCAATAGGTAACTACCTTTCCCCTCTCAGGGACATTTGCTTGAAGTAAGAAATAAGCCTCAAACTAAAATAATTTGCTTAATGCAACAGTTATTAAGTGGTAGGGTTGGTATTCGAACTTAGGATATCCGAGTGCAAATTCCAAATTCTTTCTAGGATGCCATATTGCTTAAACCACAGAATCAGTCAACCTCCAAATGAGATTCATTCATTCAGTCAACAAATAGTTATCAAGTGCAATCCAGGAGCGATATACGAGTTAGAGAGGGGAGTATAAAGAATAAACCCAAGGATCAGAGGTCAAGATTTTATAATTTAGTGTAACTCATAATGTAAAAGCAGGAATATTATAATTGATATCCAGTTATCCATATTGATGTTCCACTAATTAGGCAGGTCAAACTATCAGGTATTCACAGATTGGACCAATGAAACTGAAGAAATTAAATATTACAGACCCCAAACACTGTGAGCAGAGTTAACTCAAATGTTACACGCTTTTAAGAGTCTTTACCTTCTCTCCTCCTCTTTTTCTCCCTCTCTGTCTTCCTCTCCTCTCAATGTGGTATTAACCACTGCTACTAGTGTCTCAAGTGGTGTAGATAGTTTAGCAAACTTGAGAATCACTGCTTAGTGCATTTAGACCAATTTTTTTGAACCGACTTGAAAAAGAAAAAAAGAAACCCAAAAATGACCTTGGGAAGAACATTGACAAAACTTTAATGAGGACAATACCTAAGGCTGGAGTTCAATGTCACTAAAAACATACAAATTATATGCAAATCTGTGAGTATGCCTCTGGAAAATCCTTGCAGAAGCCACAATTGTAGATATTTCAAAATGCTGACTTCAGGCAGAGATGACACTTTTAGGACCATAGTCTATTACAGACTATCCAAGTACTTTTCTGCCAGAGCATAATATTCTATGTGAATATTGAATTAGCCTTATATTAATCAGCCCACTTAAATAATATTTGTTATATAATATAAACTGTTATACTAAAGCATAAAACTCAAACTATAGACATACTTTAAAAATCAATTTTTCTCTACTAAATCTAGAATTTTAATGCCAAGTGTGAAAATAAGTAATGAGTTATAAAAATAAATTGGCAGACTTCAAAACAAGATAGAGAAATGCATTTTTGAAAAGCTAGTTACAAACTTTCCAGTAAAATCAGTAGTTTCAGAACATTAAACCTGGATAAAATGATAAATATTAGATTCCATCCTCAGTTAGTAGATCAATTATTCAGACAAACATTTGCTGTGGAGAATTCAGATAACGAAATGTGGTCTGAGCCGTTACCACATAGGGAAAGTTTTTCAGTGTGCTTGAAATACATTCTGAGCTATGGCCACCTAAGTACCACACTGTTCTGGGAAAAGGAAGAAATTCTTCGACTGTTCAAGGCTAGGAAATCTTCACAGGCCAGACTGATCACAAGCCACACCTTAAAAAAATGAAAAGACAAGAAAAGGATGTCCTGGAGAAGAGATGACAGGGTGTGAACATTAACGAGATGGCAAAAACACAGAGCAGATAGGGATGGTTTTGACATTGTGAGACGCAGGAAGAAAGTGCCATGCCTGACAATGGAGGGGGCGGGATAAGCCAATCAGGTAAGTTTACACTGGTTTCCAGAAGACTGAACCACAACTTCCAGCCCCAAACTATGTCACATCCACAGGAGTGTCCCAGCTCCACCACCCACCATAATTGGGATTAGTACAAACAAGCATGTTCTATTAGTCCACCTATGCTCCCCAGTTCCACTGGCCCAGCAGGTAGGTAGGTCCATGTGTGTGCATTGAGAAGGCACACTATTGTGGTGGGAAAGGAAGAGGATAAAATAACAGAGCAGCGTACCTTTATGTGAATGGAGTACACAGCCATTTTTGCTAGTTTTATTCCCAGGCATAAATATTTCTAATTATGTCTTGGGAATCTTATTTGGGAAAAAAAGAACATCTTAGTGATAACTTCTTGGCCATTAGAAACCAACTCTTCTTTATCGTAGAGAATTCACCTTCAGTGACTGATCATGGACAAAAGTGCTTTTATCGTCAGAGATGGGCTGACTCTGCAAATTTGGCCAGAAGTTAGCTATTACATAAAACTCTGAACATGGTGATTTGATGAATTTTTATTACAGATGCATAATAGAGCTGAAAATAGCGATATAAATGTGGGAGTCTTCAGAGTATACAGAGTATTCAACACCATAGAACGTTATAAAATTACCAAGGTAACAAGTGTATCTAGAGAATATAAGTGTTGAAGGCTAAGCCAAGGGAAGATCAATATTTAAAAGTCAGCAAGATGATGAAGAGAAAAACAGGGAAAGAGATTGAAATGGAAGGAACAGTTCGGTAAAAAAGAACTCAGACCATACAGAAATGAAGATATGAATAACTATGACAAACCACTCTGAAATTTAGAGTAAAACAAGATCTAACAGTTGATCACTGAGTTGAACGAAGTGGAGATCCTTGGCAAGCCCTACAAGAGCAAGTTTAAAGGAGTGCTGAGGCAAAGTCCCGACTGAAGTGGGTTCAAGAGGAGAGAAATCGGAGACAGCAAGGACCAGGCACCTGGGAGCAAAGATGGGGCAGGAAGAATGGAGATTTTAGATTCTGAGAAGACTGTTGAGAACCAGACATCCAGAGAGGCGGGAAGGAAACCATGAATTAATCAGGAAGGCCATCACCCTGGGCCCGTTATCTCAAGGTAGGAAAAGCAAATAAAGTGCATTTTTTAAGTTATAAAACCGTGATCGAGGAGCATGACAGAGTGACTGGACTAGGCAAATACAACGAGCAGCACCAAGGGCCCATGGAGGCCAGTGATCATGAAATTAAAGTTGAGATGTTTTGATTACCGTAGCTTTGTAGTGTTTTGTCTGAAGTCTGAAAGGGTTATACTTCCAGCTTTGCTCTTTCTCCTCAGGATTGCTTTGGCAGTATGGCGTTTCCTTAAAAACCTAAAAGTAGAGTCACCCTGTGATCCAGCAATCCCACTCCTGGACATGTATCTGGAAAAGATGAAAGCTCTAATTCTAAAAGATACATGCACCTCAATGTTCGCAGCAGCACTATTTACAATAGCCAAGACATGGAGGCAACCTACCCATAGATGACTGGATAAAAGAAGATGTGGTATATATATACAATAGAATATCCCTCTGCCACAAAAAAAGAATAATGCCGTTTGCAGCGACAAGGATAGACCTGGAGACTATCATACTAAGTGAAGTCAGACAAAGACACATGTTATGTATCACTTACATGTGGAATGTAATAAATAGTACAAATGAACTTACTTACAAAACAAAACAGACTCCCAGACATAGAAAACAAACTTATGGTTCCCAAAGAGGAAGGATCAATTAGAGGGAGAAATTGGGAGTGTGGAATTAACAGATGCATACTATCATATATAAAATAGATAAACAACAAGGATTTACTATATAGTATAGGGAACTATATTTAATAACTTACATAATGGAAAAGAATCACAAAGGAATATAGATAAATGTATGTATATGTATAGCCAAATCACTTTGCTGTACACCTAAAAGTAACACAACACTGTAAATGAATTATACTTCAATAAAAAGAGAAAAAAAAAGGTGAGTCAGCATGTTGGCTTTTATTATTCAGCCGTGTTAAGCTGCCCATGAACATGGAGTAGCAGCAGTAATAATTAGTGAGAGATATATATTAAAGGGTTACAATCAGCCATACTTCACAATAGGTGCTTTAAAGGAGTACTTTATTTAATTTTCACAACAATCCTACAAGGTAGTTACAACTTTCAATTTATAACTTCCACAACTTTATAGATTAGGAGATATCTCACCATGGGTAAGTGGAGAAGCCAGAATCTGAATGTAGACAGTAGTTAAGAGCCTGGATTCTTAAGAGCTACTGTCCTCCAGTGCCTCAGGCACCGTGTTTCACTCTGGGAACAGCCACCTCACTACCTTTTCCAAGTCTGGCTGGTAAATAAGCCCACTCCTTCTCACGCCCCAGCCTAAATTTTCCCTTGAGCTTCAGACCTGTACATTCAATAGCCCACCTGGACTTCCCACTGAGTATCTGACTCAAAATCAACATGACCCAAGTAGCTATTTATTTCTTCTCCCCAAGCCATTTCCTTTCATATTTCCCCCCATCTCCTCATATAATAAATTCAATAGATTTTTTTAAATCCCCAAATATTATGGTAAATTTATCTATAATGGTGAAAAAAGTAAACAAAAAAAGTCACTAGAGTAAAAATTATAATGACCATGGAGGCATGAAAAATGATTGACAGAATATTAAGTAACCAAAAAACAGCAATATCATACACTTACTGTAATTGAAATTAAGTATGTATGTAAGCATTGGGGAAAAACTAGGAAGGAATATGTGTAAATTAAAATGTCCATTTCATCAAACTCAACTATTTATGTTTCTTTTTGAAAATTACTCTTTTGGTTAAATTATTATTGCAGCTAAGGGCAAAAAGCGAGATATTCAACATAGATACAATATTTGCAACACAAAATATCTTTTACATGTTTTAAGAACAGAAACAAGTCTTAAAGTGTTGCTAAGCGATACTTCCTCAAAGACTCATGGAAAGACACTAGATCCTTTCAGGTTCTATCACTAACACTTGAATCTACTTTCAAAATATTTAAAGGTTTCTACTTATCTTCTGACTGCTCAGAAACGTGGTAAATAATCATTGAGGACTGCTCTCTATGACAACCATAACATCAATACAAGAGCTTAAGTAGAGAGAAAACCGAACGATTCATTCTAGTCTTCTGCAAACACCAAAGTTTCATTTTCATTAAAATAGTTCAGAGACTTCTTGCTGATATAATCATTGTTGTCTCTGTCTACCACTCAGATTTTGTGTATGCTGAAGAGGAGACAAAGATTTAAAGATGTTTAAAGATGCTAGTTTTGACTGGATCAATATATAAGAGCATACGCTATTTAAACCTTAATTGCAAAAAATTTCTCACCCCAAATAAGGAATGGGGCCTCCATAAGATTCACTATATCCCTTGATGAAAATGTATAATTTAGACTGGAAAGCCATGAGGGCATCTCTGTAATGTGGTGTCTTGCCTCACTGCATTCAGTGGGGCTCACAAGGCTGACGGGGGTGTCTGTGTGTGTGGGCACTCAGGTGCCTACTGGAAGAAGCCTTAGCATTTGACACACAGAGATATTTTCTTGTATGACATGCTATTAAGAACTCAAGAAGGAAGCCTCTCTGAAGGCCCTTCCCACTTAAAAGGGTCCTTACTCTACGATCTCTGTCATTTAAACATTTAATACTTAGAAATTAGATTTTAACAAATTTCTCAATAACATGATAGTGTTAATTTTATTTATTATTTATTGTTTTCAAGCCAAATCTGAAGGTTTAGAAGAAAGAAGGGAGGGATGTAAAATACATATTATACATTGAGAGAGACTGCTCTGCCTAGGGTATTATCTGGGAGATTCTGGGTGAGATGAGGGTAATAAATGCCTTGGAATAGTGGGCTATGGAAAAGGAAGACAAATGGTGTTTTCTGGGTATTACAGGGATAAATTGAGGTATTACAGTGTACTACAAGGATGAGGGTCAAGGCATTACTCAGGTTACTGTAAGGATGAAGTCAAGATGGTGGTGAGAATGAAGGCTGGTCTGGAGGCTCTTGGGAAAATTTAACCTCTAAGCTCATTCTTGTTAAAATTATTATTTTATTCTTTCTGCTTCAGTTTCTGTTCACCTCCAGTTTACTGCTTCTTTCCTTGGCTGTGTCAAGGCTAATAATGAACCTATCAAAAGAAACTTTTGTGTCTGAAATCATGATTTTTATGTATAGTAGACAAGCATTTCCTTTATCTGTGAGAGTTTCCACCTCTCTGCTTAAATCTCCCATTTGCTCATGTACTTGACTACTAAATCCTTCAACAAAGCAATCATCATTATTTCAAAGCTCCTGTTTACAGTTCCAACATCTAGGTCATCTCTTGAGTCTGGTTCTGTTGAATGCTTTTCACTTGACAGTAGGTTGCTTTTTCCTTCTTTTTTTTAATGTGTTGTGTCATTTCTGGAATGTCAAGGATCTTTTGTGAAACAGGAGGGGCTGAGGTAGATGGTACTTATACCTGGAAAGGGACTTGTGTCTCCTCCTGTCAGGCCATCAGTGAGTGGGACTGAGTCAGTCTAGTCAAGAATTACAATTGGGCTTACTGTTGCTATGGTTACCAGTGGTGCCCCACAGACCTCAAATTGCTCTAGCAGTCGACTGCCACTGCCCTGTGGTTAGGGTTGAGGCTCAACTGTTGGAGAGTCTGCTCCTTGTTCAGCTGTCCCTTCATTAGTGCACCACAGAAGAACCTCTCTTCATGCACTTTTTCTCTCCCCAGAGGTCGCCTGCTGTTGCTTGTACCTTGTCCTAGGCTCATGTTGGGAGTATGGGTGTTTTCTGCTGTTCTAGTCCCAGCCCAGTCTAAGGGATGACCATATGCCTATGTCTTAGTGGAGAGTCTTTCTCCACCTTCCTGCCCCTCTTACCCATGGCAGACACATTCTGCCTTGCATACGATTGGTCTTGGGTGGGGAGTTTCTAGCCCACCCCAAGTAGTATCTGACCTTTACATAGCATCTTTCTTGCCCCCCCCCACCTCCAGTGGTAAAAAGGTTTTCTTCTAACCTCTCTTAGAGTTTAGTAGGAAAATGTATCTGAGAAGATCTGTGTCCAACGTGTGAAGCTAGTCATCAATTCTGAGTCCTAGGAAACATAATTCACTCTATGATAGCAGCTTTTGCTTCTGAAGAGAAGAGTTTGAAAAAGTAGGCATGTCCTTGTGCCAACTCTCCAGCATCCACCAGTTACCTCCTTCATGCCTGTACCACTGAGCAGAGGCTCTCACTGGTCTCCTGTCCTGCCCTCAGTCTTCCCCTTCAGCTCCTGACAAAGGTTTATAGAAAGAGCTTACAAGTGAGTGTGATCTCCTCTTATATCTATTTTCGCCTGACACCTAGTCCGTGATTGGTCTTTGGGAACTTTTTAAAATTTAATTTTAGACAGAGCCTCTTTTTCCTATGTTCTGTGCAGTCTGTGCCACAATGTCCACATGTCTCATCTCTTCAGAGGGACTTGCCCACTTTTGAATTCACTTTGAGATTGCTTTGCAGTCTCAATTCTCTGATGGTTTCCAAGTAATGACTTGGAAAAAAAGTTTACTGGGCTTTTTTCTCATTGTTAAGATGCGAACAACACCCTTTGTAGCTTTCTGTAGCTTAGGGAACAGAAATTCCTTGCAATCCATTTTAAAAATTTTGAATGTGAATTCCTTTAGTTGAGACATGCTGTAATTTCTCTCCCATCCTCAATTATTTTCACTTAGATTCATGAATTAACTTTAGGACTTTTCCTTTGGTTCAGGGTAATGGAGACACTTGAATTTGCAAACCCTTTTCTCATTTAATATTTTAGGAAACCTAAGTTTTTCATAGCCTCAAAATTACCTAAAAACTTAGAGAATTTAGATAATTATTCAATTCTTTCGAAATGGTGAATATACAATCTTTAACTATTAAAATTAATCCTTAAGATTTCTAAAGTGGTCTTCTATATTTTAAAAATCCCCCCCCCATATATAAATTACATGGTATTTATTCAAACATAGGGGAGAAAAGGTTAGTACTTCTAAAAACAGTACTTAGGAAAAGAGGTCCTAGATTGCCAACTACAAGTGCAAAAGTGAAAGTCATGACTCATTGATTTCTAGCTTGTACTTTCACATTTCAGAGTTCTTAAAAAAAAAAAAAGACTTGCAATAAAGTGGTACTAAACAGCCAGATAAGGATAAATGTGTCTGTGTACCAACTTATCATTCAGGTATAACTGATTGATTAGAACTTGAACGTATACAGCTGCTATAAAACTGTGTGCCCAGCACTGGCTGTTTCTTCAAGCTGTTTACTGCATTTTGAAACTCTTAAAAACAAAGCCTTCTAAGCTCCTGACCTCACTTACTTAGCCCGGGGTGAAAAGGAGAAAACGTGTGTGTGTGTGTGTGTGTGTGCGTGTACATATATATATACACACACATATATAAAATCTTTACCTTCATAAACTCTTTAGAAAGTGCCTAGCTACCTTGAAACTCAAACTGGCTAATATTCTTTAAAATAATAAAACTCCCAAAGCAGAGCAACCTCAGTTTTCGGGTCCACGTCCCTGCCCTTGGACAGGCAGACATCCAGATACTCTCACCAAAAATCTGGCTATGCTGTATTTCAAACTCTTCAAGGAGGAGATTCTATTGCTTTCTTGGGAATACATTCTAGGGTTTAATTTTTTCCAGGTTTAGGAGTCTACATTTTAGCTTCATAATTTGGTGGAAGGTAAGAAAAAGTCAAGTGTATCATTTTGTATAGCACATTATGGTCAAGGGCATTTGGCCTGCATTTAGGACTATTTATAAATAATCACTGGTATGCAAACACCGCAGCAAAACTGACTTGTATTCTTTCCTGTGCCTGACACACAGTATGCGTATCAGTCGCCTACTGTCACAAGAAAAAATACCCCCAAACTCAGACACCAATTAGTTTGGCTCCTCTAGTCTGGCCTTGGCTTGTGGACCTGTTCCAGGCTGTTTAGGTAAATGGGTGGTACATACCTGATGCTTGCTCTACTAATGATAAATCGTTGTGCAAAAGGCAAGTCAGGTATTGCTACAATAATCCTGAATACCAAACTCCTAAAAACTCAGTGGCTTAAAATATAAGCACTTTCCCCCATAATCTAGTGTGTGGGGAGCAGCTTGGCAGCTGTGATGTAGGCTATGAACTGGCTGACTTACTTTAAGTTTTTGGGTTAGGTTCAAATCCGTTTTAGGTGCCTCTGTGCTCTCCTTGGGCCAGGACTACCGGGGGCACGTTGTTCTCAAGGCAGATCTAGAAAAAGAGCCACGCTGATGCTTACAGGCACATCAAGCCATTCAGATAACTATTACTAAAGCAAACAACACCGTCAAGCCAAAGTCAATGGAGTAAGGAAGTGTGCTCTGCTCCAAAGATGAGGCTAAAGTGAGAATATTTGCTGTACAACATGCCAGTATGTTAGTGCAGGCATCCACATGTTGTTGAAGATAATCATCACAACAGATAACATCAACATTTACTGACCACTTGCTGTGCCAAGCATCGGGCTAAGACATGTGTCATTTGACTTGATTCTCAAAAGACCCCTTTGGAAAAGTACTATAATTATCCACATTTTACGGATTAAGAACATTGAAACACAAGGGATGGAAGTCATTTCCCAACGACATGCAGGTTCTAAGCATCCAGGATTGTATCTGCACCCAAGTGGTCCCACTCTAGAGCATGGCCTGCAAACCACTGTGATAATGACACTGCAATGGGATAGTCATCCCACAACCAGACTGAGCAATCATGCTCTCTGACTGGATGAAATTTCGAGTCTTTATTAGCCGATAGGTCTTCTGGGTTGTAGACAAATTTTGTATGCATGGATTAACAGTACTTTGAGTCTTCAGGGAAACTCCTACTCACTTTAACTGGGTCTTTTGGGTTTCCTGTCCATTTACAGTAGGCTTCTGTCCTTCACTTTGTTTACATGGTTTGCCAACTGGCTGATCTCTAAATATCTATGTGTCAGTTTATACTCTCCTCGGTCTCCTAGTCAGTGATGATGTCCCATCTCTCTCTCCCCTACACAGTTAGCAGGTGCAGTTCAAACTAGTGTCTCTCAGCCCTCCTGACAGTCTCAGCATATCCACAGCAACAGAACAGTGGAGCAAGAGACGAGAAAGACCCTGCAGAAGGCAGGAGGTGCAGACCGCAGAACAGCAGACACCCGTGGGGTAATTCTTCCTACACTAGGAAAGAAAAACGTGAGATGCGGAGAAGTTGGTCAGTTCATCCAAGGTTGCTCACATGACAAGTTGCACAATCAAGTCTCAGATCAGGGCTTATCTGATTCCTAAAATGAGCTCACCTACTTCTCTGGACTGCAGAATCCAATCTGCGTGTAACAAAACTCACCTCTAACAAAGCTCCTATGCTCTAGGTTAGAGTCACAGAAGACTTCCTCAAGTCCATCTTCTCCATACTGAGACGTGTCCTCAACATTCTCCCCTATTAGCCTCCCTAATTCATTGTTTACACCTCATGTCAACAAATCTAAATTCTTCCTCCTGACTTTCATGCTCCTGACTAGCTAACTACGTTTGTCCTAATTTCATAGCAGTAAAGGCAGTGAGTCACAAATGCCACCCAACCCTGCATCCTGCAAGGAGTATCCCTTATTCAGCAACACTGACGGATCATAATTTACTCACCTGAGTATGTTCAGGAGTCCACCAAAAAGTCTGTCTTTCTGATCTACTTTCTCTGCATGGTAAGACCCAATTAAATGACACGCAAACACCAGTCCATAGCACAAAGAAAGTGTTATACTTAAGTCTTACTTTTCTTTTTCCTTTACCTTAATCAGTCACACATATCAAAAAGTTATCTCTTTAAATACAAAGATGGGTCAATAAATTTATAAAGAGATTACTTGAGGAAGCTATCTATCCATAGAAATAGGAAAATAATCATAAAGAGGGAATCATAATGTGCCAGATATTATGAGTCTAAATGTCAAAGGATATGAGTTCTGCCAATAAAAAACTCTGTGAAATGGGAAAGTTACATCCATCATTTTCTTGTATCTCCTGGCAACTCCACTAGATCATCACTATCTCAGTTGTGATCTCCTCCCTGCCCCCCAAACCTATTCAAGTCTTTCTTTTCTTGGTAAATGGTATCATCCGCACCCACCTGTTGCCTAAGCCGGAAATTAGCAATGTTCCCAGCCACCTCTTCTGGTTTTACCACTCCCGGTTGGTTAAGTCCTATCTAGCCCACCTTCTGAATAAGTTTAAAATATGTCCACCTCTTTCTACACCCACTCTCACCGCCTGGTTCAAGTCTCAGTGCTCGACAACAACCTTTTAACTTCCTTCCCTACAGCCATTCTTGTTCCCCTTCAGTTCACTCTCCCCGGGGCAGAAAGAGTCCTACCGTATTTTGTTTGTAAAATATTGCCTTAACCGTGTCCTTTGAATCATGTCTTCTTGAAACTAGTCCTTCAAGGGCTTCCCATGGCCTTAGGATGAAGTGTAAAATTCTTAGCCTGAGCTACAGGCTCTGTAAAGCCTAGTGTCTCCTCTTTCAGCCTCAACTCATAACTCCCCTTCTCCTATTGTCTTCACAGTCACATCAGTCTTCTTCCATTTTCTGTCGTGTGATCTCTCCTGCCTGAGGACATGTATACATGTTCGGCGTGTCTGGATTTATTCTAATCTTTCTCCCTTCACTTATTACGTGGTGATAAATCTGTTCACCCTTCAACTCTTAGCATCATGTCATATTATCAGGAGAGGGTTTTCTCATGCCCTAGATGAGAAAAGATAAATACAGTTATATTAAACTATACCCACAAATTACACAATATTTCTCTTTTCAAAAGGCGGAGCCTAATTATACCCCTTCCCCCTCGAGAGTGGGCTGAACTTGGTGACTCATTTCTCAAAAATAGAATGTGGTGGAAATGACATTATGAGTAATGAGTAACTCATGAGACTAGATCATAAAAAAGTATTGTGGCTTCCTTATCGTTATGTCTCTTGGATCATTCATTCTAAGGGAAGCCAGCTGCCATATCATGAGAATGTTCAAGCAGCCCCACAGAGACAGTGTGGTGAAGAACTGAGGCCTCTTGCCAGTAGCTATGTGCGTAAGCCATTTTTAAAGCAGATCCTTCAATCCCAGAGCCTGCAATCTCATGAGACATCCTGAGCCCATATCAAACAGCTGGGCCATTCTCAAATTTCACTGTGAGATCATAAATACTTGTGTTTTAAGCTGATATATTTTGGAGTAATTTGCTACGTGGCATAGATAACTATCACAGATAACTATTCCTAACACATGTTATTAGGCATATTCAAAGTATGCTCATGATGTGTATATTTTACAATTATAATTAAATTATTTTATAACTTTTTAGTAAATGGCTCCCTTGCTTGATAGTGAACTACATGAAGGTAGGAACTATATACATTTTTGCTTATCATTTTATCCCTCTTCACTCCTTCCCAAGACAGAGCCTACAAAAACATGGTACTAAGAAATATTTCTTAACTGTATTAATATATCTGAATGCTATGCTATGCTAATGGTGCAGAGAGAGACAAACTTCTGGTTGTTTAATGAGTGCTATTTAAATGATTGATTTATTCATTATGCAAAATTAGAAAAATAGATACACTTATGACAGAATGATTAAAAATTCTCCTTTAATGGTGCCTTCTGGTAATGAGATAAACCAGTACATCCTTATGAATGTCTCAGAAATGATCCTTTCAGCAATAAATAGAAGCATCAAAACTGAGTTTTAAAAAAATTACATTTAGAATAACAAGAGCATTTAAGGAATAAGTAGTTGTTCTGATGAATTGCAGTGTGAAATGTTCTACTTGAAGTAATATTTCAGGACGCTTGGTCCTTCAGCCACTGACCCAACAAATTCATTTAAAAAAAAACAATCCCTAGGTGTTGTGTTCTATTACATTTGAAAATTCCGTAATGTACTTTGAAGATGGAAAGTCAGTCTGAAGCATTATAACTCTTTTCGATTAACTTAAACTAAGAAGATCTCATCATTTAAAAAATTATATTCAAGATTGTCTTTATAAACTTTCTAATAGTAATTTTTCTTCCAGAATGTTGGAGCCCCTTTGCTGAAACATTAAATCCAATTATTGTACTTTTTCCTTGTCAATGTCATTATTGATTGACCTGTTCCAAAATATTGCCCTGTATTCCAGAGGAGCTTTGGCACCTGGTTCATTGTACTTCTCTCACTCTGATTCACTCTCATCATCCCAGGTGAGTTTAAATTCCCCTTCGTCCATTCACTCATTCAATAAATATTTACGGCACTTCTAGTTTATGCCATAGTACAGGATTAAGAACTAGGATTATATCATCGATGGGGCTTCTAACCTCATGGGAGAAATTGTCCTTGAACAACTAAGTATTTTTTTGAACTCTGATAAGTACATGCTACTAAAGAGAATAAGATTCTGTAGGGTATATAGAGGAGAACAAACCTATCCTAGAATGTTGGTTAGGATAAAATGTAAAAATGGGTATAATGAAGATCTGCATGAAGAAGGAAGATTTTTTCAGGAAAGCATTTCTGAAAAAGTTACATTGAGCCAAGGTTCCTCTACCTCAGCTCTGTTTATAATTTGAGGTGACCATTCTTCTACGATTGTGGGGGCTACCTTGTGCATTGTTGAATCTTTAGCAGCATCCCTGGTCTCCACCCACTAGATGCCAATAGCATTCCTTCTCATAGTGTTATGACCAAAACTGCCAAATGCCCTCTGGTGCAGAGCTGTCAGATTTAGCAAATAAACATAGAGGAAGCCCAGTTAAATTTGAATTTCAGATAAACAACAAGTTTTTTAGTATAAATACGTCACAAATATTTCATGGGACATACTTATGTTTTAAAAGTTATTTACTGCTTATCTGATGCTCAAATTTAACTGGATATCCTATATTTAAATTGGCAATCCAACCTGGGGGGATGAAATTACTAGTTGAGAACCACTCCATTAAGAACTTATCGATGAGTCCTCAGCCCTTCAGTCTTTGAGACCATTGAGCTTCTAAACATCTCTTAATTTTATATTATGTTCACTTTATCAACTCAGGATATTCTCAATCTCAGGAGTTTATGGACTATGAATAAACTAAGATTCTTAATAAAGCTCAATACAGTACGATCATGTTCTATTTCTTTTGCCTTCTTTTCTCGCTATATTTACACTGGAAATGAAAAATTCTTCTAAATTCCAAGTAATTTGAAATTCTTATGAACTATTCTCTGTTTAGGTGAACTCATTCACAAAAAAATAAAAACTTTAAAATGCTAATGATTTACAAACATCCATCACTTACCTCCTCAATTCGATTGAAACTTGTAACTCACCACTGAATAGCCTATCTCACTGTAACTTCAAATTCAGTTACCTAAATTAACTTCAGTACCTTGATCTCAATTAGGTCCAAATTCTGTACTCACTAGCTTAATCAAAGGGACCATTACCTTTTCTGGAAGGCAAAGCTTCCAAAACTTTTGAAGCTATTTTAATTTTTTTCTTTTCCTCCTTCTATTTCTGCAGCCTAGTGGTAGACAGAATTCTAAGATGGACTCAAGACTGCTTTCCCTCATATACACCCACATTCTCTAAGTTACTCAAACACAAATTAAGCGCTGCTATGAAAGGATTTTTCAGTTGTGATAATGCAGCCAATCGGCTGACCTTAAAATAGGGAGATTGCCCTAATCAGGTGAGTTCATAAAAGAAATGACCAGTTCTTGAAAGAACAATTCAAAATGAGAGAGATTCGACATGAGGGAGATTCTTCACTGCTGGGTTTGGAGATGGATGGGCCATGAAGCAAGGGATACTGGCAGCCTCCCGGAGCTGAGAGCAGCCTTTGGCTGGCGGGAGCAAGGAAACAGGAACCTCAGTCCTACGACCACAAGAAATTAGATTCCCCCACAAGCCCTCTACGGTCCAGATGAGAAAACAACCCAGCCATGATCTCGACCCTAGCCTTGCAGATTCTGAGCAGAGAACCCAATAAACTATACCTGTACTTCCGGCCTACAGGACTGTGAATACGTAGGTATTGTTTTAAGTTGTGAATTTTGTGGTCATTTTCCACACGTCAACAGAAAACTAATAAAGGCTATTCTTGAGAGAGGCATTATTTCTGCCACTACTGGCTCTACAGTGTGTCACCATGAGGTATGACTCTTCCCATTTTTGCCACAAATTACCATTCAAGACCTTATCTCTTATGTGATAACTAAAAGCCTAGAATGGCCTTCCCATACATTCTAACCTGTTAAAATATCTGCTCATCTTACAGTGGTCCCAGATAATTATAGGGAGCTCAGTCCCTCCTCCTTTTCTCAGAGAGCTTTTCAATCGCTTTTATGTCATCTTAAGGCACTTATCCTGATGACCTTGCAGCATAGCCAACTGTATGCACCCATTCCTACATTAATCTTTCAATGCCTTTAGGTTAGAGACTGAGTACCTGGAGGGAGACCCCAACAATGAATTCATCTTCTAACTATGGGATTCCCAGCTCTGCATATGCCACACCATTGTCTTGTTCATTATGTCCAGTTCAACATAATGAAATGGACACAGAACTTGGAGTTATGCCTTCTTAAGTGGCTGACTCATCTACTTGGCAGTTTTGTGATCTAGGGCAGGTCACTTGGTGTTTATCAGCTTTAGTTTTCTCTTCTCTAGTTAGGGGGGAAAAAAACAAATATGAGATAACTTATAGGAAAAACCTTTGAGAAAATGAGTTAACCAGATAGATATTAGTATTTTGATAAAAAAGCATTTTGTCATTTAAGTATATAGTTTAGTTTTCACAAGAGAACTGATAAAAGTTGCTGGGCCTCATCAGCAGAGTTGGAATAAGGTACAATGGAGAGAGATTAGCAACTATACGGTAGAGATAATTCCAAGAGTAGATGCAGTGCTATCTGTTGATACCTCAATTTTAAAAGTTATGTTTAACTCAAAATTAGATGATGCTTCCATCCCTCACCACTGTCAATTTCATCTAGACAGTCTGTATTCCAAGTATTTGCTACTGAAAAATCTGTATCCTGCTTATCAAGACATTAGCTAGCCAGTCCATTCTTTGGCCTAACATAAAATCTGAGTCCATCATACATCGTTGATAGAAAATGCCAACATTTTCAGATAAAATGACTCATGGGGAGAGAGCACAGGCTATTCAATTATTCAGTTTTTAAAATAAAATTGAATACAATTAAAACAATTTCTATTTTTGGCATATTAGCATTGTTATGTTGATTTTAATACAGATCCAAATGTTGAGTTTTTCCCTCAGCCATTCTTTACTCTAGAGATAACTAATTTTCCACTTTACTTATGAGGATCATATTTATCAGTACGTCATCAAGCACCAGAGATCATTATTACGTATTTCTCAAACCTAAACCAAATGCAGGAACGAATAGGAATTAAATTCATTATGCCATTCTACTCTTGCTTAAAAATTCTTATAGGAGGTTGCCTTTCATTCCCCTTTATCTGAAAGCATTGAAATGTTTTTTCATTCATCTAAAAAGGCTCTGACAACTTCACAGTCCATTCCAGCTTATCAACAGGGAGTCCACTTCTAAGAAACAATTTCACTTTTCTATTAGCCAATTTTTTTCTGTTCTTTGGAGAACAACCTTTATCTTTCTGAACTCTGTCAACTTATAGAAACATTAGGTGCCGTCACTGAAAAATGGGACCCATCTAAAAAATGTAAGTGAAACTGTCACATATTAATATGACCTTAGGCCCTGAGCTATACAAACTCCAAGATACTTCTAGAAACATTTTGAAATAACTTTACAAATATAATCTTCAAAATAGTCCTAGGAGATAAAGTAGCAAAAGTTTTTGCCTAAATCTATGTTGCTGGTTGAAATAATAAAACAGACTATCCAAGGATGTTATTTGAAAAGCCCTACAGACTACAGTATAGGAGACTTTCCATATTAGTATAAAAAAGCCACACAAAATTTTGATATATTAGTAACTTATCCAAAACTTTCTGGTGGTATATAGAGTACCTAAGTCTTCTGTGTTTCTGTAAAATCTGTGTCCCTTTGGAGAGCCTTTGGGTTTGTCTCACCCCAACACAATCTAGACCTTGAAATTCATCATATTCTAAGGAACAAATATCTCCTGAACCATGTTGACTTTACTAAATGCTTCATAGAACAAAAGCAGATGTTTATGTTGTACACTAAACGGCAAATGATTTAATTGACAATATAAAACTGCTTCTTTGTATTTCCCATATACATGACCCCAACATCAACTGTTCGTGTCTGTTAGTCCCTCCCTTCTTTTTTCTGAAAGGAAGGCATCTCTTCCCTTTTTAACCCAAAAGAACTCCACCAGGTTCTCATAATCCAAGGTTCCAGCAGACTCCATGCTTCTTAGCCTCTTTATAGAATTATCAAAGCATTCACCAAACAAATTAGGACATCTGGGCATGACTGAAATTTTTAATAACAATTAAATTTAAAAAATGACTTTCTATGTTAATGTGCACAGTTGGTTTTGCCATTACAGAGCATCTATAAGATCAAGTAGATTTATTTTTCAGCTTACTATACCATCCAAAAAACCACAGACCATTTAGATAACCATGTTCCATAAAATTCAAGTGAACTGTTTCATAGTACTGTATACAAATAAGCCTGTGTTCTGGTTACAGCAAACTTATACACATGGAAGCCTTAATGTTTTGAAGATACATAACCAACTAAGAAGTCCATCTAAATATTTTGTTAATTGGAAATTCAACTTTCTCAGTAAGGGTAAAGCAAATCATTATTTATTCTGGTAGACTAGGATTGCAATCATTCAAACTGACTGCAAAATAAAATAATGATGAGGTGGGGTGGTATCTTTTCAACTTCTTACTCACACCCTCTATCTTCTGTGCTACAGTCACCACTTATCATCAACTTCCTCATTATCTATATACTCTATACTGGGATGACAGATGGTGAAGAAGCCATAGTCCTGGTACTTAAAGTTTACTCAGGCTTAAAAAGGGAATCAGCATATACAACTCAGGCCATCTTGGATGCAAATATATGTGAAATCATTTACATAAAAACATATTAATTCAAACATCACACCGACAGGAATAGATTCTAAATTATCTTCTCTTTCTTTTCTTTTTTTTTTTAACATAGGCAATTATTCAGTCTGATGACTTTAATAAAAGCTATAAACTAATAACTATCATATAAATGTCTGAATCACCAAATCTATCTAGTGGTTTGTCATGAAAATACCAGTTGATAATGGAGAACAGAGCAAAAAGAAAGATGGATGAATCAAAAGAAATTTGAGAGAAAAAAAAAAGATAAAATAGACATAGGTAAGAATAAGCATGGGAGAACAATCATTTCAGACAAAGATGGAGTAATAGAGAGAATATTAACTTTCTTGTCTGAAATAACCAAAAATCATGACAATATATAAAATGAGACACTGGACATTAGATAATGAAGTTCAGTAATTCCAGATAGATGGTGGGAAACAAGTAAAGTGAGGCTTACAAAGGCACAAACTTCCTGCTTTGAGAGTGTTTCTTAGTTACAGTATAAGAAAAAGGTAGCTTTCAGACACTATGAGTTGAAAAGAGAGCTGAGAATAAAAGGAGACAAATGTAACTGGAATTTGCAGGACAGAAAATCAGAGAAGAGAGCACTACCTGAAGGGTAAGAACACTAGTCATCCACAGAGGTCCCCCTCAAATATTCAGCAGTGCGCTCATCTGCACATGGACACGAAAAAACTACCGAATGTCAGGAAGAGTTTGAAAAGATTAGGGGGAAGATGTCTGATGCTGCATAGAGCTGGGAATAGTGCCTGCTCCCATCAGCCAGAAGAGAAAATCTTATAAATCGTGGCACTCAGGCAGAGAATTCAAAAGATCTTGCTTCAGAGTAATTAGCTCTCGGCCAGTGCTTCTCAAACAGAGATGATTTTGACCCCTGGGAGACATTTGGAAATGTCTAGAGAAATATTTGGTTGTCAAACTAGAGGGGGAGGGCAGTCTGTCAACAGATAAGCAAAGTTCAGGGGTGCCATTCAACATCTCGTAAGCTCAGGAGAGCGTCCCACAACAGGCAATTATCTACTCCAAATACCCACGATGCCAAAGTGGAACAGCTCTACCCTAGAATAAGACAACTCTGGTCTCATCTAACACAACCTAAAAGCATGATTCAGAAGGATCATTCTCTTTCCAAGTAGCTTAACTGAGTCCCAAAACTAAGTCCAAAATATTTACATGAACATAAGAATATCTAGCACTCACAAGGTAATATTCGCAGTTGCTGGCATTAAATAAAAATTGCCACATACATAAAAAGGGAGGAAACACTGACTAACAATGACAAGAAAAAAACAATTAAAATCAACTCTGATCTAACAAAGATGTTAGAATTAACAAACTAATACTTTGGAGTAGTAATTATAATTCCTTCTGTTTGTTCAAAAAGTTAAGTAGAGAAATGGAATATTTTAAAATACACACAAATCAAACTTTTAGAGAAGAAAAACACACACAAATAAAGCTTCCAGAGATGAAAACTATAGTAGGTGAGATTAAAAAATACTTGATGGGATAAATGCAAAGTTAGATACTGCAGTAGAAAAAGTGATCTTGAATGTATAACAATAAACCAAATGAAAGAGAAAAAAGTTTTTTTAAAGAAAAAGAATGAACTGTGAACAATTTTGAGCAGCTATAGATGCATGTAATAGAAGTAGTATTTTTTCATTCCGTACAGAAAAAAATTATATATAGAGAAGAATCATTAAAATGTTACAACTAAAGCAGCCTAATGAAGATGTATTTGGAGGCTCTGAAGGAGAGGAACACACGAGGTAGAAACAGAAAAATGTGTGAAGATTTAATAGCCAAAATCTTTCCAAATATAATAAAAACTATAAACTCATAGATCTAAAAAGTTCAAGACCCAGGAACATGAGGAAGACAGTAAGACACATCATAATCAAATTGCCTAAAATCAATGGTAAAGAGAAAACCTTAAAATCATCCAGAGAAGTAAGGGACGAAAGACATGATTTCAAGTGCTGACAGCACAGCAAGCTTGTCCACCAGGAATTCTATTATCAGCCAAAGTATCTTTCTTTGTGATCTTGTATTAGGGAAATATTGGATTAGTGATAATTTTGAAAGCATAATACATAAAAGAACAAAATTATAGATTCAACATCAAAATTTGAAACTCCTACTCTTTGAAAGACAGTATTTAGGGAATGAAAAGAAAAGCCACATACTGAGAGAAAATAACTGCAAATCGAACATTTGATAAAGAATTTGTATCTACTTAAAAACTCTCAAAATTCAATAATAAAAATAAATAAAGCCAAAAGATTTGAAGTGATACTTCTTCAGGAACATATATGGATAGCAGATAAGCACATGGAAAGACGTTCCGTTTCATCAGTCACTAGGATAACGCAAATTAAAAGTATGACACACGGCTATCCACCTGGTAGAATGGCTGAAACTAAAAAAAAGATTTACCCTATTCAATGTTGTGAGGATTTGGAGGAACTGACACTCTGATACACTACTAGTGGGAGTGTACAAAGGCACAGTCACTTTGGAAAACAATGTAGCCATTCTTAAAATATTGAACACATACTTGCCAATAGACGGCCATTCCACTCCTAGGTGGAATTTACCCAAGACAAATGAAAGCATATGCTCAATGGTTACAGCAGATTTATTTGTAATAACCAATAACTGGAAACAACCCAAATATCAACAGGTAAATGATAAATGAAATACGGTATGTTCATACAGTGCAGTACTCGTTAGCAGTAAAAATGAATACATTTCTGAAAAATTCATGAGTGAATCTCAAAATTACTATATACTATCAAAACATGATAGCCATTATATTATATTATGAAATCAGACCCCCCTCCCCAAATAGTATATACTCTATGCTTCCTCTCACCTATGTAAAACTCTAAAAAAATGAGAGCATATAGTAACAAAGTAGAACAGTGGTTGCCTGAGGGTCAGGCAGTGAGAAGGGTGGGAGGGACATCGAGGAGAGATTAACAAGTGGCACAAAGGCACTTCGGGGAGTTCGGGTATGTTCATTAACTTCTTTTTGGTGAGACTTTCATAGGTGTACACATACATCAAAATACACTTTAAGTATGGCTTACTATAAGTAAGTTATACTTCAATAAAGCTGTCTTAAAACAAAATAGATACGCAAATACGGAGCAGAGTGGGTGATCAGTAGAACTGGTATGTGCCTTGGTGATCTACAAATTTTAAGCTTGTGTTTAGGAACAGTGATAGCAAGAGTGTCAGTTCGAGAGGGACAAGGAAGACTTTTGTGGACAGTCTACCAAAAGGCACTACTGGTGATTTAAAAAATATGTTTAATTTACTTAATTTTAAATTTTTCTATTTTTCTGTTTCTTCATTCTTCCCAGTGCTTTTATTTGCCTTTTCTTCATCAAAACTAACTTTGGTTTCTCAGGGAGTAAGAAGAGTCTGTTTCGCAAAAGATGTTCCCTTGTTTTGAAACATGAACATATGGAATTAGTGGAAAGGGTCATTTTGCTTATTTCTGGGAAAAGAAAAAAATGTCTCAACTTCCTTCCAGCAGTTAGTTCTCACTATAATGAGCAATCTTCCAAAGCCCTTTAAACTTCCTGAACTAAGCTTAATCCTTCTGTAAGAATGAATTATTTAAGCCAATATGTTCCTCTTACTGTTTCAAGAAGTTTCTAATTCATAGAAAATGAATATTTTCTGATTATTTCCCCTGGGATATCTTAGTTCTGTTATTATGTCATCTTTTCATGATTTTCATGTAGAAAGTATGAACATTATTTGAAATAGAAAGACTAGTAAATCTGAAAGTAAGACTAAAGCTGTTTGTACTGGAGTAGGCACATCTCACCTGCTCTGGGGTCCTCCTCCTGGCAATAAATTCTGGCACCCTTGACTTAAATTTCTGAAACTCTGTAGTTTGAAACCTCATTCTGACCCATCTGTTGATGAGTTGGATGTCTTCATTTCATGTTTACTCACTTCATTTAGTTGTTGGTTTACTCAGGGTCAATGGAGAACCCATTATGCCCAAAATATTATAATAAGAATCACAGACAGTTAAAAGGTGGACGTTCCAGTGCTTGTCTTCAGGGAGCTTATGGTTTGGTTTGTTTACGTAAGACAAATGGTAAAGAAACAAAGCAAGCACATTAAATTACCACCCAAAATAGTTACACAGTTTAAAAAAAAAAAGAAATGGAAATAAAAAAGGATGGAAGACATTCACAAAGTGAACTTATGGTATAGTTAGTGTGGTAGCTAGCCTTCAAGATGGCTTCCAGTGATCACCTTCTCCTATTTTTATACTCTTTTGTACCACCCTCCCCACTACATTGGATAGGACTGATCTATGTGATGAATAGGATATTGCAAAAATAACTGAGATTAGGCCAGAAAAAGCATGTGGCGTTTGTCCTTGAAGCATTCGTTGGCAGAAAGCCAACTGCCATGCTGTGAAGACATCTAAGTAGCCCTATACAGTGGTTCATACGGCAAGTGACTAAGACCTCCAGACAAGAGCCAGTGCCCACTCGACAGCCACGTTAGTGAGCCGTCTTACAAGTAGATGCCAGCATTAGCTAAGCCTTCAGACAAGTGCAGTTACTGCCAACATCAAGACTGCAAACTCATGGGAGGCTCTGAACCAGGGCTACCCAGCTAAACCACTCCCAAATGCCTAACCCTAGAAACTGTTTGAGATATTAAAAGTTTAGTGCTGTTTTTAAGCCACCTGGGTATAATTAGTAATACAGCAATTGATACTTAATGGAATTAGACATAGCTTGGAATCATAGTTGGTTCTATTATCTGTTACTGTAGTCAAGTCATTAACCTGTCTAAGCCTTATTTTACTCAACTGTGAAATAGCAGTGTTACCCAACTTTGGATACTTCATTCTGTCCTTGTGATAAATAAAGATTTTTGAAAATAAGAATTTTGTAAAACTTAGGATATCATGATTATTAGCTGTTTTTCATATAGGAACTTAGGATTTAATTTACTTTAGTATTTAGTGTTTAGTATTTTCTGCATTTTAATCCTTTTACATTCTGATTTTATTAGGAAAACATTGTCTTACAACACACTTTGAACTCCACAGAGGAAATGTGGTTAGCAGAGCCAATCTTGTTGGTAGAGCAACCTCATAAAAATGTGGGTCAGGTACAATGTTAAAGTGCTGATGGAGACCAAACAACAAACAAACAAACAAACAAACAAGCCTCTTACTATCAGAGACTGAGTTTGAAAAATCGTGAGAGAACAAACATGGGGATAAGATATAGCCTCCTCTGATACTTTGAAATTCCTAGGGGCTAAAAAATTGGCTTCATATTGATTCTGTTTCCACTTTTCCAATTACCCAGCTTCTCACTTCCTCTTTTCTGCTGCTTATTTCTTCTTTTTCCTGCCTGAATCTCACTTTTCACAGAGATTCCTTTATAGTTAAATGTTTCTGCATTTGTCTCCTTGGTATAAAACCTTATAATGATCTCACATATAAAACTGTGAGTTTTGTTTTTAAAAAACTGAAGAATCATCATCTTGTGATTCCTCTTGTTCAGAAAATTATTTGAGGCCATACCATGTTTTTTCTATCTTTCTTTAAGCCTAGAAATTCTATAATATGTATATGATTTTCTTCCCTGCTATTTCTCCAGAATCTTTCTTTTTAACCTTTGTCAGTATCTCGCAGGTCTGCACTTGAATCTAAAAATCATAGGATTAAAAAATTTGCTCAGCCATGATCTAATTGCTATTGTCATCTTTCTTAAATACAGTTTCAGATGACAGAATTAGAGAAACTCATTTTTTTTCATGTATTGATACATGATAGAAAACATCTTTGCACATACAGTTATTACTCAGGTGTGAGATTACTACTTGGAAAAATAGTTCATTTGTATGAGAAATAAAAGTTGTCATGCTCATTAACACAGTTTCCTTTTCAATTTCTGGACCTCCAACAACTTTCTACGTCTTTTGGATTCTGTGAAGATAATTAACTTGTTAACTTATTAAATATATATCATCGCTCTGTATTCAATGTTCTAAAATTTTCTGAGATTAAATCTTCATGTTTTCTTCTTGTTCACCCAGAGACTGTGAATTGACAAAGTAGTCAAAATTATTGTTTTTTTAGATTGGCTTGAAATTTTTCTTTTCTTTTTTAATCTTGCTAAAAATGTACAATCCGCACACACAGAAAATTTGTAGAAGGAGGCAGAAAAGGAAAAAACAGAAAGTAAGAGACTTCCTCTGTGTATTCAGATTGTATTTTCCCCCCTCTCTCCTTTCTTTGATATACAAAAGGCCTTGATGTGTCTGGGAGTATATGAGGATGTTAAATGTGCAGTCTCACTGACTGCAGGAGAGTCAGGAAGGAGGGGTTTATTTTTGCTTTTCTTTGCCCTGTGTTCACTTTTCCTGTTGCATAAGCTTCTTATCGACATTAATTTTAGCCTCCAAAGATGTTTCGCATACCACAGAATTATAATGTAGTGTCTAAAATAGTGCTGCAAACCATAGTTTCAAATACATTAGGAAGATGAATCATTTCCTTAACACGGGCCACTGTGTTATTTGAAGTGATTACTTATGACACAGAAGCAATACATAATTAAGCAGTTTGTGACACGCAGAAAAGAAATCAAGGAAATTCAAACAATAAATGCTGCTTCTGTTCTTCATGGAGGGTAGGGGAAATCTGTAGCTCTTTCTCATTTCCATTTTGAAGTGAAGAGGTTTTGAGTATCGTATCTACATATCCCAGTAGGAAGATCTGGGTGGGCTGCAGAAACGAAGAAATGGGCTGAGGCTGGTTTACGTCATTTTGGGTTACACATTCTCTACAAAACTATTACTAGATGTACATTATTGGTGTTGTATCTTTTTTTTTTTATTTGAGTGTTACTTCTTTTCTAGGTATGTGCTACATTCTTTTTTACCCTTCTTGAAATAGTTTCAAGATCGAAATTTGTGCCAACTCTGAACAGCAAGAGGAAAGGGAGAAGGGGTTAGCTATTTCTAACGCATTCAAGTACATACGATTCTCACATCTTTTTTCCAGGCTTTCACTCTTAACAGCTACACCAGTAGCACGGTGAATACTAATGAACTGTAAAAAGGACATCAATCATGGTCCATCCAGTCTAGGGACTTAACCATGTACAAAGTAATAGTCCCTCTGGCTTAATGAAGCCTTCTTAAAGAAAAACAATTTGCATTCAAGTTCAGATGAGCTATCAGAGAGCTTGTAAAGGAGGAAAATAACACTTCTCACCCTGAGTGATCTCAGAAATTAGCCTGTACAGTTTTTAAGGGCAGACACTACTGCAGGGAACCTCTATCATCTTAATTCTCCTTCCTTTGTTTATTGCTCCTCCTCAAAGTCCTGGGCATATAATGCTTACTGAACAAGTGTTGGAAAAAATATCACAGGAGAAAAAGCATTGAAGTGCAGTATTAGAAAATAAACGGTCACAAACAGCTGGGCTTAGTCAGATTTACAACAGCAAATATTTTTTTTCCTGCAATCTGAGGTTTGCTGCCAACCTATAGAGGTCAAATTAATCTCTCTCTCAGACTTAAGCTTCATCTTTTTGCCATCTTCTTAGACTGTGTGTCTATATTCTATATATTCCTCCTTTCTGATGACAAATAAGTTTCAGGAGTGGTTTTGAAACTCACAAGCTTTGGGATAAAATTAATATAAAGTGAAGCTGCTGATCAAATACATATCAAAGACACTGTCACAGCAGCTATATTCCTGGATTCATTGCATCATTTCATAAAACTCAGTTTGCAAGAAGCTCATGATTAACCCTGAAAAGCACTGAAAAGCAGAGATGCCAAATAATAGCAAATTGCAATGTGTTGTAACACTGAGAGACTGTGTAACTTATGCTAGCACATGTTATTTCCCATAGTCGGCTCAGGACTCTCCTATCCTTCGAGGCCTTTCTGAAACCTACTCCCACCATGAAGTTTTCCGAACTCATTAAAAAATAAAAGTAATTATTATAAAACAGACACATCCACATTTTAAATAGTAACATATTTGATGATGAATGCAAAGAGTGCTTGGACCAGGGACCACATTGTACATTGAGTTACTAAATTAATTTCACGTACGAGTGAGTCTATTTTTCTTCTCTTGCTATTCTCACCATATACAATTAGATGAGCTTCCACAGGAAACAATCTTAGCTGAATTCCTACTTCTATCTGAGGGAGGAGGTAAGAAAAAATATGGGGTATTAGTCAAATATTGCTACAATAATGCTGCGTGACAAAAAACCACGAAATCTTAAGCCCACAATCACAATCATAAGCATCTATTTTTCCCTCTGATGTCAGTGGGCATGGCACTGCCTCAGCCTGTGTAACTACAATTTGGGGGACTTTACTCCTCCTGGTTCATGCTGGAGCCAAGGCTGAGGTGGCAGTGGGTACCTGAGCCACACTCTTCTCATGGAAGAGATCTCAAGCCCCGAGAGGGGCAAGTCAAACTATGTGATGTCTCTTAAGGCCAAGACTCAGCACTTAACCACTATCCCCAGACCCTGTGGTCCCCTGGATAAATCAAGACCTTTGGTCTAGGATAATATCAGTGAATTAGGAAAATATACTCTTGCTATGGAAGGGCAGGGTGTATAAGAATTGAATATATATTGAGAAATATTCTAAATCTCCCCTAACCTCCTCCCTTGTTCAGAAATACTCACATCTCTCTCATTTGCAGAAAGAGCATCATTCCAAGAAATCCCAGTCTCTTCCCCAAAGTCTTATCCAAACAAAGCCTCAGGCTTGGAGGCCAGATGTGGTTCCTCATGATCCACAGACCTATTAACTAAATAGAAAAATTACCTGTTCTGTCCACAGGCAACATTAAATAGCACAAAAGGGACAGGACAGCTCCAGTAAATACTCCTATATAAAAAGGGGAATCCTAATGGGAAAATGTCACTAGGACCCTTATCCTGTCAATATGGACTGTTCCTTGTGAACAAGCACTAATTCTGCTCCCTAGGAATAGTTCCTTAGGACATTGTTCTCTAGGGTTCTTGGTTTCACCTTCCGGAAGATTCTTCATTTCTTCCTCCTCCTTTGCCACTTCAACAAAGTGCACATACCCTCTATTTCACTTATCTATTTCTGTGTAACAAACTACCCCCAAATCCAGTGATTTCAAAGAGCAATGACTTATTATTTCTCATGATTCTAAGGGCTGCCTGAATTTAACTAATGATTCTTCTACTCCATGTGGTGTTTTCTAGGGTCACTGCATTGAATGTGGCTGCATTCAATTCAGAAGCTTGGCTGGGGCTGGAAAGTCTAAGATGGCCTCACTCGCAAGCCTGGCCATCAGTGCTGTCTGTTGGTGAGAACGACTAAACTTTCCCCTACATGGCCTGTTGATGAGGCTGCCATCGCTCAGTGAGGCTTTGTTATGGCATGTAGTAAAGTTATTTGGAATCAGTTTGAGCCTTTTAAATTTTGCTTTCGAGACTTCTTAGATTAGATCCAGGGCAGTCTTTGGCCTAAGGTTCCTTTAACTCCATTAGTGAGGCAATATCCTACTCAAGACCCTCTGGTTGCCTCATGTATTACAAGTTCTCTCTGTTCTTGCTGGTGAGAATGCAAATATTCCCTGTCATTCTTTCCCCAACCTCATGGCCTTTAATAAAGATCAAAAAAAAATTTACCAGAAGTAACAAAAGATAAGACACTGGCAACCTTGAAGTTTTGGTGAAGTTGTAGAATTAAAAGTCTAATTGAATTGGGTAGGTAACTTTTGATGATGACAAATTTAAATAGCTAAACACCTTAACTAGACATAATGATGCACAAATTCTTATTTATAACATTATTATTTTATATTTTTATACCATTTGATTGGATTTATACCCAACAGGCAACTCCTACTTCTCTGAGAACTACCCACCACCCCAGCCCATGAAAGTATGTTACATGAACATTTCCTCTTGGCCCTAATTGATTTAACAAAATGGGCATATGAGACCCAACTCAACTCTACCAGTTTATTCCTCCATTAAGTTTGAAATGGCATTCAGAGATGTTAGTTAGGTTGTGCTAATCATTTGGATCAAGTACCAGTTCTTAAAACTACATAGAACTACTAGGTGAGAAAAGGAACATTTACACAAAGGAACATGAACAACAAACTATGAACTCGAGAAATAGAGAACACTCTTATTTCCTGACATATTTCTTATTCCTGATTTTGGTTCCTCATGAACTCAACTGCCCTTTCTTTCCTTGGATTCCATGACGTACTCATGTATCCTAACAATATAGTTTATTCCCCAACCAGCTGGCCTTAATATATCAATAGAAATTGAAAATCACTCTTTTCTCACATCAATCAGATCCTTGAACTTCAGCTCATTTCCCTGCCAATCTCTTTCTCTGAGTGGTCTCAAGTCAAAAATGAAGGAAGAGAAGCCACCCTATCAAACCATTAGGGTCTTTGGCCTAAGTCAGTTTTCAATAGAGAAAATAGGAAATCCAATAGTCATGATCACATCTTCCTATCATCAGTTTGATGACCTCCAATATAACCTACTTTAATAACTACATAAATACATGTGCACACTTAACACCAAAAGAGTGCTTCTTATTGTAAATATAGACTATATTCAAACTAAGCTCTGTTCTGAACAACCAAACAGCCGGGAGCCAGGTATTACACACAAAGATAAGCAACAAGCCATCCTGATAGTTGGAAACTGACTATGGCATTTCCTAATAGATTTTGAAATTACTCAAACTGCTAATTTCCTGAAGAATAGCAAGACTAGAAGGATATGGAAACCGTGTAGGCAGGTTACCATTAGAAAATAGCAGTGTTACTTTATTTACTACCTCTTAGACTAGCTTAATTCAAATTCATTTAAGCACAATGCTTCCCCATCTGCAAAGGAATAGTTTAAACATTTACGAGAAATTATTTTTATGATGCGACATACACTACTGGAAGCAAGACTTCACAATGTGCAAGAATATAAGGGAAAAAAACACAAATCACCAAACATGAGTGAGGAACAGCAAAATACATACATACATGACTATATAAGAACTGATATGTATATCATTATACGCTTTGATAATGTAAATAATGTAACAGGACAAAAGAAGAAATGGTTCTTTTAATGTATCTTTTTGGTCAGTTTAGCTGATTATGTATGAATCTACTAATACCTTTTTTAGTTGTTATATTTACCACAAATAAAGCCATGGAAAGCCTTTTGTAATTCTTCCCATTCCTAAGATTTAATTGTTCTATTTTTAAGAAATGACATTAAGAAAATTCCAGTTCCAATCAGTCTCCCGAGTTCTATTGGTTGATATGCACAGGAGTCGCTGCCCTGCAGTGAAGGTGACTGGAGTGCTGGTACAGCTAGTCCTTTATCAGGACCATGCACCAGCTGCTCCTTTTTTAGAGAGAATAAAATAGGTTCAATATGTTCCAAAGAAAAAAAAAACTCTTGAAACCAATCTTAAAGAAACACAAAGTGATTTACCTGATAGTTCAAAATAATAGTCATAAAGATGCTCATCAAGGTCAGGAGAGTAATGCATAAACAAAGTGAAAATTTCAACAAAGTATTAAAAAAAAAAAGAGTAAAGAAATCCATATAGCTGGAGAATGCAATACCTGAACTGAGAAATTCAATAGCCAGGTTCCACAGCAGACTTGATCAAGTAGTAGAAAGTATCAGCAAACACAAAGATAGGGCAGTGGAATTCATTCAATCAGAGGAGCAAAAAGAAGGTAAAAGAATGAAAATAGCTCACAGGATTTGGAGACAACCTCAGCAGACCCAAAAAGAGGTCCTAGAAGGAGAAGAGAGAGAGTGAAAGGGGCAGAAAGCCTATTGAAAAAAATAACAGCTGAAAAGTTCTTTAAATTGAGTGAAGAAAAAGATATACAGATCCAGGAAGCTCACAGAGTATCAAAAAAGATGACTCTAAAGAGAACCACACTTAAACCCTAAAATAGACTGTTATAATTAAGATGTTTTATCTAAATAAACATCATGATAACCACAAAGCAAAAACCTATTGTAGATTCACAAAAGATAAAGAGAAAAGATTCAAAGCATATCACTAGAGTATAATCAAAGAGCAAGAGAAGAAGGTAACAAAAGAATTATAAACCAGCCAGAACAAATAAACGAGAAGGCAAGAGTAATTCCATATCTATCACTTATTATAAATGTACTAAATTCTATAGTCAAAAGACAGAGTGGTTGAATGGATAAAAACCAATATCCAACTATATGCTGCCTATAAGGGACTAACTTCAGCTTTAAGAATAGACAGACTGACAGTCAACAGCTGGAAAAAGATATTCCATGAAAACTGAAACCAAAAGAAATCAAGGGTAGTAATGTTTACATCAGACAAAATAGGCTTTAAGCCAAAAAGTAACAAGAAGCAAAGCAAAGCATGTCATTATATAATAGCAAGGAGGTCAGTTCATCAAGGGGATACAACACGTGTATTTGTGCACTGAACATACATAAAGCAAATGTTAACAGATCAGACGGGAGAAATAAACAATACAATAATAGCAGGATACTTCAATATCCTACTTTCAACAATGGATAGAATAACCAGACAGAAAATGAATCAAGAAACATTGTGCTTAAACGTCACGTTAGACCAAATGAACCTAACACACATACGCAGAATGATCAACCAACAGCATCAGAATACACATGCTTCTCAAGCACACATGGCACATTCTCCAGATCATAGGTTACACTGCACATAAACCTTAATAAATTTAAGTATACTGAAATCATCTTAAGCATCTTTTCCAATCACATGATGTGAAAGAAATATCAATTATTAGAACTCAAAAATTACAAACATGGAGATTAAACAACATGCTTCTAAACAACCTGTGGGTCAAAGAAGAAATTTTTAAAAATTTAAAAATCTTGGGACAAATGAAAATGGAATCAATATGAACACTTACAGGGTGCAGCAAAACCAGTTCTAAGAGGGAAGTTTATAGTGATAAATGTGTATGTAAATAAAGAGAAACATCTCACATAACCTAGCTTTGCCACTTAAGAAACTGGAAAAAAAAAAAAAAAAAAAAAGCAAACTAAGCCCAAGTCAGTAGAAGGAAATACCAAAGGTCAGAATGGAAATGAGACAGACTAGAAAGACAACAGAAAAGAACAATGAAACAAAGGGTTGGTTTCAAAAAAAGAAACAAAATTATCAATTCTTTAACTAGCCGAACTAAGAAAAAAAGAGAAGATTCAAATTTTTTTTAAAAAATCAGAGATGGAAGAAGAGACATTAAAACCAGTAACACAAAAATTTAAAAATTATGAGTCTACAAGGAACAATTACATGCCAACAAATTGGAAACCTAGAAGAAATAGGTAAGTTCCTAGCAACATACTACCTACTAAGACTGGGTTATGAAGAAATAGGAAATCTGAACATACCGGTATTGAGAAAGGGGATTAAATCAATAATCCCAACAAATAAAAGCCCAGGATCTGGTGGCTTTATTCGTTCATTCTACCAAAGACTGAAAGAAGAATTAATGCCAACACTTACCAAACTCTTCCCAAAAATAAAACATAATACATGCAAACTCATTTTATACGGCCAGGATTACACTGATACTAAAGTTAAACAAGGACCCTACAAGAAAAAAAGGCCAATATTAATAAACATAGATGCAGAAGTTCTCAACAAAATACCAGCAAATCAAAAAAACAAACAAAAAACAAATTCACAAAATACCAGCAACTCATATTCAGCAGTACATTAAAAGGATCATATGTCATGATCAAGTGGGATTTATTTTTAGGATGCAAGGATGGTTCAAGATACATAAATCTATAAATGTGATACATTGTATTAACAAACTGAACTATAAAAATCATGTGATTATTTCAATAAATGCAGAAAAAACTTTTGAGAAAATTCAACATTATTTCATGATAAAAACCTCTCACCAAACTGAGCAAACAAGGAATTTCCCTCAACATAATGAAGGCTGTATATGACAAGTCCACAGCTAACATCATAGTGGTGAAAAGCTTAAAGTTTTCCTCTAAGTTCAGGAAAAACATACCAATGCCCAGACTCCTACCTCATTTATTCAACATAGTACTGGAAGAAATTAAGCCAGAAAAAGAAATAAAAGGCATCCAAATTGAAAAGAAAGAAGTTAGACAGTAACTGTTTGCAGAGGACATGCTATTATACATCAAAAAAAAACCTAAAGATTCCACCAAAAGCCTGTTAGAATTAATAAATGAATTCAGTAAAGTGCAGGATACAAAATCAACATGTAAGTCTCAGTTCTGTTTCTATACTACAGTAATGAACTATCTGAAAGAGAAATTAAGAAAAAATCTTGTTTATAATGTCATCAAAAATTAAAATACTTTAGTAATAAATGTAACCAAGGAGATGAAAGATATGTACCATAAAATATACATATAACTTTGATTAAAGAAACTGAAGAAGATGCAAAAACATAGATATTCTGTGTTCATGAGCTGGAAGAATTAATATTGCTAAAATGTCCATACTACTCAAAGCTATCTACAGATTTAATATAATCCCTATAAAAAATTCCAATGGCATTTTTCACAGAAATAGAAAAATCAATCCTAAGATTTGTATGGAATCACAGAAGATTCTGAAGAGACAAAGTAATACTGAGAAAGAAGGACAAAACTGGAGACACCACTCTTCCTGATTTCAAACTGTGTTACAAAGCTGTAGTAATCAAAACAAAATGGGTTTGGTGTAGAAACAGTTACATTGTTCAATGGAACAAACTACAGAGTCCAGAAGTAAACCCAGGCATCCACGGTCAATTGATTTCCAACAAAGGAGTTAAGCATATATGATGGAAAAAGGATAGCCTCTTCAATAAATGTTGCTGAGAAACTTGATATCCACATGCAAAAGAACAAAACTGGGCCCCTATTTTACCCTGTACACAGATAATCACCTGAAAATGGACTGAAGACTTAAACTGAAGACCTGAAACCATAAACCTTGTATAAGAAAACACAGGGGGTAAATTCCTTGACATTGGTCTTGGCATGATTATTTGGATTTGACACCAAAAGCAAAGGCAATAAAACCAAAAATCCACAAATGGGACTACACCAAATTAAAAAAGCTTCTGCACAGCAAAGAAAACCATCAACAAAATGAGCAGGCATTTTATGGAACAGGATAAAATATCTGCAAACCACATATGTCATAATGGGTTAATATCCAGCCTATACAGAGAACTCATACAACTCAACAGCAAAAAAGCAGTAGGCCAATTAAAAAGTGGGCAAAGCATCTAAATAGACTCAGACATTTTTCCAAAAAAGATATACAAATGGCTAACAGGTACATGAAGAGGTGGTCACCATCACTATTTATCAGGAAAATGCAAATCAAAACCACAATGAGCTATCACCTCACATCCATTAGAATGGCTATTATCAAAAAGACAAGAGATAACAAGAGTTAGCAGGGAAGTGGAAAAAAGGGAACATGTTTACACTCCTGTTGAGATTGCAGATTGTCTCAGGCATTACAGAGCTTTCTCAAAAAATTAAAACTATAACTATCATTTGATCTAGAAATTCTACTCCTCGGCATTTATCCAAAGGAAATGTAAACAGTATTCAAAAGGTACATGTACTCCTATATTTGTTGCATTGCAGTATTATTCACAATAGCCTATATATGGAAACAACCTAAGTGTCTGTATATAGGTGAATGGATAAATAAGACATCATATAAATATATATATATATATATTACACATACACATGCATAATGGAATATTATTCACCCATGATAAAGAAGGAAATTCTGCCATTTGTGACAACATGGATGGAACTTGAGGGCATTATGCTAAGTGAGATAAGTCAGAGAGACACAAATAGTGTATGATATCACTTATCTGTGTAATCTAAAAAGCCAAACTTACAAAAACAGAGTAGAATGGTGGTTACCAGGGGCTGGGGGTTAGAGGAATTGGGAAGATGTTGTTTAAGGGTACAGCTGCTAAGAGAATAAATATTCATTGTTACCACTACAAAAATTAAATTATAGTTACTTGACATAACACAGGTGCTAGCTTACACTACAGTAATAATCATATTGTGATATTTAAACTTACCAAATCAACATGCTGTACACCTTAAACTTACATAATGCTGTCTGTCAATCTTATCTTAAGAAAAGTAAATAAAAAAAAAAGGTACTCAACATCATTAATTATCAGGGAAATAGAAACCAAAACTACAATGTGTTATTACCTCATGCCTTTACGATGTCTACTATCAAAAAGACAAGAGATAAATGCTGGGGAGGATATAAGAAAAGGGAACCTTTATACACTGCTGGTGGGAATGAAAACTGGTACAACCACTATGGAAAATAATACGGAGGCTTCTCAAGAAATTAAAATAGAACTACCATGTGATCCAGCAATCTCACTACTGGATATTTATTTAAAGAAAACGAAATCACTATTTCAAAGAGGTATCTGTACTCCCACATACGCAGCAGCACTATTCACAATAGCCAAGGCCTGGAGCCAACCTAAATGCCGGTGTCCACAGACAAATAGATAAATGTAATGCCATATATATATATATAGCCTGAATTCACTTATCATGATGCTAAGTGAAGTCAGTCAGGCAAAGAAAGCCAAATGCTCCATGGTATCACTTGTAGGTGAGAAAAAATAGTCAAAAAATTCATGGAAACAGAGTTGAATGGTGGTTGCCAGGGACAGGGGTGGGGGGTGGGGGGAGGAGAAGTAGGGAGAGACACGTAAGCTGTGTTATAGGATGAATAAGCTCTGAGGATCTAGCGTATAACATGATGACTATAGTTAATACTACATCATTAACTGAAATTTGCTAAGAGAGTAGAACTTAAATGTTCTCACCAAAAATAAACAAATAAATGAGGTGCTGGATGTGTTAACTCCATGATTGTAATTTTTCCATAATGTATATGTGTATTAAATCATGGTGTACACATCACTACAATTTCATTTGTCAACTATACCTCAATAAAGCTGAAAAAAAAGAGGGAACACTTGAAAGGAACATTTTGTGCAACCAAGTCCGTGCACTTTATGTGCTTTTACCTCTGTTTACTGATTCTTAGAGTTGTAATAAAACATATTTTAATCCTACTGCTTCTGCTTTTGTCTTTTGTTTGGTAAGATTTTCTTCTTCTCTTAAAAAAAAAAATCTAGTTTCACTTAATTTCACTTGAGATTTCTGCCTAACTCTGTATGCGTTTACTCCACATCATGTTTGAAATCGTTACATCATTGATAGCATCAAAACAGTTATTGGCATGCATTTGGGGAGATTAATAGCCATGCAGCTGGAAGATTAAATTGCCAAGCCAGGTACTCGTGTTGAGAGTCTATATTTATTACTATTTAATACTGGGAGGACTTTTCAAAGAGACAGAGTCTGAAATCTGCTCTGGAGTACAGAGGGAGTGATGAGCAAGTCTCTGGGAAATGAAGCTGGTGAAGTAATTTAGGAATATGGTGATGACTTGGTAGCAGGAGTCACCTACAAAACAAGGTAGGTGCTTACTTCAGTCATGACCTTTAAACACTATTCAGTGATAGTATGGGAGGCTTTTTTAAGGAATGGAATTGAAATAAGATGGGCTTCTTCCCATGAGTAAACTGTGAGATGAGTCTTTTAAATAGTATTTAATTACAATTTGTGAGCCCGGGGCTTGAAGGTGCCAGTCGAACTGAAAAATACTGTTTACTTCATTGCCAGGGTGAGATTATGGAGGAACTGAGCGTTTCTGACATGCTCTGGAACCAATTTAAACATTCCGAGGAAAAAACCTCCCTGCTGAATAGTTATGTAAAATCGTGTCTCTGAGGGAATTTTGAATTAGAGAATAATTTAGATCTTCTCTACTTTCTGTTACTAACAGGTGTTTATACTTTTATTTAACATAGTTAACAATAAGCAAAGTAGGGAAGTTATTTTACACAATATTTTTTAAATCAAAAAAGGTATTTTTTGTTTCATGAGCTTGCAAACACTGAAGCCTTGTAATCTCCTCTTGTATATACATTTTCCTTTAATTAGAAGTTTAATTTTTTAAAAATTTAAGCCAGAGGCAAAAGGAAAACTTATTTCAAGTAAAACAAAATATATGTCAATCAATTAATACAAATGAAGTTTGGCCATTAGGTTCTAAAACTTACAGAACTGTGATATTTTAAAACTGACAGTATAGCCTGTTATTCACATATAATTTGATGTCAAGAATCTATGATGGACAGAACAAGTAAGAAACAAGTAGGAAAGTAGGCAACAGATAGATTTTCAAGCTTTGTTAGACAACGGGTAGCAAAGCTTATGAAGACAAGCAATAATGAGATGGTGTATCAGAGTGATTCCAACACACAAAGGTATATGAAATTCTCCGGAAAAAATAGGATTTCATAAATTCTGGGATCCTTGTTAGTTCTGCCTTATTTTATATCATAAGTGGGTTCTTATTTTTCAAAGTCTTTAAATGGGCTAGAGAAATGTGCCATTTCCCCTGGCAACTTAAGTCAGAGCTCTCCAAAATGTTTTTAATGTGCATATCCATCATGTACATGTATAGCTGATAAAACACTAACATCTTACAGTAACACACTATATTTCATCAATTCTAAAATGCACTTTTAAAGAATTTTAGTACTTTCCAAATCAGGATGCATTTCACATTTATAGTCAGACACTTACTCTTAGTTTAATGATTTCAAGTTATGTGCCTTGATGGTTCTGTGCATACTGAATTTAATTGTTACTTAAGTCTTCAGAATGATTATCCTGTGACTGGACATTGAAAGAAAAAGACATTGTGTTATCTCTTATATACAGAGCACAAACCCAGTGTAAGTGAAGCAAACATCTGTCTTTAGAAGAATGACTTCAATTTCATATTTGTTGCAAAGTAATAAAATACATTATATATCCCAAGGAAGAAAGATGTTCCCAAGTAAATAAATCTGTGTTATTTTTCTTACTGTGTCAAACACCAAATAATGCAACTGAGGACAGCCTACATATATATATATATATATATACACACACACACACACACACACACACACATATATGAATACCTTAGGTTAAAGAAATTCCAAAGCAACAGACATCTATTATGACAAATTTATGTGTCATTCTGGACTCTTTTTAAAGAGCACATGTCTTAGAAGTTTTTCCAACAGCATATTTTTCTTGTCTAATGTTACGACTGGTTTCATCTTCGAGTCTATACAAAACTCTATGAAATAGGAGGTATTATGATAAATCAAAGAGTTATAAATGATATACATGTACTCTCCTTTATGCTAACTGTTCTACTAGTTTATATTAATTACTTACATAATAGCTATACATAATAATGAAATAGTTTGAAATATTGTGAGAATTAACCAAAATGTGACAGAGAGACACCAAGTGAGCAAATGCTGTTGGAAAAATGGTGCCAAAAGACTTGCTCTTCCCAGGGTTCCCACAAACCTTCAATTTGTTAAAACACACAGAGTCTACAAAGCGCAGTAAAGCAAAGCACAATAGAATGAGGCGTGTCTGTATGAAAGTAGTTTATACCCAATCATTTTCTTTCTAAATGACTGACGCATGTTGTCCGTATCCTGCCCCCATACATTGGAGAACAGTGACATAATCAAATCCCTTCTAACAAGAAAGTTTTATTTATTAAGGTACTAATTCATTACTGTTTATTAAATTGCAAACTGGATTCTTAAAAAGAATTGTGCAGCAAATGATAATCTGAGTGCCTTTATGTGCTGGATAGTGCGCCCCTCTCCCCAACACTGTCTTCAAGTGTCAATGAACTTAACTGCTGGGAATTTCAGATACTGACAGCACTCTGCTTTTTCCCTCACTGGACATGTCCTGAGCCACACAAAACTGTTTTCCACAAGGTCATGACCCCTCCTAGGGAGCTGCTCATGGCCGATGGCTCACGTGGAAATAGAAAGGCCTGTCTCCCATGCCTCAATCTGAGACAACACCAAAGGCCATCCCAGCTCCAGAGTCCTTTACAGGACCCAGACTCAGCCATCACCCTGCTGTCACCTTGTGGGACAGCTTCTCTCTATACCCAACCCTGCGCGCCTCACTTCCTCACAGGTGTTCTCTCCCGATAAACCCTCTTCACACAGCTCATCTCAGAGTCTGATTCCAGGAAACCCAGTCTAGGACACTATATCATACTCTATTCTCAGCACAGAAAGAACACTGTTCATGGAGTTTTAAATGGTATGTCATCTATAATTTTAAAATAAATTTTCTTTGTAATAGAAACCACAGTGCCTTGAGTTAAATACGGTTGGAGGATTAGAAAATGGCATTATTAAGGGAGGCTGGTTTGTGATTAAAGAACAACAAAACCTGATACATCATCATGACTCACACACTATGAGTTGTTTTTTCTTTTTTTTCCCATGAAAGAATAGATGGGGGATCTTTTTGTGGTGACTCAGCATTCCTCTCATAGTGCATCTTCCCCAGCCCCTAGGACACTGTATCCTGGGGGCAGCAGAATGGAGAAGAGAGCAGAGGGTGGGCGACACTCACACTTTTTAAAAGCAGCAGCCTAAAAATTGCAGACCTCACTTCACTTTCCATTGTCCTGACTCAGTCACTTACCTGGAAGGGAGGCTGGAAAAGGTAGTCTAGATTGGACCAAACTAAAAGGAAAAATGGATTTTTTGGTCTACTGCTAGCGCCTATGCTATGTATGCACTTCACAGAGAGCAAATGAACTTCACAGGAAGGATGGTCAGGTAAATATGCATTTACCTAAACCTACTCAGTCACACTGAAATGAAACAATAAAATGAACCAATCACAGAGAACGAGCCCCATTTTAAACTGAAACTCAGGAATTTCTACAACCTCATACCAATGTCATGTAGCTACACACCACACAATTTTGAAAGTGTTAAAAACGAACTCCAAGATGTAATATATATCTTCCAATGTGAGCAGAAAAGAAAATATATAAATATAGTCTATTTTTGTTAATTGAAGTACAGGCAGTTACAATGTGTCAGTTCTGGTGCACAGCATAATGTCCCTGTCATGTTTATATATATATATACATACACACACACACACATATATATTTGTTTGCATATACTTTTTCATTAAAGGTTATTGCAAGACATTAAATATAGTTTCCTGTGCTATACAGAAATGTTTTTTAATCTATTTTTACATATAGTGGTTAACATTTGCAAATCTCAAACTCCCAAGAATATATTCTAAAATACAAACAGACCCTACTCGGAAGGAATGAGAACTAGAAATTTGTTGGAATATTCTAGGAAATTAAGAACTCTGCTTGAAGTCTAAATAAAATTCTAAATGAGATTTTAATAATTGACACAATGGCTCGTCATTTGGTGTGATAAACAGGTAACATTAGCCAATAAAACACTGAAAATGAAATATAGTTAAGGAGAATTTATTCTTCCATGAAAATGTGCTATGAAATAGTTCTAACACTGTGAAACTGCTATAATTGACAGATAAATCAGCACTTAATACAGTGACTGACATATAGTAGGTAACTGAAAATAAATCAATGAATGAAAGAGAGAGCCAGAAACTGAAAAAATTATAATCACTAACTTTATAAATATTTTGGCATTTCAAATGAGGAAGAGATGAGTTATTCATTAAATACGGACAATACATTCATTACCTGAAAAAAAACTGTGCTATATTAGAAGCGACAACTCAAGGGCATGCGTTTTATAATTCATTCATTTTTTTAACCAAATAAATAAAAGCACAAGCTATTGAAAAAAGTCAGAAAGATTGTATTGTTCATCTTCATCACCTTACATTAGAAAAAAATTGATTTTAGAGGGGTTAAGTTACCGTTAAAAGGCCAGTTAATTTAGTAGCATCACAGCCTGGATGTCCTATTCAGTGCTTATTTCACTGTATTATACTCTCTTTAGGAGAGAGTTAAATGCACTGAGGGCCTGATGAGAGACTCGCATTTAACTCCTTCACATTCTCATTCAGAGAGGCATAAATAGAGAATGGAATTAAAAGGTAATTAAGCTTGAAATCTTGAAAATGTAGATACTTCCTACTTTCAAAAATCTTCTATGAAAGTAATTCCACAACAATCCTTCATGAGAGAGAGTAAGCCCTCGAGTTTAATAAAAGAATACCTTTTCTTTCCAATGTCTAAACTTAATCTCTTTTGCTATGGCTTGAACTTTTTCCCTCATATTCTTCTTGGACTAGTTCAAGACAAATTTGATAGAGCTCACATTCATAGAACTTAATTTTAGCAGGAATCTAAAGATGCCAAAAGTATACTTTTTTCCTTTAAGTAACATTAAACTAGTTTGACTCTTATTTTCCAAAGTTTCAAACATTAAGAAATGGCACGGTCAAAAGAACAGACACTATTTGGGTACGATACTGCTATGAGGAGGTTCAGAGCATTTTCTGGATTAGCTGGCATGGCCCTGCAACACTGCTGTTTCTGGGGCTGCAGATGCAGATAGGCTTGGGGCCCCGGTCACTGCCCTCTCCCTGGCCTGATCCACGCTTGGCCCAACCAAAGTTGAGTGCTGATTCACTTGTCTCCTGAGAATTGCCACCTGGCCTGATATACCTGGAAAATGACCCTTTCTGCACAAAAGGTAGCCTACAGCTCATGGTTAATTGATATGGAGTATGAAAGGTCAGTTCCTTATCCACGTGGGGCATTGCTTTACACTCATACTCCAGAGCTCACCTGGGAGCAGAGCGACTATGGGCTTCAGCTGAGCCCTCACCTTTGCCCAAATTCCTTGTCTCTTCTCTTGCTCCCTTGGAGGTTTCATCTGAGGGCATTGCCTCACTAAATCACTTGCATAAAAAGTCTCATGTCAGGCTCTGGTCCTAGAGGACACAACTTAGCACAAGGAATGGACAAGTAACTTCTTTGGTCCCCACAGAAAAACTTTTGCTTTGAGCCACCACCAAAGATAAGAACAAAGAACCCTATTATTGGAAGATGTGATGTCCCTCTGTTCATTTGTGTGATAATCTGTTGAGTTTACCAGCCCCAAAATAGCCTTCTAAATTCTTCCTGTTTTCTCCTAGCTTGTGATCTATGGAAATACACACTTATTCCTTATACTAATCTATCTCTTCACCCTCTTTGGCCTCTGGCACTGCCTATTGGCTCAGCTACAGCTGCTGGTTTCTCCCTGATTTCTCATACAGAACTGGGTTATAGCTGAAGCATGACTTCAGGACCCATTTCACTCAGCAGCAAGCAGAGGGGCAAATATAGTCAGGACATGGCCGTGTCAACAAAGGAGCGGGTCTCTGCAGTTTCTGGGACAGTAGAACTGAGCCACGAAAACCACATGAGCAGAATGTAGGAGCAGGCAGTCAGTCACTGCCCCCTTCATCACACAATCAACAAGCATGTACCAAATACCTTCCACGTGCCTAGAACTATGCTGGCGCTGGAAACACAGTGGTATCCCTGGCCTAGCAGACGCAAACCTTGCCTTTAAAGAACTTACATTTCTATTGGAAGAGGTAAGAGAATGTCAATCCAGTAAGTATACTAAATGTTCCAGAGTCTGTGATAATAAAACCGGGAGCTGCTCAGCGGCACGTGGAGGAATTATCTAACTCAGCACCCAGGACACGGCGTGCTAGGGGAAGCAGTGCCCGAGCCGGGATGTGGCGTCTGAGTCACAGTTAGCAGGGAACACGAGAAAGCGAGGAGAGTGCTCCAGACCAAGAGAAAACCATGCCTGGGGCCCAGCAGCAAAAGATGTCTGGAATTTTTGAGGAAGTGAAGGGCGGTGTGTCTGGACTCAGGGAATGAGACTGGATAGAGAATAGGAAGGAAAAAGGGGACAGATCACAAAGGGCTTTGTGTTATTTGTAACTCCGAGAGTAAGACCCTCTGTTCTCCCCTCAACTCTGAGCCAGGCTAGGAAGAAGCGTCTCTTCTCGTAGTTACATAGCTTTCAGAGAACAAGTAACATCACAGGGCACTAGAAGGCACATGTTCGTATTTTGGTCAGCAGCAAAGTGAGAGACTTGAAAAGTAGTAGCATTTTGAGGGTCTGAGTAGCTCTATCCCCTCCCTGTGGGATCTTAATCATATTTGGCAAACGTGCTGCCTTGGAACTGTGGCATCCTCATAATATTGTTTATATTGATACGATTCTTTGACTTTTCCAGAGATCTTAATTCCTTTTCTTGAGTCTAGCCTACACCTCTGTTCTTAGCTGCCAGATACAAGTCTTCGTTGGTTCAAATGACGCTATTAGGTTGGTCAGATAGGAAATTTTACCACAGTCCATTAAGAGGCAAGGAAGTGAAACCACTTTTAAACGACTTTTATAAATTCACAGACAACTGCACCCAGGCCTCTAGATTTCACATCCAAAGCTCACTTTGCATCTATCACATGTCCATCTCAGTCCCTCTGGTAGCTAAAGGTCTTCACAAAGTAAGAGGGCTGGATTAAAGACTTTTATAAATTCACAGACAACTGCACCCAGGCCTCTAGATTTCACATCCAAAACTCACTTTGCATCTATCACATGTCCATCTCAGTCCCTCTGGTAGCTAAAGGTCTTCACAAAGTAAGAGGGCTGGATTAAAGACTTGCAACATTGTTTAAAATCACCCGCTTTTATAACCTGAGGCATGGTATACACGCCTATGTCGTGCCAGAGAAGAAAGCCTAATGGAAACAAGGTTCTCTCTTGCCAAAGAGGAAAAAAAAGGAGGGAGTATTGTGATTTTTGATGGTTTAGTTTTTAAATTTAAATTTTCAGTCATTTCAGTATACAGGTTGCGCTAAGAAATAAAAATCAGTACATAGGATAATTTCAAATATAACGATTACTTCAAACAGAAAGATAATGATGTTTACCAGTCATGCTTTCAATAGAAATGGCGACCAATTGTCTACATTACCGCAACTGAATCGAGTGATGCATTAAAGAGGCAGGTGGGGGGATTACAATTCAATTACATTCTGTATGTTATAGTGCCTGGCCGACATCCCATTTTCTAGCAGATGAAATAGTTTTTGTTTCATCTCTCCTGATAGTGATAAAACCTTTTTGTTGATGTGATTCATTCTCTGTAGGAAATTAAGGACATTATTTTAGAAAATGTCTATTTTTTTTTCACATGGTGCACAGGAAGAGGATTTTTCACAGTAAGAGGTATTTAGAGAGTGATGTTTTCCATCTGTTGCCTTTGTGGTAATCACAAAGGCTCAATCCCCGTAGTGCAAGTCCACCACAGAACTTTGATCTATGTTCTGTGATGGCACTTCTTCTGAGTAAAGGGAAAAAAAGCAGAGAAGACTCAGCCAGGGGACATTGTCTTCAGCAGCCCCAAGAGGACACACACTCTGAAGACAACTGTGAGCTAAGAACGCTTCCTCTGAGGTCCTCCCTGCGCATTGGGATGCTCACGTTTCTGCCTTGTAATCACCACCCTTTACAGCTCTCCAATCATTAGCCCCGTGTCTGTCTGTCAGGCTTAGCCTTGGATTGGATTAGCATTCGATTTTCACTTCAAAGGTCTCTATTTTCACTTTATATTTTCTGTGTCATCTGGAAATTTTGTACTCACAATATTATAATGAGAAAATGAATATCCTTGTTTTGTGAAAATGAGACGTTTGTGAATGAAATTTAAATTATAGAAGAGCAATTGGAAAATGAATGAGGAAGGTACTGCCTTATTTTTCTGTTCCAACACAATCCATTTGTTTCCTGAGAGTAAGAGAAAACATTTCAGACATTTCCAATGGAGGGAACTTAGTATCAGGGATTGGTTCCATGGCTGATAAAAGAGCTAAGAAGCCAAATACGGGCTAGGGAGACAACACGGCAATTGGTAAGTAATTAAGTAACAGTTAAGAAAACAGAGTGATTGATTTAAAGTCTGTAAAAGAAGACTGCAAGACTATATCATATTTCTTCTGAGACATTTCTGGGAAAACGTCTACTTTTAACAGAAATTAAGAACCAAGAGGAAAACGTGATTTAGAAGAAAACAATGATTTGAAGTGATTATGGAAAAACCCAGTAGACATTTAAAGTATTACTGTCAGTATCTGGCATATAAGAGATACTGGGTAAATGTGCCTTGCTTCACTTTTTAAAAAATTATGTGAGAAGCATCATGTTAAAAATAATGGTTGATTCATCTGTATAAATTTCATATTTTAACAGTGAATAAAATCACAAAGAGTATATGTAGATAATAGATCAAAAGCCAAGCTCCACACTTAAGGAACGCCCAAATACAAAAGCTAGAGTTAAAAAAAGAAAAAGAATTAGAAGAGGAAAATAATTGTGCATCTTTGATGAATCACACTCAATATGAGGCACTTTATGAAATATGGAAACAGTAATTAACAAAAGCCTCTGGAGAAAAACACAAAGTCAGAAATATGACTCTATCTTTAAAGAGAAATCCCATTTAGTTAAAAGGACGCACACAATGAAGCAACTCACCTGGACCTAAAAATTGCTCTTTTAAATATTCAGGTACTATGCTGTAAATCCCTTTACTTGACTAGTAAGGAAAGTTAAATGATACAAAATATTATAAACCATAGAAGCAAATAAGGATCTCTTTTTTTCTCAGCTTAACTTAGATATTATTCACTTATCACATTGTGTAAGTTTAAGGTGTAAAACGTGTTGATTTGATACGCATATTGCAAAACAACTACCAACGTACCCTGGCTAACATTTCCATCTGTCACATAATTACCATTTCTTTTTTGGTTTTAAGAATAATTTTGTCCATGTTCTTATCTCCTTCAAAGGTAATTAATAGGTTTATTCTCATGCATTTTCTTCTTCTTACAAGGAGATGAGGAGTTTTTTGCTGCCAAATTCTTTTACCTCTGAGCTTGCCTCTGCCCAGCTCGAGAGGTAAACATTGTGTCCACACAGACACCAGTGTTCAGAAGACACGGTGCAGGCAATTGCAGAAAGCCATGAATCACGGTATATTTGTTTTCTAGATTGCTAATGTAACACATCGCTATGAACTTTGCGCTCATTTGTGGATCAAAACAATGCGGTTTTATTTTCTTACCGTTCCGTAGGTTAGAAGTCTGACACAGGTTCTGTGGAGGGTCCATGGGAAAATCCATTTTTTTGTCTTTTTCCAGTTTCTGGAATCACACACACGCCTTCCCTGGTGCCCCATCTCCTCCAACAACCGGCCTCTTTCTAACCTTTCGTCCACGGCAGGCTCCTCCTCTCACCACGCCTAGCAACGGGTCTCCTTTTTAAGGACCCATGTGATCCTATTGGTTCCATCTGAATTAGCCAGGAAAATTTCCTCAGCTGAGGGTCATTGGATTAGCACCCTTCATTGCACCTTTAACTTTAATTCCCTTTTGCCATGTTCGCAGGTTCTGGGGACTAGCAATGGCTCTCTTTGCAGGGGCAGCATTATTTTCCCTGCCACCCATGCCTGAGATACTGTTAACCGTCACAGTTGTAACTGAGTTTATAAAGAAGCTAACTGTTGCTGTTGAGGACTTTTTTCCCCCCAATTCCTTTCCTACCTGGAGGTTTATCAGACATTATAGAAACCTCAGAAGCTTCTAGTGTCTGGAATCAGTGATTTTTAAGTAACTATTTCTGATGCTACTATTTATAAGCAGTTTTGATAAAATTAATGTGCTTCTGAAAATGTATGAACACACAATACAGGATGAATTTTTTCTCTCACCCTTTCTTATTTCTTATCAGAATACATGAAGCAGTCATTATTTTAAATCTCAGAATACAGGTTAAAAAATCTATGTTCAAATCTTTTATTAGTTTATCTAATAAGTAATATCTTGGGCATTCGAATCCTTACAGCTCACTCCTGACCTTTCGCTATTCTCTTTTTAAACTTTCTCTGTGATGTCATCAACGATACTATTGATTTTGTTTGGATCTGTTATTCCCCAGTAGAAGTTGAAGTGCATGAGGCAGAGATTTTGTTACTGTCACCGTAGGTGTTTGGTGCTGTCTAATCCCCGTTCCCCGGCACCTAGAATGATGCCAGGCTCTTCACATCGACCCTCAAGGAGAGTGAACGTGAAGAGACTGAAGATGGTGCAGAGTCGTGGAAGCCGTCTGAGGTTAGGGTGTCTTCTCTGCCCCCAGAGATGACCCAGTGCATCTGCTTTATGGCGCTGCCACTTACGGAACCAAAGCAAGAAGCCAGTGGCCCAGTGGTCAGCCTGATGTGGCTCCCAACTCTAGGTGACGGCCTAAGCATAGGTGTAGCTGCAGCCTCACATCAGTGTGCACGGCGAGAGGTCTGCGGGCCTGGAAACACTGACGTGTGTGCTTCTTCTAAATGATAATTAAGTAGCTCTACCCGTTTCAGCTGGAGTGAACTTTGCCTAGTCATTATTTCCTTTAATAGAGCCCTCATTTAAAACATCCACAGGTTCTATCAGCCAAGAGCTCACAAATATTTATTAAGGGCTTTCTATGGACAAGACATCACGTTAAGTTGGATGCAAGGGGCAGAGGGAGGGAATCAGTGCATCTTCACTGTGACTGGCTTCTAATGTCTGCTTTAGAGTGTCCCCTCTGCCCCACCCCCACTAAATTTTATCATGTTTTTTTCCACAGAGAAGATGAAAGAACTAATCAACTCTCCCCACTGGTTTGAAAATCCCTTTGAAGACGGAGAATCATAACAAGTAATTTGTAAACAGTGTTCCCCCCAAGCCAGTAAGAATGTTTGCCTAGTTAACGACAGTAACGGCTGTATTCCAATCAGAAGCGATTCTGCGAATATCATGCCTTTTGTAGTTATAAGCCAAGGTATCCCACCTCAGTCCACTTACTTGAGGTCAGAGAAAGAGAAAGAAAAATGCTGAGTCATCTATAAGATGATGTATCCTAAGAGAGGGCTTCAAAGTCACAGTTTGGCAAGTCACGGTCTTAATGGTGGGAAGCGCCACTCCTGCCGCCACCTTGCCCGTTCCGCTCCTGCCAGGTTGGCTGGCTTGCAGTCTTTTAAACATAAGCAGCCATTCTCCCCCATCTCAGAGCCTTTCCGCCTCCTCTTCCGTTTCCCTGGAATACCCTGTTCCAAGATACCCACCTGTCACTCCTTCACCTGCTTCAGGACATTACATAGATGTGATCTTATCAAGGAGACCTTCCTTGGCCACCCCTCATAAAATTGCAAAGTCTCAACCCTAAATTCTATATTCTTTCCTGCTTACCATTCTCTCTGTAATATTATTTATTTTCTTTATTGTTTACCTTGCCCCACCTGAATTTCTGATATGGGCAGAAGGTATTTGGAAGCCCCCTCAGCACATAGAACTTTCCTAGGCACTCAATACATATCTGTTAAAGGAACAGGCTTCAATGACATCTAATCTAATTCCAGAATTCCGTCAGTAGCTTTAATATCCTACAAAACTATCAGTCCTTAAGAGTGGGTTCTCTGTCTCATTTGTTTACTTTGTAGCTCTACAGTGCCTGACAAAAAGTAGTCACTTCAATGTTTGTTCATTTTTTTATCACTGAAATTTAATTTTTTAAAAATTGAAGTCATCAGTTACAATGTATCAATTTCTGGTGTACAGCACAATGTCCCAGTCATGCATATACATATATATCCTTGTTTTCATATTTTTTTAATTAAAGGTTATTACAAGACATTGAACGTAGTTCCCTGTGCTATACAGAAGAAACATTTAAAAAATCTATATGTTGTTAAATTTAAAGTTAGTTGTGTTTTATAATAGCCCTGGAAATACACTGTCATAGAACAGTTTTGAGTCCCAGGCCTCTTTGATTTTTAATAACTCATGAAATAGGATGCATTTAATACAGTGAGTGATTTTGGGGGGAAGAGGTAATCGGGAAGAGAGTTAAGCCCTTTCCTGATAAGAGAGAATTAAGTGTCCTTACTTTCACTTCAAACAGTTTTATCATATTCCGGCTAGGGAGATTTATGCTTGAGCGGAACCATAAATACCATGAAAATACTATATTCTCCTCTGAGAAGAAGCACAGTGTGTGGGAGGAAATTCTGGCAAAATGGTCACTTACTAAATCCAGCCAAAATCTTGATGGCTTATGCAGAAAATATGGTATTTTGAAAAGTTAGCCCCGGAATAGAACACTTGAAGTTTGCTTTGGTTTAATTATAGATCCTCCTGACTTCCTCAGCTGAGCCACTGCCTGTGGTGGCCCTTCACGTGACACGGCGCCAGTCCAGCAACGCTGCATGTTGGCTCTCACGTGGTTCCGCTGGCTCGCGGTTTCTCCCATGCTATACTTGTCTTATATTCTGTTCCCACTTTCTATATATGCCATTTTAAATATATCTTTTCACATACTGACACCAACCTATAACATGAAAAAAGGAGGGACAAGGACAAAATAAATCTGGAGACTCTCATGTATTCTGAGATAATTATATTAAGGGACAACATGTAAATTTTTTTTCTTTACCTTATTTTATCCCTTGCATGCTTTTATACCCTACACTCTAAGTTCACTTATTGCCATACATTAGCAAGGAGAAAAGGAGGTTTTGAGCCTTCTTAAATTTTTTTTTCTTTTTTGCGGGGGTAGGTAATAAGGTTTATTTGTTTACTTTAATGGAGGTACTAAGGATTGAACTCAGGACCTCATGCATGCTAAGCATGCACTCTGCTCCTAAGCTATATGCCCCCCCTTCTCCCTGCCTTCCAGCTTTGAGCCTCTTTAATCCAGGATTCAATTTGGGAAAGATTTTTTTTTTTTAAAGAATATCAAGTATTTTCATCAGACATCAAGACAGAGTCTTGTCACCTGCACCCCAATGTTCATAGCAGCACTATTTACAATAGCCAAGACATGGAAAGAGCCTAAATGTCCATCAACGGATGACTGGATAAAGTTGTGGTATATTTATACAATGGAATACTACTCAACCATAAAAATCGACAACATAACACCATTTGCAGCAACATGGATGCACCTGGAGAATGTCATTCTAAGTGAAATAAACCAGAAAGAGAAAGAAAAATACCATATGAGATCACTCATATATGGAATCTAAAAAACAAAAAAAAGCAAAAAACAAAAACAACAAAAACAAAGCATAAATACAAAACAGAAATAGACTCATAGACATAGAATACAAACTTGTGGTTGCCAAGGGGGCGGAGGGTGGGAAGGGATAGACGGGATTTCAAGACTGTAGAACAGATAAACAAGATTATGCTGTATATAGCACAGGGAAATATACACAAGATCTTATGGTAGCTCACGATATATATTCATGTATTACTAAAAAATTGTGCTCTACACTGGAATTTGACACAAGATTGTAAAACGATTATAAATCAATAAAAAAATTTTAAAACAAAACAAAACAGAGTCTTGTGTTTTTCCAAGAGTCTCTTAATGTAGTAATTGTACCTATTTTCCCCTTTGTGGGTTCTTTCTGTTCAAATATCATTTTCTTGCTCTGTTTAAATACTGAACAATTGAGTAGCAAATTTGTGAACATAAAACAGACAAAATTTTGAAAAGCCACATGATATGAGGTTTGGTAAGTTTCCTTTCCAAATAATCTAACCCCTAACAGTAATTACACATTTTTAAGGAGAATGCTTTGAGAAAAGCAGTATTAAGCCTTCCTATTTCATCTGATTACTTAAAAAGAAAAAATACACACACACACACACACACACACACACACACACATATTGCCACCGTACAATGAGAAAGAACTGGAAGTCAAAAAGTTCAACATTAAGTCATAAGGTTGTTGTAAAGAGCAGCTGTAATTTCCAGACTTAATGATAAGCCCCATTGCCTACATTTCCCCTGAGAATTTGTCATATGATTAAGAAAAGCAGTTAAAATGGATCTGGTAGAAACAAACAACAAATAATAGTTCATACCAATATATATGGGAACACCCTAATTCTCAATGATGAAAGAATTGTCTGTGGGTCTCGACTGGCTATGTAAGTTTTTGTTAAGAATAGATCTCTACATATTATTACAGCAGGGAAACCAGACAAAAACAATCCCAACCAGGTGATCAAGATTAACAGCAACAGTAATAAGTTGACAGAATGTATCCTTGATATGATGTGATGAGGAATTGTACTTTACCTTTGAATCTTCCTCTCCAAAATCCATAACCCTTGTCTATCAGAAAAACATCAAACAACTGTCAGTTACAGAACATTCTATAAAATGCTCGACAAGTACTCCTCAAAAATGTCAAGTCATCAAAAGCAAAGTCTGAGAAACCGTTACAATCAACAAGAACTTCAGGAAACATGGTGACTAAATGTAATGGGGTATCCTGGATGGTATTTTGGAACAGAAAAAGGATATTAGGTAAAATCTAAGGAATCTAAATGAAGTGTGTGCCTAGTGAATAAGAATAAAAATGTATCAATATCAGTTAATCTTGTGACCAATATAACACACATACATAAAGGGTTAATAATAGGGAAAACTCCAGATGGAACCTGTACTACCTTTAGTAACTTTTCTGTAAATCAAAAACTATTCTAAAATACATTTATTTTTAGTTTGCTGAATGTGTTAATATAATTTTTCATAATATATTAATAAATATGAAATTAGATTAAATATAGAAAATATTGGTTTCTGAGTCCCACTAACTATATTAAAGTGTTCAAAGGCCACACGTGACTAGAAGCAATTCTATATGACATCACAGATACTGAACAGAGTTTATCTTCACAGGAAGTTGTTGTAGTGCACAGTGCCAAACCACGGAGATGTCTCTTTCAATTCCTGACAACGGTTTTGAAGCACTCACTTTGTATTTGTTAATTCTCTTGTAGATGTACATTTCATCTGACTGATTTTTGCTCCCATCTGCATTTTTTTTCTTTTTATTCCTTGGCGGTTTACTTTCCTATTCAATGTTTTAGCTTCTTGCTCAACTAAGAATGGATTAATGATCTCAAGTGTTTTTTTAAAAATATGTACATGTAAAGATAAGCATTTCACTATAAACATATACCATCATTTAAAGCCTTAAGATTAGCTGTATCTCACAATTTGTGATACTTTCATTACTCTGTTCAATATATATTCTGACTTCTTTTTGCTCCTCTTTTGTCTCAGTGTAACATTATCAAATATCTTACTTCTATACATATTATACATATTACACAACATAGTTGTTATTTTAAAGAACCCATATCATTTTTAAATTTTCCACATATTTACACATCTGGTACCCTTCATTTCTTCATGCAATTCCATGCTTACAATAATTTCTTTCTTTTTTTAGTGCATCTTGTTTTAGCAATGGTTTCTTTCAGCTTTTGCTTGTCTAGAAACATCTCTATCTTGGTTTTATTTTAGAAACATATTCTTTTGGGGTATAAAACTCTAGTTGGACAGATTTCATGTATTTATTTATCTGTACTTTCAGTAGCACATTTAATGGGTCATTCCACTGTCTTCTGGAGTTCTACAGTTTTAATTTAAAGACAAAACACAAATTTCATTATTTTTTCCTTTAAAGTTAATATACCTTTTCTGAGGCTGCTTTAAGATTTTCAATTTGCTTTAGTTTTGAATTATTCGTAAAGAAAGTACAGGCATGAAAAAATTTTGGAACCATTAACAAGAAATATTTAGCTTAATTTCTTTTTATATTATTAACATAAAAATCCCAATAAAGGTCCTGGAAAATGCATCTTTTCATTCTTGTAGTACTCCAGAAAAGTTATACCTTCTTTTCAAAAGGAAGAAAGGGTAGACGAAGAGTGAGAAGAAAAGCAAGAAGAAACAAGTAGAAGGAAAAAGCAAGAAGAGGAAAGATGAGAGGAGAAAAAAGAAACAAATAAATAACAGTATCTGAAAATGACAGCACCAATTAGAGGCTTAGAAATTACCATCCATAACTGCGTCACATTCTTTATCAAAGGTAAAGCTATTCTTTAGAGAAATAAATATTAAATCATTCATTTTAAATTGTGCATTCTTTTATAATACAACTATTAATTTTTTATCAGATTGTCTCTACTTTTGAGTACACAGTTAGTAGGTCAATTGCTACGTGTATGAATCAAAGCCGTATCTTTAATTCTTATTTTTTATGTAAGTGTAGTTGATTTACAATGTTAGTTTCATGTATACAGCAAAGCGATTCAGTTACATATATACATATATCTTTTTTTCAGATTCTTTTCCATTACAGCTCATTACAAGAACGAGAATATAGTTCCCAAAGCCATATCTTGACTTAATTTTGGCCCTTACTCCAATTTCATTTTATGATATCTCATCCAAATATGTTAACACTGTAAAAATTAAGTTCTGCCCAATGAGGAGAGTGACATTCTCAAACACAAAGGATATTCATTCCCTTGGCAAACAATATAACTTATATCAAAGCTTTTATTTAGATATTTATTTATATAAAAGATTTAAATTTATGTGTTTATAAACATAATGTGGTAGGACTTAGAGCAATAAACGTAAGTAGCAAAAATCATACACCATAAATTCTTAGCATTAACTCTAATATTCACAAAGTGATTAAAGTCTGAGTCAGTCTAGGGATTTCCTAAATATTCATGTCAGATGACTATTAATGAATCAAATAACTGAAATCTCAGTACTGTTCAAGACAATGCATGTCAGCATCTGACAGCTCTGACTGTTAGAAATGTAGTTCTTATAATGAGTAAAGTTAATTCAGTCTCTCCTTAGGTCATCTCACCTATTAATCAGTATGCAGACAGTTCCCATATCTGAATCATCAACCTTGTCCTCCTAAGAAATTTCAGGCTTGAATTTCAAATTACCTTTTACTCTCACTACCTTTCATTATCAGGTATAGAGAGTAAACCCTTCTAAATCAAAGTGACCACAATTGCATCTGAATGTCCTCATCCTTTCCACATCTGCATCACTCTTTCAAGCCCTCCTAATTACACTAGCAAATATCTTTCATTTTGACTTCTACTTTACCCCACTTCACCCTTCAATAATTTATTTAGATTTTTACTTATAATGTACTACAAATATTTATTTCCTTCTCATCATTTCCATTTCAACAGTCTCTGGAAGTCTTCATTATTTACCTCCTTTTCCATCTCTTTGTTCTGTTGACTCTTGGGTGCAAATAATTGTTCTGATTCATAATCCCTATTTATGATACATTGCCATCACTACTCAATGCATGGATCTTTTGCTTTATTTATTATAATGATATAATGAACATTGTGACTGCATTCCTGAACCTTAGAACTGGAAAATTCACAATAAATAGGTGCTTCTTTCTGATCTCAAGACCCTATTTCCCCTTAAATTCCAAATGTACCAAATAGCCTTCACTTCTAGAGCTTTATAATGAGTGCTACTATATGACATGGCAATCTCCTGCCTTCTCTTTATTCTTTCTTTCAGAAGTCTCTCAAAGTTTCTTAGCCATTTACCCTTCCATATAAATTTGAAATGAAAGTTCTATGTCATGTTTCATGAAAAATCTGGTAATAATTTTTTAAAATTATAGTTGATTTACAATGTTTCGTTAGTTTCAGGTACACAGAAAAGTGATTCAGTTATATATATATATGTGTGTGTGTATATATACATGTATATTATTTGTATAGATTCTTTTCCATTATAGGTTATTATGAGATGATAATAAATGTTTATTACAGTATCATTGAATCTGTAGCATTTAGGGAGTGTTGCTATTTCTACAACTATAATCTTATTGATGAACATAGGATCTCTTTCTACTTATGTGTCCTTATTAAATTTTAGTAAAGTTCTATTTGTTTCTATATAAGTTTTACGTACCTCTTGTTAAAATCTTCCCAAGTGTTTTTAGTTTTTACTTTTTTTTACTATAAATGGTGTCTATTTTTAAAAAGCTTTTTATTGAAAAATACTGTGTACACAGAAAATATACATATCAAAAGAGTACAGCTTAACAAATATAAATTTTAGGGAAAATTAAATCAATGAATTAAAGTATATTCAGTTTGCCTATGTTGCCAGCATCAAATAAAGAGAATATTAGTTGATGTATTTTTTAAAAATTACCTTTTTGGATTTTTGCCACACATTTTGTACAGCCATCAATTCCTGTGCGATGTAGTGGGATTGAAACCATGACTGAAGTTCTCAGGACAGAGTACCAGGGAGAAAAGAGCTTTACAGAAGAGCGACCTGAAGATTTGCAGCTGAAGACTTATCGCAAATCTTCAGGTCATTCTGCAAAGTCCTGAGAACTTTAGCCATCTTAGTCCCCACAGCTGGTCATTTCCAAGGCCTTGAGGCATGAACCTGTGGCAATCATGGGTTCATCTTGTTTGTTACTCACTTCTTGGGGATCACTGGCTTTTATTGTCTAATGTGCAGTGCTTGGGGATCAATATCCACATATTTTGTTCCTTTTCTTTTTCTGATTATTTCAAGCAAGATTATAAGTATGATTCTTATTAGTTTATCTTGAAGGAAACATGAATTCTCCTTCCTGTTTCCAATTTAACTATTTTTCTGTAACTCTCTTTTTCTAATAAACCAAAGGAAACTTAAACCAGAAAATAGAAAGTGTTGAACAGAATTCAAGTTGTAGAAATAACTGTTAAAAAATGGGAGAGTTTAGAATAGATAGGACATTCCTTGAAATATGAGTTTTGCTTTCCCCCTCAAAATATTTTACTCTGAATTTGACCTACTGGCATTAGTATTTGAAGAGAAAATCATGAATAGTCATCATAATTTCTTCTAATGTGATACAAAACTACATCTACATCAAAGAAACGTTTAAAAGTTACACAAAAATATTAGAAATATTACATGTGTTTATAATTGACAAGAAAACGTCGTAAACTCAATCCAAAAAGGCTTTACTCATGCTCTTTTCTTAGTTTTATTTGTCCTGGATTTCACATCTCCAAATCCCACCCAACCTTAGAAGATTACTTTCAGTCCTATATTTACAAGAAAACCTTCCAAACAGCTCTAGGCTTTTAAAATTATACTGTTTATGACATAAGACAACAAATTCAAGTGTTTTATATTATTCTGCCACGTATCATCAACTTCTTTATATCTTACAATGCTACGGAAACAAGGTTAACTGCTTTTCCCACATTGTTAGATATCTCATACATTACTTTTTTCCTTATGGCTCTTAGGCTAATTTACTGGGTATCATCTTAATCATGATGTTATGTTTATTACAAATTATATATCACACCTGTTTAGTTCAGGTTTCATTCCAATCTGCCTTTATAGGGTAGGTGAAGCCAAGAGAAATGGCTTGTACTCATTCTATTTTTAAAAAATGTATCTATTGTTAATAAAAGCTGATTGTGAAAGACTAGTAATATGAGTTCTAAGTAAAATACAGAGTAAAGAACACTAATAACAGGAATCTAAACCAAAGTCCTTCAGATGGAGCCAATAACCAGCAAAAAGAGAAACAAAAGAATGTTGTGTTATAGACACAAATAGGATTCTGGCTGTAATACAGAACCAAGATTCAGGAACAAGTTAAAATCTAGAGATAGACTGGGAGAAGTTGAAGAAGGCAATAAAACTTGTTTTAACCTGTCCAGCTCGTTAGCTCACTGGAGAATTTTTGAATGGTATGTGGTAGGGATCAAAAATTTGCCACCAAAATGAATATTCAATTGAGTCAGCATCTTTCATTAAATAGACCCTCCTTTCTTTCACTGTGTTGTATAACAGGACCGTGCCATTTATCAGGTGATCATTTGTAGGTAGGACTGTTTCTGGTCTTTATTTTGTTTGTCTATCTTTCAAAGTTTATGTTTGTATACCCTTTATATTAAATTGCTAACTTTCACAAAAGGAAAACTCTGATTGGGCTATAATTGCATCTACAGACCAACTTCAGGGAATTGACATTATTACCCTAGTGAAATTTCCAACTCATAAACATGGTTTATAATTCCATTTACTTAAGTCTTGGTTTTTGCTCCACAAGAATTTGTAATTTCCTGTGCAGAAGGACTTTTCATGTAACTGCAGTAGTCTCCCCTTAGCCACGGTTTCTATATCCAGGGTTTCAGTTACCCACGGACAACTGAGGTGAGAAAATGTTAAATGGGAAATTCTGGAGATAAACAATTCATATATTTTAAATTGCCCTCCATTCTGAGTAGTGCGATTAAATCCCTCACCGGCCCAAGTCCTCTACCTGCGACGTAAATCATCCCTTTGTATAAGCATATCCCATCCATTAGCCACTTACACGCCTTATTTTCAGATTAACTGTTTTACTGTGGCAGTGCTTATGTTCAAGTAACCCTTATTTTACTTAATTATGGCTCCAAAGTTCAAGAGTGGTGATGCTGGTAATTTGGGTAAGCCAAAGAGAAGCAGTAGAGTGCTTCCTTTAAGTGAAAAAGTGAAAGATCTTGCCTTAATAAGAAAGAAAAAAATATCACATGCTGAGGTTGCTAAGATCGTCAGTAAGACCAAGGTGGGGAGGGTATAGCTCAAGTGGTAGGGTGTGTGCTTAGCACACACAAAGGCCTGGGTTCAATCCCCAGTACCTCTTCTAAAAATAAATAAACAAGTAAAACTAATTACCTCCCTCTCCAACAAAAAAATTTTTAATATTAAAAACCAAATGATCAATAGGCACATGAAAAAATGCTCAATATTGCTAATTATCAGAGAAATGCAAATCAAAACTACAATGAGGTATCACCTCACATGAGTAAGAATGGCCATCATTCAAAAGTCCACAAATGATAAATGCTGGAGAGGCTGTGGAGAAAAAGGAACACTCCTACACTGTTGGTGGGACTATAGTTTGGTGCAGCCATTATGAAAAACAGTATGGAGATTCCTCAAAAGACTAAAAATAGATTTACCATATGACCCAACAGTCCCACTCCTGGGTATATATCTAGAAGGAACCTTAATCAGAAAGATACATGCACACCAATGTTCATAGCAGCACTACTTACAATAGCCTAGACATGGAAACAACCTAAATGTCCATCAACAGATAAGTGGATAAAGAGTTGTAGTGTATTTATTCAATGGAATACTACGCAGCCATAAAAAATAATAAAATAATGTCATTTGCAGCAACATGGATGGACCCGGAGATTGTCATTCTAAATGAAGTAAGCCAGAAAGAGAAAGAAAAATACCATATGATATCACTTACATGTGGAATCTGAAAACAAACAAACTTATTTATAAAACAGAAACAGATTCACAGATATAGAAAACGAACTTATGGTTACCAAGGGGGGAAGTGGGTAGGAAGGGATAAATTGGAAGTTTGAGATTTGCAGATACTAACTGCTCTGTATAAAATAGATAGACAAGTTTATATTGTACAGCTAACTTGTGAAAAGAATACGAAAACGAACATATGTGTGTTCATGTATGACTGAAGCATTATGCTATATATCAGAAATTGACACAATATTGTAAACTGACTATTCTTCAGTAAAAACTAAATATACCCAAAAAAAAAAAACAGATCCACGGTAAGAATGAATCTCCTACCCAAGCGAAACTGTGAAGAAGGAAAAAGTTATTTGTGCTAGTTTTGCTGTTGCTCCTCAAACTGCAAAAGTTATGGCCACAGTGTGTGAGATATATGCTTGGTTAAGATGGAAAAGGCATTAGATTTGTAAGATATTTTGAGAAAGTGAGAAATCATATTCACATAACTTTTATTATAGTATGTTTATGATTGCTCTATTTTCTTACTAGTTTTTAATATCTTCCTGTGCCTTATTTATAAATTAAACTTTACATAGTTATGTAAATATAGGAGAAAATAGTATTTATAGGGTTTGGTACTATCCACAGTTTCAGGCCTCCACTGGGGACCTTGGAATGTATCCCTCACAGATAAGAGGGCACTCACAGAACGTGAATGATAGGTAATAGGGCAGTTTAAGTTTATTAGAAGTTTCCAAATTATTTCCCAAAGAGGTTTGTACTATCTATTTCTATCAGCAACGTATCAGAATTCAATTAGTTCTATATTCTTGCCAACAGCTGGCATCTGTAAGTCTTTTTAAGCTTGTTTATTTATTTTTTATTTATAACTTTTTATATTGCAGTATAGTTGATTTTCAATATTATATTAGTTTCAAGTGTACAACATAGTGGTTTGATATTTTTTACAAATTACAAAATGATCGCTACAACATGTCTAGTTAATGTTTGTCACCAAAGTTATTACAATATTATTGACTATCTTCTCTACGCTGTACATTACATCCCATAGCTTATTATTTTTTATAACTGGAAGTTTGCGCCTCTTAATCTCCTCTACCTATTTCACTCATCCCCAAACCCCCTCCCCTCTGGCAATCACCAATTTGTTCTCTGACTATTACGTAATGTCCTTCTTTATCTCTTGCTACAGTTTTTGTTTTAAAATGATTTTGATCATTTTTTCATGTTGTAACTGTTCTCTCAAATATCATCTTTTGTAAAGTTCCCCTTCAACACTTTAAGGACTTTTTTTTTTTTAACAAAGAGATCCGCCTTTTTCATTGTTGAGTTCTTTAAATACATTCTGGATACAAATCCTTTGTCAGAAATATACATTTTACACATTTTTATCAAGTCTGTGGCTTATTTTTTCACCTTCTTAACATTATCTTTTCTCCTACATCTTTCTTTTTCACTCTTTATTTTGAAATAATTATTGATTCAATACAAGCTGGTGAAAAAGGTATAGGCAGATCCTCTGTAATTTTCCAGTAATATCAACTTGCATAATTATAGGACAGTATTGAAACCTGGAAAATGACTTCGGCATAATACACAGAGCTTGTTCAGATTCCACCAGTTTTACACATACTCATGTGTGTGCACGTGTACTTCTGTGAAATTTTATCATGTGTAGATTCATGTAACCATTATCACAATGAAGATAACAGAATGGATTCATACTTCAAAACACAATTATGCATTGCACATACATTTCTGACCAATATTTAAATTACTTCAGCCATGAGAATGTAAAAATTGTAATAATACCTATAATAATATGATTTTCCTTAATCATATTCATGTCAATTTAATATTTTGAGTGATTTCAGACATCAAGCTAAAAATTTCACTTCTGCAAACGACACTTTTATTGTTCATTTATGTCAGGAAAAAGAAATCCTTCTAATGCAACTAAGTTGGTGTCAAACATGATTTATTTACTTCACATCTCTGGGTCTAATATTCATAAAGATAATAGCTATTTAAATGTGCAAATAGTAACAGAAGCTTTATCAAGCACTCCTCTATGTTCTTCAGTGCCAAGTGGTATTTTCCTTAAACAGGATTGTGTTCTTTTTAAAACCATTCATAAGCGAAACTGTGATACAGATGTTAAACGGCACATGGAGATGGGACAAAAAAAAAAACAATAGAAGAAAGACTCACATTTTTCTTGTCACTTGCCCATCATTTTTTGGCCTGAGAGTGCAGTGCTGAAGTGAAAAGTTCTCATCTGTGACACACCTATTGGACCTAGAGGACGCCATTCATTCCTACCAGTGGAGACAGGAAGGATACTCCTGTGTGGATGAAGAAGGGACTTTTAAGTCCTGAGGAACTAGCTTTCAACAAGCCCAGGAAAGCCTAAATAGTCTTTCCCAAGGTGAACCATATCCACCCAGATGATAGAGTATCATCAGACAGAAGTGCTGATGATTTCTGAACTTGTTTGCTGACTAGGGTGGAATATCCCTGACTAGAGCTCGAGACCCATCTTACACAATCAGGCAACATCAGGGAGTTCAGAGAAGCTGAGCCTCACTCGGGAAGACTGAACTGCCAGTACCAATGTGGGGACTCCTGTGAACTCCACACGTCTAGGACTAAACTCTGTTCCTATGCCATCTGTGAGACAGTGTTGCCCCAGGTGGGTTACAGAGATGGCCTCCACAGAGCCACCCGCTTCTGCCTATGGGACAGGCCAACAGGACCCTCGTGCCCATAGTTCTATCTCATCTTGATTAGTGCTAAGCCTGGTGATAGGAATGCCTCTCCCAGTCATACTAGTCCTTTCTGGGCCTGATAGAACCAGTGTTTATTCCCTACTCCTTTTGAACAGTGTATTATTCATAGATCCAGGTTTTCAGGAAATTGTTCAAATCTTTTATTCTATAGTAAAAACCAGATGCAAGACACTTTTCCCTTGATAGTGGGGGGGGGGGGAATAATCCCTTTATTATTATTTTTCTCATGTGTGTACAAACAAAAAAAAACGTTACTCATCAAACTATTTTCAGAAATGTGTGTGTATATATATATACACACACACATATATAGTGCATTATATAAAGATATTGATAGGGGAAAATAGAATGATTTTGCATCTATCGAAAGCTTAATTTATTAAAGAATAATAAAGCATTTTGGGGTCATCATAGGCTTTGAATTCTTGTTATTCTAACTTATATCAATAAGAAGGTTGGTCTGTTGGGATAGAAATTCAATTAACAGTGCATATACCTTGATGTCAGAATGAGTTCTGCCTTAGTTTCCTGAGACTTTTGGAAAAATCCCCAAATCTGATATGCTTCACTTTGAAGGAGTGCCTGTCTCTAAGGAGATTTATAAGAAACAGATTTCTGGAAATGGGTCCAACAAAAAGCAATGACTAGTGATGACAGATCACACCCAGCAGGTGGCTCAGAATGATGCCAGTAGAAGCCCGAGGGACAGAAAATTGTTGTCAGACATTCCTCTGTTGATTCACTGAGACCCTTGGAGAGCAATCACTGTGAACTAAACATTGTCATCTACTTCTAGTGATTATTAGTTGAGGAGAACTTTGAAAAACCCCAAATGGAAAATTCTCTGAACACTTAAACCTGGAAAAGTAATCTTTAAATACTTCTTTTTCAGAAATACATAGTTCACATTTTGTTTCAATCTAAACCTTTATACAAAAATCTCAATTTAGAAAACTAACAAAAACAGATCAGTTTTTGCAATGGGAGAGGTCCTGAAACCCAACATCTCAGCTCAACAGCATCAGCTTACTGGGTTCTCCTCAGAGATCCAGAGTAGGCAGGAAAAAAAGGAATATAAAAATAAACACTGTTCTGGAGGACTACTGATTATTGGTCACATCACTTCCATGTATTCACTGTTCCTCAGTCTTTCATACTGAGCTACTTGAATATCACCTGTGAACTTTTGGGGGTAAGATTTTATTGATAATTACCAAATGCTCTGTGAGCAATCACAAACATTGGGAGACCCAGAAGATGACCTCTGACGTAGTGCACATTGAATACACTTTTTGCAACAACAGAATATCAGTCTATACCCACCTTTTGCCGCAATCATGGCCTATGGAGAATAGTCTTAGAGCCATGTTTTCCCAAGGGTTCCTCAAAGAATGAGGATGACACCTTCTGTTTCTTTTCCATATCAGATTCACTTGATTATTTTTTACTTTTGAACAGTATCAATTCTTTCCTGAAATATAGCATTTGGGGTTTTTTTTCCTGTTATTTCTTCTACCTGGTAAATATTCAAAGGCATATTTGGTTTCTGGTTGCACTGGCAGATCCTCAGTGAATATTTATAGTGGTAAGGAGTTGGGATTTGGAGCCAGAAACATTCGGTTTGACTATAGCAGCCATGTAAGTTAGCTGCATAACTTTGGTCCAGTCAATCCACTTCTTTACTTTTCAATCTTTACAAAGCTACATGAGGATAATAGTTCCATACTGGGGTGAGGGAGGTTGTGAGGATGAGAAAATGTTTTACATGATATCTAGTATATCATTTGGTACATAGTAACCCTCTGAAATGCTAGTTGCTTTATTTTTTTATGAATATTGTTAAGGTCATTGCTACCTAATTCAATTTAATAAATGCTTTTCGCCTACTAGATGGATCTTTAGTTTTAGTTAGACTTCAGAAGCTTAAGCAAGAATAATTTCTTTATGATTTGACTGATTTTTATTTGTGCAAAAGAAAAATACTAGCATGTTCTGGAGCACTAGAAAAATTCAGTTCCATGAACCCTTAGGAATACTTCAAGGCAATCAATCAATACACAGCCATAGGTAGTCACTAATCCTCAGAATATTTGCACCCTTGTGTTAACTGACATAGGGGCAGAACACAATACCTGATAAATTCTTAAAAATGTCACTTTTTATTTTATAGTTGGAATCATTCTAGATTAGACTAATTAGATTAATTCTAACCTATTTTCTATTTCATCAGTTTCCCTGAAGTGATAGGTAAAGTTTATGCTTGATAATGCATTGTATTAAAGTGTATTATGCCCAGATACTGTCATCAAAATGACTTTAAGGCAGCTTTTAAACTGAGCATTGTCACAAGACACTAATGAGTATGACTCAAGTATAGAATCAACTGAGTAGTGCTAATATGTCACTTGCTAAAGTGGCAGAGGGTATGGGATCAGCTGTCAACCTGATAGGCGTACATAGAAGTGTGCAACATATTAAACCTTCCACTCCAGCTAGATCTACCAGATATAACATAGCCTGAGAGTTTATATCATCTACATCTTTGATAATTGCAGCTTTTACATTTTTATTTGCACTGTTTATTATAACACATATTAAGAAAGATTTCTTCAGAGCAGAGGGCTCTACCACTGTTTTTTCAGCCTCCTTCCATTGTCCTGACTCTCAGCCATCAAACTTGAGTTTAACTATTTTGAGATAAGTGCTTCAGAGAAAATTCAGATTCAGCTGTTGACCTTGGTAGTGTTCCTAGCTTCACCTGCTAACTTGTAAAAGATGGCAAAACTGAAACGAACTTCCCATCTTGACAGATGTTCTGTAAGTTACATGACTTGTGTCATACACAGAAGATTTTCAAGTTATGCTGTCTATTTAAATTTAAATTTGGTTCTACAACTCAAGCAAACAAATTCAGTACTCCACTATTCCTTCTGGCTCTCATGAGGCCCATCAAACCAGTGCAATTTGGTTTTGGATTGGGAAGAGGGTTTGATTTAATAAGAATTGCCATTTCCTCCTCCTCACTTTCCTCCATTCACAGAGCAGCTGTTAGCAACAGGATATGTGGGAATTTTTGTTATCAGAACATAATAAACAATATCACTCTCTAGCAAAGCCCAGAAGGGGTGTAAGAAGTCTCCATCCCAACAGGTTGCAAAGTGTGGCAGGGTGGTCTTCATGTATGACACACTCTGAGTGTTTTGTTCACTGAGCAACCTGCTGGGACGATAGACGCTCCCAACAATGAATACAGACACAATAGACACAAAAATCACAAAATCAAGCTTTAACATACCTTGATTTTGAAAAAAGGGAATAGATGGGAAAACAGAGAAATCAGACTTCAGATATGATAGCAAATCTAATGAGACTTTGAAGTAACTGATTTTTTTAATTTGAGATTTTTTTTTTAAATTCTAGAATTCAGGGAGAAATTAAGTAAATATTACACTCTAAACTGACTGCAGGAGTGGGAGAATGACTAAGATTGAGAGGAGTGAATTGAGGTGGTGGGTATGGTTGGTTCAACAATGTAGGGTATGAGGGGTGATGGGCAAGGTCAACCCAGCAAAGATACATAGATGGGTTAGAGATGTAAACTATGGGTGAATTTAGAGCAGCATATGAGGTCATAATTAACATTTACCTGGAAATAATATGAATATAAAAATCTATGTTATTGTATAAAATGATTCTCATTGGAGTAGAGAATAGAGTTAAAAATGCAATGAGAAAAGAATTGTGTCAAAAATAAAGTAAATGTTCTACTAAGTAAAATTGCAGAGGGATATACTATCATGAAACACAGTAAATCCAATATCTTGGAAACAACTTTGCCTAGCTGAAAGAGAAATAGAACTTAGGATACAGACTTTAATACTACTTTGGATACTAACATTATGGATCCAGGCAAGCCAATTTAATGCCTTTGATATAACAATATCTGCTCTTTTCCATTAATTAAAAATATTACTTATCACGAATTACATGTCCAGAACTATATGCCAGGGCCTGCGGTTAGGTAGTGTTTGCGGCGAACTCATGGGAATGAAGGAAATAAGAAATCAAAAGATACTGAGCTTGTCAACTGGTTGGGGAACACAAAACAAATTGAAAGAACAACTGAGAACGAAGAAAAATGATGTTTATGCCTAGTGTAATAGAACTAATCTTTCTATATCTAAGGAATGACTTAAGGATGAAGTAAAACGATACTCTTTTAAAGCAAAGATGTTAAATATTTATGGAGTAAACTTGGACTCAAAAAGAGCTGGGTTAATTTCTTTACCTCCAATAACTGTGTGAGCTGGGGTGGGTCATTTATCACTCTAAGCCTTTATTTCTTATCTATACAACAGGAATAGTATCATTCTTTTTAGAGTTGTTCTGTAGATTAATATATCAATGCACTTACAACATTAAACATTTATGCCTGGCATCTAATAAACGTTAGATATATGACACTTTGAAATTTGCTAGTGGAATTATAATAATAAAAGTGGAATAAAACAAATAACATGCTCATTTATATTTACAAAGAATTGGATCTTTAAATTTTTTTTTTACATTGCTTGGCCCAATGGATAGAAACTGTAAAAAAGTCCCATTACTCAAAGTAGAGAAAGGTGTTTGCCTACCATATTTCCATATACAAACCATAGTATCCAAGGGGAGGGTAGAGCTCAAGCGGTAGAGCACATGCTTAGAATGCAAGAGGTCCTGGGTTCAATCCCCAGTACCAACTCCAAAAATAAACAAATCTAATTACTTCCCCCCCAAAATAAAATAATCAAATAAAACAGTAATAAAGTACTTAAAAAAATCCATAGTATCCAATTAACAACTATGTATGCCAAGGCTGTTACATGTTATATAATGCTTTATTTTCCAAAGCTACAATTAAATCAATTATTTTTTCCATTTCATCTAATTTTAATGAAATGATTATGTTCAAGGGAAAATTCTACCTTTATAAACATCTCACTTTCATGTGTTTTCAACTAGCCTATAGTTATTTTTAAATAGCTATAAAATTAACACGGGAATACTGTAAGGCTGTATGGATTATTTAATGCCATTTTGCCTGTTTATCCCTATTTTTCCTGGTTTTCTATTTAATCTATCGCTCTTCTCTTTTTCCTTCCATCTATGTTGAGGAGAATTAAATTTTCTTTTTTTTTAATATAATGTGGTCAGATTGAGATAAGGAACTTCTATTGAAAATTACTTAAAATTACTCTTAGGAAGATCAGCCCTCATATATATTGAATAAACAAGAAATCCTCCCAGACATCCTTCCTTCCTCACTTAAAATGCCAAGAAGCTCGAGGAAAACTGTGAAAACACATTTGCCAACACCGAAGGTTGGACGCTCAATACTTGGGAAAACACAATTGATCATAATGTTTTGGTTTGTTGTTAGGATGTAAAACCTCTAACTATTGACTTAAAGACTTGATCTCATTTTATAGGTGACTATCCTTTCCTGTTATCACTTCATCCGTATTCCTTATAGAAATTCCCACTTAACTGAAGAGGGTATCTTTTTTCCTCAGTTTTACTGAGGTCTGGTTGATAAAATTGTACTATAGTTGAAGTGTACATGGTGACAGTTTGATACACATACACATTGTGAAATGGTCCCCCCTGGGTTTAATTAACACATCCATCACCTCACATATTTACTTTGTGTGTATGTGTATGAGAGGAAAAGAATATTAAGTTTTACTTTCAGCAAATTTCAATTGTACAATACAGTGTTATTAACCAACTATAGCCACCATGTTAAACATTAACTCCTCAGACCTTTTCATCTTATAACTGAAAGTTATGTTACAAACCTCTCCCTTCTACTGTCACCCCAGAGCAAACACCATTCTACATGTAGGGGTACAGACCTCTTCAAGATAATGGTTTAATTTCCCTTACATATATACCCAGCACCAGTGAGAAATCAGCTTACACCTGTTAGGATGTCTATTATCAAAAAGACAAGAGATAACAAATGCTGGCAAAAATGCGGAGGAAAGGGAACCCTCGTTGGTGGGAAAGTAAACTGATATAGTCAATATGGAAAATGGTATGGAGGTTCCACAAGAAATTAAAAATAGAACTGCCATATGATCCAGCAATCCCGCTCCTAGGTACATATCCAGAGGATGCCTTTTGTAGAATGAAATGCTGCTAGCACACCACCTGTCACTTAGCTGTCTAGTCTTGATTCCTTTTGGGGGAACCATTTAATAAGTCTTATTCTACACATTGTTATTCTTCACACACTAGGTATCAGTACAAGCATTCAGAGCACAGAACAGAAGCGTACAGAAATTATTTACATTTCCAGTTACACTATTTGCTAGCTAATAAATAGTGTTTTCAAAATACATAACTCACAAAGTTATCGTACGTATTAGATTTTATAACATGTATACGAAGCTCTTAGCACAATGCTTAGTAAATGATGATAAAATCAATATAAGTTGTATATATTTTTTCTATGATGTGCTACTAAATGTAACAATGAAAACGCTATACAAATACTAATACATGCTTTCAAATATTCGAATGCTGACAATGATCAGCAAATGTTTTCTTAAAAGGTCAGATATTAAATATTTTTACTTTGCTGGCGTACTGTCTCTGTCACCAACTGCTAAAATATGCCATTGAAGCACACAAGCAGCCACAGAGTCCATGAATGAACAGGTGTGTCTGCGTTCCAGTAAAAACTTCTTTCAAAAACAGGCAGCCAGCCACAAGTTTGCTGACGCGTGAGATGGACTATCGTAAGTTAATGTGGTACTTTTGAAAGTTAGGTAAATGTTATAAATTTGACATCAAGTATCCAAGATATGTCACATCTCTTAATATACTCTACTATAATTCAGTTATAATTTAAAAAGTGGTTAATTTCTGTTCTTACATATCTTCATCTGTTTATAAATTTATTTATTCAACAAATACCCATAAAGTTAACAATCAAGTTCTGAACACTGGATCCTGCCAAGACAACAAAGATAAGGCATAATCTCTTTCCAAAATGGAAACAAACAAAAACACATTCTTTTCATTATGTCTCTATTCATATGCAAGGAGAGTAGGATTATGAATCTACAAAAGAATGAATTAGCTCTGAAGGTTCACAGCTGTGGCAGACTGCAATAATTGTTAATATTTGTAGACAATAATATTTGTCGACTCTCTCACCTTCAAAAGGTGGAGTCTCTTTCTCTCCTCCTTGAGTCAAACCTTGGCCATGTGATTTACTCTGATAACAGCACACTGACAAAAGTGATGCAAGCAGAACCTCCAAACGTTCTTTAGAATTGGAACTTATCCTTTCTTGCTGCTCTGTTGGATCCAGAGACCACCATGTGAGAAAGGAAGGTCAGGACAACTTTGGAGGAAAAGAGATCACCTGGAGCAGAAACGGGCCATCACAGCTGAGACTCCCTGGATCAACCACTCTGCCAACCACAGATGTGCAAGACCATCCTACCCCATCCAACCCCAGCTGAGACTCCTGCTCACCATAAATGTCAGAGAAGCCTGGGCAAACAAAATAAACCATCCAGCTGACCCACAGAATCATGAGAAATAATAACTTTTCTTGTTTTAAGTTGTTAAGCTTTGTCATTTTTTAAACACATCCCAAGATAACAGCTGTAGGGCCACTGTTCTATCACCCACGTGTATGTTATTTGTGTGTGTCTCTGTTTGTGTAGTATGCGTATCTATATAACAATCTACTCACAGCCTATTATTTCATAGCTCACTAACGTACACTCCAGCTCTGTTAGCTAAATTGAGATATTTTATAAACGATGCTGACTAATGTAGCACAGCACTGACATCCTTAAGCTGGCATTCTTTAGCTACTGAGAGGGGGTCTGTTTACAAGGGGAAAAAAAAGAATAAAGAAATAGGCACTGCAATGAACTTTTGCTCAAAATTAAAATGTATAACATTTTAAAACTATGTGATGCACCATATGCCACGCTGGCTTCTATTACTACAGTAATTCATAATATTTCAGCATGCCAACAAAATTGAGTAGTCTGTACAATATGGTCTTCACCCCACAGGCATTTGTCATTGCTTTATATTACTCACTCTTAGTAAAGGAATGAAATTTTTGACCATTTGAAGGGCCATTAATTCCTACAGCTCATTTAGTAACAATTCCTAGGGTAAGTTCTAATGAGATTCAAGGGCTTTTCACAAATAATGCCCCCATAAGAGGTGAGCCAGTCTGCCTTTCCCACAGTAGAAAATGGTATAACAAATACAACGCGTATTTTCACTTAGCAATAAATGTCAATTCTGGAGCTACTGCATGCCCAATAACACCATACCCTAGAACAGAAACACAGATTAAAAAACAAAGTGCTCGCCTGCATGACAACCCCACAGCATCTAAGAGCTTTGTAGACTCTCTTAAGGCGGACTGCTCCAGGTTGTCCTTAGGACTGTATCCTAAGAAGAGCATCATTTTGGTGTCCCTTCGTTTTTGTTGTTGCTGTTCTTGGAAAGACAATATATATGTCTTGAGGGTTTTTTTTTTTCTGTTTCCTTGTTTTTGATATGACAGCCATACTTTATTCATTTTCTTTATGTCAGAACAATTCTTAGTATCTGAGCACAAAACAAAACCTCTCCCCAAAAAACTCCAAAATAAGAAAACTTTAGCCTCATTATAAGGCACTTCAGGACAGATTTTTTTTCATAACAGAGACAAAGCTCCAAATACTTCCTTCAGTCTATTCTAAGAAGATTATCAGTAAATTAGAGCTGAGGATGCTGGTAACAATATATGGGTCTATTCAATGAAGATGATCTATCAGTGAATTAGAGCTAAGGCTACTGGTAACAATATCTGGCTATATCGTGGTTAACCAAATGTGGTAATGGGGACAAAGAGGAAGTAGCATCGGTCTGTGCTGCTTTTAGTTTTCCTCCTTTTTCCTATTATCAGCATCCAAACCATATTTTTCTACTACTATTTGGAAAGAAAACAGCAACTCCTTCATCAACGTGCTTGTAATTTCTCAAGTGAGATGTCCAATTTCACCCTTTGTCTCTCCTAACACCATATGAGATTTTAAAAATGAAAACATACAGTAGTTGCCTTTCTGTCTGAGTAACTCTAACCCTCCAGGTCCATTCACGTTCTTGCAAATGGCAGCATTTAATTCTTTTCTATGGGGGAGGGTGGGTATAGCTCAGTAGTAGAGCGTGTGCTTAGCATGCACGAGGTCCTGAGTTCAATCCTCAGTATCTCCATTAAATAAATCAGTAAATAAATAAATAAACCTAATGACCTCCTCCCTTCAAAAAACAAAATAAAATGAAAATAAAATAAATAAATCTATAAAAAACTATATAAAAAGTATGCATGTAAACTAACAAAAAAAAGTTGAAACTAAAAAAATTTTTAAAAAATCTTTCCTATGGCTAAACAATGTTCCATTGTATGTGTGTGTGTGTGTACACCACAGCTTATTTATCCATTCATCTGCTGATGGATATTTAGGTTGCTTTCATATGTTGGCTATTAAACAATGCTGCTGTGAATACTGATTTGCATGTATTTTTTCAAATTAGTGTCTTTGCTTTCTTTGGATATATATCCTACAGTGGAATTGCTGGGTCATATGGTAGTTTTGTTTTGAGTTTTTTTGAGGAGTTTTCATACTGTTTTCCCTAGTGGCTGCACTAATTTACAATTCCCTGAGGTTCCACTGTCTCTACAACCTTGTCAACATTTATTATTTGTTGTCTTTTTTGATGATAGCCATTCTGACAGGTGTGAGGTGATGTTCATTATGGTTTTGACTTGCATTTTCCTGATAATTAGCGATTTGAACATCTTTTCATGCGTCTTTTGGTCATCTGTATGTCTTCTTCAGAAAAAAGTGTCTATTCAGGTCTTCTGCCCATTTTTAATTGGGTTATTTTTTATTGAGTTGTAGGATAACTCCTTATCAGACATAATTTGCAAATATTTTCCTCCAGTCAATAGGTTGTCTTTTCCTTCACTGTGCAGAAGTTTTAAACTTAATCAGGTCTTATTTCTTTATTTTTGGCTTTATTTTCCTTGCCTGGGGGAGACAGACAAAAATTATTGCTAAGATTTATGTCAAAGAGTGCACTGTTTATGTTTTCTTCTAGGAGTTTCATGGTTTTCAGATTTATATCTAAGTCTTTGATCCAATTGAGTTTATTTTTGTATATGTTGTTGGCAAATGTTCTAATTTCATTCTTCTACATGAAGGTGTCCAGTTTTCCCAACAGCATTTATTGAAAAGACTGTCTTTTTCCCATTGTATATTTTTGTCTCCACTGTGGAAGATTATTTGAATGTATGTGACCATGTCTAGACTTCCTATTTTTTCCCATTTATCCATGTGTCTGTTTTGTGCCAGTGCCATAATGTTTTGATTACCTTAACTTCGTAATACAGTCTGAAGTCAGGGAGCTTGACACCTTCAGCTTTGTTTTTCTTTCAAGATTGCTTTGGCTATTTGAAGTCTTTAATAGTTCCATATAAATTTTAGGATTATTTATTCTATTTCTATAAAAATGTCATGTATATTTTTATAGAGGTTGCATCAAATCTATGGATTACTTTGGGTAGTATGGATTTTAATAATAGTAAGTCTTCTAATCTGTGTACAAAGAATATCTTCCCATTTATTTGTATCATCTTCAGTTTCCTTCATCAGTGTCTCATAGTTTTCAGAGTATAGGTCTTCCATCTCCTTGGTTACGTTTGTTCCTAGGTATTTTATTCTTTTGGATTTAATGCCAAATGGGATTTTTTTCTTGCTTGCTCTTTCTGATAATTAATTATTAGTCTATAGAAAAGCAAACGATTTCTATATATTAATCTTGTATTATATAACTTTAGTGAATGCATTTATTTGTTCTAATAGTTTTTTGGTAGAGACTTTAGAGTTTTCTATATATAGTATCATGTCATTGGCAAATAGTGACAATTTTACCTCTTCCCTTCCAATTTGGATGCCATTTCTTCTTCTTTTCTGACTGCTGTTATGAGAAATTCCAATACTATATTAAATAGAAATTGTGAGAGTAGGCCCCTTCATCTGGTTCCTGACTTTAGAGGAAAAGCTTTCTATCTTTTCATCACTGAGTTGTGGATTAATTGACAAGAAAATGATCAATGCTGAGATCTATACCCATTTTAGTGGCAGTTTTTATCATGAATGGATGCTGAATTTTGATAAATGCTTTTTCTGTGTTTATTGAGATGATCATAAGATTTTTATCCTTGCTTTTGTTAATGTGATTTATCACACTGATTGACTTGTAGCTATTGAGCCATCTTTGCATCTGTGGAATAAATCCCACTTTATCATGGTGTATGATCCTTTTTATATATTGTTGAATTCAATTTGCTAGTATTTTGTTAAGAATTTTTATATCTATATTCATCAGAGCTATTGGACTGTAATTTTATTTTTTTGTAGTGTCACTGTCTAGTTTTGGTATTAGGGTAATGATGGCCTTATAGAATGAATTTAGGAGTGATCCATCCTCTTTCAATTTTTTGGAATAGTTTGAGAAGGATAGGTATTAACTGTTCTTATATCTTTGCTAAAATTCTTCTGTGAAGCCATCTGGTCCTGGACTTTTGTTTGCAGGGGATTTTTTTAAAATTACAAATTCAATTCCATGACAGGTGATGGGTCTGTTCAGGTTATTCATTTCTCCCTGATTCAGTTTTGGAAAATTGTATGCTTATAGAAATTTACCCTTTTCTTTCAGGTTGTACAATTTGTTAGCTTTCAACTGTTTGTAGAATTCTCTTACACATTGTATCTCTGTGATATCAGTGTGATTCTTCCTCTTTCATTTCTTGTTTTGTTTGTGCTCTCTCTCTTTTTCCTTAATGAGCCTAGGTAAAGGCTTATCAATTTTGTTCATCTTCTCAAAGAACTAGCTCTTGGTTTGATTGATATTTTTCTATTATTTTTTCTTCAACCTTATTATTCCCTTTCTTTCTGTTGGGCTCTTGCAATGGCCTTCAGCTGGAGGATCAACTGACTTTGAATGTTCAAGATGGCCTCACCTAACATATTTTGGGCATGTTATTTCACCACTATACCTCTCATCCTGTATTTAGCTATATTGGTTTTCATTTTATATTAATTTCTGGGCCATGTTTCAAGAATATGTGGGAGGAAGAGGTAAGGCCGTTTTAAAATTATGCTCCAGAACTCAGACACCATTACTTATGTCATATCACTCTATTGGCCAAAGTGAGTGATGTGGACAGCTCAGGTTTAGGAAGGTGGAAAGACAGACTCCCTGTTCAGACAGTCAAGTAGTAGTGTGAATAGAAAGGCACATGCACACCTGGGTGGGAGGAAGTTGTGGTCAGTAAAAAAGCCATGAATACAAACTTTATGGTATAACCATAGCAAACACTGCTTGTGTTGGAATGAGGACCAGCAAATAATATTATGGGTTATGTCTGCTATCTTTCCAGGAATGGCTGAGCACAGCATTTCTCAACTGATGTTCTAGGAAGTACTTTTTTGTTTTTGTCTAAGATATTCACAGAAAAGGAAAATTATTTTCTTCTTTACCAAGATTGAAAAAAGCTATGTGTTACATTCCACTCAGAGATCACAAATCTTAGCATAATAAAGGCTTTTAATTGAAGGCTAGAAGAGAGATACTGTTGAACTTTGTTTAACTCAGCATTTGAGGAGGGGCATGTGGTACTAGTGTTGACATAAAATAAACAGACTGCCAGATATTTCTCCAGCAAAGACGAACTTATTCAGTTGCAGTTTGCAACCACTCAGAGCCACGTGCAAGTTCCTGCACGGCAAAAGAGGGAGAACACTTTTATAGAAAGGAAAAGGAAGTTGGAAGGGCTATGGTAAACAAAGAGTTTATGGCTTTTCATTGGCTGAATCCTTTCTAGGAAAGAAGAGCAGTTTTTCTTTTTCCTTTTGGGCTCCGCTATCCTTGAGTTTATGAGAGCTCCCCCTTCTCATCTGCTGACTCAGTTTAATTAAGGTTCCTGTTTATTATTTTTAATACTAGCAGCCCTTACCCTTCATGTATTCTGATCAAAAGAATGTTCTGGTTTGAAAGTTGCTGGGATAGACCAACAGTAAATCCTTGCAAAAATGGATAAACAGTTAAGCAGGCACAATTAGCATTATCTTAATAATTAAAAACCATCTAGTGCCAATAATTATAGATAGAACTATGTATTAATAAAACAAAGTATAACTTTTCAACTCTGTTCCATGTTAGCATGGAAATATCCTCTCCCTGCTTTCATTTCATTATCCATTCTTCATATTTTAATTACACAACTGTCAAGGATTCAATGAGTTAAAAGACCTTGCTATTGCAGTATTTTTCAGACCTGCCTTCAGGCAGCATGTTTAACAATTAGCGGTATCGAATTGCCATTCTAAATTGTTTACATATTCCATATACACAGAGAAGACACGTCTTTCCCTTAGCAGCATTCCCTATAGACTCCTTGAAAATGTGCATATCCACAATAAATTTGAAACAGATTGCAATTCATCAAAACAAGACATTTTCTTATGCCAATTTTCAAAGCAATATCACAATTAGCCGTTATTTCCATGTGTACGTATTAAATACCCATGACATGAAATTCACGTGAATGCAACAATGGGGTAACTTCACTGGAGCAGATGGCATCTATGATGCTATTTAAATACAAGTATGCATTGATGACTGTTCAGTCCTTCATAAGCTTAAATGAGTACATGTAACCACATCTTGTATTCTGTAAACTAAGGTTGGGAATAACAGTTGTGGGACTAGGTAGCTAGTAACAATATAACATAAAAGAGAGGCAAGCCCTCATTTTTTTTTTCTTGATTAAGGAGAGTATTTATTTTGGAGAAACTTTTATTGCTTTTGGTAAGTACCAGCAGTTTGAGATATCATATGATACAGCTATACAACATAAAATTTTATTTCCCCACTAAATAAACAATTTAGGAATAAGGTAAAATAAAGTCTGTTATCCTAGTATTATCACAGGACCTAGGTTCTAAAATTGCTTTTAGAATGTGATTGAGGGCTTCAGAGTGTAAATATCAATTTATCTCTAGATGAGTTTAGATCACCTCAATGGTCTTTTCTGCTTTCTATATTAATATTCTATTGTTCTTTTGGGGGTATTTGTTTACTTAATATGTATCAAGTAATATAAAGGGATATATATTTACCCTCATAAATATAAGACAAGTCACCATTTTAGGATTCATGTTTTCCACTGGAAGTGTGCATTTTCAGGAAGTTTAAATGGGAAGACTAGTAAATGTATCACATTTTAGGCAATACTCAAGACCAAATGGGAAAATTAAAGAAAGAAAAAAAAACATAAATTACACTGGGATCTATGTGTAACTGGGATCTATGTGCATCTATCTTTAAGAATACTGGGGGAAATATATGAAACTGATTTTCAGACATTGGACAAAAGTTAGCACAGGAGAGCAATCCCTAAGAGAAGGAAAACAAAGGTGAGTGCTTTAATTTCTCCATTTACTGTTTTGTGAGACTTTTTTGGCCACAGCACAGGGAAATAACAGGGTTGAAAGTGAGGGGGGAGGTCAAAGCAGCACCAGGGAAAAGCGCTACAGAGGAGGGAGCTGCATGAAGGTGAGACTGCTGTGTGCCAAGAAAGAGTCGGGAGATCTGCAGAAGGCCTCAGGCTGTGTGCTGATTTGTAGATGCTTTTGAGACTGAGAAAAGAACTCTCTGATAGCAGCAGCCCCCACAGAGGGCGCAGGATAGTTTCTGTCCTTATCAGCTAGCATGGGAAACCTCACCCACGGCTCCATGTATGTTACACAAGTGTTGCTGACACTCTTCTCCATTTTTCCTGATAAGCACAAATTAAAATCTTGGGCATTACATATTAAACAAACATAAGAAGACTCTGAAAGCTGGAGAGAAGAGGCAGACTGGCTAGAGATCTCAGGACCTAAGGAATCACATGTGGTAGGTTCCCTGTATATTCTTTTTGCCTCACAGATCTTGGACTGAGTGTCGGAGGAGCCAACAACCTGAAAACACCAAGGGACGCATACAAAACAAAGCCCCAACAAAATCCTGCTCTTGCTAACTAAAAAGACCAGAAAAGGGGCGGTCTGGTAACACAGGTAATAACTGTTGCACTTCAGCTAAATACCACAGAAGAACGGTGGCCCCATCGCCAACCCCAGCGGCAAAGGCTGAGTAGGGAGCTTAGACTCCTCCCCTCATTAGGTGTGAGGCCACACCCTGCAGCCCTGTAAGCCTTGTGGCTGCCCAGCCATGAGACAGAAGGAAGAGCCTGAGGACAGTGACAGAGACACCATGATTTATTGGATAGTGAATCTTACAAGTCAGAGGCAAAGTCTTCCCTGCTTGTGGAGATGGGGAATGGGAATGGGGGTGAAATTCACATCAAGTTGGCCCATCAGTTACCAGAGAAACCAGCAAAACAGCACGTCCTTCACAACCCTTGGGTTAATGATCAGCACAGGGGTAGATGTTTCCCTTTGATAACCTAGCGTGGTGGAGCCATTCTTGTCTTAGAACAGTCACCACGGGGGCAAGGGGCAGTTACTGATTAAGCAGTCATGCGAGCAGGGCACAGATGAAGTAGGGATTGGTCAGGCAGGAGATGTTCAGAGGGCAAGACAACAGCCATCTTTAGTGGCCCGATCACATGCCAGGCTGTATAGAGATGCTGCAACATTCTACGGGGGTGGTGTCTGAGAAGGCTGAGTGGGGACTGTGGCATCTGTGCTCCACCAGGTGGTAAACAAGGCCTCTCTTCTGTGGTGTCCGTGGAGACCACACAGGGAGCCTGGACTTCCACCTAACATGATAATAATGAGGCATCCTACCCCCTCCTTTCTAGAGTGGTGCAAAAGAAGGTCTAGTAGAGATTCAGAACTTTCACAACCAGTGAGTTATAATGAAGCCATCTTCTCACAGTGTCAGTCTAAGCCATGGGGATGGGTCCCAGGTGTCCACAGAGTCCATGTAGAGAAAATGTATTTTCATCACTTTTTCTATCTCACAGAAAGGAGCAGTCATGCCCTTCCCCTTATTGAAATGGTGTCAGAGAAAGGATACCAAAACAAAATATTTAACTATGATCTAGAGTCTCATAAAATAATACCCCAAATGACCAGGTTTCATTTGATAATCACTCTTCATGCCAAGAACCAGAAAAATCTAAATTTGAATGATAAAAGGCAAAGAAGTTATACAGATATTAAAATTTTTGAAAAATGATTTTAAAACAACCATTATAAAATTGATTCAATGAGCAATTATAAACACATTTGAAACAAATGGGGGGAAAAAAGAATCTTAACAAAGAAACAGGAATTCTCAGAAAAGAAATAAAATACACAGAGAAGAACCAAGTGGACATTTTAGAAATAAAAATACAACAGCAACTACAACAACAAAGAACTCTGTGCTCAACATCAGAATGGTGGGACAAAAAAACAAATCAGGGAAGTTGAATATAGGACAATAGATATTAATCTGAACAAGAGAGAGGAAAAAAATAACTGAGAAAAAAATAACACACCTCATAACAAAAGATTTATCATTTGTGTCATCAGAATTCCAAGAGAGGAGACGAGGGTTGGGAAGAAAAACTATTCAAAAAAATAATGGCTGAAAATTTCTCAAAGTTGGCAAAAGACCCACAGATTTTAAAAAGCTGAGCAAGCTCTGAACAGGATAACAACAAACAAAAACAGGTCAAGATCCATCACAGTCAAACTTAGGAAAACTAGTGATAAAAAAGTAATGAGTGAGAAACGACATCTTACCTGTAGGGGAAGAACAATTCAAATGACAGCAGAGTTTTTATAACAAACTGTGGAGTCCAGAAGAGTGTAGCATCAGTTTTTTCAAGTGTTGAAGGAAGAGAACTGTCAAACCAAAATTCCAGATCCAGAGAACATACCCTTCAGAGATAAAAAAAAAATCAAGATACTCTCAGCTGAGGGGTCAAAAAAGAAAAAAAAAGATAAAACTTTCTCATGATCAGATCTCTCCTAAAAGAATGGCTAAAGGAAGATGTCTAACCCTAAAGAACATGGTAAAAAGAATCCTGAAGCATCAGGAATTAAGAAAAAACAAATAAAGAGCAAAAATATGAGAAAATATTGCATAAAAGTTAGTCAAGAGGAGGCAGGAGTTGCTAGGTTAATATCAGATAAAGTAGACTGCAGATGGACTGAGAGGGATGAATAAATTTAATATATGTTCTAAAGGAGGCATAGTAAATGATAATCATAGAAGATGGGTAGTAAACGCATGGATATTTACTTGAACCTTTTTTCAATTTTTCTGTGCATTTAAAATTTATAGTAAACTGTTGGGAAACATATCCATTACAAAAATACAATGGAAAAACCAACGGAACAGTATTGCTTCAGCAGCAGGTCAAAACTCCCATTACACAGGACTTTCGGTGTAGCAAGTCCAATGGCTCAACTGAACGAGGCAACACCTTTCACAGACGCTTACTAATTTTCCTATTTGTCTTAAAAACATACAATTCATTCATTGAACAAATACTGAGTTTCTGTTCAATTGCAATACTGTAAAAGGTGCAGGGGACACAAGGTATGTGAGACACAGGCTGTGCAGTCAAGGAGGTTGTGGTGTGCACCTGTCAGACAGGCAAGTCCGGAGGCAGCACGTTGCGGTGCGGAGCAGGCTGGGAAAGAATGCCGTCCAGAGTACTCTGGCATCACAGACGAGAGCTGTGTGACCCAACCTGAGCTATCCAGGCTAGAAATACACAATTCCAGGTCAAAATATGGGTGTAACCACTCATACCAATTTGAGCCTATTTTTTTGAAAATTTTACTTGGAATCTGGAGTTCTTCACATTCAGTTAAACTAACATTTCTGGATCATAGCTTGCTTGTTAGGTTATAAGCAATCCTCTAGGCACTACTGTTGATATCAAGACTAAAAAGACAAATCTCTACTTTCCAGAGTTTTTTATCTTTACTTTCCAGAGTTCACATAGTGGAACATCTTTCTAATTTGGGGAAGGACCTGCTTTTTTAAATATAAACAAATGACAATAAGAACATGGTCTGATAAAAAAGAATAGGTGGTCAACAAGCACGATACTATATTTGGTCAAAAATGGTATGTGATTATAGAGTATTGAGGTTAATATTCTTTCATTCTTTGTGAATTAATTTTTAGCAACACCAAAAGCAGTATTCCTAAAAATATTTTGAGAAACAGAAACACCTTAAGCAGTAAGTTATCTCTCACTTTGATATATAAGATTTGAAGTCAGAACCACTTTTTATTGTGTATTTATAGAGCCTGCCATGTCCCTTCTCCCTCTTTCATCTTCCTGAGAGCTCATTTAATAGCACTGGAATTACTCCCAGATTTTAAAGTAAGCACCACAAAGCCAGACACCAGAAAAGTATCTTGTGATACAACTGAACCAATGGAATAATGTTGGTACTTGTTGAGTTAAAAATCCAAACCAATTTGAGTTTATAAGAATCATAACTCCCAGAAAGGAATCCAAAGATGCTAAAGAGTTTTGTCATATTGCAAATGTTTTTCACAAAAAGAATGACAGTTTATTTTGGAAGGTTCTCCCTTCAATACTTTAATTTGGTCTACACTAAGTTTACTGCATTCATTATTTCAAAAAGATAACAAACACAAAGAAACAACAATCAAAAGCATCATAAGATTGAATCTCCTCCTACTTAAAGTTTCTTATTGAATAACTACACACACACACACACACACACACACAAGCACTTTTTAGACTGAGTAAACTGTATTTGACTTTATGTGCAAGTTATTGTGAATGCATGTCATTCTTTTATTTGAGAGTTTTCTCAGTGCTCTGTTTACAATTCTGTTTGGGAAACTAAACTCTCTAAAGCAAATTTTATTGCTCATCATAAATAGTATCTTGAAAAGTTAAAGAAAATTAGCCTCACTAAAAAGTCTAATGAAACAGAACTATAAATATTAGAAAGGCAATGCAGTCAAATTACTCTGATATTGCATTATACCTAGATGATTTGTTTTAAATTAAGGAGGAATGATATAAAATATGCACTTTATGAAATTAAAGCATTTTTTCTTATCAATTATTTATGGCAACCAAATAGGAGTCTACATGACCATTTTCTTTGATGTTGCTTGCTATATCTTATCACTATAAACAAATACATCCAAATTAAGAAACTCAATTGAGAATGTTTAATAAAGCTAGGAGATTAAAAGAATCCTTAAAATTGTCTTTAAAAACATCTTAATTCAGAGATACATGGTAACACGCAAACAACTTTCTGATTCCTCATCTGCTTGGTCTTATTCACAGAGCCAAAGAAAGATTTGTTGGAAATTAATAATACTTAATTTTTGTGTTGTTTTAAGCTTGTGGAGAGATGGAAAGATAGTTTATTTCATTACTGTGACTTTCCAAATGTGTTTCTTGAAAATGTGGATCTGCAAGGATCATCAGGAATTCAGAGTTGACTGTTTATAACTTATCCCTAGACTAATGTTTCTTTTCTTAACTTTTAATGCTGAATTGGGAGACTTGAATTTCAAATCACAGTACCAAAATGAAAAAAAAAAGAACAGAGAGAGAGAGAATTTAAGTGAAGGAATTCAGTTTAAAGATACCAGCCCCGTGGGTTTAACAATGCCCTGATATGGTGGGATTAATAATGACTAGTTTGGTTTCCGGATTAGCAGAATCATGGATAAAAGCTTGGTCACTGGAGGCACTCAACACATTTTCAAATCTTGAGTGAACTTCCCTAAGGGTAATATTACCTATGATGCAGTTTTCTCATACATAGAATTGTGCTAATAAAAGCCAATCAGTCACTAAGGGGAAACTGCAATGATAAAAATATTTACACAATCTGAGACAAACCAAGAAAGGAGAGTAAAAGAAACAGAAGGGGGGCTACATAGCATAAAAAAGATGGTGTATATAAATTCAAATATTTTGATAACTGTATAAAATGTAACTGTACTAAATATTCAATTCAAAATATATTTTCAGATTGTACTTAAAATTTCAAAAATCTAACTATGAGTTGTTTATAAGAGGCTTATATAAATATACTGATACAAAACTAATAGAAGAAACTTGAGGGAAAAATAAACATTTGACAAACTATATCCAGAAGAAAGGCTATGCAGCCATGTTAATAACAGATGAACTAAGCTTTAATGCAGGAAATATACTAGAGATAAGAGGAGAAATTCCAAATGCTGAAGACTCACCGGGGGTGGGGGGTGTACCCATTAAAAATTTGTATACACCCAATAAAATGTAGAAAGCAAAAATGACAGATTTCGAAGAAGAAATAACGAACTCTGCAATTATAGTAGAAGATCTGAACAAGTGTCTTTCGACACTTCAGAAAACATGATGGAAAAGCCAATATAATATGAGTATAAAATACAAGAAAATAGATACTACTAGTGAAAGAACTCTCTAAAATTTACTGATATAAATCACTGATGTCTATGAAAAAGAAATTATTTTATTATTTATACCAAAATATGGTATCTACTTCTGTTTGAGGTAATAAGATATGATAGTTAAGACAACTCAGCATTGTCATGCATGAGTCCTGACACGAACTGGACATCAATGCCAAGTTTGGAGCAGCTATGTATCATTCAGTAAGATTAGTTTACAAGGTCTGAAAATAAACTCTTTTGAGACCTCACCCCCTCCATCTTTTCTACAGTCTTGTTCAATCTGAACATGCTGTGTTCAACCCTCCTGCATTCCCTTAGTAACTTGACAAAGCCAGAGGCATTAGCCTAGCACAATATCTAATAAAAGAGCATTTATTATTGCTTCCCCCGCTGTTTCTTAAGGCAAGATTCCATCAATAATGGGCTATTCCATTTTCCAGTTTTTGGCTTTATTAGTTTCCAGCCAAAACTTAATCAAGATTTAAGGTCAATGAATAAGAGAGTGGGCTTAGCCCTGGAGGGAGTAAGAGCAAAAGATAAGCATGACTTGGGAAGATGCTTATCACTGCCACTAGGACTACAGAAAAGGAAATAACAGCTGGATGTTTAATGACTTTGTTTTAACACTGCAATGGCTCAGCTGACTTAACAATTTGGAAAAGGAAAACCAGCTAGGACCAGTCAATGCAATTACCAGAAAAAGGGAAAACTTGATTGTTTTTACATGCATGACAACACTAAGAAAATTAAGTCTTTCCCCTTTTGTTCCAGTACTGACTGTAATTATAGACAGCAGTGATGCTTAGTTACTATAAAATATGGAAGTGCTTTTATATTGCTCCTAACTCTATAGCTGATTATTAAAGGAGTACAGACAGGCTGTAGTTTATTGAGTGAAATTCTGAAAAACAGCGGCGTGGAGGGGAGGCCATTACTGTATAATACTGCTGCTCTTTCATCATCAGCTGGAAATCACAGCCAAAAAGGAACATGCCTAACGTAGCTCAGGTACCATTCTATTATTAATTCCCCACGAGTTGTTCTGTCACTACCTGCTCTTTCATAATTGACAGGGAAATGCTGATATTTAACACTGTGGCTTAAAAGCTGTTTAGATTTCCATTTTTCCATAACAAGGTTCAAAATGTTCTTTGGCTGGAAGGAGAAACAGAACCTTTTGCTTTTATATTGTATTTTCAGAAACAGAATGGAAACTTGAGAACAGAAGATAATAGACATCAAAAGAAAGAGATGTTTTGAGTCTGAAAATGTATGTTGGAGGTTTAGATTTAGAAGGGAAGTCAAAAAGCCAGTCAAATAACTTCATCATCTTCTTAACGATTGTTATCACTGGTTTGACAACAGTCTCCTGCAGGACTCAATGGAGTGTCATCAGAGAGCAACATGCCTCCTATAGTTCTTTTAAATTTACTTTGTGGGCTTTCCCCTGACCCTGAAAGAACAAATAAGGTAAGTCCTAATGGCTTTTCTGGTTATTTGTAAGCAGCAAAAATTATTCTCCAGTCTCTTCAGTCCATGCAGCATAGTCTCAGTTTAGTGACCCAATTGAAGTGATAGTTTCAATCTTGCTTTCAAGTTAAAACTTCTTCCCCGACTTGCTTACTATAAATGAGAATCTGGAAGACGAAAAAAGGGGTATGTAGTTCCTTATTCCATCTCCACCAAATACTTCTATTCTTCCTTTCCTGTCCTGTTAATTTTAGCTTCAGGCCCCCTGTGCGACTCGGGGGAGGGAGAAGAGGAAACAGAAGCAGGTAAGTATCTAATGCCTGGAGTCACTGTGGAGATCTACCACCCTCTGAACGGACAGATGTCTAAGCTGACTCTAAAAAAATTCCCATCACTTTGATCACTCAGTTGAGGTCCCATAAGCACTGGTGAATCATCTCCACCATAACTTTTCCCTGGTGATTCCTTCCACAGATCCTAGGCATCTGTTATGTCCAGCTTCTTTCTGCTGAAAACTTGAATTATGTTTAAAAAAAAAATACTCAGTACTGGCTTGTTTTCTTTCTATTTTTCATGCATATATACCAAAGAAAATTCTCTTGCTTTTAGCTCCCCCTCCAAACCCTAAAGAATCTGTGAATTCAGGCCAATTCTTAGACAATAACAAGAGTTCCTTTTCTCCACCACCAAAGCAACTGGTTAGTCACTCAGCATATCTTCAGATTTCTTTGTTATATGTCAGACACCAGTCCATGGTGTCCCATAGAATAAATGGAACCATATAGGATGCTCTGAGAGTCCCTTTCCTTATGCTTGAGTTGAGGAACAGGCCTTCCTGTGCACATGCCATACACAACATGCCAATATTCCTCTATCAAATTTATACCAACGTCTCTAACCAGCTCAAGCCCTCTCATCTCTTCAGTGGGGATGAAGGGTTTACAAGTCATAGCTGGATGATAGATACTCCTGGAATCATGTACTTGTACCCCTCTTTGGAACATGGTACATACTGTCATGGTACTCCAAATACAACTTCCATTTTACATTGTGCTACATTAAGATTGGTGTTATCATTGTGCAAGTAAGGAGATTACTTGGACACAACTAATGTCATTTGAGAGATTATTATTGAACAAATTTAGCAGGTTCATCTTAGTTGTGGCTAGAAATTTAGCAAACAAAAATATTTAAGATACTATGATGTTTTTTAAAACCCTTCTTAATAACACATTTTAAAAAATAACACTTAGGCATTTTATAAAATTTGTAGCTGCAGTACTCTTTTGTTAGCATTATTTTCATTCTTCCATAGCATCACTGATATTTACAGATTAAATAAGTGAGTAGTTAGAGATAGATTAAGTAAAAACTTGTCATGAAGAAGTAAGTCCTGATGAAAGTACTAACTCCCCAGTACTTTTCTTGCAACTGTCCCTATTGTGTCTCAACAATATAATGTGGTCATGTTTCTCAGATTATGCATGCATAGACTAGAAGAACCAGATTCAAGAAAAGCTTTTATAACGATTTAAAGTATAGCTTTGCTCTTTAGATGACAGGAGCTGCAAAACATCACACTCTAATTTAGTCCTTGAACAACACTGTGTTCAATTTTTTTTTTTACACAAATTTGTTAATGTATTTTCCAGAAAAGCTTTGGGAGAAAGGTGTCCAGATCATTCCTTTAGTCACAAGAGAACTAGTAAAGGAAACTGCTGACAGTGAGGACCGTAGGGCTAAGTCCAAGAAACCTAGATTTTCCACTTCATGAAGGTGTCATCTCACACAAGATATTTAATTTCCTTGGACTTCACTTTTCCTGTCTTCCAAAATGTTTCATAATCCTGCACAACCTGCTTCACAAGATGGCAAAATAAGCACCATGCATAAAAGTGATCTGGAATTTTAATACAAAATTAAGTCACTTTATTCAAGTATTACCACCATCACTGCTAGCACCAGCCCTTGGACTTTCTGTAAAATGTGCTGTGGGATATCATAGCTTAGGTTTAAAAAAAAAAGTCTGCCTTTCTTGAAATTGGTAACTTTTGACTAGTTGTGGCTATTGTAATTACTGATTTTTCAAAAAAAAAAAGTTCTCTGATATCGGTGAGATTGGGAGAGCTGTGAGAGGTGAGAACTGGCTAGTTTGATGATACTTATTATCATTATTATTTTTGAAAGAACTCCTAAAATTTGCCATTCTAATTCTTTAAAGATTGTCATGATGAAAGTTACTCATCTATCCCTGAAAATTCAGATGTATTTTACAGAAGTAAAGGGACTACTTGATGCACAGGCAACTCACAATATATCTATTTTGACAGGAAACTCAGTGTATCAAAAGAATTATTTTGGATTAATCTAGAGCAGGTCACCTAAAACAAGTGCTGGAAAAATTAAAAAGTCAACAGCACTCAGTAAAGCAGTAAAGTTAATACATTTCCTCTAGTTTTCAATGTCTGTATTAAAAACAGCTGTAATGTTAGAAAGGGATCCAACCCCAAATGTGTAAGCGATGCCAAAACCTCAAAACCACCGAAGGTATAAAACCACGTCCTATTTAATTGAGGCTGGATGAAGAATGATAGCAAAGGATTTCTTGAGGTTTTAACATGGTGCTTTCCTCAAGCCAGGAGAGAAAACAAACCCAGATGTTCAGATGGCGCATACATTTCCTCTTCTAACATTCTCATGTGGCCTTCTAGTTAATTGTTTATAGCAGCTCTAACTACGAAAAGAATAACATTTTATTCTGGAGACCATTCGCAAAGATGGATGTTTGGGTGTATAAATCATACTTTTCCCACTTAAATTTTGAATCTCATAGGAGATTCAATCTCAAAGTGATGTAGCTTCTTGGAACCACAAAATGAAACTAGTTCTTCAATCATAGCAACTTGCTGCCTGGCTAAGGAAGCACCACTTGAATAGTTTATCACAACCTTCAGCTAAGGGGTGGTCTAATTAAGACCTAATTAGGACTCCAGTTTATTTCATTAGAGATATTTAAATCAAGTAACTTAGTCTTCTAGCATCTCCTTATGACAGATACACAACCAGAGTCCACTTTAAGGAATTCTATATGGTCCTTTATTTCCAAGTGATCTGAGTTGAGGAATTTCCAGGCTTAAATATATGGTTGTTTCAAGTTATCAAGTGTGGTAAACTATTTTTTAACAAATAATCGGACTGCTCTTACTGTGTACAATCAGTTTATATTTTTTTATTTTTATTTATTGGTTTGGCATCATAAAAGCACATTGCCAAAAAATGTAAGCAAAATGTTGTCTGGCATAAATCTTAGCAAGGTTCTCCTAAGGCAGTCTACACAGGCAATAGAAATAAGAGCACGGAATGGGAGAATATCTTTGCAAATGAAACCGACAAAGGCTTGATCTCCAGAATATATAAGCAGCTCATACAACTTAATAAGAAACAACCAAACAACCCAATTCAAAGATGGGCAAAAGACCTGAACAAGCAATTCTCCAACAAAGATGTACAAATGATCAATAAGCACATGAAAAAATGCTCAATATCACTAATTATCAGAGAAATGCAAATCAAAACTACAATGAGGTATCACCTCACACCAGTCAGAATGGCCGTCATTCAAAAATCCACAAATGACAAATGCTGGAGAGGCTGTGGAGAAAGGGGAACCCTCCTACACTGCTGGTGGGAATGCAGTCTGGTGCAGCCACTATGGAAAACAGTATGGAGATTCCTCAAAAGACTAGAAATAGACTTACCATATGACCCAGGAATCCCACTCCTGGGCTTATATCCAGAAGGAACCCTACTTCAGGATGACACCTGCACCCCAATGTTCATAGCAGCACTATTTACAATAGCCAAAACATGGAAACAGCCTAAATGTTCATCAGGGGATGGCTGGATAAAGGAGAGGTGGTATATTTATACAATGGAATACTACTCAGCCATAAAAACCGACAACATAACGCCATTTGCAGCAACATGGATGCTCCTGGAGAATGTCATTCTAAGTGAAGCAAGCCAGAAAGAGAAAGAAAAATACCATATGAGATCACTTATATGTGGAATCTAAAAAACAAAAACAAGAAAACAAAGTATAAGTACAAAAAAGAAATAGATTCATAGACATAGAATACAAACTTGTGGTTGACAAGGGAGTGGAGGGTGGGAAGGGATAGACAGGATTTCAAAATTGTAGAATAGATAAATGAGATTATACTGTATAGCACAGGGAAATATACAAAAGATCTTATGGTAGCTCACAGAGAAAAAATGTGACAATGAATACATACATGTTCATATATAACTGAAAAATTGTGCTTTACACTGGAATCTGACACAACATTGTAAAATGATTATAAATCAATAAAAATGTTTAAAAAAAAGAAAAAAGAGCAAAAATAAACAAATGGGACTTAATTAAACTTATAAGCTTTTACACAGCAAAGGAAACCATAAGCAAAACAGAACAACCTACGGAATGGGAGAAAATATTTGCAAATGATGCAACTGATAAAGGCTTAATTTCCAGAATATATAAACAGCTCATACAATTTTATAAGAAATAAACAAACAACTCAATCCAAAAATGGGCAGAAGACCTAAACAAGCAATTTTCCAATGAAGACACATGCACATGGCCAATAGGCAAATGAAAAAATGCTCAATATCACTAATTATCAGAGAAATGCAAATCAAAACTACCATGAGGTATCACCTCACACCAGTCAGAATGCCATCATTCAAAGTCCATTAATGATAAATGCTGGAAAGGGTGTGGAGAAAAGGGAACCCTCCTACACTGCTGGTAGGAATGTAGTTTGGTACAGCCATTAAGGAAAACAGTTTGGAGATTCCTCAAAAAACTGAAAATAAACTCACTATATGATCCAGCAATCCCACTCCTGGGCACATATATAGAGGGAATTCTAATTCTAAAAGACACATGCACCCCAATGTTCGTAACAGCACTATATACAATAGCTAGAACATGGCTGCAACCTAAATGTCCATCTACAGATGAGTGGATAGAGAAGTTGTGATATTTATATAATGGAATACTACTCAGCCATAAAAAAGAATAAAATAATGCCATTTGCAGCAACATGGATGGACCTAGAGATCGTCATTCTAAATGAAGCAAACCAGAAAGAAAAAGAAAAATACCAAATGATACCACTCATATGTGGAATCATAAAAAAGGAAAAAAAGGACACTATAAACTAATCTACAAAACAGAAACAGACTTGCAGACATAGTAAACAATCTTATGGCTACTGGGGAAAGGAGGTAGGAAGAGATAAATTTGGAATTTTGAGATTTGCAAATGTTAACCACTATATATAAAAATAGTTTAAAGAAAATGAGTTTCTTCTGTATAGTACAGGGAACTATATTCAATACCTTGTAATAACTTTCAATTAAAAAGAATAGGAAAATAAATATATGTACATATATGCATGACCAGGACATTGTGCTATACACAGAAACTGACACACTGAAACTGACTACACTTCAATTAAATTTTTTTTGTTTCTAGCTCCTAGAAAAATTTACAATTTTAAATAGATTTTTGTGTTTGGTTTTTGGAAGAGTGGCACTTCCAAGTGACCATCATTATTCCCTGAAGAAAATTCAGCCAATCATTCTTCTCTGTTTATTTATTTTATCCAGATAGTTACCACAAGGAAAAACTTTAAATAGTAGTATAATACTACTAAGTGTAATAATAATAAGTAGCATTATTACTGCCATAAAAAGTTATGATAAAGTTAGGGAGTTAGCAATATAAATGTATTCTCTTACAGTTCTGGCGTTCAAAATGCTGGAATAGGTCTTAGTGGGCTAAAATCATATGTGTACAAGGCCATATTCCTTTCTAGAAGTTCTAGGGAAAAATCTATTTCCTTGTATTTTCCAGATTCTAGAGATGCACCACAGTCAGTCAAGAAAATATTCCCAACATGGTTGCCTCCAATGACAGGCTTCACTACTGGATTCTCTCTAACGTGCACATCCACTGACTTCTAGTGGGAATTTGGCGTTGGATGTTTTATCCTATCACCTAGTGGGAATTTGGCGTTGGATGTTTTATTTCATATCTGACTCCCTATTTCAAGTTTATAGTTCTTTGGTGCCATAATATAGTAGTAGTATTTCTTAATTTATTGGGGCTAATCAACAAGGATTACAGAAACAGAATATGTGGGTCCTTTATATTCTTTTTATTTGATGTACCTTCTTTTTAGTATGATTGTTGTTGTAATTTTAATTTCTATTTGGCAAGTACGTGGTGCTGTGGGCCAACACAGGCTGCCTGCCTTTGGGGGACCCCCTGAAGTGATACGGCACATATCCCTGTGATGGTAACAACAGTTAATTCATTTGAAATGTTTATTTGTGAAAACTTAAGGTTTGTGAACCAACATGTCTTGAGTTTACATTGTGCTCTGTTTGCTTTGTGAGCAATTTTCCTTTCTCTCTCTAAGCTACCTGTCATAGATGATACAAATGAGGTTCAGAGATATTAGGAAACTTGGACAAAATCATGCAGACAACAAGCGGTAGAGTTGATATTTGAATCTCATTCTGTTTTAGATAATTTCTTAACCAATAATACACTGTGTCAAAAGCTGAGAAAGGGGCTTAAAAAAAACTAATTGTAGTTCTGGGGGGGAGTTAAAAAGGAAAGAGTAATGTCATGTTAATAAGGGCAATACAAGTTTCGAGGACTGGGTGTTCGACATTGCATTTGTGGGAAAACTGGGAAGAACTAAGGATTACAAGAAAACCACTGCATTAGCCTTTTCACCTACAAAAGAGGAGTATTGGCATGATGACTGTTTACATGGCAAACACAGGGAGCTCAAGGGTGATAAGAAATGTCGAAAGAGATTTATAAAATTCTGTGTCAAAATGAAAGCACTGAAGGCAGGGAGAAAGAACAAGGAGATGAATGAGGGGAAAGCAGCTGCTGATGGTGTACAAAGAAAGGGGAGTGGACTTGAATAGACATGAAGACTGAGCCTTGACTCTACTGTTTAGGAGTCATCACTTAGGCCATTTAATTAACGTTTTTGGCTGCAGTTTCCCTTCTGAAAATCAAGGGCAGTAATAACTCAATATTATTATAAGGGTAAAGTTCACATGATTAGATACCATTGGTTCTAGAGGATTTAAATAGTAAAAGACAATGGGCTTGCTTGAGGACAAAGGATAGGGCACAGAGAGACAGAGAAATAACAAGAGACAGACACTACTCTTAAGGAGATTGAAAGGGAATGAAATCTAGTAAATGGATATAAAGATTGAATCTGTCTAGTCACTTGTGAAAGTCCTGACAGGAGAGAATACAAGACCTTAGAAATGCCTCTCAAATAGACAGCATTATTATTGGGTTTCTGCAGCTTGATTAGCTTCCTAGACTTATATTTACAGGTGGCCCGACGTGCAGTGGTGGAAAGATGAAGGCTGGCAGTGGCGCTCCTCCCTGTGGCAATGGCAGTCTGTCAGGAGACTCGCAGTCAGTCAGTTAGGCTCCTGTATAGCTGGGCTCCCCTTCAAGTGAAAACACCACTGCAACAGCTCTAGTTTATTGCAAAAGGAGGACGACTTAGTCTGGTCAATATCTGGCCTGCAGCCAGGGTAAGCTATGTAGTTCTTTCTTTTCCTTCACTTCATGAAAAATTACTACAGACACAGAAATCAGCATGACAGCTCATTCTATTCTCATGTTTAGCCTCGTATAAGACACCATATGACTTTCCATTAGAAATTAGTGCTAGGAAGACTTCACTACCCCTTGGGACATCATAAGATTCCTTTTATCAGGCAAGGACAACAATAGAGCACACCAGGTTACATTTTTTTGGTTTGTTTTTTGTTTGCTTTCTTACAGAAAACTCGTAACTAAGCAAAACACTTGAGTGCTGTGTTATTCTTTGTATGATTTAAATCCGTATGACAATGCTAGGTGGAAAAATAATGTGTAATTATATAAACAACATAATTATAATTTAAAAAAAGATACTTAGGGAAGAATTAAGAGATGAGAAAGATGGTGGAGTAGAAAGACATAGTGCTCAACTCCTGCAAAAAATATATCAAAAACGTATCTACACGTGGAAAAATTCTCATGAAAACTAACTGGAAATTGGAGAAGAACCCTAAAAAACGAAGCTGTGAGAAAGATCTCCATTTAGCCAGGTAGGGCTGAATGAAAAGGCATCAGGTTAGGACCTGCACCCCCTGGGAGGTACCTGCAAGGAGGAAGAGGTCTGTACAGGCAGACCCTTGTCCTGGTGAGTGAGCAGATCGAATCACAACCTGGACATTCTAGTCCTAGGGTCCTGTGCACAGGAGACAGAGCAGCTTGCCTGCTGGGAAATTCACTTTCAGATGGAAGGGCTGGAGAAGTCTAGACTCCACTCCCGAGGAGTGTGTGTGTGCTGGCTTGCTGACAGTCAGAGTAGGGAGAGCCCTGCCTTGGGGGCTGCCACCTCACAGCGCTTCCCAGTCCGAAAGGGCCCCTCTCGCTCCACAACACAGCCCAGTGAATGATCTGGGCGGATACTCAGTCTAGAGACAGACTGGGGAACTTGGGGTGTGATCTGGGCAGAACCATAGAGGACACTGTTAGTGCACACATGGGGCAGCACCACAAGTGTGTGCAATGGCTAAGTGCTGAGTCTTAGGAAGACAGGCCCAGGAAGAGGTCTCCTCCAGCTACACAGAAACAGCCAAGAGGGTCTATGGTGTGGTCCCAGTGGGGCGGCAACAGCCTTTGTCAGCACACTTAGGAGTGTGCAGCAGCTCCTCCCCCCATGGGAGTGCCCCAGCTTTGCTCACTTCATGCCTCAACTTGGTGCATGATCTGGGCAGGCAGGTCCCGGGAGAAGTCTTCCATAGAGGTGATCCAGATCTCTGGTGACAACACCACCACCTCAATCTCTACAACCACAGCACTCTGATTCCCAGCCCCAGCCTACTCCACACAGCAAACTTGCACTAGATCCGAGACTGACACATCAGAGAAGAGGACCTCACGGTCTTGAGCTGCTTCTGAGCAGAACTATGGACAGCTATACAGGTGGAACATAGGTCCTCTGTGAGCACATGGGCCTCACCTGCTTCAGCACTCACCTCCTTTGAGGCAGGGAACACACTCAAGGACAACCTAGCTTGATCGAACCCAGCCCTCAGGGCTTCTACTCCAACAAAAGGGGGGCAACCTCCATCCTTTACAGGGCGATGACAGCCACAGAGCAGAAAGGAAGAATCACACCCAGCACAGGCTCTAGGTAATACAGCCCCAACCTCACCCCCTGTCAAGGGGGTAACAGCCAGCACACCCTGAGGAAAGATGTGGCTGGTGTCCACACCAAAACCAGCCCTCACACCAGAAACACTGGAAAAACACAATCTACACAGGGTTGCTCCCACATAAAAATACCCCTTCAAGACCAGAGTAGATAACTGTTTCTCCTGAATTCACAGAGACAGAGAAAGTTAAGTAAAATAAAAAGGCAGAGGAACTACTCCTAATTAAAAGAACAAGAGAAACTCCTGAAAGAGCAAATAATGAAACAGACCTCAGTAGACTACTAGACCCTGAGTTCAAAAAAGAGTTAATAAGAATACTAAAAGAATTTAGAAAGAGTATTGATAGAAATGCAGATCACTGTAACAAGAAACTATACACTATAAAGATGAACCAGTCAAAAATAAACAATTGCCAAATTAAAAAAGAAAAACAGTCTAGAAGCAATATGCAGTAGACTAAATGACACAGAAGAATGAATAAGTGATCTGGAAGATAGATTAATGGAAATCATCCAATCAGAACAAGACAGAAAGACAAATTAAAAAAAAAAACTAGGAAGTAACATAGATCTATGTGATAAAATAAAACAGGTCAACCTATATACATAGTAGAGGTCCCAGAAGAGGGGGGGCGTATTGAAAATATATTTGAAGAAATTATGACTGAAAACTTACTGTCCATTAAATTAAAGTACATCTAAATTAATGAAATGTAAACACCCCCTCACACCATATAAAAATACTCCCTCAAATGTTTTAAAGATCTAAATATAGAACATGATACCAAAAAGACTCCTAAAAGAGGCGGACATAAACTGTAGCAATATTCTCTTAGGTAAGTCTCTCAAGGCAAAGAAATAAGAGCAAAAATAATGGGATCTAATCAAACTTAAAAGCTTTTGCACAGAAAAGGAAACCATCAACAATAAGAAAAGACAACTTATGCAATAGGAGAAATTGCCCATTAGGAGTCAATCGGCTAAAGAAGATGTGGTGTATGTACACAATGGAATATTACTCAGCCATAAAAAGCATGAAATATTGCCATTTGCAGCAATATGAATGGACCTAAGGAATATTATACTTAGTGAAGTAAGTCAGAGAAAGACAAATACTATATGATATCACTTATATGTGAAATCCAAAAATAAAACAAATGTGTGTGTATATATACATATATACAAATAAATATATATAAATGTGTGTGTGTATGTGTGTGTGTGTGTGTGTGTGTATATATATATGTTTGCATATATATACAAAACAGAAACAGACAGACATAGAAAACAAATTTATGGTTACCAAATGGAAGAAGGAAGGAAGGACAAATTAGGAATATGGAATTAACAGATATATACTACTGTACATAAGCAACAAAGGGTCACTGTCTGGCACAGAGAACTATATTCAATATCTTGTAGAAACCTATCATGGGCTATTATCTGGAGAAAAATAACCAAATCACTTTGCTGTGCACCTGAAACTAACACAGTATTACAAATCAATTATACTTCAATTAAAAAAAAATCTAAAAGAATCAGCAAAACATTAACAGGGGTTGTGCTTGAATCATAGGATAATAGGTATAATTTTCTTCTTTCTACTTTTATTCAATAATTTAAGTATTTTTACTTTTAATATAAAATAAAAAGAATTCTGTATGACTTCAAACTTTTCTTATAATTTACACGTTTTCTTCACTTATTTTTATTTGTTTTCTTTGTGCTCTCAAATTATCATTCTTTAAAAACTGGTGGGAATAAATTATATTTTAAAAACACAAAATTTTAATATGTATATAATTCAGGATAAAAGTAGGGGATTTTACACTACGGGAAAAATGGGTGTAAAAAGTGACTTTCTTTGGCTTCCTCCTTCTATATTTTTTAAAAGAATTTGTCAGTGTTCTAAGAATTGATTTTAGATGCAGTAACATTCATGAAACACATAAATAGTCGAGTGGTTGTGTGGGAAAACAGTAATAAAATGAATCAGATTGGATTTACATGTGAGTATGTAAGTCTTGGCATTGAATAGACTGATTTTGTCTTCCAATATAATTCATATTATTTCCCATTTGATGTTAGTGGTAGATTTGAAGAACATTACTTTTGATGTGCTTGTTCAAGGTAATCAAAATATTGACTAAGAAAGGGTTCTTGCATTTCCATATGAGATTTTCTTTCAGGTGTACGTTCAAATTTGTCATCAGTTGATCTTTTGGTCAGTCAATTGTTAATATTTCTAAGTGTTCAATCATTGACCCCATGTGCATTTTCTAGCTGTTATAGCATTATTGTGTCCTGTGTGTTTATAATATTTTACTAGGAGAGTTTTTAATGTATATCTTAAATAGCATGTTTTATCTGGTAAAAGTTATATGACAGGAACAAATTTAGAAGTATCAAAACAAGAATGGGAAGAAATATCTTTTATCTTACTTGATCCAGGGAAGTGAATATTTGAGTTGAGTCTTGAAGATTGGGTGGTTTTAGGTTAAGAAGAAATAAAGGAGTGAGCATTTCAGAAAGAAGAATGCATCGGCAAATTTGAGACAGTAGAATACAAGTCATATTTAGGAAATTTCAGTTTATATGAGGAAAATTAGCTATATGATTTTCATAAAATCAGTTAGTAAATATACAGCTTGTCTTGGAATTCTTTGCCTTATATATAAACCCATATATTTCCCCTTTGCTATGCTTCCTCCCCTCTGTTGATTCTTTAGAAGAAAGGAGGTGCTCAACCAACATGGCACTTAGGGGCATTACTCTGGGTATGTTATGCAGAATGGATTGTGAGAGAAAGTCCCTAAAGAACTCTGGCAATGGTTCACACAGGAAGTAGCTTTTAGCCATTTATTTGAACACCACCTGTCCTCTCTACCAAGATATTATTATTAAGATCCATAGGCCTCTTCCTCATTTATCCATCTTTATTTAGCTGTTCAGACAAGTGTAAATTTTTCTGTGTTTATATGATGTCTCTAGCAATGTGGATATTCTATAATGTCGAAAAGCCCTTTTAAAACCTGTCAATTAAGATTTGGAAATCAATCTTGTCTCTGGATAAAGGAATAATCTTTGAACTGGGGGTACTTAGCCTAGGCTTCCTAATGATGAAGATTAAACTTCTGTCTTGAATACAGCCACTCTCCTTTGGTCGTCCACAGCTCCAGAGAGTGTTCTGTAATTCATTCATCTGACTGAAAATATCTCACAGGGAAGCTTTGTTAGCTCTTCGACCTCATTATACACTAGAATCTTTTGTTAAAAAAAAAAAAGTTGTATTTGGGGATGAAAGTTCTGAAAAATATTCTTGGTTAACAGAAAGCATAAGGGGAAACGTAAGTATTGAGAAGAATATAGAAAATCTTGTATTCAACACCTTCTAACATGCAAAACTAGTTGAGAAAAATCATTTTATTCATTTATTACATTTTATTCTAATTTTCCTCTTTTAATTAAATGGAGATAACAATTTCTATGCTTACATCAGAGATTTGTACACATGTCCTAAAGTGTTTAAACAGCTCTGCAAATATTGTTGAAGTATTGACTTAACAAGCAATGTTATTGTGAGATAAGAAACTCATACAGAGCTCACCTTACATTTAAAGTTATGGACTTGTTCAACCTCTCTTTGTTCCCCCAAAATGGCATTGCTTCTCCTACAAAGATACTGTTTTGAAGCACATTATCAACTAAGGTGAGTAGGGTACTCAGAAGAGTCAGGCTGGATAAGGGTTCAGGAATAGTTAAATAAAAAAGTTCCTTAAATCTGAGTTTTTAAGCTTTTGAGCTTTCTAATAAAATGCTGGTTTATTACTGTTGGCTATCTTGGCTCTTCTGTTTACAGCTTTCTGTAAAGCTGTCTAAGAGAAAGCACGCTCTAAAATTGAATTTTCATTTTCTGAAAGGAATAAAAAATATACATTATCTCTAGCATAGGAAAAGGTAAAATCTAAGCAGAATAAACCCTCCTCTAATTTAAGAAACAAAATAAATAAAATCGGCCTTTCCTATAAACTTCTTTTTTTGAGTTAAAATGCTGTTTGTTAGAGAATGATGCTGTAATTTAAACACCTTATTTAAAACACAGATTCAGGGTCATTTGAAACTAAAATCAATGCAGCGTACTTTTGGCATCTGACTAACTTCCATATGATTTGGGTGTCCGTTTTGTTACTTGATCCTTTGGTAACACTGTTCTGTATGTATGCCTGCCTCACTTTTTCCTATTTCATGATGAAAGTTTTTTAATAGAGGGAACTTGGCAGAATTTTCTCTGTTAAAATAACCAATTTCTTTGCATATAGTGCTGTTGTAAAACAACAGATTGCAATGGTAGTGAAATGACTAACTTGTACACTGGAGAGAGTCCTAGAATGTTCTAGGTGAAATCATAGCCAGGTGTTTTAAGCTCATAGTAATCCTATGATGAGTTCCAGGAAAAGAGGCAGAGTGAAGTGTATCTGATTTTTGTGAGCGGTCTAGGATTTATAGTTTCCCACACCATAAATAGTAGAAATGATTTATATAGCGTGGATTTAACTGATCACTCTCAATACAACAACTACTTAAAAAAAAATCTGTTATAACTAATAAGCAAATTGAGTAATGTTTAGACTACGTATTTTTTCTAATTTCTGTGGTCAAATATGGGTTTTATTTCCCTAGTCCCCGCAGTGTGTGGTTACATAGATGCATCCTGCAGAATGGGGTAAGTCTGGGGAGCCAGTCTCTTGTGATTGGGAGTACTAATTGACTGGAGAAGAACAGGAATTTAATAGTACAAGATTCCACACACAGACTTCAAACTAAATGAAATAAGAATTAGTATATAAATCCAAAAAATTAAAACACTGATCTTAATTAAATTCTACAGTTCTGTCGTGTGTTTTTATAACTTAACCAAGTATTGATTTTTTTAAATTTATTTTTGTTGTGATAACACTGGTTTATAATATCATTTTTTTTTGTACAATATTGTATTTCTACTTCTGTATACACTACCGAGTGCTCACCACTGAAAAGTTTAGTTTCCATCCGTCACCATACAGATGATCCCCTTTACCCACTCTGCCCTCCCCGTCTTCCTCTCCCCTCTGATAACCACTAGTCTATTCTCTGTACTTATGTGTCTGTTTTTGTTGGTTTGGTTTGCTCATCAATTTTGTCTTTTTGTTTGCTTGCTTTTTATATTCCATATATGATTGAAATCATACAGTATTTGTCTTTCTCAATCTGACTTACTTCCAAGTGTTGATTTTAAATTCACAAATGTATACAAACCACCTAGTAAATCAAGGGGAACTGCTGTTAAAGGCCATGAAGCAGTAGCTAATTTACAGGTTATTAAATTCAGTCAGTAGAACAACAAGCATTTAGTGTGCACCACCAGGTCGCAGAACACTACAGTCAATGCTAGGATTTATAAGTGTTTCCACACACACCAAGAGAAAGCTCTCTCTGGTCCTTCTCAGCAACAGAAAGACCGTCATACAATTATCTTAGGCACTCTAATTCTCATTCTCAGTCACTAGCTCAACAGAAGCAAAATCCACTGATCTGATCATTTAATCTTGTCTATGACTCTAAAACTTAATAGCCCAAAATTATCTGAGACTTCAAAAAATTAAGCTGTAGGAAGTATCTCATGCGGCATTAATAGGAGACACACATACACACGTATCTTTGAGTTGCATGGGGGAAACTGGTCTACATTTAGGAGTTTTCTAGTTCCTCTTTTCCCTTAAATGTTGGTTTTATGCTTCTAAGGACTGATATGTGTTACACTTACACCTCAACTTACAAGTATTGTGCCTCCTCCTCCAATTTCTTCTCCTTTAACCAATGGATGGTTTTTCTCAGCAGATTCCTATACTAATACGGTGTGTAAGACCATTAGCGCTTAGCTAGGAAGCTTGGGTTTGAACTCTTTATCCACCAATTACTAACTATGCAACAGACAACATATTTAACCACCCTATGCATTGGCTTTCTCAGGGTCCTTATACAGATTAAATTGTTCAATACTTGTAAATGGTCAGGAGTGTCTGATACAAAATGATACACTTCATGTTATTATTATCATTATTTCTATCATGAGCAAAGATATATATGTAGATTATCAGTTGGGAACCTTTCTATCTGCTCAGTTTCTCAGGGAAATATATTTCAGGAAGCTAATAGTTTCAGAAGTAACACAGGCATATTCTAACCTGTAAGTCCTGATGTCTTGGCTCCAGGAGTCGGAAAAGAATTTATCTCTAATTAATGGTCAAAGGCAGAGACAGGAATGTGACACAGAATGGTTGTGGGGGTAGTGGTTTGATAGGAGACCAGAGAGTTTACTGGCACTTGCTGCGGATGCTGGAAGGTGAATTCATACAACTTTGTTGGAAAGAAGTGTGGGATGGCATTGCCTTTAGACAAACAGTGTGGTCACGGGTGGACAAGTGAACTTCAGCACCTGGGAGTGGCAGACTCCAAGGTCTGAGATGAGAAAGGTGGGCTTGAGGAAGAATAATGGCAAACCTGGGCCATATGGCAATGCAGGTCTTCAGGGATTGGAAATAGACTTGGATCTGAGATAAGAAGTGCCTATTCTCTTTCAAAGGGACAATTGCCCAGATCCAGTGACTTGGCAACAGGTCTGTGCGTGAACAGCAGTTAAGTCACTTGACCCTGCAGTGAAGGGCACCAAAGCAGAGGTTCTTTCCATGACCAAGACTCTAAATTGTCATGGGGCCACGAGTAGCCTGTGGGGACAGGCAGCTGACCTCGGTATAGGTGATGGTGAGAGGCTGTTAGTAAATTAACAAAAGGGTGAATTCTTTCAATTCTTTCACTTCATGATATTCAGCATTTCTCATATGTTTTATGTTAACTATTTGCTGCACCTTGAAGCCCAGTATAAACCCAGGGGGCCTGACATGCTCACTGCCAAGCACAGCCACAGTGGAGCCATGTAGCTGACTCTGTCCCCACCGTCGGTAGCATCGCTCATATTCGTTTCTTTTCTCAGGTAGAAACCTTAGGGCTTGGTTCACACTGACCAGCACCTTCCTAGAACCTCCTTCAACAGCCCTGTCCACCCCCTCCCTTCTCTTCTTCCATGTGTCCCACAGGAGAGCTGTCCACATGTTCTGCGGTCGGGATCTCCCAGATTCCTTCCATGAAACCCCTCACTGATGAATAAGAAAGTGCTCTCCACTTGGCAGATACTCTTTCTCTAGGCCAGGATATTTCTGCTTTGATGTAGCTTCAGAGAGAGTGATGAAAAGTGGCATAAATTAAGCCCCATCTCCTTTTCACATACACTAAACAAGCTGAATGAGAAAACATCCTGATTATTTTAATAAGCATTAATTTAAAATTTTAAAAGGGAGAATTCTGTACAATTCAACAAGTAAATGTTTTTAAAAGAGCAGAAAAGAGCAGCCAAAACCTCAGAAGTATCTAACTCCCACCCCCCATCCTGCCCCGTGTATGAAAAGCCCCCAAAACAGGTGAAGTAAATTGCTGATGGGCTTTTTTGTTTTACTACAAAAGTGTTTGGATGCAAAGGATACTCTTATTTATAAGTGGTTGTCCCAAATACCCATTGAATTGCTGTTTTACCCTTTTCCTAAAAATAATTCATCGTTACTGTCTGTGTTCAAATGTATCTTGACTCAAAAAACCATGAAAACAATCTCAAATGACTAACGTTTCTACAGAGATGAGTATGTCTAGGAGCACTTATCCCCCAAGCCTCAGTTCTTTCTGAAATATTATTCCCCAAAAAACAGAAGTCCTGATGCAAATGTTCCCATTACAAAGAGCGTCTCTGCCACTCAGGCCGGACGTGGCTAAGAGAGAAGGAAGAGACTCTTTCGTCTGTTTCCAAAAGGGGGCTCTAGACAGCTATTTCCAGTTGCATTGTCTTAAGACAAGTCTAAATCGCGATGTGAAAAAATCAGCCTATCACTGTGCTAAGACTTTGAATAAGATTATTATAGTTTTTGTCAATGTTCTGGTTACAAAGTCCCATCAGCTTTGATGGTCTGCCTCCATCCTCTTTTCCTTCACAATCTCTGACTTTTCTGAGCTGAGGGTTCTCAGAATTGCATGTACGGCATCGGAGCAGGAATCCTGCTGCTCTGAGCTGCGCATCCTGCCACTAAGTGGGGGAGAAGCACTGAGGCTTGGAGGGAGTGTTCATACTGCAAAGTATCATGGTAAGTTTCAGGGGCACAATTTAATAATGTTTAGTTTTACTCAGTGAGACATTTACAGTGGCAACACAACAATCACCCATTTTCACAGCAACCAGTTCTTTGCATATTTGAATGCATGGCCCTGTTACAGAAAGAACTTTTTTGTAATGAAAATATTTCAATTGCTTCTGAGCATAAGGATGGGAACTAGGCCTCATCAATTAAGTATTCCATATTTCCTTTTCTTCTAACCATTGTCTAAATGTGAAATTTAAAATAACTTACAGTGTATAAAATCTGAGCATAAAATGTGGCCAAGAAACAGGAAGGATTCTGGTAAAACCAATCATGTTATTCATCTGGACACATTTTCTTAAGGAGTACAGACAAAAAGAGAAAATGAAGTTAGTAATTACTCCTTCCATTAGGTTCATGGTGACCTTATGCCAATTCTCCTATAATTCTGAGTCAAAAGACATATTCCGCAGCCCACGGTATACAGCAATAATTACAGAAGTAATTCAGGAAGAAAAAAAAATAGCCTCAAGTTGTTGATTCCAGCTGTTCTCCCAAAATGAATCAGAAATTAAGCACTTCAGACCTTTCTTAACAAAAGCTTTACAGTTAAATGGGGATTGATGATAAAGGCTACCAGCTTACAGAGAAGGCTTTCTGAGATAAAGACCTAACCAGCGCAGAAATGCACATTTGAAGAAGAAAATTAACCAACTGTAATAATAATTACATCCATGCAATTTTTTTCTTTTAATTTTTGACAATAGGCCTGCCTCACAGATGGAGAATTTCTTTTTTTTTCTTAAACGTAAATTTTGGCAAATCTGACGCATGACGTTTGTATGCAGGCATATGTCAACCCATGGAGGCAACAACGATGCAGTGATTCATGAGACTGGCAATTTAGGAAGTCGCCATCTTTCAGAAATCTGGATGGATTTAGAAGTATAGGAGTATGGAAGTTAAGTAGAGGGTCTCCAATTAGACAAACTGAAGTTGAATTCCGCCTCTCTTGTTTATTGTGTAACTTTGAACATATAACCTCACTGAGCCTAAACTTCCTCAGTTACAACAAAAGTATGAAACTCATGGTTGTGTTTTAACATCGGATTTAATGTTTCCTGTAAAGCCACTAGAGCTCAGCAAATTTCAGATCTGGATGGAGATCAGGATAATCTGTTAACTGGATACTTACAGACAGAGAATAAGGAGACTAGTAAATGGTATAATTTTAAGTAATTTCCAACTTTCTTGCTTCCAATTTCTTAAAAGCTCCTAAGTAATGGTAAGAACCTTTATAAAGACTTTTTGAGTCTGCTCAAAATCTGAATGAACAAATGAAGACTCCTTTTCGGCTGTAATGTAAAAAGTCACATGACTCTATGGTTCTCACCGTAATAATGAGAATAAGATAGATAAGCCAAAAACTCACGGTATTTTTAAACCAGAGAGCTGAGGAACCAAAGAAAACTAAATGAACTAAATTACAGAAAGTGATGAGCGTTTCCCAAGAAAGAAGAAGTCCAAGCCTGCTTTTCTTTATGCAGAGAGGTGAGAAAAAGGAAATCCACCACAGATGGCTGTGAGGAGGAATCAGTCAAGTTTTTAATGGCCATGTGTGGACATGCATGGTGGATCAGTATCCCAAGGAGCCCTGAGCACAGAACCCCTTTGCATCCACTTGTCAAGGCTTTCCTCTGAGCTGTCTAAGAGTGCAATGGGCTCGAGTGTCTAAATATGGGCTTAGGGCAAGATGGCTGAGAGAGAGCCCCACTGAGGTTCATGAGAGCTTCACCAACTGCAAGACACTGACACTGCTTAAGGAGGGGTTAGGGTGGGAGAACAGATTTCCTTCTGGTGGTTCTTGGGAGGACAGATGTAACCAATATAATTGTCCCTAAGAAATGCTAAAGAGTCACCAAGTAGAAGGCAGATAGTGCCAAATGCTGGGTGTAGATATTGGGCACTGAGAGAAAGCTCCCAAGGCACCCCAGGTCCACCTCAAGTGCTCTGCAGCAAACATCCAAAGGCTAGGGTTGGGGCATCAGGGAAGACAGGGATCTTCTGCAGTGTAGAAAAGTGGTGTTGCAATGGAAGAGCAGAGATCACCCATGTCCCCTTCAGCTGGACAGCAGGCAATAAAGCAGCAGTAGATCTAATTCTTATAAAGCTGGTAACTGAGCTGTTCTAGAAAGATCTGTGGGGTCTTGAGACTGGGAGACAAGAAATGTGCTTGCTTCCACCACATCTATTACAGTTTTATTGGAAATCCTAACCAGGAAGAAGAAATGAAAGGCATAAAATTTAAAAAGGAAGAAGTATACGTGTTGTTATTCACAGGTAACCTGATTGTTACGTAGAACACCCTATGAATCCTGAAAACAAACTGACACAAAAACAGAACTAAGAACTGGTAACAGAATTACAAAAGTCAAAGGCACTAACTTGCTGCACCTGGGTGGTACTGGCTTACAAGAGCTGATTTCTTTTTTAATTTTCAAGAATTTCATTGTAAAGTATAGAAATTAGTAAAAATTAAACTTATAATTAAATAAATTATATGAAAAGCAAAGGATATATTCAGAAATGATCACTTCTCAATATTTTAATACATTTTAATAATATCTATGGTTTGAAGATACTTACATCGACTCTATGTGTATGATAGAAATGCCATAGAAGGACGTGCTACTGTCCAATTCACCGTTCAGTGGCATACACTGGTAGCTTGAAATCTGTCATGGTATTTATACTGCGAAAATCAGCAAACACTGCAAACTAGAGCTCTTTTTCAGTCAAAGAGCTAGTTACTAGACATTTACCAGGATAAACACAATGAAACACAGGCCACAGGATGTTAAACTAATTATGTTTCTACATTCTAGAGATAAATAATTAAAAATGTATTTTTTTACCTAAAATTTCAAATGCCTAGATATAAAATGTGAAATACATGCAAAGTACCTGTAATAGAGATAGAACATAGAAATATGAAATATAAAAATTCTGAGATAAATTAAAGTAGATCTAAATATATGGACTTATGGATTGTACATGGATTACTGTGACTCAATATTGTTGGGATTTCTTTTACCCCCAAGTTGATGTATGGATTCAGTACTCTCTCAATCAAAATCCCAGATGTTCCTTTAAAGATACTGACATCTTTTATTCTAAAATTTATACTAAAATGCAAAATCCTAAAAAAATAAAAAATTATAAAAGGATAAAAAAAAAGCTGGAGGATTTACACTAAGTGATTTGAAGGTCATATAAAGAGTATGATCTAGCAATCCCACTCCTGGGCATATATCCAGAGGGAACTCTAATTCGAAAAGATACGTGCACCCCAATGATCACGGCAGCACTATATACAATAGCCACGACATGGAAACAACCTAAATGTCTAACACAGATGACTCGATAAAGAACTGTGGTATATTTATACAATGGAATACTACTCAGCCATAAAAGAGAATAAAATAATGCCATTTGCTGCAACATGGATGGACCCAGAGATTATCATTCTAAGTGAAGTAAGCCAGAAGGAGAAAGAAAAATACCATATGCTATCATTCATATGTGGAATCTTAAAAAAAAAAAAAAAGACACAAATGAACTTATTTACAAAACAGAAACTGAATCACAGACACAGGAAAAAAAAAAAACACAACTTACGGTTACCAGCAGGGAAAGGGGGTGAGAAGGGATAAATTGCGAGTTCTAGATTTACATATTCTACTACTATAAATAAAATAAAGTTTCTTCTGTATAGCACAGGGAACTGTATTCAATATCTTATAGTAACCTATAATGAAAAACAATATGAAAACAAATATATGTATGTATATGTATGACTGAAACATTATGCTGTACACCAGAAACTGACACAACATTGTAAACTGGCTATACTTCGACTAAAAAAATTTTTTTAGAAATTAAAGCTATAGCGATAAAAGGCAGTGGTATAAGGATAGACAAACAGATAAATGGAATATAGAATCCAGGAGCAAACTCAAACATATGTGATTAATTGATTTTTGGCTCAGGTTCCAAATCAATTCAATGGGGAAAGGAAATACTTTTAACAAATGAGCCTTAACATCTGGACATCCACGTGGAGAGAAAGTGAACTTTGCCTCCTACCCCACTTCAGACACAAGTAATATGGAGTGAAACATACTCCTAAATTGTAAGAAAATATATTAGATTATTTTTGTTACCTTAGAGTAGGCAAAGATTTTTTTTTTCAGACAAGACATGACAGGCACTAATCACAAATGACAAGTGACAAATTAGATCTCATAAAAATGTGAGTTTCCTTTATATCAAAAGATAACTTCAAGAGAATTACAAGGAAATCCACAAAATAGAAAATGGGATAAAAGTGAATATGGTATAAAATTGAAATATCTATGAAAAAGGACCTATATCTTGAGTACATAAGGAACTCCTACAAACAGACAATTAAAAAGATAGACTATGCAATTTAATAATTCACAAAAGGCTTCAACAGATGTTTTGCAAAAGAAGATACACAATGGCCAAGCAGTGAAAAGGTGATCAACATTTTTGGTTTTTAGGACAATGTGAATTAAAGCCCACAATGTAAGGTCATTTCTGCAAAGTAGAATGTGTAGAATAAAAAAGAATAACAATATCAAAGGATGGCCAGAATGTGGAGCAACTGAAACTGTTACAGAATGTTGGTGTGAATTTAAAATTGCATGACTGCTTTGGTGAACTGCAGTAGTTTCCTATAAAGATAAATGTATACCTAAACTAAGTTTTGGCAAACTTTTTGTGTAAATGGTCAGGCAGTAAGTAAATAGTTTAACCTTTGCAGGTCATATGTTTTCTACTACTAATACTCAGTCTGTCCACTGCAGCACAAAAGCAGCTATGGAAAATATATAAACAAATGAACATGACCCTGTGTTAGTAAAGTTTTATTGACAAAGGCAGGTAGGTGGTGGGCCAGATTTGGCCCACAGACAGTAGCAGTTTGTGGATTCCTGATCTAAACTATTCGCTGAAGTGCAATATTTAGAAAGAAATGAAAATATTAGTCTATTAAAGGACTTGCACTCTAGTATCTATAACGGCTTTATCTACAATAGACAAAATCTAAAAACAACCCAAATGTCTATCCATAAGAGAAATGGATAAACAAAATCAGTTATTTGTATAATACCACTCAATAATTTAAAAGAATGAATACTAATACATGCAACTAATATGGAGGAAATTAAAAATTAAAACACACACACACACACACACAAATCCATTGACAATGCCAAATGAAAATGAAAAAGTTACCAACACAAACACAGCTAGTTAGGATGTGGAGTGACTGGAATCATCATGCATTGCTAGTGAGTGTAAAATCTGTTCAAACATTTTAAAGGACACTTTGGAAATTCTATTTGAAGTCTAGTATATATAGAGTAGATGTTCGTTGGTTAGATATACATTTGCTTTTATAAAATATTGATAATTTTCCAGTGTAGATGCACATGCCTGCAGCTATGACTCAGCAATTCCACTTCCAAAGAGATAACACTCCCAGAGTAACCACATTCCTAAAAGAGGTCCCACTCTCAAGTTAAATGAAACCATATGCTTACAAAAAGACTTGTTCAAGAATGTTTATTGCAAACTCATTGGTGTAGCCAAAAACTGGAAACAAACCAAGTGTCTTTCAACAGAAAAAAAAAGAGATAACATTTTTGACATATTCATACAATGAACTATACTACCCAGCAACTTAAAGGAACATACAAGTTACTGATTTCCTCAACAAAGGTGAGTATCCAAAACATTTTGCTGAATAAAGAGGCCAGAGACAAAAGAGTACTATAAAATAAAAAATGCAGGAAAAAAAAAAGAAAGAAATCTACAGTAATTTAAGTTAAAAATGATTGCTTCTGCTAAAGTTAGTGTATAATACAGAAAGATTCAGGTGTCCTGAGAACATTCTAACGCATTTTGGGTGATGGTACACAAGTGTATACAGTTAGTAAAACTCACATAATTGAAACCAAAATTAAAAATTTCACAACACATAAAGTTACCTTTTTTAATACAAGAGAAAATGCCACCATAGAGAAAATGATAAAAATTGCCAAATGTTCTGACTTACTACAAACATTTGACTTACTCAAAAAATCACTGTACTATACATGCCTTCAAGGCTAAAGCCCAGTCACTTGCTAATTTGACATGAGTATATTCAACGTCCTTAAGTGTCCTTATATGTCATTCGCCCCTGTCTGGGTGGTGGAACAGAAACTTATATGATAACCATTATTATGCTTTGCAATTTGAAAAACATGAACAGTTATTTTTTCATTTAATCATTACTATTCTCGTGAAGTACCAACATGTTCATTTTGCTGTTAAGAAATTAAAAGAGGAAAGAAGTTGAAGGATCTCTTCAAGTCTCCAAAGTAGAAACTAGCAGAACTGAACTTGTGTACTTAGGTTACAACTCTAAAGCTCTACTAACATGTCTTACACCTGACCTGGTGTTTACAACTGTGGTTATCACAGACCACGTCCTGAATTTATTCAACTACTGAACTACATGTGACTGTACTTCTGAAACAGAATCATCTCCAGTTTGTCGTGCTCATTTCCCAGGGATCCTTGTTAGCCTCCTTCAAAGGGGAAAATATTAAGACAGTGAGAACATTACATTGTGAAGGAAAAATGAAACTTCACCCTGGCTCCCACCTGGGGGAGAGAGCCAACATGCACGTATGTATATAAAGAACTAAAACGAAACGCATTCCCAACTCTAATATGAGAAAGTATGAGAAAGAAAGAATGATAGTTTCAGTCTATTCCATTTCAGTTCTTAAATCAGTGGTGCACAGTGAGTGATCATTAAAAGAGGTTCTCCACCCACAGATAGTGATCAGAGGTTGAACTTTAATATTTCATAAAATGTGTAATTTAAGAGGCAGAGATGATGATAAGCAGTATTTCTCTTCTAATGGAAAAAAAAAAAAAAAGCTTTCACGGCCTGTGAATACATGCCAGGCCCGGGCCGTAGCTTTCACCTTCAGCCTAAGACAGGAATGACAAGTGGGCAAGTGGGCTGCTGTTTACATGCCAACTCCCAGTTGCTGCAGGGTGGCTCCTGGGTTACAGTGAGGAGGAGGAGTCATAAGCCAGAGACTATGGGCCTCATGAAAGGGTCATTAAATGGGCTCAGGGTGGAAGAGTCATAAATGGCACATCACATTTCTAACATTCCTTAACTGTGGCCTTAGGAAAATTCCACTTCTGTTAAGATAGCTTTAGGAAGGCAGCCTTCCCTTTTGCTTTTTTTTTCTAGGTTTTCCCCCAGCTATATAGCACAAGAGACAAACAATTATAGATTAAGTGTTTTCAATATCAAAAAAAGAAAAAGAGGGAGAGAGAGAGGGGGGATTTCAGGATAAACAATATACCTACCTGTGCACTGACAGATACAAGATCGCATGAAGATGCAGTGTCAAGCCACGTCCAGCTGAGGTTAAGACCTCCCTGGAATTCTCTTGTTATGGTAACTGCATCGCACAGAGGTATCTTTATCTAATCAAGAGCAAATAGCTCATTCATTCCCTTAGATCCCTTCATCTGCTCATCCAAGATGCTTTCTTCAGCTCTGTCCTAGCTCTACAGGCATACCTTGGAGATACTGTGGCTTGGTTTTCAGACCACTGCAATAAAGCTAGTGTTGCAATAAAGGGAGTCACGCAGGTTTTGTGGTTTCCCAGTGCATATAAAAGTTATGTTTATGCTATTGTAGTCTATTAAATGTGCAATAGCATTATGTCTAAAAAACAAATCTACATGTCTTAATTAGAAAATATTTTATAGATGAAAACTGCTAAACATCATCTGAGCCTTCACTAAGCCTTTTATGTGCTTGCCTGTGGAGGGACTTGCCTCTGTGTTGATGGCTACTGACTGGTCAGGGTGATGGCTGCTGAAGGGTGGCATGGCTGTGGCAATTTCTTAAAATAAGACACCAAAGAAGTTTGCAGCATCAACTCTTCCTTTCACTATTGCTGTGTAGCATACAACACTATTTGATAGTATTTTACTTATAACAGAACGTCTTTCAAAATTAGTCAGTCTTCTCAAACCCTGCTGTGGATCAACTACGTTTCTGTAATATTCTAAATTCTTGTTGTAAGTTCAATTATCTTCACAGAATCTTCACCAGGAATAGATTCCTTCTCAAGAAACCGCTTTCTTTGCTCATCCATAAGCAGCAACCCCTTGTCTGTTAAGGCTTTGCCATGAGACTGCAGCAATTCTGTCACATCTTCAGGCTCCACTCCAATTCTATTTCTCTTGCTGTTTCTGTCACATCAGCAGTTACTTCCTCCACTTAAGTCCTGAAACCCTCAAAGTCACCCATGAGGGCTGGAATCCACTTCTTCCAAACTCCTGCTAATGACCGCTTCCCTAGAATCACAGGTGTTCTTAATGACATCTAGAATGGTATATTCTTGCCAGAAGGTTTTCAATCTACCTTGCCCAGATATATCAGGGAAGTCGCCATCTATTGCAGCGATAGCCTTACCGAATAGCTTTTTAAAAAATGACCTGACAGCTGAAATTGCTTCTTGATCCACGGACTGCAGGATGGATGTTGTGTTAGCAGGCATGAAAAGATTCATCATGTTGTGCATCTCCATCAGAGCTCTTGGATGTTCAGGTGTATTGTCAATGAGCAGTAATATTTTGAAAGAAATTATTTTTATTTCTGAGCAGGAGGTGTTAACAGTGGGCTTAACATATTCAGTAAATCATGTTGTAAACAGGCTTGCTATCATTCAGGCTCTGTTGTTCTACTGATATATTCCACTCTGCATAAGCAGAGAAAACTGAATGTAATTCTTAAGGGCTCTCGAGTTTTTCTGCAGTGGTGTATGAGCACTGACTTCAACTTAAAGTTATCAGTTGCATTAGCCCCTAACTAGAGAGTCCGCCTGTCCTCTGAAGCTTTGAAGCCAGGCACTGACTTCTCTCCAGCTTTGAAAGTCCTTGATGGCATCTTCTTCCAACAGAAGGTTGTTCTGTCTACTACATTATTTAGTGTAGCCACCTTCATTAAATACATTCCCTAAATCTTCTGGATAATCTGCTGCAGTCTCTTGTCTCAGCACTTGCTGCTTCACCTTGCACTTTTTACGTTGCGAAGATGACTTCTTTCCTTAAACCTCATGAACCCATCTCTGTTAGCTTCAGACTTTTGTTCTGCAGCTTCCTTATCGCTCTTAGCCTTCATGGAAGTAAAGAGAGTTAGGGTCTCCCTCTGGATTAGGCATTGGCTTAATGGAATGTTGTAGCTGGTTTGTTTGATCTTCTGTCCAGATGACTGAAAATTTCTCTGTATCAGCCCTAAGGCTGTTTCAATTCCTTACCATTCATGTGTTCACTGGAGAAGCACTGTTAATTTCCTTCAAGGCCTTTCCTTTGCATTCATAACTTGGCTAACTGGTACAAGAGGCCTAACTTCTGACCTGTCTCAGCTTTTAACATGCCTTCCTCACTAAGTATAATCATTTCTAGCTTTTGATTTAAAATGAGAGATGCGAGACTCTTCTTTTCACTCGAATGCTAAGAGGCCACTATAGGGTTATTAAATTGGCCTAATTCCAATGTTACTGTGTCTCAGGGAATAGAGAGACCAGAGGAGAAGAAGAGGGATGGGGGGAATGGCCAGTTGGTGGAGCAGTCAGAACATACACATTTATCAACTAAGTTTGTCACTGTATACGGGTACATTTCATGATGCCCCAGAACCATTACAATAGTAACACCAAAGATCACAGATCACAGATCAACATCAAAATATAGTAATAATTTAAATGTTTAAAATATTGCTAAAATTACCAAAATGTGACACAGAGATACAAAGTGAGCCAATACTGTTGGAAAGATGGTGCCCATAGACTTATTTGATGCACAGTTGCCCTAAACCTTCAATTTGTTAAAAAAAAAAAAAAGCAATATCTGCAAAGTATAATAAGGTGAACCACAGTAAGATATGCCTGTACTTGCTTTGTAACAAAGTAATAATAAAAACACTACCTTTGATATGTATGGTATTTTATAACTTATGAAGCACTTTAAATTCTTTCCTCCTAATACTTTAAATAGCTTTAAGAGGTAGATTAATGTTTTTCCATTTCTCATATAAGGAAAAAAAAAAACAGACCAGAAGTACAGGTCATCAAAGAACAGTTTTCCTTCCTAAATCCAAAATATCTCTCAATCAGATACCTGACTTTCAACTCTTTAATACTCATCCCCAATTAATGAACATTTACAGACATACATAGTGTATGCAAATGTAAAGTAACACAGATACCTAGGAAAGATGTGCAATATGTGCTTAACATATTAAGGGAAGTTTAACATAATGCTCCTGTGTAGGCACTGTCCTGATCTGGTACTAAATCATATAACAGAATTACTGACCCTAGTCACTTTAGCTCCATTAGTCCTAAAATAAAGCATGATCTTAGACACCTGCACCCCAATGTTCATAGCAGCACTACTTACAATAGCCAAGACATGAAAGCAACCTACATATCCATCAGCACATGACTGGATGAAAGAAGCTGTGGTATATTTGTACAATGGGATATTACTTAGCCATGAAAAGAATGAAATAATGCCATTTGCAGCAACAAGGATGGACCTGGAGATTGTCATATTGAGTAAAGTAAGTCATAGAAAGACAAGAATCGTATGATATCATTTATACATGGAATCTCAAAAAAATGATATAAATTCTACTTACAAACCAAAACAGACTCACAGACATAGAAAACAAATTGTGGTTACAAAGGGGGAAAGAGTGGGGAGGGATAAATTAGGTGTGGGGATTAACAGACACATTACTTTACATAAAATAGATAAACAACAAGGACCTACTGTATAGCACAGGAAACTATATTCAATTTCTTGTAATAAAATATAATGAAAAATAATCTGAAAAGGAAAAATACGTATGTACGTTTATGTATAATGGGATCACTTTGCTGTACACCTGAAGCTAACATTGTAAATCAACTATACTTCAATAATTTTTTTTTAAAAAAAGCATGATCTTAGAATACTAACATTTTCAAGGAAAGGTAATGGTTATTCCAATAGTCCCTCAATATGCAACCTTCTACGTAGGTTATAAGCAGTCTAATATCAGAACCACCAGATAAAATGTAAAACTGCATTAAGCTTAAGAGAACTGATTTGAAAGCTCTTCCTACTCCTTGGAATAACATCTGTGCTGGTATTACTTGCATACCCCATTGTAAATTCTGCATATCCTGCATTTAACTCTGGACTGAGATGTCTCTGTTCTGTTTAAATATACTCACTGATCTCCACAAAGATTTGCTGCAATGCAGTAGTAATTTGAGGTAATGTGTCAGAAAAATGAAATAAAACAAAACAAAACGGGAAACTCAATTTGTTTTCCATTCATGGTAAGCCATTTTTCAGTCCGAATATTTGTCAGACGTGTATGTTGGGGATAAAAATGCTTTCTCAATATAGTTTGTTTCTAACCATCTTTCCTTTTTAAAGAATAAAAGATGAATAAATAAATATATCAATTAAGTTGAAATCTTCTTTCTCATGTTTATTTCTTTTGCAATTAGAATAAAAACACATGACATTCTAGGATTTTTCAGAGGATTAAATATATCAAATGGGAAATTGTGGTGTAAATTATAAACAAAATGTTCTTAACCTGAGATCTAGAGTCCAACTGTCACTATCAAAGATGTCAGGGTCCATGAATGGATTTTAGGAAATTGAGAATAACCAGAATAACTGAAAAATTGGTGCATGTGCAGTTGTAATGCATCATAGATAAGTGGCTCTTTTTTGTATATCAGCGTTTCCCTTAATAAGATAAATGGGGTTCATCCTTCTAATTTTACAGATGAAGACAGTAAGAGCACATGGCAAATTATTTGAATGGACCGCTGGACTCAGGACCCTTTTTTTTTTTTTTAAATTCCAATTCTCTGCTCTCTTTACTATACTGGACAAAACCACAGAACCAGAATTTGATTTGAATCTATTTTTCTTATCATTTCAAAGACATCGAGAAAGCCTCTGCTGTCTACAATATATTCATGTATGGATTTTAATTTCTATGTCATCATTTCCTTCCTATCTTATGTCTTATTTGAATAATGGACAGAGTAAGCAGAGCCAGCATTCAAACCCAAATACCTGTGCTCATTTGGGAGAAGTTTCCGGGTGACAATCTGCCCTCTACTGGAAAGCAGTCATATGTGGAGAATGTTCTAAAAGGACCTGAATGTAGCAATTTCTTTCTTTCTTTTTTTCTTTATTGAAGTATAGTCAGTTATAATATGTCAATTTCTGATGTACATTATGTTTCAATCATACATATACAAGTATAAGGTGCAAACTCAAGAAATTGCTGAATAAAAATATGAAATTTAGCAACTGCTTGAGTATGCACCTTATACTTGGCATTGTACTAGGTATAGGGAGAAAGGGACTCTTTCAATTGATTCACTTGAGAAGGGTCTTGAACATGCAGAGATAGTGTCAGATTTGCATTATAGAAAGTGAATCATATCCGTATTTAGAGAATAGACTGGTTCTCAGTGTAGACTGAGTGACTGATTAGTATATTGTAATGATCCACATGAAAGTAATGAGCAATGGGGAGTGAAATGACAGTGAGATGCAGAGAAGGGGATGAATTTAGTAGATATTTAAATATTGGAAAAAGAAGTTCTTCATGGCTGTTGAGCTGATAGATGAGAGAATCAAGGGAAAGTGATAGGTTGAGGAACATACCTAGATTTCTTACTGGAGCAACCAGGGTAATGATGATGACCTCACAAGGAACTCAGGGGACATTGGGACTTTTTTTTTTTTAATAATGAAGATTATTTATTCAAACTTGGAATAATTTATTTTCTTCAAAAGATAACTTGTAGAAACTTCAAGAGTTTTCTGAAAACGCTTGAAGCTTTCACTTTGTTGTTTAATTGACTTTGCGGACAAGGGCACAAAGGTCAGCACAGCTACAAGAACATGCAGCAGAGACATTTTCCACACTTGAGGTTAGACCTCACCAGCACGTTAATTGGATGAACTCTGTCCTGTCTCACGGGTGGTGAAATTTCCATGCCTGTCATGCTGTGGTGTGTCATCGAGCCAGTCAACTGGCAGCAGTTTGTTCTATTTACCAAGAGCATTTGTAGCTTGAAATTGATTTGTTATCTTAATTCAGTGACTGCTGACCATGCTAGGAATTGGAGGTGAAGGGGACTGTGTGGGGAATCTCAGTTTCCTACACGATGGGCTGGCAACTTGGACTCCTTCCTGCCTGCACTTGGCGTGGCTTCCCATAAGCAACCTTAGGGCACGTGCTGTTTGTCTTTCCCTTCTGTGAAATGAGGGCAGCTGCTGCGGTTGGATGCTGTGCTATGGGCATCCATTCCATGAGGGCATGATGCCAGCAGTGTTAGGGCAGCTTGCTTAGCATTATGGGGCTAGAAGACTCAAGTAAAAATCATTCCAATTACACACATATTTCAGGCAAAATTAACCCTTCAGCTCAAATTTTGCTTGAAATAGGGTTTAATGTCTTTTAAATATCCATTTTGTGAAAGAAAGAAAGAAAGAAAAACACGTAAGTATTATTTTTTATAGCTATCTCCATCTCTATTATGGCATTTATTTTTCATTCTCACTTCTACACTATGATGTAGACAATCGGTTGATAAACTCATTTTTTTTAAGATAGGATCATAAGCAATTAAGAGTTTCAATGACTTGCCCAGGGTCTTTTTGTAGCTAATGGTATAGACCTAAACTAAGCACAAGTCTCATTATTTATGGCAAGAAATAGAACCTGGGTGATTTTGCCTCTGAGGGGACATGTGGGAATGTCTGGAGACATTTTTGATGGTCACTGATTGAGAGTGGGGTCCTATCAACATCTAGTTAGTAACAGTCAGGGATGCTGCTAAACATCCCACAATGCACAGGAAATCCCCTGCCATATGTGCGCCCAACAAAAACTATCCAGCCCCAAATATCAGAGGGCTGGGACTTTTGATTTAGGCAGCATGAAGGTACATCAAGGTATGTACGTAATCAGGGAACTCATCTTAGGGAGTTGCAAGTCCAGGAAAAAAATCCTAGTAGATATGGAATGGGCCACTTCACTACCTGAGAAAGTAATAGAAGATATATATTAGTGTTTCCACATTTCAGGGGAAGTATGGGAAGCATATTCTAATATTTTTATCATTATTATATAACTTCTCATATATTCTTCTGAAGATAATAAACTTAAAAGGGAATAAGAATGACTCAACAAACTCTGTCAAAATTAGTTGACTCTGACACAAAAGCACCAAAATTGAATGTATATTAAAATACACACATACATATATATGTACATATACACATATATAGACATACACATATAAGTATATAAATTACATACATGCTAATATTTACTAACACATACTCACATGATTTACTTTCTAAACACATTGTACACACAGTAGACTCCACTGGTTTCCCATAGACTTCAATTATCTGAAGCTCTTGCAATCATTTTGAGAATTCTACCTGCATGAAACTAACTACAAACCTGCCATATCAAAGGTTCATGACTTCTGAAGTCACCCAGAGTAAAATCCACAATGTCAGATCTAGAAGAGGTAAATCAACATGTCAAAATTAACTCTTCATGGAAAACATCAGAGGCATCAAGGCTATTGGTTCTCATCATAAGTACTAACTGTAAAGCATACCACAACGAGAGTTTAAAAATTCAAATACAGCTTCCAATTTGGAGCCTCTCCAAACAAGACTTTGACATCACATTTTTGACTGTTGCAAAATAACCAGACAGATGGAGAGGAGAGCCCTGCCTATTATAATATGGGTACTTTTTAGCATTGGCATTCTTAGATTGAAGTAGTCAATGTCCTAACTGCATAGGATTTCAGCAAGTCAAAATATGTGCATCCCTGGAATTCAAGTCAACAGAAACAAAAGTAGCAGACATGGAAGAGGGTACAGAGAAGTAGAGTTAGCAAAGGTCAACATGCAGCCCACGTCAATGATTGGGAGGGACTGTCAAGTGTTCTGGAGAATGCAAGGCAAAAGATGAGACTGGAAGGGATCTGTGAAAGATAATTGATACTGCCTACCTGTGCTAAGGCACCACGGGATGCACAAACATATAAGACACAGGTCTACCTCCAATGGAAGCCTAGATCCCAAGAAAATAATAAAGTTTCAGGATAAAAATTAATTCTTACAGTTAAGTTGGAGAAGAGTTTCATAAATGTTTTATTTAGCTCTTGAGTTAAGTCTTAAAACTCTAAATTTATATTAGAATAGACAGTGGAACAAAGAGGGAGAAAATGGTTTTATGTGTTTGTGATCTGTGATAAGGTCCTAACTGCTATTTTTTTAACCCACATTCTATTCCCTGTTTTAACCATCCACTACCTAAGTTGTTACCTACAGAATTCTCCATGCTCCTTTAATCTCAGTATACATCTTCTTATTTTGTCACTGTCTTCAAAATTTAAACTCTTTTTAGGGCAGAGTAACTGTCTTTCTCACAGTTATAGCCCCAGTTTATTATAACCATGATCAATATAAGCAGTCTACAAAACTTGGTTGAAATAGTGAAACCGAAATCCCAGAGCAGCTCTGCACAAGGCTGAAGACTTCCTTTACTCCTCAGAGGGAGACTGTATGCACAAACATCCTGAGACTTTATGCACAAACATCCTGAGACTGGGCACAGAAATAGGCACTGACGCAGTGAGTCACTTCCAGGAAAACATTTCTGTCTTTTTAAGAGCATCTGAACACATCAGCCCCTTTTGCTCACTAAAAATGCCACATATTCTCAGAAATAATGTACATAAATTGAGAGACTGGGAAACATGAGTAATAATGCCTCTATCTTTAGCAAATTTCTCTTTAACAGCACCTAACTTATCACTTGCTCAGAGTTAAGTGTACAGATTTGAGAATTATTCATAGGCAAGCATTCAGTAAATGATTTCCTCTTTACATAGAACCACGCTATGAAAATCCTTTCCCCCCTCATTTTGCCTCTGTGAAACATAACCTAGGCAGGTGGCTTCTGTAACTTTAGGGATAGAGTCACCTATCCCAGATGAATCTTTATAGGTAATTAGGGAGCTGGGCTTATGAACTTGCCATCTGTCTCACATCGGGTTAGCTAGGGTTTGGGGGCATTTCTCTGTCCTTGAGACACACTTTAGAGCTATGCAATTCAACATGTATTTAAATAGCATGACAATGACATACTTAAGACTTGGAGAAATCATCGGCAACTCGAGTTCTAGCAACTCTTCGAGGGCTAGTGGAGTAGAGGCAAAGCAGTTAGGAGAAACCTCGGTTAGGGTTAGGGCTAGGGTTAGGGTTTGGGTTGGGGCTAGGGTTAGGGTTGGGGTTGGGGTTAGGGTTAGGGTTTAGGGTTAGAGTTAGGACTAGGGTTGGGGTTAGGGTTTAGGGTTAGAGTTAGGACTAGGGTTGGGGTTAAGGTTAGGGTTAGGGTTGGGGTTGGGGTTAGGGTTAGGGTTAGGGCTAGGGTTAGGGTTTGGGTTTGGGTTGGGGCTAGGCTTAGGGTTGGGGTTGGGGTTAGGGTTAGGGTTAGGACTAGGGTTGGGGTTAGGGTTAGGGTTAGGTCTAGGGTTAGGTTAGGGATGTCTATAATTGTTTTCACATGGCTCTAGGGTCTGTAAGTCCAAACTAATTCACCTTCAAGCTAGTCCTTAACTAATGGTAATGCAACTACAATAATTAAATATTTAAATCAATTGAGTGAACCCAGTGAGATTTCCACTTATAATCTCCCTCTGATGAGTAAAGGAAGTCTTCAGCCTTGTGCAGAGCTGCTCTGGGATTCCGTTTTCACTATTTCAACCAAATTTTGTAGACTGCCTAAATTGTATCATGGTTCTAATAAACTGGGAATATAAAAACTGAAAATGACAGCTGTTCTGCCCTAAAATGAGTTTAAGTTTTCAAGACAGTGACAAAATAAGAAGTGTATGCTGAGGGAAAAGTAGTATGGAGAGGTCTGTAGGTGGCAACTAGGTATTAGGTTGTCAGTGGATACGGGAAACAGGAAATGGAGTGTGGGTTAAAAAAAATAGCGATTAGGACCTTATCACAGATGGCAAACACATAAAGCCATTTTCTCCCTCTTTATTCAGGCGAGTTGATAAGATGAACAAAAAGTCTGCTTCTATTTAGCATCCATGAACAAAGAAAGCTGCACATGATGAAACACAGTATTGGCCCTTCATAGGGTTTCTAACAGATTCTGTTTGTTGCCTCCCAGTATGTGTTCACCCTTTCTTCCTTGTTAACACAATCTTGATTATATCCAGAGAAGCAATGTTCCCAGATAGGCAGTCACTCTCCCAGCCTCCCTTGCTGGCGGGAGTGGCCATGAAGCACAGTCTGACCAATGAGACGTGTAAGTTTACAGCATTTTATTCCAAATGATTTTGTTTTCTTGAAAAAAGGGGACATCTACAGCTGGTATGTAGCTTTCTATCTCCTGTTTTCAAATAAGCCCTTCTTTTCCTTCCTGATAATACACAATCTATCCAGATCCCTTTTCAGAAAATTTTCTCAAATGGTTAATTTATATTTTAGTTTTTCCAATTTCTCTACTCTCACTCTATTTTAAACACATGCTAATCACATTTTCACCCACCACTTACCAAAACCCTCCCCACAGTCGCTAAAGCCTTCCAGCTGTCAATACAATGGTTATTTCTTAACTCTCCAATTAGCTCATCTGACAGCAGAATTTGAAACTCTTGATCAGTTCATCCTTTTTAAAAAACACTTTCTTCATTTTCTTCCTTGGGACACCACTCTCTTTGAATAATCCAGCCTCTCATTTTTGTTCCCTGTACCAGACCTTCTCATATTCCTGAATTCAATGTGTTGGCTGCAAGCTTGACGCTGGGAACGCCTCTCTCTCTCTTCATACAGTCTTTTGAATCATCTCTAATGCCGAGTCTTGAAAACACCATCAATTCACTGCAAACTCCCACAGTTCTATCTCTGGCCCACATTACTTCACTGAGATCCAATCTCAAATTCTCAACATTGCCATTTGAATCTCAAGCACTCACGTAAAATTTAACAAGTTCCAAACAGAATTGCTGAGTTCCCTTAAACCTGCTCTTTCTCCATCTCAGGCAACTCCCTAGTTTCATTTGCTCATGCCAAAATCTCCATCATGCTTTATAGCTCTCTTTTATTCCTACCCTACAATGCCCAGTCACCAAAGCCTGTCAGGTCTGTAAAGCAGATTATTCACAGAAAGTGACTGTTTCCCATTACCCCATCACACTGGTTCGAGCCACCTTCATTGCTCACCAGATTATTGCATGATTCTTACACATTCTCCTGTTTTCACTTTGCCTCTCTATGGTCTGCCCTTCATGGAAAAGCCACGTGGTGATCATTCCACAATGTAAGTCACGTCAAATCATTTCTGTGGTCAAAACCCTCCAAATGACTATCCTTGGAGAAAGAGAAAAGTCAAAATCTTGATGTGGCCTCTGCAGCCCTGTTACTCTCTCGTTCTGACTTTTTATTCACCATCTACTGACTCTCCTCATCCCACAAATGCTTCAGGCCTGGTCCTGCCTCTGCATTTGCAATAATTCTATCTACAGGCATTTCCTTCAGATAATGATGAGTGGCTCCTTCACTTATTCAGTTTCCTACTCAAATGTTACCCCACCAGAAAATCCTTCCCTGACCACCCTCTATAAGACAGCCTTCACTTCAGTTACCTCTTCCTCCTCCTGTTCTACATACCCTGCTCCACTGCACTGCCACCTAACACACCGTTATTTGCATATATGTTTATTTTCTGTGGATTTTCAGTAAAATGTAAACTCTACGAAAGCAGGAGGTTTGTTTTGCTTATCTAAAATTGTGCTTGGGTCTTGATGACCCCAAACCTTGTAGAGTCTCGATGAATATTTGTTTAATGAACAAACAGGGGAATCAATGAATAAATGAGCAGTTATGATGAGCTTTTCGCATCATTAAAATTATGTGCACCCCCACACTTTAAGTAATATGAGAAAATACTTCACATACAGTAAGTTGCCAAAGCAAGCAAAACAATGCTTTGGAAAAACAAGCCTAATTCTTTGTATTTTTATTAGAAAGCCTAATTTCTTTAATAATTGACATAGACATATACATATGCCAATTATTAAAACGACTACATCAAAATATTGACAGTGATTTTAGTTCAGTTTGGGACCAAAATATCTTCTTTATATTTGACTTTTATATTCTCAAGTTTTTATTAATCTGCATGCATTATTTTAGGGGCACAAAAGATTTATTTTTAAAAATAAATAAAATCAATAATGATTACTTACATACTGTCTTATCTTTTCCACTTACATTCTTGACCGTGCCCAACATAACGCCATGCATATAGCAAGTGTGTTACAAATATGTGGAAAATAGATGACTAAAATGCTACTTTAACGTGAAAAATTTCAAAATCAGTTTTAACTTTCTGGCAACAGTATTTCATGAACACTTTTATATATTCAGGCACATAGTCATTCTGCAATTATTTTTTAAGCAGGATTTCTGACAGGCAAGATTCTAAGAACATAAGGGTGATTATGACAGCTGAAGTTTCTACCTTATGGAACTTACCTTCTACTACAATTGAGACGTGGTAAGCTCTATAAATTTGTAAAATGTAAATAATAGTCACCTATGAATAAACTTCTATCTTAAAAATAAAATGGGTTTTTGCTGGCATCTTATCCTTTCTTTCTATTTGTTGGGTATTGTAGTTAAATATTAAGACAAATTAAGGATATTTTATTTGATTAGAAACAATATGAAATTCTTTTTGGAGACATGTTTTGAGGGCCTAGTTGAGTTTATTTTATTGACCTCTGATTTCCCCTTATATACAGTGTGATAAACTATAATTATTACTGCTGTTTGTACCTTATCATCATCATCATCATCATCAATATGTGCCTAACAGCTCAGACATGAATCATACTAAGAATATTAAAGCTATGATGTACATACAATGCACAGTTTGTAGCACAATTTGTATATTTTAGCTCTTAACCATTACAGATATCAAATGTTTATAAGCTTAACTGATTCAGTTTGGGTGATTATAAAGTGAAATCATGTGAATTCATTAGGTTATCAGATTCCAAAGCCATTTGATTATCTGCTTAATTCTTCTTTCTCTAATTTCATGCTCACCAAGTGTCATTCTGATTATAATTTGCTTTTTGATATAACTTTTCATCAGAGTTAAAAGATGGGTGTTGGTGAAGTTCCAATGAGGACAGACTTGACAGTAATATTTCTTGACTAATATAATTAAATTGTCATGATGTAACATATATTTATGTAAAACCAATGTATAAATAAAGTTTTCCAGATTGGTTACAACTATGTCATATCTAATATGAGTAGAAATACCAATAACACTTTACCAATTACACAAGTAATTAAATACTGATAAGCAATGTCATATTTCCTTAGATTATCAGAATGCCTTTTCCAAAACAAGATTTTACATAAATCTGTGCATGACTGAACTAAGCTGAACAGCTCAGTCTAAAGTGTAACACTTGCACTTGCAAAATGATGCAAACACTGTAGTGTATCCTAATTATACCCTCCAAATATTAGTTACCCATTTTCACCTACAACTTAACGGTATATTTCTACAGAGTAACATCTTGCTATCCAATACCAAAGAATAAATTAAATATAAGATGCTTAAACAACTACTGAGAAAATTACAAAATATTACTTAGAGAAACTGTGAAAGACCTAAGTAACTGAAACATTACATCTCATTAATGAATTGGAAAACTAAGTATTGCAAAGATGTCAGATCTACCCAAATCCTTCTCTAGTTCAGTTTAATCCAATCCCAGTACTATTTTGGTAGAATTGAACTTACATACGAAAACAGGAAGGTTCAAAACTAGTCAACATAATGTCGAAGAATAAGAACAATCTGAAGGAATTTTACTAAAATATATAAAGATATTAGAACACCACAGTAATTAATAACCACATGCGTCTAGTTTAGCAAAGATGACAAATAAGCCAAAAGAACTGGACAGGAAGCCCAGAAATACGTGATCATTTGATTTATGACAATGACATCACTGGGATGGAGAGGAGAAAGGTTTCTTTTGGTGATTTTTATAATGATGTGGGTCAATTGTATATTCATAGGTAAAAAATAAATAATTTTATTCCTTGCCTCCTATGATAAACAAAAACCTACTACAGGTAGAATGTAGAACTAAATGTAAAAAAGTAAAATAAAATGTCATCAACTAAAACTACAAAGATAATTAAAAGGTGAGCAATACCGTATTTGCGATAAATTTGTGATACAGGACATGAAATTTAGAATATTAAAAACTCCTACAAAACAATTTTTATAAAGCCAACCCAACTTAAACAGTGTGCAAAAGGTCTGAACAGAAATGTGCCCCTCTGTTTATGCACAAAAACACAGTACAGAATGGAGGAAGCTCAGCTGTTACCTAACTCGGCCCCCTCCCTTGTGTTGGATGGCCTTAGCACTATGTTAATAAGCATAATGGAATGAAGACCAGAAAGACCTGAACTGTCCTAAAGTAAGTCAATAAGAAATAAAATTATGACTTATGTATGCTTATATTCTTACTTGTTACCCCAAATATTTTATTAATCCATATAGCTTCTATTCAGTTATGCCAGAAAGTAGAAAATTTAGTGAATTTGAACTGCTGAAAACCATAACAGCCTTGTTAGAGAAAAATTAATTTACATATATTTGCATATTTTATTTTGATACTTATATAATTTTGTCGCAGAAAAATAGCAGGATATTTAAATATAAGAAAAAAGAGAACGATGTAATACACAAACAAAAGATGGAAAGCTGGAAACAAAACAAAAACAACCTGAGTTTAGGTAAGAGGTATCTCTGACACCACAGGGGTGGTGAGAATTATTCTCATGAAATGGCTAACCAAATGTACAAAAATATCAGTATGTAGATGAAGAAACATAGTTCTGTACCTATTTAGGCTTTCATCTCTGAGCTTGGTTTGCCTGTTATTTGCTTTCAGGACAGGTATTAAAAGGACAGATAAGGGAGGGGGAAAAAAGCAATTTTTAGCATAATGAACAAGACAATTTAAAATTTTAAAACTGACCTTGAATATGCTTGAGTCAGCAATGGTTTGAAAAAATAAGCAATGGGATATACAATGATTTAAAAAATCATGAGAGTATGTTGTATCCTTGACATTTTATTTTATTGAAACTAGCATGTCATAGCACATTTTTACGAGTAATTTATACATTGTATAGCTCAATAATTCATTATTTTCTGAGAGCTAACTCCTAGTATACTACAGTAACCATCATTTCTGAAGCCTAGAAAAAGAGTAGAGCTGACCATGTTTTGAATGCTTACCATTTGAGTTTGATATTCCCAAAAGACTAGTCTATGTCATTAATTCTCCCCTACTCAATAATGCATGTTTCTTCATTCCTCTTTACTCCCATCAGCAAGTATTCTGCATTTATGACTCATAATGTCTTAATAATGTAGGATCTTTAAGTGACACAGTTTTCTGCAGTAGACTGAGTCCTTACCAGGAAACAGCTTTAGGAGTGAGGAAAGAAATATCATATTTTGAGGACACTGAAGAAAGATTTCCAGTCTTTGAAATCTTTGTATTAAATTGTCAGACTCCAGCCAAATGTCTGAATTCTAGTTAACTCAACTTTTGGTAGGCAAATAATAATAGGGAGGTATGGTTCTCTGACACATTTTTGTATTGGAATTCAGCCCATCTCATGTGGAAAGCTAATATGCAATATTTAAGGCTGTAGCATTGCTTCCAGATTCAAACAATAAACTCTTAGATAAATTAGTGATAGTGGCCTCCTGCAGTTTCTAAAAGAAGTATTTTAGTCACTCCCTTAATCACAGTGTCCTGTAATTACTGAACCTGTCTGACACAAGCAGGCATTACATTCTGTGGTGATTGAATTGCAATAATTTTCATTTAATACTTATTTAAAAAAATTATACCACTTACCAAATTATTGTGCTTGATAGAACTAATACACTGATATGTTGGAAATATTACCTACAATGTCCTTTTTAAATTTAAGAAAAGGCCTTGATGTCTAAAGAGAATACATCCTCATTCAAAATGGGAGCAGTATGGTGTGATGCAAAGAACAAGACTTTAACTCAGATTTGGGTTCAAATTCTGACTCTTCCAGAGACCATGAGCAGAGGACATAATTTCATTTTGCCTTAGTTTTTGTTTTGTTTTGTTTTTTCAGTTCAATGCTACTGAATCAGAGGATTAGAGATAATTTAGACAGTCAATCCTCCTTATACGTAGATTCTCTATTTGTAAATCTGCCTAGTCACTAAAATTTGTTTGTAACCCCCAAATCAATGACGGTGGCTTCTTTGTGGCCATGCATGGGTGGGCACAAAGCAGCAAAAAGGCTGAATCCTCCAATGTGCACCTTCCCAGCTGAGTTCGAGAAGGCTGTGCCCTGCCCTCTTGTCTCAGCTCTCATCATGTAACAAGTGTGGTCTGTACAGTTTTACATTTTTGGCATTTTAATGCTTTTTCGTGGTGATTTTGCAGTTTAAAATGGCCCTCGAATGACAGGTGTGCTAATATTTCTAAACGCAAGAAGTCTATGATGTGTCTTATAGGCAAAAAAAAAAAAAACAAAACACGTTGAGACCAACTGTGTTCAGGCTTGAGTTACAGTGCTGTGAGTTCAATATTAGTGAGTCAAAAATAAGGTGTCTCTGTTTTAAACAGAAATACACATGGAACAAAACTACATATCAATTAGCTGACAAAAATGATATTAGTGGCTCACGGGACCCTCACCCTGTATTTCCCATAGGAGATAAGCTTCAATATGCGTTAATTCAGTGTTGCCGGTGACTTTGTGACTATCCACAAACAATGAAAATTGACTGCATGCATACACAAGTTGAGTGCTTGATACATTATAGTCAGAAAAAAAAAAGCAACCTTTGACATGTAGGAGCTGGCCTGGCACCCCCAGCTAGGTATTGGTATTGGAGCATAAATGATTTCACAGAATGTCCACATCAGACCAGGAGACTCTGTGACCTTGATGGCGCTCATCCCTCACAGTGAATACGAACGATGGCTGCTTCTTTACCTTTTGCCTATTACCCCTCATAGTTGCCCCTCTCTACGGATAAGATCTGCTGAGATAACTATGTTTAGAATTGCCCTCAATCTCAGACAACACGCAATCCAGACCAACTTCCATTGTTTTGGACTCTCCCCAAAATCACCACCAACCCACATCCAAATCCTTTATGACACCCTCCTGCCCTACAGTTGCCCATGCCGCACATTCTCCCTCCCTGCAGTTAGAAGCCAGCCCATCCCGTTCAACTATGCATGTGTTCCTCATGGTCTTTGGCTGGAGGACTTTGACAACAGACATCCCATAACTAGCAGGTAGAAGTAGTTTGGTTGATTTTATAGATACATTTGTAAGGTTAACCCTTGCTAACTATCCTAGATAGACTATATATAGATAGATAGATAGATATAGATATAGATATATTTATAGATATATTTATAGATATATATGTATATATATATTTATAGATATATAGATAGACTAAATATATATATGCAGTGTAATTCCCTCATAGATAGTGAATTTTGCTGTTGCCAGTGTGTTTCAGTTTATTTATTGTTTTGTATAGTCCCACGAACTGTTAAAATGTAGAAACTTTAATGTATTACATATGGCTCATATTTTCTGACGCTTTGACATCTTAGGGCCTTGCTGACTCTAGAGAGACTGCTTCTTCCAGGGCTAGCTAATTCCAGCAAACTGCTCACCAACACATTTTATACAGAAACCAACCAGACCAAAGTCCATATCTCTAACCACCTCCTTTATACGCTTACACCTGGGTCACTACTGCCCTTCCCTAATCACCTCAGGGCCAAGTACCAGACAGCTAGAGATAGCTGTTATGCCCCTAAATCCGCTGAAACTAGTCAAACTCGTCAGGAATTGCTTACTTACTACTTACAGCCTACTTCCCCTCGCTTGCCCACTCTTTCCCATAGAAACCACAGCAAAGGCTCCTGCTCCCTCTGCCTCCTGACTGATCCCGGTGCTTCCTTGTGTGGCCCTCCATGGTGTGCCACGCCTTCTTCTCCTGGGATCCACGAGTATAACAAATCTCCTGATCTGTTGGCCTTGCTCTACCTAAACAAAAATAAAAGCTATATTTTAAAGCACTTAGCCTTTGTCATAATGGAATTTAGAGCGTAACACTGGAGACTGGATAACTCACACAAGAGAACAAGAAGAAAACGACCAAACGTAATATGTAACTAAAGCAAATCTACGCAAAGCCGAGTGCTAAGGCATTGTTTGCAGCAACCATGAAAGGGCTCTATGAGAGATTAAGGACAGCAGTGCTTGGAGGAATGCAGTTTAATGTTGAATGAGGGAAAGTTGAGGGTCTTTGCGGAGAGGGTGATGAATAAAGCAGTGATTTTGGAAGTAGGTGACTCCCCTGCAAAATTACTTGATTGAAGTGTAACATTATAGTTTTCACATTTTAAATTTATTTTTACATGGACTTGATTGAGAATGGATTAAAATGTCTAAATGATACTAACCCTCAAAAGCAAGTATCTTTCTGACATTTTTTTCAGCGGCAGAATGGAATCCAGCCGTTTGTTTCATTTTTAAAGGGACTATCCTAAAGCACGTTTGATGTTTATGACATACACTTCTGTATCCAGGCAACATGACTTTGAAGAAGAGGCCTGATTATTGATATTTTATAGCTGGAGTTCCAAGAATACCAAAAGAAATAGCCATTGTGGAAGCAGAAATAGCCCACAGACCAGGGCTCCTAGAAAATTGGGATAATTATTGAAATCAATTCTGGTTTACAAAGAATATAGAAGCTGAACACATGCTGCTAAATTGCACTTAGTTCACCTGTGGTTTACCATACTCTTTTTCTTTTTTATAATGCCCAGATTTTGTAAAGGCCACATAGAATTTCTAACAGATCATTAATGAAAACCACTTATGGCAGTGATGGGAACACCAACCTATCACAGCTCTTAAAAATCTACACTTTATGTAACTTGGAAATTCATAGAACGGAATGAAAATTACTAAATCGATTACAACAAATGATATTTATAAATAACATGTCTATGGAAGTACTTTTTAAAGCTTTTAACACTTAAATGATTCAATTTATTTATGGTGTGGTTAATACGACTTGGATTTGAGAAGTCATATGTGTATGAATAATCCCATGAATCTTTGGTAATTATTCATTCATTGCTACACCCCCACTTGATCCATACATGATTCATGAATCCCGTAGCTGACTTTTCAGAATAAAACGTAATTGTAGTCATCAGTTCTATAGTGTAAATGATTGCCTTAGATTGGGGAAGGAGTGATCTGGCTTCATGCCCAATGAACAGGAGACCACGTTCATATGACACCACTGCCTGGGAGAGGGAACAAATGCCCAAACCAAAGGAATGGTATTAATATGACTTCAAGTCTGTTTAGACCATAGGAAATCCAGATAGACAAGGTCAACACAACTCTGCTAAAGCCTCATAAATCTATTCCATAGTGTGCTCTTTAAGCTTATTGCCCGAATTTATCAGAAGTGATAGTGAAATTCATTTGTTCCTCAGTTAATATAATTCATATTTATGCCATCTGTTTGAGGAATTACAGGTAGCATTAAAGAGTAAAGTTTTTGGAGAGGCGAACAAATCTTGTTTTGATTCTTAATATTACAACTTTCTAAAATAATAACTGAAAATAAATTATTAAACCTTTTGGAGCTTTCATTTTGCTCATTTGTATACCTACTATATCTTAAAGACTTACAGAAATAAAATCAAAACATATAAAACAACAAGGCCAGCACATAGCAGGTACTCAAAATGTGGATCAGTCTTCAAAAACTAATTCCAAAATAAATAGGGGTATTTAGAAGAAATAGCTTGAAGGCACCCTTGATCTTAATCAAAACTGAGACGTGAGGGTCTTATCTTTGTCACCATTCAATCAATTTCCCTTTCTAACCGTTTTATTTTTGTATGGTGGCTTAGTGCTTGTCAGCATTCTTGATCAATGCCTCTTCTCAGGAGAAAAATCTGTAATATATTCACACTGTGCCATTATTAATGGATTATCTCTTCCAAGTATTTACAGACTTTAAAAGACTATAGAATTGGAGATTTCAGTTAATGGGTTCATATGTTTTATAACCAGTACATACGTGTGGGGATGGGTGGGGATGGAGGAGAAGGAGGGAGTTCAGAGGTTGAGAGCACCACGAGGGCAGCTAGAATGTTGATTTGCTAAATTTACACATCATGGATTATAACCAGGAAAACTACTTTCTGAAGAAAAGGTTGGTGTTCTCTTTTAAGGTACATTACATGAGTACTTATATTCAGAATATTTTCTAAGGACAGATTTCAATGCAATATGTTTTTAAGTAGGTTTTTCTTTACAGAACTTTTAAATGGTTTTCTGTCTAAAAGTGAACCCACACACAAAAATTAGTAAGAAGGTCCTATAATATATTAAACTCTATAAAACTCATAATCTTATAAGACTTTAAGAAAATTTTTCTTTGTAGTGTCCTAGACATTTAATTTTATTCACTTGCTTTTACCATTTCGGGAATAAATGTACTTTCTTGCTTTTCACTCACTGCTGACCATATGTATTAGAAAACACAACTAAAAGTTTGGAGGCTTAGTATTCGAAGTCTGAATTACCAACAATTTGATATTGAAACATGAATACATTTTTTTTCTTAACCTTTTCAGGTTTAAAAATATGTTATCTGTAAAATTAAAGGAGTTTTTTTCCCTCAGCTTGGAACATTTGCATAAGCATACCTGGAGGTCTTCAGGTATCAAAAAGTAAAGAGCAGGGACTGGACAATTGATGAGGGGTGATACATGAGTATACTAACGATGTTGAAGAGTAGCAGAATATATCACCTCAAAATAACGACTGTAGGAGTTCAGGACATGCTGCCTCCAAGTGCCACTTTGGTATATTTACTGATTTGAGCTGTAGACACTTGAAAACCAGCAGATGCTAGAGAACAGGAATGAGTTTTTCTCTGAACTCCCTTCATCTGCCTGAAGGTAGACCCCTCCAATGGAACTCAGCTGTCACACATCTTCTCCGAGAGTTTCATCAACCAGGAAAAGATGGACTCTTTTCACAACGGAGGAGACTAGGCGTTAATGCCACACTCAGACAAACTTATCACAAATTGCTGAAGGGGAGAATTTGTCACCCCTAAATATGCCTCTTTGGCATAAGGAGTATTTTAGACTATTTGTTGAAACAGCAGATACAGGAGAAGTTCTGAAAACTAGAACTTGGAAGTCAGAAGGAAAACAGAAGTTACTTTTGGAAGAGACATTAATAAAGGAAATCTTCATTCATGAGGGTGTCTCATTCCTTGTAGGAGGAAGAGGAGGACAACCAAACCTCTAGAAGCTATCGTGGAGAATGAGAGCTGACAAATCTGCATAACAACCATGTCGTTGTTTACTGTGCTTTTCTGGTAACCTCCCAGAACTGGCTCCCCAGCCTCCAATATCTTTATTTTGTATTCGGCTAAAGATGGTATTTAAGGTAATGGCCTGGTCCATTTTGAAGAGTTATTCCATTTTCTTGGGTATCTCCCATGTATATAGGAGGTATACATGTTATTAGCTTTGGTTTGTTTTTCTCCCGTGTGTGTGTGTGTGTTTATGTAATTACAAGAGTGTCTCAGCCAAGAACCTAGAAGCATAGAAGGAAAATTATTTTTCCTTTCCCACACTATCATACCTCCCATATATTCTTCTAAGGAGCTGTTCATCTTCCCTAAAAATAAATTATTATCTTCAGAGATCTACATTCTCTCACTCTTTCCCCTATTATCATAGTATTTAAACTTGAATTCCAAGCCATCTCAGGGAGCCCATTTTTCCTTGGGTTTCTTCTATGTATACATGAGTTACACATGTTAATAAACTTCAGCTTGTTTTTCTCTTGTTGATGTATCTTTTATTACAGGGGTCTCAGCTAAGAACTCAGAAGTTATAATACAATAATAACTGCATCTATTTTTATACTCGGTGAACTTTCTAGCATCCATAAAAGAGTTTCATATGCTTATGTGATTAGAATATGGCTTATACTCCATGTAGTCTGAACATTTCTTCCTTAGAAAAAGTCATATGTCATTGATTCAAGTAATTTCAGGTGGAAAAAGTTATATTCGCAAGAATGTTAAATTGGGTAGGTGCACCTGGAGGCTTAAAAGAAGCATATTAGAAATTAAAAAAATTATCTTACTTGTAACTGTAATGTGGGGAATATATACTGCTGATTATTTTATATAGTTATTGGTGCTATTCTGAAATGATTACTCTTCAGAGTCTTAATTCCTATCCTCCTCTGATGGCATGCTGGAACTGATTACACAAATATAAAATTTAACCTTCTAAGTCATATGTTTTACAAGTGCAGTTTAACTTTGGGCAATTACATTTAAAATTAAAGGATTTCAACTGAAGGGAAATAGATTTAGAGAATGTATGAATTAAAACTTTCATTTTGTTAAGCAATATTTAATCAAATGGATGTATAAAACCTAAAACTCTGCATTTTTCTACCATTTCTCTTCTCTCTTCCACTTAAACAAGGCCCCTACATAATGATGGTCTTTGGAGCTGCTCCCTACATGCTACTATTAACAATGCCTCCCCTTTCTTTGGCTGAACTGGTTTTACCTTTAAAATAGATGGTTTGAAATCAGTGCAGATCTTTGGCATACCTTTTCCTTAAGAAGAAAATGTGTATGGGAGAAAATATTTACAAAAGACACCTGTAATAAAGACACCTGTTATCTAAAATACACAAAGAACTCCTAAAACTTACCAGTAAGAATACACACAACCTGATTAAAAAAGAACCAAAAATCTTAGCAAACACCCCACCTAAGAGGATATACAGATGGGAAATAAGTACATGAAAAGATGCTCAACATCATATGTCATCAAGGAAATGGAAATTAAAATAATAATGAGACACCACTATGAACTGATTAGAATGGACAAAATCTGAAACACTGTCAACATCAAATGTGAATGTGGAGCGACAAGAACTCTCATTCATTGCTGGTGGGAATGCAAAATGATACAACCACATTGAAAGACAGTTTGGTGGCTTTTTACAAAACTAAATATACTCTTACTATGCCATCAGAAATGTCAATCCTTGGTATTTACCCAAAGGAGCAAATTAGTTTAAAGCTTATGTCTACACAAACACTTGCACACAGATGTTTATAGCAGCCTTCCTCATGACTGCCAAAACTTGGAAGCAACCAAGATAGCCTTCAGTATGTGAATGGATAAACTGTAGTATATCCAGATAAAGGAACAGTAAGCATTAAAAAGAAATAAGCTATCAAGATATGTAAAAACATGGAAGAAACTTAAATGCATATTACTAAGTGAAAAAAGTCAGTTTGAAAGGCTACATACTGTTTAATTCCAATTATATGACATTCTGGAAAAGGCAAATCTATGGACACAGTAAAAAGATAAATGGTTGCCAGGAGTTGAGGAGAAGAGAGAAATGATTAGGTGGAGCACAAAGGATACTTCAGATGGTGAAACTATTCTGTAGGGTACTCTAACAGGGGATATGTGTTTTTATACGACTGTCCACACCCATAGAATGTACTATACCAAGAATGAACCCTAATGTGAAGTACGGATTTTGTGTGATAACGATGTGTTGATTTAGGTTTATGAATTGTAACAAATAAACCACTGTGGTCAGGATGTTGATAATGGAGAAGGCTATGCGTGTGGGATGGGGATACGGAGTGTGTGGAAAATCTCTGCACTTTCCTCTCAATTCTTCTGTGAATCTAAAACTGCCCTACAAAAAAAGTCTATTTTAAATTATTTATATATTTTTTTATATTTATATAGGCATATATATTGGCCTTAAAGACTTCTAGCTGTGATGCGCTGGTCAATGTTTAACAAGCAGAAAGCCAAACAAACAGAAAAGGCAGTGATGTATACCATTTGTTGCTGTGGGAGAGGAAGGTATTTTCCTCTACCCTTCTAGTTTCTTCTGGGTAGTCTAAGAATTAAATTGACATAAAACAAATTAACAGGAGAAAAATCACACAAATACTTAATAACATGAGAGAAATCCATACAGGCTGAATAACATGCCAAAATGACCAAACTCTCAACTTAAATATCATTTTCAGCTAAAGACAAAAGAAGGTGTTGGAGTTAGTGGTTTGGGACTTCAAGGGGAGGAAGCAATTGACACAGAGATGGAAAAGCAAATGTTTGGTAAACGAATGCTTTCTGGGCCATGCAAAGACAGGGGGACCCAGTGTGAGCTCTGACTTCTTGGCCCTGCCTAGTTTTCCCCACCAAATATCGCTCATCTTCTTTGCAGATACCTCTGGTGATAGCTCTCTTACAGGCACAGGTCCTCTGTCTAAATTATTTAGGCAATTAAGGGGGAGGTAAAAAGACTTCCTGAGTCTTCTGTTTCTTAAAAATAGTCAGTCTAAATTAATCTTTATGCCAAAAACACACATTTTGGGGTGGCAAATTTTGCTCCCTATGCTGATTTCCATGGTGCAAATACTTTTGTTTTGGCCAATTTCTAGATATCAATATGACATCATTGAATGGGAAGAGATACACAGTAGCACACAATTTGATGGTACAGTTAACCCTTGAACAGCATAGAGGTTAAGGGTGCCAACCCCTCATACAAAACCTACATAGAACTTTACAGTCAGCCCTTTATATCCTTGGTTCTACATGCAACGATTCAAGCAACTAGACTGTGTACCACCGCAGAATGTATTTATTGAAAAATACCCACATATAAGTGGATCCCCTCAGTTCAAATCCAAGTTGTTCAAGTATCAATTGTATTTTCACCAACCTTTTGTATGATACAACAATGCAAATAATTTCGAGAGCATAGAAAATGGTAAAATGTAGCAAAACAATTAGAAAGTGATATGTTTTGAGTATTATTTCTACTTTTAATATAATTGATTTAATTTTACATTTATATGATTTAATTTTAAATAATGTCTATGTTAAACAATTTGTTCACAAAATTACTGAAAATTTAATGATTCTTCTAGGCCAGTACATCTGGTTCTAGCACACCACTGGAAAATCTAAATAATAATATTATTGTTAATTAATTTTATTACTAATATTAATTATTAATTAATTTAATAGAGGGAAGTACAAACAACTGCACTGCTGGGTGTACAAAAAGAAGGTTGCCTGTCATTCCAGTTCTACAAATTGCAACCCACTGTCATTGCTCACTGACAGTGCATCCTGAGGGGGACTCAGAATATAAAGAAATAGGATGAGGTATTCTGTGCTTTTGAATATATAGGCCCCTAGATAGTTAAGATGCACACCTAGGGGAGAATTTCAATGACCCCACATTCTTGCATCTTCTCATAGATAGAAATGCACCAAAATTATTAATTTGAGATAGCTATTCTTTAAAATTAGCAGTAATCTTTCAATGCTTCACTACATGTATTTCCCAGCCAAAAAACTCATATATATATACATATATATATATATATATATGTATACACACACACACACACATATACACACTGAATCCCCTACTTCTATCTCTTTGGAGTAGTTCCTCAGAACTATATGAGAGACTGTCTTCTGGGATATTAGTCTTTAGTAAGGTCCCTGAATAAAACTGAAACTCACTGCTCTTACATTGTGCTTTTTTTTTTTCTTTTCTTTCAATCAACAGTTTTGATGACCATGAAGGGACCCAGAGCTGCCCTCTCTCTCATCTGAACTCTGTGAGGATCTGGAGCCTTGGTACCAGCAAGGGCCCCTCGTACATGTCCACCTCCTCAGCAAGTCCAGACAAATTTGGATGAGTCTCTCCTGGTCTCAGATCTCCCGTCTTGGTTAATAATCCTGAGTTTTATTCAGTGGTGGATAAAAAATGTGCCCAACTACTTAGTTGAGAGATACTGAGAAAGCGCCTTGCTGAGAGATGCTTTCAGGGAGTGCCTGGTTGAGAGATACTGGGAAGATTTTGCTCAGTTGAAAGATACTGAGGAGGTCTGAACTGGGTGGTTAGGTAAGGGGTACCAGATAACATCTAACTAATACCCCAGAGGGTAGTTTATGTATATACAGAACTTACACTTGTAAGTACTTACTTAATTAGGAACTAAGGAAATCTCACCCTAAATGTGGCCAAGATGGGCTCTCTTTGATATTCCAAAACTGGTTTTTGCATATACAGTTAGAGGAATCTGGCTTGATAAACAACTCTTCAAAATTCTGACTCTAAGAGAATAAAGTCCTTCTAGGAGGGGCTTGCATTTCTCTGCCTGTGCCTTTGTGATATAAATGTTCTACCAAGGCTCTCAGGAACTCTATCTTTCTCTTATATAGACCATCTCCAATTCCTGAGACTGTAAAAAAAAAAAAAAAGTAAAGAAGCCTTTTTTAAACTCAAGAAAGTAAACTTAACTTATTCCAACAGATATTTATAAACTAGTGAGTTTTACATTATAATACTGATTTATGACTAAGTTTTAAAAGAAGCTATGAGATCTCTAGTTGTATCTGTCTATATGTCTGTGTGTACATTATAGATATGGTATGTCTCTACCTCCAGATGGTATTCCAAAAATCAGTTTGTAAATGAGCATTGGATTATACTGAATTCCTAAAAATCTGGTATGTCCTGGTATAGTGTTACCAGCCATAATTATAGTTATTATCTTAAAATATTATATATGTCACAGAAATAACCAAGTATTTTTGATGGTTGTATTGTAATCAGATCATTAATCATGGCATTTTAAGTTTTTTGTCATTTATAGACAGTTATTATTTTATGTGATGCTTTTGCAAAATACTTCATCTTCAAGAAGAGCCATAGAAAAGACTTTTTGACAAACACAGATTTCTGATAACTTTCATATATTACCACTGAATTGAGTAAGAAATCAAATGGTTCTAGTGGAAAAGCATGGCTTCATAAAACTGTTAACAGAAGATCAAGATCAACAAGAATTAGTTACATAGGGCTGAAAGATAATTTTCATGACTTTTTGTCTAAAATATTACTGGCTTTTCATCTTTGTTTTCCAGATACAAAGAAACTTTCCTTCTTAAGCTATTTATGACATGGCAATTTGGCAAAGTGTTTGGCAAAGTCTTTTTAAACAGAATTGAAACATTTATCTTTTCTCTCTATCTCACTTTAAACCAATGCTCTAACAGAAAAGAAAGAACACTCATGCCAGGAGGAGAAGATTATGTCAGAAGTAGACAGCTATCCCAAGAAGCCAGACCTGACTCATATTATTTATCACGTTTTCTTGATTTCTTGGACTTTTGCAAGTGAATAAAAAAAATTTTTTTTTCTATCACGAACATAATCCTTTGAAAATTTCAGAAATCAACCCAATTGTTGGATTTGTGGTCAATTACCTACATCCACTACTTCTGGTTTACCTTGGAGAATTTACCTTCTCTGAGACTCTGATTGGATAGCCCTTAGAAAATTTATTTTAGAAAAAAGAAGTTATAGTTCTGTTTTGGCCACTATTGATACTACTAGATGAAATCCTCTCACTTGGCCAGTCAATCATACTTGCTCTGACCATGGCCATGAATATGAATTTTTTTTAAGGTCACTCAAGCTCAATCAAAGCGGTGAGCTAAATTTCAGTTAAAGAATATAACTTCCCAATTGCTCGAATGGGCCCTCCCTCAGATATGGGATGGATTTTTATGGTTAACACCAGGTCATGGTCATCTAAGTTTAAAGGCCCTTCTGTTGACAACAGTTAAATCATACTAAAGGCAATCAGCTTAATTAACACTAGGAAATTGGGTTCGGTGCCTTATCAACCACGCCATCAAATAATTCTCTTTAAAGATAGTGACTGGTATGAAACAGATTGGGTCAGATCATCGAGGATATACTGGGCCATACCTAATGGCAGTTCTTGGTTTAAATTATTACACATGACCTTGTTAATGCTACCAGATGTATTATTTATATTCCGCCAGTTTTATAAGATTTTTGTTTCTTTGTGTGACCTAGCCTGACAAAAATAATTATGACTATGTGACTTGAAACAATTGACCAAATAAATAGTTCTATACAAGATCAAATGACTACAAAAGTGTAAGTCTAGATATGAGGAGAAGCAGCAGGAGGGAATGATTTCCTGGACCATAACAGACTAGTACCACAGGTGGTCTAGAGGCTTTGATGGCTACCACTTACAGGGTAACAGCACAGTAATAGCACGCTGAGCCACCTGTCAAGGGAATCGTCACTCTACCTAGAAATGAGACTCCCAAACGCCCTGGGGTAAACTGGTCATGAAAGGCTTCCCAAACCTCACTCACATTTATGTCCAACAGGGAGCACTTTAAACAAAGAACGTTATCCACTATTCCAGTTCTACAAGGATTAAGTTGCAGCCCACTACAGTTGGCCACTCACAGTGCACTATGAGGGGAATTCAGGCTAGCAAAAAACAGGATGAAGCATTCTGTGCTTTTGGATATACAGAACCTAGATTGTTAAAATGCTTACCCAGGGACGAATTTCAATGATCCCAGATTCTTGCATGTCGCCATACAAAGAAAAGCACTAAAATCATGAACTTGAGATGTCTGTTTTGTGATTAGCAATAATCTTTGTATGCTTGACAACGTGTATTATTCCAGACAAAATTTCATAGGTATACTGGCTCCTCCTCCACCTCTTTAGAGCAGGTCCTCAGAGCTATCAGAGAGGCTGTCTCTTGGTCTATAGCCCTCAGTAAGAACCCTGAGTAAAACTGAAATTCACCGTTCCTAACATTGTATATTTTTTTTTGCAGACAATAGGATATTAATAAGCAAGACATTGTTTAGGATTCTGAACTGTTAATACTTCTTAAATACCAAATGAAATAATTTTCTTTATCCTTAGTATGTTTATACATCACTTTAGCTTTAATAAATTCATCATGTTTTTGCACATGCATGAGGGCCGCTATGAAATTTTTGGACTTTGAGGACCCCAAGACATCTATATTAGAAAGAAGTTTGGTTTTTAACACCTCTCTAGTCTCTGCCAAATCACCTAAGTTATTTTTTTAATATTCATAGCAGCCTTTATTTCAATAACTGAACTTGAAGTAACTAAAAGCAAAGAAGTTTATCAATGCAGAATAAATTTTAAATCTTAGGTTCTAGTGTTCATTTCTTGAATGCAATATTTTTATGGTCATTGAGAGGATATTTTCATTAAAATTAAATTTTCAAACAAAAATGTCTAGGAAGATCTCCTTCCCATTTATCAAATATCCACATCCTGCCTTTGCACCTGGACAGAGTCTCCCAGTAATGGTACTGTCAATCCTTTAGCTTTATGATACTAAAAACACATAGCCAGTTCCTTTATTGTTTCCTTTGTGTTTTTTTTTTTTTTTTGCTTTTGAATCAGGTTGTGTTGGAGGTCATCTCAGCTATCAATCTCATCTACCCTCAGCATGAGCCTCTGTTTGTGTGTGTGTGTGTAAAAATTATAATGCATGTGCCTAATAGTAATTTCAGCTATATTTTTTGGAGCTAGGTGAGTTATTAAATCACTGGGCTTGACTAAAAATTATTTTACAAGAAGATGCAGTACACCCAATTGGATTTCAGCTACAAAAAGAAGAAAATGCACAACACTTTCATTCCCTTCAAGATAACAGGTAAATAAAAAAACAAAACAATAGAGGGGATTAGGATAAAAGAAATCAGAAAAATACATTTTCTTTCTAAAAATGCTGGATTGGCACCAGATCTTGAGAAAGTCAATTTAGTGATGTTTTTTAATTCTCAATTTTATTCTAACTGACTCATCTTATCAATCAATAGCTGACAATACATATTTTTTCTATAATCCATGCATTAGATTTTTCTTTCTTGGGAAGGAAATAAAGATATTACTATTGAAGTGCTCATATCACCTAATATAATCAAGAATGTTTACAGCAACTTTAAATTTGGGATAATTAAGGCTTTGTAACTTATCTGCTGTTCAACATTCACCTTTGTTTCCATTTAGACAGTGTGGTAGACAGCTCCAAGGTGGTCTCCAGAGATTTCTGCCTCTTGGTACTGATGCTGTCTGTTGAGTGTGGGCTTTACCTAATGACTGGCTTCTAATAAACAATGGACAACAATAATGGCATGTCACTCTTGTAATTAGATTACAAGAATGCTGTTGGGTTTTTTTCCCCTTGGACTTCCATCTCTCACTCTTTGGCTCACTCGCTCTGCGAGAAGCCAGCTGGCATATTCTAAGCTGCCCTATGGAAAGACCTACATGGCAACAAACTATTTGTAGCCAACTGTCAGTGAGGACCTGGGGCCTGCCAACAGACATGTAAGTGAGGTTCAGGGCAGATTTAGTAAGGGCTCACAGCTAAACCTTGGGATGACTGCAGCCCTGGCCAACACCTTGAATACAGCATTATTAAGACTCTCTGAGCCGGAGGCACCCAGATAAATACTTCAATTCATGATCCACAGAGCTGCCAAGTTTATGATATCTGTTATTCAGCAATAGATTATTATACTATCAGATTTCTACTTTTCCAATAAAATTCCTGTCAATTTGTAATTTTTTGTTCAAATTCTATTCTGTTCTGCCAATTAATATATATATATATTATATATATATAAATATATATATATATAAACCACAAGTCTAGGGAAAATATCTGCTGTCATACTTTTTTGGTACTCTTCTATCTCCCATTTATCTTAAAACAGTATATTCTTTAAATATAAAGGAGATTGGGGGTTTCAGGCTAGCGTTTTTTACTTCACCAAGAAACATAAGGTTCTCTCAAAGAATAACAATCTGGTGACAAAATATATTTCTTTTACATAGACTAGCATAGACATCTGCATAAACCATTGCTTTTGTTAATTACAGAAAAGAATCAATAATAAAGTCAATTACTTTAAATCATATTGGCATCCCTTTGCCAAAAAAAGATTTAATTAAAATTTGTATCCAATAATAAACAAGACCTTTAATACAGAAAGGAAAATTGAACTATGTTAAAAAGAATACTGGATAAGTTCTGAGTCAAGCTGTGAAATCCTTTCCATAAGACAAAAACTCTTAAGAAGACATGAGTGGATTTTTATTGGGATACACAGTTTCTGGAAGGTTTTAGAAAGTTGAAGACATGCATTTTGATTTTTTCTCCAATCCTGCCCCAGTAAAGTGCAGTGGAAACTATGCACAGCAGTGGTTATACGCTTTTAAATGTCAGTTTGAAGCATGTATGAAATTATCTAGCCACATTTGAATATTTTGTGGGAAAAATGTGAGAAAAAATTTACCTATTTATACACCGTTTCTAGAGAATTTGGTTCTAAATTTAAAACTGTAGCATACAGACCTTTTAGCTACTTTGAACTGCTCTCAAAATGAAGCTCCCTGGCAAATGAAAGGTCATATGAAATAGAATTACAGGGTAAAAAGTTCCTTCAAGCACCTTGCGACACAGTCTTAATTTAGAAGTTCTTCCTATAGGTACATTCTTAGATGGAAGTCAGGAAAAGTATTTTGCTAAATGTTTCCTAGTAATAAAGAAATGAGTGGTAGAGAGAAGCCCAGAGGCAGAAACTTTAGAAGGAAATACACTTTCCTTAGTTTTGTCCTCCAAAAGAGACCTTTTCAACATCTTTCAAGGAGGATAACATTATTTTTTTGAATGAGATTTAATGAAAGCTGAATATAATTTTTAAGCATGTTTCTTACCACAAAATATTTATTGTTTGAGGAATGTATTTATATACTTAATATTAACAAGTCTTTTTATGACCAAACTGATTTGGTCAGATCAAACTGATTCACAATTTCCAGTCTTACTAAATTTGATTTTTTAATGCTGCTCTTTAGTGTAAAGATATTTATTATGGGATATCTGGAATCATTACAAAAGACAGATGATAGTATGAAATAAAATTTATATTTTATGGCAAGACAAGAAAAATTTAAACATAAAAAATTATTCCTGTGCTTTGGCTTCCTCTCTGCCCACATTGTTCATTGGGCATCTGCATTATGCACTGACCAAACCTCCCCAACTGGCAAGAATACCTGCTCAACCATCAAGAGCAACATCAACAAGAGAACTTCTTAAAAGATAACATTTGCTTTTGATCTTGTAAGGGGTCACATGACCCACCAAGATAATGCCTAGATCTGGATTATGTAAACTGTCAATAATACATCATTTGATGTACAGCCTTCTGTCTCAAAAAAACTTATAAACCGATGCATTGATTTCTAACTGGCAAAAACAGTTATCAGGGCTTTCTGAGATTCTCTTCCTGGGTTATAATCTTCAAATTTGGCTCAAACAAAAATTTTCATTTCTTTCTTAGATCAACTGATTAATCTTTCATCAACCATAGTTAAATAAATAAGTATCAGACAGATGGGTGACAGATATATCTCCATCTGTATCTTTATCTCTTTCTACCTATCATATAAAAGGTATTTTAACCTTACAAATATACTTATAGACCTAGGACTAATGCTGATGACGTAAATTTTTAATTAAACATTTTAGCATTTTTTCTAAGATTTGTCAAGGGTTTCTTTATTATAAAAAATAGATTTGATAATATTTTCAAATATATGGAAAGTTCTCAAGAAAACTTAAATACGTGGAAAAGAATTCTGGCAGAACAAGAGTTATGAAAAATACAATGATTAATAAACTCTTCAGAATATTCAATGTATTCAAAATAATATCTCTTTTAAACTTGAAACACAGTTTAGTTTGTCTTGAAACATTCAGGCAAGTTGCAAGAATATACATTTAAATGTAACATTCAGTTACATTTCAACATAAGTTGCAATAATATATATTTTATATAATGTTATAGCAAGTAAGGATAAAACGGGAAAAACAAATTTTATCTGACTTACAATCACTGTTGTCTACCAACATTATTTTTTTTCCAAAAAAATTCTTTCTTATTCAATACTAATGGCAAAACTTATTTTTCACTTGAGGTTTAAATGTCAAAATAAACTTTCCTTTAAATTGGTCTGACTTTCTCTGAAGGCTTTTTCACTCCAGAACGAATGGCTGTGACTGTAAATTCAATTGATTTTTTAAAAAATCTAGTACTTAGAAAAAAAGAAATAAGAAAGCACCAGGACATTTGACAACAAATTATTTGCTATATAGTGCTTAAAAGGAATGATTACTCATTACCTTGAAGGAAAGTACTTAATGGACAAAATGACCCAACAGGAACTGAAAACACAATCTACAAAGCCGGAAGAAAATCTGCTGTTTTGGATAATGTGACAGAAATAGCATTACTTGGAAGAAATTATTTTTACCTAATCCAAGTTAACCTCTGAATATTTCATTTTTGCTTCTTCAGAGAAAATACTCTAATTTCAAAATACAGCTCTCACTTTATCTTGACTTATAAATTATTTATCTAGTTCAACTAATGAAAATGTTTAAGCATGTTTGATTTAAAGAAAACATACAGTAATTTTGAAGTAAGATTATGTTACTTTAAAACAGACTGTTTAAGAAAATAATCTTTCTGCAAGCTAATGTTTCTGGGCATAAGATCAGAAACTAATTGCTTTAAAGTTATTTTCATTCCATCATGGCACCTCAAATCATTTTTAGTAATGTTAATCAAAAAATTAAATAGTGATTGTTGGGCATATCTGTAAGGGAGCAAAATTTGCCACCCCTAAATGTGTCTCTTTGGCATGAGAGTTAATTTAGGCTAATTATTTTTTAGAAACAGAAGATTTTGGAAGACTTTTTACCTCCCCTTTAGCTTCCTAAAAAATTTAGATAAAGGGTCTGATCCTGTAATAGAGCTACAACCAGAAATATCTACAAAGCAGATGGGCTAGGTGTGGTGGGGGAAATTTGGCAGACCAGAGTCCACTCTGTGTCCCATTGTCTCTGCATAGCCCAGCAAACATTTTGTTGTTGTTGTTATTTGTTACTAAACATTTGCTTTTCCATACCCATGTCAATTGCCTTCTTGCCCTTTGAGGTCCCAAACCACTGCCCACAACAATCTCTTATCTTTAGCTGAAGATGGTATTTAAGATGTGAACTTTGGCCATTTTGTCAATGTTGGGGCTCAAGGTAAGCCACCCCAAAATATGCCTCAATGGCATATTAAGTATTCTGAATTAAAGTTACTCAAGAAAGGGCCAATACAAGAGGGCTCAGACCCCCCTGTCTCCCTAAAAGCAGGAAATAGATCCCTCATGTGAAAGGTGCCCTCCATGCATCAGAAGGTGGAGGGACACTCTTATCAACAGAGATAGGAAATTTAGACCAAGAAGCCTGTATAAACAAAACTATTACTTCTTCAATTAACTACCTCAGGCCCAAATTCTGTTTATATTTTTCACTAGTTGAGCACCCAAAACCTGTTTCTTTGTCCCATCAACTCCTCACAACTTGATTGTTTGTTTAAAAAGTATACAAACTTCCTATTTTGGCCACTTCTTTGGTCCCATTTCTCTGAGACCTTCATGCACATAAATTAAATTCTGTTTCTTTTTCTCCTGTTAATCTGTCTGGTATGACTGTTGTTATTAGTGAAGACACAAGTCAAGAGGGATAGGGGTATATCCTCCTCCCTGAGAGTTATTCAGTTTTCCTAGGTTTCTTCCATGTATACATGTCATTAAACTTTTGTTTTGACTTTCTCCTGGTCATCTGTCATGTTAATTTAAATTTTAGACCAGCCATAAGAACTTAGAAGTATAAAGGAAAACTTTTCCTCCCTGACACACAAACTCATATATTTATAACTTTTCATCTAAATGCATCTTTTGATAGACCAGGCTCATAGGGAGCTATCTTACCCTTTAAAATTCCTTTTTCTATAAAATCTTTAAAGCTTTGAATTGCATGTTGAGAAGAGAACTTAAAAATGGTAGTAGATTGGTGCCCAGGGAGAGTATATATCTTGGTTATAGCTATAATAACATAGTAAATAGTGCATAAGAAAAAAAAAAAACACTTCAAGAACAAGAATTAAACTAATCAAAACAAATAACTTAAAAGTTGTATGACAAAGAGAACTCTGTGGCATACACAGGTAATGGGGTTAAGTGATACTGGATAGGAGTAAGAAAAAGAATAAGCATACATCTCTTCATGTCTACTTGTTTTAAGCATTTCATTAGGCACCTTCTCTTTTTAATAGTAGATTATTATATTTATTTTACAGCTGAGCAAACTGGGTAAGTGATATTGCTTAGCTATGATCACACAGCTTGTAAGCTTTAGATCCAAATACACGCAGTATCTTGGGAAAAATACTCATATGAAGTTTACTTGGGAAACTCAGAGAAACTTGTCACTATACAAGCCCACATGTGTGACTCCAGAACTTGCTATACCTGATAGTATCCTATGAGCATATCAACCATGAGACGTGAAGCAGTATAATGTGTGCGGCTGATGGGGGTGTGGTGGGGGCTTGGGCTGCGGAGGTAATAATGGAGTTGAACTAAAAGTCAGGCTGTAATTTAACTTTCCAGATTAAAGAAAATCTTAAATACCACTGCCAGGGATTCAGACTTTATATTGCACTCAATGGGGAACCATCAAAGTTTTGACCAGATGGTAACTAAATCAAAACTATGGTCTAGATTTGTGTATTTCCTCAACTTGTTCTAGAAACACATTCTCTAACATAGCATCCTTTCCAAAAACTGTTCAGCCGAAATGCATTATACTGCAGTTATCTTAATTTAGAAGTAAGTTTAACTTAATTTACAATTAAAATATTATTTAATTTAGAATTGAAGTATAAGATAGCTTCATAGCAATTGTAGTATTTCCATCAAATTTCTGCTCCCTTATTTTCTTTTAAAAATAAGCTCTAAAATCTCTTTTTAATGATAAAATATGAAATAAACAGTTAAAATATAAAATAAAACAATAAACAGTTATTAGTCTCAAAAGGAGATATTAGGAGAATGTAGGTGGACAGTATTTATAGAAACGTCAATGTTCATGGTAAAATGTATTAGGGAACATATCGTGGTATAGCAAGTGAAAAGGAAACATGGAGGTTCTTTTCCCCAGCCTTTCAGAAGATTTATGAAATACTTTCTACAGTCCAGAAACTCTTACTGGTTCTGGGGTTACATACAGCAGTGAAGGAAGTCCTGGTGCTCAGTGACCTTTTATTTCAGGAAGAGGGAGACACTCAATAAGCAAGTAAATAATGGAATAATAAAACTCTGACAAATACAATAAAGTGGATCAAGGGAATAGGAAGTTCAGGATAGTGGTGGTGGTGGTGGAGTATACTGCAAATAGAACATTTGAGCTGAGACCTGAAAAGTGTGAGGAAGTGAGCTACAAGCTTACACAAAAGCCAGTGTTTCAGGCCAACAGAAGAGCTAGTGCACCAGATTTGGCAAAAAAATGTGCTCAGAGGGTTTTAGGCCTTCAAGTGCACATGGCAGTGATAGCAGATGAGAATCAGGGAGGTAACTTGGCGAAGCCATAACAGGTAGGGCCCTGGAAGACATTGTTTGAATTTTCCTATTTACTGTGAGAAAGAAATTCATTAAAGGATTCTTTATATGCATGACATGCTTTTTCTCACATTCTGAAAGGATCATTAAGGGGGCAGAGTAGGGAGCAAGGACAAAAAACAGGGATTCCAGTTATAAACTATTGCAATAATCCAGATAAGAGACAATGATGGCTTGGAATTTGATTGTAGCAGTACAAATTCTGAGAGTGGTAAAATTCCAGTTCTATTTCAAAGCTTAAGCCAAAAGAATTTACTGATAGATTGGGTGTGGTGTATGAAAGAAATAAAGGAAACATAAAACACTCCAAATGAGATAGGGTAGATGTGGAGGAGAGAATTTGGGAGCACAGAGGAATCAGGTTTAAGTTTAAGATGATTATTAGATATACAACTGTAAATGTTGATGAATTAGTTGTATGTGAAAGTCTAGAATTCAGAGGAACAGTCAGATATACCGATACAAAATGGGGAATCCTAAATAACACTTAATACTATAAGATTGAATGGAGTCTCCCAGAGTAAATATAGGTGAAGAAGAGAAGTCTGAGGCTTTAGTCCTGGGGATCTCCAACAGGTTAGCGGAAAAAGAAAAGCCAGCAAAAAAAGGTAGCAGCAATGGAGGTAGGAGGAGATGGAAGAGAAACCGATGTCTTGACAGCAAAGTGGAAAAAGAGTTTATGGTGGAATAAGTGACCAACTGTCTTGAGAACTAAAACCACTGGATGTAGCAATGTACTGGTCATTGCTGATTTGAACAACAGCTGTCGGAGTGGTACAGATGAAGGTCTAGTTATACTGGCTTAAAGAGTAAATGAAGGATGATAAGTGGAGGCAATATTTTCAAGAAGTTTTATTGTATAAGGATGCAAAGAAATGGGGCATTAACTGGAGCAGAATGTGTGCACAAATGCATATTTTAATACAGCATATAATATATCAGGTTTTTATCTTAAATAATCCAGCAAAGATGAAAAATTGATAATATAATGGAGTAAGGAGAAACTGAGTAGACAAGAGAGGACTAAATGTAGTATAGAGAGAGACAAGTATTTTGACCATAATAACAAAGTTATAGGTAGGTTGGTAGATGTGACCTTAAGAGTGTGTGTGGATGTTCTCTTTAAATGCTTCTATTGGGGTTTATTCTGTATCCTTATTACCCTTAAAAAGATATTGAAATCCATAGATTTAATTTTTATGAAAAGCATTTGGTTTTTAGAATAATGAAGAACTTTCAGGTCTTGTTATTTTCAAGCCAGTGCTTTTTAAAATAAAAAATAATTTAAATAATTAATATACATAGCTTAATAAAAAGGTTGATAAATATAGACATTATTTTAATGAGTCCCTCTTTTCTGATTTGTTTTCAATTTTTGTGAATATATGATATCATTAATTTTCTCATGTTCCTAAAGCATGCTAACTTCTCAATAACTATAGCTATTATTAGGAAAATAAAATGGGAAATGTAATTTCTTGGTTGACATCACTTTATGACACTTGAGGCTTTGGACAGCCTTTGTTTTTATACAAATTAACTCTTCAAAATTTTGTTCAACTGTGGGAAAAGCATTTATTTTGCTGCACATAAAAAATGAGAAGAGCCAACTTCATTCTTGAATAGTAGTTCTCCTAAAAACATGTTCTCAGGAAGACATTCACGGACATATGTCAGTTACTAAAGGACTCTATTTTAATTTTCAGGTAAATTCACCTAAATGAACCAGAAGGATCTCCAAAGCCTTGGGTTATTTGTTTGTAAAATTGAGCAATCTCAAATCATGATACAGTTCACTGTTATGGTCATGGTTATTGTCAACTCTAAATCTACGGATCATTGGAGGGAAATAATCAACAAAACAGTTGACATTTGCATTACAGTGGGAAAACTGAGCACAAAAGAACATCAACATTTGCTTTATGCTTTCCTGTCTAGTTTGACTTCCTATTCACGGAGAATGGGAAATAGAGAGGTTTTCATTTCTCTTCTAATACCTGTGTGAAAAGAGGTAAGTGAATCAAAGTCTAATTTCTGTTTATTGAATAGATAAATTCAAATAAATACAAAGTTTGACAATGATCTATTTTGTAACTATAGTACTTAAATAGATGAATATTGAAAATTGAGAAAGAAAAATACAAAAGGCCAGAAACAGTGTATAATTAAACAAATTAATTTTCATCATTTTCCACTGAAATAGCATTTAGCTTAAGCTTTTGACCCTATTTACCACAGACTAGTTCCTTAGTAAACTAATAAAGATTTTTGGATGTCAAAATGTGAGTCTTTCTGATTCTCCTTCATTTCCATAGAAATGAATTTTTTTTTATTTAAAAAAATCTGAACAAAATCTGTTGTGACTATGAATTAAGAGACACAAATTTCTAGTTGCAAAATCTGTCATAAATATAAATGTACAGTGTGGGGAATACAGTCAGTAATTACGTGATATCTTTGTGTGGTGACAAATGGTAACTAGATGCAGCCTGGTGATCATTTTGAAATGTACAGAAATATCAAAACATGTTGTGCACCAGGAACTCACATGGTGTTGTAGGTCAACTAAACTTCAAAAACAAACAAACAAGCAAATCCATAGAAAAAGAGATCAGATTTGTGGTTACCAGAGGTGGAGAGGGCGGGTAAGGGAAACTGAATGAAGGCAGTCAAGAGGTACAAACTTTCAGTAGAAGATAAATAAGTAGTAGAGCTGTAATGTACCACATGACTAATATAATTGACACTGCTACATGTTATATATGAAAGCTGTTAAGAGAGTAAATCCTCAGAGTTCTCATTACAAGGAAACTAATGTTTCTATTTCTTTAAATTTGCACCTGTAAATAAAATGACAGATATTCACTAAACTTCTTGTGCTCATCATTCCATGATGTGTGTAAATCAAATTATGCTGCACACCTTCAACCTAGTGCTGCATGTCAATCATACCTCAACAAACCTGGAAGAGAAAAACATCTGAACAAAAGCTGTTGTGAGTTGGAATAACCTGTGATTCTACAAAAAAGCAAAAACTGCCCCTGAGAATGCTCAGACTATATTACTTATAGAACATAAACAGTAATACAGGAATATTCAAATGACAATTCAAAAAACTTCTTGTCTGATCTTTCCACAAGCTCTGTCACTAGTCCAATCATTAGCATGACCTTGGTTGCTGGGTTTATGATTTTATCACAAACCAAGACATTTTTAACATGTCATATTTTTATAATACGCATCTTATTTATTAATTTCTTTATATAAAGGATTGCTGGAAAATAAAGAGACGTAGATGTAAAAATACTGATGTCATCAAGAGGAATATAAAATGCTGCATTGATCAATTTCTGAGTGTGTCCAGACAGACCAAAGAGACGAACAGTTTACTCCCAAACTGACCACACAATGATGCTTCTGCCAGAAGTCAGAGAGGTGAAACCAATTACAGGAGGTGAGATAATTAGGAAAGATTACAACTTTGAAATTAACCTCAATAGCATATTTTTTAAAATTTCTTGTTTGTAATAATACCTCACACGCTAAAGACTGACTTCTCTGAGAGGGAGTCACATATTTCACTCAGTTTTTAAATTTCTTAAAGACTAATAAATTATTAGAGGCTCACTAAATATTTATAATGTAATAGAGTGATATTTTATCAGAGACCACATGACTCCATTATTTTACATACAAACAGGAACACCAACCAAATTGACATTAAATATTCAGCTGAAAGTTATATCTGAAATATTGTTTTGGAAAATGACATACTTAGACAAATATATGCACAGTGACTAATTCTCATTATTCTGTACTAACTGCCCTCTCTCTAAATATCAAATCTTGGATGATTTCAATTTTTAATTCGTATGAAAAATGGAAGTCCAGACAAAATAACATTGTCTCTTCCTTTTAAGTGCTCTGTTTTAAGATTTTGACATGCATTCTCTTTCTATCAATACGAATTTGAAAAAAAGGGCACTTTTTATATGTTCAACATAATGGAGTGGAAAACTACAATATAGGACTTCATGACCATAGTTTATGGAAAGAAAAGAACAATTGTTACTTGTGATTGTGTCTTTCTCTTCTGATTTTTTTTAGGGGTAAACGATGCAATACATTATCTTCATTATCTTTTAGAATCCTACTTGAGAGTACCTCTTTCGACATAAGAATCATTGGGTGAAATGGCAAACTTGATTTTTCGATGAAAAAACAATGTTGCAATCAGTGTACAATCCGTTTTTAGAAAAAGTGTTCCTTTTCTGTTCTTACAGGGAATTTAGAATGACCAACATGAAGTGATTATTTGAAATGAGAGGGTTCCTTCCTGAGACTTCATTTCACAGAAAATAAGACAGTTTTAATGTAACTCCTACTATTTTTAACATAATTAACACATACAAGTCACAAAAATAATTACAGTATATGGTGCCTTATAGAAAGCTAGTCTCTTCTTCAGCTATTGGAGGAGGCTTTCTAACACTTCTTCCATTGTTTCCAACCAGATTCATTTTCATAGAAAAGGTCTAGAACTCTGGGGATAGTCACACATTTGTTATCAAGTGTATGTTTTATAAGTAATCAGTCAAGGATGATGAAACCTAAAATCATGGATTCTCAGAAAGAAGATTTAAAATAAAGCAGAGATGTAGAAATATTTTGCCACTACCACCATCATCATCACCACTAGAATGTACTGAGCATAATATGTGAGGAATAGTTTCACATCACCTCTTTTAAACTCCATGTGCTAGATAATTCTATCCATGAGCTAGATAATTCGATCACCTGCATTTAACAGATTAAAGGATCAAGACATTGAGAAGGTAAATAACCGTCCACGGTTTTACAGATAGTAAATGGTGGAGTTGAAATTTATATCCATGTACTTTAGTTGCAGAGTTCACATGTTTAATGATTACACTCTGTTGCCTCATCCAACTCAATGCTTGAAACACTAAAAGGTTTAGATATTTTAGAATCCCCCTACCCTCACCCAAGAGAGAAAGTTTTATTACTCTGGGAACACAGACAACTCCTTGAGAGCAAGAAAAAGAAACTTGGATTTATAGTGAAGACTTTAAACATTACAAATGCCAGCCTGGAGTCAAGGCACAACTTTAAAGGTTAAAAGTAGCTAAAGGTTAAGAAAAATGGGAACTAAAATGTGTCTGCAGCATTGGAAAATTGAATATAAGGCAAAGATGTTTCAAGAACTGAAACTTTGCTAATTAAGGACACTTATATTTATGTAGCACCTTAAATCAAGAATTGCTATGATTAAAAAAATTAACTGTTCACTTTCCACTGTGATTTCCTGTGAAGCAGAGTGCATTTATTAAAATTAGAAATGGCTGGAATCTGGTTTTAAATACAGTTAAATGAAAGGACTATATCTCAATAATACTGACAGTTTGTACCTTCTGTCTTCATTATAGTTTCCATTTTAAGCAGAATTAAGCAAGGGGAAGGGGCTCTCATAGTTAGAAATTGGCATATACATTCTATTATTTTTTAAAAGAATCCTATATTCTAAAGATGAGGATTTGAATACCAGGAGCTGAACTATGTGTAGAAGATTAAAGTCAGCTTCCTAAAGAATTTTGCTCCCTAATATGCAATGAAGTTAGAAGTGATTCTAATTCTAAAAGGTAGAGCTTAACGTTTGTTGCCTTTTAATTACAGAAGTAGAAATTTTTATTCAAGACCTTTCATTGTGGATCATTACTGACTCTCAGAGAATCAGAGGCTGAGAGAACACATAACTCCTAAACTTCAGAATGAGAGAACTGACATCGTTTTTGGCAAACTTCTCCATTTCCCTGCTGTTGAGTACCATCAAGTATAAACTCTCATAATAAAATGGTATAAACTTGCCATGAAGACAAGTCTCCCAGATAGACTCAGATATTGAATTAAAAGTACAAAGTTTCATATGAACACTCAGCCAGAGATGTGCTTTCTTGTTTTGCCCTAGGGTTTTCTGCTTTATCCATTCATCACCCTCAAGTTTTGTAGAGTTCTGTGTTACACAAACAAAGAAAAGAAAATCCATGCTACTTTCATACTGTCCACCAAAAAAAAAAAAAAAACAGAAAGAAAGAAAGAAAGAAAGAAATCTTTATTTGTGGTGAATTTATAGATTACTGCCACTCAAGATGAAGGTTTTCGGTATTTATTAACTTGTTGGCTATTCTTAACCAAATTAAGAATTTGCCATTTTCCATCTGATATAACAAGAAAGAAAAGGAGGGAATATTTTGGAATGTTATTTTTACCTAGAAAAAGATTTTAAAATTCTGAATTAGTAGAAATTGATTTTTAGATTATTTCACTGTATAGTTCCATACCTGATAAATAACATAAAATATATAGTTTACAATCACTTTTTGCAAAACTAAGGAGAGAGAAAAGATTTATGCTGAGTTGAAAATTAGGACTCAACAAGTATTTGTTAAAGCAAATGTAGTCATTTGTTGACCATTCTCTGCATACCAGCACTCACTGATTCACTGACTTCATGAAAACTAGGCATCATGATTTTTCGGTGACTACTTCCAGGTAGAGTAAAACTAAACTGGGCTGCAAAGCCACTGCTGTGAGCCTGGCTGTGAACTGAACTGATTGCTAAGTAAGTACTTTGTTCTGTGTTTTAATATCTTGTTTATTTTATTAAACTTGAGTTCAGGAGCTTTTACTTAAATCTATATAAGTATACCTGTTGTCAAAAGAAATAAAAGCAAAGATAAACAAACAGGACCTAATTAAACCTAAAAGGTTTTTTGCACAGTAAAGGAAACCACAGACAAAATAAAAAGACAAACTACATAATGGGAGAAAATATTTGCAAATGATATGACCTATGACCAACAAAGGGTTAACATCCAAAATACATACATAGCTCATATAACTCAATATTTTAAAAAAAAATTAAAAAGGGCAGAAAACCTGAGAAAACATTTTTCAGAAGAGAACATGCAGATGACCAAAAGCTACATGAAATGATGCTTAACATTGTTTATCAGAGAAATGCAAATCAAAACAATGAGATCACCCCACACCCATCAGAATGGCTATCATCAAAACACCTACAAATAACAAAGAATGTGGAGAAAAGGGAATCCTTTTACACTGTTGGTAAGAATGTAAATTGTACAGTCACTGTGGAAAACAGTATGGAGGTTTCTGAAAAAACTAAAAATAGAACTACCATATGACCCACCAATTACATTTTTGGTTACATAGCCAGAAAAAAACAAAAACACTAATTCAAAAAGATACACGCACGTCAACGTTTATAGGATCACTATTTATAATAGCCAAGATACGGAAGCAACCTAAATGTCCACTGACAGATGAATAAATAAAGAACTGCGATACACACACACACACCAAACTATTACTCAGCCATAAAAAGGACAAAATTCTGCTATTTGTATCAATTAATCAACATAGGTGGACCTAGAGAATATCATGCTTAATGAAATAAGTCATACAAAGACAAATATTGTATGATATCACTTACATGTGGAAACTAAAGAAATAAAACGAATGTATACAACAAAACAGAAACACATTCACAGATACAGAAAAAAAAAAAGAAACTAGTGGTTGGTGGAGAGAGGGAAGCAGTGAGGGGTACAATGGAGGTATGGGATTAAGTCCTACAAATGACTATGTATAAAATAGTTTAAGTAACAAGGATATATTGTATAGCACAGGAAATTACAGCCACTATCTTGTAATAACTTTTAATGGAGTATAAACTGTAAAAATATCAAATCGCTATGCTGTATGCCTGCAACTAATATAATACTGTAAATGAACTATACTCTAATAATAAAAAATAAAAATAAAAAATGGTAAATAGCTCACAGCATTTTGTCTAGATCAGGAATAGAACAAAAATGTCCACTAGCTCCACTTTTATTCAAGACTGTATTGTAATTTTGAGTCACAGCAATCAGACAAGAAAAGGAGATAAAAGGCATTCACAAAAAAGTCCTGAATGGCCAAAATGATCTTTACAAAAAAAAAAGAAAGCAGGAGGTATTACATTCTCTGATTTCAAACCACACTACAAAGCCACAGTATAATATGGTACTAGAAAAATGATTGACACATAGATCAGTGAAACAGAATAAAGGATCTGAAATAAACCATTGCTTATTTAGTCAATTTGTGATAAAGTAGTCAAGAAAATACAATTGGAAAAGACAGTCTCTTCCATAGATCATTTTAAAAAACTGTACAGCTACAAGAAAAGGACTGAAATGTAGAAACTCTTCCTTACCATATACAAAAATAAATCAAAATGGATTAAAGATTTAAATGTTAAGACCTAAAACCATAAAATTTCTAATGAAGAATACACAGACATTACAGTCTTTTGACATTTGTCTTAGCAATATATTTTTAAATCTGTCTTCAGCAAGGGAAACAAAGGTAAAAATAAACAAATAGGACGATATCAAACTAAAAGGCTTTTTTTTGTACAGCTAATAAAACCATCAACAAAGTGAAAAGGCAACTTACTGAGTGGGAGAAGATATTTGTAAATGATATGTCTGATAAGGGGTTAGTATCCAAAATATATAAAGAAATCATACAACTCAATATCAAAAAACAAACAATATGATTAATAAATTAGTAGAGGACCTGAATAGACATTTTTCCAAAGGAGACGTACCAATGGCTTACAGACACATGAGAAGACGCACAACAATCCTAATCATCAGGAAGACGCAAATCAAAACCACAATGAGATACCATCCCACGCCTGTCAGAAGAGCTGTTGTCAAAATTACAACAAATAACAACTATTGGTAAAGATGTAAAGAATTGTGCACTGTTGCTGGGATTGTAAACTTGCAGTCACTGTGGAAAACAATATGGGGTTTCCTCAAAAAGTTAAACATGGAACTATCATAGGCTCCAGCAATTTCGTTTTTGGGCATTTACTTGAAGAAACCAAAAACACTAATTTGAAAAGATGTATGCACCCTATGTTTACTGTAGCATTATTTACAATAGCCCAGATATGGAAATAATCTAAGTATATATCAATAAATGAATGGACAAAGAAAATGTGGTACATACAATCAACGGAATATTACTCAGCTGTAAAAATAATGAAATCTTGCCATTTGTGACAACACAAATGGGTCTCAAGGGGATTATGCTAAGTGAAGTAAGTCATATAGAAAAAGAGGAATAACACATAATGTTACTTATATGTGGAATCTGAAAAATAAAACATACATACAAAACAAACATAAAAACCCAGAATCATAGAGAACAGAGGGTGGAGAGGGGAGTAGAGGGAGAAATAAGTGAATGGAATTTAGAGGCACAAACTTCCTGTTATAAAATTAGTAAGTCACAGGGATGTAATAGACAGCATAAGGAGTAGATCAAATAACACTGTAATAACATTATATCGAGACATATGGCTACCAGACTTACCATGGTGAACACTGTATAATATATGTAAATGTTGAATCATTATATTATATATCTGAAATCAATGTGATTTTGTCAACTATCTTTCAATTAAGGACTTTCTGATGACATAAAATTAAAAACAAGGAACAAGGCAAACACTGTTAAAGCTACCCTTGGTAAGTTTTTTTTAATCCAGAAATAAAATACTGGTATACCTCAGAGATTGCAAGTTTGGCTTCAAACCACTGCAATAAAGGGAATATCTCAATAACGTGAGTCACAGGAATTTTTTTTGGTTTCCCCATGCATACAAAAGTTATGTTTACACGATACAGCTGTCTATTAAGTGTGCAATAGCATTACATCTTAAAAAAAACCAATGTTCATGCCTTAAATAAAAAATATTGCTAAAAAACATTAACCTTCATTTGAGCCTTCAGGGAGGTGCAATCCTTTTACTGGGGGAGGGTTCTGCCTCGCTGTTGATGACTGCTGACTGAATAAGGTGGTGGTTGCTGAAGGTTGGGGTGGCTGTGACAATTCCTTAAAATAAGACAAAAAGTTTGCCACGTGGATTGACTCCTCCTTTTGCAAATGATTTCTTTGAAGCATTTAATGCTGTTTGATAGTTATTTACCCACAGTAAAATTTCTTTCAAAATTGGAGTCAATTTCGTCAAATTCTGCTGCTGCCTGATCAACTAAGTTTTTGTAATATTCTAAGTCCTTGCTGTCATTTCAACAGTCTTTATAGCATCGTCACCAGGAGTAGATGCCACCTCAAGAAACCACTGTCTTTACTCATCCATAAAAAGCAACTCCTCATCCCTTATGGTTTTATCATGAGATTGCAGCAATTCAGTGACATCTTCAGACACCACTTATAATTCTGGTTCTCTTGCTGTTTCTACCATGTTTGCAGTTAACTTCCTCCACTGGAGACCTAAATGCCTCAAAGTCACCCATGATGGTTAGAATCCACTTCTTCCAAACTCCTGCTAATGACCTCTTCCCATGAATCACAGGTGTTCTTAATGCCATCTAGAATGGTGAATTCTTTCCAGAAGGTTTTCAATTTACTCTTTCCAGATCCATCAGTGGAATCATTATCTGCAGCAGCTATAACCTTACTCAATGTCTTCTTAAATAATAAAAGACTTGAAAGCTGAAATTACTCCTTGATCCATGGGCTGCAGAAGGGATGTTGTGTTAGCAGGGATGAGGACAACAGAGAACTCATTGTACACAGTCATAAGAGCTTTTTGATAATCAGGTGTATTGCCATTGAGCAAGGATATTTTGAAAGGAATCTATTTTTTTCTGAGCGGTATGTTTCAACAGTGAGATGTAGCAGATGTGCTGTCATCCAGGCTTTTTTGGTCCATTGATAGAGCACAGGCAGAGTAAATTTAGCATAGTTCTTAAGGGCCCTAGGATTTTCAGAAGGGTAAATGAGCACTGGCTCCAACTTAAAGTCACCACTTTAATTAGCCTTTAACAAGAGAGTCAACCTGTCCTTTGAAGCTTTGAAGCCAGGCATTGGCTTGTCTCAAGCTATGAAAGCCCCCAATGGCATCTCCTTCCAGTATAAGGTTGTTTCATCTGCACTGAAATCTGTAATTTAGAGTAGCCACGTTCATTAATTACGTTCGCTGGATTTTCTGGATAACTTGCTGCAGTTCCTACATCAGCTCTTGCTGCTTCACCTTGCACTTTCATGTTATGGAGACTAATGGAAAAATACCAATTAAAACATTTTTCTCAGATGACAACTTTCTTACTTTGTACTGACAGGTGTTGTTTAAACGTGTTCTTCTGTGTGTATAATCCTCTGTATATAGTATGTAGTATTTTGATCATTGTGCTATGATCAGAAAGGAGCAGTACAGATTTTATATATGAATTACGCACTCCCAGTAAGTGAATATTTATGTCAACTAACCAAAATTTTGCAGAAGCTCAGTACAGGAAGAGTAAATCATTAGATCTCCACAAAACAGTTACGCTGTTCACATTTCCACTAAAAAATGCTTGCTATATTCATTTACTAGGAGACAAAAAAGTAGTGTTAAAACTTTTTTTTTTCACTTTGTAATTTTTCTTATAGATGTATATGAGCTGCAATGTCATAGACACATAGCTTATATGTGTACAGGTTAAATATTATTATAATGAGAATAGCTAAAAGTCATTTTTCCTTAAAAGGAATCTTTTTATTACCCAAGTCTGAGAAATGTCTAACAAGATCTTTGAAAATGCTGTTATAATTGTGTTATAACTCTATAACTGGTAACGATATTTCTGTCAAAAATAGTATTTCATTTAAATTCAATTTAGAAGTGTTACTTGCTTGAAGTCATAATAGTCCCTCTGGTTGTTTATTATAAATATTCAATATTTTGGTGTTATAAACTAAGCAAGGCTTATTGGATTGGCTTGCCTTGATAAATAACTGTAACTTCAGACACTGAGAAAACTCATTTCTGCTTTACAACTCACAACTTATCAAACATATCAGAACAAAAGCAATCCACAAATGGGAATTACTGATATGTATGACATGAGTTTCGAAAAGCTGGCAGCAACAGTATACATTTCTTAAAAAAAAAAAAACTAGGTATTTAAAATATATTTCTGGTAATTTCCCTGTTGGTTGAGTTCAACACAAGGTTTTGTTAGCAGTGGGGATACTTAATGAGAAAAGTATGAAGTATAAGAAAATTCCGTTAGTCTATTTGTTATGGCTAATGCTAAACCAGTATAAAGGCATTTCCTGATGATTTCTTTATGCCTCTCCATTTCAATAAACCTGAAAGATATAGCTCATGCCTCCAAGGGAAGACGACAAGCTGTCTGGGAACCTGTTCAACCTTGGAAAACAGGAAAAACAACAAAACAAGAATGTCTATTGAAGGAAGATAATTTTTTTTTTAAATTGAAGAATTATTGATGTATAATACTGCATTAATTTCAGGTATATTATGTAATGATTTGATCTTTGTATACATTATGAATGATTACCATGATAAAACTAGTAACCATCTATTCCCATATAGTTATTACAATATTATTGACCATACTCCTTATACTGTATATTACATCCCCAAGACTTATTTATTATGTAACTGGAGGTTTGTACTTCTTAATCATTTCATTGATTTTGCCTACAATTTCCTGCTCTGTTCCCCTCTGGTAACCACCTGTTTGGTTTGTTGTCTGTATCTATGAGTGGTGGGAAAGTCAGTGACAATAGCTTTTGTCCACTAGCCCCACCTCTGTTCAAAGATGCTGATGACTCAGAGTTAACTCTGTGAAGACTGGTGGGATTTTACATGTTTAATAAATCTTCCCAGGGTAAAAAGCTTCCTTAAAAGATCAGTAAATGGAGATCTAGAAAAATAAAATTTAAGAGAATCTAAATATAGAATACTTTTTCAGTTTAGATACAAATATCTAGTTATTTTAATGCCTATTAATTCTACTTAACTAAAAACATTGTATTTGGAAATGTTTCAAATACTCTATAGAAAAGTATATTTCACTTATGCTGTAGTGTTTTCAGACAAAATAGTCTAATGGAAGATGGTCCAGAATCCATGGCTCATTAATACATTGTTCAACATTCTGAATAAATAGGACAAACTTCAAAAGTAAGCATAAATATTTCTACAAAATTCTATGTTTACCAACCTCAGTTCTTGGATGTTTATGTATTTTGGAAGCATCGGTGTCCTTCTTGACCCTCTGACAGTAGAATAATTGTGCATCCCACAAAGATTTTAGTTTCCATAAGCCTGACTGTAGCAAGTGGAAACTGCGTATCATTATATTCTGAGATTATACTTATCAGGAAGAGAGTTACATGATCATTCTGACCTAAAGGTTAATACACATTGGATCCTTTGCATATATTCTTCAACCCTGCATTATGAAGGAAAATTTTAGTAGTTAATCCTTAATCTGTGCTAAATTTCATTATTAAAATAAGAATTCTTACATAGTTTCAAATTTTTATCACTAATACAGGACCTGTTTCTTTAATTAATCACAAATACACAAAATTTCTTTCTCCACTTTTATGCTAGAAATGCATTTGTGTGTTCTCACACAAAATAAAACAAAACAAAATCATCTCTCCAATTCTCCAATTCCCCTATGAGAGCATAAATTCAACTGAACAAGAAACTTGAAGGTTGATAATATTCCCATGAGATTTTTAACATTAGAAGGAATGTGCTTCTTAGGAAATTACTTTTAGGAAGATAGGATGCACTTTTTCAGGCAGAGATTTCCTTTTGATGTGAGCACAATTCATCATCACATATAGTAATTCTACGACATTTGGGGAAGACAGGCATCACCAAACATACATACACATGTGGTCTATGAAAATTATGGCTTGATTAGATTTTTGTTTACTTTCAGGAAATTCTATAGCTTCTTGGAATCATAAGTTTCAGAAGAAAAAAGAATGATTCCTATTTTCTGGGAAAGCAAAGCAAAGGAACTTCTCTTTACAAAATGTCGACATGATCTTCCAATAATGTCCATATACTATTGGATGTTGGGTCTTCCTTCTGTATTTTCTTTCTCCCTCTGTGAAGGCTAAAAGTGACAGAATGGGAGAGAGAGAGAGGTATACTATAGAGTACAGGATTCTTCATCATCAATTTTAATCTCCTTGCTGTCTTGGCTTATTATCTGATGCATGGCACAGGTATGAGATACCTAACCAAAAGATGTATTTACTAGAAATAATATTTAAAATATGGTATTCTAAAACCTGTATTTATTTAATAAGTATATTTCCATTAATTTCTTGCCAACTGTTATTATAGAAGATATACTATACAATGTTTCTCAATTCTTAGTCATGATTTTCTCAATCCTGAAAAAAGACAATGGTGTCTAGATATTCAAAGGCCAGGTAACAGTCTCATGTATTCTATCAAGATTGATCAAGTTTGTTAAAAAGGGTCTTATAAGATTCTATTTCTTAACCCTATTTCTGAAGCCTTAACCCAGAATCTTCATAAAATGTATTATAAACGCAGTAATGTAGAATTTTAGTTAAATGCCGATTAAGACATGCCTGTTTCAGAAAAGACATTTAAAGTGCGTTACAAAATATTGAGGTGGCTTAAGTTAAAAGCAGAAGGATAAATAAGATAAGAGAGTTGGACTATAAGAGAAAACAAGAAATAAGATTTAAAATGTCTTAAGTAGAAGTCTAAGTAACTAGAGTAGCTAAAGAACAAAACAAAACAAAACAAAACAACTTTACATTGTGTATCAGTGTGCAGTGTATGCAGAAATTAAATCTAACTGCCCACATTTAAATATTACTTCTTAAAAGTGTTTTATTAAAGTATAATACAGGAAAGTGCAGCTCGAGGAACTTCTACATGTATATGTGCACTCAGGTAATCAGCCAGATTAAGATACAGAACATTTGAAAAAGCTCCCCCATGCCCCATCTCAGTGTATATACTGCACACCCAGTGGTAACCACCGTTCTTTCTAATCAACCACAATAGGTTAGTTTTTGCCAGCTCTTAGACTTCATATAAAAAAATCATACAGTTTGTATTTTATGAAACCATCTTTTCCTCAATCTTATATCTGTGATATTTATTTATACTATTGAGTGTAACAATCATTCATTCTTTATTTCTAAGTAGCATGCCACTAACAGGTATACGACAAATCATTTCTATAAACATGTTACTGGTGGTGGGCAGTCCAAGGCTCCTGTTTCTCACTACCCAGGTTATTCAAGCACGCCCACATAGACTCTATTGATAAGTCTCACTTCTAAAGGAGAAGGAACAGTGGTGAAACCAAAAGTGGAAGATCCTCATCTTTTATCCATTAGGATGATGCTATTTTTTTGTTCTCTACACTTCAGTTATCCTAAGGAAATAAACCACTGAGCTCACAATTCAAAAGCCACAGTGAGCCACTCCCTTAATAGAATGGCAGGATTCAATAACTAATAAACATGAATCAACTCTGTGGCCCAAAGAGAAAGAACAGGAAGGGGATGTGGTGTTAACAGAGATATTTTAGGCCATTCTTCAGGTGGAAGGACACAAGAAACACACAAGCAGTGGGGCACATATTGATGGATGTGATTTGAGAAGGATGTTACTAAGAGTGTTACTTCAACTGGTGCATGTTAGAACTCATAACAAATTCAGGTTCAAAAGTTCCTTTGGCTCTACAGGTATTTATACATCATTTGATCTAAAAACATGTTCTTAGCTTTTGCAAAGAGTTCAAGTAATTTTCCAAACTGTATATACGTAAAGCATATTTTATGTAATTAATTTATCATGGTTTATTTCCTGTTATCCTATACCTCCAGATTTTTCCTTGACTAGGGACCTGGATGACAGCCTTTTCACTCTGAGGTATGGTTTGCATTTCAGCAAATAAAATGGTATGTTTTACAAGATCAAGCTCATTCTTGTGGTAGTCATGTTTTCCTTCCTGTAGCAATTAAGTGTGCTTTGATTATAAACATGTTTCACAAACCTTAAAAGCTTTGATAGAAAACATATTCAAAAATAACTTTATTGCATTCCCTAAAGTTTTGTTTTTGTGTGCTTTTGTATTCCCAAAATGGTGAGAAATTTTCTCACTGCAAGATACTGACTTTTAAAGAAAGAATAGGCATTTCCCAATTATGTGTTCCATTTTGCTTCCAATTTTCTCTTATTTAGTGAATAATTTATTCACTCTTGTTTCACTCCACCACACTCCAAAAATAAAACTATACTTTCTTGACTTACTTTTAGTACTACAAAAATATTGACATTTATAGATAAATCAGTTGTTCACACAGTAAATCAATACATCATAAATTATATTTTAAAACTAATAAGGTATCTATAATTTATAGGTATGATTATTGATGTTTTATAAATATTATTTTTACCATCTGTGATGTTAAGATAAATTAACAAATTAAAATATTTGATTTGGTTAATAATCCATTAGTGCTTCTACCCTTTACAACATTTTTTATTTTAGTTGTACACCATTCAAATAAGGAAAAAAATTCACTTTTTGAGAAAATATTATAAAAGCATGATGCTCAATTTTGTATAAATAATTCAATAGCCTTATATTTATATATGGATTATAAGTTGCTGTGGGTTTTTTTTAATAAAGAATCTTTACTCTGCCACTGAAAGAATGACAATAAGCTCTTATTGCACTGAAATGCGTCAATTTTTCTCATTCTTTTAAAATGCTTGTTTCCAAAACTATGGTTACCAAAGGGGAAAGGGGGGAAGGGGTAAGTTAGGAGTTTGGGATTAATATATATATATAATAGATAATTAAAAAGGGCCTACCTATAGCACAAGGAACTGTATTCAATATCTTATAATGACCTATAATGGAAAATAGTCTGAAAAAGTATAATATACTTTGCTGTACACCTAAAACGTAAATCAACTATGCTTCAATTAAAAAATGAAAACAAAATGCTTGTTTCTATATCATAGAGCAAATCTGTTGCTTTAAAAACAAATTTTAAAAGACAATCCATTTAAAAAAATAGAAATTCCTAAACTTTACATTATTCTAAAATGCTCACTTTTCATTGTGCATTTTTTATGGATTAATATATTGTGATGCACTGATAATCTCCTTTCAATAATTATTTCAAATTCTTGCTGTTTTAGATTTGCCAACTAAACTTTAGAAAAGGACTAGTCATTAACAGTACCAACTGACTATGCTGTGTTAAGCATAGTTTTGTCCCAACTAACCTCATTTTCTTTGGTGACAAGATTAGCAAACTGCACGTTGCTGACAGAGTAAATCTTAATTTAATTTAGACGTTCTCAAACTCATGGTATCTTGTCTAAAATACTGGGGAGCTATGTATGTACTGTATGATGAGGCAGTACATCTGAATAGAAAACCTTCGAAGAGCACGGATTAAGGGATTCATAGGCAATGTGTAGGGTGGTCTTTCATGGACTGATACAGAGCCGTCGATGGCTTTATCAACAATGTGGAAGATAACAGAGAAGGCATGGTTACCAAATTTATGAATGACTCCAAACTAGAAAGGTTAATCAATACATGAAATAAGATGCAAGACCATGTCTATGACTATGACGAGGCATGGCAAACTGATAAAGCTTGAAGGTACAAATGTGGAGTATGAATTCTACACTAAAGGATATATAAAAGTAGTAGTGGAAATCAGCTTAATAATGAGTATGTGTGGTTGTTTGTGTATGTGTGTGTGTGTGTGTGTGTGTGTGTGAGTATGTTCCCCTGTGCATTATGGTAGTAGACTTAGCAGTTTTATTCACAGACAAATTTAGTGTTAACTAAGAATGTCAGAGGACAGGTAGAAGCACATGGAAGCTTCAGTTGCATTCATTAAAACGTTATGTTTTGAGGAAGAGAAAGACGGACTTCTCTATGCTCTCTCTGGTTGCCCCACAACATTATGTACATGTTTGGGAACCACATTTTAAGATCAACAACAAAAACCTAGATAACTTTTCCATCAGTGGTGCTTAATCTTATCATAGATACTCTCTCACTGGGAATCTACAAGGAGCTATATGGATATCTCCCCCAGAAAGGTGTGCTTAATATCTACACGCAACATTTTATTTACAGTTTCGGAAGGTTGGCAGCAGAGATTAAAAATCTCTGATCTAAGGCCAAGTGGTGAGGTGGTGAGCGTTGTTTATTTTCTAACACATGAAAACAGTTAAAAGAACTGGAGATGTTTGGTCTACAGTAAAGAACACCAAAAAGGTAAGGATGAAATAGCTGCCATCAAAACATTGAAAGAATTTCGTGTTCAGAACTTTTTATATTTATTTTATGTATCTCCAATGAGGAGAATAGAAACACTGGAGAGACATATTTTGTCTAAGTAGAAAGAGGATAAATGATAGGAATTTAATTCAGTTTCACATTCAATCAGTGCTTTCCACATGGTATGCTAGACTGGGAGGGGAAATGTAAATATCAAATGAATAAAACATAGTCTCTTTCCTTAGTCTGTTCAGAGAAGAAAGTTTCAGCCGAAAAAGCAAATCTCCGTTAAGGAGGAATTGAGAAAAATGTATGTTAGCTCTTTTATGAGTATATGGTATAGATATAAACCTGGAATAGATTTCCATCACAAGGAAAATAATGATTTCAATGGTCTCGATTAGTAATGCAAATAGATAGTATATTAGTAGGACTCACTGTCGTATGAAAAAGATGTGACAGTAACTCTTATTCCGAAGTTTTCCAGAACTCTTATTCTGAAACTTCCTAGGTCTGCAGAGGTGATAGCTGGAGTATGGAGGAAAAGGTGTGCCTACTGGCCAAGAAGCATCTTGATAAAAAAGGAATCCAGATTTCTTTCTCTTTGAGAATCCACTTTATTAGAATGTCTGTCATAGATGGAAATGTTCTGGATGGACATTTGTTTGCAGGAAAAGGACCTCCACCTAAATTCATCCTAAAATGTGACAGCAGACCCTAACTGTCCTTAGGTGAGAGCTGCTTCTAGCCGAGCATGCTGGTGAGGCTGAAAACCCCGCCCGACCCAGCCATGTTGACAGAGCAGTTCTATTTTAAGTACAATGTTTGAGCGTGCTGCTATAATCCAGAAGAACTGTGATCTTGGGAGCACAGAGTCCTGGGAGGTATTTCTGCAGTCTCTTTAGGTACTTGGGGCTGGAAAAACTGTCTGTGAGCCGCTGAACGTCATCTCCAACAGGGACAGTTTTGGGTTGCAACAGAAACCTTAACATCTGGAAAGCGGTCACGATGCGCTGTGCAGCCCTGCCTCTCCTGGCGGGCACATGAAGGATTACCCTTTGAAGTTAATCAACTCTGAGGAGCTTTGAGAACTTTGGGCTAAGGGGTGTAGAAAAGAGGGAGGTGCTGGTCTTCTTGTTGTGTGTTAGAATTAGTTAACAAAAAAAGAAAGAAAATTTCCTCAAAATGTCACTGAATCCCAAAGGGAGTATACCTAAATTTGTAGGTTTGCATTTTTGTCTGGACTTGTCTATTATAAATGAGAGTAGTGGTGGAAACTGAAAAGAAGACAATAATGCTCTGGTTTATTTCTACACATTAAAATCTAAAAACGATGCTAGAAGGAAATGAGATCAATTGAGATAATGTACTGCTCCCTGCAAAGGGCCTGATCATCTTGAATAGTATCTTGAGTCTCTGTTCAGTTGACTTACTATGAAAACTCTAACTCTGAATAATAACAGAACAGTCTTTCTTCAGTGGATGGACATGATTATCAAATTGACTATACCCCACTCCACACTAATTAAATATAAACCCGTGCATTTGGTGCCTAATCACCAATACACATTTTTTAATTAATACAAATTCAGGTAATTTCAATGTGCAGCCAGGGTTAACAACCATTATTACAGAGCAATGATTCTAAAAATGCGGTGCAGTAACATCTAGTATCACATGGGAACTTGCTGGAAATGCAAATTCTCTGGTCTAATCCTGACCCCACTTAATCAGAAGCTCTTCAGGGAGAGGGTGGTTGTAGATCTCACAATCAATATTTTAACATGCCCTCCAGGTGTTTCTAATGCCATAAAGTCATATAAAGAGTTGCAATTTTTCTACTAATTAATATGAATAAGATTTGCTCATTAACCAATTAAAACCAAGAGGTGATCTCAGCGTAAAGAAACATACTTTGTTTCTTTTGTATCCACCCCAAATTTAGATAAATATGTAAAACATACATCAAGTTCTTAATGTGCTAATTAACTTGCCCCTGTGTATTTGAAGGTTATATTTATGCCTAAAATGATAAAATACTGATCATCTTCAAAGTCACTTGCTTCTTAGACATGTTTTTTCTTCTGTAGCAGAGGTGAGTAAGGATAGATAAATTCCTGACATTCACTTATTCAACATCTATCCATTGACTGTGTACTATGTGCCAAGTACTATTCTAGGTCATGAGGATACCCAATGAGCAAAATACACAAATTTCCCTGCCTTAGAAGAGATAACATTCTGGTGGGGGAATCAGAAAATAAGCTATAAACATAAAATTATGAATTATATAGTTGATATTGACAAGTACTATAAAAACTAAAGAGCAGATAGGTTAAAGAGAGTCAGAATTGTGAGGATGAGGGAGGTGGGAGAGGCCATGGGCAATGCTAAATAGAGAGGACAGTGTAATCTGTTGAGAGAAAGTGAGATTTGAGCAATGACTGGAAGGAGGTGAAGGAGTGAGCCTAGCAGATAGCTGTGTGATGAGCTGTCTGGGGAGAGAGAACAAAGAGAATAAAGCCTCTAAAGCAGGAGCACGTCTGGAAGGTTTGAAGACCATCATGGTGGCCAGCATGGCTGGATCCGTGTGAGCGAAGGCCAGCAGTGTGAGCAGAGAGGAGGTGAGAGAAACAGCAGAGGGCCAGAGCAGGGAAGGCCTTGCAAGCCATGTGGAAGGACTTTGGCTTTTACTCCAAGTCATATGGGAAGCCATTGGCGTGGCATGACCTGACTTAAATTTTAAATGAATCACTCTAGCTGCTGAGTGAGAACAGATGGGGGTGCAGTAAGGGGATTAACAGGGTAGTGAGTCAGAAGGCTCTGGCAATCATCTAGGACAGAAAGGATGATTGCTCAGATTAGGGTGCCAGCAGAGTATCTGGTGCTAAAGATTCTAGATATCTTTTCAAATTGGAGCCAACAGAATTTGTCTATGAAACAGGTGTAGGTGGGCTGAGAAAGAGGAATCACACATCATTCTAAGGTTTTTCCCTTGGGCAACTGGAAGGATGTCAGACAGAAACAAACTACTGAAAATACTATATATATATATATTTATAATACTCAGACTAAACACCATCACATATTCTCTCTCCTTTTAAACTTTAAAGTATCCATTTCTCATAACAAAAGAAGGAACACTAGGCTTTTACTCACCTCGTGCTTTCTTTATGCCAAATGATGGATGAGTTTAGGAATCATGATATCTATGTCCTTTAAACTGCTCACAGTACTTTCTCTGAAGGACACCTAATAAATTTTAATTCAAGTATTTATATATTTAGCCAACATTGATCCAGCCCTAGGCAATGAGAAGGCAATGGTGGTAAATTACCAACAAGACAGATTGGGTGCTGCTAATGTGTACTCACCATAAACAAGATAACCTGATCAAACAAGATCTTCAACTTTGACTTGACAACTCATTTCATTCCCCTACCTCTCCTGTACTGCTTGAGTGATACCCTAAAAAAGACAATGTCCCTAATTTGACTGCCAGATTATGATTGATTTGGGAAAAGAATACCTATGAAATGAACATAAGTGTTGGTGATGCTGTAATTCTCAACATGAGGCATCAGAGAGATAGGTAATCAACATTCCGTGAAACCGTAAGGACAATGGGTAACATCCAGAAACGGCACAGGCAAATTACTTCATTCTCTCTGTGCGTGTGAGGAACATGATTATGTCGTACATGGTTTTGGTAATATACAGAGTTTACAAACAGCTTCCACCTACAAAAGCTTAAAAAAAACAAACATTTCTTAATCCCCAAAAGAAAGAGCAGAGCTAAATTTAGGAAAATAATATTCTTTAGACACTAATTTATTAAAAAGACCATTTGTGCCTCCAGATCAGTACTTTGTGGGTCTATAGATATCAGTAAAATAATTTCTGTGAAAAGTCAAGGACTTTACTAGCATTTAAATTTCCTAGATAACTAAAACTGTTATATGCTTTAAAAGACAAACACAAAAAAGCCATTGTTAAGAACTATTATTTTCTATAGCTACAAATCCATTTTTTTCCCCAGGACTCAAGCCTTTGTGATTTTCCCACTCTAAAGTGGGTCATGAAATAATTTGATGAATTAGATGCAATTTATGCATCATATGATGAAATTTTTATGTTTGTCAGCTCAGAGGAACTTTCTGATGTAGAAAGATAAAATACAAATTTTACATTTTGAACTGTCCTTTGGGGAAAAATGATATGCCTAAGGGCTGTACCCACAGAGAAATTATGAATTCCCAGAATATTGTTACAAGACATATGCCTCCATCTTCATTCCTTTTCCACCCCCAGCAATAACAAAAACAAAAGAACAATGAAAATATTGCAGAAAACCACTTTCAGAGGCATGATTTAGCCAGTTCAAGTGCAATAAGTATCATCCTATGGCACTGTGGTCATCCTTAGAAAAATGATTTTATAATATCAATTTCATAGCCATGCATCCACTCTGTATAGCACTGCCTGGGACACATAGCTAGCTTTCAGTGCCAGCCTCTCAGTTAAAAACCTTGATATTGTGCCAAATATGTGCAGAGCACCATGGTTTTCACAGTGGGAACTCAAGAAAATTTTTGTATTTGTGTGAATGTCTTTCTATAGAATACAGAAATTTCTGGAAATGCTAATGGATAGGACAGAAAAGATACGTGGAAGAAGAGAAAGATTTTCTAGGAGAAAATGGGTGACCTAGGATAATTTTTAAAATAGAAGAATACAAAATTGGTCCTAACTATCCTAGGAGATGTCTATTTGATCCATGAGAATAATTTGTACATTATCAGCAATGCATATAGGTTTCAAGTGGTTTTTGGAAAGAATCCAGGCTTTTGTTTCATAACATGGTGCATTTATGTGTGTGTATATGTACATATGTATGCACACAGCCCATACAAACCAGTGCAGAAATGCAGAGGTCGACTGAAATGGCAACCTGGAAGCTTCTCAGATGGACAAATAAAACTGGATCTCTTCTGAAAAGGAAAGCACAAGTCTATTCTGCATGGTTTATGTCCTTGTAAAGCTAAAAATCCTCTCTGGATCCCTAAACTCAATTTCAAAGGACTGTCTCTGCTTTGTTCTGGCACATTATGCTTATCACAGAATTATGTTTTCTTCAAAGTTATTACTTGAGAGAAGAACAGCTGCCAAATATATAAAAAAATTAACTTCCGAATATCTCATTTTTCTTCACAGATCAAGTAAACTTTAAAAAAAAAATTTGAATTGAAGTTTTGGATGGCATTCAATGTTCTCTTCAAATTTTAAGAGTCCTGGATATCTTGCCAAGCATACAAATCAACTTGTATTGGAACTGTAACACTTTAATAAGAAATCTCAGAGATCGCCTCCCCCCTCCCCACGGGGCAGAACTCTCCTTTATTGGAGCCATCTTTTACCAAGCTGCCAACTTCTTCTTTTGCTAAATGCTCATAAAGCTCTGTCTTCTCATTGACTCTCTTCTTGAGACAACTTTTCGTTCCTCAAGGGTCAATTCTCTGAATCAGGTAATTTTTTTTTTTTTCTTTTTGCCACCTATGCATCCTACACCCTCTACCTAATGTCACTTGAGAATCATCTTTACCTCTTGGTGACATTGCCATTTCCATCACTAGGACAAGGACTCTAGATGTGAAGGTCCTTTCCTTAGTTCAAACAGCAAAGCAATGTTATTAAATTGGAGTAACAGCTAACCACAGAGAACTTCGCTTCAGTTCAAACTCCTTTTTTTTTTTTTTTTTAATTTTGTCTGCCCTTCCTCTCTGAGAAGACTGTTAGTGTCTGTAAGTAGTGATGACAGGTCTGGAGAAGATGAATTTCATAATATTGTGGAAAAGAACAATAATGAAAGGAACATTTCCATCCAAATTTTTACTGACTTCCAGAGAATACATGAAATTAAATGAGTTATTTAAATAAAGCACACTAGGTCTATGGTTCCAGCTCATTAGTTAAAAAAAAAAAACCTTTCTAAAGTATATAAAGTAATATTTTTCCTATTTAAGACAGGAGTAATGTTTCTTCGAAAGAAATATTAAGTAGAGGATCAATGTAAAGTGTCTTAACTTTTCTAGTCAAAAAATACACAGAGGAAAGTGGGGGCCACCCCTTCCACTCAAAAGTCCTTTATTCTTCCTCAAAGGCAGCCATAAAGGAATATATTAAAATCAGTTGGGGACTTTCAGAGCACAACTTAAAAGCAATAGTACCAAGAGATACCCAACTCTGAAAGGCAATGTTTATGATTTGGGAAAACATCCTCATGGTATATTCTTATCTGGTAATTTATTAAAATTACCAGTTAAATATCTATACTTCAAAAGAAGAAATACTTGAATGAAAAAAAATGGAAATATATTCAGGTTTGCCTATCAGATTATATGTTAATATTTTAAAGACAGGGTGCAAAACTAAAGTAGCTCATTCCCACAATGAACTATATTTTGTTTACGTAGCATGGTAAAATGTACTTAGATTCCAAGAACTATCACTTCAACCATGGTTCTCAAAGGACAAATGTATAAGGACACCAAATACCAAGCAACAGAGTCTCCTTTGGAAAGAAGTTTTGCAGCTGGTTTCATTTTGGCACAAACAGAAGTTAAGGTCATCACTCTTACTAATGTCTTTCCTGGAAATCACTGGAGGCATAAAAGATAGTACTACTTCTATAATTCAAATAGCATTACTTAGTTTTTTCCCCCTTTCTTTAGAAAAGATTTGATTTTAAGTAAAAATTTCATTCATTTAAGGTAGCTTCTTTTTCTCCGATAGGAAAATGTTGTATCTTTACTAGGGTTCTTTAGAAAATAACAGATTTCTTTTCTGCCATTTGCTTTTGTGTGTTTGTTCTTTCCTAAAGATCTGTTTTACTGCATGAGACTTTCAATGGATCCATGTTGATTTTTGAATAAAACCAAGAAAGTCCAACTTTATTTCATGAAATTTATAAACAAAAATACCTTTGATATAGTCAGATTCTCCATCATTTTTGTTGTAGGGGATACATCTCCCTCCACAGTTTCATGGGTACACACAAGGGCCCACTGTAACATTTTATTTGCAGCTCCTTATGGGGTTACTAACTCAAATGTCTGCCCACATTTTAGAAGCCATTTCAAAATCATGTCCTTATTAAACTTTCTCAGTCCATAGTTACTCACCCTGTTTTGAACCTGTGTAATACTTATTTGCTAGCTCTCCTATGATGCATGTTACATGGGGAAAGAGATTCATGTCCTTCCTTAAACACGTTAAAAGATGCTGTTGATTAAGAAGATTTAATAAAACAAATTTTCTATTTCTGCAAAAAAATCCTGGCTAAGAGCATCCATGGAAATGATAAAGAAAGATGACTTCATTTTAGTTTTAAGTAAGATTCAATTAATTACCAGTTTATTAATTTTTGGAAAGGGAAGAAATTTCAAAGAATATAGTCTACCCTTTGAGATAACATTAAAATGGCTGTGAAAATGGAGTAACTAGACAATGCGCATTTCTCATCATTTTAAATGAGAATTTTGTTTACTTAGTGTTAATTTTAATGGTTGGTAGTTACGAATTACAGGCAAAGGTATCTTATATGCTAGAGAGGTTTTGGATTAACCATCACTTGCCTTTCTTTGGTCTCCACGGACAACACATTAAGGAAATGAAAATCAAATGGACAGGAAATTTTAGCACAACTTCAATATAACTTCAATATACAATAAAATGTAAATTCAACAGGGCCTTAAATACAAAACAAGATGATACAATACAATTATAAGGTAAATATTATAAAATTGAAATAGTTACCTAAATATCATTCAAAGCATATAGCAAGAAAAAATGAAAGAGAACAGAAAAGCAATATAAAAGATCTATGAAGCCAAGAGTTTTGTTTTAATGATAAAGAAAATTGACAAGCTAAATTAAATTATAAAAAAGGGAGAAAACGCAAATAAAATTAGAAATAAGAGAGGAGATGTTGCAGTTGATACCACAGATATACCAAGGATCCTAAAAGACCACCATGAACAATTACAGGCATAGCGTGTTTTATTGTGCTTTGCTTTCTTGTACTTCAGATATTGTGCTTTTTGCAGATTGAAGCTCTGTGGCAACCCCATGGCAAGCAAATCTATCAGCACCGTTTTTTCCAACAGCATTTGCTCATTTCATGTCTCTTTGTCACATTTTGATAATTCTCATAGTATTTCTTTTTTTTTTATTATTTTTATATTTGCTATGGTGATCTGTGATCAGTGATCTTTGATGTTACTATTGCAAAGAGATTATAACTCACTGAAGGCTCAGATGATGGTTGGCATTTTTTAGAAGTAAACTATTTTTAATTAAGGTATATACAGTGGTTTTTTTAGAAATGATGCTATTGCTCACAACAGACTACAGAAGAGTGTAAACATAACTTGTAAATGCACTAGGAAACACAAAAGTTCATGTGCCTTGCTTTATTGTGATATTTGGTTTACTGCAGAGGTATGCAACTGAACCCGTAACACCTCCAGTGTATGCCTATACATGAAAGCAAACTGGATAACCCAGAAAAATAGACAAATTCCTAGAAACATACAATCTGTCAAGACTGAATCATGATGAAATATAAATTCTGAAAAGATCAGTAATGGGTATAGAGACAGAATCAGCAACCCCCTCAGAGGAAAACCTGAAGACCAGCCAGATGGTTTCACTGCTAAATTCTTTCTATCAAACATTTAAAGAAGAACTAATACCAATCCTCTCAAGCTCTACCAAAAAACTGAAAACTTCCAAACTCAAGCATTACCCTGATACCAAAACCAGACAAGGACACTGCAAGAAAAGAAAATTACAGGCCAATATACCTAATGAATGTAGATGCAAAAATCCTCAACAAAATACTAGCAAACAGGATTCAACAGCACATTAGAAGAATCAAACACCAAAAACAAGTGGGATTTACCCCTGATATGAGCACAAATTTTCCTAACAGAATGAAGGACACAAATCATATGACCAACTCAATAGATGCCCAAAAAAAAAAACCCCAAACTTTTGACAAAATTCAACACCCTTTCATGATTAAAAAAAAACTGTCAACATATTAGGCATAAAGGGTAATAAAAGTCCACATATGATAAACCTATTGCTAACATTATGGTCAATGGTGAAAAGCCAAAAAGCTTTTCCTCTAAGATTAGGAAAAAGACAAAGATTCCCACTCCCACTACTTCTGTTCAATATAGTACTGGGTTTTCTAGCCAGAGCAATTAGGCAAGAAAAAGAAATAAAAGGCATCCAAATCAGAGAGGAAGAATTTAAATTGTCTCTGTTTGCAGATGACATGATCTTATATATAGAAACCCTAAGTACACCACAAAAAAAAAAAAAAAAAAGAAAACACCAAAACTGTTAGACCTAATAAACAAATTGGAGTTTCAAGATACATCAGCATACCAAACAAAGAACCATCCAAAAACGAAATTAAGAAAACAATCCCATTTACAATAGCATCAAAAAGGACAAATTCTTAGGAATAATTTTAGCTAATATTGCTAGTGAAAGATCTGCACACTGAAAACTATAAAATGCTGATGAAAGGAAAATGAAGAAAAGACAAATAAATAGAGACCTTGTGTTCAAAGACTGGAAGAATGAATATTGTTCAGATGTCCATACTATCCAAAGAAATCTGCAGATTCACTGCGATCCCTAACAAAATTACAATGGCATTTTCACAGAAATATAAAAAAGAATCCTAAAATTCATGTGGAATCACCAAAGTCTCCAAATTGTTGAAGTAATCTTGGAAAAGAAGAACAAACCTGGAGGCATCACTTTCTGATTTCAAATCATATGACAAAGCAAGAGTACTCAAATGAGTATGGTACTGGCATAAAAATAGACACACAGACCAACGGAGCAGAATAGATAGCAAAGAAATAAACCCACACATGTATGATCAGTAATATTCAGCAAAATTGCCAAGACTGCACAATGGGGAAAGAACAGTCTCTTCAATAAATGATGTTCAGAAAACTGGATCCTCACATGCAAAAGAATGAGATTGGACTTGTATCTCATACCATACACAAAAATGGTCATTTATGCAATTACTAAATGAATCTACAGAGCATATGTTTTTTAATATTATAAATACTAACCAGTGGGAAAATAGAATGAATTAATTGCTCTCTCTTACAATTGTAACATAAAAACAAAAATACCTAGATCTTCCGAAGAAATGAATAGCACTTATAAAAACTCTATAAAACTTTACAGGGGGTCATTTAAACTAATTTAAGGAAGGCAACAACTGTAAACATATTATCCATAAGGAAATCTATAAATGTGATGACATCTCAATTAAATATTATTCTGGGAAATGCTATTTATTTATTTTGTCTATTTGCAAAATACTTTTATTTTACTTTATTTTTTTTTTACATTTTTTATTGATTCATAATCATTTTACAGTGTTGTGTCAAATTCCAGTGTTCAGCACAATTTTTCAGTCATTCATGGACATATACACACTCATTGTCACATTTTTTTCTCTGTGATTTATCATAACATTTTGTGTATATTTCCCTGTGTAATCTTGTTTATCTATTCTACAATTTTGAAACCCCAGTCTATCCCTTCCCACCCTCTACCCCGCCCCCAACCCCGGTAACCACAAGTCTGTATTCTCTGTCCATGAGTCTATTTCTGTCCTGTATTTATGCTTTGTTTTTGTTTGTTTGTTTGTTTTTGTTTTTTAGATTCCAATGCCATTTGCAGCAACATGGATGCTCCTAGAGAATGTCATTCTAAGTGAAGTAAGCCAGAAAGAGAAAAAAAAATACCGTATGAGATCGCTCATATGTGGAATCTAAAAAAAAACAAAAACAAAAAAGCAAAATACTTTTAAAATGTATATGGAAATATGTTACAATAGCCAGGAAATTCTGGAAAGAGGAATAGTGAGGGAGAAACGGCCTTGTCAATTTAAATACAGTATAAATTCCTATAATTAAAACAACAGAATACTGAAGAAGGAATATACCATATGATAACTGGAAGAATTTAGATCTAAATATAGACAATCATTTAATGCTTAAAAATTGGCTTTTTAACTCACTCGGGAAACTGGTTTATTTTCTAACAGTTAATGAAAAAAAATGGCTTGCTTTTTTGGGAGATGAGGGGAGGAAAAAAAGCAGTAGACTCATAATTCACTAACTTTTCTGAAAAATAATCCAGATAGATCAGATGTATAAATATAACTGAACAATGTGTGTTCAGAGTGATTGATTGACTTCTACCTACGTTGTGCAGATTTGCAGGAACTCTGGAAAGGTATTAGTAGCATGAAGACAATGAGATATGGGGCCTGCAAATGCTGCCCATAAACTATCCTGCAAATCAGGAAGTTCCACGAGCATATCTACACAATTTAAATTGTACTCCAAGAGTTGGGGGAATTTGTTGATCGGCACTGGAGGAAGAACCTGGTCACCTATTGCTGGAAAGGTACCAGCATGAAAAAGTGTTGCTAAAGCCTACAGAAAGTCTCAGATACTGGGAGAAGAGTTGGTAGGAGGAAGTGATAGCAGAAGCATAGGACTTAAGATTCAAACTAAAAACGTCAACTCTCACATGACCTAATTTACACTTTAGGACTACAGGACACAGTTTTCTTCTTTTAATTCATTGAGATTTCCTGGGTCAAATTCAATTTTTTGTCACGGTGTTTTTATATAAATAAGGCAAACAATTGCATTTCCATTTTGGAAAAAAAAACTCACTCATTCTTCTTACTCCCACAATCATTTTTAATTCATCTCTCAGTCTCAAAAGTTGGATTTACCTCCTTCTTTGATGCTATTGCAGTAAAAATATTTCCCATTGTCTCTGTCCCCTACTTCAACACATTTCTCTCTGTTTTTTGCCTTTAATCCTTTCTTTTAGTCCTAGAAGATGGGTTCACCCTTAAGTGACCTCTGCCAGCTGTTGCCATTATCTCTCCACTGGCTTTGTCCTTAAGTCACTACAATCTGGCTTCCCTCCCCAGCAGTTTTCTATTCAAAAGACCTAATTATTAAAGCCAAAAGTATCTTGAAAAACAATTCCTCAACCTTTCTACTATGCCTTATGGTCACATTCTTCATAGCTACTTACAGTACATGAATCATCTGTTTTTACCCAACCTAACTTTCTCTACAACTCTCCCATCAGTGACAGCAACCCCCAACCAATTTAAACAAGTCTCTAAATTGTCAGTACTCATGTCTAAAATAGTTTTCCAAATTTCATATTTAAAAGAGGGAACTAACCTTTTATGAAAAATAGGGCCAAGATAAAACTAAATGTGGGCAGGAAAAAGGCAAATAAAGAAAACTTGCTAGTTGAATTCTGACCCACTGCATAAGCTTCTACTGCTCTGCATGGGCACATTAATTTTTCCAGTGTCTTTAAACCGAGTCTACCATTCAAGATGATTTTTGTAGAGCTTTGCAGTCTTGTAGCCTTCAATAAGAGAACATTTTTTAAAATTTTCAAAATATCAAAAGTTGTAATAAATATTGACGAAAATTTTCAAAGTGCACATGTCCTGCACCACAAACTTCTGGAGATTTTAATAATTCCCCATCCTCATGGCAAAGTGAGTATGTCAGTCCCCAAAAAGGGAAAGGCCAATTTACAAGTGACACACTAAAGCTGAAATCTATAAATTCTCTACAAATGTGGACTGGGCCAAGGAAGACCTGAGACGCAAAGCTCAACACTGACAGTTTTCAAATCGCATTATTAATGAGCTCTCCCAGTAAATTTCAGAAAACCTACTAAACTCTTATTAATATGTGTATAATTGGGAGAATTATTCTGAAAAACCCAAAGCATATGATCAGCATATGCATAGACCTCATGGGCATCCAAAAAGGGTATCACCAACCTATAGGACTTGAATCAATTAGAATCAACATGGGAATGTAAAAGGTGGTTTAGAGAGTACTATAGGAGGCAACATTTGTGAGGTGCTTAGCATAGTGCCTTTATAGAAAATAAAAATGGAGCCACCTCCTTTGATGTGTACAACTCTTATGTCATTTAATTTCCTACATAATTATGTAAGGTTGTCTCTTTTGTCTGCAATGATAAGCAAGTAAGTAGAATGAGAACGATGGAAAGAAAGCAAAAGCTATGCAGCAGTGAGTCATAATTTGGGAGAAAGATGAGATCAAATGGCCCAGAAGGACAGGTAGCTCTAAGGGACAGGCGGGATGTGGGACAGAGCCCTCCTCGGGTTCTTCCCCTACACTATGTTTTGATTCACTTACAAATTCATTGTAAGGGGCAAGTAAGAAAATCTTCCCTTGTGGGAAAAAGTTTAAATGGAAACAGTTTGACAGACATGAAATAAAACTCCCGAAGAAAATTATTTGGATAACTGGGGACTAAGATCTTCTAGAACTATGTTCTTATACATTTTCCACCTCCATAATCCCATACTTAAAGAATCCTATTAGTCACTATACCCATACTTTGAAAAATGTCATACTGTGTGGGAAGTGTTAGCTTCTTCTAATGAAATATTCTCTTTGCTTGAGTGGTCATTAACAGAAAGAGGCACAGTACTTATTGATTTTTATTTGCATAGTAATTGAGAAGGAGGAAATTCAACTTTTTCAGTTTTTTTTTAATGAGGAGTGCGCTTCTTAGTAGTTTAACAGTGAAACTGATGGTTATTCTGTAGTAATGAAATAGGATATAGTCTTTTCTTTTTTTCGAGTTATACCTTGATGACTATTTATTCAGGGAAGCAAATAACTTCTTTAAAAGCACTTTAAAAACTGAGACATCCTGGGAGTTAACTCAGTCGCCTTGTTCTTTCTATCCTATATTCCTCTATCAAATTGCCCTTGCTTTTATTACTGCAGTAGGGGGAGCATAACAGTACAAGGTGACGTCAGTAATGTCACTAGCTGGTCATCCAGACAATTCTTTGTGGCAACACCTTGGTGATGCATCAATTCTGCAGCTAGCCTTCTGTTTCATGGGCTTGTAGCATTTCTCAGTATCCCTAAGATAATTAAAGTCAGGGAGATAGACTTACATTAACCAAAATCTCAAGAGAACAAAATGTACATGTACTGATTTCCATTAAAAAATATAATCATCAAGCAGAATGGAATGTTCAAATTAGCCTTATCTTTTTATTCACTCTCAGATGGCTGCATCTGAAATAACCACAAAGTTGTTTTTAATTAAAGTAGGGCGATGGACTGAGATATTTTCAATGGATTTTGACATAAGGCTTTAATAGCATCCATCTGGACAGTGAGTATGAACACTCAGCAGACCATAAGCTGATGACCATTGTCCAGAGGACCCCACTGTTAAACACTAAGGAATAAAGTGTCAGCTTCTCCTTCTGACTCCAACATTTCTGCATTTCTAATCAACCATCTACCTTAGGTAAATATCTTTTTCCTTTTAATTTATTAATAACGTAATCTTAGTTTACACTTAAACATGCTTAATGTAGTCATTTGGATAGAAACTACACCCTCATCTTTTGATTAGGCCCACCTATTTCCAAGAGAAAATAACTCAGGTGGGTGTTTTTCCATATGGCTGATTTCATCCATTTACATATTGATTTTCTTCAATCTATTCTCAAAAGTTTAACAAATTTCTAAGTTCTGATGAAAATTTCTGCCCTTCTATTACTCTTTAGAATGTGATAGAAAGCACTTTATAGATATAGATAGAAAAGTCAGTCCTTTTCTCTATACCTCTCTTGTAGTGCATACTACCTTATAGTAATTTTAAATTAAGTTTATATATTCAATATTTTAAATATATCAGTATATAATCTTCAACATGACTCAAAATATTTAAAAATATGAAAGCAGAAAGAGAAATAGCTCCTGCTTAACTCTGTCCTCTACTTTTCCTTTTTTCACAACTTCCATTCTACAAACACTAGTTAATCTCTCCTATAGCCTTCCATAGCTGATAGACAGAGCTACACAAATGTTAACATATATTTGCTCAGTTTTCCTTATTATACAAATTTTAGATTATTGTACACACTGCTCTGTACATTCTTTAAAATTTGAAAACACAGTTTGGAAAATTTTCCAAACTGGTGCATAGAGAACTAGTCATTATTTTTTTAAGCCTCGTAGTATTCCACTGTAATAATGTAGCATAATTAGTTCAACCAGTTCTCTATTAATATTTATTTTTTCTACTATTTACTTTAACGTGACAATGAATATTCTGAACATGTGTCATTTCATCCTTGTGCAAATACTAATGGACTTGCTACAGCAAAGAACAGTGTATTTTAGCAGATATTGCCAAGTTTCCTTCCATAAGGTTTGTACCATTTTACACTCCCACCAGTGATTTATGAAAGTACTTTATGCTTTGCCAGAGTGTGTTATCAACTTCTAATTTTTGCCAATTTGTTACATAAAAATGGCATCTCATTGGAATTTTAATTACTCTTCTCTGTAAGACTGAGAGTAGAATTAAATTTATTCACTGAATAAATATTTATTGAATCCCTACTATGTGTCAGCCTTATGCTAGGTGATGGGAACATAAAAGTGAGCTGAACAGAAAAAAATAATACATGTACAGTAAATTACATAGTATATTACATGTAATATAAATTAAATGTAATTATATAGTATAGCATTAGATGGTGATAATTGTTATGAAGAAATAAAAAAGGAATAAGGTGAAGCGAGAATGAGAGTCAATATAAGCTTTACTGACTGAGTTACACTGGGGCAAAAACTTGATGATGAGGGAGCAGCCAAAGCAGGTATCTGGGAGAAGTGAGTTCCAGGCAGAGGGAAAAGCCAGTGCAAAATCTCAAGATGGGAGAATATCTGGCATTATGGGGGAATAACAAGTTCAGTGGGACTGAAGAACAGACGAAGGGAGAGTGTAGAAGTGGTTAGAGAGATAATGAGAAGCCAAAATGAACAGGGCTTTATAGACAATGGGAAAGACTTTAACTTTCATTCTGGATGAAATGAAAAGCCACTGAGGAAGTCGAGTAAAAGAACACAAGGAACATTTTAAACGGATCACTGCAGCTGTTAATAAGATTAAACCACACAGAGCATGGATGGATCCAGGAGGACCAGGTAGAAAGCAAATGTAGCAATCCTATCAAGAGATGATGGCAGCTTGGTCCAGGGTGGTAATGATAGAACCGGGTTGTTAGATCCTGGATATATTTTTGAGATATAGCAAACAAGACTTCCTGAAAAATTGGATACATAATGTAAAGAAAATAAAGAAGGGAATGATTTCTCCAAGTTTTCTGGCTTGAGCAACTGGAAGGATGAAATTGCTTTTACCTGGATTATTTTTAAGATCTAATTGTATTTCTTTTTTTAACTGAACTCTATTCTTTGTTTATTTTTCTATTGTGATTCTGCTCTTAATATTTTTCTAGATCATCTACCAGCCTATCTGTCTGGAAAATTATCCCTCCATAGGTACTGGATTCAAACTTTATTATGCCAATGTATACTTTTCTTTGATCATGTTATTTCTGAGGTGTTTTGGTTTTCTTCTGTTTGTTCATTTTAAGGCATACAGATTTTTTAAATTACTTGAATGTATCCATTTTAATGTCTCCTGGTTAGGAATATATTATCTTATGGTCTCATTTTATGGTTTTATTTTTTTACACTTGCATTTTTAATCCACTGGAAATCCATCTGGTAAAGGATGGAAAGTATAAATCTATGTCTAGATGACCATCCAGTTGTCTACGACCATTTATTAAATTATCTTTTCTTCATTGATTACATACACTGCCTCTCATAACTTAGATTCCTAAACACACTCGAGTCTAATTCTGGCATTTCTACTCTATTCCTTCACTCTTCATGTCTGTTCATGAGACATGACCATATGTTCTTAATTCATCTAGAATTAGTAATTATTTTAATACATTGTAGGACTAAGCTCATTTCTCTGATCCTCACTTTCACAATTTCCTGGCTATATATGTTATTTTCCCATTTGATCTTTAGAAGCACCTTGATTACTTGTTAAAACTCTTAATTAGCTCAGAGAATATTAGCATCTTTATTTTTTAAGACTTCCTATCAGAACATAATTTATATTTGCATTTGTTTCAGCTTCCCTTTTTTGTTTTTGGGGGGTATATTAAAAATTCACCCATATGGGTCTTGTGCTTTTCTTGTTCTGTTGTTACAGTAAATGGGAGTTTTGTTCTTTACCGTACATCATCTGAGTGGTTTTGTTTTACATATACAGATGGGGTTGATGTCTGTATATTGATTTTATACTCTATTACTTACTGAATTTTCACATTGTTTGTATGGTTTTTCAATAGGTTCTATGGTGAGTTTCAGTTTTATAATAATTTCAAGTGCCAAGTGAGTTTCAGCTCCTCCTATCCTAATTTATGTCTAATTAATTAGCTAATAAAAAACACAACAGTTATCAGAGTGAGCAGCCCCTGTCGCCTCCTGATTCCATGTTATAGAAAGATGGGGCATTATGCAGCTGTACAGCATTGAGGAATATTCTGTCCAAAAATTCTTCACAATAATTACTCTTTGTTCACTGCTTTCCTTCTAGACTTTAAGTTTCTCAAAAGCTGTATTCTGTTCACATTTTAATATTGTATCTCCAGACACCTAGGATATGTTAATCAACAATAAACATACATTAAATGAATGATTAGACAAAGATTATACATCCCTGCTTGAAGAACAGTAACAGGTAAACATCTTTTTGTCTCTACATGTAATTGCTTCTTAGTTTGAGACAGTGCTGTCATAGGCATTGCAAAGGGTTCAGGGTTCAACAAGTCTCTCCCCTTCACCCTCTGGTGATGTGATTTGGGGGATACGTCTTAATCTGTCTAACACTCAATTTGTGAAATGCAAATACTGTATCATCAAGAGATCCTCCGAAGAACAAACAAGATACTGCAAACAGAACGATGATTACCAAATGAGGATTTTTCCCCCTTCTCTTTAAACACACGCTCTTCAGGGGAATACTGATAGCATGCGATAGCACTCTGTTCCATTTCCCTGCAGGCATTCATTGCTGGACTTCTGTCAGCATTGAAGTAAACTCACCCCCTGTCTCTCATCCTTTCTTGTGGGAATAGATTTTCCGTCCTCCTCTTCTGAGTATGCAGTGGAGAGCTCTCCTCTAATGCATCACTTCGTACACATTGAACTCAAATGTCTATACATTCTCCATGCTTTTCATTTGAGGACACTATTAATAATAAATCTCGCCTTACAAATAACTATTTCACTGTGATTCATTTAGCCTGAACACTGCCCTTTGGGGTCTAAAGAGGAATCTCATGACAAAGAAGCCCCTTCTGTACTCATTTGTTGAGGAAAAGATGGGTGATTAATATGGAAAAAAGAGAAAGAGTATCTTGACTTGGAGGCAGTGCTGTCAGTGACAGATATTTCAATTTCCTAAGGCATTTCTTTTTCATTTCAATAAAGACTAAAACAGAACTAAGGAAAACCCATGCTCATGAAACCGTATTTCAACAGGCTGACCTTGGGGAGATGACATCTCATCCTGCAGGGCCCTTTCTCACCCAGCTTCGCATTCAGTTCTGATCCACAGGTTAACAGACATGGTAATTAATTCTTCATAGGAGGCATTCCAACCTACTGCTAACAATTACTCTCTGAGAATTGGAAATAGCAGCCCCACTACCATCTTTCAGAGACTGAACATAAAGCTGAATTGATTTAAAAGAAGCCTGACTACATGAAAGTCTAAGAAATATAACATGGTCATCATTCCTCTCTGCAAATTGCTGATTGTTCACTGAAACTTGCCGGGGGTGGGAGGTGACGTTTCCAGGCTGCAGTAATCAGGGTAGAATGCTTCGGAGAAACTACTGGAAAGCTATGATGAAAGGCCAGAAGCATTGTGGCTTTATTAGGAAAATGCCAAATAGTGCTAACAGTGTCTGGAAAATAAGATTACAGCTTTTATTCTGGGCTCCAGAGGGAGAAAATGGCCAATTAAAACCGTCAGTACTAGGAGTACCATGCTGGGCGTTCAGTTAAAAAATATACCCACAGATTATGTTATCATTCAGCACACGGCCCCTCAACCAGCATGATGTCCTAATAACCACAGTGGTGCAGGGAGGAGGGGGCACAATTTTTTTCTTTTTGAAAAGTGATCCATCTATAGTGTGAGTCAGAGTCCAGAATTTTTATTTTAATACTTTTATGTTTTTTATATTAAGTGTATTTTATATGAAAGCAAATCAGCCAGGAGGAAATTGTGAAAATAAATAAAAGAGGGTGTATAGGATGGAAAACGGGAAAGGAGGCAGCGATGGAGGGAGGGAGGGAAAGAGACAGGAAGGAATATTTCAATTTTAGGAAATGCCTGTGGTGACGTTTCATCATCTTTCATTTTAAGCAAGGCTAAGTGGCTTTTTCTTTGAGTGTCTCCCATATAATCATTTGCAAAAATGTCAAAACTCTCCCTACCATTATTTGACCTTTAGGGAAGCTTAATGAAGAACTTAACACAGTTTTCTTTCTACATATTTCTTTCTGTTTTTCTGTGCCTTACATGAGGAAGGCTGGTTACACGAGAAAAGATAATAAAGGAGTTTAATATAAGAGGGTGGTTTCTGTCCCAGGCAAGTGAATGAGCTCTCTTTTTTTTCTGTTGCTTCATAAGAAAATTTCATTGTAGGAAGACCCAGAGCTCACCTCCTTTCATGAGCACACCAACATTACAACAACTATTTACCAAGCAACTCTCAGTGAAACAGACTGGAAGCTATCAGAAAAGATCTTCTACAACTAGGGATATAAAGAAGGAACCATAACGAGAGGGGCAGCGGGAACGACGTCACAGTATAGCCAAGATCCACTCTCCCAGGTTGGTGACCCATAGACAGGGCAACAGTCACAACTACAGAGCCTCTCCCAGGAGGTGAGCAGTCTGAGCTCCATGTTGAGCTCCCCAGCCCAGGAACCCAGCCCTGGGAAAACAGGCCCCCAGAATATTTGGCTTTGAAGCTCAGTGGGGCTGACCTCAGGGAGACCCTGTGGGTCTCCGCCTTCCCCAGGACAACCACAGCCCCTCAGCCTGCCGTGGCAGGACCCGGCCCACCCACCAGCAAGTCAATGCCAACTCTGAGACACCTTGGGCCCCTTAGCCTCCCCAGATCCAGCCCCGTTCACCAGCAGGCTGGCCTAAGCTTCAAGACACCTTGGACCCTGTGGCCAGCTGTGTCAGGAACTAGCCCCATTCATCAGAAATCTAACACCTGCTCAGGGACCTCTGGGCCCTTAAGCCACATCCCAGCAGCCAGCTTCATCTGCCAATGGGCCAGAATCAGCCCCAGGACCTCCTCCACCCACCAGTGGGTGGGTACCAGGTGTGTAAACAGGACAGTTACAGGAAAAAGAATGAAACTAGAACATTTTCTCATAACATATACAAAAATAAATTCAAAATGGATTAAAAACCTAAATGTAAGACTGGGAATCATAAAACACCTAGAAGAATACATAGGCACAACATTCTTTGACATAAAATTGTAGCAATATTTTTTTTTGATCTTTCTCTAAGGCAAAGGAAACAAAAGAAAAAATAAACAAATGGTATCTAAAAAACTTAAGGTTTCCTCTGCATAGCAAAGGAAACCATCAGTGAAAAAAAAAAAGACATCCTACTGAATGGGAGAAAATATTTGCAAATGATATGAACTATAAAGTAGTAATACCCAAAATTTATAAACAGCTTATTTAATGCAATATCAAAAAAAAATCCAACTAAATTAAAAAAGGACAGAAGATTTGAATAGACATTTTTCCAAGAAGACACACAGATGGTCAACAGGCACATGAAAAAATGTTCAACACTGCTGATCATCAGGGAAATGCAAATCAAAACCACAATGAGATATCACCTCACAGTTGTCAGAATGGCTATGATCAAAAAGAACGCAAATAACAAATGTTGGCAAGGATGTGAAGAAAAGGGAACCTCACACCTTGTTGGTGGTAATGCAAATTGGTGCAGCCACTGTAGAAAACACTATGGAAGTTTCTCAAAAAATTAAAAATAGAACTACCATATGACCCAGCAATTCTACTCTTGGGTATACATCCAAAAGACAAAAACAAAAATACTAACTCAAAAAGATACATGTACCCCAATGTTCACAGGAGCATTTACAATTGCCAAAGTAAGGAAGCATCCTAAGTATCCATCAATAGATAAAGAAGATGTGGTACATACGTACAATGAAATATTACCCAGCCATAAAAAGAATAAAATTTTGCCATTTGTAACAACTTGGATAGATCTGGAGAATATTACGGTAAAAGAAGTCAGGCAGAGAGGGACAAATATTGTATCATACCACTTATATGTGGGATCTAAAAATTACAACAAACTAGTGAATATAACAAAAAAAAAAAGCAGACTCACCGGTATAGAGTACAAACTAGTGGTTACCAGTGGGAAGAGGAAAAAGCGGAGGGGCAATGAATAGGAAGGGGATAAAGAGGTACAAACTGTTACGTATAAAATAAGCTATAAGGATATATTGTACAAAATAGGGAATATAGCCATTATTTTACAACTATAAATGGAGTAAAATCTTTCAACATTGTGAACCACTATATTGTGCACTCGTAACATATACAATATTGTACATCAACTGTAACAAAAAACCAAATAATCCTTCCTGAAGTACATCTGTAAAACACCCATTTTCAAAATATGCATTGGTAATAAATTCTCTTAGATTTTGTGTTTTTGAAAATTTATTTGGTTTGCCTTCAGTCTTAACTTACTTTCTCTGAGTATCTGATTTTCAGTTAACCGTTGTCTTCTTTCATTACTTTAAAGACATCATGCTAAAGTTCGCTAATTACGGTAATTGTCTTTGAGAATTCACCTGTTAGTTTAATTAACATTTTTAGTTACTTTTAAATACTTTCTTTTTATCTCTGTCTATCTGCCATTTCAATTTTTTTTAAGTATCTTAAAAAAAAAAAGAACCTGTCTTGGGGTTTTAGGGGCTTCCAGAGAGTGAGAGTAAGTTTCTAACAACCATTCTGGATACTTCTCAGTATTGTCTTTCTGAGTATTTAAACTTCATCTTTTCAAATTCTGATTAAGTAATGTGTAACTTTTATTTTATCTTCATGGTTTTAATCTTTCTTTGATACCTTTCCTCTTTTTTTTTTATTCTGTGCTGTATTTTGGTAAGGTATGTACCTCTACCTTCCAAATCACCAGTTCTCTCTTTAGCTTAGTGTATTCTGCCATTTATCTCATCCATTGAGCTTATAATTCACATGATTATGTTTGATTTCCAGGCATTCTGACATTTTCTTTTTTAATTTTCCTTGTTTAAAACTATTTTCTACTTGCTTAATCAAAATTTTAATACATTTTGGATTAAAGCCATTAAGCATGTTATTTTTCTCTCAGCATCTGAAAACTCAAGTGTCTACAGACTCTGTCAGTATGACTGGCTGTTTGTTTTTCTGCTCAGTGTTACTCAGGATGATTTGTTTGCTCAGAAGTTTTGTGTTTTTCAAATTGAAATCATGTTTTCTGAAACTTTTATCCTGGGAACACTTGAGGTCTGGAATGAAGTCTAGATGTGTTTTTCCAGAGAGCATATGCCTTTTGCTTCTCCCAGGCATATTCTAGACCATTATAAACTGAAAAGTTTGCTAAGGTTTTAAGGCTAACAAGCTAGTAGAATTCAGGCCTTAACCTTTCATGTGAGTAGGCTACGTAGATGCTGGGATATATTCTTTATTTTATTCCTCCCAGATCCAAGGTTGAGAATGAAATATATTCTCAGTGTGTTTGAGATCCAGTTCTACTAATTAACTCACTGTAGTTGTTATTTACATGGAAGCTCTTCCTCTTATCCTAGTTTTATATTGGGTTTTCTTATCTAAGCTCCCAACCTTCTCAGGCTGCCTTCATGAGTTTAGAAAGTTAAAACCAGATTAATTTTCCCCTTCATGAGCTTAGAAATTTAAAACAAAATTCAGCAGAGATTGGGAGGTGCCTCCAGGGCACACTTCAAACTAAAATCCTTATTTTCCTGTCCGGAATTGAGTCTTCTTTTTATGTACAGTCTGTGGTGATTCCTTTCTATTTCTTCTGACTCAGCTATAGATTAAAATATAAACACAAACCAGAAATACAGGGAGAATTTTCCAGACACATAGTCTGCCATGTAAATGGAAACATAAGAATACTTGAACTTTATTAAGCAGCTATATTCTGCAATCATCTTTACACCTAGAAATTTAGGAAATGAATCAGAAATCTGCAAGCATTATGATTTTTTTTCACTTCTGACATAAAATTTAATATTATGGAAATAATGATCTTAGTTTGAGCAATGTTTTTTCAGTTATGGTGATTAATTTTATCTATCTTTGTTTATCTAGTAACCTTTGTTAACAATAGCACTTTTTAAAAAAATTATTGAGTTGTAATTTACAAACAAGAGCATATTCAGATGTATTTAGACAAGCACACACCTATATAAGCACTATCACAACAACAATTAAGAACATTTCCATCATCACAGCAAGATACCAGGATGCTTGTTAAATCTGAATTTCAAAAAATTAGTGTCTCCCATGCAATATTTGAGACAAAGTCAAAAAATCCATTTTTAATCTGAAATTCAGATTCAACTGGGTATCCTGAAGTTTTTTTTTTCTTCCTTCCTTCCTTTCTTTTTCTCCCCCTAAATCTTGCAACCCTACTTGTGTCCTTCCTAATCAATCTCTTTCCCCATGTCACAAACCCAGGTTAACTCTAATCTGCTTTCTGTCAATATATATTAGAATTGTCTCTTTTAGAGAGTCATATTCATGGAATCTCATGGCATGTTGCCTTTTGTGTTTGGATTCTTTCACTCAGCACAATGTTTTGGCAATTCATCCATGTTTTGTGTGTATTAGTAGTTTCCATCTATTTATGACTGAATTGTATTTCATTGTATGAATATACCATAATTGAGCTATTCAGCTGTTGATGAATATTTGGATTGTCTCCAGGTTTTAGCTATAATGAATAGAGTTGCAATGAATATTCATACACCAGCTCATCAAATGGATACATAATTTCATTTTTCTTGGGAGTTTTATGGTAAGGTTATATTTAATTTATTTTAACTTCAAAACTATTTTCCAAAGTGGGTATCTTATTTTACATTACAACCAATAGTGTATGAGAGTCCCAGCTGATCCATGTCACTGACAACAATTGATATTACCTCCAGTAAAATCCTTCTACCAAGTATGGTGTAGAGAAAGGCATACAAAGGAAGATAAAGAAAAGTAAAGAAGGCTAGATGGCTTTTCATAGAAAATAAATGCACATCCTGGAGCAGATGTATTATCCACTGATGCCGAACCCAGTTTTCTTGGTTTATCGGTAAACATTTCCTAATTCCAAGACTCTTAAGATACAGGATTAACATTTTTTCTCTCTCTTTAGGGCCTGAACTGGTCCACAGAAATGTGTCTCCAGTCAATATCTGACTTGTTACGTGGATTACATTTGATTTGGCATCCTGGACATCTCTGTTTTCCCAATTAGATCATCTCTCTTATTTTGGGCTGCTTAAAAGGTTAAAAATCAAATTAAAACTTGTTTAATTAATTTAGGTTGGTTCCAGTAGTCATGTATGTATTAAAGTGAGCCAGGGCAATCATATTAGTACTATTTATAATTCCAGGCCATTGCATGACAGAATGAAGACAAGATATAATTTAATCTATCTTAGTTTGAGAAAACCAAGCTCCAATCTTGGCTTTTGTTCAAATAAAAAATTGAAGCAAAAAAAATTATCATTTAAAAGTGAAGTTCTGTCTGCACAAATATTGAAGATTTTGAATTAACTGTGACGTGTAGCTGGGTGTTTACTTGTATACTTCTAATCCTCAGACTAAAATGACATTCTAGACATAATAACCCAGAACACAATAGGATTAGCAGGTCGTCTCTGATGATAACTGTCACAGATGTTTAAGACTAATGGTTAAGGACATGAATCCTCCTTGCAGAATCATAAGTGAGTCTGAGTGGACGGCGGAGAACACTACACTGAGATTAAAAACCTGAATCTAAATAATCTGTGATGCTTCAAGCAAGTATTTTACCTCTCCACGTTTTAGTTTCCCTTTTGAATAACAGGACTAAATCGGGACTGTTTGTTCGGACTAAATTAGGTAAACTGTGAAAGTAGCTAGCGCAGCACCTGGTAAATGGTATTAATTCAGCTACTATTAATATCTGAATGTGAATCTGAAGCTTCCACTGGCATTATCATGCTGCCTAAAAGACCCCATTATAAGTTTTTAAAGTGTGTCCTTAAGAATGAGTATAAAGTGAGCAACAAAGCACTGAAGTCTTAAAATAGGGAAAGATAAAAATGCCTTGATCTCCTATTTTTAATATAATCTTAGGCCTCCATTAAATATGTGTAGGTAGCATCTAGCCGTTCTTCAAGCACATATCACAACAACAGTGCTGGTTTTGTTAAAAGAATAAATATCAAGAATGCTTTGGCCGTTGAAGCAAGATTTATAATGCAGGCACATTTCATAAGAAGATGATGCCTATCATTGAAAAACGTTTTATGAAGTCCTACACCATTCCAAGAACTGCCTCCAATACCCCTTAGATATTATTTACAAATTTAGGTGAAAACTGTCCCTCAAGACTTAATGATTAACTAATAGATACTCTAACAAAATTGCTGGTAGTACATCATGGACAATGGAGATAAATCGTAGTACTAGACGTCATAACAGTATCCGAAAGGAGCATATGACAGGGTTACTCATAGGCGAAGGATGACTGGAGATGCTGGGGAACAATCTTCAGTAACTAAATAGAATCTTTTCTTACACAGGGGTTAGGGTAGAAATAGATAAAGAACAGACTCGAGGACAGAGGAGGATCAGTAGTCCTGGCCCAAACCTAGAAAAAGTGGGGCTTCTCCATAACTGGGACCTGTCCTATGCCACTTTTACCCTAGGATAAAACTGAAAGCATTTCTTTTGGACATTCTATACAGAAATGATAAAAGACAAAGAATCAGTATTACTATCTATTTTGATTTTTTCTTTAAAATACTATTTCCAAACCATCAGCTTTCCTGGCCAGAATACTTCACTTTCCACAAATTCTTTGCCCTTATACATTCTAAGGTAGCTGTTCCTACATACACTTTTAAGTCATAGTTAATGGTAAATTAATCTGTGCATTAACAACTATTTGATGGTTGACTACTGATGAACAATTTCAGTTATTAGTTATTCCTTATCTGGTACAGACACCAGGCACTTTTTTTTTTTTACTATTCCATTCATTATGAGGTATCATTTGCCCTCTTAGTCTGTCAGACTTCCCTATATATGACAAATTAGTTATTTTTAATCACTATTTATGATAAATTAGAATTAGTTCATTTGTACAAATTAGAGGGAAGGAAGGTTCAATGGAATTTTCAATTTCCAAAACTGATTTTGAAGCTGAATTATCTTAAAATGCACAGGTAGTTTATATTGACTTATATTTAACTTCAAAGTTCAGATACAAAACAGAATGGCCCAATAATCTATTTAACAGGATTACAATCTGATATTCTACAAATACAATTTTTGGCTTTACTATCAAATGCTAAAGACCTCAAGTCTTGAGAGTTATAAAATTATGATTTGTCATCAACTCCCCAGGAGTATGTAATACAAGATCTATAAGTAGAGAAGCTTCAAGATATTCTTTTAGAAACATTCTAAATTCAGCAATTTCTCACTAAGTCCCCTGTTATGAGCCATGCTTAGTGCATGATCATCTTGTGCTGGACTACAATGTTTCCTAACTGGCCCACCTTTACACCACCACCAACACACACACACACACACACACACACACACACTCTCACACCCCCTCCCCTCACATAGTTATACTCCATATAGCAGCCAAGGTGATTCTTTTATAATTGAAGCCAGACTGAATTTCCTCCATTACCTTCCCACCTCAATCAGTAAGAAATCAGTCTTTTCAGCAGCCTGTAAGCCTCTAACTGATCGTATTTCTTGCTATAACTCTCTCCTCCTGCTCATATTAATTTCTCCTTCATTCATTTTTCTGCAGCCACGCTGGCCTTTGTGCAATTTCTTGACCAGGTTGAGCACCTCTACTTCAGTGCATCTGTGCTTTCTGCTTCCTCTAATTGGAATGTTCCTCCCCCAGATAGCTGCATAGTTCTCTCTCTTACTTCCTTTAGATCACTACTCAAGTGTTACCCTTGAAGAAGATATTAACTGAAGCCTTAAAGCCGTCTGGTCTTTAATAAGGCTCCCAGGAAGGGCTTGTAGAAAAACATAAAATGTTACTGGGACTTGAGGAAAGGGGATCCTTGCTCTGTGATGGCAGCCATTTTTAGCAGCATCGTTGCCTACAGTAACTGGGTGATCTAGCTGAGATTTCCAAGCCAATGTTGAGCGTGTTGCCTGATTTCTCTTGCTGCTTATAGTAAAATGCAAGAGAGAGAGAAACCAAAGCCTCCTGCCAACAACCACGAGAACGAGTGTCAAAGGGCATTCTCCAAACCCATTCGAGACTTCAGAGGCAGCTTGATGGCAATCTCATGGGAAACCCCGACCTAGACTCACACAACTAAGCCACTCTGAAATTTCTGATCTTCACAGCCTCTGCAAGGTAATAAATCTTTGTTGTTTTAAGATGCTAAATTTTGAGTCAATTTACTCATTACAAAGCAATGGATAACTAATACAATTATCTTGTTCCCCAAAATCTTATACTTCTGAATTCTTCAACATTTGACCTGTTTCCCTATAGAGTTAGCTCCTTAAGCAGCTTGATGACAGGCAAGTGAGAGGAGGGACTGTAGAGCGGGATCAGGTACACTTTCGAGGTGTCGGAAAAGAAGTCCCTTCTCTCATTTTCTGAGATTACACAAACGAGTTATAACCTTCTTGTTTTTTGAGCTATTGAGGATTTTTTCTTCTTTTGAATACAACACTGAGGATGCTTATCAGTTTTTTAAATTAAAGAAGCCTGCAATCAGATCCAACTGAGTTTAAAAGCGGGCAGTATCCTCTACCTTTCTTGCTGAATGTTTTTTGTGTATTTTCCTCATATCCCTTTTGACATTTATTAGCGTTTACTTTCAAGCACCATGCAAATAGGGGTTTTGCTGGGCTGGGTAGCATGGACAGAGGGGTTGTTTGACATTTGGGGGATATGATGTGGGAACATCAGGACTAGTTCAAGTGCCAGGGTATTCATATGTCTTTCTCAGCCTCATCAAAAATGCTGACTCCACTGCATTCATCAAAATTTGTTCTCTGCTGATTACTTGTTGATGAATTCAGTGTGATGTCTGACATTCAACAGTGGATTAGATCAATATTATTAAACATAAGGATGGCACATCAAAATAATGTTCTAATATTGAAAACATTGTGAACCATTAATTTTTATTCAAAATGTGTCTTAATATTTCCCTTATGTCCTCCTCATTGTTTCTCCATATTTTACTTAATTGTCAACAAAACCTTTATAATCTGCTTCACAATGACTCTTCACTGATACCAGGGCATTTTTATTATAGAAATTAGGTTTCTTTTCAAAGTGTGATTCCTTTCCAGCCCTCTGCCATTTGTGTAGTTTGTCTCATTTTTATCTCAAAATAGCTGTTTCTAAACTGCTGATGCAAACACTGAAAATTAGGGCATGTATTTTTTTTCTTTGTAGAAGATATTAAATTAATGTCTTCAGATGTATACTTAATAGAAAATATAGTCATATGGCTAAAGGTTTCACTATTTCTTGGGACTATTACTAAGTACTCTCAACTCCTAAAGTTGCCTAATTATGACCACTGTCAAAGTTCATTTGCAGAGATTTTTTTAATCTTTATTCTATAATGCAGGAAATACACAGATCTAGTTAAAAGTAGCTTAGTTATATGTTTAGATAAATCTTTGATTGCAGAAAAGATAGATTTCAGAGGAATAAATACGGTGGGAGACCAGTTAAGAGACTATTTTAAGAATCTTGGCAAGAGATGATGAAAGCCTTAAGCAGTATTGTGGGTAACAAAAGAGAGGGACACATTACAGGGAAGTTCACAGGTAAAACTGGCAAGGTTTGTTGCATACTCCATTAATGACGAAAAGAATGAATGGGTACTTGGGCAGGGTTACCCCAGTCACCTCAATATTTTGCATCTGTCAGGTGAGAAAAACATCAGATTGAAGACTGGCATTTTGAAGACAGGTAGCTTGAGAAGCTTTTGTAGATAGGACACTCACAGCAGATGATGTCAAGAGTGGCAGCACGGAGGCCCCTAAAACACACTCTCTGGGAATTAGGGAGACAAGACTGGGGAGAACACAACAGAAACTGGACTTGCCTGCACTTGGTGAACTGGCCTGTAAGCTCCGTCCCCTTTTTTGGAGCAATCAGGAGTAACAGGGGCTACTTCCAGGAGTGCTTGCTGCCTTTCTGTTTGGATAGATCGTTGAAGCAGGTTCAGAGCCATTGTGATCTGAGTTTACAGAACTGCAGAGCAGCTCCTATCAGGTACATTTGGGTTGTGTGTAGACTGTGATCACTGTCCACAGGCACAAGAAACACTGAATTGCCCTTTTTGACATCCCATCTCTGAATCAAATGAGGCATCATCACTAGTTGAAGAACACAGCTGCTGTATTGTATGGGAACATGCAAAGAAAGAAGATTATACCTGAAATGAAAGCTCTTTCTTTAAAATTTGTCAACAAAATATCCTAAAAAATTGCTAGTGGTGTCATATTTGAGTGCTATTCAGTATGTAGTTCTAAACCGATAGCAGCGTTCCTGGGACATTGCTAGAAATGAAATTCTCAAGCCTCATCCCAGACCTGCAGAATCAGATCATCTGGGGTACAGCCTAGGTGTTGATTTAATCATGCTCTCCAGACCATGTTTATGCAGGTTGAAGGCTGAGAATTTCCCTAAAGAATAAATGTGCTCTTTCACACGGTGTGACTTCTCCAGCATCTTCTACAGTTATTGCTCTCTAAGTTCTACCACAGTAGGGAGACACGGCATGTGTAAGATGAGTGGGTTTATCAGAAAATACTGAGACAAAGAGCTCTGGACAAATTAATGAATATATAACCAATGGGAAGACTTCCGATTTATGCTAAAATTGAAGCTTCTAATAAAGATATCTATGTAATGTTTGCATAAATGTAAAATAATGGGGGGAGTGGCAGCTGAAGGAGTAAAATAACAACATGCAGTATGACCTAGGATACACCAAACAGCTAGGTATCCTCAGCACTGGATATATGTATGTATGTATTATGTATGTATGTATAATGTGGATATACATATACATATACATATACATATGCATATATGTGTGTATAGCTAACATCTCAGTTTAGAACTTAGTCATTTTACCTGCCGTTATATCCATACCACACCACACTAATTACAACTTTATAGTATATCAGAGTATCAGGTAGAAGAAGCTTACGTTTTGCTCGTTTTCAAGCATGACCTAATCAGACCTAGTCATTTGATCTTCCTCATAAATTTTGGAATCTGATTACCAAGTTTTAGAAATAATGCTATTGGGATTTTGATTGGAAATCATCTAATCTATGGATTATTTGGGAAACAGTCAATAAATATTAGCCAGTAAAATTAGTATCTACTATCAAGAAGAGTGTTACTGATGATTGAGATAACTAAAACTTTTTGAACTCTGACTATATGACTGGTTTTCTCTTTTTTTCTCTCTTTATACTTGCAATAGTCTTTGAGATGAATATTTTTCCCTCTTATAAAGATGAGAACATCAATTTACACAAAAATGTTAGCTATGGACTCAAGTTCACACTCCTATTACAGCGTTGTGCTTTCAAATTCAGAGCTGAGAGACTCCAAACTGCCCTTGTGGAGGAGGCTAATCTGATGACCAGCATATTATTAGAACAAATGAAACATTCCTCCATGTACTGACCACACAGTGTAAGTCGCATATGACAGTATTACACCACGTGAACTGGAGTATCCGTGAGACTTATTTATGACTATTTGGAGATATGCTGATATACACAATAAATTCAGAGAACTGGAGAGAATTTTGATTGCCATTTAAAAAAGAACATTGATTCACCCAGTAGGAGTACTCACTAAGAAGACGGCCAAAGGTGACAGAAATGTCCTGCTGTGATTTTATATAGTGCATTTAGCAATACAAACCACTTGGAAAAATTAGGGAACAGGATTACATAACCTGTCAAAGGTCAGTCAAGGAGCAATAAACAAATGCATATTTCTGATCTGCAGCTGTGTAACATTAACTTGTTTAATTTCTATTTTTATCTGGGTATGATTTTGCAAATAAAAAGGGATGTACAGTCTTGGTGGCATTTGTATCCGATACGTACTTTTGGAGGCTTCCTTCTCCAGCAGTCTCAGAGAAGCCGTGTCCCTTATCACCTACGAAGCCTACAGCACACTCAGTGATGTGCAAAGTAAAGGACCAAAACTCTGAACTGTGATGCAGTATTTTAGGCACAGTGAGGGAAAGTGGCAAGAAAGGGTATGTTTTTCCTCAGACCTACTGATAAAATGGAATAAGAATGTAGAACAGAAAGTTTCTTTCCATTCTTTTTTTTTTTAAACTGGATTATTTGACTGAAACATGATCATTTAATGATCATATCTTATTCATTTTAGAGGAGTTGATAGCAATATCAGAATCACAAATTTAGTTCTTGAGGGTGGAAAAATCTAGTAGAAAGCCATGAGAACAATTCAAGTGTAAAATTTCGATAACATAGGTTATTAGCATTTAATAACTTGGATGCAAAGATAAAATTCTCTACTTGCAAGATGAAGAGAGTAGAATGAATAAATCTTGACTTCATCACAAAAGCAAATACTTAAGTGATTCCTGTCTTCCGTAGGATTTTCCACATTTGATAACTGGTATCATTTCTACTCCTCCATTTCAATAATTTTTTTAAAAAAATATTGGATAAAGGATTTCTATTGCAAATCTTACTACATATCTTCAAATCCCTCTGTCCATCACACAAAACTCATTGCTTTACTGACTGTTTCTTGCGTGAGTTCCAATATCAGTTCATATTCTGACTCTAAAAAAATCCCCCCTCAAGGAATCTCTGCTACAAATTTTAAAATTTCCTGTCAGTATGCATTTTCCAAAAATGATAATGGCATTTCAATGTAGCATTTTCCTAATAAAAGCACTTGCTCCATTTTCACTTATCTTCAGATATCATTTAACTCGGTTGAAACTCCTGGGATTTATTTTGCTATACATTGTGTGTTATTTACCTACTAGAGAGTGTTGATTAGGCAATATAGAATGACGACACTAATTCAATTCAGAAAAGAAACAGTAAAGAAGGAAGGCTTTCTGCAGGGGAAAAAATCACCTAAGTTAAAAAGCACATGATTTAAAAAAAAACACACACAGATATAAATCTTTGCTCCACAACGTATGTGTGACACTGAGTAAAGTGCCAAACCTCCCAAAATCCAAAAAAACTTATATATTATAGCACATTACTCTATTTCCCTAGACCTGGTTTGGTATTGGTGTTAAGGGACGTATGAAACTTGCAGCACAGTTTCTAGATGAGAGAACACAGACATTATTATCGTGAATATTGGTTTCTTCATGCTAGAAACAGTTGGAAATACATATTTAATTCAAAAATATTTGAAATTTTCTTTCCCAGAACAACTTGCATCCTAAAATTGCTTTCATGTGTTAAAAATTAGCTTCAATATGTTATGAAAATTAAAAATAATACTAGTTTGAAGGCTAGCTTTTGAAGCTAGATGCAGCTCCAGAAAAGGCTAGTTTTTTGCAAGATGTGTAATTTTAGTGAGAACCATTGCCTCTCTTCTCAATTTTATTGAGAAAAAATAATAATTGTAATCTGATTTTTCAATCCACCCAAGGCAATTTGCTGATTTAAACCTCTATGGGCAGCTCTTTTCAAGAGAGCATTAGTCTTTACATTAAAGTGATATTTATTCCCCTATACCTTTCATCCTTTGCTTTTCCTTCATTCTGCTGGTTCTGTTAATTCAATCACTCATTCATTGACGTGACAATTCATTCCTGTCATATCTATTGGGCATCTAATATGTGCTCACCATTAGTTAAGAGCACGATTCCCTCTTTTTCTCTCAGGACAATTCTTCAAATACTTTAAAGAGAGATATGAAATTCTTTACATCCCTCTTAAGCTTCACCGTTCCATTAACTATTTATCATTCCATAAAGATGTCTGTGTCTTCACCATTCTAATCTCTCTCTCTTGAACATTTTTACATTTCTTATAAGGCATGATTACAATTGGGTAAAAATTCTCCCTTTGTGTTGTACAGATTCTATTTTGTTATATACAACATTATCTTAAAGCACGTGTGGTAATTCCACACTTACAAACGTGCTTACTGGGAGGAGAATCAAGATGGCAGAGTAGGAGGACGTGGAGCTCATCTCCCCCCAAAAAACATTTCAAAAATACCTCTACATGTGGAACAATTCTTGCAGAAAACTAGAAGACGACCTCTTATACAACCAAAGCTTCAAGAAAGGTCTCCACAGAACTGGGAAGGACAGGAAAACAAAGGCACCAGCACCCTCGGGAGGGAATCTGTGAAGGAGGCAAGGTCCACAGAAGCAGACTCTCCCCCTGGGGAGCCTCCTTGCCTGCTGTGAGGTCCACCGGGACCGACAGAAGGGCTGGAGGACCCTGGACTCTGCTCTGGAGGAGTGCACGCATGCTGGCTCACTAGCAACCTGGGCAGAGACAGGCTGTGCTGATGGCCGCCACCTCCCTGCACCTCCCAGCCGGAATGGTGCGCCAGGTGGGGCCGCAAGTACGGGCAGCAGCTAGGTGCCGAATCTTGGGTAGGTGGGACCTGGGAGAGAACTTGATCTAACTGAGTAGAGACAGCCTGGAGGGCCTGGGATGTGGTCCTGGCCAAACCTCGAGACCATATCGGCACACATAGCAGGGGGCAAGTCCAGCTGTGGTGGACTTTGTGGGCACTCACATGGCAGGGACAAGGCTGGCTTCTGAACTCATCATCAGAGGTGCACTACAGGGGCAGGTCCAGAAGTGGAGGACTTTCTTGGTGGGCACACAAGGTGGCAAGAGAAACACATGTATCTAGTGAATGTTCCCTGGGGAGGAGTACGCAGAGGTTCCTTTCCAGGGGGGAGGGCACTCGGGTTCCACTCACCCTATACCACAGCTTGCAACCAGATCTGGGGCAGACAAGCCCTGGGAGAGACTTGCCACAGAGGCAGTCCGGGTCCCAGGCAGCTGCACAAAGACCTCAATTCCTGCAGCCACAGCACCTTAGCCCCCAGCAGCAGCCAAGCACTAGGTCTAAAAGGAAGACAGTGGAGGAAGGGGTGCTACTTTCGGCTGCTTCTAGGCAGAACCATGGATGCCTGTACGAGTGGCAGATAGGTTTTCTGTGATCATATGGGCCTCAACTGTTTCAAAACTCAATTCCTTGGGGACAGAGCAGAACTTCAAGGGCAATAGGGCTCTATCAAATCCGACCCTCAGGAATTCTACTCCAACAACTGGGGAGAAGACCCCGCCCCCAATATGGCTGTGAAAACCACAGAGCAAAGAGGAGGCCCCTCTCAACATCCAGTGCTGGCTCTGGACACCCTAACACCAATCACACCCTCTATCAAAGGGGTAACGGCCAGCACAATCTGAGGGAAGATGTGGCTGGCATCCATACCAAAATCAGCCCTCACACCAAAAATACTGGACCAACACAGTCTGCACAGGGATGTTCCCTCATGAAATAACCCCTTCAAGATCACAGTAGATACTTTTTCTCCTAAATTTATAGAGACAGAAAAGTTAATTAAAATGAAAAAGCAAAGGAACTACTCTCAGTTTAAAGAACAGATAAATCCTCTGAAAGAACAAATAGTGAAACAGACCTCACCAGTCTACTAGACCCTGAGTTCAAAAAGGAGGTAATAAAAATGCTAAAGAATTTAGAAAGATTATTGATAGAAGTGTAGATAACTGTAACAAGGATCTAGAAACTATAAAAAGGAACCAATCAAAATTAGACAACACAATTACCGAAATAAAAACCAATCTAGAAATAATGAATAACAGCCTAAATAATGCAAAAGGGTAAATTAAATGCAAGATAGAATAATAGAAATCACCCAAACAGAATAGACAGAAAGACAAATTTTTAAAAATGAAAGCGACCTACACAATCTACAGGGTATTATAAAGTGTGACAACCTACACATAGTGGAGTTTCCAGCAGAAGAGAGAGAGAAGGGGATCAAAAAGATACTTGAAGAAATTATGGCTGAAAAATATCCAAACCTAAGGAAGGAAACAGATATCCAGGTACAGGAAGCACAGAAGGTCCCAAACAAGGTGAAGTCATACAGACCCACATCAAGACATAACATAATTAAAATGGCAAAAGTTAAAGATAAGTAGAAGATTCTACAGACAGCAAGAAAAAGAGTCAATTACAATGGAACCCCCAGAAGGCTATCAGCTGATTTCTCTACAGAAAATTTGCATGTCAGAAGGGAGTAACATGATGTAGTCAAAGTCCTGAAAGGGAAAACCTGCAACCTAAGATATTCTACCCGGCAAGATTATCATTAAGAATAGGAGAGATAAATAATTTCTCAGACAAGGAAAAGCTGAAAGAATACAGCAATATCAAACCTACCCTAGAAAGAAATACTGAAAGGTCTTCTCTAAATAGAAGAGAAGCAAGAATATATAGGAAAGGGAAAAAAATCACAATAAAAAAGGCAAATAGATAAAAGGATTGAAGATCACTTGAATAAACCAGTACATAGATTTAAAAACAAAACAAAAAAAATGTAAAAGCAATTATAACTCAATTAACAGCAAAAGGATAAGCATGAAGACGTAAAATAAGGCATCAAAATTACAGAATGTAAAGGAAAGGAGTATGCAGATCTTTTAGAATGTATCTGAACATATATGATTATCATTTTAAAGTAAGTAGATATAGTTTATGTGTCAATATACTTGAAAACCAGGGCAACCACAAGTCAGAAACATACATAAAGAAAGGAACTGAAACATAATACAAAGAAAACCATAAAACCATAAAAGGAAAAAGAAAAAGAAGAAGAAAGAATAAAGAAGAACCACAAAATAAATGTCCTAAATGTCTATCAACAGATGACTAGATAAAGAAGCTGTGGTATATTTATACAATAGAATACAACTCAGCCACAAAAAAGAATAAAGTAATGCCATTTGCAGCAACATGGATGGACCATCATTCTAAGTGAAGTAAGTCAAAAAGACAAAAGAAAAATAACGTATGATATCACTTATATGTGGAATCTTAAAAAAAGACAAAAACGAACTTATTCACAAAATACACATTGAAGACAAACTTGTGGTTACCAGTGGGGAATGGGGATGGGAAGGGATAAATTGGGAGTTTGAGATTTGCAGATACTAACTACTCTGTATCAAATAAACAACAAGTTTGTACTGTATAGCACAGGGAACTATAGTCAATATCTTGTAGTAACCTATAATGAAAAGGAATATATGTATGTATATGTAAATTGGTGCAGCCACTAGGGAAAATAGTATGGAGTTTCCTTAAAAAAACTGAAGATAGAGATAAGATAACATACGATCCAGCAGTCCCACTCTTGGGGAAATATCTGGAAAAGATGAAAACTCTAATTTGAAAAGGTACATGTACCCCAATGTTCATAGCAAGACTATTTACAATAGATATGGAAACAACCCAAGTGCCCATCAACAGACAATTAGTTTAAGAAGATGTGATATATACAATGGAATATCACTCAGCCATATAAAAGATTAAAATATTGCCATTTGCAGCAACAAGGCTGTACATGGAGAATATCATACTAAGTCAGACAGAGAAAAACAAATGATATACCACTTATATGTGGAATCTAAAATAATACTAATGAATCTATATACCAAAAAGAAACAGACTCACAGACATAGAAAACAAAATTATGCTTACCAATGGTAAAAGGAAGCGGAGAGGGATAAATTAGGTTTATGTGATTAACAGGTACAAACTACTATACATAAAATATAAGTAACAAGGACTTACTGTATAGCACAGGGAACTATACTCAATATTTTGTAATAACTTAAAATGGAAAATAATCTGAAAAAGTATATATGTATTAAAAAAATAAATACATTTACTGGATCTACTGTGTTATTTTGCGATTGATTTAGATCATTGATTTCCAGTTTCCCTGGAGCTAAATACCCCTGTGGAAGTTATTCATATATAGATCACTAAACCTCAACGTTGGATATTTTCTTTCAGTGAGTCTGAGAATTGCAATTTTTTTGTCATCTTGAAATAAGCACACAGGTGATTCTTGCCTCCAAAAAAGTTTGAAGAACATTGGTATAGTGTACTGTAAATACAGTTATATTGATTATAATCAGTAGCGATAAATACAAAAAATTAAAACCATTCACTGGTTGTGTATACAAACACATGGAATTAAATTAATGCTATACTGAATATTTCAGAGTGGTCGCATCTAACTCAGTGGGCTGTAAAGGCAAGGCCTTAGGAGAAACAAAAGCCCTAATCTGACTCTGTCACCGACTGATTGTGTAACCTTCGACCAGCCACTGATTTTCTCTTAGACTTATTTCCTCAATCCATTAAAAAAACAGATAGTAATACTTTTATACATATTTTGCTGAATCTTTGGAGGATAAAATAAAATAATATGGTTATAAATGTATAACTGGATAGAGCTTTATATAAATTCAAGGTTGTTATTATGTTCTTTCAATAACCTTTCTAGAGATAGATAAAGCATAGTGAATCAATAAAATTAAAGTTTTCTAATTGCTTTTTGGTGAATAATAATATTTGACATTGTAATCTTATACACATCCTTCTCTCAAGAAAGATTACAGACCAACTGGTACCAACAAGGCTGGTTTTATTAAACACATTTCATTTAGCTTTGGAACAGGATGAAATACATACAACTATTTATTTGTAAAGCATCTGTCAGTCAAATTGAGTCCTCAGGGAGGATGTGAAGTATAACTAAACTTGAGGCTTTTGTGTTGATGAAGCCAGTCTAAGGATTAAGTGCACTTGAGGTTAATGACCATGCCATGGCTGGTCATTACATATGCTGAGCAAGTAAACTGGTTAAGGTCTCCTATGTGCATTAATACGTAATGAACTCTGCAAATTTAATTTTATTTTAATTCTTGGTGAGGAAAAACCACCACCCCCCCTCAGTTGTTTTCTATGACTTATTTGTTTTACTGTTCGGTGTTTTTCTTTGTGTGGGTCCCCTTTCCTTCTTTAAGTTTTATAGAATAAAATGTACTTTTTAGTTAATCGTTTTTTCCTTTTCTGTAATTTTCAAGGAAGAGTAGTCTTTCGTATTTCTACACTATGTTGAGGATATCTTGCCTCACCCAGGCTTTTAAGTAGTGATTCATGACAATAATCAATGGTATAATATTAATTAGATGTTTCTAATTCATTCTAAAGTAAGAATGAATGGAATATGTATATAGACAATCAGCCTATAACCTCACAATCACTGAAGTCTCTTATGCACTTTAGATACACAGTTTTTGGCAGTTGGTTGCAAATGGTAATACTCTATCTTGATTCCAATTGTATTAAAATGCTAGGGTGGTAATTACATCAGAAAGACAAGGCATGGACTGTGAATTGTTCTATGATCTTATAAAGCAAGAAGATGATTCCTGTGTTTGCTAACTTTTAAATCTGAAAATAAAACAAAACAAAACAAAAACTGTTTCTTTTAGCATCCATTAAGCTATAGTGAGCATTTTATTTTGAATCCTCCTTCAAATAGTGGCTACAAAGAAATAAGAGCTACCCATATATGAGAGACAAAAAGAAGGAATGGTGTGATTGGGAGGAAACCAAATGGTCTGAAACATCAGAGCAAGACGGATTCCCACCATGAACCTGGCACCTACCAGCCCTAGCTTTTGATTGAGTCATTTATTTCCTGAGCCTCAGTTTCTTCATCCATGGCCACACCCTAAAATATTACATAAGAGAAACAAAAATTCACAAATACTCTTAAATATAAGATGATATAATCCTAGAAGGAAATCTGTGTACACTTTGAATTCTTGGAGCAGCAATAGGAAAAAGAAAAGGAACTGTCTGTCATCCATTTATGGTAGACGGGCAAGAGATGAAGAGTAGCTATTTAGCAGAGAGCTATTTCAGTAAACCAGAGCTTGGGTAGTTGCCAAATACCATCATAAGTTTAAGAGGATTCAAAGGCTTTCTTCCTGTCAGCAAGTCCTGGCAAATTGTCTGTAGAATTTAAAGAGTTGTACCACCATCGATCTCAAGCATCTCTCAAGAATTCAAGCAATTTTTTTCCCACTGTTTGTCTATGTTTGACTCACATTTCAAACAGAAGCAAAACATTCTTTTTTAAGTTATAAATTAGAAGTTTACAATATAAATACTGGTGGAGGTGATTTTGTGCAAACAAATGTAGCTCACCTAAATGAGGACAAGCAGAGGCTATTTATTTAGAGCTTGCTACACCAAGAGAGTCAGACATGAGCGCTTGCTTTGGACAGAGAGAGGCTCAAAGGTAGGTATGGTAGTAGGAAAGCTTTATAGCAGAAAAAAGCCTTTTTAAAGTATAGTCTAAGTGCAGGTTGCTGGCAGGAGGAAATTGGAGTCAGGCTGAAAAAAAAGAGCTATCCTCCATGATCAGTCTGGGAACACACCTGGCTTTCTCTGGTTGACCCTAAGTTGGATGAAGGGGATGAGGGCAAAATTAGGGAAGCTGGGGTCCCGGTCATTCTGGGCTGATTGCTGCAGGGACTGTGGTTTGACTTCCCAGGCTGGTTGCTGCAGAGGTTGTGGATCAGAGTTCTGTTTTCAAGTAGAGCCTGGTCATTGTCCATTTGCATATTCAGTCTCTCAGTACAGAAGGACTCACTCATTGCCAAAGTAAAATCTGTCAATTACTCAGCTAGTATAAATTCCTGATAGCAAATTCTGGGTCAGGTTGATTAACTGAAATATCAAGTGAAAAGGAGGAAAGGGAAAACAAGCAATGAAAGGAAGAGGAGATGCCAGCCAAAGCAGTCAAGAACAATGGTAAACCAATGATAGTAAACACGAATGAACGGTGCATAACTCGAGCCTAGTGATCAGTTAGCACTGGCACATACATTTCATCAGCACATATTTATTGATTTCTTATAAACAAAATTCTGCTAGATGCAGTGGAGAAATTAAAATAAAATTACATTACCATTGTTCTCAGTTATTTCCAAGATACGGAGTTCCTTCTTCTTTGAATTAGCCAGAATCCATTGCCCTCAATTTCCTTCAGTGGGACATGCTAAGGGTCCCAAGTTTTCTCAGCTGTCAAAACAGACATTTCTCCTCCTAATGTGCCTCTTCTTGCCTAGTGATGAGAAAGCCACACTCAAACCTGCTTTCTACTCTCAAGGGGGCTCTGTACCTGTCCTCTGATGCTTGAAACTGTGTCATTATTTTGTCTTCAATTATTAAGTCATGGGGAGTCAGACCATGGTCCAGGCTTCAGGCTCCATCCATATCTATTTCTTTGAAGCTATATTAATGGCAATATTACTGTTTTAGTTACTTAAACCTTCAAGGGCTATGGCCTTTCTTTTCATAAATACTGACCATTTTAGTTTCACACTGATTTTAAATCAAGTTAGTACAAAAAACCCAGCTCATCTAGTTTTGAGTTCCATGATGCCTTGTTAATAATTATATTGTGAAGAGGATTTTTAAAAAATTCTGTCCTTGGATGAAAACATGTTTTTATGGGAAGGTTAATTGTATTAGGACAACCATGGGGAGAGAAATGCAAAGTTGGCTTATCCAACTGATCAGACTGAATGGAACACAGGGTGCACAGGAACAATAACCATGAAATGTAGGTTGGGATCAGAATATAAGAGGTTTTGAATGTCAAACTAAGCAGTTTGAATATAATCTAGCAAGTAATTGAGAAATATTAAAGGTTTGCATAAATTTTTTTTATGCATGGCTCTTCTAGTACAAATGTGCTTTGTACATTGGAGGCAATTAAAAGGAATGTCTATTTAATATCATCTATAGATATAATCATAGATAGATATCTGAAGATGAACATGAATACAATTAAATTACTCAAGCTTTTGTAAATTTAGCAATGTTATAATAGCTTCTGACTTTCGTTTCCAGGCCATAAAACCACACTAAACCCCTAAGGCGGTTTGGGTTTTCTGTGGAATATGATGGATGTTCCTGGTCTCCGTCATCCTTGAAAGAGACTAAGCCAAAGAAAGACAGTGGGAACCCTGGAAACAGAAAAGTACATATATAGCAAAGAAATATCCTCTCTTTGTGGGCAGGGGCTGTGGAAGGTCACAGTCTGAGTTGTGGACAGGTGGTAAGTGGTTCTCTGCTAGGGGACAGAGGGATCCTAGGAAGGACACAGCTGAGGACCCATGCAAGGAACCATTTTAGCAGGGGGGAGCAGAATAGCTCTGTTATCACCTGAGTTACATTCCCCTTCCATTATTCCCTCAACTTTAGTGAAGCCCCTTTAAATATATATATGGTTTGTTCTCAGTTGTTTCTGTCCACTCTTTGGAAATGGAGAAAGGGGAAAGGGTTGGCAGGAACTTCCCAGGAGAGAACAGTGCTCCCTCACATAGGGCCAAGTTCATGAGTCCCACTGGAAAGGAATGAAAGACTGCCTACAGAGAGGTAGTCTCATGAAGAAATGATTGGTGACACTAGGATGAAAATTAGCACAAAAAGTGGGGCAATGGAGCATGAGCCATCAATCGCCTACTTCAATGACTATTAGAAAATGCGCCCCTGGGCAGAGCCTTTGACAATGGTATGTCGGGTTACACTGTGGGCAAGTGATTCAATGCTCTTAAATGCAGTCAGGCACTTTAAATTCAGAGAATATTTACGGAAAGACATGAAAAAGTGAGTAGAGAAAAAATAGCAGCTCTGGGCTGCAAAACTGTGTGTAATTAAATAAGACTTATTTTGGTTGAAACGATGTGTAGAGTGAATATGTGGTTGGAAATATGCTCTAGTTTCCTTGTTTTCTTGTTGAAATCGCCAGAGGACAATGTTGAGCTGCAAAAACAACGATTTCTAAAATGACTAGTTATCTATTCGTTTAAGCTCCAACATTTAAACCATATTTTATTTATATTTCTATAGTAATTATCAATTGTAAATAAGTCATGCATGTGTTTATGTCTAAGTATTAGGGAATCAATTGAAAAAATCAGATATATTTGTGAATGAAAAATACTGCAAACTCTATCAGTAAACAGAGAATGCTGGAACCATCAAGTCATCAGCGGCTGCCGCCACCCCCTAGTGCAGACAAGCCTGCAGCCCCGCCTCTGCAGCCCTCACAGTGGTGCACCCTGAGGGGACTCAGAATAAGAAAGGACAGCATACTGGCCCTAGATAGCTAGGTGCTTTCAAAGGAATGAATTCAATGAGCCCAAATGTTTGCTTCCTCCCATGCATAGAAAAGCGCTAAATTCTTTAACTTGAGATGCCTGGTTTTCTTTAGATAACAAGTAATCTTTTATTGTTCTAACTACCTGGTCTTTGTTGTAAAGCTCCTATGTAACCCAGCTCCTCCCCTACCTCTTTGGAGCAGTCCCTCAGAGCGATCTTACAGGCTGTCATCCCGGCTCCAGTTCTCTCGTCAAATAAAACATAACTCTCAACTTTTAGGCTGTGCATTTGTTTCAGTTGACATATACCAGTACTCCTTTTTTCTTTCTTTTACTTCATCCAAAAAAAAAATTTTTTTTTTTTAATGGTTGCAAATCCTCCTTTCCCGCAAGTCTTTTAAAATTTTGCAAAAGGACTGGGGAATACTTATTGCATACCATATATCTCAATATCTGAGATATGGTATACTTTTTAAAAAGTAAATGCTTGTGAGATCCCATTCAATTTGAAAAAAATAAATTATGCTGTATTATATTTAAGAAAATAAAATTAATTTTAATCTGAAGACTTCTAAAAAAGGAATAAATGATCCATGTCCCTTGAAGTGGACTCACTAAGCTGTTCATTCATAACTCCCTCTTTACAAACGGAATGAGCATAACACATGAGGTTAAAAACAAACAAACTAGCCATAATGGGTCAACCATCTACAACTGTGGGATCTCCAGGCCCTTCGCTGGAATCAGTAATGAATATCTACCTTGGTAGTATCAAATTTAAGTTCCTGTATAAGAAAATTCTTCAGAAACTGTGATGCCCTATGGAAATAATACTCCTCATTGTAATAAATCAGCATAATCATTAATGTTCAGTCTACTAATCAACATGCTAATTCCCACTAAATGCTGTTTATTTCAGTTAATGGATTACAAAGAAAACTGCATTGGAAAAATATGAGTCTTTAAGAACATATAGCAAAGGGGAAGATAAATCCCTTCTAGGCATTTGCTCTGTCAGGTATTCTAGGTTCTGGAGAAATAAAGGAATCAGATGAAGTATCTACCTCAAGCAATTCAGAATAAAGCAAGAAATTCTGAAGACAAACAAGCAACCAGAATGTAGAGTGGGCAAATGCAGGGACTGAGAGAGTTAAGTACAAAGTTCAGAGATAAGGCAGAGAAGGAAGTAATTAATCCTGCTTGGAGGTTAAGACTGAGCTGGAATATATTGCAGACAAGTTAACATGTAAGTTGAATCTTGGAATTCTTCAGGGAGGGAAGTAAACAAGAGTTTTAGGCAGATAAAAAATCTGTACACGTGTATGGGTAAATGAGACTGTGTTACACGCTGCGAACATTTCAAGTATTGTTGCAGTAGAAGTTGAGGAACAGAGAAAGTGGTAAGACATGCAGTTGAAAAAGTAGGCCAGGACCAGAGCATGAAGGTTTAGCCATACTAAAATATTGGGCCTTTTTGATGAAAGGGATGGGAAGCAAGGCAGAACTACTTGCTCCCCCTGTCCAAACTCCGTCACAAAACCATATAAGAGAAGATGCAGTTTTTTGATCTTACAAATTTATGGAAACTTTAATAAACGACAAGGCTTGTAGGAAATAGAAACTATAAGGATGCTTGACAAATGACTGGATGAAACATATGCACACAGCCCACATGCAAAACCGATCCCTCAAGATAATGAGCAAGAAAATTGCTGGGTCCAGAATCCTACACAGCACAGAATGTACAATTAAATTACTGCTTAAAGATCACAATGTATAATTCTTCATTACACAATTAAGAATAAATCATTGAGAAGGGAATTAACTCCAGTATTCTGGGCGCTCTTCACATAAGTCTTTACATCTGGATCTTTTCTTAGTCATCTTATTTTAACACAATATACCTTGTGCTTGGACTTTTAATAAGGTCAAAGTGTGACATTTCTTCCTTAGGGAAAGTGAAAAAGTAAGTAGGTGGCAAACATTTTGTGAAAGTGTGACTTGTGATATAAGTACCTGAAACTCATTCCAAGAGGCACGTATAATTGGTTGGTACCCACCTTTCTTCCAAGAAGAAGATAAGTAGCTATGAGGTAAAATAAGAATGTGGCTCTGAGCCAAATCTAGAGTCTGACCCCATCTTTGCCGATAACATACTTGATAATGTTAAATCTTCTTCAACTCTCCGAGCAGCAAAGATTAAATCAAATATTCCCCGTAAGGTGCTTAGCACAATGCCGAGCATACAGTAAGCGCTCACTAGGTAACACCTGCTGCTATCAGTTTCCTCAGTCATGTGTTGTGAGGTTTGGACTCCAAGGTCTCCTTTGGTTCTAATATATGATTTTTAATACTGAAAGTGAAATATTTACCGATTTCAGGTCATTTCTTCCTTTTCAGTCTTTGATGGTTATTCTTATCCTTCAGGTATTAGTTGCAGGACTTTGATGATGCTGTGTCATCATTGTTATTGTCCTGAAACACAGTCTTTTTCTTATACAAGGATAAGTATCAACTAACTAGTAGTGTAAGAGTTACTCTGGGAGGATGTAAAATGTGTAAGCAAAGTCATAAGCCTCACCCACAGAAATTCTGGTTCAGCAGATTTGAGGTTGGGTCCAGTGATTCTGACCACCTGTTCTGAAGATCACAGTTGAACAAACATTCTACTAGGGAACTAAGACTGATAGCATGACACTGTATTCAAGAATAACAATTTTGAAGCTGTTATAAAGATGAAATGTTGTCATCATTGTTGTTTTTAAGAAATAACCCATATAAATTTTTTTTCTAACAGAATAAGCACAAAATCAAAATTCAATCCTAATTCTTATATAAAATAAGATAATGGCCTTGCAAATGCTTGTACTGTTAGTGATCCCAGTATAGCCAGACTTGCTGGAGGCACTACAGAACCTAGTACAAGACTGCAGATTCCTGCAATTACAGCGCTTTCCACCAAGCAACTATCATTATCCTCCATTGCATTATTTACAGAGGCAGGGAAGTGTAGCCAGAGAAGCACACAGACTGTGTATGTGTTTACAGATGGAAAACCGCTAAAACAAACAAACAAAAACCCAAAGAAACAAACAAAAACCCTCCTGAAATATCATTTCAGTGCTCTGGTCATGCTAATCCTAATGATGTCCATCAATCTAATTAAGTGGTGGGAATCTGCAGTAAACTGAATTTGTTCCCAATTCTTTATTTCCTCCCTTCATTGTTATGGTTCACTTTGAACAGAGGATATTTTTCTGCCTCTCAGATATTAGGGTTGGCTCTTCGTCTTTTTTGAACAAAAGAATATGGGATGAAGTGACAGTGAGCTACTTCTGAGATAAAACACTGTGTGTTTTCAGTAGGCTCTCTTGCGCTTCTGCCATGTGGAATAGAGAAGCACAGTTTGGGACGCAGAGAAATGTGGAGCCCTGAACCCAAACCTCAGTCTGAGCCAAGCCCATCAGTCCCAGATGCTTACCAGAGTCATAGCCTCTAGCAAACTGGTGCCTGAGAAATGACTCTTTGTTGTAAAAATCACTGAATTTTGAGGTGGTTCTATTACACAGCACTATGGTAACATTAGCTGAAGAATGTAGCATCAGGAAGCCCTGGTCAAATGGAATGAATCTGTGGCAGATTCACTCACTAGAAAGTCACAATAGAACAGGCTATATGTAGCGATCCAGACAGGATGCAGATGGTTGGCATGACAGAATTCTAGTAAGAAGAAGCAGGGTGCCATCTTTGGCACCAGAGCTCAGAATTTAAATCTTTTGGAAATTGAGAATGTTCATGGAAGGGTCTGGATCTTGGAGGAGATAAATAGATTTCCCAGGAACAGACTGAGATACAAGTCATTTAAACGGGTCCCCAATGCTAGAAATGAAACATTATGTTAAGCCTAAATGTCAAAATAAAGCAAAGGCACAACTGACTTAATACAGCTATCCAGGGGACAAGGACGCTTTAGTGTTAAGCTGCTTGCCATTCAGGGAGGGTTCTCAAATTCTCTTCAACAAAAGATAAAGCTGACCCCAGTGTTTGCAGTAAAGATACAGTGAGGATGAGCCTGGAAGTTAGCTCCAGATAAGGGGAAAGAACTAGTATATGCAGGGATCTGGGAAGCAGGAAAGTCAGTACAAAACTGATGAAGAATGCCTTAGAAAACCAGTAACCAAAGAAGAGTCTCTTATGCATCTGGAATCACACAAGTTTATGATGCAAACATTCTAATAGCTACACATTCTCTTTAGTAATGATTCAAATTATATGTTCAATTATATTTTAAAAGAGTACACGTAAAATCATGATAACAACAAAACAAAACCTTCTTGGACAACGAGCCTTGAAAAGGAGCAGGAGGTTTTCCTTGATAATGCTAGAAGTTACCAGGAAATTGAGTAGTTTGCTATTTTACTCAGCATGGAAGCTCTGCCTAGAGTAAACAGAAGAGCAGGAAGAGAGACGTGCATTCATTAAGGGGGCAGGCTTTTCCTGAATCATTAAATCAAGAGGGAAACAGAAAATTCAGAAGACTGAGGAATGATGGGAGAAGAAATACCGGAACTGAACATTGTGCTTGCTCAGCAAAGTAAGGAAAACTCACCAGGTGCAGTGCTGTTCTGTCCACTTCACTCTGAAGACCCCTCTTCTAATTGTAGACCCACCTTTTACTGATCCTTTACTCCCCATCAGATTACAATGTATTACTGTTATCCATTCCTAACCTTCAGCTGTACAAAACTTCTTGTTTTACCTCTGTCTTCAAACCTACATTGTTTTTTGTTTTTGTTTTTTTTTTAATTTAAGCTCTACCTATGGGTCTTTTCTATGTGTTTTCAGCTTATAACACCGTTACTTCTTCTGCTTCCTGATGCATGGTTAACTTAGCTCATATTTAATTCTCACAAATGTTGAAAGCAGTAGCTTTAAGTAGAGGGAAGGGAGAAGGATATATTGGAATACATTGAAAGAATTTTTCAAGATACGCCAGCAGGCCTAGGAGCGGACCTCTCCTGACACTGCCATTTAAGAACAAGTCTTGAAGTGGTGCTAATGAAGTAAGATTTATGGAAATCTCAAGGTATTCAGGAATGGAAAGGGAAGAGAATCTAAGTCAATTTCTTTAGTTAAAATATGACAAAACAAAAGCCCAGACAGGCAATGACTTCCCACAGTCGTAGCACCTTTTGTTGACTTTTGGTCTCATTCATCTCAATTTGTATGTTTGTATTTTAACAAGGGACTTTGCTCAACTGAAAGAATATGGGATCTTCTAGAACAGTGTCAGAAGAATGAGGACTAGAGGTGCTTGGTCGCAATGCTTGTAACATTTGTTGAAATGTTTTACAAGAAACTGTGTCAAGTTCTCCATATAGTCAACAAATTTTACACCCTAGGGATTCCTAAGAATGCCCCCAAAGAACATAAGACAAATATTTAAAGCAATTATAAACAACAGTAACAATAACACACATATACACACACACACACACAGAGCTAGCAGAATGTAGACCAAAAGAGAGGCTTATGGTTCTATTTTGAGCTTGACCACTTACTAGTTGAATATAAATAATTTTGAGTGTTAGTGTCTCATATGTGAAATAGGCATAATAATGTAATCTATGACCATCATTTTGAGGCTCATTTATTCACCCATTCAACCACTATTTACCAAGCACCTATTTGGTTGGAAGGTTTTCTAGGTGCTAGAATTATAGCAGTCAACAAGAAAGAAATTCTCCCTGCTCTGGCTGAACATATAATCATGTATGCATGTGTGTGTATGTGTCTGGGTGTGTGGGGGGGTGTGGTTACTAGGGAGAGAGCTACAAAGTAAAAGAAGAAAACGAAGATAAATAAGAAAGATCATTTCAAACAGAGGGAAGTGCCATGAAGAGCATAAAACAGGAGGCTATACAACAGAAAAGGAAGTACAGCAATTTATATTGAGTAGTCAAGGAGAAGGTCACACTTGAACTGATACCTGAATGACAAGAAGGAGCTAGACAAGCAAAGATACAGGAGAAAATAATCTAGATCCCAAGTTAGACATTAATATGGCAGAAATAAGAAATCCAGAATTGCCAGAGCCCATTGAAAAGGCAGGAGATACGTTTGTAAAAGTTGACAGAGCCATTCATTGTCTTTCAGATCAAGGTTAGATGTTAAATTTATATTTTACATGTAATGAAAAGCTATTACAAGGAGTTAGAAGAAAGAAGAAGTCTTATCTCCATGTTTAAAATACCATTTTGACTGTTATGCGTACAAGAGATTGCAGCAGAATAAGAGTCAAAAGAAGACTTAGTAAGCTACTGCAGAAGTCCAAGCAAGAGATTTTGTCAAATGTTGGTAGTGTGATAACTACCTCACAGAAATGGGCTGGTGCACTAAAACAGGCGCATTCAGGATGTATTCTGGACTTAACTGGTGGGTTGAGGATGAGTGAAATTATAAGGGGAATCACAGATGATTCTTATTTCTGGATAGCATCTGAACAGTGGTACCTTTTACTGAAACTGGAGAGCTTGGTGGAAGAACAGATTCTTATGTAGACATAAAGTTTTGTTTTGACTTTGGTTAAGTTTATGATATCCATTAACACTCTAAAAGCACATAGTAAGTAGGTAATCGGGTATAGGAGTCTAGATGTTAGTGGACGAGTCAGGACTAACAGATATACCAAAGTGAGTCAACATGTGGGTGGCATTAAGACCTGTGAGGCTGAATTAAGTAGCACAGTGAGAGAATGTAGACTCATTAGTAAGACATGGAATTGCATTTGTAAAATACTTATCCCAGTGGCCAGAAATGAATATTTATTTCCCATCTTTCCTTCTCTTCAAATTCTTTCATCTCATGGATATAACAACCAATAGGATTGATTACATCTACCATCTCTTTATAGCTGTTGAAATGGATCACTCTTCTATGATTCCTATCTTATAAAAAAGAAAAAAAAAAGCGCAACCAATGTTAAAGGGATAGGCAAGACAAAAGGATTAAAATTTTGGTGAGCATTTAACATATAGACCCACCTAATATTTTTAAAAACTCTATATATGTGATAGTAACTTTCCAAGTTTTGTATTCCATCTCTTCAAGATAGGAACTGAAAACCTCCTCCTATTTCCAGATTTGCTTCTGCTAAGCTGCTAGCATCCGATGATAACTGGGTTTGCCAATAAGCTGCTGGTCAGATCTGCTTTAATAAGATGCACTTTCATGAAACTTGAACTTATAAAGTTAGAAGTTATTTCATTAGCACCCCTTCAAAATGTTTTCTCAATGAACAGTGTCCAGAATGACTCCCAACCTAGGCCAAGTGGAATATTTTGAAAAATTAATTTTGTACACTGTTTCCCTCTTTTTCTTCCTATTTAAAAAAAAAACAAAACCCTGTTTTTAGCATTAGCAAGAAATTAAATGTCAGCCGAGCTAACCATGTGTGAGGAAGCAGGATGCTAAGGATATGATCCATAGGAGAGGCAACATTTTCAGGTTATATGTGACCTATTTAAGGTGGTGGTCACATTGGGAAATTATCTGGCAAGTACAATCCCAAAGGTATCTGGTAGGGCAAGGAGGCAGAGGTGAAATTCCTGGTATCCAATTCTTCTTGAGTGTCATCAAATTCAAATGGAAGTGGCAGGAGAATTTTCACTAGAGTATTTTACTGTCCCCATGGATGGTTGAGCACTTCTGGCTATGAAATTTTATAGCCTGGTTCTCTGGCCTTCCCAAACGTTATGTGAGTTAATTATTATTGTTTATTAAATTTATTATCAACTTTAGCTAGGAAAATAGGTTTGGTATTTGCAATTAAGACCAAATCAATGCAGAGAGAAGTCACAAAGTAGTCTAGTGTCTCCTTATAACATTGGTTCTCAAGATCTACATCATTTTTAAGCTTTCACATGGGTTTTGATTATTAGCAATCAGAGAGTACTAGATTAGTTATACATAAATCCATAGCTGAACATGTGCATTTAATATCTGCTTCTATATAACTTTCCATTAAAAGGTAAGCTGATGAACAAAAATGTCATAAAACTGAAAATAAAAAGGAAGGAGGATTGGATGTCAATGAACGGACTGTAAAAGTTTTTACGGAGAAGCAAAAGTTCCAGAATGGCCAACACAATATTGAAGCAGAAGAACAAAATTGGAGGACTGACACTACTTGATTTTGAGACAATATACAGCTACAATAATCAAGGCAGTGTGGTATTGGCAAAAGAATTGACAAAAAGGTCGATGGAATAAAATACAGAGTTCAGAAACAGATCCATACAAATATAATTGACTGATCTTTGACAAAGAATCAAAGGCAAAACTACAGAAAAGATAGTTTTTTCAAACATCATTGTGCAAAAAATATATGTGTAGACCCAGACCTTACATCCTTACAAAAAGTAACTCAAAATGAATCATAAGAGCTTAATGTACAATGCAAAACTATAAAACTACTACAAGAAAATTTAAGAGTATATAGATAACCTTGAATTTGGCAATACTTTTTAGATACAACACCAAAGTCATGATCTATGAAAGAAGTAATTGATAAGTTGGACTTTATTAAAATTTGAAGCTTCTACTCTGCAAAAGACATTATCACAATTATAAGACAAGCCCCAAACTGGAAAAAGATAATTTCAAAAGATATATCTGGTAAAGGACTGTTATCCAAAATAAACAAAGAACACTTAAAATTAAACAATAAAAAAACAAATAATTCAATTTTAAAATGGGCAAAAGTTCTGAACAGATGCCTCACCAAAGAAGATAAACAGATGACAAATAAGCATGTGAAAAGATGCTCAGCATCATATGTCAACAGAGAATTGCAAATGAAAACAACGAGGTGCCACCATATGCCTATTGGAATGGCAAAAATCCAGAACACTGACAACACCAAATGCTGGCAAAGTTGGGGAGCAACAGGAACTCGCATTTATTGCTGGTGGGAATGCAAAATGGTGTAGCCACTTTGGAAGACAGTTCAGCAGTTTCTTGAAAAACTAAACATATTCTTACCATACGTTCCAGCAATTGTGCTCCGTGGTGTTTACCCAAATGAACTGAAAACTTACATCCTCACAAAAACCTGCACATAGATGTCTATAGCAGGTTTATTCAGAATTGCTAAAATTTGAAAGCAACTAAGAGTTCCTTCTCTACATGAATAGATCAATAAACTGTGGTATAGTCAGATAGTAGAGTTTTATTCAATGTTAAAAACAAGTGAGTTATCAAAACATGAAAAAACATGGAAGAAATTTAAATGCATATCCCTAAGTAAAAGCCAATGTGAAAAGCTACATACTATAAGATCCCAGCTCTATGACATTCTGGAAAAGCAAAACAGTGAAAAGAATAAAAAGATCAATTGTTGCCAAGGATTCAGGGGAAAGAGAATAAATAGGCAGAGTACAGAGGATTTTTAGGGCAATAAAAATTTGGGGGGGCATACCATTCTGTATGATACTGTGATGGCAGATATATGTCACTTTATGTTTGTCAAAATCCATAGAATGTACACCACCAAGCCTGACCCCTAATGTAAACTATGAACTATGTGTGACGATGATGTAGCAATATAGGGCATTGATAGTCAAAAAAATGAAGGATTTGTTGATAATGGGGGAAGTTACGCATGTGTGGAAACTCTATACTTTGTACTCAATTTTGTTGTGAACATGAAACCTCTCTAAAAATACTAATATTTTAAGAGGTAGAAAAATACAAGAAAGAGGAAGGGATAGTAGCAGACATACAAGTCACTTAGAAGACACTGCAATGTAAATAAAACAAAAGCTTGAGTAATTTAATTGTATTCATGTTCACCGTCTGTTTCCTTTTCCTGCTTTACTACACTTCAAGCAATATTTGAGTAAGAGTGGCAAGAGTAGACATAGTTGCTTGTTTCTGATCGTAGGGAAAAAAGCATTCAGTCTTTCATTTTCCCTGTCTAACCGAGAACCCGCCCATAGGCATCCAATTTGATCACTCTCTTGCCACTGATTTTTACTCGCTTGCCAATTAGTATTTCTCATTGAACTGTCAACCAAAACTCCAACTTTTGAGTTAAATGTTTTGAACTTCTCCACTCCTCCATTCAGACTTCTATACATAATTCTAGAACATTATACAACTGCAAAAACTAGAATGATTCTGAATTTACTGTTTTCAGCAATTATTTCATTTATTAGAAATCTCGTCTCTTCCTCAAGCAAATTCTCTTAGAATTCAGGGGCCAAGACTTCGATGGGAAATGTTCCATTTTCATTGTCAGTAACTTTTAGCCAGTATTTAATGTTTCCTTTAATTAAGAACAGAGACAACATACAAATGGCAGTACTAAGAGTTCCGTGTGCTGAGTTTCACTATGGCCTTTAGAATAAAAGTCATAGCTGACTGCTCAAGGCTCTCAGTGATCGGGCGACTGCCAACCTATTTAGCTTTATTTTCATCCACTTCCCCACATGAACTCCTTGGTCCCGTCACAGAAAGTACTCTGGACCCATAAGCTGATGTTAACAGCACCACGTTTTTCCTTACTCTGCTCTCTTTAGCCTGCTGTCCCCTACTTTCTTCCATCTAACCATTATTGAACAATTCAGTTCTGCAATAACTATTGTTCACCAGAACCTAAGTTTCATGAAGGCAAAGATCGTACATTGTTCAACTCTGTCTCATCCAGCACCCAGAAGAATGTCTGGTATTAGCAGCTGCACAGAAACGTCTGTAAAATACCTAAATGAAGGAAATGGCTTGAAGTAACTACTGTTGCTCACTTTCAGCCTGTTTACACTCACCACAATCTCTGATGATAAACTCAGAATTCAGGATGAGACTGGGCAGTAGAAACCCATTACTTCAACTAATACTGATGGGCATCTGAATACTGCACACATCCTGATACTCAGAGCAAACTGTGTGTAGAAAGTAGGTTTGAATCATTATTGTTTATTAGCCACCTAATTTCTGGAATTCAGATGCACGGGGGCATCTGTTGTATTTTGAAAATCATAAAAAGGCATTTTTAACTTGTGGTGGTACTTGTCATTGAGACTTAAACACCACAGATGCAGTGAACAGCCTATGGAAAGCATCTCTTCTTATAGTGTACAGACGTGCAACGAGCCTGCTCTTCTGTTCTGGTACCCTTTTCTAAGATGCAATTGACTATGAAGAGTTAATAATGAAACAATCCAATAGCACGGATAAAAATGAATCTTATTTGACATTTATGACATCAGGAAATATGTTAACAAGTGAGTCCAGCTTACTACACATTATACAATTGAAAAGAAATGACTTACAATGTAAGTGCTGTTTATAAGCCCTCTCTGACTCCAGAGGCAGTGAGCTCTGGCTAACGAGGTTAAAACCCACAGACAGTGCAAACCACAGAATGTACAGCTACTACTCAGGGATACTTGGTAACCAAGCACTATTCTGCTTGATGACTCAAGGATATGAATGTCTGTCCTGGAAAGCTCACATCCAGAGAGAGCTTGTCAGGCTTGGCAGCAGCTGAGGGACTAGGGTCAAGGTGGTTCTTCCTGCAGATGATGCTGACCGTGGATGGGGTGGGAGGTGGTTTTAGGGACCAGACATCATTTCAGTAACTATAAACTGCCTTCAAAGACTTGGACAGAATCGTGAAGAAAACATCAGTATTCAGCAACACTACAATGAAGGATAATTACAGATGCAGGAAGAGAGGTCTGAGGACAGGATCCACTTTAATAGAAGCTAGAATCTGAGGGCTATAGCAGAATAGCAAGGACAGAGCAAGCTTGGTCACATGACCACACACAATGTCTTTCAAAGGAATGGGGGGATCTCCATTTACCCACACGCATGTACCATTCAGCATACCCCTCCCTAATGTCTCAAGTGCTATGTCTTCTGACTGAAAGAGATTCTTGGTGAAGGAAGTCTACCACTTATAAAAGGGACAGACAGAGGCTACCATTATAATAGCACTGAGACGACCACTTTGAAAAGAGTTTGCATTGGATAAGGGATTATTCACTGATGAGAGAATATCGGTTAAGAGCATGATCTTTGGGATTAGCCAAGCTTGGGTTCAAATAATGGGCATGTCAACTGAGCTATGTGACATGAAAAAGTTTATTTAAGTCTCCCACCCGTCAGCTTTCTTTGTTGTGAACCTGCCGTAATACCAACCACTTCACAGTATTGTCAAGAAGCTTCTGTGATGTACTATGTATTTAGCACTGAACACAGCACTCCACCTACAGGCCAAACCACCATACTACAAATCATCTCTTGGCAACTCCATTCTGTCAACAGCTGATTTGATTAAACGTGGACCACTGACTTAAGGGAAACCAGTCCATAGAGTAGAATAAAACATTTTTTCTCCTCCAATAACTTGATCAAAGAGACATCAGCATGGTTGTCAGTCTGTGCAGAGGGGTACAACTGAAATCCTGTGAGCGTAATGGAAGTGTTGTAATGGAATGGCCATGCCAACCCTGTGAAAGCAGAGAAAAAAGTCTAGAGATGGAAAGTGGGGAGATGAACACAGCAAAAGTATAAAGAGAAGTGGAGGTGAGAGAGACGCTGTAATACCTAAGGAACTGAGAAATTACCCATTTTCTCCCTTTCTAGTTCCAGCCCCCTATAAAAGTTGGCTATATCATAATTTTTGCCCTGGGATGACTGTATTAGTTTCTGTTTGTGAATGTGAGCCATGTGAACTGTAGCCTCTAATGTGAGATCAATTTGATATTTAAATCTTATGTATCACTTTTCAGAGAGGGAAGCAAAATAGTGATCCCTTTTGACTTGAATTAGTTTAGATGGGTCTCTCTTCCTTGCCACCTTAATTCCTTAGTTAAAAAGAGAAATAAAGACCAGAGATGTAAGGGGACCTTTATGCAGTATCAGAACTGGTCAGTGCCAAAGGTGGGCATTCCCTGACTCCTTGTGCAGTGAGTCAGAAACTTCTCTGACTCTTGGTACAGTGTCCTTTGTAACCCATCACCTTGTCTCCTTGCCTTTTAAAGTCCACTATTCACTGAGTACCTTCTAAGTATCTCTTTCCTTACATTATCTCTTGATGCTCTAACAGCAATTTTAGATTAACTGATATCTCAACTTTAGAACTGAGTTAACAGTTTCAGAGAACTTAAGAGGCTCAAGTCACAAAATATGAACCCTGGTCTATCTGCCTGGAAGGGCTCTTTACCCTCCTGCTTCCATTTCTTTTAGTCATCTTGTCAGATGGGATGAAGACAATAGTAAGAGGCAGTTCTCCTTCATTGCTGGATCTCTGCTAAAGACTTGGGAGAAAGAAAAGTCTCTGTATATTTTTGTCACTTTTTTGCTTTCTCAGTCCTGACAGCCTGTTGTTACCTGAAACAACACAACAAAATACCTCTAAAGAGAACATGCATTCACTAGATTGTTAATTATTGATTCCAACATTTAAATAACATGTTGTAACAGTTTGTCATCCAGAAGGAACTCATCTCAGTCCAGTCTGGCAGCAAGACTTGTGTGAAAGTTTCATGTCTCGATCATTTTTGTTGCCAACATTTTCAGGGGCTACACAAATTGGAAAATCCTCATCAGCATATAACAGCAAAAGATACATTATTTCATCATATACTCAAAGTGCTGCTGCCCTGTGGTTAAACAGAGTCAGAAGTATGAATTCCTTAGACAGTGCCATAAAGCAGCAAGGGTTCCATCAATCTCTAATTGGTCATTCGAGACAGGATTCACTCCAGAAGAGAAAAATGGAGCTAGAAACTCAGTGTGTGGCTTTCAAGAAAATCAGACCACAAATACCTACTTTTAGGGGAAAACACAATGCCCTGTTATTTTTTCTGATGTTAAAATATAATTTTTAAAGTTTGTACCTGATGCTGCAGCTTGGTCCAGAATGGAGGTTAAATTGTATTCCATTGGAGAGAGATGATCAAAGACATAAACGTCCAGCTATAAGATAAATAATTGCTAGGGATGCAATATACAATATGATGACTGTAGCTAACACTGTTGTATGATATACAGGGAAGTTATAATGAGGGTAAATCTTAAGGGTTCTCATTCATTACAAGGAGAATTTTTTTTCCATTTTTTGTTTCTTTTCTTTTTATTGTACCTGTATGTGAAGATGGATGTTACCTGAACCTATGACAATAATCATTTTACAATCCAACCATCATCCTGCATGTCTTAAACGTATACAGCAATGTATGTCAATTATTTCTCAATAAAACTGGAAAAAAAATTTCAGGTACTCTACAGTGCTAAAATCTTCCATGTGACTTACTCTTTGTGGAGAGAGTATTGGAATTACACAGTAGCATCCTAATCTCTTCCTGCCCTCCCATCTTTACTCCATATGCCGAGCTCAAGTAGGAGCAAATCAAATCATTCAGAGGACCTTTGTGTTCTCTGAGAAGCTGTCACAGAAAGAGGCTCACGGAAGGCTACATCTTGGCCTGAAGGATCTGGTATGTGTGTCAACTATGACAAAATAAACAGAATGATTTCTGAATCTCAAATTCTCCTTGGGCTATTTGGAGTTCCTACATTAGTTGAATTTTATTTTTTTCTTAACCATGAGGTGTATAAGATTTGAATCTTTTGCTTCTTTATACAGAACATGAGTGAAATCAGTGAGGAAAGAAGTAAGGGAAGTTTTGTTGGTTTAACAGACTGTCAATCAGGCAGATGAGCTATTATCAGATGCTAATCACACAGGGAGGGCTTCATCCTCTGTCTAAGCAGCACAAAAGGTAGGGTTCAGCCATGGGCATTTCTAGAATTCTCTGTTGAGATTCAATAACTCTGTGACATGAACTTGCTGGTCACATTAGAAATTATACAGGAACTGAATTTACCTCTGAGGTTAGGTCCATCACATATTTTAATTTTAGCTGCTGAGAATATTCTCAATGAGAAAAAGCCTCTATTAAAATTCAGACTTAATTCTTACCACAAGTCAGAGGTAAAACAGTACCATGTCTTTCATTTAAAGATCACTGTAATCCCTGGAAAAAGTGAAACATAGGTTATGGCTCGAATTCTCAAATTTACAACATCCACAGACTAGTTAAATTTCTTTCAGAATAGCCAGAGACCATTGACTTTATCTAATATTTTTTAAGTTTCTGAAAATAATGTTCTTTTTCACATTAAATAAAAGGATTAAATTATTATAGTTTCACCAAGGAATCTATACCTAGCTTTTTAATAGATACTTTGAGATATAGTTCAGGTTCCAGTAAATTTTCCTTCTTACAGTTCACTTCTACTAAATTATAATGTCCCAACTAACAATTATGGTCATTATCACGAAAAAAATCAAAGAAAAATTGTAAGCATATTTCCCAAAATTGAAAGACGTATATCTTTATACAGAAGGGACCAAGTAAAGGCCAGAACAATCAGGATGTTGAATCACAAAACATATACACACAGCAACATCGTAATAGTTTTCAATACAAGGAATAAAGAGAAGATTCTTAATGCTTCCAGGAAGAAGAAAAAAGTTTCCTACAAAGAATTAACAGCCAATTGGAATTTTCAGCTGTATTACTGAAAACTGAAATACAGTAAAGCAAAATGTTATTCAAAATTTTGAATAAAAATGGCACCAAATCTAGACTATTGTTCATAGCCCAAATGTCCATTAAATATCAGGATATAATGAATACTGTATGAGATATACAAGCTTTTTTTTTAACGTGCCTGCCATGAACCCATTCCTAGCCACCTACCAGAGGTTATGCTCCAGCAAAACTATGGAGGAAATGGCAAAAGAGTTCCAAGAAATAGGGGATCCTGTAGAAAAGAGAAAAGGGGATTCCCAGAGACATAGTAAAGAGACGTTCCAGAATGACAGCTCAGTGGTGGGGCTAGAGAGCTTCCACGTGACAGGAAAACAGGTCTTCAGAAATTGTGTTTCTGATGTTTTTTTAATGACTAATTTATTGATATAGAACTTATATACCATGAAATCCACCCATTCACATCATTAAATATTAAATTAACTTTTAAAATGTATTCATAGATTTGTGCAACCATCACCAGAATCAATTTTAGAACATTTTTATCTTCCCAAAAAGAAACTCTTAAAGCCATCATCCCTCAATTCCCACACTCATCCTAACCCCCAGCAGCTAAAATCTATTTACTCTCTCCGTAGATTTGCTTATTCTGAATATTTTAGACAAAGCAAATCATATGACATGTCATCTTTTGTGATTTGCTTCTTTCACTCAGCATATTTTTAAGGTTCATCCATGCTATAGCATGAGTCAGAATTTCACTCCTTTTTATGGCTGAATGAGATCCCAGTGTATGGATATACCACATTTGGTTTATCCATTTATCAGTTAATGGACATTAGGGTTGTTGCCACATTTTGGCTATTATTGATGCTGCTACAAACATTTCTATACAAAATTTTCTGTACATATCTTTTTATTTCTGTTGAATATATATATACCTAGAAGTCGAACTACTGGGTCACATGTTAACTCTATGATTACTTTTTTGGGAACTGTAAGTCTATTCTCCAATATAATTATACTATTTTACATTCCTACTAGTAGTAAATGAGGTTTCTAGTTTTTCCACAGCCTCACCAACATTTGTTATCATCCGTCGTTTTATGATAGCCATCTTAGAAGAGTTTAAGGAGTATGTTAGTGTGCTTTAAGTTTGCATTTCTCTGATGGACCTGGAGATCATCATTCCAAGTGAAGTAAGCCAGAAAGAGAAAGAAGAATACCATATGGTATCACTTATATGTGGAATCTTAAAAAAAATAAAATAAAAGACAAAGAAACTATTTACAAAACAGAAACAAACTCACAGACATAGAAAACAAGCTTATGGTTACCAGAGGGCAAGGGGGTGGGAAGGGCTAAATTGTGAGTTGGAGATTTCTGTATACTAACTACTGTATATAAAATAGATAAACAACAAGTTCATACTGTATAGCACAGGGAACTATATTCAATATCATGTAGTAACTTATTGTGAAAAATATGAAAATGAATATATGTATGTTCCTATATGACTGACACATTGTGCGGTACACCAGAAATTGTAACATTGTAAACTGATTATACTTCAATAAAAATATTTTAAAAATTTGCATTTCTCTGAAAACTAATGCTGTTGCACATCTTTTCATGCATTTGTTGCCAATTAATGTATCTGTTCTTGAGAATAGTCTATTCATAGCCTTTGCACATTAAAAAATATTATTTGTCTTTTTATTATTGAGTTATAAGACTTCTCTCTAGAAACAAGTCTCTTAGTAGATATGTGATTTGCAAATATTTTCTGTCATTTCTTGGGTTGATTTTTCCCTTTCTTGACAGTGTCCTTTGAAGTACGAAACTTTTTAATTTTGATGAGTTCCAATTTATTTATTTATCTTTTGTCACTTATACTTCTGGTGTCATATCTAAGGAACCACTGACACAGTCAAGGTCATGAAGTTTTACTGCTCCTTTGTTCTAAAAGTTTTACAGTTTTCTCTCTTACATTTAATTTTACATCCAGTTTGAATCATTTTTGTATATTGTGTTCTTTTGCTTTTTAATATATTAAAGCACATTTGGAGCAAAGAATTTGGGGATTAATTATTGATAATTGCATAGGAAAGGAAGATAGACAAAAAGGAGGACATTATTAACCAGAATAGAAAAATAAAATTTTTAAGAGTTGCACAAAGAGGAGTTTAGTATAACATCTTAGTTGTAAAAACTAGTTTTAATGATATAAATACTGAATATTTATTTAAACAAAAAGAGTAAAATAACAACATTAGTGAGTAGAGGAAGGGGAAAAGGGCATTTATATGATAGCCAAATTGTCATATTCTGTTTAGGAAGTCAATTAACAAGACCTACAATGGAAAAATCAAGAAAAAGTATTGTAAGCATGTTATTTAGAAAACGAAAACCAATTTTGTAAACTTAAAGAGTTAAAAGTTATTGCCTCTTTGGGATATAAATATTGACTCTGGAGGGGTAGGGGTAAAAGATTTGCATTTTGCACTATAAATTCTATTGTTTGATTTTTAATGTGTATTGTTGAATTTAACACAATTTTTATTGACTAAAACATGAACTTAATGCAATAGTTTGAGTATTAATCCTAAATATTTCCCATGGGAGAGAAAAACCTCAGTATCCGTGTAAAGGCTTGCCCGAAAGTATCTCATAACATTCTGACTAAGAGATCTGTATTTGTTTATATGAAACATGCACCCAGATAAAATAGAGCTATTATTAAGAGAAGACAACATTCAGTAATGCATTTCATGTACAATGAAAGTTGGATGTCACAACATTGTAATTTGAGAAGTAATGTCAAATTATTTCCCGGTTCTTCCTTTGTTTGCCATTTGGCTTTGCAAACTATTTCCACTCAGTCACTACATTTGGATGTGGGTTTTTTTTTTTTTGTTTTTAATTTTTAAAAGTACATTTATTGTGCATATTTAGACTTTATATATATTTTTACTGAAGTATAGTCAGTTCTCTACATTGTGTCAATTTCTGGTGTACAGCATAATGCTTCAGTCACACATGAAAATATATATAATCATTTCCATATTCTTTTTCACCGTAAGTTACTACAAAACATTGAACATAGTTCCCTGTGCTTTATGGTATGAACTTATTGTTTATCTATTTTATATGTATTAGTTAGTATCTGCAAATCTCAAGCTCCCAATTTATCCCTTCCCACTCCCTTTCTGTGCTGGTAACCATAGGTTTGTTTTCTATGTATGTGAGTCTATTTCTGTTTTGTAAATAAGTTCATTTGGTCTTTTTTTTTTTTAAGATTCCACATATAAGTGATATCATATGGTATTTTTCTTTCTCTTTCTGGCTTACTTCACTTAGAAAGACAGTTTTTAAATGTGTCCTGAATATGTTGTTGATTTCTTTCTCTAATGAATGAAGACAAAGACCAAATATTAAAAAGTACTCGAGTTCACTGATTATGCTATTTTTGCCAGTATTTCATCTTAAGAAGTCATAATGTCCTATTCTCAACATTTAAAACCTTGATATGTCAAACCTGAAGCGATACGCTTGAGCCTTTCAAAACAGATTGCGAAGATATGTCATTTGAGCACTTAGAAGTGATTTTTACTGGCAGTGTCAGGGTTACATAGATAGATTTTAGTGCTATCATCATTTCCCAAAGTAAGGTAAATAAGCCCTGTTCCCTTCAGTAGCAGCACAGAAATGTTCTTACGTTCTGTATTAGTATCCTATTGCTCTTACAACAAATTAGCACAAATTGTGTGACAATGCGTATTGATTACCTTACAGTTCTGAAGGTCAGAAGTTTGAAAAGAGTCTTACGGAGTAAATATCAAGGTATCTTCAGGGACACATTCCTCTTGGAGGCTCTAGAGAAAAATTCATTTCTGGCCTTTTTAAGCTTCAAGAAGCCACCTGCATCCCTTGGTTCATGGTCCCTTCCAGCAATGGGGTCACTCTGACCTATGCTCTCATTACCACTTCTTCTCTGACTTTCACCCCTCCTCCCTCCCTCCTGTGAAGACACTTGTGATTACTTTGGACCCACCTGGGTCCTCTCTCGACCTCAAGCTCATTAACTCAATCACCTCTGCAAAATCCCCTTTGCCAAGTTTCAAGGATTAGGATACTGATGTCTTTGGGGACCAAACATTCACTCTACATTTCTTTGCCCAGAACATAGAATGCGTATTTACACAGTGTCTCAACTTTGATCATGCTTACTGTTTTCATTGTTTCCTTTAATCACTGACAACAAACCATTCTCTTGAATAAAGCAGTGTATAAATTAGCATAGAAAGCGTCACATCTTTTAATTGTGTATAATCTTCTTTCGTTGCTGTGCATAAGGATAACAATCCACAAATGAAGCTCCCAACCCAAATTTTCCAGCTTCATTAACAAAGTAATATTCTTAGGTAGAATGAATTTTTCTCTAATAGGAAAAAAAGTGTCATTGAGTGCTTTTATTCATATATGTACCACACATACATTATGAATTGATACAGGATTTGTGTATCAGTAGTTTCATATAGAAATGAAACAAATTATCTGCTGGTATATAAAACTTGCTCTTTCATACAGCATGCCATTGCCATTGATCAAAAAAAAAAAGTAATCTGATAAAGAAATCATTTGATCCTCCTTTTCCTCTAAGCAATTATCTAACACTGTGTGCGTCTAACTCCTAAGCTTCTTAACCGTAGTATAGCTCCTATCCCCTCCTGAGCAAATGCAAATTTGAACTCTCTCTGTGGTTTTAGTCTCCTCTTATCTTTGCCTTGGGTAATTAAAGTTTATCAAGTGTGTGCTGGAAAGCATTATTTTGTGCTTTTAAAATAAAATTTTAATTGATTTGAATTGAGATCACCATGTCTTATTCAAATATGACATCAACACATCATTAGTTTTATGTCATCTTTGACAATGTTTCATAGGAGGACCTTCATTTGGGACCAAGTCTGAATGTAAAGTCAGTCCAAAACAGCACAGCCTCCACTTTTAATCAGTAACTTCCCATTTACCTTTGTATTTTTCTGCTTTTTATCCCAAATCATCACAGCATCAGATTTGCTTGTTTTCCCAGTACAGATATAAATTTTGTATTTGTACTAATGTTTCTGTTTACTCTTTACATATATATATCATTTCAAGCTGATATTCTAAATCCCAATTATCATTATTTTTATATATCAAAGAACCACCCTTAAGAGATTTCTCCAATTTTGTGATTGAGGAATATTACCAAATACAGAAATAACAAGGAAAAAAGTAAACTGAACACATCTATATAAAAACATACAAATACAATGAAAATATGTGCAGCAAGATACTGTCCATTCCAAGAATTAAATGTTAACCAGAGGATGAATTAGCCAACGAAGCTCCAGAAATAGATGGACAAGTTTAAGAATGTCAAAGTTATTAAGACTCTTTAAAAGATACTATGATTTTACATTTCAAATATGAAAAAAATGTACAAAAAATAATTCTGTGAAGCTGCACTTGCCAAACATCACAGTCCAAAATCCCCTTCGAGAATGGCTGGTTGATTATGGAATTCCTCTAACAACATTCTCAATTTAAATTTTTCATAATAAATACAGCGGCCTATGAAATCCTACAAAACTTCAATATCTCCCAGTTTGAACCCCCTCAAGCACTCCCCTTGATGATGGCAAGTCTCAGTGGTAAACACTTTAATCCCAAACTTTAAAGATATCTCTGTAGACACTTGCTAAAAATAGATGTGTGTATCAGTCAAAAATTCTTTATTCAAGGACTATCTTAAAAAATTCAGTTGGCTCCCATAAGCTATTTGCTACTGGCTTCCAACTGAGGATTAGAATATATGGCATTCTCCAAAATAGATGCACACTTTATTAAATAGGAACGTAGTCAGAATTATATATGCTTCCATTGGGCTCTGCCACAGAAGAAACCAATGTACTAACATCTGCATTAGGTAAAATCACATAAATTAAGATGGAGGAGGCAAACACACTTCCTTCTTGCCCCTGAGGTTCTTGATTCAGTTACAACTTTATGAGGCAATTAGCTCTCCATCACAATGACTCATCAAGTACTCCAGCATCTGAGGTTAGAAAGTGCATCCAGTGTCAGAAAAGCATTTCTTTACATTTGCCAGCTTCCCAACTGAGATTTTTAACATTCAAGGAACCCCTTCCCACTTTTGTGATTTCATCTTGCCTCCGGTTTTTTTGTTTGATGCACATTCTCTCCAAGAAATGCTTTAAAAATCTTTTTTTTGGTGTCTTGGGGACCCTCTCTCAACATAAAGTGGTTTTTAGAAGAGCTTTTGTGGCCTGTGGCAAGGTGGCCACAGCTGCACGGCGTTCCAGCCACAAGTTGGCTGCAGACTGGCTGTGATATACCAGCCCTGCCCATGGGCAGTATTAAGTGATGCATTATTCAAAAGAAATGTACACATTTAGAGTGCTAAACTCATATTAAGTCTCACTATTTTTAAAACTATCAGATTGGGAATAGCTAGGATATTTCAAAACTAAATGATCTTAAAATAGAGCTAAAATGGCTATGCAAAGATTAGCACTTGCTTTCCAAATATATATATTTTAAAAAATGAAACTCAGTAGTTTTCAGGAGTGATTTATATAAGTCACTTTATATAGAGAGAGAGAGGGAGGGGGAGAGAGAGGGAGGGGGAGAGACAGAGAGAGAGAACTTTAAGACAAAGAGCAAGATAAAGACTATATGATTCTGTGGAGAATTCTGCCTTTGACATGCTAGGTTCTGAGGAATAATGTAAAATTCTTGAAAATGAATGGCTGGGAGTCCAATCACATCTAATGCTTCTAAATGGCAAAATCCAAGACACTTGATTTTTCCTTAGAGGGATGACTGAGGAGGTTCACGAAAGTATGTAAGACTTGTAGGCTTGGAATTGGACCTCTGCTAACCAGTGGCTGATCCCAGATGACATTGTGACAGTACCTCTAAGGCTAAATTTGTGGCTGAATTTTATTTATTAAACTTGAAAAAAACTTTTTATTTTGAAATAGGTATAGAGTCATAGGAAGTTACAGACAGAGTACAGTTAGGTCTCATGCCTCCTCCTCCAATTGTTATATCTTAGTTTATTATAATACAATAGTAAAATCAGAACTTTGACATTTGGTTGATTTGTGTATTTCTAAATGATACAGAAGTTTCCAAAATTTCTGACTGATACAGAATTCTGGGTTGGTGGATTTCTTCCCCCAGCAGAAAAACATTGCACCACTTTCTTTTGGTCTCTACGGTTCCTTCTTAGAAATTGGCTGTTACTCCAATTGCTTTTCCTCTCCAGGAATGAGTCATTTCTCTCTAGCTTTTTTCAAAATTTTCTTTGCATTTAGTTTTCTGAAGTTTGACTAAGATATGTCTTAGTGTGGATATCTTTGAGTTTATGTTGTTTGGGGTTTACTCAGCTTTGTGAATATGTAAGGTTAGGGGTTTTTTTTGGTTTTTGGTTTTTTTGCCCTAGTTAAGAAATTTTCAGCCATTATTTCTTCCAATGCTTTGTGAGTCCCATCCTTTTATCCTCTTCTAGGATTCTGCTGACTCAAAAGCAGTATTTTTGCTATAGCCCTACATGTTCCTGAAATTATTTAATTTTTTCAATCTCTCACTCTGTTATTCATATCGGGTGATTTCTGTTGTTTTATCTTTAAGTTCATTGACTCTTCTGTGTTTTCCATTCTACTGTTGAGTGCACCCACTGAATTTTTATTTCTGTTCTTGTATTTTTTTATTGCTAAATTTGCCATTGTGTTCTTCTTTATAACTTCTCTTTCTTTTCTGAGGCTTTCTATTTCTTTGCTGAGGTTAATTTTTTGGACTTCCTAAAGACAATTTTTAGAACAGTTTTAGGCTCACAAAAATTGACAGGAAGGTACAGAGATTTCCCTTACAACCTTTGCCACCCTGTACACATAACCTCCCCAATTATCAACATCACTCATCAGAATGATACATTTCCAAGGACAAACCTACATTGACAAGTCATAATCACCCAGAGTTCATAGTGTACCTTAGGGTTCACTCTTGGTCTTGTACATTCTGTGAGTTTTGACAAAGCTATAATGACATGTATCCATCATTATTGTATCATGAGGACTGTTTTCATTGCTCTAAAAATCCTCTGTGCTCTGCCTATTCATCTCTCCTCCCCTCCCAACCTCTGGCAATCACTGATCTTTTTATTGTCTTCATAGTTTTGCCTTTTCCAAAATGTCATAGAGTTGAAATCATAGATATAGTCCTTTCAGATTGGCTCTTTCACTTAATAATATGCACTTAAGCTTCCACCATGACTATTCATGGCTTGATGGCTCAATTATTTCTGAATAATATTACATTGTCTGGATGCGCTGCCGTTGATTTCCCCATTCACCTACTGAAGGGTAAATCTTGGTTGCTTCCCAGGTTTTGACAATTATTAATATTTGTGTACAGGTTTTTAGTATGATATAAATAATTTCTTTGGGAAAATACCAAGAAACACAATTGATAGATTGTACAGTAAGAATATGTTTAGTTTTGTAAGAAACCACTAACAAGTCTTTCAAAGTGACTGAACCACTTTGCATCCCCACCAGCAGTGAATGAAAGTCCCCATGTTCCACTTTTTCACCAGCTTTTGGTGGTGTCAGTGTTCCAGATTTTGCCATTTAACATATGTGTAATTGCATATCTTCTTGTTTTAATTTGCATTTCTGTGATGACATACAATGTGAAACATATTTACATAAGCTTATTTGACACTTGTATATCTTCATTCATGAAGTATCTGTTACAGTCTTTGACCCATTTTTTAATTGGGTTGTTTGTTTTCCTATTGTTGAGTTTTAAGAGTTCTTTGCGTATTTTGGGTAACAGTTCTTTATTAGGTATGTCTTTTGCAAATAATTTTCTCCCAGCTTGTGGCTTGCCTTGTAATTGTAATGTAATTCTCTTAACATTATCTTTTCCAGAGCAGACTTTTATATTTTAATAAAGTCCAGCTTATTAATTCTTCCTTTCATGGAGTATGTCTTTAATGTTGCATCCAAGTAGTGTAGATTAAGCATGCAATGATAAAGACAACCATCACAAATCTGCATTTGTTTAGATATTCAATATATGTCAAAAATGTCCAAACTATGTTTTACAGGTGTTCAATAAAGCACCAGCCTTTCAGTAGTACTTCAACATCATAGCAACTTAATGATTCCTCGGTCCCCAGTGCAGCATGTGCTAAGGGACAACAAGTAGATAAACATCAACATCCCTTAAAAGTAGCAATATAAGTTTAAAACAGAGATCAATGGATGGGAGAGGGAGGAAACTAAGACACTGGGGTCGGCGGTAGGGAGGAGTAAAAGAAGCTCAATAGGAAAGTGCCACAAAAGTCTGTGAAGAGTTCTTATGAGAAAGAGGGCAGCTTTTTCAGGCAACATTCAATCCAAGTAGACATTCTCTTTCCCCCGGAGCTAGAGCTGGCTATGAAACCTCTCCCACTACAGCAAGGTAGTTATGCAGTGGTGGCATCAGATGTACTTGCGGACTACATTACCAGCATATATTATCACTGGAAAAGTCAGTGTGCCTTGATCCCCATACCAAGTGTCATTTGATAATTCAGTAGAGAAATGGATAAACACCAGAGCAATAGAAATGTAGCAGGTGTAAATTTTTTAAGACTATATTTTAAACAACTGAATATTCTCTGTAATTAGTGATCAAAACCCATTCAAGAAAATGCCTAGACAAATGTCAAATAATATAATGGAAATACACACACCAAAAAAAACCAAAAACAAAAACAAAAATGAAAACCAGCAACAAACAGAGATGCTAGGTAGGAAGAAAACAGACACCACCCTCTGCCTTTCTAAGTTTTTACAGCTGAGCTTTGGAGACCACACCCCATTTGTTCATCCCCTCTCCTGGCTCTTACTGACTGAAAACAGGTCTGTTAAAATTTGAGAGTTCTCCAAAACAGTCAGAGATATACTGACAAGATAGAAAGGTGTATCCAACAATTTGAAATGTGTTTTCATTGCCAGTCTACATAAGTGTTGTGCACCATGAATTAATATCTTTTCATTATTTAACTATTTGTAAAGAGTAAAATTATATTATGTCCATGTGTTCATTAGAAAAATTATTCAATGTAAATGTTTAGAAAGTGGTCTTATTAACCTGCCCAGTGTGCAGAGGTGGAAAGCCCAAACGCTCACTGCCCTTCATATCTAGTCATGCATCAGGAGTCCGAGAGGATTACTGCTCACATTTCAATGCAGAGTCCCTGTCCCCTGTTCCATATAGCCCTATGGATATCAGAACTTCCTATTTTACTAGTAACTTGGAGTAGGGGGTGGCCATGGGAAGTGGAGTGAGTTCCTCTATGGGTGAGTGAAATGAAAATCTGTTTTCTTCCATAGCAAAGATAAGGTGGGGGAAATAACTTGACCCCTCTAATATTTATCAAAAACCTTAAGAAAAGTAATTATATATATAATTATATGTGTGTATATATATATATATATATATAGTTATGTATGTATACACACACACACACATATACACAATTGGTAAATGTGACAACTTTGTGAGTAGAGTGCCTATCTCAATATTGGGCCCATGAAGGTTCTTAATAAAATGTTCTTCCTCCCACATGGGTATTATGGGTTTACAAGTATAGTTTCTTTGTACATTCAGCACATACTCATTACTGTTTTGTTTAATGAGCGCTATAAAAGCCAAAATGTGGGGTTTGTTCTTTTCAAATAAAAGCAGTTGTCTCTATGAACTCCCAAGTTGTATTGTATTAGTACACTGGACTCCCTGAATGAGGCAGCCTGATTCAGCAGAGTAAATATTTGTTAACCTACTGGGTTGGAACTGGTAATAATCAACTTTCTAAAAAAGGTGTCCAGGTAGAGTGCATCACTTACCTGGAGTATCCTCAGGGATCATCCTGGCCTCAAGTATCTGTCACTTTCATGGGACTAAAATTAGTAAGTTCTAACAGTGTAACTATACTGGGAATACGGTAAATTGGTGACAATTACATTTCAAATCAAAGGCAAAATTTAAGTTAAAAGAAGCAACTATATATTCTGGCCTATTCAACTGTCCCTCAAAATGAGATAACCCATGATGATTCTGTGAACTATCTTGTTTGCGTGCCACATGATTTTATGATTCTATCAGCAATAAGACATTTATGGAACAGCCTACCAATGAGCTTCCTAATGACTGAGAATAATAGACACAAAAACTCCTCTCACTGATTCGATTTATGGAGCATATAAGGAGACAAGAGGCAAGCTCATTTCAACCTAGAAGACATTTTTCTTAGAAATCGCTTACTTTTTAAATTTTCTTTCTTTCCTTATGTCATTCATAGACTAGAATCCTGATGGTTAGGAAGCACAGGTTTATCTTTTGAATGCCTCTGATTTTTAGGTTATCAGGGAAATGTTGGCAGTTGAATGTTGTATAAATTGTTGGCATCTTTATATAACTTTGTTCCCATAGTCTAAGGGTGTGGATACATTTATAATTTACAACAAGCAGAAATATTAGCCAAACAATCATTTCAAGGAACAATAATGGAGGCCAATTCACCTTCCAAAGACCATTACCAGCCCTAGAGAGTGGGGATGAGGCCCCCCAGATTACTGAAAGAGGCAATGGAGAGTGATATAGAGCCAGGCGTGTAACCACTTCCCAACAGGCAAAATAGCCGCTGGTGACTGACTAAGAGAAAACCCTACTGGTTGTAAGTGACTTGTATACGGAAAAAATACAAAATAATGCAGTCGGCACCTTATTGACTCGTAAGCAGGAACCTCTTTTTAAGCCATGTCATAATACAGCTTTTAAAGTTGTGTGCAGTCAATGCTGTAACCACAACAAAGCCAGTCAGTTTTCGTGGATGTAGGCATTAGTTAAAAAAGAAAAGTGGGTAAACTGGCAACATCAATTCCATATAATCCACTGGCAGAGTGAGTGTATACTGTAGCGTCTATTTCTGAGAAGGGCTGACATTAAGATAAAGAGAGTGACAACACGAACCTGGCTTAGAAGAGATTTTCCAGAACCAAAGTGCAGAAATGCTGTGTCATTCTATGAGGCCATAGATGGGAGAAGAAAGCCAAGTAGAATATGTAGTATTGTGTATTTTTTCTACAGATGTTGTTATGTTATTTCTATATCTATTATGCCTTATACTCTTTCCTCCATTCTCCACTCAAAATCGAGCATAATCTTATGTGCAGTTTGTCATTTACAATGATGCAGTAAGAACACTGGCTGGTGAGGCAAAGCTTTGGATCTCAGCTCCCAATCTGTCACTGACTTGCTTCTGACTTTGACACGTTTATAGATACCTCAACTTCAATTTCTTTATTTGTGAAAATAAAAAAAAACTAGGAGTTAAATAATCAGTTACTCTCAATTCTAATCATTATGAGACTAGAGAAGTTACAGGACCCCATCCGACATATCTCTTTCTAATCAGAGATGACTTCGAGTTTTATAAAGACAGGAAAGCATTGCCCACTTTTCTAGTTTATCTCCCTTCTTTAATCTAGTTCTGCAATTAGATTCTATAAATCAGCACCCCCGGGGGAGAAAGTGACTACAGCCCACGTCCTTAAATACTTTTCCTAGGAGTTACATGCCACATGAATTCAAGGAAAATGCAGGTTTCCTTCCATGCAACTGAGATTGGAATTATAAGCAAAGTGATTTTTTTTAAGTGAAGGGATTTTAAGGCAGTGAGGCTGAGCTACTGGCTTTATATTCTGTTCTTTGGCATAGCTATTCTTACATTGAAGATAAATAATGTTAAACCTTCAATGTCTGTTCTCTCACTTTTTCACGTACATCCCTGTCTACCTGCTTCTACTCCTAAGAGCTCCTTTACCCTTCCTAGTCTTTAGCTTCTTGAATTTTCTTGATCTTTTAGGACTCACATCAAGCATCAAATCATCTTTAAATCTCCCACATGATTTTGGCCGGTACTTGTTCTCCACCTGTCGAACAACTCTGAACCCTTATAGTCTGTACCATTCTATTGACTTACATACCCCGGGGTCTCTGACTGTTTACAGCTAGGCAAAATTATCTTCCAAAATATATATGGATTCCTTCACAGCAGAGAATGTATGTTAATATTTTATTTACCATTTGTCTATTTTCATAGTACTGAACACAGACATGGGGATATAGCATTCAAATAGGTAGATAGTTTTATCTTTAGAACTAGAATTTATGTAATACAGTTATATACCCCAATATATGCATGTGTACTTATATATTATAGACCTGTATACCAGACTAATATTTTGCATGCATTATAAAACATGCAAAAATTTGAAATCATATTAATGATGTTCAGTTTAAATGGAAATTCTAATATTTTATTTCCAAACACTAATAGGTCACCTCTAGCGCTGACTTCAGAGATCACTGATTTACAACAGGTCTTTTCAAAATAGGCTCTTAGGAGGTTAGAGGTTTGTACAGAGATGCCTTAGAGACTGTTTCAGGGGTAAAAATAGGAAACTGCAATGAGAGCTCTGATGTTTTCCACTGGCTTACCCACCCATACTCATTTGTTTCAAGCAGATAAATTAATTATTTACATTTTTGCATACCAGGGATTTATAAAATTTTGTTTTTGAACAAAGAGTGTTACTATAAATCATGTGTTTTAAAAATCATAATATGAGTAATTATTTCATTGTAAAATGTATAAACACAGACAATGAATAATTTATCAAGGCCATGCCAATTAAAGGATAATAACAAATGCTTGGTTGTTTGCAGTAAAGCCCATCACATTTCACTTATTTCAGAAATATTTTCTAAGACCTATTATGTATCAGCACAGAGACCCCCCCAATCTGTGCTTTTTTTTTTTTTTTAACTGTTTCATTCCTTCTCTAGACATAAGGGAATATAGTAAAGGCTACGAAATTGTGACTAGGAAATTAAAGTTTCAGAGTGGGTTAATGTAGGAAAATAACAAAACAAATCAGTTCAGAAAATGATTTCCTAAACAAAATGTGTAACCCGGAAGTAGAAAAAAATGGACAAATCTGAATGTATAAGAATTTAAAACTTCAGCACCAAAAACACCACAAGCAAAGTTGAAAGACAGGCAACAGGCTGGGAAAATTTTGCAACATAAATAGTGAACAAAGGACTATTCATAACATACAAAGATCTCAGATAAATCAGTACAAATATGACAACTGGTCAACAAAGAAATAAAGGTATGAAAATGCATTTCATAGAAAAATAATACAATCAGTCCATGAATATATGGAAATAATAAAATGCAATTTAAAATAGAAAAGATACCATTGTTCATTCAAATACATAGAAACCAAAATGCTGATTATATTTACAAATTCAAAAAACATATGGAAACATTAGCATATTCCTACACTAATGTTAGAAGTATAATTTGAGAGAGTTTTAAGGAGACAATTTGGAAGTGTCAATCAGAAATTAAAATATGCATATCCTTTGACCCCAAGAATTCTACTTCGAGCAATGCACACTGCAGAAAACTACACATTTGCACACAGCACTCTGTATCAGTAGAAGAAATGGGGAAATGTGCCTATAGAGAGAAATATGCATTAATTTTATGGATTGACATAACAATAAAAGAATAACATTTCTCTATGTTTCAGGAAATGTAAAAAATAATTAGCCAGTGAGAAAAGGAAAGCACATGATCTATGTGGTAGGATCTCATTTGTGTACTCCTGAAACAACGAGAATATAGTGTTTACTTTTGTAAATATGAGTGTGTTTGTGTGTGCACATACCAAAATTTAACGATAGTGACCAATGGAGATAAAAGTGAAATGATTTATAGCAAAGAGAAACTCTTGCTTTTCACTCCATTTTTTTCTTTATGTTTGAATTGTTACAAAAAGCTGTTTTTTTGTAATTTACACATCTAATACACACAGACTGAAATATACACATACACACTCATACTCTCTTCTCTTTCTGTTGCACACATACACATACCCTCATGGACACACAAAAACATAACCTTAGACCCAAGGATTGAGTGTAAGGATGATGACATGACTGGTTTGGAATTAAAAAATCAAGACTTAACTAATAATAGTCATAGTTGCGGTAGTGGAGAAAAGGGTCTTTGAAATTTTCCATTCCTTGACAAAATCTTCCTTGTCCCACCAATTCTTCACAGCATACCAACCACATAAATGAGTGGCAAAGAGAGGCAAGAAATGAAATGAAATAATAAGTACTTATTAGGCATCAAGCACTATGCCTAACATTTTACCTATATAATCTCATTTAATTCTCATTTCATTATAGTGAGGTAAGTTCTACTATTTTCCTTTAGAGAAGAGGTATCTGAGACTCAACGAGACTAAGTAACTTGCTCAATGTTACTAGCCAGAAAATCCCAAAGCTAGAATTTTAAGTGAGTCTTAACCCCAAACTGGCCTTATTAGTCAAGGTCTCAACGGGAATAGCGCACCTGAATTGCATACTTTGAAGAAGAGTTTAGTAAAGGGCCTATTTATTAAAACTTGGGCATGATGTAGGGAAGCCACAAATGATAGTGCCTTGTCCAGGACTGGTAACCTCCACAACTGAATGGATTGAGGGTCGGAGTGGTTATGGGAATCTGGAAGGCGGTCTTTTTGGAGAAGCCATCTATGGGAGCTGTGACCCTCGCTTTAAGATATTGCCTCTCTCAGGGAGTCCTCATCACTGAGAGTAATATAATGTCAATGTGTTAAGAGATTCTTCTTATAATTAAGCCTGAGTTGCCCGGGGCTTATTTCAGCACATCTCAGTGAAGGAGGAATTAAAGGCCTCAAGTCACCAATCCAGGTTCTGTTGCTAATTTAAAGCTATCACTCTGTGAAGATTTCATTCCCTTACACAAGATACTGCAATCTTCATTTAAAGCCATTTCCTTTTATGAATCTCCATAGTGATATTGTGAATGCATCGGTATGACCTGGTCTCAAGAGCCTCCAGGGACTGGATAAACCAAGAAATTTGTTCTGCCTCTTTCTTGTTTCTATTTCCTGATTGAGAACAGTTAACTGCTCATTAGGATCTCTTCAGGAGGGGAAGCTCAGAAGAAAGATAATTAGAAGCTCCCCACTGACTTGACCTCTTATGAGCAAATACATAGGAACTTAAGAAAGGGACCTAAAATGGTATAAAAATAAAAGTATTTTAAAATCACAATGACATCACATAAACAAAAGATAAATTGAGTACTGGGATACACAGAGGTGATTTGTGAGGGAAAGAATCCTAGACCAGCAGACAGACTTTATGAGACAAGACAATGCTTTATTTAATGAGAGATTATGTGTTTGAAGTGAGGGTGATTTATACTAAAAAACTGTGTATAACAGGAAAATGAAGTGAATGAATTTGAGTTTCTACTTTATGTAAATAAGAAAAAAGAGAAAAGCACAAAAGGCTAAAGTTTGTGAAAAATATAAGACAAAGAAGACTTTAAAATGGGAAGCATTAAATCACTAGAGATTAGGAAAAGAAATGTCTCATTAGTGTCCAATTCAAGGAATTCAAAAAGGGATCATAACAATATATGGAAAAGACAATGACATTCCTAAAGATGAGAGCTATCTAAACACAGGTGAGTCAACAAAAACTGTTAAGAAAATGTTCTCTGCTTTGAATACTAAAACTGTATCTGAATCAGTAAAACTTGCAAAATGATTTTCAACCATATATATATAAAAAAGAAGAATATCTGACCACAGTATTGCATACTCCCCACTTTCCATTTTTCACAGTAAATATACTTGCAATCAAGTATGTTACGTATGTGCTGAAAATTGTCCTGCAGACTCGGTACACTCTGCGTGAGTGGCAAAGAAAGCCATCCTACCTTTGTGGAAGGAGTAGGCAGACACTTAACATGAGTCTGGTCATCAGAATTTCTTTTATTGCCAACAGATAAAAGGTAGCAAGTGCAATATCGTGGTGACCGTAGTGTCTCCATGGCATCGCCATCCCCAAAGGCAGATAGTAAAGCATTATGCTTACAAATCAGAACAGACTCACCCACTTACTGACTATGTGACTGCAAGCAAGTTACTTAAATGCTTTCATTCTAGTTTCTGCATCTATAAAAACTGGGATAAGAACACATCCCAGGACTGTTGTATACGGCTACACAGTCTATGCATTGCTCAAAACCAAAGGATGCCACCACACTGCCCCGGCACTCATTATGCCAGGCATTGCTCTGGGTATTTTATATATTAACTCACTCACAACCCTCCTAGCAGCCAATGAAGTAAGGATTAGTATTAATTCCAGTTCACAGATGAGGAAACTCAGGTACAGAGAGATTAATGTTTAATAACTTCTTAGATTTGAAGAATCATCAATCAATAACAGAAGATAGTTTGCCCAATTTATTATAAATTACCTTCAAAAACTGAAGAAAATGCAAATCTAATATTATAGATGCTACCCAAATCAGAAGTGCTCCATCTGTTGATGTGGCATTATTCTAATTAACTGTTTTCATGCTGGAGAAGCTCTATTAACTAACTTCCATCTTTCTCTTTTAGTGGATTAACTACTTCATCTGTAATATTCATAATACACCATACCCCTTGTAGCTGGCAAGCTAAGGACACCCTACTCTACCATTCCCATCAGTTTAGCTGAATGCTAATAGTCAGCTGAATTTATTCTTAAACCTATAGATACCATTTTACTTGGTCCTTTACTTGCATCATTCAATTAAACATCATACAAACCAATACAAATGTGAGTATGAAAAAAAAATGGAATTGTTGGCTCCATTTCAACAAGTTACATGCTTTGCTATCACTTGTGTGGTTAATTTTATGTATCAACTTGACTAGGCTAAGGAATGTCCAGGTAGCTGGTAAAACATTATTTCTGGATGCATCTATGAAAGTGTCTCCAGAAAAGTTTAACATCTGAATTGGTAGAATGAATAAAGTAGATGGCCCTCCCCAGTGTGGGTGGACGTCATCAAATCCCCTGAGGACCTGAACAGAACAAAAAGGCAGAGGAAGGGTGGGTCTGCTTTCATTGCTTGAGATGGGATATCCGTCCTCTCCTTCCCTCAGACATCAGTGCTCCTGGTTCTCTGGCCTTTGGACTGAGACTGAATTATAATAACAGTTTTCCTAGCTCTCCAGCTTGCAGACAGCAGATCATGAGACTTCTCAGCTGCCATAATCATGTGATCGGTTTCTATAAAAAATTATATATATATACACACATATATGAATTATGCATATCTATATCTATACCTCTAGCCTATATATAAGTCTATACCTATATCCTATCCTGGTTCTTTCTCTGGAGAACCCTGACTAATACAACACTTAAAAAATTGAGCTGATTTTTAAAAATGATATTGTTTTTGGTCTGAATGAACCAAATATAAAAGTCTGGGGAAGGACTCAATTAGTATATCTATACTCCAAGAAAAAGAAAATTAGTATATATTTAAATGTTCTATGTGTAAGCATAATGTGTAAGTGTTAACTGACTCATTTAATTAACAAAAAAAATCACATCCAAATTTAATAAAAGAATGTAGGATTTTTCTGTATATACTTGATTATCATGACCTGCCAACCTGAAGTTTATCCTAAAGTAGTGACCCTGAGGTTGGTTTTCAAAACTTTCAATGCAGAATTCATGCATCCAATGTCCAAATGATTAGTGCATTTCAAAGAAGACTTTTATACAAGCTATAAATCTATCTACCTTTCTATCTTCAGGGATATAGCCTTTACTAAGAAACGTTTTGTGATGAATCTTTGAGATTCACTTTGTGAATTACTTTGAAAGACAGACAAAAATATTTGATTATGTTATGAATATTCTATATTTTGTATCTTAAAGATAGGTACAAGCCTAGAAACTTCTCCTCCCCAGATTTTCCAAATCTGAATACAGGTAATTAGAGTTGTTTACAAAAAACCAGACCACCAAGTCTTCTGGAGTTAAGTGATGTGCTTCCATAGGCTTTGGAGAAAATTCCAGAAGGAATTCATTGATTAAGATCCTGTTTGCAAAGGAACTGATGTTTTCCTTGTGTAAAACCTGTCAAGGTAAATATTTTGTAAGGGCAGCATTTTTTAGCTGTATTTGCTTAAAATAAAATCACATTCTCTTATATCACTTCTTAGTAAGGAAATTCTTTTATCATTGTTAAATGAATTCAAACTGTCTTCTGTTTTCAGACATATACGTATTTCAAATGAGCAGTGATCTTTCCCCTTAAAGCTGGCTTCAGTTTGTGGGGGGAGCACATTAACTCTTAACTATAGCCAGCACAGTCCTAATCATATTTTGGGCTTCTGCTGATACGTATAGAAAGAATTATTATGTCTCCTCAGCCTAGTTAATTCCACTTACAATTAACATATCAGTTTCAGGTCATAATGCTGTCTCTGACTATTCTGCCACATGGTTTCCATACTGACCACGTGGACATCATGTGTTCTTAACCATCTAGTACTTATTTCACTCTTTCAATAAAATGAGCCAAATATGTTACTAAATATGATGAACATTTTCATCTTTGGAAGTATTGTTATATTAATAAATTAAACAGAAGAACTTTCTTAGACTCCATAGCTTTCTCTTTTTGTTTGTTTCAGGAAAATATTGCCACAAGATCTGTAGTGTGTACCCAAATCTAGCCTATTATGAAAATAACCCGGTGATTAAGGATTGGTCTTGGCTATAAGCAACAAAACCCAATTATGATAAACACAAACATTACGTATTGGAAGACTATCAAGTAGCTCATGAAACTTACGTGCAGCTTGGAGAATCAGGATGAGGAGTTAAAAGGCAAGCTATGGCATGGGGTACGTGCTTGAGGCCAGCATATCTGGTTACAATTCTACCTCTGACTTTCACTACCACCCCTGAAATTTGAATTCCATTGCTGTCGCTGGACTTGAAATGCCACCAGCAATGCAGTGAATAACTTTTGCATTCTCCCTGAATGTTTGCATCACTATTCCAGTTTCACTTGCTTCACCCTTCTAGTTCCAGGCAGAGATTTGATTAGCAACACCTAGGTAATTTATCTGTTGCCAGTTATGTGGGAGAGGAATGAACTGGGAATATGCAACTCCCTTATATGTTGCATCCCACCAGAACTAATCCAATGGGAGATTCCTCCCAAATAAAGAGATTTCTATACTTAAAATAGTGAAAAATATTCACTGCCCAGACCTCATTTCTTGGAGATTTTGGCACAGTAGGTCTAGGATGAAGACTTACCAGTGTACCATAGAAACTATGAAATTAAATAGCCCTGGGTTCAAATCTGTCTTTTACAATTTGTATGCTGTTGAGTAAATAATATAATCTTCTCTGTATCACAATTCTCTGTGGGAATAAGTCTGTTACGAGTCTTGAGCATTCCTACATGTTCTTCTGAATGTGCTAGACTGCAAGACGTGACCGTCCCTGACACTGAGCAGTTTCTCTAGATGGGAATTAAGCAGCCTCAGGTGACCACAGCGTAACTATGGTGCAAGTGTTTGTTCTCCACAGAAAAGGGACTGCCTTGTGTTCTGGCAGTGAAAGTATAGCCAAGCCCTTCGTCCTGTGCCAGCTTGTTGAAAGGTCTAAGATTTGTTGAGTTAAAAAAAAAAAAAGATGGTTTAAGAGATTATCACCATGGGAATTCTGACCTATCTGCAGGCTCAAGAAGTAATCCAGAAACTAGTTTTGACTCTGAGAATAGAGGAACGATCTGAAAAAACTGAAATTAACAAAATTGTCTGTTTCTCTCATAATTAAGAAATGCCCTTGCATGAAGTTATACAAGGGGAGAGAGTGATAAAAAAAAAAAGGAGGAGTAAGATGAGAAGGCTGTATAAAAAAAGGAAGGAGAAGGAGGGAAAGGAAGAAAAGAGGAGCTTATTTCCATCATATGTAATTTTATTTAAGCTCCTTAAAATAATGATTATGCCAGTGCATAGAGTATGTGAAAGAACTCATGCAAAATCAATTTATATATTAATTGATGAATCACAGGGTGGGTAAACCTAGAAATAAGATCATATGTTATTAATAAATAACTATCTTTATCTCAGGAACAGTACCCTAAGGTAGTTATTGAGAGATCGCTACTACTGGGTGATTGTAAGGAATAGGGCTTTCTAAACAGATTGAAGAAGAAGAAAAAAATTAGAAAATCAGTTCAGTGTTAGGGGAAACTTTGACTGAGATAAAGATAATACCCACACACCCAGCGAATTTAGATACCAAGGAAAACTTCTGCTTTCTTTGGGAATAAACTCTGGAGATACTCATAAATTCAGAAATTCTAATGAGCCTATGAGTAGGTGAAGATAAATTCTCAATTAAAGACTATGCCAATTTAACAAGAAGAGATTAGCAAGTATTGTTTGATAAGGTTCTTGATCAAACCCATCAGAGACAAATCTTCAAGGTCTTAACAGAGAAAGATTACAATTACCAGTTTATGCATTGAGTATCTGGCAGTAGAATAGTGAGGATTTCCCATACAGACCTTTCCCAAAGATCAGCTTCTAAAGGAATAGTTCATTGTATGTTATCTAATTAATCTGCACCACGCCATGGGAAGTTAAATTTAGATAAGATTCTCATTTTAGAGTGAGAAATTGAATTACAAAAAGTAATTAATAGCCTTATGTTACGGATTAGAGCTCAAACTAAACACACATTTTCCCAGTACCTCCTGAGAGCTGGCCTCAATCAAAGCAAGAGAAGCCATTGCCTATTCCTGAGATCTAAGGGGCACTGGGAAAGCCCTCAAATGTTTCCCTTCAAAAATGTCAAAAATATCTGTAATGCTTTCTTTTGGATTAACAAGATTTCTGATGACTAAATGAACTTAATGTAAATATCCCTGAGAAGATTAATGCAGTACTATATTAAAGTTTATTAGTTACAGCAGATAGATTTCCTTTTAAGTACTTAATAAGGTCAGGGCACTGAAGAAACTGGGTTAAGAACATCTACTTTGACATATTAGGGAGGCAAGTTGTTAGAAGTTGCACAATGAAACATTGGGATGGCATAAGGCCCTTGTCATATTTAGAATCAGTAAAAAATAAAATAAAAAAACAGGTGGAAATGGCAAAGTTAAGTTAAAAAATATAATGGTTGAAAAAGTTGTATCTACTGCTAAGATTTTCCAAGACCAATCCCTAATGGATACATAAGTCTTCAGTGGACAATACAATGTGTGGCTCTTTCTAGACTGTTTGTACCTTCCCCATTGCTCATTATTATGATTTAAATGTGTCTTCCACACTGGATTGTAACTTCTTTGAAGTAAAAAACTGCTCAACCATTTAATAAATGTATTAAGATCCCACAACTTTTTAGATATTCTGATAAAATCATGAAAACTTCAAGGCCCTTGTCCTTAAGACTCGTAAGGACTAGAGAGGAGTTCTCTGTCATTTATCCTTGTATTTCCTGCACCTAGCAGAGTGATAGAAGCACTTAAACAAATCTAATTCTTTTGTTAAAAGGTATCACCTGTTTCATTTTCTTCAGAAGAGGATAATACTTGTCCCATTTACAGAGTAATACAATTAATTTGAAGAAATGTTCAGAGATTATACCAAGAATTACTTCGGTAAATATCCAAAAAGCTACTAGACAAGACTGAACGTATCTAGTTATGTGGAAAGTAAATTTGTTGATGCAGGCTGTATCCACAGAGCCTAGAAAGAATCCATCACATTGTAGTCTCAATAAGACTTCGTCACTGAAATACAGAAGATGATGGTAACTTGCAAATTTCACTTCCCTTCTCTATCTTCATATTCCAGTTGATTTGAAGCATTAGGAAGCTCAATTAGAATTACTGAGATTCTGGGTAAGTCTTAAATAAACCCATAAAAGTTGAGGGTTATCTCTGAAAAGTACAATGGTAAAATGTGTTTAGCCTGCACTGCCAATGTGGTAGCCACTAGCCATATGTAGCTATTTATATTTAGATTTAAATTAATACAAATTGAATACTATTTAAAATTTCAGTTCCTCAAAAAAAAAAATCAGTTTCTCAGTAACACTAGCCATGTTTCAAAGGTTTATTAGAGAGAGGCCGCCATATTGGATAGCACAGATAGAGAACGTTTCCACCACAATAAGAAGTTCAACTACATGGTTGGTCTAATTGTCAGAGGGCTGCACCTTGAGGTGAGAAAAAAAATTAGATTCCTGGTTTTGGTGTAAGTTATGCATTTGGGTTATACCTAAATTTACTTACTACAAAAATGGAATGCAAAAATTTAGTTCTTTGGGAAATAAACAGTATAACTACTCCGAACTGAAATCTTTAATTGGCAGAAAGCATTATGTCAATTTAGCTAGTTTAATCTAACATTACTAAAAATAAGTGATGTAAATTTACAGTACTATGAAAAGCTCTGCTGGAGGGAATCTGGAAAAATTCAAGAAGCCAATCCAACCACAGGAAATACCTGTGGCTCACCCCTCTCCCAGTCATTTCTTAAGAATGAAATTGCATTTAATATAACATATAATCTAAGCTCAGCTCACTATAGGCATCGTTGTTTTACAGTTGTTTAGAGTAATTTACATGTATTTATCTCTATTTCATGCTATCCATTTCTGAATAATTGTTATCTTTAATGGTTTAACAGGGGTCATATAAGTAAAAATATTCTACAAGCTAGAGGAACATCCTTTATTGCACCTCTCAATCATTTGTTTTTCTTACTTGAAATATGAAAAGCCCTATACTTCCCTACATAGTCCATTTCATTGTTGAACACTGTAACTTTTATTTTTCTGTAATCCTAAAGTAAAAAATAATAGCACACCTCTTTATCTAAAATCTATAATCCTCTACAAGAAAAGGTCATCTAGTCTTTTATTCAACATTTCCAGCAATTTTTTTTTAATCGAAGTATAGTCAATTACAATGCTGTGTTAATTTCTGGTATAGAGCAGAGTGATTCACTTATACTTACAGTGATGTTTTTGAAATCACCCATGTTCATTCACATTTTATGCCACTGATGATTTTCTTACACTTTCCTGGAACACTAATTCAACCTATTGATTCATTCTTTAAACGTCTATGGATACACAGGGAAAGTCTTAGCCCTCTCCTACGTGACAGCACCTTAATTACTTTAAGATAACTCTCATGCTCCAGTGTCCTCCAAGGCTTCTACCTTCCCAAGCCTAAATATCATCAGTTTCCTCAATCACTCCCTCCTAAGTCTTCCCGCTGTCTGAGAAGTCTTCTGTCAACAGAATTTATGGATCATTTTCTTCACACCTGATGAGTTGCCAAAAGATTAAGTGCCAACCCTGAGTTATTCACTACCCTAGACTTTATGTGGCTGTAGGAAGCAAAATCAACAACTTCAATCTCTTTTCCTGCCAACCAAGAATATATCAGGCAAGCTCTTGGTCAGGTAATTGGGGAGCCTCTATTTCTGTCTATAGACATTAGGAGTTTTAATATTGCTAAATGTTATAGTTACTTTCAGGATGTCCACTTATGAATGAGGTACTGAATAAAATAACAGTAAGATGAAGAAAAAAATGCGTTTAGATGTACTTATGACCTTGGGTGTTGTCATAAGAAAAGGGGAAAAGGCAAAGGCTTAGAAAGCAGTATGTAAAGAAACGCGCACGTGCACACCCTCACAGACGCACACACTCGCACACACTCTGCCAACTGGAGTATATCACACAGGAGCAAGAGACATAACCATCAAGGGAAAGACTGGTAAATTGAAAGTCGTAAGATAAATAACATCTTCACAAGAAGAGATTTCATAAAGAAATATAAAGGATAGGCCACAATTTTGATAAAATTATTTTTAATATATGCAAACTATGAAAGAATAGCAGACAGCAAACACAAATAACATATAAATCAAGTAAGAATAATTTAAAAGAGCCAATATGAAAAACAAGCAAAGGTTTTGAATTCATAAGGAAGAAATTCAAATGGCCAAGGACAGATGCTGAATTTCACTAGTAAAAAGCACCATAAAATGTAATTAATTAAAATTACACCCATAAGATTTGCAACAAACATGTTAATATATGTGAGTAAACAGTAACTCGTTTCTTTCTGGTATGAATCTAAATTGGTCTACCAACTTTGAGAGCAATTTTACAATAGCACCTAAATTGAATTTCTTGACTAAGTGAAATATTATAAATAATCTACACATGCACTGAGAACGAAACAGAATACATACTGCGGTTGTAATCACACACCTGAGTATACTACATCACTTAAAAAATAGATGGACTAAATCTACTTGTGTTAATGTCATGAAACCTCAAAAATAATATGAAGCAAAAATATCTATTTAAATCTTAAAACTTAACATGCAAATTTTTGGCAAAACTGGTAAATCACTGAAGGAAAGATATATACCAAAATAGGAATGAGGGATTATTTTAGGAAAGAAACAAGTGACTACTGTTAGGAGAGCTATTCAAAGAGTTCTGCATGTGTATCTGAAATTTTTTATGTCTTTTAAAATACGTCTACATAAAATAATTTAAAATGTTAAAAATTATTTAAGCTGGGTGATGATTTCTGTAAGAGGTTTATTTAAAATTTGTATATGTTTTCAATAAATTATTCTCATATTTTCCATAGTTTTCAATTTTTTATAACATAAAACAAAATAATAAATAAGTTTATGAATTATACCTCTAAAGTCAGGAATTATATTGTGAAGATAAAGAAGAGCTTTGCTTACTTAATATAGTTTAATAGTATTATTAGAATTTCTGCAGTGAGAAAGTTTTCATACATTTACTTTCAAACATATACTTTCATAAGTAAATTAAAATAAATTACATAAATGTAAAATAAAATCATACATATGCATATGATATATGTGTATGTCTGAAGCCTACACTCTCTCACAGGACCCGGATGGCCATGAATAAACTTATGCAGCAAATGTTAAGAAATGACTTTCTGATCATCATACTTAGATGGCATTTTTAAAAAATCCACATGCCCTTCTCCACAATTCCTATCATGTCACTTTTAAATTGTGAGTCATACCTAAAAATTGCATTCCAAGTTGAGTCTAGCCAGCCTAAATTAAAACTAAGTCTAGTACTTTTCCTGTGTCTAATGTGTACTTCATGAACATAGCCCTAAGGTTATGTTAAGTTTTATTGTAACTTCAGCCTATGGTTGTCCATATCGTGCTTATATTCAATGAAATGACTTGGTCAGTTCTCATACATGATATTTGTAAGCTATGGACAAAGTCTCTGTTCCAGTCTGAAGATTCATCATCACCTTCATATTCACCAAGTCCTGATATCGCATGATGTGCAGACCCTTGTCATACACATTACTGTCTCTTGGTCTCCACAAATGAAGCAGGTATCTGCTGTGTCAGTCCACTGATCCATCCCATTCTGGAGAAGACAAAGGGAAGGAGCAATGTGACCTAAGTTAAGGGAGACCAATGTATTCAGAGGGGAGCATAAAACATGAGACATTTCGTTGTTCTTTCCTGGTAATTCTGGGAGACTGGGAAACAGGTTCTCTCCCTCTGTCCCCCTCTTCCTCTCTCCCTCTCTCTCCCCCTACTCTGTCTTCCTCCTCTCTCCATCTCTGTCTCTGTTTCACAATGTGGGGTACACATATGAGTGTGAAGTCTGGACTGGCAGCCATGTTGTTATCATGAGGAAAATGCAGAGAGGAGAGCCTAGAATTAGACTGTCAACCAAAAAGAGAGATCAGAACTATGATCAAATGATTACCTAGAAACTTGAGCTTTTAAAGTAATGAAAAAAACTAATTCCTGTCATTATGTTAAAGAGTGGAGATGGGTCTTCTTTTAATTATAAATGAAAATGTCTTAGCTGATAACAGAATTTGATTCAAGAAAGAGGAGTGCTAACATGTAACAGGTCCAAAATGTGAAATGGGTTGCAATTAGGAGGAAACAGTAAAGTGAGCATACTGGGTTAACAAACTGACTAGTTCTACTATTAAGTTAATTCTTTCTTTCTGAAACAGTACGCTATTATTCCTGGATTAGCAGAGCACATGCTACAAGGCTTCAGCATTAAGATATTTGCCAGGAAATTTTCTATATGCTAGATTGTGTTGGCTACTCAGTCTTACTGAGTGCTGCTGGAATGGAGGCCTGCATTGAAGCTGACCATTCAGAGATCAGCGAGGGAAGAAAAACCTGCTTTTCTGGAAGAAGACTTTTCTGAATATAATCTGTAATCCAAGTAGACTGAGAACGAGAATCTGATCATTTGCACATATTCAGGGTTTGAAAAGCCCACTCTCTGTCCTAGCAGCCTAGTAGCAGCAGAGACGAGGAAGAAGCAGACATGGCAGAAACATGACTGAGGCCCAGGAATGGCAAGGCCAGTGCCTCAGCACCTTTGTCAAGATTACTCTACATTAAGAAGTGTCATGACCCCTCATTAAGGAGATGTCACTGGGTTCAACCTAGAGCAACGTGTAGCTTATTCTTACCTCACCACCCACCCTTCATTTTTACATCATCCAACATGGCGGACATCAAAGGGACCCTAGACTAGGTAGTACAACTACACCAAGACTGACCAGCAGCAAAGAAAAATCCTGAAGCTGTGTCTTAGGCTCAAAGACTGTGATAAGACAATGGCTCTGACTTTCAATGCAACATATGGAAGCAAACAGACCAGAGACCCACATGTTTTTAAAGGAATTGTCTATTCAAAGAGGCCCCAGTTGATTTACCCCCATTGTTACTATTCAAATCAGAGGGTTACCTTGGTGTCTTAAAGTACCGTAACAGGAAATGTGCTACAAAAACAGCCAACATCCAGGATTTCACCTGAGTTTCTGATTAATCAAGTCCCTCTTCTCCATTTCAGTTAAAAGATACATTTGTCCAAGTCATTATGAATCTTTATTCTATGACAGATTTTAAACATTCCCTTCCTGTTACACTTTCCCCAAGAATTTGTTTCTGAAAATTAGGTCTATTTCCATTACATGATGACTTTACATGGTAACTGTGAAGTGGCAATGGATTAGCAGCTCACATAACTCAAGCCAGGCTGACCTTTGGTTCAGTGATATGTTTTGGGAAACAGAGTTTGAAGGATAGTGCATATTAAGCTCAAAGCAACAAAAGGGAGGGCAAGTCATTCACAAGATTATTAGATTAAAGATATGGATTATAACATAATAGCATTCATTGTAATGTTTATGGGAGAGAGCTTCACATTTGTTCACAGATGTTTAGGGTGGGCAGTTCTGGGGAGTCCAGGATAAAATTGATATCTATGCTCTGATTCACGTGTTTTTGTCTCTATAAATCACATCTTCTGAATCCTTCATCTCTGAGGGCTCATAGTTTGTGAGAATTCATACAGTTGAAACATTTTAGAAGTATGAAATGCTACATATAAGTCTATAATTTAGCAAGCAAAAAGAGAACTCAAATCCTTTGAAAAAAATTTTAGTGACCTTATTATACAGCATAACCACGAATTAAAAAAAAAACAAACAGGCTTGATTAAGGAATTTAGGAATGAAAACTTGGCTCTAGAGAATCCTCCAATAAGTTTATAACAGTAAAGTGACACTATCCAATTAAAGTCATACACATCCTTTGAATAAAAACTGGCGACTATCAGTGAAAAATAATGTTTTTAATTGTAGCACCTTGCAACAAAGCAGTACCTTGAATAAGTCATTTAGTAGCAATGCAAAATCATAACAGGCTCATTAGCTGCAATAAAAGAAATTATTCTGATTTCTCTTTATCCTCAAGTGAAACAATTAAAAAACCCTTATTTCTTCTTATTATTAAAATTTACTTGAGAGATAGAGTGATACAGGAAAACATTTGCTTTTTAAGAGGCATTGTAGTAATGTCTTTTGCCTAATTTTCTAAGCAGCGCCACTGGAATGAGCCACAATTCAGCCACTGGCCTTCTTACTACAAAGTGAGAATTCTTTCCTGCAGACTGTGATAATGGATTATAGCACACCACACATACATACATACACACACACACACACACACACACATGCTGACATGAGGGAGACACGTGATGACATGGCAAATGAGAGGAAACAACCAAACATCCATGTTTGAAGGGCTAGCTTACGGAGAATCTGTGCACGGTCCTCTGTTTCTCTTCTGACCCTGGGTTTTATACTTTTATTACTAAAGAGGAAAGAGACTGTTGGATTGTGAGGAACAGAGAGCCCAGCTCTACTGGAGATATCAAACTTCTGACTACCAAAGGCATCTCAAAGCTGTTGGCTGGTGCAAGTCATGTTTGTACGACTAAGTCTTCTTGTTAAATGACATGAGGTGCCAGGCCAAGGGCAAGTACTTGTCATTTAAGTAAATGGAGAATTTACTTAATTTTCTGGGTGAACCTTCCGGGTTTATGAATTCAGGGTATCTGCAACAGATAAGCCTTTGGAATGTACTAGGTTGTTGACTTCTCAGAAAACATTTCATACTTTTTAGCATTATTTTCCCAAATTTTCTGGCAAACTCCATTTAGAAATAGATATGAAATTATTAAACCCTCCATTATACCAGAATAGTAGCTGACCCTCCTTGGAAAGATTTTTACCCAAGTGAGAGTTTGATTTTCAGATTTCTGCCCCAACCTTCACTTACCACTCAGGAAATAGTTTATGGACTCCATCACTTTTAGCTTTCAAACACTCCTTCGAGTTCTCCCTACAGAATCGTTGCAAATTACGATCAACCTAGGGGAAAAAAAGTGGATTTTCAATTATTTTCTGTTTATAGTTTGCTTTTGTTTTGTTTGTTTCTGTGCATATTTAGAAAATGAAAGTACAGACTGTGAGGAGAACCAGTTTGAAAAGGCTTTTCAGCCTAATACAATTGGCTTTACGTAAATTGAGGGAAAAGAGGGGCTGGGAAATAATTTATTGGCGATGTCTGAGAAACTACAAGAAAGCCTGAACAAGACAGAACTTGCCTATGGGCGAGGCAACATTTCAATACAATTGCTGTAACAGAATCCGTTTTGTATGCCACGCCAGCATGACCTCCTACAACCTGTATGGATCTGATGGGCTACCAGCTCTGGTGAGCCAATTTATTCATGGCTCATGAACTGCTGATTCAGACTCTAGGTTTAGAACTGATTTAGTGTCAAATTTCTATTTTAACATTAATTGTAAAATCTAATCACTGCCATCCTTAATTGATAGTTTATGAGTGGACTCAAAAGTCCAAAACAACTTATTCTAAATGAATGAAGAGTTGAATACTAATTTGATCAATTTCCTGGAAAAAAAATGTTTAAAAAATTAGGAACGTAATATTCCCCAAGTCAGTAATCTTGTTGAAAGATAGACACAAATAACTTCTTCTACAATGAATCATAAAAAAGGTATCCATTGGTATTCTAAGGATTTAAAAACTCTTCCAAAAAATGTAAATAAATAATTGACTCATATTTTTATGTTCTTCAAATATAAAGCTTTTCCACGCATGGTGTAAATGGGGAAAAGTGTTTCCATATTAACAGAAAGAAAAACAACCTATTACAAGATCACCAAGATGGATTGCTTACAGTTTAGAATAGAATCAAGTATTGCGCACTTTCCTGCCCTCAAAGAGCTTACATTTGCAAAAATCAAAGACTCACATGTGTGCAGGAACATACAAACACACACACACACACACACACACTTTAATGCTCTGTTAACTAATATTCCTCTTAGATTTTATGACAACAGATAACACATGTGCCAGGGTGAGACATGCTGGAGTAAAATCCTCATTCTACCAGTTGCTAAATGGCAAGGTCCTTATTATTCTTATCTGTTTCCTCACCTGTAGAATGGGTTTCCTCATCTGTAATGAGATTATGTGATTCATAGGGTTTTTGTGACAACTGAACAACATAATAATTTTAAGTGTTTTTATCTCAATGTCTGGAACATAGTAAACACTCAAAATACTAACTATGAATAATGCTGCAACTATGCTCTGGTAGTAGTAAATTCAGTATTTTATGGAATCAAAATTCTTCCAAAATGTTTTCTAAGGAACTAGAGGATAGATAGGTGAATAGATAGATATGGAGATAAACATGCAGACACATACAGCCTATAGTTCTCAATGTATGGTCCAGGGACCCCTAGAGGCCTCCCAGAACCTCCCATGGAGCTCAAGAGGTCAAAACTGTATTTCTATCGAAATATCAAGACATTATTTCCTTCCTTCATTCTCATTCTCTCACATATGCAGAGTAAAGTTTTTGAGACCAGAAGGCAGAAGCAGATCTGAGAATGCAGCTGCCCTCCATCAAGCAAGACATTAAAAGAGATTTGCAGAGTGCAAAAACAATGCCACTCTTCTCACTAGATCAAATTATGTGAAAAGTAAATTATTTGTATAAAAGAGGTTATTAATGTAAATATGCAATGGCTCCTCTACTGCTATCTTAAATTATTTAATAAATAAATATATTAAATATGGCTCAATTTTAATCTCTGATAGTTATAAATAGATATAATCCACATAAACAAAATATCTTTGGTATCTTCCACATAAAGGAGTCTTGAAACTAAAAAGATTGGGAGCTGCTGCTTCATAGATTGCTTTGTAATCTTAACCATCTATCAAGAATATTTATCCATGTCATGTCACTATATCCACATCTGTAATTTCATTTCTTTTCGCCTGGATAATATCCCAAATAATATCCCAAATATCTTTGTTTAAAAGTACAAATTTATTTAATCCAGCTGAGAGGGGCTGAGTTTTTAGCAGAGAAGATGACCACAGATTAGAGCATGTTTTCTTTGGGAAGAGATGAGAGCTTGTTTAAGCTACAAGGGTAATTTTTTTTTTCAGTGGAGGCTCTCCACTGTTGAGTGTGTTCAGCTTGTTTTGTTTTGTTTGGGGTTTTATCACTATGTCTATTCCCTGAACAAATTTGATAGCCGTGGAATCGCACAAGGAAAATGGAAGGTCAGTCATTAATTAGACATTTTCTTATCAGTTCTAACAGAACTCATATAATAATAATAGCTATGGGGAAAGAAACCAATGGAAAATACCAAACATAGTTGCCCCTAAGTCCATGAACAACTAATCACTTAATCAGTAACAAGAACTACCTTGTGTTTCACTAAGCTGATAAGATAAATGTAAACCAAGTGAATCCAAATTACAGTTTCATTATGAGCATTGCTCACTGATGTTGAATTTAACCTTGAAATCTCTAAGTCTTTGCCGTTCCATATGCTTTTGCACACGAGGGAACAACAGGTGGTAAGTAAGTCTCAGTGTGTTATTCAGGTTTGGCAGAGGCTCACTCATGCTCAGAGCATCAGGGTCTCAATGCCAGTGACCCACACAATACAAACTCAGTACAATGGAGAAAAAGCATGTCCATGTAAATAATTTAAGCTTTAACTTGACTTTATTTAAAGGGAGTACCTTCATTTTGTTTGAATTAGTTTGCTATTGCTGCTCTAGCAAATTATCACAAACACAGTGGTTTAAGACAATGCAGTTCTTCTCTTAATCTAGAGCTCAGGATTCTAAAATCTAGGACTTAGAATGTCTGCCTTCCTTCTGGAAGCTTCAAAGGACAATCCTTGCCTTTTTTAGTTTCTGGAGGGCAGCAATCTTACTTGGCTAGCAGTCCCCTTCCTTTATCATCAAAGCACAGCACTCCAACCTCTGGTTTTATGGTCATCTCCTTTTTCTAATTTTGACCCTCTTGTCTACCTCTTACAAGATCTGTGGTTTCATTAGGACCCCTTGAATAATCGAGGATAATTTCCCTATTTGAAGATCCTTAGTGTCCCTTTTACTGTGGAAGGTAACGTATTCGCTGATGCTGAGGATTAGCATGTGGATACCTTTTCTTGAGAGAAGTGTTATTTTATTTACCACAATGACTATGCTTAACAGGTAATTTTTATGAAAAAAAATTATTGGTACTGATATTTAGATATCCTAATGCCTATTAAAAGCATCTATGAAATTTATTACATAGATTTCCCAAAGTATCTATGAATCAGAAAAATTTAACATATTAACCTCATTACTACAAAATGTGCTGGTAAATCAGGAGTATCAGTTGATTTGCCAGAATAGAATTAAATTATCTACGATAAATCTTGGTTTTGAATTTCATTTGCCTATTTTGTGGACATTTTCATTGATTCTTCAGATATGTATTGAGAATCAGTTACCATCACCATGTTATAAAGAACGGTAACTGCTAATCCCGGTGTCCTAGTTCATCCCTCCCCCAGCCTTTCTCCTTTGGTAACCATAGGTTTGTTTTCTGTGAGTCTCTTTCCGTTTTGCAAATAAGTTCATGTACATCATTTTTTAGATTCCACATGTAAGTGATATCATATGGTATTCATCTTCCTCTGCCTGACTTACTTCACTAAGTATGATAATAAACTAACACAATCATAAATCAAGTAAACTTCAGTTTAAAAAGAATGGTACAACTCATACTCTTTTCAGCAAAGAAAGGTATCATATTTGGGGTGAGGGAGTTAACAATGTTTGGATACACATACATAAAGAAATACCATCATAAGTCATAATACAACAAGACAGTAAAAGGAAGTATCTCAGTGAGGACTGAGCAGTACAAATAGTGTAAAAAGGAAGTTCAGAGAAAGAGAAATCTGTGGCTGAGATGTGTTTGTGAAGGCTCTGTGGCAACAGGTAGGGCCCTGGTGATACCTGAGCTTGGAAGGAAAAGGGAGGTCTGTTGGGTCTGGGAGCTGGAGGAAGACATCTCAGGTGCAGATAATCACAGGGAGGGACAGGGGATGTTTGTGGGACAGTAGACCCTTTTTGACTGAATTGGATGTTTCAAAAGAATATTGAAAAATAAAGTTAAAGCTACAAATTTTGACTAGACTGGATAATGTTTTGAATGAAAGACAGGTTTTGAATATTAGCTAAAGATCAGCAATAAAGATGGAAAAGACATAAGGCAGTAGAGAGAGTGGTGAACTCGACGTTAGACCCTCTGTGTTTCTCTAGCTGGGTGAGTGCCACCCTGACCTCTATCTTTCAGAGTCTCAGTATTTCGAGTAAAAACATTAAAAAACAACCACCGCCAAACAAGACTTGCTAATGCTATTTTCATGTTGCTTTGAGGCTTATCTGAGATCATACAGGCTGAGATGTTCTACACTTGTATAGCAGCAGAAAATGAAAGGTCTTATTAAAGTATCAAGTAGAAGATTGATGCCCGGACATAAGGAAATGCTTCATGTGCTCCCATAACTGTTGAAACAGATGCATATTAAGTTAGAACAATTATCTTCTAGCCCTAAAGATGATGTGAGCCAAGTCATAAAAAGAGACAGGAACAGGAAGAGAAAGCGATCATTCATTTCTTTTTCTCCTTATAGTGCTGTGAAGCAGTAAAGAATTTTATCCCTAAGTTAAAGAAAAGAGACAAACAAACCAAAAACAGGATAAAGTTATGTTTTAAAGAACCAGACCTTTACAGTGAGTTCTCACAATTTGATTCAGGACTCCTGAATTTGGTACCCTCGTTCAAATACTTTTAACATCAAATGTATATGATTTTAATGTCCTCAGTTTTGAATTATCTCTTCTATCCTCCATTAGAATGGATAATAAAGAATGGACCCTCAGATACACAGGTATCAATTGATACATTTTACATTCCACCAGCTTCAAGAGGTAACACTTTAAGTTCTTGCCCACCAGAAAAAAAAAATTAAATTTATAGCACTGTTCTTGTGGGAACTCTTGAGTGGAAAAGTTCCTTCATTAAGAAAAGGAATGTGATCAGCACATTGGAATGTAAATTTCTTAGGCACAAGGGTTTCCTTACAGTATTTTAATAGACCTTGACTTCATGGTTGCCTTAATTTAAGAATTTATCAGGCATCAACAATAGTTCCAGGCATTTCCAATAAGCCTATAAACAGATAGGAAAATATTAACAAGGTACAAGAGATTGCGTTTAGTTTAGATTTTTGAAACGACCTGAAATGTAACAGTATTAAACTAGGCATGATTTAAATTTCTGGTAGTAAAAAGCACCTCTGAGATTGTTCTGTAGTTTTATTTCTACCCTCATCCCCAGCACACAGTCAATCTTGGCCACCACTGGAACCACACACATACACCATAGCCCACAGTGGGGAGAGAATTATTTCCTCCTGGGACATTGGGAAATACTGTCTAGTTCACAGCATTTCCCACTTTAAGTTATTTGTTTATCTGCTCGTTTGTTTTGTATAATAATGAACTAAATCCTTCCCAAGGTTGCTTCCAAAGGGATCTGTAGTGTAGATCTGTCTCCCAGCCCTCTATCTACTTCTCTTTTGTTGTTGATGGGCCAGGAGACATTGACCATTACTGGATGCATCAGACATTTGAAAGTAATTTGAAAACTACCCAATTACCATTGTAAGTTGCTCCTATTGGTAATGGTGTTGGTAATAGCCTAGTCTGGCAATGCTTTTTATCCATTCTCCCCACACACATGTACACAAGAGAAAAAGAGAGGGAGCAAAAGAGGTGGGGGGCGGGGGAGAGAATGCAAAGCTCCTCCCCCCTTACTTTTTTTTTAATTGTGTTGTTTATATTCAATTTGAAAATCCAGGAAGCAGAGGGTTCAAAACCTGTGCCTGTCACTTCATCCAAAAATGAAGGTACAGAAGTTATGAGAAACTGTCAAGATAGTTAAAACAATGAATACAAGATAGCACTTGAAGTGAACAGTGCTATATATTAAATGCATTGTTATGATTAGTTATTACTACTAAAATGTAAAATAGGTTTGCAAATCTTCATTTCAAGCCAACTTGATGTAACAGGTTATCCACTGCACGTTCTATGAAGCGTAATAGCATGAAGAGATTTACCCAGCAGGATCCATTCACCAACCCTTGAGAGCTCTTCCCCAAAGGGCAGGCAGAACAGGTGGGAACCGGGACAAGAACTTATCTTGAGGAATTCTTACATGTAATTTAGCAAGATAGGAAATCTGTATCCATTCCTCCCCAAGACTCTCTATCCCAGTAAGTGACCCAAAGGGCTGCCCTTATGCCCTACCCTCTACTCCTCACAAATACTAAGACCTCGAGTGGGATTTATATTGTTAAGTTGGACCACACTTTCACTGCGAAATGACTTCTTGGTAATTATGACTACCAGTTATTGAGCATCATATATGTTCCATGCTCATCTATAAATCCTTTTCTTTTATCCTGGGACATCCTCTATTCCTCAGCCCCTCCTTTTTCCAGTTAACATGTACACAGTCATTTGTTAACTTATTTATTCATTCCTTTCCCTTTGACATTCAAAAACTCATTTTTTGAGCATGAGAGGCAAACTGAAATGCCTGCTGGCTTAGGTTGCAGCCTGAATCCCCTCGTTCAGGGCAGACTTTCCTCAGTCTATGCAGGGCCCTGTGATAAAAGATTTCATGGACTCCTGCATCACATCAGGAAACAGAAACAACATTTATAAGCTGTCCAAGGGCTACCAAACTAGTACAATGAAGAGAACTTGATTTCAGTGCAGGCTTGTGTGACTCCAAGCCCTAGGTTTCTTTTTCATGTTTTTGTTTTACCTGGGACCTGGTCATATGGGAATGGATTTTTTGCACCAGAGCTGGTAATTTCAAATAATAATAAAATAAATGACTACTTGCCTTACATACAATTTGTAAAAGTTCGATTCATGCAAGAAGTAGGATTACGTAATTTTAATACATTCAAGGTTTCTCTAACAAGACATGTACAAATTCTGTTTAAACCATAGCTATTCTCTGTTTTTTTTTTATTTGCTTGTATCATATTCTCCTGAGCTTTCATATTCAGTACTTAGTGGTAACTTATGATTGGGTTTAATAGATAAGGTTAGCATTCTCATTAGCTTTTTGAACTTTAGACTTAAGTTTTGTATTTTTCAAAAAGTCAACCAATGAAACGTTTTTTTAACTTATCCACCTAAACCAAAGCAATCTAAAGGTCAGAGGACAGTAATCACATGAGGACAGAAGTCTGAAGGAAAGTGATAACACTAATTAAATTTTATCATGTGCTTACTGTAGGCAAGACTGTCTGATTCAACCCTAACAAACCTTTCAGGAAGTCGGTATTGCTTTTTTTTTGCATCTTACACATAGGGAAAATCAAAAAGAAGCTTGGAGAAACTCAGTGACTTACTCAGGATAAAAAAAAAACTATTAAATAGAAGATTTGTCTGACATCAGAGTCCTAACTTTTAATAATACCTGGTATTGGCTCTTGTCAGATCTCTATCAGCATGAAATGTCAAGTAGATTCATTTTAAAAGTCACCAGGATTTTCGGTTACTTCATTATAGGCTCTATTTTCTTATTATCTAAACGTAGTGGCCTATTTGTCCTCAAATCTTAGAGTAAAATTATTCACTCAAGGAATAATTAGAGGTGAGACATATTAGAATCTCCGTCTTCTCCCTAACACACAAAGCCTGTCCTGTTTGAAATGGACAGGTAGGAAACATCCTTTGTGAGTATCATTTGGTTCAGTAGAGGTTTGGTAACCTCCACATTGATGTCCATCATTCACTGAAAAAGTCCTTCCGTCTCCTCTCTACTTGGTGGAGAAGATGAGGGGAAGAAAAGAAAAGCAGAAAGAGAAGGAACGAACAGGCACATTCTGGAGATTGTAGTTATCATAAGGTCCCCAGTCAAAAGCTATGTGTAAAAGACTGCCTGAGCTCCCCTCCCTGTCATCCATAGGACATTATTTTCCAGGTGCTTTGGTTGTAGGATGTATCGGCTCACTGCATACATCTGATTCATGATTCAGAACTAGCTGATGAATAAAGAAAATATTCTTTTGCCTGAAACTTCTGTGGCTGCTCAAAAATTCTCTTGGGAAATGCATGACTTTTGTCCATCTTTCATGGTAATGAATTTAGTGATGTGCCATGTAGTAAAAAGAGGAAGAAAAAAGGGGAGAAACGGTTTGCTGTCTGGAGACCAAGCCCATCAGACTCACAGTAAGAGGAAAAAATCACAGTTAGCTTTGCTTTGTTTTGTTTTAAGACTGTGGCTTTGAAGATAGTGGCATTTTGCTGTCACCCTGGGATAATTTCTTTGGGAAAAAAAAGTCTCTGCTAGTGAACAGTTCTCAAGGTGACCTGGTAGGTTTAGAATTTAAACAAGAAATGCCAACAGCAGAAATGAGTGCTGCAGAGAACCGTGTGAATGCTTTCTGAGAAGGGAGCACAGGGATTTAACAATAAATACAGTTGGAGCTTTTGATGTTTGGCACAATTTCCTCCAAGAAATTACGGTCAATTACAGTTCACACTCGAGCACTGGTCTACAGTACGTAGGTAGATTTTCAATTCTCAAATCAACCTTAACAGCCAAGTCAAATGGATTCTTCCACTTCTGCGGCTGAGAGGTGTCAGGACTTGTTAAATTTTCTGGAAGAGGTGAGGGGATTTTGCATTTTGGCATGTGTGTTGTGGGAGGGTTAGAAATATTCAAAATAACCTATTGTTGAAACCAAAACAGCAGAAAACCAGTCTGTGAAAATTTTGTGTTAAGCTGCTCATGACATGAGATTCCCAAGTGATCTAGTTGGGTTGTAACCACAGCAACCTTGTAAGTAAGGAGCTGTTTTCATTCCCATTTTACAAATGAGAAAACTGGGGCTGAAAAAGGAGGGTCTTTTTTTTTCCCCTTAAATGTTCAGGAATTGAATCTACATTGTTTGACCCCAGATCCTGAGTTTTTACCATGATGAGGCATTGCCCAGGCACATCTCTGGGTTCTAAATGTTTTCAATATTTTCATACTTGATTATACTTGGAAAATTCTGGATTAAGCAAAATGAAAAGGGTTTTCTTTATTGCCAGACTTCTGTGTTGTGAATTTCCAAGAGCAGGGTCTATCTTGTAGCACTTCCCACATTGGTATAAGGAGGAAAATCTTAATTTGTTATATATCTTTAGGGACAAAAGGTCTTCAGAATCAATCTGGAAAATGACTTAAATGATAGCTAAGAGTTACTATTACTTGCATTGTCTTAAACCAAATGCATGATAAAAGGAAAATTTCAGCTGCCAGAGAAGGCTGGTAAGGAGAATAGATATTTGTTGAGTTCTGAGCCTCACTATTTAAATTTACTGGGTGAATTTATTAAGTGGCTTAGTGAGTGATGAACAGCACTGACTTGCAGCCAGACTGCCCATGTTCAGCACCAGCTCTGCCATTTACCAGCTGTGTGATCTCAGATGAATGACTAAATTTCTCTGGAATCTAGTTCCTCATCTGTCAAATGAAGAAAAATAATAGTTTTTGCCTTCTAGGACTGTTATGAGGATTATATGAGTGAATATTCCTAAAGTATTTAAACATTTTCTGATTCCTAGTAATCTCCATGTAGGAATTTATGATATAAACTCCATAAATGTGGCCTTATTGAACTGTTATGGGTTTAGACCAAGAAAAAAAAAAGTTAATCCAGAGGGAGCTTTATTTAAATAAACTATAATGCTGTGGAAAATACCAATTGTATGTCCAAAGGCTTGATAACTTATAACTTCTCTGAAACTTTTCATAAATCTCTGGATTTACAGGATTCCAAAACAGACTTGAAAGGCAGAAAGGCCTGATCCTGAAAACTGTCTCAAAGCTCGAGAAAAGTTACTTAAATTACCCTGAGTTATGGTTTTCCCTCCTGTTCATTAGAAGAAATTATTCTTACCTGGTATTTAACCGTGCTTTTACTATATTTCATATAATGTATGTAATGCTTGACCCATTGTAGGCATTTGATAAACTGAAAATACTCTTTTTTATCCCTTTATTATTGCTAACTAGATGATATTGCCTTTTTAAGTATTACGGCAATTCACTGGCCTCTTATAATACTGATGACTTAGTAGTACATAATTTTCTCCCCTAAGAAACTATGTGAACAACAATGTAATTGTCAGTAAATTTATACTCTAAAAATTGTATGAAATGAGATACCAATTCTAGACAAGATTTTTTTTAAGTGTGCATTTTACTGTTTCTATCTAACTTGACTTTCTTGCCAGCTGTTATCTAAAGGAAAATAACACTTCCACATCATTTTTGATGTTTATTTTCTCTTTTAGTTAAAGCCTGGGAGGTTTTTATCTGCTAACAACTAGCGAAGCTTATAGCTGATTTATTGATATTTTTAAATAGCTGAACTTAATAAATTACTTGAACGTTAGAGCTGTTTAAATGAAGAAGATGCTAATTTAGGATGCCTCTGCCCTCTCTCTAGTTCCTTCTTCATTCAAATTAAATTTTTACTCTTTCATAAGAAGAGTGCATACTCTTAGCTCAGTTCAAATCCCATTACTGTATTTTGCTCAGTATGGAAAGCTTTGAACGTGATGAAGTCCTTTGCACCCCAATGCTGTGTCTCCCATATGTGCACTGATCACTCTCAACACTAGAGGTTGGGGTTCAGAGTAAGTCTGATGTATCCCTGATTGCTAGGTAGCATGGTATATGCAAAAGGAAATTGGCCCACCTGTCGGAAGGAAAACCCAGTTCTGTTTTTGCCTGGTCACTGTTTGTCTCTAGATTGTGTGATTCTTCCTCTGCAAGGGAGGAGGCTGGGCTAAGCCCCTGCAGCATCTCCTGCAGTCTTTGTAACCCTTGCTTTAATTTCACTAACTAAACCCTCTCTTGCTTTGAAAGCAGCCAACATATTAAGCAACAAACTGGTCAGATGACATTTGGAATATATGCCCTCTTCTTAAGAACATGTCTTTTCCCTGAAAGTTAATAAAGAGTTAAGTTAATTCCCCCAAGGTAGTTAAATTTGACATAATACCAAAAACACACTGCTGCATTCTGGGTAGACTTTTAAAATTATATCCCAAATTCCTTCATAGTTTATTAAGTTTCTAAAATCAATCTTATAACTACTAATTAATAATTTTGTTTTGACAACTCTATATATCAGCCTCATGGTTTAAAAGTCTAAACCAGAGAAGATTTCTTAGGTGACACATACTTTAGTCACTAGTTAATGACTTGACTGATCCCTGATGATGCCAAGACAATGAATTCCATAATATTAATTTCAGTTTCCATCCACTGCCTCGCTCCAACCACTCACTCACAAGAGGCTGACTTTTTAGTTGGTCATGAGAGAAATGGATACAGGAATAAAGACAAATTCAAGCAAACATATTATCTAGGGAAAAAATCTCCATACACATTAGGCTCCAAGCTCCTGGTGTAAAATAACAATTAAAGTTAGAGATGATTTGTTCTAAGTTCTATTATTTAAATTAATATTTTTTGTTCAATCTAAATACACACATCATTGAATAGTCCATATAGATTGAATGAAATAGATATCAACATATACAATTTTGATATACATATATATATAATTATTGACACAGTATTTCTTTGTTGCTATCAATATATAATTCATACTGCCGATGCATATTTATTGGCCAAGTGTATTACCGATAAGTACTTATTGACACAATGATGTTTGTTCCCATCAATAAGTGGGTAACCAGATCTCATACACGAGGCATTAAAGTTCTGTGGTGCTAGCATTTTCATTATCACATGGCATCCTCCCATGGAAATGCCCAGTTTTCTTTTTTTGTTTGTTTTTGCCCACTAATTTTTTAATTTTAATTGAGTTATAGTCAGTTTACAATGTTGTGTCAATTTCCAGTGTACACAACAGTTTTTGAGTCATACGTGAATATATATTCATTTTCGTATTATTTTTCATCATGAGCTACTACAAGATTTTGAATATATTTCCCTGTGCTATACAGTATAAACTCATTTATCTATTCTATCACTTATTTTTAATTCTAGACATTTACTAAGAAGTTTTCAAACTGCACACTATGGAAACTTAGTGTCCCAGTAAGGTATTAGTACTAATTGTTAAACAATTATGCTTACAGCCCACCATCCTCATGTTTTTTTTTTTTTTAATTCTTTATTTTGTTTGCTTCTACCAAGGAGTAAGTTGTATCCTTCTCACTTCCCTGTCTTCTCATTTCCGTGTTCTCAATCACTGGTTAATATCCCCAAGGGAATCCTGATTTTACTGTTGTCCTATATCTGGAACAGTCACAGTCAAACATCTTTAGTGATTCATGTCCTTTCACACACACGTGCGCACACACTTAAGAGTCTTCATTCTCTCCTAGAATGTTGCCAATTAGCATTCTCTCTCTCTTTTTTTTCTGGACATTTGCTGTAAGTCACAGGGACCTTCACCACAAGCAGCTAAAGATAGATAATAGTATCAGTAAAACCAATGAAGTGCAATTATTAGTAAGGCCAAAAAGATGGGGAAGAAAGAAGTGTTTATGAAAAAAAAAGCACAACTATAACGTTGGTTGACTAAAGCCTTTCAGCCCCCCAATTGATTCTGGAATGAAAACTGCCTTAATTTTTTTCTCTGCTAGAATCTACTGTACACCAATGTTTGTGTAGTGCTCTCATTTATGTTAACTCTTAAATATATAGTGAGAGGCTTAAGGATTAAAAGAGAGCTTAGCTGCCTCTCCACTTTTTATTTAATTGCAATATCACTTAATTTTATGGTATCTAAACTGCACTGAATTATGTCAATAAAAAGCCTCCAACTTTTCTATTCAGTCTGCTTTAAAGAAAGTTCAGTTCTTACTGGACTCCATCTTTGCCTTATTATACCTACATGTGATGTGTGGGGTTTGTTACAATTAACTCTAGTTTGGAAATGTTAAGCTATGTACTTGAAATAACGGAGAAATAAAATGAAAGGTGTCATATACCCTTGAATGTAGAAATAAGGGCAAATCCTGCACTGACAGATATTCCTAACACTTGGGAACGCATATTGCAAGTTTTTAGAAATATTTCACTGAAACAAAACCAATTGTTTTGTAAGCTTATCAGGAACATTGAAAATTCAAGGGTGACTTTTGCCTTAATAACTTTTATAACTCAAGAACTAGAGGAAGTAGGTATAAATCATGCAAGATGAACAACACATAATCCTGTTCCCGTTTCTTCCACAGGTCAGCAAATCAAAAGAATATCCTGCTACAGAACATTAATTTATATAATTGTATGAGTTAGTATGTGAAACTTACAAGGACATTCATAGCATTTAGTCACAGTTCCTTTGGAAATTCAGCCACAATCTGAGTTTCTTCCATATCCTTCTTGTCTTCCACTGCCAATTTGTGTTTTATAAAAGTCTTATCACTTTAAAAGCTGTTTTAGTTTACATTCTAAAATACAATCAAGCATGTGGGTTAGAACAGAGAAACGCCTTAATGGGGAACAGAAGTGAGAAAAACAGAACTGACATTTTGAATCTTATGGTTTGAGCTCAGCCAACTTAGTAACAACAACAACAACAAAAATCCTAATCCAAAAATGGGCACAAGACCTAAAAAAGCAACTTTTCAATTAAGACATATAAATGGCCAATAGGCACATGAAAAATGCATGATATCACTAACTATCAGAGAAATGCAAATCAAAACTACAATGCGGTAATCCTCCTCACACCAGTCAGAATGGCCATCATTAAAAAGTCCACAAACAATAAATGCTGGGAAGGGTGTGGAGGAAAGGGAACCTTCCTACACTGTTGGTGGGACTATAGTTTGGTGCAACCATTATGGAAAACAGTTATGGAGATTCCTCAAAAAACTAAAACTAGACTTACCATATGATCCAGAAATGCCACTCCTGAGCATATATCCAAAGGGAATTCTAATTCCAAAAGATACATGGACCCCAATGTTCATAGCAGCACTATTTACAGCAGCCAAGACATGGAAGCAACCTAAATGTCCTTTGACAGAGGACTGGATAAAGAAGTTGTGGTATATTTATACAATGGAATACTACTCAGCCATAAAAAATAATAAAATAATGCTATTTGCAGCAACATTGATGGACATGGAGATTGTCATTCTAAGTGAAGTAAGCCAGAAAGAGAAAGAAGAATACCATATGATATCACTTATGGGTGGAATCTAAAAAATGAAGATACAGATGAACTTATTTACAGAACAGAAACAGACTCACAGACATAGAAAACAAACTTATGGTTACCAGGGGGGGAAAGGGGTGGGAAGGGATGGATAAATTGGGAGTTTGGGGTTTACATACACTAACTACTATATATAAAATAGATGAAACTGCAAGGTCCTACTGTATAGCACAGGGAACTATATTCAATATATTGTAGTACCTATAGTGAAAAAGAATATATGTATGCATATGTATGACTAAAATATTATGCTGTACACCAGAAATTGACACAACATTGTAAACTGACTATACATCAATAAAGAGCAAATAAGTCTTATTGTTGGAAAACTGAATGACAAAGAATATACAATTTCTCAAGAAAGGTGTAGAATTAAACATGTTTGGTAAATAGGTTTGTACATGTGATGACTAAATGAGTAACTGATATTTAAAAAACAGTTATTTGGTTGATTCTTTCACATTGCAGAATAAATGGCTTGTTGTTCCTCCCCTCTCCTTTTAAAATAGATGATCCCTTGCTTGATTCCACTAGCTTACAGTAATATGTTGAGGTAGAAGCTTACATTTTAGTGATGGGATGCACTGGCAAAAGTAACTGACAGTTATTTATATATGAAATCTTTGTTCACGAGCATCTGTTTCCTTGACACACTGACTTAAAGAAAAATATTTTGCTCCCCAGATTGTTTTCACAAAGGAACACCTTCCCATCACCTGTGGCTTAAGTTTTTATTTTCCTGCCAACGTTTGCATATTGAGACTCCTCTGATACAATAGCTCACATGTCAGGACTAAGACTGTTTCTGACTTCAGCAACCTATTCCCAGTAGCAGGTTTCCCTCACCATTCAACAAACTCAACCATGCAGATCATGCATCTTTTCATCAATCTGAAAAAAAAAAAAACAACGCCGCCCTGAAGTACAGTTAATAAAGACACCTAAAATTGGTATTTCCTTACAGAGTGCTAATGGATTTCCACAGTATCTTTGCCATGTGACATAGATTTAGAATTTGCTCCCTGTGATGATTGGTTCTTATGTTTCAAAACCAGTTTTCCTCTTTGTAGTTTGCTGTTGTACACACACACACACAAACACACACACACACACACAGTTTCTTTACTCACATTTGAAATACCGCTTAAAACTCCTATTGATTTTGCAAATTATTTTTTGAGGTTATTTCTACTAGTATTTCCAACCACTATGTTAAATTTTCACGGAAGGAATTTGCAGCTGTGAGCAGTTAAGTAGTTTCCCAGAACATCTCGGTGAATCAGAAACCTAATACACAACACTACTTCCTAATGTGGCTCCCTGGAGCTATATTTCCCCAGAAAGGAGATCTGTGGGACCATTTGGGGCACACTGAAAGAAAATGGAGATTGAATTTTAGCCAGAAATCAGCTTGTTCCTGGGGACATCAAGTTTTGTACAGTCCTTACTGATAATTTATGACAGTACACACCATGATTTAATTTTCCCACTTCAGGTGACATGGCCTGGATACTGAACAAAAGTGATGTCCTTCAACCCTCGAGCAATGTGTTAAGCCTAGACCTCCATACGTATACATATATACAAATGCATATATATATGCTCACACTCTCACACACGTGTATACACACACACACACACACACACGTATATCTCCCATTTTGTAGCAGATTTTTAATGTAGGTAGGTTAATGTATGTTACTGATGATAAGATTTTATGTGTCATTTATCTGAATTATATTATAATAACCAGTAATATTTTATTGACATTTAATTGTACCCCCCTAGAGTCCATCCTATAAATAGTGCACAGTTGATGGAACAGACTGAGTTTGAATTCTCATTCTGACATTTACTAGCTGAATAACAGGGTTAAGAATTTAAATTACTACTTCAACATGGAGAGAGATTATCTCTGCTTCACTTCTAAAACTCACTGGAAATAGGAGTAAATGAAATTTTAGATATTCCAATAATGGTATTTCACTCTTTCACTTTTAAGTTTCTTTTGGTTCAAACAATTCCTACTCTGAAAATTGTAGACAGTTTAAAATTCCAAGTTCTTAATAGATGTTAATCACCTCCTTCTTCCTTCTTGAGACAGCATCTTGGAACAGCAGAAGGCTTAGGTCCCCATGGCATAGGGCTCCCCATGAGACTGGGGCTGGTGTTTCCTGCTGGTCTTTGGGCTGCTCCACACCGGCTCTGTGGAGGCTGGTACCCCTGAGGTGGGGTCAGTCTGTTTCTATCCATAAGTGTCCTGTCGGCGTACATTAATGAGTTCTGCCCTCCTGAACTAGCCACAACCCTGCAGCTCTCCCCTGCTGCTGACTCATTCCCATTGATGCCTGAGGAACTCTGCATCTTCCTGAACCGTGACTGCTGACACCCAGTTCAGTCCCCAAAGTAGTCTGTTCAGTAGCCCTGAATGCCCAAGATACTTTGCCCCCACTGTAGTAACCAGACATACAGCTCCTTTTTTGCATTCTCTCCTAGAGAATATAGGACTTTCTGGGGCCCTGTGTAGACACCTGGCTGCAAAAGTCAGCTTAGAGATGCCAGCCCAGGCTCATCTATCTCCTGTCGGCTCCTTCACCACCATTTCCATATTGGCACAAGACACGCGGAAGGATAACCTCTTCCCAGGGGGGCAAATAGTGGACAAGGCTAAAATACGTTTACTTCCAGATTTTTTCTCAACCTATTTAGTAAGCTTTTTTACACTAAGAATATGTATTCCAGACATAGAGTTTGTCTCTCTGATTCTCTGCATCTTATCATATGCCTTTATGGGCAGAAAGGTCAAGCTTCACATTTCCTATTGTTGTTCAATGTAATATTGACATACAGGTAATATCATATATATCATGTTATATTATTATCTGTTTTATTATACATTATATATACATAAATATATATATGCATATGTATGTGTATATATATATATTTGACTCTGGAAGAACACAGGAGTTAGAGGTGCCAATCCCTGCACAATTTAAAACCTATATATAACTTTACAGTTGATTCTCTGTATCTGAGTTTTCACATCCCTGAATTCAACCAACAGAGGTTTGTATTGTACTGTAGTAGTATTTTTGAAAAAAAATCCCCATATGAGTGGACCTGCACAGCTCATAAGCTCAACCCCATATTGTTCAAGAGTCAACTGTATATAATGTAATATGTTAATATTAATCAATCAATATTATATAAATATAATAGTCTTACAATAACTGAGTGATGGAGGAGTGATACTATTGTCTCCATTTTTTAAATTTAGAAACGAAACTTCAGAATCTAACACACTTCCTTATAAGGCATTTATGTGAGTTGAAAAAAAGGGGTTGGGGTTTTAATCTTTTCATGACACATAACTTAAAATTGTATCACTCTTAATTGAGACCAGATCTTATAACAAGTAAGAGTTTTGTAAGTGTAGCAGTTCAGAGGATTTTTGAGATGGTTTCGCTCAGTCCCATATACGTAACAGTTCCATGAGCTTTCCTTCCTACCCACACCATCCTGAAACTTCAAGTTTAGTATCCTCTCCTACTTTGAACAGGGACTATAAATGTGCTAAGCCATTGAAAAGAGACTTTGCTCACAGGCCTATTTTGGATTAGACTGATTAAAATCTGGAAACACAGAGAGATGAGTATCTGTTGAAAGACCAAAGGGGTAATAGGTGGCTGTTGTTTGTAGGTAGCTTGCCTTGAATGGCAATGAAAGGAATATTAATGGGGTTCCAAGCTCACAGTGATCTGGATCTGGTCTTCCCATGAAAGGTCACATCAGTTCTTACTACTTACTTCAGCCAACACTAATCCAGTCTGTGGGGACAGAACATTTTAGATCTTCATCTAGATTACTTTTTTATTTATACCACTCCAGGAAGGGGGGCACAGCATATAGCCACCAGAGGACAGCAGAGAGCCAGGAGCAGTTGCACAGGTGGCTTCATGCAATGACACGTTTGGAGCAGAAAGTGATGCAGAAGAATCTGTGGCCAGTTACCTCATCCCTGAGCCAGGATCCCACTTAATGGGAGAAAAGAAAAATATTTAAGTGCTATCCACAAAAGAGGTTTAGGATGCAGTCCTCAGGAGTATTGTGATACTGGCACAGAGTTTGAGAAACCACACGGGATGAGAAAAATGGAAATGATAATTGCTTGGGAATCAAACAAATGTTGATCTACTTAGCAAGCATTTCTGAACACCTACAATACACCATGTACTCGGCTAGACTTTGTAAATGGAAAGATAAAAGGAAGCCCAAGGGAGGAAACTGGCATAATGAGAACATTCAAGGCAAATCCTTATGACATGATCTACATATAATTTTAAACCTAACTTGGAAAGGGTAGAATTTTAGAACTTTTGGAAAAGTATTACTCAAAATGATAATATTTAACAAAAATTAAGAAGGATCATGAGAAATAATGAGAACTAAGTGTAAATGAGTAAAGTATAATGGAATATAAACAAAAGGAAAGTTATTAAGAAGCACACCTGAATTTATACTAGAAAATGCATCCAAAACATAGGAAGAAGAGTAAGGACAGTAAAACAAACACGGTGTTTACCTGTAACATTACTGGTAACCTTCCAGAAAAACAAATCAGTAACTTGGAGAGGCAGAACAAGGGTATTTCTCCTTTTAAATTGAAAGCAAAAGGAAAGGAAGTGAAAATGACAGGTGAAGACTGCTCTTTCACAAGTTTGAAAATTAAAAGGAAGGAGAGACGTAAGATTGTAGAGGGGGTAACATTTTCAGAAGGGAAAGAGAAAATTTATGAAACTTGGATCCAGTCAATGGTAAGATGTGTGCTAAAAGCTTTAAAAGATTCAACTTGAATTTATTTTAGAAAAAAAAAATGTCAAAACCAAGCAGAAACACAAACAAAGCTCTTTGTGTTTGAAGTGTGGGGAAGGAAAAATTATTTTCCCTCTTCCCTTCTTGGTTCTTGGCTGAGATCTCCTTGTAATAAAAGACTGATTAACAGGAAAAAAACAGAAGTTTCATAACATGTATATCTCCTATGTATATGAGAGATAATCAAGAAAACTGAGTAACTCCCCAAGATGGTCCAAGTCACCATCTTAAATATCATCTCAAGTTAAAAACAAAAGATGTTGGAGGTTGAAGGAGCCAGTTTGGGAAAGCTACTAGGAAAAGCACAGTTTGTTTGGGTAAGATTGTTAGGCAGATTTATGTCATTGCCTTCTCCATTGATAAGAGTTTCTAGAGATTTAAGTCATACTTCTTTCCCCTGTACGGAGAGGAAAACACTCTTACAAAAGTAGACTGTCCTTATAAATGTAAATGTCTCTTGCAAAGGGGTAACTTCTATTCAGCTTTCAAAGCTTTTCCCAGGTCTGCTATTTCTTAAAAATAAAAATCAACCTAAATCTTAAAAACTTCAGTCTAAAATAATCTTTATGCCAAAAAAGGTATATTTGGGGGTGTCAGATTCTGCAGGGAGCAGAATAACATACATAACACATTGTGCTTAAATCATTCTCATAGAATTATATTATAATGAAGATCTCGTAGTAGTTTCAATATTTAACTGGACAGAATCCAGAAAGGCCTATATTATACAGAGTTCCAGGTTGTTTTAGTTTATGGTCATGACAAAAGTTTTATATACTAATTATGTTTGGTGAGTTGGATGTAGCCCAAGTAAAAAAATGTGTTCAGAGTGCATTGGGTTCATTTCATTAGGCTGCTAGAAGATCCTATAATGATGATATATTGCATTTATATAAGGTGTTTTTGCCACAGAGTTCTAAGCACTATATCTTTCTTTGAAAATTTTGCCTACTTATTACCTCCTGCAATACCCTTGAGGAGGGAAGTTGGTAGATATTATTTATTTTCTTTTTTCTGGCAAAGGTACAAAGAGGCGATGTAATGTGTTTATAGAAACACAGCAGGACAGGACCTGATCAGCTTAACCTATGTTTATGAGATGTAATTCATCAGTGTACCTAGTGTCTAAAAGAAGCATGGTAACCTCAGTTGGAAGAAACTACCTTCTCTATTGACTGTGTGGCAAGCTATGGAAAAAAAGAGATTACATACTCACAGCATCTAAAGGATAAATCCACATCGTAGGAAACACCGTTATGAGATCGATGCTGACCAAATAAGGAGTGAAAAACTGGAGTGTTTAGGCAAGCACCATCATGCACCAATTTCCATGCATATCTTTGCAAGATGTTGTAAATAGACAAAATAAAAGCCTAAGGAAACCTTTGAACAAAGAACTGGCATAAAAAGAAATATATGGGACAAATTCTCATGGATGAAAAGATATGGCTATAAATAATTTTAGTCCTAATTTGGACTGGGTAGAACGTTGGGCCTCCTAACATTCTAATCGGGGTTATGCCTGCTGATGGATGGGGCTAGATCCAGGTGTTTCATAAGCTAGAGAGAAGATTCCAAAATGGCACTTGCCAGCACAGTGTCCATGTGGCAGAAGGAGCTCCCCTAAATGGCTGCTGCCAGTGTCTGTGTCTCCAGGGTGAACTCTCATTGCTCCTGCCTTTCCTGGAGGCTCTCCAAGTGGGTCTGACCAGGCTCTTTTTTTTTTTTTCCACTTTATCATTATCATTAATCAATTTTAAAGGTTATTTCCATCTACAGTTATTACAAAATATTGGCTATATTCCCCATGTTGTACAAAACATTCTTGGGCCTGTCTTACACAAATAGTTAGTACTTCCCCCTCTCCCACCCCTATATTGCCCCTTCCCTCTCCCCACTGGTAACCTCTAGTTCATTCTCTACATCTGTGAGTCTGCTTCTTTTATATTATATTCTCTAGTTGTATTTTTTCGATTGCACGCTTAAGAAATATATAGTATTTGTCTTTCTCTGACTTATTTCACTCAGCATAATGCCCTCCAAGTCCATCCATGTTGCTGCAAATGGAAAAATTTCATTCTTTTTTATGACTGAGTAGAATTCCATTGTATATGTATACCACCTCTTCTTTATCCATTTATCTGTTGGACACAGGTTATTTCCATATCTTGGCAGTTGTAAATAATACTGTTATGAACATTAGGGTACATTTATCTTTTCAAGTCACTGTTTTTGTTTTTTTTTCAGATATATACCTAGGAGTAGAATTGCTGGGTCACATAGTGGTTCTATTTTTAGTTTTTTGAGAACCTTCATGTTGTTTTCCACAGTGGCTGCACAAATTAATTCCCACCAATGGTATATGAGGGTTCCCTTTTCTCCACATCCTCACCAGCATTTGTTATTTGTGTTCTTGATGATAGCCATTCTGATAGATGTGAGGTGATATTTCATTGTGGCTTTAATTTGCATTTCCTTGATGATTAGTGATGTTGAGCATCTTTTCATGTGCCGGTTGGCCATCTGCATTATCCTCTTTGGAAAAATGTCTGCAGTGGGTCTTGGACTGTGTGAGATTACTTGTGTGCCCTTTAACAGAGGCATCTCTGTTTCTACAGCCTTCTGGATATTCTGAAAGCAAACCCTGTTAGTCTTCAAAGCCAAACAGTCTGAGGTTCTTCCCAGTGCAGGATCCCTGGGCAGAGGAGCCCAGTGTGGGACTTGGATGTTTTTGCTCCTTGAGGAGAACCTGTGCAATTGTGATTACCCTCCTGTTTGTGGGTCCCCCACCTGGGGCATGGGTCTTGATTACAGTGCATCTCTGCCCCTCAAATTCCATTTGTTATGGTTCTTTCTCCCTATCTTTAGTTATAGAAGCTCCTTTCTATGAGTCTTCAGTCATTCTTATCTACAGTTGCTCTGTAACTAGGTGTGATTTTGGTGTGCCCATGGGAGGAAGTGCACTCAGGGTCTTCCTACTCCATCATCTTCCCTGTAATAATTCATTAACTTTTCTTTTAAAATCAGCTTTCCATATTTTGACCATTTTTGTAATTATTATTCTAGATAAATCTACCCATGTCTATTATCATAACAGGGGCAATGATTTAAGAATAGTAACCATAATTTTAAAGAAAAGCAAAGTTTGTGAAATAAAAGAGAGTTTAAAAAATCAAACTGAGATATCCAAAAAAGAAATAAAGCTATTCTATATTAGAAGATTATTTTTTATTACTAACATCCTAGTATTACTCCAAACATGGGATAAAACAAATAATCATCTTTGTGTGTTTCAGTAAATACCTAGCAGTGGAATGCTAGATGATGTAGCAATTTCATGTTGATGTTTTCATGTTTACAATAAATTGCTAAACTCTTTTCTCAAATAGATCCATAATCTTACATTTCTTCTACATTTCTTCTATTCTGGGAAGTATGAGATTTCAAGCCACTCTAATTCTTTACTTGATAATGTCAGATTTATTTTTAATTTTAGACATTTTAATAAGATTACAGTGGTATCTCATTTGGATTTTAATTTGTATTTTCCTAATAACTCATGCTATCGAGCCTCTTTTCATAAGTTGATTTAATATCCATATTTCTTTCTTGGTGAACTAGCTCTTCAAATCTATTCCCCATTTTTTAATCAAGTCATCAATCTCAGTACTGAATTGTGTTTTTTTTAATTAAAAATCTTAATCTGATATGTGGTTTTGTAAACATTTTCTCCTGGTCTTTGGCTTGTCTTTTCATTTTATTAGCAGTATTTTTTAAGGAGGAACTTTTTAAAATTCTGAGTAAGTCCAATTTATCAAGAGTTTTGTTGTTTGTCCTTTTTACATCATATCAACTTCCAATTTTTTATTGCTAGCATATAGAAATAAAAGTGATGTTCGTATATTGGCCTTATACCATGTGACATTGCTAAACACACTTATTACTTCCAATAGCTTTTCTGTAGATTTTGAGGTTTGTTTTTTTCTTTAATGGTCAGGAATTTTGTGAATAAAGAAAGTTTTGTTTGACCTCTACTTCTTTTCTTGCCATTTTATTCTGCGTAGGACTTCCAGTACATTATGAAATGTAAGTGGTAAGAATGAACGTTCTTGCCCTGCTCACAAGCTTAGGCTTCAGATGTCAATATTAAATATGAGACCATTTTTGTAGGTGCATTTTATCACTTTGGAGAAGTATCTTTCTATTCCTCAATTGTTGAGAGTTTATATCAAGGAAGGCCATTGAATTTTGCTAGATTCTTTTTATGAATGTCTTGAGAAAATCATGTGAGCTTTCTCATCTCTTGACATGATGAATTACACTGATTGATTCTGAATGCCGAACCGTACTTTCTTTCTTGGGATAAAGCCCTCTTGCTCATAATACATTTTACTTTTTATATATTGCTGAATTCCTTTTGTAAATATTTTGCTAGATACCTGCATCTATACTCATGGGTGATGCTGGTCTGGAATTTTCTTAATGTCTTTTTCTCACTTTGCTATCAGAGTAATGCTAGCCTCCTGAAATGAGTTTGAAAGTATTCCCTACTCTTGTATTTTATGGAAGAGTTTTGATAGAATTTCAATAATTTCTTCCTTAAACGTTTGGGAAAATTCATCTGTTGAGATCATTGGGACCTAATTTTTTTTTGTGGGGAGGTTTTATCTAGGAATTCAATGTCTTTAGTAAATAGAACTATTCAGGATATGCATGTGTTTATGTAAGTATATATGTATGTTTTTATTGAATGAGTTTTAGTAGTTTGTACTTTGCCTTGATTTGTCAATTTTCTTCTGACACTGACAATTCCTAATGTAAGTAATTTGTATCTTTTCTGTCTGTATTTTCTTGGTGAATTTAGCAAGGAATTCATTAATTATATTGAAAAAAATTATTTCTCCCTTTTTGGATACATTAACACTTTCAAAATTGCATTTTTAAAATTTTTATAGCAATCAACTTAAAACATTTTAACTACATCATTTAAATCTTATTTTTAATTAAAAGTTTAAGCTTTAGGTCTTTCAGAAATTCCACAAAAATTTTTGTAACCTGGTGTTTTCTTAATTTATTCAGTTAAATAAATATGCAATTATCATATCTTGTGTTTATTGATTTGAGTTTTTGAATTTGACAACAGAATCTACTGTAGCTATTTTAACCACAATGGGGTATTTTTTTGGTGTTTTAACCAGAACAAAGATTTAGTTAGAGAAAAGCAGAAACTGACTCTGGAACATGCTTCTAGAAATAATATCACAGAATCGAGCTGCCAGTGAAGCTGCTGCATCTCCATGATCAGATAGCTATGGAACCTACTGCTAGGTACAGAATCCTATCACCTCAGGTTAGTTTTAACAGCAAAATTGAAGCCTCATTTTTTTGTTCTGTATTTGTGTAATGCAGTCCTGAACTAGCTAACTTACTAACTTCTTGTGGAAATGAATTGACCAGCAAATCCAAATCATGACCAGAATCCTGGTTTCAAGGAATCTAGAAAATTTAGTTTTTACTTTTATTTTTCTAGCTTTTGCTAACAGTGAAAGTTTGCTAAAAGACAACTGGAAAAAGTAGTGAGCAAACCAGTCTCATGGATCTATATCCAAAAAAAAAAAAAATGATTAAGCAATTTGCCTTCTTAGTAACAAAACCAAAATTGTAGCAGAGTAAAACAGCATAAATGACTTAAATGATGTCATTTTCTAGCCTGTCTTGATGGTAGGCATGGCCAGTTGTCTGAGTTCTAGCCAACGGAATGTATGAGAAAATGTTATACATACTTTCAGGATGACTGGTTAAAAGGAATCCACTCTACAGAAGGGCCCCTTCATCTTTGTCCGTGCTTCCTCCCTGCATTGGTCCACAATGCAGATGGACTCCTGAGGCTCCCGTGGCCATGAGGTGGTGTTGTACACACTGTGGCTAACATCAGGAAGAACCGATTGTGATCTTCACTGAAACCATGAAGTCTTCATGCCAGGCCCTTGACTTCTTACTTTTGGACTTCTTTATTTTAAAGAGAAATTGTTTCATTTTGTTTCAGCCACTTTTATTTGGAGATACTCACTAATATGAGTTCATATTCTCTCCTTAGTAATATGGCCCTTTTGATACAATCTTTCATAACATTTTTGATAAGACAAAAATACATGTAAATGTTTTGCTGTTTTCACCACTCGTAAGTTAGGGAGCAACAGTGGGACTCAGAGTGAATTGTTTCCACTTCCTGAAAAGTCTATCTTTCACAGGAGGCAGATACCTTCTTTAATTTTTAGAACCTATACTTAGTAGAATTCCTTCTATTTCTGACGAGTTTCCAGTGCTAATGCAAAAATTTCCCTTTAAAAAAAGTTGAGTATTTCATTGAACTTTTAGATTTGCTACCTTACCCTGAAATCCCCAATGTGTTCACATATATATTCATATGTGAAATATATATACTTATCATATATATACTTACAATGTTTTTAATTTCACACTCATTGAGCAACCATTATATGCTAAGTATAGCAAATTCAAATATAAATGTCTTTAAAGATCAGAAAAAGGTTTTATTTGACTCAGCGTGACTAAAACGCAGGGTGAAGAGAAGAGCTTGAGAATATAATGATAGGGAACCTTAAGCTACAACAAACAAATACAAATTGGATTTACTGGGATTTGATTCTAGAAGGATGACGACACTTTCAACGAGAAACGAAAATAACAGAGATCGTTCTCTTTAAATGCAGAGCAATGAGAAAATCCTGTCCATAAAACCAAGTTTTTGTTCTGATTCTTTGAGTTTTTCCCTCTGAGTCAGATAAGCCAAAACAAATTAAACAGTGGAGTGGAAGCAATTCAAATAAATTACAACTTATAATTTTCAATTGGTTGGCTTCATTGTAATTGTTGTTACTTTATTTTCAATGTCAATAGGCAGTGAATTTTCATTCATACCATGAACAGTATTAGTTCTTAATATGTGTGGACTGTAATACAAAACACAAATAATGTCTGACTGAAATGCCACTGCTGATTAGCCTCCAGGAATATTGTAACACATTGTGTTCTGTTGTATCTTTATATATTGATACATTCTGAAGGAAAAAGCATTTCTTTTCTTTAACTGTGTATTTTATTCTGCTTTTAAGCAGAAGCATGTTCTCATATATGCCTACATTGATCCATCACATAATGGAAAGATACAAAATTTGGAATCAAAATGCAAGTGAGAATTTCTGCTCCACTGCTAATTATGTGACCTAAGAAGATTAACTGAACCCCTCTCTCAGCCTGTTTTTCCTCTGTAAATGAACTACCTGTAAATGGGAATAACAGAACCTACCCTGCCTTACTCTCCTAATTATTGTGTGGATAAAGCTTGGAGCCGTACAGAAGCTTTTTACAATCAATCAGATGCTTGATTTCTAGCTCTACTGCTAAAGCCCCCTGTGACTTTAATACACCACTTTCCTGACCTCTTCCTCAGTTTGCTCATCTGTAAATGGGGGGGCTGAACCAGGTATATCTTATCTGCTTCAGTCCTTTTTGTTACTTTGATTTAAAGTCATTCAAACTTACAGAAAAGTTGCAAAATAATTTTAAAAACACACAAAACCTTCCATATACCCTTTACCCAGATTTGTAGCATTTTTTCAGTTGTTTTATCATTTTCATTTGCATATGAATATATATATGATTTATATAAACATAATACAGAGATATAATTATTTTATGCACCATTTGAGAAATGTTACATACATGATTTTCATTTACCCATTTCTAACTCACTGTATATTTCCTAAGGCATAAAGTTTATTCTAGTTTCCCTAAAACCCTTGGATTTTTAATATTATTTTAAATGTAGATAATACATATGAACATGTATTGTGAAATGTAAAGCACTACTATAATTGTAAATTGTTTTTCTTAAGAAACTAGTCCCAAAGTATTTTATTTAAAAAGCTGTATTTCAAAGGAAAGCAAGGAATTTATTTTCATTAATTTGGAAACATCGCACCTAGGAATATTCCTAGATAAAAATCTAATGAGTTCCAATTCTTATTTTCACAAGTGATAGAACTAGATGTACAGTCTTCCAGGGTCTAAAGAGAAAATAATTTAGACCACTGAATAGGGAACATATTTCACGCATCAAATCAAGTCAGTGAGACTTCAGTTGATCAAATAAAATAGCACATTAATCACACTGTATAAATGATCTATTAAAACAAAAGATAATCAGCCCTGAGGATGCAATGCTGATTTTTTTATGTTCTAAAGGCCTCACTTTTTATGCATATTTTGTCACTTTAATATATTTAATGTGCAAGATATAGTTAATAAAGCATCCTTTTAAACAGAATATTGCCAATAACAAAGCATAATCATTACTGGACAAGTCTTCAAATAATATAAAGAAGAAGCTAATGAAGAGAGAGGTCTGTTCACGCTACTATTTCCCACCCACCAATGAGAAAACAGAGCCTGATTTGGGATAAAGGGATGATGTTTGCTTGACCTGAAGTCAGGTTTAAGGCAGCCAGGGATTAAACAATGGCTCTGGTGAGTAAAGAGTTTCTCTTGAATTTTTAAAGAACAATTTTCAAAGAACAATCTAACAAATTCATTTGAACTGGAACAATAACTGAATTAGCTCTTGGGAGAGAGCTACTCCTACAGAGAAAGAAAATGCTCGCACTACCTCTTCACTGCCCCCAGGATGCCAGATTTCACTGTTGACTATTGTTTCCTTTCCAGTTGCCATAGTGAATGACAGCATGCATTGTTAAGGTTTCATAAAGAAAGGTTTCTTTCTTTTTAAAACCAACCTTGATTTCCAAAGTACAATGCTATCCACACAATTTAGTATTTTGATCGCTTTCAAGTATTTTGATCATTATGATTTCCTGAAGCATGCATGAAAAGTTCTTTTACTAAAGATTTTTTTTAACCTCTCTGGATAATTTAGTATTTTTTTCTTCAAAAATACATTGCAGAAATTTTACTCCAAACTATACAATGACACTAGTGCTTGTCCATTCTCAAGGCCCATCCTAAATATAGTAATAATAATAATGTTGATAATAATAATAATAAACTATAAATATGATTAGAAATTCTGCAAATGCTAATGTGAATGGAAAATACTGCCTGCCGTATCAGTTAACACAGGATGCTGTAGTCATCAAGTCATCGGCCGCCGCATCGGCCCAAAAAGGGAGCAGAGGGAACTCAGAATGCAGACAAGCAGGCAGCCTGCCTCTGCAGACACCCCTAACAGTGCAGAGGGACCTCTGGGTGTGAAGGAACAGGATACCAGCCCTAGGGAGCAGCTAGGTGCATATCAAAGGGATGACTTCAGTGAGCCCAGACCTTCGCACCTTCCCATATAAAGGAAAGTGCTAAATTTCTTAACTTAGTTATCTGATTTTCCTTAATTAATAGTAGTCTTTTGATGTTCCGACCACCTGGTCTTCGTTGCAAAAACTCATATATCCTGGCTTCTACCTTGCCACTTTGGAGCAGTCCCTCAGAGTGACCTGAGAGGCTGTCATCCCAGCCTCTGCCAAATAAAATGTCTGCCAAATAAAATGTAACTCTCCAGTTTTAAGTTGCGTATTTTATTTCAGTTGACACTAGTTTAATGCATCCTAATAACCTGCGGAAGGTATAACTTTGTTTTATAGATATTCTTTCAGAATCTTTAATTATGTGATAGAATTCTAGTTTTTCTTTTGATCAGATCCCTTCTCTGTTATCGTCTATAACAAAAAGATATCAACAGAGATTTTTGTATTAGATAGTACGTGGACAATGGCACAGACTTCCAGGTAACTCCCTTTTCCCACAGACCTAGAACTCCTGATTCTAATATGGGTAACTGGTCACCCTGAATAAAGGCTAAACTTCTCAGGCCACTGCCAAAGACTGTGGTAGTGTAACAAATCTCTGACATAAAAGGCAAGAGAGAACAATATAAGCAATTCTGAGGGATGCATCCGTGAAAGAAAAGGTGTGTCCTTTCCCCTCTCTATCCCCAGTCTGCTCTGGGGCATCAATATCTTAACTGAAGGACAATTTGGGACTTGAAACCAAGGGCCTTAATGTAAAAAATTATAGAACAGAAAGCTTAAAACAGCCCAAGTCCTAAATAAGTATAAAATCCTAAGCTGTCTCCATCTGGAGTTCGCTTATCTCCCAGGTGAAAATGAAATAAATTTGAGTGTGGCTTAACCAATTTTATTTTTATTTTGAAAATGTTTTGAGATAATTATAGATTTACATGCCTTTGTCTAAGTTAATAAAGAGAAATCTCATAAACCTTTCAGCCATTTTCCTTTCAATGGTGACATAACCATAATCATGAAATTGCAACTTTATTATGGGCTCTGTTAAAATCTTATTTTATGATTTAATATGTATTTGGAATGTACAACATTTGGGTCTCTGCTACAAATGTAAGCCAATCATACATCCTGTTATACTGCATGCTACAAATTACTTAGAAATAAATACTGAAATAAATAATTTTAAGTCCTTTAAAATCCATAATTGCTCTTACATAAAATTAAAGAATGATCAGAGATTCAAAACAAAGAGTGATTACAATAGGAGAGTATTAAATTCTCAAGAACGGGTGAGCTAAAACAAAACTAATTAATGCTAGAGGTGGGGGGAGGGTAATAGCTCAGTGGTAGAGCCTGTGCTTAGCATGCACAGGGTCCTGGATTCAATCCCCAGTACCTCCATTTTAAATTAATTTATTAATTTAAAGAAAAGACATAATTAATGTTGAAGAGATGGCCAGGACAGGAAGAAATATTCTCAGGGAATTCACTATCAACTGCCCTACCTACCCACAATCTGAGGGTCACATTTTTACCATCTGGATCCATTAGAAGCCTCCAAAGTATAAAAAGTTAACATGAGAAACATTATGAAAAAGTGTTCCAGGCTAGTGACACTCCTCAGTCTTCTGGAATCATTTATGTACAACCTTTTAAAAGGGACATGTCCTATGCCCAGTCTGCATAAAACTCTTTATCACACAAGAGTTTCACAGTCTAAATATACTAAGTGCATGAGTAACTCATCAACCCTGAGGGGGAGCAGACAGAGACAAGAAAAGCCAGATTTTGTTCTGTCTCATATAAGAGCTCTTATCACTAGGCTAAGAGACCACTCAGATAATCCAGGATGATCTCAGCTCCATATCCCTAATTTAATTACATCTGTAAAGACCATTTTTTGGAATAAGGTAACATCGGCAGGTTCTAGGGATTAAAATATATATTCTTGAGGGTCCATCATTCAACTACTATACTCTCCAAAGAATTTCAGATAACAGAATGAGCAGAGAGCTATTACATGTTTATTTTAAGTAACTGCATTATTAAAAGAAGCAGTAGCATGATGCTATGGAAGAAATACCTGCCAGCTTCACAGAAGACCAAAACAGAACTTCAAGTTGTAAATAATATAGTCATTGAGATAAACCAGTGGGTGAATTACCAGGTTAAATACTGCTGAGATTACTGCTTATCTGGATTACACAGATGAGAAAATGATACCAGATAGTACAGAAGTAAGGTTAAAGGTATATTATAAGGTTTTATATGTGTGTATACATTTGTATGCACATATATATGTAAATACACATCTATAATAGACATCCAGCCAGAGATACCAGAGTGACTAGGCAAGAGAAAATATAACGAGAATTTTTAAGAATTACTGAAGTACATAAATTCTTACATTCAGAAAGCATGAGTCTTAAAAAGAGAAGAGAAAAATTAATGCACACCTAGAAATGACACAGAAGAGTTACAGCATGACAAATAAGAGAAGACATTAAATGCAACTACAGGCCAATTTTTAAAAAATCTATTGAGGAAAACAGTAAGTTGAAAATAGACTTCTCAACAGAAACAACAGAAAATAAAATAGAATAACACTATGCATACTGAAGATAGGCTTTAAAAATATTGAATACTTATTTATTTTTATGTATTTTAATTTATTCTTTATTATTAATTATATTTATTATTTTCAACTTTATTCTTAAATTCCTTCCTTTATTAGAACTCAAAGTACAAGATTTCTCAGACTCTCTCGCTGGGTTACGGATGTGTTTTAGTGCTCACACAAGTCAGATGGACACATACGGGTCTCTTATTGCTAACCTCATTAAGTGGAGTCAAAGGTGGTGGAATGAGAGACACTCTTTCCTGGGTCTAGCAGCACAGTTTGAACCAGCAGTTCAAGGAGTGGTTTTCTGATTCTTGCGTGAAGTTAAGGTGTTATGATCCCAAAACCAAAAGTTGGGATGGCAATTTCAGAATCCAGTAAAGGCAAAATACACACACACACACACACACACATAATATTTCTCATGTCATATCTCCTTTGTGGGTTGGCCATAGTCTGTTCTATGTTGTCTTCATTCTAGAACCCAAGCTGGAACATGAGGAACTTTCTGGAAATTGTTGCTTTTGTGGCAAGGGAAGACACATGGTAGCAGATCACATAATGGCTCTGAAAACTTCTCGGAAATTATGAAAAACTTCTCGGAAGTTTGCATACACCAATTCTACTCACCTTCCATCTGCCACATTAAGCCTTATGGCCAAGCCTGAAGTCAATCAGATAAGGATGTGCTAATTTGCTAGAGGGGGAGAACACTGGACATATTTTAAACCAAAATACAATCTACTATTATCTTGAACTTATTTTGGCATGTAAATTTTCTTTTCCTTGGTTTGACATTATAATTGGCCTTTGTGGTGTGCAGGGATCTGATACTAAATATAATTCTGAAGGAAATTAGATAGTAGTGGTAGAGTAAGAAGATAATTGCTATTCCCTTCCAAGGTGACTTGTGAGGTCATGTCAGCTCTCCAATAAAGCAAGCTCCCACTCAAGAGATGAGGGAAATGGCTCTGCTTGTCTAGGAGGCTCTTTGGAGTTTGGGCATTTAGAATAACTGCACCTATAAAATCATTCAAATGCCAAATTCTATTTTGACGAGGCATCTTTTCACAGTCAACTTTCATGTAAGGGATCTAGGGAGTTTGTAGATTTAGTCTATTTTGCAATACAGCATCTCACAGGATCAGATTTTGTTTGATCATTATCTATTTTAGCCCTTCAGCTAATTCAGGAAAGAAATTAATTTAGAGGGATCATAGACACTTCCTGTTTCTCTGATTGCAACTTGAGCCTAGAATTTAAAGCCCTGATTCTATTATTTTTATTTTTATGTTATTCGGCAGGATTAGAAACAGCCTGCCTCATAGTCTTCTAATTTGGTGTGGCTGTTACAGTGTACTATGGAGGCTATCACTTAATCTGACACAGCTGTACATTCATAGGTGAAACTTCAGTACTGCTTTCCACACTGGGCACCAACCTATGAATGTGGCATTCTGCAGTAGAAAAAGAGATGATTTCTACTTTTAAACCAACCATGTCAGAGAATCAATCAGTTTCCCATCCTTAAGAGTTTATTCCCTGCAACTACTTCTGGTGCCAAATACTTCATTGATAAAGACTTGGTTTCAGATAACAAACTCTCTAGCAATATTAAGCAAAGAATATTTGCTATAAGGGAACGAGTATTTATAAAATGATTGCAAGGCCTTAGAAGAGCAAGTTCCCAGCTAGGCCTTCAAAATGACTCCTAGAATACCAAGCACTTCAGAAACAGATCACCAAGGGAAAATTTGTCTTAGCTGGAATCTGGAAATTGCCATTCCTTCTTTTGATTCCAGCATCACGATATCTTAGCTGCATGCAAGAACCAGGAAACTACAACTGGAACTGTGGGTTTGAGCCATGATGCACAATAGAGTATAGTAATTTAAATGCATTAACCAAAAATAGAGAAGAGCATGCTTCCACTTAAATGGTTTCTCTATGCACAAAGACTCTGAACTTCAGGGTTAAAAACTTCTAAAATACTTATCATTTTAAGTTGTAAGGATTACACTCATTATTTGTTCACTTTTACTATATTTGAAAATCCTAATCAATTCACAGAAGAAGATAATGTCTGTGTATTTCCAGTGATTTCATGTAGTACCTAAAATGTAGAATAACATCTTACAATAAAATTGTCTCCTAATAACTTAGATTTTAAAAACTAAATATGCACTTTTTACAGGAAACAAGTCAAATAGAGGTGGTGATATGGGATTCTTGAAATACACAGAATCAGATTTTAAACTTTTAGAATCATGCTCACCTGTATGCTACTGAACATAAACTCAGAAAATAGATAAGCTTCATACGTTCTACTTTTGAATGTTTTATTGTGTCCTTCAAGAGTATATACAACTATTTCAGAGAGATGTAGGAATGAATTGCTGGAAGACACAGACTGAATTGTAAGTAGTCCCCTAGAGTTGCCCCTGTTTTGCCCTTTTTTCCTTTTGATGTTTAACACTCATTTCTTATTGAAAATAGCTTTTTCTGAATGAGCTTTTCTAAGTATTTTGAAAAATGTATCTCACAACTCTGACTCCCTAATGCCACATCTCTAAGCTTTGCCCTTGACCTGTTCATTTTCCTGGCTATAACAACATAATCCTTATGATGAGGACCAGCGTCGTAGAGAATAGCATGACTGGGACACTGGAAGGGCCTCCCATCTCCACAGCTATCCCCAAGCTTGAAGTTCAGCATGCAATTTTATTTAATCACTGCTCTTTCTCTCCAGTTTACCTCTTTAAATGTGAGTTGTTTTAGAAAAAGATAATGAGTACCAAACACTCTGGTATAAATAAGTTTACTGGTCATTTTCTTTAGGTGACAAGAAATAGAAAACTTTTTAGTACCAAAACAAATGTAAAGAGGAGACAAGAATTTCTCAAGTAGATGCCAGGGCATCAAAGAAAATTGCTTTATTGCTTTAAGCCAGATGGTTTGATTACTATTTTTGAGCCAGAACACACTGCTCACAAGTATTTCACTTCTGTTCAAAACTACCCTCTGGTGACTCTTAATGATGAGAGTACATTTTACTGTTTTCTTACCAATGTTCTCTTTCAGTGCAGTATTGCTAATAATATTCAGTGGCCAAACATTAGAAGACACCCTTATATTAAACTGGCACCTGCTCATGGATGGCCGAAACAAGCATTCGACACTGCAAAACGTGTAAGCAAGGGTATCGACACTGCTGCGGTATTACACGAGTATTAATGTTAGGTGCTCTGCGTCTGTGCGAGACAGCCGGGCAGTGAGTGCTACTCAGGGCCAGTGCTTCTCTCCTGAACATCTCCAGATGTAACAGGAGTAGAATTTCCAAAGTAAGATGGTAAAAACAAACATATTACCATACCTTTCTTTTGAAATTTGCTCAAAAACACCAAAGTGAACAAAAACCAGAAACACAGTACAAACTCTTCCTAATTTTTTTTAAAATCAGAAACACAATATGACCTCTATCTAAATTGTTTTTTAAAAAGAGAACTCTATTTATTGTAACCAAAATAAATAAAGATAGAATAGGGGTGGAATAAAGGTAGATGATTTATCAGAGAAAAGAGGCTCAAACTTAAGGATAATGAGTCATGGTGAGGGAAAGGTATCTTCAAGAAGCAAATGTACTGAGATCAGTTCTATAGACATTCAAAAGACCAAAGAATTCAAGTAACCAGTTAACATAAAAGTGAGAAGTTGGGGGCCTGTAAGTAGGAATTTTTTTCAAGAGAGGTGAGATCGCAAGATCCTAGACTCACCCATCTTTTCTTACTGACTTGAAAAACAAAAGTTTATCCTCTGTAGTTGTGTTCTTAAAGAGAATTGCAATTATGTCACCCTCAAGTCAAAACTCTCCAATCATTTCCCTTCATATTTCTTCTGTTCTACCTTTTCATCTGAAAAATATAACCTTATAATGGTGCCCTTTATTTCAGGACTTTGAGATGCTTAATTTTAAGTAGCAGTCATAAAGCTTGAAAATTTGAAATAAAATTTTTTTTGTTCTGAATGGAAGTACAGCAGAATGCTAACAAGCATTTAGAAAAATATCAGATAAAGATTTTTTTAGATAATTATTACTACAGCAGTAAACTGATACAAAGGCAGATACTGTTAATTGCTCACCTAGTATCAATTCTGTACTTCTCGTTACTAATAGAACCTGATTTTATCTAGTGCAACAAAATAACTGAATAAAATATTACACATCTCAGTCTTCTTTGCATCCAGTGAAATATAGCAGAAGTCATCAGACAGGATATACAGGAAATTTTTTAAAGACGGACATTTTCCCCTTTAGTTTTCCTGGCTTCCTCATTCTCCTCCCTGGAATACAGATGTATTGTCTGGAATTACAATAGTCCTCCTTTAGCACAAGGCAACCCCAAAGATGGAAAAGAAGTGCTAGGAACAATGGAAGAGAAAGATAAAAAGACACAGGATTTCCTCATGTCAGTGAAGCAGCCATACCAGCCCTGTGAAGACACATCACTATCTTCACAGCTTCTCTGAGACAAAATGAAGCTCCCATTCTTCTAAAGCCTCTTTAATTTGGGTTTTGCATTATATGCTGCTAAAGTCAGTCCCAACCACAGAAGCCTACAGTGATTTCATTTGGCCCACAGTGAGACTATCCTTCAAGAGACTGGTCAATTGAATCAAAAACAAAAGTTAAGTCTTTAAAGTAATATAAATTCAGAATTTACCACGGAGACTTCAATGAGAAACATTTTTCAGCTAGTTCATTCTTTTTGGATAAGCTTCTTCTCTCTGTATTACGATTATGTTTCTCCTCTGTATCATCCAACAGAATGCTTTTTGTTTATTTCTTGGGAAGCAGATAGAAAATTTGAGTGCTTGCTTTGAGTATTGGATTTTCCAGCATTATGAGCCTTAAGCTTTGATCAAAATTTTTGTTAGCACTGCATGTCTCGGGCTGCTGTGCAGTGGTGAACAGTGGACCATTATAGTGCCCATTATGTTCACAGTCAATAAAAATACACTTGTGTGTGCGTTGGTTGGCAGTGCCTGCATTTGTGGGTTTAAAGATTATGGAAGAGGAGAGACTATAGCTTTTCTTATTAGTTAAGGCAGTTTCAAGGTTTTCATTTTCAAGACTTATTGAGGCCTGGGATATGTGAAATATAGCCATATATATATATATTGCCCTGGCTTCCAGTAACTTCAGAGATTTTATCAATCTTGTACCAGGTGGAGATCCACAATATAGTCCCTCAGAAACGTAACAAAAGTATACATTTTTAACATAGACTTACACAGTTCAGGAGAATTTTTTTTTCATTCTGTATACAGCCGTACCTAGCCCATTACTGTTCCAGAAACCAACATAATATCAAATGGAGGAACAGAAGATGAGGTGTGGTTGGAGGAGCCTTACAAAGAGAAGCTATTTGCTACTAGAAATAGACTAGCCACAAGGTATATCTCTTATCATCTCTTTATGATCCTTTGTCAACTTTTATACTTCAAAACCAACCATCAACACCCAGGGATCTGGACTTAACTGAACTTCTTGCTATTTGGGTTCCTTTTCCATGTCTGCAAGAATAACAAGATCATTTACTTCCTACATATCCATCATATTAAAGGAGACAGGGATTGAGCATGATGGTCAGCAGGTACCCGTGCTGAAGAAAGAGGGGAATCCAGGATCACTTTCTTCTGGAATACAGAAGACTCTCTCAATGTGGTAGATGCCTGTCTACCATTTTTGCTGAAATTCTCTTTTCCCCAAGATGAAATAAGAGGAAAAGAGAGCAGTCTACTATATCTTTAAATACAAGTTATCTCAAGCCATTTTTATTTCTAGTATGCCTTAGCTCCATTTTGGCAGTGCTATTCCCTGTTGGAGAATGGGAAGCGGGAATCAGCTCATCACCAAGCATCTATTCCCTGGACTTGAAAAGGCAAGGGAGGCTTGTGTGAACAGCAGTACAGTAGCACGGTGATTCCCAAGGGTACAGCTGTGCCAGACGTCCCTAGGGAAGAACCACACTTAGAGGATGCTGATGGGATATTCAGGACAGTGGAGGCTGAGCAAAAGGTAAGACTCCTCAATACATGTTGGGTCAAACTGTCACGTTATAATAGCTTAATTTTGGCTTTATCATATATATATGATATATATATATATAATTACAGTTAATTATCAAGTAATTTTATGTATTAGTTCAAATGTAAACCCCCTGCAAAGAATGTCTTGGCTCAGTGGTTCCTTGGCTATTCACAACCAGTAAGCAGCCTACTCTGTCTTTTCCCTACAGGACAATTAAACTGCTCAAAGCACAAAGAGTGAGAAAGATGGTTAGTTGGCGAATCATAATTCCTACCTTGGGCTGCCACATTTAGCAAACAAAATGCAGGAATTCAAGTTAAATTTGAATTTTAGATAAACAACAAATAATCGTTTTTAGTATAAGTATTCCCCATGCAATATTTGAGACATATAAAAAAGTGTCTGTTGTCTATCTGAAATTCCAACTGACACTGATAAGCATCCTGTATTTTATCTGACAAGCCTTCCACTATCTCATAGGAGTATGTTTAAAATGTTCTTCAATATGTCGGCCAAGGAGCTTCTCTTAGTCACCTCAGTATGGCTGTATCTCTTGTTTCATCTGACACAGTTGAAATCGTTATGTTTAAACAGCATGATACAAAATAAAGTATGAAGTCTAACTGCCACTCCATCTAATTTACATGATTTCTCCTTCTCGCCAGCTATCTGTATTAAGTCCTTAGCACAACAGCTCATGGAATCTGACTCATGCAGGAGTGATTCTTTGCATCTTATCACAGGAAGACACTCCTTTGCTTTGGAGGTAGACTTCCAACCCACCAGAGATTATGTGCTAAAACTGTACATACAGTTAGTCCTCTAACTGAAAGCATGCCATGAGGTTATTCCATCATTTCTCCTACATGTGGGACTGGATGAAGACCAAATTCAACAGTCCTAACCTAGCACAACAAACACTTTGTGTTATACTGTCAGCTCCCTCATTAGTTAGAAATGAAAATATTAACATTTTTCATTCACTCATAACACAGTGGTTAAGATTATGGACACTATAGTCAGGTAGCCTGTTTTCATTTTTATTTTTTATACCACCTTCCTATGACACAATCTTCATATTCCACTGTATCATAAAACTTCAAATCTTAAGTCTTTTAAGAATATAGAAAACAATAAAACAATATTACTTAACATTCCAGTATCCACATCACAGATTACTCAGGTAAATAAATCCTAACTAACCACTTTAAGTTCTCAGACTGTCATATTTAAAATTGGAACAAATGTTTTAAAATGTGTTCTCTGTTTCTTTGACTTCTAAAATGAGACACACAGAATATGTCATTCTTTCTTTGAAAATCTGGAACATTATTGGGATGCCAATTATACTCCTATGAATAAAAGAAGTAAGAATCTAGAGAAACTTGGTCCAATAGAAACATTCTGTATCTGTGCTATCCAAAACGTTAGACACAAGCCCCACGGGGCTTTTGAGCACTTGAAATGTGGCTAGTGCAACTGGAGTACTAAAGTTTACATTTAATTTTAATTAATTTAAATTTAAATATGTGCATAATGAGACAAATTTAAATATGCTGCACACATCTTTTGTTACACTTGAGCCATCATTTTCTCTCTCTGTCTAGGATGGAGAAGTATGAGACTCAACAAAAATGTACAATAAATCAGCAAGTTCTAACAAAAAACAAAAGAAAATAATACATTAATAGAATTTCTTTGAGACAAACAATTTTTTCAATATGGTATCCCTTAGCCAATGTTTTTATACCTGTTTTAGCTCTGCAGAAAAGTGCTATGGACAACCTACCAATGATAAAAACAAAAATCTACTGATTCTCCACAGTTTTGAGAAACCTAAATGGGGTATATCATAGAAAAATGTGAAGGTAAAAAAATGCTTGATTGAGCACTAATCTTATTCAGAATTTGAAAGTAAGTTAGCCACCATGGGCTAGGGGAGCAACCTAAAATTTAAGGAAGACATCAGGTGGTGAGATGGTGTTCAGTGCACTGTCAAGAACTGCTACTCAACACGAAGCTTATATCCTCTGTGTCTGCTTTGTGTCTCTACTGCTCGTGGTACCCTGAAAAGGCAATTTTGTCTGTTCTCTCTAAGGAATTGCTATGGAAACCCAAAAAACTGTGGCCCTAACAGTGTGCTTTCAGCCTTGTTTTAGTAAGAGCTTACACTAAAAATGAATTCATAATGAAAAAAGAGATGAAGGGAGAAAATTTCCTCTAAAAATTTTATACCCAAATTTGCCTCTACCTGAAGAATTATACAAAATACAGAGGAGTTCCACTGCTGTTGATTTTTGCTCAACAAAATTCTGAAAGTTAGTATTTTTCATTTGTTTGACCTAGAAAGTTATAAAAACAGCAGAGCTTTCTACTAACAGAGTAGTTTTTGACTTGTTTAGTGTGTTATAGGCACCCCCAGGCAAGCCTGACAGACATCCCCAGGCCTACTTACAAGGTATAGATAGGGTGGGAGCTAACATGTCTTTTAACAAATGATGTAGATGGTCTGCAGACCATCCTTTCAAAACATGACCTCCAGTTGGCCATTACTGGTTTCATTCAAAGAGGCAGGCAGTAAATTCTTCTGGAATCATCATGCTAAGAACTCTTTTAGAAAAATGCACAAGATTTTTTTTACAGTAAAACCTCAACCTCCTATGTACAGGTCTTTTTACACCTAGATACTGTGATTGGCCAAAGGGTTCCATTTCCATCAGCAGTACTATGAGATACATAAATGTGTAAAAGGGGGAAAACTGCCATCTGTTAAGTACCTCTTAGGCCAAGGTATTAAGTGGACCTGAATTCAAGCTAATTTCAAAGGGGAACCTAATTCCATATCTATGTTTGTGTGTGTGTCTGTAACAGTGTGTTGAGAAATCAGTTTCACATGATGCAATCATAAAAACAAATGAATAGCTGTCTCCTACTTTTCCTTTACTTAACACGAGTAACGGGCAAGGAATGGTAAATGCAGGTTTTTCTCAGCCCTGGCACTCTCATGATATTTCTTGGCTACTCACAGGTAATAAGAAATTCTATACTCAATTAGAATTACTAAACACAATCTAAATTCAATAAATATAAATCCAGTGCCAAAATACTCAAAAATGTAAATTTATTGAGTTCAATTTTTTTTCCTTTCTGTAGCTGGGGTCTGCTGTGGGTTGGCTGCTTGCAATGAAAGAAGGAAATGTGGTACCTTCTCACTCTTCTCCCAAATTCTGCTTCTCCCATCCTCCTGAAGCTAACTAACAAGAAGTTCTATTCAGTTAGAATGGAAGAAAGAAAAAGGAGAGGCCAATAATAATAATAATAATATTAAGAAGACCAAGATCATATGTGACTGGTGCAAGTATAAGAAGGTCTTAAATGTCCGGGGATGGGCAGATTTTTCAAGCAGATGCTTCCTTTTGTAGGCACTTTTGTTAGCTCTTTGGAAACTCCCCTGCTGGCTCCTCTAACTGCACCTCCATCGATAGGGTGAGCAACTTCAGGTTTTCCAATGTCCACACCAAACTCGTTCTCTCTTTGCGTAGCCCTTCATTCTCCTAGATAGTTGCTTGGGCAAGAGTTCAAATGCTACCAGATCTACCTTGTCATCATAAGTCTATCCCTGGATTTCACGCAGGTTTGACCCAGAGGGGCAGAGGGGAGGGAGTAGGTATTTCTAAGACACAAACTCTCTGGGCTACTGACACAAGCTGTTTTAGATAATATTTAACTTAGTATCTGATGGCCAGTGTATCTCTTCATCTTGGTAAAAATTTCAAAATTTATCATTTTGTTTTATAAACACCACATTATTTACAGACAAAAATTGTAAGGAAAAATAAGTACTTTTGTATATGAATCATTTTATTTCCTAGGCACGTATTAGTTGTACTAAATATACAATGTACTAAAAATACAATTCTGCAACAAAAAAATGGAGCAAAAACAGTCTTTACTAGAAATGGGGCTGGAACAACTGGACAACCACGTGCAAAACAAAAAAATGAATGTAGCCACTGATCTTACACCCTGAACTCTTTACACTCCAAGATCACTTTGCACTCTGGAAGATATCAGCCTTCCTCATCTCCTTCAGTACGATTAACCCCAAATGGATAATAGATCTAAATGTAAAATGCAAAATTATAATACTCCTAGAAGATAACAGCACAGAAACCCTAGATGACTTTGGGTATAGAGATGACTTTTTAGATCCAACACCAAAAGCAAGATCCATAAAAAAATTAAAAATTATTGATAAGGGAGACTTCCTTAAAATTAAAAACTTCTCTGCAAAAGACAATGTTAAGAGAATGACAGGACAACCCACCGACTTGGATAAAATCTTTGCGAAAGGCACATCTGATAAAGGTATGTTACCCAAAATAGACAAAGAATTCTTAAAAGTCAACCACAAGAAATCCAACACCATTGAATAACGGGCCAAAGACCTTAACAGACATTTCACCAAAGAAGGTATACATATGGCAAAAGCAAAACCAAAAAACATATGAAAAGATACTTAATATCATATGTTGTAACAGGGAAATGCAAATTAAAAGAACAATGAGATATCACTACATGCCAAATAGAATGACCAAAATCCAGCACACTAACAACAAACGCTGGTGAGGATGTGAAGCAACAAGAAGTCTCATTTATTGTTGGTGGAAATGCAAGATTGTATAGCCACCTTGGAAGACAGTTTGGAAATTTCTTACAAAACTAAGCATACTCTTATCAACTAGCAATCATGCTCCTTGGAGCTAAAGCTTATGTCTACACAAACTACATAGATTTGTAGCAGCCTTATTCATAACTGCCAAAACCTAGAAGCAACCAAGATGTTCTTCAGTAGGTGAAAAGATGGATAATCTGTGGTACAACCAGACAGTGAAATATTTAGTGAAAGAAAGAAATAAGCCATCAAACCATGAAAAGATATTCAGAACCCTTAAATACATATTACTAAGTGAAAAAAGACCATCTGAGAAGGCTACTCACTGTATGAGTCCAATGGTATGACATTCTGGAAAAAGGAAAACTATACCAATAGTAAAAAAAAAAAAAAAGTCAATGATTGCTAGGGTTTAGAGGTGAGAGGTGAGGGATGGATGAATGGGTGGAGCACAAAGGATTTTTAGGGCAGTGAAAGTACTCTGTATGAGATTATAATTGTGTAAACATGTCATTGTACATTTGTCCAAAGATTTCTGCCCTTCACTCTAGAGTTTGGTAGTTTGAAAGAGAAGACTATTTAGTATGTTATTATTTTACAAACATTGACTTGGAGAACCAGAAACAGAATAGCTCCAACTCTCAGTTCAGCTGGAAACTAGTGCTGAGAAATTGTGAAAATAATGACTTCTCAGTTTTCTTACCTGTGGCCTCAAGGACGTCTAATATTCCTTTGAACTCAGAAAGTCATAGAAGATAAAACTGTTTCACATCTATTGACGTGTGAAAAGTGGAGACAGGTTTGTGCTTCTCTTAGGTACTGGTTAGTACAGTTTCCCTTTCTGAAGCGTATGATTTTCTGTGTATGCTATTTCCTCCTGTCATCATCGTTCTCCTAAGACAGTTTGTACTTGAATTACTGACAGCACAGGCCTTCCATAGGAGAGTACAAGTTGCCTGAAGAGAAGACAAGCTCCGTTGTTTGCTTTTGAATTATTAACAGCCACGATTTATGCGGACTAGAATAACAATCGCTATGTAGGAAAAAAATGAAGAAATACTGGTGGCCAAAAGGACATTTAGAATGAGTGGTAGGTTTTACACTACTGCTCTGGGGATACTTTCCTCATTGGAAAGTGTTAAAACAATCCATCAGAGGCCAAGTACTGTTGCTCACAGTCCACTTCTATGTGCGTGAATGTATATTGATTCAATCAAAGGTGCCCTTGTGTGTAGGTGTGTTGGTATGTGTGTCTGTGTGCACTTCTTTATAAAATTTTAAAAAGTGGTGTGATTTTTAGAAATGACATTGGCAACAGCACTGTACATCCTCAAATTAAAAGGGATGTAGTAAACTTTCAGCTATAAAATAAATAGGTCATGGAGGTGTAATGTACAGCATGGGGAACAGAGTCAATAACATGGTCATTACTTTGTATGGTGTTGCATGGTGGCTAGACTTATCGTGGTGATCAATTTGTAATGTATATGAATGCTGAATCACTATGCTGAACATCTGAAATGTCAACTAGACTTGAATTTTAAGAAGGGACAGAGTAAATTTGATCTGTTTTTCATTACTGCCAGATATAAACTTCCTACAGTTATAACAACTAAGCAATCTGATAAATAAAAATATTTTATAAGGGCAACTTCTCTTCAGGATGATTCTTAATGTATAATCTATCAAATCCATACTCCAAATGAACTAAAGAAATTAGAGAATAATTTAAAAATAGGGCATCTAAATCAAAGTAATACAGTGATTGAATTTTTTTTTATTCAATGAAAACATAGCTTATGACAATCCTTGCCAGAAATGCCGTATCTGAACTGAATTTCAAAGGTAAACAATAAGGAAACTGAACTCACAACTTCAGGTATGAGATACTGAGTTTTACTGTTTGTTTCCTAGTGGCACTTCCCTTTGACCCACATTAGCCTTTATCCTGGCCAATGCCCATGACTCCAGAAAGCAGGAGAGTGCAAACTAGCTTGGGAGTAGAGCAGGAGCAGCCACCTGGGAACTTTCCACTGTCCTCAGGCTCCAGCCTTATGTATTTTTCCTGTGTCTCTCCTTTCATCCAAAACTACTTTGAAGGGATAGCATAACAGGGTCTAGAAGGGCTTTGAGACCTGTAGGGATGTGACACAATAAAGAAGTGTCCTACAACATCTTTATTCCCATAAGCCAATTCCAAAGCGAGGGTCATGGTCAACTAGGAATTTCCTTGACGAGCACCATGAGAGGATCATACATGGTCCTTTGAGTAAGTCCTTCTTTAAGGTTTTCAAGGAAGAACCAAATGGGATGCAGTTGAGAGGACTTTCCTCTTTATTCCTTCCATGATAATCTGCTGAATAATGATGTTCTTCAAGTAGCAGGCAGGGAGAGGCCAACATTTCTTTCCGAATTACTCTGTTCCAGGCTACAGTTTTCTGTGGGTTACCTAAAGCAGTCTTCACAACAAGCGTATGAGATGGTTACTATGATGAGCTCCACTGTACAGATAAAGTGTGGCCCACAGAGAATGACCGACCTATGGAAATGCACACCACCCGTAAGCAGCAGGGCGAGCTGGTGTGCACAGCAGCTTGGCTCCGGTCGCCCTGCTGCATGGTTAAGTCTATGGACGTCTCAAAGCAACTTCTAAGGCCAATGAAGCTAATGGCTGAGGCCCAGGAAGAAAGGAGTTTGAGTCAGAAACAAAAGTGGCAGAAGTAAGTATCTGCCTTGAGGACCTCACTAGAAAGCATATTTGTTCACTGATCATTTCCAGATAGTAAACAACACTGTCCACCTTGGAAAGACACTCAGCAGCGGTGAGCTCCACAAAATCTCCTAGGTCGCCAGGTTAAGAGCAATGCCCCCCACCACTCCATGGTCACGGCTGAGTGGGCCACAGCAGTCTCTTCCCCGTTATCTCCCACACCTCCGTTCAACTTGACTTTCATACTCAGCTCAGGGACTTTCTGAAAGCTAAGGACTGGAAGGCTGAAGCACAGCTCTCCTTATCATCCTCAATGACAGAAATTAAATGAGTGCCAACTGAGTGGAAGATTTCAGTCCCAGCTCCTAGTAATTCTAAGGTATTTTTATATTTTAGGATTCAGTACCTCCCTACAGGAGATAGTCATGAGTTACCATCTGCCTCCAAGCTAGTCTACTCTAATAGGGTTACCATTTATATCTCCAGCCTGGAAGTCTCCCCTGAAACTCAGACTTTGTAACCAAATGATTCCTTGATGTTTCCATCTAAGTGTTAATAACATCTCAAACTTAACATATCCAAAACTAAACCCCTAGTTCTCCCCTTCAAATGTACTTATTTATCTCAGCAAATGACAAGGCTTCCCTTCCAATTTCTCAGACCAAAAACCTGTATTCATCCTTAGCTCACCTCTATTTTTCAAAACCTTATCCAATTTCGTCATGAATTCCTGTCAGCTCTTCTTAAAATACATCTAAATTCTATCTACCTCTTACCACTCCCCCCAACTCCTCGCTATCATCCTCTTCAAGGCACCATCGTTTCTTGCCTGGATAATCACAGTAGCCCCCTAAATAAGCTCTGGCTTCTGCCACTCTCCCTGCCCCATACTCCACTATGTACATGGAAGTACAAAAAAATCCTATGAAAATAAACTTAGGTGATGTCTTTCTTCTGCTCAAAACGCTCACATGATTCCAAGTTGTACTTAGAGCAAAAGCCAGTGTTTTCTCAATGGTTGGCAGGCCCTAAACAATCTAGACCCTTCCACTGTTTCCTCAACGGCCACATCTCCTTCTGCTTTCCCCTTGGATCACTCTCTTCCAAACACTGCAGCCTCCCCGAGTTCCTCATGCCAACCAAATGTGCTCCCATTTCAGGGCACTTGTCTAATATGACCACTTTACCTGGAATCCCCTTCACATAGCAACTGCATGGGTTACTTCACCTTCTGCAGGTCTTTGTTCAAACATCAGCCTTTTGTGAGTTCTTCCCTGGGCACTCTATCCAAAATAAAAATAACTTCACTGACTTTTTCCCCTTCCTTATTTTTCTTATGAATGTTTTCTTGTCTTAGCTTTTAACATCATCTAGCATGCTATGTCCATTACTTGTTTATCTTGTTATTTCTCTACCCAAACTAGCATACAAGCTCTATAATGAGAAGGATTTTTTTCATTTTATTTCCAGGTGTGATCCCAGCTCCTAAAACAGTGCCCGACGTAAAAGACACTCAGCAAATTTTAGTTGGGTAAAAAGAACAAAGTATACAACGTGCTTTTATTTCTGTTTAAATAACACAATTTGAGCCTTATTTTTCATTTAAATTCTAAAATACTATATATTATATACTACATTCCAAAGCAGAATCTTTCTTCCTCCGTATTAAGTGTATAAAAAAGTTAGAAGTCTAATAATTAACAAAGAATTTCTGGACAGAGAGCGCTGGTGTGCTGTGAGTCCCACTGCAAATGGAAAAAGGGAAGGATGTCTACTCCACTCCAAGACCAGGGGAAAAGGATTCTGCAGGGCACTGGGAGAGTTTGAGTGACACATGCAGTGGTCTAATTTATGCCTTGGAAGCTTAAAGGTTGAGAGGTTGTCTGAGGTATATTTCCATCTCAGAGGGAGATACCAGTTTGGCACCTGCAGTCCTGATGAAAGAGAACTGAAGATGAGTATTCTAGAGGTAGATCATAAAAGATAAATCCAGCTGGAAACCCCTGAAAGGAATTTTGCTCAAGAGGGTCAACTGAGACCCAACAGAGAGATGGGTGCTTGGATGTGCACTATCAAGCAGCCAGTCAGTGGGGCGCTTATCATCTGCATCACGGGAATCGCAGGGGAGGGATGTCAGGCAACAGAGAACTCCTCTAAGAATATCCGAAAGTGTTGCACAAGACTGTCTCAGTCTGAAATATTTTCAAAGCTCAGAGGCATTACAATCATTCACAATAATACGAGCCAAGTAAGAACTCATCCTGCCCATTTTCTTCTCTTCTCTTCTCTCACTTTTTGACCCTAGAAGGGCCAGAAACCCCTATGGGGAAGAAGCTAGAAAAGATTCAAATCACAAAGTGGGGAAAGAGAGAATCTACCACTGCATTCCACTCCCACTGGTGACAGAATCAGGTTGGGATGTACATGAAGCTGGAACCAAGAAGGTTAAAATTTTATTATAATATTAATGGGCATGTTAATTATGTAAACTGCTTTTAAATCCTAAAAATAATGCAAAAACCATGGGACTTTACTAAATTCTATCTGGAGGGTGAGACAGGAGAAACATTAACCCTAGAGAATAAACTTGAAGCAAGAATGAGAACTGAAAATTAGGTTGCTTAGAATTCTATCCCATGAAACATGTTTACTCAATGTTATTGTTACATATTCAGTGAAAACCAAAAGACTATGTCCTTATTCAGTATAATCATTTCTGTATAAAATACTGGTATTTTTGGCATATGAAACATCACCCAATAAAAATCTTACCTTCCTATTATAATTTGCTCAACTTTTATGCACAAGAAAGTTGTTGCTCCTACCTGACTCCTTGACAAAGGAAGAAAAATACTCACCCTAATATTTCTCCAATAAAAGAAAAAGGCAATTGTGCTCAATACGTAACAACTATTAACTGACCTTGGTGAATAGAAGAAATTAACCTACCTGTTCAGATCAGTCTACAGAGATGCCACTGAGCTCAATAGAACAGAGGCTTTCAATACTGCAGGATAAATTATGACTTGCCAACAAAGCAGCTAAAATTGCTAATGTAATCCTAAGTATAGTCTTCAGATTAAGGAAACTAGAGCTATGATTTATTCTGCATTGTTCAGATCACTTAAAGAATACTAAGTTTCATTTTCATGTTGTATTATTATTAAGAAAGGGCCAACCTAAAGTACATATAGAAAAAGTAATTCAAGAATCTATATACTTTAACAAACAGTAAAGAATAGAAGACAAAGCAGAACATGGGATTTGTCCTAATTTTAAAATGCAGTCATGCAGAACAAAAATAAGGAATATTACAAAAAAAAGAAAATTCAAACCATCAATAAACATAGAAAAATAGGCTCAACCTCGATAATCACCAGAGACATGAAAATCATAATCAAACTCACCATATTGGGCAAAAATTTTAAATCTGATAGTACAAGTTTTGGGAGGACATGGAGCAAAGTGAAATTCTGTGCACTGCTGATTGGAGGACAGACTGGAATAATTACTTTAGAGAAAATTTTTTAGTTTCTAGTAAAATTCTAGTAAAAAAAGATGCATGTATCCTATAATGGAAAAATTTCACCTTTGGACATATAGTCTATGGAAACAAATACACTCACATATTCAGGACACACATTATCATGACTTTCACTGGATGTAGGAAAAATGCCAAATAAATTGTGGTGTATTTGTACAAAAGCATACTCTAAAGCACCAAAAGAGAACAAATGCAACTCAAGTCTTAACAATTGTAAAGTTAAGTACAAAAAGCAAGACACAAAATAATACAAATAGTATTAGTTCATTTAAATAAAGTTCAAGGTAGACAAAACGTGAACATACAATTTTTTTACACTAAATATCCATCAACGGGTAAATGGACAAAGAAACACACACACATACAAAGGAATACTAACCAGCTATAAAACAGAATAAAGTTTTGCATTTTCAACAACATGGATGGACCTGGAGGGGATTATGCTTTATGCTCAGTGAAATAAGTCAGAGAAAGACAAATAATCTATGTTATCACTTGTATGTGGAAACTAAAAATATAACAGATGAATGTGTATTAAAAAACACAGATACCAACTCACAGATACTGAGAAGAAACTAGTGTTTACCAGTGAGGATAAGAAGGAAGGGGAGGTGAGATTGGGGTATGAAATTAAGAAACACAAACTACTATGTATAAATTAAATAATCAACAAGGATATTTTATACAGCACAGGGAAATATAGCCATTATTTAGTAATAACTTTAAATGCAGTATAATCTATAAAAATATGAATCACTATGTTGTACACCTGAAACTAACATAGTATTGTAAATATACTATACCTCCATTTAAATTAATAAATAAAATGATTGAATATAACAGAAACAGAAACAGACTCACAGTCATAGGGAACAAACTAGTGATTACCAGCAGGGAGAAGGAAGGAGCAAGGGACAAAAATAGGGGCAGGGAATTAAGAGGCATAAATTACTATGTATAAAATAAATAAGCTACAAAGATATATTGTACACCACGAGGAATATAGCCAATATTTTATGATAGTATAAATGAAGTGTACCGTATAAAATTTTTGATTCACGATGTTATACACATGAAACTAATATAATATGGTAAATCAACTATACCTCAATTAAAGAAAGAAAAAAGAAAGAAACTTCATACATACACATCCAGGATAGTAACCACCTCTACAGAAGAGGGATGGAGTGTTACTGGAAGGAACACATACATGTCTTCTGGGTACTGACAGAATTTAATTTCTTGACCTGTGTGGTGGTTGTGTGTATGCTCACTGTAGAAACATTAAATTCTCTTTCATATGAGTGTTACAATAGGGACCATGTAGACAAGGCAGTGGTCATTTCAGATCCTAAAATGTGACAAAAGCATAGTTGTCCTATATCACTTAAGGACTAGAAGTTAGATACAAAATTACAAGGTGACAGTGATACAAATTCCATGGCAATGAAAGATGTACTTTCCAATACTTCGAGCTATTCATACAGAAAAATGACCTAAAATTTTTGATCTTTCTGTCACATGAGAATTCAAGCAGGTTCTAGATGATCATCATTCAGGAGAAGCAGAGGAAGAACGTGTCAACTGACAGCAGATTTGACTTTCGTAAATTCTAATTTTGACATTCTATAATCTTGTAATTCAAGGTTTCTTTTATAACTATCTTGGCTGACCTGATAAAACTCATCCTGAACATTCTCCAGTCTGTTTCATGAACACAGAACATTAGCTGGGGATTTGAAACCCTGACTTGGGGGAGGGGAGGAATTAAATCCAATGAGTGTTGCCATCTAGTGGGTGCCCTTTCAACCTAAAAAATAGAAGATAGAATTTGAATCAATCCTGTACAAGAAGTCCAGTTGCACAAATATGGAGTAAAGGGCCACTGCACACCTCTCCTCTCTGCAATGAAATACTTCCAGCATAAAAAGTGGCTTTAAAAACATACAATTTTCTTTTTACTTAACCAAATGACTTTTAAATGTAAAACCAAAGAAACTTTGTCATTTATACTTCCTAAAAGTACACGAAGCTATCCTGAAATAGAAATTGATTCCTGTACTAAGCAAACTGAAGTAGATGAGATAAATGGAAAAAAATGATAAGGGAAATGAATTATCAGACATTGAACGGCATATGACAACACCATGCGAACAAGTACAATTTAATAAAGATAAATTGTGCTTGAGATGCTTTGTCTACTCAGGCAACATTAAATACTGGCTGAAACTTTTTTTTTTCTCTTCTTAGCTTCAAGAAAGAGAGTGTGGAATAAGTATTTGAATTTTCTCTGGCTGTTTTGCCATATGGGGTATGTCTAGGATGCAATAATAATTTTCTTTGAATAAATTTGTTCCCACACGTAAAATGATTAAAAAAAAAAGCTAGCATACCTTTGTCATTAGGGAATGTAGTAAGAAAAATGGATGCACAGGCTGAGAAACTGCAAGATGTGAGTAGAACACCTTTCGAGCCTCTGTATCTCTGGCAAGAGAGAAGAGGGGACCTCGGAGTTCTGCCATTTCCTGCCAAGATGTTTCCTTTCCCACAGCACTCATAGCCTTGCCTCCGTTCTTTCACCTGAGACCATCAGGACTAACCTCAAGTAATCGTTCATTCTCAGGAATCTATATTCATTTTTCTCTAAACAAATTGGAGAGAATATTCACTATGTCCAATTATGGCAATTCCTACTTCCCTTCCCTTGACATAGCACTTCTCATGTACGACATATTGTATTTTAACTTGTTTACTTGACCATTTTAATTCTATACCCCATACCCCAGAATGTAAGCTCCATGCAGGGATGAATATTTGTCTGTTCCATTACTGGTGGTACTCTCAAGACCCAGGACAGTGCCTGGCATACATGGGATTCCCAATAAATGCTATGAAATGCATGGCTGCATGGGTAGATAAATAAATGCAAAGGAAAAAGAAATGAAAGTTTGTTGTCTCTGTGGATATGACCTTAAGTTTTTAGTTACTGGAATTGTCCTGTAAACTAGATATATTCCACTTTTTGATTTGATTCCCTAAATTTCATTGAGATTATATAAGCATATAATCAATGAAGTTTAGGGAATGCTGTATCTTTTAAAGTGTACCATAACTATGAGAAATACCAAAATGAATTACATAGGATAGACTTATTTTAGTCAGTCAGCAACCTTTCTGGCAACTGGAGACAATGGAATCACTTTTGAATTACTGTCTTGTTATAATTACAACTTTATCCACTTACTTCCTTTTTGGTATTCGGCCTACAATTAGGAGTAACCATTCACCAAGTGAATGGTAGTTAACACCCTGTGGATGAGTGACTACATTTCCACCAGATACGTGTTAAAAGTTTTAGAGATCAGAACCATTAGCACATTTATCAATTATATCATCCTTTAAATATGCTTTCTTCCAAGTTCTAAATAGAGCAAAACTTAAACAGCTCTATAAATAAAATATTACACACATAAAAGGTAAGAAACAAAACAGGAAGGCGCACCTGTGTTTTTATGAAATATTAATTATTATAAATTATAAGACATGACAGGTGAAAAAATTTCCATCTATCAATCAGAAATGTGGAAGGCATTAAAATGGATACAAGCCAAAGCAAATGCATTCCAAAGAGAAAAAAAAAGTTGATTATTTCAGAATAATTTTTAAATGTACCTCAGGAACTTTCTATAAAAGAGAGGAAAATCTAAAGAAAAAAACTAGAAAATACAACCGTTCTAATTAATGCTAAACTCTTTAATTATCAATTACTCCCTGGAAACTTTCTGAACTTTGGTTGTTATAAGGATATTCTAGGTCACCTTTAACACTTTCAGATGTATAGCCTACCTGGCAAACTGAAGTGGTGGGACTTCTCTTACCCTTTAATGCGTGTCCACCAACCAGCCCATCTTCCTAAAATTCATTCCACAATCTTTTCCATTTCAGAAAATGATAACTCCATTCTTTCAGAAACCAGTGGAATAGAACATGAGCTAAGAAGACATTACTGACTACTCCCTTACATGATTCTAATTCATCATCAAACCATAAATGTTCTATCTTCAAAATATATCTGTACCATCTGTCTCTTTTCTAAAGCACCATGCTGTCTCTCCTGGATTACCACTGTAGCGTCCTGAGCAAACACCTTGCTTCCCCCATTGCCTTCCTAAAATTCATTCTCAAAACAGCAGCTAGAGTCATCTTTCCAAGCATGTGTCTGATCATGTTACTCTTTTGTTTAACACACTACAATGATCTTTTTTTTCCATCTCAGTAAGCTATTGCCATAATTAGTAGTTCTTACCAGATTTTGCCGTTTCTCCAAACTTACCTCTATGAGTCTCCTCACTATACCCAACTCGTTCTATTTCAACCATACTTGCTTGTCTTCAAAAAGTTCATACTTAACTCATGCATACTTTCACTTTCTATTTAGTCGGCCTGGAAATGCCTTCCCACATATAGTTGCATCGCTGGTTTTGTCATTTTCTTAAGGTCTCTATTCAACATCATGTTATCAAGGAAACTATTTCTTCCCCCACTTCCTACCATAGCAGACATGCCCTATTCATACAAGTGTATACTATTTTTGCCCACTGTACCTATCACTATTTGATAGTTTGTATGTTTATTTGTTTAGTCATTTGCTTCTCTCTCACCAACTGAAATATAAATAAGCTCCACGAAGGTAAGGAATCTGTGTGTTTTAATCGTTACTGTAATCATAGCTCTGAGTATAGAACCTGGCACATGATCTGAAGACACACTATCCTGTGTGACTCAGAAAGGACCATGAGGAGCTACATCTGGAAGTCTCCTGGGGTGCCAGTGCTTGCCGATGCTTCCTTTTTCCTATTCAGTCATAGCTTTTACTTTTATTAAACCCTCAGCTGAGTAAGCCCTGAAGAGGCTTGTACTTTCAATTATCTAAATCTGTGTAATTCATGCAAAATATCATCCAAGTGAAAAACAAGCTCTAGGAGAAAAAAGTGTAATGCATAAACCCAACAAAAGGTTAATATTCAGAATATATAAATCAGTAAGAAAAAAGCAGAGACAAATAAAACATGGGCAAAGGACTTGAACAGAAATTTCACATGGCTGATTTCACAATGACTAATAAAGTTATCAAAAAGGGATCAAATTCATTAGACATTAGGGGAAATTCAAAGTAAAATCAACATGCAATACTAGTTCCTATCCATCAAAATTGCTTACATGAAAATTTTAGATAGGACCAAATGGAGATCAAGGAAGTGGAGCAACCAATGGCTCATGAATTGCTGGTAAGAATAACACTGATACAATCACTTTGAAAAACTGGCTGTCAATAGATATGAAAGTTCAACCTATTCATGTCCTATGATCTAGTCATTTCATTTCTACTCATATTTCCAATGGAATTGTGCACATACTTCATGAAAATTATAAAAGAGACGTTCCTAAAAGCACTATTCATAATAGTTCAAACTGAAAACATCCCATATGTCCTTCGACAGTAAAGTGGGTAAATAAAGTTTTGTACATTCATATAATGGAAGACTGTATGCCAATGATAAGAAATTAAACCACATGCAACAGCATGGATTAAATCTGCCACATACGTTATTGAGCAAAAAGTCAGACACAAAAGAATACATTCTACGATTTCAGTTAGAAAAATTGAAAAAAGAAGACGAACTAATTTTTGCTGTTAGAAGTGGGGGTAAAGGGAGCATTAGCTGGACTGCTGGTGAGCTGGTATTGTTTTATTGGTTGATATGAGTACTGGTTATGTGGGCATTATAATGTAAACAATTCATCCAGTTGTGTCCTTAGGATTTATGCAAATTTTTATGTCTGTATTTCAATAAAAATTAAAGAATTTCATCATGAGTATTTTCCAGTATAATCCAATAAGCTTTGAAAAGTTGATGTTTGTTTTCATAGTAGTACATGGTATTAGTGTGTGAAGGAAAAGCCCAGCTGGGCTAACAAGCTAACTCACAAATCTAAGTGTAACAAGTGTCGGATTACTGATCTGAGTTCTGCTGGGCTAACTTGTAAATCTGAGTTAATTATTGTTGGTTTGCTGATTCCCTGTTCATGTTTTTTTTGTAGCCAGCTGGATTTTCAAAGAGACATATCTGGCCTTGAAATGTTGGTTTCCTGCCTCCCTGCCTCTACTTTTGTGATAATGATGTTGCTAAAGCTGTTCCATGCCTATTGGCCAAATACCCCAAGCTTGTAATTAACCCTATAAAACCTCATGCACACGTCTTGGAGGTGCTCAGAGCTTCGGAGCAGAAGCCCCTCTGAGCCCGCCGGCGTAATACATCTGAGTACTCCAACCCTCCGAGTGGTGCTTGTTTCTTGGCTGGCCTGTCATTTCCGTAACAAGTGGACAAAAATATATTTAATTAATAACTAAATGCTGGACACTAAGGTTCTCAAATTTGTTATTGTGATAAATGCAGTATATTCCTGTACTTACTGAAGTGTAAATCTCTCTGGTTATTTTCTTCTCATAAAATCCTAGGATCAGATCTATTTAAAATTTAAGAACTGTTTTTCACAAATTGTTGGTACAGTACTTCATATTTGGTGTAAGGTGACAGATTGTCCTCTAGAGAGTTGATGCTGCTGAAGATTAATCTACCTCTGGGTTATCTTCTGTAAAATAATATAAAACCAAAGGAGTTGGGATAAATATGGAGCTGCCTCATGCTGTTCTCAAGGAGCCCTGAAAGATATTTACTTGTTTTAGAGTATATTGCCTTTGGCGTGAGATTTTTCCATCAAGGGTTTATTCAAGGCAATGGTCCATGAAAATTTCCACATTATAATCTTCTCAGCAATCTTCTATGAACAGTATTACAATAGGTTTCCATTCAAGGCAAGGGAAAATGCCTACTTTGTCCAAGCCCCAATCATTTTTTATATCTTGTTTTTCTTTCCTTCACCCCCTCTCCATGCAGCACTGATTTTCCTGTTCCTCTTCCCTGTCATACTCATTCTCATTTCCATCATTTTATTAGTTTTGTTCCCTGAATCTAGATTTTCCATTTTCTACCAAACCATACCTCACCCACTCTTTGAAGCCTAATTCAAGGTCTGTCACCTTCACCAACATTATTCTAATTCTTGCCAAATGTAAGCCTTTTTTTGCTGAATATCCAGCAAAATACTTCAGCCTAAACTGCTGATGTATCATTTTGGAAATGATGACTTACTAGGGATCATTTTAAATTTCTTCCACTCAAATCACATATTGTACCTAGGTTTTATCTTCTTTGCTAGAATGAGGGTGCTTTTGTAGGCACAGCTGTCTTTTTTACCCCTATATTCCAAAACCCCAGCAAGAGTATGGAATTCACAGGTGCTAAGTAACTATTTTTGAATTAATTAATTAATTACTGAAGATTTACCATGTCACACCAGCTACTCACACTGGGGGTTACTTTACAGTATAATAACAGAAAGAAACATTTTAACATGGGTGAAAATTAAGTGTGATTATAAGATTCTGTGTGGGTTATACATAATGGACACTACTCTGCACAGTAGTGTCTGTACTGTAACTACTCTTAAGTTTGAACTATCCAATATGGCAGCCATTAGCCACAGGTGGCCATCAATCACTTGAAATGTGGATAATATGGATTAAGATGTGTGGTAAAGTGAAATACATATTCACTTTTGAAGACTTAGGCCAAAAAAAATGTAAAGTATCTTATTAATTTTTAAATGATTACATATTTAAATGAGATCTTGGCCATATTGTGATAAACAAAATCTATTATTAGAATCAGTTTTGCCTGTTCTTTAGGTGTTTCTGCCTTTCCAACTTGTCTCCTAGAAAATGCAAAATTAAACCTGTGATTCATATTACATTTCTATTGAGCAGCATGTCCCTAAGTCTTTTTAGGATATAATCTACTATTAAAATATAGAGAGATGTCAGAAAATGCCTAAGTAGTTTTGTTCCTATCCTTAAGCAGCAATTGGAAGAACCCAGATAGAACAGTAAGGACTGCTAAGCCCATCATCACGAGCTTAAGATGTGAAAATGTTCGTGATGTTCATGGAGACTTGGGCATCATAGTTCTGAAGACATTGTGAATATTTGTTTGTTCTTCCTGAAATATTTGCAATATATAAATCCGTATTATTTTGCCTCTTCTAAAAGTATCTGATGGTTCTACAAAAGATATTGTGGCAGAGATCTATTTCTCTAACTGAAATCAACAAGATCTTTTTAATCTTTATCAAGAATAAAAACTGGAAATTTGACTATTTGAGAAAATAAACTTCCAGATTAGTTTTTGTCTTTCTTTTAAAGTACATCAAACTACTTTTGTGAACCCCATTAATTTCTTACACAAATATTTTTTATTCTATTGGATTATGAGGATTAGTGCCATCATTTGAATTTTCTTTTTTTTAATCCTACTAGCATTCTTCATACTTCAGTTTGCTAAGCATATATTTTTAGAAAGGTTTTTATAATAGGCAACAGAAAGATGTGTCTGTGTGTGTGTGTGCATATGTGTGAGTGTCAAGAGTCCTCATTCTTAGATATACACATATTGTATATGTTTGCCATCATCTCTAATTGTCCCTTTCAGTGGTAATTCACAAAGTTTAGGTTACCACTCTTCCTTCTCTAAGTTCACTGATGTCTTTTAAATTGCAGTTTCAAAATACTTCAGTCAACGACTTTGGGTATTTATCACAATTAAGCACTGATTTCTTGAAATTCTCTCCTCTTTCAATTTCCATATTTTCTGCCTTGCTCATCATTTCTTCCTGATCCTCTTTATGAAATCTAATAGTTACCTATATATTGACAGTTTTCAAGTCCATGTCTTTGGGCATCTTTGTCTCCTGAGATGCAGACTGATGTGTACAGCTGACTGCTGAGGTGATGCTGATCCTCATTCAGAAAGGAACGTGCCAAATCTGAACTCATCTTTTTGCTGATAATACTTTTCCATCCAATTACTCAAATCAAATGCCCACAAGCAACAGTATATTCCATCCTCTTCCTTACTTATATTAACTCTGCTCCTAAGCCCTGTCACCTGTCAGTTCCAGCTCTTAAATATTTTAAATGCCTATTTCCTACTTTCTATTCGTTTCTACTGCTGCCCTAGTAAAGGCTTCATTATCTCCCTCTTCCAGTGCCATCCTAACTTCCCTAGCAAATGCACCATTTTGCTCCTGACATATATTCTGTATATTCCTAGGGTTAATTGTTAATAATATGAAAATCCATTCATGTTTCCCCCACATTTAAATTTCTTTAATTCTTTGCCATCATCCGGAGAAGTATTTTTTGAAGTAGCACAGATATCACTCTCCTCAGAATCACTGGATTAGAAATACAGGAGATAGATTGGGGATATTCAACTTTATAAATTCTCCAGGTAGTAACATAACACATGATACAGTTTGAAAAAAAAAAAAGCAACCCATTCACTTGCAAGGCATATATTGCTGCTTCATTGTCTGATTGAAGTTCATTTTTTTTCCTAATCTCATTCATTTTTTGTTCCAACACTATTGAACTGATTTGTAACTCTCCAAAGGTAACATTTCCTCCCACAAATTTATTCCTTTGCACAAACTGATCCTTCAGCTTGAAATTCATATCCATGTTTATTTCCCAGCAGCTTTTATTCAACTTTTAAGTCCAGTGCTTTGGCACTGGGGAGTTATCTGGAATCTCTCTGGCCTCAATGTCTAGCAAGTATCAAGCATTTAGCACAGAGTCCAGGACAAAAGCTGCCCAAATTCACCACCCCTAGACCTCCACATCACTCCTGAGTTACTTTCTCACTTTCCTATTTATGTTAATTTTAGGTGTCCTTTCCCCCTTCCCAAGGGTTAGCTCAATGAGTACGAAGATTTTGTTCTCAGTTATACTCCTTTCACCTGAAATGGCAAATGACATAAACATTTGCTGCATGCTTCAATTAATAATTTAATGTTATAAGTGAATAGATAATAAATCTCCAAATTCCATGCTGTATGTGGAAACAACAGATTCTGGAGAGAGAACATTGGTGTTCTGGGGAACTGTGTGCTAGGCCTAGGTTTATTAATCAACTGTGTGACCAAATCTCTTAATGCCTCTAATGCTTGGGTTTCTAAATAGGAGAACAAGAGGTTTTGGAACATTGGAGTGGCTCTCAATCCTGGCTGGACCTTAGAACGATGTGAGGGGTTAAAGTTTACTAACTAAATCCGGGTGTGAGGCCCCAGCATCAGCAGGTGAGACGGCCTCCTACGTGCTTCAGTGAGGAGGTAGGGTAAGCCCCCCGCAGCAGAGGGGCGGTATTAGATGCCCTCAGTGTTCTCATTCCGTTGTTTGTAACTTTCTGAGTACTCGTGTGCAGAGAATGACATTTATTAAGCTTTTTAAGCATACGTGGAACAGCTAAGTGGTTTTCACATGACATTACTGTTTCCAGTTAAAAAAAAAAGTCTTTCTGCTTTAACCTGAAGTCTCACTGGAAACATCTAAAACGCAAAATGTCACAGCATTCACTATGAAGAAGCAAAACAAAAACACTGAGGTGAACAAATGCATTTTGTTTTGGTTTCTCCAAACACACATTCCCCCACCTTTTGTTCTGAGAACAGCGTGTTCCTGGACACCTTTCAGAATCTCTGTCCTTCTGCCTTTCGGTGGGCCAATGGCATTCACGGACATGGCATTTAGAAGGCATCCGGAGGGAAAGAGACAAACTGGCCCTGACTCATTCCAAAACCAAGAGAGCTGGTCAGTATCGATCTCTACCCTTGGTTCTGTACCTGCAGAATAAGCCTGCGAGCTGAAGCAGGAAAGGAAAAGGAGAGGCAGAACAGAGGGTAAAGCTAAGCCCACGCCAGCACTGGGAGACTCCATCAGAGGGACGGCTGAGGGGAGAGGCCGAGCCATCCTGAGAATGTAGAGAGCAGTCAACAAAAACAAAGGAGGCGCTAGGTGTAAGTTCTGTGAAGGTAGATTCTGAGTCTGGTTTATGTCTGTGGCTAACTCAGTGCCTAAAACAGTATCTTTTCCAGTTTTACTGAGAAATAACTGACATACCTCACTGCATAAGCATGATTTACACCATGATCTACATATATTGTGAAATGATCACCAAAACAGGATAAGTTAACCTCCACCATCTCATATGGATACAAGATACATCTCTTCTCATGATGAGAACTCTTAGGATCTACTCTCTCAACTTTCCAATATATCACACAGCAGTGTTAACCATGGTCATGTGTTGAACATAACATCCCTAGTACTTATTGATCCTATAACTGGAAATGTATGCCTTTTGACCATGTTTCTCAAATCCCCCTCCTCCTACTCCCTGCCTCTAGTGACCATAAATATAATCTTTTTTCTATGAATTTGGTGATTTTGTTTGTTTAGATTCCACGTATAAGTGAGATCATGCAGTATTTGTCTCTATCTGTCTGACTTATTTCATTCAGCATAATGCCTTCAAGGTCCATCCATATTGTCACCAGTGGAATGATTCCATTCTTTTTTACGGCCGAACCACACCACATTTTCTTTATTCATTTATACATTGATGGACACTTAGGTTGTTTCCCTGCCTTGGCTATTGTAAACAATGCTGCAGTGAACGTGAGGGTGCAGATGTCTTTTAGAGTTAGTGTTTTAGTTTCCTTTGTATATGTCCCCAGAGTGGAACTGCTGGATCATATGGTAATTCTATTTTAAATTGTTTGCAGAACCCCCATACTGTTTTCCATAGTGGCTGTACCAATTTACACTCCCACCAACAGTGTACAAGGGTTCCCTCTTCTCCACATCCACATCAGCATTTGTTATCTCTCATCTTTTTGATGATGGCCATTCTAACAAACGTGAGTTGATACGTCATTGCGGTTTTATTTTACACTTCCCTAATGACGAAATGATGTGGAGCATCTTTTCATGTGCTAGTGCCTAATACAGCATCTTAATTCTAGTTAGGCACATCATAAAATTTACTGATAAAAGAAAGATTAAGATAAATATTATGTATTCAAAGTGCATGTTGTTCCCTGACAAGAAGAAAAATATTGACACTTGAAAGAGTATAAGCAGTCCCAGAAACTCTTATGTTTCATACAGAGTAAACTGTTGATGCAGAACATGCATGTGTAAAACACAGCTGCAATAGTAACTTCAGTCAATACTTGTTATGCCTCAACTTATGTCCAGGGTGTTTTACATACAGTATCATTTTCAAATGTGACATTCACCTCACATGATAGGTACTGTTCTATTGTAAAGAAGGAAAACTAAGGTACAGAGAAGCTGTCTCTGGTTACAGGCCAAGATAGGGCTTGAAATTGTCTTGTTTCCAAACCCTTGCTCTTTCCATCCTGCTACGTTTGCTTGGATAGATGTAAAATTTGAATGGTTAAGATTACTGGAGTGTTGTAAAACAAAAAAAATTTCCTAAATTCCTAAGGCCTAACTTTGCAGTCTCTAAGGTGAGAATAAAAGATATAAAACAGGCAGAGTTTCCAGTCCTCTAAAATGTTTCACTGTCAATATTTTAACTCTGCTATATTTTGAAAGAAACATAATTATCACTACAGTTATTATTATGAATACGGGCATCCTATTTTGTAGTCAGTATGTTATCAAAAATTATATCTTTTTTTGCATCTTATCTGTTCAATTTTATGATGTGCAGATTTCAAAATCTTTTCATTTGCTATCTAAAAATACATCAAATAAAAAATAGGAACGATTAAAGAGATGTGGTTTTCAAAACCTTTTCTCGAATCCAGCTCTTTGATAAAAATAAGTGAGTTTTGGATTTTAAACATTTAAGGCAGGTAATCTGAGTATGAAAAAAATGATCCTTGTCTTAACTTGACAGCTCTAGTGGCATTTTAATATCCTTTGGCTGTTTGGAAGAGCTAGCCTTTCACTCGTGTTAATCCAAGGGCACTCGAAGGTTGACTGGCACCCTGAGATGGGAATTTGACTTTGATACAGTTAAGTTTATCTATGCCAATTGTCTTTTTCTGCTGATCCAGTTGCTCAAATCAAAGAAGTATTTTCCTACAAAGACAAAATAAGAATGGCAGAGCAAACAGAAAACAGTTTTGCAAGTTTTAAAAATATTAGGTTAACCAAGAAGTTGAAATGCTTGAAAATTGAGTGATGGTACTGTATAAGCAAACTACAAAATCTCTATGTGACTCACTTGATTGTTCCTCAATTTTTTTCAACAATCTGAAGGATCGCTTGATTTTTAGAATTTGTAGTGGCAGTTCTGAGACAGTGTGCAAATTCACTGAAGCACATTGCCTGACTTCAGGTTATTTCTGGAGAAATCATAGAAGATAAAGAGGCATAGACTCTCTCTCTATATATATTCATCAGCAGGGGCTTTTCAAATAAGTTTTGATGCTTATATGTTTTAACACTAATTTATTGGCTTAACAGCTACAAAATGAAAATGACTAATAAATGCAATCTAAACAGAAAAAAATGAGGCCTGCATCCGATAAATGCGTGCCCTCGAGAGCTTCACTAAGAGGCGAAGAGCAACTCCAGGGCTTGTGAACTCACAGGCCATGGAGGCCGGCACCTGTACTCTCTCCGTCAAGACCTGTCAGCGCCGATAGGCAACTGCCACCACTGTGAGTTACAGACTCTATAAATGGTGTCCTGTCAAACAGACACATCAAAATCTATATCCATCAATTTCAGGAAACTATCTTTAATGTGGTTAAACAGGTAATGGTTTCTCTAGGGTCAAGAAAAAGGTTAAGGTCAAAATATATGTACTCCAGTGGTACAAAGTGTTTTATTTTTTTCCCCTGGGAATTTAAACTGTAGCATTAGAATGCTAATATTGGGCCCAGTGGGTAAGCACATACATTTCTGAGTATTTTTCATATTATCCATTAAATATGTTTCAATGCCTCAAAAGTGAACAATCTGTGCTATTAGTTTCATGCATGCTTCAGCTGTTCTAAGAAAATCATTTCTCTTTCAATAGGCTTTATCTTCTTCCAAATCAAATATTCTAAGTAAGTTTTTATAGTTAAGTTAGACAACAGCAAATCCAGAACCATTTCTTCCAATTCAATCTTAGCATAAAGCAGCTTAATGAAATTCATTACATTCTTCAAAAATATGGGGTTTTTTTCTGTTTTTATTTTCTGTTTCATGCATTTTCACTTCTGAAGTATAGAAACTGGCAACAACTTCCTTCCTTGGTTGTATTAATAACCACGAGTTAATCTTTAATTCAAGACTCAGATAACTGAACAATCAACCAAAAAATAAGAGCTATCAATCAACAATTTTTAAAAATTGAGTTCATTGTGTGTTAGTCAAACAGGAATTTGAATAATAGTATTCAATGAACTAGTAGGAAAACTGTAAACATTCTCATGACAAGTTCTCTGTGCAGATAGGAAACCAGCTGATCTTCATTTTCACCAAGAGTCATTTTGTCACACTTCATATGTAGACAAGTGAATTCAGGCTAGGCTAGCCTAGCCTGTGTTTGCTGGCCCCATGACATATGTTTTTTTCATTATCTTTCCCAGATGAATTTCTAAGGAGAACTGTTCTCCCAGTTTACCAGGCAAAACAAGACTTTTCTACATATTGAACATATGTCAAGCAGTGATTGGCAAGTCTTTAGGGCCAGCAAGAATTATAGTCTAAAGTTTAATTGTGGTAGATTGTCTGCACAGAGGGCTGTGACCATTCCTCCTCCTGCATACACTCGCTTTGGCAAGGTGACATCCAGCTCTTCCTATCAAAAGGTGGAGATTATTTTTCTAAAACCTGAATTGGACTGGCCTTGTGGCTTGTTTGCGCTGCAAGGATATGACAAGTGGAGCAGTGGGCCATTTTTGAACCTGCGCTTCAAGAGGCTTTCATGCTTCCCCTCTCCCTGCTGAGGGGCCATGTGAATGGGCCAAGACTCTCCTACCAGACTATGTGATACATACACAGCTATTCCCACGGCCCCAGGTGACATCCAGCCAACCTCCAAACGCAGAGCCACTCGGCAGTCTTGCCAAGTGCATGGGGAGCACCTGGGACCAGAATTGCTCAACAGAGCCCCGTCTAAACTATCAACCACTGAGTTACGAGCTAAATAAACATTCATTATTTTAAACCACTGAGCTGTTGGGATGGCTTGTTATGCAGAGACAGACAACTGATAGCCTACTTGTGTATGAGTCCTGTTGCTCTGAAGAATTTTGGGTTATTTACCTTTTTTCTAACACCTAAGCATAGTGTACAACCCAGAGTAGGTGCTCGATAATGAATTATTTAATTTTTGAAATGTTTCTATAACAATAAGTAGTTATCTTTTGGTAATTTGGTAACATCCAAATAATCCCCACAAATAATCAATCTCTCTTCCACTTTGTTAAACAATTTGAACATTTAACAGATATACTGAATATATATAGAAAGTTGAATCACAAGGTGGATGGATTTTTTTTCATAAGACACTTGATCTTGGTTAAAACACACATACTCTAAGGCCTATCACCATGGCAAGGGTTGATCATAGCAGAGAAGTCAGATTCAATAGTTTCTTCACATTTGGGGAATAAGTTTTGATAATGGTCCTACCACAGCTTACATTTCTGGATAAGAGTTCACCAAACATTTCTACATTTGCCAATTGATAGCCTTTTCCCTCAAAAGCATGGCCCTTGGACCACAAGGATCTGTATCACTGGAGAGCTTGCTAGAAATACAAAATATCAGCTTTTCCCCCTCACCCCCACTCCTACTAAATCAAATTCTGCATTTTCATAAGACCCTCGAGTCATTTGCCAATCTGTCAGCCAGTAGTAACCTGGAGTGCAACTTTTTCAGCCCAGAGAGTGATTAGTGGCACTTCTAGGAAAGGAATGAAAAACTGAACTCATTTAAAGTTGTTAAGGCATTTGGATACAAATATAAAAAGATAGTCACAAACACAAGTGGCTTAAGAGACAATTTTTTTCAATCCTGTTCAAATCAGCATTACTGAGCTTCACACAGCTACTCATGGAGCACAGAAGTTTGAAATTTTACAATCAACAGGGGAATAGACAAGAAAAGGAGTTAGAAGGGCAATAGAGCCTCGAGGGTATTAACTGATTCTTGTCCATGAGATGAGACTGGCTAGAGAATGAATTAATTAGCAGAGGTGAGGGAGAGGACTTTGGAGGAGACCTGTGGTCTCCAGTCCCTTTCCATTTCCTGGTGGAAATGCCTGTAAGACACAGAGACAGACACTATGAACCACTGTGACCATGTGATCAACCAGGTTGTGCCTCATGGTCTGATAATCAGAGTGGATCCTTGCACTTTCCATATTCATAAAATCATACAGTTAAAGGACCTAAAATGTCATTTTTCTGAACTTATGTTTCAATGAAAGTATTCTTTCTGAACAAGACTCTCACACCTGATAGCACATCTACCTGAAAAACAAAAAAGGGCTATCTCCCTTATTCTATCCTAGGTTGAAAATGATCAGTCCTTCCAATCTTCTCAGTAAATGGCTTTTTGATCCTTTTTCAGACCCAATTGCCTTCCCTTAGGAAGCACTCCTTTTGTATTCTCAGTTTTAATTACTTCAATTTGTTTTTGCCAGGTTGTCCCAAGAATGGGAGGAAATGCTCTGCACAAAGGGTAGAGTTTATTTTTTACCAAAGCAGCAGAGTCTAGGATCAGGTTGGAAAATAAAAGGAAGTTTGTCTTATGTGAACTCTCTGATCACATGGACTCAATAGGCTTTTCTCTTCCAAGGAACGAAGGAAGTCCCAGTAATTCTGAATAAAGTTATTTGATTTTTTTTCTCTAGTTGTAATGCACTACTTACAGGAAGCTAGAGAGGCCTCCACCATCATATTAATAAATGAACATAAGAATCACTTCTAAAAAAGTATCCTAAGAAATTATCCAAATGTGGAGTTCATAGGCATATGTTTATTTTGGTTTAGGTTTTATATGGTATTTTTAAATTGGAAGCAATTTAATATCTTAATATTGACAGTGAAATAAATCATAGTACAACTTTCTATTAAGCATTACAAATTTTATATTAAACATTACAGAGAAAACTTGCTTATAATATGATGGACAATAAAAATAATTGCAAAATATTATGCTTGCCATGATTGTTATATAGAGGTTTCACAGGCATAAGTGAGACAAAACTTTACAAACTCTCAATTTGTGAAATTTAATAAATCAAAAAGCAAAGAGCCTAGTGTTAAATAGCCATGTAGTACATCTGAAACTAACAATATTTTATGTCAAATCTATTTCAAAAATTAATTAATTAATTAAAGGAGAATTGGATTTTTTTAAGAAGCCACAAGCCTGACAAAGGCATCTCAAAATTGCCTAATTTTAGAGTTTTCATAGAGAAATAAATTTTCAGCAGACTTAGGGCAACCAACATGGAACACAGTAGAGGAACTTCTCACTTCAAAATAAAACTTACAGTAGAGTTGCATTTATTATATTGCTTTTAATTTTCTGTGCTTTTCTATAACCTTATTAAAACTTATAATTTAAAGATGGATATAGGCAACTGTTTATGGCATAAACAGATAAAATGAAAATCTTCTATCAAACTGGAAGAAGCATATTAATATTGATTTTTAAGTGCAGAGTGAAATTGGTAGAGAGAGTCCCCAGGGGTCAAAATCTAAAAGGAAATTGAAAGGCAGAGCAAATAGCTGAAGTGGATGCCTCGACTGTCTTGAGGATGGTTATTACAGAGGAGTGACCAAGAGGATTGAGTTTTAATAATTACACAAGGAGAAAAGATGAGGCTTTGTGTCATCCAGAGTCAAGGAGTGGTAACTTCTTTAGGAAGCCTGGACATTCAAAGGCTGTGACTTAAATAAAAGTGTGGACAAGAGAAACCATTCACATTCATGGGGTGATAATAAGGCAATTAATCTGTTCCTGGTTGGACTCCAGGTGAGAAAAAAATAATTTCCTGGACAGTTCATAGTTTTACATCAGCCTTCACATTGGATTGAAGCTGTGATTTCCTAGTTTAGTAACAGAATATCTGGGAGAGAATAAAATGTCCTGATTTTTAGCATCGACTAATTTCTGTGGTGTTAAATAATCCCACTCTTGCTGATCTCAAGCTACCAATGCGATGTCATGAACATGGAGCTGGGGAGAGGTGTACACAATCGGTTCTCACAAACCGACATGGGCTGGCTCCATCCAGCATAGCCTTTGTCTAAAGAATGAGCTTATTTAGAGCACTCCCTCACCCCATACACAAAAATAAACTCAAAATGGCTTAAAGAATTAAATATAAGACAAGATGCGATAAATCTCTTGGAAGAAAACACTGGCAAAAACATTCTCTGACATAAATCTTAGCAATATTCTACTAGGGCAGTCTACCCAAGCAATAGAAATAAGAGCAAAAATAAATAAATAGGACTTAATTAAACCTATAAGCTTTTGCACAGCAAAAAAAAAAAATAAATTAAGCAAAACCACCAACTACAGAATGGGAGAAAATATTTGCAAATGATACGACTGACAAAGGCTTAATTTCCAGAATATATAAACAGCTCATACAACTTAATAACAACAACAACAAAAAACCTAGTCCAAAAAAGAGCAGACGACTAAACAAGCAATTCTCCAATGGAGACATACGAATGGCCAATAAGCACATGAAAAAATGCTCAATATCACTAATTATCAGAGAACTGTGAATCAAAACTACAATGAGGTATCTATCACCTCACACCATCAGAATGGCCATCATTCAAAAGTCCATGAACGATAAATGCTGGAGAGGGTGTGGAGAAGAGAGAACCCTCTTACACCAGTGGTGGGGATGTAGTTTGGTGTTTTCATCTTGCTTCTTAGAGTTCTAGTTTATTACTTTCTACTTATATGCTAATATTCTTATTAATTCCTTTCTTGGACTTGCTTTGCAATTAAAATATTAGTCTTTTAAAAAACTTTTTCTTGTGATGGCAACTTAACTCATTAAATTTATTTTATTTCCAGTATGCACTTTTAAAGCTATCTATTCTCTTTATTATCACTTTTATTCATTCCTACAAGTTTCCATGTTTGTAGAGACAATAATATCAATGATTACATTGTTTTATAAAGTTAATATATGCTTGAGTCAGACAGGAACAGCATGGGAAAAGTGTATTACAGACATGAGATCTCACACAGGAAGATTAGAACACAGAAGTTCAATGAAACGTCAGCATGCAAATTGCAATAACCCTCTAAAAAACAGGATGTAAATAAGTTGCGTCCGTGCCAGAAAATCAAGTGTAACTCAACATACATAAATGTTTATGTCACTTCCCACTGTAATAGAGTTGAGGAGAAAATCAGAAGATTAGCTCACAGTGCTGATAAAATTCAACATACAATGACAAAATTGGATAAAATTCCACATATATTTTAAATTTAGAAATAACCCAGAACTATGAGTAGAAGTCAACTTTCTTAGCAAGGTTATCTTTGTTACCTACAACAGATATCACCCTTACTAGTATAATATTAGAAGCATCCCCTCTAAATCAAAGAATTGAAAAAGGATGCCACCTATCTCACAGTGAAAAAGCACTGTTAAAAAAAAAAGTAAATAAAAGTTATAAAGACTGGACAGAAAGAGGAAAAGCTTAAATTTTTTATGAATTAGTGGTTGTCTAACTAAGGGGAAAAATAAGTTTGAAAAATTAATGAATTGAAATAAAATAGCACTATTTAAAATATGCATAGCGTTTCTACTATGCTAGGTTTTATTCTAATTACTTTACATCTTTTAATTTGACCCTAAGGACATTTAATGAAATTTTATAATGTGATAAAGATGAAAAGTTAATATGTGGAGAAGCCTAGACAGGAACCCAGCAAGTCAGATTCTAAAATCCATGTTCTTGTCTTATGCTACACTGCTCTTTTCATTGTATAAAGATTATTATATTAGTATAAATAATCAAAGATTTCAAGCAGACTTCTGGAAATGGATATGTGTTACCTGAAATGCATCTTACAATATGAATCAATCACAGGCAATTAAAAACAAGTCTAACAAGATAAGTGCATGACCATTACAAGGTATATCATAGAACTTCATTGAATATAAATAAATGGAGAGACTCACCATGGTCACTGATGAAAAGACTCAAAAGTGCAAAAAAAAAATTAATTTGGCAATCTTGGTAGAAACTCCATAGTGCATGAATTAAAACCTGACAATGAAAAGACACGCCTCATAGAAGGTATGTATGAAATGAGCAGGCTTTGTGACTGTGCACTTTGCAGAAGTGACAATATGTGAATTTTGAAGATAGACCAGAGAATTGCTCTGACACGCACCTTGCTTACTGAAGTCTTACCTCTTAGAGCCACTAGCTGTCACGTAAGCCATCTGACCACCCTTGGGCACCATGCTATAGGGAAGTCAAACCAGCCCACGTGAAGTAACCATATGCACAAGCCCTGAGAAAACATGACAAAGACTTGCTCTGCTAACCCCCCAATTATTCCATGACCCTTCTCTTGTAGTTCCAGTCACTGTCTGACTGCAACTGCAGAAGAGTTTGAGCTAGAACTGCCCGTCAAAGTCTTCCCCAAACTCCTGACCCACAGAAAACGTGAGAGATGATCAAATGATTGCTGTTGTTTTTAAGCCACTAGGTATTGGGGTGATTTATCATGGAGCAATAGTAACTGATCAAGGTGTAGAGTCTATGAAAGATAATATACATTGTTAGTATTAACTGAAATACCCAAAACTAAAACAATCTAAAAATCTATCCGCAGGGGAATGACTTAGAACACCTTCTAGAGCATGTATACAATAAAATAATAGGCATCAGGGAAAGAGAATAAAGTAGATTTACCTATGTAATTATGACATGGTTTCCAATAGGTATGTGGAAAAGACCAAGTGGAAAAAACATGTCCCATAATACATGTTCCTGTTTGTGTGAAGAAGTGTATGTGTCTCCGCGCATAGCAACCTATTTGAAGGTAAACACAGGAAATGGTTATCACTCAGGCAAGGAGTGAGACTGAAGATGATGGGAAATCAATACTGAATTTAATGATACCATCAAATGAGGAGTGCCTAAACCATGGCCCACCCGCCAAATCCACTCTGCCACCTGTTTTTGTCGGTGGAGTTTTATCAGATCACAGCCATGGCCACCTGTTTAGGTATTCTCTGTGGCTTCTTCTACACTAACACTGCAGAGCTGAGCAGCTGCAACAGACAGCTGATAATATTTACTACCTAGCCCTTTACAGAAAAAAATTTTTACTAGCTACTAAGTCAAAATCATTCTCCTTCGTTTAAATTTCTGACAATAAATGTACATTTATAGGTTACTTTTTCATTGAGATATAGTTGATAGACAATATTAGATAAGGCAGATGAATTCGGAAAAATCAATGCTTATTCCTAGACATGCACAAGACTAGAATATGGGACCTATTTGTACAAAAACATATTGTTTCTGTACTTGAAATTCATGTTTTCATTTGGTGCCAGAGATAGAATTCAAATAACATGAAGTCCCTGCTTTCAAGAAACCTGACAGATTTCTAAAGCACACAGTCAATTAAATTTAGTCAAACTTGGCTATTACTGGCTGCTGCTAAGGGAATTTAGAATACAGACTTCTAATAAATATTCTAATATGTAGCTATAATTTAACTCACTTAATGCATGAACACTTTCTGTGCATCTGAGTTCGGACACCACAATGCTATGGCTTTTTCCTACTCCCAACTTGTAAAAATTATAATAGCACGTATCAGAACACTTTCAGGAGACACAGTTTTTGAAATCTAGTTCCCTTTATTCTTAAGTCTATGTGTTTGTTAACTTTTCAACTCCCATGTCTCACTTCTGTGTTATTTATTACTGTCTGATATGATACACTTTAACATAAATCAACCTTTCAGACTGAAGGTTTCTCATTCTTTAAACTTAAAACAACATCCAAAATTTACCGATCGTATACACGAACTATTTAAATTAAATATGCTATTGCATAATACTTAAAACTACCACTGAAATACAACAATTATATATTTGGACGTTTCTCCATGCTTGGAAATCCTACACGGTATTTCTCCTCTTCCTCTGCTTTTCTCTGGCTTCACTAACCACCCTTGACCTCCCTGACCTATCACCTTGGAAGGAAGCATAGGAACTCAAGGCAATCAGGAGAACTACTCAAGTTTAACCTTACTGAAAATAGCCTTCTTGAACTGCAAAGTGCTGTATGACGAGACTCACTCACTTTCAGGTCAGGAATTATAGATCATGAAGACCAAAATGACAGCCTAAGTATCATCAAGGCCAAAGAAAATGAAATTAAAACTATAGGATCACTGTATTCCCTGGATGTAGAATAAAACCTGAACCATGAACCAAAAATAAAAAAATAAAAAAACCTTAAATAATAAAGTGAGGAACCCTCCAAAATGGCAATATTCAACATCAGTTTTGTCAATGTGATTAATCGGAACAACAGAGCTAGACTAAAAATAAAATCTCAAGTGTTAGATGATCCTAGAATGCCAGCCTGGTCTTGCAAAGATCTGACACACACGGCGATAGCTGTCTCCCAGCCACATGTGGGAAGCCAGGTGTTCCAAAATCCCTTCTCAGATGAACACATTGAGGAACTCATACTGCATGCATTTTCTGTGGGCATTTCGTTGTCTGTTATAATTCTTTGGGAACCAGATCAGCACTGAATACCTTTTTTATTTGAAGCTTTCCATGTGCTAAGGCTGATGGTCTCTTTTTTCAGCCATGTTTTCAGAGGCAGCAGAAAGAGTTGTTTCTACTCTCCTTATGCTTCTAGTTCTAGTTTGTATTGAAGGTAAAACATTAACACTTGTCTCCTCTTTTCCTTATTTCCGTCTCCCTCTCCTCTGACCTTTTTGCAAATAAGCATTTAGGTTTATTCTCTCTTCTCATTTACACACAGGCATGTACACACACACACACACACGTAAATCCATCATACTTGTCCAAGCTCCCACTTTGACTTGCTGCTTGCAAACTTTATAAGGCATCCTCTGGCCAGAGATTCACCCCCAGTGAACAGAGATGTCTATTTCACAGCTACGTTTTGACCACAAAACAGAAGCCTCTGTAGAAGACAACACTTAAAGGCCACATGGTGGAACTGTGTTCCCCTATATCTCTCAAGGGACAGTGTAACAAAATTTTTAAGTTAACAAAATCTGATCTGTCAAATGTCAGCTTGCTAGAATTATCCTAGCTATAATCAATCATCTGTGGAGAATCACCTCCAAATCTCATTAAATCAAATGATAACAAAGTGTCCTCTGTCTTGGTCCTGGTATGCATCAAAATTCAACTTTATTTTACTAAAATTAAGGAAATAATATATCCGATACATGTGATATATCACTATATATCTATATATGTGATATAGCAATCTATCAGAAAATAATATGCCTGCTATCTTCCCTTAGAAACGCCAGCATTTGTGATGCACAACACACTCTGCAGGAGAATAAAGGGGTTTTGTAATTCATCTCCCTAACTCTGGGAGGGCCTGGCTAGCAACAGAATGTGGTATTGTTGCCAAGATGACACCGGTGTCTTCCGAGGGCGAGGCCACAATCGAGAAAACATTCAAATGCTCCTTTTAGCCACCAAGGAAGAAGCCAACAGAAAACTTCCTTTGGGGATGTGGTCCAGGAGACGAGCTTCTGACCACCCAGTCCACTGCAGCCAGTATTGAAAGTGCTCCTGAATAAATTATTTCCATCTCATCCTGAGACTCCTATTTTCACTTCCTTTGTTTGTCCTCTATTCCACCTTGACCTACACCTTTAGGCTGCCTCGCTTGCTCTTATGCTGCCTTTAATGGACTATTTGAGTGTTTCATATGAATATTGGGGAAAAAAAAGGCTGAACCTTACACTCTTCTTCTTCTATCCAGTCGTGTCTTAAAACTCACCTTAAAATGGATAAAACACGACAGATTAAAAATCTCCTTTGGGGAGAACATATAAATATGACTATTTAGGGAAGGAATGTCCCTACTCAATCAATGTGGTAAAGAAATATATACATTTTGCTTTCTCATTTTGTTTTAGTGTAATACTAAAAAGTTTTTATGAATAAATTTGAGTTAACAGTCATTTATGGGATCTCTCTAGTTCTAGCTATGGTCATTATGGAAATACTTTGCAGTAGCGAATTGGGACTGATTGAAAGATTTTATGTCAGTATTTTCATGTGGAAGGGGTGTGTGACTTAAAAATATAGAGGCTTAGCAAATTTTTGTTTAACATAGCTTGTCTTCTAAGCAATAAAGATTTTGTAGATAGAGAGGTCCAAGTTGTTGTCGTAGAAAGCCCTGAGATCACCCTGTCCCCTGGACGCACTGAATCTACACCTGCATATAGATTCGTCCTGAAGAAGACCTGAGGGCTTATTGAACAGCTACTGATAGAAGAACCACAGGGCAACAGGTAGGAAAGATGGTAAAACAGTATCCACAGTATCCCTGATTCAGCAACCCACAGGATGGATGCTGAGAGGTAGAGCACAGACTCACCCACTGTCAGCTGCCGGAGGCTGGAGAGGGATTCGAGGAGGTGAGCCGCCCCACCTGGAAGAAGGCGTGAGGAGCTGACATAATGCCCGAAGAGCCGACATGGAGCAAAACAGCACGTTAGCAGTACAAACAGGCTGCGCAGGCGGAGGCGGCGCAGACGGCGAGCGCACTGGTGTACGCACTTATCCTTTTATGACGCTGTTGGCGCATGCGTGGTGTTCATAATGCTGACTCACGCTGCTAGCGCATGCGTACATTTACCTCTTAACAGGTGCAAGCTATTGTAAACTGGCCTGGGCCCCAGTGTCTACTCTCTTAAGGCTGCCGCCCCCCACCCCCAAATACAGCAAACAAACGAACAAACAAAAACAGTGATTTAAAGGGCATTTACACTACACTGGGAGGAAATTCATTTACTAACCTTAGAACTTGTGCAAACCACCAGGGAAGTGCTGGAACCTCTCCGGGTTGAAAGCAAGAGCAAGCGGCATTGCTGGAGTCTCCCGAGGACTCACCATGCTTGGGCCTGCACCGCCTCCTGCTGCCCCACCAAAGTGGCTTCAGATGCAGCACTCCCCAGAGACTGCTCCTGGCTCACACAACCTCCAGCTCCAGCCAGCCCGCCAAAGCCCCCGGGTGCAAACTATTTTCACAAGGCCACTCCTTCAAGACCAAGAGAAGTAGCAGTTTTATCTGATTAATAGAAACCAAAACTGAAAGTTAAACAAAATGAGAAGACAGAGAAGTAGGTTCCAAATGAAAGAACAAAATAAAAGCCAGGGGAAAAAAAACCCTAATGAAACAGAGATAAGTAATTTACTTAATAGAAAGTCTTCCACAATAACTTCACCCTATAATCCTACAATTGTTAATACTTAAGATAATATGTAATTATCTGATACAACCATAAATCAACACCTTTTATTTTACTTCTAAATCAGATATATTTTAATTTTAATCACTTCAATGAATATCTTTTCAGATGACCTTACTTTTTTAAATACCATTTACTTAAAATAAATGGTTATCAGTAAAAATCTCAAAAACATGATTTTTGACTCACACCTAAAGAAAAGATGAGGTAGCTGACTACAGTATTTTTAAGAGTCAATCTTACAAATTCACAAATTAGCTTTCTTAATTAATGTAATTTTCTTCTCTTTGGATAGTCTTCACTTGTGAAAAAGTTTTCTAAAAGGAAGAATGATAAAGTTTTTATGAAACTTGAATCTAATTTCAAAGAGTCAACAATTTGAACAGGGCCAGTTACTCAATGGAAAGGAAACAAGGTTGACATCAAGACTTTTTTCTTTTTTTGGTGAGACACTGCTGTACAAACTCTGTACAAACACTCAAGAAATTCCTGGGCTCAAACAACATACCAAATGGGACCAAAATAAAAGTGTTCTCCTTGGCTCTCCTCAACTTTTAAAATGGATTAAATACCATCTAAACGCGGTGATTTCATTGCCACACAGAACAACAAGCAGATGGCATCAGCAAACGCTGAATGGCAAGAAACAGCAAGGCTGAGATTTCCAAGATGTTGATGCAGGAAGACAAAGTAAAACCAGAAGCTCATAATGGAAACGATGTGGGGGGAGGTCCATCCATCCAAAGGGTTGTGAGATGGGTCTCACATCATGTTTCTTGGAGGACAGTTGTGGCCATGTTGCAGCAAACCACTTTTTTCTTTATAAAGGCAAGTTCTCTGAGTGACTCCCAACAATGTGATTTTAAAGGTGACAGGAAGAGACCTCTGTCCTGCAAAATTCCTCAACCTCGTATTTAGATGTGGAATAGGTTTTAGATTTCACCCCGTATTTCATTATCATCTTTAAAAGTATGAAAAAAAGTACAGCACTTTAAATTTGGCCAAACACCCATTATCTCACTCATTTTTATTTTGTGTATCATTTTACTAGTTATACATATTTACCCCAATATAATGTAACTATAAGCACATGTATTTATTCACCAATGTTTCTTTTGTGGCTAGATGTCCCATGTAGAAAATTAAAATTGTGAGTAAAGCAGACACAAATCTTGCTCCCAAAGAGGTTATGATCTAGTGAAGAATATAGATATTAAGGAAATGATAGCACATTTTATTAGTTGCTACTGTTAGTTAATGCATCATTATCTCCACCTGGATGACTAATGGGCATCTCAGCTTTTTCATGTCCAAGAGTTTTGTTTCTTCCTAAACCTACCTTCCTCAGTCTTTCCTATTTCAGAAAGTAACACCATCACCCACACAGTTCCTACAGCCAAAAATATAGTAGTCCACCTTGATCTCTCTCTATTTTTATTTTCATTTATATAGTCAGTCACTCATGTATTCAACAAATATTTATTAAACATCAACTATGCTAAGTATCATTTTAGATTATTAGGCTATATCAGTGAAAAAAATCCTCCTCTCAAGGAGCTTACATACTAGAAGAAGACTGACAATAAACAATCTACATAGTATACAATAACTTGGAATTTTTTAAGTGCAATGAAAATTAAAATAAAGAGGTTCAAGTTTGGGGACTAGGTGGGGAAAGAATATCTATATATCTTATCAAAATATTTTTCACCAGTAAACAACTATCATTTAAAAAAATCACTAATATAGGTAGTATTTCCTTCTGCTAAATATCTGTGAGCTTTTACAGTACACAGCTGTCCATTTTTCTCTTTCTATTAAGATATAAATGAATAACGTTTGGTAATTTTAAGAGGTACAGCATATTGAGCTGATACATTTATATTGCAGTATGATTGCCGTTGTAGCATTAGCTACCATCGCTGTCACGTCACATGATTATCTTTCCTTGGGAAAAATTAAGATTTATTCTCTTAGCAAGTTTATTATTTACAGTACAATGTTGTTGTCTATAATCAGCGTACTGTCCTTACATCTACGAGTCACAAGCACATACCCCTAGACAACATCTCTCCTAATCCCTCACTCTGCAGCCCCTGGTAATCAGCATTCCCCTCTCTGGTTTTTGGTTTTTGTTTGTTTGTTTGTTTTCAGTTCTTTTTAGATTCCACATACGAGATATCACACAGTATTTGTCTTTCTCTGTCTGACTTCTCTTACTTAGGATAATGTCTTCAGGGTCCATCCACGTTGCTGCAAATGGTAAGAACTTCCTTTCCCCTCATGTCTGAATGGTATTCAATGCCACAGCTTTATCAACTCATTTGTTCACAGACACAGGCTGTTTCTGTATCTTTACTATTGTGAAAAATGGTGCAATAAATATGAGAATGCCTGTATCTCTTCAATAACTTGTTTTTGTTTCTTTTGAATATATACCCAGAAGTGGGATTCCTGGACTGTATGGTCCTTCTATTTTTAATTTTTTGAGGAATCTCTATACTGTCCTTTGTAGTGATTAAACCAACGTACAATCCTACAAACAGTGTATGGAGGTTCCCTTTTCTCTACATCCTCGCCAAGACTTGTTGTCTCTTATCTTCTTGGTAATAACCATTCTTACAGGTGTGAGGTGATATCTCATTATGGTTTTGATTCACATTTCCCTGACAATTAATGATGTTGAGAATTCTTCTCATGTAACTACAGGCCACGTGGATTCTTCTCTGAAAATTTTCTATTTAGTTCTTCTCCCTATTTTTTAATCAGATTTTGCGGTGGTGGCAGTTGTTACTGATTATATGACTCCTTTATAAATTTTGGATCTCAACCCCTTATTTGATATATGGTTTGCAAATATTTTCTCCCATTCCATAGGCTGCCTTTTTATTTTGTTGATTTGTTAGTCTCTGTTACTCCCTCAAACCTTACACAATTTATTAGCAAGTCCTGTGAACTCTACCTCAAAAATACATTTTAAGTCAGTTCACGTTTTCTCACTATGCTCCCAAGCCACTGTCGTTTGGGATTGGGCTCCTGTAATTGTTTCTGAACTGATCTGCCTGCTTCACTCTTTTTCATATAATCCATTCTCCACACAGCAGTCAAAATGATACATTAAAATTTAGAGTATATTATGATATTAAATAGTTTTTGACAACTTAATATATCAGAATAATGTGGCAGGTATTTTACTTGCTCTCTTTTTTTTCCCCTCAAAACAACACTATCATTAGGTCTCATTTTAATGTTATGTATGTGGAAACTGAACTATGTAAAGGTCAAATAATTCCTAATTGAACTATCAGCGTTTCAAGCCTAGAGCCTAACTCTATGGCTCATACATTTCTTTACCCTTATTTAATTTTTAAATTTTTAAAATTTAAACAGTTTACAATGTGTCAATTTCTGGTGTGCAGTATAATGTTTCTGTCATACATACATATACATATATTCATTTTCATATTCTTTTTCATTATAGATTACTGTAAGATATTGAATATATTTCCCTGTGCTATATAGAAGACACTTGTTTATTTATTTTATATATACTAGTTAATAACTGCAAATCTTGAGCTCCCAATTTATCCCTTTCTATGCCTTTCCCCCATGTAACCATAAGTTTGTTTACTATGTCTGTGAGTCTGTTTCTGTTTTGTAGATAGGTTTATTGGTGTCTTTTTTCCTTTTTTAGATTCCAGATATGAGAAATATCATATGGTATTTTTCTATCTCTTTCTGGCTTACTTCACTTAGAATAACAATATCTAGGTCCATCCATGTTGCTGTAAATGGCATTATTTTATTATTTTTTATGGCTGAGTAGTATTTCATTTATTCCATTGTGTAAATATACCACAGCTTCCTTATCCAATCATCTGTTGATGGACATTAAGTTGTTTCCATGTCTTGGCTATGACTATTTATTGTTCCACTTGTAAAAACTTTATATACATACACACTTAAGATGTTAAATAGGTTTACTTGATTCTGACTACCTCCCTCTACCTCCCTAAACTGATTTTACCGTAAGTTCTCAACTCTCAAAAATGAGTGATTTCTGGAGAAATCCCACTTTTACTTTAGGGGTTTCTCCAGAAATAGATCCAGTAATCCCAATAGTTGGTTGGAATACCTTTAAACCTATTGAGTCTAATTCTAGAAGAGTGAAATCAACCCAATTGCAGCCTGGAGCAAATGGACTGCAAACCATAGAGCTCTCCATGGTCCTGCCCGTGATGCATATCTCAGGCATCCACTTATCTCAATGAAAATTTACATTTGTCTGAATGCATGAAGATGTACTGAATCCTACTGCTCTGATTTAACAGTCACAACTACCCCATCCAATGGCTTTGAATTCATTCATCTGGTTCATAAGGTCTCTTCAGTAATCTCATCAGTTTACTTCTTAATTTTATGTAATCCACTGTATGAATAATTTGTGAAAGATTACTAAAACTGTTGAGAGAACAATTATAAATAAGACTAGATATCTATTCTGATTAAGTTTTCACTATAGTATATGTAGTAAGATATCTATTCAGGTAATCGCATTTTATTGAAGATGATACTAAATAAAAAATGTAATAGAGCAATATGCAAAATATGTAAAGGCACAAACACCTATAAATTCCTGGAAGAATAACATAAGAAGGTGGGAATATGTGTATGAGGTACAGAGAATTACTATTCAACATTGACAGCTTTGTATGTTTATATTTTTAGTATCTTTAACATTTTCTGATAAAATTTTTAAGAAACAAAAACCATACAAATATGTGAAATCTGCACTAGATCCCATGTGGAGAAAGGCTAAGAGATATTTTGATAACATATAGAGTAGGCACTTCATTTTTCTATGTGATCAGATCAATATTGTTTACTAATATTCCAAAAATCTGAATTCCAGATTTTATTCAATCACTTTCTGCCTGCATGCCTCTCTTGATCACAGTTTTCTTATCTTCATATTGAGAACTAGATGATCTATTAGTTGTATTTTGGTTTAGATGATTTAAAATGTGATCTATAAATACTTATCTTAATATTGCTAATTATACAACCTGATATTTGACAGATTATCAAAGACAGATGGAGTTCATAAAGCTCTAAGATATTTCAAAATTTAACTTCTAAAACAGACACCAAAAGAATGTAATAAAATGTTTAAATAGTATAATGTAGGAAATTCACAAGAAATTTTACATGCAACACAAAAAAAGTTAGAAAATATGTCTAATGATTAGCGACGTTGAGCATATTTTAATGTGCCTGTTGGTCATCTGTATTTCTTTTTTGGAAAAATGTCTATTCAGGTTTTCTGATCATTTTTCAATCAAGTTGTTTGCTTTTTTCATATTAAGCTGTTTATATATTTTGGATATTAACCCTCATGGGTGATGTCATTTGCAAATATTTTCTCCCATTCAGTAGGTTGTCTTTTCATTTTGTGGATGATTTCCTTTGCTGTGCAAAAGCTTTCAGATTATTTAGGTCCTATTTATTATTATTTTTGTTTCTTTTGCTTTAGGAGACAGATCTAAAAATAAATATATTGCTACAATGTATGTGATTTATGCCAGAGTGTTCTGCCTATGTTCTCTGCTAGGAGTTTTGTGGTTTCATGTCTTATATTTAGGTCTTTAATCCATTTTGAGTTTATTTTTATACAGTAAGAAGAAATGTTCTAATTCATTTTTTACATGTAACTATCCAGTTTTCCCAGCACTACTTATTGAAGAAACTTTTTTTCATTGTATATTCTTGCATCTTTTGTCTTAGATTAATTGACCATAAGTGCTTGGGGTTATTTCTAGACTTTCTATTCTGTTCCATTAATCTATCATGTCATTTTGATTACTGTAGCTCTGTAGTATAGTCTGAAGTTAAGGAACATGATCCTTCTAGCTTTGTTCCTTTTTCTCAAGATTGCTTCAGCAATTCAGGGTCCTTTGTGGTTCCATATAAATTTTAATATTGTTTAGTTCTGTGAAAAATATCATGAGTATTTTGATAAGAGATTTCATTAAATATGGAGATTACTTTGGGTAGTATGGGCATTTTAACAATATTAATTCTTCTAATCAATGAACATAGGATATCTTTCCATTTCTTTGTATCATATTCAGTTTCCTTTATCAATTTTTGACAGTTTTCAAAGTACAGTTATTTCATCTCCTTGGTTAAGTTTATTCCTAGGCATTTTATTCTTTTTGATATGATTTTAAATAAGATTTTTTTGGCTTTCTCTAAGAATTCACTATTAGTTTATAGAAAAGCAGCAGATTTTTGAATATTAATCTTCTATCTTGCAATTTTACTGAATTCATTTATTAATTCTAATAGTTTTTGGTAAAGACTTTAGGGTTTTCTATGTATAGTATCGTGTCATCTGAAAAATAGTGACAGTGCCACAATGACAAAACCACAATGGGATACCACCTCCCACCTGTCAGAATGGCTATCATCAAAAAGACCATAAATAACAAATGTTGGAAAGGATATGGAGAAAAGGAACTCCCTGTATACTGGTAGTGGGAATGTAAATTGGTTCAGTCACTATGGAAAACAGTACAAAGGTTCCTTAAAAAATTAAAAATAGAGCTACCATATGATCCAGCAATACCACTTCTGAGCATACATCCTAAAAAACAAACAAACAAAAAATCCCACTAATCTGAAAAGATATATGCACCCCAGTGTTCATAGCAGCATTATTTACAATAGCCAAGATGTGGAAATAACTTAAATGTTCATCAACACATGAATGGATAAAGAAGATGTGAGATAGATATATATACATGTACACACACACACACACACACACACACACACACACACACACACACACACACACACACACACTGGAATATTACTCAGTGATAAAAAGAAAGAAAGTCTACCGTTTACAACAATGTGACTGGAGCTAGAGGGTATTATGCTTAGTTAAAATGTCAGACAGAGAAAGGCAAATACCCTGTTATCACTTATATACGTGGAATCTAAAATATAAAACAAAGAATGTAATAACACAAAAACAGATTCACAGATATAGAGAACAAACTAGTGGTTACCAGTGGAGAGGGAAGGCGGAGGGCAAGATAGGGATAGGAATTTAAGAAATACAGACTACTATGTATAAAATAAATAATCAACAAGAATATATTGTACAACAGGGAACATGGCCCTTATTTTCTAATAACTTTAAAAAAGGAGTATAATCTATAAATTATATTGAATCACTATATTGTACACCCAAAACTACTATAATATTGTAAATCAACTACACATCAATAAAAAAAGTTTAGAAAATAATAAGTAATCGGTGATTTAGTGATCAGAAATTTGATTAAAATTGTAATTTTCTAATTCTATTGAATCTAGTTTATTTATTATATATTTAATTTTTAAAACATTAAAGCATATCACCCTGGTGATAATAAATATGTCTATCACTCCTCTGATTTTTTTTAAATTGTAATTAAAAGGGTGCAGCAATCAACATTGTCTCCACAGTGGAGTCTTTCAATGTTTTGCCCAGAATCTGCCAGTCCTCTTGAAGTTAACTAGTGTACTAAGTTTGCTTGGGTTGCCATAACAAAATACCACAGACTGGGTGGCTTTAGCAACAAGAATTCATTTCTCACAGTTCTAGAGGCTAGAAGTCCAAGACCGAGGTGTCAGCAAATTTGGTCTCCCCTGAGGCCTCTCTCCTCCGCTTGCTCAGGACTGCCTTCCCCTGCGTCTTTGCATGGTCTTCCCCCGTGTGTGCATCTCTGGTCTCTCTCTGTGTCCAAAGTTCCTCTTATAAGGCCACCAGCCCAAAGGCCTCATTCGGACTTGATTTTAAAGGCCTTATCTCCAAATACTGTCACATTCTGAGGTACTGGGGTTTAGACTTTCAATATGTGAATTCGGGGCAGTGGAGACTTGATTCAGCCCTTAATAAGTGGAGAAGAAAGCAGGGGGTCCCAGCGTTCAGTTGGTTCCCCAGTTTTCAGAACACGTCTCCACTCTCAGCTCTGTGTGCTGTTCCCAGGAGCAGATGTTCTCTTCACATTTTCCAGAAGCTGAATCTTCAGTTTTGCGCTGGTGAGGCTTCCCTCCTCAGTATGGAAGAGGATCTGAATATTTCTTCTTAATTCAATCTTTAGCCATTTTTTGATCAATCTTCCTCTTTTTAGTCCCAGTTTTATTGCCACTTTCAATGTCACAAGTGCTGTCAACTTTCCTGTGATGGGGTTGTTATGTCGTATTTAATTGTTTGCTCCTTGGCTTTTTCCCCTGCTGGCTTAGAGATCAGATTTCTTAAGCCTGTTGAGTCAAGACTTTTTGGTTACCTATTTTTTTAGCTTCTGAAATTATGTGACTCTTATATCCTCTCTCATTCTGTGTTTTGCTCATTTTGCAAAAATCCTTCCCCTGTCTGACATTTGAGTGGGGTTTCTAGAAGGAATAAATGTTTGTGTTCAAACTATCATCTTCAGTCTGAAGTTGTATTATAAAATGTGGAAGCGAGAATATTCTACTAAAAATAAATATTATCCATAAATTCAGATTTATGATACAATACGTGTTTGCAATATTATAGTTGCATTTGCTGTTCAATGTACATTGTAAAGTTTGCCTCATAACTAAGTCCAATTAGCTCTTCTACTCTTCACTGTAGTGCTTGCTTCATTTCTGCAGTTGTTAAAAGTCAGTCCTAACTGGGGAATTAGAAGGAGGGCATGCACTCAACTGTCAAGGAATTAGTTACTCTCTAATATAACTTCACTTAATTTCATTTCATATATTTCCCTTTTAATATTATTAATAAATAAAGGTACTACTAGGGAAAAATGTTTTAAGAAACAAGATTAAATTGAAAAATTTCTATCTCAAACAGTATTCAATCAATGTTTATGGAGAGTATTAATGAATGGGATAAAAACCTTTTAGACCTTTTAAGTATGTCTTTGTGATATCAAAATTATTTTCCCGGTTGGAAGAGTCTAAATTTAAAAAAAGAAATGAGTAGTTATCTGAAGGAGCAGTCGGTATACATTGTTCACAGTTACACTGCGTCATCTACTCGGTCCTATCTGGACTGCAGAAGTAAGATTTGGTGATCTAATTCTATGTATGCCTTGGATTTCTCCTAAAGTGTTTCCTGTGATTATTTTCATAGATAAAGATTTGAGGTGATTGCAGCCCATAAATAACACACATCATAAAGATACATATTTAAGCCCACAAACTGCATGGACTGTGCCACTGATTTTCAGGACATGGCTTAGCTAAAAGCTGTCCTCTATACAAGATGCATAATTCAACTTTGAAGCTTTGCCTGCTTTACCTGAAAACCACCAACTGCAAAAGCGTAAGAATCATGTGTCCCGACAGAATAAATCGAACTCTCTCTCAGCGCTGCTATGGCAACTTAATTCTAAAAAGAAGATTCTTGAATAAAAAATTAAGAGTATTTTAATTATTATTAAGTAATTACGTAATATAATGTATGGTAATATATAAATTATAATAAAACTAAAATAGATACATTTGGTCCATATATTTTGTATATATATGTGTATACACAGAGAGAGAGACAGAGGGACAAAGACAGAGAGACAGAGAGGAAGAGAGAAACAGAATAAAGATATTAGTGAAAAGTCTTTTTGCTGTGCATCAGGAAGCCAGGAAAAGGTGAGTGGGGGAGTGGATAAGGAAGACAAGGTAACAGCGGTGCTCTCTTAAGTTACTGGCCTAGTAAGTATTTTGGAAAAGCCGTTCTGTGAAAACTGTGCCTGGAAACATGCTGTTATTATCGACACAGAGGTATTAATGGGAAGAAACCCAAGAAATTATTGTGATCTTGGTTGGAAAATCACATTGAATACCGTGTACTGTTTTTAAGAGGAAACCAATCATGTTTTTTATAAACTCTGAAAATGTATTTTGTCAGTCCCAATTAAAGAACTGTGACATGAAGCTCCAGTTTTTAAAAAAATAAGCTACTTTTATTTTCTAATAGCATAATCAGGATAAGAGAATTTTGATACATCTGCTGTTTCTTTTCTTTTCTTTTTTCTTTTTTTTTTTTTTTGCCAAAAATACGGCTCCAGGAGTTTTAAATAAGAATTTCCACATGGAGATGAGAGTGTTTATAACATACTGGAACAATTTTGTTCACTTTCCTTTTCCCATCCAGATTGATTCAAGGAAATGGGTATTAGAATGAAAAATCATACTCACATTTAGATGATTATTTATTGAACATCAGGCAAGGTCTGTCTAAGGACAAGGACAACTTTGGCTCTGGCAGTGACTTCTGAATAGCATCCCAAAAAATGTTCAGAAATAAATACACGTTGTGTTTTAAAATTCCCCAGGATGGCTCAGTACAACATATGTTATACAGTTATATATTTTCACACCAACATTCCTGCAGTTATATGAACCACAGAACATTGTGGGGGTAGAGAAACTTGGCATGTGGTGAGACTGACATTTCTACCAAAAGAGTAACTTTCTGTGCAAGACATTTAAATTTCCATAAAATCAAGCCCTTTGATGAGCTCATCAAAACCCTCTCTAGTTCCAAAATGACATATCTTAGTTACTTTTATGTAGCTAAACAGATAGTATTCATATTTTGATATAAACAAATCGTATTAAAGACAGTATTATAATTTGAAAATTAGGTAACAACCATGAGCTATTTGTGAGTGGGCAAATTTTCCAATTTTATTTATTCTGCAAATTCCCCAAGGCTTTGCCTCCAAGCTCGGAACAAAGAAAAGCATCAGGAAGTGGCCCATCTTGTTATGATTTCTTTTCCAAACCACCCATTGAGAGTACCTCCCCATTAAAGACGTATACACATGCTAAACTTAAAAAAGAAGTCAATCATCTTACACTCATTATCTGTTAGCCACCAGTCTCCACTGAATGCATTCATGCCTTGCTGTATATTGGGAAAATCTGGAAAATGAGCCATTGATATTGGAATATCCAAGATATTCCCATCTTGGACAGTCTTGAATTCTACATGGTCAAGATGGGCAAATGGGAGAGTAAAGGAACACTTCAGTAGGAGAAAATAAGCAGTTTTAGTTGAGTTTCAAAGCAGTATAGCATTATTAATGACTACCAGAGGATGGATATCAAAAAATTATATGACTCTATTTTTAAAGATTGTATTTGACTATTAAAGAAAAATCCAGAGGTCATGTTTACACCTGCATTAATGGTACCTCTTGTGATTCTTATGAAAATTTTTAAGACTGATTTGTTTTTACTTTAATTTTATCAGTCTCTCCTGCTTAAAAAGTGGTTAGTATGGTATAGAATATAAGAGAATTCAGAAATTCAACTGAATTTAAAAATCTGAGTGCTTTTTAATTACAGAGCCTAAAGGGCATAGTTTGTGTATCTGAAGCCATTAAACGGGCAATGATGAATAATTATACCCAGGAAAAAAGAAGTTACATGGGGGAGGGGAAAACAGGCTGAAAAACTATTAAAAAAAATTCTTATAAGTAAGTTGCAAAATTACTACAAAATATTTAAAGGTTTGTTTGTTTGTTTGTTTTTAATGTTTTTGTTCATGAGGGGTACCAGGAAATAAGTCCATCATGAGGAGGAAGTTTCCACACCGCCTGCTCCCGTGGGCTGCCGATTCTACAGCGGTAAAGAACGGTGGTCCTCAGAAGCTACAACTCCACATTCTTTTCGTTATGCTCCCTGCCGCCCGGGTCAAGTAGCTGGGCCCACCCAGGCCCAGGAAGACTGTGAGTGGGAAGTGCTTTGAGTTCTTTAGAGAGATATGTTTTACAAATACTATTATTATTAAAGCTATTATTAAAGCTGAGGCCCAGTTTTAGCTGATGCCTTTCTGGAGGCAGTGGGTGGGCAGCAACCCACTTCAGCGCCCTGCCAGAGGCGCTAAGCATCCTCTTTGCTCCCAGCGCTGTATCTCGGCTCTATTGTTTCCAATTCCGTGTCTTTTCTCGAGGACCTCACCCTCCCTGCTTCTCACAGAAGGTCAATCCACAGAGAGGGAGACAATAAGGCAGAAAATCTCCCAAGAACAATTCAAAGTAGCAATTTTAGTAAAAATAGCTGGATTTAGCCCACGGTAAGACGGTTTTTACAGAATTTGCCTGGCGTGCACATTCATTACAGTACGTCTCCCCCTCGCACTGCAGGAGCACCAAGGTGTCAGCTGACAAGGAGTTTAAATTTTCCTCAGGCATTCTTACAATTCCTCCAGCTGCTTCTTAACCACCTGCCCGGGGCTATGAGATGAGCACTTATCAGTTGTATCCCATTTAACTCGTTCACACACAATTTGGCCCGTGCGCAACTTCTCCATAGCCAAGGAAGCCCATTTTAGAGAAATGTTTTTGAATTCTTTTCTTTCTCTCTCTTAAAGGAAGTGTTTGAAATTACACTTATGATGTCCAAAATCAAATGTCCTCCCACACACTTTTTAACTGTAGCTGGTATCTTGGAAGGCTCAGAATCATAATGGAAGAATACATGGGTATTAAAAAAAAAATACTCCAGGAAGGATTGGTTCCCACAAGAAACTGAAATGAGAAACTCCCAACGAAAGAGTCAAGTATGATGTTGAACTCTGACATGTTTAGCACACTGCAGTTTCTAAATTTCAGACACTTCGAGATCATTATTGCAAACAGCACCCTGAAATACATGAAATAAGTCTCCTTTTCATGTGTGTTAACATGGTACAAAATAGTTCTTCGAGTAGCATTTTCATAATGAACTCAGGGGTTCAGAGGAGGATTTTTAGAGGTAATCTTCCCCAGCCCTTTTGGCTCAGAGATGGAGGAACTGATGACCAGAAACATGAAGTCCCCTCCAAATGTCACATGGTTTGTGACAGAGTGAGGACCAAGATCAGGGTTTTCTAAGTCACTAAGTTTTCTGTTCACTACTCCTTCTGCTGTTACATTCTATTAGTTTTATCACTTTTGAGAACCAAGAGAAAAATTCCTAAACAAAAATTCAGAATTTAATGTTAAATTAAAACTAGCAATTTTATTGGTTGCTTTAAAATTTGAGAATTCTGTAGTTCCCCTTTTGTTTTAGATTCATATATTTTTGTGACAAAACATAAAATGATTGGACTAACTTCAAAAGTACATGAAAATACAAAAAAATAAACACAGGAAAATATATATAAATAAAAATCACCTCCCAGAGAGAACAATTATTATTTTGATGTAGTTCTTTCCAACTTTTTTCTCTCACTCTTCCATCATAAGTATGTGTGAATATATTTATACATGTATACGTGTGTAGACACGTAAATAACATTGAGTTGATAGTGGAAAATAATAAATAACAGCACCTAAAAAGAAACGTATTTGTATTTATAAAGAAGTCCCAAAACTCCAAACTCATGTTTACATTGTGTTTTGACTGCTGTGACTATTTCAACCTGAAAAAGCCTCTGAATCAGGCTTGAACCCAAGACAGAGTGATTTTTCTTCTCTTGTTAGGAGATATAAATGGCTATAATGGGGCTCTTGTGGCCAATGGGGTGACAGAACGGACATCTTGTATTACAAAATAAATTTTAAAAGAATTGGCCGTGGCATCTGGAGAAATAGCTAGATGAATGCACTGATGAACCAGAGAAAAAGACAAGCTTTATGAAGTTTTGAAACAGATTTAAGTTCTGATTATGCAAACTGAAGAAAATGGGCTCATATTGTCAACAAAAATGTCACTGCATCTCTAATAGGCCAAGCATGGTGTTAGGTGCTGGGACAAAAAGGTTCATGAAACATGATTCAAGTCCTCAAATACTTCATATTCTAATAGGATGCACCAGTACATACACCAGTGACTACTATAAAGTCCTCCAATCTTATAACAATATTGTGGATTTGTGCAAAGTGGGGTAGAATGACAGGCGGATGATCAATCAAAAATTGACCCATGCTTGGAAAAAATGTAGAAGACTCCTCAGAAGGAATAGTTAAAAATTACCATCCCAGGATAGATAATAGCTTATGTGCTGTAGAAATAACAGAAAATCTATGCGTTACTTAGTGAACAAAATTTTATGGAATGCATACCACATTTCAGGCACTATTCCAGACATTAATCACAGAGCTGTGAACCAGACAATCAAAGCCTTTACCTTCTGAAGTGAAAAAGAAAATCTTGAGACTGAGTTTCACGGTAAATTGTGAGCCTAGAGATATAACTTTGGGAGTGAGTCATCAGCACACAGATTTTTATTGAAAACCAGCAGCACCAAATAAGATCATCTAGGAAGCAAGGGAAGGCAAACAGGAAAATGAGAAAATGTGAGCCTTGGGGCTCCATGTCACGTAAAGTCTAGGGGGAAAAAAGCAGAAATGCTAAAAAGAGACTGACAAGAAATGGCCAGTGAGTTAGTTCAGAAAATGTCCAGGAAAACCATGACAGGGAGGAACCCTGAAAGATAAGTGAAGACGATATTTTAAAGAAGGGCTGATCAACTGAGTCAAATATAAATATATCAAGCGAGATAAGGACTCAATTTACCATTGGATATAGCAGCAATAGTGCTCTGAGGCCACTGGTGATCCGAATATTTATTTGAGTGGATTGTGTATTTATTTTAATTAAAATTGCCTTCCAGAGGGATCTTAATCTATTAAGGCAGAAACTGTACAACAACAAATGAGGTTGAAATTTTGGGTAAAATGAGAGCTGGGTGTTTCATGTTGGATTTGACAAAATGGCCATCATTGAAAACATGGCCAAGAGGATTTTCAGTGGCGTGTTGTGGAAGAAAGCTTGATTAGAAAGAATGTGAGGAAAGGCATTAAAGATAACAAAGAGTATAAAACATAATTTTATGGAATTTTTCCATAAAGGAAAGCAGAATACAAAGAATTAAAAGAGACATGATACAGGGCCCCCAGTTTTTCTTTGCTTCAATCATTGCTTCTGTTCCCTTTCTTTCTTTTCCCTTTTTTTTTTTTTTTGCTAAATCTCCCACCCTTGAACCTTGTCTACCCAACAAACCACAAGGCTTACCAAACAGTTCTTGATAAAACTGTTCTGACAGTTACTGGGATGTCTGTCTGCCAATAATACCAAGTAGAAGGAATGGAAAACTGGAACAATCTTCAACCGACCCAACAGCAAGTTTCACAAGAGTTAGAGGCGAAAGCTGCCATGTGAGTCAAACCACCAGTCTCCCTTTCTGCTCCTCCCCCAATAAAATCCGGCTTTGACTCAGCAAACTACTTGGTCTTCAGGTGGTCCTTGATATGCATCAGGTGAATAAAGTCTTTAACCTCTCTACTTGAGTTACCTAAACTATTTTTTCCCCTTGGTTAGAGAAATGAGACAATAACTGAAGAGAGAGTTGCCCTCCAGAGAGGCCTATAAAGATGAAAGACGTTCTTATTTGTTTCCAATGAAAACAATTCTATAAAGAGGGAAAGATTCATGACGCATATGTAAAGGGAGTGGATAATTGCAAGAAAAATGTTTCTGTATACAAAAAGAGATGAGATTCAATAAAAAGGTAAAAAGTAGAAAGGAGCTCAGAGAGTGTACCGTTTACCAGAGGACAGTAGAGCAGATCTGCCAGTGCAGATCGTAAGAGGATTTGGTAGTAGAAAGATAAAAATAATTTTCTGATGGCTTCTATTTGTTCAACGAAATAAGAGAAGTCATTATATAAGAATGAGGAAAGAGGAGGGGCGTGTTGGCATTTTAAGAAAAGACAAAAGGGGAAGAAATGGTATATTCTGTATTATTAATATCTAATTTATCGGATTATGATCCTGGAGTCTGGGCTTATAAATTTCTGGGAAATGTGATAGGCTTGAAAGGCAGAGCTAGGAGATCATTTGAGAGGATGTGCTGGGGAAACATTTTAGATTCAGAGAGCAAATGGCATAAAAAGGTGTTTAAATGTTATTTTCTAATCAATGAAGACACATGATTTTTAAGCAAGTGAGGACAAGAGATGTTCTGTTATAAATGTGCTGCTTGCTTTATGATAACTATGTATGAGAATTTGTTCTTGAAACATGTTTATTCAAGATTTTTAATTGAGATTTAATTTTCTCTGTAAACTATTTATGACTATCACTATATCGGTAAGAAAGAAATACTTCATATAAATATATACCTATAGCAAATGTTTTGAATCTGGGTCCATAATAATTTATAAGCCAAATAAACTTCTTTTGATTTATTATTTGCTTATTATTTTTTCATATATTCCCTTGAATCTCATTTGAAAATATGAATATTTGGAGACAAATTAAGTCCTGTATTTAGAATGAAGTGTATTTTGAAACATCGTTTCTTTCTGATTCCAAAAATAATACATGGTAATTGTTGATAATTGGGGAAGTTAAAAATTTACAATGAAGAAAATAAAAATTAACTATAATCCTAATTGACACAGTCATTTTAATAAGTATAACATTTCATTATATACATTTATCATCATTTACTTAATTGGTCTTCTAGGTTATTTACAGATGCAAATTGTATTTGTAAAGGTATTTGCTAATGAAAATTGGAGAAGTGGGAGAAGGGACTGTATAATAGCAATCCAAGAGCAGATATCTTGGGAAACTATAGCAAATTAGACAAATAACAGGTTATACAATTATGACACCAGCATCCACAGATTTATAGGATTTTAGTATGGTCTAGAATGCAGCTGGTCTGTCTTCCCCCACCCAAGTCTCCTGCATGACCTGTACCCCAATCAGGAATAAGCCTTGATTCTTTCTGGATCATAGCAAAACACGTATTGTATTGCTTTGGGAAACCTCAGATCAAATAAAACCAGGTCAGGTTAACCATATGGCAGTGTTTTTTAAGTTTGCTGCAAGTCCTTTTATCAATGCAAACTTATTATTGCTGCAGGGAAAGGTTTTCTGAGTCAGAAAAGGTGCACAAACTAGGCCAAGGTTTTGATATTGTGAAGAGTTTTTAAAATTAAAGCATTACATACGAAATAGAGCAGAAGTGCTTTAAAAAGATAACATCTGAAACTACCTTCTTTCTTCAAAAAGTATTTACTGAATCCACAGAATTTGAAATTAAAAAAAAATAGATGTAGGGAAAAACAGATTCCCATCAAAATCATTTACCCTCAAGGTAAACATATCCATGTTTAAATCTTAAGACCCAAGAAACCTAAAATATTTCCTGTATTTTTTGGCACTTATGGTGAAATCTGATAATATAATGAGGCAATTTATTTTGTTTGTGGGTTTTTTTTTCATCCATCACTTGTCAAAATCACAGAGTCATGAAGTACAGAGATAGTAAGATAAACATTTTCCTGAAAAAAAAAATTGAGTTCAGGAGAGAATCATCTCAGAACAAAAAATACTTCAAGTTCACTGTACTTGTTTCAATATCGCCTCACTGAGGAGATAAGAAGCCAAGAATGAAGAAAGTAGCCAATTATAGAAAATTTGTGAAAAGAAATGTTTCCTTTCTTTTCCAGATAACATCCTCCTGGTGACAAATGCTGAGCTCGTACTTTGGGTCTCATCGCAGGGATGGCCTAATTAGAATGAAGTAGATCTGGTGAAGACTATTAAACACAGTGATCAGTCAGCCACAGAAGGATACAGTGACTTGTCAAAAGACGTGGGAATGTACAAAAATCAAGCTGGAGGGACAGCTTTGATTTTAGTGAGCTCTGAAAAAATGTTGGAATTTTGAACTGCGTTTTAGCAGGAAACCAGCAGAGTGATTTTCAGGAGCAGGGACCGGTCACAGGCAACAGTGCAAAATTTTATCCTTTAAACACACCAAAGAGATGCGCTCACTGTGCAGTTTTGAAGGGGTTCGTATGATGTGTAGGGGCTTCTACAAGCAAGAGAGACAGTTGGAGAAATGAGCTTTAGATGGAGATTAAATCTTTATAAAATTTAAGAAGTAAAGATTTTATTGAGCTTATTATCATGTGTGGAATCTAAAACACAAAACAAATAAGCAAAAAATTAATATCCAGGCAGTCCAGCTGGAGGGTCCAGAGTTTTAAACAGTTCACCCCACTCTTCTCACAGAAAAAAATGAGTGATGGAGTTGTGATTTAAGTCCAATTTTTCCAGCCAAGTTTTAGTCCCCTCCCCATCTCAGGTGCTGGTAATCTTTCTGACTTGTAGTAGAGAAGTCATATAATTCATATAATTATGTTAAAAGGAAGACAGAGGTACCTGAGATATAAAGGAGTCAGGGAAAGCTAAGAGTTTTGCCTGGGATTAAAGAACTGGTCATTAGAAAGAAAGAGAGAAAGAAAGGAAGAGAGAGGATAAAAGAAAAAAAAACAAGCATTTGATTTATTTTCTTGACATCAACCTCATCACCAATAAATTGCATTAAATTTCACCAAGAAGTCTGCTTAAACATCAAAGTAATATGATGGATGATAGAACACTGTACAAATGAGCTCTATTATTTGATATGAACTTTGTTCTTCTATAGTCTTTTAACTTAATTCTTTAATTTGAAGAATGCCTTCACACTAAGAATAAATGAGGATATGCTAGGAGTTTACCATTCAATGCTATGATCTTTCTGAGAAACATAATAGTTTCACTCAAGAATTCTGATGGACATTAAAAGTGAACATCAGTCCCCAAAGAGATAAAGATAAATCATCCAGTTTTATCAAGAAAGGGATGTTGATGAAAGAGTAGCAAGACAGAATTTTAAAATCAGTGGAATAATACATAATCATGCAGAAAATAAACTCTTTTCTCTAATACCATGTGGCTTAAATTTTAGTCACAGGGCACTAAGATGAAAACCCCCCATGATAAATGCTCATTTTGCTTAATGTTACATTAACTTGTCTTCTGCCACTGGTCTATGCAGTTTTCAAGGACAGCAAGCATATTCTATTTGCCTGTAAGCACTTTTAGTTAAAAGAGAATCACATTAGGAGAAATAAATCAAATCTTAGTTGAGAAAACTATTCCTATGTCTATATCCATCAGAGGTAACCACAGAAGAGATGCAAGCAGGATGCTAGAAATGTCACTATACATTTGTCCTGGAAATGTGAAGATACTCAGTAAATGTAATTAGATAGGCTACAGTCTATGTCAAAGCTTGACTGTTATCCAAAGATGAAAAATAGTGAAACTTCATGTAGTTGATCATTCTTCTGCTTCTAAAATGCCTAAAAGTACTAGAAATAACATAAATAAAAACAAATATGAAAATAACTTAATGGGCTTTCATTTCATCATGACGCCTCACTAAGAGAATTACAGAAACATGCCCTCCGCCCTTTAGAAGGTTAACATTGCTGGTGAGTAACAACTTACAGGCAAAAAATTAAAAGTCTGACACGGGGTAACACACACACACACACACACACACACACTGCACATTCCATTCAGATTTTTATCCAAACAAATCTGAATCAACTGACCTTTGTCCTCATGACTTTTTAATCTAAGAGGAAAGTAAAACACGACACTTTTCAGTTATACTACATTCATGAATTCCTGATAACACACCTACCATGTCATCTCCTGGGTGCCTTGAGGGAGTGTTGAATAAATGAAGATGCTCATTAGCATTTTTAGCTAATTAGCATTAGCATTATTATTTTTTGCGGATTCCTCAATGGCTTCTGCTCAATTTTGATCCAGGTGCAGCCACACTGAAGTTTCCTCTCAGTGGACCCCAGCTTGGGAAAGAGTGCCTTGATTTTAAAAGGTTTTGAAAAAGACTTTTAAAGGATAACAGGAAGTAATGTGTGAAATGACACATTACTTTGGATATAAGGACCTACTTTCTATGAGGCCTGCTGTATGTAATTTAGACTGCACTGCATAGAGGAGGCAACATCTTAATGACTTTTAAGATCCTCAGCTTCAATCATTAATGGTTCTAAGACAGAAATCTTTCAGAGAAGTTTGCCAATTTCTCTTATTTTTTGATACCAACCAAAATTACTTTGCAAAATGTCTTTGTTCCAAACAAATTGTTCCTCGTATGTCTAAACTTCCTTCCCAAGTACCATTCTGTCAACACAGTCTGTCTTTGTGAATTGTTACTGCAGGTTGGCACTGGGATAGTACAGGACATGCTGAGGAGAAACCAGAGTGTCAGCATACACTCCTATAAAATATTTCCCATAAGGCCTCACATAAACTGTAATATCCTATGACCCCAACAGTGTTCTAATCATGGGAAACAGAGATTAATAAATATTACACTGCTTTAAATGAGCCATGTTTCCACATCTATCTGAATGTGAATCAGATAGAATTAACTTTAAGGACTCAAAGATGCATGAAATAGCCTTTGTTTACACAGAGTGATTTCAAAAATGAGTTGACTACCAGAAACCTCACTTTTTCCCATATGCCTATTTTATTTATTAGACATTTTATTTTTTTCCCTTTAAGAATAAATCCTCCAAACTTTTATAAGACAGTTTTTTGATATTAAATAAAAACATTTTCTCCTTGTTACTTCTTTCTTCCTTTCTCATATGTCTGTGATCTTTATACATTTGTACTCCTTATTTCAAATGTTCTGTACCAGAGGAAAGAGAAAGAAAGGTGTCAGGGATATGGTAAATTTGTGTTTCCTTTGCTTTATTTTACTTACAATTTCTTTCCTACTCAGAAACATTTTCATACAGTATTATGTCTGTATCAATTTAAAAAAAACTATGGAAATAAATAGCACAGACATAAAGAATAAGGATGTGTGTATCACGTAGCATCCTAAATACCTATTTGAAAATGTGGAAGTCTTTGGAATATTTTCTTATTGAATAAAATTAACTGTACATATCTGTCACTAGAGATGTGCATTTTAAACTAAGAAGTTCTTCCTTGTTTGTAAAAGTAGAACATGCTGTACTTCATTGCAATTTTCTTTAAATATCCACAGTTGTTTTGTATATATTGTCAGAGTACAAGCTTAATTATTTCCAAAAGGAATGAAGCTTATGGAAATGAACAAAATTAACTTAGCACTCCCTTTTATTCAACAGAGTTATGGAACAGAAAAAAAAAAAACAAGTGAGACAGATGGATGGGTAGGGCCAAAAAAGGGAGGAGAAAGCATGGGGCCAGTTCCTAGTGAGCTACAAACCTGATGGAGGGTTGATAGAAATTGAGATTGGTGGGTCAGGCCAGGAGACAGGTCTAAATGGGAGAGGAGTTCTTAACAGAATCTAGAAGGGGGTTGGAAGTTAGAAAAGAGTAAAATTAAATGTGATTTCCTAGAAAAGGGAACTGGTTCTTAAATCTGGTACAAGGCATCTTTCGGACATTAAAATATTTCTACAGGGACAGGTATGTACCTTCCACATTTCTCTACAGACTGTTTTGAATGTGCCTTGAATTCACATCCCCTTGTTACAGAACAAACTGCCACAAACTCCATGGCTTAAAACAAAACCCATTTATTCACACACAATTCTGTAGGTTGGATTTCTGGATGGGCTCATCTGGGTTCCATGCCCAGAGTCTCACAAGGCTGAAATCAAAGTTTTGGCCTGACTGGGCTCTTATCTGGAAGCTCTAGGGGAGGTGTCCATTTATAGGCTCATTCAGGTTCTTGGAAAAATCCAGTTCCTGTGCCTGGAGATCCTGTGAAGTCCCTTTCTCCTGGCTGGGTGTCAGCTGGGGGCCTTTCTTGGCTCCTCGATACCACCTTCATTCCTTCTCAGTTGAACCCCACCATCTTCCAACCAGCAATGGCCCATCAAGTTCTTTTTATGACTTAAATCTCTGATTTCCTATTCTGCTGCTCACCATTGAAAACTTTCTCTTTTTAAAGGGGCTCACTTTATTAAGCCTAGCCCACCCAAATAACCTCCCTACAATGAAGAAACTGGTCAACTAATTAGTAACCTTAAGTACATCTACAAAATCTCTTTTGCCGTGAAGCATATACAGTGATGCCCCATCATATCACACATGAGGGAATCATACAAGAGCTACTGATGTCTTTCTCAGGCATCTGATAACCATATTCCTTCTGGAATTTGGATGACTGGGTACTGTCAAATATACTGAACACCACAAAAGCAGATTTCTTAAAAGTTCACTCAACACACTGATGATTTACATAACCAAGTAAAGCTAAATCATAAACTCTCCTTCAAAAATTTTTAAGAGTAAAATTACAGTGACTATGAACTACCAGTTAACAACAGAAAAAAAATACATGCATATCTCCATACTATAATCTTTGAAAAATGGTTATCAGGGGAAAGTAAGGACAGAAGATTCCAGAGTTTGCTACTCTTTCCCCATAACTCTTCTCAAAGAGAATGCATGATGGAGGTGAAGATAAGTGCACATATATTTAGAAACCTTATGAACAATTCCTCAATTTGGAGACCAGCTAACTGGCAGGGTGTGTAGAAAGTTCAGAGAGGATATACAGATAACTACTATAGTGAGGAAGTAGTCTGACCAACTTAGCAACTTAGAAAATTGCCATGCCAATTGCCCAGAACTAATTATGCCCAGCAATTTAAAAAAAAATCTAGCAAAAAGAAAGGGTAGGGGGAAGTGTCTGATAAATAAGATCACAGCCTCTGAAGGTCTGTGAAGTGGGCAGAGAACTGTTAGCATGGCCAAGGGAAACCTTTCTCCACCCCAGAAGAGCACTGTCATAGGCAAAATACACGTTTGCCTGCCATTCCACTCACCTAACTGGGAAGAGCTGCTGGTGAGTGGCAGGTAGAGCAAAAACATTTACCATCTGAAGCCAATTATCTGTCTGGAGAAAGTTCTAAGCATTCCATGCTGAACTGGAAAGAACGAACAGGAAGTCTGTGGGGATACCCAGACAAACATAACAAATAGGTCTACTGGACACTAATGCAAGTATTTAAAAACAATTTCAGAAGGAAAAGCAAAGAACAAGCCCACCAACCACAACTGCCCACAGCCCTAGCCAAAACATCCAATTCCTCTCTTCGTGCCCTGGGCAATGGAATCCCATGCAGACCACAAGTCTTCAAACTGAAGCTCTAGAAAAAAAATAAACAAACCGATGTCTAAAACAATGAGAAAGGAGCCAAGGAGAGTTCATTCTTTTAGAAAGTATTCAAAGGTCTTGGAGTAGTTTTCATATTAATCATCAGTACGATAAAAGAAATGATAGCACAAACATGCAAAATAAGGCATATTACAGGTTTACGGCTGAGCTAAGCACAGTACAGCTGCTCTGCTCCCAACTCAGATCTGCATATATACTCAGCAACCCCGCCTTCCACTCCACAGCTGGTCATGGAATTCTGGGGCTTAAGCAAGTGCAGTCTTGAAGCTACTGTCAGAGGCAAGGAACAGAGATCATTCTGCATACTTCCCTTGTATTATCAGTGAAGGATTTCTAACGAGTACTTTATAACTTATCTCGTCTTCTTAGCACATGTTTGTTTTCAAACTATGATGGCAATCTATCAAATAAATAATTTTGCCTAAACTTTTAAGTCTGTAAACATTCATTCTAAAGCACGCACAAACTTAGATTAAAACCAGCAGGAGCAAGAGAGAGGGAGGTGAATGAGGCGAAAGAGAGAGAAAAAAGAGATGCAATTTAAAATAAGATTTTTAAGATTTATTTTAAAAACCTATATAGAATTGTATAACATTTTTCTAAAGTGCATATGAAATATTTCCAAGAGTTTATTCTATATCAGGCTTCAAAAAAAATCCCATATTCATATAAGAGTATTTCTATAGTTACACTTGTTTTAAAGAAATTTCTTCTCCATTCTGATTTAATAGAAGAGAGATTAAAGTTCTCTTTCCATTTCTTGAGTATTTTCATGAGAATTTGTTTTATAAATGTTCTTTAAAACATTTATTTGGTTTTTAATGAAATTTTCTGTGTGAACTATTTTTATAATTCACAAATTTAAAAGTATATAAATAAAATAAAACAAACAAGACATGTCACAATTAGTCACTCTAGATTTAAAGTACATTTATGTAATAATCTCAAGGGGGAAAGATTTTTAAATTAGTCTCTTTCAGATGCCATAAGAGATAAGTGAAGGTGTGACATTCACCCAAAAGCCATCAAAGGTATGGTGCAAACACAAGAAAATGAGTAATAGGACCAATTAGCGATGCCTAAAAAGCCATTTAGAAATTGTGGATATAAAATATAAACATAGAAATAAAACACTTCTAAATTGAATAACAGACTGTGTCCAATTGAAGAGAGTTAGTAATTAGAAAGAAGTTTGAGGAAGTCACTCGGAACCTTGTACAGAAAGATAAAGAAATAAAAATTTGAAAGAGTATGGGATTTCAAAATTGTAGAACAGGTAAACAAGATTACACTGTATAGCACAGGGAAATATACACAAAATGTTATGATAAATCACAGCGAAAAAAATGTGACAATGAGTGTGTATATGTCCATGAATGACTGAAAAATTGTGCTGAACACTGGAGTTTGACACAACACTGTAAAATGATTATGAATCAATAAAAAATGTAAAAAAAAAATCCCCCCCCCAAAAAAAAGAAAGAGTATGTAAGAAACATGGAGAAGAATTGAGGCTACAAAATAATTCTAATATGAGGGCTTTTGAAAAGGAGAAAGATCGGCCTATGTTGAAGGAATCTTTAAAGACAAAACAGAAAGAGTCTAAAGTTTAGTTAGGACTTTAAGTAAGAAATAGCCTTTAGAGTTTAATAATGCACTAACAATAATAAGCATGATAAATAAAAGTACATTTCACTGGACACTCGGTAATATATCTGCAGAAAATCAAGTATACGGAGAAGTGTTAAAATAGAGAAAAGACTACAATTCACAGAATAATAAGGACAAGCAGTCAAGAAACTCACGGAGAAAAGCTAACCCAATGTCATCAGTAACTAGAAAGCACAAATTAAAGTTACACTTACCTTTTATATACATTCATTTTCTAATGTAGAAGTTAAATCATGTCAGATGTTGATAAGGATATGCAGAAAGAATCCTCTCACACACTGCTGGGACCAGTATACGTGATGAAGGCAAAGTTGGTGGACAGTCTGGTATCTAAGGAGACAAAACAAAAAAAGTGCATGTATTACAATCTGTCTGCAAGAATACCATTTCAATGTTATTCATATTAGTGAAAAAAGGAGCCCTATTAGCAACAATTTTTAACTAAAGTAGAATAAAATTATACCCTATAATACTATTTGGTACTTAGAGAGAATAAGATCAATCTACATGTTCTGACATAGAAACAACTGACAGAAGATGTTTTTTCAATGAAAAATATGTTTCCAAATATACATATGGAATAATACCACTTATTTTTTAAGAAGACAGGTAAGAAAGGATGTCAATCAAACAGTGCTTATCTTTTGGGAGAAGACCGAATTTGGTGCCTGTCCAAAGAGGAATTAAGATTTATCTGTAATATTTAAATACTTTTTATAATTATATGATTTAAATATTTTTCCCCAAAAGCAATAAATGCAACACTAAGGGTAATCAGGAACAGAGATGTTCCAGATGTTTATATAGAAGGGGAAAAAGCAAAGAACATCTGACAAGTATGGTTAACCTCCTCCCTAGTCAAAAAGTATATCAAACTTGATGTGCATAGAGTTAAACCCATCACCATTCTACAATGCCTCGAGAAAGGTAAGACTTATAGAATATATTCCAGATCTTTCCATAATGTGTTTTTAAAGTGCTAATTGTTTGCAAGGATCATCATTACATAGGTTAATATTTCACTTGTGATTTTTCCGGGTAATTCAGCACTTGCAAATTTATGTAAAGCCTTGCTTTGTGTTTAGCAAAAGCTAACTGTTCTCATCACTATTTGTAAGAAATATATACTTTGGGATTTGAGCATTTCTTTTTCAAGATTATGGTTTGGAACAAAGAATCTAAAGCCATTATAGAATGTTTGCCTTAAGAATCTTATAAATTGTAATCAGTGAATAAAGTTAGGAAGCTACCTAAGGAGCAGACCCTCTCACAGAACATAGTTTAGAGCTCAAGTAGACTAGAAAAGCGATTTACCTTGGTTTTTACCTAAAAAGATGTTTGGCTACAAATCACTCAATTCACGCAAGTTTTTTTAAAAAAAGACAAATTAACATGATAACATGATATGTGACAATCTTATTTATTTCAAATCTTTCAAGAAGTTTCTGAGGGTTTCATTTGAATACTTTCAGTTTTTTTAGTGTTATTGACAAATTTTAATTTATGCCCTTAGAAATGACTAACTAAGCTTAGGGGGAAGCTAGAATCAAATAGATTATAAATGAGTTGAATTAATAATAATCTTAGCTTGAATATTTCACCTGTGCAAGAAGACTAAATTCTGAATCTGAGCTGGTATCATTGAGATGCACTACTTTAGCAAAGCGAAGGGCAGTGTAGGAAGCACGAATGAGTGAGAATAACACAGCTTCATGTTACACCATACTTCTCCTTTGAAAAGCACTAGTTGCATTCATGAAAATGATTTTTTTTTTTTTACTTAATGGTCTCTTCTGATCTAATTAAGGGTAGATGGTATTATACTCAGGCAGCAGAGGTGGAGCATGAGATACATCAGGCCCTTGTGGTTTCTCCAGCTCAAAATGCAACAATGTCAATGTAATGCCCAGCGACGTCAATTAAAGGTGAAAAACTCAGGTGCTCTTTTGCAGCCTTTTCTCTGGCATCTTTAACACTGAAACAATAGTTTTGAAATTTCATTTTAGGTAAAGATTTGTTCTCGAGAAATAATGTCTTCATTGGGCTGTACACCAGAAGTTGACACAACAGTGTAAATTGACTGTACTACAATTTAAAAAAAGACAAAGGAGTACATGGAAACTTCTGCAGGTGACAAATCTCTCCATTGATCTTGACTGTTGTGATAGTTTCATTGGTGTGCCTATGTCAAAACTTACCAAACTGTATCCTTTAATTATGTTTCATTTATTGCATGTCAATTATACTTTATTAAAACTCTTATTAAAAGAAAGAATGTCTTCCTCTGAGCATATCTATGACATTTTTGTCTTATTAAAGTTAAATATTATCAATACATTATTTAAATGATGCAGGACAGTAACATACACAGCTTATTTCCTCTTTAGGAATATACTACTGATATATTTGCAGTAGCTCTTCTCACTGTTTGTGAATCTATTTCTGTAGTGCATGCAAATGGATGGCAGGGATAGCTGATAGAAAACAGAATGATAGTTACATACACACACACATACACAAAGTACAATTTGGTTAAATGATTTCATAAATAACCCATGCCTAATTTAGTGATGACTACACAAAATATTTTTTAGAAATTTAGAAAACCCTAATGTCAAAGATTTTCTACTTATTTCAGGTAGTGGAGTTTTAGACATAAGTCATGTATAATACTGAGATTTCAAAGAGAGCCAACACAGTAACATAAAATAAAGTAAAAGTCATGATCTGATATGAATCCAAAGTAGAGAAGAGTACCCTGTTTGTGGCTGTCTAATGCTTCATTTCCAGGTCCAAACATGTATTACAGGAAAATCGTGTTTCCAAGTTTAACTTATCTCTGTGACTTCTTACCTACCAAAAAAAATTACCAGAAATGATTCATAGCTAGATTGAATAAATGGATTCAAGACAAAAATATACCCATTTCCATGAAAGTGATAATGACAGATGATTCATTTTATTGCCAGTTCCTAGGGAATAATTGGCTTTGCTAACAAAAATGAAATACAATAAACTCCTTGCTGCATAACCTAAAAAGAGTATGTTGATCTTTTTCCTATGTGGGGATACAGTGCAAAGTATAACCAGGACACAGTTAACATGAGACATTAGCAGGTTTCCTGATACAAAAGCAGAAAATATATCAGTCAGCAGAAAAAAATGATTGTGATTTTTACCATTGTAGAGGAAAGAATACTGGATGTAATATGTCAAAAATAAAATGTTGCATCATTTGCATAGATCTGAATATTCTGATGACTCTGCAGTTTTTGTTTGCAAAAGAAGTTGTTACAAATGATGCTAAAGGAAAATTAACATCTCAGGATTAACAAAGCTGTTCTGAATTACCTTAAACCATTTTCCTTCTAATTTTTCTAGCTTCCAAGTTATTGGAAATTTTTTAAAAGAAACTTCAACACCTCACATTTATTAAATATTTTCTTATTTAAAAAAAAGAGATTCTTTTGCAGGCTAGATAGTCTTCACGCAAACACCAGTATTTTAAAATGTGTTCTCAGGAAACCTAAAAGCTTTATTTTTGGTGATAGAGTCAACATGCTGTCAGTTACCTCCTCCGAGATGCAATTACAGTAAGCACTAAATAATTTCGAGCTTCCGGCAAGAGGCTATATCCAAAAAGATTTCCACAGACCTATAAGCAAATTTACCTCTTCCAAAAGAACTAGCAGAACAAAACCTCACTTAAGCTATTTTCTGACTGTTAGATCATGATGGAAAAGTTTAGTTATCAGCTGGTTTTCATTATTGAACAGTACCTTCAAGAAGCAAAATATTAAGATTAGTTTTTCCTTTAATAGACTGCCAAGAAATTCTTTGTCACCAATTTAAAATTTTCTGAGAAGTGAGAGAAAATTGAAAAGCCACCTGCAGTTTGTGGTAGCTTTTACCATAACTATCTTACTCTTACTATGTGAACTTAAATTGCACATCATCTACCTAACTCCCAGATGCTCAAAAAAATCTATGTGTATCCTCCAAAGATCTCAGAAAAGAAGGTAGGAGATGACTAATACTATTTCCACAGTACATTTGTGGAGACTAAAAAAAGGACGTAAAAATTGATGCATCAAATGTCTTAAAGATTTTTAGTGGTATAAGTGGTAATTCAACCCTTGTTTTCTGTTAAATCTCCAAATGCAATTGTCATTGTCAAACTAGAAGTAAAAGTTTACTGGGGAGGAATTGTTTCAGTGAATGTAAGAAACACTGTAGTTTATGACTATAGGTACTAAGAATTATTGCAGAGATCACTTTTCTGAGTCCTGACACATCAAATGATGCAGAAACAATAACAGACTGCCTAAATATTAAAGTTTTAAAGATGGGCTTTATTATAACTGAATACAGTATTGCGTTGATTCATGCCACATAGAAGAAAAGTTGAGGGTACGTGAATTGGATGCCCTGTGGCTCTGAATCTTGCTATTCTAACATTGTTCTATCTCTCAACAGAGTGATTTTACTGTCCAAGTGAGTAAAAGTGTCTTTTCCCATAGCTTGCCTAGTCATTCTAAGCCCACTTCATTAACTCACTGCCCAGAAAAGTAACTTAACAACACTAAAAGTAAAAACTGCTATTTAAGATCAAGTTCTTGTATCTTTCCAACATAGAAAATATTCTACAGTGGGCATAATGGGAAACCAGAGAAAAGCTAGTATGTTTTATTCAGTGTTAAATGATCCATCTAAGTATCTAGACAGGTATTTTTAATGGCTTTTTTTAAGGGGGGTTAATTAGGTTTATTTATTTATTAATTTATGTTAATGGAGATACTGGGAATTGAACCCAAGACCCCGTGCATGCTAAGCATGTGCTCTACCATGAAACTATACCGTCCCTACCCCAGGCAGGCATGTTACCTCAGGGTATCATCTATTATATAATATAGCTCTTTTCACTAAACCCAATGTTTATATAAATTGAAAAACACTGTCCCACTGATGGATGTTACTGAAGAATATTTAACTTTAACTTCATTTATGTTTATTCTTTCACAGCTCTCCATGCTTTTCCTTAAGAGAGTAAATTGAATAATTTAAAAATGTTTATATTGAGTCGCTGCTATATGTCAGTCTCTGTTGGGATTCAGAGTCGATTCCTCTAAAAGCTGACCCACAAATAATGACCTTACTATAAGGTACTCATCCCTCAACAGTATAATTTGAAGCTGTTCTGCTTAAAATTATTAATGGACAATTACAAAAGTCCTTCAGTAATGAAAATAGCCATAGTATACTCAAATTTTGTGTACCTTTTTTGCTTTGTTATTTAGAAATTTTCAATTTGGAATCCTTTTAAGTTAGAACATATCAATATAATCTAAAAGAACAGAGAAGACTTTGAATATTTTTATATGTGGAATCTAAAAAAAATACAATTTAACTTACTGACAAAACAGAAACAGACTCAGACACAGAAAACAAATTTATAGTTATCAAAAGGGAAAGTGGGATGAGGGAAGGATAAATTAGGAGTTTGGGATTAGCAGATATTAATGACTATATATAAAATAGATAAACAGCAAGGTCCTACTGTATAGCGCAAGGAACTATACTCAATATCTTATAATAGCCTATAATGAAAAAGAATCTGAAAAATTATATGTTATATATAATTAATATATAGAAAATTATATATATTTATATGTAATATATTTACATAATGTATTTATATGTTTATACAATATTATATAATTAATATAATATATAAATAATATTAATCATATAATATATTAAATATATATTAATTACATATATATGTAAGTGTATACACACACACACACACACCTGAATCACTTTGCTATACACTGGAAACTAACACAACATTGTAAATAATCAGTAATTCAAAAAAAAAAAAGAAAGGCAGTCATTCAACAGAAAAATGCCCTATAACTGTAATATCTACCCCCACTTTTATTGTTCTTTCTTTTTTTGGCATAAAAACTTTATTTTTCCTGTTTGGTACTCATATTTTCCTACCTCAAAATATCTCTATTATCTTGCTTTTATCATTCTATTTCTTAGAATTTAAGAATGTCTCTCTGCCTTTCCTAGATGACAATTCTAAAAAAATCCAAGCTCTTCTAAAGATTCTTCAGAGTTGTATCATCTGTAAATAGTGTCTTTTGGGAACCTCACTCCTTAACTATTATCCAATCAATGGCCACCCACTGCGTGTCCACCTGGAATGTGCTATATTGGGAGTGGCCCCTTTGAGAAACAGATTTCAAAAACAGCCAAAGCATCTGCCTGTAAGACCTTGATTTACGGGAAACCTCTTATGGGAAACCACCGATGGTTTTTTCAGTACACCGTCTTAATGATATCGCACATATTTAATAATCACCCATTATGTACCAGGAAATTTTCTAGGCATTGGTGTAGGACAGTGGAAAAAGGAGACAAGAATCCCTCATTCATAGACTTTACATTCTAGTATATATCTCTCTAAACAAACAGCATCTTGCTGAAACTCACTACCAACTATTCCAAAAGTAGACATCTTGTAACTGAGAGGTCTAAGGGACATCTAACTGTGTACTGTGTATTGTCCCTGAGGCCTGTATTTTTTTCAAATAACCTCATACACCCCCTTTCACATGGAGTAACACACAATGTATTGATTTAAATTTATGTCTTTATCGTACAGAAAGATTTGAGAGTGACTGTTTTAAGCATTTTATCTGACAATTATTTATGCCTATAGTTTTATTGAAGAGCCACAATGAAGTCACACATATGAGAAAAAATAAGGATATGAAATTAAACTGCTATTAAAACTATATCAGCCAACATTTATTGAGCCCTTACCATATACCTGGCATTTTCCTAACCCATTTACTTCTATTAATGTGTGAAATAAGTACTAAAGGAAAGCGTAACACAGAGGTTTAAATAACCTGCATGACAGTGATTAAGCAGTGGAAATGGGGCAGGGCAGGGGGCAGAGGGCCAACTGGCATAAGGGTCAGAATTTTTAACCACTGTATTATGATGATTTCTTATATTTGTTTAAAAGTGTTCTAGGGTATGGCTTCAGATCAATTTAAATTAAGCAAAAAAAAATTTTTTTTACTCACCGTTTATATCTAGTCTAATGTTAAAATAATTGATTAATAGAATTCCAGGGCTATTAAGAAGAGATGAAGTTATGTAAAGATGTGAAAATAATACACATATATGCCACAAAACAATTCATTTGTTTGCTCTTTCATATATTGATTTGGGTTTTTTTGTTTGTTCTGGGTTTTTTTGTTGGTTTTTTTTTTTTTTGCCGATTTCTCTAAATATGCTGGTAAGCAGAATGCTCCGTCAATGTTTTACTTTGAGATAGCATTCCTCCTTGAAAGAATTCACCTGGCTGCTACAATTTCATCCTTCTGTGCCTCAGTCTTCCTAATCTGGCCTCTTTCTCATTTAAAAAAAAAAGTGTGTCCTCCTACAAATTCATGTTCTTTTCTTCATAAAAACAAGCCCCAGAACTTCCAAAGTGCACATTGGAAGCGAAATGCCACATGGAGAGGGAAAGCTACACTACAACAATTTCCTTCTGGAAAATCACCATCTCCTGGTGCATGCTCACTGACTCCTACTGGCTCTGCTCACAGACCTCCAATTCCTCTTCCTTATATCTAAGTATGTGAGTCTAAGTCTAGGGAGATAGATATACTCAAACTAGGATCTCTATTGGAGTAAAGTAGGTCATTCCAAGAATTTACTCAAAGCTAAAGGACAGCCAAGGAAAAGACACAGCAGATGGTAGCACAAATCTAGAACTTCCATTTGAAGCAGGCATTTTACTCATTTCCAATCTATTGTTTACCTTGTGGCTCCCTCCTTCTAAGTAGCTGTTTCTACAGGGCAGAGACTCCATTTAGCCTGGACCAGCTCAAGCCCCCAGCATCAAAGTAACGGGCCTCTACTCTTACAGTTCTCTATTGGTTTCCTTATATTCCTGGGGTAAATGACACCAAAATTGACCTCCATTTTTTGATGTCTTCAGACCTCTAGGGTCTTCATAGGACAGGTACTTCTTGGTGTAACATGGCAAGCACAAGATTTATATACTCAGAGTAACTGGAGGGGAGGGTCAGAGGCAGCTTGGAAGAGAATGTCTTTTCCTTATCTTTTCCTCTTAATTTTGCCTTTCTGGTCAGAAAGTTGCCTTTGGGAAAGATAAGCAAAAACAATCAATACTTTAAGCCTTTATTGGTGTCTGATGATATCACAGTCTGGACAAGTTAGAGCTTAAATGGGACACAGCAAACAACTATATATGTCTATTTCATCCGTGGCTGAAAAGAGAAGTCGTCAGCCAACTGTAAAAAGGGATAGATGAGACATAAAAAAGTATTAAGACAATAACGGAGGAAATCCCTTAGCCTGCACTGATCTGATAGTCCCACAGTACGAAACAGACACTAGGAAGAGTCCACAAATGCTGAGCCTAAGAGTGTAATGAATACTACTAAACACTTAATATAATTATAACTCCCTCTGCAGCTAACAACAATCTATTCTGTAGACCAAGAGAGAAAAGGAACAGCAGTCTCCCAAGGACTCAGAAATTCTGGAAAGAAAAATGTGAACATTCTGACAAATCTAAGTACAAAACATCTCACATACAGAGCTTGAGGCAGTCACTGAAATGGTAACGCAGGGTTTGAAGACAAACTAAGACCAAACTTCCAAGTGCTATTTAGATACAATTGTGAACATTGCCATCCATGAGAAGAAATCTCCATTTTCACAGGCATCTGAAGGACTGCTGTACAACTCAGACAGTGGCAGCAAACTGGCTTCAGGGATGTGATAAGAAACAATGGAGCTAAAGCAGCAGGGCTGAGGGACTCAGAACCAAGAAAGAGGGTAGATGTATTCTTCACCAAGCCCTCAGGGCAAGACCAATATCCCAGTTTAGTTCCTTCTTACTAACAATCTGTGAAAGTAACACTATGAAATGTGAATTGTGACTAGGAGCCTGGGAACTGTTGAAGACAGTAAAAAAAAAAAAAAAAAAAAAAACAAGCGAAACAATTCGGGGAGAAAAAGAAAAGTGACTGTCGTTACCAAGTCCAAACTCATTCTGCTCACTCCATGATGGGCCAATACATCGGGAGACAAGGTGTCGGGGCAAGGAATAACGACTTTATTCGGAAAGCCAGCAGATCAAGTGATGGCAGACTAAGGTCCTGGAGAACCATCTTCCCAAAGTCAGAATTCAGGCACCCTTCATACTAAAAAGGGGAGAGGGTGTGGTTGGTTGTTGAAAACTTCTTGGTGTTGGAATCCTTTGTTCTTGCAGCTACCCATGTGGGTCAGGTCATGGTGTCCCTGTAAACTTCCAACAAGACAAATATTATTTTCTATTCTGCAACTTTTTATCTCTATATGAATGGAAAAGTATTATACCCTTAAAGGTTAGAGTCTTGAGAGTGGTCTACCCTGTCTATTTCAGGCTATGGGTAACATTCTTTTACAAAAGGTGCAGAACCAGCATGACAAAGCACAGGAAACAGCACAGGGTTAGAGCTAAAGGAATAGACCTAATATGGAATCAGATTTGCTCTTTTCTATTACAATTTAAGTTTAATCCTTGGGTGTAAAGATAGAACTAGGGTTTCAGTATAATTTTTTCTTCTTCAAATAATGAAAAGAGGGAAGAGAGAGATCATCTTTCTGCACCAGTATTAATAACTATAGCTATCCTGTGCTATGTAGTCCCTGGATTCTAAATAGATTGTATGAGACAGGCAGGAAAATACACCTTTTTGCAGCTGTGTAGTTCCTCCCAATGCCCTGGCCCTACTTCTAAGTGGCCAACTGCCCCTAGAATCTTCAAACTTTCCAGTTCAGCATGTTTTTTCTTATCTTTGTCCAAAATGCCTCATCTCAAACATGACCTCCCTTCTTTGTGACCTTCCTTAAGGCAATGATATAGCATCACTCTAATTCATTTGTGACTCCTAGAGAGGTCTAGTCACATATTAGCCAACGTAGGCCTTCTTTCCAAATTTCTACCCAACGATTGAGGGTTAGGTCAAGAAGTTAGAATTACACATTATACCTTCACCATTTATATGGATTTTATTTCTTCTCCTTAGTTTTTCAAAGACAAAGTGAAAATCTCAAAACTATGCTCCTTGAACAACAGGTAATTATTTAGTCTGAACTAAATGGTTATCATTATATATTTCTAAATTATTTTCAAAATGTATTACTCAGACTTCATATTATAGGTGGACATGTAGTAGGTACCAAACTATAGGGGCGCCTTTGGAATTCTAATCTTCTCTATCCCTCTGATGGAATTTATTAAATTGGGTTCTGTGACTACAGAGCACATAAGGGATTTGCAAAAAGTTAATGTCTTTTTTGCACTTAAATCATTGCTCTACTTTTTTAAAAGTTTTCAAAGGACACAGGGACAAAGATAATATACTTAGACCTAATGCGCTGAAGTCTCCGATAGTTTCATTTTTTAGTAGAAAGAGACCATCTCATTTCTATCACACAGTTTCTTCCCGAATGAATGTCTTCCACATTGCCGTATTGTGAAGCAATATGTTCTAAACATTAAATATGTTAACTTGCCTTGGGAATAGTGGCCACCCAGATTCCAGACACTATGTGATTTCATGTCACCTCTCCCTCATACGTTATAAGCCACAAGGTTGATGCTGCCTTTGTAACAATAACTTAAAGGGCACATATTTATAAGATTATGGAAATAACTGTGGTAGTGTGTTTAAAATTGGGTTTTGCCACACATTTATGTGTTCCTAATTAACTTTGTTACTGAGTACCATATTTTTTGAAAATGTTCAAACTTTTTATAAACACTCTATATATGATATATGTATATAAAGTAAAATATGTATGTGTATAATTTGTTGACTTCTTATTTATGCCCAGCCTTGTTAAAGGCAATTTACATTCATTATCTCATTTTTATCCCCATTAAAACACTCTGAAATAAGAGTTTACTGAGGCACATAAAAATTAAACAGCTTTCCCCAAGTCATACAATTAGTGCAGAATTGTATATGAAATGAATTATATATGAAATGAATTATATATGAAAATGAAGTGAATTATACTATATTATGAAATGAATCAGCGAAGATGGGTGCCAGTTAGGGGGTGCTGCAGCAGAATTTCATCACCAAACTTTACAACATCCTACTTGACATTTGACATTTGACAATAGTCCAGCATCTCACCCAGACAACATCCAGTACATGGAATTCAGAGGCCTATGCTCTGAGGGGAGGTGGTATAGTAAAGCTTCAAGCTTCAAACACCAGAAAAAGCCCTCTCCCCACTATCAGCCCTTCTGTAAGCAAGAGTCCAGCTCTCTAGTAGACAATTACAAAGAGCTCTGACATTTCAGTGGCTATGTATTTCCCACTGTCATCAGGAGACTAAAGCTGTATCAGATAAATTCCTCATAATACTTTCTCAGTATTTTATATTGACAGATCAAATTAAACTTCATTCAAATTAAAATAAACTAAACCATGGAAAGCCCAAACTAATTCATTCATCATGAGTAAGGGGTGCTATTCTAGATGTTGTCATAGTTATTTTAGTCTGTACATCATACGATTTTCCGGAGAAGAAATAGTACATGTTGCATTCGTATTCTCTGCCAGGAAAAGATTAGAGAAAGAACACGCTGTATGATCTTCTGATTTTTATCACATTGATATAACCTACACCTCATCACATTACAACCTTGTTCAAGGTCTTTCAGAAACGATGATTTCAGTTTGAAGTCATTGAAGGGATCTTTCTAAACCTCTGGGATGTCCAGTCTGTTCTAGATGAGGATTTACTGGTCTGGATTCATCCATCTATTCACTCCATTATCGTTCTGTTTATTTCAGCTGCTTAAACAGTTACCTAAAGTTTCTACTATAAATTAGACTGCAACAAGAGTATTCAGAAAAAATACATATACATATATCAGTATTTGTTATTTCAGCAAAGAAAATCCTTTAGCTAAATAGACCTGAAATCTAGTCATTATCCTCTGTACAGTAGGGCTTGATCTCTGTTACTGAGCAAAAGCGTTTATGTGTATATGTTCATGCAAAATAAATACCTTAAACAGATGAAACTATTTTATTTCAACCAATGTGATGTCAGTGTCACTTAGTTATATTTGATATTTGCAAGTGCTCTGCTTTGTTCTAAAAATGGGAGAGGGGGATAGAACAGAAGGGAATCTTAAAGAGTAGGTTATGATAACATATCTCAAAGATTTTCAATCCAATAAAAAATAAGACAGAGAAAGACAACTGCTGCATGATATCATTTATATGTGAAATCAAAAGTTTTTTTAAAATGCATATAACAAAGCAGAAACAGACTCACAGATATAGAGAGCAAACCAGCGGTTACTAACAGGGAGAGGGAAGGGGCGATGGAAAAGATAGGTGAAGGGGATTAAGAGGCACAAACTACTATGTATGAAATAAATAAGCTAAAGGATACATTGTACAGCACAGGAAATATAGCCAATATTTTATAATAACTATAAATAGAATATGACCTCTAAAAATTGTGAATCATTACATTGTACACCTAAAAGTTATATAATATTATAAATCAACTATGCCTCTCTCTCTCTCCCTCTCTCTCTCTCTTTCTCTCTCTCTCTCTATATATATACACACACAAACACAAGCATAGAGAGTCTTACAGTATCACAGGAGGATGAAAAATAAAGATTGCTTTCCAACCCATTTGACAGATACACAAACTGAGGCCAATGTTTTCCAAAAATTTCCCCTAGGTCATAGAGTGAAATTTTGGTAATCAGCATCTCTGTAAAGAGCACTCTCTGCTGTGAAGAATACAGTAACAATCCTTACAAGACACTCTGTTATTAAGTACTCTCCTTTTTCATTCAAACTGGAAATGTAAGGATGCAAAGAAGGCAAGATTAGTATGGAGAAAGTGGACTTGGGCAAGTTCCTGAAGGGTGGGAGTAATTTGAATGGAGAGAGAAAAGGGCATCTCAAGTGTGCAGGGTCAACTGATCAAAGGTGGGTTGGGAAACCACTGATTCACTTTATCGGAACAAGAATTTGTGCAAGAGAAGTAAGACTGAAGAGATGTTAGAAGTGCTTCTCAGTAAGACAAAGAAATCTGAAAGCCTAGTAATGCATTGCAGAAAATAGTAAAAGAACACAGATTACTCATTTTTCCAGCAGGTATAAACAGCAATCAGATGTGCTGTCCAATTTCACCATTTTGTAATTGACAACTAGTAGAGTCTTCCTCCTTTCAAGCATTCCACCCTTAGCTTACTATTTCTTCCTGTTTTTTTTTCTTTTTCTTTCCTTCTTGGTGAATTGTTATTTCTGAGGATAGCTCTGTTTTTTAAAACTATGTAATTTCCATTTTCAAGAAAGAAAATCTAAGGTTTCAACCACTACCCTTCAGGTCAAAATTTTGAAACATTCCTTTTAATCACCAATCAGTTAGAAATTAATTGAACAGCAAGTAAACCAGGAGAAAATCAGAAGGCTCAAAGTTTTGCTACATTAGACACTTTCATGACAGGAGCTAAAGAGGGTGATTTTTCAAATAATTTTCTCTGGAGCTCCAGCACCGCAGGGGAGCTACTTCATACAGAGCAGCTACACTTCTATTTGTTTTATATTTGAAATACTAAATAAATGTTTATTTGGAAAAAAAAATGGCTTCAATGCCAGCCCATTTTTATTCTGCCCTGAGTTCAACACTGCCTCTCATCCGGATTTTTTTTTTTAATGCATTAAATGATGGGCTCAGGTTTTCAATTATTTCAGCTAAGGAGAACACATTTAAGACCAACTCACAGAACATGCTGGAAGATTTCATCTATCTGAAATCTTTGTTAACAGACTGAAACAACAAACCTGAATAGAAAAATGACATGTTAGAGCCATGCTGAAGACATGTAATAATTAAGAGACAAAAATAAGTTTATTTCTCAAAATTCTGGTAGAGCATAATTGCTACTTTTTTGTCATTGAAGTATTGTTGATTTATAATGTGTTAATTTCTGGTGTACAGCATAGTGATTCAGTTTATATATATGTATATTCCTTTTCATATTTTTTTATTATAGGCCATTACAAGGTATTGAATATAGTTCCCTGTGCTATACAGTAGGACCTTGCTGTTTATCTATTTTATATATAGTAGTTTGTATCTGCTAATCCCAAACTTCTAATTCATCTTTCCACTCCCCTCTTCCCCACTAGTCACCACAAGTTTGTTTATTATGTCTGTGGGTCTGTTTCTGTTTTATAAATAAGTTCATTTGTCTCATTTTTTTAAGGTTCCACATATAAGTAATATCATGTGGTGTTTTTCTTTCTTTCTGTCTTATTTCACTTAGTTTGATAATCTCTAAGTTCATTCATGCTGCTGCAAATTGCAAATAGCATAATTTAATTCTTTTTTTAATGGCTGAGTGATATTTTACTGTATATATTATACCATAACTTCTTTATCCAATCATCTGTCAATAGACATTTAGGTGGTTTCTATGTCTTGGCTATTGTATATAGTGCTGCTGTGAACACTGGGGTGCATGTATCTATTCAAGTTAGCATTTCCTCCAGATATAAGCCCAGGAGTGGGATTGCTGGATTATATGGTAAATCTATTTTTAGTTTTTAAAGGAATCTCCATACTGTTTTCCATAATGGCTACACCAAACTATATTCCCACCAACAGTGTAGGAGGGTTCCCTTTTCTCCACACCCTCTTCAGCATTTATTATTTGTGGACTTTTTAATGATGGCCATTTGAACTGATATGAGGTGATACCTCATTGAAATTTTGATATGTATTTCTCTAATAATTAGTGACACTGAACATTTTTTCATGTGCCTATTGGCCACTTGTATGTCTTCATTGGAGAAATGTTTGTTTAGGTCTTTTGCCCATTTTTTGATAAACATACAGTTTACCAAAACTGAATCAAGAAGAAATAGATAATGTGAACAGACTGATCACTAGAAGTGACAAAAGTCCAGTACCAGATGGCTTCACCAGGGAATTCTACCAAACATACAAAAAAAAAAAAAAAAAACAAACTTATACCAATCCTTCTCAAACTTTTCCAAAAGATTGAAGAGGAGGGCACACATTCTATGAAGCCACCATCACTCTGGTGCCAAAACCAGACAAAGACACTGCCAAAAGAGAAAATTACAAGCCAGTATCTTTGATGAACATAACAAAAATTCTCAACAACGATTAGCTACTTTGAATATTGAATGTTATTATCTATGCATGTAAAATCTTAGCACAAATAATGAAAAAAATTAAAATGATGTATTAAGTTTCCAAAATAGTAGAGGGGAACATTTGAGTTAAATAAAAAGAAAAGCACAGTCAAGCAAAAAAATACACATATATAGGTGAGAAAAAAAGAAGTCAAATAGTAGAAAAATAAAAGGAAAAGATAAGAAGATAGCAAAAATCCAATATCATTATCCTAACAAATTAATGTAGCACGGTCTTCTGTGAAACCAAAAATTGTCAGAATGATTTTTTTTCCTGAGATATATGAGGGTTATAAGAATCATATTAAAAATAATTTCAAAACTGTAAAGCTGCAAAATATTAAATTGCAATCATAAATTTTAAAATACAACAGCATGGTTAGAGATTTTATCACACTTCTCTCAGTAATCATAGACAAAGCAAACAGAAAAACCAGGAAGAATATACAACATCTGAACTACATGGTTAGCAAACACAATCTGATAGACACATAAAATCTTGCAGCAAACAATTGGAAAATGTTTTGTTTCAGGCATGCAGGCAAATGAATAAATATCGGTCACATTCTAGACATAAACACAAATCTCAACATTTTCAAACCCCAGTAACCATATGAAACACGTTCCTAACAATGAAGTTGGGTTAGATATAAATAAGGAAAATGTTTTTTTAAAAAAGAAACTATGCACTCGAAAAAATTGTTTTAATTTAGCTGATAGACCAACTTTTATAAATAATCAATAAAATATTACTTCTCAAAACTTATGGTATGCATGTAGAGCTGTACAGTGAGGAAAACTTAAAGACTTCATACAACAGATTACATTAGAAAAGATTAAATGTTGAAAAATGAGCTAAGAATGTTAGACATGAAAAAGAGAATAACCACAGAAACAGCAGAGATTAAAAGATAATGAAAACTGACAGTTTATAATCAGATATTAATAGCAGGAGAAACCCATGTTCCAAGAAAAATGTATAGTATAAAATAATGACAAAAAAAGAAAATGGAAGTCCTTAATAATACTATAATAGTAATCAGTGTGTTTATAACACAGAGAACTTGCACATATGTTCTTTGGGAAACACCTCCCACCACTCCCCTGCAAAAATATGCGTAGGCAGCATTGTTCATGGTAGTTAAAAATGGCAAATAACTCAAATGCCCATGAACAGAAGAATACATAGAAAAATGATGACATATTTATGCATAGAATATACACAATAGTAAAACTGAATGAACTATGTCTCCCCTAGTCAACGTGGGTGAATCTAATACATGAAAAGCTGAGCAAAACAGCAGCTCTTAGACTTTCCATGCTATATGGCTCTGTACACATACCAAGTTTAAAAAGTGCCATGATACAAAAACAAAACAAAACAAAACAAAACACGTATTTTAGAATGTACACACTTTTGGTGAAAACAAGAAAAACAAGGGGCTAACAACACAAAATCTGCTCTGAAGGAGAAGGAAGAAAGGGAACGGAACTGGGGAGAGAATTGGAGGGTTTAAGTCTTAGTGGCAATGTTTTATTTCTTAAGTTGTGTACATAGGTATACAGGTGTTTATGTTGGTACTACCATTTAAAATATGCATATGTGTTATAAATATTTTCTGTGTATGATTTATTGCTTATACCAAGAAATTGAATTCTTCACAACTTCATAGGGGATTGATATATCTACTAAATTCTATCTCTTCATTAAATTCCTCTTCATTTTCAGCCTCCCAGGAGCCTCATCTTCTTAATAAAGGACTTTCTGAGTACAAATTCAATTCCTCTCACCTGAGGACCACAGCCATCTCCACTACAATGCTCAAGCACTAAGCCGTCTCCATGTGCATGTATGTATCCTCACAGCGCTCTGTGTGCCACTCTACTTTGATGCTTACGTCACAGAATTCCAAACATGGGTTTATGTACCTTTCTTTCCTATAACACAGCAACCTAATTTCCCACAAAAACTATGTCTAAATTCATTTTTGTAACCTTAGAAGCCCAACGTGATACCTGAAATATGGCCAATGCTCTGTAAACCTGTTACCTGTTGGATAGTTGGATGTATGTTAAAATGGGTGGGGGAATGGATGGATAGATGGGTAAATAAAAGAAGTCATTAATGTTTTATACATTTTAGTGCATTGTTTTATTTGGCTTAGATTTATTTTGGATAAGCATGATTTCTAGTACTGTATCCATCTATCAGAGTACTTTCCACTTGATCAGATATTTATCATGCACTAGAGTAGAACATTCATATTTTCATTAGTGAAACTTATGAAATGATCTTCCATAGATGAATAAAAAGTATGTAATTAGATAAAACTTTGTAGCAAGTTTAAATTTGAGGATTAACTTTTCATTGGGACTTTAACGTGGCTCAATCATTGCTTTAAGATAAGTCATGTATCTAAATTCAATGAAGGGGAACACTATTTACAAATAAATATCTTTTAAAATTTTCCATTATAATTCATCTCATATGTTTCAGAAGTGCCTCTCATCCTTCAAGATTTAAAAATAATCCACCATGAACACTGATTAAGGAAATTAAAGAAGACTTAAAAAAATGGAAATATATCCCATGCTCCTGGATTAGAAGAATCAATATTGTTAAAATGATGATACTGCTTAAGGCAATCTACAGATTTAATGCAATCCCTATCAAATTACCCAGGACATATTTCACAGAACTAAAACAAATCATAATAAAATTTATATGGAACCACAAAAGGCCTAGAATTGCCAAAGCATTACTGGTGAAAAAGAAAGAGGCTGGAGGAATAACTCTCCCAGACTTCAGACAATACTACAGGGCTACAGTAATCAAGACAGCATGGTATTGGTACAAAAACAGACATATGGACCAATGGAACAGAACAGAGAGCCCAGAAATAAACCCACAAACTTTTGGTCAATTAATCTTCAACAAAGGAGTCAAGAATATACAATGGAATAAAGACAATCTCTTCAGCAAATGGTGTTGGGAAAACTGGACAGCAGCATGTAAAACAATGAAGCTACAACACTCCCTTACACCATACACAAAAAATAAACTCAAAATGGATCAAAAAAAGACTTAAATATAAGACAAGATACAATAAACCTCTTAGAAGAAAATATAGGCAAAACATTACCTGACATACATCTCAAAAATGTTCTTCTAGAACAGTCTACTCAAGCAATAGAAATAAAAGCAAAAATAAACAAATGGACCTAATGAAACTTACAAACTTCTGCACAGCAAAGGTAACCATAAGTAAAACAAAAAGACAACCTACGGAATGGGAGAAAATTTTTGCAAATGAAACTGACAAAGGCTTGATCGCCAAAATATATAAGCAGCTCATACGACTGAATAAGAAAAAAACAAACAATCCAATCCAAAAATGGGCAGAAGACCTAAACAAGCAATTCTCCAAGGAAGACATACAAATGATCAATAGGCACATGAAAAAATGCTCAATATCACTAATTATCAGAAAAACGCAAATCAAAACTACAAAGAGGTATCACCTCACACCAGTCAGAACGGTCATCATTCAAAAGTCCACAAATGACAAATGCTGGAGATGCTGTACAGAAAAGGGAACCCTCCTTCACTGCTGGTGGGAATGCAGTTTGGTGTAGCCACTGTGGAAAACAGTATGGAGATTCCTCAAAAGACTAGGAATAGACTTACCATATGACCCAGGAATCCTGCCCCTGGGCATATATCCAGAAGGAACCCTACTTCAAAATGACACCTGCACCCCAATGTTCATAGCAGCACTATTTACAATAGCCAAGACATGGAAACAGCCTAAGTGTCCAATAACAGACGACTGACTAAAGAAGAGGTGGTATACTTATACAATGGAATACTATTCAGCCATAAAAACCGACAACATAACGCCATTTGCAGCAACATGGATGTTCCTGGAGAATGTCATTCTAAGTGAAGTCAGTCAGAAAGAGAAAGAAAAATACCATATGAGATCGCTCATATGCAGAATCTAAAAAAAAGAAACATAAATACAAAATAGAAGCAGACTCACAGACATAGAATACAATCTTGTGGTTGCCAGGGGAACCGAGGGTGGGAAGGGACAGACTGGGATTTCAAAATGTAGAACAGATAAACAAGATTGTACTGTGTAGCACAGGGAAATATATACAGGATCTTGTGGTGGCTCACAGAGAAAGAGAATGCAACAATGAATGTATGTATGTTCATGTATAACTGAAATGTTGTGCTCTACACTGGAATTTGACACAACATTGTAAAATGACTATAACTCAATAAAAAATGTTAAAAAAAATAATCCACCATGAAAATGTTGAGATTAATTCAGAAGTTACATTGTAAATAAGTAGAGACTATTTTGCCTATGTGGTACAAGTCTTTCCAATATTGTGCAATGTACTGCTTTATATATGAAAGCTCTGATGGCTATAAAAGGTGATTTGGCAACATAGAAACATAACTTAGCTATAGATAAGAATATAAAGTTAGAAAAGGGACTATAACCTAGATCACAATAGAAATAATGATGACAACCAGCACATAAAAACTCTAATATGTTTAGCTAAGCAAGGAGTTGTGTTCTTTATTTCCATTTTCTCATTGAAATCTCACAGTAATCATCAACCTCACATATAAGGAAACTGGGCTCAAAGTTTAACATCTCACAGTAAGAAGAGAATCTTAAATCAAGGGCTAACTTCAGCCTTCTTCTTTGCCTAAATGTTCTTTTTGGTTTGCAGTAATGTTTCTCTCTTCTTTGGAATTTCATAGTTTCAACTTTTTAAGATGTGATATTTTACTTAAAAATATATTGGAATTCAACTTTCTTTTAATTTTGTAAGTTATTATTTAGCAATATGATTATAGAACTAAAGGAAACAATGCTGAAGTAACAAATTTGAGTTAAAATCATACCTTAATTTCATAACTGAACTCTTTCCTGGTTTTTGCATAATCTTGTTTTTCCTTCTGCATCAGCCTTTGATCTAGGTTTCTGTACTTGGTAATCTGTTGACCAGGAAAAAGATGTAATTCTAAAAACCATCCTAGGTTGGCCTAAAACAACCATGAGTTTGTTCTTAAGATCACTCAGGAAAATTCTCAAGCTTTACCAATGGCTCACATAGACCAGATGCTGATCACAATATGTACACAGAGATGACCAAATGACATACTTATTCCTAAATATTCTGGTTGTCAGGATATGCACCCAGAGTTTGACTAATATGATTTCTGTCAGGGACATAATTATAACAGTATTTATGGTCAGTTCCTCATTCATTTGTTCAACAGAAATTTATTGATAGACTGCTATGTATGAGACAAAATGAAAAGTCACTGGGCATGCAAGCAGTGAAAAAACCAGGTACAGTGTCTACCCTTCTGTAGGTTACATTCTGGAACACTGCTGATGGTCAAGGCACTGACAGTAAGAACAAACCGTTTATTAAGCAATCACTAAAAGCCTGAACCACACTAATGGTTTTGAATGCAGTAGTTTATGTTGAGCCTTAGAAGCTCTGCTAAGCGTGTATAAACATCCCCATTTAACAGATAAGAAATGGAGATCCAGGTGGTTTTGTTGAACTACCCAGGATCACTGACTAGCAAGGAATGGAGCTGGAATTCAACACACATTTTATCCGCTTTCATACTCAACATTCACAACCACTGCTCTACTAAGCCTCCCCGTGTTAGTGCAACCTTTAAAAATAAACAAAACTGTTTGTATGAATGAGTGCTTTTTTAAAAAACAAAAAACCCCAATATATTTGTATCTAATCTTTTCATAGAAAATCATAAAAGTAAACAAGATACTCAGCAAATACAGGGATTGCTACAAAATCATTTACAGAGATTTTTTTTTTACCAAAAAATAAACAATTTCAGAAAGAAAACAACCAAGGATTTTTAAGAGTACTGGAATTATTTTCCTGAAAAACAACTGATTTGATTTGATTTGATAAATTTTATCTTGAGCAATACTACAACTGGGGGATTCAGGAATCTATTACTAAAAGAGTATTTGCTGTAAGACTTTAATACAATTCTTTTTCAACAATCAAAATATTTCTCTCTTCTTCCTCTTGTTTTATTCAGTGTACTAAATTTTAGTACCTAAATGCCTGACCTCAGAGCAACATATTTTCATATTTGGTACAAAAGACCTGAATGTAAATGAAATAGGTAAATTCTGTTCTGAGACTTTAAGCTTTTCTTAGAAGCCTTAAAGAGGAATAAATTTGAAGACTTGTTTCCCTATTCTTTAATTTTTTATCATTCACTGAGAATAGAATATGTGCATAAAATGAAGCTAATGAATTAATTTTTATAAAACCACAAGCCATTCTTTATTTAGTACTTAAATTAGGTCTTTTTTTTTTCCTACTAGTATAGTCGATTTACAATGTTGTGTTAATTTCTGGTGTACAGCACAGTGATTCATTTATGAACATTTATATATATATTCCTTTTCATATTCTTTTCCATTATAGGCCATATTTAGTACCTAGGTTCAGTTTATTAAGCATTCACTTTTTCCAGGCACTGTAGTCAAGAGAAGGGATATCACAGTAAATAAAGCCACATACTCTGTCTCAATGAAGAAAAGCAATGCGACAGTAAGCCAGTAATAAGTCAGAGTAGACTATACTAAGGGCTGTCCACAGAGATCTGTAGTGGAAATCACATTGGCACGTGAAAACAAGACCACAGGACAAGCAGTCAAACGGGTGAGGCGGCCCAGAAGTGCTGTTTGCCTTGGACTTGAACTACAATTAGGGATGTGCTCATGTGCCCAAGAATAGTAAGGTGCTTAACACAGAAGGAAGAGCAAGGGTCCAGAGATGCTGGTGAGTGAATGAACAAACCTAGGAGGCCGCTAGTCATTCCATGGCACCAGCGACCACAGGACAGGAGAAGGGAAGGGTACCAGATGCTGGGGTTAGAGGAGTCAGGTCACTTCACTTTCTAAGTTGTTTCAGGAGTAACCGCTAAAGTAAGAGAAACAAGACCCTGCTTGGTTGCTTGCACTTCAGAATATGGGAGGTGTGAGGGAAGGAGAAAGTGAAGGGAGAAAGGGAAAAAAGGAGATTTTCTTTTGTTTTCTAAAAAATACTGTTTTGATATCAGCTACAAGTGGGTCCGTGGCATAGCTACAGTGCAGCGTTGAGGCTCTGCCCGATGCCTTTTCTTTCCAGAGTTTGGAGAATTTAATGCAGGATGCGTAGTCTTGTTTGCCACCAGGTGTGTGTGTGTTGAGGGTGAGGAGGACTGGAAGTAGCATCTAGCGTTTGCAACCATATTTAATTCAACTATTATCGCTCAGTGCCTAAAGAGACATGAATCAAGGTTTATTTGAATGCTTTGCCAGCCCTTGAAGGAGTTACTTATTTAAAAGTCTTTGGTCTATTCAGACATCAAGATCCCAGAGCTCAGGTAAAATTTCAGCCCCATTATCTGCAAACAGTCAGTACTTCTGAGTGCACTTGAAATCTCTGAAGAAGAGAAAATGTGCTACTCTACAAGCAGGAAGCACACCTCCTAGGTACAGATGTAGCTGAATTGTAAAAAGAAGGAATGAATTTCAGAGGGGGCTATTCAGTGATTGGACAGTACCTATGGCTTCTGTTGCTGGAAGAACTGTGTTGGTGAAGACCCTGAAAACTGGTTTATATATCACTGCGTGTATCACAACACAATGCTTTCATCTACTTTATTTTATTTAGTTCTCATAAGCATTGGCAGATGAGGGAAGAAGTTCAAAGTGGCTATTTTGCCTGAGGAAACATAGTAACAAGAGGCAAAGTCCGGACTTAAAGATGTTGTGATTTCAAGGTCAGGGCTCTTTTCATTACCTCTAAATCCCTTTCCAGATCACAGAAGAGATATTAAAGTTTTCACCTGCTAATATATAAGATACTCAAAGAAAGTTCTGGGGGTTCCATGATGGCTGAGAGAGACTTTGAATGGGAGGGAACACTGGAAGAGAAGCTATGCAGATGCATTAGCCGGAGCCAATGGAATTGAGCTCACCAGTAGAGCACCTGGACTTGAGAGGACCTGAGGACACATTACACAGAGAGCATCCAGTAGCAAGGGTCATGGGACCCAGAGACAAAGGATGACAGCAAAAGATGTGGTCATGGTATCGAGGGATATTTAACATGAAACCTTGAGATACTGAAATGAACTTTTACTTAATGAAGAATGTCTTCCATGGGCTGATTTTCTCTGCATCAACAAAGTTTCCATCCTCCATATTGTGAAGAAGGGGGTTACAAGTACAGAATTGGTATGGGCATCCTGGACAATCCAATGGAACACTTGCCCATTGTCCTCCAGTGTCCACACAGGATTTATGCTAAGAGAACATGGACACCCTTGCTAACTAAATGTTGTCATTCCATACCCCCAAGGATTTCTGTCCTGAACCACATAAAAATGCAAAAGTATAAATGGCAGAATTCTTTGCTAGCTGAGACGCCTCCCATCTTTTATTTCTATCACGTTAGGGTTAGGATATGACATAACTTTCACTTAAATATTAAATTGAAATTTTCTTTATCTCACCGATTTTCTTTCAAGACCATCTGTACTAACATTTTCTTTCATTTCTCCTTGACTCGGTTTACATCAAATTCTCAAGCAGTGAAGCAGTTTTCCTTGATAAGGGCTCTCAGATTCACACTTTGAAAGGCTCTAAGTAAATTTCCTGTTTTCCTGAAAAAGTTCCCTAATGCTGTTTGCCTCTCTTCTTTTGCATTTGGAAATCTCTAATTGGACAATTCAGTTGAAATTTTTGCTTAATTATTATACATATGTGTGAAATATACTAGTATCTGAATGCATGCCTACAGAGGTCTCTTTGCTGTTGCAATTTTATCGAAGTGTTTCCAGAATCCATTTGCATAATGCAGAGTCTTCAGTGTACTTCTTATGGAGTAGACTGTTTCTTGTATTATAGTTTCCCAGTCTTTTAGGATCCCCTGTTATATTATTTCATGGTAATAAAATCATAAACGTTATATTAGTTTATTGGGTGTTCAAAATTAAAAAAAAACAACTATGAGCTTGGATGGCAAAAGATAAAGTATGAATACTGAGAAAAGAAATGGAATTTGGTTGAATGCTCATTTTGTGCACACACTTCCTCATCTTACACAGTTTAATTCACATCAATCTTGTGAGTTTCTAAAACTTTCACCTTACAGTGAGAATTTACAATGAGCTCAGAGAAGTGTTTTCCCAACCAACTTATAAATGTCAAAGGTAGAATTCAAACCTACATGTATCCAACCCCAAGATTCTTAATGTATCCCTCACACCATGCTGATTTATAGAACTTGGGTATAATCCCTGTTCCCCATGCATGACATGGCAATCTTTGTTTACTGTGGGGTTTTTTTCCCATGACATAATTTTTAAAACACTTTATTGAACTATGATTCACATGAAAAAAGCTACATATACAATGTACACAGTTTGATGAGTTTGGGGGTAACTGTACACCCATGAAACCATCTCTAGACATGGTGACCTTTGGATTGTGTTGCAGAGGTATGAAAAAGTAAAAAGGAGATTTGGAAGTATCAGAATAATCTTGTATTTCCCCTCAAGGGAAACTAGTTGGATAGCCACACTGTTAGTACACTTAAGCAGTGTTAACTGGTACCCTGAATCGGTCAATAGATAATTTTTGCTTGATCAATAATTTTTGACACAATTTTGAGCTAATGAGCATTTACTGATCACCTACCATAATTTCATTCATTCAACATATAACTAGGTACCTTCACAACTTTCTGTTATTCAGTCCTCAAATCACTCCACATGCAAGCAAACAAGTTGGTAGATGTAATAGGTATTAGAGCCCACATTCTTCTCAATAACCATGTTATGTGAAAGCCTTCGGTCTCCGCGGGTTAAAAGTTATTTGTATAATAATAAATTGAATAATAAAATCTAATATTTTATTTGTACGATATTTATAGTGCATAGAGCACAGTACTGAAGAATCAAATCTGAGCTCAATTTACTGCTCCATCACGAACTATCTGTGTAACTTCAGAATACTTAATTTATTTGAGTCTCAGTTTCTTCATCTCTATAATATTAACACTAATCCCTATTCCACAGGAGGCAGTGATTAAATAAAGTAATGCATATAATGGTAGCACAGCTTCCGTACAGGAAGAAGGAAGTGTGGATACTTATATAGGTAGGAGATCAGGAAACTGAAATCAGTTTCCTCTGCTCAGTAAGAACTAAGATCATTAGCGGAGAAGGAATACCTAGGTTACTGTGGAATTATTACATTGCTGGAGACCAGCAGAAGTCTGAAGAGAAAAATGAGGTTTTTCTCTCTTTCTTCCATGAAAATAACCAACATTAACCTATGAAACAAAAATAGTTTTGAAAATCTCTTCTAAAAACAAAGCAGGGAACAGCTAAGGCAAGAATATTATCCGCCAAAATTCATCCAAATCCTGGGAGGCCACCAAAAGTCTAAAATAGGTCTCCAGGTCTCAAACAGCATGCTTTATTTTTCTGAAAAGTATGATATCTTGCAGGACCAGTGATACATCTCTTAGAACAATGAAGGGTTGGGCGCATGGGCTGCCATCAGGAAGAAATTGGGAATTTGGGTCTAGAACACAGAGAGAATCAGAGGAGACGCTGAGCAAGAAGTGATACCAAGAGTGCCCCACTTATGTCTCCAAACATGACTCCCAACATGAGAAACTGTTAATGAGGCAGAGCAGAAAGGGAAACAGAAATCACTTTGCACCCACTAGCAAAATGGGACTGAGTAGAACTAAATACTAAGTCACCCTGAGAAGTCCAGATGAGATGTGCTAGAAACTTGCTGAACTGGCTCTACAGGACCTGCTCCCTCTGGAGGAATGACTCGAGAATGTTGCCTCCAGGACACAAGACACAGCATGTTTATTTGGCAAATGCTTTGAGAAAACACTCCCATTTAGAAGCTATTGACTGCCTCTGTCCAGTACAAAGAGCAGGCCAGGAAATGATGGCCCCCATTCACACACACACACAATTCTTGAAAGATTACAAAAGCACTATTTACAGAGTTGATGGAAAGCAAACAGGAGGAAAGGAGCAGAGCAAACCAAAGGCAGCTGAGGTGGTAGAGACCAGGAAAGAACTGAAGACAGCAATAACATCGTTACAGAAATGGACAACAAACACCTTTTAGGTGTAACAAGACAGAGAAAAGGAAAGGACTTTAGTTATTATGATCAGCACTTCCAAGGAATTTGCTATAAAATAGAACCAAAAAATGGAGTAGCGGGTAGAGGTAAAGAGAAAGTAAACAAACAGATAATGCAGGAAATAGGAGAGAATCACAAAAGGATAAAAAGACCCCCAAATGTGCTCTAACAGACTAGTCAAACAAGTATGGCACACGACATACTGGAACTCAGTACTTTTTCAACATCTAAAGTCCAATGAAATAAATAAGGTATAGAAGAGCATACTTCATAAACTCCCATTTGTGTAAAACTGGAGACCACATTGCTTCTTCTAAGAGGAAGCAAGTGTCCGGGGCGGGGGGTGGAGGAGGGGATAAGCACAGGGGCTACATTTTACTCTATGTGCATTTGCACTCCTTAAAAAAAAAAAAACCCTGTTTCACCATATACATGTCTTTTTTATGAATGAAAATGCAAAAATTTTTAAATGTTAAGAATGAATTCTTGACTCAACTTTCCCCAAAACCAGCAAATAAAGAGGTGAAGAGGGAATAAACTAGGACAGACAGAACAAAAAATAAAAAGCAAACACTTCATTAAAATGAAAATCTATATTAAGCTCCCTTAGCCACTCACTTGACTTTAAGTGGCATTGATGGTGCTGACTCTCCAAGTTATGCCTCTAACCCCTACTCTGAATTTCCCTGAATCACAGTTTTATTTTTTAATAGCCAACTACCCACTTGACATTTTCACATGCATTTCCAAGAGGCTGCTCCAATTTAACATGCCAAAATGTGCCCCTTTCTTAATCATTGTCATTCCAATAAAATGCATCACCATTTACTCATTTGCCCAAGCCAATATTCTAGGATTTATTGTTAAAATATTCTATGCACTCCCTCATCTCACCACACCCCCATGCTGACCCCTTCCCTAAAACATACACCGATTTTGTTCAGATCTATCTGGATAACTGCCACTCTGCTCCAGTTGCCCAACCTTCCCTTCTAACTGATGTCCCTATTTCCACCCTCACTCCTCTGTTATTCGTAGTCCAAGCCCCACCACCATCCTGCTACCACAATAAACTTCCTATTGACATCTGCCTCCATCTACAGGCTTATCTCATGTGCTTCAATTTATTGTACTTTGCAGAGATTATGTTTATTACAAATCAAAGGTTTGTGGCAACCCTGCACTGAGCAAGTCTACAGCACCATTTCACCAACAGCATTTTCTTACTGCATATCTCTGTGTCACCATTTGGTAATTCTCACAGTATTTCAAATTTTTTCATTATTATTGTATTTGTTATGCTCATCTGTCATCAGTGATCTTTGATGTTACAATTATAATTGTTTTGGGGTACCATGAACTGCACTCAAATAAGAGAGTGAATTGATAAAGTTTGTGTGTGTTTTGACTCTTCCACTCTCTCTCTCCCTCTCCCTCTCCTTGGACCTCCCTATTCCCTGAGATACATTATTGAAATTAGGCCAATTAACCATCCTACTATGGCCTCTAAGCATTCAAGTGAAAGGAAGAGTTGCATGTCTCTCACTTTATATCAAAAGCTGGAAATGATTAAGTTTAGTGAGTAAGGCATGTTGACAGATATGACAGGCTGAAATCTAGGCCTTTTGCACCAGTTAGCGAAGTTGCAAATACAAAGGAAAAGTTCTTGAAGGAAATTAAATGAGCTAGCCCAGTGGAACACACAAATGATAAGAACAAGAAACAGCCATATTGCTGATATGGTAGAGGTTTTAGTGGTCTGGACAGAAGGTCAGACCAGCCACAGCACCCCCTTAAACTAAAGCCTAATCCAGAGGAAGGCTCTAATGTTCTTCAGTTCCATAAGGGATGAGAGAGGTGGGGAAGCTGCAGAAGAAAAGTCTGAAGCTAGTGGAAGTAAGTTCATGAAGTTTAAGGAAAGAAGCCACCTCCATAAAATCAAAGTGCAAGGTGAAGCAGCAAGTGCTGATGTAGAAGTTGCAGCAAGTTATTCAGAAGATCCAGCCAAGAAAATTAATGAAGGTGGCTACACTAAACAACAGACTTTCAACGCAGACAAAACAGCCTTGTATTGGAAAAAGATTCCACCTAGGACTTTCGCAGCTAAAGAGGAGAAGTCAATGCCTGGTGTCAAAACTTCAAAGGATGACTGACTCTCTTGTTAGCGGGTAATGCAGCTGGTGACTTGAAGTTGAATTCAATGTTAATTGACCATTCTGAAACTCCTAGGGCCCTTAAGATTTATGCTAAATATACTCTGTCTGTGCTCTACAAATACTACAACAAAGTCTAGATGACAGGACTGTTTATAATATGGTTTACTAAGTATTTCAAGCCCATGGTTGAGTCCTACTACTCAGAAAAAACATTCCTTTCAAAATATGACTGCTCATTGACAATGGACCTGGTCACCCAAGAGCTCTGATGGAGATGTTTGAGATTCATGTCATTTTCATGCCTGCTAATGCAACATCCATTCGGTAGCCCATGGACTAAGGAATAGTTTCAACTTTCTAGTCTTATCATTTAAGAAATACATTTCATAAGGCTATAGATACAGATTCCTCTTATGGATCTGAGGCTATAGATACAGATTCCTCTTATGGATCTGGGCAAAGCAAACTGAAACTCTTCTGTGAATGATTTGTCATTCTAGATGCTATTAAGAACATTTGTGATTCACACAAAGAGGTCAAAATATCAACATTAGCAGGAATTTGGAAGAAGTGGATTCCAACCTTCATGGATGACTTTAAAGCTCAAGACTTTAGTAGAGGAAAGTAACTGTAGATGTGATGGAAATAGTAAGAGAACTAGAATTAGAAGTGGAACCTGAAGATGTGACTGAATTGCTGCAGTCTCAAGATAAAACTTTAATGAATGAGGAGTTGCTTATTTTGGATGAGCAAAGAAGGTGGTTTCTTGTGATGGAATCTACTTTTGGTGAAGATGCTATGAAGATGGTTGAGATGACAACAAAATCTTTATAATATTACATAAATTTAGTCGATAAAGCAGTAGCAGGGTTGGAGAGGACTAATTCCAATTTTGTAAGAAGTTCTACTTTGGACAAAACACTATCAAGCAGCATTGCATGCTACAGAGAACTTGTTTATGAAAGGAAGAGTCAATCAATGCAGCAAACTTTATTGCTGTCTTATTTTTTAAAATTACCACAGCCACCCCAACCTTCAGCAACCACCACCCTCATCAGTCAGCAGCTATTAACATCACGGGAAGACCTTCCACCAGCAAAAAGATTATGACTCATTGAAGGTTCATATGATAGTGACCATTTTTTTTAGCAATAAAGTATTTTTAAATTTAATTAAAATACGTACTTTTTAAAGATACACTGCTATTGCACACTTAATAGACTAAAGCATGGTGTAAACATAACTTTTATATGCACCAAGAAACCAAAAAAAAAAAAATCATGTGATTCACTGTATTGTGAGATTGATTCACTTTACTACAGTGGTCTGAGACTGAACCCCCAATATCTCCAAGGTATGCCTGTCTAATCACCCCTCCACACTGTGGCCAGAGTTATCATTTTAAAATAAAAATAAGATCATGTAATTTACTTCCTTAAAAACCCTCTAACAACTTCACATCACACTTAAAAATAAAATCCAGGCTCCCCATCATAACCTAGAAGACCCTTCAGATGCTGACTGCTTCTCTCTCATTATTTCCCCCTTTTACATCGTTTTTGTCCTTATTCTGATTCATACACTTGGGGCCGTGGTTTGATGGTGCTAACCTTGTTTTTGTCTCAGCTCATTTACATGAGCTATTTCATTGTTCTGGAATACTCGGTCTCCATGCCATCCCACAGAGAGGCTTTCCCTGTCCAACAATCTAATGAAACATCACCCCATCGCATCACTGACTGGCTGCCCAGTTTTATTTTCTTTATTGGCTTTATATAACTATCTGTTATTTTCTTCTTTTGCTTTATTATCTGTCTATCCCCAAGTACAAGAACAAACACTGCCTAGAAAGAGTAGACTCCTTTTTGTTGAATAAATAAATGAACTCCATTTGCATTTTCAAAATGATGTGTCTAAGAAGATCTTTTACAGACACACAAAAAATGGCTTAAAAGACAAACGAAAAGCTAAGGTTTGTGATTGGCCCTGAGAAATTGGATGGCAGCCTGGCAAAGAGGTAAACTTGCACTCTTTTATAATTCAAATGCTTTGGAACCAATTTAACTTCTGTAATGGATATTGCCTCATTTTTTCTTATTTAAGAACCATATAAAGGTTTTATAGTTGTTAAGACCTGTTCTACAAAAAAAAAAACTCAGACAGATTACTGGGAAGGAGATACAAGAATTGAGACCCTTTTAGCTAAAAGTAGAAGGGAGAGTGTAATACAAATCTTTGTTAACAACCATACATTTATTCTCACCCCACTCATCTTCCCTTTAAGCTATAAGCTTTAGATAAATTTTAATTGCTCAACTAAATTCATTATCTCTTTAAAACCAGATGTATAAGATTCAAAACCAAGATACAGATTCTATTTTAATATCAGAATAGCTTGTTTAACAATATAACTTTAGCTAAGTTACACTGAATGTTATTGATAACATTGGATAAGAGTATCTTTTAGGAGGTGATATTTTGAATTTTTCAACAGACAATGGAAAAGCCTCTGCTATTATAGCAGATAACATGAGACTGTTACAAGAAGTGCCTTTATATGTTATTTGGGTAATATCAGAAACTTCATAAGAAATAATTACACTTTAATATGTATTACTGACAACCAATTCTCTGAAATACTGTGGCATATTACAATCCCAACCCAACTCCTCAGGAAAGATGGGAGAAATACTGCATATTGTTTTGCATGTAATTATAAGGATTTAGATGCTTTCCACAATTGTTACATTTACTTTTATATTGACCAAAGTGGGCAACTTGTGATTTAGCAATAGAAAGCCTGAGGCCTTCTCAAAGATGGAGTCTACAGCTTTTGGAATTATACTAATCAAAATAAAATATCTAAAAGGTCACCAAGGGAGGAGGGATGGGCTTTTATCTATCTGACTACAAATGAAAAAACAGGGCTACTATTAACTCAAAATGTACTCTTGCAAGAATTTTAAAATGGCATTTCTTTCTTAATTTATTTTACTTCGACTGACCAGAGAAAAATACTATAATAACAGACAAATCCACAATGTTTACAGTCAGAATAATGCCCCATTAATCAGTGTCCTTGTACAGTGCACAACCTGTACACACATACCCACTGTCTTTGTAATTTAGAAACCTTTGGCAGAAGCTACCAGGACACATTCCTGTTCCAAATGAGAAAGACATTTCTGACATAGTTTTTAACAGTCAGAATGAACGTTTCAGGAAGTTCTAAGTCCCTCATCACTGGAGGAATGGAAGCTTCATCTTAAGCGCGTGTATTATGTGGAGGTTATAGATAAGATTTTACACGCCAAATAGTAGTAGGACTAGATAAACTTGAAGGTTTTTTTCTACTCTTAGAATTTAATGCTCTATTTAAAAGAGACTTAGTGAAACTACATACAAAATATATCTGCTCTTCTATAAATAGGAAAGTGTTAGTCATAGCTTTAAGGGAGAAAATAAATCTAGTACCATTTATTTTGTTAAATTCTTAAGAATTAAAATTTATTTTATTAAAATAATTTTTTCATTAAATTTTCATTTTTGTTTAATTTATTTTTGTTAAATTTATTTTCATTTTTTGTTAAATTTGTTAACAAAATAAATTTAAATTCTTAAGAATCTTAAGAATTTAAGACCCCTTAATGTCTTAGATTTATAAGTTGCTTGTGTTACCCTTATGTACACAGTCCCATTGATTTCTGAAAACAATGAGACAAGAAGGCCAAGTGTCAGGGAATTCCATCTTGAGACGAGAAAGCAGATGTTCAGAAATGTGATTTCCCATGAGTAAGTTTTCACAAGTGAAAGCTAAAGCAGTGACAGTCAAACTCAGATGGTTTATTTCCTCCTTTTCTTGTTTTAAATCATTCCTCCAGTTGAAAGTTTTAAATTTAATTCTGGCTTTTAATTCTAATCTGCCAAGCAAACATGGAACTATATTAAGCCATGTAATCTTTACTACCTGATAAAAGAGAAGTTTGACAGGGCATCAGATGAGATAAACACTCTTACTAGTACTATTTGTTAGCTGTCTCTCTTTCCTAATAGATTGTAAGATTGATTAGGAGAAGAAACTTGCCTCTTTTGCCAGCTAATTTCTACCACTTAGGCTCGGAAATACTAGTTGTTTGAAGGAATAAATGGTTCAACCACAATTAATTATGTGGTTCTTTATGCAATAAACCTTAGGCAATATATAAGACAAGGGATTCAACAACAGTCTTATACATAAATCCACCTTAAATGTATAATCAGAAAAACACATGGGTTTATAAAATGCCACAAGCAGACAGCCTAGATGCTGAGGTTAAATTTGTGTAGACCAGATAATCAGGTGATGGACTGCATAATCCCCCTTTTAATAGGCTGTCTGGACAGTGTACAAAAATGGATTTCTACATACTCAACATTAAATTTCAGCTCCAGATTCTTTGCCTTGGGAATGATCCCTTCTTTCCTGTACCTCGTATTACTTTCCTGTTATTTTCCCTAACAGAATCAGAGAAGGGCTGTCAATCCTAATTGAATTCAAGAAAAAAAATTTTTTTGATCAGTAAGAAGTATTAAATAATACACAGATGGGAAGAAAATGATATGCAAATAGTCCAAAAGGATAGGACATGATGGCCAAACTAGAGAATCAATATGCTACAACCAACCAAAAAATACATTGTCAATGGGACCCGGCATTGATGCCAAGGGAAATGAACAGAGGGTTTCGGTTGATTCTTCTTCATCTGGCATCAAATCTTCTTTCATTTGCTGCTTTGAGGAGAAACTCTTTCATTTTACTTCTTTTTTTCTTTTTTAAAAAATTTTTATCAAAATATAGTTGATTTACAATGTTAGCTTCAGGTGTACAGCAAAGTGATTCAATTATACATATACATATATTTTTCTTTTCAGATTCTTTTCCATTTTGTGTTATTACAAGAAATTGAATATAGTTCCCTGTGTTATACAGTAGGTCCTTGTTGTGTATCTATTTTATATATAGTAATGTGTATCTGTTAATTCCCAACCCCTAATTTATCCCTCCCCACTCTCTCCCCTTTGATAACCTCAGTTTTTTCTATGTCCGTGAATCTGTTTGGGGTTTGTAAATAGAATTTGCATCATTTTTTTTAGATTCTACATATAAGTGATGCCATATGATATTTGTCTTTCTGACTTACTTCACTCAGTATGATAAACTCTAGGTCCATCCATGTTGCTACAAATAGCATTATTTCATTCTTTTTTATGGCTGAGCAATATTCCATCATATATATGTATGTGTGTGTATATATCTCACAACTTTTTTATACACTCATCTGTTGATGGACATTTAGGTTGTTTCCATGTCTTGGCTATTGTAAATAGTGCTGCTATGAACATTGGGGTGTATGTGTCTTTTTGAATTAGAGTTTTCTCTGATATATGCACACAAGTGGAATTGCTGGATCATATGGTAAGTCTATTTTTAGTGTTTTTAAGGAACCTCCATACTGTTCTCCATAGTGGTTGCTCCAATTTACATTCCCACCAACAGCGCAGGAAAGTTCCTTTTTCTCCACACCCTCTCCAGCATTTATTATTTGAAGACTTTTTAAAGATGGCCATTCTGGCTGGTGAGGTGATCCCTCATTGTAGTTTTGATTTGCATTTCTCTAATAATTAGTGATACTCAGCATTTTTTTTCATGTGCCTGTTGGCCATCTGGATGTCTTTAGAGAAATGTCTATTTAGATCTTCTGCCTATTTTTTGATTGAGTTGTTTGGTTTTTTGACATTAAGTGGTATGAGCTGTTTGTATATTTTGGAAATTAGTCCCTTGTCAGCTGTACCATTTGCAAATATTTTCCCCATTCTGTAGGTTGTCTTTTTGTTTTGTTGATGGTTTCCTTTGCTGTGCAAAAGCTTTTAAGTTTAATTAGGTCCCATTTGTTTAATTTTGCTTTTATTTCCATTACTCTAGGAGCTGGTTTGAAAAAATATTGAAATATTGCTGAAATTTATGTCAAATAGTGTTCTGCCTGTTTTCCTCTAGGAGTTTTATGGTATCCATTCACTACATGTTAAGAATAAAATTAGAACATTCTCTAACACCATATAAAGAATTAATTCAAAATGGATTAAAGACCTATTTTTCTTATAAGACTAGATTCTTCTAGAGCAGTTTTGGATTCACAGCAAAACTGAGCTGAAAATATGTAGATTTCCCATAGACCACCTGTCCCTACACATGCATAGCCTACCCCATTATCAACATTTCCCTCCAAAGTGGTCATTTTCAATTGACTGACCTACACTGACACATTTGAATCACCCAGATGCCATAGTTTACATCATGGTTCACTCTTGGTGTTGTGTTGTACAGTCTACGGATTTGGCATAACAGATAATGACATATATTTGTCATTATGGTGTCATACAGAGTATTTTCACTGTCCTCAAAATCCTCTGTGCTCCAACTATGTATCTTTTCCCCTTGTCCCTGGCAACCACTAATCTTTTAATGTCTTAATAGTTTTGCATTTTCCAGAATGTCATGTAATTGGAATCATATAGTATGTAGTTTCTTCAGATTGACTTCTTTCATTGAATAATATAAATTTAAGTTTCCTTTATGTCTTTTCATGGCTTGACAGCTCCCTTCTTTTTAGTACTGAATAATATCCTACTATCTGGATGTACCACATTTTATCCATTCACACCCTGAAAGATATATTAGTTCTTTCCAAGTTTGGGGCAATTAATAATAAAGCTCTATAATCATTTGTGTACAGGTTTTTGTGTGGACATAGTTTTTAACTCCTTTGGGTAAATACCAAGGGATGGGATTACTGGATCATATGGTAAGAATGTATTTATTTTTTTAAGAAACTGCCAAACTGTTTTCCGAAGGGTTTGTACCATTTTGCATTCTCACCAGCAATGAGTAGGAGTTCCTGATGCTCCACATCTTTGTCAGCATTTGGTGTTGTCAATGTTCCAGATTTGGCCACTGTAGTAGGTATGCAGTGGTATTTCACTGTGGTTTTAATTTGCATTCCCTGATGATGACATATGATGTGGAGCATCTTCTTGTATGTTCATTTGCCATTTGTATATTTTGTTTGGTGAGGTATCTATTAAGGCCTTTGGCCCATTTTTAAATCAGGTTATTTATTTTCTGAATTTTGAGTTTTAAGAGTTCTTATAGTTGAATAACAGTCCTATATCAGATTTCTTTTTATCATTTGTAAAGATTTCCTCCAGGACTGTGGCTTGCCTTCTAATTCTCTTGACATTGTCTTTCACAGAGCAGAAGTTTTATATTTTAATTAAGTCTAGTTTATCAACTATTTCTGTCATAAATCATGCCTTTGGTGTTTTACCTAAAAAGTCATCACCATACTCAAGGTCATTCAGGTTTTCTAATTTTTTTCAGGAAATATCTAGAAGGAGCTTCCCTATCTTAGAATTAAGGTGGTGACTTTGTTCTCCTTGGAAAATTTATTAATGTTGAAATAAAATTCTTATATATCAGTATTGCCATTTTTCTTGATGGAAAAAAGCACTTGTTCTCTTTTAGAAAAGGTAGTAAGCTTTCTTTTCAGTTGCACTCACTCCTTTAAAATTTTATATTATCTCCTTTTCTGTCTGTATCTGTCTCTGTGATGTATATGTATTACTTACATTCCTTTTTCTAATTGAAGCCATTAAATAAAAAGGAGGCTGCTTTGAGAAGACAACTGACACTTAAAATGATAAAAATAAAACTAATATAAATTTTGCAAGGCAGTGAGAGAGGGAAGGCATGGCAAAAAGAGACAGAATATCAACTGTAATAACATGTTAAATTAAAAAAAAAACCAGAAAAATGCTAGGCATATGTTATTTGGAAACGGTTGGTGCCATCAGGAAACACAATGTTCAATATATTTGGGACACATAATCAATCATGGATATTCTGACCAGAGTTTAACACAGATATATTGCATTCTCTGTTTCTGGTATCACAAAACAGCAAGTTCAACTCACTGTGGCAGGGAGGTGCTGGGAGGTTGGGGTGGTGACAGTGGCCAGATGATACAGCAACCATTTAAGGAAGAGGTCAATAGGTACTATAAGCAATAAAGTAATATTGCTAAAGCAGGTGGTATTAGGGGAATTTTGTAGAGAACAGTCAAGAAGGTAAAGACACAGATGAAGGACAGAGAAAGGTCAAAAAAAACTCTACAGCTTGTGAGAGGAGAGTGGTTTGGTGGCTTACCTGACACTCTCTGATGTAAATGAGAAGCCCCTCCCCTTCTCCCCTGTACCATGTCTTAATCTCATCAGAGGGTTGCCATTCTGGCAGTAGAGACATGCTTTTTCTGTGTCCTTCTCAACCCATTTTTCCCTTCCCTTGGCTTTGCATCATTACCTTCAATCTTCTTTAATACCAAAGACAATGACAGGATTTCTACTTGAATTTTTGGACATATATGTACCTGAGGTCATTAAGAAGAAGACTATGGATCTCTGGAACTACCCCTGACAGACAACCGGTTAATTATTACTATTTATAGGATTATGTCGCTTAAAATGTGTTACTACAAGGCAATCAATGTTATAGGAAGAAAAATGGGAAGATGGAGGGGAAATTGTTCAGGGAGCTTAAAAACCCATAGGAGAATCGTAGCCTTTTTAAGAGTCACAGTAAATACGTCTGCAATGTTTACAACAGGTCAGCTATTGTCCCACACTCTTTACACATATTAATTCATTCAGTTCTCACATAGCAGATACCATTATTCTGCCCATTCTACAAATGAAGAAAGTCTACAGTATTTTCTTGTTCTAGAGACCATGAGACTCAGAAGGTGAAAGGCCTTGCTTTTCAGGATAAAAGGAGCACACATTTCTTGCTAGAGCTTAAGGTAGAGTTTTGATGTCAGAGAAAAACTTTCAATGGCAGAAATGAATGATTGAAAGTCAAAGTAAGTTCAATTTATTTCTTACATGTGCATTACCTAGTCATATATATAAAAGCAACTTTAACTTAGTTTATATTTTTTTTTCATTTCGACATTTAATCTGAGAGCACTTCTTCTATATCTAAAGGTTTCTATGTTAAAAATGATTAATAATATACTTTTTGCCATTCCCCAGTATTTTCAGACTGAACTAGATTTTATTCAGTAGGGGTCAAACAATAACTTTTCCTACCACTCTTGGGAACCCCATAACATAAGATAGTACTTTTTTTTTTTTGCAGAACATATATCTGATAGATTTATTCAGAATGTACTAAATATCCAATAATAAAGGCAAATAACTATTTTTAAATGGACAAAAGATTCGAACAGACAGATACTTCACAAAAAAGATATCCCAATGTACAATAAGCACATAAACATATTCAATGTCATTACTCATTAGGAATATGCAAATTAAAACCACAATGAGATACTACTACACATATTTTAGAGCAGCTAAAATTAAGAGGACTGACAATATCAATTTTTGTTGCAAATGGGATGCAGATGAAAGTCTCATATATTGCTCATGCAAATGCAAAAGAATATATTTGGAAAACTATTTGACAATTTCTTAGAAGTAAATATATACTTATAGTAAGATATATACATGCCATTTTCTAGATATTCCCCCATGGAAAATAAAAATATATAGCCACGCACACACTGGTTCTCAAATGCCTTGAGTCATATGGATTTAAAACATTCCTACTTTCCCATTTTACATGTTCATATCGAAGGTATGCATTTTTAGGAAATATTTTATTTAACACTTAGAAGGTGAGGGATGATGGAGGTATAATTAAATGCTGCTATCAGCAGAATAGAACATTGTCCCACGATAATGTTCAGCTCTCCTGCCAGAGCATAAAAGGAGGGGCAAAGCCGAAGCACTGATTTTCCAAGCAGGAGACGTTTGTTCAGTGACAATGTCTTATTACAATTAATTTACTCCTAGTGTACAAATGACGAATGCAAGACTAATTGCAGCCCCTGCAGATTAGGAAACATTGTTTCCTGGTTCCTTTCTTCTAGACCAGTACAAACCGCAGTTGGCAGCTGCTTACTGCCGTGCTTAATACTTCCTTCTGTCTAAAGTTTGTGTCTCTCACTGTTTTTCCTGTTTTTTTTTTAGCATTCATTTTTCTTACTCTCCTCCTAACACCCTTTCTTTATCAGTTCCCTCTCTCCCCTTCAGCTCGTTAGGTTATTCATCTACTGATTTTTTATTTATTTTATCTCAGATTAAGAAGCGATTTCTGAGCCCAACTGCACATCAGAATCAGTGGAATATTTTATTAAAAATAATTATTTCTGGGCCCTGCCCCAAGGGACTCTGACTCGAGAAGGCTTCACTGGCCATGAAAATCAGCAGTTTTAAAGTCTGTATTTTTTTTAAAGGATTCCCAAATCATCATCATTTGCAGTCAGATTTCAAGACCCTTCATTGCTCTCCTTTAGATTACCCTAGTCAGCATTCTGTTGGTTTATTTCAAACTCTGGAAGATGCAATCAACACATCATCCTGTTGAGAACAAATGCTCCCCCACAGAAGCCCGAATGTACCTGCTCTCTGAACCCCGCCAAGAGCATGTGAGCTCAGACACTGCTTCCACGTTGAGTGTTTTTCAGATTCCCTACTGTTTTGATGAATGCAAGATTAATCAGGCAGTGGGCCTGCTGCCCAGAGAGGCTGTTTGGAAAACAGTAGACCAGGATGGCAGAACCTCCACTTCAAATTTGGTCGTCAGAAGTGAACACACTCAGAATGAGGAAGCAGCCAGCTCCTTTCTCTGAGATTCAGGCCTCTCAATCTTAGCCTCATACCCAGTTAATATGCTCTCTCTCCTGTGCATTTTCTAAGTATGTGGCAGCCATCTGATAAGAACAGAAAGGCTGCATTTGCTAAATCTGGGCTGGTTCTTCAGTGAGTACATGAGAAACTTAAATGGAAAAAGAGCACACAGGCCCTGCAGACGGGGTATGGAACACCTGCAATCATAAATTACTGGATGACCGAGAGCATTGTGACCACGACAGCAACCCTCACAATGCCTTGGGAAAATTACATTGTTATGATTCATCATGAAAATATATTATCGATGGGAAAATTTAAGGATGTTTTGGAAAGCATCTTAACAACACAGCTTTCAGTACAGTAAAAATAACATTCTTACATGGTTTTCTTCCTAGACAAAAGAAAATACAAATACATATTTCCACTACTCAAGTGTATCTATTTAAATTTTATAGGGATAATACAAGTTGGCGAGCACATTCTTAGGAGTCATGAGCCAAGTCAACTTTATTACTTCTATGTACTAATAGGATAGCAAATTACCTCACCTTTACTCGCTACCCATGATAATTATAACAACAAATATACACTGAGAACTCTAGTGTCTTGCCAGGTTCTGAATGTATATCTTGTTTTTTCAAATAAAAAGAATTTTTGTTGTTTCATATTACAAAGGAATTACATGGTCATGTTCATTTAAAATACATAATATTAAAAGAAAGAAGTAAGAAAATAATTCCATCAGAATTTCATCACCCAGGGATCCTCCACAGCCACATTTCAAAAAACACACTGCCACTGTGTAACAATTGCTTGTGAGCGGTTTTGTGGCAGGGTTATTGCTCTTCTGCCTTAAATAACCTATTAAATTTTTAAAAAGAATGATGATACAAAACTGACAAAATGATTAGATTTTCATTGCTGTATGTATCCTTCCAGACTTGTTTTTATGTACATGCATATACACGTGCACACACACACACACACACACAAAGGATTGAACCATTTCATAAACTTTTTTGTCATGTAACAATAATATGTAAAACAATGTGAAAATTTTGTCAGTGAATACTGACATGCATGGTCATTTATAGTAAACACAGAGTTCTTCATGTGATTCCCCTACAATTTATTTAACATCTCTCCTATTGCTGAGCATGTAAAATGCTTCTAATTTGTTGCTATCAAAAATGGATCAATAAGTTATTATTATACATATAGCTTTGCATACCTGTAAGCTTATTTCCTCAAGATAAATTTCTAAAAGGAAAATGGCTGGCCCAAATCACCCTACAGACATCGTGCCTAAACTTCAAAAATGCTTTCGTACAGCAAAGGGAACCAAAAACAAAACAGAAAGACAACCTACAGACTGGGAAAAATATTTGCAAATTATGTGACTGACAAGGGCTTAATTTCCAAAATATATAAGCAGCTTATACAACTCAATAACAACAACAACAACAAAAAACAACCCAATTAAAAAATGGACAGAAGACCTAAATAGATATTTCTCCAAAGAAGATGTATGGGTGACCAATAGGCATGTGAAAAGATGCCCAATATTGCTAATTATAAGAGAAATGCAAATCAAAACTATAATGAAGTATCATCTCACACCAGTCAGAATGGCCATAATTAAAAAGTGCACAAATGATAAATGCTGGAGAGGGTGGAGAAAAGGGAACCCTCCTACACTGTTGGTGGGAATGTAATTTGGGGACGCCACTATGGAAAACAATATGGAGATTCCTTTAAAACCTAAAAATAGACTTACCACATGATCCAGCAATCCTACTCTTGGGCATATATCTGGAGGAAACTCTAATTCAAAAAAATACACAAATACCAATGTTCATAGCATCACTATTTACAATAGCCAAGACATGGAAACAACCTAAATATCCACTGACAGATGACTGGATAAAGAAGTTGTGGTATATATATATACCACACACACACACACACACACACACACACACACACACACACACACATATATATAATGGAATATTACTCAGCCATAAAAATGAAATAATGCCAGTTACAGCAACATGGACGGACCTAGAGATTACTATACTAAGTGATGTATGTCAGACAAAGACAAATATCATATGATATAATTTATATGTGGGATTTTAAAAATGATGCAAATGAACTTGTTTAAAAAACAGAAACAGACTCAAAGACATAGAAAACAAACTTGTGGTTACCAGTGAGGAAAGGGGAAGTGGAGAGATAAATTAGGAGTTTGGGATTGGCAGATACAAACTACTATATATAAAATAGATAAACAGCAAAGTCCTACTGTAGAGCACAGGGAATTTATTCAATATCTTGTAATAATCTATAATGAAAAAGAATATATATGTATATTTATAACTGAATCACTAGAAGCTAACACAACACTGTAAGTCAACTATAATTCAATTTAAAAAGGCACTGTTTAGCCCCATGTTACACAAACAAGAAGTGATGAGAATTAACTAGCTCAAGATCACATAGCTTTTACAAATCTAGATTCAAATAAGGATTCCTCAAGGTGACTGTTAACCTCTTCTAACAAGCACATAAAAAAATTATTAAACTCTCATTGACCCTCAATACGATCAAGAGGTTAATGCCCAGTCCTCCCACCCTTTGAGATAATTATTTCCAATAATGAATTCCAAGACATTCTGTCACATGTAGCAGTAAGCCTGGAGCCCTAACAACATTTCTGAGGCATATCAAGCGCCCTATATTCTTCTGATTTCTCTTAATCCGTGGTTGATCTCTGCAGAACTTTTGTTTCAACTCTTAAAGTTGCTACTCTTTTTTTAGCACCAGTTCTAACCAGGACCAGACCGTCACTCCCATTTCCCGAAGCCCCATCAATACTGGATTGCTGCATGTAATACAGTCCACTAAAGATAGGAAATTAGCACAGGGGAAGGACAGAACAGCTAGAAAAACAAGTAATTTTAAGATTAAATATTATCCTGCTCTTAATTTAATACTCCTTTGCTCTTGTCACTTTTGGGGATTTCTTACTGTCCATCTTTCCTCATAAACTCCACCCAGACATGGCCAGCTTCTCCCTGGGAATTCTCTTCCCTGGCTGAGAATTTGAAATGCTGGAGAGGTTTTATAAAAATATTGTTGTCTGGACCCAACTCAGACCAAGTAAATTAGACTCTTTACAGAGTGAAACCAAGAAATGGGTGTTATTTTCAACGTCCCACTTATTAATTCTAACGTGCAATTAGTTTGAAAATTACTGATTTAGATCCTTCATCCAATTTACTTCTTTCCAATCCTGAGTCCTCCAATTCCTTAGCCTACTAGCCAAAACTTGCCAGCTATTATTTTTTGCTTTTGCAGAGTAAGGTGTTTCTTTTTTTGTATCATTCTTCTTCCTCCTATTTTTTTTTTTTCCTTCTCTTCACAATGCCTTACAGCATGACCTTTTCATACTCAAAAAAGGTGATTTCCTAAATAAAAGTGAAGTTCTCTCCCCAGGGAAAAATCTGTCAGTCTTCGAAGGCAACTGTGTAAAACATCAACCAGTCTCCAATTGTGAAGAGTTTTTTTTTCTTTTCTTTCCTTACTCATTTCTATAATAGTCTTCAATATATTTAGTAACAAGTCAGTATTTCTACCCTCAAGCAGATCCCACAATAGTTGTGGCATTGATGGTGATAAAAAAAAAAAAGACCTAGTAAAGTTGAAAAAGCCCAAATAATCAGTCAGAGAATCTTTTACTAATGGCCATAGGGTTGTGGCCTCTGACTTAATCACAGGATTTAGGGGAAACTGGATGAAAACCAGGATGTGGTCATTGAGCCAAGGCATCTCTTTCATCATAGCATGCTTTATGCCCAGTAGCTAAACTTTAACTGCTAACTCCTCTGCATGTATTGCTGACAGATGCCCACTGCATATCCCCTAAAGATGCCATCCATCAGTCAAGATCATTCATTTACCCCCCAAATTTTTTAAAATGTGAGGAACAAAGTACAATTTCCAATTAGGTCACTTTGAAATATATTAGAATTCACAGTTAGCATGTTTCCTATTACAAACTATATATTCTCGGGGGTCAAGTGAGTGTCTTTGATCACTCTAAACTGAACTGATTTTACAGTCAAGGACACTACCCTTGGAAATAAGTTTTATTAGGCACTTTTATAAAATCACAGAACTTACACGGTGCAGTCATGTCCTGAACTCAGACATAAGCATCCATCCCTGACAGGCAAGTACAGTGGATTGTTCCCATTATGTTCATGGTGACATGAAAGGCCCAATGGAGAAAATGAGAGGCACTTCAAAACTAGCTGCTTTCAAGTAGAATAGACACCACTTGAATATATATATAGATAGATAGAGAGAGAATATATACCTGGCTGAGTGGTCAAGGGCCTTACCCAGAATTTGCATCATTATCAAAATTCTATGTGTTTAAGGACTGGTGTCTTTCAGAACAAATTCCTGTATATTTTCATGGAAATACCCCTCTCTCTTTTTTCTTTCTCTTCCCTGTCTGCCTCCCCCACATCATAAAAGTACCCCCTTGAGAGTTTCTGAACTTTCTCTTAGAAAGTCACAGAGTCTAGAGACTTGAGCCAGTGCGCTGAGTATCCACCAACCGTCACACCTGTCAATAGACGCTAATTCCCTCCGTGTCACTGACATAGAGTAAAGTGCCCTGTGGTCTGAGACCTCTAAGGCCATCTCCTTTTTTCCAGTCATTTCACATATTGTCTTCTGTTTATTTTGCACAAGTTCATTTCACCTCCCACAATCCCATTTCAGAAGACACTGCAGTTGTCTGTTGTGTTATAATTATTTGTGAAGGGTTCCATTACAGGATGCTTGTCCAGCTGCCTTAAATAACTTGCTAAATTTTTTAAAAGAAGAAGGATGTAAAACTGACAGAAATAATCAGTGGAAAAGCTGAGTTCTGAGTAATGGAAAACATAAAGTACAAATTCATATCTAATATATCTGAACAAGAAGTTGTTCCTAATAAATCACCGATGGTTATGTGAGTTTATTAGATGCTTCTATTTTTATGTTCATACACAAATGGAATTTCAGCATCACACAATTTTTCAAAAAGACACCTCTCACAGATGAAGGAAGTACAATATATATGTTGATATCTTGCTTTCAATCAATGAATACAAGCTTTATTTTTATTGCTTCTCCTTTACGTTCTAAGGTTTAATTTATGTCTATGATATGATGAAAGATATTTTTATGGGAAACCACATTTTTTTCTGAACCATTTTCTTTTCTTTATACTTTGAAAATATGATGTTCACATTTCAGAAAATAAAAAAAATGAAATGAAGAAATAATCAGATAGATAGTAAGGAGAGGATGTAAGAATAAGCTATTTACAACACAAACCATTCCAAGTACTCAGAAAATATATCTAAGCAACAGTTCTTATTATCTCTTTTTCTTCCTTAGGATTCCATCCCCAAAATGGTGACAGTGTTGAAGAGGATGCCTTCTCAGGTAAAGAAAAACTACTCATATCAAAGGCATATTTGTAGGCCTATTTTTTTAAGACTTTATTTTTTTAGAACAGTTTAAAGTTCACAACAAAATTAAAGGACAGGTACCACATATCCCCTGACTGCACACACGCACAGTCTCCTGATGAGCAGCACCAGTCACGGGAAGGCTGCATTGCTACCAAACATGAAGCCATACTGATGCATCGTAATCACCCAAAGTCCGTAGTTTACATTATGATTCACTCTTGGTGTTGTACGTTTGTACAAATGTATAATGATATCTACCCATCATTTGAATATTATACAAAATATTTTCACTGCCCTTCTCTGGGCATCCCTACCCTCTACCCTCACCCCTGGCAACCAACAAATTAGTTTGTCTCCATAGCTTCACCTTTTCCAGAATGTCCTATAGTTGGTATCATACAGTATGTAGCCTTTTCACTTAGTAATATGATATTAAAATCCCTCCACATCTTCTCATGGCTTGATAGTGCATTTCTTTTCAGCACTGAATAGCAGTCCATTATCTGAAGGTACTACAGTTAAAGTATCCATCCACCTACTGAAGGACTATTGGTTGATTCCAAGATTTAGTAATTATGAATAAAGCTGCTATAAACATCCATATGCATGTGTTTGTGTGGACACAAGTTTTTGCTTCCTTTAGGTAAATAACAAGGAATACCATTCTTAAATTTTATGGTAAGAGTACGCTTAATTTTGTGAGAAATCGCCAAACTGTCTTCCAAAATGGCTGCACCATTTTGCATTTCCCCTAGCAATGAATGGGAGTTCCTTGCCAGTATTTGACGATGTTAGCATTCCAAATTTTGGCTATTTAATAGGCATATTTGCAGACTTACTTTTTTAGAGACTCTTTCTCCTAACTATGCCCCCAATTAACTAATGGGTCTTTTTCTGAGTCAATGAAAGCAAAATCCTCAGAACTCTAAGAGTAAGACATGAGTTCAAAAGATCTTTCAGTAAAATCCCTTTATTTCTACTCAGCATAAAATTAAATAATTATTAGAAACTACCCTTCCATGCTTCTCTGTCCTTCGTCCATAAGTTTCTTTTCTTCCTTAATTTCTCTCACTCTGTTCTTTTTAAATCCTTTCAATCACATGACCTAAACTGGAAGTCCTTTCTGTTTTTAGGGAGCACAAATAGAGGAGTGTCTACAATTAGGTCTATGAACAGAGCCGCAGTGATTCATTTTTGAGCTCTATCTTCATTTTTATTGTACAAGACAGCTTACAATGATGATATAGAGTTGTATCTTTTCTATTCTCATTTGGTCTAGTAATAGATATTATAGTGAAGAGATACAGTCAAAAGATTACTGTGTACTTATTTTATTGCCTCATGGTAAATCACATTACTCTTCTTGTGGAATTGGAATGCCCTATACCTTGCACCACACTCTCTAAGTGACAGTCTTATCAAGTCACTACGTTCCTCCACGAAGGAGGCATTATCTCGTGGCAGATTGCCTGGTATGCCACAGAGCTGCTGCTGCAGGATTGTCCAAGCATCTTCTAACCTTGGGCCTGCCCCTGCTAGAGTTCCAGTCAAGTTCTAATGGCAGTGGGAAGAGAACAAAAGAAAATGGAAATGGGGGCCCTTCTTGGATAATGAAATGGATAAAGAGAGTGAGCAGACACTTGTACCAAATACCTTTAAAAGTATAATTTCACTTAAACAGAGTAAACTCACCCTGAACAATTAGGATATTTAAATGTAATTTTTATATATCTACAGAAAAAGATATTTTAAATAATCAGTGGTGATCATAATGTTTAAAATTCCTTCCAGGATAATTCAGATTAGTCCTAAACAATAAAACCACAGATGATTGAGACAGTTATGTTTTTCAATAACAAATTTTTATGTGAAAAGTAATTCAAATGAAATCATTTTCAGCATATTTATGACACAGGTTTTCTTCCTCCTCTACCTTCCCCCCTTCCTCTCTTTATCTCTTTCCTTTGCCACCACTCCTATGTGTGCTCTCCAAGCAAGCCTTCCTAAACCCCTTCAAGAGCACTGAATAGGCACACAAAAAGGAATGCCACGTAGGGCCACCACAGCTCAGAGAAAGTCCACACCCACTGGAAAAGCTCACGACTCCGCCAGAGGAATATCCAGTGAAGGAGCCATTCCCAACAATCTCTTCCAGATACAAGTAACATTTATAGGTAAAACTATATTTTTATAAAAACTGAAACTAGATTTTATCAGTTGTTGGAGGTTGTTATTTTTATTATTTTGGTAGCGGTATTAATTTTCCCTTCTCTTTTAAAAAGATACATGCACTCCAATGTTTATAGCAGCACTATTTACAATAGCCAAAACATGGAAACAATCTAAATGTCCATTGACAAATGACTGGATAAAGAAAATGTGGTATATATATATATATATGAGTATTACTTGGCCATAAAAAAGCATAAAATAATGCCACTTACAGCAACATATATGAACCTGGAGATCATCATACTAAGTGAAGAAAGCCAGAAAGAGAAAGAAAAATACCATATGATATCACTCATATGTGGAATCTTAAAAAAAAAAAAAAGACACAAATGAACTTATTTGCAAAATGAAAACAGACTCACAGACGTAGAAAACAAACTCATGGTTACCAGGGGGAAAGCAGGTGGGAAGGGCTAAAATAGGAGTTGGAGATTTGCAGATATTAACTACTTCATATAAAATAGATAAACAACAAATTTCTATTGTATGGCATAGGCAACTATATCCAATATCTTGTAGTAACCTATAATGAAAAAGAGAATGAAAAGGAATATATATGTATATGTATGACTAAAACACTATGCTGTACACCAGAAACTGACACAACATTGTAAACTGACTGCACTTCAATTAAAAAAAATTAATTGCTCTTATCTGATAAATCAGCCAACATTTCCATGTATAAAATCAAGTTCGAGGGATCCCTAAATACATTTCTAAAGCACTGGTTCTCCCAGGCTGCAGCTTCCTGAAGCTATAGCAGGTATAAGTACAAATAGCTAACAGATAAAATATGGCCAATTTGAAGAGAGTCCATGGAAAGTTTCCTCTACTCATAACGTTTTTACTTCTCATCCTTTAAAGGGCTGACTTTCTGTGCTTAGATTGGGAAAATGAGCCAAAGAATTAGGGTGATTACTGACTTCACTCTCACCAATTCTTTTGAGGTTACCACCTATTCCTTAGATTTAAAAATATTGCAGCTTAAAGTAGCAACATATTTATCACTGTAGCAGCAGCATCAAAAAATAAATAAAATAAGGAAACCAATAAATAATAACCAGATAGATAGATAGATGTAAATCCATAGATATATGTGGAGATAACTGGAGAGAGAGAGAGATGGCTTCATATTCTAAGACAAATTCTCTTCTAAGGGCCCCTGAATCAAATGTATTCTTATAAAGAGTCTATATAAAAATAATGTCAATAGTCAGTGTTAACAAGTATTGAGACTCTGAACATATTAATTTCATACAAGTCTATGTCTACCACTCTTTGGATCTTTGCCTCTTCCTCACTTGGGAACCATGGGAGGGCATTTGGGATGTTGCTCAGGGAAGCTTCTTTCTGAGCTCCCTAAAATCCCACCCTACCAACCTCAACCCTCATGTTCCTTAATTAGGAAACATGTCCTTTGCCTCATTTCTACCCCAGTGTAAATTATCTGGTTTCCCTGGGTCCCACCCCAGAGTGGGGGAACACTTTCCATCCTCTGTCATCCATGTAGAATTCTTAATCGTGGTAGAAAAAAAGAGGCAGATTTAAGTGAGCCTTTTGAGGTTAAAAAAAAAAAATCAATTAAACTTGACCCTACAACTGTGAGAGGTAAGAGACAAGGAGGAAATCAACAGTGAATCAAATGTTTTGAATTAATATCTAAGTGATTGTCCTGGAAATGTATGATGCATGCCTTTGGTTCTTTAAAAATAACATCAGTCGCTATGGGTCCATTGCAAAATTGTTCAAGTGATCGAAATAATACTTGATCTAGTCTAAAGAAGCCATCATTAGATAGTAGTATTCGTATATGCAAAACTACAGAAAGATTGAGTAGTGATTCAGTAACTCTGTAGGTTTTCTCCCACTTCCCTTCTATTTCAGCCTTTATGTTCTTGGACTTTAGTAAGAAGCTTTATCATAGAATACTTTGACAGAATTAATGTGCTCAATGAAACTGCAATTGGCCTTCACTTTCTTGGACATTTTTCCACTTCCCCATTTTGTGGACTGCAAAGCATTTGAATATACTTAGGCCCATTTAAACAACAAAATATCACCTTGAATGAGGTGTTTGCTGAGTTGAAAAGACAGGAGTGGCCCTGACCCAATACCTGAAGTCTTTTCATCTCATACAGTGTCGCTCATTATGGTTGTGACCCAAGTCATTTTAACAGCTAGAGGCCAACTTCAACGAGGACCTGGGGTATAGATATTTCTATTCAGGGCTCTTACTGCCTTTATTTTTATACTTGTTCATGGGATTATATATAGTGAAACCAAATTCTTGCCCTGAAAATAGATTCCACTATGTGACCTAGATGGAATTAATTTACCTTAATGTCTTCATGTGCAAAATGGGCATAGTAGTATTATCTTACTAAGAGGGTTTTTGTAGGAATTATGTAAGACAGTTTAACTCACTCACTGGCAGATCATAAGCTTTTAATAAAAGTTATCATCATAATCATTGCCATTATGCTCTTGATTGATGATCACAGTGGTATTTCTTAGTTCTCTGATTGGACTATTCTCTTACGATCTAATTCCTCTAAGGGCAGGTCCAAAGATAGATCCATTTGCATTGCCCTGTCTCTCTGTCACTTGATATATTGTCTATTCTCTGCTTGTATAACACAAGCTTAAATCAATAATAGCCACCTCCCAACTATATTTAATGTTCCTGCTTTGAAAATATAATCAGACCAAGACATATATACTAGGATAATGATTGCAAGATTGTTCTACAATAGAGAAAAAGCAGTAATTTACACATGATCTAAGTCATGATCAATAAAAATTAAAGAAATTAATTATGGTTCACTCTCAGATTACAATATAATTTTTAAGGAGGATGAAGATGTTCTATGTGCTTTGACATGAGGGAAAAAAACATGAAACATTTAATAAAGCTGTTTTAGAGGAGAGCATGTATGCTGTAATATTACTGATATTTTAAATTATATAAAATGAGGTGTATCATATATATAGCATGGGCAAACCTACACACTTTGTCATATAGGATTACCACATCATGTGAAGAGTGCCTGGAGTTTGAGAATGTAGAGTACTTTCTCTGATACTGTGTATACTATTGTAATATTTGTACTGTATTATTTGTGTTTAGCAGTGCTTTAGAGGTTGTAGCATTTAAGAATCATTATTCTCACCTCCACGTATGGTAGGAAAAATAATTCTTGTAAAAGTAAACCACCCCTTTTTGGGTCTCAAGATGCCTCTATTTACTATTTCTGTTCTTTCTCTAAGGGCTGACTAATCAAATCCTCAAGGGAAAAAATGAACTAAACAGAAAAGATGACATTCAAAGCAAGAGGAAAAAAAATCATGTAAAGGCTATAAGGAAGATTTTACGGAGGCAAACAAAAACTTACACTACTATGAGAAAACTTCCTGAGCTGCAGAGGTGATTTTCCTAAAAATCCACATGGAAGAATAAAGCTAGTGAATCCGTACCATTTCCCTCATGCTCCTGTGGCAACACCTACTAAACAAGCATCAGATAAGAGCTTGGATTTTTTTTTTATTTCAGCCACTTTTGAATTTTAAGTTAAACTCAACTCTGCTGTGAGGCTTCATGGATTAACTCAGTCCAAGAAATCACATACACAGTTACTTTGAAATCTGTATATTGACTATTATTTGAACATTACTTTTTAAAATAAAAAGGTTGTTTTTATTATGAATGTTATTACATGACAGTCTATCATGACTGAAACTGTGATTAAAAATTTTAAGTTCAAGAAAAATATATTTATTCAACCTAAGACAGTCACTATAAATATTTTGTCTTATTTCCTTCTAAATATTTCTATATTTCATAGATTTGGATTTTTTCAGTTTTATAGTATTGTCATCATGGTGAATGTACAATTTCCTCTTATTATTACGGCTTATGTATCCTGCATATGAAGATGGACTCATTAACATAATTTAATAAGTCTATTATATTCTATTATGTTTCTGTATCTGGCTTCATTTTTCCATTATTTTTGTTAAACAGCTCAGTTGTTTCATATTTTTTATTATTATAGAAATCTTCATGCATAAAGTCTTCTTTAAAATATTAAAAATACTTTATTTAGAATAATGTCCCAGAAGTGGCCCAAGAATGTGCAAATTCTAAAGATCTTAATATATGTCTCCAAATTGCTTTCCAAAATGATTTTGCCTATTTAATCTACATGGATGAGCTTGCCTCTTTCTGCATATTGACTTTCAAGGGTCTCAGGAACTTTTAAAATCTCTCTCAAAACAAGAAATATTCTCATTATTTTCACTGCTGAATACTTTGTATATCTTCCTTTATACACAATGGTATTATGTCAATATCACACACTGATGGCTATATTGAGAATACATTCAGTTGTTAGAGTCCATAAAACTGATAAAAAGCAAAACTTTGTATGTCTTTGCCTGCCACTACCATTTCCCCATTTTTATAAAATAGTTAATAAATGAAAGCAGAGACAACAGGCAGAAAATAAAGATGTCAGAGGTTGGAGAATAATGTATTACTCTGATAAATTGCTGTAATTGATGTTTTAAATGTATGGATATAATTAGATTTAAATTATATAGTATAAGAAAAGATTTTAGTGTATTAAATAAAAGTCCTACATAAGCATATTTTATAACTTAGGGTGGAATGTAAGTGAAATGAAGACCAAAGAAATGTAATAGCAGTTGTATATATAAGAAATAAATTCTTTAAATATTAAAATACTTCCATTTTCACAGAAAGCCAAACAACAACATCAACCAGGCAGAGCTGCAGTTTTTTTCAGCATCACACTGCAAATTCCTACCACTGCACTAAAACCATACCAGTGATAAAGTATCTTACATCATTAACACAGAGATCCTCAGTCACTTGAATCAATAATGTGATAAGAACTCTGAGGATAATTCTAAAAAATGAAAGGTAAATAAGATGAGGTTAGAGATATCACAGTAACCTTGGCTTCCTAGAGGGTAGCATTGGGATGCTAACAATTAAAACAGGCTATAGGTGGTCCAGTAACAAAATCCGATCTCTACAAAAGAACTGAGCCAATTGAGAAAAGAGAAAAAAAGAACCAGCTAATAACAATAAAATATGAAAAAATGTGGCTTATATCTTTAAGGAAATGGACTCCAAATATTGATTCTCAGACAAGGCATAGCTGTCACAGAACTCGCACAGGGCATTGCACCAGACACAGAAAGTGTTTCTGAAACACTCACAGCATGAAAGAGCAAAGCAGAATTCTTGTTTTATGGACAAGGCTGCTCCCAGGGAACAAAGAAACATGCATGCCAGTTCCCTAAGCCAAAATGCACCAATTAATGCATTCCTTTGTCCCTGGGATGATTATATGGGGATATGAAGTGCTCACAGGAGTTTCATCCTAGTGGAACCTTCTCCATCTGGAAGGAAATATCAGATATTAGGAAGAAGTGTGCTTCCCACTGAATATTCCCAATCTCTTTGCTCCACTTTTCCTTTAGGTTTAACCATTGAAATGGCCATTCACAGAAATCCAAATCCACCAGGGCAGCCCTGGCACTAAGCATTCATCCTACCTGAATCCCTAGAGACATCCCATCTCTATTTTAGGAAATCGTCTTTGAGACATTGCTGTCTTCTTAAAATATTTAGAAATTCACTCCATCACAGCTGCACTTAACTCTAAAGAGGAGGTTTTTTGTTCCTGCTTCATAGTGACTACGTTTACTATAGAATTACTTAAGCCTGTGAAATCCTCCTCTAAGGAAGTTTTGCATCTTGTCTTTACTTTTTTTTTTATCAGCTAGAAAACTCACTCTCATTAGATTCCTTTACAGGAGCTGCTTGAGATGTTGCTGAAACTTGTGACCTAGCTAGATCCATTCCTCTACCATGTATTCTTCAAGAGCCTTTGCATTTTCAAGGACATAAATAGCGTTCTCTCTTTTCACTCTTTTTGCACTAATTGGAGGTGCCCCGACTATATTACTGAACTATTATTTACCTGCAGATTAACATTTTCCGGGGGCTAGGAGAGGAATAATGGTGAGCAACTGCCAATGAGTATGGGATTTTTTTTTTTTGAGGGAGGTTGATGAAAATGTCCTGGGAGTAGATAGTGATGGTGGTTCACAACTTTGTAAATCTACTACAAACCACTGAATTGTACACTTTAAAAGGGTGAATGTTGTGGATACACGTACTCATACTCAACTGATTTACTTTGATTGATAGATTGATTTTCTGTTAATAAAAATAGCCTACAACAACCTTAAGACTACTTTCTCTGTATTCTGGGTTTAAAGCAATACATACATTTGAGATTAAGAGGTCATTTTCTCGCTATTGGCAGTAGGAATTACAAATATAGAAAAGGGAAAAACAGAAATGTTTCCTGTGGTGTTGAATGGGAATTAATATGAACTCAGTCATTACACAGATACACAGAGGAACTGACAGGTGCATCTGTAAATGTATAGGGATGCGTGTATGTACATGCATGTATTTTCTAGCTCCATCTGCTGAGTGGGCCTAGAGGGAATGACACACCAGTAACAATGAATAAATTTCTTCCCCAGACCTTCATTTCTAAATGTTATTCTCTACTGAAAGGAACCAGGACTCATTGAAGTAAATACCAATAACAAGTCTGGAGCAGAGAAAACCCAATATGGGTCTGGAACATTTTCACCAAAATAGAAATGACCACAAAATCATGGAGGCGAGCAAAAAAGATTGTAAAAGTTCCCACTGGCCAAAACTAGTGCAACTTGAGCATTAAAATAATAATACAATAACAATAAATAAACCTGAATACAACAAGAATCCATGAATCTATACGCATACACATAAATCAACTAATTAATAATGAGAGACAAGAAATCTCTATCAATAGAATGCCAATTAATAAATATAGAAGAAATGATAAGGTTAGAAATAACCAACATCTGCTAAATTAAATGGGTGAAATTTTGATGAGGAATAGGATATTGATATAGTCTTAAAATGCCTCCCCACAAGTTACAGATTAGTTACAATCTTAATTTTTAATGGAGGTACTGGGGATTGAACCCAGGACCTCACGCATGCTAGGCATGCACTCTACCACTGAGCTATCCCCTCCCCAGATTCATTGTAAGTGGAAAAATAATGTATAGTGGAGAATCCTTGCAGACACCACTTAACCACATGACCAAAGAGAGAAAGTGGAAATGACTTTGTACTTCATAATAGGGAAATTAACATCTATGTGGATAATGTCTTTGCTCCCTTAACACTATTGTGACCACCATCCTGAAAGCTGTGGGGACACGTCAAGCATTGGAGATCCAGAAGTTACAGATTTGGATTTGAATAAATGAAGGGAAAATGTCACTTATCACAGAGAACATAGCCAACAACCTACTTCTTAGAACAGCGACAATATTTTTTTCCTCTATCAATGCCTTTTTGGTATCTCTTTGTTTTTAGATAAAGGACTGTGATGGTCAGATCACAAAGACAAAATCTATTTAAATGGCAAGGAGATGTCCTGGCTCCTAGGTCAGAGGAAAGATGAGAATGTGATGGCTAGTGGTGAGTATACTTTAACTGTTTAATGCCAAGATACTTAGCTGGTGAATAGAAGGTTACATGGCTATACTAATATTCCATGACAAGAATTATTCTGGAAGAATAATGTGTTTGTATTTTAAGTCTTTATGTATACTTTTCTCAAATTTGGTCATCCATCTCCTTGGCACATCTGAAGTGTAATCCATTGTCATTTTATCATGCAGTGCCTATTTTAAACAATAAAAAGGGAAAATGCTATTCATCGATCACTAATTGTGTACCAGATCTGTACTTGTCGTGAGACATACATTATCTCATTGTGATTAGGCAAAATAGTGACCCCACAAAGAAGTCCATTTCATAATCCCCAGAACCTGCGAACACATTACCTTACATGGTAAAAAGGATTTTGCAGATGTGATTAAGTTAAGGACCTTGAGACAGAGAGATTATCCTGGATTATCTGGATGGGTCCATTCTACTCCTACATCTTTACAAGTGGAAAACCTTATCTGGTTGGTCCAAGAGATGAAAGTATAAAGATTCTACCTCTCCTTGTTGGCTTTGAAGGTGGAGGGCAGAAGCCAAGAATCAAAATATCTGGCAGATTTAGAAACTGGAAATATCCAGGAAATAGACCTTCAGAAAGGCATGTAGCTCTGCCAACATCTTGATTTTAGCTCAGTGAAATTTGTGGTGGAAAAGCCACCTTTAGAACCATAAAATAATAAATTTGCATTGTTTAAGCCATGACGTTTGTGTTAACTTGTAACAGCATGATTAGGAAACCAACATACTCACGAAATGTCCGTAATTTCACTTCAAGTGTGTAGCATTCCCTCCATTTCACAGATATCAAAAATGAAGCAAACAATCATTTACTTCATTTGTCAAGTTCACATAAGTAACTAACTGCTAGACTGGAATTAATACCTGGGCTTTGGAATTCTACAGTCTTTTAGGAATGATAGGTTTTTCATGTGTGATCACAATTAGGTATCATTTCATCTTTTAATAAATGTATCAGCTAAATAAATTTATAAAAGTAATAAGTCAAATATAAGTATAATATAGTTGTAATATTTCCATTCCTTGAAATGATGAAAACAGTAGCAGAGAGAAAAGCTCTAATCATTAAGACTTATCTAGGATAGTTAACCTTATTATGGAAAAGGATATTCTAATAGATTAACTTTTTTTAATCTAAGAATGAAGAATAGGATTGATATAATCAAAAGAAAGACAGTAACTAGTGTTAATGAGTATGTGGTGAAGTTGGAAGACTCATATTTTGGCTGGTGGGGATGTTAAAGAATGCAGTGCTTTAGGAAATTCTTTGGGAATCCCACAAAAGTTAAATGTAGAATTACCATATGACCCAGCAATTCCATTCCTAGATAAAAATCCAAGAGAATTGTAAACATATGTCCACATAAAAACTTGCATGCAAATGTTCATTGTAGCATTACTCATAATATCTAGAAAGGGCAAACCACCCAAATGTTCATCAAGTGAATGAACAGCTAAACTAAACGTGATCTATCCCCACAATAAAATATTAATCAGCCATAAAATGAAAGGGAGTACTTGTTTGTACTACAATATGGATGACCTTGAATATATTATGCTAAGTTGGAAAAGCTAAGCAGAAAAGACCACATATTACGTGACATTTATATGAAATGTCCAGAATTGGAAAATCCATAGAGACAGAGTATCAATCAGCAGTTGCCAGGGGTTGGGGAGAGGGAAAATGGGGAGTGATTGTTAATAGGTGTGGGCTTTCTTTGAGGAATGTGAAAATGTTCTAAAATTAAAGAGTGGTGAGGGTGATCCAACATTGTAGAAGTGCTAAAAATGCTAAAAAGATAAAAATGGTATGGTATGTGAATTATATCTCAAGGGGAAAGGAATCGAAAACCAAACATGAAAAGGTGGATCTAAAGAGCTGAAAATGTTACATGGAGTTTTCACTCTGATACTTACCCCTGTAGTTTGAACAAGTTGTAGTCATCTGGGGAGTGGCCAAGATGGCAGGGTAGAAGGATGTTCTTAGCTCACCCTCTTACACGAATACACCAAGAGAGACATCCATGGACCCACCCATTTACTCAGAACACCTGCTGAACTGTGACAGGACATCACCTTCTTCAAAAGACAAAATTCCTCATAAATCTGGTAGGAGGAAAAAAAGTAGAAAAAGGAAATAAATGCAGGACCTGTCCGGTGGGGAGGGAGCCGCAAAGGAAGAATACGGCTCTTATGCTGGGTCTCCCCCTCTGCAACAGAGAGGTCAGTGGGGATGGAGGGGGACCTCTGAGGCTCGGATCTGTGCACCAGCCCTTGGCCAGCTGACAGAACTAAGTGAAACAGGCACACAGGGTCCCTGTGACCCCCCCCCCCCAAGCCCTAGACGCGAGCGAGTGGGGGTGGGCCGCGACTGGCTGCCCGGGCCTGGAGGAGGACTGGGGCCGACTGTACACAGGCAACCTCAGGGCACTGGAGTGTGCTGTGCGCCCTGGCTGGGAGGGTATACAGATCAGAACAGCCTGGGTCCTTCATTTGAAAAAAAAAAAAAAAGGAAGTAGAAAGAAAAAGCAACACTGGGGGTGTGCCCTGCGGGGAGGGGCGCAACGCTGCCTGAGCATAGCATTAGTCTCCACAGCCCAGGGCACCATTGCTGGCGCTTCCTCGGGAGAAGAGAGGCGGGGCTCGGCCGTGGCCACCATCTTGTCTGGTGCGAGGCTCCAAGGAGTAGCTGGGGTTTAAAACTGAATCCATACCCAAGGCCTCCGCAACTTCATAGGTGGAACTGCGATTTGTTTAGTCTCAGGCAGAGGGGACTGTTCTGCTCCATGGGTGCCTTTGTCCACCCGCGCCTCTAAGACAAACGAGCAAGGAGCGGCGCTCCGGCACACAGCGGGGGCGGGGGTTGGTGCGGCCGTTCCTGCGCGCCCGCCTGCCCTGCGCAGACTCGGCGCTGGGAAGCGCGCTGACCCCCTGGCCTGCGCCACGGGCCTCCAGAAAAAGCGAGTGGAGTTTGCGCAGTGGGGCGAGTGCAGGGGCTGTGTTTGTCTCTAGGGACAGCACTGACTTGGTAGCCTGAATGTGCAGTTGCTACAGGGGTAAAGGCCCTACCTGCACAGGCCTCTAAGACAAGTGAGCAGAGTTCAAGCAGCAGGGTGAGCAGGAGCGGCACTGGGTGCGCAGGACAGCGCTGACCAGATAGTGTGCCATAATCCAGGTGTGCAACCCAGAAGTCACTGGAACTGCACTGGTAGCCCTGAGGGCACAGAACCTGGGGGACACCAGAGCAGTGAACGCACATTCCTACAACGAAAGCAGGGACAAGGGCAGAGTCAACAAAGAGCACTTAAAACTCTCCATCCCCACCTACTGCAGCTCAGAAACGGGTCTGAAAGCCTCCATTCCAACAAGAGGGGAACAGACCTGACCCCTGTCGGGCTGTGACAACCACAGAACAAAAAGAGGCCCCGCTCAACAACCCCGGGCGGGCTCTGGTCACCACAACACCAGCCATACCTGCAATCAAAGGGATAACAGCCAGCAACACAGAAAAAAGATGTGGCAATCATCCATACTAAAGAGACCTCGTGACAAAACTATTAGGGGCACACAGTCTACACAGGAAAGCATCCTCTTAAAAAAAAGTTGCTTCAAGACCACAGTAGACAACGGATACTCCATAATCCAGAGATACACAAGGAAAATGAAGAAACAGAGGAGCTACTCCCAATTGAAAGAACAAGAAAAATCCCCTGAAAGAACAATCAATGAAATAGACCTCGCCTAGTCTACTAGATCGTGACTTCAAAAAAGGAGTGATTAAGACACTTAAGGAACCAAAAGAGACTATGAATAGAGACAGAGACTACTATAAAAAGGAAATTGAAACTATAAAGAGGAGCCAATTAAAAACAGAAAACTCAATGGCTGAAATAAGAGTCATTCAACATATACAAATCAATCTATGTGATTACACCACATCAACAAAAGAAAGGACAAAAACCACACGATCATCTCAATAGATGCAGAAAAGGCATTTGATAAAATTCAACACCAATTTATGATAAAAGCTCTTACCAAAGTGGGTACAGAGGGAACATATCTCAACATAATAAAAGCTGTTTATGAAAAACCCACGGCCAGCATAGTACTCAATGGTCAAAATCTGAAAGCCTTCCCACTAAAATGGAATGAACAAGGATGCCCACTTTCACCACTTTAATTCAACATAGTCTTGGAAGCCCTAGCCACAGCACTCAGGCAAGAAAAAGCGATAAAAGAGATCCAAATTGGAAGAGAAGAGGTAAAACTGTCACTATATGTTGACGACATGATACTATATACAGAAAACCCTAAAAGCTCCACACAAAAACTATTAAAGCTGATAAAAGAATTTGGTAAGGTAGCAGGATACAAGATAAACATACAAAAATCAGTTGCATTTCTTTACACTAACAATGAATTATTAGGAAAAGAAAGTAAAGAAACAATCTCTTTAAAATCAGATCCAAAATAATAGAATACTTAGGAATAAATCTGACCAAGGAGGTGAAAGACTTATACATGGAGAACTATAAAACATTGATTAAGGAAATTAAAGATGACTTAAAGAAACAGAAAGATATCCCATGCCCTTGGGTTGGAAGAATCAATATCATTAAAATGGATATAATGCCCAAGACAATCTACAGATTTAATGCAATCCCTATCAAATTACCCAGGACATTTTTCACAGAACTAGAACCAACAACCCTAAAATTTATATGGAGTCACAAAAGATCCAGAAGTGAGCAATACTAAAGAAAAAGAACAAAGCTGGAGGAATAACTCTCCCAGACTTCAGACAATACTACAGAGCTATAATAATCAAAACAGCATGGTATTGGCATAAAAACAGATATGTGGATCAATGGAACAGAATAGAGAGCCCAGAAATAAACTCACAGACCTATGGTCAACTAATCTTAAACAAAGGAGGCAAGAATGTACAATGGAGTAAAGACAGTCTCTTCAGGAAATGGTATTGGGAAAACTGGATAGCAGCATGTAAATCAATGAAGCTAGAACACTCCCTCACTCCATACACAAAAATAAACTCCAAATGGCTTAAAGGCTTAAATATAAGACAAGACACCATAAATCTCCTAGAAGAAAACATAGGCAAAATATTTTCTGATATAATCTTAGCAATGTTCTCCTAAGGCAGTCTAGTCAGGCAATAGAAATAAAAGCAAAAATAAACAAATGGGATCTAATCAAACTTAAAAGCTTTTACACAGCAAAGGAAACCATAAGCAAAACAAAACAACCTCTAGAATGGGAGAAAATATTTTCAAATGATGTAACTGACAAAGACTTAATTTCCAGAATATATAAACAGCTCATACAACTTAGTAATGAAAAAACAAACAACCCAATCCAAAAATGGGTAGAAGACCTAAATAAATAATTCTCCAATGAAGACATACAGATGGCCAATAGGCACATGAAAAAAGGCTCAATGTCACTAATTATCAGAGAAATGCAAATCAAACTTGTCATGAGGTATCACCTCACACCAGTCAGAATGGCAATCATTCAAAAGTCCATGAACAATAAAGGCTGGAGAGGCTGTGGAGAAAAGGAAACCCTCCTACGCTGCTGGTGGGAATGTAGTTTAGTGCAGCCATTTTGGAAAACAGTATGGAGATGCCTTAAAAAGCTAAAAATAGACTTACCCATAAGATCCAGCATTCCCATTTCAGGGTATATATCTGGAGGGAACTCTAATTCGAAAAGATACATGCACACTAATGTTTATAGCAGCACTATATACAATAGCCAAGACATGCAAACAATCTAAATGTCCATTGACAGATGACTGGATAAAGCTGTGGTATATTTATACAATAGAATACTACTCAGCCATAAAAAAGAGTGAAATAATGCCATTTGCAGCAACACAGATGGACCTAGAGATGGTCATTCTAAGTGAAGTAAGCCAGAAAGAGAAAGAAAAATACCATATAATGTCACTCATATATGGAATCTAAAAGTAAAGGTAAAAAAGGGCACCATGAACTCATCCACAAAACAGAAACACACTTACAGACATAGTAAACAATCTCATGGTTACTGAGGAAGGAGGGTGGGAAGCTATAAATTTAGGCATTTGAGATTTGCAAATGTTAGCCACTATATAAAAATAGATTTTTTTTTAAAGTTTCTTCTGTATAGCACAGGGAACTATATTCAGTATCTTGTAATAACCTTCAATGAAAAAGAATATAAAAATGAATATATGTATGCATATGCATGACTGGGACATTGTGCTATATGTCAGAAATTGACACATAGTAACTGACAGTACTTCAATGTAAAAAAATTACAACATATTTTAAACTAAATAAATTTTTTTTAATTTAAAATTAAAAAAATTTTTTACATTAGTTATCCAGGTATATACTGTCAGAAAAAAAAATCTGTAGTCTTCATGTTCATATTTGATATCATCTCAATAAGAATATAATCAAAGCCACTCTGAATTAAATTTGGATCATTACAATGTCAATAAATGGGTTTTAAAAGTGTAGCTATGATTTCTAAATCCCAGGATATGGATACAATTACAGGGCAATTTGACACAAATCGATTTAAGTTAAATTTATAAATGCAAATACATTCAGATTTACACTTAATACTTTGTTCTTCTCTGAAACTTTCTTGCTTGACTTGAATATCCTATTGATTTGCCGTCTCAGAATTTATTAGCACACTATAAAAAGGCTTTAATTTCTAAAACATCACTGTTTATTCTAGAAAACCTGTATGCACTATATCACATGAAATTTTAATTGAGACATATATTGTGTAATAAATGATGTTGCCTGGCATTTCTATTTGCTTACATAACAACATCTCAATTGACTATACTCATTCATTGTTAATTAGCTTCTTACCAAAGGGTATTGGCAGAGTTTCCATCATCTTCCTAGCAAATAAAATAATGGAATCTAAGGAATCTTAAGAGACTCTGAAGTGTCTACCTTATTCCCAAAACTGTTACTTCATTATTTAAGCATAAAATTAGCCTATTTTTAGTTGCTGGGTCATCCCCTTAAAATCAATGGGAAATGTGCCAACACGCAAAGGGAGAATTGCACCTGCATCATCAGCAGGAGAGAGACCCACGGTAATAACACAATCCAGGCCAGAAGCTACGTGTAAACACTCAAGCTTTCTAGAAAACGTGTTTGAGAAAGTCTCTTTATTTTCTTCCATAGGATAGTTTTTAAAATGGATCAGAGATTTGTAAGGACTTTAATTGTAATCCTTAGCAATCTCCCTCTTGCCTTTAACAATCGCAAAATTACCTGCAAATTTAGAGTCTGACATCTCATAAAGGCTGGTTATTTTAATTTTAATTTTGAGGACACTGGTAATATTCCATAAGTTTCTTTAGTTTCACAGTCCACAAAACATGAATTCCAGATTTTTCGTTTGGTACCTGCAATGTCTTTCCAGAGTTGTAATGGATACCTTCATGTTCCAGGCTTGAAGCAGTAGGAAAAACACACCAAGTCTTTGAATTCTAATTCTTATTGGAGGGCTGGACCTGATGTTAACAATTTAAGAGACTGACTGAATTGTTGTTTTCACTGCTAATAAAAACATGAGCTTCTCTGCATATTATTAAATAATTTTGGAAGTGTTCTTTTAGTTGCTTCAAAATATGGTATATAGATATTTTGGTATTTATTTCATCATTTCCTTTTTATTGGGGAATGAGATCATTTCTAATTTAGAATATTACTTTAAAAATTGTCATGAAGATCTCTGTTACTTAAATATATATCAGCATATCTAGTTGATGATTTCTTTAGAATAAATTCCTAGAAGAAATGAATTTACTCAAAATGTATGAATATTTAAAAGACTCAATAAAATTATAACTTTCTTTCTGGAAAGTTTAAACTCACTTAAAATCCCACAAGTAATATATAAGATTATTTTACCCTACTTTCAACAATCCTAGGCTTATATTTATTAATTTTATGAGCCAAAAAATGGGAAGAGGGTGCTATATTGTTTTAATTTTAATTATTGGTTATGTGTTATATTGAACATATTACATGTTTATTTTTTCATATGAATTGTCTGTTTGCATCTTTTGCCAAGTTTTATGTAAGATTATTTGTGATTTTCATCTCACCTTTGAAGGCTCTTTGTTTTCTAAGGGTGTTGAATCTCCACTAAATTCTGCAAACATTCTCCCAGTATACTGTCTTTATGTTCAGTTGTTTTAGCTATGTAAATGTTTTATGTGTATCACAGATTATATTTTACATATACTGATTTACTGCACTATTTATCTTTATTTTAAATTTGCTATTATTTTACTAACAATTTATGTTTATTCTCATATTCACATATATTTATTTTATTTAGTTTAGGTATATTATATTTGTATATGCTATTTGTTTATCTATTATATTTTATGTGTATCATATTTGTTGTATATTTTATGTAATGTAATTTTGTTAGGTAATAAGCTATACATTTTTCCTTTACTACTTCATTAACTGAGAAATTTCCTGAATGTAAGATCATTATTCCCATTCTCTTCTAGATTATTATTTTCTTAAAAATAAAGACTTTACTAACTCTGACATTTATTTTGTTATATACAGTGAAGGATTCATACTTATGCAAAGTTATTCCCTAAAATAATCAATTAGTTATTTCAATTCCACTTTCTTTTTCACATTTTTCAGATTCTATTTTAACATATAGTCAATTTTTACAATATTATTTTTATTAACTGAACATTCATTTTGTTGTAATATGTAAGGTCCACTTTATCTCATTAAACTTTTTGTCAAAAAAGTATTTCTTCTGTTTTCGCCCTTTATTTCTCTCAGATGAATTGTAGAATACTCTGTGAAGTTCCACCAAACAAACCAAGCAATCATCCAAATATCTACTGAATTTCTAAAGCTATAATAACTTATGACTTATTATAATAATTTATTATAACCTACTGCTGTCTCCTGTATTGTTACTGTGCTTTTTGTATTATAATAAGGTATATTTACTATTCTTGTCTTCTTTTGAATTCTGAAAATATTTCAACAGTTTTCATCATATATATCAAATACGTATCTTTTCAAAGCCTTTCTAATTATATTTGATGATTACTGTTACTAGAAATGCATTGTGTTTTTAATATGCTTCAATTTTCTAAAATTATATTATGGATAAAAGAAAGTTATAAGATTTACATAAAAGAAATCAAAATAAAGCAACACAAGTCTTTTTCAATTTTATTTAAAATTGATTCTCTTTTTCTAAGTTGATAATCATACCAACAGCAAGAGATTAAAAAATTTCTTTTCATAATTTTAGAGGCTATATTTTTATGCTTAGAAATACTGCAATGTTGGTGAAATGCGTAATTTTTGAATTTACTTTTATTTGAAATGAATTCTCTACCAGATACTCATTTGAAAACTGTTCTAATTTGTTTTATAGATGGCATTTAAATTTCAGTTAGCAATTAAATTTATTATTATATAAACATACTGTGTTTATATAATAATTGAAAGTATAAAGAGCTTATGTGTGAGGGAACTGGAAAAGTAAAAACCTAACTCTATCATTTCCTTCACTTTAATCAAGCATTACTTGTTATAAATAGAAATATATACATTTTCACACTTTCATTTTGTTACAAGAATATTCTATCACGTTCTGAAGAACTACAATTCACCATTAAGTTACTGAGGCTTGCTTTGTTTTTATGTTCTCAGTGTAATAATGTGTCTTATTTTCTTTCCCTTGAGGAGAGTTGTGAGCTTATTAATCTATAATCTTCCAATTGTTTTGAAATTACCTTGGAGATATGCATGTGGAGGGCATTACAAAAGATTCCCAGGTAAGAAATCCAAAGTATTTGAATAAATTCATATATGTACATATACAAGGTGAAGTAAGTAAGGTTGCTAGGTAAAATATAGGAAGCCCAGTTAAATTTAAATTTCTGATAAGTAATTTTTTAGTACATGACCCATACACTACTTGGAACATACTGATACAAAAAAATTACAAGTTGATTTTCTAAAATTCAAATTTAATAGGGTGTCCTACACACACACACATACACACACACAATCTAGCACTCCTAGCAGACAAAGCTTTATTTTACTACTTGATTTAGAAATACTTTCTATTATATTTCTCTAATATTTGTTTCCTCTCTATAAAAATTAATGTACAACAAATTTATACCTGTCCATAAAGGAATAGATTAAATAAGCATTCTAATTTATAGTAATTCTGTTTATACTTTTGCTTTAAACACTAATCATTTAAAGATGTAATTAAGACCTCAGTTTAATTATTGTTTTTTTTTAATGGAGGTCCTGGGGATTGAACCCAGGACCTCATACATGCTAAGCATGTGCTCTACCACTGAATTACACCCTTCCTCCAAGACCTCAATTTAAAATTTAGCTCATGTAAGTATTTAGGAATCTTGGATTTATAAATTAAAATACAAAACTAGTAAAATGTAATTACAATTGTAAAGTACAAATATCATTTTATTTAGTAACAGAGAAAAGGAAATAGAAACTTGAAGTGAAAAGAAATTTACTTTGAATTGAAGCATCAACACAAGGAATAATTTTGCAAAGTATTCTTTTCTACTGCAAACATTCTTTTATTTAACTGTAACATGTACAAAAAGAAATATAACTTCCAGAGTCTTATGCCTTTGTTCAGGAATAGTAACTATTGCCCCAAATCTCTATCATTTGAGCAATTCTTTTTTTTAGGCAGACTATGAAATATCATGCGTGATTTGTTATTTTTCTTTTTTTAATAAATAGTACTTGAAAGTAGTTTCTCAGATATTTGAATTATCTTACAACTTTGGACATATCTACCACAGTTATTGATTATTCTGATATGAAAACATTCCTTTGGCACATATGGAGTAAAAAATAAAGACCCATTTACACATGTTAATTAAATAGCACTAATATTTTTCAAAAATATTACACTGTTATAAAAAGTACCAAATGATTTTTTCCAGATTTTATTTATAATTAAATCTTTATTTAACATTATTTTTTCTCTTTTTGTAATACACATTGGATGCTTTGCTGATTTTCAGTAATTTTAAATAGATTATAAAATCAGGCCATCTCCATAAAAATTTTAGAAGATGATGATGATGATGGTAACTAACCTTCAATTAGTTGCTCATTTATTTAACCCTCACAACTCCAGGAGATTTGTGTTGTTATATCTCCAATTCTACAAATGAGGAAACTGAGGCAGTTTAAACAGTTTAAGTAACTACTGAACTTCTCAAAGTTAGTATGAGGCAGAGCACAACAAAAGGCCCAGAAAGCTGGGCTCCAGAGATTTCCCTTATCTTTTGAATAAGAATCAGTACAATTCTGAAGGTAAACAGATGCATTAAAAGGAATAAAACTGTTCAATGGTTTACGTGTTTCTGATAGAAAAACAGTTTTATTATGTTGTTAGATATAAAATGATATCTTCAATAATTTTCACAGATAAAATTCTTTCTAAAAATAAAAATAACATATATATCATAAAAGTAATATGTATTAATATAAATAGCAAATATAATACAATGCTATCTATATTAATCAAAAATACATTTTAAAAATATATAAGAAGACTAATCCTGTCACTGAATCACAGTTCCTCTAAATCAATTTTTTAGCTGTATCTCCTGTACATTATAACATTGGGACTTTTTCCTAAAACACAAATTTTTAGTATTGTTTTGCTATTTTTAACTTTTCATAAAGTTGGTACAATCTTTCTAATGACTCATTTTATAGTTAATGAATTTGAAATTGTCGACATCCTCAGCTGACTCCTCTCTGAACAGTGTAACAGTATTTATTGCAAATACACTCACTGCGGGTGCTGAGATACCTGGTAATCTCAGAGCAAATTGTGCCAAAAAAGGAATATCCTCAATTCAGTTTTTAATGAAATTCATAAAATTTTTAGCTCAAGTATGGACACATGTAGTATCACTTACCTCCATTCAAAGTAGTTTTGACAGGTATATTTACAAGTCAAAACTCATCAAATGAATATTTAGCAAAATTTAGGCGCCACAATAGCAAAGGTCTTCTCTGAATAGACAAGACCCAATGAAAACTATGAGCTCCCTTCATACATTTTCCCCAAAGTCAAGATATAACACAGAGAGCAATTTTAATATTAAATTTTTTACACTGCTTTCTGTGTTGAGTTTGTTCCATTTCTCCTTATTTTTGTACGGATATATTTCAATATGTTCTTGTGTGCTTTATTTTCAAAAACTGCAATTCACTAAAGCTTCAAAAGTTGAACATTTTGGGCACTCTATTCATTGAATCCTTCAGTTTAAGATTTCCAAAATTTCAAAACAAATGCAACCAAAATTTAGAAGTGTCATTTTCAAAAATTAGCAATTGCACCTAAACAGTTGTCAAATATTTCACCTTTTTTAATTAAATGAAGTTCCAAAGCATCACTTGGATTTTATAAATTGGATTAAAAATTAAATTATTTTTGAAATTAATGTATTTTCCCTTTGGAATTAGATGACACTGATATAATACTGACATTGTTTAACACTGCCAAGTTTTTCTGCTAATGGAACTAATATGCTAACACTTTTCAAACATGCACAAGAAAACTTGACATTAGAATTTAATGAAATTAATTTTAAAATTCTTTGATCTAAATGAAAAATGATACTGTGATATGAAAATGCACCTCCTTCAGCTCCATGTGTAAAATTACTGTCTTGGTAAGTCCCCTTAAAACAATGGTTAACTTTGGAAATGCTTAATTCAACAAATTTGTTTCTTGTTTGTTATGTGTCCAGTGACATCACCACAGCCCTCATGAAGAATGGTAAACGTTGACAAATAATTTGTTCAATTTAGTATTAATCAACTACCATTAGCAATGCAAATGTAGCACTTATTTTTTTTAATTTCACAAGCATTTTCATTTTTTGAGCTCATTGCTGCTTTAAATAGTATCCTCTAAAAAGAAAAAAGCAAATATTGTAATTTTACATGACAAAAATACTATATTTCAAACTGTTCTCTATAAATGCCATGGTGAACTATTCAGTCTCTGTTTCCTATACATATTCACATATAAATGGCTTGTAAGTTCCCCTATTTTCCACTGGCCCTACTAACTGGTTGCCTGGAGGCCTCGTGCATCTTGAAAGACACAGGCCTCAGGACAACTGGCTTTGGCACAATGTGGATGGCAGAAACAGCAGCACTGGGTACTTTTTTCCATTATGAAATGAAAACAGAAAGACAAACCGCTCCCTAGCTTTTCCTGTCAACATACACTTTGGCTTATCAACGAGTCTCTACTGGCTAATACCAAGAAGAGACATGTTTAATTAATTCTATAAAGGTTTGGGAGTAGGAGGGATGGGTTATTACTAGTCTTCTTTAAGATTTAATAATCTGTTAAAGTTAAAAATTCTATTTACTATCCAAGCATATCAAACACTATTAGATGGAGCCATGACAGAGGCTAGAAGTACAAAGCCAAAGAGTAATAAATTCATTCTGACTTATTTTACTGTAACTCCTGATAACTTACTTTTTTTAATATATACAAACATCTTTTTCATATTCTTTTCTATTATATGTTAAGAAATTGAATACAGTTCCCTGTGCTATACAGTAAGTCCTTGTTGTTTATCTATCTTGTATATAGTAGTGTTTATCTGTTAATGCCAAACTCCTAATTTATCCCTCCCCCAACCGTTTCCCCTTTGGTAACCATAGCTTGTTTTCTATGTCCGTGAATCTATTTTTGGTTTGTAATAATATTTGTATTTTTTTTAGATTCCACATAAAAGTGATATCATATGATATTTGTCTTTCTGTGTCTGACTTACTTCACTTAATATGATAATCGCTAGGTCCATCCATGTTGCTGCAAATGGCATTACTTCTTTCTTTGTTATGCCTGAGTAGTAGTCCATTGTATATATATACCACAGCTTCTTTATCCCAGTCATCTGTCAATTGACATTTAGGTTGTTTCCATGTCTTTGCTATTGTAAATAGTGCTGCTATAACTTACTATTTTCTAAATGTGATAAATGCAAAAAAATAGAATGCTGGGGAGAAGGAGTAGGGGAAAAAACTAGAACTACTGTATACAAAACAAGATGTATGACCTTTCTAGCTTATAACTAGTATGCTGCACCATTTGGTGAAGCAAAATAAAAAAAAAATTAATAATAATAATAATAATAATAATAATAATAATAATAATAATAATGCTTCTCTCACCCTTTGAAGCCAAGAAATACTTAATCCCAAATTCTTTGAATATCTGGAAATGTATGTAGAAATTTATACTGGCCCCTGGGGTGGAGTTTCAACATTCTTCCTAGAAGTTTTATCTTTTCTTTCCCAAGAATGGGTCAAATCATCCCATCTCTGTACTCCAAGGCACTATTCTTTACAGTGTCTAAATAATGACAATTTCTTGGCCATTATGCTAAACCTGAAGACATCATGTCAGATACCAAGTTGATAGATACATGATGTGGTTCTTTGAACTATTTTTCTCTCCATACATTAGGAGAAGAGTTGAGTGATCTGGAGCACATAGCTTAAATGGTAAGATACTGGGAGGTGGTAGGGGGCGGACTCTAGTATCTTTCTCACTTAAGACACTAATCTTTTTCACCTAAGATGTTTTCTCTAAAAAGACTAGAAACCTGACAATAGCCCACTCCTCCCCTCAAGCCCAACCCTCTCTGACCTGATTCTTTCCTTCAGTGCTCCTTGTTAGTGCATGTGTTCACCTGTCTTCTCATTGCGGAATAGTGAGATCTAAGCTCCAGCTCTGATGTGGAAGTACCTAAACTGACCTTTGAGACTGTTTTACTTCTAGCCATTCAGTATGATCTGACTTTGGTAATGGCATCCTGCATCTCCATGGTGTCCAGCCAAGCTCCCTATGTCCTCTCTGCAGAAGTGGGGCAAAAATCCCATCTTGTCCTTAAGTATGTCTTTGTCTCTTTTCCTTCCTTAGAGACATTATGACTAGAGCAGATTGATCAACAGCAGAATACAAATATTTCCATGTCTCCTGGCCAAATATTTTTTTCTAGCCATCAACATTCTCAGTACGTTATAGAGAAAATATAATTTTGACATTCACCAGGTGAATAGACTTTACATATCATCAAAGGTCAATAGTCGAAATTCCTCAATGGAGAGTTCAAGCTTCTCATGATCCAAATCTGCCCTGTACCCTTCAACATAGTGGCCTTTAACCTCATGGGGCTATTAATCACCTGAAATGTGGTTGGTTCAATTTGAGATGCACTATAAAATGTGACATATATAATGGATTTTGAAGACTTCATATTTTTTAAAAGATAAAATATCTCTATATGAATTACAGGTTGAAATGGTAATAGTTTAGATATACTTCATACTTTAGATATACTACCATATTTCAGTAAAATATGTTATCAAATCCATTTCACTTATTTCTTTTTATTTTTAAGCTAGCTACTAGAAAATGTAGTTACATATGTAGCTAACATCTTATTTCTATTGGACAGCACTGGTCTATACCTTGTCTCTCAGCCTGAAGCCTTATTCTTTTTATTCTCCTAGCTTCAGATTTTTGCTTCAGCACTTTGGAAATAGTGTTCTGAATGTATCATATTGCCTGGGCAACCATGCTTTACTAATGTACTTCCTCTCCAACTTCTACCCCACAATATTCTATAGAACAAATATAATTCTGACAGTCAGTTGATTAATGGCTAAAAAACATAATTTGCAGGTCATTCTTTTGCAAAGCCATTTTTGTTTCCCAAGATAGTTAACTGTGTAACCCTATTCCTTATGCCAATATTTAGCAGTGGACTGATGGCACTACACTGCAATGATTATTTACATGTGTGTCTATTTAGTTGCTTACAAACTCCTTGAGATCAAGGATCATAACATATACAACACAGTACATCACTTTCAATGAATGTTTCATGAACTGAATCAAATGGTATCTTTCCATATCCTGTTGTTAATTTGGATTAATTAATTAGTATATATTTTATCAACATTACATAGAAATAAAGTGATATTAGGAAGTTATTGATTCAGAAGTAACTAACATAATTTAAAAAATAATTTAGAGACTGGTTATCAATAATTACATACTCAACAGGAACGCTACAGTAGTCCCCTAACTGGCTCAGGATATATTCCAAGACACATGGTAGATGCCTGAAACCATAGACAGTACCAAACCCTACATATTCCACATTTTTTCCTATATACACATATCTATGATAAAGTTTAACTTATAACTTAGGCACAATAAGAGATTAACAACAATAACTAATATAAAAATAACAATAGTGATAAAAATTATTTGAATGCAGTCTCTCACAAAATACCTTATCGTACAAATTTAATGCCTTTTCCTTCTTAACTAAGCACTTATGCACTGTGGCCATAACTTTTTCAGTTTGAGGGCTGACAGCAAAACTAGCACAAATTTTTTTTTCCTTCTTCACAATTGAGCACGGATAGGCAATTCATTGTTATCATAAGTCTTAGCAACCTCAGAATATGATTTTTTCTTTCCTTATTAAAATTGAGAATATTCACCTTTTCACATAAAGGAAGCACTTTGTGGCTTCTTTTTGGTATATCTACATTGCCAGCATCACTACTCTGGTGCTTTGGGCCCATTATTAAGTAAAATAAGGGTGTCGTGAACTCGAGTGCTGTGATACCACGAGTCTTCCTGATACCAGGTAACCAGGATGGCTACTGAGTGGCTGATGGGCAGGGATAAGTTGAACAAATGGATGTTGCACATCCCAGGCAGGATGGAGCCAGACAGTGTGAGATTTCACCATCCTACTCAGAATGATGGGCAATTGAAAACTTATGAATTGTTTATTTCTGGAATTTTCCATGTAGTATTTTCAGACTGCAGTGACCTCAGGTAACTAAAACCCCAGCAAGCAAAACTGCAGATAAAGGGGATGGACTATGATAGTTGGATTTGTATGAAAAGCAAAATTATTTTACATAAAAGCAAAAAAGAAACTTTCAGAAAGTTAATAATTGGTAATAATCATTGTACTTAATATATGTGTGGCACAGTATGAAATCCTATATACATGCTATTGCATTCAGTTTTCACAGGATATTGTTATCCTGGCAGTTTTAGAGATGGGAAAACCTAGAGGTTAAATGACTTGTCCAAAGTCACCCATAAAATAGGGTAAATCTGGGATTGAACACAGGTACTTACTTCAGAGCTTTTGAACTTCACAAACTTTGGGAGTTAAATTATAATATGTGTGGCCCAATCGGTTTTAAAATCACTAACAATAACAATGGAATATTTTGCAACATCCAGATAGACAAACCTATTTTTCTTCATCCAGGCTTGATTCTTTGTCCTCAGATTAGCTAAGAGTTTCACAGACATCACAATCATCACTGGACCAGTCCTTTGTAGCAAGGATGAAAGACATAGAGGACAATCCCAAAATACATTCTCTATCAGAATATCAGGTCAGAATACAAACAGGCAGACTGGCAAAAAGAAAATGGAAACACTACCTTTAAAAACAGCTGACAAATTTCATAAGATAGCTCCCTGCTTTGCCTTGAACTGAAAATCTAAAAACCACCCTGTAGAATTTTTGTCTTTCCCACTGTGCCATGCTATTTTCGGTCTGTTGTCTGTTGTGCCTGGATTATGGAATATTTTCCTCACTGAGCTCTCTTGTCTTCCTTTTCCAAAGCAATCTGCAAAACTGTGTCAGATTAATATTACACGAAATTCTTTCATATAAGACAACTGTTCAGCTCAGAAGTCCTAAAAGGTTTAGTAGTATCTCTAGACTGAGGTTCAGCATAAAATGCAAGATCCAGCGGACCCTCCTAGCTTCCATAAACACCCACTGATTCTTCCCAATATTCCAGTACACTCCATCTGCCTCCACACATATGTATATACACGTACTTACATCCTCTTCTCCAAGGATACTAATGCAAACAGCCCCACAAACCTGTCACCTACATTCCCATCACTCTGCCCTTACTCATACTTTTCTTCCAGCCCAGAATGTTCTCCACCACACTTCCCATCTGCACAAAGCTATTTCTTCCTACAGATGCAATTCAGGTCCCACTGCTGGCCTCACCATGTCAGACACAACATAGGTCTTGCCTGCCCTGCACCTAAACACCAGGCAGCCTTATTATTATTATCATTGACACAGCGTGTGTCACATTCCATATGAATCCACTTTCTCTTCTTTGAATCAAAGTGAGCAGCTTCTTCAGACAAAGGCCATTGGCTGTATCTTTATATATATATCAAATGATACCTAATCTAGATTTGTAAGCGTAGTCAGAGCTTAGTACACTTTCATTGTATTAATTGAACCCATTATTAATTGGCTATTTCTCAAATTATCAGTTGTAGTACGCATTCATGTATCGCAAGATTGTGACATTTGGTCTTTGCACTGTGGCAAGTATCAGCACGGTAACGGAGTGTCCAGCAGCAGCAAATATATGAGGAATCTTTGTAAAAAAAAAGGAAATAAAATACTAAACTAGGAAAAAAAAAACTTGTTGAGAAATCAAAAGAGAACTGCTTCTGACATATTTTTTTCTGGGGTTTTTCAACTATTACAGTGCTTTTTATTCTCATCAGTTAACTTTTCCGTATTCAAATTCAACATAAAAAGTGCTTGAGTTTTTTTGATGCCATAATTAGATTAGATAAAGGCTTCTCAATACTAAAATCTGAAAGTTAAAAAAATTAAATAGTTCTTCCGCTTATCTTAATAGTGTTCAAATAAGACATGAGAAACTAGCAGAGAGCTTTGCTATAAATAGTTAAAGATGTAGAAAAGGCATTCCCAAAGAGCTGGCTACAATGACATTCTGATCTCATTGCCATTTAGACACTCATTAAGGATGACTGCACCCAAAGATGCTCTTAGCAATTTTTAAAATACTGAATGAATGCATTTTGATGTATTTATTCATTCATTTCTGTTCACATGAATCCTATGAGAATTATGGGAGCTTTCACATAAAATGAATTAAAAACACTAATACTAATGGCAATAATAATGATCATTTCACAAATGAGAATAAAGCAAGAAAAGATTTGCGTCAAACAGACCATACCAAAAGAAAGAGAACAGTTATTTAAGGAAATTATATCGTTATATTTTAAAGAATGTGAAAAAATGTTGAAGTTGGCTGTTCGTTTAAAATACATAAAATTATGTATTTCAAAAATTAGGGACAAGAATTGTCCATTCAAAATTTTACCTCTGAGGCTGAATTCCATTGTTAAAAAGTTTAAGATCTGCCCTAAGCCAAATAAAATAGATTTCTGTTTCATTTTGAAAAATGAATATTAATTAAATGTGAAATAATTTTCAAACTTTTTATTTCCTAAAATATTCAAACAAGATAGAGCACAAATTAATTGAAGAAAATCAATTCTTACTGTTTTCCAAGTCTTTTCGATCAGAAACCAATTGATAATGAACAACGGACAAAATGAACAGAGTTAGGAAAAAGAACAAATTTGAGGCTTTAAAACTAGGACAAATCTCATTAAATTTTTTATTCAGGAAGTGGTTCTTTGGGTTACTGCAGTGCCAGGCACATTCATGGAGGATACCAAAATTCCTTTCACCGTGTTTTTGTCCTCAAGGTACTATCTATGCTCCTAAGATAATCAGAAATAAGATCTTAAGATTTACCCTGTAAGATGCCTTGTTCCTCCCCAAAACTTAATTGCATTTGATCTAAAATCAGTCCACGGTACTTTCCAGACACACCTCAGTATAATCACAGGTTTAGTTCAAGACTACCACAATAAAGCAAATACCGTAATAAAGCAACTCACACCAATTTTCAGGTTTCCCAGTGTATACAGAAGTTATGTTTAAACTATAATGTAGTCTATTAAGTTTGCAATACACTTATGTCTAAAAAACCATACATACCTTAATTTGAAAATACTTTATTACTAAAAATGCTAACCATCATCTGAGCCTTGTGACTGACAGTATAATACAAAAGATCACAGATGTCCATGACAAATATAATAATAATAATGAAAAACTGTGGAATATTGTTGGAATTACCAAGACTTGACAGGGAGACACAAAGCAAATGCTGCCGGGAAAATGGTGCTAATAGACTTACTCGTTGCAAGGTTGCCACAAACATACAAATAATAAAAAACTATTTATTGTAAAAAAGCAGTATGTGTGAAGGGCAATAAGATGGAGCACACTAAAATGAGATACACTTGTGTTAGCATTTTTTTTTTAACCATCCTGATTGCATTGTAGGAATGCCAGTTACTAACTTCCCTTGAAGAAAGGAAGAATTTATTTTCACATCTTGTCTCCTACTGGTCTACATTGTTAAAAAGGTAACTTAATGATAAAGAGATAATACAGTTCAGAGTGCTTTCAGTAGAAATGTGATTTTCTGAACCAAAGTGAATGCTTTATAATTTTATCATAAAAAGAAAGGTACTGAAAGGATTTTAGTGTTATATAAGGGAAAAAAACGGAACTTCTGAAAAGCAAAGAAATAAAACTGTAAAAATTAGAAAAATAAAAATATCTATATTAGGGAAAATCAGACAGAGTTTTTTTTTTTATAGTTTTATGTTAGTTCAAACTGTATTTCAAGAAATGAGAGAAAGTTTTGTTTTTAATTTGGCAAAGGAGATGAAATGGAAAAATGGCTTGGAGACTATAACTAAATATACATGGAAACAAATATATAGACACTGGCCAGATTGGGAGAAAAATTTGACGTGGTGAAAGATGTGTTCCTGCACTATAATACATATGGATCCAAGTTCAATTTCTCTCTCCCAATACCCTCTTTATGGCCATGTCTACCCACTTTCTTCCCATCCACAAACAAACATAGATTATACAAATGGTAGGCGTCAACTTCAGACTGGTCAGTTTCATATACCACCTTCTGATCAATTTCTACAACATATGTGCCATGTACATGTAGACAGCAGTGAACGGCCTCTGAAATGGATGGCTACACATTGGTACCGCCCACGTTATCCTCCCACTGAGGAGTCTTGTCTGAGCCCCCAGGGTCCCCCTTCCTATTATCGTCTTCTCGAGTCTGTCTTTCCCCAACCGTCTGCACATGAAGTGCACCATTCTACCCTCCCAGATGCACTCTCTTCTCTCCCTTACTGTATAAACTCTTGTGTTTTCTCTGTGATGCTTCATTTCTGTTTCCTGACATTGAACAGCAAGTACGCTTCCTTCCCAAACCTTCTGCCCAATCTTACAGAGAACATTCTCATCCAAAGCAAGACCTGCCTCGGGGACAGCCCCATGCTTTGGAATCTTGAGGTCTTGATCTATGCTCTCTTACCTCTAGAGTTCTAGCAGAATGGCTCATTCTGATACAATTTTTAAACAGACAGTTTAATAAACATTTGTTAGGTGATTATTATGTGTCAGGCTCTCTGCTGGCTCTGGATAGAGATGCATAAACCAAAGGCCACTGATACCAGTGGTTTACTGGGCAAGATAGGCAACCCCACACATCATACAGTATTACTTAAGTGGTTACAGAAATACCAACGGGGTGCTGTGGCAACAAAGACGTCTTGCCTTTGTAAGAACCATGAGTGGATTTTATAGCGCTTTGTAGAACAACATTAAAGGCAGTACCTGCCAACCATCTGATATATACTTGTTGGAAAAAAAGTGGCAACTTTTCTGCTCTGTTCTATGCTATTCTCCTTCGTTCTATCTCCCTTTGACCCCAGCCCTCTCTCCCACTCTCCTTGTCACTACACCTTAATGTTGGTACCATCTTGTCACATTTGACACCCTGTCACTGGTCTCACTTTCCCTGCCAAGAGGAGCAGGTATGAATTAGATTAAAAGATAAAGGCTAAGTTTTGGGGATATTTTTAGTTTTTTTAATTAAAGAAGGAACACAGAAAAGAAGGGATCTTGAAAATGGTATATTTCTCTTTATAAATGAATAATTTAGATTTCTAATTAAAATATTAATCAAGGAAAATTTATTTTGGGTTCAGATTTCCAGCCATTTGCCCATCTACACACACTCAAGGTCATATGCAGCCATTACCAAGGAAGGAAAATAAAACCTCTTTAGTAGTTGCCCTCTCCCCTGACTATTATTAGCCTGGCAACAGCAAGATGCCGAAGAAAAGAATGTTCCCACATCTCCACGTTGGAGCACCCTGACCTTCATTTATGATGCTGCGTGAACCTTAATTTTGTCCTGCACATGCAAGGCCAATAGCTTCTTGTTAAGACACTAATGCATTCTACTAAGAACCCTTCTATTTAGCAAAGACGTCCCACAGACTCACCTAAAAGTGTATTTTAGATAGAGGCAGCTGGTTCCCTGGGGAGGAGTCCAGTGTCACTAGTTCAGGACAGCAGTGAGAGCTTCCAGCTTCATTTAGCTTCACAGATCTGTTATCTGGAAAAAGAAATGAGCTAGGATGATACATAAGGAGGTGTGTGCAAAACTACTTTTCCATGGGAGGATTTAGGCAACTGACAGGCATTGTATTCAATCTGCCATATGGATCATAGCATCAACTAACTGGAGAAAATATCGCAGATGTTGCTAATATCTGAAAATAAAATGACAGGTAAGAAAGAAAGAAGAAAAATCCTTCCATCGGCAAATATCTGTCATCCTAAAAATAGAAGTTAAAGCCTTTATAGGATTCTCCCCAGAGCCCTTTATAAAGGACATGCACCTGCTCCACCTAGTACCTTCTTTGTGGATGGATTTTATTTCTACTGTTGTATGCAATGACTATTATTATCATGCATGAGAATACATTTAAATGCTACACCAGCTCCAATAAAAATAGTTGGACTCTTTTTTATCACTGCTATTAAGAGTGAGGACCAGTAGGCTCCAAGCATTCTGTTTGGCCTCAAATTTCACTTCAAGTTTATAATGAGTTGAAATAAGAAGGGATCTTTTATATACTAAAGCTGAAAGTTGAAACTGACTTGTATTTCCTGGCTATGTAAAATGAGAGCATATAAGTGTTTGGGTGTGTGTGTATATTTGCATGTAGCGGTAGATACCAATTGGTGCACACAAAACCTTTTGTTTATGGCGCTCCTTTCCTGGAGCTCATTCGTTTATGTGACAAAGTACGTAACATCCAATGAAACCATCAGTCATGGATTGAAAATATCCAAGGCTGGGAAGGCTGCTGTGAAAGCAGAAAGAGATGTTGTAAGGGTGGCGTGGCTTATGGCCCCCTAGTTCCCTGACCTTTTCTTCATTTAAAGTGATGCCAACACCTGGGGCAAGGCTATTAGAGAAATATCCTCTCTTTTCACTCAGTGGAAATATACCTGGGAAAGTAATGCTAATGTCTATTTCTAACACTGACAGAGAAAACTAGGGGGTAAAATCATGTGAGTTAGGATTTACCTAGACACATAGTCAAAGACCCCATTCGCATTTTGTCTCTTTGCTCCATTTCGTATTTCATGATATTGAATGATATTTCACAATCCTTTAAAAGAAGGGAATCAAATACTCCAACTGGGCCCCTAATACTAGCTTGTTACTGTTGGGGTTCAGGAGTCAAAGGGCTCACAGGTGGGGAGACACAAACTTCAGAATTTCTCAGGAAGCTCGGTTTGGTTCCAGTAGGTTTCGCTCAGTTCCTTGGTAAATGGGATATCCTTTTTTGATGTACATTTCTCTGGGGCATATCTTTTATTTCCTACTGTTCCCACCTACTCACCTACATGAGGTTAGGTTTATCTGAAAGGGATTTTGGCTTATGCATCTATAATTATGCCTGTAATTTTTTCATAAGGAGTGGAACAGCATGTTAGCCTTCAGTGAAAACTCAGCCCTCTTTCCCATCAAATCTTCAGTTTCCATTAGGATCATAAGTAAGCTAAGCAAAGGGAAGAGAAAAAATAAACTCTCTCGCTAAAGGTCAGCCTCCTTAATTAAATGAAAACAGGCAGCAGCATAAGAAAATGAGATGACTAGAGCCCGTGCTCTTTCCGAGGAGACCCTACAGCGTCTCCAGTTGATCCCGCCAAAAGCAGGCCAAACTGAGTTATTCCCCGATGGGCGAGAGGCTGCAGGATTTCAGCAGTGGCTCCCCTTTTTTTATTTTTTTATTTTTTTGCGAATAGATGGAATTGATGGTGTGCGACTGTGGCTATAATGGGGGCCTCTGGTCCCACAACTGCGCTCCATGTTGGCCCACCTTCTCCTTGAATTACCACCACCACGGCTGCTGTTCCTTTGCACTTTCTGCTTTTGCTGCCACTGTGCCTCAGCTGAGGCCAGTGTGGGGGAGAAGCAAGTCAAGAGGCCCAGAGCTAGGTGCTTGTCACATTTTAGGAGTTCACAGAAAGCCTGTAAGGGAAGTATCGCCACCTCCTTTTAGAGAAGAGTAAACCACAATTCAGAGAGGTTGATTATTTTACCCAGGGTCACACAGCTCACGAAATGTCAGGCTCGAATGGAAAGTCTGTCTCTAGTGCCTGTTCTCTCTCCATCAGAGTGAACATCTGCATTGCCCTGGTTCCATTCTCACTGCCTTCATTCAGGAATCTTCCGGATGGCATCTAAAGATGACTGCACACTCTCACGGGATCACAGCAGAGCCTCCTCTGTCAAGACTCTCAGTCGGCCTCTGTTCTGCTCCTCCCTTGATTTTGTTGTTCTTTTCCTATAGATCCCTGACCGCTTCTGATTGGTCAGGAGCTCTGTGAAGTCCGCACAAGAGTAAATGAAGCTAAAGTTTCACAAAAGCAGTAGGAAACTGCAAGAATTGAGAATGACCATTTATTCTAACTCCCTCCTGCAATGTCTGCATGGTTCCTAACTTCCCCAGCAACACCACTCTGAGTAGTAATACATGGCATTGTTTTCCATTTCCCAAATTAAAGAAGGCTGTTATTCTATTGATTGGCTATATTTATAATCAATCAAATAAAGATATTGAAAGTAGTAATGCTTGATAAGTATATAGGATCTCTTAAGTTCTTAAAAACTATTGCATAATCATAAAAGAGTTAGAAAAACTTTTCCAGCACTGGTTTTTAAACGATTAAGCAATTATTATTATTAAGAAACATATTGCCACTGTTCTAATACGTTAATCTTTTTAAAAATGGAAAAGCTTAATATATTACCAGTTAGGCTCATTTTTTTCTCAGAGATTCAAGAGGTATGTAAAATACGATTAATATAGGATGAGTCAGAAGATCACTCATTCAGTCAAACCCACAGAAGTCCTACTCAACTCTGAACCTGGAGAGTCTACTGAAGATGACACTGGCCTAATGTCTGGAATGGAAAGCTGCCATTGGAGTTTTGTCCTTGGCTAACTCATCCTTCCATTCAAACTGCATTCTGCTTTATCTCATGCTTCCACATTATTTCAACTCTCTCTCAAACACCACGTGTGAATTTGGCCAGTTAGTTACCTCTAGTGACCTCAGGTACTCCAATGATACCTTTCTCCTAAGCAAACTCCTTCACAATTTAAGCCCAACCAATAACAAGCCCTGTCAATTACATTTCATGAATGTCTCTCAAGCCTTAATCTTCTTCTCCAACTTCTCTCCAAGGCTGAGGACATTTCTGTCTTGGACCTTCTACCAGCTCTTCATTAATCCTGTGTGAACTGCTAGAAATAGCTTTCTGGTAAACAAATATTCACAAATCACTCTCTGATTTAAAGTCTTTTCATTGCTCTGTTTCCTGCAGAATCAAGTCTCCAGTCCCTTTAGTTCAGAGTAGAAAACCTTCAAAATTTGGCTTTGAGCAAACTTTTCAGAATCTTGCCTCCACCCACCCCTCCTCTCTATAAACATCCTGATCTAGCCATTCTGAATTTTACATCTCTGCAGGTGCCAGTGTGTCACTGCATATGTTGTTCACCTATTTTACTGTCCCCACCTTCTTTGCCTAGTTAACTCCTAACTACCTTTCAGGGCTGAAATCAGGTATCATGCCTATAATGTCTTTTTACGACTGCTCCAAGCAGCATTTGTTTTCTTTTGTTTCCTTTCTGTGCTTCCTACTAGTGCACTTACTGTGCTTTAATATAATTGATAAGGTAGGTCTTTTCCCTGTGATCCAACCTGTTCCACCCAATAGTCTGAGGGCTTCTTAAGAAAAGTCTATAACTAACTTAATGTTGTATCCCCAGCAACTAACAGGTTAGCTTTTACCTGAGAGGTAAATCAGTAATTTGATTAAAGTTTATCTCATTAGAAATCAGACTCACTAGACAGTGCTGAGGAACTTGAAAAATGTTAAGGGTAAAAAGAACTCAGACTATAGATGAATAAATGAACTATTTAATGCATAGATGTTTATTCAATGCGGATTGAAAGGTGGAATTGCATAGTTAACAAAAATCTCTGTTGAAGTAGAGATATTTTCTGCTCTCACCAATAGCCCCAACATGAGCTGGAAGAGCCAAGAAGTGTCTGGAATTGATCTTGAGTTTTATTGTTGAGTTAAAGAGAAGAAAATCTGTGTACTTCTTAGATACTGATATTGACATAGATTAAAGGAAGTAAATGTTATTTAAGTCTATTTGGGACCATCTCTGGTGCACAATGCTTGTATATGAGTACTGAAATTTCAACATACTGGATTACAGGGAAAAGGTTAAAAGTCTAGGTTGAAATTTGTTTTCCAATATATACTTTACTTTTGGAAAATGGAGATTGAACTAAGGTTTTTAAGATGATCAGAAATCTCTTCTGAAAAATTTTTCTTTCTTGGGATTCCAGATTAACAATGTTTTTAGGAAGCTAAATTACTTAATAGGAAGTGGTTCTCATCGAGATGATAAAAAATTAGCAATTCACAGAATTCTGGGAAGATGGCAGAATAGGAAGCACCAGGAATCTGTCTCCCCACTCACATAACAATTGCCCTGGCAGAATCTGTCTGGTATAATATTTTAGAATTCTGGAGTTTATTGAAGGCGTGCAACTTCCAGGAGAAGTCAGGGATAGTAAAGCGTGGTGAATTTCAGCCTATTCCAGCTCTTAGCACAGTGGCAACTATGCATCTCCACTCCCAGCTACATAGCAGGCAGCCACACACATGTTCCAGGAGCAGGTGGCACACACTTGTGGGAGCCAGGGTGGGCAAAACAGACCCTGCCCTCCAAATAGTGGGGATCAGTGTTCCGACTGCTGACTGCTGCTCCTGATCATACAAATGTAGACAAGGAGGCAGCAACTAGTTTTGTTGAACTTCCTCCCATTTTTGCCATCCCTTTAGCCTCTGGCTCAAGTCATTTCCAGGGGGTTTAAATGACCACTGAACTTCCCCCACTTCATTTTTCTTTTTATCCCTTTTTGGGAGTTAGACATTAAAGACTAGGACATCCAAAACAGTAACATGTATGGGGAAAGTTAGAAAGTGACAGCCCATACCCAGGGACATGTTCAGAAACTATCCAAGATGCTCTTAAGTGTACACCTCAGGGTGGTCCTCAGCACAGAGACAGCCTACAATAAATAAATAAATAAATAAACAAATAAATAAATAAATAACAAAACCCAGCAAATCTTAGGAAAGGAGGTCAGCCATGTTTCCAGAGTTACCACATTAGTAGATTCAAATATCCAGTGTTCAATAACAACAACAAAATTGCAAGGGATACAAAGAAGTAAGAAACTATGGTCCATCCCATTCAAAGGAAAAATAAATAAATCAACAGATACAGTCAATGAAAAAGATCTGATGGCAGATATACCAGACAAAGACTTTAAAACAACTGTCATAAAGATGCTTAAAGAACCAAAGATGTGGAGAAAGTCAAGAAAATGACATGTGAATAAAATGGAACTGTCAATAAAGAGAAAAACCTAAAAAGAAACAAAAAAGAAATTCTGGAACTGAAAAGTACAATAACCAAAATAAAATTTTCACTAGAGGAATTCAAAGGAAGATTTGAATAAGGAGAAGAAAGAATCATCACACAAAGATAGGACATTTGTTGGAATAAATTGGGAGTTTGAGATTTTCAGATACTGATTACTCTATAAAAAATAGATAAACAACACATTTATGCTGTATAGCACAGGGAACGAAAAAGAGAGAGAGAAAAAAAAGATAGGACATTGAAAATTAGCAAGTCTGAGGAAGAGAAAGAAAAGAGATTGAAGAAATATAGAGAAAGCCTGAAGGACCTATGGTACACTAGCAAGTGGACCAACGTACAAATTGTGGGAGTCCCGGTGAGGAAGAGAAAGACTTAGGGCAGAGAGAATGTATGAAGAAACAACAGCTAAACAACTTCTTGATGAAACATAAATATAAACATCCAAGAAGCTTAACAAACTCCAAGTAAGAGGAATTCAAAGAGGCTCATACTGAGACACGTAATCAAACTTCAGAAAGATAAAGGGAATCTTAAAAACACAGGAGAGGGGCAACTCATCATATACATGGTATCTTCAATAAGATTATCAGCATATTTCTCATCACAAACTTTGGAGGCCATAAGGCAGTAGGCCAGTATATTCAAAGTGCTAAAAGAAAACACCTGTCTACCAAGAACCCTATATCTGGAAAAATTATCCTTCAAAAGTGAGGGAAACATTAAGATATTCCCAGATAAACAAAAGTTGAGGGAGTTTGTTACCTCTAGACCCATCCTGCAAGAAATGTTCAAGGGAGCACCCACAGGGTGAAATGACAGGATACTAGATAGTAACGCAAAGCTATAAGGCAAATTAAAGACTGCAATGAGGGAAAATACAAAGATAATTATAAAAGCTTGCATTATTATAACAATTGAGTTTGCAACTACACTTTTTTTCCACATGATTTATGAGACTAATACATTAAAAAGTTATTAATCTAAAAGCTAGTAGCAGTATAACAACCTTATTTTGTTAACTCTAAATTTTGATTTCAACATAATTTATGAGATTAATGCATTTTAAAGTATTATTAGGTTGTATTTTCAGACAGACAATGTATAAAGATGTAGTTTTGTGACATCAACAACCAAAAGGGGTAGAGATGGAGCTATAAAGAGCAGAGTTTCATTACAGTTAAGCTTGTATAAATTCAGAATAGTGTGTTGTAACTGCAGAATGCTAAATGTAATCCCCATGATAAACAGATACAGAATATAAACAAAATAAAATGATGGAGGAATTTAAACATTTCACAAAAAAATCAACTAAATATAAGAGAAAATGGTAATGCAGGAAATGAAGAACCAAAAAAATCTAGAAAGCATACAGAAAACAAATAGCAAAATAACAGTAGTAGGTCACTATTTATCAGGAATTAATTTAAATGTAAATGAATTAAACTCTCCAATCAAAAGACAGAGAGTAGCAAAATGGATAAAATCACGTGATTCAACTGTATTTGGTCTACAAGAGACTCACTCTAGATCCAAAGAAACAAATAGATTTAAAGGGAAAGGAGAGAAAAATATTTTATGCAAATAGTAACTGAAGAGAGCAGTGGTGGCTATATTAATATCAGACAAATAAACTTTAAAACATAAAAGATTATAAAATACAAAGAAGGAAATGATATGTTTTTAAAGTTTCAATACCACAAGAAGATATAACAATTATACTCATTTATGGACCTAATGACAGACCATCAAAATATATGAAGCAAAAACTGACAAAATTTAAGGGAAAACAGATAGTTCTACAATAATAGTTGGAGACTTCAATACCCCATTCTCAATAATAGATAGAACCAGGCAGACTGTAACTAAAGGGACAGAAGACTTAAACAACACAATATGTCAACTAGTTATGATAGAGATACAGAAAACTATGCAGTAACAGCACAACATATCCTTCTGAAGTGCACGTGGGACGTTTTCTAGGCTAGAACACATCTCAAATCAACAACCTATTTTTACAACTTATAGAACTAGTTAAAAAAGAACAAACTAAACCCCAAGCTAGCAGAAGGACAGAAATAATAAAGGTTAGAGCAGAGATAAAGAAAATAGGGAATAGACAATAATGAAGAAATTAATGAAATCAAAAGTTGGTTCTCTGAAAAGACCATGAAGATTGACAAACATTTAGCTAGAAGGACTGAGAAAAAGAAAGAGAAAGAAGAAAAATTACTAAAATGAGAAACGAAAATGAGACTATTGCTACCGATTCTATAGAAGTAAAAATAATATTAAGAGATTACATTGAATAATCGTACACCAACACATTGGATAACCATTAAAATTTAATCAATTAATATTTGATAAGTATTCCTGGCACATGACATTAATACAACAGCTAAATTATACTGTGGTAATCTAGGATGGCTGGGAATCAAAAAAACATCTAGCCACTGCAAAATAGTTAGGGAATGACAAATCAAAGTGGAGCAGGTAGAACTTGCTGGCATTACAATGGATATATATGTCAGCTTAGTTTTCTTACCCTCAAGCAAGTGTGTTTTCTATGAGAAGGGAAAGTGAAAGAAAGAAATAAAGAAAAATGAACAAGAAACTGAGAAGCACAAAGTAATAAATAAGGTAAGTAATTAGGAAACGGGAAAGGGAAGGGATCCAGAGACAAGAGAAAAGTAAACCACAGTCACGGCAGCTTGTAATCAAGCACTGAGAAACCTCTACATCTCCCTCCCGCTGCAAGGCGTCAGCTCTGGACCAACTTTCAAGTTACTCTTACACGTCATTTACCATTTCAAGGGACACTGCAGGCTGATTTGTCTGCCGAATCCTATTCAGAAATCTGAGGGATCATGAATAGAGCCACCATGAGAAGAAAAGGAAGGCACAAACCGATGGGCTGTTATCACTGACTTTGCAATAGACACATATAAATCATAGTCCTCAAAAGAAACGTTTTGTGATTAAGTTACCCAAGACCACTGATGTTATGAACCTGTTTCTCAACTGTGGCCACATGTTAGAATCATCTGGGGAACTTAAATAAATACACACATACATATATATCCTGACCTACCTCTAGAAATTCAGACTTAATTGGTCTGGAGTAAGCCTTGATATTTTGCGTATATTTTGTTTGTTTGTTTTTTTCACCCTCCCTAGATGATTATAATGCAATCTGTGGCTTAGCACCACTCTTACAAAGGAAAATTCCTAAAGGAACATTTTCAAAGACACTGCCAGCTTATTTATGGGTAAAATAACTAATTTTGACTGTTGTTAACTATTAAGCTTTTATTTCCCCCCAAATCCAGGAGCATTTTCTGAATGCTTTGATCCTGTAAAAAATTAATAAACAGAAACCTCAATTAAATAGAGTTGGGAGACCAGGAGGGGGAGCTCACACTCCCTGTCTCCTTGTGATGATAGCTGAGTCGACAGGAAGAAGAAAGACTCCTCTTCTTTCCCAGCAAGGACTCAGCCAATGAAAAGCCATGGACTTTTTGTTTACTAGAGTTCTCCCAACTTCCTTGTCCTCTCTATAAAAAGTGTTCTCCTTCCCTATGCGGGGATTGCCATGGTTTCAGATCCTGAACTGTAATTCTCTGCTGATCCCAAATAAAACCATCTTCGCTGGAGAAATATTTTGCAGTCTACTTGTTTCAGGCCAACATTTCAGTGGCCAGTAGAGGGACCAGAGAAAACTCCTGATGGCTCTAGGCTGGTGAACAAACAGGTGTGGTGCCCATAATTAAGCCCATTGTCACTCACTGCCCTTCTTCCTGACCCTGAGATTTAAAGGTAGGTCTTTGTCCTCTTTGCCTTTGAAGTCCTCCAGGCTTTACTTGGGATCTATTAAAAAGTTTTATCTTTCTGGTTAAGGCCTTATTCTGTATGCAAATATTCACTTGTCAATTTGATCTTATCTTGAGATCAAACTGTTTCAACTGATGGTGGCTGAAGTTGCCTTTGACCCAGTTCCTTTGAGGAGGGGTTGCTTCAAATGAAATCACCAGTTTTCAGCCTTAGGCCTATTTCTTTGGAAGAGCTATTTTCTGGAAACTGGCTAAAAAATGCCTTGGCCTGGCTCCTCTGGGACCACGCTATTTCCTTTGAATTGGCTAGAACTGTCTTACAAGCTGTTTGAATTGAGCCATTTGTGCTGTGAGCTGTCTAAGCTGTTTGAAAAATGTCCTTTCTTCTAGAGGAAAATCCTCTAGGAAATGGGATCCCTAATGTTTTGAGGGCCTCCCCACTACAGGGTCTCCAGCTGATCTTATGTTTAAAAACTGAGGTCCTTCCTAATGAATGGACGGGCCTTCCCTAAAGCAATTTAGCTTATCCATGGCCATTATGGAGAACTTTTGAAATTCTGAAACTTAATTTCCTTAAAACCAAGTTGGACTACAATAGTTCAAAAATTTCCAGAACTGAGTTGAATGATTATTTCAATTGGTATTTTGAAGTTTCCCAACGTTATCAGGAGTCTAAAATTGTCTCTCTACAAAACAAGATTTTAAGATTAACTGAAGCAAACAAATAATTAAATACAGATAAAATGGCTCCCAAAGCCTCAGGCTCTTCTTTCTTGACTTTGTTGCAGGCTCTGCCTCTGGTGCCATCTTCCTCCTTCCCTTCTATGCAGCCTAAGCCTCCACTGTACCTCCAATCCTCCCACACTAATTCTCCCACCAGACTCTCCCTTTTCTCTGAAACTCTTTCCACTCTCTTTACCTCTGAACATGTGAGAACCTGTCTCTTTAAAATTAAGGCTTCCAATGATATGGAAGCTAAACACTAATTTCTTAGTGTGTCCAGATTAAAAGCTAAACTGTGAACTATCGTCAAAGATTCCTCCAAAGTAACTGAAGATCTTCACAAATTTTCTGAGGAATTTAATATCATCCTTCAAACTTGACCTGGTTTCTCTGACTTTTATCAGCTAGATCATATGCTTGTCAGAGAAGGCCAGGTCCAGCATTGGGTGAAAACTGCTAAATGGGAAAGTTGTCTGTTGGAAAAGACACTGCCAGAAGAATTCTCTTTAATGTCACTGAAAACGCCCCTATCAGGTACTTCTTACCAAGCCCTGCATTGCCAAACTCCAAGGAATAAACTCTTGGATTCATGTGACACACCTAAAGAAAGTGCTGAACCCTGGCTGGGCCCCACACATCATCTGGTGACCTGAAAGGAAAGATTTCTCAGAACTGAGGCAGATGACATCTGGTGAGATAGTTTTTCCATACTCAGACACAAGCCTATTGGAAATTTGTCACCACACCTTTGAAGATGAAATAATGCTTCAGATGATCTCCAATGTCTATAATCTTGATAACACGTGGAATTTAGATTAAAAAGTGCCTGAAGTTCTCCTTCTTTGTTACTTGAATGTGACTTTAATAGGTTTCCAAACTGTATACTTTCTGAGACACTACATCCAGGAAATTTCCTTCCTGACATTGAAGGGAAAAAGCTGCTGAAACTAGAAAACCTGACTCTTGATTAGAGATGCTTTCAGAGAAAAATCTTGATTAAAAAAGGGGAAAAGTAAAACACGAATAAATGGAAACCTTGAATGAATAGAGTTGGGAGACCCTAGAGGGAGTTCTCACTCTCTGTGACAATAGCTGAGTCCAACAGGAAGAAGAAAGGCTCCTTTTCTTTCCTGGCAAGAACTCAGCCAATGAAAAGCCATAGGCTCTTCATTTACTTCAGCCCTCCCAACTTCCTCATCCTCTCTATAAAAATGTTCTCCTTCCCGTGCTGTGAAGGGACTGCCATAGTTGCAGACCCAAAATTGTAATTCTCTGTCGATTCCAAATAAACCCATTTTTGCTGGAGAAATATCTGGCAGCCTATTTGTTTCAGGTCAACAATCTCATTCATCTGACAGCATAAAAACAATTTACTACACGTCTTTGATACATGTTCAAGGCACAGTGTAACAACTTTTTTTCTTATTCTATTTCATTTTAGCTACAGGCCTACAAGGAGCTCAAGTCACCCTAAAGCCAAAGTCATTAAGTCGTTGATCCAAAGTCCAAAATCTTCCTACTTTCATTGTACTCCTCAAAGGCATTTTAATATCTTATCCTCCATAATTTTTACTCTGTTGTTTGGATAAAATGAAAATCAGGGAGTATTGAGCCTATAACAATCTCACCCTTGTATCCTGCGTTCATGGAAGAAAACTTACCTATGCTGGAAACAGAATGAACCGTCTACTGCTCTGTTCTTCTCATGTCTGCTATGTGGGAAACTTTCAGCAGTGCTAATTGCTCTGCTTTTGAGAACACACAGTGAGGATATCATATCTTCCTAAATCCCTAAATTTTATTTTAATAGGCTGTTAACATTCTTAGTTATCATCATAGCAAAGTTTTAAGATTTTTTTTTTTTTCATAATCAAAGCACCTACCAAGTGCTTGAGTGAATGACGGGGTTTCCCAAAGACAAGTTCAGGCACTACTGATAGTATTCTCAAAATAGAGATGTTGGAATGAAGTAGTGGAAAGAATTCTGAAGCTGCATCGACAAGATACAGACTAAAACTAACTTGGAATGCTTCCAAACTGCTTGATTTTAAACAGTCACTTAACCCTTAGGAGTCCCAGAGTCTTTACGATGGAGATGGTAGCTCCCGCCCCAGCCAGACCACAAAGTGGTGTAGTAAGCACATAGGAGGTCCTATTTAGAAGGATATTCTTTTGCTTTCAAAAAGTACAATGCAAATTCATATGTTTGTTCCCCTTCCATCTGTCACTTGCCTCCACCCTTCTCCAAGAGGTACCTGGACTCTCTAAGCACCAGCACGGCAGACACAGCTCTGTGGGAGCAGAAGACCCCAGAGGCTCAGCGAGGCACCCAATGCAGACAGGCTGAGACCAGAGATTACCCTGGGAAAAAGGAATTAGAGAAGACAGTGATATAGTAGGGTAAAAAAATCAGAAAAAGCTATCACATATCTCCGTTATGTTTACTAGAATTTCTTTTGCAAAATGTTATCTATTAATATTGTCTACTTATTTCTTACAAGGATACATGTTTGATGACACTTTCAAGTTTTTTTATGGAGTTATCAAGGGCATCTAAGAATAAATAGGGACAAGGTTAATCAAAAAGGCTACAGTGGAAAGCACCTTTGTAAAGGGTACATTATATTGGGAGAGAAAATCAACACTTGATCCACAGCTGCTGAAAATATATGACAGTTATGGCCAATAATACAGTACCAGAAACAAAAGGAAGGAAGACAGCATTAGGGAGTCCAAAATGCTTATTGACATTAACTTGTTGTAAAGGAGAGAGCATGAGATAAAACGAAATGAATGTTTCTAACATGCAATTATAAAATAGCCTAACCCCAGGGAACCCTCTTATGTGTAACTTTATTATGCATATTAAGTTAATCATGAAATCATAAATGTTTCTGAATAACTACAACTGTGGGTCAAGGGCTATACTGTTATCTCAGAAAATTTTCAGTACATTTCACAAGGTGATTGCTATACCATCCCTTCCCGACCATCATCTGCAGATTGGAAAACAGACTCAGAGCAAAACACTGAAGTGCACTGAGGCTAACAGGCTACTTGTTTGCTTCTTCTTTTATTATCCTTTCTTCGCCTTGGAATCAAAGATGTGCCTTGGCTTAATAATTAACCATAGCAGGATGCACTTGTTCTCTGAATGAGATATATTCTTAGCAAATAGTAAAAACAAAGATTGAAAAAAAACTTATTTCCATCACCTTAATTTCAAGTAAATGAACATCAGGGGGATTTTATGGCCCAAACTATTCTCTTCTTCCTATAATTAGAAAATCATAAAAAAATACTTCCAGTAGAAAGAAACAATTTTCTAGATTAATAATAGAAATAGCATATAATTATTAGTAAAGGAATATTGTTTATTAGAAGAAATGAAGTGCAGTATATTTATCCAATGAATATATTAATATGTGTCCCAGAATTATTTTTCAATTCATGTTTATTTAGAAAAAGTATGATGCTGTTAACAAAAATACTTTTATTTTTGCAATAAGTATAAAAATAAAAATGTGAATGAGAAGTTCATGTAATTTCTAATGCTAAAATAGCACTGAACTGTATCACTGGTAGTATTGACAATCTTAATTAAAAAGTCATTTAATGGTAATGTTAACAAACCTGGCATATTTTTTTTTGAGTCAGATTGACACTTTTCAAGACTCAAGCATAACTGATGTCCCTTTGGTAAAATGCAGAGTAGAATCTGTGAAGGAGCATCTGATGTAGCAAAATTAAGGTCAAAGACTCGGCAAAATATGTTATAGGCTGTAACAGATGTTCCCAGATTAAATCACATTGCTATTAAAAACTATGCAGACATTCAGTTGATAAAACCTAGAATCTCAGAACTGTAGAACCAGAAGGGATTTTTAGAGACGAATCATTATCATTTTAAAACTGAGGAAACTGACAAGCAAAGAGGGTTAAGTGTTTATCCCAAGGTCCCAGAGTTATCAGTGGCTGGACTTGAACTCAAGTCCTTTCTTGAACTCCAGGTTGTCTCTCATTTTGACAAATGAAGGGACATTTTAATATTTCACTTAAAATATATTTAGGGTAAATTATCCTGTATAAAATTAAATACAGGAATATTAATAAAAAAAACCCCAAAACCCAGACCATTGCATCTTTCAACGTTTCCCAATTCCTGCTCCTGGATATTGCCCAGTCTAATATTTAATATTAAAAGACACATTTCAAAATGCTACCATTCTCCAGGCATTAAAAATGTCTCAAGCTAATAGTAAATCTGCAACACATTTTTTAAAATTTGTGATGTACCATTAAAGATTGGCAAATATTAACACCATGCTAGTGTGTGGGTGGTACCTCTTTAAAATCTGATGATGTACAAATAATTTCTCAGTTGATCTTTCACAAAAGTTATTATCCAGAGTTTGGGTGCTAATACTAAACTTCTATCAATCACAAAAGATTTGGCAACAAATGGGCAAATACTTAAACCAGCAAAGTCAAAAACACTACAGTGAGGTTAAACGCTTTCTTTCATGGGTAAATCAAGTTGACGGTGGAGCAACAATACACTTAGAGGGAAAAATATTCTAAGTATATTCTAAGATGCATGTAATATAGCACTTGTGATTTGTAAGCCCTTATCATGGACTGGAAATTAGAAAATCTGAGTTCTATAATAACCTCTTCTGTGATGTCAGGAGGGATTCTGACCCCAACTTTTCACTGACCAACTGGGATAGACTTTGCAGAGGACAGACACCAGTACAAGGACAGTACACTTGACTCTCATCCCAATAATAAAGATGTAGAGCTAATAATCTCTTCTCATCTTAGCCAGTGGCAGAACTGGTCATCGGGTCATCATAGCCAATGACCTGAAAGTGAATATGGATTCCTCACTTGGGTCCACCCCCTCAATCTCTAATCATTCAGCTTTATCAAGACTACATCCCACTGCTGTCTCTTTACATCAGTGGTTCTCAAATGTATGGCCATCAGAATCCCCTGGAGAAATTTGCACTGGTGACAATACAAAGGCCCACACGCTATCGCACTTCAAGGAGCCTGCGCCTCCATGGGCTTTATTAGCTATCCAGGTGATCATGATATGGAGCCAATTTGAGAAGGGCAACTTTGATGTATGCTCTTAATTTTCCTCTGCCAGATAGATGCATTTGCCCATTAATTGGCCTGCGTGACTCCAGCTTCTCTCTCCACCAATCCATTCTTTAGCCCGTCAACAAACCTGAAGTCCAAGCTTAAAAAAGTGCTTATCACACTTAACAGTAAGTCCAAATTTATTATGCATCTAAAACCCTTTAGGATTTGGCTTTAGTTGTCTCCTCCAACCACATTTTTCATCACTTCAGATTACATGCACATTCCCCTAATGCATAATACTTTCTCAGAGTCCAGGTCTTCCTGATAACCATTCACATATTCATTCAAAAATTGTTTATAGAGTTTTTACCATCAGTACAGCATTGGATCTAATACTGGGGGTAGGTGGTGAAGAAAAGGAAATCATACTAATTCTCCAGGAGTGAAAAATATTAAAATGAACACATTTAATTTCATTAGTCAGGATGAATGCTGCAAAGAGTAACCATAGGTTGTTAGGAATGCCTAAAATGGGGGCCTCACCTGGTCTGGCAATTTTCTGAAGTACCTTCCTCAAAGAATTGATTTTCTAGCTAATGTTTTAAGTTTAGATAGAAATTACCAGATAAACAGCAGGGGTTATAGAGGAGCCTTTAAAGATAGGGAACAGTATGTGCAAAAGTCTTGTGGTGGGAGGAGAATTACATTTTAAAGGAGCTCAAAGAAGGTTATATAGGTTAAAACAAAAAGAGAAAAGAGGTGAGTAGTCAGAGATAAAGTCGGTGATGGGGCAGAAACCAGTCGATGTAAGCGCTTGTTAGTCATACCTTTCCTTTATCCTAAGGAGAACTGAGAGTCATTGCATACTTTTAAGCAGAGAATTGTCTCAGATTTGCATTTGGCAAGATTGTGCTGACCACAATTTAGGGAATGGATTAGATGAAGGAAAGTATAGATCATGTACTACTTCACAGATGGCCATTACAGCAGCCCAGGAGAAAACAAATGGGGCTCGGACTAGCCTCTGATCCCAGAGCTGCAGCAAGAAAAATGGTAAGAGATGACAGATTGAAGGCATGCTTCGCACTCTACTCAAGTAACCATCTTTTTTCCCCACCTCATCTTTTGGTTCCATCTGCAAAGCCTAGATTAAATCAGGCCTTCCTACTCCAGTTAGCTTAGCACTGGGCATTACTCTTGCTGTATTTTAAATATTGGGTTATGCATCTCTCTTTTATACTAAAATGCAAATTATTAAGGGCAAGGGCTATGCTTTATCTTTATCTCCACTGCCTAATTCTATGTTTCAATAAATATTTGAAAGAATTGACTAGGAATTGACCAGCCATGTGATCCTGGGCAAGAAATCTAACTACTTATAGACTTCAGTATCGTCACTTAACAAGGAACCTCATCCCCTCACTGGGGCACTGTGAGCCCTTAGAGCCAAATCTCAGCAAGCAAATATCTTTTCCTGGCACTGAGGATATACTGAAATGGAATCAGGGAGATCCCAGCAGGAAAGATTTAACTGAAAAGGATTTTAGGAAGGAGATTTTTATATATGTTGGGGCAGGGTTCAGGGACCAAAAAGAAGAGACAAGTGTTCAGGATGTCTGATATCACGAAAGCTCTTCCATGCCTACACATAAGGTAATAAGGAGAAGAAACAGTGTCAGGGAAGCCTAGTGGGGGATGGAACTGTGGGTGTGGGTCTGTCCAACAGCAGTCATGGCCAAAAGAAGGGCAGCCTCCACCAGGATTGTGGTCAGTCAAGGAGTGAGCTGGTGTGGCAAGAGGAATCCAGTAACCAATCCACCTCTTCTCCCAGTCTTCAGTATCTTTCCAGTGCTTCTCATTGACTGAGCCCTCGTGAAAGCCAGAGGGCAAGAAAATTCAGGTGAGTCTGTTCTTGGGGTTGATCTCCCAGGCTACTGAGCAGGATACAGAAGAGGGAAGAATGGATCCAAGGGGGAAACTGGAAAAGAATCAGCATGGGAAAAAAAGTTCTACATAACTCTTTAAGATAAACATGGAAGAATGAATTTATTTCTTTAAAGGACTTTACTTGAAACTTTAATCAACAAGATACATATCAATAAAGTAAAAGGTCAGCCATCAGCTACGAAAAATTCATTTTCTTTTTTTCTCATTTTCTTTCTTTTAATTTGATTTTTGATTGACGTATACTTGATTTACAATGTTAGTTTCAGGTGTACCACACAGCGGCAATTCAGTTATACATACACATACATATATATTTTTTCTTTTCAGATTCTTTTCCCTCATATGTTATTACAAGACATTGAATATAGTTCCCTGTGCTATACAGTGGGTCCTTGCTGTTTATCTATTTTATATGTGGGAGTGTGTATGAGAGATTGAATTTAGTAAGCCCAGAGAAGTGAGTTCAATAAAGCCCTCTTACTAATGATGAGGGCCAGATATGAGCAAAAGTCAGAACAGTGAGTACTAAATTAGGAGATCACAGAGCCATGGAAATCGTGGCAAGAAAGGATGAAGTAAATAGGCCAAGTGGAGGATAATACAGGCAAACCCTCAGGCCTGGAGCTTCTGCTGTCTTTCACATTTACGTCCACATCTATATTGGAAGGTCAGTAACAAAAACCTTTCCAATTAAGAAATCAAGAGACCTCAATATTCACATCATTTTACGTAATGTTATTGTAACTGCAAGAAAATATCTCTATACTATTTAGAACTCAGAGATTCTAATCTCACATACTCTATTTAATTTGATTGATTTGAATATTTATTTCAATATTAAAAATATTGATTTATTTTTTATGACCAACAACAAGGTCCTATGGTTTAGTACAGGGACCTATATTCAATAGCTTGCAATGATGATAAAGAATATGAAAAAGAATATATATGTATAACTGAATCACTATGCTGTACACCAGAAACTAACATAATATTGTAAATCAACTATACTTCAATTTGAAAAAGACTATGGCCTAGGAGTGTGAAACCAAATAAAATTCAGTACATCAAATATCCGTGGAAAGAGTCTTCATATTAACATCAATAATTACTGCTGATCAACAGAGAATCTACTATGTGTTAGGCAGGGATTAGAGGCTTTGCAAACCTCATCTTTTCCTACTATCAAAACTGCTTATAAAAGACACTGTAATCCACAACCTTCTGGAAAAGAGCCTGAGGCTTTCAGAGGAGGTAACACACCCTGCCTACATGACGAAAGAAAGTGGGAAGACTGGTTTCACACTTGGGTCTCTGCACCTGCAGCTCTCATTTTCTCCTCTACACGCTGTAGCCAAATGAAGCAATGGAGCTGCCCATAGTTCATACTAAGGAAGTGGTTGATAAGTTCCATATTTAGATAGAGGAATACTAATGGGAATTTACTTCCTTTTCTAATTAATTGGGAAAAGCATATCAGAAGAGACGGAAATTGTGAGCTAATTGGTTCAGGGAAATAAGATAGGTTAGTTAAGAGTACACAGTACCTAAAAATAATAAAATAATGCTGTTTGCAGCAACATGAACAAACCTGGAGACTGTCATTCTTAAGTGAAGTAAACCAGAAAGAGAAAGAAAAATACCATATGATATCACTTGTATGTGGAATCTAAAAAAAAAAAAAAAAAAAAGACAAACAAACTTATTTACAAAACAGAAACAGACTCACAGACATAGAAAACAAACTTACGGTTACCAGGAGGGGAAGGGAGTGGGAAGGGATAAATTGGGAGTTCAATATTTGCAGACACTAACTTTGGAGATGCTAACTACTATATATAAAATAGATAAACAACAAGTTTCTACTATATAGCACAGAGAACCATATTCAATATCTGGTAGTAACCTATAATGAAAAAGAATATGAAAATGAACATATGTATGTATATGTATGACTGAGACATGGCTGTACACCAGAAACTGACACAACATTGTAAACAGACTATACTTCAATTAAAAAAAAAAACTGAGTGTGCTTCCACTCAGGCCCAATAAAACAGCAGATCCAAAAAAAGAAAAAAAAAGAGTACATGATACCCAACAGATGTTTATTAAAGAGGGAAATGAGCCTCACCTAGAGTCATAGGGAGAGTGAGCAGGCTGGGTCTGAAAAGTGTGGTTTCAGCAAGATGGAAAGATTGAAGGTAAGATTGCAAAAGGACATACTTAGCGATAAGAAATTGCTTGTGGGAAAGGGTGCTTTGCAAGTTGGCCTTCTTGGCAGACTTCAGATGTTTCTTTATGTCATCTACCTACTTGTTTTATTGACTTATTTAATTTCTTCTTTAACTCTGAAAGCAAATTTGATCGCTATTTTCCATGCACACGACTAGGTGCCTGGGCATCTGAAGATAAAGTGACACGTTCTTCCCCTTCCTAGGGTTGCCCATCTAGTGGAAGGACACAGAGCCATACCAACAATGTCATCTTGAGTGACAAGTGCTAAAATAGCTTCTGAAGATGCTTTGGAGACACAGAGGGAAAAACACCTTTATCATTACGAGATCAGAAGGGTTCCTTTTTAAAAACTTGGCCTTGAAGAATGAAAATCTAAATGGGTAGAGAAAAAAATATCAAGAAGGTTTTAAGTAGAGAGAATGACACCTGTGGAATCTTTGAGAAAAGAGGCAAATAGTTTAACACAACCAGAGCGGAAGGTGTTTATGAGACAGGGTTGGAAGATGAACTACAAGAAACAGGCAGGTGCCAAATCAGGCAAGAAGTTGTATAGCGAGCTGGGGAATTTGAGAGTAACCACAAAACTCTGGGAAACCCATGAAAGGTTTATATCAGCAGTGATAAAATCAGATGAAAGCTTAGTAAAGATCATATTGGAGACAATATGGAGGGAAGATAGGAGGAACTCCAGATAGGAGGCACAGAAACCAAAACCAGTTTGGAGAGCTTGCTTCCAAACCCAGGACATCATGTAAATCGTTGTGATCATTCCTGACACAGGAACACAGGAGGAGAAGCGGACTGGATAGGAGAAAATGAGAAGTTTTCAACTTCATTATTTTCTCGTGAGTTGTCAGCATTCCTCTTTAACATGTTAAGAAGGAGAAGGGATAAATTGGGGATCTCATGATGCTTGTGTTCATTTTCTGACCCTGAACTGAACAAAGGCTTCCCAGGAACTGGGATTACTGTAAATATACAGCACTGGGAGAGATGGGAGGTCAGCTGAGCTTTAACTGCTAGGGGCAGTGGGAGTGGGAGCCACCCGTTTTCACACTTTCCCATAGTTTCTTAACCCTCATGGTTTCAAGAGTATGAAAGACGCTGCTTCACAGTCACGTGATGCTGATCTTTGAGAGGAAAATACTAATGCTCTGTTGGGAACAAATGCACTCACCAAGAACATGGTTTTTTTTGCCAAGTAGCATCTTCATGCCATGACAGATTAGTAAGTGGTGAGCAGGCGGGAAAAACAACTCACCCCCAGCCTCAGAATGGATTTCATACCTGCCTCACTGCAGACAAGAGACATTATAAATCTGATCAGAGTAGTTCAATCAACAGAGCAAACAGGTTCCTAGACTGGAGAAAAGGCTAGATGACTTTTGTCCTTGACCTAGAGAATTACCCAGGCAACCAGAACTTCAGCTTCTCTGTCTCCTAAATGAGCCTGGTTGAGTGATACGCTCTCTAAACTGGTGCATCTCAAATCAAGCTGAGTCTGATATAGTTTGGGATCCACTGCTCCAAATATAAAGATCGTAGGGAGCGCTGGTAAACAAATACATTTCATTTGGACCCCCTCCCCCTAAATGGGGTCTGAAAAACAGTGTGACTCAGGCAAAATGTACAACATCTCAGCAAATGAATGGTAGTAACTTTGTAAAACTATAATATGGCTATAATAAATAATACGCAATGACAAAAAAATCTTTGGTTATTTTACAGCATTGCTCAAATGTGGGAACAGCACTCATTAAAACACTTTCTTTTCACTCTTCTGTTGCAAGCAGGATTCTCTGGTGGCAAACATGAGAAAGCCAACATAATAATTTAAGGAGAAAGTAAAAATTACGGAAGGTCATGGGAGTGGCTCGTAGGAATGAAGGGTAAGATGATGAGGAAGCTGATAGCAACATGGAACATTTAACTCCGGGGACCTAGGTAGCAGGAACAAGCAGATATCTCTCCTGAGGGGCAGAAGAGAAGAATGAATTCCTTATCAAGTCAAGTAACAGCTTTTATAAATGATGTTCAGGAAAGAATAAGCCTGCTGGAAAAGAGTGATGTCGCAGAGTAGGAAAGCACGTTCTCTAGAACTCCCCACGCAGAGTCAATCAACAAGCATATGCTTTAGTTCTTTAGTTAGTGTTGATCCCCTAATGAATTACACTCATTTAAAACTGGAAACAGCCCAACAAATACTCTATATAAAGACCATGCCTTAAAGGAAGACAGCATGAGGAATAATAATAATAATTTTTTAAACCTGGCTGTATTCTCTTGACATCCATCCAAGTACTGCCAAAAAATAGGTGAAGTTGGACGATGGTAAACTTTCTAAGGCTGACAAGCCACAGGAGGTCATTGGGGCAAAATTTTTTAAAAAATTAAAAAATAAAAGAAGAAGAAGAAGAAAAAGGAAACTCACCTTCTAAGTGGAAAATTAAAACTTGATTTAGGTGGAGTTTATAATGAAACTGAAAATTAGTTCCTTTCAATGTGCGTCAAATTTTCTTAAGATAAATTCCCTAATTTATAGGACCATGGATAATATCCAGCCCAGCCAATGGAAAAATTATATTTAACTGCTATTTAGTTCAACCAAACTTTCAGTATTTGGATGATACTTCAGTGCTAATTGTCACAGAGTTAAACCCCTAAGTCTCGGTGATGTAATGATAGAGCTTACAGGAGTGATTGCGAGCAATGAAACGTGCTTTCTTAATACCACAGGAGAGTAGGGAGAGCAGTTTTCATTTTGGAATCTGGTGCTCAATCTTACACTTATTTTCTACGTAGCTTTAGGCAGGCATTTTAATCTTTTTAATCCTCAACCTCATCATACAAAAGGAGACTGGTAACTAATTACCAGCCCTGCCTATTTCACCAGATTGTAAAATGCATCAGGCAAAATGATTGGTGGTAAAATCACTTGGCAAATTCCATAGCCTCCTCTGTACATGCAGGTTAATTAAATTTATGTTGACATATTGTTTAACAATAAACTACAGGAAAAAGATGATAGTGCCTTGGCTTTCTTGACTAGAGGCATTAAAAGCAGTATTAATAGAATTCATATTCACCACAACCATTTGGAGCAATGTTTCGCAAACCAAAACAACTTTAAAGTTAACGTCAATGCGCCAAGTTTATACTGCCACCCTTAAAAAGAAGTAATTTATGTCTGTAATGCATGTATCTCCATAAACTGTTTCTTTTTTAAGACCATGTGAAACAGCACTAAAAAAAGCTGCAGTTGCCATACCACCTTTGACATGCCATAGCATGAGGATAATTAATATTGCATATAAATACAATCTCAAAATATTGGGTTGTGAGCTCACTGCTTAATTGCTCTGAAAATGATAGGGTATGTTTCCTTGAGGCTAAACCACTGAGAATTTTTTTTAATTGCCCTTTAATAGAAATCATACTGTATTTTTAGTCTAGAGAAAACAATCTGTGGGAACCACCTTCTCCCACCCATGCCTTGGCAGTGGGAACGAGTATCCCAGATCAAGACTATTTACTGATCCCCATGGCAACGAAGTGCTTTATCTTGCATAAATCCTCATATCATAAGGACCCAATGGTTCTCTTAACATGGCATCTCAACCCTAAAATAACAATCTTGATGTGAAATATAACTGTTTTAAACAGAGCAAGTTTTTATAAAATGTTGCTGTAATACTAGAAAGTCGTAAGTAGCCCCTTGCACCAGCTTTTCATTTGGGAATAAATCCTCTACCATTTCTGAGTAAAGACGCCGGAACTTTCAAAGGAGTTAAAAGTTGTGCCTTTTAATCTGTTCCTTGGCAGAGCACTAAATGGAGTATAGCAATGTTGGGGCCAGGGAATTGAATGATGTCCTACCTACATGTAGCAAAACTCCATGGAGATGCGGCCCAGGGTCACGGGTTTCCTAGGTGCAGGGTTCCTTACCCTCGCGTTCTCCAGGCTGGCAACAAGAAACGAAATCCCTAAAAGCTTCATCCACAGTGAGTCCTGATCACTTTACAGGGTGCTGGATGTGTTAGAGCACACTGGCTGAAATTTCAAACAACACAAGAAGATTGAGTTGTACCCAGAGCTTGCTCTAGGGTCCTCCGTGGGAAAATGAGGTATGAATACCAGCTAGTGGTATTTTATCTCATGGTCAGACCTGACACGTCTCAAGCCTACAGGATCACACATGCATTTTAACACGCTAAGTGTTCCACAGATCATACTTTCGTACGACTACATTATGAGTTTTGTTTGAGAGAGTGTAGCTGGTGGTACAGATGTTCCCTTTCCCTGTGACAGCTTCCCCTTCAATATTTCAAATGCATTAACACTCAGCAGGTGAAACTCAAATACTTTTTTTTATCCTTCAGAACCATTCTTTAAGATTGCAAATGATTTTTAAACCAAGGTCGAATAAGCTGCAACCAGATGTGTCATTCATTGATTTTTTTTTTTTGGGGGGGAGAGATTTAACATTTCTAAGCATTGTAACATCCTCTTTGGGTTAACGAAAGCATTGGGAGTCAATGCTCTCTGTTCTCTCCTGAAGGCCTATTGTTCTTTCTCATTTTTCAAGTGTTTCATGAACAAATAAAAGAACTTGGCATTGTTGTTAAGAGAAGGGTTTCAATTCTCTGGACCCCCTGATTGTGCTCTGAATCATTTGCCTCTGCCTTTTGCATTCTAAAGGCAACTAGATGAAAAAGAGTGTTGTACATTTCAGCATAATCAGAACAATTCCCCAACAAGTGTAGTCTGCCCAGACTCCAGCTTGCCTCCCCAGGTTCTAAAATAATTGCCTTTTTTTTTTCCCAACTGAAATTGTCTAGTGAGAGTGCTGGTTGGGAAGAACTGGGTGAAGAAAGCCAATGACTTTAAATCTCATCAAAGTCAAGAATTTCATCTTATTCATATTCGTATTCCATGTGGTAACTGGCCCAATCAGTGCTTTACATAATTATAGGGAAAAAAAAAACGAAAGGAAAGATTTCTGAATCATCAAAAGGTCTTTTTTGTAACATGAATAGGAGGAGGGTTTTTTTTTTTATTATATTGATATGGAAATCCTAAAACAAAGCACAAAGTATAAGTTTGGGGAAAACTGCTTACGTAGGTAAGTGTCCATCTGTCTTTCTGTGTCTGTGATATGTGTGATATCTGAAGTACGACTGTAAAATAATGAGGCTTAAAAAACCACATATTTTGGACAATATATTGTGTTGCAGTGAAGTTCAATTAAATAAGGTATGCTAAAGTGCTCTGCCAACTCTTCAAGGGGTATCCAAATATAAATGTTGTAATTTTAGGCTGTTCAACAATAAATATTTATTCAGCAGTTCCTATGGTCTATACCAGTAAAATAATAACATTGGTAGAGACAAGGAAGAATAGAATGATTTTGCTCAAAGCTGCACAACTGCAGAAAAGGGAGAAAAATTAATATAAACATTGAAGGCAGACTGCAGAGGCAAAGCATATTAAATGATTTAATGATGAAGCATTCACACCTGTCCAATATACAATTTGGCTCTGGAATATATTGTTTCTTTTATCTGAAAGAGCCATCTGTACCATTATAATTTCAAATCATGACAGTTCAGAAGCTGTCATTAAGAATAAGAATAAACTGAAGAACTTTCTTCCTCCTCTGCAGACAACACTGCAACCTACGGATGCAGTGTGAATGTGGCAGCAGAAAAAGACGGAGAACAAGATGGATTCATGATACCTTCATACCTGGAGTCACTGCTGACTATGTTTGCACTTATTCTCAGCTGCCATCACTCAGTCTCACAGCTGGACAACACCTCTCATTCAAAATAACCCTTCAGTTCTTGATTACTTCGTATTAGGTCGCTGCCATTTCCAGCTGTCTCTCGATCAGAATACATGGCTTTAAGATTTGCCTCTTTATATCCCTGAGGTAAATGCACAAGCAGGGGGATGCTTTGAAACAGCTTATTACACTTCCCAGTGATATTTGACTCTGTTAACAAGTCAAAAACAAATCACAGTGACTAACGCTGTTATCAAAGAGCTGTAGTTTCTGTTTTCCTGTATTTGTGGATAAGAAATCTGTTGAGTTTTTGGTCCAGAGATTCTCTCCCTCTACTGTCCTTAAAATTTTACATGCAGGCTGAAAAGACTGAAGAAAAGCAGAGTGATTGATTGAACTTGATTAATTCAGAAAGCAGTCTCATTAAAGTACCCTGTAGATAGTTCTAAACTATCTTAAGTCAGACAAGCTCTCATTTGGAAAAATACACATCTTCATGTAATGTCTGTCCATTTTGCTAAACATTCACCTGTGCCTTTTTCCTGTGTTAATAGAATAGCTTAGACAACATAAACAGTAATTTATGGACTTAGATGGTTGTAATGAGGCTCCAGACATGGTTAGTTCCTAAGAAATGTTTAGTAACATGCAATTTTTTGCAAAGGCTCTTGATTTTTATTTGGAGTCAATGGCCCAGTGTGTTTTGAGAAATGTTTCCCTGTCTTTTCAGCCTCATCATCACCACTCAGTTCCCCCAAGTTAGTACCAGCCTTACTGGCCTTACTCAGTCTGGTTCCAACTAGCTTGACAGGACACCTGCTCATTCATCAGTGCCTTTAAGTCACCTTCTCCCCCCAAAATTACTCCCTGAGATCCAGCTAGGCTGTTGAGAGAGAATGGTTAGGCATTCATTCCAATGTTTTCTCTCCACTCCATTGTCCAACAATTCTCATCAAAGTACCTTAAAATTGCTTACCCTTTATTTTGATTCATTTCTTCCAGCTCTGTCTACTGTAACTCAATAGAACATATGTCAACATTCAATTTCTTGTAATAAGCTCTAATGGAAAAGAATCTGAAAAAATATATATATATATATATGTGTGTACGTATAACTGAATGTCTTTGCTATTCACCTGAAACTAACATTGTAAATCAACTACACATCAATGAAAAATAAAAAAACCCCAAAAACCCAACACTTCTTCATTGTACTTTATTTTAGCATTAACGTCTCTGCCTGTTCTGTAGAGATAAGCCCATGGACATAATCATGCTTAATGAGGCTGTCTATATAGGAAATTAGTATAGACTTTAAATGATACATTATTAAAATTAGTATGGCTTTTAAGCACTGATTTTTTAATACTCAGTATCTGGTGACAAATAATCTTTATAATAGCAAAACCTGAATGGATTAACGGATGTTGTCTTAATATTTCTTTAGGAAGTTATTTATTTCTTTAGAAATTCATTTATTTAGGAATAGAACACTGAATTACATAAACACTATATTACATATTTTGTTTTGCTTTGCTTTACTTTTAAAATTAGCTACAGAACTAAATTGTCTGATAATTAGAATGTCCCATGCCCACCCTGGAGGGAGGACCATGTGTGTCACATAAAGGCAAAGCATGCCACTGGACTCTGTGATGGGCTAGAGACTCGGAAGCCAGGAGGAATCTGAGACCAGTTTAGGCTTTCCATTCTTTTGTTCAGGGGCTTGTAAGTAGAAGCTTGAACAATTTCCTTACAAATAATAATAGTAATGAAATATTTCTTGCAGGTCCTGGGACAGGAGTTTGGAAAGAAGTGAAGACTAAGAGGGCCTATCATTTGCAAGTGGCACAGAACTGCACAGTCAAGCCCTGTGAAGGGACCAAAGAGACGGATTTACCCAAGATCGTCTCTCTGAGTACTGCCAGCTCAGAGCCAAATTTCTAATAATGACTCCAAACCAGCAGATCATGTAACCTGCAATACAAAGATACGTAACACAGATAATCAATTATGTTAGCCACAAGGACGGCAAGGGAAAGAGATACCCCTGTTATACAGAGCTCTTAGAATTATTTAAGAGACCTCCTGGATGCAATCTGTTCTATTAGGGACAAGGTCTCTGCTTTCCAGTGCCCTGAGCAGAATTTAAAGAGCAAGCAACCCTATTACCTTGGCAGATCAGTTTTCAAACTTTCCAAAGCCCCAGCACTTCATTCTGACCGGTGATAACACATGCTACACTTCTCCACCGTTTCCTTCTTCTCTGCTAACACGTGAAATTCAACAGTTAACTTAGAGTAAGACATTGCTTTAGGAGCAAAGAAGACATATAAGTATTATCTCCCAGAGTGTGCCAAATTCCAGTGAATCCACCAACCTGTCTGTGTCTGTAAACATTTGCTGCTATGACTGCTCTAGTATTCTATTACCATCAAATCTTTTATTTAATTTTTTTTTACTTTTAACTCCTTTATTGTGGTATGATCCCTGTACAGTAAACTACACATATTTCAGATGTACAATTTGATGAATTTTGTATTTTCATCAAATCTTATCAAGGAGGAAAATAAGATCTTATAAAAAGCAGCAACTTTAACAGTGCCCTAACTCTTCCATTTAATGTACCCAAAACCAAAATCCTGAGCCTGCCACTTGATACACTTTGGGTTTCCACTGTCCCCTTCAATCACCCCGAGAATCAGCCGAAGTGGACCTCTCACAATTAGCCAAACAGATTCTGTACCATGTTGCTTCCCGGCTTTCACCCCAGCACTTCTGTCCACCTGGGATTCCTGCCTTCTCACTTACCATTTATTCCCTCAGGAACTCAGGACACATGTACTTGGTACTTGATCTGTGCCAGGATTGGTGCTTGTCTCAATCCCATCCCTGCTTCAAGAGTCAAGAGTCCAATTCAAAGCCAGGCAATTAGTGCTTTTGCACAGAGATTGTTAAAACCTAGGAGTCCTCAAACTTGCCATAAATATGTCTGTTTTGTATCCTTCTCTCTTTTTTCTTTTATGGAAATGTTGAAACCTAAATGAAGTAGAGAAGATATTATAATGAGGTGTTTGTTCACAGCCTGAGAAGTGTTTTCCTGTTGATAACCTGCAACAACCATCATCTGGCTCATCTTGTGTTGTCTGTCCCTCTCTTGTTCCTCCGGAATATTTTAAGTGAATCAGTTCCATTTCAGTATCCCAAAATGAGTTACGCCTGTATGCCTCAAATTTCTTTTTTCTTCATTTTCCTAGCAAGAGACTCTACAAGAAGTTTAATATGATTTTGAAAAAGTTAGCCAATGGGAAAATGTTATTTGGAAGATATGTGTGTGTGTGTGTGTGTATTAACCTCTTATTCCACGAGTAACAACAAATTGAAAAAAAGAGAGAGAAATTTAAAACCTGAAAAGCTAGATTTCAAAGGCACTGGAACTTCCCAGGGGCATATCTCTCACCTCTCTCTACTATACAGAGTAGGATTTGTCCCCCTCTACGTCCCACCCCCACCACTTAAAATCTAGGTCACAGTTACGTGTCATTTAGTACCCTGACAGTTAACAAATGTAGCCGTTCATATTCTATTCAGGTTTATATTATTTAACATTAAAAAAAATGCTTCCTAAATCTCAAACCATATGCTAGATGGTAGCTTAGTAAGAAGTGCCACAATTATCCCAAATGAGAAGCTGCTCATGTAGGAACCTGTTCTCTCCTTCTCTCCTAGAGGTGCTGATGACTTTGACCTACCGCTGCTACCTCATCCTTGAAGATAAACAATCCAGTGTTAACAAGGTAAAGAAGAGTCCCAGGTAAAGTACAGCATGTACTTATTCATCCCCCTACAACATTATCTGCCGTTCAGCCATTCATTCCCCAACATTTTTTCAGGTCTCAGACATATCACTAAACTCTTTAGGGATGAAACCCCTGCTAAGGAACAAAAACCATGTCTGTTTTTGTAAAGCTCTGGACACCCACATCCTAACAGCTCTGTGTGGGAATCAGGTAAAAATTGGTTGTTCTCTAAACGTCTGGAGAGTAAAAATGCCAATCTGAATATGTATTTGCAAAAAGGCATAGTGGCAGGATGGTGGGGTGGGAAACGGGCCTGGCTGGAAGGCTCTCTATATGTGTATTTTTATCATCCATGTGTTGGATGAAGCGGAGAGCTGCCAGATAGCTCCTTTTCGACAGCTTGGAGTTACTGTTGGGAACAGATCCATGTATGGAAGCGAAAGCCGAAAGGCACAGATAAGCCGAGATCCAGCTATGCAAACCATGTTTAGAGACACTTAAAGGACAAGCATCCCAGGTCCTTTCCTTCTGGTAAACTTGGAGAAGCCATCACCCTGGGGTCTTTTTTCGCATCCAGCCCATGCGGATTCACCAGCCCGGCTCCACAGAGGTAGGTGCGGGGCTTTGGGGATGAAGCGTATCTAAAGGACCACTCGGGAACATTCCCTCCCAGGCTCTTCACAAGGGAAGCTGACAAATAATATTTTGAAAAAGAAGAAAGATTTGGTTTGGGGCTGGTGACTGAGAGGTATTTAACAGCCCTGACTACACAAGACAGGGCAGCTTGGTTACAGAGGGAACGTGGCTGCACAGATTTGCTGCCAAATACAATCCCTTTGTCCCGGGTCACTTACTGTTCAGGTTTTTGTGGCTGTGAATCTCCCTCAGTATTGCCAGCACCTTTGAAATGGGCCCCAGCTTCCCGTGGGCTCTGATACTGTGTATTTCAGGGGAGGGAGGGAGGATTTGCCCTTTTCCTTGCTTGTCCTGAAACCAGCATAAACTCACATGTATGGCTAGTTCCTCCTTAGATATAGGAAGAGCTGCCTGTAAAGGACGTTATTATTTTTGGCAGCTGAAGTCATTTTTGCAGTGTTTCTCAGCAGATCGGAGGTTGATTACATCCTGTTCAAAGATTCTTGGGCTGTTTTCACAAACGTGGGGTCTTGCGCAAGTTGAAACTGCTGAAACCAGCTGTTAGGCACTGGGTTTTTCTCCGTCCCTTTAGCATTTTTCCTTCTTTCTTTTTTGTTAATGACTGAAAAGCAAGGAGCTTGAGGGAAAAGCTATGTGATTGTAGCTTTGCCATCAGTGATGTTTGGGGAATGGTGGATTGTGGCAGAATCACAGAAGCTAGATGTCTCTGGGGTCCACAGTGAAAGTATGAACAGGAAGACAAGAACCATGTCAGAATCTTCTGTGACTCCAGTCTAGTTTCCAGAATACTGGCTAACCCAGCCGAAGCATAGCACTTACATGTTGAAACGCTACGCCAGCTAATTACCAAATTGTAATCATTAGATCACGAAAGCAGTTCTTTTAAAATTGTTAACCAAAAAAAAAAAAAGTGTTAGCAAAATCTATGAACTTCTGCAAAACACGGAAGTCAAGGGAAAAAATTACAGGTCATATCTAGAAAATGTGTGTGTTTTCAAGACTGAATTAAAAGAACTTTTACACAAGATAATGGAATTTAAATTTAAAATTTCTCTTGTTGAGAATAATATATCCGTATTTCAAGTAAGCTTTGAACCAACTCTTCATTTAACTGTTTTTCACCTTAGGATAGAACATGAGTGGGGGAAAAAAAAAAGAAAGAAAAGTTGAATGTGATTTTTTTCCTTCTCTGATGACAAAACATGACATGGGAAAAGATGAATAAACAAGTGTAAGAATATAAGGAAATAGTTTGTAATGCTGACCAAGGAGATGTTCTTTGGATAAATCAGACAGCCAGGAAAGGGACATAGGTGAGGTGACTAGTTATGTGGTTGCTTCTTTCAAGTTGTGAATGTACTATAATACCAAAAAAAAAAAAAAAGAGAGAGAGAGAGAGAAAAAACTTGGTTCTATTTCATAAGAATACATTATCATTATTAAAATAATCCTAATTCAAAAATATAATGTTTTTACTGAATTACCCCTTCTCATGTCTAGTCTATTTACACTGACAGTGTATTAAATTAACAACACATTCAAACTCACCCTTTCCACATTTCTAAAATAGGCTATTTTACTTTATTTAAAAATACGAATATTCTGTATCTGCAGGAGAGAGGAGGAGAGAGAGAGAGAGAATAAACTACGCCTTCTTTTTTTGAGCTAACCAAGCTAACTAAGCTGTCATAACTTTAGCTAAAGTGGAACAGGCCTACCAAAGGATGGTTTTAAAATACTTAAACACTACATACCAGCCAGCTTCCAAAAGGAACAGCACAGCAGGAGTTTTGGGCAATTTTCAATACATAAAAAGTTATTAGAAATCATGTCACTAGTATCAGTGATCAGATGCAATGCATATATGTGATCTATGTGATCAGATGCAATGCGAATATGAGATCTATGTGATCAGATGCAACAAGTATATGACATCATCTACTGTTTTCTCATTTGCTTTCTGCCAAGTACATTTCCAGTGTGTGCCCTTCGTGAGAAATGTCTGTTCCTTTTCCTGCTTTTCTTTGGCAAATAAATTCAAGAAGGGTAATATAAGTAATAAAGAATGACTTGCTGCTATTTTTATATATAATATGTCATCCATGAGGGGAAAATATGACAGTCAAGCTACTTGCCCTTTTGACTTATGACTTCTTAAGCATTCACTGATGACTGTGCATGTAGAAAATCTTGTGATTATATTTTGAGAAGAGAATTGGAAGTGTTGGCAGTTTTGGTGTGAAAAAAATGACTGAATTGCTTTCTGCTATAGTTAGCTGGTAGAGAAGCAAACTCATGGTGGCCGAGAATGATAGAAAAGTTGAACTTTGTTCTAGAGCATAGAGCGCAGATTTGAGGCTTCTGTTTACGTGACAGAAGGGCCAGACTAGTTGGCTCCTTGAGCTACAATGAGCAGGAGGAACAGATTTTTTAGGGGTTTTGATGGGGAACAAGACCCTTGAACGTTGGGGGAAAATTAGTGTAAAAGTAAGAGAGAGATTTACTTCTCTAGAGACGTGAAAATCTGTGGCCCACAGGAAAGGTCTTTACGTTTCAAGGAAATGATAATGATGGTTACTCTTAAAAAAAATTCCCCTGGGAGCTTCAGGTCAAATAAAATTTTCTGCTGTGATTAAAAACTGTGGACATTGAGTGGTCCCAGGCAAACTACTGAAGATTTCAAGAGCTCTGAAAATGACAGAAGGCGTGAGACTAGCAGACGGTACTGGGGAGGAGTCTGAAGGCCAGAGAGGCTGTAAATTCTCTCCAAGGTCAGTGAATGGAAAGCAAAGGACTCCAGATCACCTGGGTTTCTGATCAGAACTGATCTGTCCATGCTACACCTCTTTCAATTTCTTAAAGTTACGTGGTATTTTCAAGTGTCATGGCAAGATTCCAGAAGAAATTTCCATGCTGGAGAATTGCTAAAGTCATTTTAAGTTCTGTAAAGCCATGAAAGGGGAACAAATCCCCATGGCACTTAGTCTGCTGAGGACAAAATGGCCTTTCCTATTCCGCTGACCTTGTCCCATGAGTTGAGCCACGGTTCTCAACCCTAACGGCACATTTTAATCATTTAGGATGGGTGGTGTCCACTATACCCTTGATGAGCTAAATTTGCTCCTCGGGTCCAAGCAAAGGTAGTTTATTTTTTAAGTCTACCCTATGAAATTTTAATGTGCAGCCAGGATTGAGAACCACTTCCTTTTTACGATAAAAAAAAAAAATGATAACCAAATCCAATTTATTGCAATGGGGGCAGTTAACAGAACCACACTGAAGATAAAAAATGTGTTCTTTCCCAGAAAGGTGATTTCTTTGGAAGTTTTATTGCTGTAATCTTTGCTGACAGAGAGTTCCTATTTAAAGGTTTCAGAATACTTAAAAAAAAGTTTTCTCCATAATAAAATACTGATATAGATCTGTTCAGTATCTCTCATACTCCCTAGCCTGAAACCTATGTGAATACTAGCCACCATTATTGAAAGGTAAAACATATATATGTATATGTGACATGAATTCTTAACTACAGCTGCTAAGTGAAATTTTATATTGTCTTAGCAAATTATCAAACAGTTGTCTTGAAAGGGCATATTAATTCTGGATAGCAACAGTTTTATTAAGGATTAGGCCAATCATTGCCTTTTTTTGCTTTTTGCCTTTCTAAATGTCAAGAACTTTGGAAAGAGGGTGTGTGACTTTATGCAGGAGACATATTAATTTGTCATTTATCAAAGTACATGACTGAGAAACTAATGTTAGCCCCAAAACTAAGAGGCTAAGTCGGGACACAAAAGACTCCTTCCATTTAAGTGGAACATGAAGACTCAGAGCTCTGTAAAAAAGACCCTGGGCTGAACGCAGGTAGAGATATAATAAATAATTCCTTTAGATGTCAGCTCATGGTAAAAAAGACTATTCAAGAAAGCGGGCTGGAGCAGTGATTAGAATCATGACTGCTGAGATTGGTTGAAGTCAGACAGCCTGAGTTTCACTCTGGCTCTTCAATGTATTGATGGCTCTGTGACTTTGGACAAGTAACGTCATCTTTGTAAGCCTCTACTTCCTTCTCCGTAAATTGCAGACAGTGATAATCACGTTAAAGGAATTAAGTGGCAAAGTGCCAATAGTTTAGCATGATAACCTGTAAGTGGTGGTACCATCTTTGTAAGCAGTATGAAAATCAAATGGATTTTTCTTAAGAAACTGATTTTCCTGTCACTAGAAATATTAAACAGAAGAGTGATCACATCACAAGGAGAGCACAGATGAATTCTTAAATGCTTTTCAATTTAGTTTCCAAAATCAGCCCACCACTAATGTTGAACGTTTGGGAGATACTGATTAAATATTCTTTGGTTCATCATGAACGGTGAATTCCCCACTTCAGATCACACCATGGTGAGTCTGGAAACAATCATTTAAAATATCAAAATTAAATACATACAGATACATATTCGCTCATGAATAGAGACATACAAAAAGTATTTCAAAAATGAAGTCATATCTTAGTAGAAGAGAAAGGCACCAGTTAAATCATTTTTCTGAACAAGGTCTGTTTTAGGTAGAGATAGAAGAGTACATTGAATATTTACCCTATTCAGAGTAATGTATTATATTCCAGTTAATAATAACATACAATAGTCATTATAACTTGAGTTCTTCAGTCTGTCCAGGATCTTGCCCTCTGAGACATAAGATGCAATCACATATGAACTGACATGTACGCTATTATCATTATTCTATTATCAGTCACAAGCTACTGTTGAATTTCATTTAAAGAAATATAATTTTAACAAACTATTTCTAAGTCCTAACTAATTTTACCTCCGCTTTACCCATATGGATAAAAAATTATAAAATAAAATTTTTTTTTTTTTTTGCTTTAAACTCTGAGTTCTAGATTCAGGCAAATCCATCAAGTCCACTTTTTATTGTCATGCTGGGCAAGTTACTTAATAACTATCTTGACATGTGTTGAACTCTGCTATTTTCCAAGCACACTTCTAAGTAAGTCACATACATTAATTTAAAAATTCTAACACTTACCCTAAAGATAGGCAGTCATCTTGCAAATAAAGAGTGATGCACAGAAAAGTTAAGTAATATGCCCAAGGTCACACAGCAAATAAACAGAAGAGGCAGGATTTGAAGTCTGTTCTTATACCTGTGTGTTATACTGTTCCACAACTGTTTCTTGGCCTTTTAAAAACAGAAACAAATAAATTAATGTATGAAAAAATTTAAGTTCAAAAATATTCAATAGAGTGTCTAACAAGAAGTAACAGCAAACCATGTTATTCTTCTCAGATTATTGTTCATTTAACTTAATCTGTTTAATGAGTAAGCTACTCATTTGAAACAATGTGTCTGAATATTAACTGTATAAGAAAAGTACTGATTGCCCTTTATAGACTAACATTTAAAAACTGCCAGCTGGACATATTTCAGAAATAGAGGTTAAATTATTATTTTGTGACTGTATTCCATTCTCTTTTCCTCTCTAGCATATTACTAATGTTTTAATAAATGTGTGCTACAATTTTTACATTTCCCCCTTAACTTCACCATCATATAGCAAGGATGATTTGTATGAAAATGATAAAATGAGATAAAAATCATTTAAATGAAAATATTGTATTCAAGGACTCATTTCACAGACATATTAAATTGTATTTAAACTCCAATTCAAAATTTAAAATGAAGAATAAGAACTCTATTTGGCCTTCAATTTAACATTTTAAATTATGCTTATGAACATCGGACTTTCAGGAATTCAACATACAATTTTCACCAATGTTGTAGAGTTGTGTATTAGTTTTATGAAAATTATAATGAAACATACTTTAACTATGACTATGCAAACTATACAGAAGTTGGTCACTTATTTTTTTGCAAGAGAATGTAATGAAAGGTTACCTCTTTCCTCTCCACTTTGTATCATGAATATGTCCAGAAATTAGAGGTCAAATCCACCTTCTACTACTCTGTTTTCACTCTACTACACATTCAAGATCATTTATTATATTGTTTCCCTGGCAATGATTTTGCTATGATTAATTTAAATATTCCTTTGCCTTAAAAAGAAAAATATCTCCTGTGATTCAGGTGAGGGATAGGGAAGCAAATAAAAGATTAGAGGCAAACAAAAACTGGGGTTCCTGCAAGTCCCACGAATCTATAGACCCTAAGAGGTTACATTTTTTTGTTGATCAACAATCAACAACCATCAACCATATCAGCAAACAGCCATGGTAATTAACTTGAAGTACATAACTTCCTGAGCAATTCAAAGCATTGAAAAACTAAAACAAAAACACAGTATGCTGAAACCCAAAGCTTCATTATAAAGAAACAAAAATTTAATAACACTTATTAAATTAGCTTACGTTCAATATGTGTGCCCCAAAGCCACAGTTTAAGCCCATGATCTTTTGGGGAACACAGGCTAAATAAATAGAGAATACATGTCCCAAAGCTCATTTTTTTCCCCTCAACAATCCGTTTGGATCTAGCTAAACCAAAATGTGCCTAATTTACTAGATAATCTTATCTATTTTTCAAAGGAATATGTAATAAATACTCACCGAATAGTTTGAGAACCAGATCTTCCAAAGTTCACCAAGGTTGTGACCTTCCAAACCACATCTTCCAAAATGTGATCTGAGAAGGAATTATTCTTCAGTGTCTTTGGTGAAATAAAAGGACCCATTATCCAAAAACAGCATCTATGAAATATATAAAATGAATCTGTCTCAGATATGCAGAGGGCACACCAACATGTCACTAGCTCTGAGAAATTCTGGAGAAGGATAATCTGGGTCTGACCTTGGTGTTATGTTAAACAATGGTTTAGAGTCTAGATGACATGTCGCCCATTCACTGCCCTCCCTGACCTCCCAGCATCCATGGCAGGCATCAGTCGTGTCATCGTTACTGACTAGCCGAGATAAGTCTCAGAGTCATTCTCAGTAGACTGTCACAGGCAGCCACCACTAATTGACCAGAGTCAATACACAGGATGAAATGTCCTGGAAATAGTTAACTTGAAATTAGTCCTTTCTCTGGAAGAATTAATTTGACATGGCCTGTGGTTGTCACACAAAGGAGAAGCTATTTAATAGGTCTCTGTATGAAAATAATAGAAGGATGCTAGCTTACAGAATGCCTGTTCAAGTTCCATCTTTAACAGCTGCATCCATATACATGCAGAGCCATCTTAAAAGGAGAGAGAAGTCTTCTGCATATTGTTTTTGTGGTTTGGGGAGATGATAAATGCACAAATCAAGTGTTCTCTTTTGATTTAGATTCAGCCTGCCATAGAAGATATGTTTGTGGACTCAGGTGCCTGTATGCCTGTGGGCTTTTTGCTCCCAGAGCGCCTAGAATTGAGTGCTCTCCCTCACGTTTCACACGGATGTAATTATGTGACTCTGTCACTATCCTCCACACATTGGGTTCCCGGAGCTACATCCTATACCAGGAGACAGCACCAAAGAACTGAGTCTGGTGGGGCAGGGAATCACAGTAACAGGCTACCACAAGGCAGTTTCAGGAGAACTAGGAGAAAGAGTAATAGGCCAGCAGTGATGCGGATGGAGGCAGCGGCAGGTGCAGAATCCTGGAGGAAAGAGGAAAACACACCACATGTGGGATGGGAAACCAATGACAAATAGTCCGGCATTGCAAGAAGTGGTTTTGGGGATTGTTTTCATTTGTTTTTTACTCTTTATTGAAGTCTAATATACCTACAGAAACATGTGGCTGTGTCGTTCAATGAATTTTCATAAACATAATTCACCCACTTGTCCATGTACCTGGCACCTAGATGGAGACACAGTACCATTATCAGCACCTCAGAAGATCCCCTGATAACTTTCCAGATGTATTTCCCCCAGGTCACCACTAGACTGATTGCTATCAGTGTTTTGCTATTGCTGAGTTTTAAGGTGTGGAGTAGCCAGAGACGAGGCTGGAGAGGTGATCGCACGAAAAAGAATCTCCCTTATCTTGTTTAGAAGGTGGAAATTTGTTCTGAAGGTGGGGGCAGGGGAGTGGGAGAGTGGGAGGTGAGGGGGTGGGGGCACAGAAGGGTTCTAGCCAGTGAGTGTCACTAGATTTGTGACATCTCTTAATTTTGTATCTCCACTATTATTTCCTGACATAAAGTAGGTAATTAATGTCTGATGAGTAATTGAAAGGCTAAGTGAATATTCTTTACATAAGTAATGTATTTATTACTGAAAATCACATAAAAGTGTTCAACTACTCTAACAATCACATCTGGGCATAGGGGATCCAAAAAATAATTTTTAAATGATGATTTCATTCTGCTTGTAAGAACCAATGAAATAAACATGGAATGTGTTTAGTTCCCATCACATAGTAATTATTGAATGAATGGAAGCTGGTATTGTTATTCACTCGGTAAGCATTTAGTGAGCGTCTGCTATTTCCAAACACTGTGATTTTGTGTGTAAAATGATAAGTAAGACACAGTCCTTTCTCTCAAAGAGTCTATTAATGAAGGGGCAAAGATGTCAGGTTAAAGGAGAGAACAAGTCCAGGGGTTGATAACAAGACAATCGTCTGGGACAAGTCAAAAAGCAACAGGAAACTGGGAGGAAAGGTGGAAGTCAGGCTAGCATGTCTGTGCCTCCTTCAGTGGGTGAAATGTGTGATGTGGTGAAACGGAAGACACGTTGGGAAGATAAACCATGGGGCGATGAGTAGGAATTTTTCTAAAGAAAATTTTAAAGCAATTATCCCTTCCATAGGATAGCATTCGTTTCTAGGGTTATATCTACCTTGTCCGTTTGCCTTTGTATCTGTACTCATTGGCCTAGGATGAACTAAACAGAACCAGTCAGAATCTTTTCGGGGAATTGATATGTATGCTGGGAAAGGGAAGGATTCTACTTCTTCTGAGAAGGCCAGGATTAAGATGAGGCTGAGAGATTGTGAACACAATCTTTGCAGCTTCATGGTCAGAGTTTAATTTAGGATAGAGTAAAGCAGAGTGAGAAGGGAGAAGGAAGGAGTTGCTTTGAGTTTTTGATCCCCTGGGTATAACACCATCTGAAACCTGGGCCTCTCACTGCATCCACAAGGGGATGATGTATTCTTATTATTAGACTTTGGTCAGGTCCCACCTGTGTAGGGGATGAGATAGGGCCTTAGGATTGAAATCCCTGGGAAGTGGGCAAGGGGTGACTCCCAAAAGGGCCTGATGAGGAACAAACCAAACGGTGACAGGTATCCACATACTTGTTGAAGGATTTGAATACTTCCCTTCCTTAGTGTGTTTCCCTGTCTTCCTAAGAGTCTGTACTGGGCAGTCTCTAGAAAATTCTCTGCCTCTAATAAGAGTCTCTGGTTCAATTACAGATCAGTTTTCAAAAACAAGGACGGTGGATTTAATTTACATTTTTCAAAGCATTGCATTTGCATCAAAACAGAGCACACACATCAATCAAAACACCTAGAACTGAGGGAGATTTATGATTATGATTTATGGCAAATGTTTTATTATTATTTTAAAATGTTGGTCTTCCAAAGTGAGCAAGTCTGAGCAGTTATTTTTAACTATTTTGCTAATTTATGTTGCAAGAACTGAATATTATAGAAATAGTACACAAAGAGGATATATACACCTTAATGGAGACACCGCAGTGCTAATGTAACTGCAGTGTTGGAAATATAACTCAACCAATATCAACACAAACACAAAGTACAGGCGGACTAGGAGACAGAGGAAGACAGAGTAGGGCCAGTGCTTTCAGTTAGGGTGGTCAAAGGAAATGGAATTTAAATGAGGAAACAAATCAAGTGAATAACTGGGGAGAAGATTTCCGGATAGAAGGAAAACCCAGCAAGTATATTGTTCTAGGAACAATAAGGATCCCAGTGACACTGGATAAAAAGTGAAGGATTAGTAAAAAAAAAAAAAAAAAAAAAAAAAAAAAAAAAAAAAAAAAAAATAATAATAATATTAATAATAATACATTAGCGATAAAGCTAGCAGCGAATTCATTGGGTCTTTGAGGAACACAGATTTGGAAGACCCACTCGGGGGACTTTAATTCCAAGAGTGCTAGGAGTCCATTGGAGGCTTATGAACTGAGACATGAAATGAAATAATTTACATTTTTAAATGTAATTCCAGCTGCAAGAGAGAGGGATAAATTGTAGAAAGGCAAGAAAGGAAGAAAGAAAGGAAGGAAGAAAGAAAGAAGCAAGCAGCAAGCAAGCGATAATAATAGATTTATTACAGGTAGAGAGTCTACATAATTGGTCCCCTGAATCAGAACATTTTTGAGAGTAAAAGGGGGAAGTATTCAAAATTACACCAGATCAACAGCAGTGAACTGAGAATGTCCCAAGCAAACTGGGACATGTGCATGCCCTAATTAAAGAGCTGTTTTCAATAATAAATTAATACTGTGTAGGTGTTCAAAGAAAAGCAGCCAAAATAAATAGCTACCAAACTCTTTTACCAAATACTAGATTTATAACATATTAATGGGCTATGAACTAAAAATAATTCTATGAGAGAGTAAATTAGGGATTACTAGGTTAAACCCAGGCAAACTGATTATTTACCGAAGGAGTTCTTGGAGCTTTTAAGAAACTAATTTGCTTTGTGAACATCTAAGCACTGTTGATGGTATGCAAGGTTTCCCAAAGTCATTTGACTATGGATTTTATTTTTTCAAGGAGATAATTAATATCCTGTGATGCCAGCCTTCCATGGAACTCAGTATGAGGAAGGTATGAGTCCATGAGAAATGTATGATTCAGGGACAGAGTAGAATGAATGATGGATATGATTCTAAGATTTGACCCAGACTTTCTAGTTAGATTGCTGGATAGTTAACTTAGTGGTGCGAGGAGCTCGAAAGTACATTTAGAAGCAATGTCATGTTGATTTAGCTACTAATAAAATATCAAAGTTGTTCTTACACTTGGTAGATGAAATGAAGACTTTTTTTATTTTGCATGAAAATCTACTACTTGCTGTGTGTTTGTGGTTCTATGGACTTGAGTTTATCCCTGGGGATTTTTAAAAGTAAAAACTTCTTGGTGCCCTTTCCATCTCCCTCAGTAAGGACATGGGATCAGAGTCAAGGACAGTGGGCCAGAAAAAAACAGATTCTAAATTGCCATAGACACAAAGGCCAGAAACACTCATGGGAAACTAAAGTATGTAAAGTAGGAAGGCAAGATGAAGAATTCAGAAATGAGAGAATTATCTGATCTTGTCAGATACCCAAGCAGAAAGTTGTGCTGGGTCCTAAGACGGAGGCTACTGTTTGTGGCTGACTTCCCATACACTCTGATAGGAGTTGTGTGGGTGCGCCATCAGTCAGAATGCTTGGGAGCTGTCACCAGCTTCTAGATGCTGGCTTAATAAATGATCCACACATTCTTAAAAGGTGCTTAAAGAATAAACCTCTCTAAGTTTCCTCTTCTACTTAATATTTCCTTACTTCATTAATAGAGGTTGGTTAACCTCTATGATCTTATAACTACTAACTAAAAATGGTAGCAAACACATAAAGCAATTTCTATGTGCCAGGCACTTTCCTCAGTGCTCTTCCATATCTTAACTCATTAAATCCTTACAGTGACCTTATAAGCTAGATCCTATTATCATCCTTATTTTCAGATGAGGAAAATAAAACAGGGACGGGATAAGCAAATCCACCCAAGGTCACAGAACTAATAAATAGTAGAGTGGACAAATCTCATTCCAGAGTCAATCCTATTATTCACGCTACTACAGGAAAGTGCAACACAGAAATTAATGGAGAAGGATACCTTTTAAATCTAGTATTGCTAGTTCCAACCCTTATGATCAGATAGAAACATGATTCCTATTCCAATTGACATCCCTTGAAGTCTCTGAAGACCAGCAATTATTACATTTCTCTTAAACTTTATGGCTCCAACTTTTTAGTAGGTCCTCTTAGGACATAAGTGTGAATTTCTACTTAATTTAATGCCTGAGAACTCATGTTTGAATGTGCACTCACCTTCTATTTTATTACTTACTTAGTTGATATGTTGTGGGGAGGGGGTACGGTGTTGAAATCCACAACTCAGTCAAGTTCTTTGCAGGTAATTTTGAGAGCTCCAGGTGCAGGACCTTGAGACCCACCCCTATTAAACTGCATCTTTTAAGATCTTTGTGGATCCTAAGTGTCATGCAGCCTGTTTTCATTCTTCAACTTTGGCATCTATTGCAAATGTAGTGAGAAGGCTCTTATACCTTCATCCAATACTCTTACAAAGTATTTGGCCAAAGCCAAGGACAGTGCCATTCAGTACATCACTCAGGTTTTATCCATCCCAAGTCAGCAATCTTTGAACACAGTTGTTTAGCAAGGACTCCACCTAATTACATCAGGCAGTCCGTATTTCTTCATTTGGTCCATTTGATCCAACTATACTTTGTATAGTTATGTAAAATATCCCAGTGAAGGTTGGAAATCAGGTACCAATAGCATTTCTCTTTCCAGCTAGTTTTAGATCCCTCAGTGTTCACGAGGTTAGACTGACTTGACTTTGAACATTAAACTCTATTTGCTTATTTGCACTTTCATTGCTCTCTTTCAGTCTCCAGAGTTTCTCACAGAGTACTGACTGGTTCAACATTTTCTTATAAAAAGGTTCCATACACTGGAATATAATTTACTCATGCAAACATCTAAACAAATTTAGAACAGCCAGATACTGTTTTACCATCACTTTATTCTGACTCTACTTTCCCATTACTAATACTTACCGTCTACCCTTCGATCCATACATTCAACTGTCTATTCAACTCATGTCCATAGATCCCCTAACCAAAATTTAGCATGTTTCAACTTTAACACATCATGTTTATTGCCCACAAAATTGCTCTTTCTGGTTTATCTAATGCTTTGATTATGCTTAGACTCCTTGACTTGCTGTCTCCCATTATAACAAATCCCTAAACCCTATAGTTCTTACCTCTTGTATGTCTCTCATATCCATTACCACTGCCTTTGATAGTTTATAACATGTGTTATTGCAATAGCATGCTAAAAGGTTCTCTTCCCCCTTTCTGGCCCTTCCTGACTATCTCCACTTTGTTGCCAAAGTGATCTTGCTAAAACACAATTTTGATCTGGCATACACACATGTAAAGTCTTTTAATGAGTCCCTGTAACTTCCAGGAAAAAATCCAAATTCATTAGCATAGTACCAAAGGCCCCTGGAATTACAGCCCCATCTACATTCCTACGTTTGTCCCTTTCTATCTCCCAATAAAGATTCTTTCCTTTTCTTTTTTTCTTAATTGAAAAACAATCAATTACAATGTGTCAATTTCTGGTATACAGCACAAAGTCCTAGCCATGCATATACATATGTATACTCATTTTCATATTTTTTCATTGAAGGTTATTACAAGATATTGAACATAGTTCCCTGTGCTATACAGAAGAAACTTTTTTTCTATTTTTATATATAGTGGCTAACATTTGTAAATCTGACTCCCAAATGTTTCCCTTCCCACCCCCTTTCCCTGGTGACCATAAGATTATTTACTATGTCTGCAAGTCTGTTTCTGTTTTGTAGATGAGTTCATAGTGTCCTTTTTTTTTTCTTTTTCTTTTTTACACTCCACATATGAGTAATATCATATGGTGTATTTTTCCTTTCTCTTTCTGGCTTACTTCACTTAGAATGACAATCTCCTGGTTCATCCATGTTGCTGCAAAAGGCATTATTTTATTCTTTTTATGGCTGAATAGTATTCCATTGTATTATATACCACAGCTTCTTTATCCAGTCATCTGTCAATGGACACTTAGGTTGCTTCCATGTCTTGGCTATTGTATATAGTGCTGCTGTGAACATTGGGAAGCATGTATCTTTCCAAATTATAGTTCCCTATGGATTTATACCCAGAAGTGGGGTTGCTGTATCATATGGTAGGTCTATTTTTAGTTTTTTGAGGAATCTCCATACTGTTTTCCTTAATAGCTTCACCAAACTACATTCCCATCAGCAGTGTAGGAGAGTTCCCTTTTCTCCACACCCTCTCCAGCATTTATCGTTCATGGACTTTTGAATGATGGCCATTCTGAATGACATGAGGTGATACCTCATTGTAGTTTTGATTTGCATTTCTCTGATAATTAGTGATATTGAGCATTTTTTCATGTACCTATTGGCCATTTGTATGTCTTTATTAGAGAACTGCATGTTTAGTTCCCCTGCCCATTTCTGGGTTGTGTTGTTTGTTTTTTTTGTTATTAAGTTGCATGAGCTGTTTATACATTCTGGAAATTAAGCCTTTGTCAGTTGCATCATTTGCAAACATTTTCTCCCATTCCATAGGTTTCCATTTTGTTTTGTTTGTGGTTTCTTTTGCTGTGCAAAAGCTTGTAAGTTTAATTAGGTCCCATTTACTTTTATTTGCTCTTACTTCTATTGCCTGGGTGGACTGCCATATAAGAACATTGCGAAGATTTATGTTAGACAACATTTTGCTGTGTTTTCTTCCAGGAGATTTATCGTATCTTGTTTTATATTTAAGCCTTTAAGCCATTTTGAGTTTATTTTTGTGTGTGGAGTGAGGAAGTGTTCTACTGCATCCTGCTTATTTTCTATTTAGAGTAGATGTTTCAATATTTCTTTTAGCATAGATCTCATATTGCTGAATTTTTTTAGTTTTTGCTTATCTGTGGAATTCTTTCTCTCTCCTTCTATTCTAAAGGATAACCTTGCTGGATAAAGTATCCTAGGTTGCAGCTTTTTCTCATTCAGAGCTTTGAATGTATCTTTCCACTCCCTTCTGGCTTGCAGTGTTTGTGTAGAGAAATTAGCTGAAAGCCTTATGGGGGTTTCCTTGTAACTAACTCTTTGTTTTTCTCTTGCTGCCTTTAGAATTATGTTCTTCATCTTTAACCTTGGCCATCTTGATTATAAAGCTTTGGTGTAGGTCTGTTTGAGTTCTTCTTGTTGAGGACTCTTTGTGCTTCCTGTACTTGGATATCTGATTCCTTCTTTATAGTTTGGGAGGTTTTCAGTCATGATTTCTTCAAATACCTTTTCAATCCCCTTTGCTCTTTCTTCTCCTTCTGGGACCCCTATTATGTGTAAGTTGACATGCTTTACTTTACCCCATAGGTCTCTTATATTGCTTTCATTGGCTTTTATTTACTTTTCTGTCTGCTGTTCTGATTGGATGACATCCATTATCAAGTCTTCTAAGTCATTTATTCATTTCTCTGCATTGTCTAGTCTGCTTTTGACACCTTTAGTTTGGCTCTTATCTCTGCCTTTTTAGTTTTCTGTTTTTAACTGGCTCCTCTTTATAGTTTCAATTTCCATTGTGAAGTAGTCTCTGTCCCTATTCATAGTCTCTTAGTTCCTTCAGTGATTTGATCATTCCCTTTTTGAAGTCATGATCTAGTAGACTATCTAGGTCTATTTCATTGATCATTCTTTCAGGGGACTTCTCTTATTTTAATTGGGAGTGGTTCCTCTGCTTCTTCATTTTACTTATATCTTTCTGGCACTGTAGATTATGGAGTATCTGTTATCTACTCTGGTCTTAAAGGTTTGTGTTTTTTTTAAGAGGATATGGAAATAAAACTAAAACAAAAAACAAAAAACCCAAATATATTTTTTTAATTTAAAAAATGTTTAAAGAAGAAAAATATTTTAAATAAAATAAAATAAAAACACAAATTTAATTTTTTAATTTAAAAGAATTTAAAAACATAAAAAATAAAGTAACACAAAATATAATTTAAAACTAAGAGAGAGAATGCGTTCCTGTGTAGACTGTGCACCCCTAATAATTTTGTCACCAGGTCTATTTTTAGTATGGATGGTTGCCAGGTCTTTCCTCCATGTGTGTTGGCTGTTATCCCTTTGACTGGGGCTGTGGCCAGTGTTGTGGTGACCAGAGCATTGAGTGGGGCCTCTTTTTGTTCTGTGGTTGTCACAGCCCTGATAGGGGCCGGGTCTGTTCCCCTCTTGTTGGAATGGAGGCGCCCAGCCCCATTTCTGAACTGCAGTGGGTAGTGGGTGGGGTTGGAGAGCTTTAAGTGCTCTTTGTTGACTCTGCCCTTGTCCCTGCTTTGGCTGCAGGAATGTCAGTGCACGGCTCTGGTGTCCCCCAGATTCTCTGCCCTCAGGGCTACCAGTGCAGTTAGTGGATTTCTGGGGCGCTCTATCCCCTCAGTGCCTAGCCAGCGCCAAACGCCGCCCCTGCGCTCACCCCACTGCGCAAACTCCGCCTGCTCTTTCCAGAGGCCCTGGAGCTGCGCCACCTGGTCAGTGCAGCTTCTAGTGCCAGACGCCGCTCCTGCCCTCGCCCCACTGCAGGAACTCCACTCGGTCATTCCAGAGGGCCACAGGTCGCGCCACCAGGTCAGTGACGCTCCCAGCGCTGAATCTGTGCAGGGCCGGTGGGCTCACAGAAAATGGCCACACCAGCCCTCACCCCCACTGTGTGCGGAACTCTGCTCCTCACTGTTTGTCTCAGAGGCCCCGGTCCACAAAGGCACCCAAGGAGCCAAACGGTCCCTTATGCCTGGGGTTGTAAACAAATCTCAGTCTGTCCTTTGAGGTTTCGGAGCCCCTGGTTAGTGGGTCAGGTTTCAACCCCACCTCCGCCTGAGGGCCGCGCACCAGACATGATGGTGGCTGTGGCCAGGCCCTGCCTCTCTTCTCAGAGCGCGCCAGCAGTGGCGCGGCAGGCCTGTGGAGACAAAGGCTATGGCAGCCTTCCCCGCGCGCACACCAGCAGGGTGGCTTTCCTTTCCTTTTTTTTTTTTTTTTTTTTTTTTTGTATTTTACTGGGGACCCAGGCTGTTCTGCTCTGTGTACCCTCCCATTCACAATGCACAGCTTGCTCATGTCCCCTGAGGCCGCCTCTGTGCAGTCGGCGCCAGTCGTCCCCTCCCCCCCACCTCCACCGCCTCAGGCAGCCTGTCCAGTCGCACCTCCGCTGGTTTGGTCTTGGGCTGGGGGCTGCAAGGACCCTTTGTGCCCATGTCACTTAGTTATGTCTGTCAAGGGCTGCTCTACACAGTGCGAGCCTCAGAGGTCCCCCTCTGTCCCCACTGACCTCTCCATTGGAGGGGGGAGCCCCAGCATGAGAGCCATATTCCTCCTTTGCCGCTCTCTCCCCGCGGGACAGGTCCTGCCCTTATTTCCTTTTTCTTCTTCCTTTTCTTCCCTCCTCCTACCAGATTTGTGAGGAATTTTGTCTTTTGAAGAAGGTGATGTTCCGTCACAGTTCAGCAGGTGTTCTGAGCGGATGGCTGGGTCTGTGGATGTCTCTCTTGTATTTGTGGGAGAGGGTGAGCTCCGAGCGTCCCTCTACTCTGCCGTCTTGGCCGCTCCCCGCCCAACAACACCCGTCGCCCGGCTTTACCGGACTAGTTACCGTTCACGGAAGTAGGGAGGAGTGGCTCAGGCCTCCGTTTTCTCACATGTTCATTACCTTTTTCTTCACTGTTTTTTTTTTTTCTCTTTTCACTTAACAAAGCGTGCACTTGCTTTAAAACTCAGTACAAGAACCCTCCTGTCTGTGATGCCCACCGCATTACCCAGTTCTAATTTGTACTCTCCCTGTGTGTTCCTACTGCGCCGCGCCCCGCGTCTGTCTCCTTGATAATGCTTAGTATCCTCAGTGTGCATTTTTCTGCCTCATCATTCGACTTTAAGTAACTTGGGGGTGTGTACTTATCTTACTCATCTTTAGATACCATACAGTGGGTGGAGTCCATAAATGTTTATTGAATAACGAAATGAGTAAGTCAAAATAATTCTCATTGGATGAAGAACTAAAAGAAAATGTATGCTGAGTTCTGTTTTTCTCTTTATGTTCCACATGCCCCCAGCAGGGGAGTCTATCCCTTCCTCATTCAGCTGCAAACAGTTACTTTTTGGTTTTCTTATTTTTGTTTGTTTAGGAGGGAGGGTATTAGGTTTATTTATTTGTTTGTTTGAATGGAGGTACTGGGGATTGAACCCAGAGCCTTGTGCATGCTGAACATGCACACACTACCGCTGAGCTGTACCCTCCCACAACAAACTGTTACTTTCACGAAACCTACTTGTTCTTTACATTCTAAGGTCCACCTGACTAACTTATAAACAGATTTTTGTAGCATTACTCATTCATATGTTGAAGGATGTGTGGGCGTGGCAGTCGATTAACTCTAAAATATACAGTTTATTTATTGTAAGGCTACTCAAAGTCACCCATCTCAAAACTATCGACGTCAGGAGCCCCAGAGAGGACTTACACCGAAGAGAGTGTAATTGAGATCTTTCTCTTTTAGATGAACTTTCTCTTTTTAATTATTTTATCTTCCAATTTATATTCACAAATACTCTGAGAATTTTGTTTTTTAAACTCAGCATTGGTTTATCTGGTTATAAAGGGCAAAAACAACACATGGTGGTAACAAGAAATTTCCACTAGCATTTTTAGCAACATCATCCAGATCTTGATCCAACTGTTTGAAGTACTTGTCATAAGCAGTATTTTCTGTCTTCAGATAGTTCTGAAATCCTTTTGGGTAATACTTTGAAAAATAGATTTTAATCAAACAACACCAGACACAACTTGGGTAATACCTCCATTTGGGTCTGGAAACTTGTCTCAATTTACCAATGTGCCCATCAGATAGACCACCTATTCCTAGTCATATTACCTGTTTATTTAGAGACATGTGGATATCCCATTAGATAGCATCTAAAAAATTAGAGAACACCTAAAATGTGACTTAGGGCTTGTATTCTTCCACTTATTAGAGCTAAAGTGCCTCCTGCAAATGAAGTAAAAAATGATGAGTCAGGGATGAGTATCTCATAATTACTGAAGGGTTTCCCCAGAGCTCTTCAAATGTAGCCCCTGAATGGACTTTTTTTTTTTAAGTGTTTTATTAAAAAAAAAAAAAAAGATGGTGAGTAGGGACAAATTTCAGAGTTTGAGATTTGCAAGTGATAACCACTATATATAAAAATAGATAAAGAACAAATTTCTTCTGTATAGCCCAGGGAACTCTATTCAATATCTTATAATAACCTTTAGTGAAAAAAATATGAAAACGAATATATGTATACATATGCATGACTGGGACATTATTCTGTACACCAGAAATTGACAAATTATAACTGACTATACTTCAACTAAAATAAATAAATAAGATAAAATGCTATTGTTTGAAAAATCAAATAATTTTTGACATCTACCAGTCATTGACAGTCCTTTATAACAAAGTTTCACCCAATCAACGAAGGAGGTTAAGTCTTTAAACAAGCACCAGTTTCAATGCTTGGAGATTAAAAGGAAAACTATTACACTCAAAATCCTATATCCCGGCCCCAAGCTGCAGTTCTGTCGCAAAGCAAATAATTAGCAAGTCATTCATTTTCTCCAGACCTTGGTTTCCTCTATGGGATGGGGAGGCTGGACTTCATAGCCACTGGGCTCCCTTCTTGCTGTGAAGTTCAAGGCCAAAAGTTGCAAGATACAATGGAATAACAGACTTGTGACAAGGCTCTCATTGTACACGTTGGTGTTTTATCCACGGGCCCATCTGTGATTTGCTCCTACACCCACTCTTTGTTCTGGATATCATTTATCATTTTTACATAAATTGTCCTACTCATTGTCATCTGATGAAGAAATAAGAAACCATAGTTGGAAAGGAAATAAACATATGCTTTAAGAGTTTGTCCTGTACTTGGACCCTTTTCTTTCCTCCTACACGTTTAATATAGAGTATATTTTCCTCAGAAGACACTGTACTTTCAGATACAAAGAGAATAATAAAAAAAAAGGTGATTATTATGACTGTTATTGATTGAGTTACTACCTTCTAGGCAGACAAGGCAGAATTTGAACATATGTCTGACAGACACTAAAATTTATGCTGTTTCCACATCTTCTGACTTGGATAATCATCGTTCAAAACGGCATTTTTATTTCGTGAACATTGAAGAAATTGTGCCTCTGAACAGTCATAAAATTGCATATCGATTGATATGTAACTTTTCAACTTGATCTTCATTTTATTTATCTTGGTGCTTATGCCAAAGGTAAACGGACAAATCCAGATCAGACTTCACCTCTAAGCTGTCTGACTTGTTGCTTAAGTTTAGCTCCAGTTCTTCATGTGTAAATGAAAGACAGTAATACAGACGTGACTGGTTTTGGTGGGGGAGGGATGGCCAAATGAGATAACGGGCAGGAAAACATAAAAGCATGATAGCTGGCAAACAGTTCCCCGTCTCTGTTTCCGTATGTATTTCCCTCTGCATTTTTCCTTAGAAAATATAACCAAAATCGTCAGACAGAAAGGCAAGAGCTCTCACCTCTGATCCCAGCTCTGTCAGTGGTTGACAGAAATTCCATTCACGAATGAATGACATGAACTTTCCTGAACGTCAGCCAAAGGAAAGATGGAACTTAATTGTCTCTAGGCCCCGTTTGGCTTTACCTGGTTATAATTTATGTAATCTCAAAAGCAATTTCTCATGCTTGTGTTTCCTCTTTGGAACCTGGGGTTTATTTTTTAGTGTTTGCACGAAAAACATTTTTCAAAGGAAGGAGCTATTAGATTGAGGACAAACACGTTCAGGTACCTAAAAGAAATGATAAGTGAAATGAATGGATCTGTAAAAGGCAGTGGGACAGCTAGACCTGTCAGGTCTGTCTGGTATGAGAATTTGGGCCAAATGATTCAAATATTTGATTGGAGTGATAGCAGAGGCTTTGCAGACTTAGAAGGCACACACACGCCACTGGGTAGATCAGATCTGATTCTACGTTTCTCAAAACTGAAAAAAGGGGAAATGTATCAATTGAAAAAAAAGGTGGGTGAAAGAAAATGAAGGGGAAACCCATTACAGATGCAGAATATAGCTCCTGACTATTTGTCCATCGATATGAATAATACGGGAAAGTAATAATACACTGGGTTATGATAGCAGGAGAACTGGGGGCTAGGCTTGGGTCTTCCATTCTCCAGTTCTGTGGTCGTGGTAAACTAAGTTTCATTTTCTGGATCTAAGCTTCTTCAACCATAAAATAAGAGCTTGACTCGGATGATCACCAAAGTTCCCTCACAACGGTTAAATTCTGTGCACAGGAGAAACTCAAGTGTTGTGCAGTATTATCCTTTTTTGTATGCAGAGAACCTCCTTTGTGTTAGTTTGTCTTTGGATCTTACAAATGCTAAATGGAAATTCTAGATTTTATCACTGGGCCTTTCATTTTCACGTTCTTATATTGAAGAAATAGAAATTGCGTGGGAAGTATAGTGAATAGCAGGGTTTTAAGTCCAGATTTGAGAAAATATTGCTGATCAATTCCTCTTTGTAGATTTGTAGATATTCTTATTCTGTGTCTAGTGTAATATATATGTTTCTGTATAATATGATTAGCATCTTTGTTTATATGTTCCAACTAGATGTTAGTCATCATAAACTTTACTGTGCTTTTTACAGTATTTTTTGCTTCTTTTTGCTGATGTTATTAATACCTTGTGTTTGATATCTTCGCTAAACTGACATAAGTCTTCCACTTTGTGTTTTGTTCTTGGACATCCCTGGTTCTCTGAATAGAGAGTTGTGACTCCATTACTCCTTCCAGTCCCCACAAATCATCTCAAAATATGACCATGTTATATTCAACTTTGCACCCTCAGCATACACACAGAATTTTTCACTTACTGACATTTCATTAAGTACCTGAAAGACACTCATCTTTGTTTCCTTAACACTATTGGAATGCTGGGTATCTAGGAAGTTCTAATCAGTCTTGAATAAACACATTGGTAGCTGTAAGAAGAAGCACAGCTTATGCATTCCATGTGTGAGTGGAAGATTTAGAAAAACCAAAAAATAGAGAACACAAAAGGAATAAATGAAGGTCTGAAAACTTATGCAACAAAATGATCTTGTGCTTATTACCTTCTGAAATGCTACAGCTTCTATTTAGAATCCAACTCAAGAATCAAAGGTTAAAACAATAACAGGAAAGCAATCTCTCCACAGTTTCCAGTGAGCCACATGTTTCAAAGTCAAGCACGTTGCATCTGCCCTCATAAATAATAAACACTCCGAGTGATTGATGATGTGGAAACGATGCATATTGTCGGTGGATATGAGTAAAATATCCCCACACTTTCACTAGTTTCTTGGTAGAAGAAAAACTTACATCTACTTAATGACATCAGAGTTCTCATGAGTGTCTTGATAGGCAAGGAAGAAACAGATTTTTGTGTTTGTTTTTAACACAAATTTAATGGCACAACAAAAAACGTTAGAAGCATATGGTAATGTCCCTTCCCCTAGCCCCTGGCAACCACCATTCTACCTTCCTTCCCGCCTCCCCCTTTTTAATCTCCCTTTCCCCCCACCCCACCGCCGACCTCTGTTAGCCACTATTCTACCCTATGTTACTATGAATTCTTCAGCTTCTTTTGGTCTCCAGTTTTATTGAGAAATAATTGACATACACGACTGTATGCATTCAGGTCACACAGCACGATGATTTGATTTACATTTATTGTGGAGTGATTGTCAAAATAGGTTCAGCCAAATTCCATCACTTCATATAGATACAACAAAAAGAAATGAGAGGAAAAAAGAAAAAGAAAAATTTTCCTCCTTGTGATAAGAACTCTTAAGATTCACCATCTTAGTACCTCTCCTGTCTATCACATGTCAGTGTTAGCGCTACCCGTCATGTTGTACGTTATGTCCCTTGTGCTTATATCTTATAACTGGAAGTTTATGCCTTTTGACCACCTTCCTCCAATTCCGTCCCCCCCTCCCCGCTCCCTCTGCCTTTGGTAACCACAAGTCTGATCTCTTTTCTATGAATTTGGTGTTCTTGTTTGGTTTGGGTTTGGTTTTGGTTGTGGGTTTTTTTTTTTTTTTTTGATTCCCCATGTAAGTGACATAATACAGCACCTGTCTGTCTGTGTCTGGCTTATTTCATTTAGCATATTGTCCTCTAGTTTCATCCATGCTGTTGCAAATGAATTCTGGGGATGGAGGATGGTGATGGTTGCACAATAATATGGACATCTTGAATACCACTGAGCTAACTAGACATCTAAAAATGGTTAAGACAGTTTTGTTACGTGTATTTTGCCACAGTGAAATAATTAAAAAAAATTTTTGAATCAGAGATCATCATGTGAGGGTGAGTGAGTTTCCTCAGTTCACTTTGGGCTGTAAAATCTGAGCACTGTCTTTTTAATAAGGTGACACCATGTTGGTTCCCTGGGAATTCAGAAAAGTATTTTGTTGGCCAAAGTTGGGGGATTATTTCTATGAGAGAATCCTGGCAAAAAACGTTCTGATCCTTTCCCTGCTCAGAGATTAACCCCGTGGACATTTAGGAAGACATTTAATGGCTCTTCTTAGAGCAGATACTGAGGAGTTAAGTGCTGTATCTTTCTCCAGGGAAAGGACTGGGTCTGTCTGTTCTTCCGCCCTCAAGCTTCCTTCTCTCCAGTCTCCTTCCACCAAAGTGTTCTAATCCCACAGTGGAACTGCGTCTCTTCCCCCACTTCCCCTTCCAACAATATGCCACAGTCCTCTTCCCACCAGAATTGAAAATGCTGCTCTGGCATCTTAACAGAGTAACGCTGTGTCAGAAAAAGTGAGGAGAGACTTTTGGGTTTGTGAAAAACACAGAAGCATGACCTTGGGGAGGAAAGTTGTTCCTACTTTCCTCTGCCTTGTACCCCACCTTTTGAGGACCCTGTTCTGCACCCAGTCTATACGTCACGTTGACCTTAACACAAATACTTTTGCATACGTATTTCCTTTTGGTTTACAAGGTTCTCGTAATCCCATTTAAGCATGGCAAAATTTGAGGTACCTTTGTTTTACAGACGATGAAACTGAACAATCAGACAGACCTGATTTCTGATTCAGCTTCTGTTGTAAATTACTGGCAGTGTGTCGCCAAAGGCTGGTCTCTTAAGCTCTCTAAGCCTTGGTATCCCCTCTGTGAAACGGGGGTCCTGAGAGTCTCCTAGGTCGATGCAGCAGCTCCGACATTTGCAAAGCACTTAATGCCCTGCCTGACACAGGGTAAACACTCCATCAACGACAATTACCATCATCAGAGGATTACTGTTAGTAAAATAATGATTGCCTTGTGGGATTCTGACATAGATCTTCTACTTCCAAACCCACAGTCTTTATCACAGAGCCATCCTCTCATAGAGCATCGCAGTCTACACCAGTGCTGATGGAAGGCTCAGTCCCAGAGCACCGTGTATCCTCTCCCCACTTTCACTGAAATGTTGCAATGAGGGGATGCTCAGTGACAATATTGAGAATTCTAAGACATGAGCACAGGCCAGAAAAATCTCAGTCAAGGAAAGAAATCAGATGATACATCACACTAAAATGACACAAGGAAAGAACGCCTGTGAGCTTAAGTAACCCTCACAAGTAAAGATGATTCAGGGTGGAAGGAAAACAAAATATAAATGAGGAGACCAGTGGCTTAGAGTAAGGGTCTTTGCTCTGCTTTTCCTCTCCCCACCCTCTTCCAGTTCCCCCCACCCCAGCCTTTGGTCACTTTACTGTTTAAAAAAAAAAAAAGAGAAAGAAACAGTTGGTTTTGTTCAAAAGTACACTGTCTGATGAGACTTCCCTTTTGACAGTTAAAAGGGAACATGCTTGTTCTTTCCATGTGCTGAACAGACTCTCAAGAGAAAAAAGAAAGAAAGAAAGAAACAACTTGAGAGTGAGCAGTTTGGGAATCCTGTTGCAACAGAATGTGCCTGAATATCTATGAAATAAGAAGGCAAGTGTCAATCCTAAGAGCGTATTAATGACACAATCTCCTAAATTCTCTCATGGCAATTCCCTGACGTTTACAATCTTTACTAGCCTTCTCAGTGAGCTTGGGGGAGAAGGGAGAAGAGGAATATGGATTTTAAAAAAACGAAACAAAACAAAAAAACCCTTCTCTTTCTTTCAGTCTATTTCTGTCCACAGAAGGTGTCCCCCTTGTGGTAACAGCAAAGGCTAGTCTGGCATTTCATCTAATCTTGTGATATTTCTCACATGTACAAAGACCTTTCCTTTCCTGTCTATCCACCTTTTAATAGCTCTTGCTTCTAAAAGGGTAAACGTTGACTCAAAGGCTCATTCCTATCTGGAAGTTAATGCTAAACTCCAAGCCAGATACGCCGTCAGCTGGCTGTGAACTTTTTAACCTCACTTCTCCTCATTATTATTTTAAAATTCTCCTTCCTTGGGACTGGTTGTATTGTTTTTCCATGAAGCAATATCGGAGATTAAGACGGTGTTATCTGTCTATTAAAAGTGTACTTACTGGAGCATGAAAAAGCGCTTAAGCCCAAGTGTCTGTTTCAAGGCCAAGGCTGACCAGCAAGCTTTGTCAGTTACGCAGCCCAGCTCTGCGTTTTTTTAGCAGCGACGGGAAAACTGGTCTGAGTCAGCAGGCACTGCAGTGGGCTGCTTTCACTCCTATTCCTCTCTCCTCGCATTCAGAGTAAACACTAAAGTAGTGAGAGCTGGCACTCTTGCTTCTTTTTGAGGAAGTACATCAGTTAAGCTGCTGGTTCTCTGGTTTGAGTAGTGAGAATTAACATTTTTCCCTCTGTCTGCAGTTATAGCCAGTTACCTTCTTCCAAACTGTAGAACTAGCAAAGGGGTATATGCTGCTTTATTTAAGCAAAAAAAAAAGAAAGAAAGAAAGAAAGAAAGGTTACTAAAATCTCTGAGGTATTAGTTTCATAAAGGCAATGCAAACTAGACTATATTAATTGGAGAATTAAAAAAGTGAGACAGATGTGAAATATTTCTTTCAATCTTCTATGACTAAAGTCATTTCTGGGATACTTGGGGGAAATGTACATTATGGCTCTAAAGTGTTGAAAATTGTCAAATCTTAAGGAGAAAACCTGAGTGGTTGTAAAACATCTTATGTATTTTGTCTCTAATGCCACCTCCTCCAGGAAGCCTGACAGTATGTGAATTTCACCACTGACAACTGGACTGCCTGGCATATTTCCTACACACATTGCATCATTGATTGAGCAATTTTTTAAAAAGTGGATATTTCAACAATATTTGTTGTATTTATACCACCTTCTTCTCAAAAACAATTTAGGTAACTTCTGTTGAAAGTTATCCTATACAATACAATATCCTATACAATAGACTAGGATAATACCAATAAGAAACCTCATTCATATGGTGTTCTGGTCATATTTTCCCATTTTCTACATGTGCTTTATAACTTTTATTCATTAGTATGTTATCTTCTGTGTCTTCCAAAAATGTGATAACTTTAAAAATCAAACATAGGATGGCTCATATATAAAACACATTGTGGAATATAGTACTTATTTTTAGAAACAGAGATATATCTTATTGTTTAATGGTAAAATTAGACTTCATAGGACATGATCTAATTAAGCACCCAGATCCAGGGACCTGCTGAAATAAATTCCACCATATTTGATACTCAGACTGAAGCAAAAGACATCAGTATGCTCTTTCACTGTCTATATTAGCCATTGTGTGTCATGACTATATTTTCTGGAATACATTGAATAAATTTGTTGATCATTCCTTTAAACATCTGTACCATAAACAATGTTACTGTTTTGTATCACTAGCCTGTCAAGGTAGAGAATGTGGAGCAGACACTTAGATCAATCCAAAGCAGTGGTTGATAGGTTCATTACTATTGACATTTGTGAAGGGAAATGAATTGATGAAATAGAACTGTGCCTCTCCCAGTTATTGAGCTGTTCATTTTTTCCATAGCACCGAGCACAATCTAACTCATGAAAACAGTGTGGTTATCATCCCCTGTTATCTTCGGACAAACTGCCAGTGAGTTAATATAGAATCCTAGGATCCTTATGAAGTTCACATAAGGCAAAATTCATACTGTTCAAAGCACTAAATTGATCATCTGGGGAATACTAATACTGTATTTACTTTGGACACCACATTTTTAAGGAGTTAGTAAAATATAAATGATCAGTAAGGCAGAACATCAGATCGGAAGTTCAATGACGAACAAGTGGAGGAGCCACAGGTGTTTAAATGTATTTGAGAAGGTGTAGGAGATCCGTTCCAATACAGAAAGGCCCATCATACAGAAGCTGAGGGTTTTGCTCAGAGTGCGACAACAGCAGCTATAGGAGCCTTTACAATGTGGAAGAGTTCAGGACAGTGTAAAGAGGTTTCCAATCATGTAACAGGTGCAGCACAAGGTTGGGCTTTGTTGCAAAGAAGTGAGTTTCTTTAGGGTGATTGAAAGTGTTCAACGAGTGTCAGACAACTAATTTTGAGATGTGTTATGGAAGAAAATACTTTATTCAAAAAAAAATTGGACTATGTAGTCTTTAATGACTCTTCCAAGTCAAATAATTTGGAATGATTTTATTAGCTGGTAGGTAGCACATTATCAAAGAAACAGAAAATTCAGAAAATAAATTTGCCTTCACACATAAGAGGTGAAAACAAATTCTTATTGAATGAATAAAAGAAAATTATTCTTAAGAGGCTTGGAGTATGAAATTGGCCATCTCAGATGAGGTAGAATAGTAGGTTGGCCAAGAAAAATGGTCTGAAGTCAAACAATGGCTATTTTATAATTGGCACAGTTAAGGGAAACACGAAATGGGTTCTCAATTATTATTTGTTGAATTTATTAATTCATGTAATAATTTATTGGGCATCTCAAATGCAGCTTACGTAATATGCTAGGTGTACCCACCTAGTGTATCTACTATGCTAGATGCTGGGAGAGCCAGACTGAACATTCTCTGGCCTTGATGAGATTACACTGCAGCCCAGATCTACATATTAAACATGAATTTTATAATTTTCTCTCATTACGAGGAGTATAGTGTATGTAGCAGGAGAACCCTACCTCTGGACCATCAGAGAAAGTTTTCTTAAAAAAGTGACATTGAGCTGAGTGAAGAGAAAATAGCCACCAAATTTTAAAGGCCTTTTTGAATGAATATAGCAGTTCCATACCAACAAAGTGAAAATGTATAAGGATAGACAACAGAAAAGGATATAATACCATGCAAGGACACATTTAAACAGTTACATAATATTTGCAACAGTCATACGTGATTTAAACCGTGTCATCATCAGGTATAACCTATTTTCCAATGAATTACCAAGCACGTCACTTATGGTAAGGATTCACGTCCAGTGTGTAAAGAATTACATTTGGCAAAATTTAGGCTGAATACTAGTGAAGCATTTTTAAAAATCCCTTCCATCTCTGAAATTGAGGTATCTATGAGACAACCCAAAATGCAACTGAATAGGAAAAACATGGAAAATGTTTGACTGTGAATCATTCCATTAAAATCACAAGTAATGGATACACTACTGAGGGATTTTTAGATTCTATGTCATTTTCCCCAGTATTGATCACATAACAGGCTTCCAATAAATAATTATTGACTAATTGATGCTTTCTCTAAGACTTAATTTATTTAGGAGAAACAGACTCTTTTCTGAAAGATACTGCTTTGTTAGTTTAATTAATATTAATCCCCCGAAGTATTTAGTTTACAATGTGGCAGGCTGCTTTTTCATGATTAGTATAGGTTCTCCAAGCGTGAATGGGTTGATTTTGCTCCTATGATTAAATGTCTGCACCTACATTCTACATGCATTCTGCATTGATTCTCTTATCCTACAAAAGTGATTTGCTTCACTCTCCACCAATTTCCCCAGATCTCAGAATTTGCATTTACATCACATCCACCAACTGTGCCATTTGTATAAGAGCAATTTCTTTATCATTTATTCATTCAACAAATACTGAATGCCTGATATGGTCAGATCATATATGAAATTTTCTTCATGGTATGATGGAAAGATGCCACATATAAAATGCCTTCTCTGTTTCACTTGAAATTCCAGCAGAGATGGATTACTTTTTATTAAGACTATTTTCCAGGGGATTGCTTTGAAGTGGTAATTATTCTAGAGAGAGCAACCGATTTACCCACTAGTAACACAATTAAGAGTATTCAATTAAAAAAAAAAACCTGTTTGTTCATTGCGTGTTTTCGTTTGATGGGAGAAATCAGAACAAAATGACAGCAACGATCCCTGAGATAAAAGAGGGGAAGATATCCAACCTGAGGAAGAACGTATCATCTGCTTCACTGTTTGCTTAACATCCCCTGATATTTAAAAGTAGCTGATAATTTGAACAACAAACAGGACTTATAGGAAATTATCCTGAAAGCAACGATGTTCTTCCTCCCACTGTTCTTTTAAATCTAGATACAAACCTGGTCAGTAAGTGATAAAAGGCAATTGTCAATAGAAGTTCCGTAATCACTTCAAGACATTAACGTAGTCCTGGCTCAGAAAGCAGAACGCATGGTCCCATATGATGATTGGGATGATGATTATCAGTTTAATTTGATATGAGGTTGAGTCCCTCTCCCTGGGCCCCGTGGAGGCAGGCTGTAGGCTAATAACTTGCATCGTGAGAGCTGGAAGAGACGGAGAAAGACAGATATTTCCTTGCCTGCTGGCTTCTCCCCCTCCCCCTCGGTTCGTGCTAAACCAGAGTTGAGTTAGAATTCTTTAGAAGCATGACTTCTCAAAGTCAGGCAAAGTCTGATCCTGTGTCTGGGGAATTGTCTTGGCTTCTTAAGAAATCTCAGCAGGGGATACATTAAATTATAATTCCCAAGATGTAAGCCATTCATTGCATTTTTTGTTGATTTGGCCCCACATCTCCTTCTGCTGTGTCCTTCCGCTTAGGTGCCATCACACACCAGGTGGGGTGGCCCTAATGTATAGAACCAAACATGACCTTGCACCAGTTCTCTTGTGTTTGTGGCCCACATCTAGTCCACAGGAAGCACTTAACAACCTTTGAATGCTGCCTGTGGTTGTTCCCTTAAGTCCTGAATACAGACCTCGGCCCCCTCTCCCTCTGCCCTAACTTGGGTGACACTTCCAACTCTCACCTTTGACTTTTTGAAGGTATGTCAGACAATATGTTCCCCAAATTCCAGAAGACACACTTTTAAGCTCTCAAACCCTTCTCACTAGATTTGGATGATGAAGTCAGGAAGTGCTAGGGGGTGCTATTTATGTAGAATCATCAGGGAAGTCTTCTATGATAAGGTTACACAAAAGTAATTTAGTGTGAGGATCCTGGGAAGCTCGTAGCATCCGTGGGAAGAGTGGAGAAGGAGGCTTGGAGCATGAGTAGGAACGAGGGACGATGGGCAGCGGACAGCCAGATTCTACCCGTGCTAGGACATCACAAATCTTTCTGGGCACCAAGCTTGCATCACTGCTCCTCCTGGGCTGGATAATGCTAGTCCTTCTGAAGGGCACTCCCTTCACTGCTGCACCTAGAAAGTGGGTGTTGCTGCTGCTCCCACCGCTCCAGAATGCAGGCTCCGTGAGACCTCTCCACGGAGAGGCAGAACCGAGTGCCTCCGGCTGGTGATGGTAGGTTATGTGCCCATATACTAGGTGCCCAGGGGCCAGTCAGGCAAGTGTCTAGACTTGTCAATATCTATGGTGAAAAATGAACTCTGCCTTAACACGTAGTGACTGAATAATAATTACTGGACACCATGATCTACCAAGCATAGTTACGCACCAGGCCCTGGGGTTTAGCGAAACAAGAAGATATAGCCTCTCCCCGCCATGGTGCTTCCAATCTAGAGGAAGGTATGGGGTAATGTTGATAAGTGAGGCACGGGAGGCCTTTATTTAGGAGAGCTTTTCCACTGGGGAGACAGACCTTTTCCATGTGTCTCTGTGCCAAGCCCCACACTCCAGAAAAAGAGAGGGTCCCTCACCTAATGTGTCTCTTTATCTGGCTGTTGATTCATTTCCTTTGTTGCCTTTTATACTAAATCAGTAATCTAGTGAGAAAAAAAAGTTACGCAGGGGAAAATAAATCTTGATGGAAGACTAGAGAGGGCAGAAGGAGTTACCTAAATTCACAAGGTTGAGAATTCCCCCAACAAAGGCAGAGTATCAAATACTTAGAAGAGAAAATAACCCAATAAATGTCCACCACAGAGATCTTATTTAGAATAAAGTGTCTAAGGAAATCATTTAAACACAATTCCAAAGGAAAATTCTCTTAACACTCGTTCAACTAGTAGCAGTACAATTGGAATAATAATCATGTTTTCTCCCAAAGTGGCAGTTTGTGAGGGCTAATTTTCCTTGGATGCATAATGATCATGCATTAAAGTGTAGTCATCTCATGTTGAGTTACATTTATATCTGATCTGTACTATGAAATTTTTTTAACAGGATGATGGTTGGGGTCAGCAATCGCAATAAACGTTTTTATCAGCATTAAGTTCACTTGCAAATGACAGAAACCAAAAATAATCATTTCTTATCTAAGATGGTGGTCTCTTTATCTCTGGTGAACATAATCTGGAGATAAGCAGTTCAGGGCTGAGAAAGTGATTTTGTGATCACTAGGCCTCCTATCTGTCTTGATGCTTTGCCAACCTGAGTGTGCTGTCTCATGGATTGTTGTGGCTGCTCAGATTCCAGCCATGGTCTGCATTCAAGCCAGCAGAAAGGAGAAAGGGGAAGAGAAAAACAAAGGGAACATGTCAGCTGTCTTTTAAGAGGTTTTCTGTAAGTTGTCACATGACATGACACTTCTGTTTCCACCTCATCAGGCAGAACTCAGGCATGTGGCTACACTTTACTGCAAAGAACACTTTATTCTAAGCAGTTAAAACTGGGGGACCTGTTACTAACAGGATCTTGGACTAGAAGGTTAGCAATCTGTCAGTTTTTTTTCTTTTCTTCTGTTTTGGTTTGGTTTAACATAGCTATTGTTTTGTGACGATTAGGATTATGTTTTCTCTCCTCTCTGAATGCTGAAGCTTCCCACATAATTTCTCATGCTGTTTGTAGATTTATGGTGACCTCACACACCCACCCCCTTTGTATGCACCCTTGATTTATTAGGTTATAAGGTTCTGAGGGTCCGAGATGTCACTTTTACTTTTAAACACTCAGAATTTTCATATCATATATGCTTTTCTCAATATATTTCTTGGGTGATTATATATTTTAAATTTAGATTTTAAAATATAAAATATGTAAGTAAATAGAGTAACTTTGTTGTCACTAATAATGTGTAAATATTTGACTAATCATTGTATATTTTCATTTTTTGCCATCAGCACTTTATTTCAGCCAGTCAGAACGTAACTGTGGCTCCTATAATGGAAATAAGGAGAGGCATTTTCTCCATATTTCTCAGAAACAGGAAGTATCTCTAAGAGGCGTTATGTTGTCATGGTAAAAAGAACAGTGGTTCTGGAGACAAAGCTGCCTGGATTCACATCCCAGCTCTGCCACTTACTGTGTGACCACAGCAAGTTACTTAATGTCTCTGTGCCTCAGTTTTTTCATTGTGTGTAACAGAGACAATAACAAGGGTGGATTGTCAGGGTGGTACTCAAAAGTGGATGGTCTGTGAAGCTAAGGAAGCTTATGTCCAGAGACGCTCACATCCACAGATCTCCTCCCAGGCCCTGGCAACATGTTCACATGATTATATGATTTGGCAAAATTTACGAAAGTAAGATTTTGTTTGTTTGTTTTCTTTTTTTTTTTTTGATTGACATATAGTCAGTTATAATGTGTCAACCTGTAATGAAAATGAACATACACACATACACACACACACACACGCATGACTGGGACATTATGTTGTTTGTTTTCTTAAAGTTGCCCCCAAACTGCGTAAGCTTCAGTCCCTACAAAACCAGAAGCCACCCCTGGCAGGTTTGCACGGAATTGGGAGCCACTGCACTGGGTGGAAACTTGAGTTACAGAGCCCTCAGGCAAGGGTGCTCCACGTGGGTGTAGGCCAGCAGAATCAGACACCCAGGGCATTGTTTTAAAAATACAGGAACTTGGCGCCTGCACCTTCAGAAAGAGACTCTTTTGGGAAGAGCCCTGTGACTCCATTATGATTAAGCTTCTCAAGTGATTCTAACATCCGTTAAAGTTTGAATCGCTCTTCCAACTCTGAAATTCTAATTTTAAACTACACAATCCTAATTTAAAAATCACCAACCAAAAAGCTGTGGAAGAATCAGAAACCTGGCCCCCTTGGGCAGGATTTGCCCCAGGCAAGGAATGCTCTGAATTTTGAGAGAGAAAGGAATGGAAACCAGAAGAGCTGGAAGCCCACTTCTCAGGATGTAAACACTTGTCTGAAAGGGTTAAGACTTCTGAACCTTTCGTTTTCCATGGATTTATTTCTAAAATAAATTATTCCGTTACCTCCTCTACTTGTGAGCCCAGTAGTAAAGATTATGATAATTCTCTGCAATCTGAGATTTTATTAGCTCAAATTAAGCTATTGGGGGGGGCAGGCAAGAGGGGTCTAAGAGTTATTAACTGTCACTCTTTTCCAGACACACTGCTACAAATGCTCTACAAATGTTATCTCCTTGAATTATTATGACAATCCTGCAAAAGAGGTGGCATTCCTATTTCATGAATAAGAAAACTAAAGATCAAGCAGATGAAATAATCTTGGATCAAATCACATAGCTAATATGTGGCAGGGATTTGATTCCAGGTGTGGATGAATTCAGTGCCTGGTTTGACAAACCCCCCAACACTGTGGTGCTTAGACATAAACATGGCTTTTATTTGCGTGTGAGGTGGCATTTGAAGCTTAAACCTTGAAGAGATATGATATGCTATGCCACAGAATCAATTAATCACCCTCTTTTTTATATCCCTTATTCCTCCCCATGGTAACTTATGTTCTTTAAAATACTAAGTGCCTGTGCACGTAGGCAAACACACACACACACACACACACACACACACACACGAGAACATTTGCTTCCTTTTAGAAAATGACTTTGGGAATAATGCCCTGATTTTGTTTTTTTGTTGTGGTGGTTTACTTATTTATTTTTTGGATGCAGTTTATCATAAGGGCAAAAAATGCATTCCTCTCTCCCTCCCACATTATAGAGTGTCGCTATAGTTGAAAGGTTATGGTTGTGAGCTTTTGCAGTTTTAGGCATTTGTGTTTAAACATCATTGCAGTTACGGACACAGACAAATCCCTTCAAAGCGTAAGGTTAGATGGTGGGTGCTGGTCACAGATGTTGCACAGCGTCAGGATCTTCACCTTTGAGCACATCACTGGGCTCATTCATTCCTGACAAGCTATGGACTGGGGAAAAGGTGCTTTTAGAGCGGGCAGGGCACCAGCGCTTCAGTATTGATGTCCCTGAGCCCCTGTTGTCCTAACAAGACTTGTTGGTTAGGATTCAACTGATACACTCAGCCTCATTCTGAGCAAGGTTAGGGCAGTCTAACCTTTGGCGGCAAAAAAAAATGAACGACTGTTCATTTGGGGAAGAGAGTAATGTTTGGCTTCCTCTTTCATGCTTCATGAGGTTTTGGCTTTAGTTCTATAGAAGAAATTTGTGACCTTTCTAGCACCAGAGGAAAAAATCAGACGTTAATTTGAAAAAATAACAATAAATGTATTTTGGTTTTATGTTATAGTCTTTCCTTGTCCTGTTTTTTCCCCCCACTCCTCAGTAAAATCGAGTCTCTGTGGAAACCTTATCACGGGCTCTCAGTCAGTTTTCATAGCTACATCAACAGATGGCGGCGTCAGGAAGAAATCGCCCGGTGCGCTGATTACCGGCACATGGGCGGGGGCTGAGGATTAGCAGCTGCGCAGCTACAAATGGGACCACTACGAGCAGATGAACAATGAAGGGAGGTTCAACAGGCTTGTGTTTCTCTCCCAATATTAATGACTTTTAAAATCACAGAGGTGGGGAGGGTATAGCGCAGTGGTAGAGCGCATGCTTAGCAAGCGCAAGGTCCTCGATTCAGTCCCCAGCACCACCATTAAGAAGAAATAAATGAACAAATAAACCTAATTACCTCCCCCTCAACAATACATAAAAAGTTTAAAACAAATTAAAATGAAATTAAAAAAATAAAATCACAGAACCAGGGTTGTTAGGATGTCTAATCACCTTGTGATCAAAACCGAGATGAAAATACTCACTTCTGTTAATGTTTTAGCAGTGACTTTTACCCCAGTACAAATAAAACCAGTTTATAAGGGATAGGAGCATGAAAACCCAACCTCTCACCCCTAAATTTAGAATTTTCTCTTTCTGAAATGAGAAATGTCTGTGTTTCCTCATCTGCAGAATGTAAGACGTAGTTTTCACTGTTATCTCTGGGTCATACTATGCTGAGGAAAAAGTAATATTCAGCCAAGTGACCAAGAGAAAGATGTTTATGAGTTTAAAGAACATTTTGAATTTCGTTAAGCCTGAGAAAATTCATGATCAGAAGATAAACAGCATTTCAAGAATTAGGGTTTTGGGTCCCAGTGGGACAGTGTATTCATTGTGATCATATGCTGTAAACATAACATGATAAGGCAAGAAAAGTAATTTTAAATTTATAAGTTAAAATTGTATACAAAAATACAAATTATGGCAGCTCTTGAACATTTATTTTTAAAAGATGCTGATTTAGAATTGAATTTCTACCGAAAGGAGCCTAAAAATCAGTCAAATATATTTTAAATGTTTATTCAACAATAACATGTCTAAATGTTTGCACATTCTGAATTACTGGTCTGAATTAATGAAGACAAAGTTTTCTTGAGATTTAAAATTAGTTGGTCGATAATGAAATGCAATATCTAGTGAAACTCATGTCAGTTTCCTTTTAGAAAATCCATCCAAGTATAGAAATCATATTGCAATCCTGCTATCCCTGAGTCCCAGAAATCCTTCAAAACCCATCAGAGACTCTTTTTTTCCCCCTTAGGAGAGAGAGAGAGAGAGAAGGGCACACTAAATTGACAGGAGAGTTTGTCACGGAAAAGTACAAACTACTTAAGCTTTTTACCAAACAAAATCATAGACTTTTAAATGAACAGGGCATTTGATTAACTTGTGTTGCTTTAAATAATATTTCTTTTTTAAAAAATGTTTGGATTTGCAGATACAAAGATGACTGGCTATTGCAAAATTTGTCAGGATGGTTTCCCCTCTGTAAAGGTCATGCTGAGTTTAGTCAGCTTTAGCAGTATGTAAACAGGGCGTAAAAGACACTTGGTTCAGCCCCGTACTCCGATGATTGTGGCTCAAATAACAACTGTCCTCCTCAGGACAGGCAGAACTGCCTTAAACTGGTGGCTTGTTTTGTTTGCCAGCAAAATGGTAATTGTGTGTGTGTGTGTGTGTGAAAGAGAGAGAGTTTGTCTATATGTGTGCATGTAAAGATTAAAAAAACTAAGAGAGGGAAAGTCTATCACCTCCAACCAAAGTATAGCTGAATATGAAAAGGCAGAATAAAGAAAGTCCTTCCTATTCAAACAAAATTAATAAACAGGAAAAAAAAAGCATAAAACAACTTTCCAGAAACAGTATCACCAGATTTTCACAACTGGATGCTAAAATCCATGGCTGAAGGAGGCAGACTGGAATAACAACAATGCCGTGTATTAATATAACATCTTTTTCTGAGACGCTCTTAATACATTGTGGCCATCTGGTCTTACCCTGAACTGCTGTCCAAACAGCTCCTGAGAAGTTCTGAGTCACAACTAACTATTCTGGAAACGCGTTATGCCATGTCAAGCTACTCTAAGTCAGATAGGGACATTTACTAAGCATTTTCTGGGGCCCCTTGAAACTTTGTTAACCAATGTCTTTCCATAGAGTTCCCATATGGACCAGATTTCCTCACACACACACACACACAAACACATAGAACTTTATTGAAATTCAGCAGTGCAACTCAAGAGCAAATTACTCATGTGGCTTAAATGTATAGAGCAGAGAAAAATGCAGTTAAGTTCATCTTCAGCCAGAGGAAGGAAACCTTTCCAAGCCAACTGACCCCTTTTCTTCCTTCAGCAAAAGGTCAGGAGTCTTTTGCATTTGGGTGGTGCCTAAGAAGCTGAAGGATCATTTCTCTAATGTTGTTTAAGTGGCAAGAGATTGTCCTCTTTTTAATAAGGTGGGACAAAGAACTAGGGAGGGGGCCGGAGGAGAGGAGTAGGTGGATCATTTTACAGAGAAATAACCTGAAGCAGAGAGGACTGAACTGATTTACTTGTATGTTTTCAGAGGGTTCTAGACAGGGAGCTACCACACTTCAGCTCTCCATCTCAGACTGTATCATAAGGTCACCTGTCTTTTAAGATAACAGAAACCTTACATTTTCTTCAGAGTCCGTTGTAGTTCAGCCTACAAAAATAAACTAAAAAACTAAAAATAAATAACGAAATAAATGAAAAAAGATGATTTTGCCCCCAAGCAACTCATGTATTTATTTAATGAGCTCTCTGTTCCCATTTTCTAAGAGTCAGATTATATGTTTTTTGAACACTGAATGTTACAAATAAGGCATGACACTGTCATTGCCAATATTATGTTTGCTGTAGCTAAAATGCACCCAGAGATTCATTATAACTACATTCTCCAGACCAAAATATCAGAGAAAACAGTCTGACAGCTTTTGTTCACCGATTTACTGATTAACTCACCCCTTCAAAAATTCAATGTGTACTGAATATGCGGTCAGCATCAGGTTTGATGCTATTAGCAAAGAAGTGAACAAGGAGTGAAGTATGGAAAGATGGTTATATTAGAAAAGCTGAAGGGGGTGATCTCAATTCCGGGATGCTCCAAAATCAGGAGAACATTGCGTATCCTCTGTCCCAGTTACCTTCTTCCCCAGAGAGAAAAGGAAAGTGCCTTTCCCATGAGAGACTCTCCTGTTCCTGACCAGCCATGCCATCAGGATGGAAGTTAACAGTAGATGGGCCAGTGTCCATGAGTGTGCCCCCCCTTTTTTGGAGGTTTTCATTCATAGGTTTGAAAAAGAAGTTGAAGTCTTTTGTCGAAGTCCTGTGTCGAAGTCCTTGTCTGTAGGAGATAACCGGTGAACTTTATTAAAGAAACGATTGAATTGTCAAGTCTGGGGACAGTAAGGAGCTTTCCTTCCTTCCACACCTAAACTTGGAAAGTTGTGTGGTAGCTTCTGGGGTGAGCGACCTCTTCCCAACGTCTGCTTTGCTTCAGCTATCGATGGACCCTCTTGACAACTCCTGCCTTGAAACATACATTACCCACCCCGCCCCGCACTTAATTTCCCCGCAGAGACTCTGATCTGAAGCCTCCTCCATGCTATTTTATTGGCACTGACAAGCCCTAGCAATGGACAGCCCAGATCAGAAATGCCCCACCCTGTGCCTTCTGCTGATTCAGCTCCCAGCAAACTCTTTCATTAGCTGTGCTTAGAAAAAAAAAAATGCCATTTTAATTCAATCAATTCTTCTAGTTAGTTTAGCTCTATGACCACACATCAATCCATTAGTTTCTGATTCTAGAAGAACTAGAACATGAGGTATTTTGCTTAACCTGAAAAGATGCTCAGTGTAGATTTGTTTTTCTTTAATGATTCAGAAAGCTTTGGGGACCATATAGGAATTTAGTGACAGCGTCAGGAACATCAGTTCTTTTCCCGTAAATATGAACAATAGGCAGTGACTATAATGTTCCAGAAAATAACGACTGGGCAGTTATCTTGTTGTGGGTTTGGGGATTGCACACAGCAAACCAGTTTGTTTCCAGTTGATAAATATGGTGCTTGTTCATTAGCAAATGTCTGTGAATTGTCCTGCTAATGGAGGGATGAGCTTTGAGTAGATATGAGGCAAGGATCCTGGTCTGTGACATCTACGGCCTGCTGTGGCACAGGGTAGGGACAGTCTAGGAAGTGGATAAGACCAAAATTAAAGGCAGAACAATGCAAGGGGAGGGCTGAGGTGTAGAATCCATTGTGCAGAAAGGATTGTGGATGGGACCAGGCACCTACTCAGGTGGCTTTATAATGCCAAGGGACCCGCCATCTAGGGTGTCTGCTGCCTGCTTTTCTAAATTTTTGCGTCCTTTGGCTCCCAGGACATCACATTCTCCTTGTTGTCCTCCTACATCAATGGCCATTTGTTACAGTTTCCTTCTCTAGTCTTCCTCTTTTTCTCAATCTTTTAACGTAGGAGTGTTCTGGGCTCAGTCCTCAGACACTCCTCCCATCTCCTTGTCTTTCTGCTGTCACTCCTTATTTGATTCCACACAGTACCACAGATTTAATGACCATACAGATGCCGTTAATGCTCAAATTTTTGAGTCCTGAGTTCCAGGCACATATATTCAACTGAGAAGTCAACATCCCTACTCGGATATCTACCAGGCATCTCAAACATAATACATTCCAGGCAACACTTTTTATTTCTATTCCCCAGATTCCCTATCTTAGTAAACAGCAACTGTGTTCACCCAGTTGCTCAGTAAAGAAGAAGTGCTCACCCTTGTTTTCTTCCTTTTTCATACATCTCACTTTTGATCCATCCCCTAATCCTGTTGTCTCTACCATCCAAATAGTTCCCAAGCCGGACCACTCTCCTCCCACGGCTAACATCCAACTGAAAGCCACCGGCAGCTCTCTCCCCACTGGTCTCCCTGCTTCCATCAAGAGCGATTCTCTTCCATATACTCAGAGCGATCCTCTTTAAACATGACAGTCTTCTGCTCAAAACCTTCCAGGAGCTCCCCTGTACTCTTCAAATAAATTGTAAAAACCTCTCATGGTCTTCATTTCATTTCCTGTATCTCTACCACTTGTTCATTTGGCTCCAAGACGCACTGGCTCCTGCTGTCTTCTCACATAAGCCAAGTTTCTTCTGACCTCGGGGAATTTGCATTTTCTCTGACCTCTGCCAGGACAGCTTTTGCCCTAGAAAGAGACTTCTCTCTCACTTGATTCCCATCTCTGAGCAGCTTTTATCTGCGGAGGGGGCCGCTCCTGGACCACTTTACCTAACCTCCTTCTTTACCATTTTCTGGCCCGTACCTTGCTTAACAGTTTTCTAGGCCTTATTATTACCTAACATTAGATTATTATCTTTGTTGACTTTCAGTCTTCCCCAGCTGAAGGCAAGCTTCATAAGGGTAAGACTTTATTTCTTTATCCCTAAAGGAGTGACTTGGCTCCAGCAGCCATCAAGAATCCAGCCTCTTTGTAAACACAGTCAGGCAAAGGGGTTTGGATGACAGTGCCTGGTGGCCCTGGGACACTGTGACAGTACTCTAATTTTGGCCTCAGGTTCAGAGCCTTTATAGGGTTTGAAGAAGATGAGTGAGGATAGATTGTTGCAAATTGGGTGATACGAGAAATATGCAAATAGGGAAAAGTCAGGGTTCCTGAAGGAGAACATTACGCTTACATAAGAAAATCAGAATGTTCCACAACTAACCTCCAAAGGCTTTAACTGACTTGTAAACAATGCTGTTAATTTCTCATTACTTATTTATTTCCATGCTTTTGAAACAAAACAAAGGCTCTTAGATAAAAAAACAAGTCTGGGAATATGTTAAAATTATTAATTATATTTTGAATAGAAAATTACTTTAAAAAAAAGAAAGTGACTTAGACTGGGGAATTGCCCCCAAACCCCATAAAAATTCTGAAGCATCATAGAATGTTACATTCTGGGAGGAAATAGAACTTTTAGGAGAAACTATGGCTTATGTAATCATCTCAAGGAAGCCCCCAGGTTTATTTCGGTTTTCTCCTAGTCAACCATTCTAAGACAGCAGTTCTCAAAGTGATCTGGGGACCCCCTAAGCTTCTCAGGGACTATTTCAGGGGGTCCAAAAAGTCAGTGCTATTTTCATAATTATATGAAGATGGCATTTGCCTTTTCAGTCTTATTTTTTCACAAGTAGACACTGGAGTTTTCTAGAGGCTGTGTGGTATGTGATATTGCAACAGACTAAATGGAAAAGCAGATATGAAAATCCAGCTGTCTGCTCTGAAGCCAAACAAGAGAAATACTTACAAATAGGGAAAACAAGGGCATTCTTCTTGCTAAACATTTTTGCTTTGGAAAATGTTATTTTGTAAAAATATCACTTATGTTAATATGTAATGGCTATATTATTATTGTTATTTTCACTGAGTTAATAACTGAATATTTCATAAATTCTTAATTTGAATTTCTATACAATATATATATCTACAGATAGAACCCACAAAAGCTCTTCTAGATCCTCACTAATTTTTAAGAATATAATGGGGTCCACAGAATTGGAAAACTGCTGTTCTAAGACATGAAACCATCAACAACTAGGTTCCCAAATAAATATTTTATAAATTGAATTTGAGACAATGAGGACACAGTAAACTATATTTTAACCTTGATCACTTTGGTTAAATATATTTCTCAGGAAACCAAGAAAATCATGATTTTTTTTTTGCATCCATTATGTCTTCCTTTATTCCACAAAGCCTTTTAATATAGACTCACAATTGTTTCAGCTTATTTGCACATGCAGATAACTAAAGCTTTGCAAACATGAATCCAAATGGCAACCCATGGAAAGTTTTAAGGTCTAGCATTGTGGCCGTGAGCTCAGATTCTCAAATCAAACAACCTAAATTTACTCAACCCTTCCATGCTTCAGTTTCTTTAAAGTGTGGATAATATTACCTAAACCAAAGGGCTGGTAAGAAGCTTAAGTAAGTTCAACTTTGTAAAGTATCCAGAACAGTGCTAGGCACATTTAATAAAAGTTAGCTACTATTGTAGGTAATATAGAAATGTTTGCTACCATTATCATCATTACTGAGAATAATCACAAAATATCAGCACAGACTGTAGAGGGAAAAAAAAGGAAGCTGATGTTAAACCCTTAGGAAGTACTGGGATTTCAAAGTCATTAAAAATAGAGGGATAAATTTAATCTTACTATTGAGACAGTATACTTTTTTGAGAGATCTTACGTGTTTTCGTCCAAAAGTAAATGTCCCCTCCTGGTGCTTTAGCCAGTAAGCACGGGATAAGGCTGTATTGTGCACATTAAACATGTGCCCCAAAGAAGAAAACAGAGACTGAACCATATCAGTAATTAGAAAAGACATCCTGTTGGTCCCGATAGATCATCTGCTGACAACATGGCTTTCCAAGCCCAGATGCCATATTTAAAATCATAGGGCTAGAGGACAACTGTCCTGATGAAGGATGATGGGACTCCATGAAAACCAGCCTTGGAGGGTGACAGTCTACTGAGAGAGCCAGCCTCATCATTTGCACTACAGGAAGGATAGCAGTGAGAGTAGCCTTAAATGGAAAGTCCTAGATAATGTAAATCATTTTTACATTAGCACTATGACTCTAATCTGTGAAGGTTCTATTTTGGTGTGTTTTCAATCCTAAATTAGTTTACGTCTACATCTATACTGAATATCCATTCGAATTAGAATTAGGATCACTGAATAGAGCTTTCAGGGTGGCAGAACTTGGTCCAATGTTAGAAGATAATACAAAAGATTAGAGTCGTCTACCCATCTTGTTTGAGGTAATGAGTTCCCTGCCAATGGATGTATAAAAGGAAAAGTCTATATCTTTCTATCAGGAAAAAAAAAATCATAGGTCCATGTAATTCTATTCTTTATCCATTGCATTAATACTCTAGGAAACAAATCCATTACTCTTCAGTTGTCTAAAAGAGAAATAAACTGCATGGTGAGGCAGCCCATTTCATGTTCTGAACAATCCTCCTTCATTTATGCAACAAATATTGGTGGTCCAGACATTCTTCTAGGAACATGAAATAGAGCAATGAGCAAAACATATAAAATCCCTGCCTTCACATGACATATTATTTTGAGACAAGGCAGATTAATAAATGATAAGCAAGTTAAAAAAATACATGTGTCAAAAGGCATTTTGTCCTGTGGAGAAAAATAAAGCAAGGAAGAGAAATAAGGGATGTCAGACTGGAGGTAAGGGCGTGTTAGTTAAATAGTGAGGGAAGGATGTTCACAGAAGAAATAAAAGAGGTGGTGGTGGGGATTTGGGGAAGATTTATACTTGGCCATTGATTGAAATTTGCCACCTGGAATGATGCCAAGTAAATTTAACATATTTATACTTAGATATTTATCATGTTTAAGTCTTCAATATACTGGGCTAAATGTCTTCAGTACTTTCATCATTTGCCTTGTGCTATGATTTCCTAGATTGTCCATGTCTGTCCCTTGGATATACTCAGCCCAAACCACTATACTCCAAAATGCAGACTAGAATGGGAAAATTACCACCCACCCCCATTCTGTATTCTGTCTTCTGGCGTGAGTGATACTTCTTTCAGAATGCCTCCCTGACTCCCAGCTCTCAGTTGCATGTCTCCCAGACGCATTCTTTTTAGCTTATTCTGCTGTATTAAGCTTACCTGAAACTTGGCACGTTCCATGCTGTCTTCTAAGCCATAAATTCCCCAGCAACAGGTAATGTGATTATTTTATTCCATCATTGTGCTTGACACATAGCAGTTGCTTAGAAACATTTGTTGAGTTGGATGAGTCAGCATCATTCACAAATCTAGTAGTCTACAATTTTAGTCACCACTGATTGGATATATGAACTCCAGACAGACAGGATGTTTCATTGTGTTTACTGCTATTCTGGCAGCACTTAGAACAGAACTGGTACATAGTAGGGACTCAAAAAGCATTTGTTGGAATCTTTGAAACAGCTAAGAAGAGTATTGGGACAAAACTGTTAAGAGTGTGTAATTGGCAAATAATTCTAAAAACTCAACTTTAAATTAATATCATGCTTTCTGTTTCACCAGATACTTTCTCACGTGTGTTTTCACGCAATCCCACCAACTCCGTGGGGTAAGTGGGATGGAAGGCTTTACTTCTATTTTGTAAAAGGAATAATTTTATAAAGATCACAGAGATTAAAGATTATTTGGGGTGGTACATGTCGTCAGGCTTCAATCCAGACCTTCCACTTTGATGTCTTATGTTTGGTTTTTTTTTGTCAACAACAGGTTAGTATAAGTTTACTGCAAGGTTGTCATATAACATGGACATGTCTTTATGATATAGAAGTCAGAACATCACCATTGACAGCACTTGGCTTTTTATACCACTTTGCTTCCTTTGCTTGCATGCCTGTGTTTATAATCCCCCTGGTTTAGACATAGGCCAAGTTTGTTCACAAGCTCAGTCCGTTTCTTTCCCAAGCCAGAAGAGTGCTCTATCTTATAGACTTGATGCTCTGCCCTTTTCATCTATTGGATGGTGCATCATAGCTGGATAAACATTTTAAATTTCTTCATTTTTTAAAAAGATTTGCCAGCATGATATAGAAACATGTATATTAAAGTCCTGAAGAGTTTTGATTAAAAAATGAATCTTGTGGGGTGGGTATAGCCCAATGGTAGAGTGCATACTTAGCATGCACAAGGTCCTGGTTCACTCTCCACTACCTCCATTTTTTTTTTTAATGAATCTTACCTTATTTGGCCAAAACACTTAAAAATAAAATGTCACTATTTGTAATTAAAAAAAAACCTGTTTCGAGGGAGGTTCTAGCTCAGTGGTAGAGCATGTGTTTAGCATGCACGAGGTACTGGGTTCAATCCCCAGGACCTCCATTAAAAAATTAATTAATTAAAAAAAACCCTCTAATTACTTCCCCATTCCCTTTCAAAAAAGTGAGAGAAAAAAAAACCAACCTTTTCCAACTCATTGCAACTGCACTAGTCCTTTCAGATTTCCTGTCAATTTTATTGCCTTGGGGTACATAAATAGGGTATTTCCAGACAAATGCCTGAGGTCAGTAACTTATTTTAATGAAGGGTTGGCTCCCTTTATATGACTGAGGGAGAAATATTATTTTTAGGCAGCAGTAGCAATTCAGTGTGCTTGGCTCACAATTTATAACCATCTCCATACATTAAGGGATGGAGGAAGTAGTATGTCCCTGTTTCACAGGAGCTGAAAGTGTGCCAATGACACGAGAGTCAAGACATTGACAGATAAGGCAATCTATTCCAGAAATGTTGTGGCAGAGAATGAAGAAGAATATTCTCTGTGTGGTTGGGACTTGTCGGATAAGACTTGCAAGGTAGAAGTGAAGTGGGTGAGACTGCGATGGGGATGCTGTGGTCAAGCAGGCAATGAGTGGACTTTAGAGAATTCCTGGGTCCCAGTCCCAGCGTAGTTTATTAGTGGTGTGAACACAAGCTTTTCCCTCATCTGTAACATGAGGTTATCAATGCTATCGCTAGTGGAGAGTGGTCCGAAAGATTAAATAGCCTCGTATGAGTCTATTTAATAGAGTCTCCATGTGCCACAGAACATTAGCAGTAGCAAAGGTTTCTGTTGGAGAAACCAAACCGTCAGTGCAAAGCTTCCAGCAGTGTGGTTCAGTATAAAATCAGCAGTTTCACAGGTGATAAGAAGCATCAAATCTAGACATAAAATTTTTAAAGTTGGCTTGTAGAAATCATCATATGTAAAAACCACTTACCGGTTTGTAATCTCACCATGAGATTTAAGGGTAGAAGAATCAGTGGCACGGGTTAGGCTTAAATGACAACGAATGGGAATCTTCTTTATGTCTAAATTGAAAATTGATTTATTGGGATTTTGCAATGAAAGAAATGTTCTTTTGTTCTTTTTTTGTTTTGTTTATTTTTTGAAGTATTCATTTTTATTGATGTACAGTTGGTTTACAACGTTGTGTTAATTTCTGGTGTACAGCATAGTGATTCAGTTATATATACACATACACATTCCTTTTAGTATTGTCTTTGATTATAGGCTATTGCAAGATATTGAATATAGGTCCCTGTGCTGTACAGTAGGACCTTGCTGTTTATTTATTTTATATACAGTGGTTAGTACCTGCCAATCCCAAACTCCCAACTTACCCCAATTTAGAGAAATGTTATTATTGTTGATTTAAAATTCTTTTTATTCATAAAAATAAATAAAATTTCAATTTTATTTTTATAGTTAATTGTGAGACAAATTCATGTATTAATGAAAGTCAGTAAAATAGAAAGAGAAAATTACTTAAATGCTACCATTCAGAAATCAATAAATAGAAGTAACATTTGGAAGGATAGGCTTTCAGAATTTTTCTGTGTATCTATCAATATACCTGTCTTGAGTCATATAAAATATTCTTTTTAAAAATAAAGCATCCAACTATATATAATATTTCACAACCTGCTTTTAACACACTATGTGTTCATGTCAATAAAAACCTATATACTACATTGATTTATAGATCATTTTGTTCTTGTCAACATAGAGCTGTAAGTCCATTTTTAATGGCTGCCCATGGTGACCATCATGTGTTAGACAGCCTCTTGTTAGATATTTAGAATGTTTGCAATAATTTTTTGCTACTATAAACAATGCTGTCTTTAATTTCTATGCATTTATATTTGTACATACTTTAGTTATTTTCTTAGGATGAGTTACTTGAAGTAGAATTACTCTAAAGGTATGCACCATAAAAATAAAACGTTTACCAGATTGCCCTCTAGAAAAACTGTTAAGATTTAAACATAAAGGGGAATTTTTAAAGTCTCAGTAAATTGTGGAGTATTAGTTAGATTAATGCTATTTAAAATTCTTAATTAAATCCTGTTATCCAAATGGGGAAAATACATAGAATTGTGTATTTTCCCAAATAAGGGAAAACAGGTAGAATTTAGTGAAAGTTTTAAAACATTGTTCCAGTCAAATTTCAGGGTAACCACAGAGTTGATGAGAGTGCAGGGGAGGAAAAATTACTTTCTCTCTACCTTTCTGTTCTTGGCTGAGAACAGTAAAAGGTGAAAAACAAACAGAAGCTTGATAGCATGTATACCACCTATATACCTGGGAGATACCCAGGAAAACCAGGTCACTCCCTGAAACGTGCTAAGCCATCACCTTAAGTATCATCTCCAGCTAAAAACAAAAGAAAGATGTGCTATCCAGGAGTGGCTTTAAAATACTCAAACCTGAAAGGTGGAGGGAGATCTATGTGCCATGTAATTGATTCTTTGTTGTTAACCAGTGAAGCTGAAGATAGGTACGTGGGGACTGGTTCTATTTCTCCCTGTACTTTTATATATGTTCAAGATTTACGACAATAAAAAGTGAAGGAAGTATTTAAATATAGGTTATTATTTACAGATGATTTATGCACATTGGGAATACACAAATACAGAAGAGCTACTCTTAATTAAGGGGAAATTAAAATAAAAATAGAAAGTGATGATAATCCAAAAATGTTTTCCATTTCAAAACTTAATGGGCAATGCTAAGGATCATGTGGAAAGACATGAAAAGTCTTCATAATCTAAAGAAATGAGTGATTGTTGATTTTTAAAATAACTGTTTAGATGACTAGGAAAGAGTACATTTCTCTAAAAAGCAATAATAGTAAACAGTAAAAAACAAAACAAAAACTCCACTTATTTTAAACAAGAAAATGCCACTAAAGTTAGTGTTATCTCTAAGTTATCTTTCTAGAGAAAATTAATAGCTGTATTTTGCACACAATAAAGAGAATTCCCAATCATGGAAGAGGATGCTAATAATTCCACACCACCTCTCTTATAAGGTGCAACGTAGATCAAATGATGGAAAGTGAACTTTGAAACCATGAGGAAGAACTGAGACTTTATATCATGAAACCATGAGGAAGAACTGAGACTTTATACCATGTTTTAATGGAAGGAAGAGACAGAAATTAGTTCCACACTCCCATTTTACAGATAATCAACCTGAAATCTGCGAAGCTGAAGCAATTTATTTAAAGTTACCCCCATACTTAATAGTGATCAAATTTATTTTTGCACAATCATATGGTCATATATGAAAAAGTCTTTTTTGGGAAGTCTTCAATGCAATTTTGTTATCAAAAAAATACTTTGTGAAGATTACAAAGGTGATAGCCATAAAAATTTAACATCATGAATGTAACAGATAAAAATGGTGAACATACATACTAGTGACTTAAAACTGTCACAGAAAACCATTATTGTTTTCTTTGGGGAAGAAAAATGGAAATTAATTAGGATTTAATTAAAGTGGACAAGATTCTGAAGGGAATAACAAAGACCAAAGTTATTTATGTGAATGTCCAATTTGAAGAGATATTATATGTCTCTTCTTTTAATTAAGGCAGAACTTGCCTCTGAAAGGACCAAAAAGGAAGCAAATCATTATTCCGCAGGAGGGAAAAAGGAGACAAAGGCAGCAGGAAAACCAATGTTTTTAATTAAGAGGAGGAAGATGTTTAGAAAACTGAACGAGACAATTTACACCTTTGTCCTCCCTCCGGCCATCCGTAATAGCGCTTAATGGCATCATCACCCTCTCGTTTAGGAGGGCGTTGCTCCTGTGTGATCTATAGAGTGATGCTCTATAGGGCAAACCCTTTCACTTGGAATTGTTCCTCTAGCAGTGAGATTGACTTTCCATCAATCCCCAGCAAACTCTCGGGTTTGTGCCGAAGGAGACATTTTCAAGATGGGCAGCTTGGGGTTAACAGTGGAGTCATTGGATGGGTAAAAATTGAAGCTGAACAACTGAAAAAGCTGAAAAATTGAAATTGACTCTCTTGAGGGTCAGGTACGTTACCCTAAGGGACAGAAGAAACTGTGTTCTAACCAGCTCAGCTCCAGCCAGGCTTAGGGTTCCACTCCATTCCCTTCGGAGGATTTAATTAGCTGCCCTCCAGAGTGCACCCGGTGGGATTTCACTCACAAATTAATTCACCTTTTAAAATGCTCATGCTGCTGCTTTCTCTGCATATTTTGTGTTTAGACCACCAATTCCTGTGAAATGTATGATTAATCTCAATACCTAGACACTGTTATACTTAATGCTCTCTTGAGCCATTTAGAAATGAGTTAATGATGTTAAGTAATCATAAATAGTTATTCTGTCAGGTATATCATCCATGTGAATGAAGAAATTAAGCATCAGTGTTGGAAATATAGAGACCAAGTCAACATTTTCAGCATCTCTGCTCCTTGGGGTTGGGGGTGGGAGGGGTGAGGAGGAGGATACATTAAGCCAACTAACATGAACTATTAGGTATTCGTACATGCACAACATGGATCTGAGTCCTGTGGAATGCAAGAAGTTAGAGAATCATATTTCTTTTTATTACAGGAAATTTTATACTTATTGTACCATATGATTCTCACAATAATATTGAAAGAAATGTTCTTAGCATTCCTCAGTTCGCAGGGGAAGTAAGTCTCAGTGAGATAGTGAGTTGACCAGCAACTAGTTCATAGCAGAACTGGAACTACATATTCTTTCCATTCTTCAAGTATGTGGCAGGTGGCTAACCATCCAGTTGAATATAAGAGCTGCAGAAAAGACCCTGGAATTATTTCCAATGAGAGCCTCCAGTGGGATTCTGGGGAAGCTCTTTCCTGCAGTGGCTCCCTGGGGGGTGTATCAGTCCCGAAAATTTGCAGTCAGTTTTAGCTAGTGAAAGAGCCTCTTCCTTGCAATTGATTCATTCCCTTTCTTTGTTAAATTTGAATCTGATAATCATAATTGATTTAAATTTCTTCTCCAACTCCTGCCCTGGCCACAGCAGGCTGTGTTAAGTCTTAGAGAGTTATAAACTTGAAGAGGTTATCAATTCTTTCAGACCCAACTTCCTTGTTTTATAAAAATAGGTTATAGTTGGGGTGTGTAGCTCAGTGGTAGAGGTCTCGGGCTGAATCCTCAGTATCTCCTTTAAAAAAATTAAAGAAATAAATAAACCTAATTATACCCCCCAATTTTTTTTTTACAAAATACATTATAGCAATCTTTTCATCATTCTGAAATAAAATTAATTGATAATATAACCTATTTCATAAACAGTGTTTTCAAATTCTACATAATTCTCTAACTAGAATATAGAAGGAAAGTAAACGTCAATATTTTGTAATAAACCAATATGTCGTTCAACTGATGAAGGTCAGGTCTCACTCTGGAAGATGGGATGGAGCAGCAGATGCTTGTCCCATCAGGTAGCACCAGCCGAAAGGCGACAGCTACAAATCCTGAGCAATGAGTGACATGGCCACCAGTGAAGTAATTTTCCAAAATGGTGAACAGCTCTTGTTAAATTCCAAATAAAACAAAGAATTCCCCTGAAAAATCTGAAAAGCAAACTGGTGGAGAATTTTGGATATTGTAGTGATTATTGATAATCACACAAAAGACCCCTGACAGGGCACAACACTGGTAAGTAAAATCATGTCTAGAATATATGACTTAACAGATTAAGTCTCTCCCTTAATGCCAAACTTGGAAGGAATTCTGGTAAACCATATGTGAGCAAGGAGAGGAGGAAAAGTGAAGAGACTTTAGTCATTTGCAAGGCTAAACATTCTCTAAGAAACTAAGGCAAGTCCTCAGAATGAGCAGATAAGTTATCTCAGTATTCAGAATAAGACCAAAACCCAAGCCTCAGAGTACTCCATGGCCCTGCTACTTTATAGCCCCTGCTAACAACCCCTCCCCCTCACTTTCTGCACTTGACACTCCGACCTCCATTCAGTACCTCAACTACTTCTTCTCACCCCAGGACCTTTGCACGTGAAGCTTCTTCTGAACAGAACTAAACTGAATTCACCCTCCTCCTTTCCTAGCCATCTTTTAGAGATTAACAGGCTCTCCTAAAAAGGTCAGCTTCCTCTATTAGAAAATTGTGTAATTTTGTTAATATCTCTTTTCTTCCTCAAAATGAAAGCCCTGTTTATTCACGTGTTCACTGATGAGCCCTTTATGTCTAATATGGTAACTGTAAAGTACTCAAATAAGTGAGTAAATCAATAAATGATTTTTATCTGTGATTATATAGCAAGCAGGCAAGTGCCAAAATTCAAGCCCCTTTCATAAAACTCAAGCTCATATCTGCTCATATCCAATTAAACATAATGATTATGCTCAGATTTCCTTCACTGATTCTGTATGTTTCTAAAATAATATGAAAATCAGCTGTAGTAAGAGGAAGCACAAGGCTCTTTACAAAGTCCATACTTCATCAAAATTGGCTCCATTTGGCTTTCCCACACAGAGGATTTAAATGCCTGGAGATTTACTCGTAGAGTGGTGGGTGGGTGGGGGAAAGAGACTCTTTTCACCTGCTCCCTGGTTACAGTTCAGCTCTGCCTGTCTTAGAAAGATGACCAGATATTCTCAGCTTCCTACCACCTCCTCTGAAGGCAGCTGCACATCAAAGGGAGTAGTCAGGAGGCAGAGCAAATTAAGCTGCAAAGAACAAGGAGGTGAAGAGTTTGTATTCAAACACAACACTAAGACCAGCTGAGGGTCCTGTGCTCTTTGTCAGCACCACGCAGCTTCTCAGTGATGAAATCCTCCTCCTGCTCCCTGGAGAAGACAGCCCTGCCCCGAGCTGCTCTAGAATGCCACTCTTTAGGAGAGGTTTTTCCTACAATACTAACAGCCTTATAGAAATCATATGTGTTCCAACTGAAATGGTACATAATGATTCCTCTGAAAATGAAAAGTCAGGATTTTTTTTTTTAAATACGAGGCTGGGTGGGTGGGGGTACTGGGATTCTGCCAACTGTTGCGCCAAAATGAAAAATCACTATTTTCCTATTTTCTTCTCCAGTCATTGTTCAGAGTCCTCTCACCTGGCCTTCTGTGGGATGATTGTGCTCAACTCTGGTCTCTTTATCCCTGACCATGCCCACTTTTACACATCATACACACGAGATGAAACTTCATAAAGTGCATGTCTGTCTGTCTGACTCACGCGCTCAAAAATCTCCACAGTCTAATTCCAGCTGTGAGAATAAATTCCTTGAGGTTGTGGGCAGTGTCTGGTTCATTTTTCAGTCACCACAGGACTTATTAGTTCATGGCGCTAAATGGGATAGTCACTTGCTATCTGCTGCCTGAATGACTGAAAAATTCAGCCAGTAAAGCTGCTACAGAAGTTCCCTTAAGTGACTGCCCTCTAATAAGGCATGCTGCACTAATCTGACTCATTTATTCAACACATACTTATTGATCAGTGAGCACCAGTTAGGTAGGCATTTGGTGTGTTGACTGATTTTCCATCTAAAATCTGCCTTTCCTTGAGCAATGTCTACACTGAGAGATTTTTTATTTTTGACAAGGGAAACAGGAAGGCAAAAAAGATTTCTTAAGATCCATGAAATACATAATTCAGGTATCATTTTTAGTTTTCAAATCTATCATTGTTCAGTTTCAAAAGAGGGCAATACTTGGATTGTAATCTGCTTTAGCCTGTGAGGTTTTTTAAAAAAAATTTTTTTGGGGGGGGGATAATCAGGTTTGTTTATTTATTTAGTTTAATGAAGGTACTGGGAATTGAACCCAGGACCTCATGCATTCTTGGCGTGCACTCTATCAGTGAGCTATACCCTCCCTCCTTGAGCTTTTAAATAGACTTGAAACCAAGGATATAAGATCTGGCAGATAAGACTATTAATGTTAAAAAATTGGGAAAAAATGAGAGGTTAGCTGTCATTTCTGTGTGTTATTTGCAAGTTTGCAAATGGTGATTTTCCAATAATTAGATATTTGGCCACAGTTGAGATTCGTGTATGTGAATGAGTGTGTGAGTTTGTGTAAGAGTGTGTGTATGAATGGGGTGTGTGGGTGCGTGCATGCTGTGTGTATTATGTAATTTCAAATAAAAAAGTAGGAAGAAGGAAAAAGAAGGTGTGAGAAACTCCTGGGAAAAAAACCCAGAACCATCATTAAGTTACACGTATGTGATTCCCCTCCCTCCTCACCAGTGCTATTAACTTTGTGGCAAGAGGTCCGTCCACCCATGAGAACTCATTTGTGTAATATTTGCCATGTAGATGCATTAATAAGATGCTAGTCTTTAAATGAAACCAAAGGAGAGCTCAGAATTCTTGCAGCAACTCTGCCTCGGAAGGAACACAGCAGTTTTGTGTGCAACCTCTGGGAGCCATCTTGTCTTTTGGGAACAACTCTTGGATCTGTATCCTGTATATATGGTCTTGAATGTAGAGGGGGGCAAACCATGTGGTCTGGCGTCTGCAGCTAGTCCTGATGAAGTCCGGGGGCTCTGAAGTGGGAATTCCTGCGGGAACCTCAACTCAGGACAGAGACACATGATCAAACCAACAAAGCCCTGTGAGCTCTATCCTTTCATCTGTTTGGGACTCTCAAAAAAGGGATGGCATTGTCAAATGAGAAATGTTAAATCAGTTCTCTGCAAAACTGACTACCTGAAAACAAGTACTTTTTCCCCGAAGTCTCTGTCTCATTTTCCCTGCTTCATTTCTTACCGGGATCTCCTTGTGTTAATTTGCTTACCTTGCTTACTGCCTGTTTTCCTAATAGGATGTAAGTCCTAGGAGAGTGGACACTTTTACTGATATTTTTGCTGTTGTACCTCGAGCACCTGGGACAGTGCCTGGCCCAGAGTAGGTCCTCATAAATACTGGTTGAGTGAACACACGACGGAATGAACGAACACATGAATTAGTACAACTGTTCTCAACTATGTTTTATTTTTCTCTGCACTGCCCAGGTTTTTGCTTTCATTGAGTTGCTTAGTGGCCGATTTTAAATGTCTCAGGATGTTCCCTGGTTCCTTGATCTTGAAAAACAATACATGAAAATATAAGCATAATATGTATACAACATATGCCTGAAGAACCCCTCTTAACAGGAAATAAGAGATTCTCTGATATAATTGCAAACTGGGTCAAACAAGAGCTTATGAGTAATTGCTGAGATAACTGACAAGAGGTCTGCTTACGGGCACGAGCCTGAGGCTGGGTCAGGTTGCTATCTCTGTGTGGTCTGGCCTTCTGCAATGTCACAGACAGTCTGTCTGTCATCACAGAGCAGGTGGCCAGGCGGGACTGTGGATGTGGATATGGTGACCGTGTCAGTTGCTAACCAGGGCCTGCACTGGAGATATGAGATGATCACTATTAAGTTGCAATTTACACTGGACAGGGGCCAAAAAGTTTAATTTACCCAACAACCAAAATCCATCTTCTGCATAAGTCAGTCCCACGAGAGGGAACCATGTGCCTTTATTAATTTGTCTCCCACGAAGGACAAACTGCTCTAGCTGCTGGGGTCTGACTGGTCAAAAGGATAGACAGAGGCCCTGCGGTCTCGGATTTGACTTTCTTGATCATCTCTTTTGACCGGCTCACCTTTGTCAGGGTTACATTACCTAGGTGGGTTTCTTCCAGACTCAGAAAGGCCCTTAAACATTTGTAAATTCTCTGAAATTTCCAAGAAGAGTCCCCATTTTGATATTGTCTTAAATACCAATGTCTGATGGAGCTGCAGAATAGAAGCAGCATTGTGGCAGTGTAAGGGGATTTTTTTCACTGGTCTTGGCCACTAATTAGCTATTAGGCTTGTGGTTCTCAGCTCTGGCTGAACCTAGAACCAACCAGGGGACTTTAAAAAAAAAAAGGCTATTGCTCTTCAGACCAGTGGAATCTCCAGGCATGGGCCTGGGCATCAGTATTATTTTGATACCACACAACTGACCTTTATGCGGGGCCAGGGTTGGGCAAATCTTTGTACTTTCTCAATCTGTCAAATGAGGATACTCCTAATTCCCTCATGAGTTCATAAGGATTTCTTATGGAAAATTTAGGTCGTTGATGTGATGGTATAATTTTAGTCTCTACATAAAAAACATTGATTTTGGTCTACAGGCTCAAATTCTTTAACAAATGCAAAGAGAGCTAGGCTTTTGGGTGTGACAGGATCATATTTTCAATGAGAGGGAAGATAGAATGTAGTTTCTGAACTTTTCTTACTTGTAATTGCCAGGGACTCTTTTGGTAACGCTATGGAAGACGCTGAATTTTTTAAAGAGACAAGAACATATCGTTTCATTATTTCCAGACACTTCCAGGGGCAGCAGAATCAGCATCATTGAAACCATGGATTAAGACACCCATAAATTCAGTCCCTTTACCCCTTAGGTATCTTGGTTATGATTATTTTCAAGGGTTACTGTCTGGGCACTGTGGTCACCACAAAAAAACTGGCAGTTCTCAGAAGATGATAATCAGTGGCCAGCAACAGAAGATGCGTCAGGGAGCTGTATATCATAGACAATGTCTTAGAAAAGAGATTTATTGGAAAAGCTGAAGTACAGTCTCTCAGGGATATTGCTTCAGAACTAGATTGTGAGGAACAATCGTCTGGTACAGAGGACCCTGGGGAGTTCTTGAGTCCCTGCTGATAGAGTCCTTGACTCAATGTTGAGGAAAGTTTATGCAAATTTACTGAAAAAGTTTATGTCCTCTCAGATAAGGCCCCGTTAATGAAATTAACATGACAACCCAATTCTTCCTTGTAGCAGTATTTGTTTAAAATGTCTCTGTCAGAGGGGGAAGGATATAGCGCAATGGTAGAGCACGTGCTTAGCATGCATGGGGGTCTGTGTTCAACCCCAGTGCCTCCACTAAAATAAATAAATAAGTAAACCTAATGGCCTCCCCTCCAAATAAAAAAAATTTAATGTCTCTATTGAAAATTAAACCCTTGGATTATTATAGAGAGCAGATCAAGTTGATACCCAGACGTAAAGGAAAAGAAACCGTGATCCAGCCAGAATGTGGTGCCCCCTTTATCGATCACGTGACCACACTCTGCACAATCAGAAAGTGCACAAGCAGCTTCTCTCATTACAGAGAGAGGAAGTTCTCTCCTACCATAGAGGCATCCACGTCCCTGGATTATTCACTGTACAAGATGCCGTATAACAAAAGCCGTGGCATAATCATTACCAGTAATGAGATGGTCTGATTATTTGAACCTAATTAATAGGAAACTTTTTTACTTTATGGATATCATTTTAATAGAAATTTACCAATAATCATAATAACAACACAACACCATTGATTAACTACTATGATCAGGAACTATGTCATGCACATTATATACATTTTATCCTTTCCATAACTCCTTGAAGGAGATTTATGATTTAGGTTTTCCAGACACAGATATAGGGGCACACAGAGGTTAAAACACTTCCCCAGATTACAGTCAGGGCAGAAATGGAAAATGAAAGTGTCAGGATTTTGCAGAAGCCCAACCCTTGACTCTAAGTGAATCAAATGCAGAAGTGCAGGCCTTTGATGTCCAAAGACTGTGACAAATTCAGAGGAAGTAGGTGACTTGACAGTGGTGGAGCACTGGAGAAAGACAGGTTATAATTGTACCTCTACCAGGAAGGCTTCTTCCCACCTAACGACAGGGGTCACTTACTGGTTGGGGTTCAAGCATGGTGTTCAACTAGGCAAAACGAAACAGACAAGTAAAAGTTTAACTGCAAGGGGCAAGACCCCAGGGAGGAGGGACAATAGCACCTAGAAGTCACCAAGTATCCCCACATCACCCTTGAAGCAAAAAAGCCTGAATCCAATCAGCAGCGAAGAAAACCTGGTGGGGTGGTTCACCTGGGGTTTGTAGGTGTGGGGGAAATGGCTAATGCTAAGCTCCTCTCTCTTGCTGGCCAGGCTGCAGATCCTGTCATGTTTTTTACTTATGTAGAAATCAGTATCAGACTGATACCGTGAGTGAACAGATAGGTGAGTGGTGAAGACGGGCAGGATAAGGAATGAGGTGGGGAGTACCTGCACCTATTTTAACATGCTGAAGAAGCAGCTCCAAGCACAACAACAACAAGAACCAGTGATGGCATCTGACCTAAGTAACTCAAAGAACTAAAGTGAAAGGAATTACTACGAAGTACTTGTTTCCCCTCTGATGAAAAAGTATTGGCTGTTCCAGTAAAATGTTAAATACTAAAAATAAAACTGGGGGGGCCCCTGATGGTATGTCTAATTTTTCCATAGGCTGGATTAAAAAAAAAAAAGTAAGGCCTAATTCACAACGTGTACATTTGGTTTGAAAATGAGTTTGCTAAAAGATCCCCTGAAGGTTTGCAAGGAAATAACTCATGAAAATCAGAATCATCTTCAAAACAGAACAAATCTTAGTGATGACATCCCTATGGAGTCTCCAAAGTGGTCATGCCAAACTGCTTTGGAGAGGTAACAGCGGAGACCCACAGCTATTCTTAAGCCCAAAGGAAAGAATGGCAATCAATATGTAAGAAGACAATTAAGCAATAGTATTGCCATTGGGATGTACATTACCACCTTCCTCCCTAGGATATTTCTTCTTTCCAAAGCCACAGCCTGTAACGGCCTACATCCTTACCTTTGGGCCAGTGATGTAGCCTTTGATAATTCTTGCAATAAAAATCCAGTCATGTATGACCTTTACAAGGGAGCAAAAGGTTTGATTTGCCTTGGGGCCCAGGAACCCATATAAAAATGCCTTTAATGGGAAATGAAAGGAAAAAGAAATGGGGCTCAGAAATTGAGCCAAATCAAAAATGGTTCCAAATCACTAGGCACTAGGCTGATTTTTAATGGTTCTAGGTAAGAGAACTATTTAATATCAATTTTCCCCCCAAATATTCATATTAACCTAAATATCAGTCTAAATTGGCGGGGGTGGGAGTGGGGAAGAATAAAGAGAACCAAGATGTTGTGTTCATGCCTTCTTAGCTGCTGACAAGATGGACTTTGAGCACCACTGGAATATAGACACTGAAGAACAGGGCTTTTATCACCACATGTCCCAAGCATCCTTACTCTTTCAAGAGAATCTAAGCTTTCACTTAGTTGGCCATAATAGCAATAACAGGCCTCACCCTTTCAATAAAATCTATTGCGATGAGATGCAGTCCACTCACAGTTTCATTTGGCACTTCCATCTAGTCCCTTCAGTTAGCTTTGTCCTATTTTCTATGGGTGGAGTCTAGTTATGTACTTTTCTCAATGTCACTTACAAAGCAGCCACTTTTCTCTCCAAGCCCCTTTCCTTGAGTGTAAGCCAAATGTCTGCCTCTCACACTTTCTTGAAGTCAGGACCCTAAGTAATTTCTGGCTGAGGATATATGCTAACAGAGACATGGAGACCTTCTGCGTCTCCCGACATGTCATTCTGTTCACACCCACTAGTCAGTGCAGTCTAACAAAACGTTTGCATGGAGAGCGGCTTCCAAAGAAATTTAACGCATCGAGGGGGAAAGGAAAATGTTCTTAGGGAAGAAAGAATCTGGGAATATACAAGACAAGAAGAAGTTTTAAGTTTCCTCCATCAAGCTGTGTCCTCAACCACTAGCAAGGGGTGGCAGACCCCTGCTAATTAAAGAGCAGTCCTCATTCAGGCAGCACCACCACCACTCCAGATTTTACTAGAAATGCAGATCCCAAGCCTGCTTCAGATCTACTGCAATCCCTTGGTGATTCATATGGATGTTCATGTTTGAGGAGCATTGACCTAGAATATGGTTCTCAGCTTTGGTTACCGGTAGGCATCAACCAGGGAAACTTCAAAATAATTACCGATAACTGGGTCCCACCCCCAGAGATTCCAAGCTACTCTATCTGGGGTGTGGCCTAAGCACTGGGATTTTAAAAAGCTCCCCAGGAGATTCTGAAGTGCAGTCAGGGTTGAGAGCCACTGGCCAAGAGGCAGAGGAGGGCTACTTTCTCCGCCGGTCCCTCTACCTCCTTTGCCTCATAGTCAAACGGTGGGCTTCCCGGAGTCAGAAACTGTTTTCCTGTGGTCTGGCTGCCCCACAGCTGCACTGTAAGTACCTGGGGGAGAACTCTACTAAGAAACTTACTTTCCGTCTAATGCGCTGGTGTCCCTGCCACTCTCATCCCCCACACATTAGCTAACCACACCAGTGGCGAACGTCAATTCAGGCTTTAAAAATATACACTTGGAGCCCGGCATGAGGAGTGCATCAGCGTCTCGAGATGGGACGCTCAAATCTGTATTTTTAACTAGCTTCCCAGGTGCGTCTGATTTGCAGCCGGGTTTGTGAACTCCACAGCGGGTCTAGCCTTTCATCCTGCCAAGTCATTAAGGATTCGTAAGGATGAATGAGCTGTCAAGAGAGCAAGGGCCTGGTGCAGTGCTCCTTTATTAATTATGGGGAAGTGATGTATTGGCAATGATAATGCTTCTCTTGGAAAGGGTAATGAATGGTTCGTCGATTGCTGCATTAGATCTTCCCCAACTTAACCTTAATGCTCAGCTTTTACTCCCCTCTGTAGTTTTAAAAGCTGCAGGGCTTTCATATTAAACAGCCTCTTGGTCTTTATTCCCAGGTGAACCGCAATCTTGGAGGGAAGCACCAAAGAGAGAATCTATCCGAGTTCTTGGCTGGGGATACCCTCTCCCCGCCCCCATATCTTTATCTGCTTGTGTCAGCTGCTACTAGCTAACGTGTAGGAAAAACACGGAGTGAGGGTTTCAGAGAAAATCTTTGATCTCAGCCCAGATCCCTTTGCTAAAAGAGAGCTTCCTTTAGCAAAGGGATAGAAAGTGGAGGAAGAGAGATATATCCGGATGAACAATTTCAGAGGTGAGAAACGGGTAGGCGAGCCTGGGTTGGGGTCCTGTCCGTGGGTGAGGCCAGGAAGGTTGCAAAGAAAAGTTGCAGCGCGGGTCTGCGCGTGTCATCGATGGGCTGGGCGCGGGAGAGAGCGCTAGCGCGCAGGCAGAACGCACTGCGGGGCCGCGAGCCGGGAGGACAGCGAAAAATCTCCCCGGCGGCCGAAGCTGGGAGGCTGCAAGGGCTTCCCCATCCGGCCAGAGCTCCAGAAACGCGCCGGCTCCCCTGGCCGGCAGTGGCCGAGGGCGCGGGGTTTGGGGGAACCCGGCAGCCCGGGCGGCGGCGGGCCGGAGCGCGCGTGTGAGCCAGTGCGAGGCTGCGGGCGGCGGGCGGGCGAGTGTGCGCGGGAGGGAGTGGGGAGAGGGAGGGGGAGCGCGCGCGCCGCCCGGGCCCCGGCCCTCCCAGCCTCCCGGCCTCCGCGCTGCCTCCCGCCCGCGCGCACCGGCTGCCCGCCGCCGCCGCCGCCGCCGCCGCTGCCGCCGCTCCTGCTCGCGCCGGCGCTGCACGGGAGCCTGCCCGCCACCGCCTGCTTTGTGCTTCCTCCCGAAGATGGGAGCGACCTCTCCCTGCTCGGGAGCTATTTAAAAGGAGGGAGTGCGCCGTATTTCCTCCTAGCGTGGAGGAACAGGGGAAAGGATCCAGCCACACTGCCCCCAGACCAGGTAGGATCTTCTGATGGACAGCAGGAGGGATTTGGTCAGATACCGCCAACTATTTTCCGTTTGTGGTTCAGAAGGCTGCACTTCCCTCCGCTTTGGCAAGGGACTGGCTCCTAAATTGTGTGTGTGTAGGTGTGTGTCTCCCTACCCATTTTCTGGGGTGTCCGTGCTTCTCGGGGAGTGAAATTGCTCGGGCTGGTGCGTCTGGGCGTTGAGTGTGCCCGCCTGCCAGTGCCGGCTGCTGGAGGAAGAAAGGGCTGCTAAGGAGAGATGCTGCACCCTGCACCGCGCTGGGCTTGAGGATCCAGGGCGCGAAGAGCTAAGTCCACCCGGAATGCAGCGCTGCTGGGGATCCAGGCGTCCCCACCCACTGGGCTTGCTCCGCGGTCAGATCCCTGGGGTCTTCCCCAAGGCCACACTCGCGAATCTCCGTTTTTCCAGCCAGCCTTGGGTGCTTCTTCGGCACTGACTGCGGAGAGGAGGGAGGTGTGGCCGGGGCGGGGGGACAGGCAAGGGAGAGATGCAGTGGGGGAGTGGGCTGAAGGGTCCGAGTCTCTGGGCACTCCGCCCGCGTGTGCGTTGGGGATTCTGCACGCACAGGCATCTTTCCCTAAGAGATTCGAAGGCAACTTTACCGATGCATTATCCGCCTCTGGAGCTTTGCTGGCTCTTGGGGAAATGGTCTGTGTTCTGAGATGCGAGGATATCCTTGGCTCCTCCTTAATGAAGAAGAGGGAGGTCTTACGGGTGGACAATCGGCTAGAGAAGCCAAATCTGCCCAGGCAATGCTTTTAAAAATACAGTATGTGTGCATCCTTGATTTTTTTTTTAAATCCCCCTTCCCTCATGGAGTCTGTTGACTGATGAATGGCTTGGGCTGGCAATTCGTATTTCCCTCTCCAGACAAAGTGGCAACGGTTGGATTGAGAGCAGAGTCATCAAATTTAACCAAGAATTTTTTGAAGAAAGCAGTGTGCATGGTGTCCGCAGTCATTGGAAAGAAAGTCAGGCTTTGCACTAGGTATTTGTTTAACCCCCCCTTTGCCTGGCTCCCTTGCTGGCGCTATCTCTCTAGTGCTAGTCAGCCACTAGTGGTTGTGAATATAACAATACAAACTTTGTCCTGCTGGAGGTGTAAAGACTAAAAAGAAAGGGGGAAAAAGGGTATCAGTAGGTGTAGTGGAAGAAGCTTTTTTGAAAATGACAGATGTGGTAAAGACAGTAGCGGCATCTCTGTCATGGAGGAGCTGGCGGAGTAGGTGGAGATTCTGATCAGATCTGGTTAAAGGCGTAGCTTGAGTATCTCCCAATATGAGCAATTGAACATCACAATCCAGCATCTGTGTGCAGATCTCCTAAGTGAAATGGGGAGCAACCAGGAGGGGATTCTGAAAGTATACGTCCCACCCACGCCCCTCAACACACACACACACACACACACACACACACAATTCACACTCACTTTTTTCTCTCTCTCTGTCTGTCTCTCAGAGCTACTCCTGCAGCAAGTCAGGAAAGGAAGGAGGAAAATATAGCTAGATGTTCCATTCATTTCAGAAAAGAAAACAAAGCTGGAATGGGAATGGTTGCTTTTAGGTTCCTCTTTCAAATCCTGTGTTACTTGGATTTAGCTCTATGGGTTTGCTAAACTTGCTTCATTGGGAGGTTAGGTCGGTGTGGGAAAAAAAAAGAAGGAAGGAAAGGAGAGGTCACTCCATCTTTGGGGCCTTGTGAGTGAGAAGGTGAGGGAAGACCCACTTACTTCATTAAAAGCAAGATGTGTTTTCTTACGTGGGTTTCGTTTTCCGGATTCTGCCTGCTTGAAGGATTCCATTTGGATCTAAGGGCTCTTTAGCTGATATTTCTCCCATCTATTAAAAAAGGAACCCTGATTTTTTCCTCCCAAAATGGCTCTTTTATTAAATATGGAATGATTGATTCCTAGGGAAAAAGAAAAGAACTGGACAGAGGTAAACAATTGTTGACTATGGAGCTGTGCAGTGACAGCAAAGAATGTATGTGTCCCTGACAATCAGACTTGGTTTACTCTGTCTTGAAAGCCTAGCAGGGCTGGAAAAGGAGTGTGATGAATTAAAAGAATATGAAAGTTGTGCTTTATATCTGTGTCTTTCTGTGTATCTATCTACCTGTCTACCTCCTGTCTGTCTTTCTATTTATCTTTACTATTTAATGGTTGCTACTGTATCATTTTGGTTTAAAAACTAGATAACCCTTTTGTTGACCATGAAAGGGAAGAAAAATATATAACCCTAGCAGTGTTTTAACTCCAAGTGAAATTACAGGAGGAAGATGAAGTTTTGTCAGTAACACCTACGAGACTGTTTGCAGGAATTACATTAATTGCTCTTCCCAACTTACTATGTTTTGAAAAAAACAATATTCGAGCGCTTCAGCATTTTGTTAGCAAGCTATATTTTAACACCTTTTTTTTATCAGACAAAAATAGACTTTTACTTGTCTTGCAAAGTAAATGCATGGTTCCTTCCTTCTAAGTACTTAATCTGTTTCTTTGACAAAATAAATGATGAGAAGAGCCCTAGAGATCCAGTGAAGTTAGTTGCATTTCCCCTTTAAAGCAAGTTAAAGCTTTCATTGAGCTCATAGATGGGATTCTCCCAGAGTAAGTGCATTTTAGGACTGTACCATCTGATCTTCATGTTCCAGACCAATACCAGGAGCCCCTTCTCCATGATGGCTTCAGGTAGAGGGAGAAAAGCCTGTAGGTGAGAAGCAAGCCAAGCCATCTGCCCCATCAGCATGGAAAGAAACAAGATCCAAACTGAAACAGAAATTAAATCTGGAAAAAGAAATACACAAGTAAAAGAGGTTAGTAGAGCCCGTATCTCGCATGTTTGATAATTTGGCAGTGTGTATGTATGTTGCTTTTCACTAAAAATTAAATTGGTGATTTACATTTGCTAAGAACTTAAGAATAGATTATGCTGAGATCGCTTGTCTTTCAGAGGCTTTCATCCTCTTTTTTTTTCCCCTCTAAGGGGTAAATGTCTCTTGTCAAAACATCTTCTAGTATTGTCCGTATCTCATAATTAGACCCCTCATCATAACCTCTACCAAATAGGCTCCCAACTGATCAGATTCTCCTGCTCCCTCTTGTGGCAAATGTTCTTCCCGACTCTCCCTAGATTTCAGAGCCTGCTTCCTCAGCTTCCTGTCACTTCGCTTCTAATTGTCAGTGGTAATTGGGGCTCGCGAAGCCAGTAGGTCGTGGAACTAGCTGTTTCCAATTTTCGCCATGAACAAAGGGATGCCTATTCCCTGGAGACGTACCTGAAATTTAGTAGAAGTCAACGTCAGGTGTTCCCTGACTTAACTGAGATGGACTAGGTTCTGGGAAAGTGAGCTTTGTGAGTCTTGCCTCTGAGATTTTGATTTGGACTCAGGGCTAGTCCAGTGGGGCTTCATTAAGTGCAGTGGGATTATTTTCAGTTTTCTTTGTTTCTCTTCCAAAAAATAGCTCTCTGTGTCTGTGTCTCTCCATGTCTCTCTCTTCATGCCCATCTCCCCCAGCCACTCACACATACAAACACACACACACACACACACACACGTCACAAAAGATATTTCATACAACACGTATTTTGAAGACTTAAACTCATCAGTGATTAGGTTCTCAACAGAGCTTGTAAATCAAGCAAATCGTTTTCTGAATCGGAGCCTCCTGAACTCCTCTTACTGGTACGTTTTCATTACCAGCAGCTGAGAGTACAGATGAGGAGATCGGAGATCGGGCACCTTGTTCTAGTGTATTCACTCCACTCGGAGGACAGTTGCGCATAGCCCTTGCTACCTCAAGTGTTTTTTGTAGACTTTCTTTGCTGACAACTCTGTATTAAACCCCAAGTGTTTTATGTCTGTGTTTTTGATTGTCCTTTGATCTTTGATCTGCACAGCCAAGAGAGTATAGTAAGTAACAGGGCAGACAGAGGTACATGAGAATCCCATTCTCTCTTTACCTAAAACTTCCTAGCCAATTCTAGAAGGAAGACATGGAGGAGGAGAAAAGTCCTGATTGGCATCTGAAGTGAAGGACATGTGGTTGGTGGATCAAGGGCAAGTACATTATAGGCAGCTGTCTAGAAAGTGATTTGAGAAGCACAGAACATCCCTGCGTTCAAAGCATTTACCCATCGGCCAATATATAGGATCAGAAATTCTCACTATTAGAGACATTTATTTGAATAAAGGAATTCTATCAAGTAGTTCCCCAAAAAGTGCAGTGGAATTGCCCAGGAAAGAGCTACCATTGATTCTCACAAACCATCAGCATTTCTTCACTTCTTAATGTGAATTGGCTTATCAGATCAGCTGGCAGACAGAAAAGTCCTGAAAGTCTGGGACTCAGAAAGATACAGAGGAAGTGGGAGATGTTTCAAAGTGGGTTGCTGCCCAGTTAGTGCCCCCAGAGGGTCCTTCTTTGGCGGAGGTGCCCCGGGGAACCCAACGGCCAGAGCCAGAAGAGGCAAAGATGGACTGCCACCCTGAAATTTTACTTCTGGGGGCAGCAAATGTGACAAAACTTTGTTCTTTCTTGCAAATTTAGCCTATTTGAGCCTTCTGAGAAATGGGCAAAATATGTCCCCTGGTGTGAAAGGATGTCCTTGAAATCTTGAATGGCTTCTACTGTATCATTTTGAAATATTCATACCAGTAGCCTGGAAAGCTAGTGTGATACTCATTCAGACAAAATGTTTTTTTTTTGCATATGTAATAGACCTAGAAAAAATAACTGTAAATATTAGAGTCCATCTTAATTTTTTAGAAAAGACAGAAAAAGTCATCACTTTGTAGATGTCATTGCATGTGGAGTCAGAATAATTTATAATTTCCTGGTTGACTCTAATGTGAGATGAAGTCAAACAGACAAATGGGTGATTCAGCAATTTAGTCCAACACAACCATGATATTTATTGAGTGCTCACTGTATGCAGGGCACAGTGCTGGGCGTTTCAGAGAATGCAGATGATGAAGAGGAGTTATTTGACATTTGCTGAACACCCATTATGTTCCAGACATCAGTCTAAGCACACTGTACATGTTTTCTCTTCCTTGCATGGAAGCATCCTGGTCCCAGTTGAAAGATAAAGACCGTGGCTCAGTTAAAGAACTTGTCCAAGAGTGACTTGGTGGTGGTACCAGTTTTTGAGGGGGTTCCAAAGCCATGCTCTTTGCACCGTGTTCTCTGTTCTTGGGGGTGTCGTGCTCTAGAACACCTAGGTACTGAGCCGAGTGAGATCAATGGTTGCCAAGTCTAATGAGCCAAGAGCTGTAGAATTGAAAGGAAGGGGAGGACATTAGAAAAGGCTTCATGGAGGAGGAGGCATTTTAGTTCATTTTCCAAGGGTGAAAAGGCCTTTGAAAATAAATAGAGCCAAGCTGTTTTTGAAACACGTAACCAGCCCCAGCTAATTTATGATAAGGACTACCCTGGAGCAAGGTTGGGGCCATTTCCAGACTTCCAACCATCTGTGTGTCCCATTCAGGACCGTGGCATGGGAACTGTGGATCTGGAACAAATGACAACGTAAGCCATGGTACAAGCCGTTGTATACATGTATTTTACATGGGCAACCAAAATTGAGGATGAATGTCCAGCATGTCTGGAAGGAGAGAAGCTGTATCAGTCTGAGAAGTGAGGCAAGGAACAGACCACATGCCTGCCTGTTCCATCCTTAAATTTAATGATTGTGTTTTTGTGCCATCAGAGGTGGTTTGGCTTTCTTTATGTTGCGCCAAGTGGCTCTGGTGCTTTCCCTCTTGAGTATCTCCAGCTCCTCACTTTGCTTCTCCTTAAAGCACAGGACCCAGGACCCACTTTGGCTCTGCTCTGCTCAATGCATAGCACCCAGTCCTAGCAGCAGGTTTAGAGAATCGGACTCTATACACCAACCCCAGCTTCCTCCGTGTACCATGGTAGAGTCCCCAGAGTGAGTGGCATCAGCCAGGGGCAAAAGGATAGAGCTTCCAAAAGTGCTCAGTCATTTATCAAATGCCCCTCAGAGGTTACAGGTCACTCTTCCCAAATTATCTACCTTTCACATGTTGGGGGATGTGAGCCCCCTAAAGCTGAAATTTGTGAGTTGGGGTTGGGTAAAGTTGGTGGCTCTTTTTCTCCTGATTCCTTACTGTCTTTCTCTTCATGGCCGTGCAGCTGTCCCTGGCCCTTTTTCAGAACATCTTATCAGTGCTCTTGCTGCGTAGAGCCATGCTAGATCTGGAAGGCACAGTAGAAATCATCTAGTTTTTTGTTTGTTTGTTTGTTTGTTTGTTTTAATAAATAAGCAAATGGAAGCCATATGAAATTAAATGACTTTATAAGTATGAAGTGGAACATAGTTGAATCCTAATCTGACTATGAAGTCATTTCACCAAAGTCATCTCTCTGTTTTTTTGGGGTCTTTTTTTTTTTTGATAAAATAGAAGGCCTCTAGAAATATATGCCTGTGTTTCCTGGCCTCAGCAGTCCCTGAATGTCTAGCAGTGGTTTCCTAGAGTGCAGAGAACTATGACTTTGATTCTAGATTGAGGATATTGATGAATACACGGTACTTAGGCTAAAGCTCTCTGAGGTCAGCAGGCATGTATCATTGTTAGTTTTAATATTTGTTTGAATTCAACAAATGGTGTATTTAACCTCGTACAAGGTCCAAAACTTCTCTGTGCCTCATTTTGTTCATCTATAAGTGGGACTAATAATAGTAGAGTAGTAGTAGTAATAATAGTAATAAAACTAGAGAACCTTATGGGGTTTTTGTGAGGAATAATACCTTAATACTTGAACATTTGAAACAGCTTCTGGCACCAGTGCTCAATGAGGATGGGTTCTTACTACTTGAGAGATGACTTGTAAGAGAGCACTGTCCCTGCCTGTGCCCCTTTACGTTAACATACTCATTGTGCAAGGAAGGTTGTCATGGAGAGCCAGAAGATAAGGACACACATAATGGCATATACCAAAGGTCACAGAACTTTTTTAAAGGGCCACACAGTAAATATTTTTGGCTTTGTGGACCACAGGGTCTGTTCCAACCACTCAGCACTGTCATTGGAGCATGACAGCAGCCGTTGACAATACTTGATGTTGTGTGAACATGCTGGGTTCAATACGATGTTATTTACTGACACTGAAATTTGAACATCATATAAAGTTCATTATCATGAAATACTGCTTTTTGAAATTGTTTCAACTTTTTCAATCTTTTCAAAATGTAAACAAAAAAAAATAGGCATTATAAAAACAGGTGGGTAGGATAAATTTGACCAGTTGGCCATAGTTTGTCAATTCCTGAGACACAGATTGTGAAAGATACAAAGGCCATCTCAGTGGCCGGAGGAATCCCAGCCATTCATTGGGGTTGGTGTTGTGAGAAGAGGGCTGGCCCAGAAACTGAGCCTTTGCTTCAGAACCTGGCTCTGTCACTTCTGAGATGTATGGCTTTGAAAAGTCTTTTAAGGTACCATGGCCTGAGTTTTCACATTGGGAAAGGGGGGAAGGGTCAAGGTTAGATGACTTAGGGGACTTCCTGGCCATAAAAGCAGTTTTCTGAAGGGAAATTGGACATTCAAGAGGGTCATGGAGGACAGGCAGAAAAGTACGAGAAAAGAAAACATGGTGCATATTTGGGTAATTTTCATTCAGTAGCTCAGTTAACCTCCAGGAATAGTAAACCCTGGAAGGTAGACAGGTGATGTCCCATGGGTGGTGACCGTGAATGCCAAAGTGAGGGATTAGAATATTATAGCTTTGGATTGTTAGCAGAATTCCTCACATGTACAGATCAGGCTGAGACAGGGGAAGTGACTTGTCCAAGGCCACATGACTGGCCAGGGAGAGGTGAGCCCAACACTCATTTCTTTTGACCCCCAGACCAAAGACGCTTCTGTCTCCCAGCTTGTCCCCAGCAGCATGGTAGAGTGAATGTAATTAACATCAACTGTATGACTGTGATCCAGAGGGGAAAATTCTTATATAAATTATGGAAGCTGTATTTAGTATTTTCTAAACGTGATCTCAGAGCCTAGCATATTAAGAAGGTAGGTCTGTGAGTAATCCCATTATAGGGAAGGGAAACTGCCGAAGTGTCAACCCAAGGCCTTACCCTCTGGCAACCTTTAGCCTGGCTTCTTGCTGAGTGTTTGTGTGTGTGTGTGTGTGTTTTATTTATTTTTTAAATTGTGGCTCAGATCTTAATTCATCAGCCAAGCCTTTCCCAACACCCTGGCAGGTCAGATCCTCCATTATTTATCAGTTAACAAATGCTTCTTTCTATAACAATTTAAACAAATGTTTCTTTTGGTGCTAATTTATATTAACATCTGTCTTCTCTCTTCCCAGCTAGATGATTAAGTATTAAGTTCCAGGAGGAGAGAGATATGTTTGTTTAGTTCACGGTTCTAGCCCCAATATCTTGCACTTCGCCAGCCACGTAATAGGCATTCAGTGTTTGTTGAATGAATGCAGGACTGGTCTCACACTAGTCACTGATATTGGTGAAAACAGCCCTTCCTTAAGCAAAGATAGGCAGAAGTTACTGTCTTCACTTGTTAAAGAAATGATTAAGCAATTAGTATTTCTTCCTCCACTTTTTTTTCTCTACCTTTGTCAAAGGCTACTATCTAATCTCACTTATCACAATAAGATAATAATATAATAGTCAAGGCATAGTTATTAACATTAAAACCGTAACTCATAAGCCAATATTTAAACAATTCTTCAAATGCAGGTGTATGGGGTTGGTTTAAAGGACATATTCACTAGATACCTTACTTAGTAGAGAAACTGTATGTTTCGTAAACTGTGTTCTGGAATTTGTATGAAAATTTTACATTTTTCCCTCCCTGAAAGCTACTCAATTTATTTTTTCTCTAAACAAATTTGGGTTAGTTCCTTTCTAAGCTGCTTCTGTTTTAAAAATAGATTTGTTCTATATACATATGCATTCAGTTTTAGAGCCATATCACTGTGTATAGTGTCAGGAATTTTAAGAAATTGTAACACAGAATATTGATGAAGGGTCACCATTACATGAGCATCTATCAACTTGAATTTTTACAAACTATTTCATTTTACTTCCTACTTGGTTCATCTCAAGAGTATCCTCTTCTCTAAAAGATTGTGCTTTGTGACTCTGCAGGAGAATTTAAAACGCTGACAAACTTTCAAGTTAACAGGGTTCCATCCTCCGAAAAGCAGTCTGCTTGCAGATGAAGCTTAATGACTCAGGAAAAAAGCTGATGAAATTCACCAGACTCTGCGCACATAACCAGCGTTTTCCTTGTTAAAAAAGGTTTAAAAAAAAAAAAAGGCATTCTGCATGCTCCTATCACAGAGCTTGAAATTGGATTTTGTATTAAACATCCCCAGTCCACGGAGGGAGACGAGAAGGCAAAAAGAGTGACTGCAAAGATTTACTCTTGAGTTGATGGGAACAGGGGAAGTAGGTGAGGATTTTAATAGAAAAGCCTGTAATTGAAGGGGCACAGCTTTCCTCATCACCTAAGGTTTCTGGTTTGGGGTTTAGGTTTCTGCATATCTTCAGGGCTTGTGTCTGGAACCTGGTTAGAAGGTCTCTGAAGACTTCCATTTATCTGGTTCGTTGTCATTTGTCTGTGTAAAGTCCTAGCATCCTTAGCTGTTTCTACTTAAGGAAAGCAGACCAGACCCTTGGCGAAAATTATGAAGTATGTATCAGTTACTCCCAATGATTTAATCTCCTCTTTGGGGAGATCTCCTATTGAGATCTCTTATTAGGGTCTATTTTTCTCTACCTTCTTCTCTTTTACCTCCTACAGACACACTCACCAATGGGCTTCATATTTTGATGCTATCCGGAGTCCCAGTCTGTGAAAACAAAAGCCCACCTGATAAATGATTTCATGTCAACTGCTTACTGACTTTACAACAAATGTATCTAATTTTTAGGCAGTGCCTTCCATCAAAGACCTTATTTAAGTCCTCTGCTCTCTAGTCTGTGTTTGCTAAGCATGCGCTTTATGCTGGTTCTAACCTCCTACCTACTTCTACCTTGTCTGCCTTTCTCCCCTTCATGCTAATGCCAAGACCACCTCCATCAGAGTCACCTAAGGTGCTTGTTAAACTTCAAATTTGGGGGCTTCTCTTTAGAGCTACTGCATATCTGATGATAGGGCCCAGTTATCTGCACTTCAGCGGATTTTTCATATGATCCTTAAGGGACTGAAGTTGAAGAAGCATTGTTCTCTGCCTTTAGTCACATCATTTCTTCCTTCTGGAATGCCCTCTCTCTCTCTGCAGCTTCTGTTATTCTTCCAGTCCCCTCCTTTTATGGAAGTTTCCAGATTCTTTCTACTAATCATGGTCTTCTGAGTAACTATCACTTGATGACTGTAAACATATCAGTACAGGGGCTGTGCTGTGTCCCCCCAGGGTGTTTGATCTGGTGCTTTGTGCATAGAAGCCACTCAATAAATGCTTGGTGAGTAAATAAATGGTCCACTCTCTAGAACTAGAAATATAGGGAGGGCTATACTTCACTCGAACAAATCTCTGAAGGTGAAGTGTCAACAACCTAGTGTGGAACATATTTTTAGGTAGGAAATCTTGTTTGGTGACCCAGATATACATGCATTCATATGACCTCATTTTTTTTTCAGTATATAAGGTCAAATATCAAAGAAGAACTATTCTTTCTCTTCAAGGTGGATGCTGAACAAATTATTACCTGAAATAGTTGTTATTGTCCATCACAAAACCGCTGAAAGATCTGGAGTTCAGAAGAGATGACCTAAGGCTCTCCTCTGGGAGCTCACTACACTTGAACTCTTTTAGTTGCAGGACTATAGGCTGAGCTGTTTGACATTTCTAGGAACCAGATTGTATGACTCTGAGACCCCAGGTGTGTGAACCTGGGAACTAGGTAGTCCACTTTGAGTGCATCCAAGTGAACTCATGGTCCCACTGTCTGAATACACTGGGAAGTCTCTCTTCTTCTGTGATTCCCTAGTAGGGGCTAAGTTCTCTCTTCCAGAAAGGGGACTCACTCCTTGACTCTTGTAATGCCCCACTAGAATGGGAGCTTCTTTAGGGATATTATCTTATTCATCTTTGTGGCACAATTTCTAGCTTGAATGAGTGCCTAAGAAAAGCCTGATGGGCAAATCCATGAATGAATGTGTTGTTTTCCCATTTCTTTGACTTACTTACCAGTTTAAAAATTAAATAAAGTCTTGATCTCCAGACAGTAATTGTGTGGGCTGTGTTGAGATTCTTGAAAAAAGTATTGATTTATGGTTCTTAGAGCCAAGTTTTCACTTCTTTGTTTTGCTAAAATTCAGTATCATTCCCCCCAGCTTTATGCATTGACCTCTTTTATTTTAGTTTTGCTTGCTCATTGCTAGGATTTCATCCTCTCTTTTCTTTTCTCCTGACTGAATGGAAAAACCTTGTGATTATATGACTGTGGAGGGATTTCAGATCTCAGATTTTAGCTGATGATCCCCTCAGTGGATCCTCTTTCCCTGCTACGTGATGACTAGGTGTGCTTGCAAAATCCTTCCTTGGTGGATGGGGAGGAAAACACAAAAGGCTGTTGATGAGAGGATGCAAACTACACACATCTATTCACGTGGGAAGGAGGGGCAGAGTGGGAAGGTTATTCTGCACTGACTGTTTAAGTTAGGAGCTCTTTGCTATGACAGAGCAGTATTGTTGACCTATGCAGTAAAAACAACCAACAGAAAGGTGCTGCCATTTTGGAAAGTGTTACGGTTCTCATGCAAAGTGCCTGGAGTAAAAGCCTGTCAGTCACTTATGTCTGTGTGATTTCAGCCAGTTTACTTTTATGAACCATTTTTTTTTCTCTTTTTAAAAATGAGAGTGATAATACCTCTTTGCAAGACTGTCAGAAAGGTCAGGGGTAGTGAATCGGTATAGCACTGGGGACACAGCAAGTGCTCAGTCATGGTGGCTGTTGTCATTGTCATAAAGGCTCCTGAGTGGGGCCCTTCTGCTGCCCCAGGTCCTGGCAGGACTAATCTAGGGACAGTCCTGGATGGCTTTACATGGAGCCCAAGATTAGCAGAACCAGCTTCCCTTCCAGTTCTTCTTGATTTACTCTAGGAAGACTGTCTTAATTCTCTAGCTTTCTTCCTTCTATCCATATTTCCATGTCATTATGCAGAGTTAATATATTTAAATTCTTAATGCTCTTTCCCTTTCATGGGACCTCCATAACAGAGGTGGTTTTTGGTTGGTGTTTGACTGGGTGTCTTTTTATTGCCCTGAAAGAAGCAGATATGCTCCCTTGAGGATGCCCCAAATATTAGGACCTTCTCAACAGAGCAGATGATCTTGGCATTCTAGAAGAACTCAACAAGCCATGGCTTGTACAGAAGGACCCACACCCATGGCCTGGGGAAAATGTCAGGGTCCCAGCCCCTCTCTTGATACTGGAGATCAAGGTTTCCAGCCTGAGGTCCTCTGCTCGGGAGCCTGAATCACAATTCTTCTCTTCCACCCAGCACTGACGTTGGCTTTTCAGTGTGATACTGGCCCCTGCTAATTTTAGGGACACCCATCTTACATAGGGAACATTTCTAAAGGCATGTGCCTGGCTCCAGCTCCCAGATTCTGATTCATCATCAGAGATCTGGTGAACCAGCACATGACCTGATGAGAAATGTTTCATTCATTTAATTAAAGCAGGTGCTGTGCACCTTCCGTGTAGCAGGCTCTGCTCTAGGAACTGGGGATCAGTGAACAAAAGAGACAGAAGTCCCTACCCTTACAGAGCATACCTCTATTACAGAGACAATAAGCAGAACCATTAAATAAATTATATAGTGTATACAGAGTAATAAGTTTTATATAGAAAAACAAAATAGGGGAAATGGTCACTTAACTTTTCAATAACGTCCTCATTATCCTAAATCCCAAATCCATCTTTCTTTTTTTGGCCTCGTTGCCTGAACATTACCCCAGTTGCTCCCTTTGGTGAATGAGATGGGTGTTTTCTAACATGGGACAGGATCCCGACTCTAATCTTGTGAGTTTAGGCAGGAGGGCTTGAGCCCCTGACGTGATGTCTCACTGCTTGTCTCCTAGAGGACTTGTCCTCATTTATCAGGCAGCAAAGAAGAAACTGTTTGGATAAAAAAAAAATATAATAGCAGAGAGTCACCGTGGAAACGGAACGAGCTTCTTTTTGAAGTGCGGTCACGGTCTGATGGTCTGAGGTTGGGGACCAGGGCAGTAATTGGCACCCTAGATGGATGGTCAGATAAGGAGAGTCGTCCTCCAGCGTCATCTCTTTGTCCAGAAGCATTTAAGTGCTTGCCTTCGTAGTGGATTAGAATTTATGATTGCTTTAATGTTGCCTTAGAAACAGATTAATTGCTTAGCTTTGAGACTTTCAGTCAGCAAGAATCACACAGAAGGGGATTCCAGGTCCTGATGGAGAGTCAAGGAGTTCGTTGGAATAACCCCAGCTGCCAAGCAACAGAATGAGATGAAGCCGCCTTGAGCCCAGGGCTGGTGGGGATGGCAGAGGTGTTCCTTCTGTCGCTGAGTTCTCCTTGTAGTCAAAACTGGCTATACCTCCCCAAGGCTGCCTGCCTACTCCTCAGACCTCCACTGTGGCAGGCTCTTCCTCACTCTTTACAAGGGCAGTTGCAGAAAGATCTGTCTCGGTTGTACATACTCCATTTCTAGGACCTCTGCCTTCGACACAGGTTGCTGGGCTCACTCAGTTTGATATCTGTTCACCATCCTTTGTCGTTGCCATTCGGGTCTGTAATCTGTAGGTACTGTGGTGGTTTGGTTTGTTTTAAAATAAGTAGTGAGCACAAGTGGGTATTCTTGATGCTGTGCTGAAGGCTCCTTTGGAGGATATAATGGATACCCCCAAGCAAGAACTGGCCATGGGTGTCCGAGTTGATCTGAAACCACCATGAAAACCAGCCTCTTCCAGAGTTCAGTAGAGCAGGGCAGAATATGCAAAAGCCAGGCAGCAGACCAACATAAGACAGCCTCCATTTCCTGCTTAATTTTCATAGAAATATGTATTTGAGAAGATAGCAGAGACAGTCAAGTAGATCTACTAGAGTCTAATGACAGAAGAAAGACCCTGAAAGAATGGAGACAAAAAAAAAAAAAGAAGAAGAAGGGACTCACATGTAGATAACACCTACCCCACAGCCTCACAAGCATTTGAATTTGGTATTACTTTAATAAAGAAAGAAACTGAAGTCCAAGGAGCTCTTTTCAGTTGCTTTATGGCCAATAAGCTATAGCAGTGTTTTTTTTTTGTCCATTGATTTTACAAATTATAATGCCACCACCTTTGGAATAGAATTGTGACATTTTTGAGTTAACCTTAGAAGCCCCCTTCCTTTTTCTCTGATGGTGATGATGATTTTTACCACTCCATCCACCCTGAGACACCTGTTCTCTTTTGGCTGAGAACATATTGTGAGATGTGGATTGGGGCAGGGCTTTTTCTTGGCAGACCTAAGAGAGTGCCCTGAGAGGTCATGTAGAAGAGGTTGCCAGGTAATTGCTAAAAGGCAGGAGAGTGAGACGAAGCTATCTCTAGGAACATTCCAGCCCACATGTCACCTCACAGCTGTTGACGCTTTTCTGCTTGTGCCTCTAATCCGTAAGATAAAACCTGGCTTGACGGAAACCTTCCATGGGCCTTTTGCTACCTACCTAGGTCCTCTTAACTCCACATGGAAGGCAAGAGTTTTTCCAGTGGGCTAGTCCAAGCCTGAATCCAACAGTTCTCAAAGATAACTTTGTTCTCAAAGATAACTTTGTACACTGTCAAGGATGATTGAATGCAGCAGTGAATTATATCTGATGCAGAGACAGGCCAGAATTTGAATCTTAGTTCAAGAGTTTATTAGCCGTATGACTTTCAGCAAGTACCAAGCCCATCTGAGCATTTGTTGTCTCGCCTACAGATGGACTAATAATGTCTATTACGTAAGGTTATTGTTGGGCACTGTGCACTGCACAGCTCCGGGGGGTGCTAGCCACACAGACTGATTGAAATGGCAACCCTGAGAGTTGTTGTAACAGGGCAATGCTGGCTCTTGTAAGTATTAGATACAATGATCATGTAAAGAATTCAGCATGGTATCTGAAACAGTGTTAGGGAGCAGAGCATGGTATTATTGTCTCAGGCAATCCCCTGCGATTTGCCTTTATGCCATTTTAGGATTTGCTTCTAATAAGGAAAATAGTTTGGGGGCACAGAAAACACAACCTGCAAAGACCTGGAGGCAAGCAAATCTCGTCTTCAGGGAATGGAAAGAATTTCTATATTTTGGAACTCAGAGGCCAGATCCTAAAAGGTCTAAACAGCCTATTGAAGGGTTTGTGTTTGTCTCCAGGGAAGTAGGCAACCCCTGAGGAGTTGTCAGAGACGTGAAAGAGTCAGGTCTGCACTGGAGCAAGTGCATTTTGGCTGTGAGGTGAAGAACTGGCTGGTGAAAGTTGGCAGTGATCTGAAGGGAGGGGTTCGTTCTGTCAGTCCTGGAGCAGACACAGCTGTGAATCTCTGTTCAGTGCTGAGTCTCTGTATTCTGTTCTGCTCTCTGTGAGCAAACACCTTTCTGATCCTTACAGGTTACCAAGACATTTTAAGTTGCAAATCTTCCAAAAGAGTCACTGCAAATGTTTCTTTCTCCTTTGTAAACTTTAGGTCTTTACTACATCATTGTATATACATTCCAGGCACTGGGATTACTTATAAATCAGATTTTTTTTTTAATAATAGGCAAAAACTCTCCTCTTTGTTCTACCCTTGACCCTCCAGGCTATTCTTCACTGAATCAGCAGAGATCATTTTATTTTATTTTATTTTATTTTATTTTATTTTATTTTATTTTATTTTATTTTATTTTTTTATGGGTCTCTTTCTTTTTAATTTTTTTATTCTTATATTTTATTGAAGTGTAATCAGTTTACAATGTTAGTTTCAGGTATACAGTATACACATACATACACATTTATATTTTTTTCAATTTCTTTTTCATTACAGCTCATTACAAGAAACTGAGCATAGTTCCCTGTGCTATACAGTACGTCCTTGTTGTTTATCCATTTTGTACATAGTAAGGTGTTATCTGTTAATCCTAAACTCCTAATCTATCCCTCCCCCCATATTTCTCCCACCTGGTAACCGCAGCAGAGAGATCATTTTAGAAGGAAAATCCGCTCATATAACACTTCTGATTGGAACCTCCCTATGATTCCCATCTTTCTCACAGTCAACGCCAACATCATATAGTGGCCTCAGCACCCCTCCTGGTCCATCCCCACCTTGCTCCCCTCACTCACTGCCCTCTCATTGCACTGGTTTCTCCATGGGCCCCAGACTACGCAAAGCACAATTCCCATCAGGATCTTGACACTTCACTCGGAATTTTCTTCCTGCAAATATCCACAAAGGTTGGTCTGTTGCTTCCTTTGAGACTTTGCTCAAATGTCTCCTTATCAGAGAGGCCACCTTTAAACCATCGAGTGTAAAATCATGCACGCCATGTGTGTGCACACACAGACATACACTCACACACTGACACACACACACACAGACTTCTGGTCCTACTGACTCTGCTCCCCACTCCTCCACTACAACAGCACTTTTCACCATCTGACATTTAACATTCATACTTATCTGTTTGTTTCCTGCCCATTCGAATATAAAGTCCACAAAGACAAACTTTTTTTACTCATTGAATTCTCAGGACCTAGAAGAGAGCCTAGCATGTCATTTTAAAATCTGTCTAGGCGGCCCTCGTAAATATCTGTGGGAGAAATGACTGCAGAGGGAGTTAGCACGAGGCCTTCCTCTGCTCTTACAGGCTGGTTCAATGTCACCTTGTTTTCAGGAGAGATCCTCCAGCCCACTCAAGCCCTGCAATGACTGAATAAGTAGACACGCTGACCATGAACTTTTGCATATTTGGAAAATGCGCTGCTTCTATTTTTTTCGACCTTTTACTGAGCATGGAATTCTACCACCAGGGCCCTCTGCTGTGTCTTCTTTAGCATGGGAAAAATGTCAGAGCTTATCTCCCAATAGTGATGAGCTAAAAAAAGGGCCTTAGGCGATGGTGGGCTCTCTGAGGGTTTGCCAGAAAGTGCTGGACTCCATGAGGGGTTCTCCTGGGCCCTGAATGTGGTTTTCAGTAGCAAACCATCCGCGGCAAACACAGGCTGGAGAATGCAGGTGGATGTTGGGGTGACTCTCAGACAGCCTGAGGCTCTGAGGGGCTCCAACCCAGCTCCACTTTTAACTTTGTGTCAGACCTCAGGGCTTTGCTCTGATTCAGAACCCTTCCTTCTAACACTGTGTTATCTGATGTCATAACTGGCCTTTTAGATCCGAGTTACCCTGACTTAGAGCAGACCCTTCTCTGCTTCAGCACACCCCCAGCCAAAGCCCCAGGGGCAGAGGTTATATGAGGTCACTGAGAGACAGAAAGACTGGTAAGCAAAGCAGAGTGGTGGACGGAGCCACCATGGACCTAAATTCGCCCACTAGCGATGCTGTTGTCATATCCCTGATTACCTACATCCTTCATCACCTGTGTACTTTGTGGTCACTGTCCTTTTGCCACATGAGCTCATTTAGGTGGAATTATTACCCTTGCGTGTTTCGGTCATCTGAATCCTCTATAGAACTAATACGTGTTTTCAAATGATCGTGAAAGGGATGACTTCGACTCGGAGAAGGAAGATTTTATGGCTGGTAACACTGATTTCACAGGCTGCCAGGCAAGAGTCTGAGAGATGCCTAGACCTGGTTATCTCCCTTTCCTGTTGTGGACGGCCTGCAGGTTCTAGAACGAGATCTGTACACAGATGTGAAGAGCTGTGCTTAAAGAACCAGACGCCCAGCTGCTCCTGCATCAGGAGACCCGAGCTTGCTGAGGAGAAGGAGGAAGTGTGCTCTCAGCAAAACATGCTTTTAAAAACTGCCCTTAATGTGTGGGATTATTGCCTTATGGCAGATTTTTTTTTCTCCCTCAAGTACAAATACCACTGGGCATTGATTGCAGCCCAGTTTAAAGATCACTCTGTGTTTCCAAGACCAATAGGACACAATTTCATGAAGTGCAGTGTAAACTGTGTTCCAGAATTTAAGATCATCACCAAACCTTGTGTTGGTAGGATTTTGAAAGTCTGAATGTCATAACCTCTACCTTAACAAGGTGATTTTGGCAATGAAACAGTTTCTGGAAGACGATTGTACTAAGCAGAATTTAAAAGAAAATCTGCTTGAGCAACAAGGAGAAAGTTATTTAATGCTTCAAAAGTTTTTTTCTTTCCTTTTATTGGCTGTTAACAGGCATACATGTGTATTCAATGAAGCAAGGTTTTAATTGAACTTTGCATTCCAATAAGTCTGTTGTATACATTGTTCAGGGGATGGGGACTACATAGAGAAAATCCACAAAGGGAGAGATTGAGTTGTAACCTTTACAAAGGATTGCTTAATCACAGATGGGTTCTTAGAATCATGATTCATCATAGTATGGTGATAGTCAAATATAAACAAACAACTGGTAAACATAATAAAAACAAGTCATTAGTCATGCTTTGAATCTGGCTCTAACGGTGTGACTCTTTTTTCCACCCTCCCCCCATCTTTTTCCCAGTAGGTGGGGACGATAGTTGGAACTCTGCCATCGTACGACATGCCGCGATTCAATCTCTCCCCCACCTTTTTGATGGGATTTCATCTGTTAGCCATGCTGGTTCTCTTATTTTCCCACGTGGACCCTATAAGTGCTGAGACAGAAATGGAAGGAGAAGGCAATGAAACAGGCGAATGTACAGGCTCGTATTACTGTAAGAAAGGGGTAATCTTACCCATTTGGGAGCCCCAAGATCCTTCCTTTGGGGACAAAATTGCTAGAGCAACTGTGTATTTTGTGGCCATGGTCTACATGTTTCTTGGCGTCTCTATCATTGCCGACAGATTCATGTCCTCTATAGAGGTCATCACTTCTCAAGAAAAAGAAATCACCATAAAGAAACCCAATGGTGAGACCACCAAGACGACTGTGAGGATCTGGAATGAGACGGTCTCCAACCTGACCTTGATGGCCCTGGGCTCCTCGGCACCAGAGATCCTCCTCTCAGTGATTGAAGTGTGTGGCCACAACTTCACAGCAGGAGACCTCGGCCCGAGCACAATCGTGGGGAGCGCTGCGTTCAACATGTTCATCATCATCGCGCTTTGTGTTTACGTGGTCCCAGACGGGGAGACCAGGAAGATCAAGCATTTGCGTGTGTTCTTCGTGACGGCAGCTTGGAGCATCTTTGCGTATACCTGGCTTTACATTATTCTGTCTGTCATCTCTCCTGGGGTCGTGGAGGTCTGGGAAGGTTTGCTGACTTTCTTCTTCTTTCCCATCTGTGTTGTGTTCGCTTGGGTGGCAGATAGGAGGCTTCTGTTTTACAAGTATGTCTACAAGAGGTATCGGGCTGGCAAGCAGAGGGGAATGATTATCGAACATGAAGGAGACAGGCCATCTTCCAAGACTGAAATTGAAATGGATGGGAAGGTGGTCAACTCCCATGTTGACAGTTTCTTAGATGGTGCTCTGGTTCTGGAGGTGGACGAGAGGGACCAAGATGAGGAAGAAGCCAGGCGAGAAATGGCTCGGATTCTGAAGGAACTCAAGCAGAAGCATCCAGAGAAAGAAATAGAGCAATTGATAGAATTAGCTAACTACCAGGTCTTAAGTCAACAGCAAAAGAGTCGAGCATTTTACCGCATTCAAGCTACCCGCCTGATGACTGGAGCAGGCAACATTTTAAAGAGGCATGCCGCTGACCAAGCAAGGAAGGCTGTCAGCATGCACGAGGTCAACACAGAAGTGGCTGAAAATGACCCTGTCAGTAAGATCTTCTTTGAACAAGGGACATATCAGTGTCTGGAGAACTGTGGTACTGTAGCCCTGACCATTATCCGCAGAGGTGGTGATTTGACCAACACAGTGTTTGTTGACTTCAGAACAGAGGATGGTACAGCCAATGCCGGGTCTGATTATGAATTTACTGAAGGGACTGTGGTCTTTAAGCCCGGTGAGACCCAGAAGGAAATCAGAGTCGGCATCATTGATGATGATATCTTTGAGGAGGATGAGAATTTCCTTGTGCATCTCAGCAATGTCAAAGTATCTGCCGAAGCCTCGGAAGATGGCATCCTGGAAGCCAATCACGTCTCTACACTCGCTTGCCTGGGGTCTCCCTCCACTGCCACCGTGACTATTTTTGATGATGACCACGCAGGCATCTTTACTTTTGAGGAGCCCGTGACTCATGTGAGTGAGAGCATCGGCATCATGGAGGTGAAAGTGCTGAGAACGTCTGGAGCTCGCGGAAACGTCATCGTTCCCTACAGAACCATTGAAGGCACTGCCAGAGGTGGAGGGGAGGACTTTGAGGACACTTGTGGAGAGCTCGAATTCCAGAACGATGAAATTGTGTAAGTTCTCTCTTTTTATTTTAATACCTGTGTGTGTGTGGTTGAGTGTGTTCGTGGATGTGCCAGTGTGTGCATGTTTTTTAAAACCTGAATGGCAAAGAAAATGTGGAATAGTTACTATGTAAGACCACTTTCAAATTATCAAAATATCCTAATTTCTAGCTCATGAGCCAGTAATCAGTATGCTATATATGCAGAGATCTGAAGTTGATTTTATTTTTTACTTTTGGACTGTTAACAGCTTTTAAGTACATCTGTAGATCATGATAGAATGAGTGTCCTGCACAATTTATCCAACTGCTTATCATGGGCTGAAAAATGTGTGTTCTATCTTGATCATGTAATATACACACAGAAAGGGAATATTTAAAACATCACATTAGGTCCTAACTTCATTACCGAGTACAGATTGGGAAAGCCCAAAAAGGAACCATCTCGGAAAAGAATTTCCTGGCTAACAGGGCTGGCTGAAATGACTTCTGCTGCTTTTATCTGACACTGTTTTTGTGATAATATAAGATAATGTTTCTGCTTAAATGCTAATGCTTAATTATGACTTAATGATCAATCCTGCCTTTCAGTTTTATGCCACTGGGGAAAAGTCATAAAGCTCTTCTTTAGTTCCAGTCTGATTTTACTTTACATGATGGAACAAACCCTTTTGTCCTACTAGTATAGGGTTGGGGGAGGAAATAAGATTCTGTCCAAGCATCCGAGTTGACAGGGAGCAGATCAGAGAAAAGAAGTGGGAACAATTTACTCTTCCTTTTGGTACTTTACAGTGACACTTGCCAGTGTTGTAACACAGGATGTCTGGTTGTGCAATGATTCTTCCATTGACAGCTGCTGTTTAGAGAGCTATTGTTCCTTCCTTGCCTAGGGGAGCAGGCGTCACACTCACCAAAAGCAAACCAGAAAATGTGGCTCAATGAGCAGTATCCAAAATGGAAGGAAGCAAGGAAGAAAGGAAACTATTTTAATATCTGCAGGGTGTCAGAGGACATTCAAATGAACGGTTATGTTGGTGAAATCATTGGCAACTTGGGAATTTCAGGAAAAATAATATAAAATATAGTTTGTTCTAGAGATGGTTAACTTTGGTGTAAATGACATGTGATAGATATATCAAATGGCGAGTACATTCTCTCCAAGATGAAACTGCTCCTTCAGTAAGTGTAAGGGAAATTAACACAAAGTTGGAGGTGGGGATGGGCAGAGGGAACAGATTTTCCTAAAAGAGCCTCCCCATGTCTTTCACCTCTTTGACATTACATTATAGAGGTGGACAAATAGTGTATTGTCACAATGAAATCAAGCAAAGAGATTTTAATAGCCATCTTTGGATGTGTGGGTGGGATACCTTTTGCTGAATATCTGTTTTACGTTGGTTCCTGTGGGTTAACGTTCCCTTAGTGAGATGTGTTTCCTTGGGGCAAGCTTTTTACTGAAAGATGATAATACAGTAGCAAATGAATACCTTACATACCCAAGGAAGGATTGTCCCAAAAGCCTGTGTAGAATGTGATCCTGCCCACATTAGCCCATAAACTTAATTTCTTTAGTAGGAAACCTTTCTCATTACATTGTACCTAATACAATACCCTCTTGTATTAGGTACACTTTTACATGGATTACAAATGCTGTTGCATGTGTTTAAGGGAATATTGTGTGTTATTAAGTGAACTCACAAGGGGAGCTCTTAAATATGACCAAATTGGTGTTTAGTTTTGTTTACTCATTTTGCTTAGGATGTTTTCTCGAGAAAATTTGCTTTTGCTTTCTCTTGAGGATAACGGCTCTGCATTTGAGGGGTAGGCTTTCCCTATCTAATCTGCTGTCCAGGACTTTTTTACTAAACCATAAACAAATAACTTTCTTTTAGGTATAGTGTAGCAGAAGAAGAAGAAAGAAAAAAAACCACAGTGATTTGATGGTATAATTTATTCTGCCAACATTAAAACTCACCCTATGCCACTGAATTCATTTAATTCTTGCTAAGGAAGGAATATTGCCAAATTTCAGTATTAGAAATTTAGACACCGTGTGAAAACTTGTAAGAATCAGTGGAATTATCAGCATGCCATCTCTGTATATATGTTGTCAGGAATGTTCTAGAACAATTGCCAATTCCTAGTTTCATAAAATTCTTCTTGGATTTCATTTACTAAGTTGAAATAAGAAATTTTAGAAATGGAAAAACATTTTATTTATAAATGAAATGAAATTATAGCCTAATGTTTTTGCCTTCTTTCTAGAATTTTAATTTTAAAGAGTCTTCATCTTACAGAGTTTTCCTACTGACGAGGTTTGTAGATGGTTATTAGGTCTATTGCTTGAATACATTTGCTGGGGTGACTGGGACTTAGCCTTAAGCTAGGCTCCAAGGATTCAAACATAATGCTTCTAGAAAAATATAGTATTATTAAAGGTCTCTTATTCTTTGTTTTTTTTTTTAATGGATTTTTCCTGTGGTTGTTATTTCCAATGCCAGGTCCACACAGTCAGATCCAAGTGAAAGAGAGTTTGTCATCATGCAGTGAGGTTGAGCTATGTAGATTCCACTCAATTTATCTTTAAAAATGAATTTACATTTCATCCAATTACACAGTTAATCTTGAGATATGACTTTCTTAAAAACCTACCATACATCAATAGTTGACACCATTGAGTTTTATTAAATACTTTTAAACATCTTTTTTTGTTTGTTTGTTTAATGCTGTACATGAAGCCAGAGTTTGTGATTCTTTCCAGAGCACCATAAAAGAGATTCCTGGAAAAGCCTGGATTTAGAGTATATTGAATTTTAAGACGTCATTAACCAAGGTAAAAATAGGGTCCAGTCTGATCAGATATAGATAGGAGGTAGTTGCCTTTATTGATTCACTGATTTTCAAGAACAAGATAAGTTCCTAATCCTTGACCTCATTTTTAGTGTAGAGGAAGTCATTTAAGTTTATAACATAAGCAAGTCTGTACCTATTCATTCTTATTTTTAAGTAAATGAGTTGAATTATTTCAGCTTGACCTTTTTAAAAATCAAAATCAGTATTTGAGGAAAATATCGGTTAACTGGTAAGAGGTACTTGTCTCTAATAAAATATATTCTCAGCAAAATATTTTAAAAGTATAATGCAAAAACCCATCAAATAGATATAATTAACAGCATATGCTGTTGTAGAAACTCAATCAGTGACCAATACTAAACCCATGCCAGCTAATCTTGACTTTCAACAGGGAATTCTGTCTAAAGTAACAGCTAATAAAAAAAAATCAATGAAGAATATGCTAATTTGGTTTGTGGTTTGGTAGGTGATAGCCACAGATTTGACGTGCTAGTGATGTTTGTTCTTTCATGATGCTGGTTTAGTGATAATAATTATTACAAAACATAGTTCGGGCTTTCAAAGTCTAACATTAGCTTGACTGTTCTGGAAAATGTTAAGGTTAATTAACTAATGTAGATACAAATCAAACTTAATTACTTAGTTATAGGCCAGCAATAATATCATTTTTGGAAGATGATTCAAAAGATCATGAACATTTACTGTCATACATTTAAAATGCAAAGTTGGAAAGCAAAGTATATAGGTTGGAAAATTTACATAATATATTGCTTAGTAAATCAGTTTACTGGGGCTTTCTAGCCATGATTTGTTAAGCAGTGGATCTGTCCAAAGTTAACTTTATTTTTAAAACTATTACATTTTCAAGTATAATTGTAACTTCATTGACTCTAGCAAATGCAATATGCAAGACATTTCAACAAATATACCTCTTGAATTCAAAATATGTTACATCACTTTTTGAAAAATAAATAGAAAAGAAATAAAATTTTAGTACTTACAGGTTTTATGGAATCATTATTATTATGTTACAGGGAAAATACTTTGTTTTTGCTATTTATATTATCAATATCCTTTTCTTGCTCTATAGAATTCCAAGGAATAAAGACCTAGCTGTATGAGATTGCAATTCAGTTCTGAAAGTAGAACAAATATGTAATATGAAAAGGCTGCCAGCTCTTTAAAAAATGAAGAAAAAAAAAACAGTAAGAAAATTTAAAGTGACCAGAACAAGAATAATAATGGTGTATATTTGGGAGAATCAGAAATGATGAAAAATACTAGAGATAATGTTAGACAAGAAAGGCTATTAACACATCTACCTTAAATCTGATCAATATTTAAGATTTACTGTGTGGCAGAAGAATTTTATCTGCCCCATTTAGCCTACCAAAATAATAAAGCATTTACACTGACATAAAATTTTCCTAAGTAATGTAAAAACTTTAGGTGGAATAATTTTGGGCTTTTAATATATTTCTGCTTTGGTGGATTGTCTTTTCAGACTGGACTATCTGTCTCTTCTTAGAACCAAATCACATGTAGCATCATGTGCAAATCTAAATTGCAACTACAAGAAATGTTTTTATAAATGCATATGTTTCCATGAATGCATAACTGTTATAAAAATAAAAAATTTACGACTTCTAATTCACTACTGCCAGGAGCCTAACTTGATTATGTGCAGAAGTGTTGTTTACCATGTCAACCAGCTTGTCGTGTTTGCTGTTGTAATCTCGTTTTCCCACTGCTAATTAGAGTTTGGGGTTGTAATATCGTTATGTAAAGAAATTTTATCTTAGCGAATGAGGAGATTTCATAGTTTAGACACACTGAAATATTTAAATTATGGACTCTTTTCTGAGTCATCATTCAAAGTCATCACTTAGGGGATTGTTGCTTCATTGGTTCAGGGTTAGAGAAGAATTTATATATTAATCCATCTGCACGTACTTACTAAGCTACTGATTTTTGCCCAGTACTGGGCTAATCATTATGAAGGAAACAGAACTATCCTCCAAATACTCAAAAACGGGAGATAATGAGCTAACATATTTTGCTAAGTACAAACATCACTACAAAGATACAGTTTAAGCTGGAGGAGAAACCTTAATTTCGGGCAAAATATTTGCATTTGCAGAAGGCATAATTGGAGATAAAAATGTGATGTGCATTTCAAGATGGAGTCATATCTTGGTAAACCTGAGTGTGTGGACGTTGTCAATCAATAGGATGATTAGCAATATTAATGAAAAACTTAGTGAGCATTCATTTTCTTTAATGGGATTTTAAATCATTAAGATCATTAAGAGGGTATTTAATCTGAGTATATCTCTCTTTCAGCCAGTTGCAGAATGACAAACACTGTATGATTCTACTTTAGTGTGGGATAGCTAAACTAGATGGATCTCATAGGAGCAAGGAGCAGAGCTGTGGTGGAGGGGGGAGGGGGAGGGGAGTTGTTAATCAACAGGTGTCCAGTTTCAGTCATGCAAAATGAATAAGTTCTAGGGATCTGTTATACAACACTGTACCTACAGTTAACAATGTGTGTCATACACTTAAACATCTGTAAGATGGTAGATCTTGTGAAATGTTTTTACCATAATAAAATAAAAATAAATTTTCAGATAAAATTGCTGATCTACTTAAAAAAAAAAAAGCTCATGTGCTTGCCCCTGCGTATCTCATTGCCTCTTATAGTTTCTGAAGAAAGTTTATAAGACTTCTAGTAAAATGTCCTCAGTATTTTATTTTGCACTTTGTGAATTAGTCCTTGGTCTCCAGAGATGGTTTTGACTTACTTTTAATCCTATTCCATTGGAGTAGCCCTTAACCTATTTTGCATCCCCCCCTGCCCTCCGTTTTCTCAGAGTTTCCAGGGTCCAACCACCATCTTGGTAGAACTTGAGCAGATTTTACATCAAATTGTCAAGTGTGAAGAGATTTTCTTTGGTTTTCTTTCCTGAGGACACCGGTAACCCATGGAATGAGATTTAAGCAACCATGAGGGTATAACACTTATAATAGGGTTTTATTTGTTGTTATGTTATGTCCTTGTGAGACTGAGGTGTAGAAAATTGTCTATGAGTCACAATATCCTGAGAACCGTTGAAGTTTTCTTGTAAAATATGTCCACCTTGTTCTGTCATGGTTACTGAAATTCTGCCCACTTGAGATTCATTCTTTGGGATGGGAAAGCTGTTAGGCCCCTATTCCGTTGTAAATGCCATGCAATTCTTAAGTGTTATCCTTGCTCTGGTAGAACAGAAGTGGCTCTGAGCCAGGTGGCAGGAAGGGAAGAGAGGACAGCCAAATGTAAGGTGGGTCAGTGGCTCTAGAGATGGTCTTTAGAAGTGCCGTGGGTGAGCCAGCTGAGGGGAGCCCTGTGGAAGGTGTCCATTGGGCAGGCCAGCAGCTGTGGCAGCCAGTAGAGTTCAGCTGCCAGCTTCCCGCCCTGCCTTGCCCGGTCTGCCCTGGTAGTGGAAAGTCCAGAAGGTCCGGAAAACAAGCAGTCAACAATACGGGCAGAATGAAAGGAAATCTCCTCCTTTGCTTCCTCTCCTGGCTCGACATGCAGCCTACGTCATACCACGTCTTTTTGCCAAAGGTTGGGCCGGCCAGGGCTCATTCTTTTCACAGGTCTATGCAGCTGTCTCACGGTAGAGCCAGGCGAAACCAACAATGCCTTTTCATTTCCTGCCTTTCTCCCCAGGACTTGTGCTCTCCATGACATTTTCTTTCCTTCTTATAATGTCTCCACAGGGTCAGATGGGGGGATAGGCCTTGTGTTCTTTGTGACACACAGAGTTGAAGAGCTGGAGGCCAGGGGCAAAAACAGCCGAAAGCAGAACTTGGGTCCCTTGCCCTTCAGGGTGGTGTTGGTGCTAACAGGACAACCAGGGAAATTTCACTATTCCTGGTAATTCAGATATTAATGACACAACTTAGGATGTTTTATTTCCAGATACAATTTTTTTGAGGCTTAGATATGAGAGATCTGGAGGTCTGGGTGCCCCTGAAGCCCTGTGAAGCCCTGAAACTGGGACCACCCCACTTTTCCGTGTTAGACTTTCCGAGATAAGAGATGGGACTTAGGAGGAGTGCTTGACTTGGGTTCCTCACCCAGCTGGAGCTCTTCCTTTGTCCCCTGCTAGCTTTGTAACTTGCAGCAACTTGAAGCTTTAACTTTAAGCTCTAAGTCAGTTTCTTCACCTGTAAAATGAGGGTGATGGTGGTAGAGGTGGGGATGGTGTTGGTGAGACTGGCGACTGAGGTGGTTGGTACTGGAGGTGGTGGTGATGGTGTTGGAGGGTGGTTTTGGGTAGAGTGGTGATGGTGGTGGTGTTGGGGGTAGTGGTAGTAGTGGTGGTGAGGTGGTGATGATGGTGGTAGTGGTGGAGATGGTGATGGTGGCAGAAGTGGTGTTGGAGGCGGTGGTTTTGAATAGGGTGGTGCTGGTGGTGCTGGTGTTGGAGGTGGTGGTTTGGGATATGGTGGTGCTGCTGGTTGTGGTGGAGGTGTTGAGGATGGTGTTGGTGGTAGTGGTGGTGGTTTTGGATGTGATGGTGATGTTGGGGGTGACAGTAATGGTGGAGATGGTATAAGATGTATTGAGAGCCAGGTGTCATGCTGTTTTTCTTACAATATTCACTTGATTTAATCCTCACAAAAACTATATTAAGCAGGTGCTATTACACTCATTTTACAGATGAGGAAATCAAGGCTTACTCAGTTGAGAGTAACTGACTTCCTTTGGGTCACACAGCTAATGTGGGATGATCTAGCATTTGGCAGCAGGACTGCCTAACTGCAAGGGCTACACTGCCTCCTCTGGGCTGTCCTCCCCTTCAGTGGACTTCATCGGCGAAGCAAAGACAAGCATGTAGGAGGCTTATGGTTTTGTGACCCCGACTACAACATGTGGTCCTGCAGCTCAGAAGATGAGAAACTAGAGAAGTCATATGTCTCTTCTGGAATTCTTGAATGTACATTAACCACATTGCCTTCTACCCCCATACTCTGTTAACCCAGAAGAGCCATGATTAACTGAGTTTGAGAAGCAAGAAAAATGCTAAATGCTAAAATCGTCCATGTACCTAACCTGTCCAGTTATTGTCTATTCCCTTCTCTCCTGCCGTATTTATTTCCTCTTATTCCTAAGTAGTAAAGGAACTTTAATTGTAGCTTTCTGTCTTTGTCTGCACTATCTCTGTGACGTTTAACTTCCGTATTTGGCTGAACAGTGAGTGTAGCTTTTCTCCATACTTAAAATTGTTTACTGGTCTGCCTTTCTTTTTCATATACTACAAGATGATGTAAATTAGTGACGACAGAGGGTACCAGAGGATGCTTGTTACCTTATGTCAGCACTGCCACCAAATTTAAAAAGTTATACTCTCTGCTCCTGGAGGTCATGAACAGTAAGAATTCTTGGTTAAGAGGTTTTCCTAGAGTAAGGAACCCCCATGGCAGTTCAACGGAAACAATCCTATCCACAGCAAGTTGGAATTTTTAGCTGTTTTTTTAAAAGTTCAGTTCCAAGTTACTCTTGCTTCTGAACTACATTCTCTCTAAGGCAGGAAAACAACAAAACACTTTGAACTAAACTCAGATGACTGTCCAAAGACAACGTGTATACACTTCATACAGAGCAGGAGTCAAGTGTGTCTGTAACTAATTTGCTTTTGAGTAAAGTAGTTTTGTTTTATGTTTAAGCTTTTGCAGGTGCATCATTGATCTGTGTGGAGTAAATTCATTGTCTATATGTTTATAAATAGAATGAATTAGAATATTTAACAGAAGCCCCCAACTGTTCCCTTTCAACAGAGAACATTTCCCTGTCACACACGTATGTTTATTATTTACCAAGATGAAGGTGGGAAAGCAACATTAAGCCCTATTAGCAGAGAGTTTCATTTTTAGGGCACAATCAACCAAAAACATTTCCCAAAGGACAGCTTTCATCCCCACAGACTAAACGTTACAATCTTGAAACTGAGTTTTAAAGGAGCTATTCCGTTTCATTTGAATCTCAGCATGTCTGAGTTTTGCAGATGAACTGAAAGATGGGAAGAGAGAGAGCTACCTATCCAGGAATTCAATCAGCTGGGGTGCCTCTAGGGTAGCTCAGCATCTCAGAATATCTGGACATGGTGTTGGAGGAGGATGGATGCATTACCAAGGGAAGAAGGCTGCGAGGGTCCTTTCTGAGTTGCTGTTAATGTGGAAAATGATCTCTATATGGGTGAGTTCTGAGATGGCTTAAACTGATATGTTGTAGGAAGCGATTCATCTGGCCTACACGTGGTCTGATAGAATAGTAGACTGTTCTAGACTATTAAGAATATTCATATAATAATATGATAAATGTAAACATAAGTATAGGCATAAATATAAAGGTAAAAATAAAATAGTAATATAAAGGTTATTAAGCCTGGATCTCTGGCCATATCTAGGGCTAAAATAGCCTGCACAAGTTAGTTATTTGAATAACTAAAGCATATTCTATAGGTTTGAATTCTTTTAGGCAAAAGGAGCATCTTTCTTGGTATCCCATGACTTCTGTAGCCATTGTAAACTATATTCTCTTAAATTAATGTGTTTCTGTTTGATTGTTAATTTAATAATCAGTTCTTAACATAGAAAGCCATTGGGATATTTTGAGGTGGATCTGGGTCTTTGGTCCTAAAGTTTTCCAGTCTTTCAGTCCCCTGAGTTTTGAGTCCTTATATTTACCTTTTTTTTTTTCACAGTAAGGCTATCAGTGTACCTGACTCCTCTATGCTCATTTAAAATTTGTTGCTTCCCTGCTTTGCACATAGAATAAGAGTAAATGGTAGGTGTTCATTATGAACATAAATGACAATCTTCGGAAGTCAAGATCTTAGCACCTTCCCTGGTGGATGGTCTTTGTGACCGTTGTTGTGGCCCCCAGAGGCATCGTCTGTAGTAACGTATTGATTGAGAGCATGGACTCAGGGCAATGATTGTGGGCCAGACTAGCTGGAGTTTAAATCCTTACTCTGTTACTCATAACCTGCAGAGGTTCATAAATATTCAGCCTCTCTTCATTTCAGTTTCATCATCTATAGAATGAGGATAATAGAATCTATTTCAAATGATTAGATCCCATTAGTCAGTGCCTTCCGTGTAAGTACTCAGTAAATGTCAGATGCTATCCTGGTTGTCTTTAGTTACTTTCCAGCTGGTTGTTTACAGAAGTCCAAGAGAAGCTGGTTGGGAATTAGGCAGAGGGATTTCTTCTCTTACTTTTCTTAAAGAAAAAAAAAAAAAAAGACCACTGCTGAGTTTTGTGACTCTGTGTGTATGGTACGTGTGTGTACTTGTGTGTGTGTGTATATGTGCTTGTGTTTAAGGTAGGGGCACTCAAGGTAATTGGTTGTCTTCTACTAGCCTAGAAAAAATGATAACTGCAGAAAGTGATCAAAACTGTAAGATGCAGCCCAGAGTGTATCCCGCCAGCAAAATCATCATTTTGGTGGAGAGAGGGAGAGGGGCAAGATGCGATGTGGAGACCAGGGCACTAGGGCTAGTAAGGAACACAGGCAAGGTCAGAGATCAGACTTTTTCCTTTTACGTAACACTGTGCTGTTTACAAGGTTCCTAAGTCTCTATTTCATCTTCACACCAACCGTTTGAGGCATTAGCGCATTTATTTCAGGGCAGAGGGAGTGCCACACTGATGGATTCACTGTAGGAGCTCCACCAATGGATTCTGAAGAGAGAGTGCCAAGAAAGAGGGAAGCAACTAAGACTTGTAAACAGGAAAAAGCATAAGTTCAGAGAATTAGATGTGTTGAAATAAATGGCAGAGCTGAAACTGGAAACCTAGTAGTATGTTGACACCTCATCTGGTATCTTGATCCTCCACCAAGTGGTCAGTTGTTGGGTCTAGAACTCATCTACCTCCCTTTCCTATGCTATCAGCAGGTCAAACTCAGGAGAAACTGCCTGGCTGGGTACCCACTCTCAGCTCCCACAAAGCCTTCGTGGCAATGATTTCTTTTATTATCCCTTTGAAGAGTATTTTAACAAGTTTCCACCTGGATTAAGTTGTTTGGCCAGAGAAGTAAGGAGTGTTGCCTTTTGATTCCTTGTGTTCTGTATCTCTTTGCCTCTGAGAGATCTCTGTGATGGTGATATAAGTATGCTTGAGAAGTTTTTATAAGATACATGGAGTTAGTGCACTAATATTCACACTACAGGGGTCCCAGAAAGAGAACGGAGAGATAAAGAACCTGAGAAAATTTTTGGAGAGATAATAACTAAAAACTTCCCCAACTTGGGAAAGGAAACAGTCACCCAAGTCCAGGAAGTGCAGAGAATTCCCACAGGATCAACCCAAAGCGGAACACACCAAGGCACATAGTCATCAAATTGATAAAAATTAAGGATAAGGAGAAAATATTAAAATTAGCAAGAGAAAAGCAGCAAATAACATACAACGGAACTCCCATAAGGTTTTCAGCTGATTTTTCAGCAGAAACTCTACAGGCCAGATGGGAGTGGCATGATATATTTAAAGTGATGAAAGGAAAAACCCTACAAGCAAGAGTACTCTATCCAGTGAGGCTCTCATTCAGATATAACAGAGAAATCAAAAGTTTCACAGATAAACAAAAGCTAAAAGAATTCAGCACCACCAAACCAGCTTTACAATGAATGTTAAAGGAACTTCTGTAGTCATCAAACCATAAGAAAAGAGAACAAAAAGAAGAAAGACAAGAAAAAAAAAAAGAAAAAGACCTACAAAGGATTGCTTTGGCAATTCGGGATCTTTTATGGTTCCATATAAATTTTGGAATTGTTGTTCTAATTCTGAGAAGAATGTCGTGACTATTTCGACAGGGGTTGCATTGGATCTGTAGATTGCTTTGGGTAGTGTGGCCATTTTGATGTTAGTTCTTCCAATCCAAGAGCACAAGATATCTTCCCATTTCCTTGTAACATCTTCAATTTCCCTCACCAATGTTTACAGTTTTCATAGTATAGGTAACCTCCTTGGTTAAGTTGATTTCTAAGTATTTTGTTCTTTTTGATGCAATGGAAATGTTTATGCCAGTTATAAAATTCTGGTTTTTGAAGTGGAAAAAGAAAAGTGAATGAAGGGCTGCAAATGGCAAAATATCCTTCTTTCTTTAGGTGAGTTGTATTCCATTACATATATATGCTGCATCTTCTTTATCCATTCATCTATTGATGTGCACTTATGATGCTTTCATATCTTGGCAATTATAAATAATGTTGCTGTTAATAGCAGGGCGTATATATCTTTTTAAATTAATTCTTATTTTGTGGTTGGCTTTGTTCCTTTGATAACTATGTAAGTTTAGAAAGCTAAAGCTCTAAATGTTCTTAGAAACAATGGACAGTACATATATATAAATTCAAAAAAATATGTGCAGTATATTGTGTATATGTATTTATATGTGATACATGGTATATGTGCAGTCAAATTGTAACAATTCTACCTAATAAAACTGAAAAATAAAAAAAAAAAAAGATACATGGAGTTATTCAGAGTTAGAGTTGGGGGAAGGGTTATGACCAAAATAATAATAATACTATGCTGTGCTGAAGTTAGTGGAATGTCTGCTTCTACTACTATTGCTGTGAAGCTCATGTGACAATGCCAGGGTCCTATTATGGCTCTTAACTCCAAGTAAACAGATCCTCGGACTTGGGTGATTCCTTTTACTCCACTGTTCCTGCTGCCTTAAAAGAAGGTGGTTACAGTAGCAATTTACCCGTGAATCCTCATGACACCTGACACACTGCTGTTATCCTGTGCTGTCTAAACTTAGCTTTGTTCCTGACCTACTCTGTTTCTTGCATCCATCCATGTATTAATCAACCAGTTAATTCAGCAAAAATCTGTGAACTTCTTAACTGGGCCTTGTTTTGTGCTTCATCTAGAGACTTGAAGAAGATGAAGTGAGTTCTCTTTCTCCCCCAAGCTTAGAATTTAGTGGGAAAAAGAAAAATAATTATAACACAAAGTGATACAATCACAGTGATAGAGATATGCACAGAGTGCTGTGGGAGTCCAGGAGTTGTCGGTCTGCCGTTGTTTTAGTTTAATTTCTTTTCTTTTTTTCCTTTCCATTTTCTTTTTTTTTTTTAAGATTTTACTTAAAAACTTTTTTTTTCATTTTTTAAAAAAATTTGTTTTTACTGAAGTATTAAACAGTGATTCTAAAACATGTTTGTTACAAAGCGCTAAATCCTCTTGGAAATTGTGAAAAATATGTCGAAATCTCATCCAAACTGTCTGAAAATGATAATCACTTATTTCACAATTAGGACCATACTGGAAATTCACAGCATGTTGACTGATTCCATGATGGAAAATAATCGCTAAATAAGCATGATTCCTCCAAATATATATACTTGTTAGACAGATGGGGGCATCAAATATATATTAAATCTTCATGCAGAAAGTTTCAGTGTGTTAAAGTCAGTTAGTGTAACAGCTTCTCTGAATTTAATACTATGACAAATTCAGTAAATAAAGTGAATTTCCCTGAATTCAGATGTACATTCTAGTTCAACTCAGTGTCTAAGACTTTAAATCTGTGTCAGGAAGGAAATAAAAGCACTTTAAGCATGGGGTTTTCACTGTTTTGTCTTAACGAGTACGTTACTTTGAACACTTTTTTTTTTAAAGCTTTTACCTTTACATTTTTTGGCGAAATGAATTCTAACCCTTGCTTTAAAGTTAATTTAACTTTGTATTAGGCTGAATATTTAGAAATAAATTTGAATCATGTTTTTCTTAGTTTAGCTCATAATCCCCAATAATGTCTCCTGGGACAATCCTCCCAAATTTCCTGTTCTTTTGTTTAGATTCTGTTGCACTGAAATCAGCGACAAGATGCAGAAGTGAGAGAACCTTCCTTGTAGTATTTCAGGAGGCTGTCAAATATTGATAGTCTGAGACATTTTAAAATGCTGGTTTATGGACGGTTGTGACCATAAAGGTCATTTACTTTGCCCCCGAGAGAAAAGTTGGTAAATTAAAATTTGCATTTTGGGTCCTTCATTTTTTCGATCTGCCTTTCCCTATTGGAAAAATATAATGCTTAGGGGAAAGTGAGATTTTGATGACTTATCTCCCTGCTAGGAAGATTGTAAGTAATAAAATAAAGAGTAAAGGCGGGAGATAGAATGGAGTGCAGAAGGAAGTCCATGTTTGAATCCGGGTCCTCAGACCCAGTTCTACCACTAACAGACCAGCAACTTTGAACAAGTTGTGTTATTTCTCTGAGCTTCAGATTTCTGTAAACTCAGTTTTCTATAAAATCAAAGAGTTGAAGTAAATGATTTATACAGTTTCTTCCATCTCAAAAAAATGGTTACTCTCCTTTGGAGAGAAAACACTAAAAAAAATCACATAACACTTAATAAGATTTGCAGTCAAGTATGAGGAAATTTGATTTATATTTCTTTTTGTTTTTAAATCACTCCTTGCCTTAGTTTTCTTGGCATATTCACTTACAAAAAAGGGACATGTTGAAATACAACAAATAATATAAAAACCAAGTAAGAGAAGCTTAAATCCTTTCTTAGGGAGTCTTGATAAGTTTTGAACTTGCAAAATTATATACGTCCACTGGGTTGATCTGTTAAAATGGTCATATCAAATTTATTTCAATGTCTTATTATATAAATTGACATTCCTGTCACTGTGTATCTAGGGTAGCCACTTAATTTATTGTCCAGATCAGAGTACTTTTTTGAGCAAAGGGGGGCACTATTAATAATATGCAGGTGTGTTAATTAGGAAGCGTAACATAATCATCCCAATTTTAATCATTCTCTAAGTGTGTGCGGTTTCAGAAAAGTAGAGATTGCATTTCTGCTGAAGACACTTGCAATAAGAGAGCAACAGTCATCAGAAGTGAAAGACTTTGATGTTTTGTCTGTTTGCTTCACCTACCCATATCCTATCCATTTTTTTTTTAATGAAGCGAGTCAAAAATCATCTTAATGCAACTTGGCTGGTCAGCACATCTGCTGGAATGGAGACAGCTATGAGGAATTAATTAGATTAGAGGCAGTGGAAGAGGGAATCCATTATGTGCCTAAACCACAGCTCCAATGGTGTGCTAGTCAAACCACATTGGCATGTTTCCTTTTTTTTTTTTTTTTTTTTGGTACAGATTAAACAATTGATTTTTCTTCTCCATCTTCAGGGAAAATGTAGGAGCAGATCTGTGGGATTTTAAGTATAGTGTTGTCTGCCACACTCAAGAAGTTACCAATTATGTCTTTATTTAAGAAAAGAAAAAGAGAATCTCTGAAGTCCCTTCCAGCTTTAAAATGTAATTATAAATGTAAAAGTCCCTTCCTGAGACCCCGTGACCTTGTCTTACCTTGTCTTGTTCTTGAACTTGGTTGTGCAAGACTAGAGGAATGCTAGTTGAGCTTCTAAGCTGCCATGCCTCTCTAGGCTGCCCCCGTTAGCCTATTTCATGCATTCTGTGGACTCCTCAGGGTCTTGTCCTTAAATACTCTTCCAGTCCCTCCTACAACAACTATCTGAGCTGGATGGTCCATGCTCTTTTTTATCCAGATGACACAGATCTGCCTGTGTCCTTCTTCCCCAGTATTACCATCTGCAAAGGGCTTTCTCATATTGATACCCACCATCTTATTATAAATATACCTCACTGTCTTCTTTTTTTAACCCATAGTATTTTTTTTCAGGATGGCTGTGTAGAAGGAGAAAGAACATTGTATTGATCTCTAGGCATAAGCCAATTAGTTACAATCAAATTAACTTAATTTTTTCTATAATACATATATTGACTCATCATAATGGTATGACAAACGAAGCTTATTTATTGATTTATTTAAAAAAGGGAAAAGGTATTGCAAAGTTACATTAACAGTGAGTGAATAAAGTTTTAAGAGACTAAAACAAGTCCTCCTTTAAGCAGAAGAAAAGATGGAACAAAAACATATTTGAAGAATTCAGTATTTAAATTAATGAAGTTATAGGTAATTATAGATCAGTCAAGGTGTTACCAGGAAAAGGGAAGTAAGAATTACCTTGGTACTTAGTCACCCGAAAAAAAAAAAAAGGAATTTTTGAAGAGAGACAGAAAACATGATATAAGCAAGATTTTTATTAATGAAGCAAAAAAATAGTAAAAGATAGTATACTCCCAAGAACTGGGAGCAGGCCAATCCGAGAGAGGAAAAATGGTGCCGTTCCTTTGCTTTTCCCTGTTTTTAATATCCTGGTTTCATGATTGATCGATTGATTGATTGACAACTCAGGTTTCCTACACTCTGGCACGCCCTCCCCTTTTGGGCAGGTTCACTGGGTCAGGTTATACCAGGGCCCCCTCCCACGTGCAGCTGCAGCGCTTCGATTTTAACTGGCTGCTTTTACTGGCCCTCATTTAGAGAAAGTAAACATTTCTGGATTGTTCCTTTCCCCTTTCTTTCCCCCTGCCCAGTGCTCATTTCTATCTCAACTGCCTAACATTGGCAAGAACAATAGAGAATTTAGCACAAGGAAAAATCAGTCAGCCAAATACAGAATCAGAATTATTAGACCTGGAAGTATCTTTTAATAAAAAAAAATTTGATAGTTTTAACTGACCACATGTTTAATGTTACTGTGCAGAATGTATAAGTAACATTATGTAATGGTCCCAGTGTGCTACGCACACCATCGCAATAAAACACACCTTGTTGCTACATCACATGTGGAACCTAATACATGGATGCAAACATGTACAGATGTTTATTTTCCCCAGTCTACCTGTCTCAGTGGCTAGACCTGCAGCAGTTCCCAGAGTTTTGATCTCAACACAGGATATTGTTTTCCAACAAAATCAACACATATAATAAAAGGCAGCAAAGAATGCAATTTCAGCCCTTAGTAGTTCTGTAATCACTTTGATTTGTGTTTCATTTCATAAAATACTTGAAGGGCATGAACAATATTTTTACATTAGGGAAATCCAAGTTTCAGTTTTCTGTTTTGAGATTGTTCTTACAGTTAAGGTGCTATTTAAACATTAAGTTATTTCTCTTGCATACTTCTTATAAATTCCTTTTTCAATTGGTATAAAATACAATGCACAAGAAAGGAATTTTCTTAGCTGGCTGTTGGGTGGGAAATCAGTCTGCATAGTTCAGGCAATACCTAGTGATACACTTCATCAAGTCCCTGCAAGGAGTCAGCTCATGGTTCTTGAAAATATAATGCATCTTCTATTTACATCTGTTACACTCCTACTTATTTATCCAGGGATTAGTAAATGTACATATCTGCCTTATAAATGAAGAAAATTGCAGTAAAACTTCTTGACACACATTACACCTTTGTATACCTTTGAGTTCCTACTTAAAAGGATGTTGATTTTTTAAACAAATAATTTACTTTGTTGGTGGGATTTTTTGGTTTTAGTTTTTTTTTTTCGGTGGGAAGGTAATTAAGTTTATTTATTTAGTTATTTTAATGGCGCAAACTCCATTGGGGATGGAGCTCACATGATTTGCCTGTTTTTTTATTTTTCATTGTCATGGAATGGATTTTTATCAATATATAAAGAAAAAGTTCTATAGGAAACACTCAAAATGTTACCATGGTGACCTGTGCATGGTAGGATTTTTTTTTTTTTTACATTTTCTAATTTTTAAAAAAATAAACATATACTCATTCTTTAATAATTGAAATATTTCATTAAAAAATACATATATTATCTTACTGGGTTCTCTCTACACAACCTCCTATCAGAGAGCTGCCCCTGGAGGAGAGGAAATCAGTGAGAAGGTCTGAAGGGCTGGAAGGTGGGGAAGGGCAGACACACAGGAGGAGGGCGTGAACCCCTTGTGCAGGCTAGACACGTAGTCTAGCACTGAGCTGTGTGCCCTCCCCCAGGATGCTGATTTAGATGATGCTGTGTATATGGGGTAAAGCTTCAGACAAGCTGCAAGTCACGAGTGTTTTCATGCGGTATGAAACTCACATGGTATTTAGAAGGAAGGAACAAATATAAGGTGTAAAGTAAGTCAAAGCCAGTAAAATCTGAATTCTTCCAGACTTTTCCTTTATTAACGAAAAAAAGGGATCTGAGTGTAAAGATTCTTAAAATAGATAATTTTAAAAATTAAAAATGATAACCAGAAAATAAACCCTCTAAATTAGACTCTAACTTTTCAGAGGGCACTTCAGTGCAACCAGTAACAACAGAAGTGTCCATTAGAAGTTTTCATCGATCATAAAATTGCATTTGTGTATTTCTAGTTGATGCTATCATGGTAATACTCTGTATTTTTATTATTGTGACTGACTTTCACCTTTTCAATTTTAGCTGCTTCATGATTTTTTTGTGAACACTGAATTTGCCAGTGATTTCAGAAATCAATAAAATTACCCATGCAGGCAATACAGCCTAAGCATATTTTTAGCAAGGAAACCATCTGAACATCCTTGCTCTTAAAGCAATGCTCCCTTCCTGTGGTCAAGAAGTAGCTTCAATTAAGAGTGCATGCCCCATCCAAGGCAGTGTTAAATTTACAGCAATGCGATGACTAGATATTGTCAAACTTTAGTCCAGTGCCCAATATGCTGTAAATGGATGTAAATAGATGACGACAAAATGGATGGAAATGAATGTACTATTCTTCTGTTTTGAAGAGCCTTTGCATTCTCAGGATTAAGTGACACATTTGTGAAAACTAGTTATATGAGGGGTAAGTTAAATATACTTCGTATGCCATCGTAGTCACAAGTCAGCTCATCCATAGGGTTATTCACAAGAGTCCTACTTGTAGGAGATTGCTTTCTCCATGGTATTAACATGTTCTGACACATCACTAAGCTGCCTGTTCCTAGTATGAACAGTATAGCCTGGTCCTGAAGAGCATGGGTTTTGGACTCAGATGATTCGATTCAAACCCCAGCTCAGATATTTATTTGGAAGGTGATGGGCTAGTTAGTTCATGCCTCTCTTCTCCAGTTTTCTCATCTATTAAACAGGATAAATAGCTCCACATCAACGATTTTTATGAGAGGCAAGCGAGATAGTAAAAAGGTGAGAGCCATGTTTGCCACATGGTAAAAACTGACCATTGTTAAGATACTGACTTTGGAATAATTTAGATGTCTGTAAAAAAGCATGTACCCAAAAGAAAATATTTTCAAAAGATAAGGGGAGAATTGTAAATCTCATAAATCAGAGAGGATTACCTTTTACCTTTTAGTATATATAATCTTTGTTTTGCTCTCTTTTGTTTTATGGATATGTGTTTAAAATATTCCTTAAAGAAATAAAATTCTTTGAAATTAAATCTTAATAGCTGAATAATATTCTATTATATAAATACAGTTTACTTAGTGAGGCTCCTGTTACTGGATTTTGCTTTGATATTGTTTTGTTTCCTTTTCTTTTTACAAACATTTACATATAAATAATGAATGCCACAGGGAAAATTTTGGGGGAAAACAATCTTGTTGGACACTTAGTTCTTTAAGTTAAATCCTTACATTGGAATAAATAGACCCAACTATATGGACATGTTAAGGTTCTTAGCAACTTTTACCAAGTTATTTTAAGAGAATCTGTACCAGTTTACATTTCTAATGTCTATGCATAATTTTCTGATGAGAGTATTTGCTAGAAAACCGTATCTGTCCTTATATATAGAAATGCTTCCTTTAAAAATTTTTTGCTAGTTGTTATTGTCCACTATGTGCAAAATATTGTGCCACACAGTATTTTTTATACATTAAATTAGTTACCTTTGAAGTGTTCCTAAATTCTAATATGCCATTATTCTTCAAAGTCCTTCTTATATTCCCCTTTTGAAATTGTCTTCAGAGCCATAGATAACATCTATTTTAAAAAATTTCATATGGCATTATCTTGCCTGATCATTCACGTTATTTAAAAGTCTTAGTGCCAAATAACTTTGGTTCCCAAGTCAAATCCAATCGAAAAAAAACATTATTATTTTTTCAAAATCATTTATTAAGCTTTCAGCTGTATTGCAATATTACAGGATGGTCACCATTCTCGGGGTCAAAAATCTCAGTTTGAATCTCGTTTGCTGGCATTTACGGGCATAGCTAAGTTACTTATGTGTTCTTAAGACTCAGTTTGTTTTTCTAAAAAATGGTGAAAATACTTCTCATTTGAAGTGCTATGATCAGTATCATGAGATAAGATATGTGAAAATTCTTTGTTAATAAGAAAATGGAACTGGTAATATTATTATTATGAAATATTAAAGATAATATAGGTAAATTCAGGGAGTGGGAAGACCTGTGTTAAAATGGCATGTTAGAATTACGACAATGGCCATATTTATATGGTCAGAAAATCTCACAACTCTATTTGTTCACCACAATTTCTGCAAATAGGTTTCTGCCAACTTTTATCCTTGCCTGTAATGCTTGTAAATATTAAACTGCTGATAGAATGTAGAGGCCTTTTATTATTATTATTATTAACATCTAGAAAGCTTTTAATGCAAACCGAGTAAAATTACTTTCAGTGTGAGCCCTAGTAGGCTATGTTAATTTCATCCTTCTTTGGCTAGTAACAAGTCAAATTGAAAGATTTTTGCCGTAATTTCTGAAAACTGGGATAATCTAGTGTTTTGATGTTCTGAGTTTTCATTACATCATTTCATTGCCCTCAGTGGGGTACTATAATAATCTAATAAATCATTTCTAAAATGTATTGCCTAAAGCTTCAGTGGAAAGGCATGCATATGAAAGCCCCATAATTTATCGAAAAGTTAAACCAGAAAGTTTTTATTTAATTCGTTTCCTCTAGTGTTTGCTTCTGGAGGTGGCCTCGTTTTTTTCTCTTTCTTTTCTCTTTGTCCTCCTTTTTATTCTTCTCACTCTTAGTCTGAGGTTGCTCCTATTCACCAGGCTATTTTTGTAGAGCTCACTGAACTCCGTCTTTGGTGGTGAAGGGATAGCAGAAAGGGACTAGCAGCTAATTAATAAATTAGCAGCTTCATTAGTTGGTTGATAGGCAAAGTAGGAACAAGGGGTCCATGTGCATCTGACTACATTCTCTCTGCCCCACCTGCCCTTTAAATTGATCACAGCAACCTTTGAAGGATATGGTGCCTGTATACATAATTTCCATTGTATTCTGAGGAAGGTGATTCCACTGTGATTACTTCCAAAACCCCGAGTCTTTTATCTCTCTTATTTTCTTTCCACTCTCCAGCCTCATTATTTGCCACCACCTCAAACTCTTTTCTATCCAGCAAGCTAGATTACAGATGGAGGTTTTCCTGTAAGAATTAGCGTATTCTAAATTGATGACTACATACCCACTCTTGAGAATCTGAAGCTCTGATGTGGTACTTTGTGTGCATATTTCTGAAGGTTTGTGAATTTAAAGCTTTTTTTCAGGGTGGAGGGTGGGTCAGATTTCTTTCTGGCCAGCCACTTGGTTTGGGCAATTTTGAAGCAGGAGTTCTTGACAAAGAGCCTAAGACTCCATTATCTTTTGGCTTTGAAGCAGGGCAAAACCCCTGATTTCTCTATTGACTCCAAGTGTATTTCTGAAGCCTGAATCTGCAGAATTATTTTCCCCATAGAAAGGAAATCAGAATAGACCCCTGAGCACTGAGAGTTGGTATTTCATTCAACTGATAGACGATTTCAAATGAGGACCACTATTTCAAGAAGATTTGTTCTCTCTGAGGAAAGTACCTTGCATTCCTGTCTCACGGTCTCAAAAAGAGGAAGGATTTTGCAGGCTTTTCTTGAAAGGGTATTTTGCAGTCATATCAAAAGTTATGTTTCACAACAAGTTTCTACTGTGTAGCACAGGGAACTATATTTAATATCTTGTAGTAACCTATAATGAAAAAGAATATGAAAACCTAAAAAAAGTTATGTTTAAGTATAATCACTCTGATTTAGAGCGTGTTACATAATTGTAACCTATTTTCATTCCTGTGAGTTACAGTTAAGTGACCAAGGAGATTTTTTTTTTAAAGCTTCTTAAGGCTCACATTTATTTTCTATATTAATGTGTTTTAACTCAACACTGCAGTGGAAATTTGCTCTGATGCTGTATATTTTAGCATAGCAGGACTGGTCTTGCTAAACCTCGATCAGGCTCATGAATTTTAGAGCCTCCCCAATATATGGGTGGTGTTTCACCCCTTTCGTGAGCAGGAGGGCATGCTTCTTTTCCGGTGTGCCATGGTTTGTTAATTAGCAGCTCTGTCACGACATTTCCCTTGCCCAGCTGGGCCACTTACTTGTCACACCCTCATCTCCCAATGCTACCCTAAGTGCTGTCTCTTTTAGCCCAGATTCAGGCTGTCGAATTATGTTTTCTTGTGTCCTTGGTGTGCAGGGAATTTATACCCTTACACTCATGTATCAAAACTCCAGTGGTTTCAGGAGGGAAGTGTAGAAGATAAAACAAGAGAGGATCTCTCCACTTTTATTTCCAAATGGGCCTTTGTTCCTGTGAATCTGCAGAGGTGGGACACAGCCATACAGATATCCACGGTCTGAAAGAAAATGTTGATAAATGAAGGCTGGGAGGGGTGTCAGATTGCCTGTCTGCCTTGCAGAGAACAGCATGAAATGAAGACTTGAGGGAGTGAGTTTAGATTGGACGTGATCTGGTTCAACCCCAAACTTTCACTCCCAATGTACTAAGTGATGTTTGATGCCTCCAGTGATGTCAGGAACGGGATGATGGGGAGGAAAGAGATAAAGAAGGAAATTTAGAGGGACAAAGAAAATATGTGCCTTCCCACGGCCAAACTTACACTCCTTCCAAGAGAAGATTATTAAACTGTTATGGATGGAATATATTTGTGCTTTTGTTACTTATGGGATAGATTCCTTGGTACCCAACACAATTATTTGCTTGTACTTGTGAGTGAATAAATGCAAATGGGCCAGTGATTACCGTCACCTGTGAAGACCCACAGTTCAGAAGAGTCACCTCAGAGGAGACGGAACACAAGGCTGGCCCTTTGTGAAGAGAATTGGCCAAAAAAGCAATGAGTGACTCCCCCTAACCACTTCCTTTGCCCAAGGGGATCCCCCAAGAAGGTTAGGAAAGTCAGTTATTCAAGAGCTATTAGAAAAAAATTACTGCCACTTTTTAGAATAAGCTAAGGTTTGAATGCCACATGGAAAACTGGCAGAGAAATCTTTTTATTTTCTTTTTATTGAAGTACAGTCAGTGTACAATGTTGTGTTAATTTCTGGTGTACAACAAAGTGTTGCAGTTATACAAATGTATAAATATTCCTTTTCATTACGGGTTATTACGAGATATGAAATATAGTTCCCAGTGCTCTACAGTAGAAGCTGTTCACTGAATGCATGCTCAGGATCACAAAGTTGGGAACATGGGATAAATAGGATAGAGAAGGTCTTTGTTGACAGAGGCTAACAGTGTATGCTGGCAGAGCAGTCAGAGCATACGTGCTGAGAGCTACGGGAGCCCTGGTTGCAGAACTGCTGATAGTTTCCCAGGCAGGGGACCCATGAGGGTGGGAGGAGGAGCTTCTCGGAGGTGAAGGGTTAAAACCTCATGAGATGGAAGTGGAGAAGGGACACAGGCAAAAGACAGGGCGAGAGCCAACTACCAAGAAAGAAGAAAACACGCTGACGTTTAGCAGTGAAGGAACCATTGAAATTTAGAAGTAGCACCTAGTGAAACACCTCCTTTCACAGATACAGAAACAATCCAAGAGGAATCCAGTGAGTGACTTGCTAAGCTCATACAGTTAGGAAGGGGTGGAACTGGATTTCGAACCCACTTATCTTAATCCTCAGGTCACTGTCTGTATGGCCATCACCAAGTAAGAAAACTGGGGGGGAGAAGTGGGAGAACCAGAACAGAGAGGGGTTTTTCTGTTCCTGTTATACGTGTACATGCTCAGCTTGGGATGTAGAGATGGGGGACACATGTCATATGGTATCTTACTGACGTTTAAGCCCCAAGTGGTCAATGTGAGGCATGATGTCCTCCTGCGATGTCTCTGAGCTTCAGAGAAGTGACCCACAAACTGGTTTTGCTTGGAACTAACAGGGGAGAAGCTGACAGTGGTTGGACTGTAGGCTTGATGTAAGTGCAGAACCATGCCAGCTCTGTCCTAGTACACATGAGGCAGCAGCGCTGGGCAGCAGAGCTCCATCATGCTGATCTCACCTGGGACTTCCTACCACCCTCTCCACACTCAGCCCTCGTCGCAGGTCACGTTTTGCCATCCCTTCCCACCCCCACCAGTCCAGTAGTGAAAGGCTGTCGACATCGAGAGCTCTACAACCCATTTAGATTTTTTTAAATTCCCTGTTTGGCATTTATGTATTGAATGTTATATTCAAAATTGCTTGGGGAACATTCTGGCATCTTGCCAAGATAACTGTGCATTCACGAAGAATTAGAAAGTCCAGGAATGCACCAAGCTCCAAGAGCAGTGATATCTTCTATTTTCACATTGCATATTGAAGGTGGTATGCTTGAAATGTCTCCTGAGATGATATTTAGCATAATCTTTGGTTTATTTGTATGAATTTTTTGAAGCAATGCAGAATTTAAACACTGGAGCTTCTGTGTGCATGTATATTTGTGTATCTGCATATTTTATAGAGATGGCTGATGACAAATGAACCCAATATTAATTGCATTTTCCCACAAGAGGAAAACATCAAGCAGGTCTGTGCTATAGAAGGAGGATGATGCACGTGTCGCGTGCAGTGATGCACCACACATTGCATGAAATGATTTTATCAAGATAATGACCGTCATTGAGGAGTCAGCTATCAGATTTTTCAAACTCATGCGAATCATTTTCAAGGAACAAGGTGATCTTATGGAAATTTCAGTTAGATTTCAAGTCAAAGCAAATTATCAAAATTTACAGCTCATGTGTTACATGGATTGACCAGAGAAGAAAAAGAAAATAGAATGGATGCAGAAAAAAAAATAAAACACCTGTTAGCTCAAATACAAGCACTGTATTTCATTAAAATTGTCAAAGATTGAGCGTTGACAAAATATTTCATTCTTCCTACGCTAACATTTCTGAAAATGAAACGTGGCCAAACCAACCATAAACCATCATCCAGGCACTACAATGCAGCATTTAGAAAGGTGAAATACTTTTTCTTTGTTGGAAATTGGAAGATGAATTGGGAGATGTCTCTTAAGAATTCTTGTTTGTAGGATATGCTGGAAAAAGGGTCAAGGGTCTCCATTCATTTTATTTTAAAGACAACCCCTTAAAAACTATCATTTACAAGATATGGAAATATCTATGTACTTTTTTTCAGCAATCTATATTTAAGACATTCCTTGGCTTTGATCCACAATGTTTCCCATGTTTATTTTTTCTTGGGGTAATTACTTTAGCAAATGTAGGTGTACAACCCATCCTAAGGCTAAGCCACTAATTCTGCCCTGACATCTTCACTCAGCAACAAAAATAGGATGCATTTATGCTCTGAGATGTGGCTATTCTGTCTGATAATTGGTGTTTCCTTATTTAGGAAGTAAGGGTATTTCTTACGGAAATTGGGAAGCATGCTTTCCTAGCATTTCCGCCCTTTTGCCTAGGAGAACATTTACATCTTGCCTCCAGCTCTCCTTTGAAATGAGTGACAGCCAGTGGGGCGGGGGAGGGGGAGTAGCATGGGCTTGCTCAGTGGTTCAGTAAATTACAGACCTTTCTAGGGATTATAAATCCACTTCTGGGTACAAGTGTTTGACAAACAGAGATAATTGCTGTTACCCATAAGCTTTCACTGGCTTTGAAAAAAGGAAAAAAATCAGTCTTTGTCAACTGCTTGCATGCAGCTTGTCTATAAAACAAAAAGTCACCATGGCCCCTCCTTTTCAGCAATTGAACAGCAATGGGTCATTTTTGGACAATTTGTTTAGCTGTTCAACAACTAGCTTTTTGGTTAATTATACATTTCAAACTAGGAAGTAATGTATTCATGCCAGCTGGAACTGCTGAAATGCTTTAATTCTGCTTTCTGATCATGAAAATGCAAATATCACCGTCAGTCAGACCAATCATCCTTAGAGTCCATAATCTTTTAATGAATCTAGGGCAATGGTGACCAGTGAAGAAATGATGATTCATTCATTTAATCAAATATTTCTTGGATTTGTTTCCTCAACGTGCACAAACTCCTGGGATATTGAATTTTACACAGTTGATAGCAGCTGCATAAAATTACGTATTTTAGTATGGGCTTTACAAATCACCGTACCTATTGCAAAGAAAATGTGTTCCGGAAGACGTCAGCAAAAGCAGTACATTACAGATAAAATGTAGCAGTGACCTCAGTGTTTGCAAAGGACTAAAAATAGTGCAAGTTTTGGTGACCATAGGCATGCACACATAAGTACAAAACCCAGAGAAAAAAGGTTTTTGTCAGATACGTGTAGAGAGAGGCATTTCTTCTACTAATGATTGACAGGTGAGAAGGCTGTAGAGCAATATGTTAAAATTTTACTTTCAAAATTAAAAATTTTTAAATATGTTAAGATTTACTTTATAGTAGACTTGTTTGTCTCGGGTTAATATGCTCTGTTAGACAACAGTGGATCTGATTATCCAGGATAATCTTAAATTTATGAAAAGTTACATTTTTAAAAGAATCAAATGAAATTGTGACACTTGATAATCAAAAGCAACAAAAGCTTTCAACTTACTTCCTTTAGGGCACATATGGCCCTGTCAGGAGTTTATTTTTACTTCCTAGATATATTTTCCATGCTCTTGCCTTCGGAGACAACACTATTATTATTCATTATTAGTTACACATTTGTTTTGGATGCCAGAGTGCTTTCTATGAATAAGTTCTTTCCTTTTTGAATCTCACACAGTAAATGTTCTCTTACTAGTCTGCAGCTAATGTTGAATTTCAAGCTAACTGTATGAACAGAGGAATAACCGAGAGAGGAAATTACAACTGAAAGATGTTCCAAATCACTGAGAAGATTGCCTAGAATACCTAGGAGTCACATGGTCAATGGCCTGACTGTTTCAGACCAATTAAAGGGTTCTACTGAATTTTCTCCTGTAGGGAAAGTGAGAACAAAAGTCCAAGCATTCCCTTGGTGGACAATAGTGTCTTTCTCAATATGGAAAACCGCAGCTAATGGACAAAGGTGCTGGCTTCTGTGGCTTGGGGAGTTAATGAAGTGGTAGCGACTGGTGGAACTCTTTGGAAGGGAAGCCACTGAAAACTCTCTCTCTGGGCTGTTTACACTGCTAACCTGCTAATCATGGAGCAAACGCATTTCCTTCTTGAGTCATTAAGAGTCTACTTTCTCCTTAATGCTTGAGTTTAATAGGAGAATGTTTTGCTTTGCAAAGTGTTTTCTTTTGAATAAAGGGAATTAACATGCTATACTGAATAACACCAAATGGCTTGGCATGTTTCAAGCTTGTGCTCATTTTTAATATTTCCTATTCAGTGAGGATTAACTTTAAATACCAGTTTAAGTCTAAATGTAAGTTCCAAAATGATTTCATATGGTGCTATTGGTGTGTGTAGTGGATAGAACCTATAGCTTATACATTTGAGTGCCATTTGCAAAAGGCACAGATGCCCAATTAGAGGAGAAATTCATGGCTTTAACTGTTAACTGTGACTCAGGTCTGGAGCACTAAGTCACAAATAAAAATCAAATAGTGCAATTGTGTCAGTAGCTAGTGGCAAAGGCTTTAATCCGAGAGAGGCAATTTACTTGAGCACAGTGTTAAAGGAGCAAGTAATGATGGTATACTCAAGGTGACTAGCTGAACAATGACTCCAGAGCAATACTTGCAAGCTTTTTTTTTTCCCCCACTTTCCTGTGGTAGAAAAGATGGGATGAAAGTTCTGCAGTGTGATGTGGTGAAGATAGTTTCCTTTAGCACTGGAAGGTGGCAGCCATAACGAAGGCAAAAATGTATACTAATCTGGGTCATGATGAAAGTCAAAGTGAAATATGAGGTTCTGTTTAGTACCTATGTTCTCATCAATAAAAGTCTAGAATTGTACATTTGGAGTTAGGAAGTCAGATGTGGGGTCGGTCATTGCAAACGTATGTTTTAGTACCTGACTGCATAGTTTTTTAATGAGCACTGTCTAGTATTTAAAGATGACTCAAACTCAGCAAAGAAAGATTTAAAAATTTCACTCATTTTAATGAATTAAACAGCCCCACAAACACACACCCAAAATGTTATATCAATATATAGAGATACAGACAGTTTTCCATAAATGTGGGATGTAGAATTCAGTTACTTAAAAACTTACACTAATTGTATGTGGAATCTACTTTGGCTTCAGGGAGTTTTTTTTCATTTAATGAAAGGATATAGATAATAAGAACTCAGTTTTTTCTTACCAGCCCATTCATTCAAAACTAAGTTTTTGTACTGTGCAAGAAGTTTTATTAGACATTAAAATGAGTACAGTGTTAATTTCAGTATGGGAGAAGAAATGTATATAAATATCTGTAGTACAAAGAATTATAAGAAAATATTAGAAGACACTAAAGAACTTATTTACAAAATAGAAACAGACTCACAGACATAGTAAACAATCCTATGATTACCAGGGGGAAGAGGTGGGAAGGGCCCAATTGAGAGTTCTAGAATTGCTAGTTTTGACTACTGTATATGAAGTAGATTAAAAAAACAAATTTCTTATGTATAGCACAGGGAACTAAATTCAATATCTTCTAGTAACCTATGATGAAAAAGAATAGAAAAATATACATGTATATGTATGTATGTATATATATTACTGAAACATTGTGCTGTACATCAGAAGTTGACATTGTAACTGACTATACTTCAATTAAAAAAAAGTCAAAAAAAGAGAAAATATCATAGAAGAAATATAAGAAGAAGAAAAACAGATAAGGTGGAAATTTAGACCTTGAAAGATGTGGGTAACATTCTAACGATCCAGGTTGGGCAAAGCTGTTCAGGAGGCAGAAATAGCAGGAGCAAAGACGTAAAGACAGGAAAACCCGCAGTGTATTTAAAGAATAGTACTCATACATTTTATCTAAGGTATAGGATCCTGAAAATGAATGGTATTTGGAAGAGCACACCGCAAAGGTTAGTTGGGTGAAACTTTTCAAAGGCCTTGAATGCCAGTTGAGTAGACTTGAATATTCAGAGAGCAAGTGGCTGGGCTCTTGAGAAAGAGTTTAAAATTATATTCATGCTCCATGAAAGTTAATCTGGTGGAATTTGAGCATAGGCTTGTTAGTTGAGTTGGATGAGGACTGGGGAAGAACTTCAAGGAAGGCAGGGTGGAAAGAAGGAATATACCTGGGAGATGGTGCGAACTAAAAATCTGTAGAGCATGGCAACTGATTGGAAGTCAGTAAGAAAGACAGATAAAGAATAGCCAGATAGGAGACTGAGGTTAGAAAGGGAGATCTTAAAGTTAAGATCTTGGGTTTGAGGCAGTTCCTGAAGGATGTTTGCACATGCAACAGAATAGACTAAAAGGAAAGGCTGGAATGGAGAGCAAGCCAATTCAAAGCCAGGCTACCAGGAGATTGTGGCCTCCACAATTTGAAATATACATTTAAAACCAGAAAATACCCCAATTAAACATCTTATTTTCTGAATACATCTAAATCTGTAAGAATCTTAACCTGAAATGCTGCTTTAAGAACAGGATTTTTATTGCTAAATTTTATTAAGAGATACCGACTAGGGATAAAAAGGATTATTAATCATCAGCTGTATGTGGTTTATACTCAGGTAGTTTTAAGCTATCATTTTGGTGTTTGGAATAATGAGGAATCTGTTACAAAAATGTGGCTCCCTGGTGGGTGGAAATGGAGGCTCTCCCTCCAGTCTGCAAAACGACACGTGGAATTGAGCCTTGAGGACTGAGGAATGGGCTCACCATGCAGGGGAAGAAGGCAAATTAGCAGGTGGGTATGTGTGTAGAACTCTGGTGATATAAACTTATTTTAAAGGCAACCTTCCCAAGATACTGTTCATCGTCTTTGACATTTGTTAAGTCAATGAGGGGAAAATACTTTGGGGGTATAGTGGAGAAAGTTGAAGGATGGCTTCCTCACGTGCTGATTTAGTGACCATAGTCAAGTGATCTGATTTTGTGGGGCTTTAGTTTCTCAGCTGTACGGTGGAGTTTTTAGATCTGCCTTGCCTGTTATGGTGAGGGTTAAAGATATTATATGTAAAGCACAAAGCACACAAAAGGCACTCAAAGATGGCTGCCGGTAAGATTTTCTCCCATGTCACTAGGAGGTGGAGATGGAAGCAGACTTGAGACTTGGGTCTCTGTCCTTCTCGTCTAGCAGCCTATCGGTGATGCTGTTTCCTCCACTCACTGCAAAGCAGCAAAGGCTGCCTGAACCCAGACGTCCAACCACAGCCTGACTCAGTAGCAAACACAGTGTATGAAGTTAGATGAGGACCTCGAAACCAAGGAAATCTTTCTTTATTGAAACAGACATTCCAATATATACCAAAATCAGTACTGTATTTGGATTCACCAAAAAACCCTCAGATTTGACACTCTATCCCCATTCATTTCCTGCTGCTACAGAACTGTCACTGATCTGTGGCATTCCTAAAGAGGGCTGACAATACAGTGAAGTCACATTGGGAGATGGCAAATCAGGATGATTTAGAGGCTTGGTCAGGTCAAGATCTATCTTCTTTGGGGGACACTGGTTTAGCGGTCAGAGGAAGCTCTGCTGGCAGCCAGCGGATGTGTTAGTCCTTTGATATCATGGTATTTAGGGAGATATCTCATTTTCCTTTTAAGCTCAAGAGTTTGTCCTTTTCCTTTCTACCCACAGAAAGAACACCTGTTTCTAGGTATGAACTGGCATGGTAGCAAAGATAATAGTAATATTAGCATCTTAGGAATACCTGACTGTTGACAAAGCCCTTCTAACTCTACTCATTCAGCACAGACGTGCCCCAGAGAAGCTGCTTAGATGGTGTAGAACGAACATTAGAAGACTTGAGATCAAGTGTATCGCTTATTTCTGTGTGATAATTTCTTCATTTGGAAAACAGCAATAATTGTACCTGCCTCACAGATCATGGTGAGGCTTTGGCGTGATGGTGTCTGTGTTTTGTAAACTGTCAAACACCATGCAAATAGCCACATGGATGTCTTCCCCACCCAGGCAACCAAGATGCTGCGTTCTGCCCTGGCTCTCCCCTTTCTCGTGTCCTTCAAACGTGGCTTTTCCCACTGGGTTTAATGTTCCCTGCCCACTTCCTGCCTTTCCTTCTGACAGAGAGAATTGGCACTCTGGACCGTGTCCTCCCTGCCAGTTGGCAGAGTCCACAGAAGGCAGATGCTCTGTTTCTGACATCACCACTAAATCTCTCCCAGTTTTCTGAGAGGAGCCCTCCCCGGGCCCCTTGTTGCAGGGAACTGGCACCTTTCTCCCAGGCTTTCCTGCCCTCCCCGCTGACTTCATTCTCACCCTGGAGTAGGCAGCTCAGTCATGCTGAGTTTGCTAGCACGAACACCCTCTCCTTCCTCCCCTCCTTCCTCCCCATCGGACCCACGAAAGTTTTACACAGGACTTTTACTCAGAGGCCAAGTGAAAACAAAAGATTGGATAAGAGGAATCCAGTGAATGTCCGGTTCAACAGTAAATTTGCTGTCTTGCTGGGACATTTTGATGGGCATCTAATTTCCTTGGTGAATTCTCAGATAGCCTGGTCTGATTCCTTTTCTTTTTCTTGGCTGGACTGGCTGAGTCTTCACCTGCATTATTGGCCCTCATCTTTCAGTTCTAGGATCTGCCCACAGCCTCTCTGCGTTCTCCTTCAACTTAATGTGCCTCTTTGTTAAATGTAATTAACCACAGGGTCTAGTAATAAAGCTTGCTAATTGGCTACAGAATTTAGAAAAATGGTGGTTTTCATTTTGTCAGTTTTAGCAACTTAAAACAGCATCCCAGTTCCTCATCAGTGATTTGTTTTCTTTCAAATGTCCTCAGTAAAAGAGAGAGGGGCTATTTATTTAATATTAGTGTTTCCCACAGCATAGCATTTTTGGAAACATAACAATTTAAGGTCCCTAGGGAGCATTTAAATGGTTTTTCATTCTGGTGAGAATCAGGCAGAAAAATTAGTCTTTTTATTTTTTGGATCCAGACCTCTAGAGACTGGGCCATTTCAGACCTGAGTTAAATTCCTTCAGCCAGTGTCCCCTCCAGGGGTTCTGCAGAGGTCAGCCAGAGTGGCCCTGACCTGGGACTGGGTCCTGGTGACCACAACCTGCCAATCATTTGCATTAGTTCCCAGTGGCCTTGCTCCCAGGGTGAGGGTGTGAGGAAGGGGAGGCAGGAGGAGCCTGTGAAAGGCAGCCTCACCTTTGGTTCCCTCAAGGCGTCTTAGCTTATGGCTTGCCTTCTGGCACTGGGAGCCCCAGCTGGTACAGACTCTTCAGCCCTTCTGCCATCCGTCCTGGCCAAGCCCAGTGAAAGGGTGCCTTGCCTGTTCTTTCCTCTTTGATACCCATGGGCATGTGAGCAAATAGAAGTGGACTTCCTAAATAGCAGCTGGTCCCGACTCATGACTCTGAGAGATGCTGTCTCACTGGGGCTTTCAGCTGTTTCTACCTCTAAGTGTCGCATTTCGTTTTCCAAAGTCAGTTTGTAAAATCTTTTGCCAAGGAGGGAGGGCATAGCTCAGTGGTAGAGAGCATTCTTAGCACGCGCAAGGTCCTGGGTTCAATCCCCAGTACCTCCATTAAAAAATAATTATAATAAATAAATAAACCTAATCACCTCCCCCCCAAAATTAAAAAAAAAACTTTTTCCAAATATATATAGTATTTTTGTATATAGTACATTTTGCCATGTATGTGTGTATGTGTGTATATGTGTATATATGTGTGTATATATTTTTTATATATCTATATATTATATATCTATATATCTATATATATATATATAGTACTTCTAGTGGACTTTATTGTTGCCCTGCTTCAACAACACAGTAACAATAAGGGGCCCGCAAGCCCCAGGCCCACCTGATGTGTCAGCACAGCAAAAACAAGACCCACTTAAACACATTCCCACCCCACCCCAGACCTACACCCTTGACAAATACGTTACAATTTTTTTTAAGAAAATGGAATAAATTGATAAATGATTAGGAACTCACAGTAATTTGAAAAGTTAAATGTCAATTTTAAATGATAAATGGGTCAGGAACCTAAAGACAGGGCTTCTTCTGGCTCATTTTCTCTTTTCCCAAAATAGTGAACAAATAGTGATAAATAAGATATATTTTTATATATATATATATATATATAGAGAGAGAGAGATACCTATATTTATATCACCTATGTAAATCCTACACAGTGTTGATAATGTATGTAAAATCCTATTTATAAAGAATACATAGATACAGATATCTCTCTATATATCATGTATATACATGTATATAATATTTCAATGAACAGCAATGCTCTTTCTTTCAAGGCATTTAAATGTGACAGTGACACATATTGGCCTGTTTCTTGAGAAGCTGCAGTGACAGGCTTTGTAAACATCAGAATCCATTGCTTCTTCCTGGGCCCAGGAAGGAAGGTGCGTGGTCATCAGTCAATCATGACAGCATAGTTGTGGTTGAACAGCTACAAGTATCACCGCCGCCTAGTTTATAGCTGCAGAAATGTTCAAACAACTAACTATTTATCCATATGGAGATGGTTGTGTAAATGACACGGAGAAACTAGACAACTATTCAAAGTAATATTCTTATTGAATAATTACTGACAAAAAGATAGTCATATGTTTTATTTCATGGAGAATGAAGCTTATGCAATGTTGGATATTCCATGATTGCATTTTTGTAAAACTAACAAAGAATATGTGCATAGGAAAAGCACTTGGAAATTGCGTTAACGGTCACTAACCTTTGGTGGTATTATGATGGATATTTTCTTCTTTTTGTTCATTTATAGATTTTATAATGCATTTGTATTGCTGTTGTATATACGTAATGCTGTTATAATTTTCTAAGTTATTTAAAAATTTAACAGCGTAGAGTGGAAAAACCAGCATACCCCTAGGAATCAGGATAGACAGTACCAAGACATAGGCTGGGGAGAGGATCTAATTGTGATGGATTTGTTAGCAGCGTAGCTCAGAAGGCCACTCTGCTAAGAGTGCTGTTGGACTTCTTTGCAAAGGCAGTGAGTTGGAGACCAGTCAGGGGAATTGAAAAAGCAGATCAAGGCTAGAAGGAGGCATGCTTTGTGCTTTTCTTGAGCCTGGAATCCGACTTGCACTGAAAAATAGGCTGGTAAAGAAAAAGTCGCTCTGTATTTTAAGAGCTACCAGGCTATGGATGTTGCTAGATTATTTGTTTTCAATGACTGCAGGGAAAAAATGCCATTTTGCCAAGCTGGCACCCGTGTCAGATGAACAGAGGGTCTCCCCATTCTGTTATTTCCCTGGCAGCGGAAGCATCCGTTGGCTCAGCTGTTTGATGTGTAAGTTCAGTGTCCCATGGGCCATTCTCCATAAGGCAAGCAGCTACCCAACCATAAGAAATTCTGTGTCAGGTCTGGATTCAGAGCACACTGTGTCCCACTTTTAAGAAAGTGCTCCAGGTCCTGTAGCCAGCCGTGGAGAGCCACACAAATGCTGTTGATTCCCAGGGGAGAAAGAGAATATTTTCCTTTGACCCTTGAGCTCTATTTTTGGGGGGTCACAGGGTGGTCGTCTCAGTGAGACTTCTTTCTATGTCAGAAAGCTTTGTTCCACTTTTCTCACGGGGGGGTCCTGAGCACTGACATGTTTATGAAGCTACAAAAATGATTCTCATTTTTGCAACCAGGGTGGAAAACTCTCACCTGGAGTAGTCGGTCTCTGCAAATGTATCCAGATATATAATAGTGACAACAAGAAAATTTTGAGTGCACAGGCGGTGCTCATGCCCACAATTTGTGGGTGATGCTCCTTGAATTGATTTTCCACCAGTGAGAGCAGATGTGTGGCAAGTTCTCATTCCTTGTCCTCACTGAAATCAATGGAAAATTTGATCGAGGTGACTTTTGACTATGGAATAAGACACGCCAATTAATCCTTGTTGGAACAGATCCTGAACTTTATTGTCCATAATACTCACTTTTATCAACTGAGAGAACCAGCCTGACAGTCATAAACTAAACCATCAAATGGGACCATTAGCTTATAACCTGCTTACACCACAAATACTGAATATGGGAATATAGCTGTGGAAGAGACCCAGGGAAAGGGTCAGACACGTTATTGGATACCTACCCTGTACCAGGAATTACATTAAGCCTTATGTGCTTATTTGTATTTAATCCATAAGAAAACAGTTCAGCTTTCTTCCGTTTAATAAAATTCACTAATTTGCTTTTGCTTCTCTCCCTTCCACTGCCTTTCTTCCCTACCTGGCAGTCCTAGGAGATGCTCATCTCCATTTTTCAGTTAAGGAAGCAACACTAAGACATTACTTTCCCAGGGCCATAGAAATTGCAGATTCAAACTCTGATCTTCCTGCTTAGAACCTGTTAAATCTTATTCAAACTGAGAAAGTATATCTTCCCAACACCATCCTGAGAAGTAGGTCTCTACACTAGCGAGAGGACTGACCTAGAAAGTCAAGTCATCACCACTGGATTAGTTGTCATCAACACAGACTCCTAGTGTTTCTCCGGCTTGCTGCTTTTATCTCTGTACCTGTGTGCTGCTTAGTTTCTAGAGATGACAGTGGCAAAAAGGATCCTGCTCGAGAGATAAAAGCTTATTTACACCAGTAACTTTTTTCTCTTTATACAGAAACATCAGGTTCCAGAAAATATTGAGTTAACCAGGTATTCCTCATCACACTTTTTCATCGTCAACTATTTTTCCCAGGCCGTGTAGGTAATTGAAAAGGTGTTGCCACTGCCTGTTATCCTTTGATAACAGTCTTGTTTTGGAATCCATTGCTTTCAAATTTCTGTCATGGTTTTCTAGATCATTTCATGCAAACGATCTTAAGTTTGCATTAGATACTAGAATAGAATGGTGGCATTATTATCATCATCATCATTATTATTATAATTATTGGCAACAGAATTGAAACCTGGGCTATAAGTGGTTCGCACACCATCTGTAGATCCATGTAACATTCGAGATTCATGATTGAACAATTGACATCTAGTGGAAAGGTGACGCCTCTCAAACTGTTGCCAAGTTAACAAATACTTTCTAAGTATCTAAAGCAGAAGAATGGTCTCCCTACGTGCAGGTGAATGCGTATTTGCTCCCAATTACATATGTCTTACATGCATCCTTTAGAGACCAATTGCTTTAAAAAGAATTTTATCTAATGTTTTTGTTTTGCTAACAGAGATGCATTCCTTTAAGAGTATTTTCAGCAAGGCATCCAAGGAAGTAATGTCTTTCTTCCGTTTAAATTCTTGCCCATAACCATGATGTTAAAAGGAAACGCACAGCCTGTTTTTTTCTTTCCTAGTGGAAAATAATAACAAATATGCTGAATTTTAAGTTTTTTAAGGGTCAGTTTCAAGGCCAGATTGAAGGATCCGTTTAAAAGGCAGCCTGTGTTCCTTCTCCGGGCAGGCTGTTGGTGAAAATGAATGGTCCTCTCCATCTCTTCTTTACAGCAGGCCGTTCCTGCTTTGAGGCTCCTATATAGCTGTGATCCAGTTCTGTGAAGCTCTGGATAAGGGACAGCTTTAACTTCACATCTCTAATCTTTCCTTTCCCATGTCTTAATTTTGAGTTCTCATCGCTCTGGTAACAAGTAGGCATTTCTGAAAATGGAAAATCCTTCAGTTCCCCTTTTGTATCTCTACCTTCCACTGCCTTTCGTCTCTTAGATGCAGCAAACAGGTGAGAAATTTGAGAGAGTATAAAGTCAACCTATGTTCTTGACTCACATGCCCAGATCCAAGTAGGCAGCAATTCCCATTAGTGGTTGAACAGATTTTTGGAAAACCACAGGCAGGAAAGCCAGTGGATTTGACTTGAGAAATTGGGAAGAATCTAGCTTTCCTAGCTTGGAATGTCAGTTGTAAGAATCCAGATTAACACAGACTGTTGTCCTAAAACAGGCCTGGACACAGTTCTGAAGGGTATGTTTATAGGCATTTCAAGGTCTGAATAGCAAGGCTAGATCAGTTTTAAGATCTAAGTTACCTAATATTAGAAAGAATTTAGTCAGTCGGGAGACTCAAGCAGGACTGTTTTTTTTGTATCAAGAATTGAAGAGCTGATTCTAGTTTCTTCAACAAGGTTTTCCTGTTTCTTATATTACTCACCTCAAACGATTTTTTTGTTTGTTATTGTTGTTATTGTTTTGGCTCTATCCTCAGAGGCAAGTAGATTAAGACAAATGTTTGTCTTAAAAAGTGTTGTCTAGTTAGTCTCCGTTTTCTGGATGTCCTGGATCTTTTAAAGCTATAACCAGTAAGAGAATTACTTTGTTTAGGCAGACATGATATTGAGGAATTTGAGGTTTCACACCTTGCTGGGAAACTTTGTGGAAAAGAAGAGAGAACTTACCTCCTTAGCTCCAGAATCTTTTATTTCATTGACCCATTTCCTCTCTGGGACTGGGGTAAAGTTCTTGGCACAAAAGTTACTAATAGTCGACTTTCTGGGAATCTTTGTGTAAATGACAACTTCTGTGGCTTTCAACTTCCCTAAGCTAGCATAATGGGTTGATTAATATGTTCCTTCTTGGCGGGAGTGGAAACTAATTTTTTGGAAGAAGGAAGGAAAAACATGTTGTGCTAAATCAGTGATTGCCATGGCAACAGGTACTCTATACATGTTAGAGAAAGGGGGAAAAATGCAATCCCAGTTCTTTAGAAGGGAGGAGAGCAGAAATCGGTTCACGATATTTTATTTTTTTCACAAATCAACAAATGTATGTTAGACATTCATGATATACTCTATAATCTTATCAAAGAGTATAGCGGAAACCTGACGGTAAAATTAAATCTGTCATTTGCTTTGTTACCATTATCTCTTTTGCAGAAAATCCCCCAAAATGCAGCGAGTAAACATCATACTTTAAATACAAAAGTTAAATTTTACTACTCTGTTAAATCCACATTAGAGAAGGCAAACATCTTATTAGGTTATTGGACACCTAAATTGGAACAAATTACTCTCCCTAGAATGATGGTCCTTCCCCTACCCCCTTAGAATGTAGGAATTTGTGTAACATTGCAACTGTTTTGGGTGTCTAGTTTTAATGTTTAGGGCAGGGGTTCTCAGCTGAGCACTGTTGACATTTTGGCCCAGATAAGTCAATTGTGGTGGCTGTTCTTTGCATTCTAGGAGACTTAGTAGCATTTCTGGACCCTCCTCACTAGATGCCAGTAGCATCCTGCAAATTTCAACAGTTAAAGATGTCTCTAGACCCTGACACTTGTCACCTAGAGGACAAATGACCACTGGTTTAGAACAACTAGTTTAAAGTTACCAAGTTGTGTTCTCAGGGCTTGTGATGTCTGAGTAACTCACTGCCGTGCCAAAGGTAATATGCATAAGAAAGAATGCTGAACTTTTCAATCTTTTGGTTGATTGGGTGATTTAGCCCTCTTGGATTATGTTAGTTCTTTGTCTGGTAACAGAGTATCTGATGTAAATAAAATCACCAATTCTTCTATCTGTGGTATCCAATTATGTTACAGGGTACTTTTTGACAGATCAAAGAACACAGGGATAACAGTCCCCATTTTTATCCCTTTACATTACACAGTCAGCCTCCTCATTGTTTTTGCTGGCAGCATCTTCATATGGGTTTATGTGGAACTAGAAAGACCTTACATACATTAGACTATATGTTTCAGAATTAAGACTTCACCATGGAAATAAGAAAAGAATGTAATAATATTTTATAGCAAACGGGAGTGCAGATTATTTTTATATACTGAAAAGCCATTGAGCTAAGAGAGGACAGATAGACATTTGGAGCATAGACATCCTTCCTTTGATCCTGTCAGTGTCATTTCATGAATTTTATTTGTGAGGTTTTTTTTAATATTACAATGCCAGATAGAGTGACCACAAGCAAAGACTGGTTGTTTCCTTAATGTACTTGCTTTGAGAAATGACCCTAAAGCATAATCGAATACATGTGGTTGGATGTTGGGTTTTTTTTCCCCCTAACTAAATAATACAGGGCTATAAGGTTAGAAGTGTGTTCTAGTTTCCCCTTTTTTAAATTTTCAGAAAGGCTAGAGGTGATGCTAACTTTGGTGTTTTGGACGTTGTGATTTTGTTTTTGACATTATATAATTCTGTGAAAGGGTTATCAAATGTTGTAAAAGATGAGACAGTTTACTTTTTTTTTTTTTTTTAATCTGCGTGAGTTTGTTTATCTGGGCTAAAGATGAAAGACCATCAAATTCAGTCGGTACTGGCACTGATCTGACGACATATTTCTCCCATTCTTGTTTTATCTACTGACTCTTGCCACCAAAAGCATATGCATTTACTATACACTATAATCTATACACTATATACTATACACTATAATCTTTCGGGTTCTCAAAAGGCACAGACAGTAAGTATTTAAATCCATGTAGGGTAAAAATAAGTGAACCCAGAAGTGAATCTGCCCCAGCATTTGTAAACATGAAGGCCAGAGGCCTTTCTCTGATCCATTGATCACAACTATGGTGTTTCCCTCGTCCGCTTGTTAGTTTCCTTATCTTCTCCTCTAATACTTTGATCATCAGCATTTCATTACCAGCAAACAAGAGGGCATGTGAAGAAGGCAGATGGGGTAGACAAAATCTTGGAAAGTTTTACAAGGTTTAAAGATGCTTTATCCAGAGCACCAAGCCATTTTGGTAACTCTTCAGCAATGAGCGCTCACCTACAATTGATGCCAACTTGTTATACTAACCATGGTACCACACAGTGTTACTTAGATGCACCGGGTGATATTTTTCCCACTTTTATCAGTAAATGAGCCTAATATGTATGTGTTCTAAATTTACCAAGGCATTTATCTTCCTTTCTTGGAAATCTGAAGTAATAGATGAGGTTTCTTGCTGTTTTGTTCTCTGTTTAGGAACACCCAGTTTCAGGGGTAGATAAGATGACCCCTTGAGATTCCATCTTATCTGAAATTCTATGATAAAAGATTTTTAGATACATAGATTTTTTTTTAAAGAGAGGGCAACCAGTATTTTGATATCCCCACTTAAGGACTGAATGAGAAGTAATGTTTTTTTTTTTAAACTTTTTTTTATTGAGTTATAGTAATTTTACAATGTTGTGTCAAATTCCAGTGTAGAGCACAATTTTTCAGTTATACATGAACATACATATATTCATTGTGACTTTTTTTTTTGCTGTGAGCTACCACAAGATCTTGTATATATTTCCCTGTGCTATACAGTATAATCTTTTTTATGTATTCTACATATGCCTGTCCATATCTACAAATTTTAAACTCCCAGTCTATCCCTTCCCACTGTCCCTCTTCACAACCACAAGTCTGTATTCTATGTCTGTGAGTCTTTTTCTGTTTTGTATTTATGTTTTTTTTTTTTTTTATAGATTCCACATATGAGCGATCTCATATGGTATTTTTCTTTCTCTTTCTGGCTTACTTCACTTCGAATGACATTCTCCAGGAACATCCTTGTTGCTGCAAATGGCATTATGTTGTCATTTTTATGGCTGAATAATATTCCATTGTATAAATATACCACATCTTCTTTATCCAGTCATCTATTGATGGACATTTTGGCTGTGAGAAGAGGTAATGTTTAACTTGATCTTGGATAACTTAGTTTAGGCTCTGTGTAAAAACATCTCAGTGATAAGGCACATTTAGTCACTGGGGTGATATTGGGAGTGATAGAGGCTATTGACATGAGGCTGAAGGCTCTGCCTGAAAAACTAGATCCCTGGCTCTTTATCACTGTGTGATGTGGACAAACCTTTCTGTCTACCTGACTTCATTGTATCAGCTGACAAGTGAGGACATTTGGTTCCAGTGCCCCCTAAATTTCCTATAAGATTCGGTAGTTCTAGGGTCTGGGACTCAGAGTTCCACGGTGTGGAGACTGGATGATTGCTAAGGGCCCTTCTAGTCCCGGAGACTTTGAAGTTCAGACTCTGAGAAAGAAAAAGCATGAAGGATGTAATTCTCTCATAAATCTCAGGAGATTTACAGGAGCTTTTATGGTTAGTGTCAAATTCCTTGTGGCTCTGTGACTACACCACATTGAGTGGGAAGAGAGAGATTAGACTGTAAGCTTCTGGTTTCCTATTAGCCAGAAAAATTGGATTTTCTTAAAATAGGAGGACAGAGCTTCCAAAAACCATTTCTAGATCTATACTTCATTTTTTCAAAAGAATGCATATTCCTGTTTATTCAAATCCCTTAATGTGACACCATCTCCTTCATATTCAGAGTAATAAATATGTTTTTCTTAAGGTAGCCTTTCTCCTAAAATGGACTTATTTAAATACAATGTTATATTATATATTGATTATAGCTTAAAATACATATTATAGTACATGTACATACATTTTGGCGGAGACTAGAACACTGGGCAGGAAGAATTAGCAGAGGAGTCACATTTCTCAGGTCAGAAACAAATCAAAAGGAAATAAAAACAGCTTCCATAAGCTGGACTGTCTTGTCAGTGATCTGCCTAGAACGAGCTCTACAGCATGCTAGAGCTGCCTTAAGGTAAACCCACAAAGAGCCATGGGGTTGCTCCCACGTTTACCGTTTGACCCTTGAGAATAGAAAATTTAGAGTGAGATAACCACTGTATGTAAAAATAGATTAAAAAACAGATTTCTTCTGCATAGTACAGGGTACTATATTCAATATCCTGTAATAACTGTTAATGAAAAAGAATATGAAAGTGAATATATATATATACGCACACATGACTGAGACATTATATTGTATACCAGAAATTGATACATTGTAACTGACTATACTTCAATTAAAAAATAAATAAATAAATGTTAGGTTGAGATGTAACATCCAACAATCTGGTTAGAGACCTTTGATGGAATTTACTCTGCATCTTCTTAGGGAACTCATTTGAAGTGATCATACCAAAGTGTTCAGATGAAGATGGATGCAGAGTAGTGATATTAAAACACTGCTGGGATGAATAGTATGCATCAGTTGTTCAGAGAATTGATGGATGCCCAGGTGGGTTTCCGCTTATGTGAAATGGCTTACCTGAACAGCAGGGTCTGTCTATAGGATCATGCTTGAGTCAGCATCAGGATCACCTGGGGGTTTATTAAAGCACAAATGGCTGAGTCTAATCCCGAGTTTCTGAGTTAGTAAATCTGGAACGGCGCCCAAGCATTGGCATTCTAGCAAATTCTCCAGTAACTCTGAGATGGCTGATTCAGAGACCACACTTGGAGAACTACTGGGATCATAATTATGCTCCTAGAACTGTTTAGAATAATTAGCAGGAAGTAGGTGAGAAATTGCCATCAGACTGGGAGCTGAGGTGAATCAGCCCCATTTAAGATAGCACCTTGTTCACAACTGAAAACTTAAAAAAAAAAAGTGGTAAATAATTATATGATTCCAAGCCAAGAGATAGTTGCAAGCTGAACAGAATCTTCCCTTTAAGGAATGCCAATGAAGAGGCTAGGAAAAGAGCTGAATCTGTCAATTAAATAACATCAGAAAGTGTTATACTTTCTACTAATCCTTTGACTTTACTACAGAACTAGGCTGTATAACCCAGATCTCCCAGTAAGACATGTCTTTCACTCTAGCATCCCCACAATAAATTATTGTATATCCATATTGTGGAATATTATGTTGCCATTGAAAAGCATGGTTTTGAAGAATTTTGAATGATGAAGGGAAATGTTCATGACATGTTGTTAAATGGTAGAATACCAAACTATGTGTATGTGTCTATAAATTGGGTGTAAGTAACCAGGTTATCAGGCTGTGTTGGATTACTATAATAGTAATTTTCTCCCTTAGACTTTTCTGTGTGTGTAAGCTTTCTAAGTTTCTATAATACAAATTTATGTGAAACAATTTCTCATAATTTAAACTCCATCCTTTGCTGCCCTACAGCTAGTGATGAGACCCACACACCGACATTGAGGCTAGGAAAGGAGTAACACTGGGAGAACTTTGGATGCGTCTTCAATTGGATGGCATGGGGCAATACATTTTTTTTTTTAGGTAAGACATAAAAGTAGTCCATGTGGGAGGCTTGGGATTTTGGGTACCTAACACGAAGATTTTTGTAACCACATTTAGTCCAAACCATACTAGAGCAATTTCATTTGCTAAAACTTACACTTAATTATAAATATTTTTATCTTACTATTATATTATGAGAAAATCCCAGAAGCATAGGTTAGATTGTAAGCGGAAAATATTGTAAATTCATGGCTTAAGATCGCCACCAAAGAGTTTAGGAATCAGGTGTTCGGATTACCCTGTTAGTGCCCAGGACATTCACCAGGGGATCAGGGTTAGAGGATTCAGACCATTCTTTTGGGCAACTAAAACATAAAGGGGGTAAAAATCCTTCCTACACTAGCCAAATGTTGATATCTACAAACTGTCGATGTGATCTCTCTGTTGAATAATCAGCCTATCAACAAGATGAAATATGAAATAGGAATATTTTAGGTAAAGCTTCAGACCATCATTGGAAGCATTACACACACACATGTGTGTGTGTATGTGTGTGTGTATATATATATATATATATTTATATACATATACATGCAAAATACCTACAAAAAATAAAAAATTGGCATGAAATATATATATATACACATACACACACACACTTGTTTACTTTGAGTTACCATTTGATTTGGCCCTAGCTTCTGAATAAAACAAGATATTTTAAGAAAAAAAATTCAACAAAAATTGTCAGAAAGCAGTGGGTGTAACAAAAGCATTTACCAAAGTGTCATGAACTACTAATATTACATAGCATTGCCTAGATGTACAGGATGTTTTGATTTGCCCACCTCATCAGTAAGTGAGCCTCAGAGTTTTAAATAGACCCTTCTTGTGGTCTAGAAATCAGTAGTCAGTATTGAAAGGAATGTTTTCCAGTATTTTCTCTATCATCAGTCACTTTTTACAGTCCTATGGAATGAGAGTTAAGATACTGCAGAGACAAAAATCATCTTCTATGAAGTGTCCAGCCAAAACACATTATGTAACAAATATATACTATGTCGACTGGGAACACATACATGTATTAATATGACCTGTGAAATGTTTCCAAATGACTTCTACATTTTATAGCAATTCTATTTTAAGTACCTTTATGAATTTAATTATATTCTCAAAATCAGTGTCCATAATAGCAATCCCTAAAGCAAGTTACGATGATTTCCCAGTGGCTCTGCCCATCAGTAACATAAATGTTTACCTATTTATGTGGCCTAAAAGGGAACAGTGTGCACAGTAATTTTCTTTGAACAGGGGTCGTGTAGTTTTCAGTCACAATCTGAAATATGACTATAGTTGAATATTAGAACAAAAACAAAAGCAAGTACCGAACATATTATGATTACAGCCCTTCTCTCATACACTACTGCAGATAGAACACCAGCAGTGAGTGTGTCCACTGGCCCCATTAAGAGTTCTGACACTGAACACCTCCTCGAGGATGATGTTCGTCATCCTCATGTGGTTCTGCATTTTAATGGTGCCGTCTTGCTTGATTTCGGTCAAAGTCCGCTAGTTCTACCTGATCTATTTCATCAGTCTCTTCTATTTCCTTCCTCTCAAGTAGGAGTTTTTGCAGCAGAGAGAATTTATCATGGGAGAGAAAGCCATTCTCAGGAAAGTTTACCTTAAATTCAACAATTAGGCGACCCTTTTCATGTGGTCTATGATAAATTGGCGTGCCTTCATTTAGCACACACTTGATATCTCCATGCTTGACAATCCGACCTGGGTGGGAAGTGATGACTGTGGTTTGGTTGTCAAGAGTAGATACTGGCTTTTGGAAATGACACAGCGCCTCGACCAGCTGTAGATCCGTACACATGGAAAGGTCTTCCCGTCGTCAGTCAAAAACCAGCAGGGTCCTTCTGATCATGATCAACAGTGTCAGTCTGAGCTGCCGCCTGGGCCTGCGCTCTCATCTGCACACGTGCATCAGCTTGGCTGAACTGACTAATTAGTGTGGGAGATTCCCCTAGTTAGTGGCCCATCGGTCTCAGCTAATTCTTAAATACCCTAAGTCAGTCCTCTGCTCGGACAGTGGAGTTCAGCATAATCAGCACAGCCCACTGGACTATGAAAATATCTCTCTCCATTTGGCGGTGCCCTTTTGTGCAGATGCATAGCAGTGACAGTCAGACACAACCAAGGAGGAACAATCAACCCCTTTTAGGTGGACTGGCTACAAAGCTATGTATCTGGTTTCAATTAGCTTTGCAAAAATGTAGAAAAAAATTTAATTTTGAACACCAAAATTTAATTTTGAAAAGCTTGTTCCTTCCCACTTTTATTCCTGTGCAATGTATCAACTCCATTTTTTTGAGTTAAGAAGGTGTATGTATCAAAACAGGACACATTTTAAAAGACAGAATCCGAGCGAGGAGCAACAGGTCTACATTAATTAATTATACAATCATTGGATACCTTTAATTTGCCAAGTACTATGTCCCACACTCATATGTCAACAAGCTTATACTCATAAGACAGATTGTACATTTGATAACATGAAAACAAATAAAGTATAGTCTTCATCAGATATTCAGATGAACAAACAAAGGCGTCAATAAAGAAAGACATAAAATAATTGCGATAGAATCCCTCTAATTCTGTGCCTGGTGGTTAGTTCATGAAAACTCCAATTAAAGCAGGAATTATAAATAAACTGAAAATAAATAGGCATTTTATTTTGACTAAAACATACAAACGAACTTTCATTCACTAATATTTTAACAGAATAAATAAGGGTTTTCTTTAAGTAAAAAGTCCACTGGTTGTAATTCTGTGTTTTCTCATTTGCTAAACCACACTCATAATGTACAATGTTCCATTTCAGTTACAGTTGCAAGGCAATCTAACTGCAGAGTGCATAGAGATTTTTTTTCCCCAATCTTCTACAACTGCCTTGCCCACATCAAATTAGATAATTATGAACAATAACAGTAAGAATTAGTCTTAGCTGAGTATTTGCAGAGCGTTTTACTTGATTTTCTTCGGAGTAACTGTCGTTTTAAACAGCCGTATTCCATTAGTTCATATACTGTTGAATCAAATTATGCAATTACAGTAACAAAAGTGACATAAACCGGTTTGGGAAGAAACAGCCTGACCCTTGGTAACTGTGCAATTCCACCATCCAAGCATACCTGGGAATCGTCCTGGGGGCAGGTACTTCACGTGCCGTGGAGAGCCATAAGTTCATCATCAAGTTCATCGTCAGTTCATCACCAGATAGAGACTGGCTAGGAGAGCTTGCACTGTCAAGTCTTGCTGAGTATGTTCGATGTGCTAGGCTCTGTGGAAGTTCATTGGGCTTATCCTGTCTTGATGAATTCACAGTCTAGTGAAGAAGACAGATGTGTAAATAACTAATGACAGTATAGTGTTATGTCGAAGAATGTATGAGTATCTGAGACTGGGAAGGAAGGTCGGGCTAACTGTATGGAGACAGGGGGAATGGGGCACAGTAGGGGACGTTTGACCTGAATATTGCAAGATGCATTGGATTTTGCTAAACTGAAGAGGGACAAATCTAGCCTACAAATACGGGCTGAGGTTTCACAAATTCATGGCCATGTGGGAAGCGGCCATGAAACTTGTCCCACTGGGGCCTCTCAGATACTAGGCAGCCTGTTATAATCACTGGAAGTGAAGTATAAGAAGAGTGTTATGGAAGGATGGAAAAATGGAAAGGTTAGTTCCAGCCAGCTGTGTGTGTGATGGCTGGAGGATGCAATGGATTGGGAAGGGCCCCCTGGAGGAGGTGACATTTGAGCATTCATCGTGCAATAAACCATTTCAGACAGGGCTGGCATTGTTGTAGAGTACGGCCAACCCCTGATTCTGATGTCTGGGGCAACCACAGAGATTGCTGAAAGGGATATACAATCTAGAGAACTTGGCTTGCCTGCTTGGTGGAAAGTTTTCTCTCTGTAGTTGCGATCTTTTACACGAAGCACAGAGAATATGGGACCCACAGATTCTGGGTTTCTTCATGCTGGGAAAAACTTCAAACTCAGCCACTGAAAGGTGTGGAAACTCAAATGAGTCAAAGCTGAGAGAGGAAAAGAATCTGGCATGTCACAGAAAAAGAGACATTTTTATTGCCCTACTTTGGGTCAGATCCGCAGAGTGATTTGTTGAAAAGTAGCACAGTCCCGAAGAAGCAGGACACCTGGTAACCCTTATTTTAGTAGAAAGGCCAAATCCGGCCAAAGCCAGAGTAGTCGGTGATTCCTGCTTTCCTGAAGTTGTGAAAAACCCACTCCGATCCCGGGTGGACCCTCTTTACTCAGGAAATGCCATTAAGTATAATGATTGAAATCCTAAAAACCGTAGCAATAAAATAATTAAGGCACTGATCACTTGCCAAGAAACACTTTATTTTGCTCTCTTAGGACGAGGAAGCATGCTTCGAGTGCAGCTGGCAGAACCCACTTGTGCAGAAGAATTAGTGATGATTTCAGTCAAACTTCGACAAATCAAAGAATTATCTAAACATCTGTCTTACAGCCCTTGGTTAAAAAAAAAAGTAGTTTGACACAGATAAGTTTTTTTTTTCCTTGTGAAACTTCTTTGTGAAGATGATAGAGTGTCTTGAAGAAACTGAGTAAGTCTCACATACACTGGACATCAAAGCCCATACTTGGCATTTCAAGACAATTCTGATGATCATTATTTATTCTTTTTAAAGGGTATTTTGTCACTAGACTATGCAGGCAAGGATCTGACATCTTTGACATATAATTGAGTCTAATCCTACTGCGTATCAGCATGGCCTGGGGGCCCTTGACCTCTCTAAGCCTCAGCTTAGTTATATGGAAAATGGGTACAAGAATATTCAACCAGCTTATCTCTTAGTATTGCTGTTGAGCTGCAACAGCAGAGTGCTTTGGAAACTGCAAAGCACTAATCAAGTTAAAAGTGTTAATATGCAATTTTGCGTGACACTCACTGGGGATATTCTGATGCAATTATAGTTTCACGAACTGCTGGTGGGGGGTATCAAGTTACATAAACCGGATTGGAAATGCTTTGTTAATGTGTGCATCACCAACAGCATTAGATCTTCTCGGGCTCTTTCTTAATAGCCCCGTATTGGCAAAATATTGGAGTGAGCTCTTCAGCTTTTATAGTGGGTATGTGTTCTACATTAAATTCCATCTGAGAACTTGAATAGACTTTTAAAAATTGAATTCAAGCTAACTCCACAAGCTTTAAACTTCTTGATTGTCACAGAAGCAAACTAGGTATAGAATGGTTATCTCTGTCTGTGCTGGGATCAAACCTGAATCAGAAATTCTGGAGAGAGGGTCCAGCCATCTGTGTTTTAATAATCCTCCCCCGCCCCTGCTCTGATTAGAGGAACCACTGACAGGGGAGTAAATAACAATGAGGAGTTGATAGCTTTTGCATTTATTCATTGACTCACTCAAAAAAGTGTAAAAAGGCATCTTTTATGAAGCAGATGCCATTCTAGAAAGACGTGGAGGGAGAGCAGTAAAAAAGATGGGCAGAGCACCTGCCTGCATGGAGCGTTTGTTCTGAAAGGAACCAGCTAAACATAGAAATGCATGATGTAACGGAAAGTGGTGATAGATGCTCTGACGACAAGGCAGGATAAGGGGAGAGAGCAAGGGAGCCTCAGGGAAGGCTTCTCCCAGGAGGCGATATTTGAGCTCACCTCAATGAAGTGAGAGGCTATTTTAAAGAGGGCAGCCCATGGGTGGGGCCAGCAGGAGAGTTTAACAGGAGATGAATAGGACACCAGGCTGAGTTCTTTCCTACCCTTTGACTTCAGCTTTTCTGCACAAATTTGATTCATTTTTTTCCTCCGCAAATGAGACTCTGCTCCTTCCGCAGGACGGGGAGGAGCCACTTGTAGATATACAAACACTTGGACTTGGTTCGAACGTAAAGTCCCAAGAAAGGAGTCTCCCTGACACTCCTCTGCTCCAGACCTCCTCCTGGCTTCCTACCTCATGGGGAGGAAAAGCTCCCCCAAACCTAATCTCCTATTGCATCTCAGACCCATTCTCTCCATCACTTACCTGCCCTCAGCCCCCCAGGCCTCCTTCAGTCTTTCCAGGTCTTCCACTTCAAGGTCTCTGCTCAGACTCAGCCTTGGCAAGTCTTCTTCCTCCTACCTGGAGCGTTTTTCTTCTAAATATCCTCTTGGCTTGCATTCTTCTCTCCTTGAGGCCATTACTCAAATGTCACGTTCTCCAAGAGGTCTTCCCTAAGACTCTATAGAGAAAGTTCCACCTCCCTTGTCTTTCTCTGCACTACTTTTCCCCTTTGTGCTTATGCACATCAAATATTCTCTCTTATGGATTTTGATTATTTGGTTTACTTTCTATTTCCCTTTCACTGGAATTTAAGCCCTAGTAAGACAGGGACTTCTATCTGTTCTGTTCATGCTTTTATCACCAGCTCCTCAAACAATGCCTGGCACAGAGGAAGTGGTTAATGAATGTTTGATGAATGAATAAGTGATGCCAAGGGGTAACAGGTAATGTTCTCTAACCTTGTGAATTGCAGGTGAGTGGAGGGTGGGGATTATAAGGCAGTGGGAAGGCTTACAGCTGGGTGGGGTAAGAAATGTTTCACTTGGCAGTGAGACTGTCAACACTTGAGGCTTCAGTCTTAGTCTTCAGCCTTGAGAAAGTGGCTGAAACTTTCTGGGGCTGTACTTTGTTTTCTATAACAGAGACAGAGCAGTAGAAGGAGGACTGTTCAGAGTCACAGGGAGAGGACTAAACATATCTGTGGACACCTCTAGCTCTTCCTCCGTAATGCAGTGTCTGTAATCCAAAGACCCAAAATGTGGAGCAGAGTATTTCGTTGCCTAAATGGAAATTTATTCAAATATACCTAAGGATAAACAATGCGGTGCATGTGTGGGTTGATTCATTTTGCACTGTGTTCCAGGACTCTTACTGTGTGAAGCACCCGTTGCAGAAATGGTGCTTGAAGCACTTCAGAGGTCTTTATCATGATCCATATGTATTAGTTGTATTAGTTTTCTGTTACTGAATGACAAATTACTGGAAACAGAGGGGCTGAAAGCCATATGCATTTAAAACTTCACAGTTTCCATGGGCTAGAGGCTCGTGCAGAGTTTAACTGGGCCTTCTGCTCTGGGTCTCACAAACCTGCAGTCAAGGTGTTGGTCAAGATGGGGGTCTTATCTGATGCTTGGGTTCCTTGTCAAAGGTCACGTGGTTTTTGACAGAACTCATTTCCTTGCACTTGTAGGCTTGCTTATTTAAGGCCAGCAGGAGAATCTCTTTCAGTGAAGGCCTGGACTCTTTTCTAAAAGGCTGACCTAATTAGATGAGGCCCACCCAGGAAAAACTCTCTTTTGATGAACTCAAAGTCAAGTGACTAGGGACTTTAATATACTTGCACGCTCTCTTCACTTTTGCCATGTCATAGAATCTAATCTTGGGAGTGATCTCTCATCACCTTTGCCATATTCTGTTGGTTAGAAGCAAGTTACATGTACTTCTCATGCTCAAGAGAAGGTGATTATACATGGTCATAGGTCACTGGGGGTCATCTTAGAATTCTGCCGGTCATGCCGTACTACAGAGTTGGGTAACTCTGAGATGTGAGAGAGAATTTTCCATTTTGGAGACAAGAAGTATTCAGACTTTGGTTGCCTAGGGAGATTTTATGGACCCCACGGCACCTGCATTAAGGATGTGTAGAACCTGCTAACCCAGCTGCCCAACACCCTTGAAGGAGTTGTTACTCAGGGCCAGAGCATCATTGGTCTGATGGTGACCACTTCACAGAGGGGCTTTTCTGCCCAACTTGACTGCAGCTGCCTGGTCCTGTTGTTGGGTGGTTTCACCTGCCTTAGCACGTACGTTTCTTGTAAGGCACATGTCAGAGTGCCAACAGGGTTTACAATGCCTGTTCTTGTGCTTGTTTATAAATAAATGTGGGAGTTTGAGCAGAGTTTAGTCTAGATTTGCATTCATGGAAAAGACCACTTGATAGTGAAATTGTAGGAGAAGAAACTGTAGCTACCGTCTACCTCTCATCCCAGGTGACCATGTATATTTACCAAAATACTGAGAAGCAGATTGGCTTAGGTTCTTTCACCTAAGAAATCATTAGGGTGCTTACATTTTGCATTGTCACACGTTTGAGGTTGCCAAAAAAGACTAGAAGGCTCAGTTAACAGTTAAATCACAAAATTGTGTACCAATTAATGAAACTTAAAAATAGCATGATAATGATGTTGGAAAAAAATGTACTCTGGGGAAACTTTTCAGTTGGAAAGTCTGCCTCTTTATTCAGAGTTCTAAATATCTTCCTGAACGAGTCAACCTACAAATGTAAACGTCCAGTTCTATAGACTTGCTGAATCTTTCAGTTGCTTCCGTTTCCTGAGGGACTGATCTCACCTTATCTAAAATCTCGAATACCTTTTAAGAGAATAATTGGCTACAGAACGCTTAACTAATTTTGTGTAATTCTGTTTATGGTAATGATCCTGGAGTCACGTGTTATACACAGAAGTTTAACGAGGATGTTGCAGTATCTGATACCATGTTGAAAACAGAACGTATAAAACTTCTTCTAAAGCGCTCCAATTAAAATATCTCTTTTAAAAATAAGCTGCACTTTGCAAAATGGGTATATTGGAAGTTTGTTCATTAGGAAAATCCCCCCACTCTAGACTCCTAAACTTCCCTAGTTGAGTTGAAAAAGAAACCAAACAGACCAACAGGAAGAGAAATATTACCAATATTTTGAGTCAGTTCTGTCTTTAGTTCATCAAGTCCCTAAGTACTGATATCTGAGTATCTGCTGTTCCATAACTCCCTTAGTCTTTCTTTTCTGTTTGTTTGTTTGCTGTGTTTTGTAGCTGTTAATTAATTGATTGAGCATTCCTTCGACCTCTGAATTTGTTTAAAATATCAAGTGAGTCTTGTGACCACCATCAGCTGCAAACATAGCATCAATTAACTTACCAAAACAGAGCGTTTGGTGATTAATCCGTAATGACAGGGCTGTTCTCCCGAATGATTAAATTCATTATCAAACAGCCAGAGGTAGAGTGCTTTCCATGGAAGATTTATTGCTCTGGAATTACCTTTCTCCCTTGTACTGAGGAAGCTGGATCTGGTAAATAAGAAAGATGAAGATGCAAGGGGTTCCTTTTTAAAGGATGATGACGGTTCTTTTTCAGATGGCTAGTCTATATTTTCAGTGCCTCAACCCCTCAAAATAAAGTATCTCTTTAAACATTTGTCCTCTTTGGTCATTCACAAAGCAGTTGGGACTGCTTTATTATCACAGCGTGAAGTAGTGGGCATCTACGAGGATCCCGGGTGTGAGCCAGGCTGGGAAGATGACTGTCCTTGATCTTTGGTACCACATTGTTACACCTTATCACCAGCAAGGCTGGACTTGGGTCATAACTTTCTAAATGGTTTCTGTGCCCATTCGCCCCTCTACAAGCCTTCTACAAGCCTATTCATAGCCAAAATAATCTCCCTGGCTGTGTTCTGGTCTCCTTTGTGCAGAATTTATACTCTGTATTCTAAATTATTCCCCCCCCACACACACACACTGCAGAATAGCCTTAAACCTTCTCTGTATCTAAATTCTATTCATTCTTTCATTTCATTCTTTACAGTTTTCCTATTCACCTAAGCCCCAGGTGGCATCCCTTTCCTCATTCTCTGTATGATTTGCGGCATTTAAAAGAGCTCTTTCTGTAACTTAACATTATTTCTGGATGTTTGTTTTGAATCTTTTGTGAACATGCAGGTGCCCTGAGGGTAGAGAAGTCCAGACTTTTACTTCATTGCGCCCTGTGTTTCACGCTGGGTCAGGCAAGGAGTGTCTTTGTAAATAGACCAATACCTCTCTCTGAGATTTCTTGGGAAGGTGACATGACTTCAGTTATTCTGTCAAGCTGCCTTCCTGTTCATCTCATGCATACTCATTTGAAGATACACGAAGAACACCTGAACCTACTGCTGTATGGGGCACTGTTAAAAGATGTAGAGCACAGATAGCAAAGGATGAGGGGGGTACATACACTGAAATCCAATACCCTATGCCGCTTTCCATTGATCCTTACCTTGTTTTATTTGCCTACTGATTTGTTTGTTTTGTAGACAGGAGAAATATGAATGCTGGGCTCCAGATCTTACCGTGCAACTTGGGTTGTGACTCAAGTTCTCTGAGCGCTCCTCTCCTTGTCTGAAATTTAGACATGTGAATGCCTATGCCAGTGAGTGGTTGGGCAAGCTAAGTAGCGCAGTGAGTGTAAAACAACTTGCAAAGTGACTAGCTTAAAATAGATGCCCGAGAGATGTCGGTTTTCTCCTCAAACTGTAAATCAGTCTTCGAGTCATTTGAGTGGGAAGGAAGGAGAGTGACTATAACTTTATTATTGGTTATTTAGGATATTATTCAAACTGACATTATAGGCTGTCAGTTTTGAGCATGGGAGATTTAATCACAACTGATTATCTATTTTTGAAGAGTCGCTGCTTTTGTGGTGTTTGACCCAACAACAAGAGGACCGATGGGTAGAAAGAGAGGATAAATTGTTCAAGGCAGCTTTGTGTATTAGTAAAAGTACAGTCACATGTGCTGACAGAACTTTAATTTTGCAGTTGGCATTCACCCTTTTTAAAACTCACTCTTAATATTGTAACAGCGCAGGATCTAATAATTACAAGCTTTTTAAAGAGACATGCTTCAGAACAAAAACAGTAATAATAATGTCGATGATGGTAATAAACATTTTGGCATTTCTAGTATTCCTTCTTCAGTTTCAGGTTGATGGCAAAGTTTAAGTGTTTTTTTCCCCACATTGGTTGTATACGTTCCAGTGGAAACCATAAGGCTGATGTTGGTATTTTTTAAGAATTCCTTTTTCTCTTTAGCATCCCTTCAGCTACGTATTCCCTGGACCCCGCTCCTCATAAACCTCCTGGGATTTCCCTTCCATTCACTAGTAGGTGAGGCAATTTGCAGTCCCTTCCTATGTTGCGATCAAAGCTAGAGATAATGACTTTCCATTGTTACGCCAGGGAAATGATCAAAACAACAAAATAGCCTCTGAACAATGGCTTCTTAATTGCAAGGGAGGAAGTATCTTCAGCAAGAGTCCCTCCGACCCAGACTCTTTCTGGAAGTGTCTTCCCCCCAGAAAGAATGCAGGAAAAACGTGGCCGTTTCCAAGAATATTTGAACACTTCAAAGAAGTATTCTTTCTAACTTAAAGGCCAAAAGACGTAGAGAAAAAGAAGGAAAGGAAAAAAAAATAAAGAAATGAGAGAGTACTCTTAAAAGTCGGCCACAATAAAAATTAATTTCTCTTGCCCTCTCTGGGACGGTTAAACCCACAGAGTATGGAATCCAGCTGTCTTTGATGTTTGTCCTAGCAATTTTATCTGCGAAGAAAACACAGCATGATAAACACTGAGATTTCCCAAAGGGAGGGGAGTTTGTGGCTTTTTAAAATGGAAAGTGTTACATGTACTTGAGTAAACCTGATTAATGAGTCTTGCTTGTAAATTTTGCCAAGGTCAACAGATCCTGGTAGTAGAACATATACACAAATTATAAAAGACACGGCATCTGAGTTTTTTCCTTCTTCTGTTCCTTTTTTCTTCCCCTTAGGAGTTCTGTGACCATATATAGCCATGGCATCGGCTTACAGTTTGTAGGATTAAAGTTTTCTGTTTAGATTCAGAGATGAAAGTCTGGACTGAATGTGATTATTGTAAATATTTTTGGTTGCTGGTAGCAAGCTTTCTAATCCTTCCTGCATTAAGAGGGGCTTATCGTAATTTTCTTCTTTTTAAATTACTCGACTTTTGCAGCCACCCGTCCCTTGGAAAAGCATTGAATTTGCTCTTAAGAGAATAAACAATACTTATGAATTAAGAAATGGGTAGGACGCTGCATCTCGGTTTTATTCTACGAACATAGCCCTGCTTTCGGTTCTCAGTGCCTGCCTGGGAGACCGACTCTGGACCTCGTTCTGTTGTAAAACTGTGTTGTCTGGCTGCAGGGCTGCTGCTATGGCAACAGAGGAACCAGGGATGTCACATGCTCAGAGTATGCCTGCCAGAGACAGCGTTTCCACAGAACAGGGTCAACTCTGCGTGGAGGCAATTTTACACACCCCATCCGAAAGAAATAGAGTTTAACCTTTCGTTCTTTCATGTTCCCTCTTGAAATATATTTGTCTCCGTTTGTTCTATCTCTAGAATCAAATAAAACCTCATACTAATAGAAAGAGCTAGGATTTATTGAGCATTTACTATGTGCATGTTCTATGGATTGTGCTTTCCTTTCATGATCTCATTCAGTTCTCACAAAAAATCCTAAGAGGTAAAAGACATTATTTTCATTTTGCTTCTAGGAGTTGGGAAACTGAGGCTTGATAAAATTGAAGTCAACTTTTGCCAGACCCCTACCCTGTGTTCAGAGTCATTGAAAACTATACACGACTTCCCCAGTCAGGTCCCTGATAGTGGACAGGACTGTCCTGAGCCTTGGTCCCTTTTCCTCTTGTTTCTCCTCCCCAGTTCCCTCCCGATTTCTGAAGCTGGGATGGTAATATGAAAGACAGCAATGCAGAAATTTAGCTTGAGAAATTCTCTTCTGCTTTATCAAAAGCTGATCCCTAGACCAGAAGGAAAATGCAAGTCTATGCTTGAAATCCAAGTTCTTGGGTGACAAACCGGAAATGAAGTAAACTGGGATCATTCCAGAAGTGGGGCTCGGGTCACGAGCGTCACACTTAGAAATCCCTGAACTTCGGGCACAGGTGTTAAAAAGAGATCCTTCCTGGTTATTGCCCTCCTTAAAACACAGCTTTCTAAATCTCAAAGGAGCAGGGGCAGGACTGGGGGTCTTAGTTCTCCCAAATCAGAAGATGATGTGTCAGCGGTCCTTACAGCTGTGGAAATCTCGGGGGTGTTTTCAGATGATTAATAGTGTACTAAATACAAAAGCTACATATGATACACTGAATTTAGAATCGTGAGCTTCTGGTTAAAATTCCTCAACCTCCCAAGTATCTTAACTACTCTCTCAGTTTCATTGTTTCTAAAGTGGAGATGATAATAGTAATATGGTCTTAATAATTCTGTTCATAATAAAGTTATCATAATTTTTAAAAATACAGGGTGATGGTGCTTTGTCAATTCTAAGACACTAAAGTTGGGATTCATTTCTTGAGACACTGAACCAAGAATATAATAGAGGCTTTCTTTGCTTCCATTGTAATCTATTTATAGGTTTAGTGTACTTCGTAAATTTAACACACTTTGTAATTCATTATTAGGGATAAACACATCTTTTAGCAAGAAGCTTAAGTCAGACTAATAAGAACATCTAAGAAGTAGAATTGTCACCAGGAGACTGTGTTAAACTTAGGAACAGCTTAGGCTGTTAATTACACAGGAAAAAGCAAAGTCACTTCAAAAACAACAGGAGGCCAGTGAAGCCTACACACAGAGTTTGAGGTGAAATGAAGGGGAAAAGAGAAAAGAGACATTCCAGAGCAGTTTTGATAGAAGAAGTTGGTGGGGGGCTGTGCTGGAGGGAAGGTGGGAAATGCAAATTGATTTCCTAGGGATCTGGTGTCCTGTCCTCTGTTTAACTTGTGAAAAAATGTCTGAGCCCCAGGAACTCACCAGCCTATGCTGTGGTCCAGAAGAAACTCTGAAAAGCGTATCACCCCTGCCTGCCCTTGCAGTGACTCAGGGCCAAGCACAGAGAGAAGAAATCCCTTTTCTTAATTTTAATATGTATTATATTTCTCTTGAATCTGTTGCCCAGAATTTACATCCGGAATTTATAAATGTGCAGCTATTGGAATGCCATCTCTCTCCATGACTGTTCTCTAAGACTATCAGCATCACATATGTTGAATGGTTATCTCAACCTCTTTACCTCTTTGTGGTCTTTATTTCATAGATCTTTATCCTTCAGAATATAGCACAAAGATACTAACTACTACATATAAAGTAGATAAACAATAAGGTCCTACCGTATAGCGCAAGGAACTATATTCAACAGCTTATAATAATCAATCATGAAAAAGAATATGAAAAGAAATATATACATGTATAACTGCATCACTATGAAACTAACACAACATTGTAAATCAACTATACTTCAATAAAAAAAAGTTCTGTCACAAAGATACGAACTAAAGGGTAAATGTTGATTGCTTTCTTCAGTGTTTCTAACCTGTGTTTTGTCTCCTTTCTTTGGTATCGCAGCAGTAAAGTAAAATTCCTTCTCATGGTGTTCAGCTCACAAAACATGCTGCCAGGCTTAACCCACAGCTGATTCCCCAGATTGGCTCCATCCAATGGCTCAACAATTTAACTGGAAAGACATTTATAAAAGCACTAAAGAGAATCCAAATGGACTTGCCAGAATTTTGTTTCTGGCATATTCCATGGTGTTGGTGTTGAAACACGTATTGAAATGGCTGACAAGCCACAGACAGAAGGACAGGGCCGTGGGGCTGGCTAACCCATGTCCCAGTAAGCATCACACCAGCTGAGCTTTGACCGGCGTAGGTGCAACGTCCCAAGACAACGGATGGCTGAAAAACCAGACAAAACTAAAATCAGCATTGCTAAAACGACCTGGTTTTCCTTAAAGTGGAGACGTTGAAGCTCACACACATTAATAATTAAGAGATGAAGTGCTGATGCTTCTGCTCCCAACGTCATGCTTTATGTCCTCGGCTGATGGTTGTCATTCAGTTGCTCTGTCCCTGAGCGTCGTGGAGGTTGCAGACACAGTCGCAGCAACCCGTCTTAGAGGATGGCAGTGTGAGGGTGGTAAGAACAGTAATAATAGAAAACATCCTCAATTTTAACAAGAAAGGAAGAGGATTATTCTAGAAATAGCAAATCCCATTTCTTCCCAATAAAATTCAATGTCAGAATGGTAATATGAATTAGGTTATATTTGTATGACTAGTATATTAAAAATCAAGTAGTATCTGATTAATATTAAATAGATGATAGAAGAAAACAGATCTGAATTTTGGTTTTGAAAAAGCATTAAGTGCATAATAAGGAAGTGGGAGACCTGGCTTGGCTCCAGTTCCCGTGAACAAGATACGGAAGTTTTTGTTGCCTCCAAGCTCCGTGTGAGTCAGTGGTGTAATGTATCTGTGAACAAAGCTGGTGTAACCCTAGACTGCATCTTAGCAGAAGCAGTGTAACTAAGTCTTTAGATGTCATCGTCTCCCTGCACTTTGCATTGGGTAGATCACAGCTTGAGTATTCAATTCCATTTGGGACCTGCATGTTTAGATGTCATTGACAGTCTAGATGCATCTAGATGAGATGGTGAACAATTATGGCGGAGAGGCACGGACTGATAACACATGTCCATGTGTCTTACTTGAGAGTGAGTGGGCAGTTTTCAACAGGGTAAGGAAAAGACCTACTGTGCAGTTTGGTAAATTGTTTGCATTAGAAGAAGCAATTTACCAGCACTTATCAGAACAGCAAGGGCAGAAATGGGGCTGGACTGCTATGTCAAAAAGCCATAATTTGGAGGTTAAGTCAGTCGGGGAAGAGGGGCCACGTGGGTACCATGCAGAGGGCAAAGCCAAGGTCAGAGTTGGATGTTAGAGCAGTTAGAGTGTAGTGTCAGAGAAGGTAAGCCTGTCAGTGTCAGGAAACTCCAGGTTGGCTGGGAGACACAGACAGAAGGAGATTCGGAACTATAGACTCAACATTTGGTTATGTCCAGGAAATAAATGGAGGCAGAGACAAGGAGGAGGAGCATGGAGGCCAGAAGGGGCACCTCAGGCCAGCACAGGTGAGAGAGCTGGGGCTGTTGATCCTATATGGTACCATCTGCTAGACCAAACAAGAGCTGGTGTGAGCTTTCCCCATGGGAAAGCTTGTCTTCAGGGACCAGTACACTGGCAGGGGGCTGGGCTCACCAGAGGGGCTTACAATTCTATCAGTTTGGCTTTCTGAAAAATCCCTGGGAAATCACCTAGAACCACAGTAATGCATCTCTCTTTTTTGAGTATCTTCAAACCCTTGAAAATCAGATGCCAAAATTTAATTTCCGGTGGACTTTTTAAAGATGTTTAATTTTAACGTATGTAACCTAAAACTGACAGATAAAGTCCTTTTAAGAGGACTTTTGATGGATTAAACTTGTTAATGACTGTCATTGGATTGCCGCCACACACTTTTTTTCTTTTTAATTCCCTGGCAATGACGGAATATCCCTAACCTGTAAACTGCATTTTCATCAACATTATCAAATGCCGTTTATCAAAACAAAATAAAACAAGCATAGCAATACATAGAAATAATGTTCTGGAGAGATCATAGTTCTGTATGGAGCAGCTGTGAATGGTGGAAAGGAGACTGGAATTGGAGGAACAACAACAAAAAAAAGACCTAAGTTTTTGGTCTGAGAATTCCCACATGCCATTGGAATGACCTTGAGCAAGTTACATAATCCTCTTTAAGCCTGGTGCCTCATCTATGAAATGAAGATAATCACATCTGTAGAACAGTGTATCTGTGAGGGTGAAATTAGGGAATAAACATGACAATTAACATTTATTCCACACTTTCTAATTTATAAAGCCATCCTGACATGTATTACTCAGTTTGATCTTCATGAACAGCCTGGCGAGGCCATTTCCATTATTGTTGGGTTTATATTCTTATTTTTCTGATGAAGTAACTTCCCCCCAGATCACACACGGGCAAAACTGGAACTCATCTAACATGCACCACATAAACATTTACTTTGTGACTACTACGTGCCAGAACTATTTTAAGAAGCCCTGGTGACTGTGACAATAATAAAATGGAAAGCTAACATTTATTGAGTGCTTACTATAAACTGCCCTAAATATGTATGTGTATTTGCCTGTTTAACAGGGCCCTTATATGAAATAAGTCTGACAGAAAAAAGCAAATGCTGTGTGGTTGCGCTTTATATATGAAAGTAGAATCCAGAGAAGACGAACTAAGGGAAACTAAATTAGAGCGGTTTTTACCAAAGGCTGAGGAGTGGAGGAAATGAGGAGACATTGGTCAAGGGGTGTAACTTCTAGTTCTTACCTTCTCAGATACTTCCTGTTACTCTTTTTCCTGCTAACTCCCCCATCTTTCACCTCAGTCCTTCATTACCAGCCTTCATTTTCCAGTCTTAATTTTTGTCTGAATGTTAGTACATTTATAAAGACCACCAGAGAACATGGTGAAGAATGCTCTTCTGGAACACTGTTTCCAGAATGCCTTCTAAAACTGTTCATTTAGTGACAATATTTAATGTGACTCACAGAAGTAATTTTCTTCATTCATTCACTACGTGCTGAGTGCCTACAAGGCATTGTACTAGATGGTAGGGATGCAGTAATAATGGAAATGAAATAAAGTAAATACCAAAAGTGGACAGGATTTGCCCTCCTGGAGTTAGTCGTCTAGCAGAGGAGATAGACAATTAGACACTCAGTTACAATTGAGTGTGATAAGTTCTCTGACAGAGCATGTGTTGGAATCTTGGCGGGGTCACTTCTCACAGTCCAGGTGGGCAGGGGCGTTCCTCCCGATCTGTTACCTATGGCCACTTAGCACATCGGGCATTTGGTCGACTTCCATGATTCCCAGTGACTGCAGATGACACCATGGAGTCGAGAAGCATCACGCTGCCCCCAATCTACAGGCAGTGAGGCACCTTAGATGTGAGACCATGTTACAATGAGGTCTTGATTGCATCTGGGACCATCTTGATGCGTACATCCCTTTCTGTCAAACTGCCAGGTACTGAATATTGTTCTAAATTTTTCTTTTTAAAAGTTATTTCTTTAAAAAAAAAAAAAACTAGGATTCCTTTAGGGATTCTACTAATGCCTAGGACAATTCTCAAGTATTGAAGGAAGTGAAATGTTCCCATAAGGCCCACATTTGTCCAACAGATTTTCCAAATCAGAGCACTAAGCCCTCTTATACATCACGGAATCAATTTGTAATTTGACACTTGAAGTAAACGGCACATATAAAATGACTGGATGGCTGGTCATAACCATCAGTTCATTATCTGAACTGCCAGCAAGCACTTCATGCCCAGTGTGCTTAGAGAATATCTTAACTCTTCAGCTCCATTAGTGGACAAGGGTCTCTTGAATTCACTGTTAACACCCTACAGAGATGGTCTCTGCTGTTGGGAAATCTTCAGCTTACTAAGCCCCTCGTTTTACCTCTTTTCCCTGCTATATCCACTGTTATCAGAGACAAATGATGGCTTCTTGCCACTGGACATTTCTAGACCCAGAATAAATGTGCTCTTTGCATTGAATGAGATCCATGGGCTTTTTTTGTATCCATTTTGCTCTGACTCTCTGATGATGTGACTCACACTATTTAGCCTTGAATGATTTCCTAGATTCACAAGGGGGTGCCCTGATCATGCTATGTGGCCCCGGGAGAAGGTGCTGGACCAAGGCAGGAAGGCAGACTTTGCCCTTATCCTAGGGAGATCATTGTAAGTTGGCCCCATGGAGTAGTGGGCTCAGACTCAGGGTGGTTAAGAGTGAGTTATGGACACTTGAGTTAGTTTCCTTGGGTTTAATGTCTTTACAGCTGAGCGACTTGGGGCAAGTGACTGAATCTCATTGTGCCTTAGTGTCTCCATCTATAAAATGAGGAAAACAATAGTACCTACCCCACAGGTATTTATGCTAAGAATGAGGCATAAATAAGATAATGCCAGTAAAGTGCTTAGAACAGTATCTGGCCAGTGATTTCAGGAAATGTTAACTATTCTATTTGGATGAAGAGTAGGATGGCCATCTATCGTAGATAAAGCGCAATACCTGTTAACCACATATAAGTATGTAAGCTATCTCTAGTTCTTTTTTTTTAATTCCAACTTAATATCATGTGCTTGAGTCAAGACAAGATTGACACTTGGTTCTGCCTCTTATGAACCATGTAACCTGTATTCTTTCTTTCTGCCTATGTTGATTGAGCATTTTAGTACATGCTGGGCAGACTGCTGGGCTGCAGGGATACAGTGGGGAGAAAAAGGAGCATCAGTCAGTTTCGTAACCTCTTTGGACCTCGTTTTACTTATCTCTAAACTGGAGTAATTATATGACCTCACAAGGTTCTTGAAAGGATTAAATGAGTTATATATAAAGCTCCTGGCACACGGTCTCATGAAATACAAGAAATACATGTTAGTTCTCTTTCCTTTTCGCCTCAAGAGACAGTCTTTCACAGTCTCTTGCACGTGGTCGATACTCATTATGTACCTGTTGACTTAAGTTCAGCTCTGGGTAAAAGATATGTAATGTTTCAACCAGAATGCAATTTCTTGACGTGATGTGGGAAGCTGATTTTTAATGGAACCTGTTGTAAACCAAAGGCAACAGCCGCGCTCTCTGCCGCATAAAGCACATCACGTTTTCCACTTTCTGCTCCCACTATGCTGCATTCGTACCTCTTTATAGGGCTTGGATGTTACAGCATGTATTTCCAGATCTAGCTTGTATTCCCAGCTGGAGTTCTGCCCCACGGAGGTTCCCAGTACCATATCCAGTTTCTACTGGGGCCTGTTTTCCTCCGACATTCCCCTCGCAACTCTCCACTTCCCATCTCTGTGCTCCTTGACCCTAAACCAAGATGCTCTGAGACTTCTTGCCTGGTCTGTCGCAGTGCATAGCTGATTCTCCACATGCCCGCTAGCTGCCTTTTGATCCATTCTCCACCCAGAAGCTGGAATGATCTCCTCTTTCCTCTGCTGAGAGCCATCCAAAGCCTCCTGTTGTGTCTGGGACGAAAACCCTTGTCCAGCATTCAAAGGCTCTGCATGTACAACCAGCACTGTCCAATAACGATACAACACGAGCTATGCGTGTAACTTAAACTTTTCTAGTAGTCATTTGTAAAAAGGTAAAAAAAGCTGAAATTAATTTTAATAATATACTTTAACCCGGTATGTCCAAATGTTATTTCAACATGTAACCAATATACACAACTATTGAGCTATTTTGCATTTTTTTCCATGCTGAGTCTTCAAAACCCAGTGTGCACTTTACATTGACAGACTATTTCAAGCGAGCTACGTGTGTGCTGGACATGCCTTCCCCACCCTGAGCTACATTCTCACTTCTTTCCTGCCTGTTCCCAGCTTCACAGCCACCCTGATCTCTGGGTTCCTCTTTATCACTATGCTCACTCCTGTCCTGAGGCTTTTACACATGCTCTTCCACCCCCCATTCCCCCCATCCCCACCCCATCACCCAATACTCTCTCATTTACCTCTTAGCTTCAAAGTGTCTCGCTTAGTGAATTTTGTCCCCATGTCCTTGTCAATGTTGGTTCCTTTATTAACTTGGAGAGGCATAACCCACCATTGGAACACAGACTTTAATTTGTCGTTCTTTTATCAACTTCTATCTGCCTGATAGTCTTAGAACTCCATGAGAGTAGGAAGCCTTGACTGTTTTTCTCACCCTTGTCTTCCTTCTGCACCTAGGACCGTACTTGGGTCACTGTAGGGGGTGCTGAATGAATGAACGAATATATGAATAAATGCATGAGCCAAATGGCTATTGCATGAGTTAACTTATTTGATCCGCAATTCAGCCCCATAAAGTAAAGAGAGTGAGTAGGGTAAGACAGGGCTGGTTCTCAAACTCAAGATTTTCTTACTCCAAATACCTTGTTCCTTCCTTCATGCTGCAATGAAGAAGAAAACCAGATTTGGGGAAATTTCTGATAAATGCATTGCCTTTGATGTTCCCAAATACCTAAAACTATGGTTCTATTCATTAGCTATCAGGGTATCTATGAGGATTAAAGTTATTTCTGCAACTGTATTTTTTAGGACCTATTTAAATATAAGCACCATGTAGTAGGCTTTTTTTTTTTCATCCTCAGCTTAGATTTTCATTTTTTAAAATACGCACATTTGAAGAATCATGTAAAAACCCCAGCTAGTTACTGAATTTTGCCTGAATGAGTAATGAGTGAATGGGAATGGGTGAGTGGACAGGCGAATGCTTTCCTCAGCCTCCCTCCAGTTTCCTCATTCATAACAGGGATGAAGGCTAGGTCAGTCCCAGCACCAACTCCCCTCCCCCCAGTGTTTTTGCTTCAGTTGTGTATATTTTTCGGCAGTCACTGGGCAAAAATAATTTTATGATGAATTCCCTTTGATTCCTGTTTACATAAACACAGCAGGATAAAATATCTGGAGACACAGAGGAACGATGCAACTCACAAAGATTTGTCTTCGAGGAAGACAAGTCAGGGAATGGAGGAGAGGGGGAGAGGGAGAGAAAGAAGGCGTCAGCTGGGCATTCCTTAAGAAGAAGGATAAGTGCCCAGAGTCTGTCCCAGAAGCCAGCAGGTTTGAATCTGAGAAGCGTTCAGTGATGTAACTGGCATTTTATATGCTGGTTATCAGTGTGAAGAGGGTGCTGCTTCTATACTGAGTTCAGACATACGCTGTTTACATCCTTTCTTTAAATAGCTTTAGAATGCCATTTCAAGGGTAAGTGATTATCATAGAAATATACTCTCCAGGTTACATGCTGGAATGAAGCAGGAACTCTTTTATATGCGCCATCTGCCCCAACATACTTACATCTGTAAAGTTTATTTTTTTATTTGTTGAATTTATTTATACTTATTTGTTTTTTTTTAATTTGTTGGGGAGTTAATTAGGTTTGTTTGTTTATTTGTTTGTTTATCTATTTATTTAATGGAGGTCCGGGGGATTGAATCCAGGACCTTGTGCACGCTAAGCACGTGCTTGTGAGCTAAATGCATGCACGCTACCACTGAACTATAACTCACTCCCCACATCTGCAAAGTTTTCATCGCATCGTTCTGCAGATGTAACTGGCAGACTGGTGTGTTGTAATTAAATTGCATACTTGTGGAGTGTCCTTGTTTATAGTAGGACAAGTTGGTTGATGACAAGAAGCAGAGAAGACACGGCATGTACCTTTTGTCATTTTTTTTTAAATAATTGAGGCTTAAGGAGAAATAAGGCTTGTGTTTCTGTAATTAAACGAGAAATATGATTGCTATTGTCTCACACTGGTTTGTCCTCCCGCCACCCCAGTTAACAAGGTATGTAGAAGGCAGAAAGCAGAGAGAGCTGACAGCCTGAAAGAGCGGGCAGATTCAGAGCACAGGGTGATATGTCTCTCTTGGCTGTGGTGTAGTCTGGCTTTGCCCTTCTCTGTGCAGGACCATGACTGAGCTTGTGACCAACATCCAATTATTGTAATACTCTCCAGATTATCTTTAAAAGGTGAATTGGGCAACATTTCATAACTTAGAAATATTTATATATTTAAGAGGTATTTATACAGTTTGTATTTAAGATATCATCCATGTGTTACTGGGTTTTATAAATAACTTAGAAAATCTAAGCTAGGTTTTATATAATCCTTGAGAACAAGAGTCATTCCTTCATCCCTTGATTCAGTCAGTCAGTCATAAATCTGAGTACTCCTTATGTGCTGGTCATAGATGCTGGGGGTGATAGAGATTAAGGGAGGAGGCAGGCATGCCGTTGTATAGGTGTAATGTTGTGTGTCTGCAGAAGGAGCTGTCTGGGAGCTGGGGCTTGGGATGTTGGTGGCACACATAATACAGACTGAGGTGAAGCTCAGTAAGGCTTCCTGAAGGAGGAGGCATCTGAGCTGTATCTGTGGGGAGTGTGGCAGAGCATTCAGAACAAACAGCAGGTGTACAACCAGGAATGACTTTGTCCCTCGAGCCCTCAGCAGAGGACTACCATATTGTAGACCCAGCACATGTTTATGACTGAGGGAATGAATGGGACCAAAGAGAACATCAAGTTTTTCCAACAAATCCCAGTTCAGGGGTTTGTTGAACCTGAGGAAATTTTAGTAATTTAGTGACATTAACAGATCAGAATCTCTGTTTTAATAAAATGGCATAAAGTACCAGGAAAAGCAAATGCCAGAGGAACAGAATGACTGGGACCACCAGTGAGTTTGTACTGACATTTGAGTACTGAGCTGGATCTGGGACAGGTGTGTGTTACGTGTGTGTGCACCACAGATTAAAGTGAAGCTGGATTCTCATGGACTTGGTGACATGTCCTTGGGATAAACTGCTATCTAGATGCATAAATTCATGAAAATCAGTAAGAACAGGGCGGCTCTACTTCTGAGAAAGAATGGTGTTTATGGTCAAGGTCCCTGAGAGAAAAGCCCCACCTTTCTGAGACTATTTCTCGTGGCATTAAAGAAGTGGTGACTCACATGCTTCTCGTAGTGCCCATGAGATGGACCAAGGTAGTCACTTGCCGCCACCAAGATGTCTTTTGTGACATGCCCCACCTAATAATTCAAAGGAGATGAGAACCTAAAGTGACCTTATAGATTACCCCACACCAGACGTGCAGAACGTACAGCTTGTTGTCAGAATTCAGACGCATCCCAATCTTCCATTTAGATGCTTTCCCCCTGCACCATCAGCTTCCAGCGTTACTGCAAATACTACACCCTTGATTTTTTTTTCTCTAGCAATTGGATTCTGTAGCCAAAGTAGGATGGGAAACACTGATTATTTTAAGTCCTCCCCATATCAAAAGTGTTGAGAGATCTTGCAATGAAAGAACATTTGTATCTTTATTTAATCCAACACTTCCCATCTGTATTTGACAACAGAACACTTTTTTTCAGGTACTTATTGATAGATAATAAAAAATATTATGTATAACACTCTTGAAATCACTTCCCTGTGCTATAATTTTATAATCTTGAGGTTTTCCAGAGATATTTCTGGAGGTAATCTGAAAGGAAGGGGTGTGCCATTGGTCTTTAATAATCACAGGTGTGTCAAAAATAAATGACAACACTTTTATATAATGAGGTGTGTCTAGAAATGGAGTTCTACAAACCACACTGATGGTCAGATGTGAGAAGTTTTCCTTCATATTTCCTTTCTTCCCTTCCTTTCTCCCTTCCTTCCTCCCTCCTTCCCTCCCTTCCTTCCTTCCTCTCTCTTTCTTAAAATTCACACAACTTACAAAAGTGTGAATACTATATTCCAGAAAAAGGAGAAGACCAGTCATCCAGGCAAGATCTCAAAATAACAAGGGGTGTAAATTTATGAAATAAGCGATCCATCCGTACTATGTTCAGGAGAGTCGCCTTCACACCCTTCATTCAGCTTCTGCCGAAGCAGTGACTGACTGTGAGAAGAAGGAAGTCATCTCGACCCCTCTGCCCCTCTGACACACACGTCACACCCATCCTCACTCACTCTTAGACCACATATAAGATGGGCGAGCTGCCCCTGGGATGTGACTTGAAGGTACAGCAGTGCTTTGCATTACAAAACGCCCTCTGCCAGATACAGAAATTGAAGGGAGAATCCAAAGGGCCCTTAAACAAAGCTAATCTCGCTCCTAATAATGTAAATTCAAACTGCACTGAAAAACAATTTCTCATTCCTAAGACTAGCAAAAATTCATCAGTTGGACATGTCCCTCCGTTGTAAAGCTGGGAGGAAACAAGGTCTCCCTTACGTTTCTAGAGGGAATGCCAAGTGGCGTGACCTTTACAGAGGGAGATCTGGAAATAATTAACAGAATTAGAGATGTGTTTGTCCTTTGACCTAGCAACCCGATTTCTGGGACTCTGTCCTAGGAAAACATCTGCACAAGAATAAAATGAGTTATGTATAAAGTTTTTTTCAATTTGGCCTTGGTTTTAATAGTTCGACCCCTTCCTATCTGTGTGCCCTGTTAGTAAAATGATACATTTATTAAATGTCTTATTCACGGTCCCATCCCCAAGTCAGAGAGGAGGTCCCGGGCCATGAGAAAGTATCTCCTGTTATGACGTCTCCCCCTGTTCAAAGGGCTTGGCCTGCACTGAACACTGTACAGGCAGCAGGGTGGCTGCTGTGACAGTGCCTTTCCTGCCACCAAGGACCAGCTGGGGAGATGAAGGCGGGAAAAAGTGTTTAAAGGGAAGCAAATCGAGGGTATGTGGGCAGTAGTAGGGGAGAAGGTACCTCTGTGGGTTGTGCTCCTCGGTTCTCTCTTGGTTCTTAGCCTAGAATTCTGTCCAGAGTTGACTACAGTTAGGGATTCCTCTCACTATTCTCAGCTCCGGAGAATATTTTTCACCCATGTTATTAGGATGGGGGACTCCATGTGTTAGTGATTTATAGCAAGACGTGAAAGGAGGGCGGTTAGGGTTGAAATTGTTGAAAAATGGGTTAGGGCCATTTTCCTTAATGAAAAATCAACAGGCCTTGGACAGACTGTGAAGAACAGGGAAGGCTCACAGAGGAGGCTGGGTTTTCATGGCTGAGTGACAGGAGAAGGATGGGGCTGCAGGGAAGGGCTCTGGGGAGAACACTGCTTTCTTTGCTTTGTCTCTTTTTTTAGCTGTCAAGGGCTAGCCCCCAGGGAGATGCAGAGACATGGTTCTATGACAGCCAGCACATGCTTGAGGAAGGGGGCGTTTGAGCTGGTAGGAGAATGTGTTCTAAAAAAATTCTCATCAAAAAAATTTTTAATCTAGTCTTGAAAAAGATATTTTTCCCCTCTTCTCCCAAATACCTTTACAGTGATGATGGAAAGTTATATAAATGAACAAGGAGTAAGTCAGAAGGTGAACACAGAAGTGTGGCTATGAGACCTTCATCCCTTCAGGAATCCAAGGATAAGAACTGAAAAATAAAGAGGGGTGTGGACCTTCCATAAATAATGGAGTTTTATACCCCACCCAGTATAAATGGTGGCATTTTATACCCCACCCAGTGGGTCACAGTTTCTGTGACAGAAGCGATCCCACCTCCACCACCTGGCAGGTCTCTGTGGTGTGCATCAGTCACCCTAATGTGCTTGGGACGCTGACCTCTGTGCTCCCACTTGACATAGGAGAAAACCATGGGTGGTATAGCCCACAATGGGCTTTATTCCCTCCCCTCAACTGCTTTAGGTGTGGACATGACCTAGTTCTGGCCAGGAGTAGCTGAGCAGTATCTGGGGGCTTCCAGGGGAAGTTAACCATTTTCATAGACACTGATGACACTACATATGGCGCCTGTCATTTATTAATCCAACCCTGGAACTGACTGTCTCACAATACTCTGGAATGTCTGACAATAAAGGCCCTTTGTTTAATATATATATATATATATATATATATATATATCAGAAGATACAGTGCCCCCAGCCTGGCTTCTCATAGATATATCAGATAAGCCACAAAGACTTGGAAGGCTCTTATGTGGTATTGACATGACTGGAGAATGAGAATTAACTCAGTTGGATCCCACAGACAAACATTAGAGCCTACTTTGAATAATTTGGAATCCTGGTGTTAATTTAAAGAAACACTCTACTTCTTAAAGTGGTCAAATTGTATGAAAAAAAAATTTTTTTGGACTAAACTGTGACCACGTCAGTAATATTTTCAGAAAGGCTTGAGTAGGTCAAATCTTGGAGACTTAAAGCCTGTGTCCCACAGAGGTCACCTTAAAGGGTCACTTAAGCCACTCTTTCCATCCCTAAAGTTGCATCCACATTTTTAGAGAGCGAAGTTGTATGGTCTAGTATTCATAATCAAATTAAATTCTACACTGATTTTTGCTGATGAGTTCTGATGACTCCCAAGCTTCTTGGGAGTTCCCAGAAATTAGAGAAAGAGAACTCACCGGCCTTGGAGTAGCAAACAGAAACATCTATTCCCCGATGGAAGGAACAACCTGGAAAAGAATAAGGTGGCCATTGGAAACATTCACTGAGATCTTACATTCCACAGCAAGCATAATGGCTTGTGCTTAGTTTTGGAGAAGGTTATTTCAGAAATAATAATCTTCATTTTCTGGGCTAAATTTAGCCCCTGTTGCTTTAATTCCCTAATTGAGTGTGTTCTTAAACTGAACTGTTCACAGGATACATTGGCTCCAAACTCCAAGGCAAGTGAGAGTTTCTTCCCTGAATTTTTGTGAACAAATTAAAAAGAAAAATAAATAAGTAAACTAGGCAAATACAAACCACTGATCTATATATTTCTAGAGGAATAACTTGTCAAGATTGTTAGGTGTAGTTATTAGTTAGCTGGGCATAAGCAAAGCTCATTTTAAAAAAAACTTTTCCATTTTTCTTGTGTTGGCTTTTTGCTTCTTTTGAATTCTTTATGAACACACAGATGGCTGTTCTGCTTGGTGGGGGAGGGGTCTGCTCTGAAAACTGCTTCGTTTGCGCTTGCTCTACATCACTTAGGACCCTAGGGGAGTCCCATGGATTGGTTGGTTTGAATCTTTCGCTGGGATCATCTCTATAATGTCAAACACTCAGGCATGTTAACCCGTTAACTATAGCGCAAAGAGTTCCTCACTTTCTGGATGAAAGCTTACCACTGCCCTGCCTCCTCTTCCTTCAATTTAATGAAAAAGGGGCAGGTTTTAGTGTATGCAGAAAGTTGTTTGTGAGTGCTTGTCTGTGCTGGATGGAAAGTGGGCTGAAATACAGATATTCTGGCTCTTTGCTGAATGCACTGTTCAGTAGGCCAGTCTGCTTCGATCTGATCCATCGCTAAGAAGAGACACTAGAATTAGACATAAGGGCACTGAAGACATCTCAGAAGAGAAGTCATGCGCAGCCCAGGGATCGCGGGGGAGGGGAAGTGCTCTGCGACCAGTATATCCCCCTCTCCTTTAGAACTTCTCTTTGCAAACACTGTCTTCATATTCTCCATCACTTGTCCTGCCTCTTCGCCAGGGAGATGGGAAGGTGGGTGAGAAGCCAGACAGATGAGAGGGTCGGGGGAGTATCTCATCTCTGCATCACTTTCATGGTATGTTTCAAGTCTGCAATAGGTGCTCATTGACTCAGTGATGGTTTCGGTGTCTACTCTGCATGGAAATAAAATTCTGACACAGTCTCTGCCGTATGAAGTAGGAAGGCTGTGGCCCCTGATATAAATAATACAAATACAAATGTTATATGATTCAAAGTACAATGGGAGGTCCCATTTTCAGACAAAATCCAGTTATAATGCTTTACCTGACATTGTCCAAATTTTCCTGGTGCATTAAGTATTACTTAGAAGAATATTTAATCCTGTGCATTAAAGGCAATAAGACAAGGGCGTAGCTGTGAGGTTTCAAAGGACCTGCATGTGACTTTCAGCTCTGTCACATAATAGCTCGGGCCCTGAGACAGGTCATATACCCCTGGAAGCCGTAATTTCACCATCTACAAAATGATAACAGTAATAATATATTCTTTACAGGAATATTTTGAGAGTTAGAGATTATTTATATCAAATACCTACAAGGGTGTCTGGCTCATTTACAGGTACTCAAAAAAATGACAGTTTATACTTGTTATCCAAAGATTTGTTTTTGTAACTTCACATCTTTCAGTCTTAGACAGTAAGATATATTATGCTTAAAATAATGTTACCTACGTAAAATGAATGCTATGCCAGATGTAAACATAGAGTAATACAGTTCAGCCATACCTAGGTTTTTGTTTGTTTGGGTAGAGGAGTAGTGCTTGGTGGAGGCAACTGTAAACACACAAATTGTTACTGAAAACAGATGCATTATTGATCATATAGCTTTAAGCGAATTCTGGCTTGCTTCAATAAAATGGATTTAAAACTCATACAAATGTGAAATATGTAATATATAAGCACATTCTAGTGAGGAATAAAACATAAAATTAACTAGTAAAAACAATTGGCTAAGCTATGAATTTAAAAAAATGCATGGCCTGGAAAAAACAATCCCAAAATTTTAGTCTCTGATTTTTAATGGTCTCTGGAAGCAAATATTTCTCATTAATATGGAGTTCTATTTTAATATTAATATTGCTGTTAATATACCCTCTTGAGGAAGTAGAAACAACTGTGTGTTCCTAGGAAAATATCACATTTCTCTTTCTGCTTTTCTTCAAGCTTTTTTGACGTGTACCTTAATCTCATGTTTTTTTGAATTATCATATATTAGTCCAATATTAAGAAGATGGTACGCTTTTCTTTTCTAATTTGGTTTGTTTCCAAAATTATTTTTTGCAGGCTGCCACATTTGCAGAAAGTGCCATCTCAAAAGAGGCCATAGATTTGGGGGGTTGACAAATACCTCACTTAGTGATGACTTCTTCCAAGCTAGGCCTGTGCCGTGCGCTTTTCATCCACTGGCTCCTTAACGGTCACAACCAGCCTGTGAGCTGGACACTCTCATGATCCCCTTGCACAGAGGAGACAGCTGAGGTTCAGAGAGGAACTTCACCGAGGTCAATTAGCTAGTATGGGGAAGGAACAGGATTCCTTTTTGTGTCTCTCTGACTTCAGTTGTGATCATCAAATTCTTTATTTGTCTTCCTCCTTTTTTTTCTAAATAACGTCTCAACAGAAATTCCCAAATCGTTCATTCATTCATTCATTCATTCAAATCCTCTCTCTCTCCCCATTCCGTTTTTCTCTGCCCTCATCACCTGTCATGATTGAAAGTGTTTACTCCACTCAATGAAAGGGCAGGACACAATGCTGAGTCTGTAATTACTGTAACGAAGATGGGGCCTCAATCTTTCAGTCTTGACCTGTTTGATAGTGAAACAGGTGTACAGCATATTTGTATTTTGCCTGAGTTATGTCCATTGTCATAAACACTTAATTTTCCTTTATTTAGCTGATGCATTCTCATCCTGATAGTCCATGAAGAGCTTGAAGTGGCTTGAAAGATTCTATGAAGCCCTTGAAATTGTTTGCAATTTTTTTTTAACTTTGGTGCATTCTGCAGAGAAAGAAGATCTGTGGCTTTCTCAAAAAAGTCCACAGCTCCACAAATTTAAGACATCACTTATCAAGGGGGAATTCATTCATTCTGAGTCATTTTGGTCTCCGTTACGTCAATGAGTAAAAACAATGTAGAGGCCTATTCTGGACAGATAAAAGCAGGCAATGGTATAGTGGATTCACTGGTGCCTGCTGGGGAGACTGAATCCAATTCCCTAGTATAGACTGGGTCCCAGTCTCCTTTGCCTTTCTGGTGAAACTGCCGAGAGTCACTCAGGACAGGATGTAGCACTGTCCATGCCTTCTCTTTCTGGTTATATTCCAGCAGCAGCTGATCCTGAGACCCCAACGGCAGCGCATCTGAAAGAGCCATCCCCATATCTCTGAGAACAATGCCCACTGTGACTTAGCCTACGGCTCAGCCTCATGCCTCCGGTAAAAGTGTCCACTGAGGATGGCACTTATGCTGATGAAATGCCTTCCATCCGTGTGATGTGTTTCTTTGGCAGATTTGTTTTTTTTCTTGGAAACTTCTTAGAAGTTTTTTAAACTGGAAAAAAGTTTTTAGTAGATGCACTGATTGGATATTTTAAATATCTGAAAAAATAGGTAGGTTCTTTGATGGGCTGGAAGATCTGATACTTTCCTTTCTGGGTCACAGTGATGGATCCTGCCTAACAAGATCCTTATCACACAGAACTGGAAGGAAGCTGCACAGATAGCTAAGCAGCCCTCATCTGTACAGAGGAGGTGGTATGGTATGCCTGCCTTCAGAGACATTAGATGACTTCTTCCTCTGACTCCCGCGGATGGAGACTGCAGTTTGAACTCAGAATCTTGTGCACGTTCAGTATCATTTCTGCCCTCCATGCTGTCTTCTAACCCTTGAAAACATTTCAGCCCTGTGTGAAAATTAAGAGGAAAACATCTGGCAGGGGAGGATATAGCTCAGTGGTAGAGCACATGCTTAGGATGCATGAAGTCTTGGGTTCAGTCCCCAGTGCCTCCATTAAATCATAAATCAATCAATCAATCAATCAATCAATCAATCCATCCATCCTAATTATCTCCCCACTCTGCCAAAGAAAAAAAAAGAGGAAAATATCTTCTCAACTTATCATTTCCCAAATACTGACCTTCTTCTTTTGATAAATCTGTAAGTGATAGAGCAAAAAAAAAAAAAAAACCAGCTAGTTTTTTAAAACCTTAGATTACATTTAAAACATTCTAATTCAAATTACTTGTATGGATTCCTAGAAAAAAAAATATATATGTATGGAATGTGAGCTGTTGTTTTATTTCATTTCCCTATCTTTGTTGTTAGTGATGTGATTGGTTTGAAGGTGAAAGTAGAAAATATATGGGCTTTAGAATTAGAGAAATCTTGGTTTAAATTCAAGATAAACTTACATCTGTGTTGGAATTTATATTTGGTTATTCTGAACCTGTTTTCAAATCTGTGTAACAGGGATAATCATAACAAACAGTTGTGCTCTGAAGAATAAGGAATGTGACACATCAAAGAGCCTAGCACTCAGCTTTATAGAAGACACTTAACAATTTTTAGTTCAGTAAATATAATGGACAAGGGAGGTGCTAAAATCTTTTTACTCACAAATCCTTAAATGGGATTAAAGACAAAATTCCTTAGTTGTGTACTTTCCCTCTCAACATCCTATACTACTAACTCTTCAATCTTCCCCTTTGCCACTAACACAAAATGGGTTTTCTTATCTCAGATTGCATTCTGACTATTTTCTTTTAAAAGAGGCTGCTGTGCTTGACTGAAATCAGAAATACGCCACAAGCACTGAATTGCTGCATTTTTCTTCCATTATATCTTCTCCAATAAAGAATGAAATAGCTGAAGAGATAAATAAATGGTGACTAAATAAAGATCACTCTTTCTGGCCAATAAAGTTTGACCATTTTTTCAAGAGTTATAAGTTAAAGCAGCGCACAATATTTTGAAGGAATTTAGTTTCCCTGATTAAAAAATCATTTGCATTTCACTAAAGCCATTGGAAGTTATACACAGTTAAAAGTAAATCTTGGTATCACTGAAGGAAAATTATATATTTCCTCACTGAGTTTTCCCAAGAGTTCTGTGATGTGGGTGTTATTTTCATTTACATATAAGGACACTAAGGGTCAGAGAGGTTAACTAGGTAACTTCTTTGATGAAATGTTTATCAATCACAAGAAGCAAAGCTAGGCATTGAACTCAAGTTGTCTGTCTAAAAGCCCTGGCTTCTCATTGTTCCAGACTGACTTCTCTGATAGTATGTGCAAAGGGCCTGTGGTGGGAGGAAGTGGGGCATATGAGATTCTCAAAAAGCTTCTGTGCTAAGTGCTTCACATCCATTTTATCCATTTAATGCTTTATACACTCTATGAGGTATCTACTACAAATTTAAAGATTGGAAATAGATACCTCAAATTTAACCCATCTAAAGCAATCTTGGTTTATATTCCTTTCCTCCCTCAAGCCCACTCCTCTCCCTGGATTCCTGATTTCACTAAATATCATTGTCATTTACTCAGCTGCTCAGACCAAAAGATGGCATTTATCCTTGATTCTTTTCATTAGTAGTTGATTGTCTCCTCCTTCGAAAAAATGTCCTATCTCTCCATCTCTCATCACCTCTGCAGCTGTCCAGCCACTACCATCTCTCTTCAGACACCTGGTTCCCTTCTTACCCATGATCCACTCCCTCCCCTCAGCTCCACAGTGAATTCTTGCACAGCAGCTGGAATGATCCTTTAAAGTCGAAGCCAGATCTTTGCATTCTCCTGCTTAAACTCTTCCAATGTGTTTCAATCACTCTTAAAAAAGATTGAAAAAAAAAAAAAGCCAGACATAGGACGAATACTACATGATACCATATACATGAGAAATCCAAAATAGTCAAACTAGTAGAGGCAGAGAGTAGAAGGGTGGCTGCCAAGGGCTGGGGGGAGGAGGAACAGAGGAGATACTAAGTTTCAGTTCTGCAAGATGAGCAAGTCCTAGTTATCTACTGCACAGTATTTGGCTAGCAAGACTATATTGTATACTTAAAGATTTGCTAAGATGGTGGATCTCATGTCCCGTGTTCTCATCACACACAAAGCCACAGTGTTGACCACAGACCCCACGTGATCTAGCTCCACCCTCTTCCCTTATTTATGCCTCTTAGCCAGACTGGCCTTCTTGGTGTTCCAACTGCTCCACACTCACTTCCGCCTCAGGACTTTTGCACTTGCATTTTCTCTGGAAAAGTTCTTTCCCCAGATAGGCTCATGTCATCATTTACTCATCTCTCTGCTCAACTATCAAAAGAGGCCTTTATTCCCTATTATGTTTAAAATGGCACCTTCACCATCACCCATTTTCTGTTGTTACTGTCCTGCTTTATTTTTCTTTGCAGGATTGACATTATTTTATATGTGTATTTATTATTCCCTCTGGAAAATTTGTTCTATGAGATAAGAGTATCATTCTCATTCACTGTGTAAGCAAAATTTATAATAGTTTTTGATACACAATAGGCACTCAGTGTGGGAGAGGGTGTAGCTCAGTGGTAGAGCATGTTTAGCATGCACGAGGTCCTGGATTCAATCCCAAGTACCTCTGTTAAAAATAGATAAAAAAAACAAATAAATAAGCAAACCTAATTACCTCCCCCCCATTAAAAAATCTTTTTTAAATAGGCACTCGAATCATAATTGTTGAATGGATAAATCAATGAACGAATAAGTCCTACCGAGGGTAAGGTAGTTACCACATTTCAAATAGCCAGTAAGTACAGGGTCAGAATTTGAATTCAGGCACAGAATACTACCTGGACTCCATCTAAAGTGCTGTCTTGCTTCTGCGGAAGTGTCCCTGTGACATGCTGTCCCTTGATGTATGTACAAAAGGATACGTGGGAAATAGAAAATGGAGTAAGTGTTTTTTCCATCTTTTAACCTGCTTGTCTGTGGGCCAGTTACTCAGGGGGATAAAAGCCAGACTGAAACTTCATGGAACACAGATGCTGGTTGAAAATATGCACAGATTATTGCTCAATTTAAAATTACTCCCAACTTGGAAGATCGTGGAGCTCCAAGCTTTTTGTTTTCTTCCCTTAGTTTATTCTCTGTAAATTTTGGTGCCATTAGACAGGATGCAGACAAAACAGTTTAGCCCCACAGGTTATTCTTCTCTGGCAGTCAGACTTTTTTCCCCTCTCTGCCTTCCTGGGTCCTGCATTCCCCTTGAGGGACTGTACTCAAAAGGCCAGACTTGTAAATTCCATTACAGCGAGCGCTCTGATGGAAGAGAATAAAACGTTGACTCAAGCTTGCTCTTTTTCCCAAAAAGGGTCACAAAAACTCTGATGACAGGTGGTGTCCCTGGAAGGAATGGTGCTGTGGTTGCAAATCAGGGCTTGCTAAACACTGAGCGCTGGGTTTCACCCCCAGCTATTCTAGTTCATCTGGGGCAGGGCCCTAGCACTCCTTTGTCTAACGAGTTCCCGGCAATGCTCGTCGACTTGAACACGGAAGACAGTGATACAGAAAGAAACCGCCCATCACAACTCTAGGGAAAGAACAACCTGGGAACGGGAAGTCTCCGCCATCGTGTCACTTGCGCCGTCAATGACTTACAGTCTGCCACACAGGAGAACTAAGACAACTCCAAATGTAGAGACGTACAGCCCGGCTTCCTGAGCCTTAACGCCGCCTCTTGTTAGTTCTAAAGTGTACGGTTGGGAGCCTCCAGGAAAATTAGAGGTTTCCAAAATGTGGTTTCTTCTGGTCATTGTAAAGCATGATGGCACAGAGTTGGGCCTTAGATGCAACTTTGCTCCATTTCTTTCTTTTATTCATTGACCAACAATTCTGGGGATACACTCATGGCCCTGTTCGTCTCAGAGTCGAAAGGTGCCATCTGTCATGTCCTTAACTATGGATTTCTTTCTTTGATATTCTTCTTGGGCCCGCAGGAATCTTCTGGTTGCTTCCCTATGTAGTTAAGTTATAAATAAGTTTTCTTCCCTTTCACACTCCAATTTCCTTGGCAGATGAATGGAAATGTAGTCATGAAGCACCTCTAACAGTTTTGGAACATATTTCTTTTTAAATATGTCTGCTGTATTGATGAGGCAAGGCTGAAGTGACTCCTTTGAAAGCATGTGGTGAGAAGAAAGGACCCTATGAAGAGCAGCAGGATCGAAAATGAAGGCTTTTTGCTCTGCTTTGCTTGTGTTACAATATCTCCTTTTTGCTCTCTTCACCAAGAAATCTGAGCATTCAACACACGTGGAAAGAGAGTCTGGACCCTGGAGGAGCAAACAGGATTAAAAAAAAGTTTTGCATTCCAATCTTGGACTTCTCAAACGGATCCAGTCACTGAATTTGAAAATCCATGGATTATACCATCTTGCTCTTTTTTGAAAACAAACATCAAAGCATAGAAGGTGACTCCCAGAGCTTTCAACAGCTTGCTCATCCTCACTGGTGCTGACTGGGTCATCAGGTGGGTGTCAGGGCCAGAGAGGTTGGTTGGGCTGCTCTGAGGTCTCACATGCTTATTATTGAGCTCAGTGCTCCATGTGAGTATGAGGTTCAAGGATTCTTGGCATCAGTCTGGGAATCTAGGTCCTGCTAGGTACCTGACCTGAGGCCCCAACTGGAAAAGAGCTTCCCGGCAGGCTCAACCTCAGAATTGTAAATTTGTGTACATTGGGCTTGAATGACAGAGATTAAGGCTCCTAGGAGACTTCAAGTTTTGTGATTTTTCTTTTTTCCCCGCAGCACTTAAATTTTGCCTCATAAGATGTTTACTCTCAACAGAACTTTTTGAGTGTATTTCTCCCTGTTGTTTTTCTCCGTAATAGTTTACATTGATGTAAATAGTGGATCTGGGAGTCTACTGAAAGAGGAACTTTCTCAGCGACAAAACCACTGTGGCATGTTTGCAGCGCACACCTTTTCCCCTTCCTCTTGTGTCATTGAGGGACACGGGGAGGGTTGGATAGAAATTCTTTCCAAGTTTGCACCAAGTCTCTCTCTATCCAGTGCCTCTTCCCTCACCTATGTTGGCTTAGACTCGGTCCTTGACCCCTTAATAGAATATTGCAGAAAACCCCAGACAGACAGCTTGCAGAGTGAACAGAGCCTCTCTCTTTGAGTCGTCCCAGGAAAAGGGAGTTGATTTTGATGCTGGGCTGCTAACAATTTGATCTTTTAAATGACTCTAGTGCAGTGCGTTTATCACATCATGCCCTTGCCGACCCCTTCTTCCTCACACAATGACTTCGCCGAGGCCTGGATCACTTCGTTTCCTGGAATTTCTCCTGAACCTTTTCTCCCCCTTCTGGCTGCCATATCGCTGATTCATGAGATTTCCATTGCACACCGCCTGTCTTCTTCATAAGACTGTGAACTTCCTGGAACCTCTATCCCTGTACCTGACCCAGCTACTGGCATGGAGTTGACCTTCAGCTGATTACTGAATGGCTTTGTATGCTTCAGTCACCAACACTTCCATAATAAAAATGGAAAGGAATATCTCTGAGATGGCAGAAGTTTAGAGTTTTTCTTTGATTTTAAGTAGAGCGGTCTGGGAACTCCCAAGGCAATTTTCATGCTATATTTTCCATTCCTATTTTTCTTCAATCTGTTGTGAACATCTTTATCCACAATCTGTAATAAGCACAACTACAGAACTTATGGGATGTTTGTGTTTCATTTATAGAAATCTGTTTTTGTCTGCTAACCCCATGCCCTTGATTTGTCCTTCCCCACTTCCCTTTTGGTAACTACAAGTTTATGTTCTACATCTGTGAATCTGTTTCTGCTTTGCATATACATGCATTTGTATTGTTTTTTAGATTCCACATATAAGTGATATCATACAATACTTTAATTTAAAATTTCCAGAGACTCTTTGTTCCCAACTACCCATTCATCCATCTCTCTTCCCATTCACATTCTGCTACTCTCTTTTGTTAGGAAAATGTTGGAATCAGCTGGCAAATCCCACTATAATTACTTCCACAACAACCAAATGTCTTTACCACAGTTAAAGTATAATTTAAGAAATTAGAAGCCCGACTTACACGCATATAAAGAGAACATATGTCAAAAAGTTTATTAAACTTATTTATTAGGTAGGGGTTCAGTAAGATGATGAGGCCAGTTTAAAGAACTGAGTATGTATGGACCATTTAATAAATATTAGACGAATTTTGCTGTGTTAGATACAGAAGTGGCTAATACAGGGTGATATCTCCATGTTAACATGACATTTCACTAAGTCTTGGACATTTAATCATAATAAACAAAGTGAGTCAAACAAAATGGACTTTCCCTAAATAATTAAATAAACCTTCATTAGATCTGTGCCCTCATATGATACTAAAAGGACATGCTACCCACCTTTCTGCCTTTTTTCTAAGGTTATAAATATTTTTCCATTATACCACGAACAGTGTCCATACACTAGGCAGTTAGGATACATCATTTTGGAAGGATTCACTTAAAGGCAAATGTACCCCAAGTGTGAGAATTATGCTCTTCCCTGGTGGTCCATGCAGGGGGATTTTGCCCATCTTCACTGTTGCCCTGTGGATGTCAAGTTATGCATAAAACCAATATTAACAATAAAATTTTTAGGATAACCTTATGGTTTAAAAAACTATATTCACACACACACACTTCTATGGTCTTAAAAACTATCTTGACAACTAGGTGATACTAAGCATATTTTACACATAAAAAAGAGAGGCTCAGAGTATTTTAGGAAACTTTCCCAAAGACATGATGTTAACATGTGCCAAGAGCTAGGACTAGAATTGAAGTCCAAAAGCTTGATAACTTAACTGCATGTTGATATTTGCTGGAATTTCCTATGACCTCAAAGCCACAATGTTTTGATTTGTGTTGTATTTTGAAATTTTTTGTTATTAAAAATTTCATTAATTCATAGGAGGTAAGCTAAGGAGGGGCTTTTGCAAAATCAGCAAAGTCATAGGAGGAACTCTCCTTTATTTAACGAGGAAACCTGCAGAAATGCTCAGAGATTCCATCTCAGTCACTTGATTGAGACTCCGGAGTAATCTAAATGTGTTTTCATGGTGTTACGGTTCTAGTTACAAGGATAGTCAAGGCGCAGTGTTTAACCCCCACCATTTTCTTGTTTTTTAAAATTTATTTATTTATCCATCTGAATTTGGAACATGCATTTGAAAATCAAGCTAACCCTAGGGAGAAAAGCCTCCCAGTGCTCTTGGAGCTCCTTCTTGATGATGAATTAACTTGTTTTGGGGAAGCCAATGAATTGCTGATCTCACTTTTTTATATGAAAAAAAAAAAAAAAAGCACAAAGGATCAGGCAGCACACAAAGCAAAGCCAGTTCTACACCAAACAAGGAAATAGGCCCAGTTCCTTCCCCTCCTCCGTAGGCTCCACCTCTTTCTACTCTTAGGGTTCTGCTTCTTCAAGGGTTTTCTCCCAAATGGATCATGTAAAACGATCCATGGTGGGGTATAAAATGGCTGATGATAGTGCAAAAGGTGAACCTTTTCTGGGGAATTTGTGTTTGTGCAGGAATCAAAGCCTGAAGCAAAAAGAACAAACATTCCAGCATAGCTCTCTGATGTGTGTTGGGCAGGGAGAGGGTGGCTTGCCCTCTCCTTGTCTCTGAAGTAACCCCTTCAGACCTCTTCCTGACCTCCAGACCTAGGAGGCTGACTTGCATGATGAATTTCCATGTTCCTTACTCTCACACGGAGCTTGCAGTTTAGCAGGAAATGGGTTAGCCCAGGTCAGACTTCAAGATTAAACTCTGAAAACCTTGAGCACTGTGGAGCCCTCCTGCTGGGTAGATTACATAGCAAAAATCTTAACCCTAAACCCAGAGTTCTCAAGGAGGAAATGGGAGGCTGTATTTGACAAGCCACATCTCCCATTTCCCCTTTTGACCGATGTGCCCAGTCAATCCACAGGGACACAACAGGGCATTTGAAACGGACATAGTTCTCATAGCTCTCAGAGATGTATGTTGATCAGAATCACAGACCACTGTTTCTGATGTCCAAAGATTATCCTAATGTATCTTAAGAACAAATGGTCCAATTTAATGAAAAAGAATATGAAAATGAATATATGTATGTGTATGTATGACTGGAACATTACGCTGTACACCAGAAATTGACACATTGTAACTGACTATACTTCAATTAAAAAAAGGAAAAAAAAAAGGAAAAAAATTGGCTAAAATTTACCAGGGGTACAGGCTACAAAGAGCACTGGGAGCTTCTCTTCTCTGCATATGAACATTTTTATGCTGCTTCATAAGTCTGTTTGTTCTCAACAGATATCCACAGTGCACATTCAAAGTTCTAAAAAAGTCATGAAGTGATGAAATATATTCCACTTTATTGGCCTAATATTTTAAACTGAATTTGTGAGGGTATGCACAATAAGCATACAGTAGGATATATTATATTTTGATTATTTTCTGCACAATGATATATATTCATGATTTTTCTGCTTATACGGTAAAGTTTATGTACTGTCTGTCTGTTTATGTCTATCCATCCATCCATCCTCCTGTCTATCTAGATAAACTTAGAAATTAAAAATACCTCATACTTCCTGACACCATTTCATTGCTAATAATTGAGTACTTTCAAAATTTCCCCATGCATATGCCAAGTATTCATTAGTTATACACAAAATGGCAATATGGGATGATAGATTTCACTCTATTCCATAACCTGCATTATTCACTGTAGAGTAGACACTGGACAGTTTTTCATACTTAATGTACATAACTTGTTTGCTTCATACTTCAGTGATTTTCTTTTTCAATCTTGTACTGTGAAAAAGGTTAAAGTACGTGTTTCTAGAACAAACTCCAAAACCAAGTGTATTTAAAAACGATGGAGGGGATTTTGGCTCTGCCTGATTTTAGAGGACCCTCAGCTTCTCTATAACTGAACCGCCCCAGCTCTTGAGAGAAACTCAAAACACGGCTGCCTCTACCTAGATGAAATGTAAGGATAGAATGCACATTACCTTTATCTAATCCCTGGCCATATTTAAACAGGATACTCTGATCTGACATGAGCCTGACAGCCTGCAGGATGGTCATTGCTGCAGAAAGTAGCATCTTGGAAACTATTGTTTACGTGCTTAGTAAGAACTAAACAAAGAAACCTGAAAAAAGGTGCTGGAGGCAGATCGTGGGCATTTGTTTGCTAATATAAATCATCCTGGTCCTGAAATTCAGACAGATTCTGTGGCTGTGTGATCTAGGTTGGGGTTATTTCATTTTCTTTGCCTTGAGTGTACAAGTGCAGCCCATTATCTGAGACCAGCAGTTTTTTGGCCAGGAGAGTTCGTTGCCTCTGGCTTACAGGTAGTTCTATCGGATAATCATATATTAACTGGTAACTTAAATTTTAATTCCTGTTTATCATTTCAATTATTTTTATATTTATGTTTACTTATATTTAAAATGGATAGCATATTGTTTTCAGATATTTCAAGTCACAGCTATGTGTAGTTAATCCAGCATTTTATTGGATTCCTGTAGAATGTATGGTATAATTTTCAGCACCTCTTAGGAAATTTTAAGAAGCAGAAAATCCAATTACTGAAGACATTCACTATCTATTTTCAAAGTAAGAATCATCACTCGTTTTTGTGGTGGAGAGTTGTTTTATTGTGACTTACTGCTGGGAACACACCTGCCGTCTTGTTAGATACACTTCTCAATAATCATTCATGTGTTTTTCTGGGTGCTTTCAATAGCGTCTGATGTCAAATGAGGACATTGGCAGAGCAATAATAGAATCAAGGACCATGATTTGTGTTGCATCCCACCCCAGGGTAATCTTCCATCAGCAGGCTCGGGGTTCTCAGAACAGCTGGCGTTCACTCCATATCATCCAGTTTGTAGAAAACTGGCTTTCACACAAATACATGCTATTGTTTGTTTGTACAGGTTGGCAGGTGCCAGAGTTACTTGTATGTGTGTCAAGATTTGTCTTACAGGCAGGATGACCATGCTTCTCCTATTGCAGATCCTCACATGTCTCTGTCTTCTGGGAAAGTTACCAGATGCTCCCCCACTAAGATGATCCATTGGCTGGATTTTAGCCTCATTGAAGAGAGAGAAAGAAAAGGTTAAGACAGAGCACAGCTTCTGGACTCCCATATTTCCTAAATTCACATGAGCTGGGTGATGTTGTCTCTTGTTACTTTACCTCTCTGAGCCTCAGGGTCTTTCCTTCACAGCTACACCTCATCATAAAATGTGTGATTTTTTTTGAGCCCAAATACCAGTAAGACATATCTAATTTAGGCAAGGTAGGATTATTAAATGGCAGATAGAACTGGAGAAAAAAATCAAGGCATTTATTGTTCATGGAGCGCTTTGGGAAACTTACAATCACTGAAATAGGGAGACTTCCCTGGAATCATCGGGATGCGCTATTTCTCCACAAATAGAAGATTCATTTTATATTTTCCTAGAGGCATAAAGAGGAATACAGGGATATAACTAACAAGAAAAATAAACTGAATGGAAACCAAAAGGAAAAAGTCTAGGAGAGCGTGGGGAAAATGCCTAGGGAAAGAGAAGAGGAAGAGATCAATCCATAATGGATATTATCACTCAGTGCCCACTATTTGAATTAATAACTGCTGTTGTGTTATTGAGGAAGGGCTGGATGGAGATGAACAGTTTGTTGATTTTTCTTGCTTTTTTACCTGACTTCCTTGATAGACTCACTTTCGAGTCAGGTACTAAGTCAGCTTAGAAAATTCAGGGTCATAAAGCAAGAAAATAAAACTGTTCTGTGTGAATCGGCTGCCCAAGGCAGCACCGCTGTATTTACGAAACAGTATCACCGTTTGTGAGGACGCAGCCTTTCCTGGAAAGTCATTCCTAACAAAAGATTAAAGTTCAGTTGTAAATCTCCAAATACCATTCTGTGACAGTGAACTTATTTCCTTTCCCCGCTGATTCTTAAAGTAAAAGAAATTTATTTTGTATTTTTTAAGATACTTAGCAGCTGGAAAATATGCTCAGTGCATTAAGTAGCATACACAATTACTGTGCTTATGTTTAAGGTGAAGCAATGACATTTGTCTTGCTTCCAGCCACCGTGAGAAAAATTGGATAGTTTTATGCTTTACAAAGATGTTTATATTTTCTTAGGCATCTTTAAAGCCACTATTTACTGAATACCTATTTGGTGCTCTGTGTCAGGTACATCATATTTGATGCTCACTATTACCTATGAAGTAAGTACTGTTTATCCCAGTTTTTTTTTTTCAGATGAGGAAACTGAGGCTCAGGAAATTAACTCACCCATAGTCAAACAGAAAGGGGTAAAGCCAAGATTCAAACTCAGATCTCTGACACCAGAGAGCATGATCTTTCTATTGACTTCACTTTTTTTTCATTTTGTGTTTGAAAAGGAAGAAGGAATAAAAATACTCAGGTGTCCTAAAATGGAACATGCTGGCAGGACCCAGAGGCTTGTGCCTGTTTTGGTGGTGGACCAAAGTGAACCTAACAACCCATATCGATGAGAGCATCTCCAGGAATGGAGCCCAGACCAATAGCTGGAGGAGTCCCAGTGGAAAGGGTCAGTTTAGATCGCCTCCCTAAGGGATAAGCTATTTTCCAGAGAACACAAGATTGGTTAAACAAGATTTATCTGGAATTCTGAGCAGCGCTCTGGACTGGTTTAGACCTCTCGGGGGCACTCAGAACAGACTCTCCACGTGACATGGGCATTCTGAGCTTTCGTAGTGAACGTCATTACAAACTGCCGTCAGCAAGAGTGGCCCCTGCAAGGCCTTTGCTCTCCTGGTTAAATCCTCATTCGTGCATTGGTTTGTTTAGTCATCTGAGTGTATACATTTGTCAGACACTGGTATAATTTGACATAAATATGTACCCAGCCTTCAAGTGGAGCAGACAGATAATTACAAGACAGTGCGATCATGGCTGTACTTGAGATGCTCACAAGTCTTGGAAGATTCACCCAAAGTGATCCTAGGAAAGCCAAAGTCAGCCTTATTATCAGAGAAAAGTTTGGAATCTTAGAGACCAGCCATTGGCCCTTAAACACAGGCAGAAATTTGGTTCATCACCATGGCACAGCCTCATAGGGAATGCACTGCCCTATCTTCTCTGACTTGTAAATCCCAATTTTTTCTGAGATGTAGCACTAACATTACCCTCTCAGTGGAACCTTTACTTTCTCCCCATTCATTCTCCTTGGTTGACACACCAACCAGTAGTGTTTCCGAAATTTCATTCATTTATCTCTTTCCTGACTCTTTTCCATAAGCCCATTCCACTTACACAAATAAGGTCAGGTTCCCAAAGAGTCAGATTCACACAGAGCCAATTAATCATGAAAAAGACAGAGCCTCAAAACACATTCACTTCCTGTTGAGAAAAAGATCACCTTATTTAAGTTTACTTAAAGCTGTGAGAGCTGCATAGTTTGTACTGAAGGGCTATTCCTAGACTGGCCCTGGGGTCCGTGGAAAATAGCCATTTCTGCTCTGTTTTTAGGGCTGCCATAGATCTAAGTTTGGAGAGAAGATGCTTTTGTATGATTCACATGATTAAAAAATATAAATATATATATATACACACACACACATACAAGGAAGGGAAAGGAAGCTATGCTTATATTTCTTTAGTTGAGTGTCAGTCACTAAACTATCCTATTTTCCTGTTCATACACAGAATTCATCACAGATTTAACTTGACAAAACCATATATATTTAATTACAGTTAAGGACCAACTGCTTTTGATTAATCACAGGGAGTGTGTTTTCCAGATGAAGCTGTGTATGAATTTCAAAGAAATCAAATATACAGTAGACATAAGTTCTTGCAGTGGCTATTTATGCTTTGATACTTTAGAAAATTAGGAAAGTATATGAATGTGTTGCTAAATTTTCTGGGCATATCTCTGTTTACTTTGTCTTTACAACATTTTGATTTCTAAAATAATAGAAATGAAAGCCACCTTCAGGATGATGAATATATAGTATTGTATATATGTATATTATATCTATCCTAGCTGGAAAATTCATTTGAAATTCAGAATATGGCTGTTTACAAAACTGGAGTGCTGGTGCTCCCCTAGAGACTGAGATCCATGGGTTGATATGAATAAGATTTTTGGCTTTTTGGCTGTAGGAAAGGTGAATGCCTTTTACTGGAGCCCCTGGTAGGGGTCCAGGCAGAAAACGATAGTGTGGGATGGTGTGATGTGTTCCTCCACCCTCACCCTCACCCTCACCCCAGCAGGTTGAGGGATTCGGTTTAGGATCAGAATGAGAGGGTGGCTAACTGAAGGACTTCTCCAGCAGTTCTTTCTCATTATATTTTGTTCTAAATATCCCGGACACAAATGAGATATCTTATCTCTTTGCTATTATGGTACTATCTGCCTAAAAATAGGACATCATTTCATCAGTGGTTTGAGAATTTTGTCTTTCTAATGCTCAACTTCAGTGATTCATATTTATGGCTGAGCGCACTGGGGGACATTTTAAGGGTATCTTTCTTAGAGTGATTCTTGCATTGCATCTTTAAGTGCATTGCAGAAGTTACCCTGTTCAATTCCATGGTAGAATCACAGAAAATGCTTTTGTTACTGGTACCTATAAAACCAACTTTTAAGAATGGTAATGCATATGTATTATTTACTATAAACTGAATTGTGCTCATAAATTTTCTTTTCTAGTATTATTTTAAAAAATATGCACACTGACTGTGAAAAATGTTGTCATTGTCCAGATATGTGACCTTAAACTACACTTAAGACGTCTGTATATAAAACAGAAATGATGATACAAATGATACTAAATTGTTGAGTGTGTTTGAATGGGTGAAGACACACGAAAGCTTCATACAGTATTCAGTACCTGGTAGTTTTACTCTCTGCCACCCAGAGCAGCACACTGGACTGGAACTCGGGGTGGGGAATCGGGGAGGATCAGAGGCGCGCTTTTGTGGGGGAAATGACTAACCTCTCTGAACCTCCTTTTAGTTACTTCTAAAATAAGGCAGCTGGATAATCTTTACGGTTCCTTTTATTTTTTTTTTATTTTTATTTTTTTTCCTACGGCTCCTTTTAAGTAACTCTATCTGACGTTTTGTGTTTCTCTGTATAGGTACAATGAAATGGGATATCTGTTATTATATAGATGTATTTATAATGTGATGATTACTGACTCTAAGCTAATAGGAGACAACTGATTATATGCTAAAATAATACTAAGTTAAGAAGCCCTGAACATCAAAATTGTTTTATTCCTTCTTCTTTACCCTACTGAGAAAATAAGGGCGATAGAAAAATATATGTTTTCCATCACAAGGCGGAAGCAGCTCAGCGGGAGGCCTGGGTCTCGCATCAGATAAATAAACTGGAGATTCTCTTCCTGAGCATTAGTTGCTCCCTCTTCTAATGAATGTCAGTCTGAAATGAGGGGAACTTTGCACTCAGCGCAAGAGGCATTTTTGTTGAGGTGCTTTTTTCTTCCCCAAGTCATCGTCCTACTCAGCCAACCTTTAATCCGATTGGAAGCCCTAAAATTCTAACATAATTTAGAAGCATTAAAAAAAGAAGAATGACGGAAGGAGGCTGTTCATTTGTCCCGGCTCGCCTAGTGCTGTGTTGAAAATTCCATTCACATGGCTACTTGGCTCTTTTTCTGCTTATGAAAAATCTTAGGCAGTCCCCGAGGGCATCTTCTAAGCTTCGTGGGTTTCCCCATGCCATTTTGGTCGAAGGTATTTATGTAAAATATATTGCTTTGTTGATCTGATAACAGATAACCCCGGGAAGTTCATCCGTCTAACTTGGCTCACGGAAATGTCAGAATGACTCAGCCGGACGGTTAATTTTAGTAGTCTGGGGTTATAAACTCACTTCAAAAGACTTTGAAACAGGTTTGGCATTCCTTTCCCATAAGAAAGCCTGTATAGATTTGACCTTTGGATTTAAGCCAGCTCTGGTCTTCTTTCCTGCAGCCGGGCAGAGAGGACATTCCTAACCCATTTTTGACTCACTGTCCCCCCCACCACCAGTGTCACCACAAAATGCTGAAACATCAAGTTAAGAGAAGGGTCAGAACGAGGAATGTAGGGAATAGTAGAATCCTTTTGTTAGAATGGACTGGCCTCAGAGGAGGGTATAGCTCAGTGGTAGAATATGTGTGTAGCATGCACAAGGCCAGGCTCAGTCCCCAGTACCTCCAGTAAGAAATAAACCAGCAAACCTAACTCCTTCCCTCAAAAAAAAAGAAAAGAAAAGAAAAGAGAAACACATTAAACACATTAGAATGGACTGGCTTCGTTAAGATATAGAAGAAGGCACCCGGGGAAACACACTCCCTGCACGTCTTGGAGAGAGAGGATAATCACTTTGCTGTTTGAATTGAATTATGCAGTAATGTGAAGGGTAAATCCAGAGTCAGGACTTGCAGTGCTAAAGTTCAAAGCCACTTAATGAGAAACAGAGCTCCTCACCATCTCCAAAAGCATTTCCTAAGCAACCGCTTGCCTGCGGTGCTGCAAAGAGAAATGACATAGACCCGGCCCATGACCTTCAGAAAGCCAGAAAAAGATTTAGAAATAACACGCTTAGAGAAAATATTGCCAAGTCAGTACAGAAATCCTCTGGTAAGTCTCCATTTAGAAAAACCATCATCAAGGAAAACAATCGATAAGGTTATATCCAGAGCCCGTTCCATTCAAGGGACTTAATGCACACAAAGTTGTACTGATACAAAGGACCTTTTCTGATTCACCTGGGAGTTCTTTGCCGTAGGGTTGTATATTTGTCAAAATGGGCCATGGGAGTGAATCGAAGAAATATCTAGCACAGCTGGGCACCAGGGCAAGTATTTTCATTGTGTGTGTGTGTTTGAACTAGATTATTCTATGAATTTCCCTTAGAATATGAAGTGAGAAGCACCATCTAGTCTGTTCAATTTTGGGGCCTCACTAACGTCATGTTTCTTGAGAAGGTATCATGTGTCAGACACTAAACGTAGTATGATACATCACATCCCCTCAGTTAATTCTTACAATCCCATAGGATGGATTTCATCACCCTCATTTTCTGAGAGAGGAAACAAGTGTGAAGTGGTTAAGTAACTCGCCTGAGATCACAGAGCTGCTAAGTGCTCTGACAGAGGGAAGATCTGAGCCCTTGTCTGTGGACCTACAGATCTAGGGCTCCTAGCCTGCACACGTACTGCCCCAAACGACATGATAAGCACTTTATTACACTTGGAAAAAGAGATAATTTAGGGCTATCGTGAGACAGTTTTATTCATTCTATTTTGTATGTGGCTCTTATTGGTGAAGAAGTTGATAGTATTTGATCATATATTTCTCTACAGTTATAGGCCTATAGTTATTTAGCAGATGTATTCATTAGAGTCTGAATTAGTGAGTTCTGCTGTTTGTCCAGAATGCCTTAGTTTACTGAATCACAATTAGTCAGGGCCAAAAAGTGAATTTGTTCTGATATGTCTTCCTTTCCTGAACTAGTAATTGACGAAATGATGACTATTTCTGCATTCACCTTGTAAATAAAATCAACAGACTAAGAGTGTGAGGCATTCTGTGCACAGATAATCTTCTCTCCCTGGGGCTGTAAATTATTGGTATGGATAGACCAGGCTGGAATGACAGGCTGATTTGTTAATTCTGGAAAAGCATCAGGTGCCACTCTTACAGCTTCTAGATTTCTATTTCATTTTAGTTTAGCAAATGTAGTTAGCCTTAGAGACTGCCTTTATCATTCACTGGTTGTTTTATTCCTTCATACATTTAACCCAACAACATGGGTCATTTTTCAACAGGTCAAACTAAATTCCCTGGGAATTTAGCCTGACGAATCACGGGGAGAACTGGTCTTGACGAGACGTGACCGTTTATCCTCATCATTTTAATGGGTTTCTTTTACCAGTCTCACTTCAGGCAAAAGCAGATATTATCATTAACCTGCCTGCACTATGGAAATGGAAAAATTCAGTGCCACCTAATGTCATGAACCCAGGAAGTCAGAAATAGGTCTTGGGAATAACTCTAAGTCTTAATAAACAGGGCTGCATGATCCATTCAAAAATACCATTTAAAATCCAGTTTTCTTAAGATATGAAATCTACTTAAAAAAAGACTCATGCTCCACACCCTTTTTTATTTAGAAGCATTAGTTTATGTTTCTGATGTTTTAGGTCCTGCTCTTTAAATAACTTGGCTTTCTTTTTTCCCTTTTTGTTGGCTCAGTACTTTCCCAGGGTAAGTGATAAATAAAGCTGGAGTGTTGGTTGCAAATTCCCTTCCTCTCTCTTCCTTCTCTCCTACCTCAGATTTATCTGGGGACTAGAGCATCCCACAGTGGGCTAGGACACCACTCAGCATCACATAGAATGGCAAGGGATTGGGAAACACTTACAGCTTGAAGGTCTTCTGAACTTAAAGCTCTCACTTTTACCCTAAGCAGGGGCCTTGAATTAGGGACAAGAACTTGAATTTGCAATGCCACCTTCTTTCTCAAGAACCCATCATGACAAGTGATTACAGTTCTTGATATATCATATGTCATTAAAGATAAATCATGGGACTGATTGGAGAGAAAACCCTTGCGTAACTTCTCAGAGACTTTTCTCCTCTCTCTCCCTCCTCCTCTCCCCACACCTGTCGGATAAGGATTCTATTGAGCATCTTTCTGAAGGCTTTTAGGTTTACCTGACCATCCCCTAGTAGCCATTTATCAAGTAGCAGGAGGAAACCCAGCCTCTGGCCAGTGAGATTAAAACATTTAAACACTTTTGAATTCATTGAATTTCTTAACTTGGCCTTTAGAAAGGGAGCATCCTAGTTGTGCGGACAGAAATGTAAATTAACTGCTCTGTGCTGTAAAGACGAAGCTAGAACACACGGGTTCCAGCTGGGGAGACGGAGGTCTGGGAATGCTCTTGGGAGGTGAGGTTTTTGGTTGGGCCTAGAGGTTGTGTTAGTTGTCAGCAGACCAGAGCATGTGAGAGTATTCCATTCTTCAAGGAAACTACAGTAGAAGAGGTTCAGCTGGGTTAAAAGTCATGTTTGTTTTCTGTGAATTTTTAAAAGTCTAAGGTGATTTTGTGTGTGTGTGTGTGTGTGTGTGTAGATAGGTGTAGTGCGAAGAGATGAAATGAGAGAAGTAGAGTGGGTCCAAAGGAAACTACAGTAGAAGAGGTTCAGCTGGGTTAAAAGTCATGTTTGTTTTCTGTGAATTTTTAAAAGTCCAAGGTGATTTTGTGTGTGTGTGTGTGTGTGTGTGTGTGTGTGTAGATAGGTGTAGTGCGAAGAGATGAAATGAGAGAAGTAGAGTGGGTCCAAGTCATAAAGGACCAGGGGAGATACAGTGATGTGTCTGGATTTGACTCTACCAGCTGAGTAGAGCCATTGGAAGTCCTGGGATAGACAAGTGACACAATCTACTCTAAGCTTTAGGAAGGTACCTGGTGATGGTGTAGAGGCCCAGATTGAAGGGAAGAGGCTAGAGGCAAGCAGATCAGATAGGAATCCTCTCAATATCCTCGGTGAGAGATTTTTTAGTGACCTACAATAGGAGGAAATTGGGATTCACTGTGAAGCTGGGACCAAATTTAGAAACTTGATTGAATGCGAACTATGAAGATGAAAGAGACATCAAAGATGATGGTGCTTCTGAACTGTGGTGCTTTCAAATGACCTGGAGAACATAAGAGTTTAGTTTGGGACTTGCTGGCCTTCAAATGCTGTCAGCTGCAGGTGGAAACGTGTCAGACCAAAAGAACTGAAGGCTGGAAATAGAGTTTAGGGAGTTAACACACGAAGCAAGGGCTAGAGACAACAGATCAAGTGAAATTAATGATGGAAAGAACATAAAGGAAGAAAAGGGCTGGAAGAGAACTTTGAGAAATGCCATAGTTAGAGGGGTTGTTAGAAGAGAGAAAGAAGAGGACAGGTGAGAGGCAGAGCAGGTAAACCTCTGAGAATCACATCAGATGTAACAAGGGAAGAGAAAGTTTCAAGGACAAGGGTGAATAACTATTGCTAGTAATGGAACTACCCCTGGGGAGTCTGCTTTCTCTGTGGATCAGGCTCATGAGTTAAATTTACTCACACTGTAACTCTGAGTCACAAGGAATTCCTTGGATTGCTAATTCCCTTCCTTATCACACAATTTACCAGCTGGATATTCTCCCATCTCGTCCAAACCTACAACCATCCTAAGACTCAATTATAAGTCTAATTCATCTTTTAATAACCTTTAATGAAAAAGAATATGAAAACAAATATATGTATATATATGCATGATTGGGACATCATGCTGTACACCAGTAATCGACACATTGTAACCAACTATGTACTTCAGTTAAAAGAAAAAAAGTCTAACTCTTCAGCCACTGCTGCTGAAGATGATTCCTGTTCTTTCTTCTCTGAATCCCTGTAGTTGATATTGTTAGCTCTCTTTTCACATGGGGATGTTTTATTTCCCCAAATGCACTGCATGATTTTCAGGACAAAGAATGTATTTTAAACTCATTCCTTTCTGCCTGAGAATCTAGCAAAATGCTTTGCATAAAGAAGGTACTCGAAGCTTTTTTTCTTAGGAAAAGCTATGATGTGAAATTTGGTAATATGCATTAGGTATCATAAAATGGTTAGTTACCTCCTTTGACACATGAATACCTCCTCCAGGATTATGTTCTATAATAATAATCTGAAATGGGAAAATGTCATAGGTACAAACGTACTTGTCAAAAGAGTTCAAAGGTTCAGTATTGTAATAATAGAACGTTTATGTGAATTGTGTAAGTATTTCATTCAATGGAATCATACAGTTTTTTAAAATTATGATGACTATTTACCAACTTGGAAATGTGGTTTTTTTAAAGCATGGCACAAAATTAATTTGTGCACTATGGTTTCAAGTATATAAAATGTACTTTTGGAAAATATGAGAAGAGAATAGATTAAAATGATAAATTTTAACACAGAGAGGTAGAATTGAAAGTGGTTTCTTTCCTTTATAAAAGCTGCCCTAATATTAAATTGTTGTTATAAGTCATCTCACATAAAACAATGTTTTGTTTCCTATGAAGGACCTGATACTGTGCAGTGAGCATGGAAGGTGTCCTCTTTAAATATATGTCATTACCAGGCTGTTGGAATCCATCAATATAGTTCATGGTATAGTGACCGTCACCATTGAACAATACCGCCAGTTTGTTTCAGCTCATAATTTTGGGCAAGGAGGCCATCTTGTCCTTTAACTGTTGGCAGTTCTAAGGTTAAAAGAGAAAGAAAAAAATGAGAGGAGAGTTAAGAGTGTGAAAATCCAAGAAGAGGGGAGGCTGTGAAAGAAATAAGAGGAGACAAGAAAAGACCAAGGGCAGAGAAGACAAATTTTTTCACTGTGGGTCTGCCTCTCTCTGATGTTCTTTTTCTTCACTTTTTTCTCTCTTCCCTGCTGCTTGGTGGAGCCTTTCAAATAGAAGCTCTGTATTTTCAAAAGCTGTGACTATTTTTGATCTTTCCTCTAATCCATATTCTGAGGTGGTCTTGGCAAGAAAGAGACCCACTGGTCTTGGATCACAGAGGGTACTAGACCAGAAGTGGGTGGTGCAGCATCACAGGCAAAGACAAGGACAAAATAACGGAGTAAACAGAAAACCAGCAGTGGAAGGGGGAGTTGAGTGTAGACTCATTGGGAAACTATAGGATGCCTCTGGGGGCACCATTTAGCTCTGAGCTTGAAAAAGACTGGTGTGGATGAGCTGAGTCTCTCTGCTACCTAGGCCTGCCTAAAAATTCCAGAACAAATGAACAAATGATTTTTTAAATTAAAGTACAGTTTACAATGTTGTGTCAATTTCTGGTGTACAGCATAATGCTTCAGTCATACGTATACATACATATATTCCTTTTCAGATTCTTTTTCCTTATATGTTACTACAGGATATTGAATATTGTTCCCAGTGCTGTACAGAAGACACTTATTCATCTACTTTATATATAGTAGTTAGTATCTGTAAATCTCAAACTCCCAGTTTAACCCTTCCCCCACCCTCACCCTTTTCCCCACTAGTAACCGTAAGTTTGTTTTCTATCTGTGAGTCTGAACAAATGATTCTTGATTCCAATACCACCCAAACTGGACAGCTCCTTCCAGAAGGTGCATTTTATCTGCATATGAATCGGCTCTGGATGGTTCAGAGTGGCAGACTTTCTCCGTTGGGCTATTGAAGAAGGCAGCCCACATTTCTAGAGGTGCAGCAGGCCCAGCAGGGTGCCCCAGCATGGACACTAATGTGCATTTTACCTATTCACTCGTTCTAGGTAATCTATAAAGGGCAGTGAAACTTAAAGAGATATCAACATGAAGAGATGCTTATTTTTTCTGACATCAAATTAAAAAACCTCTTTATTCAGGTTTCAAGGCTGAATCTGAAAGGCATGGAACCAAGATTCTTTTTTTAAATGGCATTCTTATAGTATAATATATATTAGAGATTATAACATATAATAATGAAACATTAAATAGGTACAACCATCTTAGAGGTTTGAGTTGCTCCTAAGTTGATTAATGGGTTTCTAGAGGAAAACACCTTTTGCAGGCATACCATTTGCCCAATTGTGGATCTGCCCGACTAGTCTGAAAGGGCACAGCAGCGAGTAGGACTCCCCCTGGCTCCAGGCTCTTGACAGTCCTCTCCAAAAAAAATGTTTTCTCCCCTCCAGGGAGATCAAAGTTTTTCATTGCACTTAGCAGAGAGGGCAGAGTTGTGCTTTCCTCAAATCTCTTGACGTCAACCCAGAGCCTCACAAGTAAAAGAGTCTGCTTTTTTTCTAGTCATAAAAGAGAAAATGTGAGTTATTTTCTCTATAAAAGAATCCATTGCAGTTATTCTCTGCAGGGTTTGGGGGCGTGGGTGGGGGGGTGAAAGCAGGCCTTTAAATAAATACGTTATTTACTGAGGAGAGAGTGGGAGGGGATGTGGCGGGGATTTCCTGGGAATAAACCAAGGGTGTTGAAGTCGAGCAGGAGCGTGTGCTGAGCACACTGTCAGGCTCTGCAGGGAGTCACAGGAAGGAAACAAGCAGGGACTGAAAATCCTGGGACAGACTCAGGGCCGCACGTTCCCCGTCTCCTGCGTAGCCGTGCGGCCCTCGCGGAGCGGGAGGTGCGGCAGCGTCCGCGCCGTCGCCGGAGAACAACTGCGCCGTCGGAGGATGCGCGGGGCTCGGACACGGCCAGTCAAACCGCGAGCTTGGCCACACCCTGCCTTTGTGAATAACCCAGGGTCGTGTGTTCCTGATAAACTTCGGGCTTGAGACGTTTCTGTTTCTGTTTAAAAGAAAGAGCACGGCGAGGGCGGCAGGCGGAGAGGAAAGAAAGAAGGAAGGAAGGAGGGCGGGAGAGAGACTATCTAGTAACTAATTCTCCGCAGTGGGTGAACGGAACGGCTACCATGTGCGACTGAGACCCTGTGTTCTTAATAAACGGATGAGCTACTTCACTTTGAGTCATATTTAGAACAAAACGTTTCCCCTGACAGTGACAACGAAAGGAAAGAACACTTCTCCATAGTTAGAAAATATATATATATATTGACGGTCTGATCCTGTTTAAGTGTACAATGGAAATTTAAATAATCCTGCTTGTAGGTTCAGGAAGTGCCCCTGAAATAGCCTCATCTTAACTTTGACCCCTTTTTATCCTTGTCTGTTCAAAACCAGATGCAGCTCCCATTCCTTGGTTTTTCTGAACGTTTCCCCCAGATGTAAGTCCTTTCTTCCTTCTCACGCACAGTATCAATTCATACCACCTCTTTACTTTCAATCTAGAGTCTGTTTAAAAGCTAAAAGCTCTTTACCAATTCTTTTAAGCTCATCATAGTTCCATCCTGCAGATTTCTGTTTAGGATATCTCCATCTCTTTTTTATATATATATATATATGTTTATTTATAACTAGGGTGACTACATGTCTCAGTGTGCATAAGACAATCTTGGTTTACACATATTGTAATCATTAATAGTGCTCCTTCTTCTCACTGTGTCCCAGTTTGGAACATAAACCGTATGGTAACTCTATTTATAGTTTGCATGGAAATGAGCAAACTATTTTTACAGGCTTCTTTTTATTCTAATAAATCTTTTAAAAAATTAAACTCATGAAACTAGAATCACCTCTCCTAATTTTCTCATGCCCATTCGAAAGCAAAATAAGCACCTAATAAGAGGTCTATCTTTCCGATACTATTTCAGATCACTTAAACATTTTGTAGTATTTCTCAATCCCTGCCATACATTTAAAGTTTAGTTAAACATTCCTGGAAGTTGCTTGAGTAGGAGAGTTTATCTTTGTTGTGTTTTCTCCTCCAAAAGCTGGGTAAGGGGCAGATAAACATCAACTTGCAGATATTTTGGTCATATAGTCTCTTATAATGCCACTCTGTTAATTTTACATTATGCTGCTTCTTGGTACTTGAATTTCGCCTTAACAAATATTTGTGGAATGGGTGTTAATCCAATTTCAATTTGAGGATTTTTAAAAGAAGATTATGACAGGCAAGTAAGCCAGAAATCCAGATTTGTTTTATGTCAAATAGATTAATCATTCAGTTATTTTTAGTTAAGGAAATTGATCTTAAAAAAAAAACAGGAAAAGAAATAATTTGAAACTCAAATAACTGAAGAAATAACTGGCAATTCTATTTGAGCTTTTGGGGGGCAGCAGTTTCTTATGTGAGTCTATTAAAGTCTCAAGTTTCTCCTGTTTGTATTCCACATCCTGAAAAAGAAATATTGATAAAATTAGGCTGATTATTTGTCAAGTAGATACTATGCTATGGATGTCAATCTTTATAGGTTTTCAAGAAAAATGATCATCAGCTTTGTATTTTGTAATAAAGACACTGGGAGCTCTTGAAAAAGAAAGCATTAGAGTTGTCTATGTGATATTGCTTTACAAAGAATTAAGGATATTTCAGCAAATAGTCTTCCCTTATGTCAAAAACCTCTGAATCTATCATTAGTTCATTTTAATTGTTATTTTTTTAAATTGAAGTATAGTCAGTTACAATGTATCGATTTCTTGTGTACAGCATAATGTCCCAGCCATATATATGATTACTTATATTTGTTTTAATATTCTTTTTCATTAAAGGTTATTATAAGATATTGAATATAGTTCCCTGTGCTATACAGAAGAAATTTGGTTTTTTATCTATTTTTGTGTATACTAGTTAATATTTGCAAATCTCGAACTCCCAAATTCATCCCTTCCTACCCTCTTTCCTCCCTGTAACTGTAAGATTGTTTATTATGTCTGCAAGTCTGTTTCCGTTTTGTAGATGAGTTCATTAGTGTCTTCTTTTTTCTTTTTTTATATTCCACATATGAGTGATATCATATGGAGGAAAAAAATACCATTTTAGTGTTTATTAATCAAATGAATTTTTAATTATAAAAGCTCTTGGACTAAAATTGTAGTAGCAATGGAATGGAATGGGACTCTTCCTTCTTGAACAATGATAAATGTCTTAATTTGTTTATCTTTAAATATGGATTAGAATCTACCATAAAGGCATAAATGGTTCTAAGGACTAAATATATATATAATATTTATTAATTTATTATTAATAATTAATTTACTTATTAAGTATAATAATTATATATATTACCCAATCCATAATACATGAAAGACACTTCTATAAGTGGCATGTATACAATGATCATTGTTATATTTCACACTAAATTGATTAAATCAATAACGTTCATACTTGGCTTAATGGCAGCTTGTGAAGATATTAAACGTGCAAATTATGGATTCCTTTTCCTTCAACAAACGTTTATGGATTGCTTATACCTACTCTGGGATAGTTCCTTAAAATTAAAAAAATAAATCAAATAGTTCTCTCATTCGACAAGCTTAGCTGATAAACGAAGGGGTGTCCTGGAAACCCTACTCTTATATAATGCAAAGCCACAGAGAAGCCTTCTGAAGTCATTACCAATGCAATCGTTTCCTTCGCTCATTTAGTGAAGTGTAACAGGAGGAGGAAGGGTCAAGGAAACTGATTTCCTGCTTAAGAACATAAGAATTCTGTGAATAAATGTCATATCAACTCTAGTGGCAGGCGTCATGCATGAGCCTTTCCATTATCACAGCGATTCAGCCACGGATCCTAAGATGACAATTGAGTGACACGATTACTCAGTTGCATCAGAGAGTAGAAGCCTAATAAATGCCTGTGAATTGATGAAAAATGAGTAGGAAACACTTGGCGTACCGGTATCTCAGGTGATTCATAATTTGGAAGGTAACAGCCCATAGACCTCACTCCTTAGTGAGAGCCTTCTGGTCTGTTTTCAGATCACTGCCTGCCTGAGGATGTCACACGAGGGGCTCTCTCTCCATCCTTTCCAATGAACAGAATCTCAGAACTGATGTCAGTGGTCATACTGGTCATGAACATCTTAGATCATTGGCTTGTGTGAACCATCCACCAGAATATCAGAAAAATCAATTACCTGCCTTCACAGATGTTTTCTCTGCAATGTTAAAGTAATTATTTGACGAGGGGAAAATCCATCTGTTGGATTTCTATGACAGAAAGAGATGTAACTGGGACTTTGGTAAATAAACAAGTTTCATCTCCCTTTTAATTTGTAGTGAGGAAATTGAGACAGTGGAACCGTAAGTAGGTGTATGACCTTGAAAAAATAATTGGAGACAAATGTAACACAGGGTTTCCGACTGTCAAACCAGGAATTTTACAGGCTTTCACCTTTGGTTTGCATGCCTCTTTCTCACTTGCATTCCCTCCCGCTGCATGATTAGAGTGGGAAGTGGGAAGTCCATGGGGGCTGGCTGTAAGGATGAAGGAATAAAAGATGTTGATGACTAACAGCCAAATTGGCTAGTTTTGTTGCGGGCTGTGACTGATAGAATGTTCCGAGGGCACAGGGAGTGAAGAGGTCAGCCACATCTGATTTTAATGCATTTTCATTTCATCAGATGCTCTTTTGAGGAGACTCTTAAAAGATCAAGTTTAAAAAATAGTGAAAATGGAAGAAAATGTCCCTTTTAAGTAGGATCTACTATGTTACATGATCCATGTAAGATCAAGCCATTCCTCACTCTTCTTAACAATGAGATGCACATCAAAGTGATTCAAAGAGGAAATGTTAAGAGTTTAAAGAGACTTGACATTGCTCAGCTGCGAGTGATTTTCTTATTATTTAATAAATTCCCGAGCTTGGGCAGATTCCATTCTTCTTCCTTTTTAACATCAAATTGCAGTTTGATATGGATTTGTTTAGGGTTGTCCATAGCTTGAATCTTACGTGAAGTGCCAGGAAAGCAGGCTATATGTCTGGAAAGCCATCAGCTAATCCCAGGTACCACAGACCAGCCAACTAACTAGAGAAGTGGTGTGAGACGTAATAGTTGAGGGAATAGTGGGATGCTGGAGGATAAGGTTGCCCTCTCTTCATCTGGCCAATATTTGAATCAGTATCTTGATGAAGACATTGGATGTTTATTAAGTTGGCACTGAATAACAGAATAATTCTTCAAAATTTTTTCTGGAAAAAGCTGAATATATATAAAAGTGTATTATGTGACACTTGAATTAAAAATAGAAAACCTGCAACTGTACAGACTGTGACTTAGATAATACGAAGGCGATGACAGCGACAGCAAATACTGTGTTTAAGTCCCAGTTCTATGCATGGTTCTGTACTTGGCGGTTTATCTACATTCGGTATCCTTTATCGTGTGTTTTTATTTTTTAAATTTAATTTTATTTATTATTTTTCTTAGGGAGGTAGTTGAGTTTGTTTCTTTATTTATTTAATGGAGGTACTGGGGATTGAATCCAGGACCTCATGCATGCTAAGCAAGCGTTCTACCACTGAGCTATACCACCCCCCCACTATATTCTGACTCCTTGCAACAGCTTTACAAGGGAGATACCATAATTCCCATATAGTAGACGGAGAAATCATCCACTTATCCAGGGAAACCTTGATTGAATACTTGCTATTTGCTCAAAAGTCACAAGCCTCAGTGTATTCAGGGTGAATAACAGAGTTATTCCTAGATCCTAAGATGCCACTTGTTTGTTCTGTTACATCATTTGTCTTCATGGATGTTAAGTGCACCTCATGGTACGTGGCATATGGCGGGTGTTCAAAAAATAGCATTTTCTTCCCATGTTTTTTAGGTGCAGCATAGAAGGAAATAATAAGAGATTTTAGTTAACTGCAAGGCGTTGCTCACCTAAAATACCTCATAAATTCTTGAAATCTGTGCTGATAAAATATGCTATTTGGGGAGGGGCAGGAGTATTGAGGAGAAGAAAGTGAAAGATTCAAGGGAAGCTGCCGTGTTGAGCTCTCATCAGGAATACTGTGTTCAGTTCTCTGTGCCACTTTTGAATAAGGACGTGGGCAATCCCTCCGGAGGAGGACGGTCAAAATTGTGAACTATCTAGAAGTCGCATGATAAAAGAAGTAATTGACGGGAGTGTAGAAGAACTGGGAGTTGGGAGTTCACCGTAACTTCTTTCAAACATTAAAAATTTTGCCCCTAATACCATATAATATTACTCACATGTGGAATCTAAAAAAAAAAAAGAAGAAGACACTAATGAACTTGTTTATAAAACAGAAACAGACTCACAGAGGTAGTAACTAATCTTATGATTAGGGAGGGAAGGGAAGCAGGCAGGAATAAATTGGGAGTTTAAGATTTGCAAATATTAACTAGTATATATAAAGTAAACAAGTTTCTACTATATAGCACAGGGAACTATATTAAATATCTTATAGTAACCTATAATAAAAAAGAGTATGAAAACGAATGTATGTATGTATATGTATGACTGGTACATTACGCTGTACACTAGAAATTGACACATTGTAACTGACTATACTTCAATTTTTTAAAAAAAGTTACCGATGGGAGGAATCGTTTAGAGCTCCAGAAAGGCAGGATGATGGCTAGTGGAGGAAGGTTGAATGAAGGAGATTTCTGCCTCATGTGGGGAGCTTTCCGGCAGGCGGAACTCCTCCCACGTGGGACCATGGGAAGGGCTGCTTAGTGAGGCATGCCTTCTTGCGTGCATTTAATTGTTTGCTCAGGAAGCGGGTGTTGAACCTCTCCTATAAAGAACATATGGCCTAGAGGATGATTGATACTGCCAAAGCGCTCAGCCAGGTGACAAAGGAAGCCCTGAGCATGAATTGAATAGCAACTGGAAAGGTCCATGCTGCAGAGAACCAAAGAAAAGAAGAAAACCTCATGACATGGCGTGAGGCCCAGTGGGCCCCTTAATCCTGCTGCCTCCCAGTAGAATGAAGTAAGGCGAAATTAAATAGAGTCAGGGTTGAACAATTATCCCAAATATCCCTGCTGGAGGCTTCAAGTGCACCTGCTAGTTGTCCTACTTAGGAAAGGGGAAATTCTCATTGTAATTGCATGCATCTTGTAACATTATTTGTCACTTTGATTTCTCTCTGTTAGGTAATAAAACCATTGTCATACTCTCCTAGAAATGGGAGTATGCCAGGAAAAAAAGACCTTCTCACTGTGTCTACCTGTATTACCTGTTCAGCTGGGTATTTATGTCTTACTTTCCAAATCCAGGGTCCTGGAACTTGAAAGCTTCCCAGTAGGTGTTTTTGTAACAGTGACAAATCCATCAATTCATTGTTCATAGAGTCTAACGACTATAACATCCATAGGAATTCTTTACCCCAGGCACCAACATTTCAATAAAACGTTGAGAAAAAAGAACAGCTTCCAAAAAACTAACCTGCACAAGTGCTGAACACAGAAGGCACTTGATACAACAGTTAGGCTCATGTCTGAATTTATATATATATATATATATATTTCCCCCCTCGTTGGTTACACTCAGTAGGTAAAATTATTAGCATTATTTTTGGACTGACTCATAAGTATCTTTAGGCTTTCCTCAGATAGCAATGATCTACACTTATATGGAGCATTATATCTGTAGGGCTGGAGGCAGTTTGTATAGTGGTTAAGAGTGGGAGATTTGGAGCCAGATGATTCTAGCTTCTTCACTCATGGGTCATGTGATCTCGGGAACGTTACCAAGTCTTGGTTTCCTTCTCTGCAAAATGGGGATGATAATGATAATACTTGCCTCTTGGAATGCTAGTAAGGATGATTGATTTAGCTAAGATAGTACCTGGGAGTGGTTTAGTGCAGTCCTTGGTGCCTAGTAAGTGTGAAGTCTAAGCCAACAGCTCTCAAATTGTGCTGATTTCAGAATCACCTGGAATGAGTTTTCAAAAATACAGATGCCCAGACCTTTCCATGAGAGTATTTTTGTTTGTTTTGTTTTTGTCTTTTTTTTGGGGGGGTAATTAGGTTTTTATTTATTTTAATGGGTGTACTGGGGATTGAACCCAGGAACTCATGCATGCTAAGCACGCACTCTACCACTGAGCTATACCCTCTTTGAGAGTCTTTAATTAGATGGTTTGGAGATGAGGCTCAGATTATCAGATTGTGCCCATTTTTCCAAGAAATTCTGATGCACACAAGAATTTGAAAATCACTTGTTGATGATTTTGAATTATTCCTCCTTCTAAACTTAGCCCGGCCCCAGCAAGTTTACTTAGCCGGCTTAAGATGTAAGGAAAGAAAAGCAAATAATTAGGCTTTCCATGTGCTAGCACTCATTACCATGGATACATATTTAGCCCCTCCTTTCCTATCAAACCCTCTTCTGGTCCCTTGTTGTCATGCTCTTTTCAGCCCTGACCCGCACCCCCAGGAAATCCGTGCTGTCAGGGTACACTGAGTAGCCAGAGCAGTGATATCAAAGAACTTCAGATATCATGGCGAGGAATGAAGCCAATACCAATGTCAGTTTTCCAATGTAATGAAAATAAAACACAATTTTTTTTAAATTGAGGAAATATCACAATTTACTGTCTTGTTTACATGCTTCCATGATTTTCAAATAAAAATAGTTCTCAGATAAGAATCACATAAGTGATAGACTTAATAGGGTTTGAAGAATTCTATATTCAAGTTACACATTGAGCATGATTCATTTTTTCAGTTTCTACCTTTTTTTTAAAAAAAGCACAATGCAGAGTAACATTTTTAACAAATATTTAATTAATAATTATTATTCCAATTTTTAGTTGTTGGCAGATAGCCATGTGTGTTTTTGTTTTAAAGGATATTGGGTCAACCCATAATTAACCCATAGTTGTGTAGTGTTGTAGATTTTCACTAAAAAAAAGTTGCTTTCGGTTTTTTAATTTCTGTCAGTGTCTGGTTTGTCAGGGATTTGTTGACATGAGTCAGAATTCTACTCCAGCCTTAATCTAAACAGCTATTTTTCCCTAACTCAGAAAAATGTGAATCAGAGAACCAATATGATAACACGATGTAGGTAGTTTATCTTATTACAACTGCCTTCTATCAGTCTGAGAAGTGATGGATGCTGTCTGTCTCCAGCCTGGAGTGAATATCAGAGAGAAATTGAGCAGAGAGTCTAGAAAATGGAATCTCGGCTTGAGCCAGGGAGAAATTTGCCCTGTCTCTGCCATAGGTATAAAAGTTCAGAGAAGCTGAACTTTTAAATAAATGACAAACTTAACTCTGGGAGAATTTACTGGTCAATGTTACTAATACTACTAAAATAAGTATTATCAGTTTAAGAAAAATTTGGAACATTCACTGCACCAGTGAACAAAATAAACAAATTTTCTGCCCTCGTGGAGTTTAAATTTGAGTGGCAGCAAGCATCCATGAATGAATGAATGAATGAATGAATGGGTGAGTGAATGAATAGGTCAGAGAGTGACAACACCAGGCAGGTGAGAGAGAGAGTTTTGGGGCTAGAAAAGGCCCTGAAACCTGGTTATTTTTCTTATCCTGATGAGACTGAAATTAGATATTGGCCACCCTGAAATACTGGACTACTACTGAGTAATAGATGAAGAGAAAACTCAAAATGGGTCTGGCAGCCCTGTAGGGCCCCCTGCATGTGAAACAAGATTCCCACTTGAAAATATGCTCAGGGAAGACATGAGAAGGAGCAGAGATCAGGAGGGTTGCATAAGAATTCTATCAAGCAAAATCTGCAGGAGGGGCATTGGCATTGGCATTGGCCTAATATATTATTACTGTGTTCATTTTGTAGTAGCTTCCTCCTGTGAATTGACTTATTTTTTTTTAAAGTGTAATTGATTTACAATGTTGTGTTAGTTTCTGAGGTACAGCTCAGTGACTCAGATATATATTCTTTTTCACTAAAGGTTATTGCAAACTATTGAATATAGTTCCCTGTGCTATCCAGTAGGACCTTGTTGTTTATTTTATATACAATAGTTTGTATCTGAAAATCCCAAACTTCTAATGTATCCTTACCCTGCTTTCCCCTTTGTAACCATAAGTTTGTTTTCTATGTCTGTGAGTCTCTTTCTGGTTTATAAATAAGTTCATTTGTATCGTATTTTTAGATTCCACACATAAGTGATACCCTATAATATTTGTCTTTTAATGTCTTACTTAACTTCACTTAGCATGATAATCTCTAGATCCATCCATGTTGCTGTAAATGGTGTTACCTCATTCTTTTTTATGGCTGAGTAATATTCATACACACACACACACACACACACACACACACTCACACACACACACACACACCCTACATCTTCATTATCCAGTCATCTGTTGATGGACATTTAGGTTGCTTCCATGTCTTGGCTATTGTAAATAGTGCTGCTATGGAAATTGGGTGCATGTATCTTTTCAAGTTAGAATTTTCTCCAGATATATGCCCAGGAGTGGGATTAGTGGATCAGTGAATTACCTTCTTATCAGGGGAACTTGTTAGAAAAGCAAATTCCAGACCCCATCCCAGAGCTACTGAATCAGGAACTGGGGCTCTGCACTCTTTGTCTAATAGGACCACTGGGGCATTCTGGAACCTTGTTTTCGAAGAGGCTCCTACATTGGGAAGGAACTTGATTCTGTCTTCCCATTCCTTCTCTAGAAAGAATTTTATTAAATCAGGCTATTTACTGGCTCCTGAGGACCCCTTATTAAGGTAAGGGAGCTCTTTGAAGTTGTCTGCAGGATCTCTGAGGATATGATGGTGGGGAAAAGCCTCTGTTGCGTGAGGCCTGGGTACTCCATTTCTTGTTCTCCACTGCACAGCATCACAAAACCTGCTCAAATGATAATAAAATCACATGATTCTATTCAGGGAAGCCTAGAATGTGATAAATAAGGATTTAAAAAATGGCTCACAATTGAATGAGCTGATATGGAAAGTGCCTGTGGAGGGAGGCAAAGCTGGGTTGACATTCACAGGGCTCGTTGGCTCTCAGGCACACCACATCAGAGCCAAGGTCTCCACACCATGGGGGCAGCCAGGTGTGCTGAGAATGTGTTAGAGTGTGGCTGTCCTGCCCACAGGTTCTGGCCTCAAGTTGCATAGGTTCAAATCTTTATTCCATAACAGCACTTGAAAGTGAATACTTTTATCAACTGTATTTTACAAGGAACTGAGGGCACTGTGGTTCTATTTTATCATCTGTAAGATGGGGATAATGTTAATAATAATAGTAATAATAGTAAACATTTGTTGAGTGCTTACCAGGCACCAGGCACTGTACTAAGCCATGTATATGCCATTTAATCCTCCCAACAGCACTCTAAATTAGGGACGATTATTATCCCCATTTTGCAGATGAGAAAACTGAGAAAAAGGAAAATTAAATAATATATCCAGAAGCATACAACTGATTTAGCAGAAGAACATGCCTAAAGAACCGGGCAGTCTGGCTTAGCTGCTGTTACACATTAATGTTTTAATGCTCAAATTCTAACTTTAGATTCACCGTTATCCACAGGTAGTACAAGCACATCTTAAAGTCAAATATGAATGACTTCTGAATTGTCTGTCTGTCAAATTCCTTTTCATTTTTCCAGGTCCACCTTCAATGCTACCTTCTCAGTGAAGCCTTCTCATGACTCCCCCTTTAAAGTTCTCACCTCGCACACTTGAACTGATTATGTCTCTCTCTCTCTCTCTGAACAATAAAATAAGAGATCTTGAAGCATAGGAATTGCTTTATTTACTTGTCTTTTTCTAGCTCTTGGCATATATTCCCTTCTTTCCTATTGCCACATCTTTGCATCAGTGCACATCACCGAGGGTTATTTTAAGGTGCAAACAATCCATCAGAATGTGACTTAACACACAGGCCTTATGTGTGCAGCAGATGGAACGATTTAACAGAGAGTCTCATTGGCACTTTGTGAAAGACTTTCCAAAATGCCAACAAATGGTATTCTGAGAATTTGTTGTTGTCACCAGGATTACAGCATCATTTTTCACACTCCAATTATGTTACCTTTTTGCACATTGGTTATCTTTATGTCTAGTTTTTCACTGAACTATCTTTAAACAGTATTACCCTGATTTTTCATTGAATTAGGGTGTGAAAACCAACAAACCCATACATTATTACAATACATCCTAAGACTGTGTTCAAATACCCAAATAATGACTGGGAGGAGGGAGGGTAGGATCAGAAGTCAGTAATCAAATCTGGTAACTTCTTAAACCTCATCTGTTAAATGGAAGTCCTTCAGGCTCTCAAGAGTCAGTAACCTTGGAATTTCAAGTGAACTTACTCAACCCAGTGTACTTCATTCATAAATATACTTGAAGATGCTGGGAACAGATTCTGAGAAAAATATAATCCAGTCCCTAGAAAAGTATACTGACCAAATCAACCAGGTTTATCCTCTCTAATGTTCCTGACAAGGTAGTCTAGTTTTTTTTTTTGTTTTCTAAATCTATTTTATATTTGTGTATAAAAGTGTTTACAGAACATTCACTTTTTCCTTGACTCTGCATTTTCGTTCAGACTGACTATACTTATTGAAGTTCACAAATGGTTTAGGAATGGAATATGGAAATATTCAAGTTCCAAAGATTCTTTGTCAAATTAAAAGGAAAGCATACTTTCCCTCTAGAGAATTGAGTGGAATAAGGTGACTTAATGAGCTACATCTCCTTTTCATGGTAATCCATAACTGTATATTGATTTCAGAATCATTTTATTTGGCCCTTGTAATGATTTCATTATTAACAGTCTTGACTGCAGTGTATTTCAGTGACATCCTCATAATCCCTCCATCAGCCTTGGCCTAGACATCACATAACCAGTCAGTTTGTGGAAATGTCAGTTCAGCTGGTAGTTTTATCAAAAGGAACTTTTTCTGAATTAATGATCACTTGGGTAAACTCTTGGCCTTTATAATTCTATAAAAGCACAATCTGGTATCAATAAGTGTTTTATATTTATTAAACAGTTGAATATCAATGAACATTTGAATAGATATACGTAGTTTTGGAACTTTTAGTTTATATTGAGGATTATGGACATTGCTGTTATTATCTGTATGGGAATTACAAATAATAATATAACAGTAGTGTCCATACCCACAGAAGTTGTCTTGACAACAGGAACTCAGATCTTGCAAGACTTTCAGGTGATGTCTTTTCCATGTAACTTTTGACTACATTTTTAAACCTATGAACGTTTTTCTATACAGAAGTTTTATGGTATACTATTTACATTGGTCTAAGACTAGTGCACTTACTAGTCTTGGTTGCACACCTTCTGCTTATTCAGAAATTGGTTTGTTTTGGAGTTGAACAGTGGCAACAATAATGAAGTGTTTGTTAATCATATTATTAAGCTGATGAGCATCATATTAACCAACTCAAAAAGGAAAAAATATGTGATTATCTTAATAGATGCGGAAAAAGCAAGGACTAAATCCAACATCCACTCCTAATAAAGCTCTCAGAAAAACTAGGAATAGAAGTTCTTTAATCCTTTAATCAAGGACACACGTGAGAAACTTAAAATAACATCACACTTAACAGTGAAAGACTGAATGCTTTTTCTGTAAGATCAGGAACAAGGCAAGAATTTCTGATATCACTGATTTTATTTAATGTTATCCTAGAAATTCTAGCCAGTGCAATAAAGGAAGGAAAAGAAAGACATCCAGCTTGGAAAGGCAGAAGGAAAAATCCGTATTCACAGATAACATGATTGTCTATATTGAAAATCTGATCAAATCTACAAAAGTGAAACTCCTAAAACTAGTAAACTTTTAAAGTTTGCAGGGTGCAAGATCAATATGCAAAAATTAATTATACTTCTGTATACTAGCAATAAATGCAAATTGACACAAGGAAACCAGTACCATAAAAAATATAAAATGCTTGTGGTTAAATGTGACAAAAGATGGGCAAGACCTGTGTACTGAAAAGTATAAAATCTTGCTCCGAAAAAGTAAAGAAAACCAAAATAAATGAAGAGATGCACCTTTCATGAAGACTCAACATTTTAACGATTCCAATTCTTTCCAAATTGATCTAGAGATTCAACATAATCCCTACGAAAATCCCAGTAGGGATTTTTTTGTATGTAGAAACTGTCAAGTTGTCATATGGAATGCAAAAGACCTAGAATTGTTAAAACAACTTTGAAAAAGAAGAACAAACTTGGAGGGGTGATGCTACCTGATTTTGAGACTTATTTTTTAGTGGCAGTGGTTAAGATAGTGTGATAGAATCAAAAGATCAGTCAAACAAAATGAAGAGTATAGAGGCAGATCCACACATATATGAACAACTTTTTTAAAAACAAAAATGCAAAGGCAATTCAGCAAGGAACACATGTTGCTGGAAATATTGGATACCTATATGCAAAGGGAAAAATAAATTTTGGCCTGTACTAGGGAAGAAAATCTTTGAAACCTTAGGTGAGGCAAAGATTTCTAAAGTACCTCACCAAAAACATGATCTATGAAAGAAAAACACTGATCAAACGTAAACCTTCTATTCTTCTAAAGACACCTTTCAGTGAATGAAAGGACAAGCCAAATTGAAAGAAAATATTGGCAAACATTTTATCTAACAGAAGACTTCTATCCACAATGTAGAAAGAATGCTCAAAATACAGCAGTTCGGAAAATGTGCCATAAAAATTGACGGAAGTTTTGAACAGACATTTCACTACAGAAAATATACAGATAACAAATCCATGAAAAGATATACCCAACATCACTAGTCACTAACAAAATGCAAATTATAACCACACTGAAAAATCACTGTGTACCAAATAGAACGGCTCCAGTTAAAAAGACCATACCACGTATTTGTGAGAACTTCAGAGAGGGTCTGGAACTCCCCTATATGCTAGCTCAAGTACAAAATGGTATAATCAGTTAGGAGACAGTTTCTTAAGAAGCTAATCATACACTTAACATATCCAACCATTCTACTCCTTGGTATTTACCCAAGAGAAAAGAAAACATATATCTATACGAAGACTTGTACATCCAGAACCAACCCAGATATCTATTAACAAGTGAATGAATAAACAAATTGTGGCATAGCCAAACCCTACAATACTGTTCAGGAATAAAAATGAACAATTTTTATGTGCAACAAACAACATGGCTGACTCTCCAAGTAATTATGTTGAATACAGGGAGCCAGACTCACCCCCACCAAAAAAGTACATAATGGATCATTCCGTTTTTGTAAAATTATTGGAAATTCAAAATAATCTATAGTGACAGGGAGATCAGTGGTTGCCTGGGAAGGGAACAAAATCAGCATACGAGGAGACTTTGGGGAGTGATGGATTGTTTATTATCTTGATTGTGGCAATAGTTTCACAGATACGTATTCCAAAACTAATCAGATTTGTGAAACTGAGCACTTTAAATATGTTCAATTGATTGTATGTTAATGATACCTCAGTAAAGCTATTAAAAAACTGGAGCAACAGACCTTGAGAATATGAGAATAAACTGTGGAAAATTGTAAGATGTAAAACTAACCTACATTTGTTATAGGTGGTAAAGTCTAACATTACATCCAACAAGCCACGATTCCAAATCTCAAAGTAAGAGCTTTTGATTCTGTTTATGGGATAAGCTTGGTATCCAGTACTATCTTGTTTGTTTTTTTTTAATGAATGTGGTCCATTGGTTTTGGAATTAGAAGTCCATTCTTGAAAATACTTGTGAAATTTCCAGGAGACAGAGGGAGGCACTTCCTCTGTCCATGGTGAAAATAGTGCCTGTCACTGTTGCTCATGATGACGACCCTGGTAGTTTGAGCCATTGTAACGCAGACACGATTTGTTCTTGTAGCTTTCAACCTCATGAATAAGCAAATGGAGTGATTCAAAGTACCCTATTAATACTTCCCTATGAGACAAGGGTAGGTAGAAACAAACTCAGCACATGTGCCCTTTAAAGGATGCTCCCATAAACTTTGCAACAAGGCAGGGGTGACTTGCATGTTTTAGACGTCAAGTAGAAAGCCTACAGCTTGAAGATGAATCCTAAACCATGAATTCTGTACTTAGCCTCGACAGAAGAGCCTGACGTAAGAAATCAAAAGGAGTGAAAAGGAGCTGTACCTCTTTGAGACAGAAGGGCATAGACGTAACGGCGGAAGAGAGGAGATAGGTCAGGACCCCGTGCCTTTGTTTCCTTTCACAAGCTTCCCTTTGTATTGATTTACATTTGATGCAGAAGAGTCAAGTCCTTTCTGAGTTTCTGAAGATGGTAAAGGCACCTTGGTTTTATTTTTGTTATAGATTCTAAAAGATATTTTTGTGGGAACAAATAACAATGAACCTGTTTTGCAATCACAATATTCAAAGCAAAGTCTATTTTTAACATTTTTAATTATATCAGTAATTTGTGTTCATTTCTTGAGAAAAATAGAAGACAAAGGTAAGAGGACAAAAACGAGACAAAACAAAAACTTAACATCTTCTCATAATTCCACTATGTGGGGATGTAAGTCTCAATATTTTGTGGATGTCCTTCCAGATGATTTCTGTATGTGTGTGTGTGCTTGTGCACGTGCGTGCATGTGATACAGAGTTCACACTGGAAATATTGTTCTATAACCTTCTTTTCTCTCAACCACAAGTTATCAGACTCTCCATTCGTGTTAAGAAGCATACATCTATACCACCATCTTGATACCTTCAACTTGTCTCATTCTGTGAATGCACCAAAAATAATTTAAACCAATTTCAAAGCTGCTAAGGTCCGTTTCTCTCTAATTTCCTTTTAATTTTTCTGAAGGAATGAAGATTTTTCTCTATATCATGATTCCAGCAGAAATTGATTAAAAAGCTATAATTCTGGGTTTTAAATGATGAAGTGCTTTTGGTGGCATGCCTTTTGGACTGAATTTTACAGTGCCTGTGGACACTGAGCACCCTTTACTGGTCCTAACGTGGTGTTTATGTGCATATTATGGGCATCACTGCTCTAATCACAGAACAGAATTAGACCTTTTCCACTGGCTGACCTCTTAGGGAAACTTATTCATTTCTTTCAGCTTCTGAACTGACAGATTGATGCTAATGTATGAAATTTATTTAAAATATAAAGGAACCTCACATGTTTAGACAATTAACTAATAAGGGTGAGGTCAAAAGACACCAGATTTTTCTTTTAAGCTAATGTAAAAAATATCTTAAGACCTCCGGCTGGCTCTTGGATAGCGTGAAGGTGTGTGGCTGTAGATGCCTGCGAAGCTGTATTTTGATGCCAGTTTATGACTAAATCCAACTCTTGGGACTGTGGCAGTGAGCTGTGCACAGAATGTATCCTACTGAGAGCGAAGGGACCGAGGAGGTAATCTTTAAGGTTTGTGAGCTTGGGAGGTCTCTTAGTCTCTCTGGGATTCAGGCTGTCCATTTTTTAAATGATAGCTTGTAGAAGATAGCTCTAAGTTGTCCTCCAGTGCAAACATTCTGTGGTTCAGTGCCAGGGAACCCTGGAGCCCAGGCCTGAAGTCAGGACTGCTGCTACAGGCCCAGATACTGCATATCCCTGGCTGCTTGGCCTGCATCCCTGGCCACTGACCTCATCTCACCCACTGCTCTTTCTCTCCTATGTGGCCTCTCACGCTGCACTCAGGTCTTAACTCTGCCCCTTGGCCTTCTTTACCTTGTACTTTGTGTCCTCATTCCTCAGTTATGTCCTGCCCTTTGCTGCCACATCCCATGGAGTTGACCCACGCCTGTTTGGTCCTCATAGCCCTTGGCCTGCACTATAAACATGCCGCCTGGGCTCATGGCATCCAAAGCTGGTCATGACGGTGAGTTGAATCTGTTCCAACTCTACATCTGGAAGAAAAGGAGATCTTTCATCCCAGCAGTCTTGTACTTGTAATTGCTGTAAAGATATTATTGCCGACACATGCTGCCTATGAACTTGAAAACATTATGCTAAGTGAAAGAAATCAGCCACAGAGGCCACATACATATGATTCCATATATATGAAATATCCAACATAAGCCAGTTCACAGAGACAGAAAGTAGCTTAGTGATTGGCAGGGGCTGAGGGAGGGGGAAATGGCAGTGACTGGTAATTGGTACAAGGTTTCTTTTTTGGTTGGTTAAAATATTCTGGAATTAGAGAGTGATGATGGTTGCACAACCTTGTGAATATACTAAAAGCCACTGAATTATATGCTTTAATAGGGTAGATTTTATGGTATATAAATTACAGCTCAAAAATATTTATTGACTAAGTAAAACATTCAGGTAATCATTTATTTACACAGTATGAATTGCTTAGCCATTTGGGAATATTTCAATAACCAATTTCAGGGAGATGGTAGGGACCATGTAGGTACAGCCAAAAACACAGGTGCTTTTTATCTGGGTGCCTCCCAGAACCGGAAGTCCTCCCTGGGGAGGAGTTCCCCTTGATCACTGCAGAGAGCAGCAGGAGCTGCAGCAAATATCTGCAAACTTTATTCCTGGGTTGAAAATGTAGTTCTTGTCATTAAAACACATTAAAAACCACACCTTGGCTAAGACAGTAAATAGGGAAGAAGTGGGATTTTTGCCTGAAGTGCTCTCACTTTGGTATCCGTTCCCTCCAAAGCTAAATTCAGTTTTAAAAAGAAAGGAAACATCAACAATAACAAAAACAAGCTGGATTTCACTAGTGTTTTTTCCCCCTGCAAAAGTAATTGATTCAACTGGATATTTCACTGTTTTGTAGAGGAGTTTTAGGTTGAGTGAACATCGTGTCAGTATCTTCAGTTAGCTTTGGAGCCCAACTGCCCACAGGACCCAGTGCCCCAGATATTTGTGGGGAATATATTTTCCTATACAATTCCCCCAGGCAGGTTTATATCCCGTCATCTTACCTGCTGAGAGTCTGTCCTATTTTTAATGACCTCCAGAGAAAAGATGTCTTCAAAGGGATGGGATGACAAAGCTTTTGCCCTCTGCAGCAATCCCAGTGGAGCTAATCAGCCAGGTGTCTGATCTCCATCAGAAATAATTGTGAGCCCAGCACACCTTTAGGGTTTTTTTTTTTTATTCCATTTTGATTTTTTTTCCAGCAGAGAAATTCCTTCTGTTTCCTGAGTGAATTTCAGCACTAGGATATTAGTCAGGACTCCCAGAAGTCCTGGTGGCTCAGGGCCTTACAGCATCCCTTCCCAAGTTCTTCCCCTTATTTGCTGCTCAGCAGAAATGATCCAGGCTCCCCCAAACTGAGGAGCCACTGGTTACTTCCATCACATGTTGCATCGGATGTATCCTGTGCCTCTTCCACTCCACCCTCTCTGTCTCTTGATGGCCAATTGGAGAGGCGTCTAGCTTGATCTGGTCCTTTTGCAGAAGAAGAAACTAAGCTGAGGTAGACTTGTCCAGGATGATCCAGGAAGGTGGTGATTGATTGAGAATCCAGATATTGAAGCTCTAGTTGGGCGGTTCTGTACAATGGCCATGCTGCCATTCTGTTTCCTATGATTCTACTTCGATTCTTTCTCCTTTCAACACAGGAAGAATTATTAAGATATTGTCACGGCAGCAAATCATGAAACTAGCGAAAGGCAAGTACCACAGAGGAAGAGCAACTTCCAAATGGGTTTCTTAGGCTTGAGAAACAAAGCACTTTTGAATTGTGTTTGTTCTGATTTGCATTACTTTATTTCATTATTTTATTTCTTTTTTTCCAAATCTTTCAGCCATTCTTTGGCTCTTTTATATTGAAGTATAGTTTATTTACAATGTTGTATTAGTTTTGGGATGTGCAGCAAAGTGACTCAATTATACATATACATATATATTCTTTTTCAGATTCTTTCCATTATAGATTATTACAAGACATTGAATATAGTTCCCTGTGCTATACAGTAGGTCCTTGTTATCTGTTTTATACACAGTAATGTGTACCTGTTAATGCCAAACTCCTAATTTATCCCTCCCCCACCCTTTCCCCTTTGGTAACTGTAGTATGTTTTCCATGTCTGTAAGTCGATTTCTGGTTTGTAAATAAGTTCATTTGTGTCATTTTTTTTAGATTCCACATATAAGAGATATCATATGATGTTAGTCTTTCTTTGACTTTTTTCACTTAGTCTGATCATCTCTAGGTCCATCTATGTTGCTACAAATGGCATTATTCCATTCTTTTTTATGGCTAAGTAGTATTCTATTGTATATATATATACATATACACACCACATCTTCTTTATCCATTGGCTCAGAACTGGCAACTGGCTCTAGAGTTGGCTGCTCAGGACGTTACATTATCACAACCCAGTGCTGCCAGTGGCCACTAATGCAGACTGCAGCACTAACTATCCACTTTCCCTCCTGGACAGTTCCAGAGCCTTTGCTGTTATCCCATGCCACTGAAAGGACAAACTCAATGGAACAGGGGGCAGCTCCCTAAATTGACACTTGTGAATTTGTTTCATTATTTGAACAAAGTGTGTTACCCGCCAGGTACTTCTGATAATCAGGAGCCTTGGCTGCCTGTGCTGAGAAACTGAACCAGAGACTGGAAACCCTCTAGGCAATTTCTAGTGCTAAAACCCAAAGAGGGTGTTATTAAAGGACTTTTGGTTTTTAGTTGAATTATTTGTATCATGATTATTTCAATTTATGGACTGAAAAAGCCTTTATTACAGTAAATGTGGGAACATTCTTTATTAAACAAACAAACAAACAAAAATCAGAGATTAGTCTTCTGACTCATCACAATATTCCTTCAGCCTAGATTGATGGAAAGTATTAGCTTCCCCATTCTCTAGATAGGAAAATGAGAGCCAAAATGTTGTTTCCCAGAGCCAACCATCCATGGAGCCTGGCCCTGACTTCAGACCTGCGGCTTTCCACTCCGTGCGGGAGCCGGCACTAGGGCTAAAATTACGAAACCGTATTCGGAAAGGAAAGGTTTGCCATTATTTGGGCAAAGGCCTACAGACTTTGGCAATGGAACCGAGTGTCACACTTTCCTTTGGCAACTGTGAGTATTCCAGTCCAATCGGTATATAGTTCCAAGAACTTTCCCCGTGGGCCTATTTTTGGCTTCCATTTGCAGAATGTTACAGGATAATAACATCTACCACGTCCATGTCTAAAAGTTTGCACGGCAGTGTTCCATGCTGCGCACCCCCTTCTCCGTCTCTCTCCTTTTTGTGTGTCCTCAAATGCCCTTGTCCCTGGGGATTCTCCAGTCAGACTTCTTGCTCAGTTTCACACTCACACTCTTCTGTCTTCCTTGCCTCCATATCCGAATACAATTTAAACTCCTTCAACTTGTGACCTCCGTTAAGTGAGCCCAAATGCTAACAGTACTTATCTTCGCTCTACGATCTGATGCTCAGACCACAGCCCCACAGCTCGGCTCCTCATCCCTCCATCCCATAAACGTGGACTCTCCCTGGCATCCGTCTTACTTGGTTCCCCAAGCTTATCTGCTGGCTGGCTGGCTGGCTGTGGATCCCTGGTCAGATGTCAGATGCACTTGTGTGGAAGCACGAGCATCTCAGAGTAAAAGGGGCCTTGGAAATGCATCCATCCTCACAAACCTGTAGGGAAAAAGACGCAGCTGCTCGAGAGCCTGCCTTGAGGTGAGCCCGGCTCCCAAATGCACCATTCTGCTTGAATTCATTTACCGAGTTCTAAGTACACACACTCCTTTGTGTCCTTTTCCGAGTGTGCATAGCATGTCAAAAAAGCAGTACAAACTTCCTTTTAAAAAATGTTCCTTATTATTGTAAGGGCCTCATTTTTCTTAGAAATAGTTACACTCCGTCTGAATTATTCTGTAAGATAAGCTGTCTTTCTTTCCTCATAACGAGCCTGGTAAATACATCCACGGAAATTCATTATGTCAGTGAAGTAGTTAATATTTATCTTTGGCATCTGCAAGTGTCACTTCCTCTAGATGAGGCCAGAAAGGTAAATTGTTATCGTTACCAGGGAACATGAGGACATCGGCAGTTCATGTGTTTTTCTAACCAGCTTTACTTGAGCCCTTACTATGTGCCCGTGCTCATCACACACTCTGAAATATTAGTGATCCTTTTTCCCGGCTCTGCAACTTGATCCTTCATTTCAGTTATTGATTTACGTGTCTGTCTCCCTCCTAGACCAGTGATTCTCAACCAGGGGCAATTTTGCCCCCCAGGGGACATCTGGCAATGCCCAGAGACATTTTTATTGCCACATCTGGGCAAGTGCTACTGATATCTAATGGGTAGAGGCCAGGGATGCTGCTAAACACCTTTTAATTCACAAGAGAGCCGCCCCCTCCCCCCCGCCCCTGAACAAAGAATGATCAGCACCAAATGTGACTAGCACTGAGGTTAAGAAACCCTCCCCCAGACTATGTGCCTTGAGGGCAGGAACTGTGTCATGATCATCTTAGAGTGTCCACTAGGATCATCTTAGAGGTCCACTGTAGAAGGACCTCTGCCAAATGCTGGCAGTGATAATAAGGTTGAAATTGCAGGAATGCAAGACGAATAGGGTAAAGCCCCTTTCCTGGAGATTTGCTACTCCTGTTTGGCCCTGGACCTGCAGAGTTACTGTCACCTGGAAAGTTGTTAGAACTGCAAGCCCTACTCCAGATCTGCTGAAACAGAATCTGCATTTTAACAAAATCTTCTGGTGATTCATACACATGTTAAAGTGGAGAAGCACCGACCCAAAGGGTTTTAGAGTTTAGTGGGTGGAGTGGATAGGCTGAAGATGCTCCGAAGCCAAGGTCCAAGTTCACCGGGCAGCGATGAGCCGAGCAACACCACCTGGGTTCAGCTCTGGCGCACACAGTCTAGGTGAGCAAGGCGGTAGCCCAGAGAACAGCTGGAGTTGGGGGCCACCTAGCCACAGCTGGTGACCCAGACAAAACAAGGCAGAACCCATGGACTAGAAGGCTGTGGTGGTGATGAACCAGCAGACACTTGTAGCACAAGGAAAAGGGTAGGACAAGACTCTGCGCAGCCCATGTCAAAGCAGAAGGCTGCCAGGCAGCGCCAAGGAGGCTGACAGTGGGAAAGGACAGGCCGCATGCCAAACCTGGGAGAGGCCAAGGCTCTGAGACTGCGGGGGTGAGAGGCAGCAGCCCAGACTGGCTACAGGCCGTTCATTCCATTGTCTGGGTGGCTCGAGTTCATTAGGGGAATCGAGTTACTCGGAATCCTTATACAATAGCTCGCAGTCCTTCCAGGACTTGATAATGTGGTAATTAACAAGGGGATTCCAGGAATGCCTTGGATTTGAGTTCTGTCTGTAGCAGACTGATACGTCTGGAATCTGGATACTGAAAATCGCTAGTCCAGCATCCTGCCCGTGATTTCCTTCACGAAGGATCACACGGATTGAAAATTGGAGCAAAAGGGCAAATACAAACCAGAGGAAGGAAATCTCAGAGGACTCCGTTCCTGATAGCATTTGTCAGGTTTCCTAGAGCCCTTCTGTGTTTGCCTGTTGTCAGGATACTACCACTGCATCTCTCATAAAGGTTATGAGAGCTATTAAAGGACTTTGATTTGTGCACTGGTTTGAAAGCTGCTGGAGTTTTTTTAAGGAGCTCTTGACTTAACCAAGCTCTCTTGGTCAAATACATCTTGCTGTTCAGGGTTCTGGTGACACCCTAACAGTGGCCTGGAACATTTCACTTGCTCTGGAAGGTGAAGGAGGGTTGTCAGCTGCCCAGACTGTGGTTGGACGGACAGCCCTGTCCCTTAGCACAGTAACTGGTCTTCACTCCCTCCCCAGATTAGCTTCCGCCATTGTCTCTGTCTCAGACTTATCTCAAACTTGAACAGGAGGTCTGGAAAACCCAGAATCCCTTCCTGTTGTTAAAAAGACAAGTTGCTTCATCTTCTGGGAACTCACCAGTGAGTTCCCCAGAGTATGTATTTATAGCAAATTATGCTTCTGAATGGTTTCCATGACTTCCTTTCAGATTATGACCAGGCTTTGCACAGGAAGTCGTTACCACATGTGCTTTTCTCTTCCTCCCACACCTTTAGGAGCACAAATGTAGGCCACCAGATACTAGAGATCCCCCAAACTTGAGATGGTTCAAGAAAGGCAAAGCCGAGTTAGTGCAGCATCTTTTGACATGGCTGCACTTGCCAGAACTCGGTGTACACTGCCTATGCAGTCCATCTTATACTGAAAATATCAGTCGGTGCCTAAACAGTATCTCCTCCTTCCACTCCCCCAGCCCAAGTGTTTGGCCCCCTGAGAACTCTGTCCACTGATGAGACTCTGAATGTGATGAGCAGGTTTGCAGCTAAGCAGGTAATGACACTTGAAGTAAAATTTCATTCTTTTTGGGAAAAGTTCTTTCCTGATGTTGGGAGGATGGGGGAGTCTGGAACGGTGCAAAATTTTTAAACTGGAACAACATAGCATCATGGGGTCAGCTGAGAATTACACTTCTGGAAACAGCCACTTGTCCCAAATAAATCAGATTCTGACAGGGTGTAGTCACAGTACACAGATTCACTTAGTGTTGCTGGTGCTCACCGTATACAAGAAAGGGAGAAATTGAAAACGCCTGATTGGTTTTGCTTCTTTTGGATGTTGAGATCTCCATGGACTCCCAAAGCTAGGCAGACAAGCACTTTTCAGATCCTCTGGCCCACGTTCAGAATTTTCTGGATAAAGAAACAGAGACTTTGAACGACAGAGTAGCCTAAAGGTCTTACTTTTGGATGTTGGATTCTTATGTTCTACTACTAACCTAGCCACTAACTAGCTTTGTGGTCCTGGGCAAATTATACCAACTCCCCTGAACTTAGTATCTTTATCTCTAAGAAGGGGCCTTATGACATCTAGTTTATAGGGTTATTCTAAATCTTAAAAGGAATAATACGTGTAAAGCACTTAGCAAATTCTTAACATGTAGAATGCAATGAACAAAGCTTATCACTATTTCGTTGTTGTTTTTTGGGAGGGAGGTAATTAGGTTTTTTTTGTTTGTTTGTTTGTTTTTTTATGGAGGTACTGGGGATTGAACCCAGGACTTCGTGCATGCTGAGCATGTGCTCTACCACTGAGCTATACCCTCCCCCACCCTACTCCAACCACTCTGTTACCACTGTTTTTATTGTTGTTATTGTCCAGAGTCATGGAGCTTGTTTGGTGCAAGAGGCAGGATGTGAAGATGGACCACACTACTCTCTGCCAGATGAACTTCCTTGACCTCCTTCCATCCTCTGTTCCCACAAAATTGTAGGGATTGTCAATCACATTTTCCTATTTCTCTTCACTTTGAAAAATTCCTGTACTCAAAAAGGATGGTTAAATATTGATTTTTCTGAATATGAACAGAGTTGCCTTGACCTACCCGTGTGAGATGTGTTGGTTACCCCTGCCCAGTACTTTGGTCTATGTATTTGGCGATGACAAAACTCAGAACCCAGGGGGCTGTGGCTCAGAGGTTGTGTCCGAGGTTTGCTCTGCAGAGAATTCCTGGGCTCACAAGGGTACAGTGGGGCTCCAAAGAATTCTAATCTATTGTGTACATCTTGTTCCAGTTTTATTCTGAGGAGCTGAAACAACACTTTATTGTGACTCAGCCAAGGAAATAAACCAGAAATGTACAATATCTTCTCTATAGAATAGAATATTCTAGATTTCATGCACCCAGCTTTCCAAAGCAGTGGACCATAAAGGCTTTGGAATCTAGAGCCAAATGGAGATCCTGGCTCCGCAATGTACTATGATCTTCTGTTCATTATGTGACTTCTCCAAGCCTGTTTTCTCATATGCAAAAGGGTTGTAATACCAGTGACAACTTCACAGGATTGCTTGGAGGATGATGAGGCATTATTTAATATGTGCCTGGTATCTGTGAGAGGAACGTAAATGTCCTAGACTAATTGGTGCATGGGGAATTAAAAACTATGCTTGTTTTCCATGTTTGTCACCAAAGCAAGTAGTAGGTGTTATGCCTTCCCCCTTTGGAGGTATTGGAGCTGTGCTATGTACTCACTTCTTTCCCAAGGGCCAGGATTGTGATGGAGGTGTCTATGTGAGCAGAAGGCTCAGGAATGCTCGCAGGGAGATTCTTCTGGAGATTTAGCCACTACTCTGTCATCATTGCCCTCAACTGATTAGCATGAAGGAAGCACCATGCCTTGGCAAGTTACTCAGTTTCTTTTTCTCATGGGCATAGATTATGGCCCAGCACTTACTGTGCTGAAACCCTCTTCCACCCAACTGTGTTTGCCCTGGGGAGGATGTTTGGGCAGAGGCAGAAGGGAAGATCTTGCAGGCACAGTATAGAGTGATGGACTTGAAGGCGAGGAAGGATGCAGGCAAGAAGCCAGTTCCCAAATTCTCTGGATCATCACCCTTGCAAGTCCAGATGTGTCCAGATCACCTCAGCAGCTCCCCTTCCTGAGAAGTGAGCAGCAGTTTGCCACTTTCTTCCTTCTCCCTTCCCTTCTCCATGTCACATCCAGTTTCAGAACAGGCTTGACCGATGTTCCAGGGCTCTTAATTCAAGATGAACCATCTGAGCAGGGAATGAGTTTATCTACAGTTTCTCTTCGTGAATAAGGGAAAGAGAGAGGAGGAAAGGAGGAGAGTCTGAATGCTGACAGTGCAATCTTGTGGCTAAAAGTGTCTTTAAGAGTTTTCCCCCACTCTCCTTAGAGCAGGCAAACCACTCAGGCAATCAGCTTCCTTCATGGATAATGAGTATGGACATCTTTCCTGGGATTCTGATGGCAGAATATGTAGAAACAAATTATTTGTGACATAGAGCCGCAGAAACGTTAGGTGGTAGGTGCAGCATAACAGTCTAATCTCACTTGGCTCTGTCGCCCAGAGAGGCGGGCGAGGCTGTGCCAGCCAGCCTTGAATCCAGGTCACCTGGTGAGAGACGCCGCGAGTAGCTACCTTGCTGGAGAATTAAGAGTCTGGAACTTTGTTTTTTCTTACTCTTTGAGTAGTCCATACCTCTGCCTCCAGTGGATCCAAGTTCATTGCCACTCTCCTTATTCCTTGTATGGGGCAGGGTTGGGGGATACAGGAGGCATGAAGCCCAGGGCAGAATATGGACTAACTGAATAGTTATGTGACCATTTAAGTCATTTATTCTGAGTGTTCTTGAGGAACAATTCTAAAATACACAATCATCTATTTTATTTCACCAACAGTGATAGTACTCTACAATCATATTAAGTTTTTATTGTCTTCAGTGCGCTTTCTTGTGCCCTCTCCCACATCATCCTTACAATAGTGCTCCCGAGTACACAAGTTCCCACCATTATGAGAGTTTAACGTTGACCATAGTGTTGAAACCATAGCCTTTTAAATTCTTTTTAAGTAGAAGAAATGTGGTAGAACTTATCTGGAACTAATCTAAAAAGATTAAACTAATTCATCACCTTGAGGGACAGCAGAAGTTGAATATTTTCTGTGTATGTTTTTCCCCCTGAAATTAACACCTCCATCCATTCCCCATGTGTCTCAATAACCCCCTCATCCACCAAATCGCTTGGTAAGTTGCTCTTTTTAGTAAAAACAGTAGATTTCATTCATAAACCCCATGAAACTAAAGCTGCTGAAAACACAGCATACTCAATTTTCCAATCCTATAACCAAATCCATTTATGGGAAGAAAATGGCCAAGAAGTCAGTGTGACTCCCAGTAGGAGGCAGGTGGAAGCAATTTGTGGGACAAAGTAGCCAATTTGTGTTTGATGTGTGTGCCCCATTTCTATTACCCACACACTAATTAGCCACAGCAAATGGAGACACTAGGGTTTTTTAGAATATGTATGTCGTAATTCTCTTAGTCTGTATGAAGCTAACATGTAAGTCATGCATCTTTCTCTTAGTTGTCATGGAATTCTTCAGTTTAACATATTAAAATAGTAGCCCTTCCTCTTGGAAGGACCTATTGCAGATGAGTCATTAAAGGTTCATTCCCCAGAACTGTCAATCTACTAATGCTAAGATTACTGCTCTTCCAACAGAGTGTTTTGAGGTTTGGGGTGCATATTTACATATGTTAAACAGGTGGATGAAAACTTCAGCCTGTGTTATTTTTCCAAACTTACAAATGGTTGGCATCATACTGAGTCTCTAGTCAATATTAAATTAGATATGATTAATGTTATAACCATATTTAATTAAATATGATTAAGTATTTGCTTTACACAATGTGGAAACAACACACCGCTTTTGTCTCAGGATGTAGTGACCTACTAAATTATATATATTTTGAATTTCAGAAAACTAAATAGAGTTAGGGGAAATGGGTCATCACTCCACTTTGTTACAAAGTAAGGAGTGATTGCTCTAGATGGAAGTTTGTACCTGAAAGGCACCTTAGAACTTTTTAGCACTTTTTTGTTTCAGATTTAGAACCCAGATTCTTGGAGCAAGAATCGGGCATAGCTAGGACCACAAAGCAACTTCTTCAAAAATATGACACTCCCAATAAATAATTATGGAGCATATACTTACATGTCATGGAGTTACTGGGTCTGAAACTGGGAACCCAGGAATGGATAGGATACGGTGTCTGCCCTCAAGGAATTCACTGTCTATTTCTGTCTTTTGACATAGTTCCTAGTCGTAAGACCACAAAAATACCATGAGTATCCTGTGCTTTCACTTCAACAAGACATTTGAGAAAAGCTTTCATCATATTCACATGCCAAGACAAAGACATAGGAGGTCAAAGAAGGCTGGATTATGCAGCCATTAAGTAACAGCCATCAAAGAGTAGTGCTTGACGTCAGCTTGGCCAAAGGGAGACTCTAGTGGAGTGGCGTAGAAGAGTCCTTGGAGAGAGGTCTGACGCTTTGTCAACTACGTGGGTGAAAATACAGGATAATTAATGAACCTGTTGATGACAAAAAGGAAGAAGATAGAGCAAAGGCAGCATGTGATGGTTTCAGTATCGACAAACAACAAACAAAATGAGTCAAAAATAAAATAAGGAAAATTAACAGGACTAAATGTAGAACACCACATGGAGCTATCCAGCTTGACAGCAAACACAATTAATTACAATGACTAGGCTGTTTCATTTGTATTGAATACTTTTAGCAGAACTTTGTCTTTCATTTCATTTGATTTGGTAAAACAGAGAAATAAAAAGGAATCAGAAGTAGAATTTAGGAATCTGTACCCTGAATGGATATTAAGGGGTGGGTTTCTTACAAATGAAAATCTTAGCCTTAATAACTTCAGTTTTGCTGAGTTCTCCATGAATTAACTTATTCCTATAGAGAGGCAAATTTTTACTTTTTTCTGTTTGCTTTAAAACAACTGTTTGAATTTTGTATATAAGATAACAAATCTTTTATATTCAGTATTTTGTTTCAACATATTTGTAGAAGAAATGATGGATATTTTAAGTACGTAGTAGCTACACCTAGTGTTCCCATTCATTAGCATGCATTTGGGCAGAGAAAACATACAATTTAGCATTCAGTCGCAATTTTAAATGTCCACTTACCAAAAGTCCCTTAGTTAATGGGGAGTTTGAAGAACCTACCAGTTTTCCCCACCCATATAGTTAATAGCAAAATATAGGAAAATGTTCCTGAAAGTCATGGAAGGTAGCAAAATCTCATTTTAATTGGAAGTTTAATGGAGCTCCTAAATGAGGCATAACATCCTCATGAAAAAGAAATCAGAAATCAGTTTACTGCTCTTGCTTGGCTCGTATCTTTACTCTCTCTCTCTCACTAAACAACTGAAAGTTCTTAGGAGTCGGGCTGCAGCATCTGCATATTTTAAGATGCTCTCAACAAGGAGATGTTATTCCTAGAAATTTGAGGACCAAGTCATTCTGCCCTTGGGCTCTCCTAGTTAAGAAAAGTCCCTGAAGCACTTTATGTTTTTTTCTTTTCCGCAGAATCACTTTTAATATTCTTCAGTTGCCACAGAGGGAGTACTAATGTACAATGCAAATCAGATCTGACTAAATGGATTAAGGAAAGTAGACTGAGGCCTGTTCCTTATTTCTTTGCAAAATTGAATAAATTATTAGGTTATCTAGTCAAAGCCCAAGAGCAGTAAGGGCAGTTTTCAAATTCTCAGTATGGTGCTTGGATGCTATAAATGTCATTCTCTCTTTACCACCTGCAGCCTCCTTCCTTGGGCACACGCTCTCTCTTCCCTCTCCCCTCCTTTTCCTGCTCTCAAGAATGAGCCCTTGGAGAGGTAGCAGGAAAGAGGAGTGTTGCCTTAAAGCTTTAATGATAGCCTTATCTCCAAACGCAGTGTATTCTAAAAGTAGATTGTGGATGGACTGAGAGTACAGTGCTTCTGTGACTAGGAGCCTATTAAACTGCATAGAATTTATAGGATTAACAATCTTTCGATCACATTATCACTATATAGGACTTAAAATTCATGTCAACAATGTTATGATTCACAGGTCTTTCTGTTACCACATTTTCCTTCTTGTGATCAAAACCTGCTGGACTCTAATCCTGCCATTTATCATTCATCATGTAGAAGAATTCTGTAGCCTGACATTAGATAAATAAAACAATTATCAGGACAAAGAATTTTCTCATTTCTTTAGTCATGTTTATAGATGGATTTAAAAAAAAACAGATGAAACCTTTCTTTTAGAATGACCATGTTATACAACAAATCATCACAAATTCCATTATGATTTTTATATTCATTATATTCCTTTTGAATTCACTGTTTGTTAAGTAATTTGGTCATCTTTATGGATTCGCTGTAGTCATCGTTTTTCTTGGAAATACTATGTTTCTAAAGAAATCTGAGGAAGTTCTGGACTTAACAGTCTAACTTTCCTTCTGATCTTTTTTTTTTCCTCAGTGGAAATCATCTTTTCAGAATGGTATACTTGCAACATAAGAGTATATGTACATGTGAATATAGGCTGTATAAAATTAGATTCTTTAATTACATCTTTTCATTATTAGGAAACAAAAATATGACCAGCAAGTGTTATATCTTTTCAATTGTTGCTTTTAGGGCAAGGATGGACATGGAGGCTACATTTAATTTTATTTTAATAACCCAGGAAATACATTTTTCCTTTGCCATTTAAAAATATAAAATTAAAATTATTCAGAAGTTTTTAAAAAAGTAAAAGTTGAAAGCCCATGTTAAACCTCTGTTACAAATAAGACATAGCTGCTGATTGGTTTGGACAGAAACTTCTGGACCTTTTCTAGGCATTTATATATATAGGTAGGTATACATAGATAGCACTACTTAATTAGAACTGTATCTGCTATTATGCAACTTGCTTCTTCTCTTAACCTAAAAATTTGTCCTGGATATTTTATCAGCAAATTTAGGTCTACCTCCTTTTTAAAAATTCTTGCTTGGATTCAAAGCCTAGTTTGGCTACTTGACATTTCTGCGGCCTCCCATAAGCTCCTTTGCCTCATCATCAAAGTGCAGGCAATAACTAAAGATTTCTGTTGTTACGAAGATTAACTGAGTCATTGCATGAGAATACTTAGAACAATTTCTAGCAGATAGCAAACCGTATATGTCAGGGAAAAAAAATCCCGTATTGATGGACATTAAAGTTGTTTCCAGATTTTTTTTAACAAAAATGCTACCTTACGAATTTTTATGCACTTGTAAAAAAAAAAATCTATAAGCTCCTAGAAGTAGAATTGCTGGATTCAAGGTTATGCATAAATAATCTTGCATAAATCATCTCCTTGATAATCTTGGCCATAAAGATATCTCACTGCAGTCTGAGGCGTGAGCAGCAAATTCTAGTTGACTTCCCTTTTACTATTCAGCTCTTTACTGAAAACATTAAATCAGTTGTCATGGATTCTACTGATCCTAATGCTTTATATACACAAAACTTTCTAAACCTGATACATAAACCTTCATATAATAATTGAAAACACCTTGAACTGTGTACCAATTCATACTATTTCTAAAGTAACATCTAGACATCTTATTTTATACAACTTGATTAAATAACATCAAGAGTTTGACTTTTTTTGATGACAAAAAATTATGTGAACAAACAGACCATAAACAAGCCTGTACAACATACTTCATCTATATGCCCCTGGATAGCAGTGGACTATCACCCAACAAATTGTACCCACCTGAGGACTTTTCAATTGCCTTGAAGAAACCAGAGAGAAACTAGGTCAAAAGCTTAACAGAATTGCTTTCTCTACCCTTCACTTAGCATCAATACAGTGATTTTTCTTGTAAAGCCCTATGAAGTTACAGATTACAAACTCTCTGATATTATGGGAAAATTAGAAGTGTTTAAATTTCACCTGCTTCTACTGAGAAAAATGTGGTTTTAAAATATGAATGATTGAAACTCCCACTGATTTGTATGCAAACCCTAAAACTCCAAGTTTAGGGGTTTTTTTTAATTGAACACAGTCACATCAATACAACTTTATTTAAAATCCGGTATGGCTGAGAGGTTTTTTTCAGAGACTCCAGTCATTTACCTTTTTAAAAAAATTCTTATACACAGCAAATATTTATTTAGTTCCTACTGCCTGTTACATGTACGTTCCCTACCTTTGTGAAGATTTCATGCCAGTAGGAATCACAGAAGTAAGAAAGGAGAACATACCAAAGTGTAAATGCAGATTATGAAAAAAAAATGCTGTAAGAATGAAAGGGTTCAGTAAAAACTGAAACAGGAGGCCTGACTTAGATTAGGTGGTCAGGGAAATTCTTTGCTAAGGAAGTATCATGTGGATAAAAATCTAGCATCTGACTGGGACATTATGCTGTACACCAGAAACTGACTGCAACTGAACTATACTTCAATTAAAAAAAAAAGATTTAGGAAAAGGAATTCAAGACCGAAGCACATTTAAGACAAAAGAAACAGCGTGTATGGAGATTTTGTGGGAGGGAAAAAAAATGTGATCTACTCAAGGAGAGGAGGGAAGGCCACTGGACCAAACTGAGGGAGAAAGTAACCCAGAATGAAGATGGGGTAGTACACAGGCCCCTCCTCCAACCTGATCGGTGGCCTCTCAAAGTCAGCTGAGGGTGAATTTCTAAATGCCTATTCTCTCTGCCCTTCCTGAAAGTCCACTAGACGAAGGATGAAGGAACAGACGCTCTTATCACTGACTTTGGTAAGACAATATGCAGGATGACAGAACACTCTTTGATCCCCTGTTGACACTCTTCAAGGTCTAAAATCACCAGGTTCAGCCCTTTCCTCAGAATGACTTCACAAAAGACAAATCAGAAGGTACAGTGGTTTGTTGAGAAGGGAACCATTATTTTCTGAAGTCAATTTACAGAAGGCTTCCAAGATGTTATTGATTTAAAAGCTCACAATCACTCCTCTGGGTGTACTTCTCTCAATTAGGTCTTGAATCCACACCGTATTATATTCTGAAATGAGCTTTCCTGGGATAGATTTGTCCCCAAGATGGATAATCATGGAGATCATGCCAGGTGACCAGGGGTCTCTCCAGAGGGGTGTCTCTGGAAGGAGCTGTTCCACGGCAGCTTGACCCCAAATCCAGCTCAGACACTGGAAAAAAACCCCAAAGCCCCACATGAGACTCCCTGGTTGGTTGGCAATTTTATTGCCAAGCCCTCCAAAAGGCTATCACGTTATGAGGCAGGGGAAATAAAAATGACAGAAAGGACAGATCAATTAGTCTGACTTGTCAGCAGTAGACATTTGAAGACTCCTCTACTATACATTAACATCATAGGTAGAGAAGTCCTGAAAATACATTTATTTTTTCTTTTGCTATTGCCCCGATGAGAATGTGAGTGTCCTAGAAAGAGAAAACTCTGTATGTTAACCTCATTGCTCAGTTTTCCCTCCTTCTTTTCTTGCTTTCTTTCCTCTAAATCACAAGTAAAAACTTTTAATGTAGTTTATATTTAATTCACCATGGACATGTAAAGACAGACTATAAAACAATTGTACAGTTAACCATGTGGTGTGACAAGTTAATGTGCTGTTAGATTTCCCATATATGTTGAATGCACGGGTGTTTTTAACAATTTGCAGCTTGTAAGAATTTGAAAGTGAGCTGGTAGATTGCGAAAGAGGGAAAGGGGCCTTTCCGATAATCACCATGTTGTTGTCACTGAGTATAACTTCAACCTGGCAGTAAAAGTTAAGAGTGAATCCATTCTAACTTGCTTTATGAAAATAGGATAAAAATTTCACATTAGCTGAAAAATCCAATGGATAAAAATCCATTAACATAAAATAACAAAGGGATTTTTGAGGGACACATAAAGTTATTCTTACACTAGTTGAGGTCAAATCATCATCATAATAATAGAGTTTGGTTCCCTCAGAGGCGATTAAATCAGGGCTGCTCTGGAGTGATGGTGCAGAGCCACCAGGGGGCCTTTTTAAAATGCAAGTCTCCATGGCGCCATTGCTAGACATGTACCCCACTTCCCTTCCTCTTGGAGAAAAAATATCCCAGGGACTCATCTACAAATGGGAGTGAGTCGTGTCGTGACAGCAAAGCCCTGGGTTTTAACCAAGAGACTCCCAGTTTGGGATCCAGGTAACAGAGAATTTCAGCATGAAACTTAACCTCCCTACTGATAATGTATAGCCTCTGTTTTTATTTTTTAGATTTTGTTGAGCAAAGTAAGGAACTCAGACATAAAGCCATGGAATCATAAACTCAAAACCACTGATTTAACACTCTGGACCCCTCTTCCCTTTGGCTCAGCTCTGGCTTTACATTGTAGACTGGCAAGTTTGTTTTGAGACAACACTTCTAATAATCAAGAACATAGGTGTTCAGTTGGCATAAACTTTGCTTGCTATATATTGCATTGAATTTCTATGTCTAGAAAATACGCCCAGTCGTTACACAGTTCTGTCATGGGCACCAATCACGGGGATAACATCAGAGTTGTGGGGTGAGGTGGAGTTGAACTCAAAGTTTAACCAAGTTGCTTGAAACATTTTTTATTTTGGTTTTGGTTTTTAACTGCTGTATATTAAAGGTGAGAACAAGGAAATACTGACCTGGACTACTTTAAACTATCTGTGAAAAAAGAGAAAAGTCATTACTCATTATTAAACATGATAATGGAATCTTTGTGGTCGTTTAAGTCCTGATGACTGAAACATAAAGTTACATAGAGCAAATATAATATTCTTTGTTTTCTGGTTTCAAAAAAATGCATTGTGGTTTTTTAGGGACACAATTTCCCTTTGCTTTAATTCTCTTAATTCTTTTTGAGCATCTAACAAAGATTTGTAGGACAGTCAAGCTGGATGAGAAAGCAGCGAGTTATCCCAGGAAATTCATTACTGTAAATCTGGTCCTGATGCTGCCAGTCTTTTTCTTTGAAAATGTATCAGCTTGGCTTCCTTATCTATAGGAGGGGATGAAGTAATCGTGGGAAGAACGTAAGTTTAAGATCTGATGTTATCTCTACATTTTGTGAGAATTGATATACAGGTCAAATAGAAGATGCAGAATTTGCCCGAACTATGCTATCTACCTCTGTTCCAAACTAAGATAAAAACACAGGAAAACTTTTGAAAAACAGTAATTTTTTTGCCTTTTAAACCACATTCCTCGTTATTTCAAATATTTATTGAACTTGAATATGATCCTGGCACCATCAAGGCCCAGCAATGAGAAAGATAGGGGCCTTGATTTGGTAAAGCCAACTGTCCAGCTCACAAACTTGAGACACTAATTCTCTATCCTTCAAATTCCCTGCAAGTACCCTTATGTTATCCAAAATCCACTATTCCAGAACGCTTACTCCTCCAATAGAATGCTTGCTTAAGATTTTTCCTAGGTCCAACTACCTACCAAAATATGTTTGTCTTCCACTCCGCTCCCTCAAACCCTATCTCTGCTTACTAATCTAATACTATGTGTGTGTGTATATATATATATACACACACACATATATATGTATATATATATACATATTGCAATAAAGCAAGTCACATGAATTTTTTGGTTTCCATGTACATATGGAAGTTATATTTATACTATACTGTAGTCTGTGATGTGTGTAATAGCATTATGTCTAAAAAACAGTACATACCTCAATTAAAAAATACTTTATTGCTAAAAAATGCTAACTGTTCATCCAGCAGTAATCTTTTTGTTGGTGGAGGGCCTTACCTTGATGTTGACGGCTGCTAACTGATCAGGGTAGATATTGCTGAAGGTTGGGGTGGCTGTGATAATTTCTTAGAATAAGACAGCAAAGAAGTTTTGCCTCACTGATTGACTCTTTCACTTGAACAACTGGAGGTCATTGTAGGGTTATTAACTGGCCTAATTTCAATATTATTGTGGCTCAGGGAATGGGGAGACCCAAGAAGAGGGAGAAATATGGGAGCTTGGCTGGTCTTTGAAGCAGTCAAAACACACACATTTGCTGTCTTATATGGGCATGGTCCATGGAACCTCAAAACAGTTACAGTAGTAACAACAAAGATCACGGATCACCACGACAAATGTAATAATAATGGAAAAGTTTGAAATATTTTGAGAATCACCAAAATGTGACACAGAGACCAGAAGTGAGCAGATACTGTTGGAAAAATGGCACTGAAAGACTTGTTCATTGCAGAGTTGCTATAAATCTTTAATTTAAAAAAAAAAACCCACACACAATATTTGCCACGCACAATAAAATGAAGTGTAGTAAGATGAGGATATGCCTGTGCTCACTTTGAAGTTATCCTCAGCTTGAGTGCTGAGGTACAGGTGGGGAAGTCAGAGGGCAGGACGTGAGGGAGAATTTTGGCGAAGTCAAAGCCAGCAAGGCTGACAAGACCACCTCATCTCATACCACTGAGCCAGAACCCCCCTCGTGGAGCTTCTACAGTTTCTCTTTTTCTTCAGCAAAACGTGCATTCCCCTTGCAACCTATTTTGTAGAAATCCTTATCTTCATGTCAAATGATTCGCTTTCCTAAAATGTGATTCTGTTAAATAAAAACAGAGCAGATGAGAACTTTATTTCACGTGTGAAGCCCTAGGAACAATTCTCCATGGGTGTATGTATTTATTTTTCCGATGAAAATTCATGAAAACACTGTCATGAATCCAGGCCCCATGATGGGTTTATTTTCAGAACAGACCACCTTGCCTTAAGCACCGCATATGGTTCACAGAGAGTCTGCAGAGAACAGTGCGGATGAGGACAGCGGAAGGGGAAAGCAGAAGTGGTTTCTAAGCCAAAGGAACAGGAGCTGCTTTCACACTAAAATCCACTTCTTTTTCTTTTCCTTGTTGCTTCGGGCCACTGCCCCATTAAAGTTTCATAATATCGTGCGTGCTCCTCCCCTTTCCAGAATCCCTGCAGAAACCATGATCTGGGGCTTGGCAAGACAGAGTGGTGTCCATGATGAGCAATGCCTTCTGTTCCCATCCTTTCTCTCTGCCCTCTGGAGCTAGCCAGGAGCAAAAGAAGGAAATCGCAGTTTACTCTTTACCGCTGTACCATTCTTTCTTGATATAGAGGAAGAAAGTGCCTGGCTTAGCATCCCACGGTGAGTTAATGTAGTGGGAAGACAGGAGACCAGCTCTCACCCTCCTACTTGCCAGGATGGCTCTTCATTATCAGCCCATGCAGAGCCCCCATTTCAGTTTCCTATCCTTCCAGTCCCCACCCCTCATCCTCCCCTGTCCCTCCCTCCAGCCTTCATGGCCCTGTCATCTTGATAGAGTGAGTTGGAGCTAAGAACCCCCTTTCCCTTGCCCATATGCACACACACAGACATACACAAACCTTCCCTACCTGGTTGCCTGAGAGATTCAGGAATAGGATTACCCTTTGCTGGGAGCTTCTGGGCAGTTTCCCAAGCATCCCAGATACTGACTTTCTTGGAACAATAGAGTATCCTGAGTTCATAAGTCTCTGATCCAGGGCCACTATGGATAATATAAGCTTTTGTGAGTGCCTCACTCCCACGATTTTTCTGAGAACATATATAGACTGCTGACAACTTACAAATGTGTTTTGGAAATAAAGCTATTTTAAATATTCTTCATTACTGACATCTCAACCAACCACTTAATTCTGCACCTATAGAATTGCATTGCTCTGTAGTCATTGTATTTGTGTTTGTTTTCTCTAGTCAACTAGACTAGAATACACAATACTGCAAGTTGCACTTTACTGTGGTCTCAAGGTGGTAATATTTAAGGAATATTTACTGACAGACTGTCTCATATGGAAGCTTAGTATAATATCTATTATGCTCCAAATCGTTTAAAATACTTTTTAGGAAGTGTGATGTGTGTACGTGCGTGTTTTGGAGGCGGCGGGGACTTGATGATCTGTTACACATCTGGAAGAGGGTAGACATACTTAAGGACCATAGGCGGTCACTTTATTAAAGTCTGACTCCATAATGGCCTGATGATCTGACTCCATCCTGTCCACCATCACATCCACTTCCACCTCACTGGGTGCAAGCTGAAAGTGCAGGGGAGAACGCATATACAGAGCTAGTTCAATCACGACTTTGATCAGACCATCAGACCAATTAAACACATGTGACTTAGAAGATACCATGATCCACAGGGCATGGAATCATCAGTTGCTCCAAGTTCCACATGGTAGGTCCCTGGTTGTTTGGTTTGGAAAGCTATTTTAAGAATGGTTCCTAATGGACTGTGAGTGAGCATATTTGTCCATCTTAGCTCAGGGCTATGAAGAAAGTCATCAATGGAACAGAGACACCCTTTGCCTAGTACAAAGCTCATTAGATTGGCACCTTGGCCCAGCTGCCTTAGAATATAAACCTCTTATTTTATAGACCAGTCATTAAGGGGTAGCCAAGTCTTTCCCCTTTGGGCCCTCAAAGTGTGATCCTCAAGGAGTTCATCGGCCACAAAATCCTCTCTACAATCAATGATTGCATTTTAAAGAAAGTTCATGAAATAGTCTTAACATAAGCCTGTTTCCAGCATTGGTTACCTCTCAAAATAAACGCATATGAAATATTGGCAAGCTACAGGAGGTATCACCTATCGTTTGTGACCTGCTCTGAGTTTGCTGCTTAGACTACAGTGTGAAAGTTTGGATCAGAAACAAATAAAGAGCAGATGCCTTCCTGTGAACCTGGGATTATCCCTAAAATGAAGTCTCTTCCCTTTGAAGATAAAATGGAGTTTAAAAATGGAATGAAAGTCTTCCCCTAGAAGCTGCAGAAGGCACCACAGTGGAGGATTCCATTCATTCATTGAAGAGACATCTATTAGCTACCATGGTCTACGATGTGCCAGACACTATTCTAGGCACTGGGTATTGAGCAGTGAACAGCAAAAACAGATAACCAGCCCAGAGTTCCAAACTCTGGCTCTTAGAGAGCCCTTCTGGTTCTCACATTTTCTCTTAGGGGTTTTCTGCAATATTACTAGTGTTTCAAACATGATTTTGGCAGTTAATCTTCAATCAGAAGATCATGTAAAAGACTTCAGGCAATAATATTCCATTAGTAAAAACCATGAAGAAGTGCCAAATGAAAAGTACAAAAAAAAAAAGTTCATCCTTTTTTTGATGCCGGGGGATTATTTCTATGATTCAGTTGATTGGATTAACAAGTTATTTTGTTGTAAAAGTAACATTGTGATTATCTAGTGAAGAGAAATGAACAGAATCAAAAGCACTGCCAGTGCCCTTACCCTGTATGAGCAAAATACTGATATTTTGTTTAACTGAGAGTGATTATTTTAAGTTGGCACACAAAGCTCAGAAGAAAACCCAGAGTATCTCATATGCAAACACTGTGATCTCCCTCTTTCTGCCGGTGACACTGTTGTCATTCCCTAGGTTTAGACAAATCATACTCAGCATTGGGCTGAAAACTCAGACCTGGGTTGAAGATCCCATTTCATCTCTTACTAGTTGTGAACATCATGTTTCTCTTTCCTCAAAATCAAGATAATAATACCCAATTCAGAGCAGTTGATAAGGTCTTAATAAATGTGTCTTGGAAAAAAAAAATCCTGCTGGCTCTCTGTTCCTGGGATCTGGTTGACCATTTTGCAAAGATGATTTTGTGTGAGGTTGTACTCTGGCTTAGAGGGCTCATTTATAATCATGTTTCCATCTCTGACGTTCACTGCGTATAAAACTAAACTATCAAAATGTGTGAAGGTGAGAATGGAGGAAGGTCAGAGCCTGCCCCTATCCATGTAGGCATGAAGCTTGCTCCTTCTCAGGGGTACAGGGATCTGCCCATTTTAGCTCCTGAAGAAGTGTAGGGAGCATCCTCTACTGCTCAGCTGCACAGAGCAACAGGGACCACTGGTGAGCGGCTGTTTGCAGGGCCGACATGCACTGGCCAGACTTCATGGGAAAGGAGACTGAGGGAGCATTAACCATTCAGGACTAAGCAACAACAAAAATAAGAAAGTTAGAAAAATATATTTTTAACAAAAAAATACATATATATTTTTCAATGAAATCTTTTGGGAAAAGATGGAAATGAGATTCATGTGCAGGACTTTCTACTGATAAGAAATTTGTTTTCCAACCTAACTTCCCAAGTGTCTGGGCTACATATTTGTAGGTATTCCATATTATGAGCCAAGATCACCACTTCTCTTAAATCACTAAAATTACACAATTACACAATTACAAGCTTGATTTTCCTCAGCTCTGTCAAAATCCCTGGGTGAACAACCACACAGTTTTGTTTTTCAGAATGAAAAAAAAGTGGGGGAGGGGTGGATAAATATGCTAGACCACTGCTTTTTCTGGTTATCTTCATTCTGTCTGAGCACAGATCTCTGTTTTCAAAGCCTTCCTGGTCAATGACAGTCTAGCTCGATCCCATTGTCAGTATTGGGAAGGCTATGAAGGATATATTAGCATCCAGATTCTTCTGGAGGTGGGGTTGTTGTGCACGTGGCACAAAGAACAGCTGAGCCGAAGCCCAGATGCAGAGCTGTGCTTCGATGTTTTCAAGGGCCGGGGGCCAGAGAAAACGGAGCAACCTCCATTTTCATTCTTTGCGCTTTGCCTTTGCTTTCTTTTGTAATTTTGGAAAGGGCTGTCACAGAGGCGTGTGTTGGGAAGATGGAAATCTTCCTCCAGTTCATTGGCAGCTGATGGCTCTTGCGTAGGTGTCTCTGAGAGGGAGGCTTTGAACAAACACCTTTAAAGTGGTCCCTGATGAACCACATAACACTCTCCAGATGACTTGTTCTCTGAATAACGGTTTGTTATTTTCTTTTATGGGTCATTGCCTGTCAGAGAGCCACATGTTTTACCATTTGTTTAACTTGTGTTTTAGGCTTATCAAAAAGTCAAAGATAATAATGACGTCCCACTCTTAGTATAACGCCAGGACAATTGGACGAGAAGCCATGAAATTAGTGGAGACACTAACTTCATTACATATTCACTTTCATATCCTGCTCCTCCCACTGAGGGGAAAAGGGAAACAGAGTTTACAGTGTTTGGATTTTATTTTGTTTTGTTTCTGCTGATGGGGCCAGTTGTTCTGACATCATGTTTCACCCTCACTAGCTCCTTGATTGTCTCGAGATCTAGTAGAATTGTCATCTTGATAAAATGAAACTAATGGCTTGATAAAGAATCAAGACTTTTTTGACAATAAGTGAATGAGAGAGAAAACAAATGAAAATTGGATCCTTCCAGAAAGAACCTTTAATGAGGCAGGACCGATTGAGTATAAGCATAGGTTATCACTGCACTGACAAAGGGATAAGGCTAACTCGAGGATTTTCAAGACTGATGGTGTTGTTTGGGGGTGGTGGGCTTAGGGATATGGGAGGGCTGATGGGAACTGTGTCTGCATTTGTTCAGAGGTCAAGTTCCCCTTGCAGGCAGCGTTTGGATACTTACAGTAACTGTTCTCTTTTAATGGGCAGGACTTGTCACAGGGATGATGATGATCCTTTTAAAAATTGCTGGCAACTAATGCCAGCAGGAACAGGGCTTCACCCTTCCCCTAAACGCCTTGGCATGTTTTCCTTTCGGTGCTAGACTGAACCAAGCAAAGTGTGTGAGAATGAAACAGACACATCTCACCTAGCATTCCAGCTGGGGGAAGGAAAGGCTCTTGGGAGCCAAGTCTTTTAGCTTCCATTTATATTTTAAATCTTGGATAATAATAATAAGCCAATAGTCTGTCTGTGCCTGAGTGCAGTAAGGAATGTCCATATGCAAACTTTGAAACGAGACAGTCTTTGCATTTCAGTGCGCGGTATGCATGCTCTCAGTAGGATACTCAGTGTTGGTTACTGTACAGTTGCACAAGTCTTTACCCTCTGCTGGATGTGAAAAGAGACTTTATTGGGTAACTGTAACACCCAGGCTCTTTTCTCCCACATGTTGCTTAGTCATATTGTGTTTTGTACCTGGGGTGAGGAAGCTGACGGGGGAGGTTCTCCCAGATCGGAAGTTACTCCCTACCACAACTCCAACCTTAAGGATTTCCAGAACATTTTCCTTTCAGATTTAGTTAAGTTTCCCAGCACACCTTTGAATTAGGTAAGGAAAATAAATGCCGCAGGGGGGGGAGGAGGAAAAAAAAAACAGGAAAAGTGGCATTTTCCCGCATTTTGTTGTTCTGCTGTTACAAGGAGGAGAAAAGGCTGCAGCTGATGCAGCAGCTCTGGCCATAAAGCTGTGCTCTTTGGCTGGTGGAGCTGGTTGGAGAAATTAGAAGCCAGGAGCTAATCCACTGTTACCACACTTCTTTAGAAGAATAAACAGACTCCTGTGACTGACCGATTTTGAGTATTAGATCAGAATGAAGTCAGGACAGCTTTATTCCACTCAGGATTTGAGTAAAGACAAAGCCTCAAGAGCAGCAGGATGAAGAGTCACTTCCTGAGGATCAGGGACCATTTACCTTCTATAACCATCATTAGCGGATTCCAGCTCACAGACACTCCCCTGGGAGCTGGTGTTGAAGTAATCACCACTCCTGCTCTGCTTCTTGAAAAAAGAAGTCCATTTTCTAAGATGTGGCTTTCCCTTTCCAGAGCTTCCCAGCTCCATCTCCTTAAAGCCTTCCTTTGGAAGTTGCCTAAAGGGAGCAGAGCCCTGTTTGGGCTCTGAAATGCACCTCCTTCTCTGTTGGAGCTGGCCAGGGCCTAGGCTGGGCCGGAGCAGAGGACTCTCTCTTCAGAGAGACTTTCACAAATGCTAGTTGAGACTCCAGAGTCCTGAGCCAGAGCTCCTAAGTCCTGCCTGATGTGACTTGCCATTCATGGCGATTCTTGGCCAGGGCCTAGGTAGAAAGGGCTGTGAGACGTTGCTGTCTTGATAGCACCTTTCAGCTCCGGCACTGAGAATGCTGACCCGCACAAATGCTTTTTTGGTTTTTACTGTGTTTTCCAGAAACTGTGTAAAAGGCAAAACAGCTCCCGTTCCTCATTCCAGCCATGCCATCTGAGAGCATATTTCCCATACCCTTTTCCACACGACCACAAAAATGTCTTGGAAATCAGATTCTCTGAAAAGACTAGAAAATTTTCCCCCTGCCCTGTCCCTGGGAATGGGGCCATGTTAGCAAAAATCAAAGGGCTCCCCTCGTGAGGGGGTGGTTTAGTGAGTGTTTTGGTGAAGATTATATATCACAGGTGACTCTTGTGAAATCTCATTGTAATTTATCAATTCATGCCATTAAACCCAGGCGGACAAGTTACAAGTGCAAGACGTAACAGGAGGTAGAAAGATGGATCAGGCTGCTTCTAGGTTATTGTCCACCAAGAGAGCCATGTAGATTAATTTAAAAATGCGTAGTATTTATGCTAACAGGAATACAGACAACCTGAGAAGGTGCTGTATATGAGATTAATTCTGTCTGAGAAATTCCAAATGCTTGTTTGCCCATGTCTGCTTTTGCACAGATCATTCCTCTTGCCTGAAGAACCTTTTCCTGGCTATCCTCTCAGGGACTCCAAGACATCGGTCTGGTGTCCCCTCTTCTTAGGAACCTTCCCTGATCCTGCTGATCTGTTTCATTGTCTCTCCTCAATTTGCTCTTGTATTTATCTCCATCACAGAGATAATCACTTTACTGTTTGGTGTTTGACTTCCTGGCTGAAATGTGAACTCCTGAAGGCAGGGATAATTTTTTTTTTATTTTTTAATTTCAGTATCCCCCAGTGTCTGGATGTCACTCTGTTTTCAAAAGGAGAGAGTGAATAGATGAATGTCAAGTTCATTAAGCATGACGGTGTTGCAACTTTGGGGCTTATCAAAGCTTCGTGATTGAGGGCAAATGTGATATTTGTGGATTTTGACCGCTGGCTTTTTTACAGCAAGAAAGAGTAGTTATCTAAAAATGGAATACATATTTCCATCTACTTATGTGAAAAATTCTCTGTGGAGCTTTGCAGAAATGGATTTTTGTTATTTTTCCATTCGAACAGATGTTTGATCCTGTGACTGTGAATGGCAAAATTAAATTTCAGGACTTTTAAGGAAGCGAAGATAACCTGCTATTTTCTAATGTTTATGTCCTCAGGTTTTATCATCATTAGATTCTTTTATACCAGCAGACGTTCACAGTTTAGAGTCATATTTTAGTCGGGTTTACATTGTCAGTGTTCATGTCTGCTTCTGCAATTTGCATGGGCCAGAGATAATCCTAAAAAGCTGTAACCAATATCTAAAAGGCTGTGATTTTCAGCTCTTTATTGTCCTTATCTACTTTTCAGTGTGGCATTCAGTGCTTTTCATATCTTGCATTCAGAAATACTTTATTCTTAAAAAAAAAAAAGGTGGATCCCACGATTTTAAATACCATGTGGTCTATCCCATACAGATGTATATTAAGTAGAATTTATTGTCTCAGAATGGAAGAGGCAGGGAACAATTTTTTTAAATCAAACATTTATATAATGCTTTCTCTTTACCTGCCATAATCCTAACATTTCACAAATATGAAGGAGCTTAACACTGAAAACAATCCTATGATATTATTATTACCTCTATCTTACAGATGCAGAAACTCAGGAATCAAATGTTAACGTAAGCAGGTTGAAGAATAAGCAATCAAAGATTGAATAGCAAGTGCAAACAATCAGAGGACCAAGAGCTAGAGATTCTTAGTGATGTCTGCACACTGGAGGGATGTTAGAGCTGAGAAACAGAAGGTATCGATTTTCACCCTGGTAATAGATTTTACTTTGTGTGCCAGTGTGCTTTAGGTTTATCCCATTTTCTAGGCTACCATTGTGACTTCTTCCTTTGAAAGAAGGACTGGAATAGGATTTCCAATGCACACTTGGGAAAAGAGGTGTCAGACCCCATCAAATAGAGACTCAGACACAGCACTTCCCAAATCATGTTCATGTGCAATAGAAGTTGGTTAGTTTACCCTAAAGAGCATTGCTTCATTCCTCACATTAGGAATTGTTCCACTGAGTTTCAAATGTCGCAATGCCTGAAACTGAAATGCTATTAATCTCTTCTTCTTATGCTAAAGAAGTTACCGGTCCCTGATCTTAGTTAAGTAATTTTTTCTCAGCTTCTGCTTTTTTTATTCAAAGTCATTTTCTGTTTCACCAGCATTTGAAAAAGTCGCTTTTTTAAAAACCTGTGTTATAGATCATTGCTAAGTTGTCCAAGTGCCTCGTGAATGCCTGGATGCTGTGTGGCTATAGTGTAGTGTAAGGGAGCCAGAAAATTGCTAGTTGAAGGACATGCTGTCTAAAATGGGAGTGAAATTAATAGCAGTCCCTGGAGGCTCAGCTCTTGGACTCCTCGTGATTTGGGGCACAAAAAGACAACAGCTGTAAACCGCTCGTAAATAGCTGTGGACCACACATTTCAAAACGTCTGCATCAATGGGAAAAGAGTTCTGATTCTTAAAATTACAGACTCGATTCAGAGTTTGGGCCTTGTAAAATAATCAAGTTGTCACGTCTTAAAAGTCTGAGATCAAATTTAAAATTCCATGGCTCTGGAGTAACCATTAAGGCCCAGAGCAACCAATATTTAAGCATCTGGGCTTTGAAGACAAGTCAAAAATGTAGAGGAAATCATTACAATATAAGAATGGAGGGAAAAGCTGTAAAAAAAATGAGTATCGATTAAACCGTACAAGGTTTTTAAGAGCTCAGATGTCAGATGGGGCATTCAATTTTTTATACAGGCATTAGTTACAGAATAAGCTAGATATGCAGAAGGGAAAGAGAGATCAAAGGCCTCCTTGTCGTAAGTCCAGACATCCCATCAGTGTGTGCCCTGGAAGGAAAAAATGAAAGTGAGGTCAAAATGCCCTTAATCGCCAGAGCTCATTCTCTAGCACTGAGGTATATTGCTTTGCCCACATTTGGCATTAGATGCTTTTTTTTTTTGTATGTATGTATGAATGAATAATATACAAAGTAACACTAATTTCCTCATAACATTATTTTGTGAAGCCTTTATTTCAGAGATCCAAGTGAATGAATTATAGCGTTAATGGCTCCTATAAAATAATCATTGCATATTTTAAAAAGACCGAAATCAGAGATGTCATAAACAAGATTATAAAAAGCAAAAGTTAGTTAAATCACCTCAGGAAATGCTGAGATACCTGCAGATTGCCCGGTAAATCCTAGCTCCATCATGTAGACTGTTAAGTTACTTTGCCTTTCGGCACCTTGGTTTCCCTGTCTGTACAATGGGGATAATGGCATAGCTACCTGATAGCATTGGTATTAGAATTAAACATGTTTATTTATATATATATATATATATATATATAGTTGATATGTATTTAGGACAGTGCCCAGCACAAGCAAACAACTGTGTACCTATTTCTTGTCATTCTTATTCTTGTTCTTATTTTTTAAATTTATCTGCACAATCAAATAATAAGTATTGTTGATTTTATTGCATTCTGTTGAGTGTTTACAGTATTTCAGACACTGTGCTAAATACTTTGTGGCGATTATTTCATGTAATTTTTATGACAGTCTTAGGAGGTAGCTATTACTATCCCTCTTTTAAAGATGAGAAAACCGAGCACAAACTTGCCAGAGTCCTTCACCACACCCCTCCCTGAATATTTTATATCATCCATTTAAAATAAGGGAAAATTGGAACATTGAACCATTCGTCTAATATTTTGCTATTAATTTGACTGATCTTAAAATCTTATAGCAAATCCAAATGCTTCAACTTTGGTGCACTTTCTCAGTAGAGAAAGGAGTGAATTCATATATTTATGGTCTACTTACCGCTTGTGGAAAACAGGCACGTGGGCCATTATAATTTCCTATCTCTATTTAGCCGCAAGTTAATATAAGGGAAAGAACAAGTGGGTGACGTACAATACAGCTTCAACCCTTGTCCCTTTACGGGGGGCCTTCTGAGAGCCAGTCTCCATCTGTAACCAGCAGATGCTAGGTAGAATCATCTCTTATTTCTGTTTCATAAGCATTTGTTCTTTTCTATGGGGATATATAACTTCTAGCCATTTATAATTTTTAGGTGGCCATATAGTGTTGTGATTTACTGTCAGCAATGACACTAGTTTTCCAATGAAAATAGCAAGAATTTCCTTACCTGGATTTCCTGCAGCACAAATTGAAGCCTGTTGATATGTATGGAATCATTGCCGAATCTCCCATGAAGCTTCTCTTCGGGAGCATTTGTCAAATGCTCAAGAGACCTTCACATCTCTTGTTCCCATCCCTCCACATAGAGTTGAACAGTCTCTCTGACAGTCTCATTTTCAGGACCACCTGCCTCCATGGCTTTGACCTGACTGTAGTTTGGAAAGTCTTGAGGCACAATTTCCATTGCCCTTTGGTTTTGGGCTGGGCAGCCAGGCTTTGCTCTTGCTAGTTTATTGTTAATCCTAGAAATGATGTATTTATTTATACAATGAGCAGATGTGAATAAATCGGTACACAGAAGTGGGGCTAACCGCATGGTAAGATGCAGTGCCTTAAGTTCACTCAGTTGAAGACAACCATGTGAATATCATCGCGGGAGTCAAACAGTGGGGGAAGGGGCAGCGTCCAGTGTATTCCATTCGGAAGGACTGCTTCACATCTCCCTGTGGTCCTCTGACCCCCGACCAGTCAATGAAGGAAATGAGCCACTGTGACTAAATGATCCAAAAGCAGGGGTGTGGTGCCTTCTTTATAAGGGGCTGGAGAGACTGAAGGGCAGGGCTGTCAGGGAGGAGCATAGCCCCTTGCCTGCGTAGGACACCCAGCACCCTGGGACTCAGAGCACTCCCCCCTCCCACCCAGAGAAGTGAGACCACCTCTCCATGCTCTGGCCAAGACAGGTGACTGACAGCCCAACTGAGCTAAAATGAAGAGAACATGGCGTATGAACCATTTCTTCCTCCTCCTCTTTGCTCAGTAAGTGCCCTTTAGTGAGTCACTTATCAGGAGTTTCACCCCATCCTGAGGCACTAAACCAGAGAGATGAAAAGCTCAGGCTGACCTAGAAATTCTGGGGTGTCATTTAACAACCTTATTTAGTTAATTACTGATAACTGAGCCACACTTTCAGAGTAGAGAGTTATGCCTGCCTCTTATTGGCCCTTATTAGAGCTAATAAATAACATCTAATTTTGGATCCTTCGGGGCTTTCCTTATGGCATATACTTAAAGATTCTGACTTCAAGATATTCCCCCCACAAATCAGTGAGCAGGACTAGAATTTGTGCACCCTAGGGAGCTTCTTCTTGGCTTATCTGTTCTCAGGAAGTCTCTCCTTATACTTCTTAATTACTCAGAATATTTGGGGTGTGTGCATCTTCCCACGGAGAGCCCAAAGTAACTCCGCATAACACATCTTGTAGTACATGCAGGGCGTGTGTCAGTGCTCTATCTGATTTGCCATAGACTGTGGTCACAGAGTGAGCTCAAGGGTGAAATTAGCTCAGGCTAATTTAGAAACATTTATTTAGCATATGTTCTCTAAGTAAAACATCGAACAGCAAGCACAATGGTGACGAGAAGTGGGAAATGTTAAGATGGCGATGCCTGGCGCACTGGCACCTAGGCTAGGAATTAGGAGTGCATGCGTATTCTGACTGGGCCAGTGGTTAAGCTAGTGTGACCTATAGACGCACGTGGCAGGGTGGGCCGAGGCGCGGTGACCTCACCCAGCCAGTCCTTACTGTGCAGTGTCTCCATTGTCGGTGCTGGGACCGTGGCTCCTCACTCCTATGTTACCAAAATCCTTTGATTTTCTAGGGAGCTTCTGTTATTATGTTAAGATGCTTTCATCTGTACCAGGGGGAAGGGTGTAGCTCAGCGGTACAGCGTGTGCTTAGCACGCATAAGGTCCTGACTCAGTCCCCAGTACCTCCGTTTAAATAAATAACTAGATAAATAAATAAAAAACCTAATCCCCCCCACCAAAATAAATAAATAAATAATGTTTAAAAGGTGCTTTCATCTTTGCAAATTAATTCATATGAAAAAAAAGGGGGGTGTGCAGGATTAGAGGTGGGAATATGGGTAGAACCTTTCTGCCCCTCCTCTGCTTCTCATCATGGCCACCAGCAAAGAAACCTCCCAGAGTGATGAAGTTCTCATTTCAGGGACAGATCCCTATTACGATCTAGGATAGGTGCTCACTGTGTATGTGCTGATTAAATGAGAACAGGGCAGAGCCAGGAGAAGGAAATGGGAATTAAAAGGTAAACTTTGAGCATCAGCAAAAGTTGACTCAGAATCAGAAAACCAATCAATCAGTGGGACCCTCGAGGGGAAAGAGTGGACCATGGCTGTTTTTTCGCTGCTCTGTCACAGTGTCTTGTAAATACATGATGCTCAGCAAATACATGTTGAATTCGTTCTTTCAACAAATGCTTCAGGGCCTCTGATGTGTGAGGCCCTGTTCTTGGTCGCTGGGAATCCCCTGCCCTCAGGCATCCTCCCCAGTCTAGTGGCAGAGAAAATAATCAACAAGGAAAAGCAGCAAACAAATGCAAGGCTGGGTAGTGAAGTGACTTGACAAATAAATCTGTACGCCAGTTAGGAGGGTACAGAGTGAAGGACGGGGTTGGGTTTTAGTGAAGATGCTCAGAGACATTCTCTGAGGAAGTGACATTTCACTGGATCTGGAAAGAGGGGAAGGAAAAACCATGGAAAGAAGTGGAGTCAGCTTTCCCGGCAAAGGGCATGCATGACCAAGGCCAAAGAGAGAGCTGGCCTGGGGAGCTTGGGGAACAGCAGAGAGGAGGTGTTGCAGGAGCCCAGTGACCTGGGGAGAGGAGGGGAAGGAGATCGGAGAGGAGATGTGGGCCCAGCCAGGTAGGGCTCAGCTGGCCATGGTGAGGGACTTGGGAGGCTGGCTCTAAGTATAAGAGAAGGGCATTACGGGGTTTGGAACATGAGAATGACGTAATATGACTGTGTTCTGTGCTTTTAAAAATTACTCTGCCTTCCATGTGGAGAATTAGCCCGGGGCTGGGCAGATTTGGATATAGGGCCCTAGGGGACCAGTGAGGAAGGATGAATGGATAATCTCGGTGAGAGGGGATAGGCCAAAATGATGGTGGTAGCAGTGAAGGTGATAAACAAAGGGATCTGCAGAAAAACAGCCTGAACTACTTAAAGTTTCCTGGAAGGATAGCCCACAAAGATAGCCTCCTCCTAGCTTCTTACCTAGTCTCCTCTGAACCTCTGGGGACCTCCGTCCTCCCCACCTCTTACCCTGTGTGATAGGCAGAATAATGTCCCCCAACACACACACACACACACACACACACACACACACACACACACACACACACACACACACAGATGTCCCTGTCCCAATGCCCAGAACCTCTGAATATGTTACCTGACTTAGCAAAGGAGCTTTAGAAGATGCGATTAAGCTAAGGACCTAAAGATGGGAAAATATAATCCTAGATTTCCCAGTGGGTCCTGTCTAATTATGTGGGTCCTTAAAAACAGAGAACCTTTGCTGTCTGGAGTCAGAGGCAGATGTGACTGTGGACAAATGGTCAGAGAGATGGCAACATTGCTGGCTTTGAAGATGGAGGAACGGGCTGTGAGCCAAGGAATGTGGGTGGACTCTAGAAGGTGGAAAAGACAACAGAACAGATTCTCCCCTAGAGCCTTCAGAAAGGATCACAGCCCTGCTGACACCATGACTTTGGGGAGAGACCAGTCTAGGACTTGCAATCTACAGAAGTCTAAGAGCCCAGGACCCACGGGCTCTCACGCTCCTTTGTAATTAATAGCTTTCTGCTCTGAGACTGTGCTCATATCTTCTTGCTTTAAAATTCTTTATGCCGTTCTATAGACTCTTTCCTGTAATAGAAATAGTAAGAGAAGGGTTGAGCCACTGCTCTTTTTTATGTCAGGCTCCTTGACTCTCTTGGGTCTCATAGACCCATTATCCTCATGGTTTTTGTAGGAACTGGAGTGTCTGTAAACCTCGTGGACGTCCTGAGTTCGTATGTGGAATTGTTACACTCTCCAAATTATGTTTCTTAATTTCACGCTGCTCTCTAAACAGCAAGTGAGGTTATTTTTGAGTTAGAAATACATCATTTGGGGAGCTTAAAAGCTTTTAACAAGTTTGTTCCCTACTTTACCTTGGGGGATAATTGGCTTTATGCGTTTTCTTGCCATTGGAACTCTTTTCCCTTAGAGTGTGGACTCTCTCTGACCTCTCTTAGCTCTGGGGCTCTCGCTCACTGAGGGAGGCAGGGGAGTAGGAGCCCTTTCAGGACTTTGGAGTTTGCTGATACAATGGAATAGTTTCCAGAAAGCAGCTTACCAACTGTGACCTATTTTCTGCCCTTATATGTGTGCATAGGAATCCAGATGGTTTGATTAAATTTAGCCTCTCCTGATTCTAAAGGGAACACTTTTCAGCATGGAATATAGTGAATTATCCTCATGATTGCCATTAACCTTAATGGGGGGTACCAAGGCATTCCCCATATTCTGGGCTGCAAATGCATCCCTAATGCTTGCTAAAGGGACAGTTCTTCTGTTTATAGACCATCTGGCTCCTAGTATTGTGCAAGTGCATGAAACATTTCTTGCCCCAAGAATGTGCATTTCGAGGCAGCTGGACATAGTACAGCACTCCTCAGACTTTAGTTTATGTTGAGAACTATTTATTGAGTTGCTAAAAATGGAGATTCCTAGGTCTGTTTTTCAGGAATTCTGCCTTAGTGCATCTGGGACAGGGCCCCGGAAGCTCCATCTCTAGCACCCATAGCCCACGCCCTAGGGACAGGAGTTTGGGGAAAGTTGTTTCAATCTCTCCTAACTTTTGATGACTCATTTGATTATAAGACTGCAGGTGTCAGCATGATGAGCTCCTTTTCAGCATTAAGTGTGATAAAATATTGGGAAGAAAACACCCCACAATTCAGTCATTTTGTTTCCCTTCTCCCTCCCATTCCACCAACCAAGAGAAAGGTGCTCAACTGGAAAGGGAGCTGCTACTCATGAGTCTGCCTCCTGCCTTCCTGCTGACCAGACCCAGGAGACAGTCAGGACGAGATCTGGGAAGGGCCCTGATTGTCACAGAGGAGGGAAATGCTCCAGAATAGTCCACCGTGCGCTGGAAGCCCACCTGAAACTCACAGGTGCTCCTTCTTCTCCAGTAATGTGAGGAAAGTGATATCTACGTTTAGAGTTGTTACGAGAATTCAAAACATGATTAATAAAATTCCTAGCACCCTCTGCCCCTTAGTAGGTGCTTAATAAATGACAGTCTTTCTTTTATTTCTGATTCATTAATTCAATAAATAGTTTCTGAATCCCTTCTGCGCACCAGGGACTGCAGTGGCTGCTGGAATGGACAGGCAGGTCCATGTTTCCTGCTTTCACAGCACTTACAACTGAGAGCATCCAAGCAGGCAATTATAATACTGTGTGTGGAAAACTTAGTGTCTTTCTCTGGACTGGTGTTCCTTTGAGGCAACCATAGGACACAAGAAAAAGAAAAGCATTGTACACAGGATACTGGTGTAACAGGAAAATGTTAATGAAAAAAAATGATCATTTGTCCGTGTTACAAGCCCAGTTACTAAGTAAATGTTACTACGTTTCTAGGATAGCAGTCCACATCTTTTTCCTGTCTCCATCCCTTACTTCTGTCACTTACAAATGATAAGGGCTATGGCTGAAGTTATCTGGAGACAAAAGACTCATCTAAGTGACTCAAGCAGATATAATCTTTCTCCATCAAGGGAAGGCTCCAAGATCCTGTTAATACATCAGCAAAGCCCATGCTCTTGTGTTTTCTTGCTTTATACCCCAGTTAATGAATGAAAGTGTTTCTATATTTGAAGGTGGTAGAAAAATTCTCTCTTTTTTTAATCACTCTATTTGTTGTTTTTTTTTTAATGGAGGTACTGGGGACAGAGTGCTAAGCATGCACTCTACCACTGAACTATCACCCTCCCCTCTTTTCCTTTTATTTCAAACAATTTGACCCCCCTTTTTTTCGCCCATCAAACTTAATGAACTGGGCTTCCCAAAGTTTGCTCATAAGTGATGAACCTTAGACACAAACCAAACTATAAAACAGAGAGGAAAGCCCTCAGCCTCTGCCCTTTGGTTGGACACCTTGTACTTCTCAAGGGCTTAACAAATAAGCTGCATTGCGAGGCTGTTTTATTCCTAGTCATACCAGCTGAAGCCATTACTGATGAGCTAGCATGTCCTTTAAACCGTCCAAGTGGATGGGGATACAAGCAGAGTACTAATTTCATTCACAGCCCACTTGAGTGAGGTGGCCATGCTTAATGATGCAGGAAACAGTGACTGATAGTCATCAACCTGCAGCTTAACCAGCATCGTTAGCCCAATGAGGGGAGCATGTGCAATGATCTGAGGAGAAGGATGTGGTACAAACTGTACACAGATCTGTGAATGGGCTCCAGTATGGAGCTAGTAATGGACCCAAGCTGACTTCTCCTGTGTTCCTTTGGGGAGTTTTGTCCCAGAAAACGGTAGAAGATAAAATGGCTGGCACCATTCTCGATAGTCTTTGGACTTTCTAGCATCTAGAAGCAATGGGCAGGCTTCCTTCCCATGGTCTCAGAGTTGTTCCTCATCACCCGCCATACTATTCAAGGTCTAAACATCACAAGATGCCAAGGAGATACTAAGTAACCCCTCATTATCAGATTATTATGAGCCTTGGGCTAGGAGTTTCAGGCTGATATGGTTGATGAAAAAAGTGTGAACCTTGTCCTGGTTGGTCCTCAAGATAGTAATAGACATATTGGGCTCAGGCTGTCAAGCTGAAGATCTGGGACTACAGATCTTCTGCAGTTTTAAAAGAAAGAAATACCTGTGTATGGTGGCCCAGAAGGGACATCCTTATAGCAGTTGTTTGTTTTTAATGCACACTTGTTTCAAATGAAGTCAAAATAAGCTACAAGCACCAAATTCTAGAAACTTTTTGAATTCAGTCTTCTGGAAGAACAAAAACCACAGGAAATCTAAATTCTTTAGCCTCTCATTGTTGAAGTTAATCTGGTGGTATGATTTGCTATAAGAATGACTCCTCTTAGGAAGTTAATTTGGCCTGTTTATGTTAAATGGGTTAAACCGAATAGTTGGGAAGATTTGGCCTTAAAAACTTTTCCAAATGGTTATTTCAATGCGGGTTGAGGCTTTGGGTGTTTAGTAGATTTTTTTTTTCCTCTTTGCCTGGGACTTCCCTCAGTAAATAATCTCATGCTAGAGAAATGTCATGCCCTCAAATCTTGATTCCAGTAATGTATGAGGGGAGGCATGCTGTAAATAAAAATTAATCATTTTTCAACATCTCAGCAGCAGCGTGAGTGCCACACGGGAAATGAATTACTGCCTTTGGTCCTGAAGAACATCACATAAATCATTTAAAAATTGATTTTGTAGCAGCCAAGTTGCAGGCTTTTGATAAGGGCCTCCCTTCATCCCATGTAATCTTCAGGTCATGAACCGAAGGGAAATAAAGAGTTCTACAAAACTAATGGATCTTTTCAACTAGTTTTATTATCTGCTCACCTCTCTCCAACTTTTTAGTTACCTTCCATTGACCTTCGCTTAGAGGATTTTCTTTCCATTTCTGAAGGAAAAAAAAATTCATTTTTTTCCAAGCCAAGGGTAAGAGCAACAGGAAAGACAATTTTCTCCTGAAGAATTTGCATCCACTGGGGGTTTTATTTCTAAAAAGCAGTGAGGATATCTGTAAAGTAGTACAGTCAGCATTGGCCTTAATATCGTAAGACTTGAGTTTGACTCCTAGACCGGAGTAGCTTGTAATCTTGGGCGAGTTAGTATAAACCAGGTTTTGCTGCAATAACAGACAGCTCCTAAAGTTGCAGGGGCTTAAAACAAGAAAGGTTTCTTTATGGTTCATGCTGCCTGTCCATTGTCACTAGCAGAGGGCTCTGCTCTACATTGTCCTCACTTCAGCACACAAGATGCTGGACCATCTTCCTTCTGGAACATCACTGTGTCTGGTGGCACGGGGAAGGGAAGATGGTTTCCACCCAAAAGTGACACATGCTTCTCTCACATTTCATTCTCCAAAGCAAAGCACAGGCCACGTCTCACTTCATGGGGAAGGTGAAATGTAATCCTCCCTTGTGCCCAGAAGCAGTGGAAGTATTCGTGTTCTACCCCCTTTAAGTCTTCATTTTCTTACCTGTAAATTACATGCACTGCTCTCCTCTAAGTGTTGTGATTAATAATTATTAATGAAATGTGGGCTCCATTTCTGTTGAATGATAACCATGAACTCTTATTCAGCTGCTATACATGTCACTTACCATGCTACCAATGCACTGTAACATTTTATTTTGTATTCACAACAATCCTATAACCCAGGCAGTAATGTCACCACTCCACAGATGAAGCTGGTGCTTAGAAAGGTTAAGGAACTTTCTTATGAATCAACCAGCAAATAGTGGAGCTATGACTTAAATTGTGCTTGTTCACCCCCCAAACGATGATTCGACTCTGATCTGTAGATTGTTTGAACTTTAGATTATCTTTGAAATGATATTTATATTATAGAACCACGTTAGAGTTGGCAGGGTCATATCATTAGGTCATTTCAGTGCTTAAATATCTTACCCTTTTGGGAATTACAGGGGGATCATTTGCTAAGAACAATGTTACTACACTGACCCCTGGATGTCTCTTTCCCCACATCCTTCTGTGCTTCCTGATTCATCTCTTCCCAGCTTAGTTGGTGAGAGAGGTGGCAGGAGAACTAAATATGGACAAAATTTTAGTGGGTCTCTCATGGTTTCCCATCATTTATTTAGAGCAGCTTGGCCTAGAACTGCTGTTGTGGCCTCCATGCCCACCAGCTCCAATCACGTATGCATTCTTACAGTGAAAGCTCTGTAAGCAAACTGTCTACCATATTCACCATGAATCCAAAACAGTTTCTGGCCCAGTGCAGGGGCTCACAAAATATTTCTGGAATGAACAAATGGATGCTATTCTATTTTGTCTTTAAACTAAGACAGTTTTCCCATTTTATAGCTTAAAATGGTTTATAAACCAGTTAGACCAAGATGTACTAAGTCATAATAGAATTTTACCCATGGGATGGCCAAGTCAGATATTGCTGGAATTCCCAATAGATCAGACACCACCTTTACCGGATAATCTTCATGCCACCACTGGCTTTGGTCATTATCAAGTCTCAAGAAAATCCATACCAACTTCTCACTTGGAGAAGAACCGGAACCATTGGTTTGAAGGAGACCAAGTATTTACTTGGACTTTCGTTCCTTGTGCCAAGAACTGGAGTAGATATTGGCAACATAGTAATGAACAGTGCAGCCACCACCTTCCCTGTGTTCAAGGAGCTTGCAGTCTATTTGTGGAGCAAGCTCTAAACAGACACTACACAAAAGAAGACAAAATTTTTAGCTTTGATAAGAGCAATAAAGGAATGCTCTTCTTTTACCTATCCCAAAACTTGCCTTTATATCTGCTCCATTATCATTTTCTCTTTGTCTTAGGCTGGAAGGTATGAGAGGAAAATGTTTATACGTATTGAAAATCCCAGTGCAAAGACTGAGCTGCATTTCTATGCAGTGCTCACTCCCACATTTTCCTCTTTAAATAATTCATTCACACTTGCACATAAATGAAGGCGTAGTATCTTGACATCCAGAACAGCATGGGATCTTCCTCGAATGGCTGATGTAAAAGCTGCCTCATACTCAGGGTCTACCAGACCTCCCACCTCAAACTAGCATTGCCTACACCTCTGAGAGCAGGAAAACAGCTCAACCAAGTAAGACCTTGGCATTGAAGTCACCCCAAATGCCCTCAAACTTTTACCACATTTTGTTTGAGCACTTCAACCCCAGTAGAACCCCAGTGAAATACCAATAGAGCAGTTTCTAATACATTCTGTTAGATTGGTGCCCCTGCTTAGTACCAAGGAGAAACCTTTTCAGCCAAGGGAGAAAATAACCAATAAATAGAATCTGAAGGGAGCTGAAAAATGATTGCCTCTGCAAGTACAAGATGCTAATGTGCGCAGAATACTGATAGCCTGGGCTCCCCATTTCCTAAGGATGAGAAGCTCCACAGGGACTTCTGGGTAATTGATCTTGACACACCCAGCGAGCACACCCCAGACTGGCCTTCCAATTAGTGTGGTAGAGCAGCCCACCTTTCTGCTGCAGAAGATCCTCGTGGCCGAGATTTCCCAGAGTACAGCCAGTGCCATTTTGACCTGATTCTCTTGTAATCTTTATATACTCAACATATTTAGATTGTAAAGAAAAATTTATAGGCATCCTTCCATCTTTCTTCCTTCCTATCTCTATAAAAATATGTGTTCCCAGCTGTGGCTGCATTAAGCTATCCCCCCAAACCCCCAACTTGGGATTTTGTGTATGGAAACAGGTGAAAAGTTCTTGAAAAAACTTTGATTTCTGAACTGTTTGCCATACACACTCAGGTCTGATTGTGAGGGAGAGAAAACTGTATGCCTAGCTTTCTTGCCTGAAAGGATCCAGATATGTAAAATGTGCCATTATGTTTCAGAGATTGTGGCTACATGTGGGAGATATAAATTAAAAAAAAAAAACTTAGCTCAGAAAGGAAAGATAATATTTCAGTAAACTGTGTCACAATTGGGGTTAAAAGGAACCCAAAGCTATTAATTCAACATTTGCTTTATTGGAAGGGTGAAGTCATATTACCTTTCCAATGACTGTGGGTATAACTGATATAAATGTAACTGTCCCTAGATTTATTCAATCATCAACTTTGGCAAGAGAAGATTCAAAAAGGGAGTTCATTGATTTTGGTCGTTATGGTCAGTGCTTTTGTTCTTGATCAGTCTCGGTCAATCAGATTTGGATGGAAGCCCATGGGACAGAAGTGTTAAAAATTGATTTGATGAGGTTGGTCATGAAGATGTTCTTTATCTTCAAAGCTGACATCATAGATTTACCTTCCACAGGCTATAGACCTTTGAGTTGTTCATTCTGTAGCTGAGATGGGATGAGTTCTGACATTTCGTATCTGGTCCTCCTTTGTGGTTTTCCCTTGAGAATTATCCTCCAGAGTTAGATGAGCAGGTTGTGGGGGATAATTTACATTTGTATGTAAAGAGGAATGAGAAGGAGAATCAAACCTCTGTTCACTTTCTCGGACCAAGGAAATGAGTCACTGTTGTATAAATGTTAGTTGCGTTGCAGTCAATTCAAGTGTTCAGATGGAAGCTGTGAACACCCTAGTTTAAATTAGTCCATTGAATTCACTGTCAACTTTCTTAGATATGAGAGATGAGATATGTACATTTTGGTAGGAAATATGACTGGAAAAAGTCCGAAGTGCCATCCAGTTGGGATTACTCTATTTAAGAGGGTCCCTGGGCAGCCAGCAATCAGCATGGGGGTATCACATGCCTTGTGGAAAAGTTAACAGAAGAAGACACATGGTCAAGGGGAAATTAGAGCTCATTTACTCTGTGTGCTAACCTGCATGTTTTGCCATATTGTCAGTCAAATGACTATTGGCTGTTTCTACAAATTGAAATGTACCTAACTAAAATGAAGATACTGATGATACTCAGTGACTGTTCAAACTCTAATAAAAGAGGATCACGAGAAGAAAAGGTACTCTTGTGAGTATAAAGACTGAGAAAAGGGAAATAAGGAGTGGGAAGGAATTCCTACAACAGGATAGAAAGAACTGGCTATTCAAACAAGGCAGTATCTAAAGGGCAGGGGCTCTCCCTGTTCAGTGGATCTTAACGTTGAAAAAGGAGTGGGAGGGACTGTTGAAGACACTGGAGACACAAATCTTAGGTCTTTTAGCATACAGGTATTTGTCATGGAAGGACCCCCCTTTCCCCATCCTTGGAAGCATTCTGGCTTAGAACATCAGCCAGGAATATCATAGACAGGATTTCCCTCATTAGTTGAAAATTTAGAGTAACTGACCTCTAGGGTCTGTTTCAACACTTCGCAACCCAAATATCTAATTTAGAGACTGTCTGTAGACCTCTAGAAAATAAAATAATAATACTAGCACCTTACGTCTGTGTCATTGGCTCAGTATACCTAAAAGAAGGTCTCCTTGTCGTACTTTTCTCAATTGATGAGAATTTATCCATAGAACTGTGCCAAACTCTAAAGAAACTGTAATAGAAAAGGATGAAAACTGTCTCCATTTCTTCTTCTTTCTGGTTCAATTATAGCCATCGAGGACATCATCAGGAAATCTGATTTTCTACTGAAGATATTAAAGCCCTTAAAATGTGACCAACTTCAGGGTCTTAGGTGAAGAGGGATGAAGAGATGATGGATAGGTGCCTTGGTGCAGAAGACCGTATTTCAAGTTTTAGGAACAGTGTGATCCTAAGAATCTAAGGAGGAAATAGAGATGTTGGTTCTTTTATCTCATTTTGAAGTCTGAAGGCAGTTGGCTTCCCACATGTTGAGAGGTCCTTTGCTTCTGCTTAGGCACATCAGCTCTTCCAAACGGTGACTTGAACCCACCCCCAGAGACATGCTCAACTGATGTGAACAAATTGCCAAGCATTAATTCTGACATCAGAGATGTCAGTCTACAGGCAGTCAGGGAAGCTGGGGCTTGTAATTTGAACAAAATGTCACTGTTTTGAGATTTTTTTTTAATGTGCTTTTTATGGGATGATAAATCACAGGCCTGTGCAGGGGATAATAACACAAAATGTTTGACAGCTTTTCTTACAATTGTTTGGCTTTCTGTTTGCCTAATTATTGTCAGCATCACCCACACTGGTAAATTGTTGTCGAAGAAAGCTCAGCGGTGACTATCAGAGTGTGTGCACCCGCGATCCTCCTGCCGTCCCATCCTCTGGGCTCTAGTCACTGCGGTGATAGGTGACAGGTGTCACCCATCTTTGCTGTGTGAAAGGCTTAGTGAACCTCAGATTCCTGGGTCCACGTGGAGATGTGATTTTGCTGTCCAATCAGACAGGGAAACAAAGCAGAAAATGTTGCTGGAGAATTTCCGAAAGGTCATAGAAAGAACAAGGATAATTTAGTTCAGTTAGGTTCTTTGACATACAGAGGACAGTGCAGAGAAATCATTTACCTTATGGGTCTGGATGGGCAAATTATCTATTTATGTAATCATTCTGCTTTGAAAGGGAAGGGAATTAATTGCTTTAATTAACTCCAGGAAAGACGAGATTGTCACAGAGGGGAGTGTCAGCGTAATATGCTTCCCCGTGATCTGATATGCTCTTGGAAATAACGGCTCTCTCTGCAATCAGTTTCCTCTCTCTGAGACCTCACTAATGATGTGCCTGCCACAGTTAGGCTGCCTGTGAGGAGGGTCAAAAAAAAGCAGGTCAGAGAAAGGGTACTCAAGAGCTCGTCTTCACAATTGTCATTGCTTTTTTTTACAGGAGTTTCATTATTTTCCTTAAGGTTCCGCTGATTTTGGCAGATCTAATTCTCTGTCTAGAGCTGGTAGCGAGTGAATATCAGAGATAGAGTGAGTCAGATGTCATCATGTGTTTAGGTGCAGCATGTTGAGAACTTGTCTAAAAGACAGTCCCCTGTGGTATATCTAAAAATGTTTTCTGAAGTATATGGAAGTGTGCTGGTATGTTAAGAAGCCTCCAAAGTACGCTGGAGGAGTTCATTTAAAATGAGCCAAGATCTACAAGTAATTTTCCCCATGCTTTTGACTAAAACAGATCTAAAAAGATTATAGCGGACTCTAAGATTCAGGCTGAGAATTTTGAATATATACATACATGTGATATATATATATACACACACACATATATCGTTTGTTAAATATGTAATAAATATATGTAATTTATTTTCTTGATGGACTCAACTCCATATTTTGGCCGGTGGAGCTGCAGAGATTCTGGGGCTGGATGTGGGATGGACTCACCTGCTGGTCTAAAATGCAGAAGCTTTCCCACCCCACCTCTCCAACAGTGTTACCCCGCAGCTACAGAGTGTGGTGTGACAAGCCATCCCACGCCAGGTGGCAGGTTGGAGGGCTAGAGCCAGGATGCCCAACCCCGTGGATATAGAAAGTGCCTCTGACCTCATGCACCCAGTGGACTGGGGGTGTGTTCTGGGGAGAGCCCAGCTCAGAAGTGCAGACAGGCCTTCCTGGTTCTCTGCAGCCTTTTTGTTTGCCCTGACTGCCTGGCCTCAGCACCAGGAAGTGCTGAATAATATTGAAAACAAAACAAACAAACAAAAAACACCAAGCCCATTGATAAAGCAAGAATGTGCCCCAAAGGGAGCATACAATTTATTAGAAAGGAAACAAGCATACTAAATATATCCAATAGAACACTTTAGACGGTATAGACAGAATTACCTCCACTCTGGAGCATTTGAAAATGAGGGTTGTCCTTTACATTCATTTTGGCACTTTTATCATATATATATATACATATAAACAGGGCTGTATCATAACTAATATACATCTGAGATTCACAAAAGTATATTTTGGCCAGTGAACCTTGGTTTGAAAATGTATTAAGGAAACCCCATTAGAGTCCAAACAGCGCCCCCACAAAGGTGATTTTCTGTTCTATTATCTCTGTTGTCTTCTTTCATAGAATTCTGAAGTGCCCTTAAAGGCTGTTATGACATTCCGTTAGGAGGAGGAACCAGTATAGTTGGATGTTCATTTTAGGAATCAAATAAAAATATTGTGTCTCTTATGGTTTTAGAAATTTCTTACAAGGTCACAGGGTGGCTTTTCGTACAAGTACTGTCATGTGGTTACCCAACCTGTGGCTTCTGGTGGATTTCAGAGTCGGAGCATAGCACGAGGAGCAGCTCCCAGGACCAGTCAGCCCTGCTTTTCCAGTTTGCAAACTGGAACGACTGTACCACGGCCCTGATTTCAGATCTGATACACACATGGACACAGAGTGGTGCCACGGAGGGCACCAAATGGAATCATTGCCTCCATCTTTTTAGTGGAAGTCTCCCAGGGTCAGAGTAATCACCTTTCCTCAACTAATTAATGGGAAGAGCTTGGCATCTTGCTTACTTTTCTTGCCTCACAGACATACTCTGGCAGTGCAGGGATAGACTACTCTTTGTTCCACTTAGTTGAAGGCTTTTATCTTTTTAAATCTCTATTAATTATTTTTATACAGTTTTTAAAGGTTACTTTTCATTCAGAGTTGTTACAAAATATTGGCTATATCCCTGTGTTGTACAATACATCCTTGATCCTCTCTTACACCCAGTACTTTGTACCCTCCAGCCCCCCACTCCTCTGTTGCCCAGTATTCTACTCTTAATGTAGTCTGTCAACCAAAGCAAAGGAGACATCCTTAACCTACTTTCATTCTTCTCTTATTTCTACACATATTTTCCAACAGAATCATGGAATTTTGAAGCTGAAAGCTCTCACTTTAGAAATGAGAAAGCCAAACTCCAGAGAGGCAAAGCACCGGACCCAGTATTTCATAATTGCAAAAGGAGGGCCTCAAGGACCAAGGTTCTCTGAGGCTCAGTCCAGAACACAGTCCCCTACTCCACGTTAGCCTCCTTTTGTAGTGGGGATCCTCTCTGTACGAAATGGCTTGGAAAAATCTTTTACATTTTCCCTTCGAATGTGCATGGCAAGAGACTGTCCAATCGCTGGGAGGCACCATGAGCTTCTACGACCTCCCAGAAGCTGCGGATCTGGAACCCGGCTGTGGGCTGCATCTCCAGCTGATTTTCTGCCCACTCACAGCCTGCAAGGGTGCAGATGGTGAGGATATCATCATTTCCACCATGGAGGTGGGGGAGAGAAGAGACACTGTTCCATTTCAGTTTATTTCGAATTCGTTATTTGCCATGTTCAAATTCTCTCACCTTTGCAAATGGTAAACCACCACTAGGAGGAAAGAATTCTTATTTCAAGTACCGCCATAAAGAGATGGCATTAAAAAAAAAAAAAAGACCTATCATTTACCGAGGGAGAGGGAAGGAAGGAAAGAGGAGGAAAAAAGCAGAAAAGGAGGGAAATCTGGGAAGAAATAGAAGTTGGAAAAAAGAGACAAAATGGAAGGAACAGAAGAATCAATGACAGGGCTCAATCACCTCCTGTTCTTATAATTAAATGGTGCCTCGCACATCAGTCCAAATGTTCAGTCTCTGATATAATTGTCTGATCATTAACATATGCAAAATTATAATTGCACAGTATGAGCTCTCAAGTGGAGATGTCAATATTAACACAATGAGCCTGTCAATCTTGTGAAAATGAACAGAAACAAATATGCTGGCGGAAGTTCATAGTCTCCCAAGAATTTGGTGGATCTGATCAGTGTACCCCCTCTTCCCACCAACTGCATCGCCTTAGGGTGGCCTTACCTTGAAGCATGTGTCTTGTAGGTTAAAACTCACAGTGTTCTGGAGGGAAATTTGAAATTGAAAAAAAAGAGCAAATAAATTTTAACCCATTTCTTACGCTGTACACCAGAAAGTGACACATTGTAACTGACTATATACTTCAATAAAATTTTTTAAACTCATTTCTATAAAGAAAATGATAGTTTTGAGATTTCAAGACAGTAACTCTTTGCTGCATTTAGCTTCTTGTTTTCTGATGACCTTTCTGAAGAGGCTGTTTGTTACAGCATTACAACAGCCTGCAAAGACGAAAAGCACGTTAAGCAAGTCAGGTTAGGAGACGTTTGCTAGAGAAATAAAATGCTATTAATTTAACATGCCAACTCTGAGCATGGACTGTGGACTGCCTTCTTACAGAGCGATGTTCTTTTTGACCTTTGCAATGTAAAGAAATGACTTAAGACTCCAATCTTGTTTCTAGTTTTAATCTATTGATGAGTTAGCAATTGGAAAGAATTTTTTCTTTTCATGTGTAACTTTTGTCTTCTAATGTGTAATTACCAATGCTAACATTTGCCCTCTGATTAAGTGGCAGCTTCCCAATTAAATAAGAGCTGGCTTGCAAGCTTTATCTTCCTTCAAAAGAAGCAACTTCTATGATGACAGGTTTGAAGAGGCACGTTAAAAAAGATATGGTCTTTTTAAAAAAATCTTGCCAACAAACTTATAACTGCAGAAAGAACCATTTCATATCTTGGTTTTTGCCAAGCTGAGCTGACCCATGCTCATTTAGAACTCTACAAAAGAATAAACTGCCTTTTTTTACATCTTTATGTTTATTTGCTTGCAACTCATTGTAGTTTCTGCATTTCCAATTATGGTTTTCTCATTTCTGTGGCTTCCTACTTCTTTTCTGTTTGGAATAGAATTTTCAATATTTCTTTTAGGATAGGTTTAGTGTTGCTGAATTCTTTTAGTTTTTGCTTGTCTGTGAATTCTTTATCTCTCCTTCTATTCTAAAGGATAGTCTTGCCAGATAAAGTATCCTAGCTTGCAGCTTTTTCTTTTTCAGGACTTCGAATATATCTTGCTACTCCCTTCTGGCCAACAGTGTTTGTGTAGAGAAAAAAGCTGAAAGCTTTATGGGGGTTCCCTTGTAACTAACTCTTTGTTTTTCTCTTGTTGCCTTTAGAATCATTTCTTTATCTTTAACTTTGGTCATCTTAATTATAATATGTCTTAGTGGAGGTCTGTTTGAGTTCTTGTTTGGGACCCTCTGTGCTTCCTGTACTTGGATAGCTGTTTCCTTCCTTAGGTTTGAGAAGCTTTTAGTCATGATGTCTTCAAATACCTTTTCAATCCCCTATGTTCTTTCTTCTCCTTCTGAGATCCCTATTATGCGTAGGTTGGCTGTACACCAGAAATTGACACAACATTGTAAACTGACTATACACTTCAATTAAAAAAAAGAAGAAGAAGAAACTGCCAAGTGCAACAACAACCGAAACGAGATTCACATTAATAAATTCGAAATGCTCTTTGCAGGAATAAAGCCATACAGGCACATGATAGGAAATTTGGAGATGGAAAAAAGAAGGAAAAAACAATAATGCATGGTTTTTATTCACATCCATTATTATTGGCCATTAATTATTCACTAATTTATTATTTGCATAAGAATTATACAGATCTGTAATCATATTGCACATATAAGTGGTGTAAAACCGAATTTTGTTTTGCTAAAACTTATAATGAGCATTTTTCTAAACCACGCTCTAGAAGCATTTTGAGAGTCGGATTACTTGTAACTACACTGCACTTGCTACCGAAGGCAAGTTCCTGTGCCTGATGCACCATGAGGCCAAACAAACCAAAATGTCAGAGTTTGAAATGGAGACAGGTTTATTGCAGGGCCTCGCACGGAGGATGGGATGGCTTATGCCCAAGAAAACCCTGAACTCCCAGGAGGGTTTCAGCAAAGCATATTTAAAGACCAAGTAAGGGAGTGGGGGTCACAGGGTACGTGGTCAGCTTTGCACAGTCCTCTGATTGGTTGATGTTGCAGTAACAACACTGTTGATGCCTAGGCACCCGAAGGCCTGGGGGCCACGTGCTCATGATCATCAAGTAGTTCATTTCTTCCTGTTGGTGGTGGTTTTTAGCATCTGAAAAACTCAGGAAATATACACAAGATACTATTATCTGAGTACTTCAGAAAGGAGCTACAGCCGAGGACATGGGGTGGGGGGTGTTTGCCCTGGGAAGGCCCCACAGGGTCCTGCTCGGTTTACACATTTATCTCTAATGCCCTGAGTGTGTGTTGAGTGAATAAAGCTAATGAAGAGGAAATAATTGCATTTGGCTACATAGTTGGATTAGATACAGTTCTAAAAGAGGACAGAGATGTAAGTCGCATGAGGCTTACTTTGTGTATTTAATTATTAAATGGTACCCTTCGTCAGGCAGACTCAGTTGCTCAGCCTCTCGGTGAACTCACACGCGTCCCCTCCTGCCTGGGAGGCACAAAGCAAACAGAGGCTGAATGTCTGAATGACAAGATCCCCTAGGAGTCTACCTCCTCGCACAGCTTATCAAAGCACAGGGGTTAAAGTATGACAGGAGTCAGGAGACAGTGCACACGACTTCCGAGCTCTGTTTCCGAGGATTTACTACCATTTGACCTGGGTCTGCTAGGTTCATCCCTCAGGGACTCAGCTGACCCTCCCTGGAAGGAAGACTCTTGGATTCTTGTTTTTCTCACACTCTGCCTGCCTCCTCTTCCTGCTCTTCTGAAAAGAAGCATGCCACACAACAACGAAGAGGTTTTTCCACATTTACCTTACTGCCAGCCAGCCACTTCTCTTTGTTTTAGTCTGTTTACACAGTCTCCTTGGCAACATGAGGTAGAAGTAGATATTTTTTGTATCTCTGACTTGCAGGTTTGGTTTTTCCTTTGTCTAAAGCTTATCCACCTCGCACACCAAAGTTTTTCTACTAAAGTTTTTTATTTTAATTTTAAAAAGAGAATCATTTTCAAACCCTAGTATTTTAGAAATATCCCATTTAGATATCAAATATTTGAAGTGCTTCTTTAAAAAAAAACCTTTAGAATGATTATTGAATAAAACCATTTGTTGCTAATATTTAACTCTTCCCAGTAATTTCAGTATGTTCCAAAGATCTGTACACACTCCTGCCTGGTGTCTTCATGATGGCTTGAGGGACCAGGGACCACAAAGCAGAAAAGGCTAAAAAGCCTAGAGATCAAACTTTTAACCCCTGAGTTCTGTGATACAATCAGTGGAACTCCTGAACAGCCATAGGCACTTTTTGTATACAAATATACCTATGTTATCTCAACTATATTGTGATGAAGTTCTTTGGGGAAAATTCCATTTATCCTTCCCCAAGCCCCAAATTAAATGTGGGCTGTGAAGAAATTTAAATCATACTGGTACTCTTGGCTAGAAGGAAATTTCTTTAGCAGATCACTGCAGTGATGACCAAATCATATTCCACAAGTACATCTAATGAAAAGATTAAAATTAACTGGCCCAGTCATTCTTTTTTTTAATATATTGAAGTTTAGTTTTACATATATACTCAACTATTTATTTATTAATTTCTTCCATGTCAGCCAGGGAAGCAGGAAACTAATGACACATTCAGATTAGGAGGATTTGATGGGATTATTTATCAGGGTGTGAGCAGAGTGTGGAAAACCACGCGAATCAGTGCATTGCTCTGGGACTGGCCATACCTCGGTCCCGTTACCACTTCTGGGTCTGAAAGGACAAGGAGATAGGGAGAGAAACTGAGACCTTTCATTGTAAGATTCCGTGCCTGAATGAGAGAGAATCTGGGCATGAATGCCATAGTCAAAATTGAAGTATAGTTGATTTACACTGTTGTGTTAATTTCTGGTGTACAGCATAGTGATTCAGTATATATATACACACACACACACATACACATATGTATTCTTTTTTATATTATTTTCCATTATAAGTTTTTATAAGCTATTGAATATAGTCCCCTGTGCTACACAGTAGGACCCTATTGTTTATTCTATATATAGTAGTTTGTATCTGATACTCTGAAACTCTCAATTTATCTCTCCACCACCCTTTCCCCTGTTGGATCAGTCATCTTTTTTTTTTTGTATGTGTATTTTTTTTTATTGAAGTATAGTCAGTTTACAATGTTGTGTCAATTTCTAGTGTCTAGCATAATGCTTCAGTCATACATGAATTGGGAGTTGGAGATTTGCAGATACTAACTAATATATATAAAATGGATAAACAACAAGTTTATACTGTATAGCGCAGGAAACTATATTCAATATTTTGTGCTAATTTATGATGAAAAAGAACATGAATCAGTCATTCTTAACAAGAGGCATCCATCAGAATTCTCTGGAGGGCTTTCTCCAAACACACAAGTCCCACTCTGGACTTAGATTCTCCAGTCGTGGGACCAAGGCATGTGTATGTTGAAAATTTGTCCAGACCATTTTTGTTGCCAAATGCCAGTTAATAATCACTGATTTTAATGACATTGGTAATACTGAGCACCTGTTATTTGCCAAAGTCTTAGATTGTTTCCTCCAGTTAGTATTTATAATCTCTTTGTAATGTATATACTATTCCCATTTTCTAGATTAAGAAACTGAACCTCAGAGTTGTTAGGTAAGTTATCGAATGGCCCTTAGTGATAAAGCAAGAATTTTCACTCAGCTTAATTCCAAAATCCCCTTTCTTACACATTTAAAGTAATTTTCCCTAAATAAGTAATCCTTAAGAAATAATTCACTGTATTCCTAGATAATTTTTATTCTGCCACTATTTTTTAATGTCCATCACAATGTTCCTCTAACAGCTTTAGTTATGAAATTGTTTTGTAGGTTGTTAGGGTACAGAACAATGGCTTGATTTGAATTACCTAAAAAATATCACACACACACATACATACGCACACACAAAGGGCTTTGAGAATAGCCAACTAGATCAGCAGATTTGGATATTTATTCCTTAATAGAACCTCCACACCTTTCTTTGAAACAACTATTACTACTTATCAAAGTACATTTTTTCCAACTAAAATCTACAAATTGAACATCAATGAGTCATTTCCAGTGGTCTCCACCCTTCCTTGTCTTAAATAAGGTCTCGATAGATAATAAGACCAGGAAGCATTTTTGAGCCACATAATACATTATAGTTTGTCAATATTCTCAGTATTTAAATGACTCTTTGGCAACATGTATTACTACAATATGAGAAATGCGTTGCCGTTATTCAAAACAATGGTAATATTCACACTGACTTTCAATAAAAAAATCTTTTAAAAGCCAAGTTTTAAAAGCTTGAATATTTTTGAAGGAATCATCTGGAATAGTGCTTCTCAATAATGTGGGAGTGGCGGGGAGAGAAACACCTCCTCACCTTCTCACCACGGAGACTATGGTGGGGTAGAGCCCAGGCCTCTCCAGCCATTTGAGAAACACAAAGGGTTATGAAAATATTATGGACCATGGTGAATTATGCAAATGAATAGACTGAATTTTGAGAACCACTGATTAGTGGTGTACATTGTTTTGTTTTTTAGCATTTATCCCATGTAAAGTTACTTGAAGTTTTCACAACCAGTGTCCTACTCATTTCAAAAGGTTTTGAGAATCTACTCTCAAAGTGGATGGACATTTATTAGATCAAGAAGCTTATCTTCCCCTTGATAGATATTGTAACAGATATTTCTAATGCGCTAAGGGCAGCTCTGAGAGGTTAAGCAGCAAATAATTGATCAGCTTATGTTTTTAGTGTGGTTGAACAGCTCTTAGCTTGATCTCTTTCAGCAGTCATTGTTTTATTTTTTTAAAAATTCAACTTCTTAGAACATCATGAAGAAAATTGGAAGGAGCCCTAATTCCATCTCCAAAGCAATGGGGTTTTCTGGAAGCTGGTATTCATCCTGCGTTCACTTTCTAGAAAGTGTCACAGCCAGACACAAAGGACCCAAGGATACAATCCTAAGGCAGTTGGCAGGATGATCAGATCTTAAGTTCTGCTAGTCAGTCTCTTTCTCACCAGAAGACCCTAGAAGTAAAAATCTATTTTGCCCTTGGTGATGTGGAATCAAAGTAAAAGACATCATTGGATGTCGATTTTTTGTTTGTTTATTTTGAAATTGCTTATGACCCAAAGGATACTTTACAATGAATAGACAATACAATCCTTTCAAAACCACAAATGACCTATGGTTCTACAGTTTAGAACTAGTACTCCTCTCTCAGTAGCCAGTAGTCCCACCTTCGTTCTTCTTCCTTCCTGCCATCATCTTAATTCGTTTACAGATGTCAATCCATTTATGCCCAGACTATATGTCAAAGGAGATTTATTAAACCTAGGAAAAAGCTGACATATTTTATTATCATCCTCCAATAAGATCTCAGTAGGGAAATCTTAAATTTCAAATGACCATGGACAAGTGCACTTTATAGTTGGTATTTTTAATCCACAATGGAACATTTTTTTCTCTTAATATATCTTAATGTCGTCAAAAACTGAAATTTTTGTTTCTTTATCCCCTGGAATGTGATTTTCTAAAATTTTAATAAATATTTTTGGTGTAATAGAGAAAAGTTTTTTTTTTTAAATCGAGCAATCTATATTAATGGAGTCAGAATTACTACTTTCCATCACATTTGAAGTCAGGAAACACACACTTACAAAATATTGTGGCAACATTTTATTGATAATTGAGCATAGCTGACATGTTTATTTTTGCTGCTAAATCTATTGCAGGTGATAGTGGAAATAGCACTGAACATGGAGTCAGAGAACCTATATTCTAATCACAGTTCTACCTTCAATCACCTGTAAGACCTTTGGCAAGTCACTCAACTTCTCTGCATTTTGGTTTGTCTTGACCTCACCTTTAAAATGAGGGCTGGAGATTATCCCTAAAGTCCATTTCTCTTACAAAATCCAATTATTTATACATTTTTATTAGAATTCTGTGTGTAAATTTGATTCTATTAACATACTAACAAAAAATTTTAAGCAGGGCTATAAACTGGAGCCATTAAAATATTTATCATTTGAATGCAGGCCAGTGCAGCTAATGTGACATAAATGCCCTGAGCCATTTTTCCCTCGTTTTTGTAACACCATCTGGTGCTCTAGCATATGAGAGAGTTTATTTAAATAATCGCATTAGTAAAACCTATGCCCCAGATCCATCTGTACACACATATACACACACATATACCAAAAAACATATACACACACACCCCTCTGATGTTTTCTAAAGTTGCTTTGGTCAGGCTCCTTCTGTATTCTGAAACTAAGCATTTCCAGTCACTAGGCAAGTGAAGTGAAACAAGCCTTCTCTGGATTTGTTCTAACCTGGAGTCTCACTGATTAGGACCATGGCGGGTCTCAGCTAAGCAGTGTATCTCACCCACACCTGCAATGCTCTCTGGGGACAGTGGCACACTCCACTGGAGAGGGCAGGGCGTGCTATAGAAAGCAACGCCCTGTTCTTGGAAATGTGACCAAGGCTCAAAGCTTTAACTGAGTTAAGAGTCGATTCTAAGGTACCAACTCCCACTTCTGCCCAGGAAGATGGGCAAGTTCTCTTCTATAGAAAGTATGTTTGGCCTTTCCATTGCAACCTGTTTTCACACTAAGTGACTATTTCCCACCCTTCAGATACTACGTTTCAGAAAAGGGGGAAAATGGAAGAATCTAAGGCAATAATGGAAAATGCTAGTTTGTTTGTTTGTTTGTTTAAACAGAACACTGTTATAGGCTTTGCCAGGCACTGAGAGTTAAGACTATGTTTGCACCACCCTGGTAGCAGCAACATTTTTTAATAAAAAGTCTATTTGGAGGAAGGTATTGGAACTCAACACGCTCCGTGGGCAGATCTGAATGGCCAGATGTGCAAAGGGATGGACCCCTGAGCCGACCGACCAGCCCCAATATCTGGGCTATGTGGCTGTTACGTGAGGTTCTGCTGAAGGGGCTTGAGGAACAACTGCAGTGAACAGATCTACCTTGGGAACTGGCTGGAAGCATTTACAGTGAACCATACTGAGTAAAATCTAAGTAGAAAAACGGTTGCCCTGTTTGGCTCTGGCCCCAAGTTGCATAATTACAGGGTAAACCCAACAAAAGCAGGCATTCTTTGGTGGAGTCAGGACCACAGTCTGCATATTTCAAGTTTCCCCTCTTCAGGATGTGTTTCTAAAGCGAAGTCTCGATGGATGTGTATCACGTGCTTGTAGTGTGGGTGGAACCACCCATAACCAAGAAGGGCAACTATAAAGTCTCTGTCTGGAGCATGAGTTGTTGCTTTTTTTTCCCTTCATTTGAACTTGTGTGTGTATGGCTTAAAAATGAAGTTATTGCCAAACCAGGAAAAGAAGCACTTAAAATCTGTGAAAACTCTTCAGGGAGATGAATTGAATAACTGTTTTATTAACTATTGCAAGATAGGTCATAGAGCATAATAATTAAAATCATAAGGCTGCTGAGAAAGACCTATAGATCCCAGCTCAGCAACTTACTAATTGTATAACCTTGGACAAGTTCCTTGACCCCTGTAAACATCAGTCTCCTCATCCATAAAATTGGTTTTGTGGAATAAAATAAGGTAATACGTGTAAAGCATTCAAAATCTCTCCGACACATAATATGTAATTACATTATCTATGATATAATAATATATAAGATGTGATTATAGCTTAGAAACTGGATGTGATATCTAATTGGGAATATTTGATTTGATAAAACATGCTTTTTATGCATTTATCACAATATGCATCCCAAAAGAACAGCAAATAATATGGGGAAGGAGTGATTTTTTTTTTAAGAGTCAACTTTTTAAGTAAGATGAAACCAAAGAAAGTTATTAATGCAAGGTCATGTCTGGTTTGGTTTGGTTTCTTCTGCTAAATTAGGGGAGGGCCCTGTATGTTAATGGATCTTTTTCAGGCAGAAGCAAACAGGTACATGGGGTGTACAACCAGACTGTGCAAAAATCTTACCTTGCCAGCTTCCAGGGTTGCAAAATTGTCCTCCTACACTGTCCTGAGAAGATTCTATTAATCCACTCTAGATTTGCACATTGCTCTTCCAGGTGGACGTTTGGCCTTTTACTGTAAATGTTGTCACAAGGAAAAAAGTGATTTGAACATATTTCTTAGCTTACAGACACTTAATGTATCTACCTAGCCTGTGCTGGGAGTTGGAAGGGGCTATCAGGAGGATCAGGTATAGACCTACCAATTAAAGAGAATGATGCCATGTCAGGGAGAGAGAGCAGTACACAGAACAGCGCAAGAGGTAGAAATCCGATGTGCCGCTTCCGTAAGACTGTGTCAGCCTGAGGGAGAATGCCACTCAATTTATACTGAATTCCTCTTCTTTTGATTTTGTTGCAGCCGTAACATATGGTGTGTATCGTAGCCCATTTCAGCTTGTACAATTCTATTTTAACTTGGCCATTTATAGAACTCAAGAGCCAGGAAGCTACCTTTGAACACTGTACACTGTCAAATGGTTTTTGATTTACTAGATTCCTTATCACTTGGCAAATATACACAGCAGACATTTTCCAGAGGATGAATACAGTGAGTCTTACCCTCCAGACGTTCCTTCCCTTTGTTAAGCAAACCCACACTGATGCTGAGACTCCGACATCTCTCCTTGGTGGTGAGAAACGTCTGATTTCAGGAGTGCCCCCACCCTCCAGCCGTGGCTGCTGCATAGTGTAACTGATTCTTTACTGATTTGTCCACAGGCTGGCTGGGGGTGGCAGTCCACAAAGAGCAAAGCCCCGCTGAAAACTGAGGTAGCATCTGTTCATTTAAAAATATCCAGCATGAGGAAAAGACCTCAATCATTCAGAGCCAGGCTGAAATTGACTAGGGCTTTGTGTCAGATTTTTTTTTTCTTTTGGTTTTTCGTATCATGCACAACACTTGCCTACTGAGCTCCAAAAACAACATTCTTGCACAGAAATTGCCAGGGAAAAACATGAGGTGGAAAAATCAGAGTAACGTCTTCCCTTAGGGCGAGATGACACAGGAAAAGTCATTGGACAGCTCCCAGCCTGGGCTTCATCGGCTGGCAGGAAAGGCTGTCATTGCCTTAGAGTTATTGGGAAATTGAAGGAGGTCATAGACGTGAAATGCTCAGAACAAGGCTCTCGCGTAGTAGGTGCTGGATAAATGACAGTGGTTAGCCTGTGGCCACCTTCATCTCTGTTGACTCTTCTGGTCCACCTCCCATCATGAAATCCAAGCACCCAGAGCTTCTGCTTACTTTCTAACCCCCTGGTGGGGAGGTCTGGAAGGCTTCAAAATTTCTACAAAGGAACGCTTGGAGGAAGCAATCTGATTGGAATGTAATACTGGCAGCTGCATTTTCACAGCTTTCCATTAAATTACTCAAATGTTCATTTTTCGCATCAGGGAAGAGGGGCTGCTGATGGAGAGTTGGCCCTCCAGCTCTCGAATCCTCTGTGTGCAATAATTACTCAGAAATGTCGCAGTCTGCCTGCAGACTGTCCCCCTTGTACCACTTTCTTCTTACATTGCTCCTGATTCGTGTTCATCTTGAGGTTTTAGAAATAAGGTTTGTTTACCCAGCACGTAGAACCATCAGAGGGAGGCACCAGGGCATTCATGTGGAATTCTTCCCCGACTTGAATATTCTTTATCTATAAGGAAAAGAGAATAGACTGCTACAAATGTGCAGCAGAATTAGCGCCTTTCACTGTTGAGTCTCTTCAAACACATAGGCAAATCCATCACAAAGGAGAAATGCAATAGCTTTCAACAATAGATGGTGCTGATGAAAGACTGCGTTCCTTTGTTCATTTTCCTAGCCTGAAGTTGGGTCTCCAAGGTCCATTTGAATGGATTTCTTAGTCTAAAACCGCTAAACCAACCCTCAAGCCATGATGTCACTACTTTTTTAATACTGTATTTAGACTTGAGAAGTTTTCCGACTTTCTTTTCATGAGCTGAAAATAACTCCTGTAAGTAATGAGTTAGTTTAGTCTAAAGATTAAGGGGCTTCCCTAACATCCAAAGCATCACACTGCTTTATGAAGTTAAGGGCTATGAAGTGAGTCTTCGATTTCGTTAGTCCTCTCTTACATACATTCAGTAGGCACTTGTACCCTTGTCTGTTGAAGAAATGAATGAGTGATTTGTCACAATTACATGATTTGGGCCCTCAAAGATCCCAGATTTAGAAAAATATTCTTAATAATCATGGAATAAAGACCAGCGCCTCATTAGCTTAACTTTTAAAAAATTATGAATGGGAATATTTATTTAGAATAAGAAACCTTCACAAAGTAATGATATTTTAAAAGCTGACAAATATCACGTGCATCACAAAATCCATAAAAATGTATTTCTAATTGACTGGCTTTTTTAAATTTTTTTATTTTTTTATTGAAGTGTAGTTGATTTAAAACATTAGTTTCAGATGTACAGCAAAGGAATTCAGTTGTACATACATATAAATATTTTACTTTCTGATTCTTCTTCACTATATGTTGTTATAAAACATTGAATATGGTTCCCTGTGCTATACAGTAGGTCCCTGTTGTTTATCTATTGTATATATAACAATGTGTGTCTGTTAATCCCCAACCCCTAATTTATCCCTCCCCGCCCTTTCCCCTTTGGTAACCATAGTTTGTTTTCTATGTCCGCGAGTCTGTTTCTGGTTTGTAAATAGAATTTGTATCATTTTTCTTAGGTTCCACATCTAAGTGATATTATATGATACTTGCCTTTCTCTGCTTTGCTTTTAGAGTATACTCTGCGTTTCAGATTTCTCTTTCTAGTCTGACTAGCTTTTCTCAAAGACACAAATTTACTCTCCTTTTTCTAAACAAGCCTAGAAAGTCTTCCAACACAAGTTATGGTTGTATCCCTCTATCTCGTGGTATTATTGAGTACCAATTCCAGTACTGCGGGCACAGTATCTTAAAATCTCTGGTCCTTGGTTGGCTCCTGAGAGGAGTAAATGTTGAGAGAGGTCCCCGATGCAATGAACCAGTGGCAGCTGTTTTCCTGTGATTTATAGGCCTTCCACGTTCAAAATGGTATCTGCACCACTTGGCTTCCTATGGAGAGCTTCACAAAGAGAGGGTCAAGTTGCTGGGTGCAACCATTGTTCTTGTTAGTGGTTGGAGATTTCTAATTATACCCTTTTCTGCTCAGAGCACATGCCACAGGGGGCCACTACATAAACATAGGCAGCATGTCGGGGGGTGTCCAGGATGATAATGAGATCACAAATTATGCAAAGCAATTTCACCATTGATGAGATATGCTTTATTTGCAGATGCAAAGTGAAATGTAGGCTTTTTGCCCTTATGTTTGTTTGTTTTCTAAAATGATATTTACAAAGAACTAGACAGGCCTACTTAAACATCTTTGATGTGTTCAGTTCTGTCTTGCAGTGAAATTAGTGGATTTATTTCTCCTAAATAATCTCATACGCATTCTCTCTCTCTCTCCCCCACCCCCGTACACACACACACACACACACACACATTTTTCACTGCTTAGGAAAGTCATAAGGCATTGCTGCTTCATATAACAATATATGTAGTCAAAATTGAGACATATAGACCTATTATGTTCATTTCTTGGGAGTCTGCCTCAAAGTCAAACACTAGGAAACAGACCATGCACTGTTGAGTCAACATTGCTTGAATTGTAGAATTATACATATTTATTATTTTCCGTTTTATTTTTTAATCTCTTTTATCTCAAATATTCAACTACATAAATATACTAATTGCATAATCAGAAAAATACCTAGATTGGTCTGTCTAGTCTCACTAGATTTGGACAAATTTGCCGATGGTTATGATAAAAAAGTCCTTACTGGACATGAAAGGCGACAAGTTACCCTCAGGGACATGAAAGGTGACAAGTTACCCTCAGAGTCGCAGGGTCCTTCTTTAAAAGTCGAGGGTTCAGCGTAGGTGCCACAGGCTCTGAATTGGGCCTACAATGGATCACTTTCATGTCGTTCCTCCCCTACCATGTTGAGGATGTTTTGCAGAATTTGAAAGGACGGAAAGGTTATTCATATCTCAAAGCTGGGGGACAGCAGAAAAGAGATGTAAAGGGAACTAATATTTATGACCACACCCCTTGTGTTCTTTAATACCTCTGAGGAAGGAATTTATTATCTCTCTTTTATTGTTTTAGCTTATTCATTTATTTTTTTATTGAAGTATAATCAATTTACAATGTTGTGTTAATTCCTGGTGTATAGCACAGTGATGCATTTACACGCATGTATATATATATTCCTTTTCATATTCTTTTTCATTATAAGCCATTATTCTCTATTTTAAAAGTGATGCAGGTATATACATGTATACATATTAGAACAGCAGGCCTGGTACTTAATAAGTGCTCAATAAATATTTATGGAATGAATTATTCTAGTCATAGAGATTTATACAACTTTGCATAGTTAATGTATCTGTATGTTTATACCCCCCAAAAGTATTTATATTGCACATTCATGTGCAAACACATGAACAGAGAGGGAGCTCCTCTGGGACTTGTTGAATATGGCAGGAATGTTTTCCTTCTTGAATACTCCAGTGAAGTTCAATTCAAAAACTCTTATTAACCAACCCATATAATGTCATTTCCCAGCTGTGGTGTTACATTGGGTCCCATTCAAGTGCCAAAAGCTCAAGGCTGAGGAGGCCAAAACAATCACTTCTTGAACGGTGAGATTATTTTCCAGCCATCATCACTGTATGACACACTCTCTGAGGGGCCTCCAAGAGCCTGGGGAGTCCTCAGCCCCGCCAGAGACTCGGCTCAGAGCCTGCCACACCACGAACCCTTAACGAGAGTTATGTAACAAGTACTCCTCTGTCTCTGGGAGTACCCATTTCCCAGTCATAATTTATGACTATGAGGGCTTTCTTTCCCCTGGAGCCCCAGCCATCACAAGATAGCATTGAATTAAGCCCTGTTGATGTGTTTCCCAGGCTCTTGACTTGGAGGTGAGCAGTGTTTCACAGTTGGCTTTATTATGAGCCCTGGGACATTTGATTCACACGACTTCAGTCAGAGTACAGAAGATGTGCAGCAATGATTACAAATCAAGAAAACTTTCCCTCCTTTTATTACACAAAAGTATTAGTTTGGTTTCCAAGGTACAAATGAGTGATCTCTGTGCAATCAATAGATTTGGCAAGGAGATACATACTTTAAGGGAGAACTTAAAATTTTGTTTCATTTAGCAAATTGGACTAATTCCTTTGAAGATGTAAGTGGGCAATTAAAGTCCAGATATTCACGTTCAGAACTTGACTTCCTTCCTCCATGAAAGACTGCACCAGTTTAAACTGGCTGTGAGGAGAGCTGTAATTCACAAGGCCAGCACAGTGATTGTGTGTGAGGAGGACAGTTAGGGACCTGAGTTCCAGTCCCGCCACATGAACTTTCAGTACCTTGGACAAGTCAGTTACCTTTTTCAGGCCTCCGTTTCCTGATCTCTAAAGTAAGTGGGTGGAATAGGTGTCCTTTAGAGACATATCCAGAGAGACCAGCTCTGAGAACATTGTCACTTTCAACCTGTTTATCTCATAACAATAGAAAGCCCACAGATGCTAGGAAAAATCTTTAGATAACTCCCTGATCTCAGTGGGTACCACCCAGATAGCTAATGTTCCAATATGCTTCAACCAACAATAGGAATAGTGATTGAAAATGGACGATGTTAAAGATAAGCCTTCAAGAGCTAGCATTTGGGTGCTTTGCTTATCTCTAAATAAAGCTCATTTATTTTCCTTTTTGTATGCTTGACATTTACTGACTGTTGTTTTCCTTCCACATGAAGGTTATCACTGTATGGTTTGAGTCAGATTTTAGTGGCAAACTTCACTAAATAATTTAGAAGCCTCCATAAAGTTTTTCTTCTTTTTCTTTTCCTGCCACAATTTCATTAAAATTCATTTGGGAAACTATACGGCCTCAATAATATCTTATGTTTTGGAACCGTTACCATGGCAGCGTTAACAGGTGCAAGTTCTGGTGTAAGCTTATGTTCCTTTAAAAGGTTACTGCAATTATCACTGTGAAGGTAAATTTCATTGCAAATAACATCTAAGTACCTATGTTGTTACTCTTAGGAGTGAATGTCTCCTATACATAATGATGTAGATTAATTTCCTCCAGAAGGAAAAAAATTTTTCATCAAATACTTACTCATGGAAGAAAATCTTTGAGCAATACTTGAGTTATTTTATATAATAGAGTCTCATACTTAACTTCATAAAATATACCGACTTAAGGAATTTAGAAGACTTACTGCGTGGCTCTTACTTGGAGGATATTGCCAGTAAGAAATAGAAGAGAAAGTTGGACAGTAACAGAAAGTCATTAGGATTGCTTTTACAAAGTCTGTTCAATTTGAGGATATGGACTAACCCCCCTTTTTCTCTCCTGCCTTCCTAATCTCCAGTCTCTTTGTGTAGAGGGATGTCATCTAAATGGTGCGTGATCCTGAATGTATAACCCTTGTCATTCCTTGAAAAAAGTTGGAGGCCCCCAAAATAACAACCTATGCTACATTTACATGTTCCATCTCTCGTAAAACAGCACACTCTGTCTGTAATCAGAGCATCTATGTGCCGACCAAAAGAGGATACACCTATCAGACGCCCCTGGTTGCCTTTGCCTTATCATACATTCTTCTGACCTAGGAGCCGAACAGAGTTGAGGGGTCAAAAGAAGACAAAGTGCAACAGTCATTTGGGTCATGTCTAAGGTCTCCTCAGGGTTTCTGCTTCCACAAACTCCCAACTAGTTTCTGACCCTGTGTCTATCTTGACCTTTAATGATCTACCAACTCTCCCAAGCTTGGCTTTGCCCTTTAAACTGGACCCATTGCTTGCTAACAGTGCTTCCTGACCTGCTCTGTCTTAGGACACAGCCTTTTTCTATTAGATTATAAGCTTCTTCATCTCAGGAATTGATGTTACCCCTGTTCTCCACCCCTCTGGTCCCTAGCCCAGTGCCTCCAGAATCCTAGGCCAGAGCCCAGGGATGGCCAGGCCTGGCTCCAGTGTCCCTGTCCTGGGCTGGATTCACATTCGAACAGGAATGCTGAAAGAAGAAAATAATTTCCCAAAGTCCGTTGCTTTCATGGGTGGTGGTGAAGGTGGACGCTATTGATGTAGGTATTGCTGGCTGCCAATGAGAAGTGTGCACTTCAGCAGCTTAACCTGAGGGGATTGTCTTCCAAGTGAGATTTACATGAAAGAGACAAGAGAATAGAATTGCACAAAGCATCAGTGGAAGGAGCTCTGGAGAAGAATTAATTTTAAGAGGAATGTGGGAGCAGCAGATTCACAACAGGTGGGAAAGTCCTTGAAATGAGTCCTGGAAGAAAAGGATGAGTAGTTTGACCTTGAATCAAGGAGAAGAAAAAAAGAGGAGGTGGCTATAGAGGGCTGATACAGCCATTTCGAAAGAAATAACCATCCTTCCAAAATGTCACCTATGAAGAGAAAAAATGGGAAGATTTGGCATCCTGAGCAACAATAGAGATCTAAAGACGAGTATCAGGTACATCCCCCCAAGTTAGGTGTTAATGACAAAGGGGTAGTGGAGAATTTTTATTTCTTACATGTGTACATTTACCAGATTCTTTAAATTCAACTCCTATTTTGCTATATACTTTTCATGCCACCTTTTTCAGTTCAGGAAAAAAATTGTGCCGAGAGCCCACATGTCTCTTGCATAAGTGGCATTTCCTGCTCTTCTAGACGCATTGAATATTCCTTATATTGTGTCCTAATACAAAGCAGACCAGGGAAATTTTAGCTGTGGGTCCAGTTGAGAGAATCAAGCATGAACTGAGAGAGGGGACAGATTTTAAAGGTCAGGCTTGCTTTCCACACACCCCCTTGGTTTGGTGATATAGTTTGATCATTTGACGACTTATGCTTCAAAACAGATTTGTTTTAAATTGCTTCTAGCCACACTCACTATTTCTGCTTCCCACATAAATGGCAGCAGATATGTGCTTGTGGAAAACTCCCTCCCAAGTGAAGTAAGCTTTCAAAAAAAGAGAAAGGGGCTCTTTTAAATAGAGAGTAGGCAGAGCCATGCTTTTAATTTGCTTATGGAAGTCCAGTAAATATGGTAAAGAGCTGAATGTGATTGACATATCAAATTTGCAGTCAATTTTTAGATTAAATATCTATATATGACCATTTTTCCTAAACAATATTCAATTATAATTTTAAAGGAAAATTGAACAACACATAAACATTTTCCATGCACTGAACCATTCATAGCACGTTCCTTCCTGTCATGCACATCCTTTTAGTGACTAAGTAAAAGTTGAGACAGAAAGTTATAAATGTCTCACTTGTTGAACTATGGCTATAAAGCTGGTGAAGGCAAGTGTTTATTTTGTTTTACATTGCAGATCATAGTGCTTCTCAGTTGTTGGAAGATGCAATGTGTGAGCTCTTAGGATGGAAGCCATCCTCTGGAACGTGTACTGATAGAATTAGAATGAAATGACGAGGGCCACAGCATTCTAAGAAGTGGGAAAGGCACAAAGTCAGAGAAGCAAGAAGGTAGAAGTGTCTGGGGTTCATTTGGAGCTAAGGATTTATATATAGAAGAACAGGGGGAGACAAAGGCATCCTAGCTGAATCTTTAAAGGAACCCATGATGTTTCTGGACTGACTGGAGCTCACGATAAGCCAGCACTCTTCTCATAACATGACAGGAAGACCTGCCTTTGAGCCTGGAGTCCAGGGGAAAGCTCCAAACTGGGGATCTAGAGGTATGTTGTAGCCACAGCTTGCATGCCAGCTCTGGACTTGTAACAAATCAATTCATCTTTCTAGATCTCAGTTCCGAATCTAAATAATAAGAGTTTCTGTTTAGTCAATCTCTAGGATCTTTCCCAGATCTGCAACACCAAGTCCATCAAATAAGGCAGAAACTTACCTAGCTTTCGGGACTGATGTCATAGTAATCATTAACTAGACTCTCTTAGAGGTACATTATTTAAAGCTTCAGCCGCCGTCCTTTTTCCCAATATTCTTTCTTTTACCCATGAATAACTGCTCCCTAAAAAACCAAACACAGAATCCAGTGGGGCAAAAGGTGATGTGTATGACACACGGCACAGATCTTGCCAGGCTGTTTCCAGAGCGTTTTTAGAAAAGTATAGTCATCAGGTTATGCTCAGAGGATTATAGTGAAACTTCCCAGGAAAGGGCATGGAGATAAAGCATATGAATCACAGTGGGCCGTGCTGTGGGAAGAGGAATAGTGCTCAGTATTTGTTTGGGAGATTTGTTAGTACAGCATCTTGCAAATAATACCACCTCTTGACTGAATGAAGTTTTGCAGCTGCATAGAACAAAACAAGAGAGATTAATGCAAGGACACATTCTTTCAGCTTTGAAAGGATTTAAGGGGTTTCTGTGACAATTAATTTTTTTTAGAGTGTTTTCTGTTTAATTAATTCCCAAGTCTTGTGATTTGTGTTCTGAAATACAAATTTCTTTATTTACGAGAAAATACATTTCTATTGAAGTGGCATTTGAATTTTTCTACTTTTTTATAATTATGAAAGTGGTATTCATTGCAACATAGTGGGGTCAGAGGCCATTTGCTATCACTAACTGACATCTTTTCTATGTGGGTTTTCTCCCTTTTAATTGCACATGGAACAAATCCATTTTATATGTGAACAACCGCCAAGTAAATAGCTTTAGGGGACAGAGTCAAAATGAAAGGTAGTGATACATGGCAGCTTTATGGTTACGGTTATTAGAGTATGTATAAAAATAAATACAATTTATTAGCACATGAACATTTTAGCATATAACCATCATAAAGTTAACCATGACTGGCACATAGTAGTCTTGCAATAAATGATGGCTTGAATATGTGAAAAGAACTACTTTCCTTTCTTTCCTTTCCTTATGGTTAACAAAAAGGGAAACAATTTAGCAAAATACATGATTTGCAAGAAGAACTGAAAAGTGAGCATCTTTCACATAATCAAAATATGTAGCGAATCGCATCTTTAACCATCGCTATAGTTCGATTCCACACTCCCCTCCGCCAATGGTTTCGTAATAAAGTCTAGGTACTTGACTATTTGTGCCCCAAAACAGGTTTATATTAAGCCACTTCTAGTCACAGCCCCCATTTCTGCTTTCCACATAAACGGCAAGCAGGTATCCGGACGTGAGGCGCTCCCTGCCACGCCAAGCTTTAATGAGGACTAGAATATGGCGGTAATGGCGTTGGCCCACAAGGAAGACCTAGGGGTCTTTTCATTAAGTGAAGTGCAGTGATGCCAATCCCCTGCTGCCCATGCCAGGCCCCGCAGCAGGCCTTTTGACACCCTGGGATTCGGGCTTGCAGCCGTTTGCTCCTGCTGTGGAATTCCTCAGCTTTGTTTTCCATACAGCTGCAGCTGCCTCCAGTTGGCTGTCATTCCCGTGTCATTCCAGTGTAGATGGCAATGTTTTCTGCAGCCTTTTCCACATCATCCTGTATTCCTTAGAGCTAAAACCAGCTCAGTCTTGCTGCTTTATGTGTATGAATTCCCACGTAGGCATTTTTGGTTCTTGTTCGGTGTATATGTGGTCTGTGCATCAGCAGAGTTAAAGCTTATAGCTGCTGCAGGAAGGAAAAAAGCTATTATATACATGATGCCAATGCTTAGGTGTCCTTTACAGTGAGATGAAATTATGTTAAGGATAACAGTCAGATAAAGAAGTTTCTGTATTTCATAGCAAGGAATAGGGCTTTGTCAACAACTTTGGTTACCAAGGGCAGTCATCAAGGCAAATGGGTTTTTTTGTTTTCTTTTTACGTTTTTTAAATTATATGACTTTCAGGTATACAGCATTATCATTCAACATTTGTGTACACCACAAAGTGATCACCAACACAAGTCCAGTTACCCTCCATCACCATGTAGTTGACCTTCTTTACCCATTTTGCTCACCCCTCACACCCCTTCCTCTCTGATAACAGCCACTGTAACCTCTGTATCTATTTTCTTTTGTTTGTTCTGGTTTTTTTAGATTCCATGTATGAGTGAAATCATATGGTATTTGTCTTTCTTCATCTGACTATTAATATTATACCTTCGAGGCCCATCCATGAAATTCTACAAATAGTAGAATTTCATTCTTTTTTATGGCTCAGTCATGTTCTATTGTGTCCATAGCCCTCATACTCTTTATCAGTTCATCCATCGCTAGATGTTTAGGTTGTTTCCATATCTTGGCTGTTGTAAATAATGCTGCAATGAACACAGAGGTACATACACCTTTTCAAATTGGTGCTCTTCTGTTCTTTGGATAAAGACCCAAAAGAAAAATAGATGAGTCATATGGGAATTCTATTCTTAATTTTTTAAGGAATTTCCAGATTGTTTTCCATAGTGGCTGCAGCAATTTACAGACCCATCAACAGCATACAAGAATTCCCTTTTCTTCACATCCTTTCTAATATTTGTTGTTTCTTGTCTTCTCAATAATAGTCATTCTAACAGGTGTTAAGTCACATCTCATCATGGTTTTTATTTGAATGTCCCTAAAGTCAGTGATGTTGAACATCTTTTCATGTGCCTGTTGACCATCTGCATGTCTTCTTTGCAAAAATATCTATTCAGATGCTCAACCCATTTTTTAATTGGGTTGTGTGGTTTTTGTAGTTGATTTGTACGAGTTCTTTGTAAATGTTGGATAGTAACCCCTTGTCAGATACATCTTCCCATTTGGCCGGCTGCCTTTTGTTTTGATGATGACTTCCTTTACTGTGAAGATTTTTAGTTTGATGTAGGCCCAATTGTTTATTTTTGCTTTTCTTTCCCTTACCTTTGGAGTCAGAGCCACAAAAACATCACTAGGATCAATGTCAGTGAGGTTATTGCCTATGCTTTCTTCAAGGAAGTTTTATGGCTTCAGGTATTATTTTCAAGTCTTTGATCCATTTTGAGTTAGTTTTTTGTGTATGGTGTAAGATAGTGGTCAAGTTTCATTCTTTTGCATGTGACTGTCCAGTTTTCCCAATATCATTTGTTAAAGAGACTTTCCATTCTCCATAGCTTCTTTGTCATAAATTAATTGTCCACGTATGTGTTGGTCTATTTCTGGGTTCTCAATTATGTTTAATGACCTGTGTATCTGTTTTGTGTTAGTACCATTATAGTTTTGATTACCATAGCTTTGTAGTATAGTTTGAAATTAGGGAGCATGATGCTTCAGCTTTGTTTTTCTTTCTCAAGATTGTTTTGGCTATTCGGGGTCTTTTGTGTTTCCATACAAATTTTAGAATTATTTATTCTAGTTCTGTAAAAAAAAATACCATTGGTATTTTGGTAGGGATTACATTTAAACTATAGATTGCCTTGGTGGTATGGTCATTTTAATGATACTAATTCTTTAGTTCCACAAGCATACATGATCTATCCATTTATTTGTATCTTTTTAAACTTCTTTCATCAGTGTCATACTTTTCAGTGTACAGATCTTTCACCTCCTTGGTTAAACTTATTCCTAGGTATTTCATTCTTTTTGATGCAATTATAAATGGGATTGTTTTCTTAATTTCACTTTCTGATAGTTCATTATTACTGTATAGAAATGCAACAGATTTCTGCGTATTAATTTTGTATCTTGCAAATTTACTGAATTTATTAATTCTAGTCATTTTTTGGTGGAATCTTTGGGTTTTCTATATATAGTATCATGTCATCTTGCAAACAGGGAGTTTTACTCCTTCCTTTCCAATTTGGGTATCTTTTATTATTCTTGCCTAATTGCTGTGGCTAGGACTTCCAGTGCTATGTTTAATAAAAGTTATGAGAGTGGTTTCTTGTCTAGTTCCTGATCTTAGAGGAAAAGCTTTAAGCTTTTCATAGTTGAGCATGATGTTAGCTATGGGTTTGTCATATATGGCCTTTATTATGTTATATTTTCTCTCTACTCACTTTGTTGAGTGTTTTTTAATCACAAATGGATGTTGAATTTTGTAAAATACTTTTTTTAAATCTATTGAGGTGGTTATATGATTTTTATCCTTCATTTTGTTAATGTAATGTATCACATTGATTGATTCACAGATGTTGAACCATCCTTGCATCCCTGGAATAAATGTCACTTGATTGTGGTATATAATGTATTTTTGTATTTGGTTTGCTAATACACTGCTAAGGATTTTTGCATCTATGTCTTTAAGGATATTGTCTTATAATTTAGTGTGTGTGTGTAGTTACCTTGCCTGGTTTGGTATCAGACTTTTACAATGCTGGTTTTGTAAAATGGATTTGGAAAGTTTTCCTCTTCTTCAAGTTTTTGGAAGATCTTGAGTAGGACAGGCATTAAATCTCCTTTGAAAGTTTTGTAGAGTATTCCAATGAAGCCTTCTGGTCTTGGGCTTTTGTTTATTGGGAGATTTTAAATTACTGTTTCCATCTCTTTATAAGTAATTGGCCTGTTTAGATTTTATATTTCTTCATGATTTGGAAGAGTGTATGTTTCTAGGAACTTAGCTATGTCTTCTAGGTCGTCCAACTTGTGAGAGTACAATTACTGGTAGTCATCTCTTACAATCATTTGTGTTTCTATGGTATCTGTTGTAACTTCTCTTTCATTTCTGATTTTATTTATTTGAGTTCTCTTTTTTTCTTCGTTGGTGTAAATAAAGGTTTGTCAATTTGGTTTATCTTTTCAAAGAACCAGCTCTTAGTTTCACTGATCTTTTCTGCTGTGTTTTTCCTGCTATTTTATTTACTTTTGCTTTAATATTTACTATTTCCTTCCTTCTACTAATTTGGAGCTTTGTTTGGTCATCTTTTTCTAGTTCCGTTAGGTGTAAAGTTAGATTGTTTACTTGGGATTTTTCTTATTTCTTGAGGTAGACCTATATATTGCCATGAACTTCCATCTTGGAACCACTTTCACTACATCCCATAGATTTGGTATGTTTATTTCTGTTTTCGTTTGTCTCTAGGTATTATTTTTGAATTTCTCCTTTGATTTTTTTCAATGACCCATTGGTTGCTCAGTTGCATGTTGTTTAATCTCCACATTTTTATGGGTTTCCCCATTTTTACCTTGTGATTGAGTTCTAGTTTTATATAATTGTGGTCAGAGAAAGGGGGGAGTGTATAGCTCAAATGGCAGAGTGCATGCTTAGCATGCACGAAGTCCTGGGTTCAGAACCCAGTATCACCTCTAAAAATAAGTAAACCTGATTACCCACCCACCAAAATAAAAATATAATTAAATAATGTAACAATAAATAAATAAAAATATTTTTTAAATTGTGGTCAGAGAAGATGCTCAATATAATTTAAATCTTCTTGAATTTATTGAGACTTGTTTTGTTACATAACATGTGATCTATACTGGAGAATATTCCATGTGCCCTTGGTGAGACTATCTCTCTGCCTCAGTGCAGTCCTTTAACCCTTTGCTGTGGAGGCCCTCTTCATCCAGTTTTCAAGTCTTTGTCCAAGGGAATTATTCTATAGGTAGTTGTAAATCTGTTGTGTTTGTGGGAGGAAGTGAGTTCAGGGTCTACCTATGCCGCCATCTTTAACTCCCTTCAGTTGGTAAATTGTTTCTAGCAATTAAATAAGTGACCGCATATGGAAACAGAGCACATATGCTGATCACATTTCCTCATGGGGTTATTTGTTTATCAGCATGACCTGAATTCTGTGTATGTAAAATGTAAGTAGTAACATTTTCTAGACCCTAAGCCCTTTGCAGACAGGGAGCAGCTCATCGAGCTCTGAGTTTCCTAAGACCAAGGAACAAACTGAATTGAAACAACACAACTATCTCATTGGTCACAATATTCAGTGCTGCCCTGGCGTTGTGCAGAACTCGATGCTGGGTATAGGAAATCAGAACTAAAGGATAGTCACTAATTCAAAAAAAAAAACCTCATTAAGGAGTAATTGTTATTTGCATATGTTATGACTAGGGTGTAAAATAGGTAACAAAACACTCTTTGTAAACACTACACAAAACATGGGACTCCCTCAACCCTGAGCTGGAGTGGATGAAGAGTTAGGGAAGACACTGTATTATACATAGGGTGCCTGTTTTCCATTGCTAATAATTTTGCTGTGGAGATTGTACCAACACCCATAAAACAAAGAACCGTAAAGAAATGCAAAATTAGATGTCAGTTTAAAAAGCATGGGCTCCTTGTTATGTAAAAAGAGTTCAGAGAAACAATCAAAGCTTTGACACCAGGAAAAATAATCAAGAAAGGTCCTATGGAAAAAGAGGGTTTTGAAGTCCAGAGATCCACCACCCTATTTAAAACTCCATGGTGAGACCCACCAAGCAATGCGTCTGTTGTTAAAATGTCTTAGGTGTGATCATTTTCTAGCTCTAAATTTTTCAGGAGAGCTACTTTGATACTGAACAGTATTAGGTTTGTTTTGTCCGCTTGTTTTATTATCCCTCCTGGCCATTACGTTAGCAGTGGTACTTCGGCTGCCTCTATTAATAGATGCTCATTAGCAGCCCTTCCATGAACTAATTTCAGGATTATACTGAAAGCTACAAACTTACCTTTTCGATCATTTATTAACAGTTGGACGCCTGCATTTGCTACTCTTGTGGACGTTCAAGTGTGGGCACATTAGTCAGGGAAGTCACTTCCACTTTATCTTAGAAGGAAATAGAATGCAAGTCAGCCTAATACCTACAAGGTTGGTTCTTCTCTGTCCCCAGGGTGGAAGGGGGTTAGGGTAGGAGAATCCAGGCCCTTTCCAGAACCCTAAGTGTCTCTAGCTGACTCTTCTAAAGAGGAAAGATCCAGAGGCAAGGTCTGTAAATGGGAATCAGATTATTCTCAAGTGCCTTGGCATTCTTTGCCTTCTCTGGGCCTGAACAGGTGTGTCTTCCTGCCTGCAATCTGTGATTTCCCAAACTTTCATTTCAATTTCTTATGGACCACAAAAATGACCCTTGAAATCACAGGAATTTGCAGTACAGAGAATACAGATGGTCTATAATGCTTTCAAATGTCCATCCTCTCTGGAGCCCTCCAACATCATGTAATTACAGAAGCGCTGCATAGACTCAGTGAGACTAAATTTGAGTAACTGTGTTGCGAGATGTGGGCCAGCCCAATTTGCCATCCATTGCCCTGCCTCTCACCCAGCAGGCTTCCCTGTGCTTGTAAAGTAACTGTCATATCCAGTCTGGACTTTTAAAGGGAAAACTATAAAACCAACTGTCTTCTCATGTAATTTAAAACAGGAAAGTTTAGCCAGAATAATTGGACGTGAAGCTGGCTTATGAATACATCATAAACCTGCGTGGAAAAGAGAGTATCGTTCATCATCTTATTTACTTGTTTGCTGAGCGAGGGGAGCTCACCGATTATGTAAAAGCATCAGGAGCGCCTGCAGAGCAAAATATAAATAGAGCAACTCTAGCAATGAAGCTCACTATTCAAGTGGGGGACGTACTTATCCATGTCTAGCAGCTCATGAGATGACACCAGAAGCATCTGTTTATCTAAACAAGGCCAAGGTAAAGTGGAATGCTTAGGGAATGGTGTTGCCAAAAGGCATCTTTGGGAGGGGCTTTCACCTCCCCACCCCATCTCTCCATTGGCCACCCCCACCTCCCACCAAAACACCTCCTAAGAAAAAAATAAAGGATTTGATAGCCAAAGGCAAATGCAACTTTGAGGCAAGTCCCCTGTTCCAACCTGATTCTGACATTGAGCCTTTTATATAAAAATTATGTATCTTCTACTGGGTGTAAGAGAGATTCTTCAGGATTCATGATACCCTGACTCTACCCCTCATCTGGTGCCTTCTACCCAATCACCACATCTTTTTGTTTAAAGAAAAAGGGAAAAAAGAGAAGAAGAGGAAAAATACCCCTGTCTGTCCATGAGAAGACCATTAGGAGCCACAAACAAAAAGAAGCTGAAAATATTTTTTAAAAAATTTTTGAAGTATATATACATATGCATGTGTATGTATAACTGAGTCGCTTTGCTGTACACCTGGGACTAACACTGTCAATCAACAACACATCAATAAAAAATAAAAGTTTTTTAAAGCCATAAACATGGCAAAAAGAACTACTACGTGTTGAGTGCCTACGATAAGCCAGGCATTATTTTATATATATATTTTTTTATTTATAACTACTTTATATATTTTATATATATAATTTAACTATACATTTTTATACATTATATAGCTACTTTATATATTTTATATATAATTTAACTACATTTTTATACGTTATATAACTGCTTTATAAACTTTCCCTCATTAAATATTTCAATGCAATTTGAGAAACTGTTTATCATTCCCACTGTACAAATGAGGAAACTGAGGCTTAGCAAGATGGCGTGCCCCTACTCACACAACTAACCACACTTAAAACCACTGCAGCGCAAATTTCTGTTCTCTCTCCTTTCCTATACCCTGCTGCCAACAACTGTATGCCTTGGTTTGTCTTGGAGCAATCACAGAGGAGCTAGTGGAATGCAGTGGGAAGCCCCACATGTCACCTCCTCAAAACCTAAGACTTCAACCCTCCAGGGAAGCTGTTGTATTAAATGGAAAAACTAAGGAGCCAGAAATTATAGACCCGAGTTCTAGTCCCCTGAAGTTAGGCAAATATGAACTCCTCTTTCATCTTCTGGAGAAGATGGAACACTATTCCTGCCTCACAGAATTGTGGGAATTAAACATATAATTTTTATCCCTGCAGTGACTTGGAATCATTTGTGAAGTTTTTTAAAAAGCTACACTTTCCTAGCACTAACGAAAGCCTAAGCAGTCGGATTCTCTAGTGGGTGGTGGGCTGGAACACGTAGGCAAACTGTGTTTTTTCACTTCCTGGGTTCAATCCCCAGTACCTCCATTTTTTTTTTAAATATTACTTTTTTAAACTATTAAGAAGAGAGGGGGCTGTTTCCAAGCTCTCTCCCTCCTTCATCCAGTCTGAGCCCCTTACAATCCCGCACCGTTCCTATAACCAGCAGGCAGCCTGTCAGGAAAAGGATGAACACAGAAGACAGAGCTGGGAAAAGTCAGGTATGAATGCCGAGAGCTCCAAGCCCGGCAGAGAGTTTCAACCGCCCCCACATCCATGCCCTAAAATAGACACAAAATTGCACATGCTTGTATTTCATTGGCCGGGTTAAGAGTTAGCAGAAATGAATAGCTGCGTGCCTTTCTCTTAATGGAAGTACGGCTTTGTCAGGAAAATAAAACTGAAGGGCCGTGAGATGAAACCTGTCTCCCGATCAGATGGCCAGCTGGCCAGCACGTGGCAAACCAAATGCACCAAGACCGGTGTCCCTGTGGCTGCCTGGCCGAGGACCTTCCCATGAGTGCCTGGGCTGCGATGGTAGAAAGTCAAGTTTCAGCCTGACTCACTCCTGACCTCCTTTAGAAATACTGCTGTTCTTCCTGGCCCGGAGGTGAAGGAGCCGAGTTAGAGATGTCTCAGCTGTCAGAGGCGGCACTCCCATGGAAGCGCTGATGACATAAAATCATTTTTCCTCCTCCTCAACCTCCCTCCTCTCTTACCTCCCTTTCCTTTCTGCCTTCTTCCCTCACGGTTTCCCTTTTGCCACCTCCTCCCTTATCTTTTCCCTCTTCCTTTGTCTCCTTCTGTTTCTCCTTTTTCTTCAAAGAAAACCCTATGAAGTCACAGCCACAGTTATTCTTTCTCGGGCTCATTGCTAAGCCGGTTGCAAGGCCACAGTTTCAAAGATGCAAAAAACAAAAAGCCACGGAACATTCGTCATTTGCTTGAGATGAAAAAAAGAAAGAAAGAAAGAAAGAAACAAGAAATAATGATCCACGTCTCTCAAATCAGATAAAAATAATCTTGTGCACTAGACGCAATTTTGGTCAAATTCTGCAAACACCAAACTCTATAGAAAGAAGTAATTTTTATTTTTAAATTACCCTATTGTAGAGAAGCTCTCCTAGGGCTAAATCACCATTTTCACGCCATCTCATGGATGGGAAACTGAATTATAATCACATCTCTCTTACAGCATTGTAATGCTAATTAAGATATTTATTTGAATCCTTATGGCTGTTTCTAAAACTTAAAAGAAGAAAAAAATCGCTGCTATAAGCCTGAAGTGATTTAAGAAGACCTTTCCTTGTCAGATGGGCTAACAACTTACTAGAATGAAAGACTGAAGGGGGGTAAAATACCTTGTAATTGTGGTGTTTGAAACCTGTTTTAAAATGTTGATAAGTTTTGTTTTATGTCAGACAGCATCCCTGAAGGAGACTACTAGGGTATATTTCAATTCTATTTCCATTTCTTCTGTTTTGGAATACTTTACCAACATTGAATTGGACAGAGAATTTCTACTGTTTCCCATGATCTCTTATGGGTTGATGGGAAATTGAAAACATTACCAGTGTTTTGCAATGTTTGGAAAGGATCCCCTGCTATCCTGTCCACAGCAAACTTTGCCATGTGCTGACAGTAGGGGATGAGGCAGTTGTCATGATGACTCCTTGTAAATTTTAGCCCATTTCTGAATTCTGATTCCCTGTGGGAAACCTACAAGGTCAAAGGACAGCTGCCCTCACTGTCAATTCCTGCTTTTTCTCTGCCGTTACTCCTCTGTGGATACAGACACCTCGGAATCCAACTTCACGCCCCAGCCCCTTCCCTGCATTGTCAGGAGCACATAGCTTGAGTTCCCCCAAATTAGGGAGCCCTACATGACCTCTTCTCTCTTCAACTCCTCCCACAAAGGCTTTTATGAATAGGGGGGTTATATCAGACCAAGGAAGGCAGTTGAGGATTGCAGGTGGAACTTGGACTTGATTTTGATTGTTACAGAAGGAAAGCCCAGTTTCCTCTGATGCACCAGCAGATCTTTTGCTTTCTAAGCCAAAACTTTAGTGTAAGTTAAAAAAAGCACTCGGGGGTATCTCCCTGTCACAAAAGCTGGGCATGCAGCCAGGACACTGTGCTATTAGCCTCGGGTGAGCCAAGATTCCCAGAACACACTGGTCAGCATTTTTCATCCAAAGATGAGGATGTCTCGCTGAAATCTCAGACAGAAGAAACAAAGTTACCTGTCTCTGCACGCAAGGAAGTTATTTGGCTCCTCCTCCCAGAAGAATGTTTTCATCTTTTAGAAAGCATTAGAGGCCCCAGGTAAATGTAATCATCTGTAAAATCAGAAAAGTACATAGGCTAAGGTCTACAGTGTGCTTTCTCTTTTCCCCCATCTGCTCTCTCTATATAAAACTCAATAAATCAAACTGTATCATGGTCATTTTAACCTGTTTGGTCATACCCAATTTGTTGTCATTCAGAAACAGTCTTTCTAGCTACTGATACTTTATTCAAAAATGTTCTGCCTGATTCATTACCATTCCCTTTTTGACAAGGCAATAATTACACACCATTTGCAATGAGTTTATCAAAGCAAAACACAGTGAGCAATGGGAAATAGGACATTTTTGTAATGTAAGCCTCATAGTCCAGGTGTCCTAAAAGGTAGCAGAGGGGAGAAATACTGATACAGTGAAAAGTAGATCCAAAAGTAGTTACTAATAGCAGTTTTCATTAATAACAATGTCAGAGTTAAACATTTTCAAGTCAACTGTCAGTAGTTGAAAGATAATACCCCATGCCTTTCTAGTTTTTTTGTTTGTGTGTGTGTGTGTGTGTGTGTGTGTGTGTGATTGGGGAGGTAATTAAGTGTATTTACTTATTTATTTAATGGAGGTACTGGGGATTGAACCCATGACCTCGTGCATGCTGAGCATACTGTCTACCACGTGCGCTACCACCCCCACCCCCACCCCCATGCCATTTGGAAGGCTGTGTCCCTTAGCTCCACCACTGAGACAAATGAGTTGTTCTCCTCCTCCTAATATTGGGCCTGTAGGCCTGGATGGGAGGACATACCTTCATGCAACCCATTTGCCACGTGTTTATTTACTTCAGAACACAGCATTGTCCACCACTAGGTAAAACATAAATTAAGTATACGGTTACTTAAAATTTTTCACTTTTTAACCTCAGTTCTGTTACCTGTGGGTTTCACTTAGATGGGCTTATTCGTTGACTTACATAACTATATGAAATTAGCATCGTGTGTGTCAACGTTGTGATTAACATCTTCAAATGAGTGGTTTCACAGACCGACAGGTGGGGTAATTTTAGCAAAGCCTTACCTTGTTGTTCTTGCTCTTTGACTCCTGCACATAGTCTAGGAGAGAGGTTGGGATCCCAATACACTCCAGCGTAAGAATCCTCTGAGCTCAGAGGAACACCAAGGGCAGCATTAGGTGGCTTCCTGAAAGATGACCTCTCGTTTACCTAAACAGGAAGAACCTGAGGGCAGGGAGGAGACACATTGGAAAGATCATACAGGCAGAGATGTGGACAGAAGCTGAAGCCCAAAGGGGAGATTGAAGTCAGGAAATAACATACACCAGGAAGGCTTGTGTGTCCCCACTGTCAGCCATTACCATTTTAATGCAGGTTACTTTGTCAGGGATCAGACTGGAGCAGGGGAGACTGGTGAGATGGTGAAACACAAGAGGGGGTTGCCATTTGGGTTTGGAACTGGGAGCTGTGGAATATGACTGGGATAGCTTTTGAGGATAAAAATAAGAGTTAACATTTATTCAGCTCTTTCTCTAAGCCATGCCCTTATAAATGCTTTAGCAGCGCAAGAGAGGGAAACTGTTAAAATACTTACATGGCTTAGCGCCCCCCAGAAAATTAGAAAAATATTTCCAGTGCATTACAGAACTCATTAGACCCTGTCTGACTTTACAGCATTCCTGAATTTGAAAGTAGAGACCAGCCCAAGTGGTCCTGTGCTCCACAGGAATTGATCCAGTCAAATCAGGAACAAATCCATAAAAAAGTAAAATCAGGAGACAAAAGCAAAGCTAGCAGCCTGCCCTGTGTTAACTGACGACGAAAGAGAAACAGTGAACTCCTAGCTGACCTTTGAGTCACAGCTGTCCTGTGAACCTCAAATCACTGGGCTCCTACTCTAAAGTCAGAGGCACATTGTGTGGTCCTGGTCCGGGTTCTGGAATGAACAGGTACCAGGACAGCCATAGAAGCAGATGGTGTGATCCTGGGCCACCAAAGTAGTAGGAGCATCTGAAGGTGTTGTCCTGCTTGAGATTTTCAGTCTCCGCGTATCCCTCCTTTTATCCACTAATTGCCCACTCAAAATGCCCACCATCTGTTATTTCTTTAAAGGTTGGCCTGGAAATTCCCTATAAAATACTGACCTGTTATATGAGTTATGGTAAGCTACAAATAGATGATCTGCTAAGTAGCTTCTGAACACCTAGCCTGGAAAGCAGAAGAGACAGCAGACATATTTAGGTTGTGCGGAGCGGGTGAGGACCACTCCCAGCAATGCTCACTGACCTGGAGGGAGTTGCTGTTTGGTTCCTGCTCCACTGGGCCTTGGATGATCTGGGAGGCGCCAGAAGGACACCTGGAGAGGGAGGACGGGGTTGGGAAAAGCAGACTCCAGAGACGCTGAGGAAGACTTCACCTGATGCATAGCTGAAGAGTTTATGATTCCTCTGTCGGCATCCAGCAGTTGTGTGCTTTGGTCTTGAACATGTGAGGGTTCACACATGCGTGTGTATACATGTTCGTACGTGAAAATGGACAGAGAGAGGCAGGTATCAAAGCAGATACATGTGCTGAGTCCTAATACCCTCAAACCAGGCATCGGGAGCCATGTGGCCATTACTCCCAGCACTGGCAGCCATGCTTAAGCTTTCTGAAGATTTCTGAATACCCATGATCGTCCATGCCTGTTAATTTTCCATGGCCCATTTAACTGAACGGTGATGCGGTTACTGTTTTTCTTTTAGGAAAGTGGAGTTTATTGCCCCGCCGTCTCTGGAAATTCTCCACAGCTTGCAAGTTTGGAACACCCAAAGCAAGCACAATAAATGATCCCCAGTGTAATATCCCCAGTGCTTCTGCCAAAAGGAAGGCTTGGCAGCCTGCAAGAGTTGACACAGCTCTCTTCCCTGCTGTACTAGCTTCAGGGTGGACGTGCCCCCATCCTGCCCTCTCCCTAAACCACAGAGTAAAATGATCACTTTTGAAAAACATTTAAGATGGAGGGGGGAAAAATTACACTGGGGATGGTGTCCCAGTGGCTGGGCTGGTGTTAAGCAAAACTGTGAAGAAACAAGGGGAACTTCGAGTACCCCGTTTCCTCTGTGCCCCGTTGCTTACCTACTGCTGATGCCCCTACTCAGTTATTCATACACCCGTGAATAACTGCCCCCTCTCGTACAGAATACTTCCAGCAAGAGCCATCATGTCATTCGTTACATTCACCAGCTGCAATTGCACATGAAGCTCAATATTTAGCTGTCGGTGATGGCTTTGTCCCTTTTTGAAAGATCGCAACGTTAACTAGCAGGTACAGGGTTGTGGGAAACGCTTACTCCATCTACTGGTCAAACTCATTCTGTCCAGAAGAGGCTATTTTCCTGGGCTGTGGACTGTGTGTGTGAGGGGTTGGGATGGAGTAGGAATTGAGGAATGCTGTTGTGAGCAGACATTGTTGACATGTAACGGTAGGTTTTAGTCCTGAGTCACTTTGTGATCTTCCCAGTAGGTTAGCTATGGCTGCCGATGCCACCAGGAACTGGATTTTGAGGCTGAAAATCTGAAATCAAAAGGTGCCATCATTTCTGAAGTCAAAGGGGGATGGCCTACAGGGAAGAGTGAACTTGGTTATCTACTTTAGACTATAAAGAGTTAAAACCAGCATACCATGGTTGAGTTCTTAAATTCTGGCCAGGGGTGATCTGCAGCTGATGGTGGTGTCACTTCCACAAATCAGACATTAATGTGCTATTTAGTGGCCTGTGCTATTTAGTCAACTGCTTGGTCCTAACTTGGCCTTACCCCTCTTGTCCACACCTAATCCCATCTCTTCACTTACACTTTGTTGTCCCCAGTGTATGGCTGTGTCCATGGGACTCTTCAGCCAAGTTCTTCGTGTAGCTGCCAGAGGAAGACAGCACTGATGCACAGAGAGGAGCTCTTGAGTCCAGGCTGCTCTGCCCAAGAATTTAAAAATTGATACTGTTTCCTGGAGGAAAGAAAGGGGCCAGAGAGTCTTCTGTCTTTAGTGCTCCCTCCTCGCCTCTCTGCGGTGCTCACGATGCCTTCAGGAAGCTGCATCTCTTCTGACTAGCACTGGGTGATCAGTACAAAAGAATGACCAGAAAAAGGAACCATCACTTTGTGTCTTCCCTTAGGTTGCCTAGTAATTATGTCCTCTCCTCTCCCCACTCTCTGGGCTGTATTGAAATGACTTTTCCTTCTCCTCTTCTTCATTGCTTTTTCAATTATATAAAATACTTACAGATTTTAAAAACTAAGATAGATGCAGTATACTGAAGAATACATTATGAATTCATTCATAATCTCTTTTCTTTCTGCTCTACACTTTGTTCATCAAATTTTGACTTAGAATCATGGGACCAGATACTCTCCCATCTTCTATTCATGTATCACTTTTTGTGTTTTTCGTGTTTTGCTCATGTATCACTCTGCTGGAATTTCACTCTCTCCTCACCTCCCAGATTCTATCCACTCTCATGAAATAAGGGGACCATCCATCCCTTGGAAGCTGGCTTTTTCACCCATAGCTTTGCTGAATCCACCCTCTTAAGGATAACTCATGTTTTTCCCAGGTTTCAGGTCTGCAGTTCTTTTTGGACCCCTATAGCAGTGACCATTTGAAGCACCTTGAAGAGCTATTCCCTTGGCTTCCGTAACTTTCAGAAGTCTCCTGCTTAGCTTTTCCCGTTGCCCCTAATGGGTCGTTTTATGGCTTTCCTTTCTCTTCCCAGTACCTAAACATGAAAACCTCCCAAGATGCTGTTGTCAGCCCCTGCCTGTGCCTTTTTTTGTTTTCTTGTAAAACTTACGACTCTCAGCTCAGCATTGGTCGTTCCCCCATCTATCTCTTTAGCCCCAATCTTTCTTGTAAACTCCAGGTCCACATTATTAGCTCTCTATAGAAAAAGCCCAAGCCTAGGTCCCTTTGGCTCTTCAAAAATGACAGACAAGTGGCGAAAGCTGAAATTAAAGGCCCCAGCATCATTTTAAAAATTGAGAGGACAAACTTCTGTAATTACTTTAGAGGTCCAATCTACACGAATTGAAGATCTAATGAGTATCCACAATTTTAAAAAAAAAATGGAAAGGGACAAGCCTGGGATGGTTGTTGGGAGATGATTCAAGAGGCTCCCACTAGCTCCATGCTTTGGCGTCGGTCCTCATTCAATGGCAGCCATTCATTTCAGTATTGAACTTGACATAGTCATGATTCTAGACTGGAAAAACAAAGAAAATACTTAAGAATGGCCTGATTTTTCCAAAAATGATAGGCCGCGTGAGAATGAAGGTCTTGATAAAATCTAACAGGGACTCTGTCATCAGTGAGCCAGCCCCAGCCTAGTCTGTTTGTCATTGTGTGTGACCTCACAGAATTCATGGTCTTTCTAAACTTATCCAGTCAAAGAAACTGTGTGTGGCATAAAGGACAGAACAGTAAGAGTGAGGTCAGGTAAGACAGGAAGGATTGCCAAGGTCAATGACCCTTCCACGAAGTAGACCAAGTAGGAAGGAGATCAGAGAGAGCAAGAGCTCATGAGAAGCAATTCAGGAGAGAAAGCATTTAAAGGGCAGAGACCAGTTCCCAGTGTAGGTGCAGAAGTGACGCTAAGGGCTTTGATTACTCAGCACTCATTAGGTAGCACTAAATTGCCGGTGGAGCAGGGAAGTCATTTGTGTTTCAGATTTACCCCTTCTCCAACCTTCATTTTCTGGCAAGAGCCCTTTTAAGATGACTTAATGGAACTTTTTCTTTTTTCCCTGTAAATTGCAGAAGCAAGCTAACATACCACATTCAGTAGTGACTCACGTTCTTAATTATCTCCTCCATTTCTTGAAATTAGTTATGCTTCTGTTGGCTTCTGTTGGAAAGTCATGCCAGTCTATTCAAAAGAAAAACCTTGCTGATCTCCCTGGAACCTTTTGACAAATGAAGCCAGTATGTGAAAAAGATACCACCTTGAGCTGGAACGCAAAGAACTAAAAGTTAAGTGGAAATTGAGAGAGTGGGTGTCTTCTTCCTGCTGAGTGAACAGAGCTCACGTTTCAGGCATTAAGCTGCAGCTTGGTACCCTTCTCCTATTACATGAATTCCCAAGAGCCTCAGTTATCAGGTCCTCTTGGTGCATGATATTGCTTTCCTTACTAGAGGGCTAGCTGATTGGTAATTGGTAATTTAAATGATGCTCAAAGGTGGAAATTTAGAAGAAATGTTCTGGACCTCAGTTTACCAACGGAGTTGGTTAGATTAGACCAGAACTGGCAAATACACATTCTCTCATCTGCTAACTCAGATCAGTCAACAGGGCTACCTGGAGCTCTGGGTAGAGGAAGACTTTGAGACCTATGGGAAGGAAGGCAATACTGAGTAGGAAGTGCTTGACGCATTTGCTTCACTGCTCACTGGCCTGAGGCGTGACCTGAGTTCTTTCTACAGGCCAGACACTGCTACTCACCTTTCTTCCTCCTGCTCCTCCCTTCTTCCTTCATGTTCCCATCTCTGTTGTAGGCTGCAGGTACTGGAGGTGGATACACATTTGTATAACGATTCTCTGGTAGCTTGGATTACAGGGAGAGAGGCAGTCCCCCCAGTGATGTGGCTATGAAAGAGTCCTGGTTCGTAAGCTTTAAGGTTACTTCCGTCCAGTTTCAAAAAGCAACAGCATACTTTGAAAAGAGACCTAGCACACATAACAGGGCTACGTCTTAGGAAACCTTCCAAATAAAGTAAGTTCCAACTAATGGGAATTCCAAAGAGCAGCACCCTAACAATGCTAAAAAAAAAAAAAAAAAAAGACAGAGGGAGAGAGGTTATGTTTCACCAACTTAACACATTTTCTATCAATCATTAAGCCAAACATTCCAGAAGCTATGATTCCCAGATTCTGATTTAGAGACTTCATGCTCCATATTTTCTCAAGCAATCACTTCATATTATATTCATCTTTTTAGTGAAGTGGATTTGTTAAGTGTATAATGATAATTTATTTTGTGTCGCATTCAAAGTCATTTCAAGTCATTAAATAAGAAAAATCAAGATAAAGAGATCTTTGGTCTTACCTTGGATCACTTTTTTTAGTTTCAGAAACTGTAATCATGATTCCTGTAGGGCTTATTCAAGCAGAATACTGTCATATGTGTAGGAAAAATGAGGAAGTTTCAGATAAGATCATCCAATGTCTTGTCATTCAGGGAGCCAGCACACCCCCTCACTACCACCACCACTCTCTCCAAGGACATTCTTTGCATAAAGGGATGAAGTCACACACTCTGAGAGATAACTGGAAAGTGGCTGGCCATCTGAAGATAGCTCCTATTGGATGGAACATACATCACTTGTGGGAACAAACACCCTAGGAAATTAAGGAGGTATAGGAGTCAGTAGCATCTTTATATTTTTAATTTTATTTTTTATTTTTATTTTATTTATTTATTGGGGGTAATTAGGGTTTTTTAATGGACGTACTGGGGATTGAACCTAGGACCTCGTGCATGCTTAAGCATGCCCTCTGCCCCTGAGGTATACCTTCCCTGCCCAATATCATCTTTAAATGAACTTTACACATCATTGATTGTACATGTTATTGTTTTATGTACCAGGAAAAAATAAATAGTACCCCCAAATAACTATGACACAGTGCTTTCTTATCACCTAAAAATTTTATTTTTTTACTTAGTGTAAGAGACTCTCTCAGTCTTAATTAGATTTTTTCTTACTCCTTTCCATACACAATAAGGAAAATACATTGGGGAAAATGGCTATGTTAAAACTTTTCTTGTTCAGAGTTCAGCTCTTCTACACCACTCTGCAGTTCAGAATCCTGAAGGCTTGTGTTTTTCCACGTGAATCCCATTCAAGAGCATCAGTGATGTAGTGCCTCTTAAAGGAATCCATAAAAAGACTAAAACCCTTTGACTCCAGGCTCTTAAGAATACTGCAGTCACGTAGTGCTAACTTCCCTTTGAGTTCTGCTTCAGGAACACATCTGATTCTCCACTTTCTTCGAATTTTCCCCAACCATTTTGTTTCTAGGGGTGAAATGGGTGCTGTGCACTTTTGTCTCTGATATTTTGTTCCAAGCCCTAATACTTATTCCGCTAGTTCAGATGTTCATGCTTTTGATGGCTGCCTTTTAGAGTGGTTAAAGGAAGTATTTGAGTTTTATTTTTAATTTTTATTAGAACCTTCAGGCTTTCTCTGAACTTCTGGTGCCTAGATATATCATTATGATGAACTCTAATGTTCAGCACATTCTCACTTTGAGATACTCATGACACCAGGTAGAAAACAATTCCTAAAATCAAAAAGACGGAAGCATCCTTAAGGCTTAGCCTTCATTTCAGCTGGCTGAAACTTGCATTTAATAAGCATTGAAATCAAGGCATGAGTAAGAAGTGAATAATGCAATCACTCTTTGAGTTAATAGGATTTGGTGACAATAGCTTGATCGAATAATTACATTCAGGACAGATTAAAATAAATGTCTCGAGGTGATAAGTGACATCTTTTGATTCTAGAAGTAGATAGATGTTGAGGAAAGTGGCAGATACCCTGATTTTAAGACTAAAATTGAGTAACTTTTCACCACTCTGATATTTGTGATAACACTGGCTTATTTACACTGACGTTCCAGAACTCAGGTGGGGACACAGTCTAATGGTTCTTGGTTAGTTCCTCATAGCCTCAATCATTTTGCTGGTCTTACTATTTTTGCAAAGTAGAACTTTAGTTCCTTATTCCCTCTAAGTTTGCTGAATTCTCTGAAAACAACCTGATTTTCTATAGTTTTATTTTCTCCATTGAAATCTTTTCATTAAATGTGCTTAATTTCCATGTCTCAATGAGAATGTTCATGTCAACAAATCATACAAGTACAACCCATTCCTTTGCCAGATCATATTTTTCTATGTCTAGGTAGGAGAGACTGATTACTGTACCCATGAGTCACAACTGAAGGAGAAAGGGGAAGAAGATTTATTTAAGCTCAAAACTTTCACATCGTACCTTAAGGTGCTTGAAGCATTCTGTAATCACTTATCTCAAAATGGGTTAACAGGCTAAATATTTAGGCCTTGTTCTGCCTCTAGCACTTTTTAGACCTAAAAAAATGTATGTGTTTTTCAATAGAAATGAATAGGGAGCAGGCTGGTTCTCATTCTTTTATCTTTAGATTAATCCATCGTTTACAAATGGCTGTATGTTCAGCTGTTCAGCTAATATCCAGGTGTGAAAAGTAAAGCACTAAACTCTTGAAAAAGATTGTATGAACAATTGGAAGAAGATGGAATAGCAAATCGCACCACTCAGTTCTGCACTGTCCAATATGCTGGCCGTGAGCCTCATGTGGCTGTTAAATAATTGAAATGTGGCTAATCTACATTAAGAGTTGCTGCAACTGTGAAATACATCCCAGATTACGAAGGTTTAGTATGAAAAAAAGAATGTAAAGTGTCTCATTAACAAATTTCATATTGGTTACATGTTAAGGTGATTTGGGGATATGTTAGATATATAAAATATATTCTTAAAATTAATTTTGCCTTTTCTCTTCACCTTTTAAAAAGTCATCTATTGTATTTCTTACCTTGGATTTCTATTGCACTGATCTGGCTAGCCTATTCGAAACGAGGCAACTTATCTAGTCTGCTCTGAAACCATCAGTGGTGCCAGAGGCATGGAGTCATTAAAATGGGGATAATCCATGGTCTGTCACTGGTTGAGCTTTGCAAATTTAATTAGCTAATGGAGCGCTGGCTACAAACAAGGCCCATATGGTTGTTTTCCCTTCAGTTAAGGGCAAAAATGTGTAGTCACTTCTGCTGAAAACTGAATTATGTAGTTGTTATTGTCTTTACCCTTAATTAGGATGGAAAAATTATCTGAAAACCTCTAGTTGATTTTCTTAAAGGATCATAGGGGAAAGAAGATAAATTTAAAATGCCCTTTAGGCTTATAGGAATTTTCAGACCTTGGAATTTTCTATAAATGTCACATCTGGAATAATTCCCCCATTCTTATTAAGTAAGTAGCAGTCTAAACCAATCGTAAAAGAGAACGAGGTAACCCAAGTTTAAGGTGTTTTCTGAACAGACATTCATACTGTCTGAATAGCAAGAAATAGTTTTTATTTTTATTTATTTTTTAACATTTTTTATTGATTTATAATCATTTCACAATGTTGTGTCAAATTCCAGTGTAGAGCACAATTTTTCAGTTATACATGAACGTATCTGTATTCATTGTCACATTTTTTTCTCTGTGAGCTACTATAAGATCTTGTGTATATTTCCCTGTGCTATGCAGTACAATCTTGTTTATCTGTTCTACAATTTTGAAATCCCAGTCTGTCTCTTCCCACCCCCCACCCCCTTGGCAACCACAAGTTTGTATTCTATGTCTGTGAGTCAAGAAATAGTTTTTAAAAGCGTGTAACCGTGTTTCAAATGTCATCTAAAGAACACACAGATGTTTCTCCATTTTTTTCCTTCCTCTCTTAAACTCGGTTTGTAAAAGTGTTTTGAACCCCCACCGTGTTAGGATGTTGGAACCTAGATTAAAGGAAACTCCCCCATGAGCAGCACTGAATTTGTTCATCTTTTCCCATTTATTATTCTATTAGTGTTCTCCAGATGTTGTAATTAGTATTTTTGGCTAAGACACCTCTGATTCTTGCAGGTCTCTTGGACAACTAATAGAAGCCTTGGTTGTAGGCATGCTACGGATGGCATTTTTTGAGTCCAGGGATTTAGAAATAGCTCATAGATGTGGCACATTTTCTATCTAGGTTTCGCTGGCAGTCAAACTGGGGTAGATGGAAAGAGCCAACGACAGTGTCATGTTCTGGGGGACCAGAATGCCTGATTTCTAAATACAGTACAGAAAAGTTCTGTAGCTGTAAACTACTCCCATCTTTTATGACCTTTAATTTGTTTATCTCTGGATTTACTGTAAGCCTCTTTCCATTTGCTAATGAAAGATGTGTCTCCAGGTTATTACCCCCAGGATCAGGAATGCAGAGTTTCTAATAAGTGACATTTAGAAGGAATTGCAAGTAAACATGCCTAAGGAGGCCTTGGCAAAGTGGCACTCAGTTAGGGAGAATGAGGGAAGGCAACCTAAAGGTGTTCTTTTTTTTTAATGGAACGTGAGGAGTTGGCATAAATGCAACATTCCCATGTGATTGTCCGAGTGGGCTTCAAGCAGAGCATGGCTGTGAGGTCGCCGAGTGCTTTAACGTAGCCAGTCAGCTCCCTCGTCTCATTACAGGAACACTCTTTAAAGCGTGCCTAAAGTGTCTTATGTAGGTGCCCCTCGGGTTGGCATTAGCTTCCTGCAGAACCAGCAAGATACTCTATTTGGGCCTAGGGACAGTTTCTTAGTCATGATCACCTGGTTTCAAACCAAAGGGTAACTGCAGTTCATGAACAGTGACTTTTTAATGAAGTGACATGTTGATTGTCTGGAGCCATGAGTCCTTTGACTCCATGAGGTGAGCTGCTTCTGGCTTGAGTGGGTGTCCAGTTTAGCTCCGGTGGGCCTCTAAACCCTGCTAAGTTTGTATTGTCGGTCTCAGTGCTTTCTGCAAACACTTTTTTAGAGTAGGGGGAGTGGTATTGGCCCAGAAGAAAAAAATATTTAGATATATAGCCATTATTATATATTCTGATTCAGTAAATATTTCTTGATTGTGTTCCCTTCTCTTTAGAAATGCGAAGTGAAGCAGACAGAGATTTTGTTCTCAAAGCATTTATAATCCCTTACTGGTGATCAGGCAGGAACAAAATCACCCTGTAAATCAGAAAGTGGTATAGGCCATGTGAATTTACAAGAAAGGTGTGGTGGTAAATTCAGATTAGAAAGGAGTATTTTTGTATGATGAATCAGAGATGGCTGTGTGGAGGAGTTGGCCTTATAGCTGTATCTTAAAGGACTGAGTGGGCTTTGGACACGCAAAGACGCTGAAGAAGGATGCTTGAGGTGGGGAGAATAGCACCAGAAAGTGAACGCAGTCAGATCCCAGTGAGAACTTGAAACACTTGGACGTGTTTGCCTGACTACGCACTGAGTTGACGACATTGGGTTCATGCCCATCCTTTGCTCTTTGCATGGTGCTGATGTAATCTCTAAAAACCCCTCCTCTAAGGAGAATAGACCAGAAAAAGGTCTGGGGCATACACCCACGCTTGTATATGAAACATCCAGCACTTCCTGTGACCAATCAGCTTTCCGTGCTCCAGAGTGTTCCTTTGCTTTACATGATCCATATCAGCATAAGTTTCTTCAAATCAGAATATCCAGGAACCTCTAAGTTTGCATTTCCAGAGCCAAAGCTCAGTAAAATATCACGCAGTCCTTCAGGGAAAGTGGAAATGTGCTTGTACTTTCAGTCTGAATCTGTGGTTCTTAACTGGAGATGATTTTTGCCAAAGTTGATTATCTAGATCAAGTTTATTCCCATTTCTTCCCCCAAGTAAAATACCTACCTTAAAATCTCTGGTTTCAAGGAATAGAGAATCTCAAATTTACACTAAAAAAAAAAAATCAGTAAATTCAGTTTTAGTTTGGTTCCAGAGCCAAAGAGCTTTCAATGAGTAAGAAACACTGATTATAGCCTGACTTATCATACTTTGACTCAGTCATAAGAGACTGATGATCAGACCCATGAGAAACAATGGTGGCCTTCTCTTGCATGTCATAGTAATCTTGAAGGAGAAGTATATTATTGATGGATAATTTTTTGCTGTTTTTTTTTAAGAGAATGGGGTCCCCATTCAAGAATGGTGTAATATTTGTGACTTTTTGGTTTTATAATTTATACCCTACTTTGACCCTTTTTTCTTTTTGCTTAAAAGGCACAAGAAAAATAAAAGAGAGAGAATAAAACAAGAGAGGGAATTTGTCAAAAGAGATATGCTGTCATTGTAATAATAACATATTAGTATGTTTCACTAGCCTTGTTCACAGTCACTGGTTTTGTCATAGGTAACTAGCTAAGTGGATTGTTTTTTCCAATACGAATCTTTCATTTAAAAAATTATAGGTGGTTGGAGGTACAGCTCAGTGGTAGAGCCCATGCTTAGCATGGCTAGGTTCTGGGTTCAATCCTAGGTATCTCCACTGAAAAATAATAATTAAAAAAATTTTTTAATTAAAATTTAAAAAATTATTATAGATAATTAGAAGTATGAGGTCAATTAAAGGAAAAATCTCTAAAACCAAAAGAGTTCTTTTCTTCTATAGGCTTATTGTAGTAGTTTGAAGAGTTTTAGTGACTCAGTCAGCAAGGGATGTCCTCTTCTGGCATTTTACCCTGAGGTTGACCTATCTGAGGCTGACTCCTGTTAGTGCCTGCAGTTCTTGATCCCCAAACCTATCATCAAGGCCACAGTGATGATAAAGCAAGGGGGACTGCAGGAGAGATAAAGGAGAGAGGAGGAACGAAGCTTCCAAAATAATGGTCTCCGTGTGCTGAGTCCATATGGATTCTGACTCAGAAATTGGAATGTTATCTTACAAGTTCCAAATGTTGAATGGATCAGATAGTGTTTATGATGCTCTTAAGCACTGGACCCTAAATTAATTCAAGGTCACTAGGGCCCAAGAAGGAAGGGAAAAGAAAACAGGCAAGAAAAGAGTTCCAGCCAATGAGATCTTCTACCTACCACAAGAAGAAGTACCTGTCATTTACTCCAGGAATCAAAGAAATCACTAGAGAGGGTGTCTTATGTTGCAGTGGCTTAAAATACACTGCAGAGAGATCTGGAGATACGTAGGCTGGGAGCCAGCTATGGAATGCCCTGAGAAAATCTTAGCTCCTCCTCTAGTTTGTGCTTGGCAAGCCCTCTGGAAAGATCTAGCTCATCCTCTCCATGACAGTATACAGAGGAGCATTAGTGCGATCTGTTTAAGAGTGATGTAAGCTGACTTTGTTATGAAAACAATGTAACTCTAACATTGGAATGACATCTGGTCTGTGCCACAGCTCTTTCAGGATGAATGATAATGGTGGGGGAGAGAGACTTGCCTTTGCCAAATATGGCCATTGATGAGTAAATGCTTTATTTCTCTCCCACTTCCCCTGTTAAGACTGGAACTAAGAACAAGAGCCTAAAGTAAGTCTTGTCAATTTCCAAATGATCAGTTACCCTGTAGAATCAGCAACGTGTGTCAAAATGCACAAATTCTGGGGCTGAGTTTTTACAGTTGTGTTTTTCTACATGAGGAAAGGAATTTTGAGGAGGATGTCATTTGCTGGCCAGTGGTATAGGAAAATTTGCTCTGCTTACTTCCAGAATCCTAATTCAAAAGTTCTGGGCTATGCAAAGAAGGATTTGTACCATAGAAGAATTTTGCATAATCATTAAAGCCTTCCTTGGTTGTCTGATCATTATTCTGGAGCAGTATCAATCCCTTAGAAAACAAATCCTGTTGGCTGCCAGCATTTTGATCACCTGTGATACAGTACAGACCTATGATCCTTATGGAGGTCAATTCTTGGTAGTTGGACAGTGATAGATCAAGAGTGTCATCTGTTGGTCTAGAGGAATGCTACTCCAGGAGAGCTCACAGCCCCTGCACTCCAGGTTCCCCCTAAGCAAGCCAGTGATCCAATGGTAATGCCGTCAAGCTTCCCAAAATGAGTAGTGGGTTTCCATTTCTACCACTGCCGTAGAGCTGTATAATGCAAATTATATTATTTGATTCCTCGGTGTTCTAAGATTCTGAGTAGGTACCACCATATATTCTGAATCTGATGACTAAAAATACAGAAATATTTGTAGCCTCACTTTGAAATGGGATCATGTTAATTTTTGGAGTTTTAAAACTGAACAACTTTCTGTTATGTTAGCAGCCAATTTCTGTATTTATTAAGTGCATTACCAGTGAATTTTAAAATATAATTTTTAAATAAATCATATAAAATATAATTGACCATCAAGAAACTTACAATCAGCAACAACATGGATGGACCTAGAAATTATCATACTAAGTGAAGTAAGTCAGACAGAGAAAGGCAAGTATCATATGATATCACTTACCTGTGGAACCTAACAAAAAAGGTACAAATGAACTTATTTACAAAACAGAAGGAGACTGACTCACAGACATAGAAGACAAACTTATGGTCACCAAAGGGGAAGGGCAGGGAAAGGGATAAATTGGGAGTTTGGGATTAGCAGATTCAAACTACTATATATAAAATAGATAAACAACAAGGTCCTAATGTATAGCACAGGGAACTGCATTCAATATCTTATAATAACCTATAAAGCAAAAGAATATATGTGTATAACTGAATCACTAAACTGTATACCAGAAACTAACACAACATTGTAAATCAACTGTATTTCCATTGAAAAAAGAAACTATTCAGAATCATGTTATGGACCCTTAAACAGATCCTCGTTCAAGTCCTTTGGGTTTTTTTTTCCTTCAGTTGACTTTCCATAGAACTGTAATTCCTATGGAAGCTCGAAGCATTGAGCACAGAGAAATCCCCTAAACTTCATCTCCATAGTAAGAAGGACTGACAGTTGATGTGAGTTTGAGCATCATAATGAAAGCCTGGGAACTCATTTTAGAGTTACTCTTCAGGGCAGTTAGTGCCTAAACAGGGACCCTCCTCAGTGTCACGGCAGTGTCCTCATTAACATGCTTCCAAATACGTTTTGGGTACAACTGGAGAGTAGATCTAATGCCGAGGCCTCTGACTTGGCGGTTTATTCTCCTTGTGTTTCACACCACTGTGGATTTTTTTTTTTTCACTGTGGATTACAATCCATATTGACACTCTGGGTTGGTTTTACTAAATGCAGTCTTTAAAAAAAAAATCAATAAATGATTTTCTCATAGCCAACGAAATTAATAATACTTGAAATATTTTATAGCGCTTCGTGAGTGAGTTAGACGTGACACCAAGTGTTTGGGGCATTTCAGACATCACGGTACATAAACATCTCGTGTTGATATTTATATATCATCTTCTAGGCAAAGGAAATGCAAATAAGAATTCTGGTGAGTAACATTCCCTGAAAAACATCCAGCCAATTCAGCTGGCGTGCACGAGACTAATGCTCCACTCCAAACGCAGCTGTTTCCCAAGCGAAGAGGGTTTTTGCTACCGATATCTTCCCTACCACTAACTCCTCCTCTATTTTGAATTCCTATGTTTTACCCATGTTTACCCATGTATTTATATATTTTGTTGAAACTACCATAAAGTAAATGCCGTATGATAGCGTTTATATGTGGAATCTTTAAAAAAGGACACAAATGAACTTATCTACAAAACAGAACAGACTCACAGACATGGAGAACAAACTTATGGTTACCAGGGGGTAAAGAGGGTGGGAAGGGATAAATTGGGAATTCAAAAATTGCACTTCTTGGGGAATGATGGGAAAGTTAGCTATCTTGATTGTGGTGGTGGTTTCATGGGTGTATACATCCATAAAAATTAATCAAATTGTGCATCTGAAATATGTGTAGTTTACTGTACAGGAACCATGCCACAATAAAGGTGTTTAAAAAAATAAAGGAAGAGACCACCACAAATTCATTTGAGAAGTTAATATATACCCAACCTTTTAAAATTAAGGTAGAAATAAATCTAGGGATATAATTCCATCTTGCATATTTTACAGAGAAGTAGGCTCAGAGATCCCCAATATTTCCTTCTGCCCAAAGGCATGACTAGACTTGGTAGGTCTTTGTGGAAGTTTGGAGCTGACCAAAACTCCTCGGTCCTCTGCTTCTCTCCACCTGGCTAATTCTGACAGGCATTCATGGGAGTCCTTCTGACCTCTGTTCAGTTTGGCACTAAAGGCAACTGAGAGAACTAACAATACAGGGGGGAGGCACTGTCTTTCCTCCACAAAAGCCATCCCCAGGGAGCATTCTTGGGCAATCATTCTCTCCTGGAACTTGAGCAACAGATCTGGTCTTGAATCTCAAAGATAATACCACCCTCTTCGTTTCACAAACTGTGGGGTGGGGGGGAATGGAGCAGGATGAGAAAAGTTCCAAACAGGAAAGAGTCTTGGATGCAATCAGTTTCACTCTGAATACTCAGTATTGCTGGACAGACCTTGTTTACAAAAGAGTTTGGGAAATGGACGTGAACCCAAGAACATGTCCACCAGAGACTGAGTGTACAATCCAGAGGTGGGTATGAGAGACAGGTCTCTTGCTAAAGAGGGAAAGCGCCTCATTTTATCATAACTCTCTGCTTCATTAAAAAATGCATTTCCTGGGCTGTTTTATTCATAAAACTCAGCATGGATGTTAAGAAATCATTGATGGCTCAGAAATTGGCATGTACTTCCTAAGGAACATTTTTCGTCATAAAGTCTTTAGCATTTGTGGTTTACTAGTTCCATTTCCAGCTTTAGACGCTGCACCATAAAATTATAGCTCCATCCTGAGGCACCAGCTGTCACTTCTGCCCATAATCTCTGGGCTCAGAGAAAATAGCACAGTTACCCACATGCAAGGAAAGTGGATCCCTCGGTAAATGCTAAATTTATCAGGAAGGATGTCACTATTGAAACACACTGACAATTATTTTATCTGGCCCCCAAATAGGAACTGGGGCAAATGACTTTGCATGGAGTAGCGCCAGACAAACCTGGTCCAATTCCACAGTAATAAATGCCAGGGTTCATTTTCTTTGCAGCCACTGATGTATGAGATACATACAGGAGCATCTGCATGAGGTCTTCTAACGGACAGTCACACAGGCTGCAGAACAAATCAATCTACCATAAAGAATACCGTCCTCTGCCGAGTGCTTCACAGACTTTGTAATTCTAAGAGCTAATTTATGAATTTTTAGCACTAATCAATGTACCGAGAATAGACTTGATGGAAAATTTACCTGCCATGCTAAAATGGGCAGTATCCTCAAGGGTCACAAAGAACCACCTTTTGCTTTTAGCTACAGACGATATGATATCTGATCAATCTAGGAAAGTGTTATGGAAAAGGATACATTTCATAAACTGTTTAAATGTGGGGAGCGAGACAGATACGGGAGATGGTTTTTTTAAGACCCTGCTTTTAATGATATTTGCTGTTGAGACTAGTGAAACATTTTCCTAGTGCCAACTGATGGCTCATTGTCTTAGAATTACTAGGGGAGCTTTTTCAGATTGTAGATTCCCCCAGGCACCCTTCACCTACACATCCAAGGTTCTGATTCTACAATAAGGAACAGAAATCTATATATATTTTTTAAAGCTCTGCAGGAAAGTCTGGTGCATCAGAGTAGCTGGATTGGAGGAACCATAGGTCTGTTATTATATTCCTTCAATAAACCTCAAGACTCACAAGGTCAGAATCTGACTTCTCATGATGCCAGGAGTCTTGTTCTCACTAAGAATCTGCTTCTTAAGTTTTACTCCGTGCTTAAGTTTTCTCAGCTCACTTCTCAGGATAGTCACCATTCATTATGACTTTCCCCTGCTACATGCCATCTCACTCACTTTCTTTTTCAGTACACCGCCAACAACATTACTACCGCAAAATCTTCCCTTGTCTCCCATCAAATTGCTGCGTAAATCATCTCTTTGTCTTTATTTCCAATAGTCTTCTCTTGGCCCAAATCATGAACTCTTTTTTTCTCTATAATTGTGTGTCTTCTGACTTTGTCATTTACAGCCTCCCTCTTCAAGTTAAAGGACATCCTATCCTAAGCTTCAAGGACCCAGCAATTTCTTAGAATTCCTGTGGTAATTGATGCCTTGGTCTGTTTGTCTGTCTCTTTCCTATTTTTCACACTGTTACCAGAAGTATGTAGTGTAGGGGTTTGTATTTCTTGCTTTTTCCTTCTAAAGTCACTCCTCTGGAGAAAATCTAGCAGCTCGCATTAATGACTTCAATTTCCATCTCAATATGCATGACAAATATATAGAGACTTCTCATCTAGACACTTCTTCTTTACTGAAAACCCATATTCCATACATTCTTTAAGACATTGCCCATCATGGCTTGGATTAAATATATCTGGACTAAAACTTATTATCTTCTCCCCACAAAATTCCTTAACATTCCATATCATGAAGTTAGCTACCTCTAGCGCTTAGGAAACACCATTTACTTAAATATCCTATAGTTATAGATTGTCTTAAAGAAAGATATAACCACCATCAGAAGATGTTTGGGAAGAAGCAGGTAGAAAGAGCCCAAGGAAAAGGAGTTGTGGTGGCTGTGATTTTTTTTCTCCAAATACTTTCTCAGCCTTATCCCTTTCTTCTGGTTCTCCACAAACCCAAACTGACTCCAATCAACTGTCTCCTCCCCATTCTACCCTGATCTTAAGTAAGACGGATTTCAGAAACACTAGCCTAACCCTCTGGGCCTCAGCATCACAATAAGCTTGTTGACCATCAGATTCTGACCTGTCCTCCAATAGTCCAGACCAAACACTATGGAATTGCTGTGCATCCTATGTTTTCTAGGCACTCAGGGGGAAAAAAAATAGTAAACTTCTAGATTTCTAAAACCGATCTGAAAGTCAGGTTTGATTTCCTCTCTGGTCTCTGCCTTCCTGTCTTGATTTCATGACTTTAGTTTATCCTAAATGAAGACGTATCCTTCCTGTACTAAGTTCCCTTGGAGGCTTGGTGCCTCTCCCAGGTGAGGACAGGGTTCTGCTACACAATGTTGTATGCAGCCCTTTGTCCTTGGAACTCTTGGTGATGCTTTATCCTCAAGTCCACATCACGCATTTCCATGCTTTCTTGCCCATCTGACTCAGTGGCTTACCTGGCTCCCATCCAGCATGTAGTTCCACAGTTTCTGGGAGCTGTGTTTCCCTGCTTTGGAATGGACCTCCTCCACCTTTGGTGGCCTTGTACAGCCACACCCTGCTCTAGTCCAGTGGACAGATCACCTTCCAGTCCCGTCCTCTCCCCAGTCCACTTCATCCGTGATGAGTCAGGCCTGGCCCTCGAACATAACACCCACTGTTACAGCCGAACCTTCGTTGTCTCTTTGCCTTCAACCTCTCCCTGCTCCTGTCTGACTAACACGAAGACATGCAAAGAACAGATGCCATTTTATTCACGCCTCCAATCCTTTTACATTTCATTTGCCGCCTGTAGTAAATTGCTCTTTCTCATCATAGACGTCAAGACACTTTGCTCCTTCTGTTTTCTGTCTCTCTCTTGCTCTCCACACACACACACACACACAGCCTGCTGAGATTCACTTTTCTCGGGGACCTCTCACTGTATCAGGAGAATGGTACTATCTTCACCCTTTCCCATATCCCAACCTGTAAATTTCCACTTCATTACATCATTTTGGTTATATTCTCTCACCACTCCTCCTGCCAATGCTATTTAAGATAGTATAATGTGATAGCAATTTTCCACGGAGCTCATAAACCTGAGACTTCGGTTTTTTGATAGTTCCATTTAAAAACTTAATGTATACTTCTAGATGGCATTTTGTCATAAGGCTGGCCAAAACCACTCACAGTTGATAAAAATAACATGAAATACGTGTTCAGACCTGAACTGATGGTAGATAATTAGGTTTTCTGTTCATGAAACTCAGATCAGTGTCAACAATTTGATGATGTTTTCTCCAGCACAAGTTGCATTTTACCGCCTCCGTCTTGCTGTAAGAAATTGATGTTGCAGGCAAAAGGAGGAACTCCAAGAGACCATTTCATGGAATTTCCCTTTGTTTGCTCTAACCCACAGACATGTTTTCAAGAAGGTGAAGTTTCAGAAAAGAAATTAAAGTAGGAAATCAAGGTCTCTCTAATTTTTTCGGCTTTGACAGAAGTTTACTGGAGGCCGGGAGCCGAATGCTTTCTCAGAACGTGCTGCCGGATGGGTCTCTGGCTGGATATTCCCACAGGGGCTTCGGGCTTCGCCTGTCCAGGGGAGAGCATTTTCTCCATGGCTGTTTCCCTGTCCCTCTCCTTTACTTTCTTTCCCTTCTTCTACAACACAGGCTTTATCCCAGAATTAGATTGATTATCCTGAAGGTCAAAATTGATCATGGCAGTCCATAGTCAAAAAGGCTCTTTGGCTCTTTATTACTGAACTGTGCCCACGTGACTTAATATTTCTGCTGACCCCAGTCTCCCTTTCTGGATACACCTCCCACCAACCGTCCTCCATGTAAACGTTCGTGGGAAGCGGGAGCCAGACAGCATCTCACGCTCCACCAACGTGCATGGCCATTATTTGCAGCAAGTTGTTTTTTCTTCTTTTGTCTTTAAGCCTTCACTGCATTTCTGCTTGACAAAGCTCTACTCTTTCTTCCAGACCCAGTCCAGTTATTCCTGCCACTGGTAAGTTCCCCACCCTTTGAGCTCCCACAGCACAGAGCCCATACGTATATTTAACACTTGTGGAGGTGGGCAGTCTTTGGTTTACATGCCTGTCACTCATCAAAGCTGTGGATTTGTATTCCTGTTTTTATTCCTGACACCTCATGAGGGCCTAACACGTGGTTGGATGCTAGGTAAAGGTTTCTGGAATGGCCAGACAAAACAACATGCCATAGGAATCTGACATGTGCCTGACTAGGTACCTTAGCCCTTCCTAAAGAAGCACACATCGTGTGTTAAAATCCAACAGGAGTGTAGCTCAGTGGTAGAGTACCCTAGCATGCATGAGGTCCTGGGTTCAATCCCCAGGGCCTCCATTAAAAAATAAATAAATAAACATGATTACCTGCCTCCCAACAAAATTTTTTAAAATAACAAAAATACATAAAGATAAAATTTTTAAAAAATCCAGCAGGACAGTATCTTAATAAATATTTATTTCATGTTCTAGCAGTCAACTTATATGCTGTATATGCTGCTATAAATTGTAAGTTTTAGTTACATAAACATTAAATAGAACTCTGAAAGGAGATCGTGGATAGGTGTCCGATATTACAACCTTTCTGTTCACACAATAAACTTCTATTTTCCAAAAATGAATATTGGAAAATTAATGTTCATACTCTGTACATATTCTGTACATATTTTAGAGTGGAGCTGAAGAAGCCATAAGTGGAAAGATGGTTATAATCAAGTGACCTAACTTCCCTCATTTGCAAAAATGGAAAGATTACAGTAGCACCTTACATTTGAAATTGCTTCAGTGTAAAAAGTTTTTTTCATAGACATTATTTCATTTGTTTTTCATGTCAATGCTCATTTTACATTTGATGAAACTGAAGTTTGGAGAGAGAAAGTGACTTGAACAAGGTCATGCTGCTAAAAACTATTGTATCTTTATATAAATATGTTTATATTTTTCTGTATACTTATAGCTCTATTTACAGCTAAAAGCTATAAATCTATGTTGCGAATAAAAATTTAGATGTCTTTTATGTCCCGTCTACCTACCAGATTCTCTGAACAAAAAGTGCAGACTTTCTAGAGAAGTTAAAAATAGAGAATTCATAGCACAAATCCTGAAAACAGTAAGCTTTCCCTATGAGAAGATTATGTCTGCATCAAAAGCTGATATAATGGCGAGGATTTGCTTTTTGAGCCCTAACTGGGACTGCATACAATCCATAACAAAATCAAAAATCAAAAAAAAAGTACACAAAGCCTACTTATAGATTTTCCCCTATAATCAATGTGTACTTTAAATGCAGCTCATCAGCCAGATCCCTGTAATTAATCCCCAAATTGCTCCCCAAGTACTTTATCACTATGTTTGGTCTAGTGGTTTAGTTTTGTTAAACAGTGTCATCATTTGCATTCTGTAAACCTGCTCTGGTCCTATAAAGTCTAACTGGGGAAAACTTCCACTACCAGCAAGAAACATAAAAGGGAGCGGGGTGGGGGGAACCCAAACACATTTTCAGTTCAAAGCCAATAAACTCCATTCTGCTATTGGTTAATTTTGATTTTGAGCTTTAAATTGCTGGTATCAATCAGAAGCTTAATTGTCTTCTTGCTGATTTTCTCCGTGATGATTACCTATAGAGTGCCTTGGGTCCCTTCTATTAAGAATATGAGCTCCAAATCTCACTGGCTGGTGCGGTTTTAAACTAAGTGGAATACCTGGAAAAGATTAAAACATCCAAATAAATGTGGCCCTGCGAAGTTCAGTGCGAGTCCACAGTCAGTGAGTCATTGTGTTTTGCAGAGTATAAAGCATCCGCAGAAAGCAGGGGGCATATTGAGGCCCTTGATACTTTGCTGGTAATAACTTGATTCCTAGTTTACATCGGTTTTAATTTTTATCTGTTTGTGATTAGACACTCAGGAAGTATTTCGCCACATAGAGGCACACTACTTGGAGCAATTACAGGCTTGCGGCATTGTGGCAAAGCTAATTTCTTCCATAATTACTCCCTTTGAATTAAGAAAATGGGGTCTCTTCAAAATTAGAAGTATATTTTAAATGGAAAAAGTGCACACGATTATTGACTATTCTCATCTCAGTGCAAATAGATCATCAGGTCCCTTATCTAGTGGTTGATAGGGGCACCCCGTGACTCTTGACAAAAGAAGGAGGAAGAGAAAAATGCAAAGATGGACACCTGCTAAATGTGGTGCCCAGAAGACTTGGGATACAAATAAGACATGGGTTGGCTTTTATTCATTCTTTATTTAATGTTTCTGGGGGTGTTCTTGTCCCATCAAAGACTCACCAGGTCATAATTCTGTTCAGCCATTCTTAGCAAAAGAAGTCCATGTTGTTTCCGTTGTATGGGCCATTAATTTATAAAGCATCCATCAGCAGGACAGACAATGATGAAAAGGCAGTGAGTTAACAAAGAAAACCATGCGGTGCCTTCTGTTATCAGCATCAGTTTTTACTTCGTTAATAAAGAGAGCGAAAGGAAAGATATTCTATGAAGGGTGGTGAATTGGATTTCAGCAGCACCCGAGAAGAAAAAGACTAGGAAAATTGAAGAGTCAATGAATGAATACCAGGTGTGGATTTCCAGTTTTGGAGATGAGTTTTAATTCTGATTCTGGCATCCACTAGCTTTGAGGTGTTGTCCAATTACAGTGCATCTCAGTTTGCTCAGATGAGAGGTGAACAGGGAGATTTCTATGACCAAGGAGTAAGAGACTGTTCTGGACTGGAGAGTGAAGTGTTTGGGAAAGGAACGGCTGAATTTGAGAGGAAAATGACTAATGCTATTTTGATGACAAACTTGGGAATGGGTGATTAGTAGACGGACACTAATCACTGGTGTTTGCGTGTGATTTAGCATGAGGAACTCTCTGTTACAGAATCAGCAGACACTTAGCCAGGTGGCCAGAATGGCCTTCTAGTGGAATGACATTGGCAAATAATTCTTGAAGAATTTTTCAGCAAAATCAGCCAAAAGGTTAGTAATGACCAAGGAGAGAATTTCTCCTTTTCAAAAAGGATGTACACATTCTCCATAGAGTAGAATTCAGACAAGAATTTCAATAAAGACCAACAGAAGGAGGAAAAGAAGGTACCACCTAGGTTAGGAGTCTGGGATGGGGCCCAAGCATGTAAAGAGGACTGTAGGAAAAAGCAGCATTCACCTCTCAGATATCTAATCCCAGAAGCCCATCTGCAAGAAAGCACCAAAAGTCCATAATATTTTTGGCTTGTTTTAGTTATCCCCCCCCCATAAATTATAGGTCAGTCTATTTAGATAGGAATAGTAGAGAGAAAAAATGGCCCACAATCCATTATTATAATCCATTATTACATATATCTATAAAGATATAGTTAGTTACATTATTGTAAAGACATTTCATGGAACATCTTGTGCCATTTAAAAGGAGATTTTATGTATTTTTTTATGTCATGGGAAATGTCCAAAATACAACATGAAGTGAAAAATCATGACATCAAATTTTATTTATACACACCCACACTTAGATACACACATAGTGTGGTCCAAATTATGCAACTGTGTATTTTAAAAGCTAAAAGCAAACATTTTTAAAAGTTAAATGGTGATCTCTAGTAGCAGGCTTATGGATGATTTTTATTTCTATGCCTTCATTTCTGCATGGGTCATATTCACAACAGTGAACAAGTATTATATTAATAAGCAGAAAAAACACTTTAAGAAAAATAACACAAATTATCTGAAAGCAATTTGTATTATTTTAATTGTTTTTAGTGAAAAAGAGCTCATGACGTAAACTTGCTGCTACAAACTTGTTCATTCTGTCAACTTACATGTTTCACATGAACAGGGGCAGTAGTCTTGTTACCGAAGGCAAGTTCGTGTGCCTGACACACCATGAGGCCAAACAAACGGAAAGATTGGAGTTTGGAGCAGAGAACGGTTTACTGCAGGGTTGAGAAAGAGGGGCGGGGTGGTTTGTGCCCGAGAAAACTCTGAACTCCTTGAAGGGTTTCAGCAAAGCGTATTTGAAGGCCAGGTAAGGAAGAGGGACGCAGGGTACGTGATCAACTGTGCACAATCCTCTGGTTGATGTTGTGGTAACACTGTCGACCCCCGAGGCACCAGAATGTCTGGAGGCCACGTGCTCATGATCATAATTTCTTCCATTTGGTGATGATTTTTAGCATGTGAAAAACTCAGGAAATATACACGAGATAGTGTTATCTGGGTACTTCATAGGGGAGTGACAGCAGAGGGTATGGTGGGGGTGGTCCTGGGAAGGCTCCACAGGGTCCTGCTTGGCTACAGTCTGTCCAGAATCAAGTTTTGCCTAGGTTATTAGGAAAAGCATAATCTCAAGATACATAGAAAAATTTTGATTTAAAAAAATATGTGTTATTGATTTCTCCTAAACTACCCCTTGATATCAGTATATTAGCTTTACTGAAATACTTTAGCTCCTAGTCCCTTTTCTCCTTGCTCTCCATAACACTTATGATAACCATCACTTACCGAGCGTTTTCTACGTGCCAGGTCCTGCTCTGTTTCCCCATATAATCCCCTGAACAACCTCATGATTGAGATATAATTATTCCAGTTTTTACGGATGAGGGAACCAAGGCAGGGATGAGTTCATCTGCATGAGCTACAGGCAGTTCAATCCCAAGAGTCCAGTTCTTAACTTGATCCGACATTGCTCATAGTCAGAATAGACACAGCTAAGATTCATGTAGCCCTTAATGTGTGCCAGGCTCTGCACAGAGCATTTTATAAGTGTCTAAGTATAATTACATATGTATAAATCTCACAATTTATTTGCGGCAGTCAGATGAGATGAATACTATTTGTATAATTACTTTTCAGAGCAGGAGCCTTAGAAAGAGTAAGCAACTCATACAGGTGCAGGTAGTAAATGGCAGCATGGGAGTTTTGCAACCTGAGCCCCTTCCTCAAGACAGCCTTTCAGGAGGTCATTTTTTCCCCACCAGTACTGCAGAACCACTTAGAGCCATGGTCATGGTTACAGGGACCTGATTAGCCTTAATAATTATGTTACTTATAGAAATAAATGAACATTGGAATAGCTTAATAGACTTCCTGGAGAGCCTCCTTCATGAAGCCTTCCAGATAAACAAACCTGAACCCAACCTGCCTTTCCAACTGTGTAAGTTCTCAGTAAATATTATTTATTTTATTCTGTAAACCATTGGCCTCCCTGTGACATGCAAAACTAAAATCCAAACATGTTTATAGAATATATAGTGTCAGGGAGAAGGAAAAATTTCCTCCCCTCTTCTAGGTTTTTCTGGCTGGTGTAAGAATTAAATTGACATGAGATAGATTAACAGGAGAAAATCAAATTTAATTTCATACATACAGAAATCCAACATGCACAAGAGGGTCAGAGATCCCACGTACATGAGAGGTTCAGAGACAGAAAGGTAAAATGAGGTATAAATGCCATCCTGCACTAGGGAATGGACCAGAGGCCTGGGGCTTCCAAGGTTAGGAGGGTCATTCACAGGACAAGAAGGAGAAGATGTTTGGTAATTAGATCTTTGCCCAGCCATACTGATAGGGCCATTTAGATAAAATTTTTCTCTGGTAATAACTCTTTTTCTGGGAAAAATCCTCAATTTAAATTCTTCTAGGTAGTTAGGGGAAGAACAGTAGTTTCTCTTGTATCCATAAGATTTTTTTTTCATATTATTATTCTTTTTTTTATTTTTTTATTTTTTATTTTTTTTATTTTTAACATTTTTATTGATTCATAATCATTTTACAGTGTTGTGTCAAATTCCAGTGTTCAGCCCAATTTTTCAGTCATACATGGACATATACACACTCATTGTCACATTTTTTTCTCTGTGATTTATCATAACATTTTGTGTATATTTCCCTGTGCTATACAGTGTAATCTTGTTTATCTGTTCTACAATTTTGAAATCCCAGTCTATCCCTTCCCACCCTCTACCCCCCCCCCCCCGGTAACCACAAGTCTGTATTCTCTGTCCATGAGTCTATTTCTGTCCTGTATTTATGCTTTGTTTTTGTTTGTTTGTTTGTTTTTGTTTTTTAGATTCCACATATGAGCGATCTCATATGGTATTTTTCTTTCTCTTTCTGGCTTACTTCACTTAGAATGACATTCTCTAGGAGCATCCATGTTGCTGCAAATGGCATTATGTTGTCGGTTTTTATGGCTGAGTAGTATTCCATTGTATAAATATACCACATCTTCTTTATCCAGTCACCTGTTGATGGACATTTAGGTTGTTTCCATGTTTTGGCTATTGTAACTAGTGCTGCTATGAACATTGGGGTGCAGGTGTCATCCTGGAGTAGATTTCCTTCTGGGTACAAGCCCAGGAGTGGGATTCCTGGGTCATATGGTAAGTCTATTCCTAGTCTTTTGAGGAAGCGCCACACTGTTTTCCATAGTGGCTGCACCAAACTGCATTCCCACCAGCAGTGTAGGAGGGTTCCCCTTTCTCCACAGCCTCTCCAACATTTGTCATTCGTGGATTTTTGAATGACGGCCATTCTGACTGGTGTGAGGTGATACCTCATTGTAGTTTTGATTTGCATTTCTCTGATAATTAGTGATATTGAACATTTTTTCATGTGTTTTTTGATCATTTGTATGTCTTCCTTGGAGAATTGCTTGTTTAGGTCTTCTGCCCATTTTTGTATTGGGTTGTTTATTTTTTTCTTATTGAGTCGTATGAGCTGCTTATATATTTTGGAGATCAAGCCTTTGTCGGTTTCACTTGCAAAAATTTTCTCCCATTCCGTAGGTTTTCTTCTTGAAGATTTTTTTTTTAATTGAAGTACAATCAGTTACAATGTGTCAATTTCTGGTGTACAGTACAACGTCTCAGTCGTGCATATATATACATCTATTCATTTTCATATTCTTTTTCATTAAAGGTTATTACAGGATATTGAATCTAGTTCCCTGTGCTATACAGAAGAAATTTGTTTTTTTAATCTATTTTTACATATAGTGGTTAACCTTTGCAAATCTCAAACTCCAAATTTATGCCTTCCCACCCTTTTTCCCCCAGTAACCATAAAGTTGTTTACTATGTCTGCAAGTCTGCTTCTGTTTTGTAGATGAGTCCATTAGTGTTCTCTTTTTTCTTTCTTTCTTTTTCTTCTTTTTTTTTTAGATTCCACATATGAGTGATATTATATGGTATTTTTCTTTCTCTTTCTGGCTTACTTCACTTAGAATGATGATCTCCAGGTCCATCTGTGTTGCTGCAAAAGGCATTATTTTATTCTTTTTTATTGCTGAGTAGTATTCCATCGTATAAATATACTACAACTTCTTTATCCAGTCATCTGTCAATGGACATTGAACCCATAGGGTCTTGATTGCCTTTAGCTCAAAATGATCCTCATGCAACAGTGGAGAGGCTCGTTCTGAACCCCTCCAATTGTATGCAGACATAAGGATTGATTGCTTAATCTAATGTAGAATAGCAATAAAATATTAGACATGGAAAAGAAATGTGAGATATAAAATCAGCATCAATTCGTTGATTTAGCTTAGCTATGTCCAAGGAAATTTGTAGCATCCTGTCTTTTACAATATTTTATATGAATACATGCAGAGAGAGATTGACTTGCCATTGAATATTTTGTGGCTACGGAGAAAGGCAAGGAAGGAGAGAAAAGAGAAAAGAATATGAATTTAAAAACTTAAGAAAGCTCCGCTTCATTTCTTGGTGTTCTATTTTTAAAGCTGGCCTCTTTCTAATAGAGAAGCTTTCAGCACATTCTAGCTGCTGTCCTGTAACGTTAAGAGTGAAATCATTCCATTGCTTTCCAGGCAAACTCTTTACTTCGAACAAAGCATCCTGACAAAGGAGGAAGGACCAAAGGTATAAATAATCTCTGGAGAGAGTCTAATGACAACCCAGGAATGTTGAAAATGTTCAAGGTGAAGAGAGCTTTTGAAAAGGATAGGAAACTATTTCTTTGAGATTCACCGGCATCAATTTCACTTAATTCTAAAGTCTTATAAAGGGCAGTGGCACACTGATTACTTCACAGAAGTTTCTAAAACTGAACAGAAGATGTTTATGTGTTCAGTTTGTAGAAAAGGTGCCCAATGTCATGTACTCTTAGCATTTTCCTCGGCTTTGAGGAATTTGTTAAAACAACTTCTTTCTAGGGAATTTGACCTTTTTCATTCCCTTCAAGGAGTACAGTAAAGATCTCAGATTACAGACAAACAGTCCTAACAAGGTAAGGAATCAGTTTTAGGTTGGTGAGAATCATCCATTATTTTGTTAAAAGTGCCCCTCTCCTGGAACTTGCATAATATCAATATCATTAAACAATAAAAAAAAAATCTAGACTAAGATCTATTTTTATGTGTTTCAACATGGTGCCCATGCTTGATCCGCTTTGCTTTTCACTGAATTGACAAACTGTCTTCAGTGTGCACATTTAGCTAACAAATCTAGGATCCTTACTTTCCCGCTTCCTTTTTTTTTGTTGTTGTTTTCTTTTTCTCTTTTTTCCCCCTTTTTCAGTTTTATTAGGTAGAATTATTACAGTTCAACTGCACATACACATTATATTGCATGTAAATACATATATTCAGTCTATTGCACATTTTTTTTAGTTTACATATGTGTGCTGATCATTGTTTCTAAGAACAGATTAGAGCTTTAGCTTTTTAAACTCACATAGTTATCAGAGGAATAAAGCCAACACAAAACAAGAATCAACAGTACTTTCCCCTTCTTAAGACTGAAGCATACTGGTGGCAGGGGAGTGAAGCAATGATAAGGTATACATTTTATATATTACAAAATTATGGTCATTTTGAAATACATCCATATTATTTTCCCTCAGCAAACTTTACTCATGTGATTTTCACATTAGCCTACCATAATAGGATAGTACCTTGTGGTGAGCCAGGGGATACTAGAATTCCCAGAATACTATTTATTGGAACAATGCCTCTAAGATCCCTGCAGTGTCTTTCAAGTGGTCAACTGGTGTGCCTTCTAGGTACAGGAAGGTAGCTCATAGGTTTTTCTTTTGAGACTAAAGTTTACAATGAATTGCTAAAAAGAGAGAGATGCCCCCAGACGAATTACACTTGTTCCTGTTTTGCATTTGAACAAAGGAATTGGCTGTCATTCAGATTCAAGAGTAAGCAGAGGAAAATAAAATAGAGACAGTTCTACTGGAAACTTCCCCCCTCCAACTCCAGTGCACTGTAAAACTCCCCTGGTATCCCCTGAGAACAGCAGGATTTGAGCTGCCCCTGCCCCTTGCCCTGCTTGAAGCAAAGATTTCAATTACCACTTGCTAATGCAAAGAGATCAGTGCACGGATGACAAGGCCTCCTGGAGAATTACTTTGGTTTAGCAACTTTAGCAGCTCTCATCTTTGGAGTCTATGGAAATGAAAGAATAGCACCATCCTGGTTTGTCAGGCTCTGCATCATAGCAGGACTCCAGGAAACGTACAAGGGCAGTCCCCTCTGTGTATCCAGCTAGCGTGGCAAGAGGACCTGTTGGGGCTGGGAATGCGAAGCTAACCCTGTCCTTCTTATGACCTCTGTGTCTTTCAGTTTAGAGTTCTGCTCCTGGAAACCCCATTATATGCGATGTGATCCCAGGCTACATCTGAGAGTGAATTTGAGGGCATTGCTTGTTACTCCACTGAGTATTTTCTGAGTCCCGCCTCCACTATCTGCCAACTGCCCCTTTGGGCGACTGGGTGAGGGTACAAATAGGAACTACAAAGTAAACAATTCCTTTTCAACTGATAACAGCAACTCTTCCTAACACATTGCACTCCTCTGCAAAATGATTTGCATGCATTATATTACTCGATCTTTGCAACAACCTGTGAAGTTTTCCTATCCACAGTTGGGGAGTGATGACACCCAATTACCCAATCATCCCAACACGTGAATGTTACAGTTGCTGGGAAGTGAGTTTTATGATCCCCATGTCATCGATGGCAACCTCAATGTGTAGAAAGATGCCAGAACTGGTCCACATACCTCAGCTAGAAAGTGGCAGAGTCAAGATACAAATCCAGGGTGATCTGAGTCCCAGCTGGGTGCCCTTGATGGTTCAGCAAAGGAAACACTAGATTTCAGTCATGACGTAGTCCCTCTTCTATGACCATCTTAGAAGGAAACCTTGAGCAAACTCCCAAGTGAATTCATGCCCAGAGTTCCTCACCAATAATCTGAAGATTATGTAAACATATTACGAGAAATAATATGAAAAGCAGTGTGTTCTTATCCTATTTGGAATAGTAATTGGCTGGGGAGTTGATCTGGGTGGATTGCTTGCGGTAAATGATCGGAATACATGTGCGGGTCTTCTCTGACTCCTCCTTTCTTTCCCTAACTCCAAATCAACTCGCCAAGTCAAATTTTGAAGGGGGGGAAAAGCTTAAAACAGGCCAGAAATTTAAGCCAAGTGATACAAAGGCAAGCCGTAGCAAGCATATCTTTCCTAGTTCGTAGAGAGAAATCAGTGCCAGCCAGGGCGCCCTAGCTGTTGTGGTGTGAAGAGAGCTGTTGACTTGTAAGGCATCCCTACCTAACCTCTGATTAGAGTCCTTTCCTTTCCTTTTAAATGAATGCTGTGAAGGAAATGCTGCTTTGGATTTCTTTCCTAAGACTTTATACTTTGGGGAAAGGAAACCAGCCAAGGAAGCCAGGCCTGAGGTAACATCCACTGGAAGTGCTCAGCCTGTCAAAGAACCGCATCAATAGCGCTTGCTCCTGGGGGAGGCAGCCAGCCTCCTGCCCCGGGAAGGGGATGGACTGAGGGGGCGTGGAGCCGGCAGACACAGCGGTGGTATTTAGCTTTGATGGAGAGGGTTTTCACTGTCTCGGGGCCATGCAGCTCCCCAGGTGTCTGTTGGGCAGGACTAGCAAAATTTGAAAGTTTGAACTGAAAATTCACCCCAAACATTCTCACAATCTTTTCTTCCCCAAGGGAACGGCTTTTTCTAGACTATGATTTATCCCCAAGCTTTTTTTTCTTGATGGTTGTTGTATGTAATAACAGCTTTCTTGAGATACAATTCACATAGTAAAATTCACCTGTTTAAAATATGCAATTCAGTGGGTTTTGATAGATTCTCAGAATTGTGCAACCATTGCTAGAATCGATTTTATATTTTCATTTCCCCCCAGATGAAGTCCCTTATTCACTATCAGTCACCCCTCATTTATTCACCGACCCCCAGCCCTAATTAGGCAACTGCTGATGTACTTTCTTTGTCTATGGATTTGCCTGTTCTGGACTTTCCATAGAAATGGAATCATACGATGTCTGAACTTTTGTGTCTGGTTTCCCCCATTTAGCATAATGCTTTCAAGGTTCATCTAAGTATAGGGGAGGAAAAATAATTTTTCCTCTACCCTTTAGAGTTCTTGGCTAAGACCACATAATAAAAGAGAGATTAACAAGAGAAAAACAAACAAGCTTATTAACATGTATACTTCATGTGTACATGGGAGCTCCCCCGGGAAAAATTAGTCATTCTCTGAGATGGCTTCAGTGTAAGCTTAAATAGCATTTTAATAGAGCAAGAGGAGAAGGGAGGTAGGCCTCTTAGGGGCGAGGACATGATTTTTAGGAAACATGAATGGGTCTTTAGGACAATAGATGGGAGATGTGACAATTTGTGACAAAGTCTGTCTGGTGTCCACTTCTAGTATTCTCTCCTGTGATGAGTCAGTTTCCCTGGTTGATGGAATTCCCAGGGAAGGAATTTATGACATCTGAGTTCCCTTTGGAGCCTCTGTCTTTAGGCAGATAGGAAGAGTTTACAGAAAGCCTCTGTCTCTGCATTTGCTGTTTTTTAGGTGCCTCAGCTCAAAATAATCAATATCCTAAAGCAGTATGTTTTGGGCTGGCGCATTCTGCTACCCTTTAGTAGCATGTATCAGAAAATTCCATTCCTTTTTGTTACTGAGTAATATTCCATTGTGTGGTTGGTTATATCACATTTTGCTTATCCACCCATCAGCCAATGGACATTTAGATTGTATCTAGCTTTTGACTATTATGAATAATGCTGCTCTGACCATTCATATGTAACTTTTTGTGTGAACGTACATTTTTAAATCTCTTGAGTTCCACCCAGGAGTGGCATTGCTGGGTCATATGGTAACTCTCTCTTTTTAAACTTTTGAGGAACTGCTAGACTTTTCCAAAGCCACCACACCATTTGACATTCCACTAGCAGTGTGAGAGAGTTCCAGTTCCTCTGCATTCTCCACCACTCGCATTATGATCTGTCTTTTTGATTATAGCTATCTCCATAGGGGTGAGGTGGTATCTCATTGTGATTTTGATGTGCATTTCCCTGAAGACAATGATGCTGGCCATCTTCTCACATACTTATCAGCCATTGGGTTCCCACGTCCTTTCAATGACATGGCTCAGAAGTGCCCTGAGAAAAGGGATATGAGGCCTGACTCTCTCCTATGTCAATTGAAATCCTTAGTTTTTCTGTTCTCCAAACCGAACGTCTGTTGTCTAAAAGTCTATTGCCAGAGTTCTCACCACTCTGAGAAGGAAATCACCCTGCATGAGTGTGAGCTCTGCTGCCTGCGTTCTTATGATGGAGTTTTCTCAGCTATTACCACTAAGGTTGCTTGTGGAGAGCAGCGTTTCCTGAGAGGAGAAAAGAGCAAGCATATGTGCTCTATGTAATCCGAAAAAGAACTCCGGTGAGGGACAGAGTACAATGTTCTCCCGCATTTCAGCCTAGATTGCAAATTAGATCTAAAGTTGAGTTTCAATCCTGACTTCCTCACAATGTTACCTATTCCTTATTTAATACATTCTTTTTTTTTAATTGAAGTATAGTCAGTTTACAATGTTGTGTCAGTTTCTGGTATACAACATAATGTTCCAGTCATACATAACATACATATATTCGTTTTCATATTCTTTTTCATTATAGGTTACTACAAGATAATGAATATAGTTTTCTGTGCTATACAGTAGGACCTTATTGTATATCTATTTTATATGTAGTACTTAGTATCTGCAAATCTTGAACTCCAAATTTATCCCTTCCCACCCCTTTTCCCCACTGGTAACCATGAGTTTGTTGCCGATGTCTGTGAGTCTGCTTATGTTTTGTAAAAAAAAAAAAAAAAAGTCTTTTTTTTTTTAAATACATTCTTTTACACATCAGGCCAGACCCACTGGCTCTCTATTAGCCAGTCCCCAGCCCCTGGCTACATTATTAGAGTCCCCTGTAAAACTTTTTAAAACTATAAGTAAAAAGTTTGTGGTTTCCAGGGGTTTGGGGAGAGGGAGGGAAAAATGAACAGATAGAACATAGGAATTTTTAGGGCAATGAAATTATTCTGTATGATACTATAGTGGTGGCTGCATATCATTATGCATTTGACAAAACCCATAGAATGTACAACATCAAGAGTGAATCCTAATGTAAACTAAGGACTTTGGTTGATAATAATGTGTCCATGTTGGTTCATTGACTATACCAAATATGCCACACTGATGAGGGATGTTGAGGGTAGGGGAGTGTATATGTGTGGGTGGGGAAGGCTATGTGTGAACTCTCTGTATTTTCTGCTTAATTCTGCTGTGAACCTGAAACTGCTCTAAAAAACTAAAGTCTATTAATAAAAAATAAATTTAAAAAAAAGCCTATGTTCAGACTGAGGCCCCACAGCCAGAGAGTGGGCTCAACCCAGGCATTTAGAGTTTCCGATGCTCCATACGTGATTACAGTATGCAGACGGTTCCAAAACAAGCCTCTTAATTTATTAGCCGACTTAGTGAAAGAATAATTGGTCCTCTCGAAATCAGTACTTCTCACACCTTCACTTGCAATGGCATTATCTGAAGGTCTTAATAAATTGCATTTCTGATTTGGTGGGTCTGGGTGGGCCCTGGGATGATGCACTTCTGACAAGCCCCCAAGCAAGGTGAGGCTGCTGGTCACTTCCTAAGGGTTGGTGAGCCCTTACGTGTTCATGGCACTTTTCAGTTCGTCCCAGTAGGACCTTGATCTCCAGATTTTAACATTTTAAGACCATCGTCATTGAATATAATAGATGCTGCCCCTCTTTTAAAAACAGAACTGAAAATCTCTCATTGCTTGTGTAGGCAGTCTTTGTTAAGGTAAAGATGAAACAATAACCTCTATACTAATTCAAAATAATGATTCAGGTCCTTTAAAGTGGTCATAAAAATCCTGCACAGCTGACTGAATAAGAGACCTTGCGGGTCACGTAATTGAAGGATATTGGTCTTCGGAGTCAGCCACCCAAGAGTCTCACTTTGTGACCTTGGAAGTGACTTAACGTCTCTGAGTCATTGTTTTCCTCTGTAAATTGTCAGTAGTAGAGATTACTTCCCCCGGCTGCTATGAAGAGAGGTGAACCAAGAAATACAAAATGCCCATCAGTCCGTTGACCTCTGAGTATGCCTAAAGAGAGGTTTAAAAATAAAATAAAGTAAACTTTAAAAGAGGCATTGTAGCCTCTACGTATGTGACATCCTCACTAAAATCTTTTTTATTGTGTGAAGATTCAGAAAGAGCCTCTTCTTTTTAATCCTCCAACTCATCTTTTTCTCACTCCTTCCAACATCAAGGGCAACCTTAGGGAAAAGAGACCTCAGAAGGAGAGGTTGAGGCTGAAATTTGAAAGGAAACTGGTACTACTTTGGCTTACTGATGAGAGATTAGAATATGTGTTGAAGAGATTTTCTTTTTTAGCTCCCTCTAATAAAACCATCTCTTTCTTTTCTTTCTCATTGTCTACCTGAGTCAGCCCCTGACATAAGAACTCCTTTCTAGGATGTTTGAAAGTGTTTAGGTCCTTTGAGACCCATTGGTTAGGCGACAAACTGGGAAGTAAAGTACAGATATGGGTTAAGAATCGTCAAAGGAAAGGCACTGCAAAATTCAAAAGGAACGACCATCTTTTTCCACTAAATGAATTGAGCTTTCTTAACCAAATGCTTTTTTCTAGAAATGGAACCAAAATGTATTTCCATAAAAATTTTAGCCATCCTAAGAAACTATTTAACATCTTAATGCTATCATACGATTAGTAACTGCTTTGCTCATTTACAGAAAACATAATTTTTATAGTAGATTCTTTACAGTGATGTAAAAAAAAATCAAGTGAGAAATTCTTGCCTTCTTCATAATAATTATAGTAGTTGAAAACTGTGTGACACTGTTTTTCTTTTTGTTCTTTATCCGTGCAATAATAGTGCAGGAGTTGTTGGATGAAGGGCTGCGTCTACCCGACTACTCCAGTCTTGTCCTGGTTAACCCCGTCAATTTAAAGGAATAGTATCAGCTCTCTCTGACCGCTTCCCACTGGTCAAGAGAACCAAAGTACAGCCAGCATGAATCTATGTTCTCAGGGAGAGGGAGTCCTTGTGACAGTGCACAGGCCCTGTGGATGTGGGGTCCGTGCGGCAGTGGGCGTGAACTGGAGGGCTGGTAAGGGCCCTTCAATCCTTGAGCTTCCATTTCCACTGCATAACTGTAAGGAACAGAGAGGAGGCTACTTCTGTTGATCATCAGGCTATAGGAACTGGGTGCTTCACGAGATCGGCTCCATCTCATGTGACATCTGCAGTGACAGGAGAAGTGATGACAGTCTCTTTCATGCATTAGGCTCTAGAAAGTGAGCAAAAAACATCCCAAATATATGATCCTTTAAAACTTACATAGGTTAATTTCACCTTCTCTACATTTGCCAGGGGGAGACAGAGTTCTCTCCCGAAGCAAAAGGTGAGTAAGTATTACCAGTCTGTTCTGACTTTTGCCTCTCTTGATTCAGAGGGCTAATGCATAATAATTGACTTTATCTTGCCTCTTTAAATTGACTGAATGGTCCTTTAATAATCAAGTTTCTTATTAATAGCTTTACTGTGCAAGAGGAGCAAAATCAATATATAATTTAATGGCTCCTCCTGTCAGGGGCACTATTGATTGTATTACTAATGATTTTGAAATAACGTGCCATTATGCAAATCCCATCTATTTTAGGTGCCTTTGCCAGGCATCTACAGAGGTACTGTTTTCCTTCATAGTTGATTTTCCAGTGTCACAGTCGTCAAATACTGAAACATTTTCTAAGGATTATGATCCCAGTGAGTACTGATACTCTACTAGTAAATGATAAGCATTTATTTTATCACACAAACAAATTGGACAGGACCCTATTTTTTCTCACATGCATTAGCTATTCAGACTATAGAAAATAAACCTATCACAGCAATAGAGGATTAAATTCACCAAGGATAAACAACAATACGTTATTTGGATTTTTCTATCTATTTGTGAATAAGTGGTCATGTTGCCCTTTGGGAATGACACTGGGAGCCTTTCCTAAAGAAATGCTTGCCCTGTTAGCAAGATCATGCCAACCATCTCCACTGTGTTTTCTTTAATCCTGCAATCTAATAAAGTACATGATGAGATGGGGGGTGAGCTGGGGGTGCAAGATGGAGAAAGATAAGCTAAATGTTTTTAAGTAATATAAGCAGGAGCATTGTAAAATGACACCCAGTCTAATGAACGCTGCCATAAAGTGCCTTGATAATGAATTTGGGACCATTAGGTCCCGAAGACTGTAGCGGGTCCCTTCTAATGGCCATCAGCATTTTCTCTGCCCTGATCAGATGATGCTGATTGCTTTAGCAGAGATGCATAAGTAGAGTTTATAATTACAAGGCAGTAAGATGGAAATGAATACCTAAAATGCATAAGTTGGATGACAAAGAGGGTAGATGTTTGGCAGGTTTTTGAAGAGTAAATTTGACCTCACTTACCAAGTTCGGTTCTGAAATTAAAAGCATATGTATCATCATTTCTTAACATCTTCTTGTGTTTTCTCTAATATGTAGTATTTTTTGGATATTGAGGAATGATCAGATACCCCGGTGTAGTCAGAGCAGGCTGGAGTCATGCTATACATATATATATTTATATATATATAATATATAAAGATTTATATAAAATATAAATAGGTCAGTTCCAGAAAACAGTTCTAGAAATTAGACAGGAACTGTCCACTGAAAAAATGTGGTTGAATTTTGTCACATTGTTGGTAGTTTTGTAAATATCTAACTAGTCTTAAAAAATGGTTATTGCTTTAGTCATTTACAGCCGTTCATCCAACCTTAGTATTTTAGTCTTCGAGGACACAGCTCAGATAGAAAAGGTACTGTCATGCGCTGCAACGCCTGAGTAGTGAGAAATTGGAATGTGAGCCTTCTGGGCGATGTTCTTTAGCCAAGGAGCAGGGAGGAGGTCATGAGACTCCCAAGGACTGGAAGCAATCATTTGATTTCACTTAGCGCTGGGGGCTGGGAAATTCAGATTATTAAAAGCAACTTCTGTCTTTATTCTCCTTCGTATGAGAAGAGAAGACTGATGCTACTTGGTAGGCATAGGTCTAAATGAAACTTGAAACTTAATGGCTTAGGTCAATAATTTTTTAAAAAAAGATTATAAACTAATTTCCTTCTAGAAGACCTAGAAAATTCCACCCAAACTAAATAATGTCCATGACATTAAAACTCTTTGTCTATATAAACTTACTGTTTCAAAACCTTTCATCATAAATGTTCTTGGCTAATGTTACTGAAAAAAATTTTTTCAAGTACAAACAAGTGTTTGGGGGCTCTGAGTAAACTGTAATACATGAAGTGATTAAGCCCTTTATAATTAGAAGGTAACATTAGATTTATTTGCAGAGTCATCGAGGCTTATGGGGAGTTGAGATTTGCATAATATTTGCATTCATCCTACCTACCTGCCCATCAGTCACTCGCAACCAGAGGACACTAAGGCAAGAAGTACTACAGGATGGATTGCAGGAAGAATTTGTAATGAAACGCCTCAGTGTGTTAGTGGAGTTTGAAAATAGTGTAAATGGTGTATTTTGTCAAAGCTGAAACTCAACATTGGGAGGGAAGAAAATAACCAGAACATCATGCCTCCCCACCCCCACCTTGGGAGCCCTCGGCTTCTGTCTTTAGAAAGACAGACAAAACAAGAAGGGCTTGTGATCTAGGTGGAAAATCTGACTCACCTGAAAAAGAGTTTGATTCTAGGACATTGGGAGGGGTAAGAGAAAAGGCTTTTATTTTACTTTGTGATGCTCTTATACATGTATTATTTGAATGAAATTGTATGATAAAAATGTTACATTTGGAAATACAGATATGCAGAGAGAAAGCCAAAAAAAAAAAAAAGACCCAGATGCCTATTACTCAGAGATAAACCTCTGTTCCTATTTTGATGTAATTTACTGATTTGTTTCAAAGGAGTGAGTTTCAGAGCACAGCTCAGACAATCCTATGGTGAAGGCATTTACTAAATCAATGTATTTTTCTCTTATTATTGTGATCTGTGTTTTTCTCCTTCTTGTGGTGATGATAAACCCATTTGTATGAGTGCTATATTTTGGCTGAAATAATTCTGTGGTGCTGGGCAGGGGAGCTGTGCATCGGGTGACCTCGCCAGTCTCGCAGACCCATCCCACACCCCTTCTGGAAGGACAGTCTCACAGCACAGACGCTGCTCGGTTGCCGTTCGTCTGGAAGTGCAGCTCGTTAACCTTGCTCTCCTCTTCTCGTCATTCCTTCTCTCCTCTTTCCTCTTCCCCTTGTTCGTCAATTTCTATTCTTCTCTGTTTCAGCAAAACAATATCAGTCAAGGTAATTGATGATGAGGAGTATGAGAAAAACAAGACCTTCTTCCTTGAGATTGGAGAGCCCCGCCTGGTGGAGATGAGTGAGAAGAAAGGTGGGGGAGCTGCTCCAGGGTTGAGCCCAACAGCTTCTGCTGGCCTGTGCCACCCCTGGATGCCTGCACTCTTCAGAATGTGACTTACAAAGCACACATCCCTCTGCCTATGTAACAGGGCATAGCTCTCTGCTGGGGCCACAGTGGACCCGGCCTACAGCTCCATCAGCCATCAGTTTTGGCCACTCTTCACATTACAGTCTGAGATATTAATCAGATATTAATCAAGTCTCCATTTCTGGGAAAGTTGGTGCTGATGCTTGCTACACCCAAATAAAGCCAGCTTTCTTTTTTCTCTTCACAATTTGGGGCACCTCCCGCCTGTTCCTTGAAGCAGGAAGAATTGGTGAAAGCGATGAATGAACAAAGAAAACTCAGCAAGGGCCAGCTGAGAGCACCCAGATGCCCTTTTACATACTTCCGGGGGCCCATGTGTGGCCAGTTCTCCCTCCATAACATCACAGTAACATTCTGCCTGGTGAACACCTAGCATGAGCGTGTGACTCCAACCATTTGTTTTGCCTTTGTCTTGTGTTCCCACAGGAAGATCATTACCATTAGAATATATGACCGTGAGGAATATGAGAAAGAGTGCAGTTTCTCCCTTGTGCTTGAGGAACCAAAATGGATAAGAAGAGGAATGAAAGGTGTGAGAGTATACAAAGACATACCAGCGAGAAATTGTACTCTTCTCTCTCCGTGTCTCCCTACTCTCACACTTAACTCTCTCCTCTTCCTCGGCTTCCAAGAACTATACTTCATCTCCTTTGAAGCTTTAGCAATTTCATTTCCCTTCCCTGATTCCCAAGTGCACCAGGCAATGCCCATTTTCTTCAGGAAATGCCAGCTTACCTTGATTGAAACCAGATTTCATAAACACTGGAAGAGATTTCTGTAATTCAGAAGTGATGATGTCAGAGAAGGCTTTATGTGTTTAGGTTGTCACTATTCAGGAATCATTCTAAAATTTGGTTCCAGCTGTTAGATATCTCCTAGAATGGTAGAGATAAAGTCTACATAATACCTGTTAGTCATGGTGGATGAGTCTCATGGAAACTAATAGGAAATTCAGAAGAACTCAATAATTAGGTTTCCTTAGAGAAGCCAGCTTTCAAAACAAAAATACTTAATAAGAACAAAGATTCTTAAAGAGTCGTATTATCGATATCCTAATGTTCATTTTGGCATAGTTTTCAATTTTCATATCATCAGATATGACATTTAAAAGGGACCATATGTCTGAAACCACAACCACACCGATTTTCTTTAGTAGGAAGGCTATGGTAGTTCAGTAAGAACTGAGCCCTTCCTTCAAGCCTATCCAACCTTATGCTTCAAAATCTTTTGAGTCTTGTAGAATTGACAAATTTCTAACATATAGAGAAAAAAAAAAAGAAACAGCAGTATCCTTATAATTAGATTTTTTTGGTTGATTTGTATTTATATTTTTAGAAAATATTTAAAGAAGCCAGTTTGGGGTTTTTTTTTCACTTTCTTTGATTTTATATCTATTTTATATGGCTTATATATTTGAGAAAGAAGGACAGGAATTTTATACCAGCTTTAAAAATAGTTTTTTTTAAAATTCTGAATTATTGTGAGGGCTTCCTATAATTATCCATTAACAGTGGCCTTTTTCAAAGCAATACCGTACATTTACATATGTATGTAAATGAGCACAGTATGTATTAATTGCTCTTGCAGTTGTTAATTGTATAAAACAATTGACGAGAGGCAGTGTACATGATGAGATAACCACTTTGCAAGAAATGTGTACATGTAAAGAAAAACATCAAACACAAAGGACTAATTGCTATATGGGCCCAACATTTGGGGGAATTTAACTAATCCCACTTTTGGAAAAATTCAGTGGCCTCAGAGTCCTTTGGGAAAAAAAACAAAAACAAAAACAAAGTATATGTCCCCAGCTTTCATCATGCTCAGAATGCTAGCAGGAGCCTTTGGAATGATGGAGAAAGAAGCACGGGGGACCCCTTTCAAGGCAGTCTTATTTAACATGCTCCATAGGCAGCAGGTGAAAGGGAAGGACACTTTAGAAAACTGTGCTGATTTCTTACAAAGACGGGTCAAAAATTCCTCATTAACATACAGGAAAAAGCACTTACTTCTAAATGTATTCCTCTAAAGAACTGCCTTTCCTCTCAAGGAAGAGCATCTTGGGTACAGCTCTTTCAATTGTCATTTTAGTAAAATATGCCTTCTCTTAAAAGCAAATTTAAATTCCTTGAGCACACTATCTGCTTCCTCACCTGCCAAGTGGATCCTTGTCACTATAAATAAGATTACTGATTTGTTTTAGGAAGTATCCACTAATGCCACTACCATTAGAGAGAAAAGTGGGCCTGAAAAAGTAATTGTATCATTCCCATCCACAACTCTGGAAGTTATTTATTTGATACATTTACACAGGTAGCTTTCACCAAAAGAAAGTGCTACCCCTTAATCGGGGTTTAAAGCATGTAATCTGAAAAACAAACTATTATCTGTTGCACACCCCCAACCCCCGCCCTGCACCCCCAATGCCTCCCCTCCCTACCTTGTCAGTTTCCATGGAATTATATGTCTACAAGAAGCATTCTGGTTGTCCATTTATAAAGGGCAGAAGTCACACTGGGAATTCCTGGCACTCAAGTTTTGAGGATTTTTAAAGTGTAAGCATTCTTTGATGGCCAAAGTATCATGCAAGTAGAACCTCCAATAAGAGAGTTTCCCCTTGGGCGGCCAAAGTGGAATTTCCTAAGATGTTTTCTCTGTTTTCCTTGAATGAAAAGTACAGTACCAGAGATCGTGAATGATTTGAGACTTCCATGTGATGAATTAACTAATAACTCCCAGGCACTATTTCAAGAGGAAGACTCACTCGAATAAAGTTTAGGATTAACTTCCTAAAATGTTTCTACTATATTTGGTAAGCTAGATACATACGTTGTGTATAAACATGAAGTAGAAATGTTCTCTTAAATGTCAAGAAATACTATACGAAGTGAATTGTTTATGTATCCAACCAATCGCACACATCTGCAGAAATTAGTGCTGGGATTATTTGGAAATTTTCCCGCTGCCACGTTTACTTGGCGTGCACCAATTTTTTTAGCAGCAGCTCCCCACTAGTGTAATCAGATCTGCCTGGATTTCTTTCTGCTGATATTCCTCTTACTTTCATTATTCATCTGGTCTCTTATTCTGTGTTTGTCTTTGTCTGTTTCCTTCACAGCCCTGTTATTGAATGAGCTTGGTAAGCATTTCATTTCTTGCATTTCCTTGCCATTTTTCTAGTTTATTTTCCATTTCTGTCAGGTGATATAATAGCTTTCTGACTTTTATTTCTATTGATTTATTAGCAAGCTTGTTTAGCACCATTGGCCTCATAATTTTGTAAAGGTCAGAGAGTTCATATTCCACGATTAGTTTAGTATAAGCTTTTTAAAAATCAGTGATTTCTTAGATGTGTACAATAACTAAATTTGTGCACTAAACTTCATAATCTTAAAAAAATGATTAGTGTTTAAAGCATACGTGGGTGTTTTCACATTTTTCTTAATTGTAAATATAATTTGGCAAGTTTTTGTACCTTGGGTGGGTTGTCAGGCAATCTGATGTCAGTGGTATTTACTTAGAGTATAAATTAAATAAATTGTAACATTTATTTTTTTTTCTTTTCTAGGTGGCTTCACAATAACAGGTATGAACTTTTAAAGTCTCATGTATCAAATTTTATTTCTTACTGTCTGTTCTCACCATGTTTTGTTTATCTTTTTATAAATTTATTTCTCATTTTTATTTGCTTTTAATGAAGGAAAATACTTGTATGGTAAGACAATTGTTTTTTTAATGTTCCTCATCTTCCCCCAAATACCCTTCAATATCAAACAAAAACCACATCCTTTGTAACTTGTATTAACATTTAGCTGTGGCACATGGCGTGCTCTTGCTGATTCTACACATTTAACATTTTACACATTAACAGTGTGCGTGTTGTGTTTATTTATGAGCAAATTTGTATGGAGAACCTGTAATTATTCACATTTTGATACTGATCAGTTTACAAATGTTCACATAGCGCTGAAGATGGGCAGTGTACCTTGCTCAATGTTCCTGAGAGCACCAGAATAAATGGAACCATTGCTGAGCTCAAGGAAACACAGCAGTTGACAGCCAAGCCTGCTCCAAGGCCCAGGCTCAGAATCCTAATTGTATATAATGCCCTGATGGGAGCGGACAAAGCGTGCCTTGCCCTCATCCCACCACACCAATCTGAGAAGTGTTAGCATTCGTAACACGGTCATGAATAACATGTCTGCCATGTGAAGCACATTACAGAGTACTCTGTAAAAACTCAAAATGCCAGTCAAGAAGTTTAAAAGTCTTAAATTCAGAACGGTACCCAGCTACCGTTGTTTGCTTTTTTAGCACAACTCTAAAGTTATTTCCTTGTGTGCAGAAGGAAGACATTTCCTTACAGCATCATCTCCTTGACCCTATTTTCTTACCCTTTCAGAATCCTCTATGTAGATTTAGAGAGGGAGATAAACTTTAAAGGGAAGGTCTGATTTGTCTGAAGCTGCAGGTTGAGGATGTCTCTGAAAGGCCATCCTAATGGCCATAGCATTTTCCAATATAATTATACAGATATCCATAGTCTAATTATTTTGCCTGAAATCAGATGGTGGAATAAGAATATTTAGAAAAGAAATATTTTAAAAAATTCTAATTTTGAAAATGTTATGGTGGGAGATGGGGTTGACTTAAACAACCTTTAATGTAAGCTCATGATCAAGTAGTTCCAACATGATTCTGTCCCAAGTGGAACTTTCTGAATACGTGCAATTTCACGTGGGCCATCACGCTCCACTGCTTCTCTTTGGACACTGCATTTAATGGCAAAATGATTCATAGGCTCTTGGAGACATGGAAATTGAAGGATAAAAAAGTTACAGAGGACAAGTCCTCATAGAGGATTTCTTAACCCTGATTCACTGACGCTCTCCCAGGTCAAGTCTCTCCAGTTCTGCACCGCCAAAGAAGCTATTTTTGAATCCTAGTGCAGGAATTTACATTTATTTTTAAAACTTATCTCCTCCTTTTTTTTTTTATCCCATCATTTTAATTTATTGGCATCTCTTTGGAAATGTTGTGATTCTATCACCCAATAAGTTAATTAACCTTGTGCGCTTTGAGGAAGGTAGGAATTTGGCAAGCCAGCCTTCATGGCTTCCTTGAAGTAATTTTTTAAAATTTTTTAAAAGGAAAAAAAGGGAATCATTGTAGGAATAGGACAATGTCTACAGATTCTTCAGCCCTGTGGAGCCTGATAATGAGACCTTAACTTAGAGTCTTTGGCTGCAGAATGCCTTGTTAAAATGCATGGCTGTGTTTGGATATCTTTCTTTCTTATCACTGAATATGTCAGGATTCCTTTGTTAGGGCCTTCTTTCCATATCACTTGAAGCATCTTCCCTTTCAGTAGCTAGGCAGTGGGATCCTAGTCTTCTTTCCTCAGAGATTGTTCATTTCAAGTTCTAGAACACCTGTCCAGTAATGTCCAGCCTTTCCTGTCTTGGACACATGACGCATCCAAGAGGACAGCCTCCCTTCTTCCAAAGGTTTTCTATCATTTCATGTACTTCATTAAGTTCTTTCTTATGACTCGAACTTTAGTCTCCAATAGCAACTATCTTGTTGTTACCACCTCTTCCCAAAGTTTGAAATTGATGCAGTTAAAATGAGAGAATGTTGCAGAACTCTCTAGGAACCTCTCCACTGGCTTCTCCACTTCTGAACTAGGCCAGAATGCCTGGGATCCGCCCTCTATAGACGCCTCTGGGAAGTGTCCGAAAATTCAGGTCTACACTGTGAAAAGCAGCTGTAAGCTCTAAAGAACTTTTCTTTGAAGTCAGTTTGAGGCTTTGAAGTCCAGGCTTTGAAATACAGGGGCCGTAGAGAAGAGTTAATCAAGCTCTTGGACTTTGTCTGCAGCTTGTACGTGGTCTTGTGCAGCTGAGTGTGAAAATCTAAATTTGAAGCAGGATATATGGAAACTGAAAAAGTCATTTGGTCCACAACCCAATACCTATATTTCAGAGATCTCATTAGTGATGAACATTAAATACTAAAGGTGCTTTTGGAATTTGCCGATCTTAACCTGTTGCTCCTAGACTTTATCTCAGTGAAAGGCCCCTGTTGGGACCTGTGATGTAATTCCCCCTTGACCCTCCAGGCACATAACATGATAACCCCTATACATTATAGCTTCTTAGAGTTTGTAAAGCATTTCTTATTCATTATATCATTTAATCCTCAACCTTATGGAATAAGATTTTAGTGTTCTCACTTACAAGAGAGAAAACAAAGGTTCAAAGAGATAAATCACTCTACTCCAAATCACCCATCCAGCACTTAGAGCCTGGGCCTCTGACTTTAAGTCCAACGCCACGTAATTACTGTTTGATCCCAGCACTTTTAGTTCCCCCAACTCCTTCATTCCTACCTTCATGTTAATCCTTTTTAATCCAAAGTCCCATTATGTCTCTTAAATGCCAACAGTATGAATTCTAGTCAAATGAAAAATGAGGGGGACCCCAAAGTGGGAGAAATAGATTACCTGAATTTGGATATTTTTAATAAAGTTAAGTATTCTGGTTCAATTTGGAGAGAAAGAGGCACATTTGATTCCCAAAACAGACTGCTCAAGAGTTTCCTGATTAATTAAAAGTATGTAACAATCAATATGCCTCTTTAAAAGTCACTCTTCCAATCATATTGTACTCATTGCTCAATAGACTCCATAAAGCACTTGGCTTTTTCAGGAAGCTGAGCTCTGAAAATTCTGACAGTTAGAAACACTTTAGTAACTCCAGTACATAGGTCAGAGGAACAAATCCCCTTCAAGTTCAGTTTCAGTTTACAACTGAGAAAACTGAATCCAAGAGAACAGAAATGCTGTGTGCAAGTTTAGATGGCAGACATTTGGCAGAGTTGGCACCAAGTCCCAATCTCATGATTGGTCCATTCTGGGAGCTCTCGGTAACAAGCAACAGTAAGCAGATCTGGCAGTCAGTTGAAGCAGGAGTTTAATGAAAATCCTAGACCTAGGTAATCCATCCAAGGTGCAACAATGGTGTATCCTTGCAAAGCCTGCCAGTGCGTGCAACGTTCTCTCATTCAGACTGCCCAGGAAATAAATAAGCATGTTCCCAGACATTATGTTACTTGACCCTGATACAAACCTGTGATATGGACAGAGCAGGTACTATTATCTCTATTCCACACGTGGGAAACCTGGGGAAATGGCCTGCTCAAGGCTATGTTGTTGGCACCAATAGGCTTCCAAAGTGGAGCACAGGGTTAGAGCTAAAGGAACAGATCTAATATGGAATCAGATTTGCTCATCCCTATTACAGTCACACCAAGCGCTTTCCGTCTCATGATGCCTCTGGAAGTAGTAACTTGAAGCACAGATACTCCATTTCCGATACCAGCAGGAATCTGGCTGCACTGCCTGCTGTGGGGTGTGAGGTTCCTTCACACCATCTGGTTTGGCTCGTAGGACACTTGCCCCATTTCCTGCTTCACTTCTGAGACCTACATAACAGTGATCTATGACCACTCAGTCCCTGAACTAACATTGCTCATGCCATGTGCATCTGGGTGTGACTTTTAGCTTACTAATTCCACAAGCTCTGCTTGCAAACCAGTGCAATTCATTCTGCTGATTTTCTGCCTGTCCTTTTGCTAGGCCAGCCTGTCTTCCGGAAGGTTCATGCTAGAGAACGTCCGATTCCCTCCTCTATAATCACCATTGCAGGTACTCGTCTCCTCACAGCCCTTGGAAACCACAGCTTAAGAAACTTAAGGTGTACTTAAGGTTAACTGCCTTTGAGCGTTCTTTCTTCTTTAGGTCTTTAGACATTAAAGTGGCATAATTCAGCCCCTGTTCCCTCTTGAACATTGCTACATGATGCAGTGGCTTCTTTGTAGTCGGGGAATGGTGGATTGGCAATAAAGCACAACCACGCCAGCCCAGGACAGGAGGCACGGTGGAGGAAGCGGCACGGACCTGCAGAGGAGGCTGAGCCCAGTGGTCTCTCAAGTTTCAGTGTGTTCTGGATTTCTTGCAAATCTTGCTTCTCAAGCATGAGTTTTTCCAAATATAATGAAGTTCCTTTAAAAGCAAGCTGTCTTCCTCCCAAGAACCTGCCTTTCCTGCCTCCAGGCAACATGCTGTTAGCCAAATACACACAGATGATAGTACATCTGCAGAGTTTCTCCAGAGCGGAGCATTGACAGGGGACTAACGGGTTACAGAACTACCCCAGATGGATTGTCAGAATAGACCCGATGTGAGCTCCTTGCACCACATCACTGAACCTCTGGATAAGGACAGGAAGACCCAATCCTTAGTCCTCACCATCACCCATCACTGGCCACGGCGACAGAAGCACTTCTGCCTGCCCCAGTGAGACCTTCCTCGTTCTCACATCCCACAGCCCCATTCAAATACCATGCAGCCCTAACTGCAGAGTTGCTCCAGAATATTCCTCGTGGAAATAAAAGTACCAGTCTCTTTAGATTCTCATCAGAGAGGCCTCTCTGTTGAAAACTCTCAAGCAATCTGTGCTCTCAGACTTGTCAGCCCAGATCTGAGTGAAGGATTAAAATAACCTTCAGAAAATTGTTCCACCACTGGCCTTGGACCCCTTTCCAAGTTCTGTGTTGTTTGTTGGGATGAAAAATTGCAAATGCATTCACGAATATCCACAGGAGCTCCTCGGGTGCAGACCTCCACGTGGCTGGTTCTGTTTTCTAATAAGGATTCCCACTCTCAGCCCTTCCCCTCTTACAGCGATGCTGCTTCAAAATGCAGCCTGAGCCAGAAAGCATCAACAGCAGCTTTGTCAGAATTCTGCTTTTCCCCAATCCCAGGTACCTGTTAGCTTTTGTGGTGTGTCATCTGCAGAATCAGTTACTCAGGAGAAGGGAGGTCCCCTACCAGAGGTTTCAGCACAAGACTGTGTTCTGTCCTGTCAATGCTGATTTTAGCAGTGGCTATTAATTATGTGTTTGATCTTTAAGTTGTGTTGGCTGGTTAAGACCACGATGTTATGTAACATTATCAACTTCTCCATAAAATGTGGTAAATTTAAAAATATATACATGTATAGGTACCTATACAGATAGAGAATTAAATAGAGAATGTCCTCTATCTGAGAAGCAAAACTAAAAACACAGCATGTTATCACCCTGCAGAAATAAGGAAATGAACCTGACTTGACTATAATAAAATGAACTGCATCTGATCTAGCACTCAAAATGGAAAAATAATAATAGATGATCAAAAAATATACCATTAAACTATTTCCCTATTCAATAAAAAATATCTAAAGAAAAGGCACTTTAAAAAAATACTCATCTCTTCTTTGCCACTTTCAAAAATCTGTATTATAAATGCTAATTTATCAGTACCGTTATAGAGTATTATAGATAAAAGGATTTATTTAGCTGTCTTCTCTTAGTTACACCTAAGGGCAATTATCCCTTAAATGTTCACGACATTTCTAAGTGAAAATAGCCCTGACCCTACCATGCCTTTGTGCTTTGACTGCTCTCTGCCTGGAATGCCTCTCCTTACTCAAGTACCTCCTAGCCATCCTTGCTACCACCTTCTCCTGGCAAACTGCTACACATGCTTCAGGGCCAGTTTCAAGTATCTCTTCTTTCCAGAAGCCTTCCCCGACTCCCCCAGGCAGAGCGAGCTGCTCCCCGACCCTGAGCCCTCAGCTCTTCCCTTGCTGAACTAGAAGTTGCCCCATCTGTCTGCTTCCCTTCCTGCTAGACCATGAGTTCCTGGAAAAAGGGGCTGAGGTGGGTCGGTGGTGCTCAGTGTGCTGACATGCAGGAGGGCAGTGACGTGTGTTCAGTTAACCAGTGGTCTTTACAGGCATAGAGCAAATAAGAGGCTTTTCTAACCGTGAGTTGGAGAGTCACACACAAATATTTATTGAGCATCTACTACATCGCATACATTGTAATAGGCTCTGGGGAACGTGAGGATGGTCAGAGAGCAATGAGACATATTTTTCTGTCTTGGTATGTGTACATGCTGGATGTCTGTACATAAAGGTAATTTACATATAAAAAAGAATATGTTAAAAGTGTCTATGCTCAATTGTTCAATGTGTACACACAACAAATACTAAGGAATTAATTTAAGGTCAGAGTGGTCATTCCTAAACAGGTCAGTTGGGGGTTATTTCATGCAAGAAGACGTGGGGTTTTGAAAGATAAGTAGGATTTAGCTAGGTGAACATGGGGAAGGTTTCCAGATGGGTAGACAATAGGATGAAGCGTGGCATTAAGTCCAAGTCGAGTTTGGAGCAAGAGTGTAGAGTGATAGAAACAGATACCCTGCTTTTCTAGTATGAGAAACTGTTAAGACAGTAATTCCTAAATTTTGGTCATTCTCATACCTCCTTTACAGTATTTGCACTGGCTGCATACCAGCTAGACTATTATTTACCTAATGTATTTTTTTTGGAAATCGCCTCATGTTTTTACTTCACTAGATTTGTTTTTAAAAGAAAACTTTGTCACTAACACAAATGGAAAACTAGTATTACTTGTTATAAATAGAAACTAAGATTAAAAATTTGGGAAATGGAAAAAAAAGGTATTAACTTCTTGATACAGTCAAATGCTCATGCCTGAGAACTGACTTCTCTGACCTAAATGGTAGAAACCATAGTATCAGGAACCAGGTCCAGACATATCAGCACCAAACTCAGCATGTCTTCTTGGTCAGAAAGACAAGAGGATGATTAAAAAGGGAATAACCTTTTCACTCCCCGAGTGCTTTGATTTCATTTACTACCATGTCCACTTATTTAATACCATGTTCCAGATCGTTTCATTTTGTCAAATGCAGCTTTAAACCATGCCACTACATCACTTTTCTTTTGTAATTTCTTCCCCCAAATGGCTTTGTAATGCAAAAAAATTCCAAGTGGTAATAGTTCTTCTTCTGGAAAAATAATTCTTATTTGATGTAAGTCTCCCAGACATCCATGTTCAGCCAAGGCTTTGAACGAAGACGCTAATATAACCTGCTCCTATGAAAACTCTAATAACGCTGCCCTGGGTTCTAGGATCAGAAAGCAGTGGGAATCAAATACAATTGACGTGAGCACTAGATAAATGGAACGTCACGTATCTGAGCCCAGCCCCTTGACAGCACACACATACAATTTCAAGGACAAATTCTGGGGACAGCAATCAGAAACTTTTGCCTCCCTTCGGGTCATAACTTCCCAAGCTTACTATAAAAAAAAATTACAACTGTGACAGTTAAAACGCACCTAGTTGTACCTCTCTTTTGCGTCTGCTAACATTTAGCAGTTTTTGGCCAGTCCAAAAATCACTTATGTTTTGGTCTTCATCTTATTTTGGGGGGGGCCTGTAATTACTGGGGATAGGAAAGCAGATTCTGAAATATCCTTTTAGGAAGACACTCTTGAATACATACTAAAGAATTCATTGATATGCTACACCCTGCTTTTCCTCTGGTTGGGTTTGACACTCGGTATAGAAAACGCTAGCCATGCTTCTAGCCCATCTGCTCAGTGTCCTAGCCGTCAACAGCTGGCCTGGGAACCAGCTCTCTGCAACATTTGCTAGAGCGTCAGCCCCTCCCACAGAGTCCCTCTGCAGAAGGAAGCCATGTGTCTTTGGAGGGGATGGGAGGTGTGGGCTTCTGCAGCAGCTGATGCCCAAATGCAGAAGGCAAGACGTCTAGGCTAGAAGTCCCTCCCTTTCTGACCTCTCCTCAGTCAGCAGACTCCTACTGCAGGCAGTTTGCCTTGAAGTTTCTAGAAGCCAGGGTGTTGGGGCTCAGGTCTTTCTGTACCACCAATGCTACTTCCTTGGAGATGAGGCTTATTCCATTTGACTCTTAGAGGAAGTGGCCTGTCTTGGTCCAGCATCCTGGGCCCGGAGAACAGGGGGCTGAGTGATTACAGGAACAGTGTTTGTCCTTCACATGCGCATGGCCTTCTCAGAGTGGGATTTATCCTAATGACCTTCATACAGAGAGAAGCCAACTGTGAGCTTCCCCTCATTAATGGACTCTCAAGTCCATTAACATCTTCTCAGCACCCATAGCCCCTCCTGGAGTGTAAGCTACATGGTGGTTCTAGAAATAATCATGCTTCCGTGGTGAGTAGTAGCATAAAGCCCCCTAAGGCTCCACCCTTGCACTCCCCATTTACTGTAAGATTAACACGGGGAAGGTCCTCCCATCCCATCTCAGCTCTGCACCAGAGAGAGGCAGCACTGGAGTGCAGGCACCTTACTGAAATGTGGAAGGGATGTTTCACTTCTTAGCTTGCAAAAAGGGCTCTTGGCAAGTGAGCGGCTAAGATCAGAATTTCCCATCCACCATCTCTTTAGTCCTGGGGCATTTTCTGCTGCTTCTAGAAAGTGGAGAGGAGGAGGCCAACCTCCTCCATCCTTTGAGTCACTCTAGCACTTTTCATTGCCTTTCCTTTTGGTCACGTGCTAAAGGGCTGTGGCTGACTCACAGCCAGGTGAGCCAGCGTCACAGGGGACAGCTGGGTGATTCCCTCAACATAGACAACGTGCAGGCAGAGTCTTTCTCAGCGATGTGACCTGTAAGTTGCTTTTCCCCATCTGTTCTTTGGCTTGTGCGTAAGTTGGGGGACATGATGATCAGCTGCTGTCCCAGTGATGTGCTGCCCACCAGGACAGATGTCTGTCCAGTTCTCCCCTCCAGCCTGACAACACCACCCAAGGGATTTCTCATAGTTCATCCGGGCTTCCTTCCTTCTTGGTTTCCTTGTAGCAGGATCCAGGGGTTTCCAAATAACATTGAGTGCCTTCTCACTTTCCTGCCCTGCCCTTTCACAGAGGAATGTGACGACAAGCAGCCACTGACCAGCAAAGAGGAAGAGGAGAGACGCATCGCAGAGATGGGGCGCCCCATTCTGGGGGAGCACACCAGGCTGGAGGTGATCATTGAAGAATCCTATGAGTTCAAGGTACGCTCACCAAGGCTGCCCGGTAGGGGTCCAGGTCCACCTTGGGACCAAGACGGTTCATATTGTTGGTCTTCACGACATGATCCATCCGGAATGAGAGGCAGATGTAATTTCAGGAACTGGCTGATGGTTTAAGAGGCCTTCAGAGCAGAAATGGAGTCAGAGAGTTGATAGGGAATTAAGAGGTCCTGCAAACAAAACAGCATCAGAACCAGGGTCTGGTGGGTGCCATCCATCACCCTACAGGGTCACAGATGCCCGACAGTGAGGGCTTTGTCCGAGCAGGTAGCAAGGAAGAGGCAAAGGTGGATTCCAAGAGACTGTTATGCGTGGAGGAAACCAACACACTTTATTTGGAAAAGCTGTTCAATCTATTAGAAGCCAAGCATTTTCACTGCTGAAAATTAGGCTTTAGTTTTGGGGTGGGGATGGTAGGGCACTCCCTACAGAACATTGCACTAATAACTTCTCATTTATACATAGTCACCTTCTTAAGATCCTAGGACACTTTTAGCCCAGTCATCATACTAAATGTATAGGGTCCGTAACCAGAGCGTCTGTAGTTGAGCTGATAAAACTGGATTCCCAGTTCTCTAGATGATCAAAGTCATTTTTCAGAAATTAAGTACATGGGTCTTAGGGTGAGCTTAGGACTTGGAGGTGGAACTTTCTGTCCATTCTTAGCTGCTCCCTCGGCCCCTGTCCCAACTCCCATCCTATCTCACTTGCATGGTCCTAACACTCAGAAATGCCCCCAAGAGCCACACCTCAGTTCTATGTGGGGCATGAAAAAGAGCATCCTCCCTAGGGGCTTCCAGAACTACAAACCAGAGCTCAGCAGTATTTCCCCCACTTATTTTTTAAGAGCAGATTCTGTTCCTATTTTGAAACCCAGAATGAAGATGTCCACAAGGGAGACTCAGGCCCCTGACTTTGATGTGTCAAGATTGCATCCAGATTTTTCATAGTAGTGGCTTCTTTTCCTTTAGCTGAGCCCATTTGTTATTCTTTTAATTTAGCTCACAAATGAAGGTGCCTGATAGGAGACAGATGGAAAGAAACATGTCTTTTCAATTAAAACGGCATTTAAAAGATAAAAATGCAATTGAACTTTCCCCTTCAGGCCACCACGAATGCATCTGTTAACTCCTTTCACTCATGCCCATGGAAAGAAAGAGCAGGATGAACACTGGGATCAGTGCTGTCTAAGCAGACCCACCCTGACCATCAGAACACACCCGTTGTCTGATCTGGAACCTGGATCGCTGCACACATGTGACTGGCAGGTGCACAAGTTCCCTGCGATTCCTGGGGTGCAAACATATCAGGCTGTTTCTATGGACCACTCTGTTCAGATATATCCAACCTCATTCTTCCTCATATACCCTCTTTTCACCTCAGATCAGAGGGTCCAGTGCCACCTGCGGCAGCAGAGCTTCTGCAGCTCAGCATTTCTGTAAATGCTGACCCCACCCCCATCCCAGGACTCTCATGGGAAATTATCATATGCTCTCTCCCTTATGGAACAACCCCAAACTTCGCCCTTCCATGCACCCACAACCAGGAAGGGCAATCACAGTGACTTCCTGTAGGAAGCGTTGGGCTGGGGATGGTAGGGTACAGCTGTCTAGGCAGCACAGCTTTCTTGGGTCCAGAGCTCCCTCTGGTAAACACTCCAATGATCTGAGCCTTTGAAAGGCACCCAGGTCTGTCCACGTAAGTCCAGCTGTTTGGGGAACTTACCTTCCTGGAGTGACTTTCGTAGGTTCCTTGCATCTCCTCAAAGTTCATCAGGACAGTTACTGCTAACACCAAAGGGTACCTTGGGGGTCTATTTCTGAAGTGCCCTCAAGCATCAATTTTGATACTATATTATTATTTTAAGAGGTTTTTTTCTAGACCATAGCTGCTTAAAATAACTTATTCAGTGCTCCCAGAACTGCATGAAAGTCCCACATCAGGGTGACACCTCACAATATCCCGACGTGCTTTGCCCAGTGGGTTGTTGTTTACTACACTGTGACTGAGGGCTTGGCTTTTCTAACGCCCATTGCCGAGGGTGAGGTTATAAGAATTGCTTGCAGTCTAGTGCAGTGAAGAGCTGGTGACTGGCATTTTGAAAACCTCTTATCAGTATAGATGGCAATGTTCAAGTGTCTAAATTTCAAATTTAGGTCAAGAGAGGACACACATGCAAATTAAGTCCTAGGAAGAACCCAGGCTCTCTCATAATCCTCCAGGCTTAACATAAACTGTTACCAAGTCCAAACTCATTCTGCTGACCTAGCGGCAGGCCAGTAAGTCAGGAGACGAGGTGCTGGGGCAAAGGATAATGACTTTATTTGGCAAGTCGGCAGACTGAGAAGATGGGGGACTAATGTCATTGAGAACCATCTTACCAACCATTTTACTCAAGTCAGAATTCAGACTCCTTTTATACTAAAAAAGGAGGGGGGGTGTGGTCAGTTGTTTGCAAACTTCTTGGCGTTGAAATCCTTTGTTCTTGCACAAAGGTCAGGTCATGATGTCCCTGTAAACCTCCAACAAGATAAATGTTATTCTCCATTCTGCAACTTTTTTATCTCTATATAAATGGAAAAGTGTTATGCCCTTAAAGGTCAGAGTCTTGAGAATGGGCCATCCTGTCTATTTCAGGCTGTGGGCAAATTCTTTTACAAAAGGTGCAGACCCAGCGTGACTCAGCACAGGAAACAGTACAGGGTTAGAGCTAAAAGAACAGATCCAATATGGAGTCAGATATGTTCCTCCCTATTACGAAACTAAAGTTTACAATCTACCTTAGATTTTACATACATATAAATTTTACGTTTAGTTTATCTTAAAAAAATCTCTTGCGAGGGATTTTGAGGTCAGTCTGTGCTTCACTGTTAGAGCAGTTTCTCTCTTCAACTGTTTTGTCTCCCAGGGAAAGGGGTTCTCTGCCTTGGCTTCAGAATAAAGAGGGCTTCTTTGGAGAGACCTGCCCCAAGATTCCATTACCTTTAGGAAAAGTCAAGGTCATTTCTTGTTACATTCTACTCAGAACTTTGAATTGGCATCAGCCGAGACACTCAGAGTACTTGATGAGATGTGGCTGACTTGAGAGAAAGGGCAGATGTTTGTCATGTGTTTCTCGTTGGCAGCCAAGAGCAGTGACGGTCCCAACTATTATCAGGGGCACTAGCAGTTCTAGACGCAAAGTTAGAGGCTGAAAGGTCACCACCGTCAGGACGAATAATCGAGCAAAGAATGACGGCAATACAGAGTGGGCCAGTTGAATATGGGTCTTTTCATGTTTCTTATCTTCTCAGTGTTTCAAGTCAGTTCCAATGACTGTTGAACTAACACACTTGACTTTCTGATGTGGCTTTGACCTTCTGTCCAGGCCCCTCAGATCACATTTCCTGGTTAGCCGATAATGTGCTCTCTCTCTCTCTCAAAGCAAAGTCAGTTCAGGTACACTGCATTAAACATGTACCAATTTTGACCTCGGGAAAATAATACGTGTTTTCTGCCTCTTTGCACTGAGTGGGAACTCGAGGATGCCCTGACAGTAAGTGTGGATGTGCACTAGACTAGCCAACGTGGTAGTTTCTCCGGGAGGAACAGCCTCAAGTCCCGGACGTGACCCTTCTCCCTGTAGCTGCTTTGATTTGTGGTAGTGCTTTGGGTGCATCTGCTCAGTTTTCTTGTGAATGCTTGGCTGCTCCTGCTGTTCCGTTAACTGACATTTATTTAAAAAGCTAGAGAGTACTAATTGTACAGAACCAAGTGCTTAAAAAAGGTCTAAAGAAGAGGGGAGGGAAATAGTTCATTGGTAGAGCACATGCTTAGTGTGCATGAGGTCATGGGTTCACTCTCCGGTACCTCCATTAAAAAAAAAAAAAGGCCTAAAAGAAAATAACAGTAAGAGGTTTAGTGCAGGGGAAATTCAGCACACGGTAGCGGCAATGTGCCCTTAACCATACAAACTGATCTTTTCTTGTTTGCAACAGGAGTAAGGCGAGATGAATTCTGTAACGGCCACCAGGCGGACAAAATCAGTAGCCAAAGAAAGATCTATGTATTGATGATCATGTAGCAGCTATCTTGAGGCTCTGCTGTCTGGCTGCATTTCATTGATCAACAAAAGTATAATAACAGGACTTAGTTTCATAATCTATCTGCCACTTCCCGGTTATTCACAGATACATAAAGCTGAGCAGGGCATAGATTAATTCAGTTGCAGAGGGCACACTATAGACAAAGCCAGGAAAGAAACGAGCTCATGAAGCATTCGAGGGAAAGCCATGGGCTTTTGCAACACCTGCTACTCTAAGTGCTGAGGCCAGTCTTCCTTGGCCCCTAGGCAGTGGAGGAGGCTTGTATTCGTTACGAAGAAGTTTCCATTTCAGAATGTTTCCAAGTAAGGACTCTGGCTTGTTTGCATAATCCTAACAGTGTTTGATGTCAATACTGTTGTCTGAGCCTAACATCTGCTACCCTTTATATAGCTCTGGGGTTTCAAAATCCACAAGGGCTGAACTTTCCCGAGGCCTTAACCCACCCGGCAGTTATGATCTGATTCTTTTCAACTTTTCTAGAGCACTGTGGACAAACTTATTAAGAAGACAAACCTAGCCCTTGTGGTTGGGACAAACAGCTGGAGAGAGCAGTTTATCGAAGCTATCACCGTCAGTGCTGGTGAGTGCCTTTCTCTGCATATTTTAAGTTATAATGTTCCAAGCTGACTTTTTCTACTGTAACCACTTGGTCTATGTCAAAGCCCCACAGACTGTCCGTAATAAAATTACAAGAGAAATAAATGTATTTGTAGCATATATGCACATTTTGGCGACGAATGTAGACTCTCTAGACGAAGCAAATGTCTTCAAAAAGGACATTCTTCTTCATCTGCATTGTGTATTTCTCTCCGGAAGTAGACAAGAAAAATTTAAAGCCTTCTGTGTCTTAACTCATGGATAGCCAGTCATGGGGCTTTGTCTGGAAAACTCCCTGAAAGCAGGAGATGTGGCCAAGTGCAGGTCACAAAGGAGGCAGCGAGATCGTAGGGGAGACAGGATGCCATTAAGACCCTTCACCACTGCCATCTGCATCGTTTTACACCCTCTTCAACAACGTCTAACAAAAAAGTGTTTGCACTGGTTCTGGAAGTGAAAATAGAATCACGTTCTGTGTCTTCCTGTACAAGCAAAGTACAGAGTTTTATTTAGGAAAATCCTACAAAACGAAGTATGTCTCAAACTCCAGGAGCCAGACACCTGCGGGAATTCAATTCAGAACGAAGTGTCCCTTTCCTGCGTCGTCAAACCTTGTCCGCTCTCTGTGTGATTGTATAAAGGCAGAGGAAAGGCCCTCTCAAAGACGCAGGAGAGCAACACTATCATGGGATTTTTTTGTTTTCAGTTCTTCTGCTTCATTTCCCCCTGGTTCTTTCCTTTAAAGATCCCCGCAGGCTCATCTTCTGCTGTTGCAGCTAATGAACAAAGCTAGAATTTTCTAAATAGTGATTCCCAGACTGTAAAATAGGGAAACAGCGTCACTAGCCGTTGGGTCATGACTTCTAATACAACCCCCTCTTTCCAATCTGCCACAGAATAATTTGACAGCTCTCCCAAATGCTGTGGGAACAGAGGGTGGTAAACATGTCTGTGCCTATTTATTATTAGTGCTGTTTATAATCACACTTCGGTTTCTTGCAATTGAGTATACAGTGGAAATTTATGAACATTAAATGATGAGTAATTGCTTAGGGGAGTAGATTTGGGATTTACACATAAATTCTAATGGGGGAGGGGAAAACTCCCTGTCTTGGTCCATTTGGACTGCTGTAACAAAATACCATAGAGTGGGGTGGCTTATGAGCTACAGAAGTGTATTTCTCACAGTTCCAGAGGCTGGAAGTCCAAGATCAAGGCACTGGCAGATTTGGTGTCTGGTGAGAGCCTGCTTCCTGGTTCATAGACGGCTGTCTTCTTGCTCTGTCCTCACGTGGGGGAGTGGAGAAGAGAGCTCACCAGGGTCTCTTTTACCAGGGCATTAATCCTATTGATGGACTTTGCCCTTATGATCTAATCATCTTTCAAAGTTCCCATCCTCATATACCACCATATTGGAAAATAGGTTTCAATATATAAATTTGAGAGGGCCACAAACATTCAGTCTATAGCACTCCCTCATACGGCTTATGTTTTTCTATAAATCTAAGATTAGTATCTGAGGCCTGAGCTATACTCCCTCACCACAGAGAGAAAAAAACTAAAAGGACAAAGGTAACTTGAATAAAAAACTGTTGACAAGGCCAATGGTAGAAATTAAATGATATGTTATATAACTATAATGTAAAATAAATATTACATAAAGTATAATAAATATATAATATAAAAATAAAAATATTTTAAAATAACCAATTATTTCATGGGCTTTGACGTATCAGAATCAAAACATTAAAAGCTGCATAAGCCTTAATAGACCATTTCTAACAGTTGCCAGGTTGCCTTTGGCTGCAAATATATGAGCATTTGTATGATGGTCATGTGCTGAGCATCATTCATTCATTTTTTCTGAATGTCAGTCATTGCTCTTAGGATATGCCAGTGAATAAAACAGACAAATATTCTTGCCATGTGAAGCTTACCTTCTAATGCAGGAGACAGCAAATAAGTAAAATAAGCAAAGAGGTCAAATAAAGCGTATGCAAGATGGTGAGCTTATGTTGGAGAGCAACAAAGCCATGGAGGGAGACAGGAAGTGTGTGTAGGGGACAGGAAGTGTGTGCAGGGAGACAGGAAGTGTGTGTAGGGGGGCAGGAAATGTGTGTAGAGGGACAGGAAGTGTGTGTAGGGGACAGAAAGTGCATATAGGGGGCAGGAAATGTATGCAGGGGGACAGGAAATGTGTGTAGGGGACAGGAAGTATGTATAGGGGACAGGAAGTATGTGTAGGGGCTGCATTGGATGATAGCCAAGAAGACACCATCCATAGACACATAGACGCTGAATTTGCTCTTCTAGCAGTGGAGTGGTTTTGTGTGGGTTTGTTCATATGTTTTTGTAACTCTCAGGGACCAAGGTCAACATTTTGTGGCCAGTCTACAACAATGGAAAAGGGAAGTTTTAAGCAGTGAGAAAGATTATGCTGCAAAGCAGGCCAAAGTTGTGTATTTACTTCTGGTCAGAATAGATATACAGAGAAACAGTTTGAAAGATGTTAAGACTTTCTGACTTTAAAGGGGAAGATTATGGTTTGCCAACACTTTGTTATGTTGAATTAAATCCTCTCAAAATCTCATGAGGGAGGTATTGTCATGCTCCTGACCTTCTGGAGAAAGAATCTGACCCTCAGCAAGGCGACTTGGCTTTAGGATGTAGCCCAGAGCCCTGATATACCAAAGACTAGTCTGACATGCAGTCTGCCGCCCTTAGAGAGAGAAATTTCAAAGTGAGGAAAATTGCTCCTCGCTTCTGGCTCCATGAGTGATGCTGGCCTTGTCACCTCTCCTGGTGCCATGGTTTCAGCACTCAGATAATGGGATTAATTCCCACTCATATCCTTTGAAGAACTGATAATGAATGACATGCAAAACCTCCCATGTGTTCTTATCTGTCAGGCAGTATATTGTGTTTTATGTTTCTAAATGACTGCTTGGGAATAAGACAAAATTGCTTAGATGTTGGCAGGCTGCTGGGTAAATTGATCTTATTTACAATTTTGAGACAAAAATATCAGAAAAGCAAACCCATACTTTATAGGCAGTAAATTACACGAAGGGCCGTTAGAAAGCTCATTTTCTATTTGTCATTATGATTAAATATAAGCCTCCAAAGAATGTTAATGTTCTTAGATTGTTAACTAGACAATAAAACTTGTAAAGCAGCATTTCTTGAAAACAAACTTTCATTGGATTTTACAATTTCATGGCTAAATAGTTGAGAATCAGAAAGAGTTGCCTTATTAAAAATGTTAAATTGCTTTTAAATGGCACTACAGAGCGGTTTTTTCCTTATGCAATTTTCTGTGCAAAATTGAGTCTGTATATCTTGCTCAACAAAAATAATAATTTTATAGATAGGATTTTGCTTCTCTTTCCCACTGGTTACATTTAAGCTCATTTCAAGGTGACCTCCAGCAGTCGTTTTGTTCCCCTGCCTTCTCTGCACTTCATAGTTCAGTACCTGGGCCTCCTATGACCACAATATTTCTGTAAGCCCAGTTCTTACAGTTCAATATCTGAAGAGTTAAAGGACTTATAAGACTCCTACGAGGAGGAAGAGGGGAAACAGGCATGTCCCGGCAGTTCTGTCTTTTCCTGGATGGAATACCAGGAGCGCTGCTTGACAGAAATTTGCGAGGCAAGTCTAGTGTCATCAAGTGCTTTAGATGTGCCAGCAAATGCACTTCCGAGGGAAGCCAGCATTCACTGCATGCCCAGTTTGGATTTCCTCCACTTCTGCCTTTTCCCTAGGGTCTTCACCAGGGCAGAATGGAGGCTTGGCTTTAAGAAATCATGAATAATGGCCTATGAGGCAGGTGTGTCAGGGAAGAGGGCAAACATTAGCTGGCAAAGAGAGCCAGGATGCCAATGCCAATTCCACAGCCACCACAGCATTGCTCTTCCCAGCAGCCTTGGGCTGGTGAAGTGAAGGACAGCGGGATTGCAAGCCTGGCTTTACAGTCAGATGCGGGTTTGTGTCCCAGACCAGCAAAAACTCTCTGTATGACTCTAGGCACAGCTAAATCTGGTTCCCTCATGTGTAAAGTGGAGATCACTGCTTCTTACTCAGGGGGTTGCTCTAAGCATTAATCAAGGCAGCTCATATTTTCATGAGGACTGTCTGTGCATTTGGAAACCACGGCTGGTTGTCCGGGAGGCAAATCATCTTAAATATTCTACAATAATATATGACCAAATTTTGTGGAAATGTAGTCAAGTCAGTTTAATTACTAGAAAGGCGAAGTGATGAAAAACCCTGGTTGACCTTTTTAGTTTGTAGTATTACCCATGCTGTTTTATAGATAAGAAAACTGAGATTCAGAGAAACAATGTAACTTGCTCAAGAAGCCGAAGCTGGTAAATGTTAGTGCTGGGGTGCCAGTCAGCCTGGGGTTCTCTCCTGTGTGAGGAGTGCGCAGAGCTGCTATGCCTGAGACCTGGGGGCACACCCACACTGCACACACGCACACAGAACACCTGTCTACACAGACACACAGGTGCACACAGCCATGCATGTGTGTGTGCAAACATATGAACACATGAACACACAGAGACACACATACACAAACATGTGTGCATACACACAGATCCACAGAAAAAGGACAGGCCCTTTACATAGCTTGTATGTTTATTCATTTGGATAATTGAGCTGCAGGTTGAAATATGAAGGGTTTTTTCCCTTAGTGTTTGTTAAATCTCCTTAAGGCCAGTTCAGATTTCCTTAAGGGAAGATGCCAGCCAATTGCCTAAAGACCAGAGGGAAGTGTTTGTTTTCCTAGGTGCATCTGTAGCCTTCTCCTACCTCGTAGCTTGTGACGTGCTGTCCAGAAAGTCAACACACTGCCCTCCCTTTTACCTGATCATTTAAAACATCCAGCACTAAGGCTTTTTCTCCAGTTCTTTTACTTTTGACATCAATTTTGCATATCTGGCGTGGTATCCATTGGCATTCTCATATTGAAGGAACAAGAAAAAGTGGCCCCCAAAAAGCTTTTTTGTAGTCTTGATTCTGTCTCCTATAACTGTAAAACCTTGACAAAGTATTGAATATTTCTGAATTTGATTTTCCCACCAGTAGGACTGAGAGAGTAGGACTCGGTGGGCTCTAAGATAGCAACCAGTAGAGAAATTTGGGGGTGCTGTCGATGTCTGTCATAGTTCTACAGGGTCCCCGGTGACACTTGATTTTGGCAATGGAAAAGGATACTCTGACCCGCTACCCGGCTTGCTTATATTAAATATTCAGCACAACAGCAGCACACAGTTCACATCTATTCTCCTAGAAGGAAAGGGATGTGAGGATAGTCTTTCACTGGGAAAGAAGAAACGAAGGGAGATGATGATTCCAGTGTTCTTACTTTTCTTCCTGCTCAGTAATTGGGGCTCAGAAGCGTTGGGGAGTCCTCTACGGTAGAAGGGCAGACATTCAGCAGGAGGCCAGGCTCTTGGATGTGGCTGGTCTGTCCACACTCCCTGCACTTCACAGTAAATGACAGTCAGAGACAGGTGTCAGCTAAATTAAGAGGTGGAGGGGGCATGGGTCTACCAACCCAGTGTGGAGACTAGTTCAGTTTGGGGGACCCTTCTGTTGTCAGCCCTTCATCCATGCATGCTCTATGGAGTAATAAGTGCTCTCAACTAAATTGAATTGTTTAGTACAAAAACTGTCCCCTCAGTGGTGCCCCTGGACAACAATTCACTTGACAATCCTGTCAACCAGATGACTGAGCCACTCCCTAAGTCCTAAATAATAAATAATAAAAATGGTACCTCAAACGAGTCTCAAGGGATTGCCATGCCATCTGGTCTAAGCAGGAATCTTTCTAGCATCTCCTCTATTATTGAACATCATTACTGTGGAGACATTCTCATTAGTTAATGTGTTAACCCTGGGTCATATGAAAACCCCACTTAAACAGTTGAAAAAAAAAAGTCCTGCTAGGTCAGTTTTGACCCAGTCTCAGTGTGACTGAGACAATTGGGGAAAAAAATGGGGGGGGGGGGCTGTGACTTTTCATTTTACCCAGTTTCTTGTGTGGCTATAAAGATTCTTAATTATCCTTTATCTAAAAATATAAGCTGACTGAGGTTCATGAAAAAAGATGCAATTTCTAGGAGAGAGTGCAGCTCAGTGGTAGAGCATGTGCTTAGCATGCCCGAGGTCCTGGGTTCAACCCCAGCACCTCTATTAAAATAAATAAATAAATAAACCTAATTACCTCTCTCTCCCTCAAAAAAAATTGAAAAAAAACAAAACAAACAAAAACAAACAAACAAAAGATTCAGTTTCATGAGAAATGGTAGGTACCACTGCCTTTAAGGAAGTTGGTCAAAAAACTATATATGAAATTTTGGCCCGCTTTCTACTTAAATCATGTTACCATTTATTGCCCATCTACTATGTCAATGAAAATAATCAATGAACAATCTATAATGAGAATAGAAAAGAGTTTTATTTGAGCCAAACTGAAGACTATAGCCCAAAAGATAGCTTCCCAGGTTACTCTCTGAAACTGCTCTGGAGAAGCATGGTTTTCAGCACAGTTTTATATCTTGTCACACCAAGAACATTGAACAAGTCAGAGATACATTTCTTCAAGGTTTAAAAAAAAAAAACAACAAAAAACCCAGCAGGTACACCAGTCAGTATGGCCTTGGCACCTGGGAAGGGAGTCTTATCATCAAAGGAGGACCAGTATTGGCATCCAGGAAGGGAGGCATTTAATTTTTATTTTTAATATGGATGTTCTTTACTTCCAGTCATTTGGCCCTTTTCATTAATAACTAAAGCAGATGTACAATGTATGTCTGATAGGGGCCACAAACAAGCTGTTCCAGTTAGCACAAAATTCAAGTTAACTCATGTTTGTGTAAGCCAGAGTGACTCCCCATACCTCAAGATATGGAAAGATATTCATTTATCAACTACATTCCTCATAGCTATATCCTAAGGTAAGTATTTCTTGTCCTACATTTACAGTGGAGAATCCTGAGCCCTCGAGTGGTTACATAACATGTTTAATTATGGTCACCCAGTAGCAAGGGGCCAGTTAGAATATGAAATCCCATCTTTGTGCATCCAAAGCCTGTGAGCTTTTAGCATGACTCTAGGTGTCCCTTCTACAAGTTTAATTCAGGTCTTAAGTGGTCAGATTTCAGATGAATTAATGCAGGACAAAAGGGACCAAGTTGATGAGTCTTCTGCTCTCAGCTACACGTGGTTTAGTTAAGGGTTTGGAAATAAGTATGCAAGCATTGGACAGAGGTGTAGAAGGACCAGAAAGAATACCAATTGTGGGAAGAGGACAGGAACAGTCACTGCATCTTTTACGAAGTCTAAGTTTAATCCCATCATGAAGAACCTAGAGGGACTTCCAGAGTCTTTTCGTGATCTTGGAATTGTATTTATATCTGCTGCCAGGAATTACATCAGGTCTTCTGAAACAAAACAGAATCAATGCCCATCATTTTCTCTGAGCTCCTGATGTTTCCCTGTGGTATGATTAGTTCTTCAGGTAGGTTTTTCATGCTTAGAATCACTGGCACCCTTGAACTAATAGGAATAGCAATTATTTTAAACTCTAACAGGAGATGTGAGCAACGCTGCTGGCATCCAACTTAGCTTTCATTCCTTTTCCCAAAATACAGCTGAAATATTCACATTCTTTGAGATAGAGAGTGCATATAACATGGATGAGAAATCAAACTTTTAACTGTAAAAAAATTATATGTTGGCGGCTTTTATCTTCTCTGGAGACTTAAATTCACATGGTCAAAGAGCCACCAACCAGGTGTGTAGCTCCAGACAAGGCCTCTGACCTCACCTGTGAAATTAGGGCATTGGAATGAGTGACCTCTAGTTTTGGAATATGGAAATACTAACGGGGTGGCTGAAGGACACTTCATTTTCAGCAATAAATGTTAGCTTGCTTTCTTTCCATGGCACTTTATTGGAAATTTAAGCCTCTGGCTTTAATCAAATGGAGTATCTGCTTTAGAGTACATGTTAAATACATTGGGTCATCACATCAACTTGGCCAAAGCTCATTTAAGACATTTAATGCCTAAGACACACTGTCTAATGGTCACATTAAATTCAGTAGCTGCTCTTCCTTGCTTTGAATTAGGTATCAGAAAAATAAACCTTCTTTAACTTTTTATCAGGGGCCCTATCAAAACCGCCCTCACAGGATTATAAATAAAATATAATTTAAATTTTTCCCTTTAAAGTATAATATTTGAAAAGTAGTTTTATCTTAGAGTTGCAGTTATTATTCACAATGTCACTTACTGTATTTAAAGAAAAAATGATAGATTCCTACTTGAAAGTTTAAAGAAAAGAAGCTTTTTTTTTAGCAAATTAATTTTTAATTCAGTGTTTTCTCATTTGTTTTGGCCATCAGAAAGGTTAGTCATTTTTTTGGTCCAAGTATTCAGAATTCACTCAACTCACATATCTGAACGTGTCCTTTCTTTCTGCTTTCTTCAGACATTTTTTGGGTCCCATTTTATCTTAAAGTATTTTATTTTTATTATTAGGTACAAATCTGCTCAAGTCCTTTCAGAAGTAGAAAAAGTCTAAATTGAAATTTTTTTTTTTTAACAACAGCAAATCTGTCCTATTCTCCACTGTTTCTCTAGCATCTAGGACAGTGTTTGGCAATGAAATTATCTGTTAAATAAAGAATGAGTGAATTTAGGTGGGAATCAATGTTTTCCAGTCTACGTGTAAATGGATTGAAGACCTGTTGTCACTACATCATACTGTCATGTCTGATCTAGAAAAAATCTATATAAACACACACATATGCCACATTTCTAGTTGTTTCAGGCATATCTAATTCATATGTAATAGATGCATATACTCAGAACATACAGATATACCTAACATGTAACATATGCATGTAACATATTTGCATATGCAAATTAGATACACAAATCCACATTTTCTATTTGTCTTAGTGGGATTTTAGTGGTTTTGGGCTGGTAATCATGATCCTACTTGAGAAAGAGGAAAAGCAGAGGTCATGAGTAACCAGGAGGATGACAGTTAAGTTCCAGAAACTATTGATGGGAGATGTTCTAGGGCCATATTGACAGGGAGGCAAAGCAAAGCTAGGATACCTGGCAACTTAAAAATGCCAGTGGTAGCAGGATAAAATGTTGAATCAGGAAGCTTCAGTGTCAGAAAGAGGCAGACCAGCCACCCAGGGCTGGGAGTACAAGGAGGCGGGAGGAACAAGCAATTACTTTCTGGCCCTTGGATATACTTTAGCTAATATTTCTGAACAGAATATTGGCTTGTCAGGCTGTTTTTTTCTCTGAAATTGCTTATTATGAAATCTTGGGGAAAACACCGTGCTAAAGGGCTCTGGAATGATTCAGCACTCTTATTTGTAAGCCTGAAGTCACGTCCTTAATGCAGCTTTTGTCTGGAGAAGCAGTGGCTCAGCTTTGCAAACAATGCGCCATCCCTAGATCTAGTGGCTCTTTTGTCGGCATCCGCTACTGTGATGTGAATACAGTTTAGTTGTTGCTTACAAATCAATGCACGAGGCATGGGGGGTTTCATCCCCAGCCAGGAGCCTTTGTGCACTGCTCTCAGTGGGAAGACATTGCAGCATCATCCGAAGAGGTGGAAGCAGAGCCAACAGCCCCCAGCACACGCGCGTGCGCGCACACACACACACACACAGCCCCCAAAGCCAGAGGAGCCTCATGAAAGTGACTTGCAGCATTAATTCTTGCTGTTCACAGCCTGCCCTCTTGATAAAGACCTTGTCATTCTGACACCCTCAATCAAAGCCACTTGCCTGAACTGACAGGCTTTGACACAGCCCCCCAGCCCGTGCATCTTTCCTGCCCTGCCTGTTTCTGCTCACGTCCGGCTGTGTGTTGTGTCTTCTGTCCTGAGACAGCATCTTAGACCAGAATCCTGGTATGGATCTCAAAGGGAGTTTACTGATCAGCCAGTCTGACTTCCCCTTTTTGTGATAAATAAGAAGCTGAGACCAGAGAGGGAAATAATTTCATCCACAGTCACACAGGGCCTGTTTTAGAATTCAAGGTTCTCACTACCACCCAGCCTTGCTCTCATTCTTCTTCCTAAGTTGACATTTATGGAACCAGCGCCTTAGCCCTTATTCTAAGCCTATCCCCTGATGTCACCTAAGGGCCTCTGGGTTTCTTGATGCTTCAGGATTAAGGAAAGCAAAGACCCAAACTTCTTGAACTGACAGTTTAGCAGCATTCAGTGAAGTGAATGGCCCCACCTTGGTGAATAGTTGTTTTGTGTTCACACCAGCCTCCAGGCAACCCTGTGCAGGAGGTTGTCTGCGAACCTGTTTATGAGATGGGGACATAGGAAATAGAACTGGGATTCACACTGACCCAGAGGTGCTGATTCCAAGGCCAGTCTTCCTTCCATCTTGTCACCCCTGTGCATCCTGGAATTTAATGCCATTCGGCCACACATTTACTTCTGTTCCTCCCACTGTGCTCTCACTGTCTCCTTGGCATGGAAGGTTTTCCCTTCACGTCTGGGGGGGGTTCATCATTAAGGTTTCAGGTCATCTTCTCAGAGGAGTTTGGGGTTTTTTTGCCTACTTCCTTTTTTTAAAAAAATTTTATTTTTATTTTTTTAGGTACTGGGGATTGAACCCAGGGCTTCACAAATGCTAAGCACATGCTCTACCACTAAGCTTTTTTCTCCCCTCAGCTCAGATGAGTTCCTTAACAGCCCAGTCACTTTTTATTATATTACCTGACTTCATTGTCTTCATAGCCCAAATAAACATCTGAAATTATCATATTTGTGCATTTGTTCTACTTGATTTCTTAGCAGTCTCCTCTTGCCTCTTGTTTTATGCGTCCTCTTTGTCTACATTTCCAGTGCCTAGAACTGACCCTGATATATAAATTATGAATGAATACTCACTGGAGACACCAATGACACAAAGTCACTCTTTCAACCACCACACTCCCCTGGAAGATTTACTAGTGATACTGGTTCGGGTTAGGGGTTCAGCCTAGGCTTGTGGTATAAAACAGTGACCTGAAAGACTTGGAGGGTTCAGGCCTATAAACTTAACAGCGTTTGCTCCATGTCTTAACCAAGTAAGGGAAACAGCCCACAGACACTGATAATTATAGAGGAAGGGATATTTTTTTCAAGATAGTTTATATTGAAGAAAAGCACCACAACAGCTCCATTCCAGGGTGATTATTTACAAGAGATGAAGAAGCCACTGGCAGACAGACAGATTTGATTATCAACACCCACCTTAGCCAGCCTGCCCTCTAAAGTGCGCATGTGCAAGGAGGGGATGCGAGGCCCCATCTGAATTCTACTTACGAGCTAATCCTAGTGTCCAAAACGGGCTTTACTACCCAGAAGGTTCTAGCTTCTCTTAAAGAGTCTCATTTATCTTTTCAGCAATATCAGTTGTTACCGAACGCAAGTGACACACAGTGAGGCCAGAAAATACCTAAACGTCGGAGTCTGGAGCAGAGAAAGGTTTATTACTGGGCCAAGCAAGACCAGGTGGCTCGTGCCCAAATCCCCCTCCCACCCAACTCCTCAGAGGGTTTCAGCTGAGAATTTTTAAAGGCCAGCTGGTGGAGGGGCATCGCAGGGTGTGTGATTAGCTGTGCACAATTCTCTGATTGGTTGCTGGTGTTCAACTTCAGTGCCAGGAGGTCCGGGGGCTATGTGCTCATGATAGTCAAGTAGTTAATTTCTTCCATTTGGTGGTGATTTTTAGCATTTGAAAAACTCAGGAAATATGCATGAGATACTATTATCTGGGTACTTCAGAGAGGAGCTACAGCAGAGGATATGGGAGAGGGGTCTGTCCCAGGGAGGCCCTTTAGAGTCCCGCTCAGTTACACAAAACGATAGTTGTCGCTAGCCTCTGTTTCCAGGAGAAGAAATGAGGTGCCCCAGAACATGGAAGTCGTCGAAGCCTCTTTGCTGTCAGTGCAGGGCCCTAGTTACTGGGATCTCATGGAAAATCACAACAGAGAAGGGAACAGCGACAAGCAGATGAGGGAACCCTGAGTGATGGTGTGAACCGAGGCCATGGTGAGAATCTTAAGATACTTAGCTTTCATCAGCACTTGGCTGGCAGATCAACTCACAGACCCCCTGATCAGAAGAAAGTCCCTTCAGGTGATCCTGAGACCAGGAAAGCAGTCACAGAGGAGGGGAGTTGCCATTGCTGAAGACCTAGCCAAAGTCCTTCTGTTCCCCCCAAAAGTAAAGACCCCAGTTCTTGCCATACCCAAAAGATAAGTTTGTAGTCGGGAGATGGTGTATTGCGTAGTGAAAGATTTTTAAAGATTTATTTAAAAAAGGAAAAGTACACCTCCAAGAATGGGAGGCAGGCTGATCCGAGGGAGGAAGAGCGGCGGGTTTTGTCTCCCCTTTCTCTTCACCCTCGCTTAGGGGTGGTCTCTTGATTGATTGACGGCTACTTTTCCTGGACTGCCTAGTCATGTTTGTGCATGTCCTTACCCATGATGTACACAGAAAACCCATGGGGACCCCTAAACTGCAATGTTAATTGTAATATGGTGAACATTAGGTTGTGTCCCGTTAAGTCCTCTCTGCTGCCATGCAGTGTGGCTGTCGGTTTCTAACAGGTTTCTTGCTGGCACTCGTTTAGTAGAAGGAAATTCCCTTTATGCTGGAGGCGGGCATAATGCCATCTTCCGGACCAACCTCCCTCTCCTCCACCTGTCTGCCCGGTGCCCCCACTTACCTAACTACCTAATGTATCCACTTTGCTACACAGAGAGATAGAGATGTTTGCCCCAGCATGAAGAGAACCCCACTTTCCAACAGGACCGATACAGACTGCGGGTAGAGGACTTTCCCAAAGATTAAAAGCAAACCAGATTCTTTAGGAAGAAGAAAGGAAGCAGAGCCATCCATTCATTCCCTCAGAGAACATTCAGTATTTTATACATGATACCACATGCAGGGGGTTACTTGAAGGAGGGCAATGATTTCCCAATTACACTTTTCATAAAGCCATGCCAGATGAGCTTCGATTCTGTCTGAATGGATTTTTGCTGGACCAGCCACAGAGATATTTCTCTCTGGAAACAATGGCTCAAATAATTGCAGGAAAGTGGTGGACAGACCTTAAATCTCATAAGCAAGTCACTTAAACTCTGAGCCTTGTTTTCTTCATCTTTAAAGTGGAGAACATAATGCCTACTTTACCAGGTTGCTGGGAGACTAAGTGTAATATCTGTGTGGACCCCTGTGCATGCGGGTAGCCACTTAATGAGTGAATCTGAGTTAATAGCTTAATCACAGCAGCATCGCAGAATCCAGACCTTCTTAACGCTCCTCTGCATGTGGGGCAGCCTTTGAGACGTATCTGCCCTTTTTATGAATTTCAACATTTTCCTGGGACATAATATTGATTTTTGTTGTTGTTGAAAATTACAGGGTTATTGCTGCCTGAGCAGTTCCTCCCAGGCTGAGCCTCCCACACTCCAGGCGGCTCGCTCAGACACAGCTGCTGATATTTACAAAGTGTTATCAGAGCCCTCGGGCCAGCCTTAGAATCTGGCGTGCCCACAGACTACCCACTTTAACTAACCCATCTAAACTCGCAGGAGGCATCTACACTTGCTGAGTATCACATCTCCTTGTTGAAGGTTTATTTCTTAGGTGCTCAAGTCTGCAGACAATATGCTCCTCTGTTGCAGGAGCGTGGAATTCTGTTAATCCTCCAATCAATGAAGAGTAAGAGGACACTCTGAATTTCAAGATTCTCAGCCTGACTTTGGAGTTATTTTCCAAAAACACAGCTTGGGGCAAAACCACATGCGGCTAATTATGTCCTCCTACAATCACTTAGGGACTCTCAGTTCACAGAGAGGACCTCTTAAAAGAGAGAGAGAGAGGCTCAGCGGTCCATGTTCAGCTTTAAACTCATTTAGAGTTAGCACTTCTTCGTGGATCCGTTTTTCATTTTGACTGTGGCTACATTTGCTGAGAAATACTTCTGTCATGTTAGATATTTCTTGTGCTGTGTTAACCATCCTAACAAAGTCCATAATGGCCTAAACTGGTAAGCATTCTGTTCACAGTGGAAAATTTCACCCAGGGGTTTATTTGCTTCAGACAGGGTTGAAAATTGTTTATGGAGAGTGAGTTGCCTTCTAGCATCCCGTTCAGGATTGTCACACATCACCTGTCTGCAGCCCCCCAGGCAAGGGCTGGGAGTAGCACTGGTCCTGTGGGGCAGAATGGCCCACAGCTCTCTCTGGCTTGGGAGTAGATGGTGGTGGTGGGGGGGCAGTAGGGCTTATATAGATGTCCTCTGCATCTGAGAACAGGCTAGCCGTTCAAGTCACAAATCTATAGCAATCTTGAGCTCCAAGGCATCTCTCCAAGGAAACAGAGTGAAAGATAGAGGTCGGTCAAGTCTCTGGAGTAAATGACATACTCCCAGCGCTGGGTGCCTAAGCACCGTGGATGCTGGGCGTGGGGTCTCCACACCAATTCTGATCCCCACAAGCCAGTGGAGAAGGGCCTCTCAATGTCCCACCAGGCTTGCTCTCAGCCTTGGGCTGCAGGGACGAGGGCAGTAAGACTGGAGACCAGCAGCAGGGCTTATGCCTTCCCCAAGGCAGCTAGCCCCACCCAGGGGCTTTTTCATAGTCCAGATACATTTTGAGGAAGGTTTCAAGAGTGACAGTTCTCAGGAAGAGCTAGTATGATGTCAAGATACAGGTTTTCTCATGACCAAGTTTTACATGGACTGAAAAGATAGTAAGTCATCACTTCTTTTAAGGAGCCTATTACAGATAGATAAAAGATTGTACTGTTGTGTTCCCAAAACTCAGTTATCCTAGTGTGGGAAATGGAAGACATGACCTGGAAACAGCATTGGAGCAGTGAATTGTTGGTGTTGGTTTACTCTATGTGTGGTAGCGTATAGTGTGGCTACCAGACGCCCAGTGTGCCCTCTAATGAAGGTTCATGTGCCCGGAAGGAGGATGGTGAAAGAGCTTCCCCAGGTGGGGCAGGCATGTAAGAGCCTCTTGGAGTTGCATTCAGCTGTAGGCTCTATATTCTTAAAAGGAAGGACATGACTAAGAGTGCTCAGAGGAACATGGCCAGCCTGAATTTGGAGCAAGGACTGAGGGTGAAATAGAGTAGCCAGCTTCAGGTGCACAGGACTGGACTTACTCCATATGGTTTAAGGGATGGGACCCAGTTAAGTGAACAGACCTAACAGCCCAAGCTCACAGCCAGAGCTGTTAAAATGTGGACGGTGAGACTATGGACTCCCTAATGGCTGGGACTCTCACATATGGCATGAGTGACTGTTTGGCAGAGACATTTTAAAGGAGTTCACGTTAACCAGGGAGTTGACCTTGGCGGCTCTGAAGCCCTCCCAGTGCTTTCAGTTCAGGTATTTTTCTAATGCCTGCATGTTTCACTTGATAGAAGCCAAGGTCTGTGTTCTTCCCCTGTGCTTTGGCAACTCACAGATCTAGAAATTTGAGTAAATTGTGTTTTGAGATCTCTCTTGATAAGGAATCATCTTGCAATATACTTGCAAGAAAAGTTGCTGACATCTTCTACTCTGCATCAGAGAAGATGTAAGTACTTCCCAATCACCAGGTTATAGGGAAATGTTTATAGCCCTTCTCTGGAATCTGGAACAAGAGGTAAATTCTCATTTGGGAATGAATCTTTAGGTTACTGAATTTAGTGGCGTATAGAAACCATGAAGGGTAGGAAGAGATGAATATGTGTTGTCTCATTAGAAATAAGATACAAACGTGTAAAATAGGAAAGAAGGAAATAAGAAGTTTTAGATCATTAAATGAGCAAGACAGTAAAAGCCACTGGGTTTAACTCAAGTTCTTAGATCACACACACACAGATACAAGAAAATAAGAGAACAAAAATTCATCAATTGAATCAGAGTTCTTGGTTTGTTCTCTTAATATTAGAAGGGGCAAATTAGCTGATTGCCAAGGTTTCTTTTGTTTTAAGCATTTAATAATTCTGTAAGAACCTTTGAATGAGAGAAATGGAAATATACAACAGAAAAGTAGAACCAGGAGCTGGAGAAAGAGCATTATGACTGACTCTGCCAAAAACATATCATATCTAGAAAATAAGCTGTACCTAGAAAATAAATGGGAACACAAACCTTACCGATGGTGCACCATCGTTTTCACATTTCTACAAAAAGGCCACACTGTATTCATATAGCACTGGGCACCGGAAGAAATCTCAAACTTTGAATCAATGTGTGGTGGATGCCACACTCAACTGCTTCAACAAGACATGATGGGAAGTAAAATGTTCCCTGGGCTGTTAGATCAAATCCCAGCTCACCCACTTACCAACTGTCAGTATTTTAGAAAGCCACTTAAATTCTCTGAACCTCACGTTCTTCGTATGTACAGTGGGATTAACGATGCCTCCCTCACAGGGTTATAGTAGGGATTAAATAAGATCCAGTATGTGAAAAAGTTTAGCTCAGTGCTTGACACTTAGTAGACACCCCATCATGTCCTCTGTCTCTCTCTCTTCCTTTCTTTTCTTAAAAGCAGGCAGCTCAGGGAAGCTGTCGTGATAATGGCTCATTCAAACAGAATATAGATTCTATGAAATCAGGATACTTGGGTTGTATTGATTTACCGCCCTTCCTTCTGACAAGGAACAATGATGGAATACGGCACTTCTGCCAGTAAAGGGGTTTGCAGTCGAACAAGGGACTTGGACTTTTCCTCCTCTGGTCCTCACCACAGCTCTGTGATGTGGGAGTTAAGACACTTACCTGACAGATGAGGAGTCGAGGCGCAGGAAGGTCAAGTGTCTTGCCCCCACACGAGCTGTCAGAGCCAGAAATTGACTTCAGTCTTCTGACTCAACTGTCCACTGCACCCCCCCCACCCCAGCCTCTATTTCTGGTTCTCAAAGTCCTCCCTGAGGCCAAACCCTGAGCGCCTTATAGGAGATAGATTGACACCTGCTTTACCTTAGATGCTGTGCTATCTTCAGGTGCCAAGCCCAGGGGCTGCCTTTCGTGGTCAATGACTCGTGCTGATGGCGCCCTCATTCTCAGGCTGCAGAGCAGGGTTCACACAAGTACTGTCATGTCAATAGTTGCAGTGGCACTCTCTCCACTATCTGCGGTTCTAACGATTTGGCTACTTTGTAGTTATATTTAGGAAGTCCAACATATATCAAGGAAACCATTTAAAAGGCCTTGGGAAGGATTAATCAAATACAGCTTGTTTGTTATCTTCCCATTAGTGAAATCTATAAAGCTGAAAAGAAGGATTTTGAGATAAGAGGATCCTTTGCTTGGGATCCTATAAAAGGAAAGTTACCAACCTGCTGTTTCTTTGCTAATGCAGAAGAGGGACTTGAAAGAATTATGTAGCATCCAGTAACCCTGAGCTGGCAAACATACAGAACCAGGAGATTACTATCATCTTTGCCATCACATAAAAGATGCTCCAGGTGTTGTTTTATTTTACTTTTTTAATGCTCCACTGCTCTTTGCAAGGAGCAGACTTAAATATAGTCCAGATGGTGATGGATGAACATAATATTTCTTTGTCCTTCTCTAAGACAGGGTAATTGTGCATCATACATGGCAGTCAGGGGTCATTTTTAATATTTAAATGACAACTGAGTTGGAGATTAAAATTTATAAGGAGCAGTGTAATCCCAGGGAAAATGATAGGAAGCCACTTCGACTTTCAAATGCAGTAAAAACAGATGGGCCTCCCCATCCAGACTTAAGCGTTAAAATATTTAAGATTCCTTGTAATGTTGGAAGCCCACAGAAGGAAATCTCTCTGTCTCTCTCTCTCACACACACACACATACACTTATTTTGCATTGCACACTTATAGATCATAAAGTGAATTCCAGAGGGCAGTATTAGATTTTGTTTCTAAAAGCCTAGAATGTCACCTTAGGACCCAGCATCTTGACTGAGCAATGAAATAATGATGGGGAAACACGGTAACAATCCTAAGCGGAGGAAAATAATAGCTACCATGATCATCATTACCCAGAAGTACCCTCAGACACTTTGCAAAGATGATCTAATTATTCCCCTGCACATCCCTCATTATTATTTTCATCTCGAAGACAAATATAATATCTACTCTCAAATCATAAATGTCATTTCTCCTGAGAATCTTCATTGTTTTCTTGTTCATCTTCACAACGTGAGACTTAGACACCCCAAATTAAGTAATTTTGTAGGGTTAGAGGCAGCATAGTCTGTGTTTCTATAAATGATTGATTAAAATTCAGTGTTTCCCAAACTGCTTTAATCATACCCCCAGCGAAATTAGAAAATGTTTACAAATATAGAAGTGTTGAAGGATGAGACACAAAATAAATATAACTAGAAAGTCTAGTGCTTTTTCTGAGCTTGCCTGGGGGACAAGCAGCCCCCTGTTGGAGCGGGGAGGAAAGGAAGCAGAGAAAGAATGAACATGGCCTTCTTCCAACACCCCTCCAATAAGCCCGGACACCTGCAGCCTTCACAGTGAGTTCTACCCGGAGCTCCAGTGGAGACGGAGAGGGAAGTGGGAAGAAAAGTGGAAGAAGTGAGACTGTGGGTCAAATCCATTTCAGCTGCTTTCACTAACCAAGGTCATTTTAAGATTTGCTTGGCCTCCAAGTAGCTTAAACAATAAGATGTTTGCCGGAGTTATTTAAGGAACTTGGAGTCAGCTGTGCCCAGTCGGGGCTGAGCTGGTTAAGACGGGATAGGACGACCAGCCCTCCAACTGGGCATGCGCGAGCCGGCGCTTGCTGACCTCTCCAACGTGCAGGGGCGGGCGTAGCTTAGTTCGCCTGCGCAGAACCAAGATGCCCACACCTTTCTCCAATCAGCTTTCCCCACGCCACCCACGCCCCCAAGCCCCAGACCGCTCTCCTTTTTTGTTATCTCAGAAACACCCAGGGCCCCTTGCTCTCAGGAGGCAGGTTTGAGATTTGTTTTCCTGTCTCCTCGCTTGGCTGCTTTGCGAGTCAGCCCTCTCTTTGCCGCGGACCTTGGCATCTCAGCGTTTTGGCTTGCTGCGCTTCGGGGAAACGGGCCTGACTCGGTAGCAGAAGGAGAAAAGAAGAAATGGATAAGAAAACAAGAAAGGAGTAGGTAATAGAAACACTGCGTGGCTGTTCCTCGGTGTCAGTGCTGTGATACAGGGTGCTTCCAAAGGGGCTCTGCTGCGGTAACAAAATACCCCAGGCTGGGTCACCTAAACGGTGGAAAAGTGTTTTCTCACAGCTCTGGAGAATAGAAGTTCAAAATCAAGGTTTTCGCTCCTGAGGCCTCTTTCCTGGACTTGGGAGAAGGAAGGGCCACCTCTTTGCTGTGTCCTCACGCGGTCTTTCCTCCATGTGCACGCGTCCCTCCTGTCTCTCTGTGTCTCAATTTCTGCTCATAAGGACGCCAGTCAGATTGGATTAGGGACCACCCTAACAGCCTCATTTTCACTTACGTATCCCTTTAAAGGCCCGTCTCCAAATACAGTCACCTTCTTGGGTACTAGGGGTCAGGGTTTCAACATACGAATTTGGGGTGGAGACAATTCAGCCTATAACATGGGCGCTTTTATTTAAAACCATCTTATATTTTCAGACAAGGATGATAGTAGAAATATGTGATAACTATGCAGCATATACACTGTAGGAAATGGTTGTTAAAAGATAGACTGAGGCACAGTAAAACTTTTACTAAAGAGTTGTTTCGAGCAAACATGGATTCAAAGCGGGCAGAGCCAAACCACAAGTAGTTAAGAGCGCTCTACTGAGCTCTCTACTCTCAAAAGAGGCTTCTTTCTCATAGGAGTTGGTGGAAAACTTACTAGAGCAGATATGGGAGTGAAGCGAGGAGATTATTTGGCTCTAACTTAAGCAGTTGCCTTACTTGGGAAAGCCTCGATGGCTGTTTGTGAGGGGTTCTTCAGTCTCATCTCCTCAGATACGAGTGTGTTTATAGGAACTGACTTTGGCTTAGGTTGTGGCTTGCCTACATCGGTGACTAAGGCATTCGGGCCACCTCAGTCAAATGGGCTCCTCATTCACTTGCTTTAACGTGGCCAACGCTTTCTCACTCTAGTGAATCACCCGTGTTTCCACCCGCTGACCTGAATCAAGTCCTCTGCCTAGTTAGTTTCCACAGGTGATTCCACCCATCTGCTGGGGGCTTCCTCCCGAGAGCTTATTGGAGGCCTTCCAAAGCCTCAGAGAAGAGGTTGCTCTCTGCGCAGATCCCCAGAGTGCATGTGTGTAATAATTCTGACCAGGTCCTCATGGAAGAGCAAGCCATTGCCTCTCCTCTCGGTCTGTAAGATGACAGGTGATAAGCCCAGACACGCCATTTTGCATGTTTTCTGAGGGGCATCTTCTCTAACGCTTCCCTGCATTGAGGGTTTTCCCAGTTGTGCGCTGCACCAGATGGCCTCACCACGGAGCGTCTCGTGAGGAGTAGGCAGGTTTGCCCCAGCATGGGGGCATCTCAGCTCCCCTGCTGCCAGCAACATGAGGTGGAGGAAGTGGATTCCTGGGGACAAGGTTGGGGCAGGTGGTGGTGGTGAACCAATTCTCAAGGAGAAGTTCTTTCCAAAATGGCGAAAAAACACATAAATAGGTATTAGCCACCACTGCAAGAGGAGTTGACATTCACTGCCCGAATTTTAAAATCTGTGAATGGTGATTATATCACATTATAAATGAAGCCTCCGTTTATTATTACTGATGCCCTGACTCCTTTAAATGGTTAACTTTGTACATTTCTTTGTGCATTGATGGTATGACATAATCGGCAAAATTGTGATATATGTGTACATGTTATGTAATTAAGTAGTTTTTATGAAGCCAGTGGAAATTCATGCATGCATGCATTTACTTAGCCAGCTTACCGCACATGCTGGAGATGAGACCAAACACTAAGGACACAACAGTGAACAAATTGCTGCCCTTGATGAGCTCACAATCAAGTGGAGAAGAAAGGAAAGTGAATAGGCACAGTCTGGAGACTGGTTCTCACACTGAGTGTGCACGAGGCTCTCCTGGAGGGCTTGTGCAAACACAGGTTGAAAGCCACCTCCCACCCGCCCCCACTCCCTAGTTTGATTCAGAAGGGGTCAGGAGTTTGCACTTCTAACAAGCTCCCTGGTGCTGCTGCTGCTACTCAGGGACCACACCTGGAGAAGCACTGATCCAGTGTTACAGGTGTTGTGGGGGTTATGGAAGCTCTGAGAAGTTCCCCACATGGCTGGGGGTGGTGGGGAGGAGAGGGGAGGGGAATCAGGGAAAGTTTCACAAAGGAAATGATTTTGAAAGGATAAGGAGGGAGAGATTATGATACACAAAGCATTTTTAGTTCTAAAGGATAAAAGGAGGAGAAAGTACATATAGTTTACAAAAAAAAAAAGCAAATAATTCCATTCGGCTAGGATGAAATTTGAGTTTGAAGCAGTTGTAGGAGATGAAGCTGGAGAAATATGCAGAGCCCAGAGCTGTGGCTGAGGGTGTGTTTGAATGTGGTCCTACACGGGAGCATATCACCACGAATCCCCAGAGCCAGACTCCAAACTGCAAGGAAAGAATCCTGGTAGAAGAATTGTCACAGGTACCTTTCATCAAGAAAGGCTTCTTCCTGAGCCTGGCACACGACTTTCCTGCTTTTTGGAAGAAATCTTTTTCAGTTCTCTGAAATGATAACCCTCCCAGAGGGCATGTGGGGGTAGAAAGTGTGTGTTGATTGCATATAACTGGAACTGGTTGGAGCTTAAGTTTTTGCTATTGATCCACGAGCTGCCTAGGGGGCGTGTGTATATAATTAATTATTATAATAATAATTAACTGGTTGGTTATGATTGACTCTTGGAATGCTCCAAGCTTCACCATCTCTCAGGGGAGAGGGGTGACAACCTAGGAGGAGGGAGAGGGAGAGAGGAAGACCCCAATGGCATAGCACAGGTTGTGATGAAGTGTCCCCCATTCCTTTCTCTAGGGGAAGACGACGATGATGATGAATGTGGGGAGGAGAAGCTGCCCTCCTGTTTCGATTACGTGATGCACTTTCTGACTGTGTTCTGGAAGGTCCTCTTTGCCTTCGTCCCCCCTACTGAATACTGGAATGGCTGGGCATGTTTCATCGTCTCCATCCTCATGATTGGCATACTGACCGCTTTCATTGGAGACCTGGCTTCCCACTTCGGCTGCACCATCGGCCTGAAGGATTCCGTGACCGCGGTGGTGTTCGTCGCACTTGGAACCTCAGTGCCAGGTAGGGGATGCGTTCATACATGATACTCCCACCCCCCATCCCCAGAAGCATAAGCTCATTTGCCTTCCTGACCTTTTTCTGTTCCTGCAATTCCAAGGGCTGTGATGACAAACCAGGCGTATGAAAGACAAAACCCCAGAGCTATAGATAATGTCACTGCCAGAACATTGTCCTGGCATTTCTCAAGGTTACGAAGCTGGTCAGTATGATCATGATGACAGGAAAGCATTTCCAGAGGGACTGCCCGCCTGCGTGGAGGGAGAGGATGGATTTGATGGATAGATTAATGGGTCAGTTTTCCATTACAGTTAGAACTTCCAAAAACACAACTATAGAATCCTCTTCAAGAACACAGTTTCTGTCTTTTATGTATTTAGTGAAGTTTGGATGATGACCATGAAACTCTATTGGGTAACTAAGATAAATACTTAAGACTTAATGCAATATTCTCTTGCCTCAAACATGAACGGGGGTAAATAAAAAGTAGACATGGATCAGAACAGGGAAAAAGTCATCCTGATCAAAGTGAGCAGGAGGAGTGGATGACCCTGCCTGCCTTCCTATAAGCTAAATTTTTCTTCCCACCTACAACTGGAGCTCACTAGGTTAACTGGCTCTTCCGAGTAAAGATCTCCTCCTCCTGATTGTAACATTGACAGTGGTAACTGTCAAACTTTGGTGGGCATCGGCATTACCTGGGAGCTTGTTTTTCAAAATGCAAATGCCCAAGACCCACCACCAACCTATGGAATCAAAAGATCTAAAGGAAGGGCCCAGGAACGTGTGTTAAGCTCACAGGTAATGCTGGTGCACATCAGAGCTTACTGTGACGGAAGCTCTGGACCTACTCCCCAGCACGAGTTGACATCTTGACAGATGGATAGTCTCAGCTTAGAGCAACGAGACTCCGATCTCTACCAACAGAAGGTCAACGCCCAGGGTTGCAGTGGGCTTGGGAAAAGGTGAGACTTAAGGGAAATAGAGCCCTGCTGATGGCGCCATCCACTTAATACGATGTGATTTCTACTAGCATTTACCATGGTTGGCAACCTGGCTTTTGGTTTTTGAGTCTGAAAACAAGCACATTTTAAATCATCAATATCTCTTCACTGGAATTCATTCTCCACTCAAGATATTTATCCTCTCAGTGACTAGGGATGTTACTTAATTTCTCTGAGCCTTGGTTTCTCCGTTTGTGAAATAGGGATAACCAGACTTGCAGAATACTGGTCAGGGTTGGAGACAACACCCTTAAATTATCTACCTAGTAAAGCATCTGGGGGGACGTAGCAGATTCAGTAAGATGGTTTTTGTGATGATGCTGAATGGCTGCAGATGACCTGACCAGTATAAATCTGGGCACCTTATCCTTGAGGAACGAGGGATGGACGAAATGTCCTGGTATAGACTGGTCAGCTGTGGCACATGGTGTTACACAACTGATGGACTGCTTGAGAGTCCTCGCCGTGTGGGTCCAACCGAGTTAATGGAGGACTGAGGGATTTAGAGAGTGTTCTTCCTCCCGCCTTAGTAGGCAGGGCTCTGTAAAGTCTTCAGTTTGACTACTGATCCTCAGGAGAGCAGACTCCCTCTCAGCCCAGCTGTGTTCCAGCAGTTCTATATTTGGTCTTGATTCTGAATTTTCTCCAAAAATGACCAGAAATGTAGCAAGCAGGAGGAAAAACTTAAAATATTCTTAAGAGGCTTTGTTTAGGAAACAAGCATAAAAGCCACAGGAACTAAGTATCACGGCTAGTCATTGCTCTTTCAGAGGTGACTACAGGAAAAGATAGTTTGGAGGGGGGGTCTACTTAAGGCTTAAGTCACTGTATCAAAAAGTGTCCCCGTGAGCATGTGCTGTTGGCCATGTGTTTTAACTCTTGAAGAGAATCTATGTAAATTATGGTAATGCAGGCAAAATTAGGTCTTATGACAGTTACTTTTAAAATTAGCCTACCTTTCTGAAAAGTCAGCAGTTGGTTCTACCAAATGCATTTCTTGCTTTAAAAGGGATTCAAAAATGCTTTTCCCTACATCAAGTCCTTGTTCCTGAAAATACTTCTTTGGCTGCTGTTTGTCTTTTCTGGACTTATTTCAACATCTCAAAACGGGCTCCTTTGTCTATATACCAATGTTATGAAATGGCTCTGTACCTCACATATTAATCAGCTCTTTTGAACAGTGTGGCAGCCAGATGATTAAGATTTTTTCCTGTAACATGGAACATGGGTTACAGTAAACCTCAGTGCTCAGAGTCATTTGTTCTGCCACATAAAACCAGCTCAACCCAGAGAGGGGCATCGAGAGGTGAGAGTACAGCAAAGTCATTGGTTGTCAGAAATGGTTTCCCTGAACTGCCATAAATTCTTCCCATCGGGACACAGATTTCTTTGTTGTGTTATTGGGAGAATTCCTATAATTTGCTGCAGTATTAACTATGCAGCATACTCCCCAAACAATCTATTCACAGGTAATCTCAGATAATCTTATCTCTGTAAACAGACATTTCCCCCTCGCCCCCCAAAAACCCTGTGAATTGTTCATTCAGCATCTTATTCAATATTTCTGATTTATCTTTCAACCCTGATGATTCAGAGCAGTGCTTTATTATATCTCCCGACTCCTCAGGGGAGAGAAAAAAAGATACTCTTGTTCCCAGATGACAAAGCCCAGTTGCTGCAGGCGGAAGAATGAGGAGGAGGAGTTGGAGTTCTCTTCACGTAGAGCCTCCCATGGACGGGCAGTGGTCCTGAGGCTCAGCGCTTTCTCTCAGCTGATGTCCTGGCGCTTGTCCTAAGGTAGACGGGCTCCTGGCTAGTGTTCGATAGGCTGCTGCCTCTTCCTAGCTGAGACAGGATTAAATATCTGTGTATCTCATTAAAGTATTTTTTTATTACCATAGTCGAAGTCTTTGGGGGGGGAGAGCTTATGACTTTGCAGGTGAGACAGTGCTTCTTCACAGCAACTGATAATAGATTATAACTAACCTTCCACTGGCAGAGAAGGGCTCAGGACAACCCTCACGCTGCCTGTAATCACTTAAAGATCCATACTTATTAATAGAGGAAGAGCCTTCTTTTCCTGAGTCACCCTTCTACAGAGCTGCCCGTCTCAAGAAGAGGGGGCTTCCTGATCAGTCTCTTGCCACCTCTAATTGTTGGAGTGAGCCAGAGCCTGGTCTCCAGACCTCTTCTCAGTCCATGCTTATCCCCTGGACTATCATACCAGTCTCTAAGGCTTAACTGCCATCAATATGCCAATGATTACCAGGTGTATATCCCCAGCCTCAACTTTTCCCTGAGTTCTAGCTTCACACACCAACTGCCTTCCTGTATCAATGTCACATGTGTCATTTGCAGCTCAAATTGACCATATCCAAAATAGAACTGCTGATCTCTACTGCCCAACCACTTTACCCTTCTCCTGGACATTCTTTCCAGATCTTGCCTTTCTCAGGAAAATAGCAGCATCTACCTAGCTGTCCTTGTTAATCCATCCATAACTCCTGCACATCTTTCCTGTAAGGTACATCTTGATCGGACCCACTTAGCTTTCTCTACCATAACCATCCTAGTCCAGACAGCCGTTCTCTCTCACTCTGATCCCTGTAGTAGCCTCCTGTCGGTCTCCATGTTTCTGCTAGAGATGGTCTGAAGATGTAACTCAGACGACACTTCTCCTTACAGTCTTGGAAGGCTTCCTCTTCCACTCATGATAAACTTCGAAAGCCTCACTCTGGCTGACACAGACTGATGTGATTTGACCCCTGTCTATCTTTCTGTTCTATTTACCTCCTTGCCCACTATTCCTCAGGCCCACTGGTCTTTTTGTCCCCCATGCACCAAGCTCATTCCTTTCTCAGGGCTGCATGAGCTGTCTTCCCTTCATTTACACAAGACTGGCTCTTTGTCTTTAATTATATCATCTCAAATGTCACATCTTCAAAAGGCCTTTCCTAACCACAATGTGAAGTGGTCAACCAGTTTTTTCCATATTAGATCACTATTTTCTGTAGACTATTTATTACTTTCTGGATTTTTTTTAGACTCTCCTCACTGAAATGTAAATGTCCTGGGAGCAGAAACCTGCCCCTTTTCTTGATTACATTCCTGGCTCCTAGAATGATGCCTAGTTATCATATAAGTAATCATGTGTGTGCATGTGTTTGTGGATATATGTGTTGTACATATAAACGAATGTACAATCAGTCATTTACACATTAGTATAAATTGGTTTGTCATATTGCTTTCTTCCTAATACCATCTAGAGACAGCTAAGAATTAAAGTTGTAATTAAGGAAGATAAACAGATATTTGAAGAATTGAATGTACTTGAGTAGGTTGCTGTAGTAAGAAGGGGCAAAAGTCAGCTTCAGAGCTCTAAGAGTCTTAGAACAGAAACACTTTTTCCTCATTCATAATTGTGGCTACGGTGGGAACTGTGAGGAGCAAGAGACTATTTTATCCCTTCATTCTTTCCTCTCCTGTGATCCCTGCTTCCAAGACCCAGAACTCAGGCCAGTACTGTTAAAAGACTTTAGAAATACTCTGTGGAATGTTAAAGAGGCATTCTGCAGTAGCCTGTCATGGGTTCATAGCTGTGTTATATCACATTGCTTCTATGGCAAGCAGGCTCAAAATTTAAGACAAAAAAGTGTAAGAAGGAGCATTTAGAGCTTTTCTGGGTTTTTTTGTTGTTTTTTTCTTTGGTCCTAGGGACCACCTGTGATTGATATTCTTTTAGCATACAGTCATTTAATTTACTTGGGAAACACTTGGGTATAATAAGTCAAGGTAAGCTTATATATCAGATTCCAAATACAGATTTTTTTCTTTTTCCTTCCATCTCTTGCTTCTCTTCCACCAAATGAAGTAGAAGTAAGCATTCTTCTTGAATTAGAACTCTTAGATGTTGATGAGTTGGGAATAGTTCTACGTCACGGAGTCCTGCCTTGGTCCTTGTCTGTACATCTGAGTTGGGAGGGGGCCTGAAGCTTGCCTACTGCCCGCTTGATCTTCCCTTTTTACCGGTTGTTTATTCCTGGGACCAGAACAGTTTAAAAACTGGGTATTCTAGGCGGTCCCTTGCCCACTGGCATGGTCAGACTTCTGTTTGCTTTCAGCGTTTTGAATATCCTTTGAGTTCTGTCAAGTAGGAATTATTTCACCTGGAGACTTTAAGGCATGCAGGGAAGGAAACAGGCAATTTAGTTTTTCTCCCTATTTTGTATATAGAAACTTTAAAAAAAAATCTTAGATTGTATGTCATTTTTAAGTTGTATCCCTTCTGGACTTCTGGATAGCATAGGAAACATTTGATACCAAACTACCTATGCTGGCTGCTCACTTTGCTCTCCAAGTGCGGCGTTAATGACTGTGCACCAAGAGGGTACAGGGACAAGAGCATCAGAACAGAATTCAGGAAGCAGACCTTCTAACCATTATTCACTGTATGGCTGGAATCAACTTCTTGGCTCAGCCTTGGCTTCCTTGGCTGTAAGTTAGGTATAATAGTCCATGGCAAGTTAAAAAGCTGAGGAGAGGATTAAGTAATGTGGATTTCAGAGCACTTTGTCAACTGAAAATTGACATAAAATGCAGGAAATCATTATCATCATTTACACTGAGATCAACTCTCAAAATGTCAAAAGGAATAGAAACCATCAGAAAATGAGAATGAGAAGTCTTACCAGAGAAGGAGATTTTTCAGATTGATCACTTAGTTCTGCTGTGTGCTAGGCATAAACATTATATATTACCTTCTGTAGGTTATGTCAGTAAGTGGTGTGAAGCGATTTTTGCCTCCTCCCTAGGGTTTTTTTGTCCCTTAGACCCATCTCCTGGAAATGAGATTTTTCTACCTGTTGGGTGCTGCGCAACAAAACATACCTGTTTTTGTAACAACAACAACAAAGCTATCAATGGTTTGTATCTTGCAGTTTTTAATTTCCTAACTTCTGGCACCTTTGGAAACTAAGACAGTCTATAGTATATCTGTGAGTAACAAGCACGATGTGTTACGGCCCACCGCTTTATTTCCCAGTGGGCCCTAAAGTAGCTTAGATGGTGGCACGGCTCATGCGGTGCAATCCCAAGGGGTCACCACCATCTAAAGGACACCCGGGAGACACGTGGGATACGACACCCATGGCTGTATGGGGTGGTGAAGGCCGTTTTACAGCATGTAGGAGCATGAGCACCAGTAGCCTGTTGCATGAGAAGATTAAGGCTTAGAGAGAAGTGACTTGCCTGTTATTTGGTCGAAGTTTGTATTAATGGTAAATCGTGGTGTTTGGTATCTGGTATGTAACTACTCTATCATTCTGCTTTGGATTTATTTTCGAAGTAAGCATTGCGTACGCTCTTTCCCATAGAGCTTACAATTTTTTGGGAAATTATTCATTTCTCTTTTTGCCTTAATTTTAGTGTTTTCCATTTTTAAAGCATGTAACAGTGGATTATATTCAAGTTCCTTGAGGTCACACATTGTCATCTTCCCCTTTGACATCAAACACCTAGTAGAGGCCATGCCTCAAAAACCCTCAGAAATGAATAAAGACTTAATTCTGTACTTGTAGATTTTTAATATTTCCTACATGTAAAAATTTAAACAATAAGCCAACTGGAGACTCCTTTAAACATGTTCAGCTCTGACCTAGCTGGCAAAAAATAGCATGCCAAGATAATCTTCACCAGCACAGCCATGTGCTGCTGATGGACGTGACCACAAGGGAGATGAGCTCATTCAGGGCCTGGACCAAAGATCCTGTGATAGGCGGCTGCTCAGGCTCTGGGGTCAGTGGGGCCCAAGAAGAGCATATTGGGGATGCTCTCAGCTGTCACGTCCTCCAAAGACACCAGCAACTTTGAAAGTCAAACCCCAGTCTTCGACAGAAATTGGAGCCCCCAGAGTGGGCTCACTAGAGGTTACTGTCCAAAGCATCTGTCTGTAATAACACTCGGTCTGCCCCCGACTTAGCCGAAGAGATGGAGTTGGAAGGGAACACAGCAGCACCCCACCCAAAACAAGACTGTTCCCAAGGGAAATTGTCCCCAGTCGTTCTGAATTCCCCCAGTCATCTGAGCCACCCTGGAGTGGTGGGCATCTGATTGATGCAGTCATTTCTTCTCCTTCCCTCCGACTTCACCCATAGATTTGGGGTTTGCATGGCTAGACTCCCAGACGAACTTGTTAACAGTCTCAATCTCAGAAAGATTACACAAAATCATGTCAGTGCCGTGTTACTGAATATGCATCACCAGAGGATAAACGAACGTGAACTTAGATTCAGATAGACCTGAATTCAAACCCACCCACTCCTGCTTCCTGGAGGTATGACATCCTCAGAGGCAAATTGCTTAATTTCTCTCTGCTTTAGTTTCTTAACCTGAATAATGGGGCCATGGAACTCGACTCCACAGGGTTGAGGATTACATGAGAACACGTTTATAAAGTACCCAGTGCAGGGCCACGCATGGAGTTGACGCAACAAAAATGTTCCATCTCTTTTTTTTCCTTCTTCTACTTTAATGTCCTGAGAAATGAGCTTAGCTCTCTCGTAGTGTTCAGCTCCATGATGTTGCCGCAACTGAAAAAATAGGAAGTCAAAATTGTCAGCCTGTTTTTATTTTCTACTAAGGATTCTGGTGAGGTGGACATCCCCAAACGCGTTCCTGTTTCCTGCAATTTCACTGACTCTCTCTGAGCTTTATTCTCCAGATGCGCATTTTCAGCTCAGCACAGATTGAGAAGGAAGTGCCAGAGCTCCAATGTGTGTGTATTAAATGGGATGATTAACATTTCGCATCAGCCTACATGGAAATGAAAACCGAATGACTTTTCCCTGAGCCAAGGTTTCCCCATGCTGTGGTGTCCCCTCTCCCAAGAGGACCCTAAAGACCACGTATATTTGGTCTTCAAATACGCTAATAAGCAGTCAGTTTCTTTGCTGCTAGGAAAGGTCAGGACTGCTGAAAATGGGCCCTCTGGTCTGTAGGTGGGCCAAGAGGCAGAGCCACCCAGGGACATGGCCAGAGGAGCAGCCCCAGGCCACCCTAATCGCTCAAATGTCTTTCCATGGAACTTTATCTTAACCTCAGGCCAGTGAGAAGCTGTCTGGGGGTAAAACGCTCCATACTTTCCAGTGCACTTTCCCACGAATGGGTGACGTCATTAGAGTTGAGGGAAACACACAAAAGCAAAAATTTATAAGGACAGAGCAAAATGAAGGAAGGCCAGACACAGATTTCACAAGATTTGCACCATGAATGGCCTATTCTCCTAAACTTAAAAAACACTGGGGAGTAGACGGTATGCAGAAGGCCCAGAAGCATTTTATACAAACCCAGGAAAGCTCCCTTCAGTTTTTTGGTTTTTTTTTTTTTTTGTATCCTTTATTCTCTCTGCTCAAGAGAAGAGTTTGTACTCAGTCCTTTTTAAGTTTCGTGGTTGGCGATTGCAATCCTGTTTTTCTCAAAGGGCAGCACTGCATGGGCACCTGGCAGTGAGCACAGGGCTGGGCAGGGACTGGGATGAGAACAACGATGTTCCTTACCAGGATGGGGACCAGGGAGCAGGGCTACTTGGCGTCTGCCATGCCTCATCCAAAACTCGGCAGTTGGAGAATTGGTGCCCCAATCCCCCGCCAGCCACCTTCACTCAGTCCTGCAAAAGTCATCTCAGAAGAGAAGGGGAGCTGGTCTTCTTATGATCTCTAGGTCAGCCCAAGCAGGGACACTTGGCAGAAGCTTGCTCTACAGGGGTGTGTGTGCGTGTGTGTTTCGTGTTTGGAGGGTTGGTACTGTGGACGTGTGTTGTGAACGTAAACATCCTCTTCTCCCTCTCAAGGAGGACACCAAAGGGAGTGAGCACTGCGTGCCGGGGAAGTGTGTTAAGCCTTTTTCCTCCGTGAGGATTAACAGAAGTGTGGGTCTCCGATGAGTGACAAGTAAATGATACACAGGGAATGACTTTAGTTTCTCCCGTTGCACATGTGAATTTATGGTCATGAAAATGAGAATCTCAAGGGTCACTGTTTGGGTTTTTTTCTTTCAAACTCAGGCCTCAGCCTGCATTTTAAAGCAACTTTATTGAGACATAATTTATATACCATAATCTTCACCCACTTGAAGTGTAAAATTCAGTGATTTTGGGGGGTTTGGTTTTTTGGGTTTTTTTGGTAAATTTACTGTATTGTGCAGCCATTACCCTGATCCAGATCTACAGTGTCCCATCACCCCGGTAAACTCCCTCGTGGCCACACGCAGGTACTCCCCGTCCCCACCTCCAGCCCCAGACACCCGCTAATGCACTTTCTGACTCAACAGAGTTGTCTTTGCTCAGTATTTAACAATTTTTATTGGTGAAAACGCCACGGATTCTCTGCATGATATTAATTTACTTTAGTTTATTCATAATGTTAGTGATCTACCATGGATTCTGTGAGATTGTAACATTTTATTTTATTCATCACAAAATATCTGCAGACAATTGCAAGCTACAAGCGTGAGATGCTTTGGTCCTCTTTGCTTGGTGCGTGTGTGGATTTGTGCACCTTTTGAAACAATCCCCCTCCCCTCCCACCAGCAGGAGCCTTGGCTCATACAGTAGGAATTGCTAGGAGAGAATATCACACAGTGATATTTAGAATTAGCCTTATGAATTGGGGTCACACCCCATGTTTAATGATATAAAAATAAGTAAAAATAACTAAATGACCTTCAGTCGGTTGATCACAACATGGGGCTAAGGAGGCAACTTTGAGCTGCTTGTTCTCATCCATGGCCTTCGGTGTCACCTTGTTGGCCCCTCAGATCAATTCAAATCCGTGGAAATGGTCAGGAGTAGAGACCAAGCCTTTATAGAACAGAGGTGCATGATCTCCCTGCACAAAGAATGACACATTGTCACTAAACTTAAAAAAACTGGGCTATTAAAAAAAAAATAACTGAATTGCCATGCCATAGGTACCTCATGAGCAACAAAACTGAATTTAAGGCCCTTTGGTATTTTTAGAAGAGAAGGCTAAGGCAATTTAAAAGGCAAGTCATACAACGTGACTGGGAAAGAATTTCAGTATCTGTAGGGGGTAGCGCGTGTTACAGCCATGAAGTCACGGCGCTGGGCATGGATGCCTGACGCCCGCTGGAATGCCACCGTGGCGGCTCAGCACCCTGTCCTTGCCTCCCATCTTGTCCCAGGAAGGAGACGTGAGCTGTGTATTACTGGTTGTCCTCCAGTTTCTTCCAGAAAGGGATTTAAATCCATAAGATGCTTTATATGGTTCAGCCACATGATCTAGAAATGCCTAATCTGTTGGTGACCATATGTGATAACCTTTGTTCAGCTCAGCACCTATAAATCCAGCCTTTTGTGCACAAGGAGAAAACGGCTTATTTTAGCTCTGTTACTTACAATCAGGGAATTGTGTATTGTTCCCCTTCTCCGACTCCCCGGCCCTCTGAAGGTCCTTCGTAAACCTCACGCTGTTGTTAGGTTAGCCCTGTAGAAGCTCCGGGTTGAGATAACAAGCCGGACTGGCTGTGGTTCTTACTGAAACGATCCCCCCCGGGGTCTGCACATGGGCCCAGCAGAGGACTGACGATACCTGCTCATTCCTGAGTTAGCTGCAAAACAAAACCACAAATGTGCACGAGGATTGGGGAAAATGTCCTTTTCTGAACAATTCCACAAATGGTGATACTTCAGATGGTTGAAATACGGCAGACCAACAGACCCCTAAATTAACCCCCTTGTCAAAAAGGCCGGCAGTTCAGGCTGCTCAGAGGAGGGCAGCGTCAGCCCGAGGCTTCTGCTGTGCAGAGTGATTTTGGTCCTGAGAGTAAGCGTGAAGCCCAGTCTTCTCCAACTTCTACACTTGAGCTGAGTCTATGGTGGGGTATTAGCGGCAAGTAGCGATCAAAATAAAAAACTGTGTTCTGACAGGTGATGCCAGCGGCTGCCTAGGTATCCTGAACTGAGTCCCTGAGGCCGTGCGGCACTCTTGATCATCAAACGTTCCAGTGCTCTTCCCTCTCCACCATTCACTAGACATGGAAAAGGATATTCACACCCGCTTTTAAAAATTAAAAGGCAGCAAGATGATACAGCGGCAAGGCATAGGCTTCAAGGCCATTCTGCATTCGTTTTCATTCATTTCTTCCACAAATGTTTAGCGGGCACCTACTAAGTGCTCAGCCCTGTTCTACACGGTGGTTAGAGGGATAAAAAAGGCAGCTGCTGTTGACTCCCGTGAAGCCAGATACTTAACAAAAATATGATAACATTCAGATCGCAGTGAGGATGAATATCGAGAAGAAAAAAAAAAACAGGATCACGGAATCGAGAGAGAGTGTGTATATGCAGGTGGGACTTTAGTAGGGTGCTGTGGCCCCCTGTACCACTAACAGGTGATGAATCACCTGATCACCTAAACCTCTGACCCTCCCCGTGCGGACTTACCAGGCAGTTCTAGTCCGAGAAACTAGGACAAGTGTTTTTTCCTGGGACTCCCCACTTCATACAGTGCCTCTGAATGGTCTGGTGTTTCCCTTCTCTCTCTGGCAGCTTGTACTCTGTCTGTTCCTACCAGGCAGTACCTCGGTGCCCTGGGTGTCTCTCCCTAATGCCCTCTGTCCGCCCAATCTAGAGATTCCGGGTTAGTCACAACGTTGGAATATCCAACCACTGATCCACACCAAAGCATCACTGATTCATTTTGCTGTCACAAGGGCAGAGCTTTTACATTTAGCACAAAAGAGTGACTACATTTGCACAGTATCGTGGTTTAAAAAGTACATTTGTCTAATTATTTCTTTGATATCCACAGCAGGTCTGGTACAGTTTGGCAATCTGGATGTGTTAGGTTCAGAACACGGGGTAATATCTGGCAAGAACAGGATGTGATCAAGGATCCTAGACGTGAGCTTACAGCAGGAAGACCTGGGCACCAGGCATCAGAGAATGTGGATTCTAATCCCACCTCCTGCACTCACGTTCCACCCGCCCTTCAGAGCTTTAGTTTCCTCCCCTGAAAAATTGGCGCTGATGGTCCTGTTCCCAGCCACCCCGACACCTCAGAATTGTCAGGAAGAGCAAAGAGTGTAACACCTGTGGCAGTGCTCTAGAAACTGTAAGATGCTGTAAAAGTAAGAGCTGATTATCAAAAGGTATTTATCAAATACTAAGAGCTGTCCTAGGTGCCTGGGAGAGAGACAAGGACAAAACTTGACATTAGAGCTCAGCCTCATCACGTAGTCTTAGCAGCTTGGATGCAGTCCTACCCCTTACTCTCTGATCTTCGCATTAGAAATTGTATCTCTAGTAAAGTCCAAATGATGGGCGTGCCATCCCTTCCCAGGCATCTCAAGGCACGAGTCTCTTATCAAGCTTGTAAAAAGTAATTGTAAGGTCGAGTGAATATGCAAAGCAGTTCTGTGAGTCAAAGTCAATAAAATATACTGTTGGTAAATAAGTTGCTGTAACACAAAATACAAAATTAAGAGAGGATTTTGGTCTTGCTCTGTAGACCTTCATTGCTGGACAGGCATGGCTGGCAGGAAACCAAGACACACACATTTCTTCCCCTCACAGCCGGCCCTGGGAAAACTTCTACAGTGCTTTGTTTGTTTTTTTTTAGGATTCTTGTTCCGCTTTATGGCCTCTCCTTCCTGACTCTGGACTCTAGGAAATATTTTCTTCATCTCTTCCACCCCCTCCTCACCCTTTGAAATGTACCTACTTGGTGTGTAGCATGTATGATACCTTCCACCTAAGGACCTGACTACCATCCCCTGACGACTGAAAGGACCAGAAAAGGCTGAAAATCAACCCTCTCTTCCCAGACAGGCCCTATTATTTAAATGAGACTATGTTTTAATGTATATTCAGGAGCCTTTTAATAACATAAGTAATACATACATTCTTCATAAATATAATAGGAAATATTAATAAGTAAAAAAGGAACCATACAATCCCAACATCCATTTGCAATCTTGTATCTGTCTTTCATATTTTATTTGTATATTTATTTTTGTATGTTACATTTATTTTTCTTTGTCATTTTAGTTTCCAAACAAAGAGGCGCTCAAGTATCTGAAATTTGCTTTCTGCACACAGGGAAATTATTTTATCTTCCATACTGTGCCCTTCTTTTTTTCTGTTTTTTTTTTTTAATTTTTATTTTATTTTTTAAATTAAAGTACAGTGAGTTACAATGTGTCAATTTCTGGTGTACAGCATAATGAGCCAGTCATGCATATACATACATTAATTTTCATATTTTTCATTAAAGGTTATTACAAGATACTGAACATAGTTCCCTGTGCTATATAAAAGAAACTTTTTAAACCTATTTATATATATAGTAGCTAACATTCATAAATCTCAAACTCTGAATTTATCCCTTCCCACCCTGTTTCCCTGGTACCCATAAGATTGTTTCCTCTGAATCTGTTTCTGTTTTGTAGATGAGTTCATAGTGTCTTTTTTTTTCTTTTTTTTTTTTTTTTTAAGATTCCACATATGAGTGATATTATATGGTATTTTTCTTTCTCCTTCTGGCTTATTTCACTTAGAATGACGATACCTAGGTCCATCCATGTTGCTACAAATGACATCATGTTACTCTTTATGACTGAATAGTATTCCATTGTATAAATATACCACATCTTCTTTATCCAGTCATCTGTCGATGGACATTGTCTTGGCTATTGTATATAGTGTTGCTATGAACATTGGGATGCATGTATCTTTTCAAATTAGAGTTCCCTATGGATATATACCCAGAAGTAGGATTGCGGGATCATATGGTAGGTCTATTTTTTAATGTTTTGAGGAATCTCTATACTGTTTTCCATAATGACTGCACCTAACTGCATTTCTACCAACAGTGTAGGAAGGTTCCCTTTTCTCCACACCCTCTTCAGCATTTATTGTTCATAGACTTTTGAATGATGGCCATTCTGACTGGTGTGAGGTGATAACCTCATGGTAGTTTCAATTTGCATTTCTCTAATAATTAGTGATATTGAGCATTTTTTCATGTGCCTATTGGCCGTCTGTATGTCTTCACTGGAGAATTGCTTGTTTAGGGCTTCTGCCCATTTTTGGATTGGGTTGTTTGGTTTTTTGTTCATAAGCTGTATGAGCTATTTATATATTCTGGAAAGTAAGTCTTTGTCAGTTGCATTACTTGCAAATATTTTCTCCCATTCCATTGTCATTTTGTTTTGCTTATGGTTTCCTTTGCTGTGAAAAAGCTTATAAGTTTAATTAGGTCCCATTTGTTTATTTTTGCTCTTATTTCTATTGCTGAGGTAGACTGCCCTAGGAGAAAATTGCTAAGATTTATATCAGAGAATGTTTTGCTTATGTTTTCTTCTAGGAGATTTATTGTGTCTTGTCTTATATTTAAGTCTTTAAGCCATTTTGAGTTTATTTTTGTGTATGGAGTGAAGCTGTGTTCTAACTTCACTGATTTACATGCTGCTGTCTAGATTTCCCAACACCATTTGCTGAAGAGACTGTCTTTTCTCCACTGTATATTCTTGCCTCCTTTGTCAAAGATTAATTGACCATAGGTCTGTGGGTTTATTCCTGGGCGCTCTATTCTGTGCCATTGGTCCATATGTCTGTTTTTGTACCAGTACCATGCTGTTTTGATTACAGTAGCTCTGCAGTATTGTCTGAAGTCTGGGTGGGTTATTCCTCCAGCTTCATTCTTTTTCTTCAATATTGCTTTAGCAATTCTGGGTCTTCTGTGAGTCCATATAAATTTTAGGATTGTTTGTTCTAGTTCTGTGAAAAATGCCCTGGATAATTTGATAGGGATTATATTAAATCTGTAGATTGCCTTGGGCAGTATGGCCATTTTAATGATACTGATTCTTCCAATCCAAAAGCATGGGATACCTTTCCATTTCTTTAAGTCATCTTTAATTTCCTTAATTAAATTTTTGTAGTTCTCCATGTATAAGTCTTTCACCTCCTTGGTCAGATTTATTCCTGAGTATTTTATTGTTTTGGATGTGATTTTAAAGGGGATTGTTTCTTTACTTCCTTTTCCTGCTAATTCATTGTTAGTGTAAAGAAATGCAACTGATATTTGTATGTTAACCTTGTATCCTGCTACCTTACCAAATTCTTTTATTAGCTCTAGTAATTTTTGTGTGGAGCTTTTAGGATTTTCTGTATATAATATCATGTCATCTGCATATAGTGACAATTTTACCTCTTCTCTTCCAATTTGGATCCCTTTTATCTCTTTTTATTGCCTGATGCCATGCCTTGGACATCTAAGACTGTGTTGAATAGAGGTGGTGAGAGTGGGCATCCTTGTCTTATTCCAGATTTTAAGTTTTTCACTGTTGAATATTATGCTGGCTGTGGGTTTGTCATAAATAGCTTTTATTATGTTGAGATATGTTCCCTCTATACCCACTTTGGTAAGAGGTTTTATCATAAATGGGTGTTGAACTTTATCAAATGCTTTTTCTGCATCTGTTGAGATGATCATGTGTTTTTGACCTTTCTTTTGTGGATGTGGTGTGTCACATTGATTGATTTGCATATGTTGAACCATCCTTGTGTCCCTGGGATGAATCCTACTGGTCATGGTGTATGATCCTTTTTATGTGCTGTTGCATTCTGTTTGCTAATATTTTCTTGAGGATTATCAGTATCAGTGATATTGGCCTGTAATTTTTTCTGATAGTGTCTTTGTCTGGTTTTGGTATCAGGGTGATGATGGCTTCATAGAATGAGTTTGGAAGTACTCCCTCCTTTTCAGTCTTTCGGAAGAGTTTGAGAAGGACCAGCACGAGTTAGTTCTTCTTTGTGTGTTCGGTAAAATTCCCCAGTGAAGCCATCTGGTCCTGGACTTTTGTTTGCAGGGAGGTTTTTTATTGCTAATTCTATTTCATTTCTAGGATCGGTCTGTTCAAGTGGTCTGTTTTTCTTGATTCAGTCTTGGTGGACTGTATGTTTCCAGAAACTTGTCCATTTCTTCTAGGTTGTCCAATTTGTTTCCTTATAGTCATTGATAGTATTCTCTTAAAGGTTTTGGGTTTTTTTTAATATTTCTGTGGTATTGGTTGTACTTTCTCCATTTTCCTTTCTTATTTTGTTTGTGTCCTTTCTTTTCTTCTTAGCCTGGCCAGAGGTTTGTCAATTTTGTTTACTATTTCAAAAAAAAAACAGCTGTTGGTTTGATTGATTGTTTTTCTATTATTTTGTATCTCTAGCTTATTTATCTCTTCCCTGACCTTTATTATTTCCTTCCTTCTGCTGACTTTAGGTTTTGTTTGTGTTTCTTTAATTCTTTTAGGTTATAGGTTGGGTTTTTCACTTGAGATCATTCTTCGTTTTTGGCCTGTGTCGCTATGAACGTCCTTTATAGGACTGCTTTTGCTGCATCCCATAGATTATGTGTGGTTGTGTTTTCATTGTCATTTGTCTCAGTGTTTTTAATTTCTTCTCTTTCATCATTGACCCATTGGTTTTTTTAGTAGCATGTGGTTTAATCTCCATGCTGTTGTTTTATTCTCATTTGTTTTTCTGTGGTTAACTTCTAGTTCCATGCCATTGTGGTCAGAAAAGATGCTTGAAATAATTTCTGTCCTCTTAAATTTGTTGAGGCTTCTTTTGTGCCTGAGTACATGATCTATCCTAGAGAATGTTCCATGCACACTTGAAAAGAATGTATATTCTGTTTTGGGGGGCTATATTGTCCTAAAAATATCAATCAAGTCTAACTGTTACTGCTCATTTAGTTTCTCCATTGCCTTACTGATTTTCTGCCTGGAAGATCTGCATATATGTTAATGAGTGTAATATCCTCATCTTGTATTGCTTCTTTAATCATTATATAATGTCCTTTATCTTTCTTTATGGCCTTTGTTTTAAAGTCTATTTTGTCTGAAATTAGCATTGCTACTCCTGCTTTCTTGTCATTTCTATTTGCATGAAATATCTTTTTCCATCCTCTCACTTTCAGTCTGTGTGTGTCCTGGCTCCCTAAAGTGGGTCTCTTGTATGCAGCATAATGTAGATTCTTGCTTTATTATCCAAGCTGCCACTCTATGTCTTTTGATTGGAGCATGTTAGTCCATTGACATTTATGGTAATTATTGATAGATGTGTGTTTATTGTCATTTTGAACTTAGTTTTACAGTCGATTTGGTATTTCCTCTTTGTTCTTTTTTCTTTTTGTGGTTTGACAATTTTCTTCTGCATTATCTTGGTTTCTTTTTGGGTTTTGTGACTATTGTATGCTTTGGACTTGTGGTTACCCTGTTTTTCAAGTGTATTAACCCATTAGTATATCTGTTTGCTTTAAATTGATAGTCATAAACTCACATAGATCCTAAAATGAATGAAAAAAAGAAAAAAAATTGTATTTTTTTGCTCCCTTCTCCCATCTTTAATGATTTTGATTTTGATGTTCTCTTTTACATCTTCATGTTTATTCTGTTCCAACTCGTTATAGTTAGTGCCTTTCCAATTATGGTGTTCTCCTTTCTATAGCATCCTGCTTCTTTACTATTTAGAGTAAGCCTTTCACTATTTCGTTTAGCATTGGTTTAGTATTGCTGAATTCTTTGAGTTTTTGCTTGTCCCTCTGTGAATTCTTTCTCCTTCTATTCTAAAGGATAGCCTTGCTGGATAAAGTATCCTAGGTTGCAGCTTTTTCTCATTCAGAACTTTGAATATATCTTTCCACTCCCTTCTGGCCTGTAGTTATTGTGCAGAGAAATTAGCTGAAAGCCTTATGGGGGTTGCCTTGTAATTAAATCTTTGTTTTTCTCTTGATGCCTTTAGAATCATTTCTTTATCTTTAACCTTGGCCATCTTAACTATAATACGTCTTGGTGGAGGTCTGTTTGGTTCTTCTTGTTGGGGACCCTCTTTTCTTCCTGTACTTGGATATCTGATTGCTTCTTTAGGTTTGGGAATTTTCAGTCATGATTTCTTCAAATACCTTTTCAATCTCCTTTGTTCATTCTTCTTCTGGGACCCCTATGATGCATAGATTGGCACACTTTATATTATCCCATGTATCCCTTACATTGTTTTCATTGGTTTTTACTTGCTTTTCTGTCTGCTGTTCTGATTGGGTGACTTCTGTTAACCTGTATTCTAAGTCATTTATTTGTTCCTCTACATTGTCTGGTCTGCTTTTAACTGCCTTTAGCTCAGCTCTTATCTCAACCATTGAGTTTTCTATTTTTTTTTTTCAGTTTTCATGAGTACTTTATATTTTGAGAAATTATGTATATGCTCATAATTTATATTAACATTTACAATTTGTTTTATCATTTATTTTTTTCCATTTCTCTGTTTTTGTGGCTGTGATTAACATTTAATAAAAAGCACAGTTGTTAATTTTAAAGTCTGATTAGTCTGATAACTGTATACACCCAGTAACCACCACCTTAATTAAGATATACAGCATTTCTGCAACAACAGTGGTCCCTTCTCTTTTTTTCCTCAGTTACTGCCTTGCACCTAGAGAGAAAAATCACTGTCTGGCTTTCATTATCATATGTTAATCTTGTCTGTTTTCAAATTTTGTATAAATGGAATTATATAATATGTACTCTTTGTATCTAGCTTCTTTAATTCTGCATGTTTTTGAGGTTCATCTGTTACTGTGTATGTCAATAGTTGATCTTATTACTAAGTAGCAATTAATTTCTATGATAACTAATGATTTTGCCCATCTTTTCATGCATTTATTGACATTCATTTATTTTCTGTGTTCGTATTTATTGACATTCATTTATTTTCTATGTTCTATGACATTCATTTATTTTCTATGTTTTCTATGTTGAAGTATTAATACAAAAATATTCCCTATTTCTTTATTGGTCTGAGTGGCTTCTTATTGAATTGTCAGCATTCTTTATATGTTTTTGATATAAGTTCTATATCAGATATGTGTTTTGGAAATACTTTCATAGTCTGTGGCTTATCTTTATTTTCTCAAGAATTGTTTAAAACAGGCTCAAAACAACAAAGATGAATTATTTCTCAATTCTGTGGTTTAGAAATCATGGTGATTTTCCTGCTTGTCTTGCCTAGGATCACTTAAATGGCTTAACTGGAAATGGAAGACCCAAAATAACCTACTCACTTGTCTAGAAGTGGGTGCTGTCTATCATTGTGCATGCTACAAGGAGGCCGCCTCGTCTTCTAGTAAACTAGTTTGAACATCTGCACAAATTGGAGGCCTTAAGATTCCAAGAGAGTGAAAGCAGAAGGTGTGATGCTTCTTAAGTCCTAGTATCAGAAGAAATGTCACATTAGTTGTGTGGCATTCCATGTTTAGTCCCTTTATTATTCTTTATTCACTCCTGATATTTCAGGTTTCCTTCTGGTGTCATTTCCCTTCTGCCTGAAGAACTTCCTTTGGCAATTTTTAAGATCAGGTCAAACTGGCAACAAAAATCTCTTCATTTTCATTCATCTGAGAATGTCTTGATTTCACCTTTGTTCTGGAAGGACAGCTTTGTTGGATGTAGAAATCTGGAGTAATAGTTTTTTCTTTTCACTGCTTTGAAAATGTGACACTTCCTTCTAGGTTCCATTGTTTCAACTGAAATATCTACTATTCTTCCTTATAAGTAGTTCATCTTTTCTCTTTTACTACTTTTGAGAGTTTTCCTTTATCTTTAGTTCTCAGAAGTTTGTTTCTGTTGTGTCTTGGTATGAATTTCTGTTTGGGGTTCACTTAGCTTTTTGTACTTACAAATTTGTATCTTTTGCCAATGTGGGATGTTTTTTGCCATTATTTCTTTGAAAACTATTCCATGCCCACATTTTTCTCTTCTCCTTTGGGACTCTGCTGATACAAATGTTAGATGTTTTGTTATTTTCCTACAGGTCCCTGTGAATCTGTTAATTTCTTTTCAGTCTATTTTCTCTCTTTTGTTCAGATTGGGTTATTTTTACTGTCTTCAAGTTCAGATATTTGCCTTGTGAGAGTAATTCTGAATGCTACTCATTGGCCTCTCTAGTGACTTTTATATTGGTTAATGTATTTTTCACTTCTCTAATTTCTATTTGATTTTTTATATCCTCCATTTCTTTGCTTAGATTTCCTATGATAGATTAGAAAATCACTATTTGTATTAATTGATTCAGGAAAGATCATCAGGAGATGCTAAAATTAATGGATAATGCCTGAAGAAACAGGGTTTATACATAGTCTCAAAGTTTTGCCCCATAAAATAGTTATTACTTACTAATTGATAAATTAGAAATATCAGTTAATTTTAAAGTGGAGCAACTTGGCTTAGATCATTTCAGTCAAATGATAAAAGTTAACATAATCATTAATAGATAGTATTCTGGCCAGAAGTGCATATGCTTAATCTAATCATACAAAAATAGAAAATGAACCTAAATCGAGGGAAATTATATGAGATAGCTGACCAGAACTCTGAAAATGTTAAGATCATAAGAGATAATGAGGTATTGAGGAATGGTTCCAAATTAAAGATAACTAAGACACATGACAAGTAGATCAATATATGATCCTGAATTAGATCCTGGACTAGAAACGAAAGGGAGAAAAGAGGAGTTCTTTTTTGTTTTATGTGCTGGGCTTATTTGTTTTGTTTGTGGTATAAAGAACATTGTTGGGACAACTGGAAATTTTGAGTGGGTCTGTGGATTAGATGGTGGTGTTGTATGAATACTAATAATGTCTTGCTTTTAATGGCTGTGTTGTAATAGTCGAGTGTATTAGTCTACTAGGACTGTTACAACAAAATATTACAGACTGGGTGCCTTGAGCAACAGGAATTTATTTTCTCACAGTTCTAGAGGTCAGAAGTCCAAGATTAAGTTGCCAGCCAGGTTGATTTCTGGTAAGACTTCTCTTCCTGTTTTGTAGGTATCCACCTTCTTATAGTGTCCTCAACAAGGCCTTTCCTTAATGAGCATGGACACTCTTGTTATCTCTTCCTCCTCTTGTAAAGGAATCAGTCCTATTGGACTGGGGTCCCACCTGTATGACCTCATTTAATCTTAATCACCTTCTTAAATGGCTGTGTTATCAAGTGCAGTCGCACTGGGGATTGGGGATTCAACACACAGATTTGAGGGAAACCATTAAATCCATTAAAATTGTCCTTGGTTTTAGGAAATACATACTAAAATATGAGTAATGAGACAGCATGTTTGCTATATAGTTTAGGAAAAAACTGGAGAGAATATTAAAATAAAAAGTGATAGAATGATAACAATTGGAGAACCCAGGTGAATCGTATATACTTCTTTGTACAACACTTGCAACTTTACTGGAAGGTTTAAATTATTTAAAAGTAAAAAAGTAAGGGAAAATGACACCTATATTTCTCTCCACCCATTGCTTGTACCAAAACTGATCCAGTGCATCCAGATGCCCAGTCTTTTAGCTTTATCTTCATACCCAAGCCATGAGCTTACGGAAGACAAGCAAGCCTCAGTCTTACCATTTCACCCCAGATTGCTGAACAAAAGAGTATAAATCCAAGAGAATGGATTTAGTCGTTGAATTCTTCCCTTCTGATTGGGTGACTTCTGTTACCCTGCCTTCTAAGTCACGTACTCGTTCCTCTTCATTGTCTAGTCTGCTTTTGACTGCTTTTAGCTTGGCTCTTATCTCAGCCATTGAGTTTTCTGTTTTTAATTGGCTCCTCTTTATAGTTTCAGTTTCCTTTATGAAGTAGTCTCTGTCCCTGTTCATAGTCTCTTTTGGTTCCTTCAGTGCTTTGATCACTCCCTTTTTGAAGTCAGGATCTAGTAGACTAGGCGAGGTCTATTTCATTGATTGTTCTTTCAGGGAATTTCTCTTGTTCTTTTAATTGAGAGTAGTTCCTCTGCTTCATTTTACTTATATCTCTCTGGCACTATGGATTATGGAGTATCAGTTGTCTACTGTGGTCTTGAAGGGACTTTTTTTTTAAAAAAAGGATGTGTTCCTGTGTAGACTGTGTGCCCCTAATAATTTTGTCACGAGGTCTCTCTTCAGTATGGATGGTTGCCACATCTTTTTTCTGTGTTGTTGGCTGTTATCCCTTTGATTGAGGTTGTGGCTGGTGCTGTGGTGACCATATCCTGCCCGGGTTGTTGAGCGGGGCCTCTTTTTGTTTTGTGGTTGTCACAGCCCTGACGGGTCAGGTCTGTTCCCCTCTTGTTGGAATGGAGGCTCCCAGACCCGTTTCTGAGCTGCAGTAGGTGGGGTTGGAGAGCTTTAAGTGCTCTTTGTTGACTCTGCCCTTGTCCCCGCTTTAGCTGGAGGAATGTCAGTGCTCTGGTGTCCTCCAGGTTCTCTGCCCTCAGGGCTACCAGTGCAGTCCTGCCGACTTCTGAGCCGCACACCTGGATCATGGTGCGCTGTCAGGTCAGCGCAGGCCCCAGTGCCAAACGCTACTCCAGCACTCGCCCCGCCATCTGCACCTGCTCGTTCCAGGGGCCTGCTGGCCGTGCACGGGGTCAGTGCCGCTCCGAGCGCCGAGTCTGCACAGGGCAGGCGGGCGCACAGAAACGGCCGCGCCAGCCCCCGCCCCCGCTGTGTGCCGGAGCGCCGCTCCTTGCTCGTTTGTCTTAGAGACGTGTCCACAAAGGCACCCATGGAGCAGAACAGTCCCCTCTGCCTGTGGCTGTAAACAAACCTCAGTCCTGCCTATGAAATTGGGGAACCCCCCCGGTACAGATTCCGGTTTCAACCCCACCTCCGCCTGCGGGCCGCGCACCAGAGAAGACGGTGCCTGGGGCCTCAGCCCGCCTCCCTTCTCCGGAGAGCGCGGGTCTGCGGAGACAAAGGCCGGGCCAGGCAGCACTGCGCCCTCCCCTAGTGCACCAGCAGTGGTGCTCGCTTGCTTTTCCTTCTTTCTCTCTTTCATTAGGGACCCAGTCTGTTCTGATCTGTATACCCTCCCAGCCACGGCGCACAGCACACTCCAGTGCCCTGAGGTTGCCTGTGTACAGTCGTCCCCAGTCCTCCTCCAGGCCCGGGCAGCCAGTCCCGGCCCACCCCCACCAGCTCGCGTCTAGGGCTGGGTCGCAGGGACCCTTTGTGCCTGTTTCACTTAATTCTGTCGGCCAAGGGCTGCTGTGCAGATCCAAGCCTCGGAGGTCCCCCTCCGTCCCCGCTGACCTCTCTGTTGGAGAGGGGAAGCCCGAGCATAAGAGCCATATTCCTCCTTTGCTGCTCCCTCCCCGCGGTGCATATCCCGCACTAATTTCCTTTTTCTTCTTTTATTCTCCTACCAGATTAGTGATGAATTTTGTCTTTTGAAGAAGGCAATGTTCTGTCACAGTTCAGCAGGTGTTCTGAGTGAATGGGTGTGTCCATGGATGTCTCTTGGTGTATTTGTGGGAGAGGATGAGCTAAGAGCATCCTTCTTCTCCACCATCTGGACCACTCCCCCCCCCATACTGTACCCTTCTTGAAGGGCCGGGGGCATGTGTGATGAGAGTAGAACCAAAGACTAGCATGTTGACTGAGGTTTCTCTATTTCTTCCTCAGTTAAAGAACACTATTGAATAAAATTGATCTCACCATAGTCAGAATCTTCTTTTTCAAGGCCATGTCAATTTTTCCCTCTTTATCAAAAAGTGGGTGCATGTTTGCCAAACTTGATAAGGACAGTGAGTAAATGAAAGTATAAATTATTCATAACCTTACCACCTAGAGATAAGCACTGTTAATATTTTAATGAATATTTATACATATTAACTGTATACACTGAACTTTACATTGTTTTATAGTGTTCTTTTTTCTCATGACAATAGATTATTTTTGTCATTTAATTTCTTTTATTGAATACCTCTTATAAGCTATGTAAGGATAAGTGATATATTCACATTAATTGAAATATTGTGTGTTAATAAGCACAATAGAGGGTCACGAGCTGGTTCGGACCTCAGTCTCTAGGCCTCCATGTGGCCTGTGATGAGGACAAACACTGGGCAAGATGCTCCAGGGTTATAATAGCTATTGGCTAAGTGATTTCATGCTTCAGGTCTTTTTACCCAGTAATTCTTTCAACCAATTATTTGTTAAAAATCAGTTATGTACCAGATTATCATATCAAGTGCTGGATATACGTAGGGTGAAAGCAGTCTCTGCCCTAGTGAGCTTGCAGTTTGCTGAGGTGAATAAAGGTGCACCAGGAAGTAGGAAATGACATAGATCAGGACGTGTGCTGTCGTGGCTCAGAAAGGGTCACTCTTGTTTCCGTTGGGTGTCTGGGAAGTCCCATGGAGAGCTGCACTTTAACTGAGGCCCTGAAGGTTGAGTAGATTTTGACATGTGAGACTGGGTATGAGAAAGTGCACAGAATATAAATTTTTGAAGCAAAGAATGTGGAATGAAAGGAACCACTAAGTAGTCTGGTGTGTTTAGAACAGAGAGCTCATGGAAAATAATATTAGGAAAACAAACATTGCGAATTTGTTTCCATCATTTTTTAGTAATCTTATTTCAATTTTTCCTCCAATTTTTGAAAATTGGAGTATAACTGATTTATAATATATTAATTTCACATACACAGCAGTCAGTATTTTTTCAGATAATACTGCATTTAAAGTTATTACAAGATAATAGTTGTAACTCCATGTGCTATACAATATATCCTTGTTTCTTACCTATTTTATACATGGTAGTTTGTGTTGCTTAACCCCATATCCCAAATTTGCTCCCCCTTCCCACTCCCCATTGGTAACCACTGATTTGTTTTCTGTATCTGTGAGTCTGCTTCTGCTTTGCATATACACTTATTTGTATTATTTTTTTAGATTCCACATATAAGTGATAGCATACAGTATTTGTCTTTCTGTCTGACTTGTTTCACTAAGCGTAATGTTCTCTAGGCCTGCCCACATTTCTGCAAATGGCAGAATTTCATTCTTTTATGTGGGTGAATAATATTCCAGTGTGTGTGTATGTGTGTATCCAGTTATCTGTTGATGAGCACTTTGGTTGCTTCCATGTCTTTGGCTACTGTAAATAGCACTGCTGTGAACATTGGACTGTGTGTATCTTTTCAATGTAGCATTTTCTTTTCCTTCAGATATATGCCAGGAGTGGAATTGCTGGATCATCTGGTAGTTCTATTTTTAGCTTTTTAAGGAACCCCCATACTGTTTTCCATTGTGTCTGCACCAATTTACATTCCCACCAACAGTGTAGGAGGGTTCCCTTTTCTCCACACCCTCTCCAGCATTTGTTATTTGTAGACTTGCTGATGATGGCTATTCTGCCAGGTTTGAGGTGATACCTCATTGTGGTTTTACTTGCATTTCTCTAATAATTAGCAGTGTTGAGCATCTTTTCATGTGGCTGTTAGCCATCTGTATAACTTTGGAAAAATGTCTATTCAGATTGTCTGCCCATTTTTTGATTGGGTTGTTTTTTGAAATTGAATTGTATGAGTTGTGTGTGTATATTGGATATTAACCCCTTATTGGTCCTAATCGTTTGCAAATAGTTTCTCTAATTCTGTCAGTTGTCTTTTCTTTTTGTTAATAGTTTCCTTTACTGTGCAAAGGCTTTTAAATTAAGTCTAATTTGTCTATTTTTGCTTTAATTTTTTTTTGCTTTGAGAGACATATTTTAAAAATGTTGTTATGACTTCTATCAAGAAATATTCTGCCTATGTTCTCTTCTGGGAGTTTATGGTTTCAGGTCTGCCATGTAGGTCTCTAATCCATTTTGAGTTTATTTTTGTATGTGGTATTAGAGAATATTCTAATTGCATTCTTTTACATGTAGCTGTACAGTTTTCCCAACTCCACTTATTGAAAACACTGTCTTCTCCCCATTGTATATTCTTGCCTCTTTTTTTGTAGACTAAAGACCATAGTTGCATCAGTTTATTTCTGGGCTCTCTGTTCTGTTCCATTGATGTGTTTTTGTTTTTGTGCTAGTACCATGCTGTTTGGATTACTCTAACACTGTAGTATAGTCTGAGGTCTGGGAGGGTGGTATCTATCCCTTTGTTCTTTTTCTCAAGATTACTTTGGCAATTTGGAGTCTTTAGTGGGTCCATATGAATTTTAGGATTATTCTACTTTCGTGAAAAATGTCATGGGTATTTTGATAGGGATTGCATTCAATCTGTAGATTGCTTTGGGTAGTATGGCCATTTTAACAATATTCTTCTAATCCAAGGACATGGGATATCTTTTCATTTCTTTGTATCATCTTCAGCTTCCTTCATGAGTGTTTTGTAGTTTTCAGAGAATAGGTCTTTCACCTCCTTGGTGAAGTTTATTTCTAGGTATTTTATTCTTGATGGCATTTTAAACAGGATTGTACTTTTTACTTTCTCTGATAGTTCATTATTAGTGTATAGAAAAGCAATAGATTTCTGTATATTAATCTTGAATCCTGTAGCTATGCTGAATTCACTTACAAATTCTAATAGTCTTTGGGTGGAAACTTAAAGGTTTTCTAAATAATCATGTCATCTGCAAATAGTGTCAGTTTTACTTCTTCCTTTGCAATTTGGATGCCTTTTATTCTTGTCTAACTGTTGTCACTAGGTCTTCGAATACCAAGTTAAATAGAATCGGCTAGAGTAACCATATTTGTCTTGTTTCTGAATTTAGAGGAAAGGCTTTCAGCTTTTCAGCACTGAGTATGATGTTAACTGTGGGTTTGCCAAAAATAGTCTTTATTATGTTGAGATATAACATCCATAGCAACTTTGAGAGTTTTTATGATGAATGGATGTTATATTTTGTCAAATGGTTTTTCTGCATCTATTGAGATGATCATCTCATATCTAGATGTGATTTTTATCCTTCCTTTTGTTAATGTGGTACATCATATTGGTTGATTTGCGAATGTTGAACCATCTTTGTTTCATTGGAATAAATCCAACTTAATCATGGTGTATGATCCTTTTTATGTATTGTTGGATTTGGTTGGCTAAAATTTTGTTGATGATTTTTGCATCTGTATTCATCAAAGATACTGGCCTGTTAATTTTTTTGTAGGGTGTTTGTCTGGTTGTGGTATCAGGGTAATGGTGGCCTCATACAATAAATTTGGGAGTGTTCTGTCCTCTTCAATTTTTTGGAATAGTTTGAGAAGGATAAATATTAGGGGATTTTTTAAAATATACTTTTGGTAGAATTAAGTGAAGCCATCCAGTCCTAGAATTTGTTTTCTGGGAGTTTTCTTTTTCCCCCACAAATTGAGTGTACTACCATTGGTCAGTCTGTTCAGGTTGTTCTTGATTCAGTTGTGACAGGTTGTGTGTGTCTAGATATTAGTCCATTTCTTCTAGGTTGTGCAGTTTGTTGGCGTGTAACTTTTTAATAGTATTCTTGCAATTTTTTGTACCTCAGTGGTGTTGGTTATTTCTCCTCTTTCCTTTCCTGTTTTATATGGATCCACTCTCTTCTTGGTGAGCCTGGCTAAAGGTTTATAACCCTTGTTTCTCTTTTCAAAAAAACCAACTCTTGGTTTCATTGATCTTTTCTATTGTTTTTTCTCATCTCTATTTTATTTATTTCCTCTCTGATCTTTATTTCCTTTCTTCTGCTGATTTTGAACTTTCATAGTTCTTGCTTCTAATGTTGTTTGAGAATTTCCTTGTTCCTTGAGGAAGGCTTGTATTGGTATTAACTTGCCTTTTAGACAGCTTTTGCTGCATCCATCCCATAGATTTTGTAAGGTTGTGTTTCCATTTTCATTCTTCCTGAAGTATTTTCTGATTTCCTCTTTGATTTCTCCATTGACCTTTTGGTTTTCAGTAGCATGTTGAGTCTCCATGTGTTTGCCCTTCCCCTATTTTTCTTTTCTGTAGTTGATTTCTAGTTTCATACTACTGTCAGAAAACATGCTTGAGATAATTTCTGTCCTCTTTGTTGAGACTTGTTTTGTTGCCTAGCATGTGATCTATTCTGGAAAAAAAAATTCATATGCGCTTGAAAACAATGTGTATTCTGCTGTTTTGGGATGTAGTGTACTATGGGTATCTTAAGTTCAACTAGACTATTGTGTCATTTAAGACCATTTCTGCCTTACTGATTTTCTGTCTGGATGATCTGTCCCTTGATGTGAGTGAGATGTTAAAACCCCCTACTCCTACTGTATTATCAGTGTCTCCCTTTATATATGTTAGTGTTTGCTTTACATATTTAGATGCTCCTATTTCTCATGCATATATGTTAATGAGTGTAATATCTTCATCTTGTACTGATCCTTTTATCATTATATAATGCCCTTGTCTTTTGTTATAGCCTTTATTTTAAAGCCTATTTTGTCTGGTATGAGTATTGTTACCCCAACTCTGTCACTTCCGTTTGCATGAAATATCTTTTTTACCTGCTCATTTTTTTTAACATTTTTTATTGATTTATAATCATTTTACAATGTTGTGTCAAATTCCAGTGTTCAGCACGATTTTTCAGTCATTCATGGACATATACACACTCATTGTCACATTTTTTTCACTGTGAGTTATCATAACATTTTGTGTATATTTCCCTGTGCTATACAGTGTAATCTTGTTTATTCTACAATTTTGAAATCCCAGTCTATCCCTTCCCACCCTCCACCCTGCTGGCAACCACAAGTCTGTATTCTCTGTCTGTGAGTCTATTTCTGTCCTGTATTTATGCTTTGTTTTTGTTTGTGTGTTTGTTTTTGTTTTTTAGATTCCACATATGAGCGATCTCATGTGGTATTTTTCTTTCTCTTTCTGGCTTACTTCACTTAGAATGACATTCTCCAGGAGCATCCGTGTTGCTGCAAATGGCATTATGTTGTTGGTTTTTATGGCTGAGTAGTATTCCATTGTATAAATATACCACTACTTCTTTATCCAGTCACCTGTTGATGGACAATTAGGCTGTTTCCATGTTTTGGCTATTGTAACTAGTGCTTCTATGAACATTGGGGTGCAGGTGTCATCCTGGAGTAGATTTCCTTCTGGATACAAGCCCAGGAGTGGGATTCCTGGGTCATATGGTAAGTCTATTCCTAGTCTTTTGAGGAATCTCCACACTGTTTTCCATAGTGGCTGCACCAAACTGCATTCCCACCAGCAGTGTAGGAGGGTTCCTCTTTCTCCACAGCCTCTCCAGCATTTGTCATTTGTGGATTTTTGAATGACGGCCATTCTGACTGGTGTGAGGTGATACCTCATTGTAGTTTTGATTTGCATTTCTCTGATTATTAGTGATATTGAATATTTTTTCATGTGCTTTTTGATCATTTGTATGTCTTCCTTGGAGAATTGCTTGTTTAGGTCTTCTGCCCATTTTTGGATTGGGTTGTTTTTTTTTTCTTATTGTGTCGTATGAGCTGCTTATATATTCTGGAGATCAAGCCTTTGTCGGTTTCACTTGCAAAAATTTTCTCCCATTCCGTAGGTTTTCTTCTTGTTTTATTTCTGGTTTCCTTTGTTCTGCAGAAGCTTGTAAGTTTCATTAGGTCCCATTTGTTTATTCTTGCTTTTATTTCTTCTAGGAGAAAATTTTTGAAATGTATGTCAGATAATGTTTCGCCTATGTTTTCCTCTGGGAGGTTTATTGTATCTTGTCTTATGTTAAAGTCTTTAATCCATTTTGAGTTGATTTTTGTATATGGTGTAAGGGTGTGTTCTAGCTTCATTGTTTTACATACTGCTGTCCAGTTTTCCCAACACCATTTGCTGAAGAGACTGTCTTTATTCCATTGTATATTCTTGCCTCCTTTGTCGAAGATGAGTTGACCAAAAGTTTGTGGGTTCATTTCTGGGCTCTCTATTCTGTTCCATTGGTCCATATGTCTGTTTTGGTACCAATACCATGCTGTCTTGATGACTGTAGCTCTATAGTATTGTCTGAAGTCTGGGAGAGTTATTCCTCCAGCCTCTTTCTCTTCAGTAATGCTTTGGCAATTCTAGGTCTTTGATGGTTCCATATAAATTTTATTATGATTTGTTCTAGTTCTGTGAAATATGTCCTGGGTAATTTGATAGGGAGTGCATTAAATCTGTAGATTGCCTTGGGCAGTGTGACCACTTTAACAATATTGATTCTTCCAATCCAAGAGCATGGAATATCTTTCCATTTTTTAAAGTCTTCTTTAATTTCCTTCATCAATGGTTTATAGTTTTCTGTGTATAATTCTTTTGCCTCCTTGGTTAGATTTATTCCCAGATATTTTATTACTTTGGGTGCTATTTTAAAGGGGATTGTTTCTTTACTTTCTTTTTCTGTTGATTTATTGTTAGTGTAAAGAAAGGCAACTGATTTTTGAACATTAATTTTGTAACCTGCTACCTTGCTGAATTCTTGGATCAGTTCTAGTAGCTTTTTTGTGGACCTTTTAGGGTTTTCTATATATAGTAACATGTCGTCAGCATATAATGACACTTTTACCTCTTCTTTTCCAACTTGGATCCCTTTTATTTCTTTCTCTTGCCTGACTGCTGTGGCTAGGACTTCCAGGACTATGTTGAATAGGAGTGGTGATAGTGGGCATCCTTGTCTTGTCCCAGATTTTAGTGGGAAGCTTTTGAGTTTTTCACCGTTGAGAACTATGCTGGCTATAGGTTTGTCATATATAGCTTTTATTATGTTGAGATATGTTCCCTCTATACCCACTTTGGCGAGAGTTTTTATCATAAATGAGTGTTGAATTTTATCAAATGCTTTTTCTGCATCGATTGAGATGATCATGTGGTTTTTGTCCTTTCTCTTGTTGATGTGATGTATTACATTGATTGATTTGCGTATGTTGAACCAGCCTTGTGTCCCTGGGATGAACCCCACTTGGTCATGATGTATAATCTTTTTTATGTGTTGTTTAATTCTATTTGCTAAAATTTTGGTGAGGATTTTGGCGTCTATGTTCATCAGTGATATTGGCCTATAATTCTCTTTTTTTGTAGTGTCTTTGCCTGGTTTTGGTATCAGGGTGATGGTGGCTTCATAGAATGAGTTTGGGAGTATTCCCTCCTTTTCAGTCGTCTGGAAGAGTTTGAGAAGGACTGGTATGAGTTCTTCTTTGTATGTTTGGTAGAATTCCCCGGTGAAGCCGTCCGGTCCTGGACTTTTATTTGTAGGGAGGTTTTTAATTCCTATTTCTATTTCCTTTCTAGTGATCGGATTGTTCAAGTGTTCAGTTTCTTCTTGATTCAGTTTTGGTGGACAGTATGTTTCCAGAAACTTGTCCATCTCCTCTAGGTTATCCAGTTTGGTTCCATATAGTTTTTCATAATATTCTCGTATGGTATTCTGTATTTCTATTTTGTTTGTTGTAATTTCTCCATTTTCCTTTCTTATTTTGCTAATTTGTGCTCTCTCTTTTTTCTTCTTTGTGAGTTTGGCCAGAGGTTTGTCGATTGTATTTACTTTTTCAAAAAACCAGCTTTTGGTTCGGTTGATTTTTTTCTGTGGTCTTGTTAATCTCTATTGTATTTAATTCCTCTCTGATCTTTATTATTTCCTTCCATCTGCTGCTTTTTGGGGCTTTTTGTTCTTCTTTTTCTAATTCATTCAGGTGGTGGGTTAACTTGTTTATTTGAGATTGTTCTTCTTTTTTGAGGAAGGCCTGTATCGCTATAAACTTCCCTCTTAGCACTGCCTTTGCTGTGTCCCATAGGTTTTGAGTGGTTGTGCTTTCATTATCATTTGTCTCCAGGTATTTTTTAATTTCAGCTTTGATTTCCTCATTGATCCATTGTTTTTTCAATAACATACTGTTTAATCTCCATGCTTTTCTTTTTTTCTCCTTTGTTTCTCTGTTGTTGATTTCCAGTTTCTTGGCATTGTGGTCAGTAAAGATGCTTGAGATAATTTCTATCTTCTTATATTTGTTGAGGTTTCTTTTGTGTCCAAGTACATGATCGATCCTGGAAAATGTTCCGTGTGCACTTGAAAAGAATGTATATTCTATTTTTGGGGGGTGTAAAGCTCTGAAAATATCCACCAAATCTAGTTTTTCTATTGTAGTATTTAATTTCTCTGTTGCCTTGTTTATTTTCTGTCTGGAAGATCTGTCTAGTGATGTTAATGCAGTGTTAAAATCTCCAACTATGATTGTATTCCCATCAATATCCCCCTTTATCTCTGTTAGTAATTCCTGTATGTACTTAGGTGCTCCTATATTGGGTGCATATATATTAACGAGTGTAATATCTTCATCTTGTATCACTCCTTTAATCATTATAAAATGTCCTTCTTTATCTTTCTTTATGGCCTTTGTTTTAAAGTCTATTTTGTCTGAAATCAGTACTGCAACACCTGCTTTTTTGGCTTTTCCATTTGCATGGAATATCCTTTTCCATCCTTTCACTCTCAGTCTATATGTGTCCTTCTCCCTAAAGTGGGTCTCTTGTAGGCAGCATATTGAAGGTTCTTGCTTTATTATCCAGTCTGCCACTCTGTGTCTTTTGACTGGAGCATTTAGTCCATTAACATTTACAGTAATTAATGATAGATGTGTGTTTATTGCCATTTTGAACTTATCTTTGCAGTTGAATTGGTATATCCTCTTTGTTCCTTTCTTCTTCCTTTTGTGGTTTGGTAATTTTCCTTTGTATTATCATGTATTTTATTTAATTTTTGTGACTCCCTTGTAAATTTTTGACTTGTGGTTACCCTTTTTTGTAAATCTATTAACCTATACCCGTTTTTAATAAACTGATAATAACATGATCTCAAACCCATCCTACTGTTAAAAAAATTTAAAAAAAAAGAAAAAAAAATTCTATATTTCCCTGCCTTCCTCTCCCACTCTCAGTGATTTGTATGTCTTCTTTTATAATTTCGTGTTTTCTTTATTTGTAATTCATGAGTTATCACCTTTCCAGTTGTACGTTTCTCATTTCTGTAGCATCCTGCTGCTTTTCTATTTAGAATAGCCCTTTCAATATTTCTTTTAACATGGGCTTAGTGTTGCTAAACTCCTGCAGCTTTTTTTGGTCTGTGAAACTCTTTATTTCTCCTTCTATCCTAAAGGATAGCCTTGCTGGATATAGTATCCTAGGCTGCATCTGTTTTTCATTCAGGGCTTTAAATATATCTTGCCACTCCCTTCTGGCCTGTAGTGTTTGTGTAGAGAAATCAGCTGAGAGCCTTATGGGGGTTCCCTTGTAACTCACTCTTTGCTTTTCTCTTGCTGCCTTTAGAATCATTTCTTTATCCTTGACTCTGGCCATCTTGATTATGATATGTCTTGGTGTGGGTCTATTTGGGTTCTTCCTGTTTGGGACCCTCTGAGCTTCCTGTACTTGGATACCTGATTCCTTCTGTAAGTTTGGGAAGTTTTCAGTCATGATTTCTTCAAAAACCTTTTCAATCCACTTTGATCCTTCTTCCCCATCTGGGACCCCTAGTATGCAAAGTTTGGGATGCTTTATATTATCCCATAGGTCCCTTATGCTATTTTCATTATTTTTTATTTGCTTATCTTGTAGTTCTTCTGAATGGGTGCTTTCTATTGCCCTGTCTTCTACATCACTAATTCCTTCCTCTGCATTATCTAGTCGGCTTTGCACAGCAATTAGGTCATTCCTCATCTCTGTCAATGAGTTTACCCATTCTACTTGGCTCTTCTTTATAGCTTCAATTTCATTGGTTTTTTTAAACATTTTTTATTGATTTATAATCATTTTACAATGTTGTGTCAAATTCCAGTGTTCAGCACAATTTTTCAGTCATTCATGGACATATACACACTCATTGTCACATTTTTTTCTCTGTGATTTATCATAACATTTTGTGTATATTTCCCTGTGCTATACAGTGTAATCTTGTTTATCTATTCTACAATTTTGAAATCCCAGTCTATCCCTTCCCACCCTCTACCCCCCTGGTAACCACAAGTCTGTATTCTCTGTCCATGAGTCTATTTCTGTCCTGTATTTATGCTTTGTTTTTGTTTGTTTGTTTGTTTTTGTTTTTGTTTTTTAGATTCCACATATGAGTGATCTCATATGGTATTTTTCTTTCTCTTTCTGGCTTACTTCACTTAGAATGACATTCTCTAGGAGCATCCATGTTGCTGCAAACGGCATTATGTTGTCAGTGGTTCAATTTCATTTTTGACATATTTTATATCTCTAAACACTATCTCTTTTAATTCCTTCAGCAATTTGATCACTCCTTTTTTGAAATCTTGATCTAGTAGGCTATTGATGTCTATTTCATTGATCTTTCTTTCAGGGGATTTCTCTTGTTCTTTTAATTGGGAAAGGTTTCTCTGCTTCTTCATCTTGCTCATACCTCTCTGACACTGTGGTTTATGGAGTATCAGTTGTCTATTTTGGATCTTAAGGTTTTTATCTATCTAATGCCTATTTAGGAATAGAACTTAGGGGGAAAAAAGAAAAAATAGAATTTTAAAAGAAGGGAGAAAGAGGGTTTGAAAACAGTGTATAATGAATAATAGAAGAGCGAGTTGAAGCAGAGTATTAATCGGGTTGAGACATCCTTTTAAAACCTTAAAAAAAAAGTGGGGGGGAGATGAATAGATGTATTTGGAACCTGTGTCTAGTCAATAACAGGACATCAAAACCCAAGAGAAACATAAATGAATTAAGAATTAAAAATTAAGAGAGTAATAGAAAATAGAACAGGTAAAAACAAGTTTTTACAAAAAAAAAAGGGGGGGTTGTCGGTGTTCTCCTGGAGTGTGTGTGCTTTTAATGTGATGTCCTTCTGTCTTCGTCCTGTTTTGGAAGCTCAGCTTGTTTTCATAGGCCCTCCGTTGGCGCCCTCTTCTGTGCTGCTCCCAGCACCTGTCGGCAAGCAGATCGCGCCTCCTCCTAACACGGGGTCAGATGCAGCTCTCCTCTGCTGCGGGCGGGCGGGTCACTGCCCCTCCGGATGCCGCAGTCAGATGTTGCAGACTGGCCAGGCAGGAGGGCGGGTCGTGCCCCCTCCCAGCACCTCGGTCAGAGGTTGTGTTCCTGCCCGACAGGCGGGGGGCCGCTCTGCCCCTGCCTGCGCCGCCGGTAGCTCCGCTGCTCTGTGCGGCTGCGCGCTCCGCCCTGGTCGGCGCTCCGCGGGTGGACTCGGGGAAGACGGAGGGACAGCCTTGTCCCTGCTCGGAGCCAAAACCCAGCTCCTTGTTTGTCTTTGTGGAGCAAGTTCTCTGAGGGACCAGGGTGGAAGGATCCTATCTGCCCCGGGCTGTGTCTGCTCATTTTGAGTCTGTGTAAGTCTTTATCCCTGAAGTGAATCTCGTATAGGGAGCATACTGAAACATGCTGTTTTTCAGTCCAGTCAACCACCCTATCTATCTATGTCTTTGATTGGAGCACTTAGTCCACTGACTTTTAAATGAATTATTGATAGGTATGTGCTTCCTCTCATTTCATTACTTGTTTTCTGGTTGCTTTTGTAATTTTTCTCTGTTTATTTTTTTCTCCTTTTTGTTTTCTTTTTGGTTGATTTTCTTTAGTAGTATGTTTGTGTTCATGACTTTCTGGCTTTTGTTATATCTATTGTAGGTTTTTGATTTATGGTCACCGTGGGGTTCATATATGTTGACCTGTAATTATATGTACTTCTTTTAAACTGGTAGTTATTTAAGTTCAGACATATTCTAAGATACCTACATTTTTATTCCCCTCCTTCACATTTTGTGTTTTTGATGTCATACTTTTACATCTTCATGCTGATTCCTTAACTTTTTATTGTAGTTATAGTTGCTTTTGTAATTTTGACTTTTAATCTACATACTGGTTTATTTAAGTGGTTGATCCTCAGCCCTTACTACATATAGTGGGATTTTTCCTTTCCTATAGAGTCTTTTCTATTTAGATAAGACCCTTCAACGTTTTTTTTTAGGGTAGGTTTAATATTGATGAAATTTTTTAGCTTTTGCTTGTAAGAAAATTTCTTTCTCTCTCCTTCAATTCTAAATGATAACCTAACTGGGTGAAGTATCCTCGGTTGCAGATTTTTCCCTTTCAGCACTTAATCATACCACTCCCTTCTAGACTGAAAAGTTTCTGCAGAGAAGTCAGCTGATAACCTTAAGGGGATTCCCTTGTATATGACTCTGTTTTTTCTCTTGCTGCCTTTAGAATTCTTTTTTCATCGTAATTATGATGTTCCTTGGTTAGGGGCTATTTGGGTTCATCTTATTTATGACCCTCTGTGCTTCCTGTACTGGATATGTATCTTTCTTCAGATTTGGGAGGTTTTCAGCCATAATTTCCTCAAACACATTTTTTATCCCCTTCCCTCCTCTCCTTCTAGAACCCCTGTAATGTGAACGTTGAAATACTTAATTAAGTTATGCCAGAGATCGCTTCTAAGTGTTCATTATGTTACTCAATTTGTGAGTTCTGACTGGGCCTTATGTTTCCTAGTTCCTTATTACAGATATCACTGTGTTCATCCGTTGCTTTCCCTAATTTAGTTAGCATTCTTATTAATAGTTTTGAATTTTTTATCCGATAAACAATTTATTTGTTTCATTATATTTTCTGGGATTTTCTCGGGTTTTTTCTATTTTGAGTAGTTCCTCTGCCTTTTTCATTTTGCCTTTCTCTGCCTCTATGAATTTAGGTGAAACAGCTCCTTATTGCAGTCTTGAAGGGGTGTTCTTATATGGAAGCGTCGTCCCTATACAGACTGCGTGTGCTCAGTGCCTTTGGTGAGAGGGCTGGGTGTCACGTGGATGCTGGTCACCTCTTTCTTCAGCATGTGCTGGCAGCTAGCACCTTGGTGGGGGGTAGGGCTGGAGAGAGAGGGGCTAGAGCCAGTGCTGGGTATTAGGCAGGACTTCCTCACTGCTCAGGGGCCATCATTGTCTTCTCAGGGGCAGGGTCTGATCCCAAGCTGCTGGAGCAGAAGCTTTGAGGATTGAGCTCGAGTTGACTCTGTTCCCTTTAAGTGTCTGTTGTGCCCTCTCCCTGCACTGGGACCTTTGCCCCAGAGGGTGTGCTGAAGCATGTGGGGCCTGTGCATAGACAGAGGTCCGATGCCTGAATAGGCATCTGCTACTCTGCTCAGACACAGCCTGGGGTGTGAGCCTCCTTCGTCTCTCTCAGCCACTCCCTGCTCTGCTGTAGAAGCACTCTGGTCGGGCAGAGACCTGCGTGGGCCCGCAGTGTGTGTTGGGAGGTTAGCTATGGCAGAGGGGCCACCATCAACAATCTTGGCAGCTTCTGGGGTGCTGCCTGAGTAAGCACCAACAGTGGCCTTGCTGCCCATCTGGGCTCCTTCCTGGGATGGGTCACCTCTGTGTCCTATGGTCTAGTCTTCCCCGGTCCTGGCTGCCCAGGTCCAGTAGTGCACCATGGCATGGAGAGTGTGGGCCCAGAGTGCCTGCTCAGGTCAGAATGGGAAGTGCAGCGAGGCGGTCACTGGCACCCTGGGAGCCGCTCGGGCCGACCTCCTCTGCCCTGCGTCAGGATCCAGTCGGCACATGCGCACTCCTCACAGGCAGCATCCGTGCCTCCCCAGCTTCTGTCTGACCCGCAGGCCTCCCACCAGTCAAGGGGACTTGTGTCCTCCACATAGGGCCCCAGGCATGGGACGCCTGGTCTGTGGCTTGACCTGCTCACTTCCAGGTCCATTCTTGTCATCTCCATTTTCCTCTTGAGTCCCCTTCTAGGGGCCCAGGTCCCAGACCAATCACTCTTCTTCCCTTCCTCCCTGATTACGTGTCTTTCTTACAGCCTTGGTTGTACAGGAGCCCCTCTGCCAGTTTCCAGTTGGTTTTCAGTGAGTTCCATGTCCTCTTACTCCATCTGGATCTCCTGTCTTTCTAATTTTAAAATCCTGGGGATACTTAAGGTGCACAAAAATGTGTATACAAAGACATGTCGAATATTTACCCACACTTTTTAATGGACTCATACTAGACATAGTTACATAACCTGTTTTCTCTCTTAGCAGTGCATCAGTTTTTCTTTGCTAGTTAGTGTACCACTATGTCACGATTCTAACAATTTTACAGTGCTGTTACATGAAGCTGCAATTTATTTTACAAAAAAGTAGGGATAATTGGGTAGTTTTATGTTAGAGAAAAATCGGGAACAACTAAAACTCTGCCCTGACCATCCCCATCCATAAACTCACACTTGTAAAATTGCTTCCAAACTCCCAGAAGTAGAATTGCTTATCAAAGATTTTGTGGATTTTTAAGACTTCTATTAGACACATAGGCCTTTTTGCACCGTATCATTCATTCATAGGGGGAAATGTTACATCAGGTCAAGGCAAGAAGAAATCAGAAATGGGAGAATTCTCAGAACTTTCTAGAGCTCTTGTCAAGTTTTACCAGCTGCCTCCAGTGCTGGGTTAAAGTTGTATGCAGTGATCTTTTCTGTTAATTGAGTTGTCTCTGTTTGCCTGCTTTTAATAGTTTTCACATTCTCCTGAGCTGACAGTGCACAAAGCAGCCTCTTCAAAAAGACAATGTCTGTGTGGAATAAAGACCAGGTTGGTGTCTTCAGTGTATTGTCTGGATCCACAGACTTAGAAAATCACAGCAATATAGCCACGTGACAGGCAGCCTCCTCTGTGACTCATTAAGGCTGCCTGGAGACGGGCATGACGGTTTGTTTTATTTTTTTCCTTCGCAGCTATGTCTAGCTCTGGTGAGACCTGGTAAAGCTTACAGGTGCCCCATCTCTAAAGCAGGACTTGAGAAGGAGGGGAAGAGGATTGGAGAAGATTCAGATAGGAGATGGAGGTTCCCAAAATAGAACAAAGCATAGAAGAAAGAACCAGGCTTCAAATGTGAGGAGGGTTAAGAGAGGAAGAGGGAGATGATTGGGAAGGAGGGAGAAGAGAACTGGGGAGACACGGTTCTGTGTAGGGCGGCTCTGGACTGTTTTTGAGGGAAGAAGTGAGTTTCAGTTGTATCTGTCTAATAACAAGCCAGCTGGCTTGGGGAAATGACAAGTAATTCAGCTGTCTGGTTCAGCCCTAGAGCTGCCCTTCCTTTTCAAAATATTGCTTGACTCAATCTTACCATTTTTTAACCCTCATGGACTTGGTATTATTAAAGTGTTCATTGTAAGAGCAATAGAATTATGGCTCAAAATTCAAAGTATCAAAAACTTTTCTTAAAATGTAGATTCATTCAAGCCCATTTGTAGGTGATTTTTAGGAAGACTAAGTATAATTCTGGGAGAAGCCAGGAACTTAAAATTTCTGACTCTATCAGTCAGTGATATCTGAAAATGATCAGCTGTCTTAACAGTGTGTAGTTACAATCATAGTTGAACGTGAGATTTCTGCACATTTTCTTTGGACTCTTTTTCCATTTTCAAGTTTAAAATATGTCAGTTACCTGATTAGCACCCCGTGGACTTTCAGTTAAGAACATGCACTACAGCTAGGGTCACAGCATTTGGTCTGAATCCTGGCTTCATGTCTTACTGGCTATATAACTTGGGTCAGTTGTCTTCTAGTCTGGGCTTCAGTTTTCTCATCTGTAAAATGGGGATAATAATAGTACTTATAGGGCTGTTTTGTGGATTAAAAGAGACTCTCTATATATAGTGTCTCACCTACAAAGCCACATAAATGTTAACAGTTGTCCATCTCACTATGACCATTTCTGGACGTCAAGGACAGAACCACATTTTCTCATGGTCCTACATAAGGTCTATTATTAACTCTAAATTGTCAACATTCCCTTTGTTATCACCAGAGCAAAGATTCCTGATATATAAATACTGGGGAGTATGTGTTGTGCACCTACTGGTTTCCAGACACCCTGCTATTAAGCCTTTTTGCATTACTTCTTTTAATCATCTTAGCAGCCATAGAAATGAGGACTTGTATTTTCCCTCTTTGACAGGTGAGGTATCAGCTGAGAGAGGTTGCTGTGAGGTCACACAGCCAGTGCTTATTAGCAAACAGGACTAAGACTGGGTCTTGCTGAAGCTTTGGCTCCTTACTACCGTAACTAGATATGTTAGGCTGGCCACAGTTACGAGGACTGGCATTTTTCAGTAACAGGAGTGATGCTGTAGTAGCATGGACTCAGGTGGCCGAGTTACTGATATCTCCATGCCAAGCAGGACCAGTCGTTCAAATGAACCAGCTGGGAACTGCCAGATGCTAGGGTTGTCATCCAGGTGCTGGTTGACCAGAGCCAGGAGACTTCTCAAGTCAAGCAGCCTTATGCCCCTTACTTGATCAGGCACATGGTAGGACAGCCACCAGGGTAGTCTGCATCAGCCTTTTTATCTGGGGAAGTAAACAAGCAGGACTCCCAAGGAACCGCACATACATGACGTGATCATCCATGTTAACCCAGGTCTCAAAAGACAGACAGATCCGGACACACTACATCACAGACTACATTACATTATCTTGGCTCATCCAGGGAGGGTGCCATTGTCCTCACCCAGATGATGAAACGAGGGCTCTGAGTGGTGAGTCACGGATCTCACTTAGTCTGGATGGGGAGCTTGACGAATTGCTTATGCTCAGGCCGTGTGCCAGACCAGTGGAGCGAGTAAGCTGGTATTTTTCACAACTCCCTCTTCCTTCTCCTTCTCCCCTCCCTCTCTGGAATCGAACCTAGGACCTCCTGCATGCTAGCTAACCCTCGCTCTAGCTGCCTTAGTTTCCTCCAGGCTCGGCTTCATCTCCCTCGAGTCAGGGAGTGTGCTGGGTTCCCGGGTCCCCACTCTAGCCCTTTAACTGCGATAGGGCTGACAGCCCACACTAGTATCACTTTCACATAGACAGAAACCCAAATTAATACATCGTGAGAAGCAGAATTAGGGTTTCTTAAGAAGCTGGGGGAATCAGTTATTACTGTGATGTAGAAAACTTGATTCTATTGTTATTTTGCTTTATTTGCCTTCATCCCCAAGTACTTCATGTTGAAGACTCATTCAGAGCTCCTATCTGTCCAGTAATCTTGTGTGAGTTCACACCTTAAATATTTCCCTAACTGTCTGGATTTGGACATACTATACTATGTAGGACTAAGTATTGTTTTGTGTATTTTCCAAACAAATTTCAGACATTTTCTGTAACAATTCATTTTAGGAAGAGCAAGAAATCCAGAATAATTACATCTACTTTGGGAAGTTACTAACCAAATGAGATGCAGCATATAAAGTTGCCTAGTCAGCACAAAGTAGCTTCTCCAAAATGAAGTAATTAAATTTATGATTACCATTTCTGCCCAGTCTTTTGGGAAACTTGATTCTCTCATCCTATATATTAGATAGCCTCCAAATTTCATACCTGTGCTTTGCTTTGATGTACGTTCAAATAATTGATACAGATATTAGGGGAAAACAGACAAGGTAGAGAACTTGATGCAACAAACACTTCATTCTACATTGAAATCATTTCATTAATAAATCACTGGCACATAAATGTACGACCAGCTATGGGTCAGTAAAATGTGGCAATTATTTACCTCCATAATGCCTGCAAGGTATTAAGAGACGTTTTGTCCAATACTCTGCTTAAATCCACACAAGGGTGCATGCACAAATACATACAACAAACATGTGAGTACCCATACCTAGTTTACGATAAAATATCAAACCATTCTAGCAAGTCTTGTCATTCAGTGAACCTATGTCAACTCCCAGTAATGGCCAACTTTGGCACTGATAACTCACATACAATTTGTTTAGCTAGCTCTTCAACATACTTCTTCATTTCAGTCATCCAATTTTATCTGTTTGAATGTTCTCTCATGTGATTTCTGTTACGACGCCTTGACTTCATCTGTGACCACATCGTCAGTGTCTGCTCTCTAACAGGACTGCAATTCATAGAGGCCTAAAGATTTAAGTTAACTCAAGGGAGCTTATCACTCTCCTTCATTCTCTCCCCACAACTTCAGTTACCTTGTATCTACCGTTGTTGTTGTTTTACTCGTCTCTCAACTTGTTGAAGGTTGTGTTGCCAATCTTAGGGCATGGAGATTTCTTACAGTTCTGCACTACTTCAGGGTTATTTGTTCACACTGCTCCTGCAGCACTCATACTGCTGTTTATAATGTGTGTTAGCTTTACTCGTCTCATATTTGCATATGTCGTCCCTATTGTACTGTGAGCACAAACTGAAATGAGTGAGAATTATTAAGCACAGTGTGAAGTGAGAAGAGTGCTACTTCATGAGCCAGATAATTGAACTCTGGTCCCTTGTTTCCTGATCTATAAAATGTTGAAGCTAGACTTCATGTATTGTAGTAACTCTTCAAACTCGAAATGCTTTGACTACTGTGAATAGCCTATAAGCTCCCTAAAACAGGAGACATGTCTGTCCTGTTCATTCTTATCTTCCTGGGCACTTACTATAGGAAATATCATATCTTCATTCAGTCAACATAATTTCATTGTATGTAAGCTACTCATCAAGGTACTTGGGCTAATAATATAATTTTTAAAACATCCCTCCCCTCATGGATTTTCTAGTAAGAAGAGAAAGATAAACTGAATAATATATGCTTATCACTGATGAACATAACTTGAATAGTGATCAGAAGTGCCAAAGTGTTGAGTTTGTGGTTTTCAATACATCACACCTAGGGCATGGCTATTATCAAAAGACAAACAATAACAAACTTGTTGGCAAGGATGTGAAGAAAAGGGAATTCTTGCTCACTGTTGGTAGGACTGTACATTGGTGCAGCCTCTGTGGAAAAAAGTATCAATGTTTCCACAAAACTTTAAAAATTAAACCTCCATAAGATCTAACAGTCCCACTTTTGGTTATATACCCAAAGCAAATGAAATCAGGATTTGAAAGAGACCTCTGCACTCAGCATTATTAACAATAGCCAAGGTCTACAACCAACCCAAGTGTCTGAATATTATTGAATATATACATGAAATATTCTATATAGAGAGAATAATGAAAATCCTGTCATTTGCAACAACATGAATGAATGTGGAGGACATTATGTTGATAAAACAAGCCAGACTGGGAAAGATAAATATTGTATGATCTCACTTATATATGGAATCTTAAAAAAAAAATGGAATCTTTAAAAGCAAAGAGTAGAAAGGTGGTTACCAGAAACTGGTAGTGTGGGGGATATGGGGAAATGCTGGTCAAATGGTACAGAGTTGTATGTAGGATGAGTAAGTCCACGGCTCTACTGTGCCAGCATGATGACTGTAGTTAATAATACTGTATTGAATATTGGAAATATTCTAAGAGAATAGGTTCAAGATGCACTCATCATAGAAAAAATGTTAACTATGTAAGGTGACATGTTAATTAGTGTAAACAGTAATCATTTCACTATTTTCATGTGTATCAAATCGTGCTGTATGTCTTAAATAATACTTTTTTTTAGTGTATGTTATAAAAAGTGAAATATGGCTAGGTGGAATTAACATCTGCCATCATTGTGTACTTACATACTACTGCCTGTACACCCATCTCCTTTATAATTGAGAGCCAGTCAAGGTGGGGTCTGCTTCACAAAGGTAATTTTTTGCAATTGCAGATCTAGGACAATTTTTATGGGCAGAAATTTTAAGTATTTTTCCCTTTTCCACTTTTTACAATTTTTCTTGTAGCTGGTCATTAATCAATCAGACATTAGTAATTCTCTGATCTCTTAAGCTTCACTCGGATGCTAAACGGGTTCTTTGCAGATGAACCAGTCAAGCGAGTGTGTGGTTTTCATATTTACAAGGGTAAATAAATATCACAACCCAAGACAGAAGCTGTTTGAGGTCCATAAGGACAGAAGAATTAGTACATAAATAAACAGTACTTCCATCTGAATTCTCAAAGAGCAAAAGAGAGGAGAGAACAGAGACCAGTACATACATTGTTTAAGCACAGATGCCTGCCTTTCAGCCACTAGTCAATTTAGGGCCTTAAACCAGAAGATGTCTAATATCCTTTAATGACTTAGGTTATAGGGAATTTTCAAAATAAAAATCTATGAGTTTAAGAATAATGGAATGTTCTACCACATTCCTCATTACATAGGACCATTAATACGTCTTTAAAAGGTGTTCTAACTCCCCAGAAGCTCAGAACCCTTCCATTATGGCTTCCTTTGGGATCTGGCTCTGCTGTACTGTGAAAGTGATGACTAACAGGCACACCCCTTAGTGCTCAGTACTAATCCGTAGTGCCAGGCCCTGTTCTGTGTGCTGTTTGTGCTAACTCATTTCTTTCAAGACTGTATAAAGTAGGTTAGCTTCTTACCCAGCAGGTGAGAGAGCCAGAATTCCAGTAATTCAAGTAAGTTTCCCTCCTTCTTGGCCTTTCATAGTAGCCATGCTGGAACAGGGTTTAAAAAGCGGGGGAGGGACACTTAAGAGCCTAGCATAACGGTAGAGGGGGAGGCCCACCTGTCGGAGGGCAGCCCTGCCTCTGAGAGCAGTCAGCTGCTCCTCCCTTCTCCCCAGTTATCTACTTCCCTGAAACGCAAACATCTCCTCCTCCCAGCAAAGGCCCGCAGACTGTGAAGCAGTTGGGAGCCTGGTGCAGCAGCCTTCACGCCCATGCCTTAGAGCTGCGGTGCTTGAACCTTGGTGCGGAAAAATAACCACCTCAGGCACTTATTAAATGCATATTCCTGTGTAAGTAGAGGGTGGAGCCCCAAATCTTACTGTTTTTAAATGGGGCTCTCCCAGTAGGTATGGTGCCAGTGATGTGCAGACTTGACGTTCCACACAGCTGCCTCTGCTGGTCCCAAGCCTTTGGGCACATGACTGGTCTCGTGATTGGAAGTAAATAATCCTGCCCACGTTTCTTACCTGTTTTTAAGAGGTGAATGACTCTGTGCTGTGTGGTTTAACCTCATTAATATTGCCAGTTTCATCAATGGCCTTATCTTCAGGTCTTGAAATTGGCATCAATACTTCACTTGCCATTTATCCTTTAAAATGAGAAGATGTTATCATTAGTCAAGGTTAAGGGAATGGGTGGTCATGTACAAACGCCTACAAAGAAAAAGCCACCAAAATCATACAAATGAATGTAGTATTTTGATGCATTCTGTGCAGCACCCCAACAGTAAAGCTAGGAAACCAGAACCTGAACGACTGAAGTGTCTTTGCCCAAGAACATACAGAGAGAAGAGCCCAGAGTGGAGGCTTCTCCCACCACTGCACCTGGGAGCCCCCACCCCCCTGGTCTGACTCCCACATGGTCGGTGATCACAGGTGCTGGGAGGCAGCATGCACCCCTCCAAAAGCAGGCTGGACCCCAGTGAACGTGCCCCACGGTCCTGAGCACAGACCACTTGAGAGTTGTCCTTGAAAATTAACAGCAGTATGACTTCATTTTTTTTTCTTTTTGAGGCTGCTGCTGTGGCAGCTCCTAATAACTCGATAATAAAGTGCAAGAGACCATTAAGATTGGTCTTGCTTGGCTTTTACTCACCGGCCTCTGTGATAGGCGTGATCGGGGCAGTGCGTGATGGTGAGTGCCGGAAGCCACACGGCCCCAGCAGGACAGGTTAGCCGGCCACCTGCACCTTCCCCAGGCGGGCCCTCCCTGACCGGAAGGAGCGTTCTGCGGAAACCTGCATCGGAGCTTCTGAGTGGAAGCTTCAGGCGACCTGAAATGGACTGAGAAAGGGAGAACTTTAGCCTTCCTGGGAGGGGCAGGGTAGTGTCACCCAAGAATCAGCTCTGAAAAGAAACAGACTTGGTTTAAAAATCCTTGTTCTGTTGATGCATTTCCCTGTCCAGGAGACATAGGATCACAACATCACGGTTTCCCAAGTCGTAAAAGGTGATAACCTCCACTCTAGCAGCCTGAGAGGGTTGAATGAAAGTGCCCGTGTGACACTGGGAGCAGAGTACGCGGTGTTTGCCTCTTTATAAAACAGTAACTGAAACCCACTTTCCATCACAGACAGAGGTCAGAATCAGTGAGGACCCTCTAGGTTATTATTAACCAGTTCCCTTTCAGTAAGAATGTGATACCGCAGGTCCAGGGTCTCCAAGCAGCCTCAACCTTCTCACCCACTGTAACACACGGAAATCTGCAGGCTGATAGAAACATACATGTTTTATGTCTCGTCCCCATCGGAGGTGGCAGCAAAAGGGAGAAAATAGAATCCAGATATCATATAACTACCTGCAGGGTTAGAGCCTGCCCGGGACCTCAGAGGACCAGAGCACATGACATGGTGCCTTACAGTAACATCATACCTGCCATTGCTGGCTTTGTAAATACGAGTGCAATTTGACAGTTACTAACATCTGCTCTAAACCTACCACGCAATGTATTTGCAAAGGGAGTGGAAAGGACTTTGATATTAGTCACCAGGCAATCGTATAGAAAAGAAGTTGAGTATCTTCTGAGTTCTGTTTACATTCTTAATAAAGGGGCTATTTCAGATCCAGCCTCAAGTTTTAGTAAGCAGACCTAGGCAGCTCCATTCACAGTGTCTTCCCCAAACAACCAAGAGAGCTACCCTTGGAACCAAGAAAGATAAGCATTTTGTATGTAATAGTGCGACTTAGCACTCTGAAGTGGGCGTCACTGTCCTCACTTCACAGATTAGGAAACTGAGACTCAGAAATTAAATAATCTGCCTAGGGTCACACAGTCAGTTGTGAAGACAGGATTTGAAACCCTCTGGCTGAAATGAGCTCTAAACCCCTGTGCTCTACTCATCAAAAAATAAGTCAAGCTCGTCTTGCTCTCCATAGAGAAAGGACATGGATGGCTTTTATAGCTTCAGAAAAGAGATGTGGTCAGGATTGTTGGTGAGCAAAGAGCTGTGAGGACGGCCATTAGGATGCCAGGCAGAGGGAAGGGTGATATGTCACGAAGAACGAGCATTTGCCCGAAGGCGGGAGGCTGGAGCTCAAACCTGAACACGGCTTCTTCCTTGTTGGGTTACGTTACACCCGTTACTCATCCCTCATGGAATTGTCACCATCAGCACAGTAACCTAGGTGAATCTGCTCTCCTAGTTCTAAGGCTCTAGGTGAAGGTCAGTTATTACGATAATTCAGTTAGTTTCAGTCCCACCATTGACTTCCTCTGGAAATCTTTGGAAGTAGCTCCTGACCCCTAAGCCTTCTCATCTATAAACCAGAGCTGAGGAGACAGCATCCTTCAGTGACTCCCTCCAGAAGCTGTTCTCCAACTGCAGTAGCCTGGAATCTTTGGGTGTGCTGTTAAAACAGGGTCCTGAGCCCTGCAGGTTATGCCCCAGTGCCACTGGATGGAGCCTGGTGACATTCAGGGTAACGCTCTGGGAAGGGCCACACCCTCAGGATCACAAAGAGCAGCGATTTCTGCAGGTAAAGATTTTGACCAAGGTCACCTGTGGATCTGCCAGCACCAGGCCTCAAGCCCTGATACCTAGATCCTGTTCTGACTGCACGACTGGGCTCAAGAGGACATCACAGCTCCCACCTGGGCACGGGGTTTCCATCAAGGGATGGATTCTAGAGTATACCGCTGAGGCTTCCAGCACCCCTCAGACGTTTATTAAATGGTTAAACATCGTTTCCTTTTTCTTCTTCCTCTGCAGACACGTTTGCAAGCAAAGTGGCAGCCACCCAGGACCAGTACGCCGACGCATCCATAGGTAACGTCACTGGCAGCAACGCGGTGAATGTCTTCCTGGGCATCGGCGTGGCCTGGTCCATTGCGGCCATCTACCATGCTGCCAATGGGGAACAGTTCAAGGTGTCCCCTGGCACGCTCGCTTTCTCTGTCACTCTCTTCACCATTTTTGCTTTCATCAACGTGGGGGTGCTGCTGTACCGGCGGAGGCCAGAGATCGGAGGTGAGCTGGGTGGGCCCCGGACTGCCAAGCTCCTCACGTCCTGCCTCTTTGTGCTCCTGTGGCTCTTGTACATTTTCTTCTCCTCCCTGGAGGCCTACTGCCACATAAAAGGCTTCTAAAGGAACAATCAGATATAGTAAATTTATATATATATACAAATATATACATAAAAAATTATGTATAACGAACAGAGGAAACTGACATTTGTCATGTTCACTTACCTGCTGATGGAATCCAGCTTCAAGAGCATACTCTGTACCAGGGCCGAAGGGAGCCACCGTCACCTCCCCTTCCCGGGGCATCGTCACGTTGAACAAGGCTTGGAGGCAGGGCCATCTTTGCAGCTCAGCCTAGAAGGGCTGTGTTCTCCCCAGGTTCATCAATTGTGCAGTCTTTGATTTGTTTTCTGTTTTTGCTTCTTTTCGATGGGGGAGGGGGAGGGGATGAAGTCAGGGGTGGTTGTTGTTTTTCTTTGTGGGGAGGTGCGGGGGGAAGGATCAGGCTTGGTTGCTTCTCTTGTGGGAGTGAAGACGTATCTAAATGCAAACGGGGTTTTGGTAAAAATGGAAATCATTACGATGACTCTCCTTTTCTCCTGAACACTTTAAAAACCATTTGGTATTGAGAAAGGAAGTGGGCGTGGAAGCAGCAGCATGCCCAGGCCTTCACCCTGTTACTAAATTTCATGCTGGCCTCTGGAGCAGAAGCAGAGGTTGACGCTGCCTCCAAGAAGAAACCTGGGAGCTCGAATGGAGCCAAGAAAAGTAGTGGCTCTTGATCCCGTCTGACATTTCAAGGCAGGACGCCTGGCACTCCTGTCAACAGGTACAGGAGTGAAGTGCCTGGACTCCCAGGAGCGCGCACAATCCTTTCTTCCTTAGCTCTTTAGCTCGGGGCCGTGATTAGCAAAGCCCTCATTCTGGTGTTCCAGCCCGGCCAACCACCCCCAGGTCCCCGCCACCCCAGCCCCCTCCCACCCGCCCTTCATTACAAACCAGAAGAATAACCATCGAAAAGCTCGCCATCCCCGCCCCCCGTTTGCATCAGTGTGTGTCCCCGTCCCGTGCTGCTGTCGCCTGGGGTCGTCTGTCAGTTTTCTTTTCAAAGCGTCCATGGCTTGTACAGTCCTGTCCAGTCACGACCGCACACTCGCTCCTCCTCCCCGGGCCTGTGCGGGAATGTTGTCGCGGTACCTGTTCACAGCGCATGGATGGAAACGATACAGCCAAACAAAGCGCGCCTGTATGTAGTAGAGCCTAGCGTGCCCTCGCCCCCCACTCGGCAGCGCGGACTGGACGCTGAAGACATGCGTGAGTTTCCTTTTCACCTGAGTTGTAACTTTTGTTGAGTTTGAGGAGGGATCAGAGGAGAAACATGGCTTCTTGTTCGTGGGTGTGCACGTTCATTTCTAAGCAGCAGGAACTGTTACCTGGAAAGTTAGCTGTTGAGAGGACCCCAGGCAGACTGCAGAGGCTTCCCGGAGAAGGCGCCGCGCGGTGCGCGGCAGCGGCCTCTGCGGCCCAGCTGTTGGTGCGGGAAGGCCGAGGAGGAGGGCCCTGTGGAGCAGGGGATGCATTAGATGTGCCCGGGCTCTGGACTTCCGTTCCCACAACGCCCCTGCCCCTAAGTATTTATTATTTCACATCTGCTCTGTCTGGCACAGATGATAGATTGTGCTGGTTTGTTCATTTTTCGGGGGTTTTTGTTTTGTTTTTAATGTATTTGGAGCCCTGTTTCTTTCACCAGCCAGACCCCTCTGCTTGTATCTGCAGTTCCTGAGGAGGAAAGAAGCCACAGGGCCTGTAAAAGTGTGTCTTCTCCACTTACGACTAAGGAGGAAGCAACAAAATGAGATTAGTGCCTCCCCGGAGGATTGCCCTGCGAGGTTTTTTTTAACCCTGGAAAAGGAGTGGCTCTATTTCAAAATACCAGAGAGCATGTGGATAAACCCAACATTCCAAACTAGTGAGTCCACAGATGAGGATAAATGCAAGGACTTGGGCCCCCTCCCGGACTTTTCTCTATCTGTAAAGAACCCCAGGCTGGAGACACCCCCAAGTGCTCTGTATTGACTCAGAGATACTTAGCTCTCACCAGCCTTCTCTTCCGCTGAGTAATCACTGTCATCCACCATGTAATAAACACTGGAAGATGGAATGAGTAATTAGATGCTAGCGACCCACTCAGTATGCCAGGGTCTGTGCTACCTCCTGGGGACTGAGTCCTGGACAAGACGTCCAGATCCCTGCCCTCGGGGGTTCACAGTTAATGTGACTGCCATTTTCGTGAGTAAAAGCTAACACAGCCACATGGAAACAGTCTGATCTTGCGAGGAAAACACCATTAGGAAACTCTCTTGTATAAATGTTTAAAATTTCTTTAACAGAGTATAAGGCATAGGTTAGGAAAAAGTGTCCTGTGTCTCCTTAGCCAACCTTGCAGATCCTGTACATCTTCCCATTTTATACCAGATAGGGCAATCATGTTGGTGACCCAAACCACCGAGAAGGCCCGGTCAAGTCCAAGTTCTCTGTCGGACAGCAGTACTTTTCCATGCCCCTCAACACCTCTACCATGTCTCCTGTCTCCTGGACACTCCCCCTGACCTGTCACGGCCCAACACACTGGTGGCCTGACTCCTTTAGGGACACACTCTAACCCATTTTTTTTTTTTTGAAGATTTATTAAATGGAAAGCTAGCCTAGAAACACCAAGTAAATAGTCAAGGGATGCAAGTTGTTTAAATATTAGAAAGCCTTTGCACTCATGTCTAGCCATATTTGGAATGTTACTAATCCCGTAGCAAATTTTCACAGAGGACTTTAAGAAATCTTAGCCGTTGGTCAATTTCAATTTCAAAGCTTTTGGGTTTGTTTGCTTTTTCAATTTTCATATTATAGGGAAAATATGATTCTGGTTGTTCAGGGCTGTATTAGTAATTATAGTTGTGTAAAATTATTTCATTCTGTTTGATTTTATTTTGTGTGTATTGTGCACAGCTTTAGGGGGGGAAGTGCACGAATTGAGCTGTTCCTTATAAATGGTACACACTATTGACACAGACAAATAAAGTTTCTAATTGTTTCTGATTTAATCACCAGTGATACAGCATATTCTGTACGGAATGTTTTCTCTCTCCTCATTGTCATCTACTTCATCTTTTGTTTTCATGTTTGGAAGAAATAAAGACCAAAAAGGTATTATTGTGCAATTGGTATCCTCATGCAAACGAAAGAAAACAGATCCCCAGTTTCAACTTGCCAATGTCAACCTTTTGGTCATACAGTGTTTCCTTTTAATGTCCCAAGAGACCACAGTGTCAGAATGTTGCCTGACACTATTGAGATAAATGTTGGCTGCTTCTCACATTTCACTGATTTTTTTTTTCCATCCTTTGGTACCACTTTATCTGCATTCTTTCTGCATCCAAGAACATGAACCCATACACAGTTCTACATCAAACCAGCGTTTAGCGTGTGGAGTATTTATATCAAATCAGTCCTAATAAAATTGACCATCAGAAGTGTGTAACTAGGTGCTTCCCAAGGAATCTTTGCTGCATTAATACTTTCTGACTAATTATGTAAGTTATTAACCTCATGTATCACATAATCGAAACAGTACAGGAAGAGGTGACACCAGAAATGAAGTAAGCACTTGTGGAAAAAGTGACTTCCAGTTTGTGTACTTACTTCCAAATCTGTGTTAATATTAGTAGATTTCGTTCTTACTGAAATAGAATTTGGACCTGTAGATGAGACTTCATTCATCTGATTGTTTTTAAAATTTTCTTTATAATTCCTCATTATATCCATATATGGTCATTCATGGAACAATTTCATAGGCAAAGGTTATTTTCTTGGAGCAACAATGTGTCTCCTCGGACCCAATCTTTCATTTAACACAAAATAAGCAGCCAACATTTACTTCTTTAGCAGCAAAAGGAGTAATTCAGTGACCAGGGTGGCCTTGACTACTTAGCGACTCTTTGGCAAAATGCTGTGGCCTAAGGGTTCTAACCTCTTATAAGCTAGTTTTTATTCTTTCAAAGATTCTGATTCGAGCCTTAACCAGTGAAGATTTTATAGAGCTTTGCTCTTTGGGTTCACAGCATAAAATAAACACACTTAAGTTTTTTTCCTTATTTTACATATATACATTATATATATTTTTTCTTTTTTTTTTTTAAAGCATGCTGTCTTAACTCTGCGTATCCTGATAGGTGGCGCTCATCCACAATGAGACTTTCTAAAGTAGTACCTTCCCCTTGACTCCAGGGGTCTCACTATTAATAAAAGCTCACCTTCCACGTGGCCTTGTCCACAGGGGTTTGATTCATTGCTGATTCCACAGCCCAGGGCCCCTGTTCCAAACCTGTCAAAATACAGAGAGATTGATCAGTTTGGACTGCATACACCTGAGGACTTCATGGACGCAATCATAAAAATAACAAATTTCCTCTGGTAGACAATGAAGCCCTCCATTCTCTAATGATGACCAAACTTCACTTTCTCAAGACTGTAAATCAGCTCCTTTCAGACTTCTTTCAATGTTTCCTTGCTCGAGGTATGAAGTCTCTCTTGTGATTATGGTTTTCTGGGTCTGATCGTGGGCAATGACGTTTGGAGCAAGTCTTGAATATAGTTTCATAACTTAAAAGAATATTTGGCCATTTCATGATCAGCCGTGTCCAGCACTGGATCTTACTGTGACCTTCAAAAGGTCCTTGGCTTTTGTTGTAGTAATCACTTCACTTGGCCAAGACATTCTAGCTGTTGGTAAAATCGAGCATTTCACCTGATAAACAAGTGCAATATGTAGAACAGACATGCAAAGTCACATTTATCTTACAGAGAAGGAAAGATGCTGTTACAAGTGGACTCATTAGCAGTCATTCAGCTCTGCCTACAGATTTTTGATAATGGATTGCACTTTTGTTTTATGTTCTTACCATTTCTAGCCACATTGTCTTCCACCCATTTCAAGTGCCGGTCGGTCCTGATGGTATTCCACCTACAAAGATAGTGCAGGAAGGTGAAACAGTGGTAGGACATAGTTCACTCATGAAGCTTAATCAGGCCATGGTTAATTATCTCCCGAAGCAGAGAATGTCTTAACCTATAGAAGGAGCAACCACTGAGCGGTGGGACTTCCCTGGCAGAGGGTGCTTTAGCTTTCCAGACAACAAGCAATGGGTGAGTATCTAGCTTGACTTTTTCCCTGCCTGCCAAGATACCCAAAAAGATGAGTTCAGAGGCTCTCTTAATTCTCAGTTGTGTCAAAAGGTCCTCTGGTTTAACCTCCTATGGGACATTTAAGTCAGCAGTCATTGTATAAGTTACTGTTGATTGGTTGTAGAACACATTGTATACATTAGTTTGATTGATTTGTAGAACAGAACATTACTTTGTAACTTGAAAAAAAGCAACATAACTTTGTAGTTAGAATTATGACCCATGTCTTCACAGGAAGACTTGCTTGACTGGAAGTTGCCTGGTAATCAATGCAGAATTTTCTCAGATGCTTGACCTGTGCACATTCTTTAGAATCATTCAGTCCTAACCTTTTTGAAAGATCCAAAGAGGTGTCCCCTTGGGGAACATGCAATCATAATCTTTCTTCTCCCAGTTTCCAACCTTTGTGGTTCTTCCATGTCTATTCCCATCATATTCATTACTCACAGTGATGTTCACTATTAGCTCTCAGCCATGGAGAAAAGGTTATGCTATAATTACTCTGGGCATGTTTTTCTGAAAGTGAATTTGTCAAAGGAAAAAATCAAATATAAAGACATTCCAGCTAGAAAACAGTCATTAGATCATATTGTGGTACCTCTATAAATGTTTAGGACCGGATTGCACCCTACAGTTGCACACTGCAGCAACATTGTTGACTCTGATCCTCTTTGGTTCATTTTTCCTGTTTCAGTGCCCATCTACCTAGCCTTTTATCCTACCAATATATGTAGGTATGGATCAAGGATAAAGACCCCCCCGTACATTCCCAAAGGTGAAGGGTGTAAACCTAGAAAAACATCATATATAGCTTCCATGTCTCCAAGAAATGTGAGTGGGCCAAATGCTTCTCTGGAGTTATTATATGCGTAAGGTGCAAATGGTAGGAAAATTCATGTTAATAACCACACACACTGACTGAGAGAGAAATTAGCTAACTTCAGTGTTACTGAGTCAGTCTTGACAGTTAATGCCCAGCCCTAATTTGTTGACTGCAGACAGATCTCCCTAGCCAAATCCAAGAGTGGTGTGTGTGGGGGGGGGGAGGGGAAGGATTAATTTACTAGAATGATTATACAGCCCTCTATACCGGAAGTTATTTATTTGCCTAGAAGGATCTGGCCAAGAGATTTTCCAAAGACCTTTCCCCTACATTCCCAAGTTGAAATAACCCAGGTTTAACTTACAGAACTTTTTATTAGATCCCTTGAAGCCACATAGTAGGACAACAGATAAATTCTCCAAGGAGATCTCTCCTGCACATGTGATCCTAGGTTTGCAAAGACCCGTCCTTCACTGTGAAGGTTCCCTTCTTCCAAGTGGAAGAGACAATTCCATTAAATAACCAAATATATAACCACTTTTCAAAAATACGTCACCTAAAATAACAGACTAAATTGTACAAATATTTAGCATAATACTGATATGCTCAACCTGCCTCGTTCTGAGAAAAACAATTTTCTTTGTAGGTAACTTTCTCTACCTTCTTATACTCACCTTAACATTAAACTTCAAAAAAAAAAATACTCCAAGGAACAAATCTGCAAAGATTTTATGTTCTCATAATGCTCATATAATTGAGTAATATGGCTAAAATAATGATTTGGATGAGAATTTCCTATGTGGTTGACAAGAACATATTTTAAAATGAGAAAATTAGCAAAAAGAAAATGTGTTAAGATTTCATCACAGGCTTCCTTTGTCTAAGATATCTGAAAGTCACTACCCTTAAGGAAGATAGATTCCCAGTTTTCAGAAACAATGGTACAACTAAAACTTGTAGTCTCAGTTTTTAAATGCAAATCAAAGCTGGACATATATAACTTTTGATCTTAGTAACTAAAAAAAGTAGGCTTTTGGGACATTTTCTGTATTACTCAGTTATTTTGTGGAATACACTAGACCCACACAGGTCTTTCATAAAAATGCCTTCAATAATTTCCATGCTCTTTTTAGGCCATGAAGTCTCTAAATTTCACAACATAGTAACTTGACCATTGCATTTATAAAAGGCTGATTCCATTGTGATGTTACTTACATTTCAAATTTTGAAAATTTAAAATGACCAATACATCAGATGAGATATTACACTTGAGTCTAGCCCAAACAATAAAGCCCAGACAGATTTATTCGTAGTTGAAACTTCTGAAACACTAGCCTTTTCACACACAGCAAACAGAAGTGTTATTTTCAATCTACTTTTTACCAAAAGTTGCCATTTCAACCAGTATAAAAACAACAAAAATGATTCAAAATGCTTGTTAGAAGATTATTTCTATGAGAGGTATGATTTCAGCAGTCAACCTCCTCTATCCCACCTCTTCCTAGAGTATAGATAGATGATGTGTATCAACTCAAACTGCACTCTTGGATGTCTAGGACTGCCATGAACGCCCACATCAAGTTAGTGCTCCTTTTTATCAGATCTCGTTTATAAACAGAAAGAGGCGGAGAGATGTGGAAGGAAGCACATCCCTGGTTTTTCCCCCTTGTTACAGATGCAAATTCATAGTTGAAAACTGCTTAGAATACTGTTAATTATATCTATCCTTCTAAAACCTTTAGTAGATTTTAAAAAGGAAAAATTCGTTTTTCTTCCCTCAGTTGGCAAGCATTTCTGATAGCAAGTTTTTTGGATCAATTAAGGCTCTTTTCTGACTTTTCCAATTCCCCTCTGTCTTCTAGGGGGTTTTGAAAACAACTCTCGGGGTGGGGGGAGCCCTCAAATCCTCGGGGATTTAAAAAATGAGTTTTTGTTTTGTTTTGGTTTTTTCCCTGGAAACATGGTTCTGAGCACAGAGGCCACCATAGGCTAGTTGATATTTTCTAGAAATGTGCTTTGGCATATTAGGACAAAAGGAATGGGACTCCCACCTCGATCTCCCAACAAATACCGAATCCTCTATCACCACTGCAGATTCTCCACTAGCTGCAGCTCAGCTTAGATATTCTCAGCTGAACCAACCTGCGACTCTCACATCCACTGGCTGTCTTATCCCTAGCGTTTTGCCACCAAGATCATACTAACGAGCAAACCAGCCCTTTCAGCCAATTGGTTCATGAGAGTTTTCCAAGGGGAAGGATGAGGAGTGGGTACAGAGAGGGGTGAGAGGTTCATGCCAAGTCATTGGAGCCTGTTTAGCCAACTGCTTCATTACATATTGGACTCTGTTTGGGACACTTACTATCGGAAATACTGCAAGAACTTTATTTTGTTGCTATTTCATCAACTAGATGTTTGTGGTATTGGATCTAAGCAAAGGATAACATCAGACACAAACTAAAAGTATTTTAGTAGCAACACTATTATTACAATTTGCAAGAAAATAACATCTTTGGCATTTCAGTTGAAAACTCTTAAGGACAGGTTTGTGCTACCATCAATAATCCTATAGGAAATCCTGACACACTGAATCTTCTCTGAGACAGATGATGCTATGGTAGATGTATACACGAGGCTTAAAGTATTCTTGATATTCTCAGACTGTTCTCACTTACTCTGCATAGATTTAGTTTTTTAAAACAAATGAGTATCCTTCTCATCAAAATGGCGTGGGAATTTTCCCAATAGGCATCCAGCGAACCTGTGAGCAGGAAGTTGCACCAGTGGCTCAGCTTCAGTGCCCGCTTTCCTACTTCTGACTCAGTCCCTGTGCACGTCCCTCAGAAACAATGGTGAGAGAAAGCCAAAAGGAAAAGAACCGTCCTCCCTTTCAAAATGGACTAACTCTGCTTCTTACCTTTAAAAAGTTGGCCATTTCAAATTTTTAAACACAAAACAAAAAGATGCTTTTCAATGTCAGATCTGAAGCAAAGATTGCATTTTTGCAAAGCTATCAGGAAAATGTATGTTAATCACTGAGACATGGGATTTACTACCAACGGTCCACAACCACCGGCCTCCCACCATTCCATTTATTATAAGGTATCTAGAGGCAAATGAACCGTCAGGTGAGGGGAGAGATCACTATCAATGTCATAATCATGTTACCATTCAATTACTAGATAGGGGCAGGAAGTAGGCAAAATAGGTGGGTTCAACCCTAGTCCTCCAGCCAGATGGCCGCCTTGCTCGCCCGCGTGACAGATATAGTCCAGGAACGTGAGAACAATGCCAGAAATGTTTGTTTCACTTGATGTGACTATTACCCGCAGAGATCCCTTTCTGTTCTGAGCCAACATGTTGTGTTTGACTTAAACCTTTCCAAACAAAGTCATGTGGCTCCATCACACACTCATTGCCTGCTTGGAGAGTGAGTCTGTCTTTCCAAACTGGTTGCCATGGAACCAATTTTTGAAAACACTGAGAACGCAGCGTAGCTAAGTACACTGGACCTCGTGATGAGGAGTCTAAACTTGCATTTTTTTCTTTCCAGCCAATGCGCTGACATGCCAACTCTAAAAATCATTTCCTTAGTAAAATGAAAAGAACAATTGCTTTGTCATCGTTGAGAATTAACTGATGCCTCTTCAGAGTTTGAAGCTTCCTTCCACTAACCAAAATGAGATCCATGAATAGTACCATTATGACTTTACCCAAAGATAGGTTTTGTTTTGTGAAGAAACCAGAATTGGTTTGGGTCCCTTTAAAGCAACAGAAGAGATATTTAGTAACATTTGAAAACAATGAAGATGGTTCAGCACCCACTGCTGGGTTAGGGGGGAGGGCAGGGCTTCTGACAGGCTCCCTTAACATTCACTCTTCCACGCGAGTTTTCTCTGCCATGGCTCCCAGTGGAGCATTTCCCCACACTGATTCAGTGGGAGGATACCGACACACCTCCGGACTCTGCCTTTTATTTCCTAATTCCCCCTGGAAAAACAGCCATTCCAGAGCTTTTAATACAAAAGAAAAAAATGACAGGTGCCTCATTGGTTGATTAGAAGTTTTATGCAAAAAGCACAGACCATTCTGATTGTCTCTGTATTAACACTGTACTAACTGGCTTTTTAAAAGTGACTGCCACCCAGGAAAAAGATTTGAGGAAGTATTTCTAATCTTTAATTGAAAGTCAGAAATTGTTTTGATGCCAGGATACTGCAGCTAGATAAGCATCAACTGGCAAACTATCTGATGAAAAAGAATCAGAATGACGTTGAACCAGAGAGGGCCAAAATTAGTGAATTTAGCCAGTCTGTCCTCAGAGATCATTGACTTACTTTATATTCAGTTGAAACTTTTAAAAAACATTAATACAGTCGAGGCAGTAGAGCAATTTTTAAATCAAATGTCAGAGTCTATTACTTTTTTTTAGGCAGACAGTTCCACAAACCTCAAGCATTTATTTTCTGCAGAATATTGTACTAGGCACCCTAATTTGGTATAAAGAATTCAAGACAAGGTAATTTCAAGAAAATTAACATGAGCCCTGAGTTTAGTAGGAAGAGTCTGGTTCTGGCACTCTGATTAAATTCACCGTCCATTTTGGTCTAAAGACATTTTATCAATTTGAGACTGTTTAGTGGGGCCATTTGAAATTTATCAAGAAACCTTCCTTTAGCAGAAACAGAAGTGCTCATTTTCCTAAATTCACATTTTTTCTTTCACCACCGAGATAAATGGATGCAGGCTCAACATATCCAGTGTCTACGATGCAAAGCCTGTGTGAGATTGACACTCAGTCTTTTGTTTTTACATTTCAAGTTGGGAAAAACTTGCCACAAAGATCATTTGCCTCCCCATTACTGATTTTTTTTTTCTGTTAGTTCTTGATATTAATTCATCACGGGAATTTCTTGACTGTGCCTCTTGTTCTTTTGACTTGGAGGCATCTGGCTGTCTTTCAGTGAGTTGCAACTCCAGCTGCCACATTTTAGCAGCCAACTAGAGAAGGCTGCAGTCTTCAAGTCCAAGTACCCAATGTTCTCTTTATTTCAACATCAAACAGTCACCAGAGAGAGGACCCCAAAGGTTTTCCTCTGTTTAAAATTAGGACTTAGTTGTTTCAGAGGATTATGAATATTGAGCTCTCTCTGGACTTGAATTTCCTCATCATTAAATGGAGGGACTTCACTTTTAACTTGGATTTCCAGAACCCATCAAGCCCTGCGGGACCCATTGTCAATCCTGTGGGTGTGGGTTGAAGAGGCTTCATGCTGTAAACCAGTTCCTTGTAATACTCACTGTACTCAATTACCAGTGCAAGTGTTAAGCCAATTAAACCACATTAGGTCTGACAACAATTTAAAGATTTATTTTGAAACTATTCTTTGCACACTGCTGAAAAAATTCCCCTTCCCCAAGGGGAGTGAAAAGTTTCTCCCTTTCCAGGATGCCTAACAATAGGAAATTGATGAGATGGGAAAGGATTCCACATCTGGGACCTTCTTAAGGTTGAGTGTGCTGTTCTCCCAAATGTAAACTTTGAGTTCACACAGTTTCTCACAATAATTCCACTCTTATTTTTCATTTTTGACTTAATGACAACCTTTTAGGAGAGACTGACAGCAGGGATTTTATTCTAAAGTGTATGAATACGAACAGAAGGCACGTTGACCACGAGAAAGACATTAAAAGATAACAGTATTCTAAAGGAAGATGAAAAAAAAAATGCATTTACTGCAGATCCAACTGTTTTTTCAGCGCCTCCCTTGTTACGGAGAAAACGACTCCTTGAAAAGATTTTACAAAAAGTCTTAAATCCCATCTCCAGCAATCATCTGCTTTGCCGCAGCCCAAATGTCTCATTAGCAATCTGAAATTGCACACGGCGGGAGGAAATACAGCAAGCGGATGTAGACACTGCCATGGGGAAAAGAAAGAAAAAAAAAGAAAAAGCAACCATGACAAACTCTGCTTGTGTAAACAAGGAAGGTTTTAGTGGAATAAATGTAAGCTTTCTCTTGAGGGAATCCCAGTTAGAAGTACTCAGAAATGGCAAAACCATTTCAACATCGTAACAGTAATATATTCCAGTTTTATTAGCACAGAGGCACAAAGCCACATTTGTCGGGGGGGAAGGGAACAGAAGTTCCCGACATCGTAACAGATAAAGGAATCTTGCGAGCCTTGTTGTTCAGAGAGAAAATTGAAAGGAAGTATTTTTGTCATAAGTGTAGTAATGCTCTGGGATAAAACTACTTTTCCTTCTCTCACTATGAGTCTCTACAGAGCGACTGTTCAGTTGCACTAGGCATCCTATTTCTATATTTCAAGACGTCCTCATGTTGAGTTTGACCCCCGTTTCACATTTGATTTAGAAATCCTCATTGGAAAGGTAGATTTCTCTGCCCTTTTTAAAAACAAATCTGCACCACAAGCATTTTCTAGAGATGACTGTCTTAAGCCACCCTGGTAAGCTCTGTCCATCCGCAGCAGGAGCTTGGCTGAAGGCAGAGAACCTGCAAATAGACTGGGCTTCCCTTCTGCAGCGGGAGCCGCCCCCCGACACAGCTCACGTCTCTTGTTCCTCAGCCCCCGGCCCCAGACCAGCCTCTTGCACTGGCCCAGGTCCAGCCGTCAGTCAAAGGGACTGCGGTCTCTAATTACACGTGCTGACAGCCCGTCCAACTTCATTCCTCAACTGAATTTCAGGGAGCCCCCTTCGTGTTCTTGCTTTCTCTTCACCCATCTGTATGGGTCCTTGCGTTTGATAGCCTTTCAAGAGGATTGTGCTAGAAAAAAGTCAGCAGACCTTTGTGTTCAGTGAAGAAACTGGGAACAAACTTAGCAGTTATCATGGTATCGTCCTGAGGTGACAGGGAGAACGTCCCCTGCGTGGCAGGACAGGTGTTCACCGTGGCTACCAAAGCAGTGCTCTGAGGGGGGGCCGTGGAGTCTACTGCAGATAGCTTTCCGGGACTCAGATTTAATGATGCATAGAAGCCCTACTCCCTTCAAGGAAGGGCACAGATTAGAGCACAAGTCCGAGTCATTTTACTTAGGAGTTTGCTCTGTCTGCTAACACAGCACCGAAACTTCTGATCCTCCATAATCGTCGGAGCCCAGTAATTAAACGAGCACCAGCCAAACATTTCCCTTTCCTATGCGGCAGGCACGCGTCAGGAAGACATTCGCCACCGACCTTCACATTCCACGTGGGAAAGCTTTGTCCTAGGAGCACAATTAAGGTGACGTGAGTAACTGCCCTGTGTTGTAGGACAAGCTACTACAGTGGTCGCCGGCAAGGCAGCACAAACCACAACTCTGAAATGTGTCAGCTCCATGAATTCTCTGGTCCCACCTGAGACCCCAGCCCAGGCCTAGGAATCAGAAATTCTGGGAGGGGGCCCAGCACTGTGGGTTTTCACAAGCCCTTGGGATAGCGCTGATACACGTTCAAGTCTGAAAACTCAAACAGTGCTCCAAGTGGTCGAGAAAAGTTAATGTCACCCACTGTTTAACTCTGCCTCCTCCTAGGAAAAAAGCTTAAAGCTTCCATCCAGGCCCAGTGCACTCTGATATATGGACAGAGAAGTCCCCTTTTGGACAAAACATGTAATTTGAAGGAAAATAAATCCTTACAAACACTCTTTACTGCAGGAACTGAGCTTCAGACAGGATCTCCAACCAGAGATGTCTAAGCAGCTTTTCCAGTTTAAAAAACAAACAAAAACTGAAGGCTAATCTGCTTTGACTGAATGCCCAGGGCCGGGAGAGTGACCCTGGACACCTTTCTCATAGCTGAATAGCTCTGGGCCATGGGCCTCAATGCTACAGCACGGTAGAACAGAACCGAATTCTGCTTAATGACTGGTCTGCTGGTTGGAAGAGTGGCTGTGGACTGACTGAGCTCAAAAGACTACTGGTTACGAGTTTTGGTTTTAGCAGACAGTTGCAAAGGCTCACATAGCTCATAGAACCTGGGAGCCACAGACAGCGGGGACAGCAACCCCAAGACCCCAGGGAGCCTTTTTCTAGGCTTGTTTGAATCGGTGCTGAGCCAGTGTGGAGAGCCAGCAAGTGACAATGCTTATACATGCCTTAGAAAAGGGAGTTTAAGATTGTGGGTTGTGTGTGTGCACGTGTACGTCTGCTTCCTGAAATCGAAACCTGAAAATATCACATTCACGGGACCTTGAAACAGCTGTGTGTATTCTGACCCCCGTTTCGATCCAGAAACATAAATTCAAAGTAGGCAAAAGGAGACCTAAGATGGAACCTCAACAATGATATTCTGAAGGAGAACGCTCAACCATTTCTCCAGGTCTCCCTTAAAAGGAGCCCAGCTTGTTAGGTACCTCTTGGAATGACTGTTCTTTCTCAGGAATTACTGAAAAAGAGTAAGTGACATATCATCACGTTCCACCTGCTTCTCTAAAATCTGTGTGCCTCTCCCATTGTGGTCAAAGTTGGAGCATTTGGGTGTCCCCCTGTCAGTCTCTGAGAGCATTCTGCCGTCAGCTCTTCCCCAGGGTCCCATTCTCTCTCACATGTGGCCAGCGCGGGCTCCCGGGAAGCACAGTGTCCCCCCAGCCCTCTCCCCCCTCCCTGTCTCCACCATCACGTGCATCTCCACATGCATGTTCTGTCTTTCACTCAAAGTTGAAGCCTCACCAAGAAGATACTTCTTAGAATAATCACCCAGATGCCAAGCTGCTTGGTCATGGGACAGGCCCCTTTGCAGGGGACGGGCTGGGTCCATCTGGATGGGATTCACTCAGATCCAGAGTCTTGACCTCCCTTCCAGGCCTTTCTACACAAGGCCAAGTCACAGTCTTGAGATCTTGACACAAACCTGGATCAAAAGTTTTTCTCGGAAAGCTTAGGAAAAATAGTCACATACCCTAAAGATCCTTACTTATGTGGTACATTAAAAAGGCCTTGACATGAGAAGGTAGCAGATAAACCTTTCAATCTGCCAACAGCTTCTGCCTTTCGGTGCCAGGCGCAGTGATTTCTGTAGGCCAGCAGTGCCATTCAACACTCTTCTAATAAGCCATAATAATCATCGGTGGCACAACTGTTACTACAACAGGGGCTTCCTGGGACTTCATTTATTAAATTTTGTAGACAGTAGGAAGCTTGTGCTGAGGAGGCATTTTGAGCCTCCAAGACAAGGGCCAGAGAAGAAATTAGCATCTGGTACCTACGGTATATCTGCACAAAACCCTGCTTTCTGCCACTGGTTGTTCCATGAGGGTCAGGCAAGATAGAAGAATCGGGAAGGAAACAAATTTAGAATGTCTCTCTCATCTTTGATGTTCAGGATGGCAATTTGTTCCCACTGAGTAAGCTTGGTGGACCTTCTGATGGTAACCTGAACTCACTCTAGCCAGCACCAGAAACAATCCTTAAAAAAAAAAAAGAGAGAGGCAGGTCCCTGTGCCAGAAACCCCCTCTTCCTAAGAGGTGACCATGAATTCCCCGCACAGGACAGAAGAGGAAAGCCCCTGTTCACATCCTGTATGCAGGGTTTAAAGAGCTCATCACAAACAGCCTCCAAAGACAGAGGGGCGGGGGGGGCGGGGAGTGGGAAGGAGGCAGGCCAAAGTGCAGAGGAGTCCGTACCCTGAGACAGAAAGCAGGCGGTCCTAATGTTCCTCTGGTCGGCCGTGAAGATGCTCACGTGTCTAAAGCTATTTTTTAAGTAACTTCACTGCACTTTGAAATTCCTGAGTAGTACTGTGTCAGTAACACATTCGGACACTCAACCGAATTTTTCAGTTTTGGTTCTTCCATGCCAGTGAATGTAGACTCGAAGACTTGCCATTTTGAGCACATGCACATACATACACACACACAGTAAAATCGTTGTAAGTTACTCATTTTGTGGGAAACGCAATGTACAGTAATCAAGAAGATTCCAGAGGATTCTTCCAGTGGCTCAGTGATAACATTTGGTGGGAGATAAAGGTACTCACCCCCTCTCTTTGCTGACTGTGTTGTTAAAATTGTGATCTTAAGCGGCACTGTTCGAAACGCCTGTGTAAAATGTCTTCTCTAGTCTCGATGAATCAACACACTTTGAGTTTAACTTTCAAAAAGAATACATGCTAAGCTTCAATCTTTTTTCTATCTGTGGTGTTCTCCTTTTGACCTACAGTAGCGAGCAGGTGAGTGTACATCTGATGTCAGGAAAAAGGAAAACTGCCCACGTGAATGTTAAAAGTGGAAGAAGTGGTTTATACAGTCTCCTGCCAAAGACCCTTGTTTAACGATCTGTGAAACGTAGAGTAACTTCTTTCATTATGAATGTGATTATAAGAAATGCTCATCCTTATCCTTGTCATCCTCTGTCTGTTGAAAATTAATATTTTGTATTTCTAAGGACCAAGGAAAATATTTTTTAAGCCAATGTAATACACAGACACCTTGGAAATGGGAGGTACGATGCCTCAGATCAACTGTACAGTGTTAGATTAGCATTCCAACATCCAATGGTAAATTTATCAGTCTTTCCTTTAATTCTTATACTGCACAAAATTACATTTGGGGATTTCAGCTAGTCTTTTTAAATTAAAGGCACTAACAGGAATGATGGATCTCATCTAGCATGGAAGGCATTCACGCATTCCTTTTCAAGCACCTTGACTGGATGGAAATTAACACCTAATTTTCCCACCTAACCATCTCATGTAAGTTAACACAGAGGCCTCACACGCTGCATAGGAGGTTAACAGACTTTGTGCACCAAGGATATTTAATATGTGCAGTTAGCAAGAACTAGCCATTTAGAAATATATCCCAACATTTTGTAAATAAAATTTTTGATTCCTATAGTTTTGTTCAAACTGCTATCTTTTAAAATAATTCGCTATTATTTGAATTTTAAAAGTCATCTGTTATAAGTTAGATGTTGCTTTCCTGACTCTGTGACTCAGTGTACACTCAGCCATATTCCTGTGGGGAAACATCAACCTTACTGACTTTCCTGGCATGAGCCAGATCTTCATAGATTGTTTAAGGACTCTAAGTATGAGACAAAAACAAAAAACAAAAAACTTAAAAAAAAACCACCAAAATTAAATGCTAGTGAAGAAATTAGAAACCTATTGTATAAAATGTATTTTTGAAATCTTAAGATATATGTGATTTACACTGCCTGTTAATCTAGTCTCTTTGTGAAATAACCACAGCATAATATTTGTTAAGACTCTGAAATACCAAATATTTGTGATGTTTTGTATTTACCATTGTTATAATATGTGACCTCAAATGGTAAGCATCTTTGTTGTAATCACGTGAGCCCACAGAAGAATAAATTCCTGCTGTTATGGACAACCAGCTCTCAGAATTCGTATTTCCTGCAGCTCCCGTATTACCAATAAATGAGCACTAATTGTGAAAACAATTTTTAAAGAATTGAGTTTATGATCACTGTGCATTTTCCTAAGGAGTGAATTCAGAGAGTTTTATTTTTACCAGAAATGCTCTCTCTGTCAGTAAGTACAGCTGCTGATTTCAATTATCCTACCGTTTCAATGGTTTCTATATTCTTGATCTAACTACCAAAAACTGGAAGCTTGTTGCAAGATGTGTCCTAACAAATGTACAATAAATGACTTTTCCTGCATGCTGCCTGAGATATATTGTAATTTGAAATGTCTTCTCCAACAAATTATATATTCCATAACCCAAAATTGAACTGGCAATATTTCTCATGTGTATAACTGATGGTATGTTAATATCAAAATCAGAATCATTGTCTGTCACACACGTATGTTACATGTTACATTTAACTTGTTAAACTGTAATCTGTGAAGTGTTCATTGCCTGAAATAGTCAATTCTGTACAAATCATTGTCTTAACTGTTTTCCTAATCTTACCATATTTCCTAACACTTAAATATAAATGTTTGTAAATTAGTCATTCATTTCTTATCGACTTTTTCCTGTATTTTCAGTGTGATTCTGTTAACGAACCCAAACAAAAAGAGAGTCAGACCTTTCCCATGTGTAGTTCAGTCTAGGCTCAAGGACATTTTGGCTATGGCAAAAATTCATTCAATACTTTCAACAAATATTTATTGAGTTTCTACTGTGATTCAGGCTCTATAACAAATTCTGGGAGAATTCTTGAGAACCAAAGTAATCACAAACCTATATCCCCCTAAAGGATTTCTGAACTCTCCCTAAATGATTCATCAATGACTTCCATGGAGTTAAGAAATTATTTAATTTATATGTTAAAATAAGGATAGAAATTATCCACAGAAGACTCTTAGATTAAAACACAGTTGCATTTGGCCCAGGAAATGCAACTATTACTCACAGAAGTACTGTCAAAGTCAAATTTTAAAATAAATTAAAACTCAATTTAAGAGATTTGACCCTAACTCAGGAAGAAGCACTTAAAAGATCCCCTCTTGAAATCTGTGTATTATGGCTGCTTTAAAATACTATCCTTAAGGTTCTTTGCAGCACATAAACTGCAGCATCAGACCCCATTTCCTACAATGGTGCCCCTGTAGGGGAATCAAGGAATTCTGTAAAAGAGGAAGAAAACATCTGATGAAAGGATAAACATTTATCCATCGGACACCACAGAAGGGAGTACACTCAGGACGTTTTCTCAGGGATAGATTTCCTTACGTGTACCATGTCCGTTCACCACTGTTTTTTCCTGAAGTGTTTGTACACGCACACACGCTCTCTCACCACATTCTCATTTTTCTTATTCAAAAAGATGCTCCCCAAACACCTCATTGTTCCTGCCATCATGGTGCTCGGGGTAATGAGGTTGGTGAGTGGTTTGTGCCTTGACTTTGATATCGCAAATTAATTTCTGCAGCATTTGTAATTCCTCTGAACCTGTTAAAAACAATTGTAACTTATCATTCTCCCAGATATCCATCCATCCATTCATTCATTCATTCACGGTAAGTATTTGCTAAGCACTGGAGATGAGAGTAGATCTTTGCGTGCTGCCACACGTGCACAAGATGGACCACCAGTACCAGTTTGTGGAGTCAGAAAACTCTGAATTTAGAGTCCAGCTTTGCCAGTTTACCTGGGTAGTCTTGTAAAACCCCTTCATCATTCTGAACCTCAATTTCTCTCTGGGTAGAAAGACACTAATAGTATCTTCTCTATAGAGTTGTCATAAAGTTTAAATGAAACAATAAACACTTACTGAGTGCCTGACACTCATAAGGCACTCAATAAATGGCTTACATAGTATTTATGTCCCTTATACCAGGGACAAAACCTTCTCCCTGACCACACTTGAGTCAGGCTCCTTGGCAACCTCTTCTTGTCAAGGCCTTGACCATGGGCTTTGTCCTTGGCACATTGTGTTAGGTTTGGGGAAACATCCTGCTGGGTCAGTTTAGTGAAAATCCCCTCAACCCTCAATATTTGATCAAGTTCCCTGTTCCCCACCCTCAATATCTTATCACCCTGGTCTGCCTTTGGCAAGATTCCTGTTGAGTCAGACCAGCTAAAATGCACCCAGCCTTGAGGTTTTCTGTTAGAACTTTCCCACCCATTGCCCCTGCCCCTGCCCTGTGGCTATAAATCCCCATTTGTCTTCATTCTATGCGGAGTTGAGCTCAGTCTCTCTCTCTCACCTACTTGCAGGAGTCCCCTTCGTGAATAAAGTCTTCCTTATCACCTCTAACAAGTGTCTGAATAAATTATTCTTGAACACCAGCAACACCTTCCATGCTGGAAGACCAAAGGAGCTAAATTCCAACTCTCTTCATTCTAGGAGCTTCCGCCAACATTTATCGAATGCTTGCTATCAACCACACAATAGACCAATGTACTGTTCTTGGATTATATCCCAAATCCTCACAAATTTCTGTCCCTTTTTACACATGAGAGGTGGAATCTTAGAGAAATACTTGCCCCAAATCACATACGTACTAAGTGGCAGAACCAGAATTTGAATGTAAGTCTGACCCCAAAGCTTAAGTTTATGATCACTGATAAAAAGAGGCAGAAGACAATCTTCAAAGTATCTACTTGGGTTGGGCAAACTCCCAAGGTGACCTAAAATGATGGCCATGTCTGTCAATACATCTATCCATGCAGTTCACATGGTCACCAGGGGAGTCAAAAAATTCCATCCAGATTGGATGCACAACTCCAGAGTAACAATCCTACAGCATTCTCATCATAGACCTTCTAAGTTGTGACAAGAGATTACATAATGTCCTATCACTAAAGAGACCTTAGCTAATATCCCCCAGATGCAAGAAGAATGCACTACATTTTTCATGCCTCATCAAATCACCTTGGAAACAGCTCATCCAACATCACCGTTAGCATTTTTGACAACCATGGAGAACAAGTAGATTTCTTTATGCTGTTTTGGCCTGCCTTATCTGTCCATAACTGATTTGGGAACAAAAATAAATCTGATTTCACTCCACAAACTTGCAACACAATTCTTTCAACAAAACAAGTTACAAGATGATCCAGAACAACAACAAAAATGACATGTCTCCGGTAGATGACCCAGGAATGGGAACAACTATCAGCCCAGAAATGGGCTTGAGTGTGCCAGGAATTCTCTCTTACTGTAAATGACCATCTTGTTCTAAGATTGTCCGTAACACTAGCTACCTTGCGGCCCTACATTCATCATCTGTGAAGAGCTGTGATTCCCCAGTTTTGCCCAATCTCTATGCTTATCAGCTACACATCATGTAGTCACAGACAAGGAACAATATAATCCAGTCCAGAGATCTGCCTGTAAACTCTTGATTTTTTCCCTTCATTCAGAGCCAGAGTTACAGGTGTCAGTGTAGACTCCCAGGATCCTACAACGTACATGCTTCAATATGCAGAACTCTGAGCAGCTTTTCCTAGGGTCGTGCTCGGCCATTCAGTGGCAGATGAAGCATCAACCCATTTCAAGGAATAACCGTAGACACACCGTAAATACACGATTAATGAAAGATTAGTCAATCCGCGGTTGGCACCTTAGCCAGATCCTTTTTAAGTGCCTCCGCTTCCGTATCTCATCTACTGGCTGAAAACAGAATACCATGAAATAGTTTCAGAAATTCTGAGATGATAAGTCTGTAACATACAAAGGTTATCTACGATGGTCCCAGGCATATCCCATCTATTGAAAGGAAATCATTTCAATTGAGGGATAACATTGGCCTTTTTGTTTGTTTAATCAAAGGTCTGATTTTGCAAGGCATTTAAAAAAATTGTATAGCAATGAAAAATTATTAAATAGGCTATATGCAACAAGGGATTCATTCTGTGCTCTTGTTCCCACTATACATCACAAAAAACAAGGTACAAGTGTAGTGAGAATCCAGTAACATGAACTAGAAAATTAGACAAAAGGTCAAGCCCCCATTAAACAGCTGCACCTGTTCTGACAGCTCTGCTGATTTTACTTCGTGAGAAAAAGAAAGTTAACAACCTTCTTTGGTTACCATGAGAACTAGAAGACAAACAACAAAGTAAGTTTCCTAAAGGGAAAAATGCAAGTGGCCATCTGTCTCAAAATCCTGGCCAGCAGATTCCGAGCATGTGCATATAAGTCCCAGCGTTAAAGAAGCCAGGATGCAGATGATAAAACTGTACCCCTGATTAATCTGAGGGGGCTCATGTTTGGGGACAGTGCGGTAAGAAATGAGGCCAAAATCATGGTTGTATCACTGATTACAGATGATCTGTGTTTTCACAGCTGAAGGTGTCTCATTCTTCACACATTAGTGAGGGTTTGTACTAAGCCACAGTTCCATAAATTCTGAAGGAAAGATTAACTCAAAATTCCTATCTAATCTCTTTCTGTTGATAAATCAGAACATAGAGGTTTTTTTTATACATTCTTCCCCAAAGGCTTTTCAATTCATCAGAAAACCTGTGCCTGTGTCTTTCTGAAGATGATATGAAGCCGAGTCCAGATGTCAAAGACATCCAGGTGTCAAAAAAGGATTAAAAGACACACACACACACACACACACACACGATGGCTACAAGAAGAACAAGGACCATATTAGAGCCTTTTAGAACTGATGAAGGATGAAACAGAAAAAAAAAATCATAGACAAATGCCAGACCCTCTCAGATAGTCAATCAGGGCACTTCATTTTATTTGCGTCAGAGGAAGCTTGAGACAGAAGGTCACGTGCTTCAGTCATGGGAGTGCTGGTGCTTGAGCTGCTGTGATGTGTGAAAAACTGCTGTGCTCTGTTCTCACTATGTGGGGGGAATCTTGCAAGTCTAACATCACTGTATTTCAATTGCCTCTCCCCTAACATTCCTCCAGAGGGGCCACAGAGTGAGGGTTAAGAGCATAAATTCTGGACCCGGACTAGGTGGGTTCAAATCCTGACTCTGCTAAGCTGGGTGGTCATGGGCGAAGGACTGACTTTATCTGAGCCTCAGTTCCCTCGTGAGTAAAACGGGGAGACTAACAGCCCTGTCTCGTGGAGTAACTGTAAAGACGACATGAATTAATATTCGCAGAGTCCTCAGAGAGAGCCTGGCACGTAACGAGCGCCATGTAAACGCCACGTGCTGTCATCACAGCCCTCAGCTGGAGAGCTGGGGCTGGTTGTTTGCTGTCTACCCACCGTGAGGTATGACTTAATGCTACTCTATGTTTAAAAAAAGGGAGAGAAACAGAAAGGAACAGAAGCAACGAGACACAACGGGGAAGAAACAAAGGAAAAACACAGAAGTACAAGAAAGTGGAGACACGAAAGCGGCCGTTGACAGGGTGCATTTTAAGGTAGAGTGAGAAAAGGAGAGTGGGATGAGGAGGGTCGATGGGTTCAAGCACAGATACTATTCGCGATGCCGGCAACAGTGCAGTCAGCCCCTGAACAACGCAGGGGTCAGGGCGCCCACCCTCCATGCAGTCGAAAATGCAAGTATAACATTTAGTCAGCCCTCCACATCAGAAGTTCCTCCGCATCCACTGACTCAACCATGGATTGTGTGGTCCTTTCATGTTTACTACTGAAAAAAAGTCCGTGTACAAGAGGACCCACAGAGGGCAAATCCATGTCGTTCAGGGGTCAGCTGTGCTCCAGAACTTCTGCTTTGTTACTCTTTTATAAAAACAATACCCATAGTTCACCTTTATTAAGTACCGGCCACTGCTAGGCACTTGGCACGCATTATCTCATCCAACCCGCACAAGCACACACATCAGTCAGGTATGATGATTATCGCCACAGTTCAAAAGAAACCTTGAGAATTACTGAGATGCCTGATGCATGAGGCCCGCACAGCTCATCAGTGCAGAGCCAGCATGGGGACCAGCCTGAGCCCAGAGGCTGCACATGCACCCCTGTGCTGCGCCCACTCCCACACAAGGGTCAGGACATGGGTCCAATTCTGGAAACAACCCAAACACTGAACTGGACAGAAATGGTAAAAGCTATAAAGAAACCTACTCCTGCAATGTTCTCCTCCATTCTCTGCCTTGCGGATTTTTGGCTAGACTGATAGTTCTATATTGTACAACTCCACCAATAGCAACAACCTCACTCCTTGACAGTCTAAGCAAATCCATGAATTCATCACTGTTGTTACTGTAGGTATGTACACATATTGCAGAACCAAGCCTCTGCTATGGGCGAAATAAAAGTAATTCTTACATGATGGTTTTTGTTTTTTTTTACAAAACCCCACACGTCAAAATATTAAAAATCAAGCCTAAGTTTCCCACATGGGGAAAAATGTGGAAAACAGGGAGACTAGGTTCATAACCACAAACACTTATGCTTGATAAACGCCTGCATTCAAGAGGACTGAACAGCACCAAGTTTTCTAAGCTGAAATAAAGTTTTCTAAAATGCATACAAACCCTTTTCACAAGGAAACCAACTAATTAATTGCAGAAAATTATGTTGAAGTTGACATTGCATCATAGCATACCTGAAGTTTCCTATGAATCCTTTCATAGATCCATCAATATTTTTAAAGCAATAAGCCAGAAAGTGAAAAAACCTGTTCACTGTGATCATAAAATTCACAAAGTATATTTCTGGGGGAAATGTTGCAGAAATCTTTGAAGAGCCCCTGAGAAAGATGCTCACCACCCAAGGAAATGTGTATGTTGTAATGACACTGTAGCACTATATCCATGGCAGGCATGAGACAGCAAGTCATTGTTCAAAGTGGAGATTAATTTCCTCCCACTAGCAAGATGACAAATGATCACTTACACATTGCATACAAGAATCTCTTAGAAATAACATGTGTTTAATTGGCAAAGTGCTTTAAGGGTAATTACTGTGCATCAAAGACTGCCTGTAAGAATTTAGGAGTAAATCTATCTAGGACAGGGCATTTCCTTTTCATCTACTTATAATTAGAAACATTTAATAAACTATTGTCTTTATGTAATTGATTAAGTGAAATTAAAGATGAGTTAGAAGGTTTTAAAACCCACAGAAGACATGATTTACTTTCTTTCCCCTCATATACCAGAGTAGAGAAATATTTCTTGACTTCTTCTGGGGCTTAAATTTACTAAATTGCTATATTTATTCACACAAAAGAGGTTCAGGAAATTAACCCAAAGCCTCAATGGCCATATACTTGGCCTAGGGTTGGCATTCACATATTGGATGGATGGATGGATTGACGGATGGATGGAAAGGCCAGAAGTAGTCAGTCGAAAGCCTGGGGCGGGGGGCGGGGGGGACCATTGCGGTAAATCAAGTTCCTGGGAGAGATTTCAGTTCCAAACGTTTAGAGCAGTGGTTTTAACTGTGGCCACATGTTACCAAGCACCACATGAACATTTAAGATAAACCCTTGGTGCAGGACCCTCACAGACCAATTAAATCAAAAACACGTGGAGTTAAGTCCTATAGTAATTTTTCAAAAATTAGAGTTATAGGTTCTACAAAGAAAAAGACAGGATGCCCAGTTCAAGTTGAATTTCAGATAAAAAAAAAATAATTTTTAGTATAAATATGTTCCAGGTGACATTTGGGACATACTTATACTAAAAAATTATTTACTGTTTCTTTTGAAATTCAGATTTAACTAGGAGTCCTTATTCAATCTGGCAACCTTATCCCCCAAGATATTCTAATGTACAGTATTGAGAACCACTGAGTTCCACTAAGTGAGTGGTGCATGACACCAGGAAAATACAACAGCAGCAAACTAGGATGTCCAGGACAGCCAGCACCTGGCAGCCAACAGTGGGGACACAGGATCAGAAGCAGTGCTGCTCTGGAAAGACTATTAGGAGTCAAAGTGAATTCCTGGTTTCAGAGAAACTGAGGCATCAGATTAAAAGCCTAGGTAGAAACTAAAGTAAGGTTAAATGAACAAATCAAGGACCCAACTATTTAGTATAATGTACTTCAGGGTTTTCATGGTCAGAACACTGATGTGGAAACGGAGAAGGTGAGAAAAAAATTCACAAAAAGCAAGATCTTTACTGTGCCACCAAATCATGGATCTGGGACCTGGTGTTTTCTCCCCTCAAGAATGAATCTGTCTCAGAGCCTAATGTATGTAATTCTAGGAGAGTTCTGAAGTGACATTTCTGTGACTGGGGGCCTTCTGGGTGCGGGGCTGGAAATTTCATTACGGTAGAATCAGCAAATAAGCCAGCATTCACATCAACAGCTCTTCAAAGTGTCTCTACTGACCAGTATTCATGTCAAAGCAACAGCCAGATGAGAGCAGTGTTAAAAAGATAAGCCTTGAGCAAGATCAATGTCAGTCACCACCTCTAAAGGTTTCCTTCTGTGAGCTGAAGACAGCAAAATGAAAGTAGGTTTTGACATTAATGGGACTATCAGAGAAAAAGGATTTCAGGAGTCTTGCTCCCCCTTAGAAAAATCCAAAGGTACCCTGGGAAAAAAAATTAGAAAATGTAACAGTAGAATGTATCTAATTTGGGGTGAGAAGGGCTAAATTGGAAGTTTGAGGTTTGCAGATACTAATACATACAAAATAGATAAACAAGGTTATACTGTATAGCACAGGGAACTATATTCAGTATCTTGTAGTAACTTATGGTGAAAAAGAATATGAAAATGAATATATGCATGTTCACATATGACTGAAGCTTGTGCTGTACACCAGAAATTGACACAACATTGTAAACTGACTATACTTCAATAAAAATATATATGGACAAAAAAGGAATATATCTAATTTGGAATACCAATTTTAAAATACAGTTGACCCTTGAAAAACACAGATTTGAGCTGCACAGGTCCACTCCTACAAGGATTTTTTTCAACAGTAAATACCGCAGTACTGCACGACCCATGTGGGTTGAATCCGTGGGTGCAGAGGAACCATGAAAACGAAGGGTGGACTACAAGTTGTGTGCAGATTTTCGACTGTGTGGAGGGTCAGCACCCCAACCCCCAAGCTGTTCAAGGGTTAAGGGTAGAGGAATAACTGTAGCAAGAAATATATATATAATATCTTTAAAAACTCCAATAACTTCTACGCATAAATACGAAAAAAGAGACATTAATAGAAAAACAGACAAGAGAGTAGAAGCAGCACTGGCAAAACAGGCTATCCAACTCACCAAAAACAAACAGACAAAACATAAAAGACACTTTATCACGTTAGCAGCCAGAAAAACGCACATTAACATCCCACAGTAATACCGCTACAAACCCACCAGAGTGGCTGAAATTGAAAAGACAATGTCAAGTGTTGGTAATGACATAAGTAACTGAAATGCATGCACTATGAGTTCAATTATTTTGGAAAATCATTCAGCATCACTTACTAAATGTACAAGTATGTACATCCCATGGTCCAGCAATTTCACTCCTTAATACTCAGCAGAAATGTGTGCAGTATGCACCAAAAGTCGTATGCATATATACAAGTAACCCAAACTGGGAAACACTCCAACGTTCAATAGTCCAATGTGATAAAAGAAATTTTCACATACTGAGATACAGGGGAGTCACTCTGGCTTATACATGAGTTAACTTGAATTTTGTGCTAACTAGAACAGCCTGTTTGTGGCCCCTATCAAGCATACATTGTACATCTACTTTAATTATTAAAGGATATATTGACCATAAGTAAAGAAGGTCCATGTTAAAAAAAGATGAAATGCCTCTCTTCCCGGGACGCCAATGCTAACCCTCCCTTGATGATAAGACTCCCTTTCCAGGTGCCAAGGTCCTACGGACTCGCTGTGTCCCTGTTGGTCTGTTCTTTCTTTATTTTTTCTTCTTGAAAACTTGAGGAAATGTATCCCTGACTTGTCAATGCTTCCTTGTTCTGACAAGATATAAAACTGTGCTGGAAGCCATACTTCTCCTGAGCGGTGCTTCAGGGTTGTCTGGGAAGCGGGCTTCCCAGCTGGTCCTCAGTTTGGCTCAAAACTCTTTTCTATCCTTACTATTGATTGTTTATTGATTACTTTTGTCAACAAATGGTTCCACAACGTGTGCTACATTTATGCAGTGCATACAATATAGAAATGAAACTGAACAAACTACAGCTGTTTACAATCATCTGATGAATCTCATGAACATAAGGTTGAATTTAAGAAGCGAGAAATTCTTTAAAAAAAAGTTATGTATGATTTCATTTGTTTGAAGTCCAAGAACAAGCAAAACAATTTTAATACTAGAGTTGGGACAGTGATTATTTTGGAGGAAGACGAGAGTGGTCATTGGGAGGAGGTACGACAGAAACATCTGAGATGCTGGTACCATTCTATTTATCGACCTGGTGGTAGTTATGTGAGTATATTAACTCTGTGATAATTTTATGATCATTTTCCTTTTCTCTCTGTTTGCTATATTTTAATAAAGGTTTTAAAAATCAAAGGTGGGAAAGGGTACAGCTCAGTGGTAGAGCACATGCCTAGCATGCACGAGGTCCTGGGTTCAATCCCCAGTACCGCCACCAAAAGTAATAAATAAATAGATAAACTTAATTATCTCCCCCACCCCCTGAAAAAAATTTTTAAAAATAAAAATCAAAGACTTATAAAGGGATATAAAAGAAGATTTGCATAAATACAAATGTTCTATTCCTGCATAGGAAAACTCAATAACATCAATTCTTCTCAAATAATCCTAATGTAATATAATCACAATAAAATATCAACAGTTTTTTAGGAAAAGGGGAGGGTCAGTAGACAACACTTAAATTTGCATGAAAAGTATATAACAGAGTAATTCAGGATATTTTAAAGGTTAATGATGATGAGATGATAGCTCTTCCCAGGTAATGATGTCAAAAGAAAATGCAGCAAGCGTCACTGGATGACTACTTTACTGAGAAACAAATAGTCGGTGAACAGGGTGATTTAAAAACCCAAAATGGTAAGGAGCTCAGCTCTCAGCAGTACAGCTCAGTTTAAAAAGCATGAATGAAGAAGTATATTGTTTTCTGTTACTGGTTACTGGAAACTTACATTCCTTTTAGGGCAGTGACACTGCATGTTACTTTCTTGTAGCTGATTGGCTAGGAAGCCGCAAGCTCATGCTGACATGAAGAATGCTTCAGTTTTGTTTAAAGTCAGAGTTATCACTCTGGGGAAATCAGCACAGTTTAGGTTGGTCAGAAGGCCATGGGTGGTTGGCTTAGGGGTGTACTCAAATTTTAGCTTTTGTTTTGGACTTCCTTTTTTTTTTAATCAGCAGTAAAATATTTAACAACTTAGTAGTAAAATATAAAAATAAATGTTAAATTTCTAAGTATATTAGATGTATTATAAAATCACAGTAATATAAACAGTTTGGGACATGTAAATAGAGATTGATAAACTAAACAGACTTGAGTTCAGAAATAGACTCAAGTGGAAATCTGGTGGCATTCTAACTCAGTGGAGCAAAAATTAGATTATTTAATAAAGCATATTTGGAATAACTGTACATTCATTTCAGACAAATGTAAGATCCTTGCCTCACTCCATACAAAATGTATTTCAAGTGAATTAATAATTTAAATGGAAATTAAATTACATCCTTAAAACCAAACTTGTAAATAATCACAAAAGAAGTATTTTCTAAGAAACATTAAATTTGAGTAATAAATTGGTATTTCAAATTACACATGTAAATTTTTTAATTTATATGGAAAAATACTATAAACATAAAAATTAAAAACTGGAAAGAATATTTGCAGTAGATGACAAAGGACTATTTTCCTCAGTATAAAAAGAGCTCTTAAGACCAAAACCAGGCAAAGACACTACCAAAAAAGAGAATTATAGGCCAATATCACTGATGAACATAGATGCAAAAATCCTCACCAAAATATTAGCAAATAGAATCCAACAACACATAAAAAAATTATACATCATGACCAAGTGGGGTTCATCCCAGGGACACAAGGGTGGTTCAACATATGCAAATCAATCAATATAATACATCATATCAACAAGAAAAAGGACAAAAACCGCCTGATCATCTCAATCGATGCAGAAAAAGCATTTGATAAAATTCAACACTCATTTATGATAAAAAACACTCTCACCAAAGTAGGTATAGGGGGAACATATCTCAACATCACAAAAGCTATCTATGGCAAACCTACAGCCAGCATAGTACTCAACGGTGAACAACTCAAAAGCTTCCCACTAAAATATGGGACAAGACAAGGCTGCCCACTATCACCACTCCTATCCAACATAGTCTTGGATGTCTTAGCCACAGCAATCAGGCAAGAGAGAGAAATAAAAGGGATCCAAACTGGAAAAGAAGAGGTAAAAGTGTCACTATATGCCAACGACATGATAGTATATATAGAAAACCTTAAAAGGTCCACACAAAAACTACTAGAGCTGATTGAAGAATTCAGCAAGGTAGCAGGTTACAAGATTAATGTTCAAAAATCAGTTGCATTTCTTTACACTAACGATGAATCAACAGAAAAAGAAAGCAAAGAAACAATCCTCTTTAAAACAGCACCCAAAGTAATAAAATACCTAGGAATAAATCTAACCAAGGAGGTGAAAGTTTAATACACAGAAACTATAAACCATTGATGAAGGAAATTAAAGAAGACTTAAAAAAATGGAAAGATATCCCATGCCCTTGGATTGGAAGAATCAATATTGTTAAAGTGGTCACACTGCCCAAGGCAATCTACAGATTAAATGCACTCCCTATCAAATTACCCAGGACATATTTCACAGAACTAGAACAAATCATAATAAAATTTATATGGAATCATCAAAGACCTAGAATTGCCAAAGCATTACTAAAGAAAAAGAAAGAGGCTGGAGGATTAACTCTCCCAGACTTCAGACAATACTATAGAGCTACAGTACTCAAGACAGCATGGTATTGGTACAAAAACAGACATATGGACCAATGGAACACAACAGAGAGCCCAGAAATGAACCCACAAACTTTTGGTCAACTCATCTTCGACAAAGGAGGCAAGAATATACAGTGGAATAAAGACAGTCTCTTCAGCAAATGGTGTTGGGAAAACTGGACAGCAGCATGTAAATCAATGAAACTAGAACACTCCCTTACACCATACACAAAAATAAACTCAAAATGGATCAAAGACTTAAACATAAGACAAGATACAATAAACATCCTTGAACAAAATATAGGCAAACCATTATCTGACATACATCTCAAAAAAGTTCTCCCAGGGCAGTCTACCCAAGCAATAGAAATAAAAGCAAGAACAAACAAATGGGACCTAATGAAACTTACAAGCTTCTGCACAGCAAAGGAAACCATAAGTAAAACAAAATGACAACCTGCAGATTGGGAGAAGAGTTTTGCAAATGAAATTGACAAAGGCTTGATCTCCAGGATATATAAGCAGCTCATACAACTGAATAAGAAAAAAAAAAACCCAATCCAAAATTGGGCAGAAGACCTAAACAAGCAATTCTCCAAGGAAGACAAACAAATGATCAATAGGCACATGAAAAAAATGTTCAGTATCACTAATTATCAGAGAAATGTAAATCAAAACTACAATGAGGTATCATCTCACACCAGTCAGAACGGCCATCATTCAAAATTCCATAAGTGACAAATGCCGGAGAGGCTGTGGAGAAAAGGGAACCCTCCTACACTGCTGGTGGGAATGCAGTTTGGTGCAGCCACTGTGGAAAACAGTATGGAGATTCCTCAAAAGACTAGGAATAGACTTACTGTATGATCCAGGAATCCCACTCCCGGGCATATATCCAAAATGACACTTGCACCCCAATGTTCATAGCAGCACTATTTACAATAGCCAAGACATGGAAACAGCCTAAATGTCCATCAACAGGTGACTGGATAAAGAAGATGTGGTATATTTATACAATGGAATACTATTCAGCCATAAAAACCGACAACATAACGCCATTTGCAGCAACATGGATGTTCCTGGAGAATGTCACTCTAAGTGAAGTCAGTCAGAAAGAGAAAGAAAAATACCATATGAGATTGCTCACATGTGGAATCTTAAAAACAAACAAACAAACAAAACATAAATACAAAACAGAAACAGACTCATAGACATAGAATACAAACTTGTGGTTGCCAAGGGGGTGGCAAGGAACAGACTGGGATTTCAAAATGTAGAATAGATAGACAAGATTATACTACATAGCACAGGGAAATATATACAAGATCTTGTGATAGCTCACAGAGAAAAAATGTGACAATGAATATACATATGTTCATGTATGACTGAAAACTTGTGCTCTACACTGCAATTTGACACAACATTGTAAAATGATTATAAATCAATAAAAAATGTTAAAAAATAAAATAAAAAGAGTTCTTAAAAACCAGTAAGGAAAAGAGCATCAGGCCAATAGAAAAAAATGGACAGAAGACAGGGACAAACTGCCTACAGGGTTATAAAAATACATGAATTTATACTTTTTAGTATCATTACCATTTAGGTGTATAGTTTATTAGTTTACAGTGTATTCATATTTGTGAAGCAAATCTTCAGATATACTGATTTAATATGTGAAATGCAAATTTAAAAAGTAAGTTTTCACCAGTAAATTGGTCATGATCAAAAGTTTGGTAATATACAGCACAGATGAGAAAAACAGTTACTCCATTCATAACTGATAGAGTGCAACTTCATTTATTTAAATTTGATTGACTGTTTGGCAATGTCTTCCAAATTTTAAATGCATAGGCTTTTTGATACAGCGCTTACATTTCTGGATATTTTTTCTGCAAGGATATGTTTGTATGTATACACAAACTTCAAAACATACGTAGTTCAGCATTGCTTATGGAGCCTAAATGTCTGTAAATGTCATATCTACTAAATGGAATTCTAAGTAGCTCCTACAAAGAATAAAGTTGATTTTTCTGTAATGATCAGGAATAGCCTCTGAGATAGAGTAGAAGGTACAGAATTCAATGCTACCATTTGTGTTAAAGAAAAAAAAATAACAGCAGAGATTTAAAAAAAAAAAAAAAGCTTTTCTGGAAGCATTCACAAGACAGTCATTTGAGAGTTACCTCTTGGGACCAGAACTGGAATATTAAGGTTCAGGAGCACATAAGACAAAACACATTTCACTGTAAACCTTTTGTACTGTTTGAAATTTGCCACATCCATATCTTACTAAACCAACTGCAGCAAAACAAAGGAACCTGGAAACAAAATAACTCTCGTCTTTGAATCAGTATGAGTCTTACCAACTGGGGATCTTCCCTTGCAGCCAAATAGGGATTCGTCCTAGCGGCTAGACTGGCTGACTCTGCTCAGGGAAGGAGATGCCATTGTAGCCTTGTGTTGGGGGCTACTCTGCAAAGTGGTTTCAGAACTCCCAGTGTGAGAGGGAATGTCACTAGGCAAGTCCAATATTCTTCGGGCTCTCCTCACTGAGCAATTAACCACTCCATACCTGTTTTGTGTTTCTCTGCAAAATAGGAATGTTGATAATATCTGCCTACTTCACAGGTTTGTGTGATCAAATGAAATCACATCCATGCAAATGCTCCCTTAATAAATAGTATCATGTATTTCATTCATTTTAGTCTCAAACAGTTTTCAAAGACAGGAGCTTCCTTGCACAACTAACATGTTATCTGACAGAGGTGTCACAGAAATGCTTTCCTTGCTTGTACAAATAAGCCAAGCACAGCTCATTCTCTCATCTCCTGTTAAATACGACATGAGTTGGAACAGTCTCAAATATCAGACGCAGCAGGTCTTTGAGGATCATGTCTCACCCCTCACACCCAGTGAGCAAGTTCATACAGTTATTCATCTTCTGCCTTATGTTCAGCTACCTCTCATCTGCCTCTCAGCTTTTCCCAGTGATAGTCATCAACAGTTTTCAGACGGCTTCAGATTTGAAATATGACATCATATGAATGGCAAGAGCCCTAGAGAAAGGACTCATAACATGTTAATACTAAAGTAAATTAAGGGCCAACTAATGACTTGTTTCTCTTCCTGCTCTCACTCCAGGCAGCAAAATCCCTCAAACTCACCCTTCTTCCTTTTCCTTTAATTCACACCAAGAACTATCTTCCCAGGTACCTGCCTTTGCACCAGTGCCACAGGTGCGTCCCCCCAGGTTAATTCTCTTCATGACTGAGTCGCCCTATGGCATCACCCTTGCCTTTCCTCTATGGTGTGCACGGTTTTAAAACTGACTTTCATCAGCTGTTCCTTCTGCCTCACCAGCCATCACAAATATTAAGGTGAAGGTTTCTCCCAAAATTAGCCCTCAGTAAAGAGGGGGGTCACATTATACACATCCCTAAAATGTCTCCCCCTAAATGGGCCTAATCTTCATAACTCTACTGGCAATATCTTTTGGGTGAGACATGTTTGCCTGCAATGCCCACCATCAATGTTAGTTGTGTACAGAGGTCACATGATGGATTAGATTGTGGACAATAAGGAAATAAGAAGTGTAATAAAGACGTGGTTATTATTCCTGAGCTCATAATTGTGAGTGCCAGATGCCACAACAAACAAGCCTTTTAAAGACCATTTGATAGACTTACCATATGGTCCAGCAATCCCACTCTTGGGCATATGTCCTGAGAAAATTCTAATTTGCAAAGACACATGCACCCCAGTGTTTGCAGCAGCACTATTTACAACAGCCAAGATGTGGAGGCAACCTAAATGTCCATCAACAGATGACTGGATAAAGAGGTTGTAAAACCTCTGTGTGTATGTATATGTGTACACACACACACACACACACACACACACACACACACACACACACACACTGGAATACTACTCAGCCATAAAAAAGAAATAATGCCATTTGCAGCAACATGGATGGACCTGGAGATTGTCATACTAAATGAAGTAAGTTAGAAAAAGAAAGAAAAATACCATATGATCTCACTTATATGTGGAATCTAAAAAATGACACAAATGAACTTATTTACAAAACAGACTCACAGACATAGAAAACAAACTTACGGTTACCAGGGGGAAAAGGGTGGGGAGAGGGATAAACTGAGAGTTCAAGATTTGCAGATACTATTATATATAAACTGATAAACAGCAGGATCCTACAGTACAGCACAGGGAACTATATTCAATACCTTGTAATAGTCTATCATGAAAAAGAATATGAAAAGGAATATATGTATATACATATGTACAACTGAACCACCATGCTGTACACTAGAAATTAACACATTGTAAATCAACTATACTTCAATAAAAAATAAAGATCATCTGAAGAATCAGCAGAATGATCTGCTGCAGGTATCACAAACATACACTCAAAAAAAAAAAACCCAATACACTGCTTTTGAATGAGTATTTGTGGCAAGGAATAAACGCCCATGAAAGAATCATACACAGATTCAAGAGGCACCATATAGCAAAAAACTAGACAGAAATGAAGGTGACACACTCTGGAAAACTGTTAGATGATTCCAAAGTGGCTCTATTAATGATGGCACCAATGCTGAATACTTTATGTGTTTAAATAAAATTATTTATGGAGCATGAGGGTAGAAAATACTACTGTACAACCAATTAATGCTTTATAAAACCTGCCATTTTAATATGTCTGTATAACTGAATAAATTAAAAATTAATGTAATTGGACATTCATTCACATTCTGACAAGTTTACTTGTTATAACTGGACTTGTGTGTGTGTGCAACACTCCATGCTGGGAAAATGGGAGACACCTTATCTGGGATCTCTGCATACTTGTGCTTGTATGTGAGTCATGTGGATCCTTCTCCAACTCAGGTATTGACAGAGATAAGAAAACTGAGGCCCAAGGGGACGGTGCTACAGTCCAGACTCACGTCAAGTGTTTAACAGCAGAGGCTGGACTAGAACCCGGGTCTCTGCTTAGGTCCCACACTGCTTTCAGGCAGAGAGGGAAATGCCAGCAACATCGCAGAGATGGGAGCAAGCGTGGTGGGGACACAAAGTGGTGAGGCCAGTGAACTGACGAGTTCTACAGGGTGATGGGAAGAGACTAGAAAAGCTAGATTTTTTTTTCCCCTAAAACAACCATATATACATATATACATATATATATATATATTTACTGAAAAAGTAACACATATTATGGTCAACATGTGGTTTGGTCTCCTTTCTTCTGTGGACTAATTCTTCCTACTCTGTAAAGTATTGTCAAGGGTGTCTGCTATGGAATCGTGCCCTCAGTGATGGGAGAGGCATATGACTCGGCTGAATCCACGAGAGTCCCCCTCTCCTGAGCGCAGTTATGAATCTACCTGGATCATGTGATCCAACCAGGGAGACTGTAACCAGAAAGAACAAATCTGACTCCATATTGGATCAGTTTCCTTTCCTTGAGCATTTGTATTTTCTATTGCTTTTGCTTCAAGTTAATCACTAAAGGGATGTTGCCTATAGCTTAAAATACACATAATAGCCCATCTCCAGGAACCCTGCCTCCCACGCCTGAGCATTAAGCTGAAATACCTTTGCTTAGCTCACAGACAACATCCTGACCAGGCTCACCCATGAATGACTGCAGGAAAGAAGAAATTAACATATCCCCTTGGGAGTCTGGCCAGAACTAGGAAATATTTGCAACAACTTACCATCTTTTTTTACTTTACCTCCTCACCTCTTTGTTCTATGAAAGAAACGAGCACCCAAACCCAAGCCAGATGGTTCTTTGGGACCCTCGTCACCATCTTCCCGGTCTGCTGGCTTTCCAAATAAAGTTGCTGTTCCTTGCGCCAACAACTCGTCTCTTGACTTACTGGCCTGTTGTCCAGCAAGCAGTATGAGCTTGGACTTGGTAATAGGGCCATTTAGAATCGTCTGGAGCAATTCTCTTTCTCCTGGGGCTACAGAGTGGAAATAACAAAGACTGGCATTGCCGTGGCCATGTGTTCGGGCCACATGGAGGAGGCTCATTTTCCATGGGTGGGAAGGAGGCCAGCACTCAGACAGAAACAGGGTCAAGAAACATGAAGAAGGAGAACACCTGGTTCTGGCTGTTGCTGACACAGTGTCCCTAGACTGCCCACTCATATAAGCCACTGCTTCTCCCTTTGTACTCAAATCAACCAACAATCTTACAAGTATATTGAGGAAAATAAAGACAATCGAAATATAGACAATTTAGAAAAGAAATCAACTGCAGTCACTACTCAGGAATGTGTGCACGCACACACACACACACGCAATCACATGTGGAGACAGACTAATAAAAGATTTTTCTTACTAACACTATATTGTAAATATATTTTCATAGGAGACTTCCCTTCTATTGTCAACTCTAATACAAACCAGCTGTGTAAGAGCGAGCCCTCTCTTCAAATCACTGGTTCTCAGCTTTTGCATCTGTCAAGGGGAGGTTCTGGAAGTAGGCCGCTAAGACAGGTCAAGTGAGACCTTTGGATGAACTACTGTGAAAGCCAGGTAAAGAAGCTTGGGCAGCAGTGAACTGCGGTCGGCCAAGCCACAGACCTTCCCAGATCCATTATTCTACATTCTGTGATTTCTTTCCCCTCTGACAGCACTATTTGAAATTTTTAAATCATCCCCCAAACACCATTAACTTCATTTTCTTCCTAGTTCCCTGTCATTTCCTGAAAAATACATTCTTATTTCTCTTATTATATGAAATGAGCCTCGTTATATATAAGCCATGGTTGTGACCTTGGCTTCTGAAAAGTGGAAGTTTTGAAAAGGCACGATTCCTACTGCTTTCACGGACATACGGCCATGCTCTTGTTTCAGATCCTCTCGTAAATCCAAGTACCACTGGTAGTCCCTCGCCAGCTGGTACCGCCTTGGCCTGTCTCTCATCTAATAATAGCCTGTGTCTGGATTTCCTTTCAGACCTTTGTAAATTTGATTCCTCTATCCTGTCAGCCACAGAGCAATCCCAGAGCAAAGGCAAAAGAAGGTTATGGCCCTTTTTCCCTCCCGGGAATCTCAGAAACCTGAGAAGGCAGTCTTGCAAGAAGGGAGTCTTCAGTATAAAAGATCTCCCTGTGGGGAGATGACTAAACCCAATTGTCTGGCAGGTGGCATTTGCTCCTTCTTACAGTAAATTCCTTTAGGGACATGATTTCTCACAGCCCTTCCTGGAACCGGTGGGTGCCGCTGTGCTCCATCTACCACGTGAGAAGAGCAGTTGTGACACAGAGCTGGAGTCTAAACAGATGAGGCCTGTGTCCCTCTGCCACTGTCTCTTGCCAGCTGCGTGGCATGGTTTTACTTTGCCATAGGCCCCATTTCCTAACACAAGTGGTTTCATTCGAGTTCACCTTAAATGTCCCACCCCCTTCAATGACATCCAGTAGTTATCCTTAAACTAATGCCTTTTAACATTTCTTAGCACTGGAACCGTCTCTATAAGGCAAATCAGGAGTAGGGGCCTGTGAGCAGAGTAAGAAAGGTCAGACTTCCCTGTGTTTTAGGGCATCTGGTCTCCAGGGCATCACCTGGATGTCAGGTGCTCCTGAACACTCAGTGTCTCCCACTTAGGAAAGGTAGGAAGGGAACCAGGGCATGAGGGTATAGCTCAAGTGCTAAGAGCGCATGCCTGGCACACTCAAGGTCATGGGTTCAATCCCAGTGTCTCCTGTAAAAATAAATAAACAAACCTAATTGCCCACTCCTAACAGAAAAAAAAAGAGAGAGAACCAGTAGTTGGAGTGCCCACTAAGGCCGCAGGCACTCTGCTTGGCACTTGTGTTCACTACCTTACTTCATGGTTATAACCACATGATCTGCAAATATTATCACCTTTTCTACAAACAGACCACGTCACAGAGAAGTTCCTTCCCTGCCGCACGTCGCCATGTGACATGTACGCGAAAGGCCTAGAATGAAAGCCCTCAACTGTGACTCCTCCCAGGTGGGACCAGAACCTTTAATTCAGAGGAATCCCCAGAGGACACAGGAGCCCAGAGAAGAGAACTGGTTCTGGGGTTTGTTTCTCCCCCTCCGAGTGGATCTGCCACAGCTGATGGTTCAGTTTGCTCTGGAGTAACTGTTGGCACGCTTCTGCTCCAGGTCTGCTGTGAGGGATGTGGAAAGTTGAGGTGGAGAGGAAGAGGAACGGGGAACTGGGGAGCCGCAGGTCCATTCTTCTGACCCATCACACACCGTCCTGGGACCACTGGTGAAGTTCTCCTGGTGGAGCTGAAGATGAAACTGCCTGTCTGAGCTGAGCAGCTCTTGGCAGAGGAGGGACAGCTGTCCTTTTGTCAAAATGCCAGATGGATGACCAAGGGGGAAAAGAGGAAGACAGCAGCATGACAGCCTTTGGAGACTGCTGGTTATTCTCAGCCCAGATGTAGGCTTGTCTGCACTGGCGCTGTGACGTGGGCAGACGCACGGAGACACCAGGCAGCAGAGCGGCCTGGTGAACACCATTTTTTAATTGAAGTGTAGGATTTACAATGTTCTTAGTCTCTGGTGTACAGCATGGTGACTCAGTCATACACACATATATATATTCTTTTTCATTATAGGTTACTACCATATTGAATATAGTTCCCTGGGCTACACAGTAGGACCTTGTCATTTATGAAAGCCACTCTTTATGAGTGAAGTAAAGCAAAAGGTTGGTCTTCAAATTCTTGCCATCATACCTCGACTCCCCACCCCGACCACATACACGTGTACGTGTGCGCACACACACACACACACACACACACATGCACGGGCTTGATATTTTGCCTTGGGAATTCTCAGGATGTCATATCGGCCCTGCCCTGCGTAGTAACAAATATAGCTCCATTACTGGAAAAGGGCCCTGGGTTTTAGCCTTCAAGAGGGTAACAGGGAGGTTTTCCAGCAGAAGATAATAGAGCGTGCCTGCCTGCCAAGCCCCTGGTTGGCACAGGTGATCTTAATTCCCTGCCATCTCCCCGTCCCCGCGGGGCACACAGGAAGGCTGTGCTGGCAGCGGCTAACCCCAGACCGTCTCCGCCACCTGAAGGAAAACATACTGCTCTCCTCGCTGAAGAGTAGTGGGGACACTGGGTTCACACCAGTATCGGGGAAGGCTGACCTGAAGGTCATCCATGATACAGAGGAGGACGACATCAGATTTAGCTAGTGCGAATCGAGCTAACTAGTAGCTGCATAGATCTTAAGGTAAAAAAAAATTAGAGAAAAAGACAGAATTATAAACTAGTTTAACCACGATAGTGAGGATAACCAAGAACGCTGAGTGAATCAACCCACGGAGGGTAGGGCCCAGCTAAGGCTGCACTGGGCACACGCTGCCCTGGTCACCACTCAGTCACCTGTGCCTACTGGACTGAGAAGAGAAAAACTGCATGCAAGTAAGAAAAGAGTCATGAGGAGACCGAGGGGTGCACGTGTATTCCATCCTGGAGACTGTTCTGGACAAGCAGTTCCTGGAGGAATCGGCAATGAAAACCAAGATTATATAAAGGGGTTAACTTGCCTTCCAAAAGAGGGGCAGACCCAGAGGCCTGCTGCTGCCGGGAGAAGTCCTGGGACTCAGAGGCCACGTTTCCACAGCCCGGCTGGCTCTGTGCAGCCCATGACCACCTCGTGGCGGGAAGGCAGCCCTGGGGGAGGCAGGCGCGCCCCGAGGCGGCCGCTTGTCTTTGTTCTGGGGGTCGGGGCCCTCCTAGAGTGGCACTGGGAAGAAGACAACGACTAGAACCGGCCAGTGACCACGCGGCCCGGGGCCAGCCTCTAGGCTGTGGGTTGCCTTAAGGCTCTCACAAAGAAAGACTAGCCACGGCTGTAAAGGTGAGTGACTCCTCCCAAGTAAACAGCAGTCTGAGCCTTGCTTCGCTGGTGCAGGGCCACAGATAAGAGCCTTTTCAGCTTCTGAGGTCTTAGCTCTGGCTAGTGACAAGTCCTGCTGTAAATAACAAGGCAAGGGCCCCACTTCAAGACTGAGATGACTGCACCAGCCGTGGCCAGGGCTGGGCTTCCAATAGCTGTCACCAAATTAGTATGAAACACCACGTGAGGGACTTTACAGGTACGTTTTACCTTCACATTCTCTCTCTCAACCATCACAGTAACTCCACGAAGTAGATGCTATTAATGTTATGGATTAGGAATTGCAGATCAGAGAGGTTGAGTAACTTGCCCAAAGTCACACAGCTATCAAAAAGCAGAGTTAAGAATCAGACTCAGGACTCAAAGCCAATGCTATTGCCCCTGCTGTGTCTCCTATTAAAAACCAGCTGGGGTGGGGCATGGTGCAGGGAGCAGCAGGAAAGAAGAAATGGGTACTGGAGGGGACAACTAGTGGCCTTGTTGAGCTCTGGGTGTGGCACTGAGAAATGACTACCTTGGTTATCTGAGCCTGGAATCTGGGGAGCAGTGCAGTACCTGAAGGCTACTAGAGTAAGAGCTAAGATCCTGGAGAAGAGAGCTAAGCCCCGCAAAAAGAAAGGCAGTGAGGAGGTCTGGCCTATAAAAGAAGAGGCAGTTCATCATGAGAGCTGATTGTCTGCCCACAAGAGACAAAGTGAAATTCAGAGAAATTCCTAGAGGACACAGGAAGAGAGAGAATAGGACTGTTATTTTCTCAGAGTGAGTCTGCCACAGTGGATGATTCACTATTTGTTCTTGAGGAAATGTTGACACTCCAGCTCCGGTAGAAAGTCTGATCTCCATGCCAGTGACAATCAGAAATGGAGGGGCCTCCAGGGGTTAAAGAAACATCAGTGATGCAGCAAACATCATCCTTCCAGCATCCCACTCTGCAACTTGGCGCATGCTCCATGGCTTCTCAAGAATTCTAGAAGCAGTTGGAAAAATTTGCACTATTCTATAGCAGCAGCCCAGTTCCATACACTATGTTTTAGTATAAAACCTCAGTGTCTCTTGAAAATCCTCTGTGGAGTCTGGGAGGGAAGAGGAGGAGGAATACCGGGGAGGGCTAAGAGGTCACTAAGCTCTTATTTATCTGACACGTTTCGGTGATCGAGCTCTTTACAGCATTTATGGAGTTCACCATGGACAACATTCACAATTCAACAGATAATCTCTAAAGTATCTCAGGAAGTAGGGTAGGAATTATTCTCTTTCTCCACAAAGCAGACTCAGAGAGAAAATTTTCCACTTCATGTCCTTTATCCCTAACGCAGTGTTCTCTCTGCCACTGCACTGCCAATTGTGAAAAGGAGGAATCTGGTGGGGCTAACATGGATTGTCTAAGTGTCTAAATTGTGGCAGGAAAAAAAACACAAAAGGAGTTGACAAAAAGTTCCAAAGGCACACTCTTTGAGGAGCTGCCTCCTCATGTTCTGTGCATTATACCCACCAAAGGACCACGCTCTCCCCTGCCCCTCACCCTTTTCCCATCTTGACCCCGTTTTCCTCCTCTGGGCACTCTTATGGGTTGAATTGTGCTCCCCCCAAAATCGTATGTTGAAGTCCTAACCCCACTACCTCCGAATGTGACCTTATGTGGAAATAGGGTCTTGACAGAGGACACTAAGCTAAAATGAGGTCATTAGAGGGGGCCCTATTCCACCATGATCAAGGTCCTTATGAAAAGGGGAAATCTGGACCCAGAGACATGCACAACGGGAAGACAAGGTGAAGACACAGCGGGGCTGGAGTGATGCATCTAGAAGCCATGGGACACCTGAAGCTACCAGAAGCTAGAAGAAAGGCGTGGAGTAGTGCATGGCCTACGGCCTTCAGAGGGAGCATGGCCCTCATGACACCCTGACTTTAGACCTCTGGCCTCCAGAACTGTGAGACAGTAAATTCTGCTGCTGAAGCCACCCAGTTTGCCACAGGTTGTTGTATCGGCCCAGGGGCCTTGTCCTGCCATACTGCGCCCCATCTTGGGCACCCCTACCCCTGAACTTGGGTAACTGGAGGCAGCTGTTAGACTTGTTATGTTCTGTAAGGACTCAGCAGAGATTTCAGTCCTTTGTATTTCACTGTACTGAAGCTGTTTCTACTCTCTAGATTTCTATTATCTCCTGCTGGACTCCTGTATCTGATGTTTGGCATTTCAGAGTGTGTTTGCTGCCAACCTACTCTGAGCCAGACCTGGCCATATTCTGGCCATATTCTGCTTGAATCGCCCTTCTAAGCACAGTGTGCAGTTAATTAGAATCCATATTGCACTTTATTGACACCTTGCACAGAGACAGCGGTCGCCAGACTGAGCATAGATCAGGATGACCTGGAGGCTGAGTCACTAAAGCAGAGATCATCAGACTTCAACCCCAGGGTTTCTGATTCGGTAGGACCACAGCAGGGCTCAAGAATTCATTTTTCACAAGTTCCTAGGTGCTGCTGGTCTGGAGACCACCATTTGAGAATCCTAACACTGAAGCAGTCACGCTGTTGGGGAAGGGAGGTGGAGGGGTTGGTGATGTCCTGGGGAGGCTGGAGGCAAGACAAATTCAGGCTGCAGAGCCTCAAACTGGTGGGGAAATTCAGTGCATGTTTTCAGTTAATTAATGCTTGTTCTCTACAATGAAAGGACCAGGACAGATTCTTGCAACAGTAGATTTTCACCTGGACCCCTACAAAGGGAAATACCTTGCATCTTATGAGTTAATCTTTGATCAAAGTGGAGTCATCCTCTCACCCACTCACAACTTTTATGATTCAAGAGTCCTGAGGGATTGTTTTGTGGCTCCCAATGCCCCTTCCTTTTCCCATTCATCAGAGTCATTAAGATTTTAGTATTCTAGAAAGTGCCACTTAAATGCAAACATGCTGAAGAGGTGGGAATCAATTCGAGGCAGTGAGCATGGAGGTTTAAGGGCCCAGGTCTTGGAGTCAGACATCCTGCGTTTCGGTTCCCGCTCTGCGATGTGTAAGCACTATGACCAAGGACAAGTCACTCAAGATCTCCATCTTTCAAATGAGGATAACACTCCTGCCGGGGGGGGGGTCAGGGGGAAGGGTCATGAGAGCATAATCAACTAATCCAGTCACTGGCGTTAATAACAGACTTTCAACAAAGTTTGGCTATTGCTAGTTTCTTCCCAATATTTTCCATGAATTCCTTTATCAGATAAGTTGTCTGCCAATGAGCAAAGCAAGAGTTACAAAACTACAGGGATTTGTGTCAGGGGATCGTGAGGTTAGAGCACTACCCTAGGAGAGCAGGACACGCCAGGGACACACAGGAGGAGGGCACTGAAGAAGGTAAACGAGGGTGGGTGACGCAGGAATCATGCTAAAGTGTACATTCTTGTGTCCTGATGCTGCACAATGTGCCGATGGCTGGGAGAGAGGGTTCCTATTATTTATGAATTAGACTAAACAATCCTGGTATTTATTTGTTTATGTTTTTCCTTTCTGGGACTGAAGATTAATCTGCATTAACTGAATCCAAAAGAAAGCATTCTCAAATTTCATCCAAATAACATTTAGATGAGTTAAATGTAAATGAATATGAAGCAGATGGGTTAAATTGCCACTTAAGTACCCAGGGGGTTGAGAAGCAAATGGAAGAGGTAATTAGGAAGATAAATTCTGAGTTCACTGAACCTGAAACACTTGAAAAGGTATTTGCCAGGTGGAACACCCACAAAGGCAGCTGCAGCTCTCCAGACCCTGAGTCCTCGCCTTCCATTCATGTCCCCCCACTTCCACCAAGAGCCATAGAGACAAACGGTAAAGTTTCACTTTCATCTTGAGAACATACTCCAATCATTAGTGTTCTCTTAACAATGAAACTGCTCTAAAAATTCTGTACTTTTGAAACTGGGTTTCAAGACTTACTTGTAATTTTCGCCCCTGAAAAGCACAGCGACGGGAGATCAGGGTTAATGGCTACTATTCGGGCTTAAAGTCTACCTCTGCTGCATTTATTCAGCAATGCACCAAGCAACTGCAATGTGGAATGAACGAATGAAGATGCAAGCACTGTGTCCTAACTCAGTCAAACACCAAGATGAGTGACATCCCTCAAAGACAAGATACTTTAGAAGCGTAAACTAGACACACACACACACACACACACACACGAAAAGAATGGGATAATATCAATGTGTAGCCCCCCCCCCCAGAAAAGGGCTACAGGAGTTTAGCAAGCAGAGTCCAGCAAACTAAAGTAGAGATTATGAAAGAGGTCTGAATTCTTGTCTTGGCTTTACCGCTCACTTGCTGTTTCCTCCTGGCAAGTCACTCTGGGCCCCAGGTTCCCCACTGATGGGTGGCTGGAATAGATTAATTTCCTGGGATCAGCACTCTTTTTCTTTTTTGTAAATGAAATCGTAACACAGAATTCCAGTACATTAAGTAGGCAGAAACAGAGCTTTTCCAGGAGACATTGGGTGGAGTCCCCACTTGCCATGTCATCCAAATCAGACAAAACAGAGATGGAAACAATCAGACTAGATCTGTGAAAGTAATGTCAAGTCTAAAAATCCGTAAGCCTATAAAATCACTGCCAGATGAGGTGAACAAATGAGGTGTCTTCAAAGGAGAGGCAGAAAACTGAATGAAAAAGAATTCAAGGAAGGACCGCTTCCTCGTGGCGTGGGGTCCTCCAAGCAGCCCGACCCCCCAGCAGTGGTGAGCCTGTCTTTCACATGCAGCAAGATGATAGCAGGAGCAGCGACTCTGCAGTCAGATGGCTGAGTTTAAGTCTTCACTGTGAGGGGAGTGGGCATAGCTCAGTGGTAGAGTGCCTGCTGAGCATGCCTGAGGTCCTGAGTTCAATCCCCAGTACCCCCATTAAAATAAATAAACCTAATTACTTCCCCTCTAAAAAAATTATATTACAAAATAATAAAAACATTTAAAATAAATAAATCTTCCCTGTGCTATGAACATAGCTGGATGACTGCAGACAAATCACTTGACTTCTCTGAACTCATTTCCACACCTTTAAAGTGGTTTAATAATGTCTGTCCTCACAGGGTTGCTGTGAGCTTTAAATGAATTTTATGCACACGCACACACTTTTTTATTGTGATAAAATAAAATCTACCATCTTAACCATTTTAAGGGTACCGTTCAGCAGTGTTAAGTATATTCATGTTGTTGTAAACAAATCTTTAGGACATTTTATCTTGCAAAGCTGAAACTGTATCTATTAAACAACAACTTCCTCTCCACCCAGTACCTGGGAACCAATATCCTGCTTTCTTTCCTATGGATTTGACTAGTTACCTCATATAGGTGGAATCATACAGTATGTAACATTTTGCGACAGACTTACTTCACTTAGCATAATGTCCTCAAGGTCATATACACTGTAGCGTGTGACAGTATTTCCCTCCTTTTAAAGGTTGAATAATATTCTGTTATAGGTGTAAAACGCACTTGGGTATCCATTCATCCACTGATGGATATTGGTTTTTTTTTTTTTTAACCTCTTGGCTATTGTGGGTCTTGCTCTAAGTGAATAGTGTACATTGATCCTTGAACATGGGTTTGAACTGGGTGGATCCACTGGATCCACTTATACACAGATTTTTTTCCAATAATACTGCAGGATCTGTGGTTTACTGAATCTGTTTGCGGAACCACAGCTACAGAAAACTAGCTCCAAGTTATGCGCAGATTTTCAGCTGTGCAGAGGGTCACTGCCCCTTACTTCCGTATTGTTCTAAGGGTCAACCTAATTTTGACAAGCCTGATTCTGCATAAGATTATCTGCCTAGCACTCCTTTGATGCTTTTTAATGCAACTGCCCTCCCTACTTCTACATAATCTGTGTTGATATTTTTCATCATATCTGGACTTGTTTTTCAGCCATAAACACTTCAAATTCTTTGCTGTCCCCCTTTCCTAAGACTCTAAGTTTATATGTGTTCGACCTCTGGGAATTATTCTGCAGGCCATCAATGCCATGTTCACATTGATAACAGCTCTTTAAAAACCTTGTTTGCTATTCTTATCATTTCTGTCATTTCTGAGTCTGTTTGTCTTTACTGATTTCTCTTCTGGTTATGGGTCACATTTTCCTGTTTCTGCACCTAATAATTTATGACAGGATGCCGGACACGGTGTGTAACACTGTCAGTGTCTAGGTTTTGTTTCCTTTCTTTAAAAAGTGATACTGTTAATTTACCTGTGGATCATCAAATTCTTTTCAGGCATGTTATAAAACTTCGCTAGAATGGGTTTATAGTAGGCTCTGGGAATTATTCAGCTTATAGCTCCCTGGCAATTCATTACTTTCCCAGCAGTTGTTCTTTGCCTGGTCTGGTGGAATTTCACTGAAGTATGTGCAGACTTGTGTTTCTTCAAGTAATTGAGGAAACCCCTATGCAGATTCCTGTGTTTTCTCTGGATAGCTCCCTCCTCTCTAGTATTTCATGCCACAAATTATAGCTACCTTTTCCCTCCGAACCTCTGATCTCTCAGACTACTCAGCTCAGCAAGACCACTTTTCTCTACTTGAGTTTCACCCCCCTGTACAGAGTCCAGAAATTGCCTCCAGGCAGTAAGCTGGGATGAGCATACTGCTCCTCCTTGTTTGTTTTCCTTTTTTCTGGCTCCACAGTCCTCTGCTGCCTGCTGGTAAGTGTTTGGGGACAGGGGTTCTCACATTTGTTACAGTGAGAAGGCTGGTCAGGCACCAGTTATTCTGTCATGGCCAGAAGCTCAAAAGTTGATAAAAAGCTGCTATTTTTGAGCTGCAATTTTTTTGTATTATGGACCATTGATTCCATATACCTTATCTCTATTCTTTACAATCATTGCTGAAAGGCTGGTCATTTATTTTCATTTTATGGACAAAAGGTCAGAGGTTCTAAGAGGTAATGTCATTTGCCCAAGACTGTGCAGTCGATAAATTAGCTCTGATTTCAAAGACAGTTTGAAGCCATCAGTAAATCCTTCCTTTTTTATTTCCATAGCTCCCCAGTTTTTATAATTCTATTTCTCCTCTTTCCAGAATCCTTATCTACTGGTATTTTAAGATGATACCTTCTTAAATGAAGAAAACCATAATCCTGCAGTTACGATAAAGGACGAACTAGTAAAATTTCCTAGAGCTAAATGTTATTCAATAGTGTTTTAAAACATTACTTTTATTTTAAAACAAATACATGTTATATATATTTACTTGTAACATATGTTATAAGTAGAGTAGAATTCACGGTCAACGTGAATATTTAAGTAAAGACTTTAGAGGAGGCCGCTTTGGGTTGTTCTCCCAGAATCCCAGAAGTACAGCTCATGAACATGCTGTCATGCGCACAGGACTGAGGATACGTGCAACACAGGAGGGTCGGAGGGAGGATAAGAACGCAGGTAAGATAGGTTCGAAACAGAAGGGCACCCCTCCTCCATCACAGGTGGATCGCCTTCTGGTCCCTACTTTCACTCACACCCTAGTGCATCCTGGCTGCATTTGTGAAGGAACACTTCCTCTCCCATCTCTACTACAATGGCTCTCAAATTCATGAGTCTGTAAGACTCACTGAGAGAACATCCAGACTGCTGGTCCCCACTGCCTACGACCTGACTCTGGGGTCTGAAGACAGGCCCAGAACTCTGCCTTCCTGTCAAGCTCCCTAGGAGATTCCGGTGGTCCCCTGACCACACAGAGAACCACCGCGCTATCCTACCTCACAGGCGCTGTCCAGGACCTGCTCCAAGCCTGGGGAGGAGAGAAAACCTACCCATCCTTCTTCATCGGGGGCAATTAACCACAGGAAGATAACACCCACTGTTGACTAGAAAGCTGTTTCAGTCTTATTTTCAAACCCAATTATTTTAGTTGGCCAAGCAAAAATAAATTCATTAATGCTACAACATTTTATCCAATGGCTCATGAGGGAGGGATCTTAGACTACAAAGTCAGAACCACACATTGTCTCAAGTCAAGCAGCTCACCTGCTAGTTGAAAAGACAGACATGTGAGCAGTTAAATTACAGTGTAAATGGTAGAAGTACTATTCCAGAGCTAGGAAGTGAGAGAATGGAGGACAAAACAGCTAACGGCTGGGGGCACTCAGTGAGAGCTGCATTAAGTCACTGACATTTAGGCCAGCAGTTGAGGGATAAGGACACATTCTCAGCAAAACAAGGGGCAAAGAATATGCACCAAGTACCTAATCTGACCCTTCTGCCCTGTTCAAGGAACGGCCAGAAGTTCAGTGGTGCAGAGGACTGGGTGATGAGATGTGGTGAGAAAAGCCCATCACTTAAACCGTAGCAGGTGGGCTAGGCCAAGAACTAAACAGAACGGCGTATGCGGCACAGAGTGAAGGGGGGGAGGGTAAAGCGCAGGGTCCAGTTCAAATCCAGTCAAGATGCAGCCCAGGGCTGATTCTATGCCTCTGCAGAGCCGGCGAGTTGTTTAAATGCCCAGAAAATTGTACCCAGATGTTTTGACATGAGGATCTCATTTCCCAGGAAGTCAATTAGACACATTTGCTGCTTATCCATGGAGCTCTGGTCTCTGCCAGATTATTATGCACTCCAGGGGGATGTGCTTTTCAACCCGGCCGTGTCTCCCTAGTGTAACTGTCATGTATGTGTCTGGAGCTAATTGATGCTTCCTTGCTTTTTAATAATGAGTCAGGTGGTGGTAATAGAACAGAAAAAAAAAAACCTAGGCTAAGTTTCATTTAATGACTATTTGGGTGATGAAAATTAATAGCAGAAGACTCCAAGCATAACCTGTTGTGACGTTGTGTGTGAAAAGGAGGAGGGCTGAGACGGGTCTACCTGTGAGTCCCACAGCTGCATCTCCCACTGAGTGGGGAGGGTCGGGCGAGGAAGGCACGCCGGCTGTGATCTGAGCCCGTTTCAGTTCCCTTGAGAAAGACACTGGGTAATGCTCAGTAGAGCAGACAAACCTGTCTTGGAACATTCCTTTCTCATTTTCTGCACCCTTTCTCCACTTCTGGCACTTCTTCCTCTCCAGGTATTTTCAAGTGGCCTCATTTTGCCAAGCTCCCCACCAAAGAATTGCACATGGCCTGTCCAACCAGGAGAATCCTCTGAGTACCACCTTGATCTATCACGTCCAACATGAAATGTTCATGGAGGACTCCAGCAAATGAATGCCAGCTCTACCACAGGCCCAGAAACCTCTGGAACAAAGGTTTAGATCACTTCAGTAGCCAAAGAAACCGAATCTGCTGAAGCCCGGGCAAGAGACAAAGAGAATATAGAATGAGTAATATCAGAGGACATTCTTTAATACCAGCTACACCCTTGCAAGTAGTTAGGAAATAATTATTTTAGTTTCTACATGTAGTCTTCCTGCTGATTTATATTTACCACTCAAGCCAGGGCCTTTCCAGACACTTTTATTCAACAGACCTTTACATCTGCCCTTAGACGTCTCACAGGCATCTTAAACTTAACACATCTAAAAACAGACTCTTTATCTGCCCCAGTTTCTCCATCTCAATAAATGGCAACTTAGAACTTTCCATTTGCTCTGATCCAAAACCATGACATCATTCTTTATTCCACTCTTTTTCTCACACTTCACATTTAATCCATTAGCAAATACAGTTGGCATTCTACCTCCTAGGTAAGACCAAAGTATGATTATTTCTCATCACCTCCACTGCGATCTCTCTGGCTCAAGCCACCATCATCTCCCCATTAACCACTGGCAGCCCCTGAGAGGTTCTTGCATTCAGGCTAAGAGGTAATTTTTATTGAGCTCTTATTAAGTGCCAGCCACTGTTCTAAGTTCACAAATGTTAACTCATTTGATCCTTGTAACAACTTCATGGAGTCAGCACTATATGTATCTCTAAGTCTCCAAAGGAGGAAACTGAAGTATGAGGCAGTAATCATCTTGTCTAAGTTCTCAGCCCCGCTCTGGTTACTGTTTGTCTTAAGGTCTGATTGGCTGCCTCTTCCCCTGATGCTGGGCACCATCAGTATCCTTCCAATAAGTTATTTAAAATTTTTTGTTGTTTATTTTTATTTTTTCCCAACAAGCTATTATTGGTAAAAATAACTCTTGCTTCTAAAGAACCACCATATGCTGGTCTTACCCATCAGAACGTCCTCCCCCATTTTTTTTTAACCTTTATGATCAACATCTGATTAATTAGTGTTTGTAACTGGTAAATAGTCTATGCATATGTGCCTGAGACCTCAGAGGAAAAACTGCATTTTCATAGAAGCCTCCTACGTATACAATCCGTTAAGCCTAGAGGAATGAATAATTAATTGCAAAATTTCCTGGCACCATGATTAGTTCATGATGGAGCTTTTGTTTTGGGGGGAGGTGGCGATATCTGCTCATAGACGATTTCCCTGAAGTCACGTCTCATCAGTGATCCCTGACCATAGCGATAGCCCCTGAGTTTAGCCTGAAGCCTCAAGGAAAGATTTAACAGTCCCTCCATTGCCTCTCAAACCCCGATTTTTCTGAAAACCCATCTGCTGGTAAAGTTCCATGTTGTCTTCAAAGAGGATTTAGAATGTCAGGTTAAGATATCTGGCAAACTAATAAAAACATAAGGAAAAATAATCTCCTTCTCTTATCAGCCCTCCCATTTCTTTCCTATTTCTCTCTTTCCAATCTCCCTCCCCGACCCCACCCTGTCATTTCTAAGAGGCTAAAAGGAGCTCCGCAGATCATACTCAAGAGATTTTTGTGGTTTCCATTCTTTCAAATGCTCCAAAGGTAACAGTCGAGATGTACATTAAGCAGAGTTGATTTGTTAAATGTGGCCAATACTTTCCTTGCATAAGAAAAACATTAAAATGGCCTTTGGAGCCAATTCCTTTAGAGCTGTTTTTACACAGTTTAACATAAGGACAAATTTGCCAACTGCCAATGAAACCAGCAGTAAAAACCAAACCCTCGGGAAATGATTTAATCTAAACCACACTCAAAATGGATAGACTCATCAAGTCGACTTTTCAAAAACTAACACTTCCTAACAGCATACAAAGGGACAGAAGGTGCCTTATGTTAGTAATCCCTGGACAAACTCAGCGTTCTTCCAGATCCAATTATATCCAAGGTCAGAATAGTCAGTACGAGCAGTAATCACACAAGAAGTCAAATCTTGATTATGAACACAAAACAGACATCACATTTCCAACCCCTGTGTCCATCTCAGCTTCATACTCTACAAACTGGCAAAATGAGAACTCAGAAATCAAATAGAGAGAGGGAGAAACAACAAAAGGAACACACAGTCCTTATCACATCTGTTTAATGGGGGGGAGGGTGTCAATTTTTCATATTGATGAATAGTTGTTACATCCATCTTTTAAATCAGCAAAGATTCCCGCTCTCTGTGCTGGGAAAACCACGAGGAATCAGAGTCTCAACTCATGCTCGTGTGGAATCAGGCACTAGGGACAGTTTTAAAGGTGTGGAAAGTACCATAAGAAGAGCAGCAGAGAGAGCTTCTGAAGCACATCAATGGGAAAAGTTATCTGGAGGTCAGAGCCGGCTCGTCTGAGGAAGCGACAGCAAGTACCAAACGTGGAGAATTAACAGGGGTCAGTGAAGCAGAAGAGCGTGGTGTAGGAAAGAGCACATTCACGTGTCTGGAGAAAGAGGAAAGGAAAGATGCTCAGGAGGCAGCCAAAGGGCTACATGCAAACAGTGTGCAGTGAGGTTGGGAAGGCAAGCAGAGGCAAAGGGTTGCTTAAGTAAGCTTGGGATTTAATTTTAGGAGCAAATATATGCCACTGGAGGCATTTAAGCTATCACAAAAGAAGGGGTAATACAACTAGACTTACAGTTTACAAAGAATACTTTGTGTGTGGACTGGAGGCTGGATTTGAGAAAGACAAGAGTAACTAAATTAATTCACTCACTAAATACCTATTGTACAACTACTGATGACAGTACTTACCTGGGTGCTAAGGATATAGAGGCAAAAGAGAGAAGGAAAAGGTGAACAGTAGGAACATCAGACAGGAGATGAATATGGTAGTCCAGGTGAGAAGCAAGGTGCATGGATTAGGATGCTGACCGTATGAAGAGCTGAGAGATTTACGGGAGACCTTCTACATGATTAGTGATAATGCAGTACTAGAGACGAGCAGAGACAAACGAGAAGTCACAGATGAGTACCAAACCTTTGTCTTGAGCCATTGATAGAAATGCAATTAAAAAACAAACCAACCTGAGGGATAAGCAAGTTTGTGGAAGGTGTTGACAAATTTAGTCTTGGACATATTTCCAAAAGATCTTAAGGTGTATTGAAACATCCAAGTGGAGCAATCAAATAAGAAGATTTACTTGAGTAAGTGGGGCTTGGCTGGGGTCAGAGATGGATTTGGGTAGTCATAGAAACCATGGACATAGATGAGACGGGCTAGGAGGAGCGTAGCAAGTGAAAAATAGAGCCCTGAGGAATTCCAACATTTACAGGCTACTTAGAAGAGTTGATAAAGAAGTCTGAAAGCCATAATAAGTGGAGTTTTGAGAAGGAAGAGTGGTCAATGGTGACAGATGTTTCCATGAAGTCAAAGAAGGACTGAAAATTGTCCATTACATTAATATGAAGGTCACTGGCAACTTGGATGGAAGCAGTTAGAGTGCAGTGAAGGAGGAAGAACCACACTACAATGGGTGGAGGAATGAACCTGAGATTGGAAAATAAGAGATGGTCAGTGAGAACAACTCCTGTATGAAGTAACTGGAAAGGGACAGCAGGTAAAGCAGGCAACCAAGATGCGATTTGGTCCAAGTGAAAAAAACGTGGGGATTCTTATCCTAGTGAGGGATGTCCAGCCAAAAACTGCAATATGAAAGATGCCCAGAGAGGGGTATACCCAGGCTCCCTTCCAAAGCTCATTACCACCCCCTGCAAAGATCTGGTTAATTGTACCAGTTTCTCCCTCTCATCTCTACTCCATCTACTCGCTTTCTGTTTTTTCAAATAAGAGAAAACGGAGAATCTTTAAAAGCTGATTGGAATAAGACAGTAGATTTGGAGAAATTAAAGTTCCTGGAATTAAGAGGGATTTAACAAAAAGATGAGCTCCTGAAAAATGAGGGAGGTGTGGAATTTAAAACACAGTGTAGGAATTGGACTTTTATAAAAGGAGAATAAATGACAGCAGGAGTTAGGGAAGAAAATTTGATTTAAGCAGCTAGAATTGTGAATTTGGTAGCACTAAGTTGAGCAAGTTCCTGTCTGATCATGTCTATTTTCTGCATAAAAGAGGAGCCAGTTCCATCAGCTTAACTGAAGGAGGATATATTTAGTTTGGATGTTTTCAACAGTAGGACAGTCTGAAATGGAAGACTCAACTGAGAGATGTCTGGGTAGTGTCACACACTCAGGTTGGGATGATGACCATGAATCTAAGACAGCATCAAGAAACATCCAGTAAGTCAGACGAAGGCACACGAGACAGTGGGTGGCGGGATTTATGCAGGGTTTAGGGTTTCTCCAGGTGGGTGCAATGAACATAAGGCATAGGAGGTGAGGTTATCAGAAGAGAGGAGTTTGAAATTATAGAATATTGCATATAAGCTGGATAAAAGTGACAGAAGGGCAAGAGGTAAGGGAATCAACGAATGAGAAGTCCTGATTGTGGAATAAGAGGGGTCATGAGAATAATTAAGTCAGGAAGCTCCAAGCAATGAGCCTAAAGTATGATTTTGGAGCAAGTTTGGCAGATGACAGGTTCCATTAGGGCTGTGTGAGGGTAAAATCAAATGGAGGAAGAGGTCCTTGGAGAGAAAGAAACTGAGAGGCCAAGGTGTTGGATGGGTTGCTTACAGACCATGAAACTCCCCCTGGATGATGTCTGGACTTTGACAGCAGAGGTGAACCACCATCAGGACTGAACACTTAGGGAGGAGGAGTCCCTGGGTGGTCAGCAGATAACGGCAAAGAGGAGACATAAGACGGTGACGGACCAAAACTCATGAGCCTCCAAGAAGCAAGATGGCGAGACCAGAATCTGGCAGCCTTTGGGAATGAAATCACCCCAGCCAAACTCAGAGCCTGGATCAGCAGCAGGACTGTTGCAGAATGAGCCCCAGGGGAAAGAGTATACACAGGTGGGTCCCAGGTTTCTGCTAAAACCAGAGGGTGTAGAGAGAATCAAATAAATAGCACAAAGACATAGGGGAGTTTGTTCATCAGTGAACGGGAATCCTGCGTGGCAAATGGAAGGGGACAAGGAGAGAAACTTGAGTGGAGGGTTACATCGGGGGAGAGGAAGCCCGAAAAAAACCACAGGAAAGGGCAGCTATAAAGCAGGAACAGAGACACGCAGCATGGAGGAAGAGTAATGACTTGATGCCCTCCAACCCTATTCCTTGTGTCTGTTCAACGTGTACTTAAAGAGACTGGGGGAGTCTGACTTTCTATTGATAAAAAGCACCTGTGTTTTTAAGTTCAAAATATGGGAAGCATTACTTGCACTAAGCGTGTGGAAGGATGATTTCCGAGATACAGAGTTTCTGTTTTCCTCTCCTCCCCCTGCCCCTGTGAACCTGACTGAGGGGCTCCTGCTAGAACATTTCCTACATTTCTGGCCCCTTTACTCTCTCCTCCCCAAGGGAGAGGACACGTCTAACTGGTGAACTTGGGAGATGTCACAGCATGTCCTGGGCTCAGCAGCTTCCAAGTCTCCCCACTCTGCTTCTTCCCGCCCTCAGGATGTGCACATTACCTGCTCTCTGCCAAGGGGAATGCCCCCTGGAGAAGGTCCCTGGAGAACCAGTTAGCAGAGCTCTGCCAGCAGCTGGCTGCCGAAGACTCTCTACCTCAGGGGGAAAGTGTCAGGGAATCCACAATAAGCACAAATAAAAAGCCACTTTCTCAAATCACCTTTCTCAGGAGTCAAGCTACCATTTTTTTAAATCTCCATTCTTCTGTGCCCTGTGTCTCATTTCTCAGAAGACTCCAAACTCAGAACAAACATAAATAGATTCTATCTTATTCTCCTACTGCTAACACACAAAATACCACAAACCTAGTGACTTCAAACACCGCCAGTTCATCATTTGACAGCTCTGTGGTTCACAGGGTCCAGGGATGAGGATGTGGATCTTAGGGGGCCACAGGTTATAGGTTGCCTGATACCGCACTTGTGGGCTCAGAGCCTCCTCCCTTGAGAGACTGGGGGAGGGTAGGAAGTACCGTCAGCTGTGCTACCCAATCCTTCCCAGATTTTGTTTCCAAAAGCCTAAAGCCACTCTAGAGATTTTGCTAGGTGACTTGGAAATTTAAAGGGAAAGAGGACTTGGAGGGAAACTTGAAGACAGAGGACTTCCTCCAAACTAACAGGAGGTTTCAGGAGCTTAGAAAGTGGAGAGAAAGGTCGTGGAGTCAGCTGGGCATCTTCATTCACTGTGAATGTCGAGGAAGCAATGACCAGGTGCGCCCCAGGGAGGGGGAGGGTGGGACCTCAGCGCCCGGGTTCCCAGACCTACAAAAGATCTCTCTTCCCATAAGGGGCCAGAGAACCAGCAGACTTCACCACGGAGTCACTGTGGCTTGACCAGTGAGATCAAGAGCCCTTCTCCGATTTTCTGAATCATCATTGGAGAGATTTACTCAAAATGAGCTCCTTCCTCCACGTTAGCAAAATTTCCTGTTTTGTCCATGATTTTGCCTTCCCCTCTCCCTCCTTCTTCTACAGTTTTCCTTCATGATTTTCTAAACCAGACAATTTCTTGGAGATCATATTAAATTATTTGAATTTTAAATAATACATCACTCATTTTCAGTACATGGAGCAACGCCACACATTGTTTCGGTCTTCTAGCCAACTGAGACACAAGGTGCCAGCTGGCTGATCTTAAGGTGGATGGATATAAAATGCAGGCACAGAGAGGAGTTTAGAAGAGAGAAAAACATATATATATATATATTTTTTAATGTTTTCACTGAAGGTTATTCTCTGGGGACCCTAGCTAAAGTGAGGCAAGTTTACATTTCCTATAAGGAAGTCAGAGTTAACTAGCCCCACATTTCCAACTTTTCTCAGAATTCTGGCATGCCCCTTGATCTGGCTCGGCTGGAAAGTGCAGAATTCCAGCAAGGATTGGCTTTTGGAGGATGCCCGAGATAAACAGCGACATGCAGCAAGACAGCTGGGATGAGGGGAAGCCAGACTGCCCAGACTGCCCCTGTGGCTCCCAGTGGAGGACCTGGGGCTTCGAAATGCAGCAAGGGACTCCTCTGCCTCTTGGTTCGAAAAAGCAGTGGCAGGTGGATGGTTCAAAGGCGCGAACAGAAAACTGGATACCCTGCATGTGTGGGTAGGTGAGACTTCTCTCTGCTTTTCTGGACTGCAGGTCAGGCTCAGCCCTGAAGGTGAAAGCCCTGTGCTGGGCCAGCTGCTGGCTGCGAGACTCGGCACCGTTTAGATTTCTTCCCTCAAGTACTATTTGCTCGACTTTTGCTCCTAAAGATAATTCACTCTTTGTTCTTAGCTGATTCTGTGGTTATTTATCAGATACTTATTTACTTATTTGTAGCTGTTCTATCTCTACCCCTTCCAGTCAGCACTTCACCTTCCCTTGGGGAGAACACCCCATGCCGTGGAGCCCTGACACCCACCTCCCCTAGCAGGCCCCTCCTTTGGAAGAGCACAGGACCTACGACCAGCCAATTGGAGGCTTGCTCCTGGGATTCAGAAGCTTAAGCAACTGCAGCCAAGGCAGAAGGAAACTGAAGAGCAGCCGCATTTGGACTAACGTGGCTTTATAGCATGTCCCCAGCTGGGTACCTGGCCGCTCTGGCTCCAGGACTCCTTTGGTTTCCTTCAAGTTGCCAGTCTCCGATCCTGAGTCTCTTATCACTTCATGGACTCCCTCCCAGGGTCCTGCTGGCAAATGTCCTTTTTTGTTAAGACAGCTTGCTTGCAGTCAGGAAACCTGACTACTGTATTTTTTTTTTTTAATAGAGCTGTTAGCCCATCAGTCAAGATAGTCAAGAAACAGCCCTTAATCTTCACACTTATGCCAGTAAAATGTTGAGTTGGGATGGGGGTGGGGACAGAAGGAAGGTGAGTAGAAATCACTCACAACTTGGACTGGTTCTACGCAGCATTTCCATGAACAGTTTGATCTACTCCCAGCACAGATGAGAACAAGAATGGATGTACTGAGGAGGAATGGTGAGAACCAGGCTGCTCCCTAGCATTCTTCTGTGTCAGTGACATCATTATTTGTGAGGACATATAGAGAATTCCCAGAACTTCAGATGCTGAAGTTCAAATTTAATCACCAAATTACATTCCAATACTAAACGTATTCTTTCTATAATATTAACCATTTTGACTTATCTCAGATAAACATACCCAATCAACTGTTCATTATCAGAATACCTAGGGACTGACAGTGGTACGAACACTTGAAAAAAGTGCACTGGAAGAAAAAAAAAATCCGAAAAACATGTCAGAGATAACAAAAAGGAGCTGATATTACACTCAAATTCTTTGAGATTCTAAGGGCATCTGAGGCACCACAGACAGATCTCAGCTCACCTTCCTCCTCTTCTTTCACATGGATAAATAGGGCTGTGTTTACTCAAAATGTTTCATTTATTTAATGAAAAGCAAGGTACTCTAAAAGCTTGAAAAAGCGTAGACCTGACAGAAAGTGACAGGTGTAACAACAGCTAGCAAAAGGTCCACAGAGGAAAGGTTAAGGGAAAAATTCAGTTGAGATGTTCTAGAGAAGACACATCTCCCAGAAGAGGTAATAAGAGCCATTTGCCAAATTAACCCAGCGATTACAGGTTTTCAATTAAGCTGTGGTACACAGATGAAAAGTGAAACAGCACATCCATCAAGGAAGTGACATTGGTTTATTGGCTCCAAAAGTACGATGTGAACACTAAAACAGCTCTTTACTAACTGCAGAAAGATGAAACGAACATGTAAATGACAGCCAATACCGAGGAATTTTTGTAAATTAAATAGTCACAGGGACGGCTCAGTTACCACATCCAACGCCCCATCCCTAAAGAGTCTGGGGAACCTGGAGCTTGAATCATTTAGTTGTACAACATTTACTTGTATCTTTGGTTTTAAAAAGAAAATTTTTATCTGGTGTCTGCAATGAATGAAATTATAAGAGTGGGACATCCAGTGTTTGCTATAAAAGAATTCTGAAACACAAGAAAATCCTGAAAAGAAAGGTCTAAGGAATCCAAGTTTATGACTTTGGGACAGTTTGGCACTAGCCATCATTAAGCAAGTTTCTTTCCTTTTGAGTGTTTTTCCTATATGTTATCTATTTTTACCTCCCTCCCAAAATGGGGGGAAATGAAATATCAATATACACATCTGGAGGAAACTGGTCAAAGACTTGGCATTTCACCCTACCTCCTCCACCTTCTCGGCCATATCTGTTTGTGTTAGATTGACTTATATGTTGAATTAGAAATGTTAATTCATTTAAGCTGTGATCTGTCGACAACAGTCTGGAAACATACAACGGAACACAGATGCAGTATCCACTGTCGAAGGAAAACACACTGCCGAGTTTGATCTCTCCAGCCCATCCTTCTGTGGTTTATGTCCGAGATAAACAGAAACAGCCACGTCTCTGAGAATAACCCTCGTCCTCAGAGGTCCTGTGCTGCTACTGAGCCTCCTCAAGGAGTCCAACTCCCTGCTCCCCAACCCCACGCTCACTGCTGATTCACTCGGCTTCTGGGTCTTGCTGCCAGAGGAGCAGAAAGCCTTCAGGAAGGGACACTGGCCTCTGGCAGCAGCAGGCACTGTGGCCCTAGCTGGAGACAGGCGGCCGGCAGCCCCGCACAGTAGAGCTGTGGGCGCTGTATCCTTCAGCCGCATCCCCACCGGAGCCGCCACCTGCCTGCCCCAGTGGACGGAACTGGCTGAGCCCACAGCCTTGGCTGGAGGCAGGCTCCTTGATTTCAAGTCAAAGGAAAGGCGAGAGAAGCAGCTCACTGAGTGAAGAATTAGGAAAGATTTGAGAGCATCGCAGCCGAAACCAAAGTCCTAACTGCTTCAATATCTAGGAAGGGAAATTGCCAAGTTCTTGATAAGCAGTCATATCTTGAGTCCCCCAGAGAAATGCTCTGAGATTTATAACTACGTATGTATAAAAGTCACCACCATTATCGCTTGTTAGCCACACTCATCTTAACACGGCTTTAAATATAGACCCTGATGTAATTGCATTATATCATTCATTGGAATAGAAATGACATGGAAATGTTTTATGAACGAAACCTCTTATTTCATAATGATGACTGCTATCCAAATGCATCTGGGGTTCAGTCCTTTGACAGAGTTTTATAAAAATGTCCTTTTCAGCAGAAATCTCCTAGTAAGCTTGAATAGGAAATATTTTCTTTGTTTCAAATCCTGCTAATTTAGAATTGCTCAGGGAAAAGAAAAACGCTTTTATTTTAAGTATCTTACTTTGTTCCCAAATGAGTTAAGGCAGCAAGGTAAAATAAATTAGAACTAAGTGCTGGAAAAACACCAAACAAACAAGAAGTAAAATTAAAAATGAATACAAAAGGATGTAACAGAGCCAGGAGTGAGGCTTCTCCGATTGCATTGTCTCGACAGCCTGTGCCAATTAGCACGGAATGACCTTCCAACCCCTCATTTTAATAATTAATTATGTAGTGTCTCTGTGCCAGACACTCTCCATGGAACTTTCCCCTCCTTAACTTTCAGAGTAATGTCCTCTTACGATGGTCCCCTCTCTTCTATTAATTGGTTCCTAGTCCTTTTGCCATCCCTTAAATTGAGAAATCGTTTTTTGTTCTCTCAGTCTCTTTGCTTTTAACTTCTCTTCTCCAGTAAGTAATTCCTGAACACAAGAGCAAACTTTTTCCGAAATTTGAGCTCTGCATCTTGCAAAGGCCACAGGATGTTTCCACCTTAACGTCCTGCCAGTGCCGCAGACGTCCATGGCACAACTGCTCTGTGCTGACCCAGAGCCTGTTCTCCAGAGTGCATGCACACACACACACACACACACACACAACAGACACGCAACTAGCTCGTTGTCCCTTCACTTCACTAAGGTCCCCGCCGAACTTCCAACCACCCAGGCATTAAACCATAGAAGCATTTTGCCTCCAACCTCTTGTCTACCATCCCCATCACCCTTACAACCAGCACAGAGGCAGACAGAATCAAAGATGCACTGCCCCATACACTCACATGAAAGAAGCGAGACGGGCCTCTGTTTATAGAAAGATGACTTGGTGGGAAAAAAAAAAGTATCAGACTTTGGAAAAAAAAGGAGCAAAAATAGGCTCCTTTAGAAATAATAAGGAGACATAATCATGGCTGCAAAATGTTAAAATATTTATAAAACAGTATGACATGTAGCTTTGTGGCAACAAGTGTGAGCAACTAAGGCCCGTATATGTGATTACTGCTCTCACTAAATAAACATACGCTGACCCAGCAAATAGCTTTCCCAAAGCTGTTCCTTTAGATGAGTAACTGGGTCTGAATAGAAACAAAGAACACAGACATTGCAACTGCTTGGGAGTACCTTCGATGTTTCTATTGATAGTTTTGTTTTAGGTTTTCAACATCATTAGGCATCATAGCTGTCATCAAAAAGCTATTATTGCTTTTTGAACATTTATTATGTGTCAGATGGTATTCGAAGTACCTCACATTGGTTGTCTCCTTATAGCTCTAAAAGTAACGTACTGTTGTAGAGATGAAGAAACTGAAGCTTCATAAGATTAATTTTTTTAAGGTCAAACAGCTAGAAAGTAGCAGGGCAGGGAATGGAGCCTACAAGTCCGATACCAGAGTTGGTCGTGTTCATTAGATTACAGCTCAACCATTCACTTAGGATATGTTTTTGTTACAAAATAACCCCCAACTCTTAGTAGCCTAAAAATAGTTCCTATGTTTCCCAAGGAGATCACGAAGTCCAGTTCAGTGGAGCGATTCTCCAGGGCAACTGCTCCAGCAGGTGACCCTGCAGGGGCGGTCGCTCCCATCTCGCAACTGCTGCTGGCAGAGGGCACACCGGCTTGCCCGTACTTCAGCCTGGATGGGACGTGTGTCATTTCCGATCGTGGCCATAGCTCATCACACAGCCGCATCCCAATTACAACGGGAGAGAGAGAACATTTCCAGAGCGCCTGAGGACAGGAAAATGAGATGGGATTTGGTGTCTCTGCCATCACGCTCTCGACCACTCAGCTTGAAAATCCTTGAGGAGGCCGTGTTACATGCAACATGTAACTTTATTCGACAGAATGCCTTTTAGGAAGGGCACTCACTGTCTGCACCTGGAAGAACTATCTCCTTCGGGAAATTTGGGGAGAACTTAAGACTCCCAAGGGCATGATCAAGTTCTGAAAACTCATTAGCAACTTGTAATGAAATGAAAAAGAGAAACTTGTTCTTCTTAGAAGAACAATCAAGAACAGAGAATATATTTAACAACAAAACAGGCAACACCAGCCTGAAGGGTCAGTGCAGCCAACGGAGCCCGTTCTCGCTGCCAGAGGAAAGGGGAGAGGTAGGAAGAGGGAAGTGAGGTAGGAGATGGTGTGAGACTGAAGGGCCATGTGATCGCTCCCTGTGACCCCAGGTTTTAATAACGGTGACCAGAGGAAATATTTAGAATAAGTGATTTTTATTTTTTGAGGAAAATGGTGAAAGAGCACATCTTGGCCGATGTGAGCCGCATCAGAGGCAGCAGGTTCGACTCAGCAGCCAGGAGTCAAGGAGGCCGTGGAGGAAAAGTAATCCCCTAGGAATCAACGAAATCAAGAATTTAAATCCTCATTTTACTGGTCAGAATGGCCATCCTTAAAAAGTCCACAAGTGATAAATGCTGAAGAGGGCATGGAGAAAAGGGAACATCCCCATACTGTTGATGGGAATGTAATTTGGTGCAGCCACTGTAGAGAACAGTAGGAAAATTCCTTAAACTAAAAATAGAGTTACCTATGATCCAGCAATCCCACCCCCGAGCATACATTCAGAGAAAACTAATTCAAAAAGGTACATGTACCTCAATGTTCACAGCAACCCTATTTACAAATAGCCAAGACAGGGACGCAACCTAAGTGTCCATCAACAAATGACTAGATAAAGAAGATGTGGTATATATATGTACAATGGAATACTTTTCAGCCATAAAAAAGAATGAAACAATGCCATTTGCAGCAACATGGGTTGACCTAGAGATTATCCTACTACGTGAAGTCAGTCAGACAGAAAAAGAAAAATACTATATGATGTCCTTTATATGTGGAATCTAAAAAAAGTGACAGAAATCAACTTATTTACAAAACAGAAACAGACTCACAGACAAAGAAAACAAACATGGCTACTGGAGGGGGGAGAGATAAATTAGGAGTCTGGGATTAGCAGATATGCACTACTGTATACAAAATTCATAAAAAACAAGGTCCTACTGTTTAGCACAAGGAACTATATTAATACCTTGTAATAATGTATAATAAAAAATATGAAAAAGACTATCTACATGTATGTGTAACTAAATCAGTATGCTATACATCAGAAAATAACAACATTGTAAATCCTATATTTCAATAAAAATTAACAAATAAAGCAAAAAGTGGCTTTATTTATTTCTTAACCAAACTAAAGCTAATTATGAGCCCACACCGACAGAGGTGGCCTGATAATTCACATCAGTCATTTCTGGGCATCCTCTCCTTAAGGTTTTGGGAAAGTCCCAGAACACTCTGCAGAGCCAAGCAGCAGGGAGCTCCCTTAGGTCTTGGTAATCACTGTTAGTCTGCCTTGGTCAATCACTCTGTCCCCAGATGGCAGTGCCCCAGCAGGCCTGAGGCCTTGCAAAGGCAAGTGCATTTCCTCTGTGCCTCATGTGGTGTTCTGGAAGCAATGGCAGGGCTGAGAATCCCTGTGCCTCAGGTCCAGTCTTTCTGGGGTGCCAAGGGGTTGATTTTCTCACAACCCCCCAATCTTGGGTTAAATCTCTTTCTTTTCTCTTGCTACTGTCAGGTTGCTACAGATCAGATGTTTGTGTCCCCTCAAAATTCATGTTAAGTCCTAACCCCTAATGTGATGGTATCTGGAGGTGGGGCTTTTGGAAGGTCATTAAGTCATAAGGATGGAACCCTCATGAATGGGATTGGTGCCCTTATAAAAGAGCCCCACGAGAGCTCTCTGCATGTGAGAAGATGAGAAGTCGGTGGTCTGCAACCAGAAGAAGGCCCCCACCAGAATCCACCTATGCTGGCACCCTGATCTTGGACTTCCCACCTCCAGAACTGTGATAAGTAACTTCTGTTGCTAATAAGCCACCCAGTCTACGGTATTCTGTTACAGCAGCCCGGACTGACTGAGCCACTGGGACTCCCTGATTTCCCCTCTTCCTCCAGAACCACCTCTGAGACATTCTTACAAAAGACAGGGAGGTGCACTAACTTCAGGTACTGTCTACTTTAAGTTCTTCAAAACTCCCTGAGACAAGTAAATCCTGAGGATAGAGCCGCTTTAAATGGTGGAGAAAAAGTAAGAAAAAACGGAATAAAATTTCAAACAAAACAAAGCAAAACCCCACCAATATACATGCACAGAATATACACACACACAATGAAAAACCAAATTTTAGCTGGAAATAAACCAGCATGATGACAGTGGTGATCTCTGAGAAGTTAGATTATAGAATTTTATTTTCTCTATTTCCCAAACTTTCCATGGTGACTACATGCAGCTGTTGTAAAAAATCAACAGCAATCTCCTAGCCTGGGGAGAGCTGTGGGACAGATGGTTTCCCAGCTGCTGACAGCTCCCACCAGGAACTCCTGATTCCCTCTTCTCAGTCAAAGGCTTTCTCAAGTACCTTGGTGCATGAGGAAGTGCCATGGAATTGATGACCTCATGGCCAATCCCCAGCTGATGGGGGCTGGGAGTCTGTAAATGTCCCAACTCCCCATCCTCTGGTAGGACATCTGGTACATGTACCACCAAGTACCTCGGCCACCCAGAGTAGGACCTGCTCATCAACACACCTTGTACTGGCTTTTCTCCCTTCCCTGTATCGCCTTCTCCAATTCTTCTGCTGTGCTTTCTGGGATTACTTCCCAAATAAACTACTCCTGACAGTCTTCCCTGGGGAGGAATGGGAACTAAGACAGAGGAAAAGTCAGTATTTCACAATTTCAGGCTTGTTCACATTCATCTCTAATGCAGCGGGCTCTACTGAGAGCTTTGCTGAACCAGGTTAAGAGAATTCCTACAACCAGGAACCCCTGGATTACCAGGCACCAACCTTCATCTCTGTACCTCTACATCACCTAGCGTAGAGCTTTGTCCACATTAAACACTATTAAATACTTGTGGAAGTCAACTGGATTTTATCACAGCTATAATTAGAAACAAGAATTCTCCCTTAAATAAGCCAACACCAGCATGGATTCAAAACCAGACTTTTGAATCCCTACCTGCAGTACAACCAAAGAGTGACCTTCAAGTACACTGTGTGCTGATTGTGGATCTTCCTTATAACTCATCACTGTACCCACGAGCACAGATGGCTATAGTCAATGATGTTAGTTTACATATCAGTTCCAATGGGCACCAATTCAAAGATGGTCGATAGCGTACACTGAGAGAAATGTCACTTGCCCTGCCCATACCCTCTAGAGTAGACACACCCTTTGTCACCAGCAGTATCTCCACAATGGTTGGTTACCCTCAAAGCATAAATACTGGCTTGCTGACATCCTCTCACCATGAGCTGTCCATGAACCACTGCTTCCACAATTTGCTGGTCCAATGAGAATTTACATCCATAGTGATGAAACAGAAGCACTAACTGCATGATCCTCGAATGCGACCATTAAAGAAAAATTGAATTAAGTTTGTTTAATTGTAGTATTATTCATCAAAATTGCTAGTCCCTCTGTGGGCAACTAGTACCTCTCAGTTAATAAGAACATTTTATTAATAGCAAGACCCCAAGTGTGCTGAGCAGGAATTCATCATCTCCATCACTGAAGACACTGACTGTCACACCTGGCACTGTTAATAGCCCCATCCTTCTGGCCATGACTAGTGTGTAGCTCAAGTCTCTCGGCTTCACATCCTGAAAGCAAGGATGGAGGCTGAGAGAGGAGTTTGTAACACCTTGGACTTTGGAATTAGATACAAGCCTGTAATCTTTGTTTCCACATTTAAACTAGCTCATTATGACCTAACAGATATTGGTCAAATAAAGGTGAGCGTGATTTTCATGGCCTTTCTAAGTACCAAAAAAAAAAGTCTCAAGTTCTCAGTGGCATTTAAAACGTACAGAAAATGCTTCTCATCCTTCACTGCACTGGAAGCATGAGATTAATTTAGGACTGATCTTGCCAAAGGAAAAGTCAGCAAAGTTTCTCTTTCTGTCTGGTGCCCTCAGCTCCCCTATTGAGCCCTCTTTTCACTCTTCCTCTTGAGTGATCGGGATCCCATCAAAGGAGAAAAGTACAAACGTGGGACTCCCCTCCACAGACCCCTCCCTCATCTGGAGGTTAGTTCACAATGAAATCTTGCTGTGAGTCTTTTCCAGATTTGTGTCTGGACTTGAGACAAGAATTGAGGAGGGCAGTAGATGAAAGATGACAAAGAAGGTTGGTGAGCTCTTCCCTGATGGAGTCACGCATCTTTGGAGAAATTTGTTATGAATTCAAATGAGTCCAAAAGGATACATCATTTTCAACGCAACAAGAAATGCTTGAGAGAAAATTACAGTTGACTTGAACAACATAGGCTTGAACTGCATGGATCCATTTATACACAATTTTTTTTTCAATAAATACATATGGCACTACATGATCCAAGGTTGGCTGAATCCACAGATGCGGAACCACAGACGCAGAGGGCTGACTATGGGATTTGAGCACCTGCAGATTTTTGGTATCTGTGGCTGGTCCTAGAACCCGACCCCACCCTACTCTGGTACAGAGGGACAACTGTACTACGGTAGCTGTAACTGGTACCCAGATAAGGTACCCAGAATGACAGAATGACTAAAATTTGGGATTTTTTTAGTTAGGTTGCCTGGTTCCATTCTCCACTACCTCAACTTTCTAAATCTCCATTTCCTTGTCAGTTAAAAGGATATACAATAATTCTATGCCATAACATTGGTAAAAGATTACATGGAATAATGCATGTTAAACACTTAGCACAATTTTAAAACATAATAAATTACCCACAAAACAAGCTGATTCTGAGCACTGAGTTATTGGTTTCTCTTATTTCCTTCTCTTAATTTTTGTTTAACGTAGCTTCTCTTTAAAATTAAGAGCTTTCTTTTCTTCCTGATTTGCTTGTGGTGTCTGTGTGTTATCAGTTAAGAGTCTCAGCTGTTCTGGGAAACAAGGCCTAATTCCCCGTGGTTGTTGCCACTTCCACTGAGAGTAATCACATGAACAGCAGTGGCCACTCGTGACCTTAACTGGAGCTGTCTTCAAAGGCACTGACGGACTAGTTTTCTCCAGCCAGTGGCATCTTGATTATGCACCTTCCTGCCTCACTCACTCTTCTCTCTCAATGGGGTATTTATAAGCCCATACCCTCTCGTTTCCTAGCTCAGTTAAGCCAGCCTGAAATCCCGCCCAGCTTCAGCTCAATTTGAGAAATCAGAGGGTAATGAGGAAATAGGGAGTGAGCTGGTAAAGCAACCAAGGACGATGGAAAGTCTGGCATGGTTCACATATAAAGATCAATGAAGAAGGTGAGTGAGTAGAAGAAACAGAATATAGCCAAGCCAGAGAAGAGGGGCAATTTTCTGGGTTGTGTTGTACTTTTAGAACTGTCTTCACAATCCCAAAGGAAAGAAGGGAAACTTGCCAATGAGCCTGTGATGAAATCAAGTTTGGAGTGTGTTCACCACTCGTCCAAGTGTTTACTGAGTGCCAGCTATGAAGCAGAAACTCTTTGAGATGTTGTGATAGAAGGCTGTACAAAAACCAAAAAATTGATACCAGTGGAGAGGTGAAGTGGGCTGCCTGCTAGCAATTGACCGACTTGATTTTTCTCTTCAAAATTGGGAGTCTGAAATTTGCATGGGTTTAAAAGAAGTCAAAGAACTTTCACATCTCATGCTGTTTTTTTTTAAGCTGGAGATTCTAGAAGGAGCCACACTTGTGAACTAAAAGATGTCAGAAGAGCTAGGGAAGGGAACTTACAGAGGTGGGGGGAAAAGCTTTCCTAAACTAGAAGGCACATAAAAGCACACCCATCAAAACCAGAGTGTGTGTTGACCATATTCAGTGATGGAATCAGAGAGCTAAGCCCTTTGAAACAATTTCCAATTCTAAGTATCAGGGCTAGGGTTACTAAAGCTGAAAAAAATTTAAGGTTAATTTGGCACTTGTCCTAAGCTAACTCAGTTAAAAGCCAGAAAACATAGTGGTGGGAACATGGCACGGCTATTAGATCTTCCCTTATTGAAAGCAGCAGCCTGTGGTTCAGACACTTTTTTTTTTAAATTAATATAGTCACTTACAATGTGTCAATTTCTGGTGTACAGCACAATGTCCCAGTCGTGCATAGACATACATACATTCATTTTCATAAAAGGTTATTACAAGACATTGAATATAGAACCTAGAAACAAGAGTAATACAAGTCTGTCCTCCAATTCGCCATAGAATTGAGGCAAAAGATTCATGTTGAGAGTGGACTAGTGACTAATTCTTAGTATGTAGAGGTTTCACACAGAGAAGACTACTTAGGAATTTAAAGAGCAGATGGCCTTACAAACAGTTGTCAAGAGAATGGTGTTTGGTGAATAAGAGTTACCTTCCCTCCTATTTATTATCACACCAAACAATCACCGATATCAGAAATTCTACTGTAACCCAGTAATTTGAAAGCAGCCAATTGTTTATAACCTCCTCCTTACTAGCTCCTGGCTCCCCAGACTGTATTAACCTTCATAGCAACTTGTAGCTCCCATTACAGCAATTATTATTTTTAGATTTTATTTTTATATTGACTTGGATGATAATTTGGTTGGTCTCCTTTCCCTGTACCAAGCTATAAGTGCTGTGAAAGCAGAGACCAAGTCATGTTTTTTTTTTAAACTAATTATTGAAACACCAGCACTTAGCACATAGTAGGGCCTCAATAAATATTTCTTAATTGAATTAACTTTCAGTCTTTAAGATTGTGTACTTGGTAATATTTCAAACACAATATTATGATGGACAAAGCTGGTGTGAATAAGTTGTGAGGAATTGGGGAAAGGGAAGTGGAAGGAGATTATTTATAAGTAGTGAATTGTGCCTGTGGGAAAGTCCAATTTGCAAATGTTAACTACTATATATAAAAATAGATTAAAAAACAAATTTCTTCTGTATAGCACAGGGAACTATATTCAATATCTTGTAATAATCTTTAATGAAAGAATATGAGAAAGAATATATGTATGTATATGCATGACTGGGACATTATGCTGTACACTAGAAATGGACACATTGTAACTATGTATCAATTTTAAAATAAATAAATTTTTTTAAAAATTCCAGTAAAGGGCAGGTATGAATCCATAGGAATCAGATGTGCAACTGTCAGCTTCTCCAGCAGTTTTCAGGCTGCAACCATCAATAGTCTTTGTTATCACCATCATATTACTATTTGCAGCAGGGCACTTTCCATATATTATTCCCAATCACCAATAACCCACTTAGGCGTAATTATCCCCATTTTACAGGTGAAGAGCTTAAGGCTCCCAGAGTTCTACAGCTGTAGAGCCAGAAGTCGAACTCAACCCTGCTCCAAGTGCACTGCACTTCCTCCCCTAAGACTGGCTCAGGAATTGCAAAGTCCACTCCCCTCAGTGGGTATCTTCTGCAAAATTCATCATCTTAGATTTCTCAGCACACAGTCTTGCCTCTCCATCTGACTTGGTTTCACCTTACTGGTGGCCATTAAATTCAGTCTGTTTTTTCAAAGACAGTGTTTCTTTCTGTGATATATCAGATTCTTAAGAAGTCCTGTTCTGACAATTCTGGCCACTCTAGCCAGAGAGTTAATGTGACAGCCAGCCCTGGGAAGAACACCCTGTGACAGAGCACTGAAATCAACCCTTTTTTGACTTGCAGGATGGAACCAGTTTGAGAATATCACTCTTTTATCACTGGAGAGCCATAGAGTGTGAAAGAAGGGATCCTTTTTTTTCAAATATCCTTTTAAAAAGCATAATTCCATTTTTCTTTCTTGTTTTCATGTATGGGAAGTTTATTGGTTTACCAAAGAAAAGCGCCAAGGGTTAATCATATTTACCTTGTACTTTCCATCTCCAAGCACAACTGTTTGCACAATGGAAACCTTGTAAATGTTTAGTGCATCTAACTGTTTTTTTTATTTTTAGTTGAGGCATAGTAGGCTACAATGTGTCAATTTCTGATGTATATAGCACAATGTCCCAGTCATGCATATACATACATATATTCATTTTCATATTCTTTTTCATTAAAGGCTACTAAAATCTGGAATAAGACAAGGATGCCCACTCTCACCATTTCTATTCAACATAGTCTTGGAAATCCTAGCCACAGCAATCAGGCAAGAAAAAGAGATAAAAGGAATCCAAATTGGAGGAGAAGAGGTAAAATTGCCACTATATGTGGGTGACATGATACTATATATAGAAAACCCTAAAAGCTCCACACAAAAACTACTAGAGCTGATAAAAGAATTTGGCAAGGTAGCAGGATACAACATTAACATACAGATATCAGTTGCATTTCTTTATACTAACAATGAAATAGCATGAAAAGAAAGTAAAGAAACAATCCCTTTTAAAATCACATCCAAAACAATAAAATACTCAGGAATAAATCTGACCAAGGAGATGAAAGATTTATACATGGAGAACTACAAAACACTGATTAAGGAAATTAAAGATGACTTAAAGGAGTGGAAAGATATCCCATGCTCTTGGATTGGAAGAATCAATATTGTTAAATGGTCATACTGTCTAACTGTTCTTTTAATTGATCATATACCCCAGGGAGAAAGAAGATCCAGTTTGATGATGACAATGAAGACTTAAGGAACAGACATAATCAGGTTTGATGGCAAGTAACTAGAGGAAATGAGTGGAATTATACAAAAGTGCATGGCTCTCCTAAGTCCATGCCATGGCAACCTTAGTGGGCACTGACCTACAATGCCAAGGCCTGAAAGACCATCACAGCAGGCTTGGAGAGACCAGAGTTAAATTCAGTGTGGTTTTTTTTCCCTTCCCTTACACCTGGCTTTGGGAAAATAGATGTTGTTTCTTAATGACCACATATTCTGGAAACTTCAGGTCCCCTAAAGGTGGCTAGGATAGAAAAATTGGGAAATCATGCTGGGTTCAATGCAAATAGCATACGTCGACTAATTTACCCTTACTGACGGTCAAAAATAATTTTCTCTTCTCTTTATTGGATCACAGTATCTGGAACGTTAAAAAAACAAAACAAAACAAAACAAAGCAAAACAAAAACCCAGCTACACACCTTCCATTTTCTGCCCAACTTCAAAATGTTTGATCCTTTGCCAAAATATTGATAAATGTCATAAGATCTGAAGGAGAGAATCATCTCTCGGGCAACATTTCAAGTTAAAAGTGTTTCTGACTTTAGGGAAATCCAATTTATGAATGTCTAAGATTTCAACCCAAAATCTGTATATAAATTATGGAGTGGAGGAAGGAGTGGAGGATTTATTTAAATTATTGAGATAACCTGTTCTATTTCACAAGATTCTCTGAAGGCTTTAAATGGTGCAGTAGTGCATTAAAAATATGGGATAGAATTTAATGGTACCAATGAAATTAATATAGTGTCCCAAGGCTGCTTCTTTCAGATACTCAACCTTTGGATTCAACTCAACAAGTCTGAAAGGAGGGCTTGGCTCTGGTAAATAATGGAGGTGTGGGAAGATGGTGCAAAACCAGTGAGTCACCTCACCTCCCAGGGATGCAGAAATACATGATTTCCTTCTGTTCCAAATGGTCTTGGATCCCAAAGCCAGCCAACAGCAATTTATAAGAATCCCCCAGTGAATTAACTTTTTTAAAAAAATAAACTAGATGGAGCATTCACTGACATGAATGCAGAACTTAATTAAAACTGAAGTGGAGATGAGCTGGAACTGAAGACAGGGGAAGTGCTATTAAAACCAAAGTTGTCTTTCCTCTTGTGCCCTCTGCCCTCAAGCACACAGAACAAGCAGTAGAGTGCAGGGGGGGGATGTCAGTGCCCTATTCGGATAAAAATAATCTCACTAATGCCCATACCCTGAACAATTATTATAATGATTATAAAGCATTCATTATGTCGAACTGTATTGCTAATGATTATCATAGTAATGACTACTGAAGTCAATCTTACAGACTAGTTTTAATTATGAATAGTGATCGTAATACAACTGAAATTGCTTCCTCTATCCTCCAGTAACTAGTCAATTTCTCAATGGCAGGGATTAGGAAGACACATATTTAGAAGTCTGGAAAAAAGGCTTCTGAGTAGAAGATAAGGTAACCCCTTTTGTATCCCAAGTGGCAAGGAATATGGACCTACTTTCTCCCTGATACCTGGCTACTGAGGTAACTTCCTGTGTTTTCTCCCTTCCTCATCTACCCTTCCAATACTCATCACCAGAAGGTGCCCAAGCATATCACTGTTTCTTGCAACCTGAAAAAACACAGCCAAGTCCCCTGGCTAATTCCAAGTCTAACTGCTCAAGGCTCCCCTCACTGCTTTAAGAGATTTCCAGAAGGGAAGAGAAAAATCCAGGCTGCCACCTTCCCTCCACTACCTCCATTCTTGCCCATCATCCAATGACAGAAAACTTCAGAGATATCCAAAAATTGGATCTCATCGTGAAAAGATCAGGAATCCTTAATCTAGACTCTGCTAAACCCCATAATACAATCTTGGACAAAGATGCCTGATAAGTCAGTCAGCGGTTACTCAGTGTCCTAATAAATTACCTTCTAGTTGCAGACTCAGCCCAAGAGGTAGAAATGAACCTACAAACTTTTGGTCAACTAATCTTCAACAAAGGAGGCAAGAATATACAATGGAATAAAGACAGTGTCTTCAGCAAATGGTGTTGGGAAAACTGGACAGCAGCATGTAAAGCAATGAAGCTAGAACACTCCCTTACACCATACACAAAAATAAACTCAAAGTGGATCAAAGACTTAAACACAAGACAAGACACAATAAACCTCCTTGAAGAAAATATAGGCAAACCATTATCTGACATACACCTCAAAAATGTTCTAGAACAGTCTACCCAAGCAATAGAAATAAAAGCAAGAATAAATAAATGGGACCTAATGAAACTTACAAGCTTCTGCACAGCAAAGGAAACCATAAGTAAAACAAAAAGACAACCTAAGGAATGGGAGAGAATTTTTGCAAATGAAACTGACAAAGGCTTGATCTCCAGGATATATAAGCAGCTCATACAACTTAATAAGAAAAAACAAACAACCCAATCCAAAAATGGGCAAAAGACCTAAACAAGCAATTCTCCAAGGAAGACATACAAATGATCAATAGGCACATGAAAAAATGCTCAATATCACTAATAATCAGAGAAATGCAAATCAAAACTACAATGAGGTATCGCCTCACATCACCCAGAATGGCCATCATTCAAAAATCCACAAATGACAAATGCCGGAGAGGCTGTGGAGAAAAGGAAACCCTCCTACACTGCTGGTGGGAATGTAGTTTGGTACAGCCACTGTGGAAAAACAGTATGGAGATTCCTCAAAAGACTAGGAATAGACTTACCATATGACCCAGGAATACCACTCCTGGGCATATATCCAGAAGGAACCCTACTTCAACATGACACCTGCACCCCAATGTTCATAACAGCACTATTTACAATAGGCAAGACACGGAAACAGCCTAAATGTCCATCAACAGATGATTGGATAAAGAAGAAGTGGTATATTTATACAATGGAATACTACTCAGCCATAAAAACCGACAACATAATGCCATTTGCATCAACGTGGATGTTCCTGGAGAATGTCATTCTAAGTGAAGTCAGTCAGAAAGAGAAAGAAAAATACCATATGAGATCACTCATATGTGGAATCTAAAAAACAAAAAAAACAAACAAAACATAAATACAAAACAGAAACAGACTCACAGACATAGAATACAAACTTGTGTTTGCCAAGGGGGCTGGGGGGTGGGAAGGGATAGACTGGGATTTCAAAATGTAGAATAGATAAACAAGATTATACCGTATAGCACAGGGAAATATATACAAGATCTTATGGTAGCTCATGGAGAAAAAAATGTGACAATGTATATATGTTTATGTATAACTGAAAAATTGTGCTCTACACTGCAATTTGACACAACATTGTAAAATGATCATAAATCAATAAAAAATGTTAAAAAAAAAAAACAGGTATAAGAGGCAGTTTGCATTGCAGTTACTTCAGGCACCAGGAAGGATGCGTCCCACCCCACATCCTGTCCCACTCCACGCCCAGCTCTCTAGTGACTGAAATTCTGCACCATTAGAGTGAAGCTGTCTCTCTCATAAGCAGCCTAGAGTTCAGCTTTGGTGGTTATTTTTTTAATCCACCATTTTAAAGTTTGACAATCTTTATCTTTACATTGGAATATTTTAGCATGCTTATTTCAAATGTCATGACTCATGTATTTGAGTTGAAACGACCATATTACCATTTACTTTCTCTTGGTCCCATCTGTTCTCTTTCTTTTCTCCCTCTACCCTGACTTTAGTCAGATTAATTTATTAAGCTCTATCTTGGCTTTATTCAGACTCAGATTTTATTCAGATTTATTATTTTAAATCTGTTTTCCTCTTGATGATCTTGTCTTCTTGGTACTAGTCCTGCTTAGGGCATGTACCTCTGGCTGGAAGGTTTTTATGTCACCTCTGGAAAATTCTGTGCTGTTATCTCTTTAGACATTGTTTGTTATATTCTCTCTCAGTCCCACTTTTTATATTCTTGAAAATATTAAGCACAGTTATTTTCAAGTTTAGGACAAATAACTCTACCATCTGGATCCTTTACAGGTCTGGTTCCTTTGTCTATTGTTTCTGGTGGTTTTTGGTCGCAAATTTCTGTTTCATATTATATGAAAAATAGACAAAAAATCTGAGGTTCTGTAGTATGGTACCTTCCTTCTAAGGAGTTTTAAATTGGCTTTTAGGTCTAGACTAGGGGCACTCACCATTCCAGGTCACCACAATGCAGTCAGGGTTTGACATGATTCCAAACCTATTTCTAATTTACCTTTACTCCTAGGAAGTGTCTTTGGGATCCCAAACCTGAGGGGTTTGGCAGAGCTTCCTCCTGGATGAACCCTTAATTCTGGTATTTGTCTCCCCAGCCCTGTAAGCCTGTCACAGCTCAGCTTAATCTCTCAGCCTTTGGCTCTCCTCTTGTAGAAATGGCAGAAGCCTCTACGGGAGAGCCGCCCCAGAGGCCAGCCTCCTCTCTGGGTTTCTTCTCCCAGGTCTTTGATCCATGACTCATCACTGTCTTGCTACTTTCTCAAGCCTTAGAATAGATGTTTTTCATATTTGATCCAGCTTTTCCATCATTCTGGTGGTAGGGGGGGAGATTGGCCTAAATGATCTAGGTCTCCATGACCAGAAGTGGAACTCCCAGGGCCTAGAACTAACCAATGCAGAGATGTCTTCAGCTGAAGGGTTAGCTTCTACTTAAGATCTAAACACCAAAGAAGAGAATATCAAGTCTCTTCACTCATTTACATTTTCAAGGAAATAAATAGGTTTATTATTTCCTAGGGTTGGTGAGTCAAGGCACAGAAGGAAATGTTGGGTGCCTTAAGTCATAGTTTAGCTGGTGGGAGGGAATTTCAGAGAGTCTTGGATATACAGATAGGGATAAACTAATATACACGTTAATCTACGCACACATTTTTTCATCCTGGAGTTCTAAAGATGCTGTTTAGATGGTTCTTTGCCACCCAGGATCCCTGAAAAGATCAGCGTAAGGACAGCAATCCTTCCATCTGTGGCTGCCAGGGGCAAGGTCAATCATCAGCTGTACTGTTTGCTCTTAGCACAAAAAATCTGCTCAACCTCAGCCTGACGAGCAACTCTGATGCCTTTCCTCGGGGAAGCACAGGCTGCTAATTATGGTATTTCATAAAGTTTATGCTCCCAGCTAATGGTGGGGGTGACCGTTTATTTATTTATTCTTAAGCATTTTTGTACATGCAAAGCACTAAAGTAGGTGATGTGAAAGGTTTAAAAAAAAAAAGATGAGTCTTAATCCCATCCTTTCAAAACACAGCCCTAGTTATGTAAATGCGGTTCTAAGAGTTTTCATTGTACACATCTTTATTGTAAGTCACTTCAGGTCCTTTCTGAAAGTAGTCAAGGCATAAGTAATTAATAAATCTATGAACAAATCTCTATCCCTGTTCTCAAGGATTTTATGATCCAGAACTAGCTCAGCTCACCGTGGAGTTGATTAGGATGGGGTTGCCCTTGCATGGAAGGTCACTGAGCACCTTCAGAGCACAGAAGGATGCTCTCGTGACGTGGACACTCCGAGCTCCTTGCCCCACAACCAGTGCTCTTCTTTCCTTAACAGAACCCCAGTTTTGTTCTTATGTTTATCCTCCCCACCCATAGTCAGGAAAGGGGAAGCAGACCTCCCCTCCCCTATAGCTCCAGGGGTGGGTGTGACTGAGCTAAATTAATCCTCTTCCTAGTAATGAGGGCCGTGGTAGGCATAAGACTTAGTTCCTGTCATTGAGATGTGAGAGCAAGTCTAAGCAGCCCCTGAGACAAAGCCCGGAAAAGAGGCACGTTCCCTTCCTCCCCCGGGTGTTCCTGTGTTCAGTAATGGTACCCAGAACTGCGGCAGCCACCTTGCAACAAGGCCGAGGATGAAACCAACAAGGAGAGCGGCCGACTCTAGAGATGAAAACAACATGGCGCTTTGAGAGCATCATTAGACCAGTGGGGCTGAAAGTATAAGTAATTCATTGTAGTGTAGCCATGATTTCAGTAAGGAGAGAATGTAAAGAATAAAAGAGTTTTAAAAAATGATAGAAAAAAACACTTTTTGGTAAACTGGATGGAATGTTTTTTCTAATGTCCTTTAACATTCTTAAAAAAAGGGAATAGGATGAGGACTAGTCTCAACTCTAATACTTCCTGTCTAAAGGAATTTCTTCAGACAAGCACTTCATCACAATCAGGACACTTCCACCAGCTGTTCTTGATCTAAAGGCCAAGATCAAGGTTTCTCAACCTTGACCCTAAAGATGAAGATTGGAGTTACTTCCAATTATTTGCCATCACAAACAACAATGCAGTGAGCATACTCGTACATAAATCTTTGCAAATACATGTATTTCTTTAGAACAAATTACTTGATGTGGAAGCAATGAATCAAGGATTATAAAACCAAACATTTTTGAAAGTCTAAGTGTGCCTCCAAATGTGGGATAACAGAATATAAGAAACAGAAGGATTCTACTGCATAACACTTATGCTAATTTATGTATGAGAAGAATTACACCTAGGGGGTTTGAGGGTGAATTATCTAAGGTGACACAGCTTTTTTGTGGCAAAGCTAAGATTAGAACCCAGGTCTCGTAAATTCTATTCTGGTATATTACATATGGAGAAGTGGGTGGGAAGCCAATTTATACTGCTACAAGTTTCTTAGGTATTAAGGAAAACTATTCTCCATTTGACTGTCTTACAAAAATAAGAAACAGGCATTGAGTGTTATAGGGAAGTATGGTTCCCAACAGAAAGTGAGTGTGCTTCCCTCCCCACCCAGGGGACACTCGTCAATGCCTGGGGACATTTTGGTCATCATAACTGGGTAGGTGCTACTGGCCTGCAGTAGACAGAGACCAGAGACGTTGCTGTTTTCCTAGATGGCACAGAATAGTGCTCCTAACAAAGAATTACAAGGTTCAAAATGTCAATAGTGCTAAACACAAATACAGAGAGAAGATTTTTAGATACAGAGAATACAGACTATTTTCCAATCTTTGGCCCAGGAAGAGACCTAAGGATATTGCCACGTCCCTTGCCAGCCTCACTCTACACATATCCACACATGCAGGAACCACATGGAAGTCACTGGGGTTGGGAGACAATCACTTACCACATCCTTCTCCTCATTGTGAGTTTGGCCTCATTTGATAAAGACACAGGAATTGGACAAATCACAATAAAAAATGACAGCATTATTCCTGATAAGGCCAACTAAAGAGTTGGGCATGACTTATGGCCAGTTGAGCTTCCTAACCTAAGCTCTGTGTTGTCCCACAATTGAAGTTCCCCCTTCCCCCTGCCAACCATCCCTTTATAAACACAGGACCTACCGAGAACGCTCATTACAGTTATGAGCAAGGAAGCGCTGCTGAGAACAGCTCATTCCAAGAGACACCTGGGCCACGCTGAGCCTTCCATGCTCAGTCCCTTCATTCTGCATGCTTCCCAGTCCCATGCCCCCCATTTCCCCCGAGAAGCACAATGAGGGCCTAAGAGAAGCCGTGTGTATTCATCCCATTCTTTTCTGTGTTGGGGCAGTAAGGTCCTAGTTACCTCCTGTCTATGGAAACTGGAGAAGGGACAGCCCTTCCACTGTAGTGGTGGCAGAAGCTGTCGACAGAGGGGCACTTCTTTTTCCCATCTTCAGAGCAGGTAAAACAAGCTGCTTTAGATCTTTAAATAACAGCTACATCCACACATACACATGTACAAATATCCATATATATGTATGTTGTGTGACAAGGAAACTAAACTTTTCTCAGTTAATACGAAAACTTACTTGTTGGGGGGTTAAAATTTTTATGAAAGAAAATTCTGATGGAGTCAGTTCACCTGCACACCACATGACGTGTGACGACCTATGAAGTTTGCTTCATCACTCCTTTGCTTTCTTAGCTCATTTCTTTAGGGTTTTCCCCTCGTACATACCAATTTATCCACTTAGTAATTATTTATTGAAATGTAGAAACACTTTCTTCAAGATTTTACTTGTATCTCAAGATGGTATCTGCTTCTCATAACTAGCCAAAGCCTAGAGACAATGGGAAAGACTTTACTTGTGCTTTAGGCCAAAGAGGGAAAGAGTCAAAGCCATCAGTTCTAAACACCTTGGTCAGCCTCATACTCACGAGTGGTAAGACTCAGAAACTGCTCAAAGTGAAAAGGCTCCATTGAAAAGATGTCAGCTGTGCTCTTCAATTTACAGAGCACCAGCTCAGGGCCCTCTCACGTACGGTCCACTGTCAAAGGAAAGAATCACTGAGCCCAGGGGTGGGTTTAGCAGCTCCTAGTTCTATTGGTGAAAAATGCTTTTGAGCCCCACTGCAGTTTCCCAGCCAAACAAAGTAAATCCCCCTGGGAGGGCAGGTGCAAAATCAATCCTGCAGAGAGCAGTCAACATGTACCCGGGGGATGCTGTCCAGGAGATGTTTGGAAGTACTATTTGCCTGACCAGTCATCCTCGGTCTGAGGTCGACAGGAAGCTAACAGACCAGGCTCTACAGGGCTGAGAGCAATCAGAGTCACACAAGCTACGTTTGGTATTTTCCCATAAGAACCATTGCCCCTCAGATACCAAGGGATGGCTGTAAATTGCTCCAAGACTGCACCAAGGTTGCTACTGGGTCCACCTATAATGAGCTAGTATCAGCATTCTTTGAACAGTTGGAAAAATAGATTATTTCTCTTTCTTTATATGTATTTGTTCATCTTTTCTCCTTTCATAAATACTACCCCATCATCCCACATCTCTCTCCTCTTTCTAATGCCACCACCCCTTTAAAGAAATACGTCAACACCAAAATGCCTCCTGGGAGGAAGCAAGTGGATAACATGGATTCATTGTGCTTGATCCTAGGAAGATGGGGGTCATCTCTGAAGAGTTACAACAGAATGGGTATAGAAGAGACTGAGTCCCCCATGACATTCAAAAAGCAGTCCCATACAGAATACATAAACAAGTTTATACTGTATAGCACAGGGAAATATATTTAAGATCTTATAGTAGTTCATGGTGAAAAAGAATATGAAAATGAATATATGTATATTCATATATGACTGAAAAATTGTGCTGTACACCAGAAATTACACAACATTGTAAACTGACTGTAACTCAATTTGAAAAAACAGTCCCAGTAAAGCAGACCCAGTTCATAGGTCACTGTCCACCTGAAGTGTAAGCCCCATGAAGGCAGGGGTATGTTTCTACTTCTCTGTATTCCAGTGTTGAGCATGCACACTGCACAAAGCAAGTTCACCATGAGTATTCCTTGATGAATCTGACGATGGTGAAGATGACTGAGACTCCAAAAATGCAACATGAACAAAATTTCAAGGTTGACATGATCAAGATTACTGATCTGTTGCCTTTTTATGTAAGCTCTCCTAATTCTCTCAAATGTTTCCATCACAAACATCTTCTCAGTGTTCTTTCCGTCTCATTATTGAAAAGGGAAAACTTGCCACCTTTGAATACTAAGTATCTTGACATTTTCATACCTGAGGCTACATGTATCATCAGTGAGCTTTAGCCATATCAGGTAGAGCCCTGTGCTGACAGGGTGGCCAGCCAGCCCCCAGGCAGTATTCTATCATGGCTACAAATCAAGATCTTCTTCAGGGAATCATCAAATCCTGCTTCATCCCAGCCACGGAAGGAAACATGCACTTCTAGGTCAGAACACCAACCTATTACTTCACAATAAGAAATAATACAACTACGGAGAACAGAGTGTGCTGGGTGCCAAGCTTGGGCTTCCTCTTTCTCTCACAGTTCTGGAGGCTGGCTGATGACATTTGTTTTCCAGGAGGTCACCTGCATGTGTGCCCCTCTGCAGCGTGCAAGGGTTCCCTGTCATTCTCAGCCAGAGGGAGTGTCCTGCTTGACCATAACCGAGCTTGCCTCTCTCAGGTCTGCTGTACTAAGTGGGCTCCTACGTACAAGGGTGAATCTCTGCTTTCAGTCCCCTTTGAGTCCTTGTTTGTCCTTCTATTAGTTTTTCTTATTTTTGAAAACTGATCTGATGAAGCCCTGGTCCCAAAAGCAAACCTCACATGGGAACTGAGCAAAGTGCACGTAAGAGTTGAGCTTAGTGCTGTAAAACCCAGGGGGACTCCTTCTATGTGCAAATAGTCCAGACTGGACCTACTGGATCCAATCTGTACTTAACATGCATTCAAAGGTTAATTAAAATATTACTGTCTCATGAAAGAGGCACGTCTCTTCAAGAAAGTTGTTAGTAGTTCATCAGCAAAGTTCTTGATTCTAAAAATTGTATATTAACTCATAATCTGAATTGGTGAAGATAGAGACAAGGAAATAAACAGTACACATACTGAGAAAAAAAAAAACAAAAGAAAATTCAGTAACATTAGTTCTCCATGACATTTTTGCTAACAGTTTGCAATATCAGAATGTGTGAGGTGAAAAAAATTAAATAATTTTTTAGCACAACTCTCACAATCGTGCTTAAACTGACTTTGGCCAGAATAACCAAACTATCACTGAACATTTTATCAGGACATTAGAATGTCTGAATCCAACAAGTATTGAAAAACTAATCATGGATGTGGTCAAAATTTCTATTAATAGCAAACACCAAAACTATCATAAGAAGGCCAAGTACACTCCAGCTTTAACTAGCTCTTCTCCAACAAAACCAGTGTAACACATTTCCCATAATTCCCAGTCATTAACTATCTACGAATTTCATAATCTCAAAACCCATGAAAGAGAACTGGGACTCTGCGGTGCTGGACAAGAAGCTGCTGGACAACAAGCAGCTAGAAAACAAGCCACACCTAGATTTCCAGGAGCTTAAAATATTATATTCACACTTACTTGCTTAAAATGCACATGCTTGCCTTGTCTTACGCAGTAGATGACCTATAACACGTATTATGCTAAAGAAAGTTTGTAAGGAGAAATCCTGAGATTGACCATAAGGGCACAAAGGAGGGCAGATAGTTCCTTAGGGTAAAACAATGGGAAGCCAGATCACCCATTAACAGAACTTTGTTCTGGCAAGAAAGCATGTGGTTTAACCCAGGGGAAATAGCTGCTATCTCGAGATGTCCCGGAGGCAGTAACAGGACAGACTTAGAAATTCTGCATACCCCGAGGAGGGTGAGTGCTCCTGGAAGGGACAGGCCTGAAGTTAACCAGTGAACCAGCAAGCAGAGCTTGGCGCTCATCGCATGGAGTATCTAAAGCCCCATCTCTTTGATTGCATTTTTTCCTGAGCCGTATACTCCTAATAAATATGATGTCGACCAGGCTTTTGGCACTTTAGATCCACGAGATCTTGAGTCCCCTGGTCCCATCTTTGCTCTTTACTTTGTCCCTTTGTTTCTTAAGTCTTGCGTTGCCCGTCCTCAGACACAGTCCCGAGCTGCACTGGACGCAGCACCGTCGGGTCATTTTTAGCAGGCCCATCGTCTATTGACCGCAAAGCCATTTAAACAATTTAGGAAATGGCCAAGAAATTTTTGGCAAAGGAGTTAGGGCAGGTACAAGTTGTGGCTGATGTGAAAGGCTAATTGCTCAATAATTCCCTCATGAGTTCAATAAAACCTGAGCTAATATAAACCAAAATTCTTTGACACAAAAATCCAAAGGTCAAAGATACAGTGTCCACATTCCACCTAATAAACCTAGATGGATTTGTGTTCCATAAAAAAAAATGCATCATTTTTATCATTGGAGGATCCTCCCCTTCTAATGTCAAGGCCAAAATATGAGCTTGTGCGTTGCCCTTAGAGGACAAGGGTCCAGTGGCTGTCCTCACACTGAATTCTGAGAGCCAGGCCACCACAAGGGTCAGAGGGGAGAAGACCAAAACAGCTCAAACACTGACCCTGTCAAGTGGGTGTAAAAGGCAGGACAGAACAGCCAAACTGATGTCCATTGCATCAAGCCAGCAGGAAAAACACCACATGACAATACGAGGAGCAAACTTTTAATGATACCTCTAATAACCTTTACCTAGCTAGCGTCTATCAAGCCAGCAACTGAGCTGTCCCCACCCAGCTCTTAGCAGCTGCGCCCAAGGAGCCCTGGCGCTTTCCCTATGTCGTGTCGTGGGGCTGGAGGCAGAACGTGGCTCCAGGTTGATCCTGGATTTTCTGCCACTTACAAGCCTTCTGGCCATGAACCAGTCCACGAACCTCTCTAAGCCAGTTTCTTTTTACCAGGATGATGGCCAAGATCTCAAGAAAAGATGAGGTAAAGATGAGCTATTGTCACTTCATGCGACTCTACATGGCCTTTCTTGTCAGACAGCATAGCACAGAGCAAGGAGTGCACATTCAGAGTCGGAGAGTCTCAGGTTGGAATCGCAAGTCGGCCGACTAGTGCCATGTTACATAGGAAGGGCAGTTAACGTCTCTAGGCTCGATCTTCCCCACCCATCAAATGCGGAGAATGATACCTACCCCTTCTTTTTTAAGAGACATCTTCACGGTGAGTTTGGCAAGGGCAGGGACGGGCACCAGCAGGACCCAGTGAGGGTGACGGAGTAGTGGTTGCTGCTGCTGCTATTTTGATTATCATCATCATCATTTTGTTGGTGGATTGATCTGGGACCAACTGGAAAACAAGGTGATGAAGGAAGGGAGAGAGAAGTGGAGTTGCCTTGACAGAAAGAAAGGAAACTCGTGACATGGGGGGAGGAGAAACAGGTCAAGAAAAATAGAGAAATCTTTTTTTTAAAAAGCCATAGTGGGAGGTCCCTTCTGGGAGAAAGCCAATAACTAAGTCAAAACAAGTTGAGGTGGGGAGAGACAGAACTCACAGGGATGACAAAATCTTCAAAAAGACACACGAGAATAAAAAGTTTCCCTGGGAAGCGGGACCACAGGTGGGCACTGTGATCAGTGTGACTTGGAGAGGTTTCTTGGAAAAACATGTCATCACCACAGCCAACTGAAAGGTGTGATGGCCGCCAGGTAGGCATCTAAGGAGAACTGCTTTGATTACAGAGAAAATGTAACAAATACACACAAATTCTAACAGGATGTTCACATGCCTGCTGCCTCCCAGTTTACGGGAAAGGAAAGAGAGTCATTGGGAAAAGTGTGTCAATTCCAGCAGAGTCCTGTGCAGCACAGAAGAGCTGAGACCCTGCGGGGAGGGGGCACGAAGTTTCCATTGGCTTAAGTATCAAAATAATAGACCCTCCTCATCCAGAAGACACCATACGTGTTTCAGGGGAAGTTTCGGGGTGGGGGGGATTTTCTGCTACATAAATCAGCCTTGCCAAACCACAACTGATCAATTGGTTTACTTGAAGAAAGCAAGGACTTTCTTGGTAAATATCACACTAGGATCCCCACTTTCCAGCACACGGTGGAAGGGCCTTCCCAGTTCTGTCTCACGAAGGGCTCAAGGTGCCTCACAGGAGGCCCTAGCCCATTTTCAATACTGTAAACCCCACGTCCTCCCTTACCCAAGGTGTGGCTGCCCAGTTACAGAAACTCTTCATCAACCAGGAGGCTGAAGCTTGCTCACCGTAGAACAAAGGGAAACTTGGTGACCTCAGCTTCTGAGGACTCTGAACACCTGACATTAAAAGGGCCTCCTCTACTCAGCCATAAAATAGAATGAAATAATGCCACGTGCAGCAACATGGGTGGACCTGGAGGTGATCACACTAAGTGACATCAGGCAGGCAGAGAAAGACAAATATCGTATCACTTATATGTAGAATCTAAAAAAGTGACACAAATGAACTTATTTACAAAACAGAAACAGACTCACAGAAACAGAAAACAAACTTACGGTCACCAGGGGGGAAAGGCAGGGAGAGGGATAAACTTGGAGTTTGGAATTTGCAGATACTACCATATATAAAATAGATAAACAACAAGTTTCTTCTGTACAGCACAGGGAACTATACTCAATATCTTGCAGTAACCTATAATGGAAAAGAATATGAAAAAGGAATCTATATATAACATAAATTGGACTGGATCAAAATTTAAATAAATAAATAAATAAATAAATAAGAGGGCCTCCTGCCTCTCCTGACCTCTCCAATAAGGGAAAAACCAGAGGGAATTCTTGAAATACAGAGAAACCTACTTGGCTGCACTAACGTAGGGCCTGCCTTCCCAGCAAAGGCACTACAGCCCCGAACAGGATGAGCAGAACAAATGTCAAGATATGTAAGCAGCATGTAGAGACCCCAGCTTGAATCTGGAGGGACACAACGAGTGAAGGAACATGGAAAGATGACCAATGAGACACGGACAAATGGACACCATGAAGGACAGGCAGTCTGGTACCAAGGGGACAGTGATGCGGTCCCCAGCCAGGGAGCTCAAGATTGGAGCAGAGCGAGGGTGGAAGCCCCCCATGGGAATGGGTGTGGGTGGCAGCAGAGAACGGAGTGGGTGGGAGAGAGACCATAAAGCAAGCTTCCTGTGTCTGCAGCCCCAGTGTACGCCTTCCTCTTGGCCATCTTCTTTATTTGACAGTGTAGACTGTCACCAAGAGCTGCTACTTGGCCATAGTTTACATGAAACCAGGGTTTATGAGGCCAGAACAATTGAGCAGGGTGAGAAAATATATCCCTAGGATGTGAGTGGCTTCTTTCAGACAAAGGGTCAAAGATGTAAGGTTTATTCCCACCCACTGCTTTCCGGCTGTCTTCATCAATACATATTCCTCCAATGCCTCCACAGGACGGAGTTCAGGGAGGAAACGAGGCTCACTTTCTCATTTCCAATAGGTCTCAAAATATTCAACTTACAGTAAAGGACAAATCCTTTTCAATGTTCGTGAAAGGAAAGTGCTCACAAGAACAAAAAGATGGAGGTGAGCCCAAAAGTCCTCTTATTTTCGTCTTCAAGCTGCTTGGTTACTAATAGTTTAAATACTCATCACTGGCCCTTTTGCAGAATTGAGCAGCCAAAATCTTTTAGTGAATTATCCTTCCTTAATAAAACACAATTTTTCAGGCAGATTTACCCATACCTAAGAAAATGCATTTGGCATCAAAAATCAAATGCAACAAATGTTTACAATGCTATGCAATTAAGCATTTGAGCTAGAAACAAAGGGGGACTAAAGCAGTCATATTCCTCCAACACCATGGCTGCCCCTGTGTCCATTCACACCTTAAAGTACCCAACTTGTCTATTACTGATTCTGATAAACCAGCATCAAGACCCCCAAGTAGTAGGAGTGAGGGGTGAGGGGAAGCAGGTGGCTCAGAGTTCAGGATTTGTCTCTCTCTCCTCCCTCCTCACTGTAATTCACAACGCAAGACAGAGACAAGTAAGAAGGAAGGAAGGAATAGAATGACACAAAGATTAACCCCAGGAAAAGAGAGAAAAGTGAGGTTCAGCAAGTGGTGGAAAAGTCCTGTTTAAACACCTGAATACCCCACCCACTGCCAGTGTCAAGTCCAGCCAACAGAATTACTGTCTTATCACTTAAAGAGGAAAAGAAGTTCCCACACATGGACCAGAGAAAGCCTCCTCTACTGCATCTTGTTGGCTCCTCTACTCTTCCCTGTGGAAAGTGAGTGCCAGTGTGGGATACTGGGTGACACAGCAACTTACAACGGTCAGACCACCCTGCAATGAGGTCTAGGTGGTGCCGGTAAAGCAGCCATTGAGCAGACATTTCTGATGTCGGATTCTCTGCAGGATATTTTAAACAAAATACAAAATATTTTGCTGTATAATAAAACATGGCACATCAAACCAACAAAATGGTTTGGCTGTTCAATACGGTCATAAACTTACTTTAGATGAAAGGATGGCAAATACCTCTTACACCTGGAGATTGTCAGTTAAAAAAATTCAGAGATATATTTGGCTTTGCTGTGCTTTGCTTAACTCTCATTTGATGGCTTTTCACCAACTTCTGAAGCCTGCGTGGGACCGCAGCCATTAGAGGGAAGACATGCAGGCTGTTAGTCAGTGAAACAACAGTTACTTCCCTTTATTTCACTTAAACCCCAGGTGTCCTCCCACCCTCCCTTCTACCTTTTGGGATGCTTATACCTCCAAGCGTGTAACTTGTAAACCCCACTGCTACTGTGGTAATAGCCAAAGGTAGGACTGGAATATTTAGGGGCAAGCACACAGGGTGGCAGTCTATGGTAAATACTGGTTCCCAAAATTTTTAAAGATAAAGTCGTGCTTTGAGAAGGAAACTACTAAGATTCAACACAGGAATCAGAAGTGGTTTCCAAGCACACTGCTGATGAAGAATTGGGCAACAGTCAAGATCAGAAAAGGTTGCCAGTAATTAAAGAGAGTTATCAAGGAATCCTTTGTCCTGTAACCCAGCTGAATAAAGATTCTGTTAAAGAAGTTGAGTGATCTGCACAGAGGGTTTTTAAATGTATCCTTTTGGGAGGCACTCTTCTGTCAATAGCAACGCTTTATCTGTGCTAGAACAGGCACAGTTCATCATTCATTAAGCTGTTCTCAAATTTGTATATACTCATATTTAAAAAAAAATTTGTTGGGGGGAGGTAATTAGGTTTACTTATTTTTAGAGGAGGTACTGGGGATTGAACCCAGGATCTAATGCATGCTAAGCATGTGCTCTACCACTTGAGCTACACCCTCCCCCTATATACTATTTTTAAGGACAACATGCTTCCCTTTGTTTTGACTCCATGATTTCAAGGCAACTTTATGAGTATTTATTTTGTACGCCAAATACCATGACCTCAAGAAGATGATGTCCTAGACACTGAACATGTGACTCCAGTCCCTGGGAAGACCTTCACCCCATTGTTAATCACCATAACAGCTCCCTGGTTTATCATGCATTTCTTGGGGGTTTAGTGTGTGTCAATACCTAAGAGCCTCAGAAACTCTGGGAAAATTGAATCCAGAAAGTTGTCTCTTGCCCTTAAACCATAGAATCCCTATTATAAAGGCTACTTAGTGAGGTTTAATTGAGTGATAGCTGACTTCATTCAGCAGCAGTCTTTCTGAAAGCAGAAGAGACAAAATGTGCCCCCGCCTAAGGATTCCTCCTCGGTCCTCCTCCAGTAGCACTGGGTGTGCTCTCAAAAGATCATCCGAAGGTGTCCCCCACCGCCATGCTGCTGCTTTGTGCTGGTGAACGGTAGTTCTTACAGATGCTAGAACAACAAGGAGTCATTTTTATTGTAAAGACTTGACGTGTCATTCAAACTTGTGAATTCAATAACTTCTCATTCAAACACCCAAAGGCAAATGTGTCTTATCCACTTCTTTGCAATCAAATGCCCTACAGCACACAGAAAAGCCATTTAGAAAAGGACAAGACACTCCAAACACTTGCAGCACCAGGGTTGAGGGTCCATCGGAGATTGCAGGCCCTTGGAAATAGGATATCACATCATTTCTTTATGGAAAAAAAAAAGTCATTATCTCCTTATTTACTTCACTGGGATGCTCTAAAGTATAATCAACACTCGTCACCTTTTCCCCTTTACCTTGGAGCCCTAGGCCCTTCATAAATATATCATTTCCCGATGATGTATCTGAAATACAGATCTAAAGAAGTGTCTAGAGGGGTCAAAGCTGCATTATTTGTCAGTGTCGATGAGGCTGAAAACATGGCCTGGACTTAGACATAGAGGTCAGGAACTTGGAACACAGTCTTGAGAAAACTGCTGAACTCAAAAAAAAAAAAAAAGAATACAAATTATAGCTGGCAGTTGCCTTGTGCCAGACACTACCTGGGAGCTTTTGACACGTTTGTAATTCTCTCAATGACTCTGCAAAATAGTTATTATCCAGCTTTTTACTAACGGAGAAATTGAGAGACAGGAATGCTAAGTAACATTCCCAAGGTCACACAGCCAGACGGCGAGGCGCGTGCACGTGATGTCTAAAGACTCTTCCTTGAAATACACTGGTGTGCTTCTCAGCACAGCCTTGCTCAGCTCTGGATCAATGACTAAACTTAAAACAGCCTCTCTTTGCCTCAGTTTTGTCCCCTATGAAATAAAGCTAGTACACTAAATAATTCTGAGTTTCCTTCTTGTTTTAAATCTTATGACAGATGCCTCGTGAATTATACAGGTAAAGACCACTTTGCCCAACATGCAACGCAGCAACATTGGTAGAATTTGTAGAAGCCTTTGAAATTTGAGAGCACAGAATCTTGTTTATAATCTATTGGTTAAACATAATGCTAGCAATTACCTTTAACGGGCAGTTACAAAAATTGAAACTGGAGGGCAAGAAAGGGTCATGGGCCTTCCTAAAAGTTTGAGTGTAGTCAACAGAAAAAAATATATATGTACTCTTCATTGAATCTGATTACTTGGGGTGACCTCAGAAGGCTGGGCCTGCGGACAGTTGTAGCTGCCACAGTTCCAACAGTGCCTGTCATGTGCTCTGGGCTAAGCTCTCCTTTCAGTAATACCTCTCCCTTAGGTCAACATGGATATGTGAGAGCTGAAACACCATAGCTGTTGTTCTCTGCAAAATTCCAGGTTCAAGTAATCCAGTCCATGGTAAGATCCTTTGTTGGTGCTGGGGGGTTTCAAATTGGGCAAAATGGTTTTGCTGTCACTGTGAACTCTTCCCGGAAATGTAGCGAAGTAATGAAAGACTCAGGTTCAAGTCCCGTTCCGCCATGCACAGGCTGCTGTACGACTGTGATTGGGGTTAAAGAGATGACCCGTCGCCTGTGAGCCTCAACTCCTCCCTGGTAAACGGGCATAACATCTGCCTTAAAGGGTGGTTGTGAGAAACAAGGGAGGGTCAAGTACAGACCTTGGCATCACACGTGGATTCTGGAAACAGCCTCCTGACTGGTCTCTCGACTTCTGTCCCAACACCCCTCCCTAGACTTTTAGCCCAGCAGATGAAGGGATTCTGATAGCAACTTCTTTCCCTTCGATTTCTATCTCACTCATGGTAAAAGCCAAACACCCTTATATGTTTTATAAGGCCCTCCATGATCTGCACCCTCTCCCCTTTCTGCACCCCCAACTTCTCCACCTTTATCCCTGGTTACCCTCCCTCTTGGACACCGTGGCAGCCTCACCTGCCTCCCTGCAGGCTCTGGAGTGTGGAGTGCACCAGGCACACTCCTGCCTTAGGTCCTTTGAACTTGCTGCTCTCTCTGCCTGAATTCTTTCCTGGACACGTGCATGGCTTACTCCCTCCCTCCTGCAGGTCTCTGCTCCAAGAGCATCTTTTCCATACATGCCTCCTTGGCACCCTTCCCAAAATTATCAGTCCTCTGCTCCCAAGACCTCCTTTCTCCCCTACATCTATTCTTTTCCTTTAGTATTTATTACCATATAACAGAATGTATATTTTACTTGCCTTGTTTACTAGCTGTTTTGCCCCCTAGAATCTAAGCTGCAAAGATACAGATTTTTGATTGGTTTGTACACTTCTATGTTGCCAGTTTTTAGAGTCATGCCTGGCATGTTAACATTAAGCTGTTCTGACAAATAAAAGGAAGTCTCCTTAAGGCAGTACTGTCCCTAGCAGCAAAAAGCTGAGAAAAATATCTGTCAACAGATAAGTGGATACAAAATTTGCAGTATGACACCAAAAAGATACTATTGAGTAGTGAAAAATGAAGGCAACTATGTGAAAAACATACCTGGTTCTTAGAAATATAATTTGAGTGAATAAAGCAAGTTGCAGAAGACTATAGTAGCATAACGCCAAAGCCAAATTATAAGGAAAACAAAATAATATATTGTTAGGGATACAGTCATATGTGATCAAAACTGTAATTTTTTTTTTTTGAAAAATGGGTTAATTTGCTTCCCAGGAAATCCCCAGCAGTCCTTTGCCTCTAGCTATCACATCTGGCTTAACGACACAAAGCAATAGAGTACATTGTTTAAATATACATATATAAATACACAGTGAAGGTAAGAAAATAAACAGAAGTGTGATGCACAATTGCCTCAGTTTAATGGTGGTCAAGAGAGAAGACAAGATGAAATGTGAAGGGGTATCATTAACTGCATCTATAACACTTTCTTCTTTGCCTATTTATTTCCTTCCTTCCTTCTTCTCTCCCTTCACCTTCCTTCCTTTCTCTGTGAGAGACAGACAAAGGGAGAGAGATGGAGAGAGAGCTCTGAGACAAATGCAGCAAGTAGTTAAAACCTAACTTGGGATTCTATATGATTCTGTGACACCATTTTCTATGTAATTTTTAACAGCTTTTAAATGTTTCAAATTGTAAAGTAAAATTTATACAGTATCATGAGAAAATGTGTTAGTTAATATGAACACTGAACAAATGAATAATTTTCTAAAGAACAAATAAGTTTTTCAAATGAAGCTGCAATTTAAAAGAATAGACCTAAGACTGTTTAAAAAATGAAACAGGAATTTGAAATCTACTTACAGGGGGAGAAAAAAAAGAAGGCCCAGGTGATTTTACAAATGCGCTCTACCAAATATTCAAGGAACAGATAATCCCAATTTTCTGAAGTATTCCAGATAAGATGGGTGGGAAAAAGGAAATTCTCTCTTTTATTAGAAGGCAAGTAAATCCTAGATTCCAATACCAGACAAGAGCCATAAGAAAAAAAGCAAGAAATCATAAGATAAGAAAATTAAATAAAGGTATTAAAATTTAGAAAAAAAAACTTCCCTTTATTGAAATTAAAATCGAAATTTTCTATGTAGAAACTAAAATAACAGTAATTATATTTTTACATAGAAAATTTTAAATAAAAATAACTTTGTAAAAAAAAGTCATTTGAAGCTGCAGCAAAAACAATACATTTCTCGGGAATCAATTTTAAAGTGAGTGAGAGAAATGTCACCCCTTATGGAGAAAATGATTTTAAAACCATAAAAAATCATTAAAGGAGACAAACAAAGGAGATAAATATGTGGAAAGATGTAACACATTCATTCATGGCAAAAAAAAAATAATGTGAAAGTGTTAATAAGCCTTTTCAAATTAAACTATAATTTCCATGTAATTAAAATAAAAATTTCAACAGGATTTGGAGGAAACTGATGAGCATGTAATTCTGAAATGCATATGGGAAAGCAAAGGGCCCAGAACACCCACTACAAATATAAAAAAGAAGAAGAAGGCAGCACTGCTGCCTGACCAGACACTACCGCAAACCCCCCTTATCCACTGGGGATACGCTCCGAGACCACTCGTGGACGCCTGAGACTGCAGATAGTACCAAACTCCATATACACCATGTTTCTTCCTGTGAGCACCTAAGAAAAAGTGATTTATAAATTAGGCACAGTAACAAGTTAACAATAGTGATAAATAGAACAATTATACTGTAATAAAAGTTATGTAAGTGTGGCCTCTTCTCTCTTAAAATACCTTATTGTACTGTGTTCACCTTTCTTCTTGTGATGCTGTGAGATGATACAATTCATACGTGATGAGATGGAGCGAGGTGAACGGAGGAGGCACTGTGACGTAGCGTTAGGCTGCTACTGACCTTCCAACAGTAAGTCAGAAGGAGGGTCATCGAGCCATGACTGATGAATTGTTTATTTCTGGAATTTTCCGTCTAATATTTTCAGACCATGGTTGACTATGGGTAACTAAAACTGTGGAACATGAAACTGCCAATAAGGGGGGCAGCAGAGGGGGAAGGGGTACTTCCAGCATAGTGGTTAACTGCACAAACTCTGGGGCCAGACTTCGTGAACTGAATCTCTGTTCTGCAACTTACTGCCTATGCAAGCTTTTTTTTAATTTTATTTTTTAACATGATTCTTGGTTAGATTAAATGACTTCAGACATAAAGCCTTTCCAACTTGCCTGACATGTAAGTGCTTTGTAAGTGCTAGATATTACTGTGGAAATACTAAATTAGCAACAGACATAATTAGATAATTGACTGAAGTAGAAACCTTAATGTCCAATTAACATATGGAAAATTTTGTCAACCTCAATAGCAACAAGAGAAATGCAAGTTAAAGCAAAAAAAAAAAAAAATCACAGGAAAAAGTAAAATGTCTGACAACACCCAGTACTGAGGAAGTTGTGAAGAAAATAGTAATTCTTAAAACTACATCTTCAGTAAAGAATCTGGCAGTGTTTGTTAAAGCTGAATAGCACATAAACTACAATCCAACAATTTCACTCATGGGTGAATAGTCTAGAAAAACTTTCTCAAATCTTGCAGAAGACAACTCACATCATAACAATCATTACAATTTTGACACAAATTGATCAAAATGGTGGAGTAGGAGGACACGGAATACATTTCCCCCAATGAATACATCAAAAATGCATCTACATGTGGAACAATCCTCACTGGAGAAACTGGCAGAAAGACCCCTGTGCAGCTGAGAATGTAAGAAAGACACACACACACAATTGCATAGGGAAGGAAGAGAAACCACCAGGCTGGGACCTGTGCCCATGGGAGGAGACTCAGAGGAGCTGGGACATGATACAAGGGGGATTCACCCTGGGTAGTAAGCAGCCTGAGTCATCTACTGGGTGACCAGCCCCGGGGTCCTGCACAAGGAAGCAGAGCCCCTTGGCTGGCTGGAGTGCCGCTGGGACGGACAGGAGAGCTGTGGGAAGCCTGGGCTCTGCTCGTGAGGACTGTGTACACTCTTCTTTGCCCCAGCATCAGAGCAGAGAGCACAGACTGAAGACTGCTCCAGTGGCTGCCCAGTTTCCTGCATCACAGCTGGCACGTGCCTCAGCCTGAGCTGAGCAAACATTCCAGCAACCACTTACTCCATATCACATACGTCATTTGTAGCAACATAGTTGGACCTAAATGTTATCATACTAAGTGAAGTTAGGCAGGTAGAGAAAGACAAATATGATATCACTTATAGGTGGAATCTAAAAAAAAAAAATAATCCAAATGAACTTATTCACAAAATGGAAACAGACTCAGATATAAAAATCAAATTTATGGTTACCAAAAGGGAAAGGAGGGGAGGGATAAATTAGGAGTATGAGATTAATAGATACACACTACTACATATAAAACAAACAACAAGGACTTACTGTATAGCACAGGCAACTACATTCAATATCTTGTAATAACCTATAATGGAAAATAACCTGAAAAGAGTATATATATATAACTGAATCACTTTGCTGTGTCCTTGAAACTAATACACTACTGTAAATCCACTATAGTTCAATTGAAAAAAAAAGAAAGAAAGAGTCCAGCAACCAAATGTAACAAATAACAACAAAATGAAAAGACAACCTAATGAAGGGGAGAAATATTTGCAAATTACATGACTGATGCAGTTCATATCCAAAATATGTAAACAGCTCATACAATTCAATATCCAAAATCACCTGATTAAAAATAGGCAGAAGACCTGACTAGACATTTTCTAAGGAAGACATCAGATGGTTAGCAAGCACTTGAAAAGATGTTCAACATCACTAATTATTAGAGAAATGCAAATCAAATCCCAATGAGGTATCAGCTCACATCTGCAAGAATGGCTATCATCAGAAAGTCTACAAATAACAAATGTTGGTGAGGATGTGGAGAAAATGGAACCCTGGTACACGGTTGGTGGGAATGTTAATTGGTGTAGCCACTGGAAAAAAATATGGAGGTTCCTCAAAATACTATAAATAGCACTACCATATGATCCAGCAATTCCACTCCTGGGTATACATCCAAGAAAAATGAAAACACTAATTTGAAAAGGCACATGCATTCCAATGTTCATAGCAGCAATATTTATAAAGTTGAGATATGGAAGCAACCTAAGTATCCATCAACAGATGACTGGATAAAGAGGATATGGTATATATACACATACACAGACATATATATAATATATATATTACATATATATGTATACACACACACACTATATATAATGGAATATTAGTCTGCCATAAAAAGAATGAAATTCTGCCATTTGCAACAATGTGGATGGACCTAGAGAGTATTATGCTTGGTGAAATAAGTCAAAGACAAATATAGTATGTATCACTTATATATATAGAATTTAAAAAATAAAATAAATGAATATATATAGCAAAACAAACCAACTTATTGATATAGAAAACAGATACTAGTAGGGAGAGGGAAACAGAGAGGCAAATTAGGCATGCAGGATTAAGAGATATAAATTACCATGTATAAAACAGATAAGCCACAAGGTATATTGTATAGCATAGGGAATTATAGCCATTATTTTCTAATAACTTCAAATGGAATATAATCTGCAAAAATACTGAATCACTATGCTGTACATCTGAAAATAATATAATACTGTAAATCAACTTTACTTCAATAAAAAGTTTTAAAGTTTTTTAAAAATTATAATTTTTCAAGCAAATACTAAGGACTCTATCAATGTCCCCAAATGGAAGAATGAGTACATAATTCATGATATGTTTACACAATAAAACACACCAGATGGCAGGAAAATAAATGAACTAGTTGTGTTCAGTCACATGTAGAAGCTTAATGGAGTAAAAAGTTGTAGAAGGATATATACAGTTACCATTGATATAATTTCAACCATATTCAAAATAATGCTAAACTTTTTATTATAAAAACACACATACATCTTATGTATAAAATCATATGATCATCTCAATAGATGTAGAAAAAGCATATGACAAAATTCAACATCCATTCATGATAAAAACTCTCTCCAAAGTGAGTAAGACGACTGTGCCACAACATACAAAGGCCACACGGCAAACCCATAGCTAACGTCACACTCAATGTTGAACAGTTGAAAGCTTTTCCTCTAATATCAAGAACAAGACAAAAATGCCCACTCCAGCTACATTTATTCAACATAATATTGGAAGTCTAAGCTAAAACAATTAGGCAAGAAAAAGAAATAAAAGATATCTAAATTGGAAAGAAAGAAGTAAAACTGTCACTATTTGCAGATGACAGGATATTATACAAAGAAAACCCTAAAAACTCTACCTAAGAATTGCAAGAAATAAGTTCAATAAAGTGACCAGACACAAGATCAATAAACAAAAATCTGTTGCATTTCCCAACACTTTCAATAAACTAGTAGAAAGAGAAATTAAGAAAACCATAAACAATCCCATTTATAACTGCATCAAAAATAATACCCAGGAATAAATTTAACTGAAGAGATAAAAGATCTGTACACTGAAAACTATAATACATTCATGAAAGAAATTGATGAAAGATGCAAATAAATGGAAAGCTATTCCATGCTTATGAATTGGAAGATTATTATTAAAAGATCCGTACTACCCAAAGCAATCTCTAAGAAAATTCCAGTGGCATTTTCACAAAAATGAAATAATCCTAGAATCTGTAGGGAACCACAAAATACCTCAAATAGCCAAACCAATCTTGAGAAAGAGGGACAAAACTGGAGGCATCATGCTCCCTGATTTCAAACTCCAATACAAAGCAAAAGTAATCCAAACAATGTGGTATTGGCATAAAAACTGACACACAGATTAATGGAACAGAACATAAGAGTCCAGAAATAAACACACAAACACATGGTCAATTAATTCATGACAAAGGAGCCAAGAATATACAATGGAGAAAGGACAGTCTTCAATAAATGATGTTGGGAAAACTGGACAGCAACATGCAAAAGAATGAAACTGGACCTCTTTCTTACACCATATACAAAAATTAACTCAAAATGGACTGAAGACTGGAATGTAAGATTTGAAAGCATAAGACTTCTAGGAGAAAACATAGGCTCCTTGACATAATTCTTAGTGATGATTTTTTTGAACCTGACACCAAAAACAAAGGAAACAAAAGCAAAATTAACAAGTAGGAGTACATCAAATTAAAAAGCTTCTACACAGTAAAGGAAATCAACAAAATGAAAGAGCAACCTACTGAGTGTGAGAAAATATTTGTAAAGCATATGTAAGCATTCACTATCCAAGATATATTTAAAAATTCATAGAACTCAATAGCAAAAAACCCAAACATTTCTACTAAAAAATGAGCAGAACATCTGAATAGACATTTTTCCCAAGAAGACATACAGGTACATAAAAAGATGCTCAACATCACTAATCATCAGGAAAATAAAAATTGGAACCACAATGAGACATCACCTAACACTGTTAGACGGCTATTATCAAAAAGACAAGAAATAACACACGTTGGTGAGAATGTGCAGAGAAGGGAATCCTGTGGGTTGTTTCTGGGACTATAAATCAGTACAGCCACTATGGAAAACAGTAAGGAGTTTCCTCATAAAATTAAAACTAGAACTACCATCTGATCCAGCTATCCCACTTCTGGGTATATATCCAAAGAAAATAAAAACACTAACCCAAAAAGATATATGCACCCCTAGTTTATTGCAGCATCACTTATAACAGCCAAGATATGGAAACAACCTAAGTAACCATTGATGGACAAGTGGATAAAGAAACTGTAATAAACACACACACACACACACACACACACACACACACACACACACACAGGAATATTATTCAGCCATAAAAAAGAATGAAACCTAGCATTTGGGACTACATGAATGGACCTTGAGGGCATTATGCTAAGTAAAATAAGTCAGACAGAGAAAGACAAATACCATATGATCTCAGTAATACGTGGTATCTAAAAACAAACAAACAATAGAATAATAACAACAAAAAATCCCAAACAAACCAAGCCTACAGATACAAAGAATAGACTGGCAATTGCCAGACATGTAGGGGGAGGAGAGAGGGGCAAAATGGGAGAAGGAGGTCAAAAGGTACAAACTTCCAGTTACAAAATAATTAAGTCATGTAATGTAATAGACAGCACGGTGATTATAGTTAATACTGTATTACACATTTGAAAATTGCTAAAAGTAGATCTTAAAAGTTCTCATCACAAGAAAAAAAATTGTAACTACATGGAGTGATGGACTTGCTGTGATTTTGCAATATATGCAACTATCAAGTCATTATGCTGTACATCTGAAACTAATGTTACACATCAATTATACCTCAAAAAAACATATTTAGTAAAAATACACAAACATACTAGGGATGAACAAGCACCAAATTTAGAATGGAGATTACTTTGGTAGGAGGGAAGGGATCAAGGAAAGATACTGAGGGAGCATCAACACATATTTCTAACATGTCACTTCCCTAAAACATAAGAAGCAAATTAACCAAATATAACCCTTCAGAAAGCTTAGGTTAAGTGAATATTTTATTATTGTCTCTACTTTCTATGTGCCTGAAAAATTCATAATTTTTTAAAAACCTGACTCTTATTGAGCATATTGCTGAATATCACATTCAGAATCGGATTCTTTTAAAGTAAATACAACAAGCAAGAAGAGTATGGATTTACGCATATTATGTCAATGTATAAAAGAAGGCCTGGAAGGTTCAGACAGGCTGCTGACTGTGGCTGCCCCTGGAAGAAGAAATGAAAAGAGGGAGGAAGGAAAAAGGGAGTTCTGTGTTTTGTTCTGTATCCTTCTGTTTGAATCTTTGAGAATTTTACTTGAGTTATGATAAAGAGAAAACACAATGGAATGAAGCCCAGAGGAACACAGCGTTATCCTGAAGCTCCTCTCTCTGCAGAAGGAGACAGGCTTACCATGGCCTGGTGATTACAAACGGCCTATTTATTCAGGTGGGACAGTTGTTTCTAAGCCAAGAAAAGTTCGTGAAATGGAACTATCTTGAGTCTTATAGGTTACATGGCAAGACAGTGCTGGGAGGGGAAGGCCTTTGAGAGGCCGTTCTTCTCATCTCCAAAGATGAGGAGGCACATTCTCATTAACTACTGTGAAATCAGGGCTTGGCTATAAAAGCAGACGGCTTTAGAATGAGTGGTTTCCCAGGAGTCGTTTATTTATTTGATGTTATGTCACTGATAAAGTGTGCCAACCGTGATTAAGCCACATTTATTCAGATGCACACCGTGGCCTCCCGGAACAGCGCAGGCCAAAGTCCTCCATCTTTGTCAGGGACTCCCAATTATTCAGGCAACTCATCAACGGGTCTCTGGTGGTAGCAACTAGTGCTTAAAACATACATCATGTCAATCAAGGTACCTAAAAGTAAAGGGAAGGAGGTATGCAGGTGGTGACTCTGCAGAACCATGTCAGAGAAGCATATCAAAGTCAGGAAACTTGCCCTTCATTGTTTCTGGAAATTCAAATCTTTGGAGCAACAGATGATAACAATATTTCACATTTCTTGTGGACTAATCATCTGGCCAGCAGAAAACGGAGTGCTATTTGTACCCCCCTTCTTTAAGCATCACAGCCCCAGGCAGGTTGCTGTGTCATCTGGCCACGCCCTTGGAGCCTGCTGCCCACCGCAGAGCTCAGTATCGGCAGGCTGGTGATGGAGTGAGTTGGGACAGAAGTGCAGTTGTGGCATATCCTTTGGTAAGTCATTTCATTTCTCTGAGCTCCAGGTTCCTCTCCTTAATATTGGGTAAGGATAAAATGAAATAATGAATATATAAAGTTTTTGAAAAGCGCTTAGCCGCTAATTGCTATAAAACCTAAATAAAAAGTAATGAGGGATATAGTATTCCTCCAACATCCAACACACACACCTACCAGTGTGGGTGCTCAATTTCACAGGTACCACATCATCTTTCCTTTCTCTCAGCAAAAGCATATTCCTGGCCTCTTTCCTCAAAGCCATATATCAAAACAAGAAACAGGCCAAAAAGAAGCTAGTACTCAAGTCTCCAAAATACAGCAATCCATACTTGTACCACTACCCTGCATCACACTGCCCATCTTACAACATGCTTCCCACACCCACGCCCCTTCCCACCATGCAAACGCCAACCAGATCTCTTCTTGTAGGTCTGATCTCTTTTGGTCCATTCTTGGAGACTTAAGAACGTAGTTTCCATCTAAAGATGGCAAATCATTATACTGCCAACAAAAATTACAGTGTAGTTTTATTCCTTGTCACTATTCAACTAAAAAATGCCTTGCGCTTATTTAAAAAAAAAAATTATATCTAAGCCTTAAATTCTCTTTAGCCACTACCCCTAATTATTCTTATGCATTTATTGGCATAGACACACACATAAAATTGTTGTGTCACATAAATGGTGTTACACTGTACAGATTCCATAACTTGATTTTCTGCAACATGTTTAGACTTCCATCCACATTAGCTGTGATGCCCTGCTAACATAGATTTTGTTCTATGAAACCTGATGAGATTGAACATAACCTATTATACTGTTACTTAGAAAAAATGAGGACAGTTTCCATTTCCAATTTAGAAGAGAGAGAAACAAAACAACTGCTGGGTTGGTTTCAGGGACATCAGGTGTCCTGGTCCTCGGTTGAATGATTCAATTCACACTTGATCTCTTATTTAAAAGTGACAGTGTCAGGAAATCAGGCAAACCAGGATAGAAGAGACAGTAATAGCTCCAGAGCTTCAAAATATAGAAGCAGATTTTTTTTTCACAGGAGGGGCCAGAAAAGAATTTTCATTTCAAATCCCTTAATTTACAGGTAAGAAATCTGAGACTAAGAAATACTATAAATTTATCCAAAGATATATAGCCAAAATTTCTCAGCTTTGCCCCTGTTATTGGGTTTTCCTTTCCCTAATTCTGCAGATCTGTCTCAAAAACCTCAGGAGTAATCAATACATAGTCTATATATTTTTTTAACAAACCAAACAAACCCTTGCAGCTCACCAGGTAAAAGCTACTGTATTTGATTTGTTCTTTGAGCTGGGACACGGCAGTAAAAATTAATTTATATTTAATCAATCAACAGTGATAGTGATAGATTGCTTTCAGACATTTCTAAAGGTCTAAAAAGTCAATATTCGCTCAAGCGGGGCAACCACAGGACTTCCATTGGCCACAAATAATATCCGTGGTGAGAAATAAATTTAATTAAGTGATGCACATGATGCATTTACTTAGCACAGAGCCTGTTACATCGATGCTTCCCAATGGTAAGCATTTTTATTTAAAAATGCCCTCTTTGCTGGAAACTCACTCACTGCTCTGAACTGGAAGAAAATGAGGACCCCTGAGCCTGCTTTCCAGCACCCTAGCCCAATACTAATACTTGATTTATGTTAATCAGAGAGGGGTGATGATGGTTTATGGTCTATGATGTTTGAGCCAATTCCAAAAGAAAAAAATCCTATTTCATTTCATTGGGAAGAATGTCTTCCCATTGTGGAAGTCAATACTTTTCTTCCCTGGCATCCCTGCTCAGTTATGAGTGGGAATAGTTCCAAATCATCCTCCCGGTCCCCCTTGCTTGAAGCCTTCAGGCCACAGCAGTGCGCCAGCTGGCAAGGAACACGTAAGTTAAGAGACTCTTCTCAGGTTTTTCACATTTGCTGTATTAACAAGTTTATCCATTTGACTTTTTCCAAGACCTTCTTTCTAAATGAAAAGTAAACATGCCATTGTCCTTGGATAAGAGCCTCTTTGACCTTCTCTCTTCTCAGCTTATGAGAAGCAGATGCTCTGTAGTTATAATTTGGACCCAGGGAAACCCATCAGTTTTCTAATCGTACATGTGTAAACCAGATGTTGGCCAAGGAATCCTGGCCCCTTGGAATGTAGATAAAATCAGCTCCAATCCTTATTCCATGCCCATTCTAAGTCCAAAACATCTGCCCTCCCTCCAAACTTTCTTTCAGATTCCTGGACAGCCTCAAGCTCATGTTCACCTCTGCTCTGGGCTCCCATTTCTCATGGGCTTGTTTTCTCCACTCAGCACTGAATTTCCCCAAATGTCAAACATCACCTTATGAGCAATTTCCAAAATCAATCAAACATAACCCCAAAGCATGTATGACTGCAATTCAATGGGCTTAGGATCTGGGGGGAGATGGAAGAGGCATCACAACTTTTATGCAGCCCCGTTCTTAAAATGTCTTTTTTTTTTAATTGCAGGGGGGTATGGTAATTAGGTTTATTTATTTGTTTTTGTTTTTAATGGAGGTGCTGGGGATTGAACCCAGGACCTCATGTGTGCTAGCATGCACTTTACCACTGAGCTATATCCACCCACCCTTAAGATGTCTTTAACTCATCTCACTGTGGAGAATTTCCACTGGCTGCTCCTGAGACCAGCTTCACCCCATCTTTCGAGCTTCTTTTGTCTTGTGCAACCTCCTATTTCATCTGACTCTCTTCTTCATGGAACTCCAAATTCCTCTCCTTCAGTTAAGCAAATCCATTTAACTCTCCCAAGACAGGACAGCAAAACTCTTAGTTGACTTTCATTTACCAAACCCAACAAACTCTTCAGCAGGACTGTACAAGCGCCACCTTATTCAGAGAACAGCTGTCCTAACTAATGGAAGTTTGTCACTTTTTCCCATTTTGTTATATATAAATCAAGTTCTTGATTGGAGATGGGTCCAAAGGATCACATTGGTCACACTGAAGTTTTTGTACCCCCTAAAGTCGTGCAGTGCTCAGATGCATGGGCATTTCCAGTCGCCGAGGAGCAAATTGGTTGAAGTTGTAGAAATTGACACCTTGGGAAGAAACACTTAGGGCATAGGAAAGAGCTAGCAGCCAAAATTATGGGAAAAGAAAGGAATGTTTAAAAAAAAAGTGATGAAATAAGGTGAGAAAGAAGGAGAAGCAAAAGGAGTAGCTACAAAAAGAGGGAGCTGGTTTTATAACAAAGGGGAAAAAAAGGAAAGAAAAATGTGGAAGAAGGGAGCACCAGAGGGGGCAGGGGAAGATGGGGGTGGCAGAGAGTTGAGGCCACTCTGCCTGCATTTTTCTCCTGGCTCCACCATCTTTTTGTGTCACCCGGCCCAGAGGTCTTTGGCAGGCTTGTCTAACTAAGCAGAGCACTAGACTTGAGCTCTGGTCCAAGCTCTAATGAGAGTCTGTAGGCAGGTCATTTACCCTCTTGGGTGTGTTTGATTCATCTCTGAAAGACAGCAATTAAACTCAGTGGAAAGGTCCCTTCCAGTTATAAGATTCAGCATCTCCAGAAGACACGACATTCCTCAATCTCCTACACCCCTGCATACTGAACACATTGCTCCCTTTTTTCACTGTCTCCCTTTCCCTCTTCCTTTTTTTTCCTGTTTGAATTTTAATCTTTAAACATTTTTATTGAAGTATAGTCAGTTTACAATGTTGTGTCAGTTTCTGGTGTATAGCATAATGCTTCAGTCATACATAGACATGCATATATTCCTTTTCATATTCTTTTTCACCATAAGTTACTACAAGATATTGAATATAGTTCCCTGTGCTATACAGTACAAACCTGTTGTTTATCTATTTTATATATGGTAGTTAGTATCTGCAAATCTCAAACTCACAATTTATTCCTTCCCATGTCTTTTCCCCCTGGTAATCATAAGTTTGTTTTCTATGCCTGGTTGACTCTGTTTATGTTTTGAAAATAAGTTCATTTGTGTCTTTTTTTTTTTAAGATTCCACATGAGTGCTATCATATGATATTTTTCTTTCTCTTTCTGGCTTACTTCACTTAGAACGACAATCTCCAGGTCTATCCATGGTGCTGCAAATGGCATTACTTTACTCTTTTTTATGGTTGAGGAGCAGTCCATTATATAAATATACCACCACTTCTTTATCCAGTCCTCTATCGATGGACATTTAGATGATTTCCGTATCTTAGCTGTTGTACATAATGCTGCCCTGGACACTGGCCTCCTCCTCCTTGATCTGAGCATAGTGAGTCAGAAGCCAGGAAGCCCTTGCTGAGTCAGATGTCCGTCTACTGTCTAGGTAGCTGTGAGCTACCCAGCAGCATCCCAAAGACCACCTGGAGGAGGCATGACATTCAAATACATCTTTTTAACCATGATTCCAGCCACTTTTAAGTATCATGTAAAATCAAGTGGTATCAAAATAAACTGGTTTTACTACTTAGTAACTGGTATTACTATTCTAGTATTTACTATTACTGTCTGACCTAAAGGGTCAAGATGCTATGTGAATTTACATGCAGATTCATCTGCCTTGTCCAACACTCATCAAGCCCCAGAGTGTGCAGAGCTCTACCATACACTGTGGGAGTTTCCAGAATCAAAGTAATGTGGATTGAGGAGTCAGAAGTACCCTGATCAAGAAAGGGTAGAGCTGGCAAGGAGGGGACTGGGCTAGAGGATTCTAGCCTCAAAGCACAACAGCCGTTAGCAGTCCTTATCAAAATCCCTACCCGCTCAAAGCCCTTGTCCTATAACCTTTCAGGGGACCACAGTTAGACCACTGGAGCATCTAATTCACCGGATGCTACCAATGGCTGGAAGATGCTCTTTCTAAGGCGATCCTAATAACACTGTATAAATGACCTGCTGAGTATACCATTTCTATCATATAATGGGTCAAAGATAAAGATATTTTTGAGCAACGGCACCTTTTCTGGGTTTCTGAAGTTCTACTACACAGACTATTTCTCCACATTTACATCAAGTTGCATTTTTAAGTTTTAAAAATGTTTTGCTACGTGCTGATACTAAAATGGAAAAAAGCAAGGAGAAAAAGGATGGGAGATAAAGAAAGGCTAAGAAACCAATTAAGAGCACTAGGGACGGGGGTCTCACTGGTATACTTGGAGCAGGTTTTATTTATACAGAGCAAGCCTAGCTGTGGCAGATTAAGTGCCTGAGAATTAGGTCAGAGGATTGGCCGGCACTTAACCACACTGCTCTGAGTTTTAGGGGAACCCTGAGAGAAGTTTTCCATGGGCAAATACGTTTGGGAAATGCCATATTCCATACCCATGTCTTTGACATGCACAGTACATATTAAAGACCCTAAGGTTTCTTGCAGGAGAAAAAAAAGTTATCTAATTCAATAAGCTCAGCCTTGTCAAACCCATCTGGCCACAGAACCAATTTTTCCACGTAATGCCTATTAGCACATTGCAGACATCAGCATATTAGATATTAGCATATTCCAGGAACACACATTGCAAATGACTGACACAACATCATTCTGATATTCACGATTAACCCTCTCCTCTGTCATAGGAAGAAGAAGCCTAGACACTACATAGCCTTAAAAATAAAACTACCCCAGATTGGTGTTCACAGATGAAAGGCAAGTGCATCTGCCGGGGGAGGGGTTGTAACTTTATCAGGTGTTTTCTTGCTAGAATAAGATGCAGATCACCCGAAAAACATCAAGATGTTCATCACTATAGGAAGCCTTTCACTTTTTGGTTCTTGCTCTGGACATGTGAAGGAACACATGATTTTGAGCTACCTCTGCAGGGTGATTATCTGACCTCCCTCCCACAGATCATCATTTTCCCTTCCTAATTCAGTAAAGTAATCTCGTTTTATCATTAATGCAGGAGCAGACTGTCTTGCTTGTGTTACAAAACCAGAGATTCTTAGAGGGAAGGGTGTAGCTCAGTGTTGAGTGCATGCCTAGCAGGCACGAGGTCCTGGGTTCAACCCCCAGTACCTCCATCAAAAACAAATAAACGTAATGACCCCCCCAACAAAAGATATTATTTTTTAAAAATGTAGGTAACTAGCACTGGTACATGGGATAGCAAGGCACATGCAGTTCAAAATCATGAGAACTAATAAGTACAACCTTGAACAAGGCTGTGCCACCAACTAGCTACTTCACACTTGGCCATGACAGCCCTGCTTCTAAGATGAGAGTGTAGGACTTAACAGCTCAGAAGTCCCAGTCAGCTCTAACAGAACAAGAGACAAGATAAAAGGACGGCTAAATATTCTGGCTTTAGAGTCAGAACAGCTTAAACGTGAACCCAGCTCCATCACTTACTATCTGCCCGCTCGGACAAATTACCGCACTTCTCTTTGCTTAGAGAAGTTACTGTTATTATCCAGGATAATGGATATCCCCAATCATCTATTAATATTTAGTTGATCTAATTCATGAGGATTAAATAAAATTGTTTATATTACAAATATTTACAGTCTGGAACATAAAAAGGGATCTAAAAATACTGCCGATATGAGTATCAATAATTTCCTATGCCGTTGAATTCTGAGTATCAAGGTAGCAGATGGGGCCCAAAAAAGGACCAGATTGGGCCACATGAAGTCCACATACTCATGCAGAATAGCTTGATTGTGTAAGCCTACACCACGTGTTAATAATGTCCAATTAAAGTTGAAATATCTGCATTTCAGAAGATGCCTTACACTAAACTGAAATTAAAATAAAAAAAATGGCACCATTTTTGTCCCAAACATCTTGAAGCTCTTTTGGTCTCCAGCAGGAGAGGATAATCCAGTTTTTATCATTTGCTTTGCTTGAATACAGCTGCTTCCTTTTGCTGAAGCAGCTGGAATTTATCTTCTTTTCAAAGTTTTGCTTCAGAACTTGGCTTTCCCCCTTTATTCCAGGCTTGGTGTAAATAAGGACATAAGCTGAGAACAAAAACATAAACCACGAACAGCCATCTAAGGAGGTGGAAAGTCTGTTTTCCTTATAAGCATTGCTGGGACTCCAATCCATCACCAATTTCCCAGGAATGTTTGGATGTTGGTTGGGAAACCAATTACAGATTGTCTGCAGAAAGCAACCTGGGTCCAAAAGGATGGAGTTTTGAAGAAACATTTCCATAAAAACTAATTGTGTGTGTTTCTCAGAATGACAACCTTAATAATTTGGGTAGAATGAATAAACACTACTGAAGCATCACCACACGTCCAACAACCCTGGAAAGAGGCTAAGTGCACAGCTCAATGACAAATGGATATCGCTATATAAGATCTTGGTCATTCACTTTCCAAATTAAGAATGTTTCCAAGAGCACTGGGAAATGTTTGGTAAGAGAAAAAGGTCATTGCTTTCCACATATTAATAATGATGGTGGTTCCATAATAATGCATGCTAATAACAAGCATAATTATTGATATTGTATTTGATAGCTTACAATTACAGACAACTGGGTTTGAGTCTCAACTCTGCCACTTACTAGCTATGTGATCTGTATTTAATCTCTATCTCAGCTCACTCACGTGTAGTGTGAGGTTAATAGTATCTACCTCACAGGACTGGGTAAGCATTAAATCAACGGTGCATAGTATAGAACAAGGCTCTATAAATACTAGCTTAATATTATTGAGTGTTCACCATGTGTCCCAGGTTAGTGTGACACTGAAGCCTCTGCTCTTAGTCACTGTTCTATCTTGCCTGCTGGATGATGGATGATAGGTGGGGTGGGTAAGGAGAGTGGACGGATAGAAGACAGAGCAAAGGAAAGCAGTAACAAATAAACTCAAATAAACCTTGTAACAGCTCGCTTTCTGACTCATCACGAACTTACGCATCACAAGAGAGATTTATAAACCATGATCTTTCTCGAGAGGAGAGAATCTTGGAGCAATTCTCACTGTGGACTCCAGATTTCTTCCAGACCACAGTATTTTCAATCAGAAAAAATCTGATAAAAGTTAAAGTCTCTAACAAAGTTCTGCTGAACAGCTGAACAAACCATGGATAAACCTTGGGTAATGAAAAGGCGAGAGAGCTGCAGAAGGTCGTGGAGAAGGTGCATAACTTGGCAGAGGGCAAGCTGCTGGCGGTTGGGGTTGATAGGACGACAGTAGATGTGGTTACCAAGGGAGTGGATTTACACGATGGCAGAACCTGGTGAGACCCTGTTTACAGTCAGGGTCTGGAGGAAGCTGGCTCTGAAATGGAATTTAATGAGCAGGGAATTCATTAGAAAGTGTCCTGAGGATCAAGCCTGGTGGAAGGTGGGAAATGGAAGCAGGATTCGGCAAGTTGAGAAGCTGAGCTGTGAAGCAAGACCTGCAGCCTCAGCCGGCCCCATGAGGGGCTCTGGAGCACCAACGGCCATCACACTGACCCACGGGGAGCCGAGCTGGCCAGGCTCCTGCCTGACTCAGTCACCATAAGCAGGATGGAGGTGGAGGAAGCTTTCTGCAGCTGAAGCAATCTCTGAAGGTGAAATGGGAGGGAAGGGGGCAGGGCACAACCGTTGAAGGAATGACACAGCAGCTGAGGACAGGACAAACTGGTTAGAACCAAGATGGTGGAAGATTCAACTTCCAGTAGACCTTGAGCCTCATGGCTCACCCACCAGCACGACAGTTCACAGACTGATCATTAAAGTTCAAACAGGGGCGGGGCGGGGCGGGGCGGGGCGGGGCAGGGTGTTGCCTGGAAATCCTCACCATTCCCCAAAGTAGTTGGAATAATCCTCCTACTCATTCGCAAATGAAATTACCAAGCCCATAAAACCCTAGCAACTCCACACCTCGTGGTTACTCTCTCTTTTGCCTCCTGAGATGGCCCACCCTCTATGGAGCGTTTATCTACTTTTATTTTAAACTAAATACCCTACACCTCTCAGCCTCTCTCCCTCTCGCCTTTCTGAGATGGCCCACATTCTGCCTATGGAGTATATGTATCTCTCCAAATGAACTTACTTTCACTTTACCATGCCTTGCTCTTGAATTCTTTCCTGCATGGGGCAAGAATCTATTCTCCCACAACAAAGGAACTGACAGCACTCCCAGCAGAAGGGGGATTTGAGCAAAGCACCTGGCTGCTCCTCACAGCACCCCCAGGTCAGTGTTTCTCCACCTGTAGCCAAACAAGTACCTGAGTCAGCATCACCTAAAAGGGGCAGATTCCTGGGCCCCAACTCCTAGCTACTGAATCAGAGTGTCTAGGGGCATGGCCTGAGGGTATGCATTTTAATAAGCTCCATGGGTGATTCTGGTTCACAGCAAAGCCTGAGAATAGCTATACGTATGAGAAGAAAGAAAAAAAACTTGCTGCCCAGCCAATTAGGAACTTGAAAAAGAGAACTTCCAAATTTTGTTCCTAATCCCACAGTGTTCAATGTAATTTACAGAGTAAATTCTTGCTGAAAATAAATTTCCTCCAGCTCCCTTGGTGGCTGCTGGAAGAGGATTTCCCTCTGTGAGCATGGATGCATTTTCTGCAGCTGGCCATCCATCCTGAATGCCTGCCCACAGATGCCCAAGAGGGACACGGGGTTTCCAATACATCAACACGAGCCTGGCAGGACGGGTGCGGCCAAAGCTGATTCACTGTGCCAAAGCGGTCTCCGGGCTCATGGGTGTCTCTCCTCCCCAGAATCCTTGTTGCTTCTGAAGAGTCTGTATGTTAATAGTACCATCCAGCAAAACCACTGCCTTGTATAAGGAAGCTCTGGGAGGTCATTAAACAAGCTCCCAGCGCCATACACCCTGAGCAGTAAAAGATTTGGCGCACAGTTGAATCTCTATTCCAAAACCCTCAGTTTTCTACACTTAACTGCTCATCTGAAGTCCATCCCCTGGGCACTGCCATGCTGACCCCTCTTTCTGCCTTCCTTCTAATAGGGTCCAGGGCGAGCAATGACACATCAACCTAAAGGCTTTGAGCCTTAGTCAACCAGGCAAAACTAAACATACGGAAAACAGCCAAGTTCTCTGTCTGAAAAGGTAAATATTTATATTTGTCCGTATACTCAATGTGAGACTCAATGAAGTTCATATGCTTTGACTCCACAAATTCACCTCTTAGAAATAACCAAAGGAAAAATAATAACTGTGGGAAAAGCACAAAGATGTTCAGCAGCGAATTACATGTAACAGTGACAAAAATGGAAAAAAAAATTCTACAAAAAGAATAGCAGGGTATATATTACGTTATGCAGCTATTAAAATAGCTACCAGAATGGTTTTGAATAACAAAGGAAAATGCCTTCATTTACTATTAGGTGGATGTGCAGGGCACATAGTTGTTCACACAGAAAGAATTCAAATGTTAAAAGTGCTTATTAAAAAAGACATTTACAGAAATGTTAACAGTACTGTGTCCGGATGATGAAAGTAAATCATTTTCTTTGAGGAATTTTAACTTTACAAGTTAAGTTTATAATTTTTAAGAAATACATAAAACAAGGCCTTGCATTTCAGTCTCATTCTCTGTATTATAGAAGTCCATGAAACTGTAGACTCCTAAATATGAAGATAGTGTTTGCTTCCTAGAGATACCCTGTTAGATGGGAAGTGTATCACAGAAGTGATCATTTGTTATTATAGGTATAATCAATCCATAGACTTGGGCAAAGCTGTGCTTCTCCACCTGTGTTTTCAGCAGTTTCTTTTATAAAAAAAAATTACTACTACTCAGCCATAAAAACTGACAACATAACGCCATTTGCAGCAACATGGATGCTCCTGAAGAATGTGATTCTAAGTGAAGTAACCCAGAAAGAGAAAGAAAAATACCATATGAGATCGCTCATATGTGGAATCTAAAAAACAAAAACAAACAAACAAACAAAAAACAACAAAGCGTAAATACAGGACAGAAATAGACTCACAGACATAGAATACAGACTTCTGGTTGACAGGGGGGCGGAGGGTGGGAAGGGATAGACTGGGATTTCAAAACTGTAGAATAGATAAAACAAGATTATACTGTATAGCACAGGGAAATATACACAAAATCTTATGGTAGGTAGCTCACAGAGAAAAAAATGTGACAATGAGTGTGTATATGTCCATGTATGACTGAAAAATTGTGCTGAACACTGGAATTTGACACAACATTGTAAAATGATTATAAATCAATAAAAGTTCAAAAAATTGATTTTTTTGAGCTCTCTTATTGATTTTGCACATCTTTAAAATTCTTTTTGTTGTTGTTGTTTTGTTTTTTGAGGCGAGGTGGAAGTAATTAGGTTTATTCATTGATTTTTTAATGGAAGTACTGGGTTTGAACCCAGGACCTGGTGCATGCTAAGCTCAAACTCTACCACTGAGATATACCCTCCCCTGAGAAGAGTTTCATTTGTTGACTGAACCCAAAGGAACTTCCCTTCTCTGGTGATGCAATCACATCCACAAGCAATTGCCTCCGAAAAAGCAATTCGCAGCTGCCTGCGCCTGGAACGTATGATACCTACAGATTGCTCCACTTTGTCAACCTGGCTGTCTCCATATGAGCCTTAGGAATTAGTTCTGGTCACTGTATATGGATTATCTTGTCTGCTTATTCTTTCAGGGAGAAAAATAAAAATAAACTTGATTATATAATAATAAATTCACTTACATAAAAAGTGTGAACAAAATCACAAGGATAAAAGTTTTAAAAGTAACTGGTAGTTTGTATCACTTCATTTCTTTCAACTGTCTTGCCCATCCCCTGAGCCTGCTCCCCTCTGGCAACCATGAGTTTGTTCTCTCTTATCTGTGAGTCTGTTTCTGTCTTGTTCTATTTGTTCGTTTGTTTTGTTTTTAGATTCCACATATAAGTGAAAATGTGTGGTCTTCTTCTGTCTGACTGAATTCACTTAGCATAATACCATCTGGGTCCAACTACATTGTTGCAAATGGCAGGATTTCATTCTTTTTTATGGCTGAGTAATGTTCCATTGCATGTATATACCTCATCTTTATCCATTTATCTGTCAATGGACACTTAGGCTGCTTCTATATCTTGGCAATTGTAAATGATGCTTCAATAAGCATTGGGGTGCATATATCTTTTCAAATTAGTGTTTTTGTTTTCTTCAGATAAATATCCAGAAGTGCAGTTGCTGGATCTTATGGTAGTTCTATTTTTAATTTTTTGAGGAGCCTTTATACAGTTTTCCACAATGGCTGTAGGGAATATGGTCAATAATACTGAAATAATTTTGTATGGTGTATAACGTATATAAACATTGAATCACTATGGCATATATCTGAAGTTAATATTTTAAGCAACTGTACTTTAAAAAAAAAAAAGCAAATAAGCTGAGGAAATATGTTCCAGAAGGGTGATTAGAGGATAGTGTCCTTTTATTAAAAGACCAAAAGATTTGTACTAATCAGGAAGAAAAAAATGCACAAAATGGCTAACAGAAATACACTAAGTAAACAAGTTAACATTCAAAAATCAAAAACAAGTTTTTTAATAGAATATTCAAAGCTGGCAAGCATACAGTGAAAAAGACACTCTTAAAAACTGATGAGAATGTATCTGCTCTTAGCTTTAAACTTGCTTGGACCTCTGCCCTCCGTGCCACCTGACTGCACGATTCCCTCCTTGGCTTTACTGACTTCAGTGTCTCAAATCTGTGCTAACTTGGCTATGTTTTGTGAACAGAGCTCCCTCGCCTGGAGCTGGAGCCAATGCCATGATCGGCTGGAATTAGCCGTGCACTGCGCCTCCCCCTTACCAATTACTGGCCATGCTCTCCAAATGGAGGCCTGACCCTTGGTGTACCAGGAAGAGCGGGGCCTCTTTATCCACATTTCCTTTCCCCCTTCTTTAACCTTGGCTCACTCTCTCCCTATCACCTGAAAACACTCTTCCTCCATCATCTTTACCCATTGATAATCCAATCAATTTTCCAGTAAAATGACAAAATAAACCAAAAGAACCCACCTGAGCTCTTTCCCCTCTGATGGTTTATGGCTCCTTGTTTCCACAATTAGTGTACATAATACTTTTATCTACAGGCCATTTCTCTCTTCTCATCTCAAATCAGACATGACTTCCCTGACTCCCCTCAAACCTACCCCCACTCAAAGCTATGCTATGTCCTTCCGTTCGACTCCATGGGACTCTAGGCTGACCCCTCCCATTGCACACCGTATTTATAGAATTATCTGTTAACTGTTCATCTAAACAATAAACCCCACCAATTTTTTTTAGCTCCCTAAAGACAGGAATTGTCTTGACCACTGTTTGTAGTCATCACTGGCTTCCTCCCAAGCCATTGCCAACCCTCTCTCCCTTGCCACATCTCCCAGTAAAAATAAAAAGTCAAACACCTGTGTTGCCAGCCTTCCTAGCAGCAAGGAGTTTTGGTCCATGAGACATGAAAGTCTGCTATGAGGATTTCTACTAAAAAAACAATATTCTTCAGTGTCCTAGCCCTTTTCCTTTACCTGCTATTCCCACCTTGAGTGGCATCATAATAGCTGGAGGACAGTAGTCATCCTGAAACCACAAGGAGAAAACCAAGAAAATTTCAGGGAAGGTGGCACGACCATGACCGAGCCTCTAACTCCCAGGAGCGGCTACCTAGTGGCACCTTATTACCTGAGAACACTAAAGGCTTATCTGTTTAAACCAGCAAACTATGGCTCTGGGCCAAATCTTGCCCACTTCCTGTTTTTGTAAATAATTGTTTATTGAAATATAGCCATGCCCATTCATCTCCATATTGTCTACTGCTGCTCCTACAATGGCTGAATTGAGTAGCTGCAATAAAGCCCATATGGAAAAGCCTTAAATATTTAATATCTGGTCCTTGGCAGAAAGTATGTCGACCCCTAATTTAATCACCTGTTGGTTAGGTTCCCCGTTGATTACAGCCATGTGACTTTTTGATGAATGTAGTATCTCCAATATCTAATACAGGACCCATCCTGCAGAACGTGCTCAATAAATGCGTATCTGATGAATGCAAGTCAGTCATCTGAGGTCACTGACAATTTCTCCATTAAAAAAAAAAATCTCTCCCAGCGCCAAGCAGTGCCTTACATAGTAGACACTTAATAAGTGTATATAGATTCTTACCTAGTGTGGCTACAAAAAAAAAAAAAACTCTCAAAACAATTAGAGGAAAATTAAATACTAAACTGTGTGGGCTTAAGGGTAACAGTTCTCAGAATACTGGGCTATCTGTGTGGGCTGGTGCAGTAAAATTAATTTTCATGGTGCAGCTGAGAATTTTAACAATTTTATGCCCTTTTCTTGGTGGAATTGCATTCAAATAACTCACAGCATTTGACCAATGAAGAAGGGCTTTTAGAGGCATATTAATCCAGGATGATTTAGAAAAACTTTCCTAGGACTGCTGGTCCTAAGGATTTGACAAAGACTCTGGCAACTTAAGACAGTAGTTGTTTAACTGAGAAGAACTTACAGAAGAGGTGCTGGCAAGATAGGAATTCCAGAGGGGAGAGGGGAGGGACTGGCACAATATAAAGCACAAAGGTAGAAAAGACCATGGCACACATGATGTGGAGCGATATTTAATTTCTCCATTTGTTCTGCAGTGTTGTTTTCCTTCTAAGTAAAAACAAACATTGAATTCAGGATATTAATGGAGACTCTCACATGATAAAATTATTCCTGGTCTCACAACTAATGGTCTGGTCTTCTGAAGTCATCAATGACTTTAAATCACAATAAATAAAGGAACTATACTTTTACCTTAGGCTGACCTGCGTGTAGGACAGTTTATAGTGTATATCTTTAAACACTCAGTTAAGTCCATCAATAATCCAACACTCTTTTGCATTTTAAAGTGATTTTTATCATAGAGAGAATGTGTTCAAATAAAGGTTCTACTTTTGATGTACCAATTCTGCCTATCTCAAGGACACTGGAGGTCTGATATTAAAGAGACTGTGTAACCACTGAACAATCCTTACCAAATTTTGCCTGCAAAGCTGCCAGAAATCTGAACTAAGAACCTCCTAACTCCCGATGAAAAAAGCAAATGAAAAGCACTTTGAGGAATGTAAAAGTGGTTTTGCCAGGGTTGAGAGAGAAATGGAGATGAAGGAAACCTTAACTTGAACTTAGCCAAAGTCAAAACTTAACAAAATCTACTGTACAGCACAGGAAACTATATTCAACTTCTTGTAACAACATACAATGTAAAGGAACCTGAAAAAAAATATGTATGTATATGTGTAACTGAATCACTTTGCTGTACATCTGAAGCTAACACTGTAAATCAACCACACTTCAATAAAGAAAAAAATTTTAAATAACAAAATCATAATGGAGCCACCAAAAGTTGAAATATGTCAATGAGTCAGGGGACCAAGGTAGGGATCACAGAGCATATAAAGAGATGAAATGGAAGGACGAGGAGCAGGCACGTAAAACCCACGTCCTGCCCTTCTACAGCCTTGAGTTTGACCTAAACCCCACCCTTGCTTGGTCAGCCGGAGCCCCAGAGGGAAGACAAAAGACTCAGTGAGGCTATTTCTCTAATACTTAGAATTCTCAAATCATGAGAGGGCCCATTTATAGGATTTCTCAACTTTATTCTCTTTTCTTGAAAGAATTTCATTCATACAGGACATACAGCATTGGCCAGTAAAGGGCTTGTAGAAGTATACTGACCCATGATGATTCAAAAATAAAAAAGTCTCCAAGGATTTCTGATTCTAAGAATTTGACAAGGAGCGCATTTCATCTAGAGACTCTGACACCTTGGGGCGCTGAAGAGCTCTTTGCTCTGTGGATATTCTGGGTTTTGCCACTGCACCCTTTCTTCCACTTCCTCAGACTAGTAAGAGAGATGAAAAGAATATTATACTAAATTCAAAACCTGAATTCTGGCCAAGGATCTGCCACTATGTGGACTATGGCTTCAGTCAAGTCACTTAAGCTTTCTGTGTCTTAATTATGTCTTTTGTAAAACAACAGTTTAGAGCTCAGAAGTCCTTTCCAGCAATATGAGCCCTAATAGTAAATCCCAGATCATGCAGTGATTGTCATTCTGGATTGTAACTGCTCCAACATCACTCTGAGCTGCTGTAGAAACAATTTTAAAGAGAGTACATTTGGGAAGGTGACAGAATCTAACAGAAGACGTGAGTATTTGGGAGTCAGATACTTAAACAGGCAGAAATAAAAGAGCTACTCTACGTAAATACAATTTCTGTGACCTTGGGCTGGTCACACCACCTCTTTGAGCCTCATTTCATTATAAGGATACTGTGAGAATTACGTGAAGGAACATACATAAAACATGTGGCCAGGTGCCTGATAAATGCCAGGAACTTAATTAATATTAGTTCCACACCCTCTCTACCCCCACTGATTAAAGATGAGGGAGAGAGGGAAGAGACAGGCAACGGCTGAAAATTACACAGGGCTTGCTCAAGCGTAGCTGGGAGTAGGGTGAATAAACAGAAGTAGAGATTTGGTAGAATAAAATGATCTAAAGGTAGAGAGTTCAGATTTAGGAATATCGCTTTGAGATGAAAGCTACACAACCTGGAGAAAACGTCCAATAGGCACTTGAGAATGTAGAAAATAAGGCTTATGAGAAATCCAAGAGGAGGTAAAGATTTGAGCGTCTTTCATCGTTAATACTCTACAGCAAACGTTTCCAAAAGTTGACTGCAAGCCATTTCAAGAAATACATTTGACATTTCTAACTAGCACTTGTTAAAGTATGTATGTGTGCGTGCGCACATATGTGCACACTTATGTGTCCAGGTATATAACAAATGCTTCATTTAAAAGTTTGTACCCTTACTGCCTGATACAGTTGAGTGTTTTCTTTTGTATTCTAGTATATTCTACATTTTCTGTTTCATTAAGGGAAAAAAAACCCTAGTGACAACTCTAAATTGATGCCATGGCTCAATAATGGCTGTTGCCTACAGTTTGAAAGACATTATTTTGAAGGAAATCGAGTCATAATTTATAGCTATTATCAAAACCATCCAAGTTAAGAACTCAGTAGTAAGACTTTTCAGATTTCTCCACAGAATGAGAAAAATCCCTGCTTTCCTGGGACAAAACTAACTATGTATGTCTATTAATTTACTGGCTGATTTAGCACTGTGCCCCTGAATAACAACTAATGTGAATTTTAGCAGTTTTACACTGGTTCTCCAGATTTGGGCCTTTGATCCCCTCACCAACCCGAACAAGAATTCACATTGGTTGGTTTGATTCATGAAGAAACCAAGGTTCTCAAGTCGTACAGCTGTGAGTGAGTCTGGATTTTCTGATTCTGGAGGTTTACTTCACAAGTAAACCTGTACAGCTAACTTTGTTCAAAGCACCATTCAAAACAGCAGGCAAAATATTCTTACTCAAATCAATTGACTGCTGCTCAATACAGCAATCGTTCTACAAGCTTCACCCAAAACACAGTGCCATGTGGACTTTGTCTCCCTCCAACAGTGTCCCCAGGTTGACGTACTACTTCCATCAGTGTCACAGCAAGGATCTGGGCATCCGTCCTCCTTCTGCAGCTAGGCTTCAGTGTTCTGCTGTTTCCACACAACAAGATGAGAAGGGATCATAATTGAGATTATTACCCTTCTCTCCCTAATGAGTTGCTTCTATTAAACCAAGTCCTTAGCTAGTCTCAATAAAAGAAGAGGTAATTTCCTGGTACTGGCTCTTTTTATGACTTCTTATAAATGACTCCATGGGGGAAAACAATGCCTTTTCTCCCAACTCTTTGCCCTGTAACAACGTTCTGCCCAATGGAAAAATTAAAATGGGGAGCATTATATACGTTGTTTGCCTAGATCTCTTCTGATCTCTGCTCTCCCCTTTCATATGCTTTGAATAAAATTAAGCTAAGACACCAAATAATCTCATTTTCAAATGGTTTTCCTCTTTAAGACCTACTCTAAATGCATCTTCTTTGCAAAGATTTCCCTGGTCATTAACTAATGACTTCTAATGCTCCATAACACGGTCCATGCATCTCTATTCCACCTGTATCATTCTGCTTTTATTATTTAAAGTTTGTTTTTCAGTTTATTTAGTAAAATAGTGGGGAGGGGAATAGCTCAGTGGTAGAGCATATACTTAGCATATACAAGGTCCTAGGTTTAACACCTAGTACGTACCTCCATTAAAAAAAAAGAAATATTTCTTAGTTTAAAATTATTTAAACATCATAATAAAAGTGGTATTTTATAGTATTTATTATCTTGCTTATATATTTTTTTATTGGTTTACAACCAGACTCCTTCGAAAGTCTCAGTTTCATTTATGACTTGATCTCCATACCTTATGCATAGGAGGTCTTCAATAGATAGTGAGATTAAATGATCCCTAAGTTAGAAATCAATGAAGTTTCGCAACATCTTGTATTAATCAATATAAACAGTTTTTATACTGATAGTTTCCTCTCAGGGAAAGGAAATCCTAATTAAAACCAAGGGTAGAGGGAAGCCCTCTATGGAATATAGAGTAAGGAAGAAAAAGGCAGAGTCTACCATGGGGAATCCCTGTAATTAAGCAGCTGAGAAGGTGAATGGGAACTAAAAAGAAAAAAATACAGAAATGAATGAAAAGGTATAAAATTTTGAGCTAAGAGTCGGAGGGAACGACCTAGCACTGACTGTAAACCCAGTACACACACGATATATATAGTGCTGTGTCCAGTTCTTATAACAGCTCAACAAAAGGGTGATCTGTCTTATAGATAGGGAAACTGAGGCTCAGAGAATTTAAGCAGTTTGCAAAGGTTATATCCAACAGGTGCCTGAATCGGGATTTAAATTTGGGTCTATGTGATACAGATCCACTCTTCTTTCCCCATACGTGACTGCCTGTCTAAAATGCTGGGGTTTTTTTTTCCTATTTCAATTGCTAGGATATATAAACACAGAGACAGCGATAAGGTATTAGAATTCCCACCTCTGAGCTCTTATTATTTCTGCCTGTGTCTTACTACTTCCCCAGGTAACATATGCCCCAAATTATAATAATGGGGCTGGCTTTGTCTGCTTTTCCACTGACACTTGACCATAACCCACTAGACACTGGAGGAGTTTCTATCAAGGAACAGTCAGAGCTGTTGGCCTTTAACCACAGGGGTCTCAGGACAAGCATCTTTAGGCTCTAACACAGAAACAGCCAGACTGAGGGCCCCAAAGGGGACAGGAAGCCCATCTGTAGGTAACTCAACTACACACCCCATTGGTTCCGGGGCGGGGAAGTCATCATGGTTTTGCATCAATCTAGAATCTCTTTTTCCTCGTTCGCACTGATTATAAGAGTTGGAGTATCTGTCAAATGTTTAACAGACTAACAAACAGAACGGGCCCCTTAAAAGGCTAGTTAACCCAGGCCCTTGAGACCTGCTTAAAGGCCAAACCTGTCTTTGGCCAGATGCAACAATAATCAAGGTCACAGAAACAGAATAGAACAGTGGTTCCCCGGGGGCTGGGGGGAAGGAGAAATGGGGAGCTGCTGTTCAACAGGTATAAAGTGCAAATTCTAGAGTCCTGCTCTACAGCTATAGATAATAACACTGTATTGTGAACTTAAAACTGTGTTAAGAGGGTATATTTTCAGGAGTTCTCACTACGAGGGAGGGAGGGAGGACTTGTATGTGGTGGGGGATAGGGAGAAAAAAACAAATTTCACTGGTGGTTGCCAGAGTGAAGGGGGCGCAAAATAGGTGAAGGGGATTAAGAAGTACAAACTTTCAATTAAAAAATAAATGTCCTGGGGGTATAATATACAGCACAAGGAATGTGGTCGATAACACTAATAATTTTGTATGGTGGCAGATGGTTACTAGACTTACCCTGGTGATCATTTCATAAAGTTTGTTAGCTGTCGAACCACTGTGTTGTACACCTGAAACTAACACTGTAGTCAACAATACTTCTCAAAACAATCTGTCGCGATTCAGGACACCAGTTTTACATGGAGCCTGTCATTAGCTTCTGATATAAGGTTCCTGTATTTATTTACACAAATGAGCAGATCCAGGTGTGTTTTCTTATTTTCTTTTTACCTGTATGAAGGGTCCTTTATTACACTTTCTACACATTACTTTCTTCACTTAACCAGTACACCCTGGAATATCCCTCTGTATCAGTTCACAGAGGTTTTCCCCATTCTTCTGACAGCTGCAAAGGACTCCATCAGTGACATTACATTGGTAACTTCAAATCAGCTATCAGAGGATTTGCATCACATAAATGAGTAAATCCTATAAATCAGGGTTCTTCCCCCTAGAGAGCTGCTTGTTAAATATTTACCATCATACCAATGAATTTACTCTATTTTTGTATGTGTAATAGTAATACATAATCAAATTGTGTGAATGTTGCATGAACTACAGAAGAAAGTTTTCTATTGTCAGGGGAATAGAGTGATATCTATTCATAAAAACATAACTGATGCAGAAGATCTTAAGTTTTTCATCTTATTATTTGTCCTTCATCTTTCCTGTAGTAAGAGCACTATGCGAACATCTCCTTTTATTACTGTGGTTCCTTCTGCTAGCATCTCCTATAGATTGCTTTTATAAAGGAGATCGCTATATTTTTATAAAGGTGACTGCTATGTTATGTGATGCATAAATATTCATAAGGATATACTCTATTGTGAATCTTGACTTTCCCATCAGAAAGTACCCTTCTTAAGTACATAATTCGTACACTGATGTTTACAGCAGCATCATTCACAATAGTTAAAAGGTAGAAGCAACCCAAGTGTCCCTCAAAGGATGAACGGATACACAAAATGTAGCCTATACATACAGTGAAATATCTTTTCAGCCTTAAAAAGAAAGGAAATTCTGACACATACTGAAACATGAACATTATGCTAAATAAAATAAGCCAGTCATAAACTGACAAATACTGTATGGTTCCACTTACATGAGATACTTAGAGTAGTCAACTTCATAGAGACAGAAAGTAGGCTACTGCCAGGGGCCGGGAAGCAGAGTTATGGTTTAATGGCTATAGAGTTTCAGTTTTGCTACATGAAAACTTTCTGGAAATAAAAGGTGGTGATGGTACCACAACAAAATCAATGTACTTAATACCACTGATTTGTGCCCTTAAATATAGTTAAGATGGTAAATTTTATGTTCTGTGTATTTTAACACAGTAAAAAAAAGAAAAAACTGGGGGAGGGGCGAGTGTGCTTCTTTGACATGTTTACGCTTTTTTGGCTTGAATTCTATCTTGTCTAGTATCAAGAGTCATCCCCACCTTCCTTATTTTTCTATTTGCCTACTATACCTTTGTTCATCCTTTTTTTTCCCCCAGCTTTTAAAATTAGTTTCAGGTGCATCTCCTATATACAGCATATTTACAGCTAGTTCATGGTTTATGAGTCACATTGAGTATCTTTTTCCTTTTAGTACATGAGTTAAACCTACTCACATTTATTGATACAACTGGTGTGTTTGGTTTCAACCATGGGAAAATTTTTAAATTACACATATTTTGTAATACTTGCCCTGTTTCTTTTTCTATGGTATATTCTTTGCTCTTCAATTTGAAACAATTTTTGGTCATTAGAAGTATTTGCGTTTTTGTGCTGGTGATTACAATTGTGCTTATCCTTTTTCACTGCTTCTAATCTCCTGGGGTTGGTTGGTTCTCGCCTTTGATTGTCTGGTTTCTCAGGTTTTGTTACTGTGTTTTAACTCCCATCTACCGCTTATCCAACAGCCAATAAGCTTGTTCTGTTTTCTTCTTCACTCTCCCTTTCCCTCCCACTTTTCAGTCATTACTTCTACTTTGTCACAACATAACATTTGTACTTTAGACTTCCACCCTCATGCTCACCTTCTTTTAATCCCTGTATCTACATTTTCATATGGCCACTGAAGTTTTCACCTGAGTTTTAGGATTTTCAGCAAAATCTTTGGGTTGAAATTTTCTCAGTCATTTCTTGGCTGGATAAAGTTTATCCTCTGACAAAATTAATCAAATAAATACATCTTCAACCTATTTTGCTGGATAAATGTTATTCTAAAACTACGTTGCTATTTTCTTTTCCTTGAACTAAGTTAGTGGCAAAATACCAACTCTGTCTCTACTTTCCACCTATCTCTGACAGAAAAAAAAATTCTTAAGTCCATCTCTCACACTGAGTAACCCATCTGGAAACAATGTCATTAAAAGCAACAAAAAAAGTACCACATGTCAAAAAAAAAAGTCTTTTCAAAGTTCTTTTAATAACATTCCCACTGGAATATTTAGATACAACCAGCATTTAGTTCAATCTTTACTGAAACATACAACCTTAATAATGATATTCACTGCAGGCATCATCCCTGGTCAATTGCAGTTCTATTTATTCATTTGGTGCCTTAGCATTTAGATGAACCATCTAACCAAAATATCCCAAGAAAAAGAATGGAGTAAGAACAATTACAAAGCAAGAGTAGCTCACATTTAGCAGGGGTAGCAAGCTAATCTGCATGTGCAAATATCCTGAGGTGCAGACCCCAGTGGCCTTTACTACCTGTTTCATTTTATTGTTCTTTGATTTCTGCATGTTTATTAATTTTCTTCAATTAGATGTCATAGAATGTTTTTCTCACTTAGGTGTCAATATTCACACACGTATATACACTAATTTCAACTCGGAGATGCCCAAGAGCCTTGGAAATACACATGGAGTATATAATTATAGGACACTGGGACATGATAGAGGGGATATTTCTGTCCCTGGTAGTCCTGAGGTCTTAGATTAAATTCCTAAGTGGGTCTTCAATATGCACATTAGCTCATGAGGAAAACCTCCCATACTTAACTGTAAATAAAAACGTCATGCAAGTTTAGAAGAACTTTTTGCAGTTCTGGGTCCATTTCATTAGCCTGAAGGGGAACTTTTAAGAAGGAGCAGTTCTCTGACCTTATTTTCTCAGTAGCCTTGCACATCCTTCGTTTTCCTCCTCACCAGCGATCCTCTCACACAGAAACTATAAATGCACCTTCCTCAAGCCCACTTGCTTAGGTGCTTGACAGCTTGACTCAGCGCTCAAGGGAGATGCACTTTTGATTCACGTGTGCCTAAATCACGTGCTTTAAGACATCGTGTTTCTCAAGGATATACCACTTGGAGTCCAAGTGAAGGCAAGGAATATTTCATGCAGCTTGAGAGAACTAAAATTCTCTTTGGGAGAAAGGAGAAAAAAGTCTGGCCACTACAGAATGTCGTTCTACAATGAGAGGGACTAGACAAATAGCCTCGGGGACAGAACATGATCTTCTGCAAAGAGGCATCTGAAACTGAGATGTGCGTGAGCCGGTAGGTTCACTGCTAATCTCATTCACTGAAATAAGGAAAGAAAGTGAAAACCTTAAAGGCAGAACACATCCCCTTGCCATTATGCCTCCAAGAATTTCAAGGACAGATGTGTGTGAACTTAAGGCTTGACGAGGTGGTTAGTGCACGAAGAAAATAAGTGACTCATTCTCAATGATTCACTCTCCTTCCCTCTTTACAAAAATTGTAAACCAGCATGTAATTTCAAAGGTTCAAATTATGTGACCAACTTTCCCACGGCATGTGTTAAGAAATCCCTGTCAAGCAATTAAAACTTTTCTGGGAGGGAGGGCATGATAATCTAGTGCCTTTCTGACACTGATGTGCCGTTTTCTACAGCAGCTCCACTCTCTTCGTGGATAATCTTGCAGTTTTCTAATAGTATGATTCTTAGCCTTCTTCTCCAGTCTCACGGAAGAGAGGCCACTAAGCGCACCTAGAGGGAAAATGACGCCTGAATCACCAGCAACAGAAGCACAATGTAGTAGAAAGGACTGATTTTAGGAGCAAAAGGTATATGACGCACAGTGAGTCAGAGGTTTTTGTCTAAGATAGGCAGGTTGAAAAGATATCAAAAGGCCTGAGGCTCCCTGGATGTTACATCTAGAAACATCTGTCATGACTCGGTTCTTCTCTTCAACTTTGCAGGCCGAGGCACTGCAGATTCAGACACGGGCACATTCTTACTGAGAGGTTCACGACAACTAAATTCACACTGAGATTCACTTGTAAATCAGAAGGCTAGTTCATGAATTCTTGGTGGGGGTGGAGGTTCAAGAGAGAACCTGCAACAAGGAGTGTGGGTGGACCTCTGGGGTCGGCCACAGCATCATAGCCCAGGCTATGCTCGCACCTGGCAGCCCCTGCCGATTACTGAGCACAGCACTGAGCAGGGATGCGATGGTCTGACCATTCTGCCCAGCACAGACTCTTTTATGGGCAATGCCCTAGAACTTCCTTTAATTTGGAAAACATTTTCCCAGCATCACACCATCGTCTAAGGCTCTCTACTCACCACCCAGGCTTCCTGCTTTCCCCCTCCCCCTTCACCAGGGGGAGACCTGGATAGCCCACTGAAGTCTAATCCTGCGTCTCCTGTCTCTCTCTCATTTCTCTCTCATGGACATAGCCCCAATAATAAATCTCTTTTATTTCTAAATCTTCCGTGGCATCTGCTTCCCAGAGGACTTGACTGTCCAAGCAGAACCATCATTTCCTGTAACTACAATGTCATATTTGTATGGCCCTCGTCCTGTTATCAAGGTATCAGAAGATTTCAGACAGTCATCAGAAACTTGTTGAGTCCAGCACTGCGATGTGGTTGTTTCCTTGAAATCTATCCTCCGTAGTTCTGACGCGTTTGCAGTTCTGTCAGATTTATCACTTTCCTCCCTCCTCCCCTGCCCTTACCTGGTTTTCTCCTACTCACACTCCAGGATCAGATTAGCTCTCTGTTCTTCCAGGAAGCCTTCTCTGACCTGACCTCATCCATAGCTTTGGTGGTCCTGGCCCTGTTCGGTTTCAAAAGGATTATATATGTATCCCTTCTGAACTAATTACACTCTTTTATCCGAAAACTACACAGCTGTTTACCCCACTAGACTACTATCTTGTGAGCAGGGACTTCGTCTTCTATGTCTTCGTATCCCCAGTACTAAGCTCAGGCTCTGGTATTAATGAGTGATCAATAAATGCACGAAATGGAAGGGCTTCTGATTTTGGAGTGAGAGCAGGATAAGGCAAGTTGAAAATCCTTCTACTACAAACACCTACAAATGTGAGATGAACTGCAGGAAACGTTCTTTAAGATGCACAGCTGAGCGTACGAGGAAGAAGGGGAAGTCCCCAGTGGCAGGCATGAAGGCAGCACTGAAAACCAGACACGTATGTTCTGCCAATGTGACAGCAGCCCCAGGAGAGTTTGGTAAGAGGTGGAGGGTAGCGATTCAGATAAGCTGAGGATGGGGTTCCACCGTCTAAGCAGAAACAGGAGATTGAGGCTTTGAGCCAGTGTGGAGGGAAGAGGTGGACTGAGTTAGGACCCTTGAAGGTTTACAATTTTAGTGAAAGATCTGACCAGGTAAGAAATTTCTGCTAACACTGAGAGATGACAGGGACATTTCTCTTCTCTCTCTTGGACTCTGGGTAAGAAGAAACAAAAATTCTCTGCAAGTTTATAACCCAGGACTGTACTTCCTTTGGGTTTGTAATTCAAGTGTGTACTGGCTTGGCACTTCCAAATCAACCAATTAACAGACGCGAAGTTCAGACTCAAGATATCCCTATAATGCTTGTCAGGAACACATGCAAAAACATACACGCAAAATCTGTTCTGAAGGATCCTGGCCCCAACCTGAGTTACAGTCTCCATCTACACATCCACACTGGGATCTAAAAATGACAAAATGCAATCCACTGTGAGCTAGAGAGGGCCTAAGTATCCCAAAAAGTTTGGTTGCTAGAATGTCAACCTAAAAGAAAGTATTTTTAAAGTATACTTAGAAGTATCAAATACACGAATGGAAGAATCAAAGACATTTTCCCAAAGAACACACACAGATGGCTAACAGGCACGTTAAAGGACTCTCAACCTTGTTAATCATCAGAGAAATGCAAATTAAAACCATAATGAGTTATCACCTCACACCTGTCAGAATGACTATCATCAAAAAAGACCACAAATAACAAATGTTGGAAAGGATGTGGAGAAGAGGGAACCCTGTACACTGTTGGGAATATAATTTGGTGCAGCCACTGTGGAAAACAGTGTGGAGTTTCCTCAAAAGACTAAAAACAGAACTACCACATGATCCGTCAATTCTACAGTATATATCTGAAGAAAATAAAACACTAATTTGAAAAGATACATGCACTACAACATTCATATCAGCATTATTTACAATAGCCAAGAAATAAAAGCAACCTAAGTGTCCATCAACATGGAATGGATGAGGAAGATGTGGTATAAATACACACACCCACACGATGGAATACTACTCAGGCATAAATAAGAAAGAAATTTTGCCATTTGCAACAACATGGATTGACTTGGAGGGTATTATGCTAAGTGAAATAAATCAGAAAGAGAAAGACACTTACATGTTGAATCTGAAAAACAAAGTATTGAATATAACAAAAAAGAAACAGACTCATAGATATGGAGAACAAACTAGCGCTTACCACTGGGGAGAGGGATAAGATAGAGGTAGGTGATTAAAAGATACAAACTGTTATATGTAAAATAAGTGAGCTGCAAAGATATGTAGTACATATCCCTGTGTACAGCAAGGCAATACAGCCAATTTTTTTGTAATAACTATAAATGGAGTATACCTTTAAAAATGTGATTCACTATGTTATACACCTGAAACTTATATATAATATTGTAAACCAAGTGTACCTCAAAAAATAGATTAGAATCAAATTAAACATATTTTAAGAGAGACTTATATGAACTAGAAGATACATCTGAGGAAATCCAAAATAAAACACAGAATTAAAGAGCTGGAAAATATAAAAAGAAAGCTAAGAGGCATGGAAGAGAAATGAGTAGCTCTAATTTACATCTGGAAATCCAGAAGAGGAAAATACACGTTGAGAGGCAATTTCAAGGAAGTAACAGCAGACCATGGCCTGGACAAAAAATAATAAATTCTAAGAATCAGGAATTAGAGCGAATCCCAAGAAGAATAAATAACACTGCACCCACACCCAGACACTATAGAGTGAAAGGGCAGAAAACAAAACATGCAAAAAGAAGAAACTGAGAGTAACCGAGAAAAGAAGGTTAGGTTACCTTAAAGGCAACAACTGTTAGACTATCAGCAAACTTCTGCTCAAGAATAGAAGCCAGAATATAATCCTAGTGGAGTAAAAACAAGAGTTTGAGATACTATTACATATAAAATAGGTAAATAACAAGCTTCTACTGTGTAGCACAGGGAACCATATTCAACATCTTACAGTAACCCATAATGAAAAAGAACATGAAAAGGAATGTATGCATGTATATGTATGACTGAAGCACTGTGCTGTACACCAGAAATTGACACAACATTGCAAACTGACTATACTTCAATTTTAAAAAAGAATAAAAAAAAGAAGACTTTTTATTTTGTATGCCTTCTTGTATCACCCAGTTGTGTCCCCTTGGAAGGATTTTTAAATCCATTCAGTCTTAGCAGGGAAAAGGTCCTTAATCAGTTATCACAGGCTGTCATTGGCAGAAGGCAGGCAAGTGAAGCACCAGTCATTGTGTGTGTTAGTCATCCATCCAAGATCTAGGCTGTCGAACGGGCCAGTGGAGTGTTACTGCCCCACACCAGAAAGTTCCTTCCGGTGGCCAGAAGATCAGAATAAAGGCCCTTCAGTTCATCTAACGAGGCTGTTCCCAGAATCAAGCTAATATACATAAAACACGTCTTGGAAAAATATTTGCATTTAATAAACGGAGCGGCAATTCTGATAATAATGCTGCTGAAGGGGTATTAAATATTCACATCAACAACATCCTTCCAGCTCCAGTACCTGGCACCCAACGCCCCCTTCGATTTGGCAGAAGTTGATTCCTATGGTGTGAATACTACAGGGGAAACTCCAAGGAGCTAATACCAGACCAGCCCCAATTAACTCCACCTTCCTCGACAGTGGCATGGTATTGATTTGCACCGGTGGACAACATCATTATAATTGGTTCTGTAAAGGCAGACTTTAAATTAAGGATGTGATTTCCATGACTGAAATACTATAGTATACATAAAACTGTGGGGGACCTGGCGTCTATTTTCCCACACAAACAGTGTAACAGAGAAATTAATTCCCAAACGAATGTAACAGACAAAAACCTGCATTGTCCCTAGTGAACAACAGAACACACAGCAACGGGTACCACTTCACTGTGAATCTTGTCCCTAAGGGAACATCTACATATAGAACCAATGTACGATGGGCAATCCAGGACTGCAAGACCCAAGACCTTCCCTCCATTTCACCAGCTGTCTACCAGCTCTCCTGCCCTGGACACTGAACCCCACCCAACCCCACATTCAGAGCAGGCTGAAGCAGGATGAAGGGCTCCAGCACTACCTGTGTGGGCTTGGGAAGAGTGAGAGAGGAAGAAGGTACGAGCATGTTTATAAGCTAAAAATTTTTTAAAAAGGAAAGAAAAAAAAAGAACAAGTTCACAGGGCCAGGATACTTCTATAAGTTTGTCCTCAAGAAATTAGTCTGTTAATTAGTTCAAATAATAATGTTTGAAATGTATTCAATGTTTCAATAAATCTGCTAAAGCTCTGCGTTCAGCACTTCGTAGAGAGTACTGAACCCTTCCAGCTACCCATGAGATAGGTACTGCATCCCCCATTTTATAGAGGAGGCGGCCAAGGCTTAGACACATGAGGTCACTAGTCCAGGGTCAGAGAGTTGGCAAGTGATGGAGATAGGATTTGAGAAGACCAAGACCAAGCCTGGCTCCAGCTGCATCACTGCGAAACACGGCTTCCTGTCCAACCCTACTAAGCTGTCAGGATGAGGGATTAGGCACAGGCATGGCAAACAAGTTTTAACTCGTGCCAGCTCAAATCTATTTGTGGTTGTTTTGCTATAGATTCCATCGCTCCCATCAGGGCTCAGTGAAAAAGAATGCCGTGCTCGTTTAGTGACGTCTGCCTCTGGTGAGAGAGTGGAGGAGTGAGTGACGCTACTTGCTACACGTTTGCCCTCCTGGGAACCGTGAATCCTCTGGAGAGATTTCGTCTTTCATATTCGAGTTAGAAGAACTCGAAGTATTGTAAGAAGAAAAATAACATTGACAATTGCTGCCACTCCTGATTTATTTATTTTAATGGAAAGACACCCATCTGTGATATAAAACTTAAAATTGGAATACAAGCTGCTAAATTGTTCTGACGTCTGCATTGGTAAAGGTTAACCTCAAATACCACTGCTCCCAATGTTTCATGATTTTTTTAATGAGAGAAGTGATAATCCGGCAGCAGAGATGAAATGAAGTGGTATGCTTCCCCACCAAAAAAAAAACAAAAACAAAACACCACCACCAGAACCAAAACAACCCTTATAACTGTCAGCCAGCTGCCAGGAGCTTCGTGAGTCAAACACCCAGATTAATAAGTCCCAGTTCCTCACTGACCAAGGGAAACACACGGGAAAATCACATCTGTCTAAATCTATCTGACCAGGCCTTTTTAGCTAAAACTGCAATTCTATGCCCTCTACCCTATCTGCCTTTTCTGCTTTTCAAAAAAAAATGTTTTTCTCTGTATCACTTACCACCACCCCTACAAGTGCACCACATGTTCACTTTCTATTGACCCGCCCTTTCTCAGTATCCCCACCAAACCGTAAACTTCATGAGGGCAGGGACGTCTTCCGTTTTGTCCTCTGCTCCCTCCCCCAGGGCTAGAATTGTGACTGCCACCTAGTAGGTGAATGAATAAGTGAAGCACCCAGACTCGAGTTGTTTCCTATAAAACAGGGGAAAAGAAAGTAAAATCAAAATTTCTAAACACTTCTTTTACAGTGGATCCAGAATGCAGAAGTTTCCGAAATGTGGGTCTAGTTGGGAGCTTCAGCCTATTTCTTAATAAAGATGCCACTTTCTAAGTCTTAGTCCCTGAGGCTCCACACTGAAGCTCTCAGTCCACAAGGACCATAGGAGCATACTGTGTCCTTATGACAGCATGTGTAGCCAGAACTAATGAATCATAATGTGCATTTTACCACCACCACCACCCCAGGTGATTCTTATGCACTCAAAAGTCTGAGAAGCACTATCCCACATGATAAGATTTCAGAACTCTTTGCTGAAAACTTATCAGTGGAAGCACATGCCAGTCTTTGGACTCCACGAAACCCAGGTGTCGCTTGTTCCTGGGACGTTAACCTCAACTGTCAGGCTTCCATTTCGAAGCCCTGCATCAGCATCAGAGACATGTCATATCGCCTAAATTTAAAAAAACAAATCTGCTCAATATCCCATGCTGCCCTTTGGTAGCATCCCACGGCCAGCACGTATCACAGCTTAGCCAAGGCATCGTCGCACAAGGAGAGTCATGCTGGAGCTCTTGAGCTGTGAGCCCTTTGATAGATCACGTTTTTGTCTTTGAGGCCCCACTGAGTCATCTGTTTACGTGGATGGGGATACACACCCTTCCTCCCCTCAAGGGTGTTTTGAATTGCAGATGGGATCATATTTGCAAAAGTCTTCAGAAAGCTGCGTAAGATGAGTTCTTACTCAAGCATTAGTTTTTCACTCGCCGCTTCCTCACACATGCTTGGTTCACGCTTGGTGAGATGGAGTCACGCCATATCACGATCAGCATTTGAGGACCAACTGTTGTTTGTTCTTGTTCCAGAAGCCATAGCTGCTAAAGTGGGATGTCTTCCAATATATGGTTTTGGTCCTAATTATTTCACACAGCACCCACACAGTAGTATGTTCTCCGTTGCCACTGAGAGTTAGAAGAAATAACTATCCTTCCTTCCTGAATCACCAAAACCGTTAGAACTGAGCTCTGCCCCAGAGTTCTCACCCTCCTTCTGGGCTTCAACCACCAGGTCCCTAGCGAATCTTGCCTCACTTCGAGGAGCAAAATAGCCTTGCCCCCACCAAGAAGGAAACATCTTGCCCACCCAACAGTCGTCCTTGGATCGACAGGCAAGCTACAGCCTGAGTCGTGTGTTTTCTGTCTACACTGGGGGACATGCTCTCCCTGATCCTGGCCTGAGCCCCATCCACCACCTGTTTCCTGGTACCTAAACTCCTGCCTTTGTGTAAATCTGCATCCATATCAATAACCTTCTATAGTCCTAGGTATCTGGAGGTTGATCCCAACTCTCCGCTCCCCTTGGTTTTTGCTAATTCTTCTGACTTCACGGTTGCTCTCTGAATTAACACAGCCCCCAGACCTCCTGCTGGTAAGCTTCGCCTACACGCTGCATTGTCCACCAAAGCCCAAGTGCCTGGGCCTGGCCAGTTACCTAATCCCAAGACCACTCAAGAGCTAGTACTGAGCACCCGTGTGCTAGTCCTTCTCGTGAAACAGCTCGTTCTGCTCGTGCCACGTCAAGGTGCCACTGCTTTCTACAACACCAGTGCCATCCCATGAGTTCACGTATGTAAGGAGGTGAACTTATCCACTGAAGTGTAATAAACATACAAAGAAGCACATGCATCATAAACACCTCAATAAATATTCAGAGTGAACACGTGTATATAATTTCCATTCAGTTCAAGAAATAGAATATATGTATATATAAAAAATAGGACATTTCCAGCATCCCAGAAGCCCCTTCATGCCCTTCCCCAGTCATTAAAATTGTTGGGATGAACACTTGCTCCTCCCCGTCACCATCCACTTCCTCAAAAATAACCATCCCCTTGACTTTTCACACCATAGGTTAGTTGTGCCTGCTTTTGAGATTTATACCCGGAATCATGCAGGGTGTACTCTTCTATGCCTGCCTTTTTCTACTGAATATGTCTAGAAGATTCATCCAGGTGTTTGCATGTAGCAGTTTATTCTTTACAATAAAGTATTCCATTTTATGAATATACCACCATTTACCTACTTTTGATGGACACTTGGTTATTTCCAGTTCTGTTCTGCTACAAGCAGCATCACTATAAACATCCTTGCATGTGTCTTTTGGTGAACATCACGTACACCTCCCCTGATGCATATATAACCAGAAGTAAAGTAGCCGATTGGGAGGATGCACATGCCTTCACTTTACCTAAATGTGACAGTTCTCCAAAGCTGTTGTACCAATGTACACGCCCCTCCACAGCATTTGAAAATCCCAGTTACTCTGCATCTTTGCAAACAGCTGGTATTGTCTTTTACACTTTAGTCATCCCAGTTACTGTGATTTAATGTGATTCTCCCAAGACTGATGATTTTAAGCACCTTTTCATATGCTTAGTAGCATTTTGGATATTTATAAGTTGCCTGTTCAGCTACTTTGCCCATTTTTCTATTCACACACATTTTTCTTATTGCCATGTGGAAAAAAAAATATTTATGTTTGTAGGTAGTGCAAATAGCATCCCTCACTCTGTACCTTGCCTTATCACTCTCTAGTGTCTGTAAAGAATCGTTCCTAACTTTGAGTCTAGAAATCAATTTTTTCCCTTACGGTTAGTGCTTTTTGTATGTTCAAGAACCCCAGCAAGTGACAGTCTGCCTCTGACGGATGCAAATTGTCCCCACCTTGGCTTCCATTGATGTGAAAGTCACTTAAAGTAGTCAATCTTTAAGGTCTTATAAACAGCAACATTTTTCAGGTTCTCCCTGAAATTTGACTTTTCTCAACGCTCAGCCAGTGGCTGACCTAGACCTTGCAGTCATCCACATACTGCTGGTGTACTATTGAGCTTTACATCTTCCTTTGGATGTAAAAGATTTATCGACATTGGCTTGAGAAATTCAGTCCCAAAAAATCCCCAGTGAATGAAGCAAAGACCTGTTTAAAAAAATGCCTACTTCATAATTATTTACCAAACTGATTGCTAAGTGAAGACAAAAAGTGTTCTGCTTAATTGTACTACCTTACAAAGAAATACTGATAAGCCTTAGACTGCTGGGACCTTTAAATCCTAGAGATGGTTCAGGGCCATTTCATTTCATCCTCAAAGAGAGAAGATGGTAGTGCATCTTTTTACAGATGAGAAATTTGAAGCACAACTCTTAAGAAATTAGGCAATACCTGAAAGTCCACAGAACAGTGCCTGCCACATTCCATAAGCCGACAATGAATCTTAGCTACTATTGCTACTGCTACTGTAAGTCCTGTCTTTTGTGGTTGTGAAACATGAGGCCCACAGAGATTTAAAAAACAAAAACAAAAACAAAACAAACAAAACAGATTCTCAAGATGTCCTTCTAGCTGCAGAATTAAGACTAAACCCCATGTAATCGTATGCTCAGTCAATAGATCGTTTCTCTTAAACTACACAGTGTCTCAGAATTGCTGGCCTAAAATGGTTTCAGGGGATACTTACAGGAGAGATGGGCTCAGCAACATTTAATAACCGGTAGGATCACAACTTCCTGTTTTTATTTTTACCACTTTATAAATGGTATTACTATGTGTGTGTGTGTGTGTGTTTTTTAACATTGTGATCTTTTTCTTATTGAATCAACATTCTTCCTATTTTTCAATTAGGATAATTGCCACTAAATACAAATGTATCACCTCCACCAAAACAGTATCGTGAGTGTTTCGGTTTATTTCCCTTGGGTAACCAATGATTCCCCAAACTGGTGATGTTGGACAGTCATCATTTCTTTTTCTTAGGCATCTAAGGGTCAGCAGTTTAGGTTGTGCCGACCTGAGGGGTTCTGATCTCAGGTTCTGATCTGATCTCAGCTGGATGCGTGCTCAACTACAGGTCAGCTACCCAGCTCTGCTCCTGGGGGCTGACTGTGTAGCTGCTGGGATCAGGAGGGCCTGGGGCCACAGACCTCTCCTCACCCAGTAGGCAACCTGGGCTCCTTCATGTGGTGGTTCCAAGAGAGCAAATGCAGGTGTGAAAAGCCTCTTGGGCCGAGGCTCAGGAACAGCAAACCACTTTTGCTACATTCTATTGGCTAAAGCAAGTCGCAGGTTGATGGTGGTCGTGGGGAGGATGTGGCTGCTGGTTGGCCCAGGCAACTCAGGGCTCCTCATCCTCCCCTGTTCTTGGAATGGACTTCCTGCCTACCATGTTCAAACTAGCAGCCATTTCAAGGATGCAGCCTGAGAGTAAGGGGTTGTTATACCGTCTGGACTGAAAACATGACTGAACCAGAGGCAGCTGCCCAAGACAAGCCTCCTATGTAAGTTCCCTTGCTTCTTAAACCTGCTAGCTGCCAATCTTCCATCCCTCCTGCCCCTGTGTACGGGGGCCCACTTGTGAACCAGCACAAGCCCAGCCCAGAGTCAAGGGGTGAGGAAATACACTCTGCTTCCTGATGGGAGATACGGCAAAGGTCAGCTACATGGAGGAAAACAACTGTGGCCGCTTTTGAAAAACTTCACCACAGTGAACAGACTTAAGCATCAGATAAACATGGTAACTCCACCTTGGTTTGGATTAGAATTCCTGTTATCTTTCAGGAAAAGAAGGCTTTCCCTGCAGTCATTAAAATAGGAGAAAAATATAAAAATATAAATCCTTATCATATGAACAAATATTTAAAAATTTTAAGACCCAAGGTTGGCAAAGCAGGAAGGAAATGAATACACTCATGTGTACATGCATTAAAGTGCATCGGTTTTGAATTTTATGAAGTTATTATAAAATCATGGATTTCACAAAGATATACCTCTATGGCTGTTTAGTGAAGCAGCATTTTTAATACTGAAAAACTGAAAAAAATGATATCCTACAATAAATAACTGGTTAAACACATTATGATGTAACCATATAATGGAATACTATAAAGTCATTCAAATGAAGATGCAATCAAACATTAAATGATATGGAAAGACAGTCACACTATATTAAGGTCAAAAAGATTATACAGGCTGTTAATTGCTTTGTATTTTTAGTTGGCAGTATTTCCTAAAGATACTACAGTTGGTATTATTTTGTTTTTGCAATCAGATGAATAGAGGCTCTTTGACAATAAATTTGTCAGTCCTTTCAACCTGCTGCAAATGTAGCATTTAAAAAAAACTGAATCTACCTTCAGCAATATGCTACTAGCACAAAGGAACTTATGAATCTCATGTACTGGAAGGCATTGTTTAAATTTGAAACTGTGCCATGAGTCAGGACCCCGTGCTTCCCAGTCATTTTCTGTTTTAAAACTGTAGTAACTGGTACGGGCAGTGCAGCTGACCTGGAATGGAAGTCATAAAACATTAATAGGTCCAGCTCTGCCACGTTCTGGTTGAATGACCTGAAGAAAAACACCATCTCTTTTCATCTCATTTCTGCATCTGTCAAATGAGGGTGTAACTGACTTCAAACTCTCTGAGAGAAAAAACTGACCAGGTCAAATTCAACTTTGTATCCTCGGACTTGCCTTGGGAGACACTACATGCGCTTCAATATCATAGTCTACTTCATGGAGGGGTTTGGGGAACGACGGAGGCCGTAGGGGACATACTGGTATGTGTCCCGTCACTCTGCAAGGAAGGTTCCATACGGAGGGAAGATGAATCAGACGTTTCTTACGCACCATGTCATATCCCCTCGTATTCATTATGCCCAGGGCCTCTGGCCACTTGTTCTAACCTCAGCAGCTGCAGTCGCTACCACCTCTGTGGGAAATCTGACCAATTTCACGTGAGCACAACCTGATAGCATCTCCCCACACACCTGTATCATCAAAGAGCTGGTACCTATGCATATGCAACCCCGAAGTACCTAAGAATTAACACTCAAGATGAAACTCTGACTGGTGGACAGTCTTCTCCCTTCCTCCCCAGACAGACTGTCCTGAGAAATGATCATTCACAGAGCCAGGATCACGTGCTAACAGTTTGGTAACACATCATCATGTTAGATTTTCCATCTTCCTCATTTCACTCCGTCTTTCTTCACTCATGCTTCCTGGGATCTCAGGCCTCCTCAGGAAGGGCCCTAAAGGGAAGTGGTAATGAAATCCTAGCGGGCAGAGCTGTGAGCAGTATATTTATTATTCACTCTGCTTGGAGAGATCACCTGAAGTAAAGATATACAAGGAGTCCTGAGCAGTGGATTGGCTGGTTGGTCAGGGGCCCAGAAGGAGCAGATTAGAAGGCTTGGGGAAGGGGTGTCTGTGACAGAGACAGAATGATGGACATTTGAGCATGAGCACAAAGTATGAAAACATTACGTCTCACGTCCTCCAGAGAGCATTCACCAGGGAGGAGACTCTCAAAAACCAAACGGGTAGGAATGACTTGTTCTGTGGGTATCAGCCAAGCTGTCTCCTTGACTACCTCAAGCTGGCACAAGGAGCCCATGAACAGGGTGGTCATGGTGGCAGGAAATGAGGCTGCGCCAGGACCCCACAGCACAAGCTCCCTCTCCAAAGACTGATCTAGTTCTACTACTACTAAATGCACAAAACTGACAGCAGTGAAGGCTCATATGGCACCATTCTGGAGGGGACCAGCCAACAGATGGCAGGTTAATGACATCACATCCATTTCACCCTAGAGGAGATAGCAATTTAGCACAACCAGAGTCCACATCTACTCTGGATATGGGTTTGCCTTCCCTGCTATGGTGCCTTTGCCAGTATCATGCCCCTCAAAGGACTTATAGAATTATATCTGTTTTACTCACATAACATCACATATAACATTGCCTTGGACCAAGAAACCAATTTCTCATCAAGAACACTCAACAGTAGGTACCTGAACATATCCCAAAAGCAGTCAACCCAGCAAAGCAGTGAGTACGCTGTTAACGGCCCGGGTTCAGCATCAGATTGAGGACATCTCTGATGGATTTCTGGTCTAGAGTGTGTACACGTATTAACTGATGGTGCTTTGTTTCCAACATGAAGATGGGAGTCTGGCAACCAAGGGGTAAAAAGATACACCCCTCTTGTCATCACTTCTGGTGACCAGCTGTGGAATTTGTTTCTCATCCTATTTTCTAATTTGGGGTGGGGGCTGGGAAAAAATGAGCAGTGCAAGGAACAAATTTTTCCGTCATGGAACACATTAATGGCTCCAGTGACTTCCTCACGGTAATACCAAAGGTCCCTGTCTTCCTCATGCTACTGGATAAAGAAAAGCCATCCCGTTGGAAGAGTGCTTGATTCTGACTGCACTGAGGGGCTCAGGTAGCTGCCACACAATGGATGAAAGGAGAGGTTCCCCTGGGACACCCCTGGTGCTTCTCTGATCAGTGGTAACAGCAAGCAGGCCACTGAAGCAATCACAGCCTGACACAAACAAGGCACAGACAACCTCAAGGTCGAGGGCTTGAGCCATCCCACTGGGTAAGCACACCGGATCTGCTGAAGTGCTGGCCACCAGCAGAGCAAATCCAGAAGAGATGGCAGAGGAGGGAGATGACACCTCTCATTTAACGAGTTTGCATCATTAATCCTCCCAAGTTTTTTCTGAGTCTCAGCTGGCCATTACCTCCATATCCAAGATGTTCAGATGAATTAATACTCATGAGGTTAACATCTGACCAATGACAGACAGGAGCCAGTGGATACTTCCTCCCTTGGACAGATTTTTCTTGCAAACTAGTCATTTGTACCATCTCTAAGAAGATAATCCAGCAAGACTGAGCTCTCAGTTGCTCTTGACACCGAGTGGTGGTGGGCTTAACCATGCCCCTTTGTGCTGACTGTCCCTCCTCTCCTCACTCACTGACAGTTTTCTTCCCTTCCACCCCTGGGGTTATACTCCCTAATAATACTCCTTGCCTCGGGCTTTGATTTGGAAACCAAGATAAGACAAAAAGCAACCAGCAGGCAGAATGGTGGTATTCATACCCCATACCCGGGGAAAGAAACCAGTGTGGTAGGCGGCAAGGCTCCTGGAAGTGGAAAGACCCAGCCCACTCTTCCCTGAAACATGAGGGTCGTCATGAACTTCCCAGGGGCCTGGTTCAATGCCAAGTTTAAGGCAAAGAAGAGCCCTGTGACGCAAAAAAAAAAAAAAAAAAAAAGACAGATATTCCCAAGATCCCTTTCTTCTTAGAACATCTGTTCCTGTTCTGATGGTGCTGATCCTGTGTGCACCCCCAAGGATGGTCATGAGATCAAGCCCAGCCCATCAAAAGTCCCCCTTCCCCTAAGTGTCATGACTGTTTCAGGGACAAGTCTTTGATTGGAGCCAAGCTAGTTAGGAGCTTCTCCAGGATCTCTCTACTAGTTCTGTGAGAAAGAAAGCTTTCTTTTTGCTGGGGCACTGAAGCTGGGAACATGTGAGTCTTGGGCTTCTGGTGGCCTTCACTGATGCCACATGGAATCTGCCCAGTAATGCAGCCAACAGAAAGAAAGCACAGCTTAGAGATGCAAATGGAGACTTTTATTATTGTCAGGTGAGACTATCAAGAGATAAGCATACATCAGCTTCCAGGAAAGGAGACAGGGTTTCTTAGGATCACAACACTGGGACAATGTGGTGGGCCCTTATTATTGGAGATTTGAAGGCTGTCAAGATGCCATGAAAGCTAGTGTAAGTGTAATAGTCTTGTAATAGTCTGAAAGGTAGGGTTAGCTTCACACACGGCTGATCTGAGGGTCCAGACAATACAATCATGACTATATTTTCAGCTCTCAGCTCTGCTTTTTCTTCTGCTGGCTTCACTACTGGGCAGATTCCATGTGGAGAGCAGCTGCGGCCTTTAGGCTCAGTGTGACTATGGTAACTGCAGTCACTGGTGGTTGCAGTGGCAGGAAGCAGGAGAGGGAGCTGCGATGAGGCAGCTCCAAGAAGGGGAGCAGCGGGTCCCTCCCTGCACTGGGAGTGAGCACAGCTGATGGCCACAGTAAGGAGAGTAGATGCACCACCCACTCCCGGATCTGGTGGAGGTTGTAAGGGAAAGGCAGGCAGAAATCAAAGCCGGAGTTCTAGGGATCACCCTGGAAGGAAGCTAAGGGACAAATTGTGCTTCTGACTAGCACTTTTCCTTCTCCGTAGCTCCACCTTCGTCCTGCCATAAGCATGAACAGGATCAAATGATAAGAAAACGACATCTGACAGTCACAAGACAGCATTTCCTCTTCTCGCTACCATAAAAACATTTCCCTGTGCACCATTTGGAATTATCACTCTTGCCCAGAATTTTAACAGCTGAGTCATGAGAAGTGACAGACTGAGGAATCATACTTTCTTGATTTTATTTTTTAATTTAATATCAAACTGTAAAAGCTGAGCATATATGAAACTTAGTTTTGCAATTAAATAAAACTCCCAAAGTTAATTTCAGACCATCTATGAAGTACATAGATAACACTCTTGTGACGCTCAGGAATGAAATACAGGATGAATCATTTGAAGAAATGACTCGTTCTTGTTGCATTTTTTTTATAAAGTCAAATCAAACTTTTCTGGGTCCATTGTAGAGACAGAAAAGAACCACATGTCTTCCCTTTATCCTCTCTCGTGAGGGAAGCAATGCTGGGGGGAACCATCACTACCCCCATGTACCACTATCCCTTGTCTGGAATTCAGGCTTCCCAGCCTACTCCCACCTGCCCGAACCAAGACAGTGATCAGATGAGACAGTAAGTCTGCATATTACACATCTGTTTTTTCATAATTTAAAAAACAACAACACTGAAGTCCCAATATATGTGAAAGGTCTTTGACAAGCATGAAGTACTGCCTCAGCAAACTCAAAAGCAGGTCAGTCTTTGGAAAGCTGAAGACAAAATAATTTGGAGATAATATGGATTGAAATAAGTTCAAGACCTTGAATACCACAAAGAGAGGGACATGTCCTCAAATTCTTTCATATCCCGAATTATATCCTTAGTACATTTTGGAAACTCATTACCATATATCCCTGGCCATATAGGCCTTAGGAGCCATTCATCTCTGAGCATAACTCTTAACTACTATAAAGTTCTTTGGTACCAGAAAGTCACTGATTGATCAGTTGCTGCTCAGATTGCATATGCTCCTTGCACCTAAAGTCCTTTTACAGAAATCATCTAAGTAAATTTTCTGTAAATCTGAATACCAACCTTGGGCTTCCAATTAAACATAACTTGAACACACATTTACACTTCTTCCCAACTCCACTAGATCACAGTGAATTCATTTAAAAAGGCAGGGCAAATTCCTTAGGCTCAGGAATTCTTTGGAGGTATCAAGTGCCTCTGAGGTCATGGGAATTCAGTAAATGCCTACATGCTGAAAATGAAATCTCTACAGTTCTTTTCCCAGTTTAACTCCTAAAAGGAAAAGCAGCCAGGCATATGCTCCTCAGCCAGAACACTGGAGAACTGTCCCTAAGAAAAACTACAACTCACGAGAAAGACCTAAATATATTGACATTTTGCACCCACCACTCCACAGTGAAATGTACATGCCACGCTTGATCACAAAAGTGAGCATGCCCCCACCATCATATGAGACTTTCCAAAGAGCATGTCAACACCCCACTCTCAAAATGCACACCCAATGATCACCAGATTATTTAAGAAACATCTCTGAAATGAAGACAGGCCAAAAAAAGGAATGATACAAAAAAGACTCAGAGATAATGCAGACAACAACATTTGAAAAGAACTCTTAACAATCATGCTCCAAGAGGTAACATATTTGAAAATATTACAAGAATGAGGTGGTTGGAGGTGATATCAGCATGATGATGGCACAAGAGGTCCGTTTTTGTCCCCTTCTAAAACACCCCCCCCCAAATTCAGCACTTATCTGTGGATAAAAGTGCCTTTGAGGGAATCTGTGGGATCCAGTACCATATGCCAAAAAAACCAGGAAAAGTCACACCTGCCCTATAAACCAGGTGGGTCTCAGCCGTGGACCTTGAAGTGCCCATGACCAGATTCCAGACCCTGTCAGCCACAGTCCAAGAGCCCCTGGAAAATATTGTCTAAAACACTCACCCATGGATGAGAGGTTCTTTGTGTAAGTCCACGTTTCCAGAGGAGAAGATCCAGCACACCAGTGAAGCCAAAAATACAAGTTTGGATGTACCGAAGTGGGTCAGAAGAACAGCTTGACTTTACTCACATCACCCTTCCTCCAACATGGCAAAGCTTAGGGCTAAGAGAGATCTTCTATTGCCCATGATTTCTCCTGCAAGGGAAAGGAAGAGTGTGAGTGAGCAACAGGGTTCCCCAGCTATGCAGGATGCTGCCAAAGAGGTTAATTTCTCTTTCGTCCCATCCAGAATAATGACTGTGAGCTACATGAATGGGAGTTGAGGGGGAGTTGCAGAAGAGACTGGCAGAGTGGCAGATATGTCTCTCAGAGAGCATTATAGGAACTAACTCCATCAGGAACTCTATTAAGAAGCCTACCCATGAGCCATTGGGAATGTCTCAACCACAGATCTCCCCATCTGGCCTATGGGTACCCCACAGAACTAGCATGCCTCACCCACACAACCTCCCATCCTGTGGCTGGCTCTCTGTGCATGCTCCCAATAATGGCAGCAAATGCAATCTTTGGCAGACAGCTAGTGAGCACACACAAAAAGCCAGTCTAAATCTACCAGACACAGAATGACCACAAACTTGAACTCCATCATCACCTTTGGAAAACACAAAAGAGGCTGTCGGCACTCAGCCTAGCGTGTTGCAGGATCTGGAGAAGTCATACGAGCTTAAGAATTTTGTGGGGGTGCAATGGGATAAACTGGGAGTTTGATGTTTGTAGATATTAATTACTATACATATTTAAAAAAAAGAATTTTGCAATAAGAGGGAGAAAGCATAGAACAGGTTATCCACAGAAGGTCTGGGCCTTATAATCTCTAACAAGACTGATGGAAGTCATTTCTCTCCAAAAGCAGTTATTAAAGACTAGAGGAGGTGACTGCTACTTCAACAGATGCAAACAGCAATGCAAAACTTCAAGGAACATGAAAAAAGATATCATGACACCAAAGGATCACAATGATTTTCTAGTGACAAAATCTAAGCACATGGAGATCTGTCACTTAACCATTAAGAATTAAAAATAACTATTTTAAAGAAACTCAATGAGCTACAAAAAAGAATTTAACAAAATCACGAAAGCAATAAATGAACAAGAGCAATCAAAGAAAATTCTAGAGCTGAAGAATACAATGAATGAAATTCAGTAGAGGACATCAACAACAGGATGGATCAAGCAGAAGAATCTGTGAGGTGGAAGACAAGAACTTTGAAATTATTCAGTCGGAGGGGAACAAATTAAAAATAAAGAGTGGTATACCATCAAAAGTCACAATTTTGAAATTATTGCCATTCCCAAAGGAGAAAAGGGAGAGAGAGTAGAAAGCTCATTTAAGGAAATAATGGCAGAGAATTTCCCAAATCTGGAGAAAGATTTGGACAGCCAAGTTAAGCTGACAGATCACTAGATTAAAAAATCAACCTAAAGAGACACCTCTTCAAGAAACATCACAATAAAAATGTCAAAAATCAAAATCAAAAAGAATCTTAGAAGCCACAAGAGAAATAAACATGTAACTTACAAAGAAACTCCCAATAAAGCTGTAAGCAGATTTCTCAGCAGAAACCTTACAGGTCAGAGGAGAATGGGATGTTATTTATTCAAAGTGCTGAAAGAAAAAAGAAAAAAGATTCCAATCAAGAACACTTTTCCCAGCAAATCTTTCTTTCACAAAGAAAAGGTAAAGGCTTTCCAGAAAAAAACAAAAGCTGAGGGAGTTCACCACTACACCCAAATACTGAAAGATCTGAAGGAAGAAATAGACAATATAGTAGTGAACTGAATACCTCACTTTCAACAATAGATAGATAAGTCATACATAACAAAAAATTTTGGACTTGAACCATACTTGAGGTCAAATGGACCTAACACACATATACAGAACATTCTGTTCAACAGCAGCAGGATATGTTCTTCTTAAGCATACAGAGAGCATTCACCAGGAGAGCTCATATGACAGGTCACAAACCAAGTCTTAACAAATTTAAGATTGAAATCATACCAAGTATCTTCTCCCACCACAATGACAGTAGGTATCAATAACAGGAAGAAATCTGGAAAATTTATGAATAAATGGTTGTTCATACCCCTGACCAACCAATAGGCCAAAGAAGAAATCAAAGTGGATGTCAAAAAAATCTTTAAACAAATGAAAATGGAAATACAACATACCAAAAACTATGAGGCTACAAAGGCAGTTCTAAAGGAAAAGTTTGTAGTGATAAATGCCTACATTAAGAAAAAAAAAAATCTCAAACAACATCACTTACACCTCAAAGAAGCAGAAAAACAAGAACAAATGAGTCCAACATTAGCAGAAGGAAGCAAATAAAGATCAGAAGAAATGAAACAGACACCAGAAAAACAGTAGGAAAGATCAATGAAACTAAACACCACTTTCTTAAAAAGATACACAAAATGTATCAATCTTTAGTTAGACTAGGAAAAAAGACCAACCAAATAAAATCAAAAATGAAAAAGAAGACTTTGCCACTAATACCATACAAATACAAAGGATCTTGAGACTAGCATGAACAATGCATGCCAACAAATTGAATAGCCTAGAAGAAATGGATAAATTTCTAGAAACTTACAGCCTAGAACACTGAATCATAAAGGAACAGAAAACCAAACAGACCAATAATGAGTAAGGAAAGTGAATCAGTAATTAAAAACTTCCCAACAAAGAAAAGCCATGACTAGACGTTTTCACTGGTGAAGTCTACCAACACTTAAAGAATTACCATTAATTCTTCTCAAACACTTCCCAAAAAATTGCGGAGGAGACAATATTCACAAACTCACCTTATGAAGCCACAATTACCCTGATACAGAAACCAGATAAGGACACTTCAAGGTCAATAAGGATGCAAAATTCTCAACAAAATATTAGCAAAGCAAATTCAACAGCACATTAAAAAGATCATACATCATGATCGTGGAGGATTTATCCCTGGGATGCAAGGATGGTTCAACTTATACAAATCAATAAATGCGATATTTATATAAAAGGAAAATACCTCCACATAATAAAGGCCATATATGACAAGCCTATAGTTAACATCATATTCAGTGGTGAAAGGATGAAAGCTTTTCCTCTAAAATTAGGAATAAGACAAAAGTACCCACTCTCACCACTTTTGTTCAACATGGTATAGTCAGCTCTTCATGGTTCCACATCCACAGATGCAACCAACCACAGATCAAAAAATTTCTACAAAGTACCAAACAGCAATACTTAAATTTGCAGTATACTGGCAACTATTTACACAGCATTTACAATGTTTTTACATAGCAAGACAATTCATTAATAATACATAATAATACATTGTATTAGGTATTGTAGGTTATTTAGAGATGATTTAAAGTATTTGGAGGGGATGGGATAGACAAACACACCATTTTATGTCAGGGAGTTGAGCATCCATGGATTTTGGTATCTTCAGGGCTCCTAAAACCAAACCCCCAAGGATACTGAGGAACAACTGTATTGGAAGTCCTAGTCAGAGCAATCAGGCAATAAAAAGAAATGAAAGCCATCCAAATACAAAAGGAAAAGTAAAACTGTCTTTGTCTGATGATATCATCTTTAATGCATAATATCTTAAAGATGCCACCAAAAAAAAAACCTGTTAGAACTAATCAAATTCAGTAAAGTTGCAGGATACAAAATTATCACACAGAAATCAGCTGCAGTTCTATACACTAACAACAAAGTATCTGAAAAAGAAATAAAACAATCCCATTCACAATAGCACCAAAAAAACTACTTAGAAGTAAATTTAATCAATGAGGTGAAAGCTCTGTATACTGAAAACTACAAGATTTTGATAAAAGAAACTGAAGACACAAACAAATGGGAAGACATCTTGGGCTTATGGATTGGAAGAATTAATATTGTCCTCATGTCCACACTACTCAAAGCCATCTGTAGATTCAATGCAATCCTCATCAAAATTCCAATGGTATTTTTCACAGAAATAGAGAAAACAATACTAAAATTTGTATGGAAACACACACCCAAAAAAAAAAAAAAGCCCTGAATAGCCAAAGCAATCCTGAGAAAGAATAAAGCTGGAAGCATCACACTTCCTGATGTTACATTATACAAGAAGGCGATAGTAATAACAGTATGGTATTGGCATAAAAATAGACACACAGACCAATGAAAACAAAACCCTCATATACACAGTCAACTCATATTTGGCAAGGGGGCCCAGAATACTCAATGGCAAAAGGATAGTCTCCTTGATAAATGGTGTTAGGAAAACTGGAGAGTCTGAGGCACAAGAATGAAACTGAACTGCTCCCTCTACAACTCTCAAACATTAACTCGAAATGAGACAACATAGACAATCCACTCTCTGACACTGGCAGTGATTTTTTGGATATGATGCCAAAAGCACAAGCAACAAAAGCAAAAATCAGTAAGTGGGACTACATCAAACAAAAAAGCTTCTGCAAAGTAAAGAATCTATAAAATGAAAAGGTGACCCACATAATGAGAGAAAATGTTTGCCAATCATGTATCTGATAAGGGGTTAATATCCAAAATATGTGAAGAATTCTTACAGCTGAATAGCAAAAACAAATAGTCGAATTATAAAATGGGCAGAGGCGCTGAATAGATACTTCTCCAAAGAAGACACACAGATAAAAACAGGGAAGTGAAATGATGCTCAGCATCAGTAACTATCAGAAATGCAGATCAAAACCACCATGAGGTATCACCTCCCCCTTATTGAGATGGCTGCCATCTGAAAGACAAGAAATAACAGACATTGGTGAGGATGTGAAGAAAAGGTTGGTGGGAATATAAACTGGTATATCCATTACAGAAAACAGTGTGAAGTTTCCTTAAAAAATTAAAAACAGAACTACCATATGATCCAGCAATCCCACACCTGGGCATATATCCAAAGGAAATGAAAACGCAAACTTTGGAAAGGTATCTGCCCACCATGTTCATTGGAGGATCACTGACAATAGCTAAGACAGGGTGTACCCACATAACGGAGTATTATTCAGCCATGAGAATGAAGGAAATCCTGCTGTTTGTAACAACATAAATGGACTTTGAGGGCACTATGCTAGCAAAATAAGTCAGAGAAAAACAAATACTGTATGAGCTCACTTATATGTGGAATCTAAAAATGCCAAATTCATAGAAAAAGTGATGGTTACCTGAAGCTAGGGGTGACGAAAAATGGAGAGATTGTTGATCAAAGGGAACAAACGTCAAGCTATAGGATGATTAAGTTCTGGGGATCTAATGTACAGCATGGTGATTATAGTCAGTAATACTGTATTTTGTACTTGAAAGTCACTAAGACAGGAGGCCTTAACTGTTCTCACCACAAAAAAGAAGTGGTAATTATGTGATGTGATAGAGGTGTTAGCTAACACTGTGGTCATAATCATTCTGCAACATGTAAGTATCAAATCAATACGGTGTATGCCTTAAACGTACACAAATGTTACCAATGTCACATATCAATCACATCTCAATAAAGCTGGAAAAAAAATCACAATGGCAAACACTGATTAGTAAAAGTTGACACATTTTTAAAAATGTGGTAAGCCAAATTTTGAACTGACCCCAAAGGAATAGTTCAGAAAGCAAAAATATTTTTAAAAGAAAAAAAAGTGTTTTAAAAACTAAAAAAGAACAGTATGGAACAAGAGACAGTTTGTAATAATTAAAAATAAAATACATATTAAAATTCAATGTCTCAGAAGACAACAGTTGAATGAATCTCCCAGGCAGACAGAAGCAGAGGTAGTTCTGGGGTGGAAGCCACTGGAATTCTGCCACACGAGCTGCTCCCACTCCACATCCCAGCCTACTCCGCCACTCAGCTTCCAGGGTGCCTGGTAAATTTAGTCCCTCCTAAATGGGCTGAAGCAGACAGGGCCTTTGGAACTTTCCTTCCTTCCTCCTCTCACACAGCGCCAGAATGTTCTAATCAATGTGACCAGTGACTTCAGTAGACAGTCAGAATGCAAGACGTCAAATCTCTCAATACTCAGTTCAGTCTAAACAGACACCGCCCTGAAGCAGGGAGGAGGGAGAAACCCCCAGAAATGTCCCATTTACTGTGCAACATACACTGCGAAGGGGGCGTCTCCCCCCTGCATTTCCTGCTTCCCCAGTCAGCTTTCCAATGATAAAAACATAGGAAAATACGAGCCTTTGTCACCCATCACTGTTGAGTAATGATGGCTTCAGTCATGAGTCGGCTCAGATAAGGAAACGCACTGCCTGGAAAATGTAACGTTCCATATTCATCCATCTGAGCTCTCACAAATGCCTTCTTGGCACCATCATATTTTGTATGATTAATTTTCCACTAGATTTACAAAGGAATAGAAATTCTTCTTTATAAAAGTTTGACTTGTATTTTCTGAGTAACTCCTGACACCAAATGCTGAAATTATGCCTTAGCTTTCAGCAAGGGAAAAAAAAAAAACATTTTCTCCAGCCAGACTATTTAGTTGGACATTATCTTTTCTAACATAACTATATGCTTCATCAGGTTTATTCAGCAAAAGCACATATTGGATGTGCATTAGAATATTCTGAGTCTTCAGGCTGATTGTAGTCCTCCTAAAATTCCATACAGAAAGAATAGAGTAAAATTCAGGGTCCCAGTTTTCTAGTCCATGATGTACAGACCACAGTACAACCATCAGGGTACAATTCCAAGAGTGTGAACAGAAGATCTTTGTAGAAGAATGGCATGATGCTGAACTGACCTTAATGTCCATTCTCAGAATACAGAATTATCCCTCTTTTCTGAATTCGAGTCAGGGTCATGGAAAAGTGATATTAACTTTAGGGTCCTATGTCAAATGAAGAACCAGAAAGTAAGGTGTACATAATTAGGTGCCATGCCTCCATGTCAAGAGGCACTATATTTTGCAGGCAGTCTTTGTAGACAGCAAATGTAGAAAAAAAACCAAACACAGCTTTCCCTCATGTCCCCTTAACATACCCTGCCCCCACCAAATGCTTACATACAGACACAATTTGATTCATTACATATAAGATAGGGCCCAAGAATCTTTCTCTCTAAAAACCCCCAGTGATAATGAGTTAGGGGACCACTGTCCTAAGTCATCTTTTAAGTCCCCGGGCTTTTGTAGATAGAAAATATGGCCTGTGCTCTCCAGAAGCCTGAAACAGTTAGAAAGTTAAGGGGTGGAAAGGTATAGCTCAGTGGTAGAGCACGTGCTTAGCATATTCAGGATCCTGGGTTCAACCCCAAGTAACTCCATTAAAAAAATAAACAAACAAATATCTAATTACTTCCACCCTACCTAAAAAAAAAGTTAAGAAAGAGCAGGACAATGTAAGGTAAGTGTTATGTGAGCTATGTGAGTATCATAAATAACAAAAGTTCTAGCAATGTAAAGGTTCGGAAGCTCATCTCTACAGGAGGAAGACCCCTAGGTTAAGTCTCAGAGAATTTTTCTAGTGTGCAAAGGCAGGAGAGAAGGAGGAGGCCATTCCTGCAGAGAGATAAGAGAAGAGGACCAAAGTGCAGGGCAGCAGGCCCAGTGACCCATGCAGGTGAACGCCGGCTATAAGCAGGGCCAGCTTGGTCTTGACCCACAATTCTCCCCTCTGGAGAGTGTTCACTCAGGTTGATTTACCTTATGATGTCCTGCAGGGGGAAGATGAGCCTTCTACGCTAATGTCACCAGCCTGGTGTGTCTTTCAAGGCCAAACTCAAATCCAGCCTCTTGCATACAGATCAACCCAAAACGTAATCTTTCTCCTCCTCGGAACTCATCTAGAGATGAATTGAGAGCACTTAATCCAGCTCCCTTATATTACGTATCATTCCGAAAGTTTCAGTTGCTTGCCCAATGTCACACAGGGAGGAGAGCCAAGCAAAGTGGAACCCTGGTCTCTTGTTGAAAGCCCAGGGTTCTCTGCATTACTTGTACTTTTCTTGCTGAAGGGACAAGGCACCAGTTTTAATGTCAAAGCCCTTGTCTTGTAGCTTTCATTATCATGCATAGAGTCTAGCGCAGAGTCAGATATATGGCGTCCCCAATAAATCCTCATGTAAAATAGAAATAAACTCCTTCAAATCTTTATTGAATAGAAGCAGATAAAAGAGAAAGCGTAGCCGAGACTATTGGCCTCAACAAAACTTTCCCCAAATTCACCATGTTCTCTGTCCCTTTGTGTTTCTCAATATGCTCCCTGAAATTCACCCACTCCCCTAACCTTCCCCCAATCATCTTCCTTCTACTCCGGATAACTCATACACTTTTGAGTAACTTGCCTCACAGCTGACATCTCCTTGGAAAGCCATACCAGTTTGGTGTCCCTGCTCCGTATTCTCATAGCACCATTTGCTTATCCCAGTCAAAGAACAAATCACATTTGATGTCAGTCCTTCCAACAGCACTGTCAGCCACTCGCAGGGAGGCACCCCATCTTTACCAGTTCTGTTTCCTCACTACCTAGCATGGTCCCTAGTAAAGAAGTAGAACCTCAGTAAATGTGGAGTGAATGAACTATTTTTTGCTCTCCGTACCCAGAAGTTTATACTATGACATGAGACCACCACTGGATCAGAAAGTTATTCATGTGTTGGACAAATATGATACAGACACTACTAGGGAAAAAGCAACAGATCAACCAAGTTACAGGTAACTATAACTTAATTGAATCATTTGGTCTTACTAAACTAAAAACAAAAATTTACTTTTTCAAGTGCAATTTTTCAACATTTATATTTTTGTTTTGTCAAATTATAGTGAAAATATGATAACACTGTTTTTAAGAGGGTAGTGGTATACCTATATAGTGGAATATTATTTGACAGTAAAAAGAAGTGAAATATTGGTACATGCTACAACATGGATGAACCTTAAAAACATTCAGTGAAAACATATGTTAACTGAAAGAAGCCAGTTGCAAAGGACTATATATTATATGATTCTGCCTATATTAAATAGCCAAAAAAGACAAATCTAAAGAAACAAAGTAGGTTAGTGGTTGCCTAGAGCTGGGGAAAGTTGAGGGGCTAAGGTGATGGCATATAGGGTTTTCTTCCTGGGTGAGAAAAATGTTCTAAAATCAGTTTTGGAGATGACTGCACAATTCTGTCAAAACACCACTGAATTGTGCACTTCAAATGTGTGAACTGTATGGCATGTGACTCATTTCAATAAAGCTTTTAACAAAAATAGGATCAGGCTTCCACTTCCTGGAAGATGGAGCAAACATACTTTCCCCTATTCCACCAGCAAAGTATAACTAAAACCCCTGGACACTGTGTATATAAACAACATAAGAAGACAAGGAGAGAGAAGACAGACATTCAAGGACATTATAGATAATTCAATATTCTAAAAAGTTGTTCAAGTAGCCCACAGAAAGGCAGAAAAAAGAATACAAAAAAGAACAAAACAAACAACAAACAAAAAGAATAAAACAAAAATTAAGATGGCACATTTAAGCCCTAATAACTATGAAAAGTTACATTAAATATATGTGGTCTAAAAACAACAATTCAAAAGAGACAGGCAGGATGGATGGATTTTTAAAAATTATCCAACTATATTCTATCTCCAAAAATCCCACTTTAAATACAGGCAGGTTGCAAGTAAAAAGATAAGAATATACCATGCAATTATCAAAGGAAAATAAGAATAGCTATGTTAATATCAGATAAGTAGATTTTAGAACAAGGAAAATTACCAGAGACAAAAAAAGAGACATGATATAATGATAAAAGAGATAATCCAAACACAAAAAAAGGCACAGCAATCCTACATATGCATGCATCTAACAACAGAGCTGCAAAGTATGTAAAGCAAAACTGACAGGAAAAAAAAGAAATCTACAATTATACATTGAGATTTCAACATCCCTCTCTCAATACTGACAGAACTACTCAGAAAATCAGCAGGGTTATAGAGAACTTAATAGCACATCAACCAACAGTATCTAATAAACATTTATAGAACAGTCCACCAAACAGCAGAATACACGTTCTTTTCAATCACCCATAGACTATGTATCAAGATAAATCATATCCTGAGCCATAAAACAAACCTTAACAAACTTATAATAGTTGAAATCATACAGAGTCACTATTCACAATGAAATCAAACCAAATAAAAATCTCCAAATGCTTAAAAATTAAACACTTCTAAATATTCCATGAGTCACAGAGGAAGTCTCAAAGGAAATTTAAAAATACACTGAACTTTAAAATTACATTGAACTGGATGAAAATGAAAATACAACATATAAAATTTGTGGGACACCACTGAAGTGATGCTAGGAGGGAAATTTATGCACTAAATGACTATGTTAGAAAAGAGAAGTCTCAAATCAGTAATCTAAGTTCTCACCTCAAGAACCTAAAAAAGAGCAAGATTAAGTCAAAGCAAGCAGAAGGAAGAAAATAAAGAACAAAAATCAATGAAATTCAAAGCAGAAAAACAATCATGAAGTCAATGGGGAAAAAAGGCTGGTTCTTTGAAAAGATGAATAAAATTGTCAAACCTCAAGCAACAGAGGCAAAGAAAGAAGACACAGATTACCAGTATCAGGAAGGAAACGTGTGGTATCACCACAGTCCCTGCAGACTTCAAAAAGCTAATAAGGGAATGCTAGGACTATTTCTGCAAGCATAAATTCAGCAACTTAGATGAAATGTACCAATTCCTCAAAGACACAGACTATCCAACTCATCCAACATGAATTACAAAACTTGAGCTCCCAAAAGAGAATTTGCAAGACCAAGATGGTTTCTCTGGACAATTCCACCAAACATTTAGAGAAGAGTTAATATTGATTCTACATTATCTCTTCCAGAAAATAGAATAAGAAAGAACACTTCCCAATCTATTTTATGAAGATAGTATTGCCCTGATGCCAAAACCAAGCAATATTAAACAAATATTCTTGTGAATGTAGATGCAAAAAATCCTCAACAAAATAGCAAGTAGAATTCAGCAAAACATAAAAACAATTATGTCAATTATACCTCAATTTTTTAAATGTTTGTTAAAAAAGAATTACACACCATGACCAAATGGGGATTATTGTAGGGATCCAAGCCTGGCTCAATGTTTGATAGTCAAACAATATAATCCACTATATTCACAGTCTAAAAAGAAAAAGCCCTTGATCTTATTAATGTGAAAAATGCATTGGAAAAAAAAAATCAACACCCATTCATGATTTTAAAAAAAAAGGCAAAACTTCTCAGTAAGGAGAGAGAACTTCCTCAACTTGATCCATAGTCTACAAAAACCCACAGCTAACATCATACTGAAGGGTAAACGACTGAATGCTTTCTCCCTAAGTTCAGGAACAAGGCAAGAATGCTTACTCTCACCACTTTTACCCATAGCTGTACTGGAAGTTCTAGCCAATGCAATAAAGCAAAATAAGCAAATAGAAGGCACACAGCTTGGAAAGGAAGAAATAAATTATCCGTGACTACAGATAGGATTTGTCACATAGACAATCGTATCAAGACTGCTACAAAACAAGAACTTTCTAAAGCTAGTTAAGTGAGTCTGCAAAGTCACTGAAGGCAAGATAAATATACAAAATTGTATTCCTATATATTAGCAATGAACACTTGGGACACTGAAAGTCAAAATACAATAGCATTTGGTGTTGCTCAAGAAAATTAAAAAACACAAAAGGTATAAATCTAACAAAACATGACAAGCCTTATATATGGAATACTACACTACTACACAATGCTGCTGAAAGAACTCAAAGATCTACATAGATATAAGTACATACTTATCAGAATAAGTAAAAGATAGTAACAATACCAAATGCTGGTGAGAATGCAGAGAACCTGGACCACTCATATTGTTGGGGGAGAATGTAAAATGGTGCAGCCACCCTAGAAAACAGTTTGGCAGTTTCTTTAAAATCGAAATATGAAATCATCATACAACCCAGTAATTGCCCTCCTGCACATTTATCCCACAGACTTATGCACACAAAAACACCTGGGCATGAATGTTCATAGCAGCTTTATTTGTAATAGCCTCAACTGGAAATAACCCAGACGTCCTTCAACAAGTGAATGGCTAAACAGTGGCATGTCTATACCATGGAATACTACTCAGCAATAAAAAGGAATAAACTATTGAAACAACCACTTACATAAATATCCAGGTGAATCTGAGTACAAAGAGCCAATCCCAAAATGTTACATACTGTCTAGCTCTGTTTAGAGACCATTCTTGAAATGTCAAAGTCAGAAATGTTGAACAGCTCAGTGGTAGCCTGAAGTTAAATAGGGGCAGAAGGGGGAAGAAGGTGGGTATGGCTATAAAAGGGCAACACAGAGGGTCCTTGTGGGGATGGAAATGTTCTGTATCTTGACTGTATCTATGTTAACATCTTGGTTGCGATATTGTGCTGTAGTTTCGCAAGATGCTCCCAAAGGAATAAACTGGGTAAATGGTACATGGGAATCCCTCTGCATTATTATTTTTTTTATAATTGCATGAAAAGCTACTATCTTGAGATCTGCAATTTCAAAATTAAAATTTTAATTTTAAAAAGTGTCATGCTACATGAAATAACATGAATAAAATTTTCAACAAGCAAAAGAATGTTTCTGTGTGTGGATTAATAGCTTGTTCCTTTTTTAAACTGAAGTATAGTTGATTTACAATGTTGTACTGGTTCCTGGTGTACAGCAGTGATTCAGTTACACATATGTATTCTTTTTCATTATAGGTTACTACAAGCTATTGAATATAGTTCCCTATGCTATATAGTAGGACCTTGTTGTTTCTCAATTCTGTATATAGTAGTTTGTCTCTGCTAATCCCCAACTCCTAATTTATCCCTTCCCTTTCCCTTTGGTAACCATAAATTTGTTTTCTATGTCTGTGAGACTGTTTGTTTTGTAAATAAATTCATTTGTGTCATTTTTTTTTTGGATTCCACATATAAGTGATATCATATATTTGTCTTTCTCTGTCTCACTTACTTCACTTACTGTGATCGTCTCTAGATCCATTGCAAAAATATTTTTAAAAGAGCTCTTAAATATCTTATCCTGGATACTCATCCAACCCTCCAGCCTGATTGTCCCGTAGGGCTGCTGGGGCAACACAGTGGGGCAGAGGGCCACGTAAGGTGGGTCACACCCCTAGGAAGTCAATCAGCTCCAAGTTAGACAAACTGTACCCCCTAATCCTGCTTCTGCTCTGCAGCCAAACAGGAGGGAGACTTGAAATTGCAAGTACTCTATCCTCCTGTCTAGGTAAAAGGGCACAGAGAAGACAGCAGTCCACACATACCTCACTCAGAGCTCTAACCAAGATAAGCAGGATGACGGCTGTGACAAGAGCTGGATTTCTCAAGAGGCTTATTAAGTGAGGAATCGACTTCTGTGGAGGTCATGGCTGCAGTTTGAAGGAAAGGGGAAGTAATTCACACTGGGGATTTCCACTCTGCCTACAATTTGCCAATGGAAAAGTGAAGCAGGAATTGAGATTAGAAAGGTGAGAAGGAAAGGTTTTAGTCCCCAGATGCATGGTTGGCTGTGGGCATGAGGTAACCACCCCCACCACCCCAGGCATAGGACCTCCAGAATTCCCTCCAGGATGTACGTTGCCAGTAACACAGCAGAATCCAATTTCGATCATGTGGTATCTCCTGTCATATCGAATTGTTGCATCAAATCATTTTCTATGTTGTAAATTTAGCAACAGTCTGCATTTCATGCAGTTTCCTCAATTTGAAGAATTTAAATGTCTGAGTCATTCCAATGCCAATACTACCCTCTAGTGGCTGGAACAGGTAGCCAGCTGGACAGAGCTGTACTTGCCTGTTGGGTCAGTTTTCTTTGTGGTAGTAATAGGAGTCTGTTTAGATATTAACACTCCTTATAAATTTGCAGTATTATTTTACAAAAATAAAATATTTGCCCATAATTCTAGGAATACACCTATGGTATAAGATGAGTATGCATGTGTTCACTGCCATTTAAGGAAGAAAGGACGATTCTGCCTCCTCAGAGGGCAAGGATGTGTAGGAGATGTGTGGAGTGAAGGACACATGTCTTGGAGGGTCTCAGATCCAAGTTCAGATCCAGCTCTGCCTCTGGTTAAGGATCGTGGTCAAGTCACTCAATTTTATGATGCCTTGGTTGCCCCTTCTATAAAAATGGGCATTTAAATAATGCCTCGCTCACCAAGTGGGGGAAATTTTTACAATTCCTGGCATATATTAGCTTCTTAATAAATTATATATATATTTACTTGGTATAAGTTTGTACCAGTTTACACATGCCAGAGACATTCAAACTTACATGAAATGTCACTAGGAAGAATTATCAGTTTCCTTTTCAATTTAGTTACCAAGATCGGATCATGAGACCCTATCTCCAAATGCTGTATCTTTTAGTAATTCTTTGAAACAGGTTTTACTGCATGCTCACCACTCTTTTCAATACTTTACATGAAATATCTTATTTGATCCTACAACCACCCTATCAGAAAAGAAGCAGCAGAAAGTTCAAGGTCCAGACTACACAGCTTGTATGTGGCCCAAGGGGCCCTTGAACCTAGACACTGAACCCCATCTGTACCCTTCTTCTACTGTGCCTCCCTAAGGCAAGGCCAAGCATGTGGAGGGGAACATGCCCTTGAGAGCTGTGTTATCTCTGAAGGCTTAATGTTAACAAGACTTAAGATCAGGCTGACCCATTTTAGAGCACAGAGAAGTGAGCTACCGCCCAAGAATCAAAATACGCATTTCCAACTAAAAATTCTTCCTACCCACTCACACTTTATTTGCTGGCCATGTCTCAACCAGAAAAATGAACAAGCAAAATGTTCACATTTGTTCAGCGTTTTACGGTATGTGGTTCCTTCAAACTCCTGAAGACTATTTTTAACCTCACAATAGCGCTGACACAGCAAAGTGTCATCCCCCGTTTTTATACATCTGAGACTGAGATGGTTAAGTGGACCATCTGAGATCACATAACCAGGAAATGTCAGAGTTATGACCCTTAGTCTCCATTCTTCACTACCAGTCCTGTTCTTTCCCCTCCAAGGTCTCTGTAAATAAGGTCTCTAGAAACTCCTGTTTCTAAGCAGAAGATCTCAAAGCCTACTTTCAACAGGGCCAGCAGTTCAAAATCCAGTCTTTATTAAGGGGAAAATGGGAACAAGTCGGAGGTTGATCTGGCCAGAGTACCACATTCTTAAGGAGACTTCACTGGCCTTTTCCTGTTGCCAAATCAACTTTGGCCCCTCCAAGCCACAAAGAGATTATGACAGGGAAAGCAAAGGAGGTGTGAATTCTCATTCTATCTTTAAATCCATCAGCACAAGAGAAATAAATCTTCATCTGCCAGCTTTCAGCATCAGTAACTGCTGCTGCATTTGGAGGACACACATCATATTTTGCCTTACAATCAGGAGGCGATGGAACTGGTTTTGTGTATCAGTGTTTTCAGAACTTCCAATAAAATCAAAAGAGGATGGAGCGGCTTTTCCCAAAATCATCACATCAGACTTCTAGTGGCTCATCCATCCCAGTGTTCCTCAGAACACACCTGTGTTTTCAAACTGTATCTATTATATTCCAATAACTTGCCTTCAGAAAGCATGTTAGCTGTTAAGTTGGAAGGGTCCTGTCCCTTGAAATCACTATGCTCCATCCTGGAAAACCTATCAACCATTCATGTTTAAATCTTCACTCAAAATGAAACCATACTGATTGCCTTTTTTACTGAAGTGGGGAAATCTCTGTACAGATAGAACTGGCTGCCCATCCGTCGGCTACCATGACGCCTGATGGTGGAGGCAGGACACTTCAGGGACTTCTCAGTTTGAGAGGCAAAGTCACCCTCAAGCACAGGGGTACAACCAAGACTATGCTTTCCAAAGTTGCCTGGCAAATTATCTTGTCCCCTAAAAGAAAAACAAATCACTACAGATCTATGCAGCTGCAAGCAATTACTCATTTCCATGAAACACTCACTTAAAAGACTAATTCAAACGACTCTGCTGCCTACACCTGTGTGAGGAAAGTAAACAAGTTAAAAGGGGAAAGGGCAACATCTACAACAAAAAACCAGTCTACAGAAGCCTTTCAGTGGTCATTTCCAGAACACCAGTATTAACTCATCAAGGCAGCAAATAACCCATCTCATTACTAAGTGGCCTGGGTTACCCCCAGGATGAGCAGTTTATTGCTTCTGTTGCTAAATATTGTCAATCTCTTATTACATAAAACACAAGTCTCATGCTACCCGTTAAAAATGGCATAAAATTAATGATTTGAGAAACTGTAGGGCCCCATCAGAGCCTCCAACATCCACCCAGGGACAGAAAAATGTACACTTAAAGGTTTCACAAAGCAACAAATACCTGTGCAAGGCATAAACGTGAAACACAAAATACCACCACTCTGGACACAACCTTACGATCCAGGCAGTGTGCTACCACATTTCATGGGTTATTTTATTTGATTTTCACCACAAGTTATACGATGTTGTCAGTACTTTCAAAGCCTGGAGAAGTGAGGTCACCCATCCTTGGTCGCACCCCTGGTAAACGGCCCAACAGGAATTAGAATCATCCTGCTTCTAAGCCCGAATTCTTAACCGCTCTGCTGGTCTGCTCCAGGGGCTTAGTGTTTCACACACAGGAGTCTCAAACTCGGCTGCATGTTGGAGCCACCTGAACAGCTGTTTTTTTAAATGCTAATATCTGGAATCAACCCTCAGGGAATTTGGATAAATAGATTTCAAATTCATCCTGGACGTTGGGATTTTCTTGAAAACTTCCCAGGTAATTCTCATGTGTTTGTGCGTTACTGGTGTGATATAAAAAGAAAGGCATTCCTTTTCTTCTTTAAACTGGGTGCTGGAAAGGGGAGCAGTTGAGCATTGGGCTGAAAAGAACTGGTTTGGGGTCATTAGGATCTGGATCTGAATCTCAGCTCTGTCAGTTGCGAGTTTTATAATCTGGGTAAAATTAACTTCTCTAAGCCTTAGTTTTCTCACCTGTAGAATGAAAACTTGTGATGATTAAGTTAAATGTGATTCCGTAAGAGCTTGGCGCAGTGCCGACAGGCAGTAAGTGTCCCGAGAATGTCACAATTACTACTCCTATCATCTTTGAAATATTATGTAACTTATTCGTTTAGTGACTTCACTAAATCAAGGTATGAAATTATGCATAAAACAACACTATTTATATTGATCACTATCCTGGTGACTACCCATTGGGGTGTGTGAGATATATTCGCTTATTGCCTCATTTAATACTCATCACATCTCTGTGACCTACTATTCCATATTGTAAGTGGAACTGAAGATCAGCAATGCCATGTCTCCTAATTTCACACAATTCCTAAGGGGCAGAACTAGAGTTTGAATCGATTACCAAGATGGTTCAGGTTCAAGTAACACTTCATACAAGCAGACTGGGATTTTTTCAAAAACACATCAAAAGGCAGGTAAGAGTTTCTCTTTAATGTAGACTCCTTACTGTAAACAATTGGAGGTTCTCTCTTGCACTGTCTTTAGAGCTGATTTTTAAATACAAGATAAAACCACGCTCATGTTGTTCTTTATTTTACATGCCAGAAAGTATATAAAACACTTTTGATCCGTCTGCCCACTGTGCTTGCTTTTAAGTATTTCTTTGAGCATGGATTTGATTTCAGAAAATGGACAGTAGTTTCCAATCAATGACTGTGTTCAAATGGACTGGCCTCAGACCCTGCAGGTAGTTTCAGAAAAATTTCAAAGTTGATGAAGCCAGAAGAGCATCCTACCAAACCTCTCTGGATGTACAAGGTCTGGTTTGTTTGTTTTTAATTCAGGTTTCCTCATTTTATTGCAGCAGTTTATCTATTTCTAAGAAGACACAAGTGAGACCTCAGGAAAGGTCCAATGACTAGGATCAACATAGGAAAAAAAATTATTTTTACTTTGGATTCCATCAATCCAAAGGCCTCAAAATCTTTTTGACTGGGAGTAGTTTTTCCCCTGATGCACACAGATGAAATCACCTGACTTTATTTTCCTTTGACTTTATAGAAATGGCCTCTGTAAAAACATCCTGAAGTTTTACTAATTCTCACCATCATTTCTTTCTTTATATTTTAATATTCCCTCCTAAAGTTATGCAACTGTATCCCTGTCAATCCTGTAGTCTTTATAAAGTTGAGGATGTTCTAAAACATGCCCAAAAATTGATCTCAGAAAATTGGCCCTAAGTAAATATGTACGAAATACATAGAAAAATTAGAAACTAATACAGGCAGTAAACAGAAGTTAGGTCCAAAGGTTGTTTATAACTAGAACAGGTATTAGAGATCATCCAATCCAACTCACCTAACCCCGACCCATGAGTTACACTGAGGCTGAGAAATGTTGAAGGACTCGTCTTCCATCTCTTAAGCAGAGTGGGGACTTTGACTCTAAAAACCCATTTTCTGATGTTTAGGGCAGGGCCCCACATCAATGGTTGCATTGCTCCAAACATTAGTAAGATTCCTCCTTCAGGTAGAACAGGTTTTAAAAATATAACCATAATGAGATATTTCAAGGATAAGAGGAAAACACTGATGTTCAGTCCAGAAAATGTTAGATTGTTGAAAAGTTCCCCATGTTACAAAAGGAATTGCAGGACTCCCTTACTTTACAAATAAGGACTTTACAAAAAAGGAATCTACATGCAAGAGAGATGACATAACAACAACAAAATCACAGTAGTAGCACACACTGACTTGCTCTGGGCTGAGTACTTTCCTAAGCCACCGAAATGCTCATTCTCATTATTTTTTTTATTACAACACTCAACCTGTAGGTTCTGTTCATAGTCCTGTTCGTAGAATGAGGAAATTAAGCAAAACAGTGTCAGTCAATTACCAAGGTCGCATGGCTGTTGTGATAGGCAGCCTTCTCAAACAGCCCCCAGTGATCCCTGCCTCTCGTGTTCATATTTACTAGTGACTGATTTCAAACCAGCAGAATCCAGCCGAAGTGATGGGATGTCACTTCTGAGATCAGGCATTCTCTCTCTAGTTCTTCTAGCTTGCTCACTCCAATGAGGCCAGATTGTGATGTGAGCTGCCCTATAGAGACCCACCTGGTGCGGGACTGAGGGTGCTGTCCAGCCAAGAGGCAGCAGAAAACCGAGCCCCACAGTCCAACAGCCCACAAGGGACTGAATCCTACCAACAACCATTTAAGTGAGCTTAGAAGCTCATCTACTCTCAGTTGAGTCTTGAGATGACCACAACCTAGGCTGACACCTTGGATGCAGCTGGTGAAGATCCAGCTAAGCTGATACACAGAAACTGAGGAATAATATTGTTTTAAGCCATGAAGTCTTGGGATCATCTGTTGTGCAGCAATGTGATAAATAATACATCTACAAAATCGGAATCTCAGGATTTCAGCTCAAGGCATGGGACATCTGTTTCTTACATAACAACATCCCAAGGATAGTCTATGGCAAATCATAGGTACCTCAAGTATCACGGCTAAATCCATGTCTTCATTCATTCACTTAAATATTACTGAACCTCTACTTGGTGTCAAAAACACTTAGATTCTACAACATGAAGAGGTATAAGACAAGAAGATTTCCTATCTTATACTATTCACTTTCTATTAGGGAACAAAAACATGCCAACAGATAAACATGTTTTTAAATTACCACCCAAATTCAGATTACAGACATTTCTTTTTACAACTGTACATGCAGTTCTGGTCTTTCGAGATTTTAACATAGAAATCCACTGAACATCTAATTCTACTCTTACAAATTGTTTTTATTAACAAAGGGATAAACTATTTTACATATGCATGATGTTATGCAGTATAAAAATCATTGTCTACTTCTATCTTTGTTCAATTTTAGCATACTAGTATTTTAAATAATGCATCCTGCAATTAATACAAAGCAGACATACAGCAGATGGCGTATGACAAAGGGAAACTACAGGAAAAGAATGAAATAATTTAGAAGTAAAGCACAAATTGGAAAATCAGGAAATTTTTAGGGAAAGGCAAGGGTGGCACTTGCCTTTACACTTGACAGAAAGGGGCTGGTAGAATTATTGACAGCTTGCTGTCACTAACCCCTGTGCTGGCTTTCTTCCCCCTGCTTTCCTCTTATGTGCAGATGAGGAGAATTTGCACTGAAGTGATAATCCACGGCCTATTTGGAAATGTATCTGACTTAATTAGCAGAGGGTGACAGAGAGGATAATGGCACTGAATGTTAACTTTGGGTTCCTGATGGTTTTCAAGAGAATTTGTCTCAGTTTGGTTGATGAGACTGACAGGATGTGAAGTGAAAATGGTGACAGAATATAAAATGATGTGTTTTTCCCTCGAGCTATTGGATAAAGAGCTGGAGATATAGATTTTTCAAGAATTTAAGTTTTAACATCCATAAATATTTCTTTCTGTATCAGACAGCTTGAAGAGTCTTTCTCATCTTTTCCAAAATATTAGCTTTGGCTTATGTTTTGGTTTTACATATTTATTTTCTTTAACTGCATTAATACTGTGTGTTCCACCCTCCAAACGACTTTTATGGGAATTAAAGCAATTAAAAAATTTTTTTTCTGGAGGGGAAAGGGGGTGAGAAGGGATAAATTAGGTCAGGAGTTCGAGATTTGCAAATACTAACAATTATATAGAAAATAGATTAAAAGTAAATTTCTTCTGTATAGCACAGGGAACAATATTCAATATCGTGTAGTAACTTATAAGTAAAAAGAATAGGAAAACAAATATATGTACGTACACGTATGACTGAAACATCATGCTGTAACCAGAAACTGACACACTGTAACTGACTATACTTCAATTAAAAAAAAATTCTCTAAACTAAAAACTTCACACTAAATTAAACACCCTAATCACTCCTGCCAGGCCAAGCGCCTAACAGGTCAGTGTCTTCCCAAGGGAATTATGCATGGAGACCACAAAGACACGATTTGAGTTCCTTAGTGCCCATCTTGGTCCTCTTTGGCTGCCATAACACCACAGATTACGTGGCTTCAACAACAGACACTGCCCACTGCTCTGGAGGCTGCAAGTTCAAGATCAGGGTGCCAGCACGGACAGGCACTGGTGAGAGCTCTCTCCCCGGCCTGCAGAGGGCTGCCTGCTCCCCATCCGTGTCCTCACATGGCAGAGAGAGAGCAGTTCCACTCTCCTCCTGCTCTTACACAAACACTCGTCTCATCCCTGGAGCTCTACCCTCATGCCCTCACCTAAGCTAATTCCCTCCCAAAGGCTCTAACACCTCCCAATACCATCACACTGGGAATTAGCGCTTCAACATATGAATCTGGGGAGAAACGCAAACATTCTGTTTATAACAGTGCCCAATGCCTTCCATTTAGTGCTCGGGGGTTAATGAGCCCACAGTGGAATGAGATACTCTGCTCAGCCTGTGGGGCCAGAGCCCTGAGCAGCGGAGGGGAGACCGTCGGGCCAAGCCAGACTATGCATGAAGTACCAGCACAGCAGCAGAACCACCCACACAAGAGGAAAACCTACGGGACAGGAATTCTAAACAAGGATGACAAATACGCAGAACTGACCAAAACCAAAACACACCAAACCAACATTGAGCACATAAAGCAGGGATAAAGTAAATGACTTTCACATTTTAAAAAATTGGATATGGAGGTTATTACATTGAAATGAAAACTCAGTGGAAGGAATTCACAACAGAATGGACAAAGCTAAATAGCGAATTAGTGAACTGGAAAATGGAGTTGAGGAACTCTCCCAGGAAGGACGTATGTATAGGGGAGAAAAAAAAAGTAAAGATAAAAGATATGAGGAACAGAAGTGTCTACAGAAGAGAAAGGGTAGAAATTACTTGAAGAAATGACCAATGAGACTTTCCTAGACCTAAAGACAAATCTGAGGTCACAGATGGGAAGAGTTTAGACCGCAAGGAAGTTTGAGAAGGCAAAGTCATTCCTGAGACTCCATGATTGAAAAAAAAATTTTTTTAAGACAAAGTCTTCTAAAGGGGCCGAGGGATGCAAATCTCCTTCCAAACCATCCTGAAATTGATGTCAGATTTCTCCACTGCATTGGATACATGACTACAAAGTGCTAATATCTTCAAACTGCTCAAAAGGAAGATCATTAACCGTGGAATATTATGTCCCAGTGTGCTGGCATTTAAAAACAGAGACACAATAAAGACATTTTCAGCTTTGTCAGACGTCAGAAAAACAAATACCAACACTGAAGCCATTAGGATACTACTTCAGAGTATCCTGAAGGTACTCTACAGGAAGAGGAAAAATAAATACAGAAGGAAGCAAAGAGATATGGGAAAATGAGCAAAAATAAACGTATAAACGTTGTGGTTTAAATACAGAGGAGGAGCAAGAAGAAGAGGAAGGAAGATGGACAGTGGGAGGGCGGCTGAGACAGGGATACAGACGAGGAAAATGGAAAGGATGTCAGGAAAAGAAAAAATAGACTCGTAACCATCTGGGAGAGGGAAGAAAACCCTTAAAACACTAACAAAATAATTAGGAAATGGAGTTGGGGCAGGAAGAGATGATAGGAAGTTGAGAATGTGCCACGGTCCTCCCCTTACATTGGATGCAGGAAAGGGGGGGGCAGGCATTTTAAGCACTGACATTTAATAAATTGATAAGGGAAACAGCTATAAATATAGCTTTCAATAATTTAGGAGTAACCAGAATAAAAACTAAAGCTCAACTTTTCAAGCCTATCAGTGAACTAATTTTCAGAGATTTTTGTCTTTCAGTCTGTAAACCCTATTAATAAGTTTTCTGATGTTGAATCACTCTTCTCTTGAGAAACTATGTTTAATCACAATACATCAAAAGGCGATTAAATTTGTCCATGCAATAGATTAAGATTTTTATATCTCTGCTCATAAATGAAATGGCCCTGTAATTTTATTTTTGTTGTGTTCTTTTCCAGTTTTCATACAAAAGTTCATCTATCCTTCCACAATGATTTAAGCAACTTTTTTGGGGGTATACTATGTTCTTGAAACACTTAGGATACAGCAGAGTCAATTTGTGCTTTGAGTAAACTAAAAAACCCTGTGCCTAGAACATTGTGTGAAGGGATGGATTCTTGCCATTTTAATCTGTTTAATGGTTAACAAGTCCTCAACGCTCGTTTCAGTCTGGTCCATTTATGTCCCCCAATAGATCATCCTCTACTTCTCACCCTGGTCTACCCAAGCTAGCCTACTTGCAGTCCTGTGAATATTACCTTTTCCCCAACACTTGTCCTTTGCATGTCTTCTTTCTTCTCCCTGGAATCACCACCCATCCACTGACTAACACATGTCTGCCCAACCCCCACTTGCCTTTTATGCCTGAGCCTGGGCATTTCTCCTCTTAATAATCCTTAATCCTTGACCCACCATCTGAGGGACCTTCACTGGAGTTCTGTTCCTTGGATGGAGTCAATTCCCACCAATACCCCATTTTTCATTTATACATCTCCTGCTCTCCCACTGGGCAGCTTTTCACAGTCCTCATAGGTCAAGACCAAAGCATAGAACACGTGGTCCTGCTGCATCGCCTCTGGTCTCCACCGCTCTGTGGAGCTACATTGATCTCAAGACGGAGGAGCTCTTAGCAGGCCTCAGTAACCTGAGGATTCTAAAAAGGGAACGTTGTAAATGATTACTGTGTAAGAAACGGGTAGTATTTGTCCCATTGACAGAATTCATCTTTTACGGACCATCAGCTTCCCAGGATATACATTCGACTTGACAGAAAGCCTCAGGGCGTGCTTTGGTCAACTGTCCTTCATTGGCTCTACCTCTTCACGTGACCCCATCACCACCACCTCACAACCCTGAGATGACCACTATCAAAAGCCTTCTACAATACACTGACACTTGTCCATCTCTGTGCACGCCACTAGACTAGAAGTGGGCAAGAACAGAGGAAGAGGCCCCCTGGGCTGACACTAGACCTGGAATCAGAGGTGAGGTCAAGTCCCAGATATACTCTTTACAAATTTGGTAACTTGGGCTAGTGATTTCAGTGCTCTGCCTTCTTATTTCTTCAATAAAATGAACATTCCTATCTAGCACACAGGGATCCCCACCATGACAGGGAGAAAATGAGATTTCTCTTATTAAAGTGTCTTGTAAGCTGAAGAATTATGCAGATATATTATTAAGTAAGCAAAGAACTGTTGGCTGGCCTTAAAGAGGGCTGCAATATTTCATGGCTGGCTTCCACCTTGTGTGTGTTAAGTAGAAGAGATAATTTTCTAAATGACCGTCTCCTGGCTTGAAATGTTCATATATAATTCCCCAACAAAAAATTTTGCTGACTTCTTCGAGGGAGGACCAGATTTTTAACATCTGCCTATACACATGACAGGGTCAAAAAAATTTAACTCACAAGACTCAGAAGTGCAAGGTAGACAAATAATTAGTCTATGATTAATGCAATTTTTATTCCAAGCCCCTAACTTCTCAATCCACTGTAGACATAATCTGATTCAGTAATTGAATGGTTTCTTAAAATAGCATTCAGTCTCTTTAAGGAAGGATGCTCAGAGTCCCAGGCTTCTTCTACCTGCCCCTGCTTCCCTGCCTAACTTGGCATTTACGTGTCTGGGGGAGTCAAGTGTTTGAGTCCCTGGGGACATTGGGGGTTCCCCTGATCTTGTACTGGGGCTCCGTGGGCACTGGCTGGCCGGGCCTCTAGAACAACAGCCCTAGTCGGCCTGGCTACCCCTGGGCTCTGCTGGCCTTCCCGGCTGAAGATGGTGTAATTCAGGCTCATTCTTTTGACTCAGATGATGCTCGAGTGCTGACTCACCATAGTGTGTCTGCTATGGGCTGCAGTCCATGAGCTACTCCCCACAGCCTTGGCTGAGGGGCACTGTACACGGCTGTACTGGCCCTCTTCACCAGCCCACTGGCTCTCAGTTCAGCGACTTCCTGACAGAGGAATAAGGGCAACTGGCAGGGGGCTCGGGTGCCAGCTTCTCCATGCTGAGCGCACAGGATGCTTTCCCACGGCTGTGCTCCAGGGAAACAAGAAATGGGGAGCCGCCTCTGCCTGGCACAAGCCTCACTCCAGAGAGACACCTGTCTCCCTTCATGCCTAAACCTGGTGAAGGGAAATTGGGCAGCACACGTCCATCTCCCTCCTCCTTTGTTCTTTACTTTCTCTGCTCACTCTTCCAAGACCGCAGACAGGGGAGACGCTCTCAGCTCTCCCGCATCCTGTCCTCTCTGCCCCTCTCGGAGGAGCTGGGCTGGGCTGAGCAGACCAAGGACCTGCCTCACCCCTGGGAGGACTTTGTTTCTTTGTGGACCCAACCAGTCTTCTGTGTTCATATCAAGGGGAGATGAAGGGAACGGGAACAATTTTCAAGACCATATCCTGGCTCACAACCTGTTCTTAAATATCAGGATCTGAGCATGTCCTTGCTCTTTCCCTTAGCACTCCTTTTGCAATATATTCTGTTCCCCAGGCCTCCCCACAACGGATGGCTGCCTGGGGGAGGCTGAGCTGGAGAGCTTGCATCCAGAAAGGGAGAAGAGGAAAGCCAACTAGTAAGTTTAAAGCTATTACCCCCGTGACAGACAGGCAGCTACACAGCGCTGAGACACCGTGTTTCCCTGAAAGGGTGAGGAATAGAATTCAGACCCAGACCTCCATCTGGAAGTCTGACTTCCTGAAGCTTCTTGAGATCTTAGAACAAGGGATTCCTTGGTATTCAGGGAGCCTAGACGACATAGCCTAGAGACGTTTTAAGTCTCCGGAGTGTAGTGGTCAACCCTAGTATCAACCTACGGCCAATATCCCAGTATTCCTGATGGGGGGGTGGGGAGGCAGTGGACTAGAGCCAGCCTGAATCCCTGGATTTGTAGGGAGCAGGGGCCACAAACCCAGCGCTCATGGGTGGCAGGCGGAGAGCATGTATGTCTGAAGCACTTGGCTACGGGACATCAGGGTGTGGATGGCGCTTCTCTACTCTTCTACAGGGTAGAGACTTTTTAACGGTTTAAACACTTTCTCCCCCCCCCCCCCCGCCACCCAAAGCATTTAAGGCCAGGTATAGCTTCTAATCCAAATTTTGCATCTTTGGGATTTAAATACAGTTAAAATGATCCTAAATGATAAGTGTCCTCAGAGCAGAGAGGGAGTTGGCAGCATGGAGAAAGTTAAAAAGCATCTCAGAAACACATTGGGTGAGGAGGCAGGGACACGCTCAACTGTACTTCATGTTAAACTAGGGTGAGTCTTCTGAGTAAAGCTCGCTTGGGCTGCATTTACAGTGCAAGGTTATACAGTGGGGAATCTGTTTCTACCATGACTGATCTGAAACAAGTATCATTAAGTCAGGAGAGACAAATCCCAATGGCCACAGGGCTCACGCAGGTAGGACCACCGAGTGGGGCCAGAGGTGGACCACAGGACTGCGTGGCTGTGACAACCCGGGAGGCCCACCTGCCTGCAGAGGCTCAGACATAACACCTGACCTCATCCCGAGACACGAGAGGCATCTGCTCCATCTCTCTGGTCAGCAGGATACCCCTTGCCACCTCTGGTGGATGTGAACAACACCTGTCTCCTGGAGAAGTGGAATCGGTTTCAATTTCATAAAACAAGGGAAGATTATGATGTGTGAATTAAGTCTCTCCTCTGTGTGCATCTGAGTGCCCATGTGTGCCCGTGGCCCAGACACAGAGCACAGGTCTGTGACCTCTGAAGAGGTTCTGGGTGGAAAAAAAAATCAGTGAGAAGGCCACTTAGATAGAAACGTCACAGCTTTCACATTTTTCTCCTTAAAAAAAGGAGCCTGAGATACTCACTCCTTTTGTAACTTCTCATTATTTTATTAAAGGGTGGCCTGAGTTAGAGAAAACCATGGGCTGGTGTCTGCGAATATGTGGAGAGAAGGTAAATATTAAGAGAAAGCCCCAGGCTTCTTGTGTTAGTCCTGCATGCATCAAAGCCCTCCCTGGTTTTCAACATTGAGTTTTTTATAGTAAACCAAATCAGTCATATTTGCTGCAGATACATTTCCTTTTGCTTGCCTAGTGCTTTTAAATCCTTAAATTATTTCCCATCTTTAAAAGTTGGGGTTTCAGCAATCCCAGCAGCACGTGAGCCAGCTCTCTGCCGAGCTGAACATAGGATGCTCCCTGGACAGGACCGTGCTCTCCCATTTACCGCACTCCCCACCACTCCCTTCTGTTTGCCCACCACAGAGCTTGCCTTTAACGCCACCTTGTGCCATCATGGTGTTTTTAGATACCTGACTACTTTTGTTTCCTGCCTGGCACCACAGGCAGTGGTGTCCACGATCCCTCTTCTGGAGCTCCCCCTCCGTTCCCCCTTCCCAGCTGCCCGCAACACCAGGTTGTGCTCAGGATCACTGCCCCATGGTTAACACTTGCCTGTGGACTCAAAGGAGTGTCAAAGAGAGGAAGATGTGGAGCGAGCATCATCAGAAGTGTCCTGCCTACCAGGGAGTAACCGTTTCATGAGGGATCATTCCGCCTGGCTAATCCTGACTCTGAGATGGACCAGGCTCAGGGTATCAACAGCAGCCAGCACCATTTGCAGGAAGATTCCTGCATGAAGTCCTCAAGTGACCTGCTCCAGTCAGTGATTACCGTACCATACATGAATCTCCTCTTTCAGGAAAAGAGTACACAGATCTTACTGTCACTTGTTTAATAGTCAGAGTTTCTCCATTTTATCTTCTTGGAAGAGAGAAAATAAACATCATTAACCCTGATGATTATTAGAAGGGTGTTAACAAGCTGTGCTTAAGACAAAAAAGGAATTCTCCTGATTTTCTTATCAAGTCGGTCATTTCATCTTCTGTCTGTGTGTGGAGTTACGGAACTTATCGAAGTCTTGTAATTAGACCTCCCCCAAGACCTGCACTCTAGCTTCACCGATTGCAGTGATTCATCCTGCTTTTGGAAACATCTGGATTCTCGACAAGCATCTGGCTGCCCTGGACTCAAGGTGTATCACTGCCACGAACCCTCGGAAGATCTCATGGGCTGATGGCTTCTCTTCTTCCTCCCAAGCGAAGGCCAAGGCCAAGAGGATGAAGAGGTAATTTGTGGAAAAATAGGCACCATCTTTTCTGGGAAAGCTGGCATGGGGTTGAGGGGTGGGGCGGAAACAGGGATGGAATTACAACCCAATGCCATTTGGAGCATTTTTAAGTCTTTCCTACTATATTAGTCCTTCATAACTGTTGTCTCCCCACAGCCCTTCCATTTTTGCCCTAGAGGAGGGCACGGACCACCTGGGGCAGAAGGAAATGTAGGGGCTGTTTCTGTCAGTCAAGAAGGAGAAACTGGAAGTCCCCGGGAAAAAGTGGCTACGAGAGATAGAGAGGTGGCCTGTGAGCAGTCAGATACATTTCAACTGGAGGAACAGGGAATGAATTAGGAAACCCAGTTGGCTACCAGGTGCCAAGTCAAAGCATGTACTGGAATCAATTTTGTCAGTCTTAAAACATCTTCATTGTTTCAAACCCCTGAATCATTTTTAGTAAGTTTTAAATAGGAAACAGGGTCAGAGGAGTACTGTTTATCAATTCCCCCTAAAACCCCAGTAAGCATCAGGAGACTGTCATGTGTGGAAATTAGCAATTCTCCTGAAGAGCAGCTTTGATTAAATTCTAACATCTTCAGCAATGATAGGGATAAAATGGGCTGTTGAATCCAGTTAAAGAACATTGTCAGCCTTCCATAGGAGATGGAAAGAAATGAAATGAAGCTATACTGTTTCACGAAAGGTAAAATTGAAAGGACTATGAGCAATGAAGCCAAAGGGGGGAAAAAAATTCTTGGCTGGATAACTAAGACCTTCTTGAAGGAATTCGGTGTCATTAAGCCGAAACCAGACTTCTGTTCTTCCTCCCAGGTCTAAGAGGGTGAAAGAGGCTGTTTGTGAGAAAGAATAGGTCTGTATCACCATCAAAAAATCATACAGCAGAGGAGTCAGATCACAGGGCCAGCTACGGACACTTGTGATGCTATCAGAAGGAATTAAAAGGTGAAACATTATTATTCCTACAGAAAAAAATGGCAGAACAAATGCTGATGTTCTGGAACAACTACCCCACTTCCTGTGACAGAAGCCCTGCAAATAACAGGGAGAACTGTCCGAGCGCCAAGGTGAAGGGCACTGTTAAGATCAGAAGTAGATGTGGGAGAACTGACAACATCACCCTATACGTCCCGTCCCTTCCTCTCCTACAGGTACAGCCGTGGGCGAGGCCTTGAGCCGCTGTCACCCATGAGCTGCACATGCAGCGAACTGCCCGTGACTTCCTTCTGAAAACCTCAACAGGTAGGTCAAAAGGGCATTTTTTCCTCCACCAACTCCTTCTGGAGTAAGATACAGACAAGACAACGGGTTCCCGAAGCCCTTTACACCTCACGACTTGAATCTTTATTTCCTTTCTTCATTCAGCTACTAGAGCCAGTTCTTCTATGCCTTGCAAGCAAATCTGCTCTTGTGTGACTATCTGCTCGCGTCAGTCTCACCTCCAGGGTTCTCTGGGGGCACAATCCGCCCTGGAATTGCATTCTCCACCTGGTCACCAATGACACTTCGGAAACTAGCTCACTATACGCCAACGTAACTATCCAAGGAATAGCCCGTCCGATCCTGCCCACCAGGATTCACCTTCATCTATTTTCCATTGATTCTAGTTTCCTTCTCATAGTCTCTCTGTCAACTTACATGTCATACCTCAAAGGATGCCAGGTGCAATTAGATTGGCCAGAAGGTAAGAATTCAGAAAGAGTGAAATAGATTATTCTAGAGCTACATCTTACAGAGAAGATGGAAAAGCCGATGGAAGCCACAGTGACAACTCTCTTCTCCCTCCTCCACAGCTGTTAGCATCAGGAGCTCTCAGTGACTGGACATCTCTGAGACACTGGGCACTGCAGCCCATGTTTTTACACACCCCAGACCACACTTAACCCACACAGAAGCCCTGGAAAATAATACTGCTTAGGTCTGACATAAAGAAACTGCAGCTGAGAGTGGTTAAGAAACTTATCTGAGGTCACAGAGCTGCCCAGTGGCAGAGCTGGCGTTTGGAAACAGCCCCATCGGACCTCGGCTCTCCTGCTGATCCTGTGACTGGCCCAGTGGAGACCCAACCATTCTGGAAGCAGGAAAGGAAGGGGATAGAGGGGACTGATTATCACTAAGTAGGCATCTCCTGGGCATCAACTGGCATGAAACTGCTACAAGGTCTATGAGATAAAGGTAATCATCAGGACATACAAGCTGCCATTGATGACGCAGTCATTACAGGAACCAGATTAGGCTTTAGCATGAGACAGACCCGGGTGTAGTCCAGTCACAAATTAAATGGTTTCTCTGAGCTTATCCGAGTTCTCTCCTGCAAAAGTAGAGCCAACACCACCTGGTTCAGAGGCTGTTATGAAACCGAATTGTTTAACATACATTATATCATCTAGAACATAGTAAATGCTTAAGCAACGCTAACTCCCCCAACCCCTTCTCCTGGCCTCTTCCTCCATCTCCCGGTTTTCCAGGAGCTGAGCATACAGCCCAACAGAATAAGCTCAGTCCAACCAAATGTGTAACCTTGTCACAGCCCAGGTTTTTCTTTTGCAATTTCATTTTCTGCAATTTTATAACTCACTGAAAAAAAACAAACGTTTTGAATAAAATTCTACCCTTAGCTAATCTAGTCCCTTTATGTCACTCCCTTTTCTATACAGACTGTACGTGTGGGAAACAAAATGTACTTGATGATATACTTTCAGATTTAATTTCCTTCCTTCCATCTTCCCTGTGGGCACGGCTCCCAGAAAAAGTCTTCATACCTCATAAAAATCACCGACTTTATTCAGAGTTTGGTTCTGGCTGTTCCTTGTCCCAAAAGATCTGGCTGTTGTAGACTCCCACCCCGCGGAGCCCTCTAAAGGAGACTGACAGTGGAAAACAAACCTCCACAGACAGGCTATAAACCTTATCACTGTTTAAGGCATTATGTATATGACTTACCACACTTGATAAACAAAGATGCAACTTTAAGAAATAATACGTGTGACAATGAAATGTTAATAATGTGATCTGGTGCAGGTGTTAAGTTTGTACTAGGATGGTTATCATTGTGCAACATGTAAATGTATCAAATCGACATGTTGCACACTGCAAACCTACAGTGCTGCATGACAATTACATCTCAATGAAGCTGGGGAAAAAATACATGTGACCCAATAGTTATAACTAAATGCTTTGAATTACATTGTCCAACACAGAATCCATTCTTTGATTTTATGAGACTATGGCTTACTTCTCTTTCCTATTCTTATATTACTTTGAAGTCCCTGAGTAGCTTGTTTTTGTTTTTTTTACTCACCAAATCCCTCTCACACGCTCATGCTTCCAGAGCCCATCCTACCATCCATTTAACAGTACAACTTAATGGCATCCCACTGATGCCTGGAAAGGATTCGAATCCCTGGAAGGCAGATGCCATGTGATTCATTCTGGTTCCTGGTTCAGGGTCTTGCACATAATGGATGCTCGGTTAAGTACTTAAAGTCAATTGAATTGCATCTTATTCATCTCTTGAACATTAAATGAAGCCTAAACTATTACCAGGGATCAAGAGCAGACTTTATATCCTTGGTTATTTTACTGAGTTGGTAGAATGTTAACTTCTTTAAGGCAAGCATGGCACGTTAAACAGAACACATTGTACAATAAGACATTCCCTGCATATTCAATTAAGTGGTAATTACAATGAACATTCCATGCAATGAACAATTAGTGGACTGGAGAAAGGAGCTTGGGGTCCTACTTCACCACTCTTATGGAAAACAAGTAATTGATGCTCATTCTTGCAGCAGAGGGATCAAAAAAGGATTCACTTAAAGTGTGAAAGTCATTTCTCACTTTAATCAGGACAGTTTATTATACATAAGGTTTCTCCTAGTTGTAAAAAGGCTCTAATTTTGTGACTACTGCACTATGCAAGACTAAGCAACATAGGACTTCTCCAGCAGTGTGAAAATAACCTACATTTAAAGTGGGAAATACCTCTATTCTAGATCAGCGGTTCCCAACCAGGGGCAGTACTGCTCCCAGAGGACGTGTGGTGACATCTAGAGACACTCAGTGTCACAACTTGGGACAGAGGGCAGTTAACAACTGGCCTAGAGTAGATAAAGGCCAGAATACTGCCAAATCCTACCAGGCACAAGGAGTCCACCAGGCCCAAAGAATTCTCAGCCCCAAGATGTCAAGAGTGCTGAGGCTGAGAAACCCTGTTCTAAATCAAGCTCTGCCCTTTGCCCCTCACGTGACCTTGATCCTGACCAAGTGACTTTCCTTAACAGTGATATGGGGCACGCAATCCTTCCCTACCTACCTTGTAAGTGTTGTGAAGACCCAATGTGGTAATAAAGAAGTACTTGATAAACAAAGCAGCTATATAAATATGTTGTCAGTATTAAAGCATATTTAAGGAAGTATGAAAGTCACTGAGTCATGAAAAGCCTTGGCCAGCCAGTACACCTCCAAACGAGCACCCCTAAAGGGCCAGACCAAGGGCAAAGCTTCAAACACAGCCCTCCAGCAAGAAAGCCAGTTTTCCCTAGGAGCCCAGGTCCACCTCGGAGCAGTCTTAACCCTCAAGGCTGTTCTAGAATAAATGTCATTCCTCAGAGAGCATCAGGAAGATGCCCAAGAGAGCCACTAGGGCAGGGTACCAGGTCCTCTCCAATGTCGGCCTCCATCAGAGCCCAAGGCAGTGACCAGCTAGCCTATCCCATGGCAGACTTCCACTGGAGACAACCAGGAATGCCAGCTTTGCTTCCATTCCAGTGGGAGTTCCTTAAATACAGAAACATTATAGACTGAAGTATTCTGTCAAAGACATTCTACTGAAACATGTCGATCTCAAACCCTGAAATTTAGGGATTAGTAACAAGTCCAGGTACAGCCCAAACTCATGGAGACAGGGCAAAACAGTTCAGAAGAGCCTTTAGCATCAAAACATGTAAGGTGATCAATTCCATTTCAGCTGATGAAAACTCTGGCAGAGAATTAGCTGTAAGTATTTCTTTTTCCTTCTTATGCAATCCTTGGAGAAGAAATTTTCCAGAACTCTTTGCAAATCATAAACTTACTTGATGGCAGGGGAGAGTATAGGTACATGTTTAATTCATTTGAACCCCTAAAATTTAGGACATGTAGTGTCATGCCCCCCAAACTAATGAACTCTACATACGAATCTAAGATTTTTCTTTGAGGTTTGGTATTAGTATTTGTTCAGTCAATCTGCATCAAGAATTGTCTATAATTTAATAATACAGAGTAAATTTCTAGAGTTAGGCTCATAAAACATACATTAAAATAAGAATTAAGATACATGTGTGTATACCAATCTTAAAGATCAAAGTATAAATCATAGTTATGGGTCACTTTAGATAAGTTATCGTCTGTGGGAAGTTCAAAGTTAAGGACGTTTTACTAGTATGTATGGCCATGAGTTATAAGGCATGATGATGACAGGATTTTTCACATCCTAGGACATGAAACGTTAGTGATTGTGGTACATTACTACTGGCCCTAGTTAAGTTTTTTTTTTCCTTTCAGAAAACTTATTAGAAGGTCTGAGAATTTAAAATATTGATTCTCCCTACATTCTGTGTGTGAAAACACACTAAATCCTAACTTCATTGAAATGTGCTTATTTCTTTCCCCTTAAATGATCCCTGGATTTTGGAGCTAAAAGACCAGCAGCTGACAAATTCCTCTCAAGCACTCAAGTGCAGAACACTGTGTTGAGGGCTCTCAAAACAAACACATCAGATCTCACGTGGTTCCTGCCCTCAATTTTTTTTTTTATTGGAACGTTTAAATGTTTCAGTTTTACTAGGGGGAAATAGGAGAGAAAATGGAAAATATGATCATATAAGAGATTAATGTGCCCAATATAGCATCACAAGAGCGCTTATAAAGCAGAGTATGACTACTTACTCTGTACATAGGGTAAACGAAGTGCTATTAGAATACAAAGTCAGAGGAATTACTGTGAATAGGAAAGACATGGGAAAGCATCCCAGAGAGAGGGATCAGCATTTTTCCAAACATGAATTGGATTCATGATGGTCAGAATAAAAAGGGAAGGTATTTCATTGTACCAAACAAAATGCCAAAGTGAGGAAAACCCAGAGAACAGAGGGTTGAGCAACTGGGCTGGACCATAGGATGAAGATCAGCCAAGGAGGAAGGAAGGCTGAAAAAGAACATGATGTAAGATGACCTGGATGGTAAATTTCACTTTGCTACAAGAAAGAAGGGGGGGGGGGGAAGAAACCCCTCCTTGTTGATCCAATCCTGACAGCCAATGGCATAATCAAAACAATATTTCAATAAGGTTAATTTAGTAGTAAAATATGGTGCATTAGAAATGGGAAAGCCCAAGAGTTAGATGGACCAAGCCCAGGATGAGATATCCAGCAGTTCTTCCAAAGTTCAATTTCTTTACCACTCCAAAGCTATGTTTTCTAAGAATGACATAATACCAATTTTGACTCACCTACTAAAGGGTAATTCATACGAAATTAGCTGCCAATGATTTAAGTATGTTCTCTGCATGCCAATCAATATTATTAAAACTTAATCCTTCTCTGGTGGGTTCTCACTCCACAGTTAAAACGTTGCTCAGTGAAAACCAAAGAGCACGGACTATCAAAGTCTTGATACGATTATCTTATAGTGGCTAAATGACAGAAATAGTGCTCAAATTATGAACCTCAACAGTTCTACTGGTCCCTATATATCAGAAACACTGTGCTAAATTCTAGGGACCGTAGTTTAGAAGGACATTGGTTATTGTACCTGAATTGTCCACTAGGCAACCAAGTTGGCACAGTATCTGAATATAAAGCCAAAGCACAACTGAAGGAACAATCCAGATTCTGTACCAATCTGGTCACCCCATTGTGAACTATCATATCATGTGTAAAATATATGTCATCTTCTCCCAAAAAGAGAAGTGAAAAGCACAGTAACCTTCACCAAGAGTGGAAAAACCATCCTGAAGAAAAGGCATTAGTCTGTACTACTCTGGATGTCACACCACAAGCAGGAGGTGGAAAATATAGGAGAGTAACTCTGGATGAATGTAAGGAAGTTCAAACAACTAAAGATAACCAGTTGACAACAGAACAGACCTCCTCAGCTTACAGTGACCTTCCTAACAGCAGAAGTATTCAATCAGAAGCCAAACCACCATCTATCAAGAAGGCTGTAAGAGTGGTTCTTAAATTTGGTGGAAAATCTAGACTTTAATACAACTCTTACATCTCCATCCTAGGATTCTCTCCTCTCCTGAGGATCACTTGTTTACCAGGAACTGACATCTACCCAAACCAGAAGAAACAAAGGGGAAGTTTTACTAGAAGGACCCAGAGGTGTCTCTCAGAATCCAAGAGGCAAGAAGAGTGGTTGGGCCATAAAAAGGACTGCAAGTGGGGCCAAGAGGTGATCTGGAACCAGGAAGCAATCTGTTTCTCCATCTTTCTTCCTCCCTCCCCCCTCCTCCTCTTCTTCCCTTCCCGCCCCGTCCTCTTCTCTGATATGTATCTCTTGAATTTATATACCAACATTCAGGTAGCAGCAATAACTCCCATAAGTATGTGGAAGTCAGAACGACTATAACGGTTGGCAGAGTTATATTATCATCTTCACTTAATTTTGAATCAGTTTTATAACCTATGAAATGACATCTACCAGGCTTACATTCATAACCTAACTGGGTCCACATCCAGGATTTCCTGAGTCTTTTCAACTGCTCCTGCCACATAATACGCTGTCCCCCTTGACCAACTTTATTTTTTAATCAACTGTTAGACTCAGGCAAGAATTGCTTCCCAGCCTGAAGAGTAAGTCTACTGCTTCTTACACATCTTTTCACAACATACTGCTTTCAATTATTACATTAAATTGAACTTGGCCTTGAAAATGTTCAAAGAGTATCATAGACAAGGACAGATTTATGACTGTGGTTCCTTCTACCTGAGACACTCTTCCCCCTCAGTATATATCTTTTCACCATCTCCCGCACTAGGATATAAGCTCCATGAGGGAAGTGACTAGAGTAGCACCTGATACAATAAAGATGCATGATAGATAAATACTTGTTGAATGGATAAACAAACCTCTGTTAGAGTCTTACAGCCCTCCAGGAATTTTGGATCCCCTTATAATAAAAGGAATAACTTTCCTGCAGTCTTTAGTTTTGCTTTGGAAAAACTTTATCCAACACACGAAATTGAATACAACCTTGAACAAGAGAAGCAGGTGGGATAAATTTCCAAGAACAAGCAAAACCTGCCTAACCCGATAGAAAAGATGAGGGAAAGAAAGGAAGTAACAGACCCACACTGAGAACAGTAGACAAAGACCTGCGAATGCTTTGGCTTAGCTACCAAAAGGGGACAAAGTAGTAGTGAGTGAGGCTACCCAGAGAAGAGACTGAGTGTGGGGTACCAGCACCCAGAGTAAAAGTGGGACAGTTAGAGATAGATCAGCAGCTGCCTAATTCCACTGAGAACCTGACTTAAAACTCTTCTTACAAGTGAAGAAAATCCAAATCCAAAGCAACTACAAAGGCCAACTTACAAGTTTCAAGCACAGCTTTGAGCAGGGCTCAAGTGATGCGACCCGAGCCCAATTTCTCTCCTCTCTCTTTTTCTGCCTTGGTTTCATCTTCAAACAGGCTTTCGTCTTGGGACTGCAAGAGACTGCAGCATTTCTAGCCTATAACGTTCCAATTTCAAGTTTAGCAGAAAAGAATGAATTGGCTTCAGTGATCGCACAAGCCAATGTCCCAGAACTGGGTCTCATTAACTCCAATTGGCCAGATCTGGATCAGATGTCCATCTCTAACCCAACCGCTTTGGCTAGGAGAATGGGATGTTTTGACTGACTTATGCCCAGGTCTCAGGCTCCATTGTCAAAATCAAATATGGAGTCAAATTCCCCTGAAATGCATAGACTAAGAGTAGGTAGAGAGACTATTAAGATATATTTGGACTACTAAGATATGTTTCCTAAGAAGGGAAGTAAATGCTAGAGGCAAAAACAACTAGTGTCTACTCCACTTTCCAGATAAGCGCAAGTGTGGCTTTTATCCTGGTTGGCCAAGAGTACACTTTGACTGCATTTTCAGAATCCCTCAAAGGTCAGAGGTGGTATGGATCTGGGAAACAGACAAACAATATTTATATTTGCCACATGACCTAAAGCAAGTTATTTAACTTCTCTGATCCTCAATTTCTTGTTTATAATATAGTGATAATTAATTCCTCATAGAATTTTTAGGACGGCTTAAATAATTTATATAAATTTCTTAGCTCAATGACTGACTAGCGAATCCCAAAAAAGAAAGCTATAAGGAGACAGTAATCAAGATGGTGGTATTCAGAGTTGCATCACCAGCAGTAGGACCTCGGTTATTAGCCTGTTTCTCTATTCCAGCACGCTCAGCACACTCAGCGAGGCAGTCAGCCTGAAGGTGCAGCAGCCGCCCTAATCCACGTGTTCCACCTTCCCTTGATTGACCACCTCATCTCTATGGGGGTGAGAGTTCATTAGCCTCACTCTTTTGAGATTTTTTTTTAATCTTTTTTTTATTACATGAGATTTTATTTTTTTAACTTTTTTAAATTGAGTTACAGTCGTTTTACAATGTTGTGTCAAATTCCAGTGTAGAGCACAATTTTTCAGTTATACATGAACATACATATATTCATTGTCACATTTTTCTTGCTGTGAGCTACCACAAGATCTTGTATATATTCCCCTGTGCTATACAGTATAATCTTGTTTATTTATTCTACATTTTGAAATCCCAGTCTGTCCCTTCCCACCTCCTGATCTCTTAATATACGTTAAAGCAAAAACATCGTCATCTCTCTCCCAGAAGATTAAAGATTATCTAGTTCTACCTTTAAGAAGTCAGAACTTCATTACTGTAAAAAGAAAACAAACACCAAACCCCTGTGGGAAGCTTGTCAAACACTAAAGAGCCCTATTTAAAACAAGCACATTTTGCCTCCGTGTCACTCTCTCTGCATCTACAATTTTAGAACTCTCTATAAAAATCCCTTTTATTGGGCCATAGAAACATTCAGTTTACCCCCTCCCCATGCCCTCTGTTGGTAGGGCTTAATGAAGATGGTTCGTCAACAGAAATGGCCAAACTCTCAATGTTTCACAGCACCTTCCCTGGGTCTAGAAAAATGGATCTTTCATTTTGAAAATGTAAAGTCTTCCTTTCTGTTTCTCTTTGAACATGCTGCCTAAACTTCAGGCTCTCAATGACACTGGGAAGGACTTGTTCAGACCATTAGATGGAAGACAGTATTTCTCTGTACATTTTAATGGATCAGTATTTCTAATGCTTTCTCTGTGTCCTTTCTTTGCCTTTCACTATCACCAGCAAATCCTCAGAAGGCCTCTTGGCACTGTCCGTAATTCAGCTGGTCCTCAGCCAATTTGGTTCTGCCTTAGAATAAATAATAGCTGATTATGGTCACTCTTGTCACACTGTGAGCATCTTTTACATCGGAGGAGAAACCCAGTTTTATTATTTGGGTCATAATCTGAAGTATTCTTAGTAGATGCTTTTTTTTGTATTAAACATTTCATAGAAGAATTTTAAAGAACACCTTTTTCCCGTGGGACTTCTTTTAAAGCCCAGTTTTCTAACGTCTTCTACAAGTCAGTACATTGGTTACCAGTAGGCCACTCATAATATTAATTACATTCTTTACTTAAGGAAATAAGTAGAGGGCAAGGTGAATTCGGTATTCCAATGTAGACTCAGAAAACTTCAAGTTGCAGGATTCCTTGATAGCCTTTAAGATATTTTTTCTTCCTCATTTTGTGCTCAGTAGGTATGAGGCCCCCACGCGCAAAAGTTCAAAACCAAAAAAACACCAGTGAGACTAACGGAAGCTTACCATGCCTTGTCATGAGATGGCTAAAGCCAGCACACACATTCTTTTCTAGTAAACTTAAGAACCCCTGCATGAGATACTCACTTTGTTAAACCTGTCTGTGTAAGGATTGTTAAAAAAAAAAAAAGTCTAAGTTTTGATATTTTCTTCTCTTTAACATAAATAAAACTTCTAGAAGAACTTCCAGACTACACTCTATTGGATTAAGGAAGCTAGAACAGAGCATTTTCTTCAGTGATCATCGTGAAAACGCAGTTTCTCAAGCTCAATCTTGCTAACCAGTCGATCTGACAACACCAACACCCCCGTCCTTCAGCGACAGCTTGTTTCCCTGGAAGACATCTGCTTTAAGATACCACGAAGTATTCTGTTTAAAACGCAAATCCTATTTATGAAGTCTGCTTTTCTTTCTCCCACTCCAAGTTTACCTTTCTGCTTTCAAAAGACAAGGATGCATTTTGATTTCTTGGCATTTTCTACCATCTCCCCTTCAGCCATACAGTCACTGCCCTTTTATAGAACTTACGATGACAGTGCTTGCTGGGATTTGAAGAAAACCAAAGTCCTGGGATATTAAACAGGGCTTCACTCCACATCAGAGAACTCGCTCCCAGGCCACCTGTTAGAGTTCCCGTGAGGAGGGAGGACAAGGTCACTAACCACACAGAACTCTCCTGCCGCCTCCATACTACTTGCTGGCTTTCTTAGCAGCAAGTTCTTGCTCTCTCCATCCTCATGGACGTACAGACAAGAAAAGGCAGCCCTTCATTCATATTGCTCTGGGCCCTGCAAGTTACACCACTGGTCTTGGCCACACTCGTCATCCAAAACCAGACCTCTCAGGTCCAGTCTGGCATCTACAGATTTCTTTCTCTGAAGCGGGATGCAATGACTCAGCACACTTCCCTTTCCTCTCCGGTGCCACCACTGCGTTCTTTATTCCTTGGGCCTGCCACCCTCCCAAGTCGGCTGAATGACCCTTAACGTAGTGGCTCTCGGCTTCTCAGCTGACACCAATGATGCCATTTTTCAACTGAAGGTCTTACAGATAATTACCAGGGAAACGAAAGTAATGAACACAGAGGCGGTGAAAAGTTACTAACAAAGCAAGTGGCAGACCACTTATACTCCAGCCCACCTGTTTCACTGCTGTGAGTGGGACAAAAGAGCCACCCCCAGCAGCCCTGAAGAGTGAAGCCGGAAAGAACAGAACCTGCTTGGGTATTCTGTGGCTCACCAGAACCGATGATCCCCAGTTCTCCGGGCCCCTAACTCCCAAGGAAGGGAAACCCTGAAGCATTTTCTCAGAGGGCAGGACTCCATGAGGACCCAGGAGCAAGTGAGTCAGATCAAGGTCAGAGGATGGGGCCCTCTCCTCTGCGAGATCTGGGCCACACCCGTAGGACACATCCTATGGCGAGACCCATTTTGAAGAGAACTCTGGTGCTTCAAGAAGTGAACTTTGCAAAGGTCACACAGCCAAGAAATGAAGGACCTAAACCCAATCTGCCTGAGACTGGAACCCCTACCCTTGACCCTCTGCTGCACACTCTTCCACGACTCTGGTCTTCTAGTGCAGTTCTGTTTGCCTCCCCACTATTCTTCCTAAAGAATTTGTAGCTGCTGTATAAATAAGTGGTGCCAATAGAAACAAGGGGCTGCCCCCCAGCCCTATGCACCAGCAGCTTCCGGCCCCAGATGCAACTCCGCACTTTGTGGGCAAGAGGCCTAGCCAGTTCTAACTGCCTGGGGAACCAGCCTGGGGACAGGGTGGGGACCAGGTCAAGGCACACCCTGTCCACTTTCCAGGGAGTGGTACTCAAGGAGACGGTCCTTACAGGGGAGAGAGGCTTTAGAGAAGAGGACAGTGGTGTGAGGTCACAGCACAGGAGACGCTGAAGGGAAGGACCGGGGACATGGCAGCAGTGACACATGGCCATGCAGAGAGGGAAGCCATTTCCAGCAGCTGCCATGAACTGGAAACCACAAAGAAAGGAAGATCGCTAAATTTTTAGGAAGCCTTGTATATATGGCAGGCTCCCTAAAATACCTCTGCTGCCTTTCTAAAGGAACTTACGGTCTTAACAACAAAAAGTTCAAGTCTTCTGAAGTTAAATTGTTGTTTCTTTGACACAGTATCAACATGCACTGGGCCACGTGAGACTCCAGGATTTCCTCAAGTTACAGAAGACAAATCAGCACCTTCCAACCATTTCAACTACTTGGGAAATAACCAGAAGTCTCTTTCATGATTCATCCTACCCATGAGTTCTGCCACCAAACTAAAACTCCAGTAAACACTAGACCCTTTCTTTTTCCCCCAATCAAAATAAAAAATTTTTAATCCAAAAAATTAGACATTAGAGTTTTTAGACATTAGAGTTTTTAAAAAGCATTTCAGGAGAAAAGGAAAATTCTAGCAAAACATAATCAGCTCCCTGGAGAGAAAATAACCCATTTATCCAATGACTAGATGTATGGCCTCCAAAATGCTAAAACTAAGGTTTGATGATGGAGACTTGGCAGGGATGTGGGTTTCCCTAACAGGCATCTGGTTTCCAGGTGAACATTTAGACCCCAGAGGACTCTGGGAGCATGTACATGTATTCAGAGATAATTAGTCATCATTTAGTGGACTGTTATGCCAATTTTTCACCTCAGTGAAGTCTCTGGTTGAGAGTCCATTAAATTATATTTGCTCTTCGGAGCCTGACTTTCTGATCTACAAAGCAGAGAAATGAAATAGTGATACTCACATCGTATCTGGAGATGAAATTAAGGACGTTATGTTCACCTTAGCAGGGAATAATTCACCTAGCAAAAAACCCAGGGGAAAAAATGGTAAAATGTCAGAAGTAAAAATTCTGATATCAAGTTAATGTCCAAGATGCTGAAAAGATGATTGAACTTCGCTAACAAAAATGGGTTTTCTAAACTCATAAGGAAGCCATTCCCTGAAATAGAGCCTGGGTCCAGGCATACAAGACAAGGGGAACATTGTTTTCCTTGGACTATAATACAAGCCACTCCAATGCAATCGGATTCTCAAGTAGACAATGAATTCCCATAATTTTTACCCAGATCTTTCCTAAGAGCCAAAGTTGCATGCGGTCTGTCATAAGATATTTAGGATCCTAAACAACCAACAGTCCCAGTGTCATAATTTTTTCCACTTTTTTTAGTTGGGGTAAAATTCACATAAAATACAACGTACAATTCAATGGCATTTAGAATATTCACAATATTGCACAAGATTCACATCTAGTTCCAAGGCACTCTCACTCTAGAAGCAAACCCTGTTAAAGGGTATTAGTCACTCCCATTCCCCCTTCCCCCATCCCCTGGCATCCACTAGCCTGCTTTCCTCTACAGATTAACCTATTCTGGGTACTTTACATAAATTAAATCATATAAATATGCAATCTTTTGTCCCTGGCTGCTTCTGTGTAGCGAAAGATTTTTGAGATGCCTTCATGCTGTAGCATGTATTAGTACTTCATTTTTCACAGGTGAGTAACATTCCCACTGTGTAGATAGATCCCATTTTGTTTATCCATTCATCAGGTGATGGACATTTGGGTTGTTTCTACCTTTTGGCTATCGTAATTGTTGCTATGAGCTGGGGCCCTCTTAAAATAAATACTTTCTTCCTATAAAGCACTTTATCAACCTCAGCAATTTGCATCCAATACCTTTGATCTTCCCTATTCATTTCTCAGGATTCCTTCTCAGACACAAAATGTATGTTTCAAAAGGTATTAATTGCAAGTCACTCTACCATCACTAAGTGGTAGGACCCAGGTCCTTTGATTTTTAGTAGAGAGCTCTGGACCCCACACAATGAAGACTTCTAGTCCTTAACACTATCTCCTTTACATCTGACATCAATTTTCCTTGGGAAGGTGAGGCCATGAAAACCCATGCTTCAATCTCCATTCCAAACTGTAGCTAGACTAAGTTCCTGGAAAGTTGGGAGTGCTCTTTCTCTTTATAGTCCAGCACCTGATAGAGTGTCTGTGTAACACAGTGCTGGCACCCCAAAAGGTCTGGAGGGAGCAGGAGGAGAAGGATACGAAGGAAGAGACAGAAGAGGGAAAGGAGGACACACACTAGACAGACTCACGATGTCACGGTTGGGAGAGTATCTGTTCCTTTGAATTCCTGAGACTGTGCCCCTTTTATACCCAATGGGAACATGAGTCAGGGGAGCTGTGGACAAAGTCCAGACTGTAGGTAAAAATCAGTGGTGCAAAGTGCTGTGATCAGATGCCTGACGCATCAGCAAAGTTCCTGCCACAATATCAAGCTCTGTTTTGAAACAATTTCACTACCTAAAAACAAAAACAAAATGAAAACTAAGAGCAGTAGCAAAAAATACTTTCTAAAGGAGTCATTCCATTATCCCACCACCAAGGTTATAATGCCCACACTGCATACTGCGTCCAGGAGAAACAATGGCTCTGGATACGTGGTTCTTCTACCCCGGTAGGCCCTGGATGTACGATCTCACACACACACACACACACACACACACACAGTAGAGTTTCTAGGACACTGGACAGGTCCTGGAAGATGGATTCTGATCCTGGAACTACTCCAGAACCATAAAGCCTCAGAAGCCTGTCCAGTCCATATTCCTAGTCATTTCCCTCTCTCAGAATATGTAAGCAATTATTTTCCTGCATTGTGCTGGGGTAAGTGGATGGCTGCTCACAGCTGGACGTGATGGGCCTAGGCCCGCCAGCTGAGATGGATGGGAAACTTTTTTCCTTTTAAAGAGCAAACAAAAACCCAGTGAACAAAAATCAGAGGTTGTTCCCCTATGGTAACAACTTAGTACTTAAAATTTTCTCTTTCCTTTTTCTTGTTGGAACTTTCCCATTAGTGTTCTCTAATCCTCACAGGGACTGTTTGAAGTAGTCAGTAGTAACCCCATTTCATAGATGGGGAGACTGAGGCTAAGTGTAATTAACTGATCTATCCAGCTAACAAGCAGCAGACCCACTGCTCTGAATCAGGCCTAATTAAATCTATTGTTCATGATGTGATTTGTTCCCAAACTTGGATATGATCCGATTCAGGGAAGCGTGTTAAAATACAGATTCCCAAGGATGGAATCGTAGAATCAGTGTTTCTGACAAGCCCCTGGAGCAGTCGGTCTGGGTTCTAACATCCAGAAACGACTGCCGAGCTGACACTCCAGCCCTGCCGTCTAGAAAGCTCACAGCTGACAGGTGTTCACAACGGCCCATTAACTGCCCGCTGACTTGGCCTGACCAAACTTTAGTCAGGCTTCTCTCCTCCCCGTGGGCCTCTGAACTGTGGCCCCACGAGTGAGCAAGCACTGACGTGCAGAACACTGAGCCCTTGAGAGCCCATCCTGGGAACAGGCCCACTACAGCGAGAAACATTTCCTGTCTAACCACCCCCTCCTGCTGTCTGCCCACCCCCTGCTCACTTGCCAGGTTTCCCTTCAGAAGCCCTGCTTCCCCCTCCCCGTACAAGAACAGGCATTTCCTGGTTGCTTTCGAGACGCCTGTAGATCCTGAGATTTGAGTACGCACCCTATTACAACGGTCTCTGAATAAAGTTGCTCCTTACCCAAGTCCAGATTTGTTTTCACTTGACAAAGCCTTCAGCCACTGAGTAGGCCTCAAGCTTCACAGAGGCTTCTCCGTGGGTAAAATAAAACTGCAACACCATTCTGGGTTCTTTCATGTATGGAGCAAACTAGCTGGGAGCCTGACCCCACGGCCAGCCTTGGGTGCCCTCCCAGCTGGTGTGTGTCTGCGCATGGAGGGCACTTCTGAGCTTAGCTTCAGGGCTCAACTCCTGGCCTCCGAGCATCAGGCCTGGGGGGGGGGGGGGGCAGGGCAAGAGGCTTGATATTTTCTTGTTTTTCTCAAAACTCAAAGAAGATAGAAGTGTCTGCCATGAAATACTTCTCTCCAGAGGTGCACCACGTGCACACAAGCATCCTCCAGGGATGGTTCACAGATTCGTCACGGCCCCTCCCCTCTCCAAAGAAATCTTGAAAACTGACTATTTTCCTCCAAGGAGCTGCCTCCCCCAGCTTTCCCTCCACTCCAGGTGGAGACGCGCACACTTTTCATCAACCGTGACTGAGCAAATCTCAACAGCATCAGCTGCCTCCACATGCCCTGCATCTCCCGGCTCAACACTTGGCCTTTGCTTTGCAGAACTCTTGCCAGTAAATCACACCCAGGCTCCACAGATGTAAATTTTATGGGAAGAGGAGAATGCCAAAGAATGAAATTGAAACATCTTTTTTCTAAATGTAAAATTCCCTCCCACCTCAATTAGAAGGCATTAGGCCATCTTCTAGTCTAAAGCTGAAAATGATTTTGTTTGATAGTTATTTCCATTAATCATTCCACAAGTATGCCCTATTACACAATTCAATGATGTTGCCAATTTTGTCTTTCAAGCAACAGCAGAAAGAGACACAATCTCTCACTTATTACTCTTAGAAAGGATACAAACACGAGAAACGCCACATGTGTAGTGCTACCAGCCCAGCACTAAAACTTCTGAGAGGTAACAATTTGTCTTTTCTATTCCTCTAGAAGCTTCACAATAAAAGGTGACCAATAGGTTCACAAAAAGCAGCGTGTGTTGGGAAGGAAAACCCAAGAGTGAAAACATCAGGTTTAAATTTCAACTCACCACCTGTCTAAGGCAAGTGGGGTCTTATGCCTAAGCTCATTTAACCACTCCAAGTCTTGGTTTCTTGATCTATAAAAGTAGGCATGAATGGCTTACAACCCAGCTACCTCGTTCAGTTGAGAAAATGAGGCAATTTGAAAGCACTTTAAAAACAGTAAAGTGTTTTAGAAAAGCAAAGCAATAAACAAATACGCAATAAACAAATATGCAATGTCATCATTAAAGCCTTTGTCTCATCTCAGCACAACTGCCGTGGACCTTTTACATCTCCAGAGAAAGGCCGACAATTCTCACCTTTGTAATACAATCCCAAAGTCCTCATGAAGGTTTTTCTCTAAAAAAGGACTGTACAGGCGAATGGCGGTGTTTGTCAATAAACATCAAAGTGCATAATGTATGCAAATCCTAAGACAAATCTTAGATAATATATACACTAAATGTAAGTACAGCAGCACTGTGCTTGTCTGATGCCTCGTTTGAGCTCTTAAGAGAATTAAGCAATCCATTTGCATAATTCAGAGCTGGTATAAATAAAGGTACAGATTTTTTTTGTCTCCTAACAGACAAGAAACTTGCAATACTTTTCCCAAACAGATCTTATCATAACATCCTGAATATATTCTATTTTTCATGTTGGACCTGCCACGGAGAATTATTGTATTTCCATCACTTTATGGAGAAAGCTCAGAGGCACAAAACAAACAAATGGGTCAAAAAGAGCTTTTGCGTATCTCTAGTTCAGGGCCTAGAAAGGAAGCTGCAAGCTTCTTTCTTACTCGAGTTTACCTCATGGGGTGAAGGCATCTGCAGGGCCGGCGGGGAAAAGGAAGACCTTGTGGAGAGCTGGAGTTCAACCCTGGGACTTCAACAAAACTGTCAGCCCAAAACTTCCAACCAGAGCTTAGTGTACCGGGGCCCTTTTCCACCAAATCACACTCACCTTCAGGGATGCTCAGAATGAAGCCTTGGGGCCAGCAGCAGAGACGGGACAGCCTACTGAGAGCTGCATGTTCTCCGGACCCACAGAGACAACTAAATGAGAACCTCCGAGGGTGGAGCCCAGCATCGGTTTAACAAGCCCTCCAGGTGATTCTGATGCACCATTAAGTTTGATCTTCTCTGCTTACTCCGGGGTATACTGGAAAATGCAGGGCATCTCCAGTTTTACAATGCTATTCCTAGTGCCTGAAGTGGTCCTGGGTTCAATGCCAGCTCCTTTCATTTGCCACTTTTTATCATTTTTATAGTAAGAAAAAAATTTAAGTCATGTTGAAACCATGGGTAACCACTAGTCAAATCCATTTCACCTGCCGACACGAACTCAAGGTCGTTTTAATTGCGACTTGCACGTCTTCCAAGCCTCACATAGCCTAAACAGTAAGTTATTTTCCAGGAACTTGGAATCAGCTGTGTCTAGTTTGAGCTGGTTAAGACTGGATAGGACCGCCTCCCCCTCCAACTGGGCATGCGCTTCTGGTCGGTGACCTTTTGACGTCAGAGGGCAGAAAATTCCGCCCTAAGATCAAGCATTTTTCAATATGCAGAGGCCAGTAGCTTAGTAACCCCTTAGCAGAGGGGAGGTTACTGCATCTTTTTCCAATTATCTTTCCCCACACTCCCCATGCCCCAGACCACCCTGCTTCTTTATTCTTTATTCTTTATCCTATAAATATCCCAAGCCGGTTTCCTTCCGGTGGATTTGGGACTGGTTCTCCGTTTCCACCGTGGCTGCCTTGTGAATAAACCCTCTCTTTGCTGTAAACCTCAGTGTCTTAGAGTTTTGGCTTGCTGAGGGTTGACCAAAACTTGGCTCAGTAACAATGTGCTTCGGGGGAAAAAAAATTGAAGAGTAAGCAATACAGGACAAATAGAAGACACCTGTGATCCCACACCCCAGAAATAACCACTCAGGACTCCTGCACTCCACAGCTCCCGGGCTGTGCATCACACAACCCTCATTACATAATGCGGCACTCTTGACCACAATTCATATTTTTGTGACTATCTTCCAAATACATATATCCTCCAAATTGAATCAATGTGATGGTAACTACCGTTTTAGAAACTGCTTTTTTTTTACTGAAAGGTATGATCATGAATATTTTGTCTTTAATGTTTCTAATCAGCCATCTTATTTTTAATGGCAGTGGTCCTTTTATGAATATAAGTTATTTTGTTAATTGAAGTACAGTTGCTGTACAATTATGTATATTATGTAAGGTACAGGTGTACTATCTAGTTATTCACAGTTTTTAAAGGTTAAACTCCATTTATAGATATTATAAAATATTGACTAGATTCCCCATGTGATACAATATATCCTTGTGGCTTATTTTATACATAATAGTTTGTACCTATTAATCCCCTACCCCACTATAGCCCCTCCCCCTTCCCTCTCCCTACTAGTAACCACTAACTTGTTCTATCAGCAGAGTGGTCCTTTTTGTGGATTTACGATAATCTAAGAAATCCCATATTGTTTGATAATTTAGATATTTACAATTTGGAACCCTTATAAGTATTACAATAAATAACTTACTGTTTCTTTGTGCTTACCTATGATCGTTTTGTGTGTGTGTGTGTGTGTGGTACAGTCTAGGCAGAGAAGTAAAGAATAAGATTTGTTCTCTATTTGTAGAGCTGTGATTCTATTCTTCCCAGCAGCAAGTACTAATCTCTACATTCTGCAATCTTCCTGCCTTACCTATTTATGCTTGTTCAATAAAATGCATTAGGCTTTCTCTGTCTTTACCACAGAAGCATTCAGTTCAACAAAGAATCTGTAAGACAACACATTAATTGGTCTTGATGTTGCTGTGTTAAACAGAATTAAGATCCTATGGTAGTTCTATTTTTAATTTTTTTAAGAACCTCCGTACTGTTTTCCTTAGCAGCTGTGCCATCTTATATTGCCACCAACAGTGCAGAGGGTTCCAGTTCCCCCACCCACTCCCCAATACTTGTTTTCCAGCAATCTCATTCTTACTATATATGCAAAAAAATTAACAGAAGGATCTCAAAGAGATTGTTGCAATATGTAAACTCCCAGCAGCATTATTCACAATAGCCAAGAGGTAGATGCAAACCAAAAGTCCACCCACAGCTGAATGAATTAAGAAGATGTGGACTATACGTAGAATGGAATATTATTCAGCCTTAAAAAGGAAGGAAATCCTGTCACATGCGACACCATGAATGAACTTTGAGGACATTACGCTACGTGAAATAAGCCAGTTGCAAAAAGACAAATACAGGATGATTCCACTTAAGAGGCATTGACAGTCGTCAAATTCATAGAAACAGAAAGTAGAAAGGTGTTGCCCGGGCCTGCAGGGAGAGGGGAAAGGGCAGCTATTTCATGGGTGTAGAGTTTCGGTTCTGCAAGATAAAAAAGTCTTGGTGATCAGCTTCACAACAACATGTATGTACTTAATCCTACTGAACTGTACACTTAAAAATGATTCAGATGATCAATTTTATGCTATGTGTTTTTCACCCCAGTAAAAAAATTTTTAAATGCCCTCAGCTCCATATGTAAGTATGATCTGCTGGGCTCTAATGTTTTGTGTGCTCACTCATAACACCTGTTTTCTAAAAGAGTCAAACTCAGAGAAGCAGAGAACACAAGGATGGTTGCCAAGGGCTGGGGTGATGGAGAAATGGGGAGTCACTCACTGTTCAACAAGATTAAAGCTTCAGTTGTACAAAAAAACAATTTAGGTCTGGAGATGTGCTGTTCAACACAGTGCCCATAGTGAACAATATCATATTGTGCCCTCAAAAATTGTAAAGTGGTTAGAGGCCAGTTGAGTGTTCTTACCACAATAAAAAATAAGAATAGAAATTCTCACCCTCCCTAATAATTAAAGCAATGCAAATCAGCGAAGGAGAGAGAGAACTGATCCCTAACACCAAGATACAGTTTTCTTTTTAGACAGAGAAGGCCTGATTATCCACTGCTTCCCGGCATTAGTACTGCCCCCTACAGCTGTGCAGAAAGCTAATTAGCCCAGGTAAGTCCTCTGAGCTGAAGCACAAAGGAGAATTTTCCCTCACGTTCCTGATGTTCTTTGCTCACTGGAGTTCAGCTCCTTTCCAGGATCTGGAATGCCTGAGGGGCCCTCTTCTTCCCTTTTCCCTGGGAGTAAATGGACCTTTAATCAATTTGCACCCCGTGGAGGTGAAGCACCTCTGGAAGGAACCGTGTTCCTGTGCACTCAAGAACTGTTGGAGACACCTCAGCCTTCCAAGGAGCTGGTTCAGAACAGAAGGCCGGCAGGCACTTCCTAACCCTGGAGTTCTGGGGTTACAAGCTCGGGGCCAGCGTGGGGCAAGCAGGGAAAATCCACGAGTTGGTACAGCACAGAGGCCCCTGGGTGGAGCACTGCAGTCATTTGGCTCAAAGCTGCAGAGCCTGCTCCAATGCACCAGCTTGGGGAGGACATGAGTCACACAGTAAAACTGAGCAGGGGCGCACCTCTCTGGTCCCTGTGTGCCCAGCACGTCCAGCCGGGCAGCGATCCAGCTCACGTGGGCTGGAGGGCATCCGGTTTCTCCTTCCTCCAGGTTATCACTCGATCTGCCGTGTTCTTTTCTGCTGTTATGGCAGATGCTAGAACATATGAACGGCAGCGAAACGGATCTAGGGAACAAGGGGGCCGAGAACCACGTACAGGTGGACATCACCAAGGACGCCACTCCTCCTTCTGCAATGATTCCTCAGGGTCCTCACCTGTGAACTGGCGAGAATGGCGGCTGTCCTCCCCTCTTTCATTTGCAGGCTCTTAGGCTGCGCCACTGGTGGATCCCCCCCCCACCTCCCCGGGGGCTCGGCTACCGCCTTCAGCGTCTGGGGGGTGGGGGGAGCCCTGAGGTAACGGCGCATTAATGACGTCAGAATTCAGAAACACGTGGGGGCCTTGTTTTGCTCACTTGATATGGTCTCCTCCCACCCCTTCCTCCTCCGCCCCCTACTTGGAAGACTGTTCTCCCTTAGTCCTCCTTCCAAGTCACATCAAGCCCCGCTCAGCCGGCCGGCAAGCTCTGTCGACCACCCAGCCCGCAGCCCGCAGCAGGGTCTCCTGGAACACGCACTGTTCCTCCCAACCCTTCCGGGCTTATGCCTGCCCTTTAGATTTTTTGTGTATATGTCTCATCTCTACCACTAAGTTATAAGCTCCTTAAAGTCCGAGATGATGGGGAGTACCCCATGCGTGTCCTGCCATGCCTCCAATCACGGCATTTGTCCCAAGAAAATTACCAGAGGCACCCGGGATTGATGCGTGGCAACCAAAACGCAACAGTAATAACCACTCCAAAAGTTCACGTCCTCCCAGCAGGGTCTGAAAGAGCAGTGACAGTCTGTCCTCCCCCGACTTATCACGGTCGCCTGCTCCCTAATTCTCTCCATCCTGGGACCCAAACCCCCAGAAAAGGCAGTTCTCTTCCCTAGTTCTCCAAAGACTCTGGTGATTGCTGGACCAGGTTGGGGGTGGGGTGGGGTGGGGTGGGGTGGGGGTTGCTAAAACATCCCACAGGTGGTACTTTAATGGCAAAATTCCAGACTGCCTCCACTTTCCTCAGAAACAAGCACAATAGCCTCAAAAATTCTCAAAATCAACAAAACGCTGTATTCTAGGGGGAATTCTGAACCGAAATGAGTCAGGATGGTGGAATTCCAGACAAACGGGGAATCACTGACCAGGAAGAAGACCCCTCAGAAACAGGGGACACTGATGTGAAAGGTGCTGGGGCCCAGGGGCAGGCAGAGGAGATGGCAGGGTGGGCCCAGGAGGGGCAGGCTTCCCTGCTGCTGTCTCCAGTGACCCACTCCCCGGGGCTCAGTCCCTGTCTCCTCACTGATGTTTGTCATTTATTTAAAAACAGAAAGGCTTTTGTTCTTCAATCAGAGATCATGTTTAAACTGCAAATACCCCCAGTGTTTAAACTGACATCAGGATGTAAATGGTTTGTGTCAGATCCCTTCCTTAATACTGGCTTTGACAGCAGAACAATAAAAGGAGACTCACTAAATGAAGAGAACAGAAAAGGAACAACAGGGGCCAACAATGAATTGTATCTCTTTGTGTAGCCCTGATCACATCTGCTCTAGAATAATCATAAATCAACAGAATCAAAAATAGCAATTTACTCTTGTAGAATGGGTTGTAATCGACAAAATCCCTTCATCGCAGTGCCTAAGTTGTTTTCCAGAACAATTCTGTGAATTGTTCCCTCTTGACTGGTAAAGAAAACCAGTCTCATGGAGGCAAAGTGGGACCTCAAGATATAACACATAGAATCAGGTCTCTAAGCTTGGTCATACGCCCATGTGTTCAGCAAAGAATTATGAAGGACCTACTCTAGGCCAGATGTATGCCGGTGCTGGGGATAAAATGAAGGGAAAATCGCACACATACTGTCCTTATGGACCTTGGGGCTATTTAAGGGGACAAGTGCTAATCAACTAGCAGCAGACATAAACGTAGTCTTAACAGCTGGGATAGGAGGAATGCCAGTGATAATAGGAGAATAGACCTAGAGCCAGCATTCCAGAAACTCCGAGAAAGCCAGCAGGGCAGCAGGCAGAGAGCAAGGGTGTGGACAGTGCAGATAGGTTGGGAAGGTCGCCGAGAGCTGGGTGGTGCACAGCCTGGTTTGCAATGGCTTCTGCTAAGTCCACTGTCTTTCTGCTAAGAACAGTAAGTGCCACGATGTTTTAAGCAGAAAGATGTTTCTGAGAAGTATCTGTCTTTGGCCAGTGGTATCATGGTCCCACTTGGAAACATTTTGAACTGAACTAAAGTAAGGGAGCCACAGCCCCACCCCTTGCCGAAGCCATCCAAACCTGAGGATTTCTTCACTTGTCACAAGGCCATGATGCCTTCCTATTTCCGTCCAACCAAACATCTCTAGCAAGCCCACCGTGCAAGGTTCTGTGCTGGACACCACTACCAACAACAATGTCTCAGACCCAGACTCTGCCCTAAGAAAGGAGTCATGCAGACAGAGAACCGGAGAACAAAGTAGGGAATAATGACCACCTCCTGGTAAAGGGACAGGAAATAATCACAGAATGACTGCGCTGCAATCTTTCCTCAAGCTCCTGAACACTTGGGTTTCACTGTTTTCTGAGATTTATTATAGCAGAGAAGTCAGAGTCTGTGCTGATTCATTCTGTTTTACGCCGTCTCTCATTTCACTTTTCTAGACACATGTAAGTTTATTCCTGCACCTTTTTAATTCAAACTTTGACTCTGAGTCAGGTCACTTTTCAGTGATTTTGCTGAAAATATAGATTGTTTTCAAGCAGCCTAGGTGAATCTTTTTTCAACTCAGGAAAGTTTTTAGGCTTAAATACATTGTTAGTTAATGCGTCTATTTGGAATGCTCTGGTACATCCTTGGGATCATATAAAATGATTAAGCTGGTTCTCTGTTCTCCACTATAATTATCCCTGGGTGTGTCTATACATCTATATATACATACACACATATATGCACATACACTGAGATACACACATGTCGGATGCACAAGTACGTATCATCTGAAATGTGTATGAACAGAATAGCATCTTGTCTTTCATCTTTGTTCTCTCCTTGTCCTTTTCTTCTGAATTCTGAGCTACTCCGCCTTCCACATCACTGATTTGATGTCCTGTAATGTCCTTTCTTCTCATTACTGCCATTAATGAGAACTTAAATTCTACTTCATTTTTTATTTTTTTTCACCTTTCTTATTACAGCGGTTGCCTTGACTACATCTTTGGTTGTTCCTTCCTTATGGTTTTCTGCTTTTGTTTCATAGATACCATGTCTTCTGGCTTTTTTATGGAGGCAGCTAAATAATTATTAAATTTTCCCAAATGGTCCCTATAGTAAATAATTTTAATAAGTCTGTTCCTCCTCTGAATTTTCAGGATGATGTATCTTCTCACTTATTTTGTAGAAAGATCTGTCTCAGAGGAAACATATGCTTGTTGGGTTTTTTGTGATTTTTATTAAAAATCAAATGAGGAACTATCTATCCAGGACTGCATTTGCCAAGAGACAAGGAGTATGAAATGCCCTTGTCCCAACTCTCTGTTCCATTTAGACCTTGTTTAAAATCCTCAAGTTCATAGGTTGTTGTGTGCAATTCTGACCTGTTTCCGGTCTTGAATGGACCTTCCTCAAGAGCAGCTCTGCCAGGCTTCCATGACATCTTTCCCAGCTCTGACTGGCTGCTTTCCTGGTGTGTTAAACAGATGGAGTAAATAAAGACCTCTCTGGGCACCTGCCTTCAGCCCATTGCTCATGGGGTCAACACCAAGGAGGGTATTGTAAACCCCGTGAGTTTTCCCACCACCACCACTTCCTGCCTGTGGAGGTCCCAATCTCTGAATGTAAGTGTAATAATGAAAGCAAGAGAGATTACACTGTGACAACATTAAATTAATTAATGCATCAGCCACACAGTAATGGAGATGTACACACAGTTCTCTGGATGATAACAATCCTGCATTTCACATGTGGATAGCCCAGTGGAGTGGTTACAAAGGGTGCTCTCTACCTACTCTTAGGAAGGCAATCATAATTCATTTCTAAGCACAGGTGGGCTACTGGTGGTGTTTTTCAACCTAGTTCTTCAGCTGTGTAGTTTGTGGAGATTTCTCTCAAGTCTGGGCAATGGGCTATCCATCATATTCCCCATATATTTTTAGTGCCTTACAGGGAATTTTATGCAGAAGCTGAGAGAGGTTATGTAGAGATTATTTAAATCCCACTCACTACATGTTTTTTATAGAAGTTTCTTCTCTTTAGAATCAGGACTCAATTGCAAGAATGAACTCCAAAGCTAAGAATATGGCAGGATAGGGAATATGCAGACTGGAAAAAAATCAGTCCAGCCCTCCCAGGTCTGCACACCCTCATCATTTGTCAAATGGAGAAACAGTAATGCAAGAAGATTAACTTTAACCCTCCAGTGTGTGTCCTGCCCGCCCTTGAGAGAAATACTTCTGGGAGCACCAGACTATGATCTCTGCCTGGAACCTGCTTGGTAATCAAACCCAAAATAAAAGCAAATATAAATGTAAAGGTTCAAGTGTGAGCTAAGATCTCTAGACCCTGGGTCTAGCTCTGTCCCTACCCGGCTGAAGGACTTTGGGGAAATTCCTTGACTCCGAGCCTTGGAGTCACTCATGCACTACAATTGGTGGTTCCCAAGTAGAAGAGATGTTACTAGGAGGAGGCACCACACACATGAGAAGCGTGGAGGCAGATGAAGGACTGACAACCCCAAGACCTCTGCCCTAAGGGGCAGCCATGTCTAAAATCTTGTGGTTTTATGAAAGCCAATATACTAAATGAGAAGTGGTGTTCCTGGGTGATGTTTGCTCCCACATCCTGAAAGCCCGTAACTTCCCTGAACTGTCAGGAAATGCTCTTGCCAAGACTTTGGGAATGGCTTAGCCCTAGGCTGCTTTAGGGCTGGTGTGTGCCTTCCAAATGGTAATGCTCCTGAAACTGCCAAACCAGCTGTGCTGGAGTCAAACAATGACAAACAATAAATGTAAAACCCATTAAACCAAAGCAGGCACAAAGTAGTTTAGGCAAATGTGTGTTGCACAAAAGAGGTAGTGTTACTTTATTTTTTTCTTTCTTTCCTTCCAGCCGAATGGGCAAGGGGAGAGAAAATCTAGAGCACCTGTTTCAACCTGAAAGTGGGAAATGGCGCCCTCTAATGGTGCCTTTACTGTGGCTCCTGTAAGACAAGGCTACAGGGCTATGCATTCATATAGACCACAATGTGAATGGCGTTCTCTGCATTATGTACTGCACATCCTAGGCAACCACACACAACAACTCTTGTACCTACACATGTGAACCTCAGTATGGACACAGCCAACATATCCACATACACATATCCGTGCACGTGCCCTAAACATGCAGAAATACCCAGGTACATACACACACAGTACACACAACAAATAGACCCACACATAAACACAAATGCACGCGTGCAAATACCAGCACATCAAACAGCACACGTACAATACCTATGGTCCTAACAGACACATATTCACATACATAAAAGTGTATGTGCTTCCACACTTGTTACATGCATGCATGTGTTCAAACATACACAGTGACAATAAGCATACACAAGCACATAGATACAAACATACACATGAAGCTATGCCTCTGTACGTACGTCCACACACTGACTCCATGATAAATTATAATTAATCAGTGAGAACAATCATAACTCTATTGAGCATTTTTTATGTGCCAGGTAACTGTTTAGAAATGTTTGATGTGCATGAACTCATTTAAACCTCAAAAAATTCAATGAGATCTTATTTTTAATCCCCATTTTACATGAGCAAACTGCAGCAAAGGAGGGTTTAATAACTTGCCTCTGGTCATAGAGCAAACACGGACTGGAAGCATGATTTGAATAAGGGTCCGTATCACTGCTATAGGAAGGCTAATTAATTCTAAGGTGTTCGGGAGCATTTCCGTGTGAGAGAAGCGTATCATCTTAGGAGGAAAGTGGCACGTGGTCATGTCTAAGGCAACAAAGCTTGACTGCAGTGGCCTCTCACCAGCCCTTTCAAAATGTTCTTTTCCTTTCCTGATGCCTTCTCTGTGTCCATGTTCTCCCTTCCCATGTTCACCTCTGCCCTCCTACACACATGCATGCACACACACACTCATTTGAGCAATCTTCCAGATATCCACACTCACATTATGGGTAGTTATAATTTTATCTAACATTTATAGTGTGTCGATAAATGCTGGAGAGGGTGTGGAGAAAAGGGAACCCTCCTACACTGCTGGTGGCAATGTAGTTTGGTGCAGCCTTTATGGAAAGTAGTATGGAGATTCCTCAAAAAGCTAAAAATAGACTTACCATATGATCCAGCAATCCCACTCCTGGGCATACATCCAGAGAGAACCCTAGTCTGAAAAGATACATGCACCCCAATGTTCACAGCAGCACTATTTACAACAGCCAAGTCATAGAAGCAACCTAAATGTCCATTGACAGATGAATGGATAAAGGCAATGTGGTATATATATACAATGGAATACTACTCAGCCATAAAAAAGAAAGAAAGAATGCCACTTGCAGCAACATGGATGGACCTGAAGATCATCATTCTAAGTGAAGTAAGCCAGAAAGAGAAAGAAAAATACCATATGATGTCACTTATATGTGGAATGTAAAAAAAAAAAGACACAAATGAACTTATTTACAAAACAGAAACAGACTCACAGACATAGAAAACAATCTATGTTTTAGAAACCAGCGGGGAAATGGGGTGGGAAGGAATAAATTGGGAGTTTGAGATTTGCAGATACTAACTATCATATATAAAATAGATAAACAATAAGTTTCTACTGTATAGCACAGGGAACCATATTCAATATCTTATACTAATCTATAATGAAATGAAATGGAATATGAAAAGGAATATATGTATGTGTATTTATATATATATGACTGAAACATTATGTTGTACACCAGAAATTGACACACTGTAAACTGACTATACTTCAATTAAAAATAAATAAATAAAACAGAGCGTCTGCTATATAGAAGATGCTTTCCCTATATTTCTGTATTGTTTAATTCTCATAGCGTCCCCGAAAGGTATTTAGGATTGTTCCCATTTTATAAGAAGAAACTAAAGCTCAGAGAGAAAGACATTTGCTCAAGGAATCTCAACTGGTAACTGGTACAGCAGGACCGAAAAACCAGGCATTCTGGCTCCAAAGCTCCCACTCTCTTCCCCATGTCTCCCTACTTCTCTCTTTTCATCCCATAAAAATTCCTACCATTTCCCTGCACAGATCACAGAAATTGTGGAAGACAAAATCTAGTGAGCCAAAAGATTTTAAGATTTTTGAACTATAATTGCTGGATTCAGTTGTAAATGATAAAAATCATTGTGACACAATTATTGAAGACCTAGGGTCTAGGCAGAGCCCAACTTCCAAAAGAGCACAGCAATCTGCCCCCCTGCCCCGTCTCCCCCACTCCGTGGAATTTCTATCTCTGCCACCATCAGGAACCTGGAATTTGAATGATGCTATTCCAGCTGCTGGCTCCTGGGTCACACCATGCCCACCAGGATCTGGGCATCAGGAGGCTGCTTTAGAATGGTGGGTCCCAGAGCAATGCCTGCTAGACTCTCATCAACAACAGAGATGCCCCCTGCACCACCCCCCTTGTCCCTTCTGAGCTGGTTTCTGAATTCATGTCTCCTTTAAGTGCACCCAGCTCATGCAACCCAAATCCTATCCAAATCCCCCCTGCAAGGAGGACTGGGAGAGACAGCTGGTAGTTTTCCAGCTGCAGTACAACAAGGCACACAAGGAAGATGGAAGCAGGTGTTGAGAGACGTAGTTCCCACCCCATCACTTTTAAGAGAAAAGAAGTGAATCTTGAAAAGAGAGGTTTTGGCAAGTGTATTATATTCACGTTAGGGAGCCTCTCCATCACACAGCAAATAGCCCATCCAGGAAAGCACCTGCTCTGTCCAATGGTAAAGCCAATTTTCGGTGCTGAAGAAATAACGTTGTTCTGAGAACTTTTAAATATTTCACTGATGACAAGGAGGACCTTCAAAGATTGCTGTCCATTAAAGGTAGGACCAGAGCAGGGGATGACGGGCTGACCTCCCAGTCTCAAACTTTGAGAGCATCTTTCCCAACACTGAAAGAGGACAGACAGGTGCTGACTTGCCCCTCAGCCGGTCATCAGCGGTAAAGCACTTCCCAAGAGCTGTCATTTACTGGCCTCTCGCCGTGTGGACCCCGCCCAACCCTTGGCATTTCCATTCGGCACAATGAGGACTTGGCAGGGAGAGAAGCCATTCCAGTCCAGCCCAGGCGAAATGAAACACTTCTCTCTCCCAATTCTGAGGCCAAAAAAGTAAAAAGGGTTGCAATGATTCCTTTCTTCAAAAATCACCTTTTTTGAATCAGTCTGTGTTAGCCTGACTTCGTGGCAGATGGGCTGCAAGCCAGATGTGACAAGTCAAAGGAACCCAACAGTCACTTGAAAGAAACAATAAATTTTTTTAAAAAATATTTTTGAATACCTTCCATGGACCAGACACCATTCCAGGCAGCCTCTATTTTACTTGATAAATCCTCACACCAAATCTATCAAACATTTTTCACTCCCTCCATTTTGCACTGGGGAGAACAAGGAAAAATTAAGTCATTTGCTTCAAGCACGCAGCTATGCTGCTGTGGAACTGGGATTTGCACCTAAATCTCTAATTCCATAGCTCTTGTGGCTCCTATTTTATGGGTATTTCTCAGCCCTTTTTAGCCATATCCCACCCCAAAACTTTGCCGAACATTCCTTTCAGTAGCTTTTATCATAAACACAAATAGACACTCTTTTCCTTTTCCAAATACGATTTTTTAAATTGTTTTAAGAAAGTGCAGTTGATTTACAACGTTAGTTTCAGGTGGACAACAACGTGATTCAGTTATACATATACATATATAGGTATTTTTTCTTTTCAGGTTCTTTTCCACTATAGGCCATCACAAGACATTGATTATAGTTGCCTGAGCTATCCATGTTTTTCTGTTTGTTTATCTATTATATTTCATGTCCAAATACAGAATTACAGTAGATCCTATCTAGTCTACTCTTTCAAAGTGCACATGCATCCCAGCTTCTCCAAGGGTTATAATGCTACACCACTTCCCTCACCATTGCTTTGCTCCTTAAAGGATTAAAATAACATCAACCCAAGAAAAACAATTGAAAAGGAAATTGAGGCAATTCCTAAACAATGTCAAGAGTCATTAGGTTTGTAAACACGATCACCTTGGAATAAGGTATCTCAAATTCAAGCTTGGATCTCTTGGGAGTTGGAGTATTCATTTATACATTTGAGATATTCCACCTACTTTAAAGAGTTATGAAGACGAATTACAAATTATATGCTACGCAAAATGCTATATAAGCTGAAAGTCTGCACCAAAGAAGATAAAGCACTCTTTTTGCATAAGACATCTGTAACTAAACTGGCTCCTGCGACTTGAATACATCAATACTCATATTAAAAGCAATTGCTTTATTCCTTAGGTACAGGTGAGCATAATATTCTGAGAGGAATTTGTCTCAGAAGTCTATGGACATCAATTTCTGGAGAATGGAGATTTTTGTTTTGGACCCAGGAAGTACGGCCTACTAGGAAAAAAAAAAGGTACTTGTTTTAGAATCAGAAATCCTGAATCTGAACCCAGTTCCTCCACACACTAATTGAGCAACATTAAATAACTTGCTCTTCTTGAACCCCATTTCCTCATATGGAAAATAATGAGTTTACCTACATCACAGGCTTATGGTAAAAATCATGTGAGTTGCAGTACACAAAAGTTCTATACATGCATAGTAATGTTTACAGTACATTCAATACATCAGCATCCCTGAATTGACCACACATCAGAGAGCACCAAGTTATCTTAAGGGTTGTATGTCTGTGTTGCTCCTGAAGGAAGAAAAATGTCTAACCCACCTGACCAAGTACATAATGCTTTTTGATGAAGATTGAACCTCTCAGTTCCCACATCTTCTTCCCTCAAATATTAATATTAATCTCTTGTATCTCTTTAGTTTCTTTTTTGGACATTTACATCCCAATACTATTTAATGAGCAAATATAAATCATTTTCTTGATATTACTTGTAGCCTGGTTCAGCATGAGCAGTAGGCAAGAACTGGCCCTCCGCAGCGCCACCTAGTGGGTTGGGAAGCACGTGCAGACAAAACTAGTGTGATAACTGTTACTTCTCCAAGTTTTTGAGACATAATCTTATATTGCCTTCTAAAATGTACACTACACATTGCGGTATGCTAAAGTGAGAAAGCTGCTTTTATTTATCCACTTAATATCTATTAAAATGTTTTAAAAAGTATTCAATTCTTTTAAAAATAATCAAAGAAAATACTTTTAACAGACTCTGCACTCTCAGAATATGAGAAAAGCATGCTTCTAAAAATGTTTAAAATATTTTCTATACATAAACCTAGAACTATTTGTGGAAAAATTAATATTAGTCATGAGCAAAATATTTTAGCTAATATCTCCCCCCACCACAATGGCAAAAAATTATATCCTTAGTCACTGATTGATTCCAAATACCAAAGAACACAAATTGTGTTTTAGAGAGTGATAAGAAATAAGGAAAATGCAGATAATTTGGATGGGAGAATGAATACTCATGCAAAAATATATGAATAGTTATGAGGTGTTAAGGGTAGAAGCATCCTCTCTCACATAAACACGAAACTTCAAGTTGTGTAATGTACTTTTTCTGGGGCCACAAAAACAATTGAGAATAACCTTTATCTACACTGAAGAGGTAGTAGGGTAAAGGGGACTACATTTCACTGCGGGTAATTTGCCAATACCTGCCCTGGGCTGATTCTTTTTAATTAAGAAAGATAATGGATTCATGATGTCCCTGGAAAACCATCAGGCAGTATCTCAGGGAACAGATGCCCACCAACTCCATTCCATAGCAAATGTGAGAATTCAACGATTGGGTTTTTACTCTCTTCTAATAATTTTTAAGTCTGAAATATTAAACATGTGGAAAAGTATAATGAATAATGAGCACACGTGAACCCACATGAACATATCTTGACACGTTGCACAGTGTGCTTCAAATATTGTGCTTTGTGTCTTTCTTTTGTTTTGTTTTAAGGAATAAAATATTACAGAAATTGTTGAAGTCCTCTATTAAGCTCCCCCCGAATCTTGTTTCCTTTCTTCCTACCAGGAGGTAATCACAATCCTGAGATTCGCATGATTCACTCCCATGTGTGTTCTCACTACTACATCCTTCTGTATGTGTGTGTACTCACAAATCACATAGTATGGTCAACTGTAAATTTAAACATAATATAGTATGTTTCAACTTTTATTTTCTTTTTTGTTAGTGGAGGGAGGTACTAGGGATTGAAGCCAGGACCTCATGCATGCATGGCACACGCTGTACCATTGAGCTATACCACCTCCCCAAATATGTTTCAACTTTAAAGAAAAGCTATCAGACTGTATAAAACATCCTGCAACTAACTTTTTCACTCAGTATTTTTTTAAAAGTATCTACATTGATAAGTGTCATCCTGGTTCATTCGCCTAGAGTGTTGCATGCCCATGTATTCTTATATCATGATTTATTTTTCTATGTCTTATTGTGATAGATACTTCAGTTATTTGCATCTCTTGATTATAAACAGGGCTTTAAATAAAATGATTGTGCATGTCTCTATAAGTACATATGCAAATTTTCTCTAAGGTATTATGTATGGTATGGCATGTAACCCAAAGTAGAATTAGTGAGTAGGCAGATCTTAAACTTGATTAGCTATTGCCACATGAATCATCAAGGTAGTTGTTGAAGAAAGAAGTGTTTCTCTATGGAGGAGTTTGAACCGTCCATACCTGGACAACACTCTCAACGATTCCATTGGAAGTTAGTCCCTCCTTAACTCAACAAATATTGCATTGTCAGATTACTAAGGGATCTATTGGAGAAAATTTCTGGGATTCTGGCTGAGGACATAAAACTCCAAGAATAGTAAAAACATGGCAACCACTCGATTACCATTCCCTCCAAATCCATGTCGGACATCACAAATTAATCATACCCTTCTTCTCATTTAGTCCAGAAATACCCACAGAATACTTCTCAACCCCCAGCACAGTCAGCCCACTCCAATCAGTTGGTGCTGACCAAGAAATTAAACCTATCTGCCGTATCTGGCTCAAAGCAATAAAAGCAAGCATGTGCCCCACACAGGAGTCACGTGTATGAAAATGTATTACAACAAAATGTTAGCTCCATTTAATAATGCATGCTGTAATAAACGCTGGCAATTATGAAAAAATATAAAGTGTACCTAGGGAGACTAGTCAAAGATAGAATACGTTGCTTTTGTTTGTTTGTTTTACATTACAGCCTGCACAAACCTGCTGAGCATCTACCCTAGGATGAAAAAGAAATCAGCTTTCAAAATTAAAACAAGTCAGTGTCTGTTAACAATGATGGCATTCTTTTCAGCTTGGGATAATTTTCTTTTTTCTCTAGGCACAGCCGTCTTAGCCAAGGGACTAAATTTTGCCTAATTTCTTTTGTTCTAACAGCTTTCTTTGCAATATTTTCCCTATCCCTTACGTAGTATTCATTATCCAGAATGTTCAGGCTTATATTAGCAATTTTCATCACCAACCAATGGGATTTCTGAAAATGACAGCAGTATTTCAAACCAGTCTGCAGTCCTTTGCTAATACTGGTGACTCAGTGTCACGAAACAGTTGGGCTGCAACCCCTGCCTGACTCTCACTTTAGAGCTATTTTCATCACCTCTCTTGTTTTATTAAACGAATCACAAAATCTCTCTTCATTCATTTCCTTTCTAACTTTTGAAAGCACTATAATAGAATAAACTTTTTAAATCTTGTGTTGCTTCTTGTTTCAGTATTTTTTTTTTCATCATGAGCTGAGCAAGAACTCTGGAATTGCATCTACCTGGCTAGAGATATGAAATCTGTAACACACCCAAACAGAAATGTGTAGGGGCGCTGACCATCTGGTTTTGCCTTCACTAGGGACCAGGGTCTTGCCTGCTATCAAACTCCCCACATCTTTGTGTATAATAATGCCAAGATGGAATATCGTTAACTTCAGGATTTTATGAAGACAAAAGGAATTATCAGAATGACTGAATTCACATGTGCTAGGAAACTTTACAAAGAATTTACTACACATATTTATATGTAAAGGTACATAGGGCTTAGCTACTGGTAATACACTTTGGTGGCCATGGCTTTGATGGCCAATTGTGGTGGTCTTTATCCAACCTTGGTGTGGCTCCCCATCATTATTCTTTCCCTAGATGGTCTTAAATGTGAACCCTTCTTGCTCTCACAGATCATTTGCAGGCTTCTATCATTTTCCCTGGGAGACTTCTATCATTTTCTCTGTCTCTGCCTCCACACCCAGAGCCTGCTGTCTGCATAGCTGCTTCACTGTAATTCTGAGATTCATCTGAGCACCGTATCACTAGAGGAGCAGTGGAAGCAATGTGTTCTACAGTAACGGAGACACAGATGGATGCTACATTTGCATCGTACTGGGAAACTTTCTGTGCAACATCAATAGCTATTCTCTCCATCAAGGTCATTTAGGAGTATCTGGGGCATTATTATTGAAGTACCTTCAAGCCCAGTCATTAGACCACACATGTCCTTTGGTAGTCACGGGGAACCATCACAAGCGACTGATCTGTTTTCTGACCTTCCTGTCCTAAAATATCCTGAACAGTAGAGCAGAATCTTGGCCACTAAAAGGAGCTGAATATCATCAATGACAATAGAAGCGTATTTTCACGGCCCTCTCTGGCTGCAAGGAATTTGCAGCCACAAGAAATGGAGATTCACTGACTCAGATAGTAGAAATGGAAACAGAGATATGATGGTCAAGTCCTAGTTAGCTGTAAGTCCTGCTTCCTTCATGAACCCTGAATGTCTCACCCTACTCATTCATGTCTTCCTTCTTGGAACTCCTGCTGCATGGCATCTCTACCATACATTATCACGTGGCTAGACACTAAACTGTATACTCTGCCGCTGGGCGCTGCGACCTGTTTTTGAGAACAAGTGCCCCCAGTGCACAGGAGTCCCTCTCGGCATCTACCTCGTAACTAGGCACATGTCACATGCTCAGTAAATACTACCATTTGATAGCAGAGCAGTCATGACTCACTAAGGACGTGACTCACTAGGCTATCTCCTGTATAGCAGCCTTCCCCAAATAGAAGCTCATGCCACAAAACCAGACTCTCTCAAGCAGACCCACTGTCAGGCACTTCTTCTTGAAATGGAGTGGACAGAGGATGAAAGTTGGATGGTAACCAGCAGACTGTGCCCTGGCTCCTCTGCTGGAACAGATCTGCTCTGCAGCTGTTAGCACTGGTCTAAGTCAGTGCTGGTGTAAGTTAGCGCTGGTCTAAGTTAGCGCTGGTCTAAGTTAGTGCTGGTACAAGTGCAGAGCAGGTCTGCAAGATACCAGTGTCAGACTGGATATCACATCATCACTGCCAATCTCCCCATTGAAATGCCAACACCCTGCATCATCCTTGAATTCCCTCAGGTAGCCACGTGAACCTTAATGAGGAGCCTGTTTCATGGTGAATGTTCAAGGTAGAGCATCCAATGCCCTGCTTGGGGGTGAAGAAAGGCGGACTCTAGATCATTTTCTCTCTTTCTCTTATTTTGCTTAAAAAGAAATGAGTTGTGAGGCCAATTGTGATAAAGCTATCAGACCTGTGACCCTAACAGAGAGGAAAGGAGACCTACGTGGTCTGCTGTGCCAATGAAGCATGAAATGGAAGGCAATTCATTTTTTTCCCTACATAATCCTAGAGCAAAAATAAACCAACGGCTAGTTCTAACTCCCAAACCAAGTGCCATTATTATACAGAATCCCCCTCTTCAATGAATATATAGTTCCTTCTATCTTTGACAATGCCCTTCAACTATCCAAGTAACATCTATTCAAAATCAAAGCAGGATGCAGACTCCTGCACAACAATTATACTTTGATTTATTCATTCAGTCTGCAGACAATGCTTGGTACACACATAAAGTCACTCATGAATTCTATGTAGTTCTCAGCCCCTAAGATGTATGGTCCACAGATTGAGAATGACAATATTCACTTGACAAGGAAGCATTGGCCAAAAACAAGGATTGTCTTGAGTTGCTGTATTAATTCATTTAAAAGTAAACTGCATATATAAAAGGATCTCATTTGTTTTGTTCAGTGTTATCCCCAGGGCCTAGAACAGCATGTATCATAATAGGTATTAATTAGACAGTGGTTAAATGTTACACAAGTTCATGTAATTTAATATCATTTTTCACGTATTCATGGTTTCTTTGTCCTCTCCTCTTGCCTTTTCCCACATCCGAGTCCTCTCTGGAAGACAGTCACATCTGAGGCCCACACATCGATGCTTTGACTCAGTAATTATCATGGGACTTTGAAGCACTGTGCTAAACCTAAAGGAGGCTATTTGGAGGCAGTAATTAAAGTTGTTTCTTATCGCCCTTAAAACAGACTGAATGGGTGCACTCCCAATGACATCACAGTCTTTTCATTTTAAAGTTAACCCCAACAAATGGTGGACAAAGCAAACCCTAGCAAAACAGTGAGAACACAAAAGAAGAGGGGTACAGAAAAAATTCTCGGTGAGGCTATCGCACGTGACTTTGCCTGGTTAGTTCCACAGACGCTGGGCGGAAGGGGTGTGGGAGTGAGGGTGAAGTCGGGGATGTGGGAAGGGAGAATTTGCCAGCAATCCTGGATATGCAGCTTCAGACTTGGTTGCAATGGAAGTTTTAGAATTAAAAACCCCTTGAGCATCTCTGAGACAAGAGAAAGGACACAGAAGAACATTTAAATCATCTTCCCCTTGCAAAACAAATCAAAGAGTTGAGACAGTTTTATGCCACATAATGGAAAGTCAGGTTTCAACCTTGCAGAAGAATAGGTGCTTTTCAATTTGAAAATCGTGTTTGGGAATTAATAGTATCATTAACATTTTAAAATGCTGTTCTGAGCACATGCACTGGAAAATTACAGTAACGTGAAGCCCCCGTATTGAACAGCTCACTGCTTCTAAATGCCCTGCTCTCAATCAGAGCAAACACACCAAGCTGAAGAAGGGACACACTGGCCCTTTTTCATTATGACATACACAAACAATATGGTCCCCAGACTATCTTAATGATAGCTGTGGTCCTCCCTCAGTTTTCCTCCTAAACTACTTCCTCCTATGTCTTTTAAAACAAAGAACACAGCAGGACTTAAACGTGGAATCTTTCAGAGATACCCACATTTTTTTTTCTCCTTTAAAAAGACGACAAGACATTGCAGTCAATTTCAGTATTTTCACATTAACTCACTGAGTTATACCTTTGATCCTCAGGGACAATCAAATCCAATCTGTTAAGGAGTTGTTAATATTTAGATATAAGGGAAATAGCAGATCAAAATGTACATATAACTCTCAAATCTCACAACGCAAGTAAAATTAAGAAGAAAGCATGAATATCTATATTCTTCTAATAGCATAGCTTTGAATTTTCATCAACAGTAGAATCACTGAGGCAGGGGAAAGGGAGCATGCCCACCTCATAGGCTCACGTGACTGCATTCACCTTCTTCTCTTTGTGACGTGAAGGATATACTTGGTCAAGAAGCAAAAAGACCCAAATTGAATCATGGCTCTACCTAGCCATGTAGCTTTGAGCAAGACTTTCTTGGAGCTTTGGTTCCCTCATTTATAACTCTATCCCACACCCTTTCTTGAGTTCCACATATGTAAATCCAACTGTCTTTCTGACATCTCCACCTTGACAATCCAAAGTATCTCAATCTAACAAGAAACTAACTTGTGAAATTCTACCATGAACTTGGTTCTCTCCCATTCTTCCTTGTCTGTCCACCTGAGCTAACCAGAAATCTGAAAGCTGTGTCTGACATCACCCTCTCTTCGTACGTCCAAACCATTACCAAGTTTTGTTAAATTTATACCTTGCATCTGTGCCCACCCCTGTCCATCTCCACCACAGCACCACCCCCATTCAAGCCACCCTCCCTCTCATCAGCACTGTGAGAGCTTCTTCACCAGACTACCTCCATCTACTCTTGTTCCTCTGATTATTTGTCCATTTAATCAGTATTCTTTCTGAAATACAAATTTGATCATATCACCCCTCCACTTAACATACTTCAGTGACTTAGTCTAGCTATTTGGAAATCCAGCAATGTTCTCTGAACTCTTATCACACAACCCTTCTTTCAGTCACTTGTTCCCCACCCACACACAGGGCCTTTGCACATGCTATTCCCCAACCTGCATTACTGCCTATTCTCCAGTCAATATCTAATCTTCCGTCAGACCTCATTTCAATTCTTACTCAGAGAAGTTTCTCTCACCTCCATATTATGTCAATTTCCCTTATAATACATGTTCATGGTATAATTACAATTGTAATTTTTCATCTCTTTTGTGATTATTTGAATATCACCAGCTTTCCCATTAGACTCGAAGCTCCCTAAAGGCAGAAACCCAATCTCGCTTTTCTCACCTGGCATATGCACAAGAAGTACTTGCTGCACAATTGAGTGCACCAATGAATACACATAAGTTAATAAAGCTACAAAGTGAAGAAGGCTCTGACCACCAAAATCCTCCAGGCCTATTATTGAACTTCTCTGTGTGATCACTAGCTGCCTTAAAATGAAGCAAAGCTGTTTAACTCTACATCCAAAGTTGGCCTAATGTCATATTTCATTGCTAGCATAAATATGTGGATCATGAAAAAAATTCCTATATATCTAAATGCTTCAAAAGTGAGCAAGCCATAAGATGCTATAGGGAAGGTATACAGGAAGGAAACACTTTGGTGGAGAAGTTGAAAACGGGAAAGACTGGCCCAGACAAATGCTGACAAAGGGAACAGCCTAGATAAAAATTATACGAGCGGAAAGGGGGAAGGGGGTTAGAGGGTGGAGCACATGAGAAGGATGACCCACACAAGGAGAAAAAGAGATGGGAAATTATGAAATAATAGAGCTGAGTCATGTATCACCATGAACCACCTCACCTCACACAGGCCCTGACTGAGCAGATGCCCCGTGAAATAGTTCAGGGCTAGAAGTTGAATTTTTCTGCTTGGGCCAGCAGTTTCACTGCAGCGTTTCACTTCGGGCAGCCTCAAAGGTATGAGAGCCATGATCGTTTCCTGCCAGCAGCATGCTATTTTGTTGGCTGTGCTCATGGCAAAACAGTGTGACTCTGGCTGGAAACGAGTTTCTTGATTACCTGCATGAAAACTCTCGCTGCAGGCTCTGGGAACAGATTCCAGGAAAGGGCAGGCAACCGAGGTGCTGCAGAAGCTCCCAAGAGAAACACACACACACACACACACACACACACACACACACACACGCCTCTTAAGCAACACAGAAGTAACAGAAGTAATGGCCACAGGGGTTTTTCACTTAACTAAAAACAAGAGAGAAATATATGTCACTGCATTTAGAAATAAGCACCTTTTATGGAAAATCTCTTTCCTAAGACTACATCCAGAAATCTAAGGGCCTCTGTACTTGGCTCAAGCCCCTACTCAACTTTTGACATCCCCCAACCTCCAACTATTTTAGGGCATAGTTTTTATCCCTTCCCCTTGGTGACTAGTGCACTAAGCCCCCTTCCTGCAAGATGTGAGCTGACAGTTGGGACCCAGCCCTGTCTCGAGGGTGTTCCCAGCCTGCAGGGAGACCCGGCAGCAGCCTCAGGGGAGTGCCTTGTTCACCGTTCCCTCCTGCCTTCACGGCTCCAGGCCTCTGGCTGAGAGGTGGGATTCCACAGTACTGGTGTTTCAGAGCCCCAGAGGGTTCTGCTGAGCCCTCTCATAACAACTACACCTTCCAAGACATAAATCTTAAAGGGAATTTGGTCAGGATCTCTTAGCATTGGATCAGGGACTCTCCTCTCTGACACCCCACCAGTCCATCCCCTTCAAGTCCTCAGGGCTGAGGGAAGATGCAGGTGTGCAAACTTTCCCTCGGCTCCAGGTGGTTTTCATATCAAAGGAGCCTCTCAATGAAGTTCAGAAAAGAGCCCATAAATTCTCTCCTGGCAAATTCAAACTCAGGTTATTTAGGGAGCTTACCCCCAAGTCTCTCCCATATGTCCTTCCAATAAGACATCAGGATGCATTTGAGAATTAGGATCAGGAAAAACCCTGAGTTTCCAAATACAGCCATTCAAGCTAATCTCCAAAAACAGAGGCAGTGCCATTATTTTTTTTAAGGGATCATAGATTTAAGATGAAAATCATAGCTCTCCAATGATATAACATGGAGGAAACATTATCTCAGAAAAATGAGCAGAGGAAATAGGAAAAAATAAAAATTACTTTTAGTACCCAGATGGCTCTCTGGCAAACTATCGTATTTAGTCTTTAGTACCTGATTAAATTTCATCCCTGGGAAAAAAAAAATCAAGCAAATATGGATGTAAAGTAGATCTTCCAAATATAGAACTGCCTCTGTTCTCAAGGGACCCACCAAACCTTTCCAGTGATTGAGAACAATATACACATTAGGGTTAAGACAACTGTAAGAGTTACCTAATTAAAAAAAACTCAATTACAAAATAATGGGAACATTAACCATACAAAAGAAACCAAAGAGACTTGGTATACAGTCAGTAACTTATAAGCTTGACAATACAAATTTTACATCCAGTCCTAGTTTACATTGAAAGGAGCTATTTATATTTCATCAAAGCACGAGCTGGACCATGAGAAGAAGCAAAAGGACCAGAGGGCAGGGGGAATGTTGCCTTACTCTAAAAGATCCCAATATGATGCTTAGAAGCAAGGCATCATCCTTATGATGCATCCTTTTTTTTTTTTTGCCCTCAAAAAGATCCTACAATCTTGCAAACTCTGAAAAAATTTACCCCAAAGTGGAAATAATATACTGATTGTTTCTCTCAGGATGCTACATTTATACCTTTTGACTATATAAAGTATATGTATGTGCACCCCGATGTTCACAGCAGCACTATATACAACAGCCAAGACATGGAAGCAACCTAAATGTCCATTGACAGATGACTGGATAAAGAAGCTGTGGTACATTTATTCGGTGGAATACTACTCAGCCATAAAAAGAACAAAATAATGTCATTTGCAGCAACATAGATGGACCTGGAGATCATCATTCTAAGTGAAGTAAGCCAGAAAGAGAAAGAAAAATACCAAATGTTATCACTTATATGTGGAATATAAAAATAGAAAAAAGAAGACACTAATGAACTCATCTACAAAACAGAAACAGACTCACAGACAGTAAACAATCTTACGGTTACCGGGGGGAAAGGAGGTGAAAAGGGATAAACTGGGAGTTTGGGATTTGCAAATATAAAAATTGATTTAAAAAAAAACAAATTTCTTCTGTATAGCACAGGGAACTATACTCAATATCTTGTAGTAACCTATAATGAAAAAGAATATGAAAACAAATATATTTATGTATCCGTATGACTGAAACATTGTGTTTTACACCAGAAATTGACACATTGTAACTGACACATTGTAGCTGACTATACTTCAGTTTTTTAAAAAAGTTGCTGTAACATTTATAGCAGGGGGGAAAAAAGGATATAATCTAAGTATTTGATAATAGGGAAATGTCCAATAATTTATCTACAACATAAAATTTTATAACAGTTTTTAAATGTAGTTGTAGAAATATTGTATATATTAAATGGAAAGGCAAAATACATAAATCTGGAAGAAAGATATACATATTCGAATCTACTGAGAAAAGCAAATCAATACACTGGGTAATTTTTACCTGATAAAAATTTTCATCAGAAACCATCTCAGTTGCCTCACATTTCCTTTGGGTCCTAATTAAGGTTGCATTTAGCCAATAAAAGTACAGCAGATCAGTTAAATTTTAATTTCAGATTTAAAGACCACTAATTTTCAGTATAATTAGTATAAAATGTAAATTAATATAATAAATTAACTTTTTAATATAGTATGCATGCAATTTGGGGACATACCTATATCCCCCAAATTTTATTTTTTATCTGAAAATTCAAATGTGACTGTATGTCCTGTATTTTACTTGGCATACCTACTCTGATTTCTTCCAAGATACCAAATCAAATGGAGAACCAGAAAAAGAGGTTAGTTCTGGGGAGGAAAAGATCCTTCAAATGCTGGTGACCTGTCTTCTCATGTATGGCCCAGTGGAGAAAGGATACGTTGGGCATGGTTTGTCACTATCAGCGTGGAGTTTCCCACCAAGCTTCTCCAATGATCAGCTCATCCTGGATGACTTTGGCTTAAACACTAATCCCTAGTATGGCCAGCAATGATGAACCATTTCTACAAATACGGTGCAAACCACAGAAATTTCACACAGAAATAAAAATCTCAATTGCATTTCTCTGATGGGGAATAATAGGCACTTAGACTTTCTAGATTCCTCTCCATGACAACAGTTCAAATGGAGAAAATAAAATATAAAAATGCTTCCATCATGTCAACCTTGAAAATGTGTATATCTATATGCAAACAAATTTTTTATAGAGGTACTGTTAACAATAGGCAGAATAGTTTGTGAAAATAGGATTATAGGAACCACATCAGAATTTAATGCAAATACTGGTATCCCTTCAAATTTCCAATATTTTCCTTTACCAACCATACCAGTAGTCTGGCTATATGAATTTTTAATGAGGGAGTATCATAAAAATCTCCTCGAAAGTGTAGAAGACAATTTACACAGAGTAGCCAGTAAAATGCCTCGTTTTACACATAAAAATGGAGGTGCCAACAAGTTAAATACGCTATTCAAGGTCACATCTATGTCACGACTTTCCTTTAGGAAGAATAACTGAAATAGTTCCATTTTTCTCACCCCTGCAGAAAGGCGATTAAGGACTGATTATTGACAGTAGCAGACTGACTTAGCAGGACTACGAGGTTCATAGTGATAAGCAAAAGCAAAAAACTAGGGCCACATAGATAATCTTGACATTTCACTTTCAGCACAACTCAAAGATGAATTCAAGGACTATAATAAATATATATTGATTTCTGCTAAGTATATAAAGAATACTCGATTGTGACCTATACCGATTTCCATTTTGCAAGTCAATAGCTTTTTACCATGCAGACTTCAACTTTGCTTTCAGGTGGCTGTGTACTGATGGATGCAGAGAGGATTGTGGGGGTTCGTGGAAGCAACCCATCAAACATATAATTAAAAACAAACCCCGTATCCAATTTTTGCTCCTACAGACCAGATATCTAAACATCTCTCCAGAAGAAACTGGAAGCTTAAACTGGTGGAGAGTGACAATATGTTATTTTGTGGCCTTTTGTAGCAGCCTGACTGTACACCCAAAGCTAGGCTAACAAGAACTCAAAGTAATATAGCTTGTGTGCAAAATTATAAACCACTGTCAGATAAGATGGAAAAGTAACATTTCCATAGCAGTTTAAAAGAGTTTTAGAAATTTGCTAACAAGGAACTAGTTTCTTTCCTCCCACCAAATGTTACAGAACAAAATTCAACAGCTTCTCCTTCATCCAAGATGAAGCTTGTTGATAGAAAATGAGTGAGATGAACTCATAAAATGCTTGCATTTTGTTTCATTACTTTAATCTCTTCTTTTCAAGGGAAGGGTGGCATCTTGTGGTACAAACACAACTTGCTTCAACAAGCTGAATTTCCCTGTGAGCCAAACCAGCTTGGAAAATGACATCTGGTTCAGAGCAACTACGCATATTTCTCAATTTCTTTTCCCTACAGGAACCAGCCCCTCTCCTGCCCTATGGTGGCTGCGGTTGCTGTCAGGAGGCAGAGGGCAGTGCGTGGAAGGAGCTTGGTTTATTATACACAATCTGTCAGGCAAACCACCAGAACAAGCTGCTTCCCCAGCAGCTGTGTCACCAACCCACTACTCCCCTGGGGAGGGGGAACCCAGATTTTCAGATTTCCTGAGATTTTTTTTTTCCTTCCTCACTTACTTAGCCTAAGTGATTAACCCTTCCTATAATTACAGTCTTGGGCACTCTGCTTCTAAAAGCACTTGGCCTATTTCTGGGATAGAGAATAGTGGCCGTGGGTTTATAGCAATGGAGTGTTAGAGTTTTAATCACAGTGCAGGGAAGGAGGAAAGCCCAGCACAGTTGGGACCAGGAGGGAAAGAAGCAAAATTGTTCCCCAACTGTTTATTTCACACTGAGCAAAGGTAGGAACTCTGACATGATAATGACTTCCGTGGGAGTTCGTCGTAAACTTTCGGCTTCACAGATCTGACTTGAGGGGAGGGACGTTTTCTTTCACAGGTCAGTGACACACAAGACCGAGGTCCCGCTGTGTCTTCTCCTCGGCTGACACCGTGCAACTGGGCATGGCAGACACAGGTGCACAGCGTGGCCACCCATCCCTTCAGCTTTTTGGTAGCTTATATTACAACCTATCACCTTCAAAACAGCATCAAAGGCTTGCAAGGATATTTGAAACTCTGTTTCCTTGTGCTAGTAGTTTCTAATTTCTCCCTACTCTTTTTTATAAAAATACCACTCTTTTTCATAAAAAAAAATTATAAAAATAACAAGCACAACTTGCTTCATAAGCAGATTGTTCCAATATACATACGATCTGTGTGGACATGTCCCCATGTTATGAAATTTAATGCCAACATATGTTCTCTGTGTAGAAGTATTTTTTTAATCCCCCCAATTATTATATACTTAGGTCATTCTCCCTATAAATAACACTGTGTAAATCTTTGTGCACAGTTCTGATTATTTTCTTAGGAAAACATGGCTAAAAGTAAGATTTCTGGGTAAAACAATATGCATATTTTAAGAATTTTTAAATATATTACCAAACTGGCCATTGGAAAGATTGCACCACTTTACACCCCCCGCCAAGCAACATTTTCACAGAGCAATTTGAGTTTTATTGCGTTTTTAAACTTTGCCATTTTGATAGGTAAAAATGGCTAAAAGAGGAATTTGTACAATTTCCAGTGGACAAAATATTTATTTGTATATTCTCACTTTATGTGAACATCTTTGTTTTCACTCCTTCAAATCCTTTGCCTATTTTTCTATTAAATGTATCTTTTTATATTAATTGGGATAATCTTTTTCTATATAAGGAAAATCAACCCTTTATCATTTAAATAAAAAATATTGTCTCCAATTTTTCAATTTTACCTTAATTCCATTTACGGAAAATTTTTTTTAGGGAGGGTGGTGAGTCTAGTTCAGTCTATTTATATCTCTTAAGTCTGCTAGTAGCCTCTCCTTTTCTTTTTCTAGCACACTTTAACTTGCCTAAGATTCGTAGCCTTTATTCCTGCTGGGAGTTGACTTTCTTCCTTTATCATTCTAGCATTTGTTACAGATTGTCTTTCATGTCTGAAAAGAATGGATTGATTATTCAGTAAATGGTGACCAGACAATGGGGTGTCTAAAAGGATATAAAACTTAGATTCTTACTACAGACCTCAGATATACACAGAGGCTTGCACAAATCCCAGATAAGTTCAAGAGCTAAAGATGAATAACCAATGAAAATAAATAATGAAGTAATGGATTAGAAAAAGGAATGAAAAGAAATAAAGGCTCCTGGTCTCAGCAAAAAAGTCTGGTACGAAGTCCAGTAGAGAAGCAGAGACACTGAGGGCTTAAATAACAGGCATGTGAATGGAATCCACGTGGACTACAGAGCCCAAATGTGCTGCTCTGCATAAGAGAGCCTTCCCATGTTCATAAAGGTTTAGGAGAAGCCCAGTGATGACTGCCCTTGAGCTTCTCATCACTGCCATGGTGTTAGGAAAGATGCATATAGTTGCATTTAAAGAACATAAGGTAATGTAGTTCTTACATGCTTGACTGGGGTCATAGACTCATATCTGATGGACAGACAAATAGATAAAATAAGAGATCAAAATCCAGATTATAGATATTTTAAAACTCCTATAAAACAAATAAAAAGACCTTAAAAATAAAAAGACCATGAAGTATATGAAAAGACAATTCACAAAATATATATATATATATATACAAATGGTGAATATACATGTGAAAGGATCTCAGACTCATTAGCAGTCAGGGAAATGCAAATTCAAACAACAATTAGACATCATACTTTCAACTACAAAATTGCTAAAATCAGTAACTTGATGATATCCAACTTGGGAAATCTGGCAAAACCCTCATATGAATATAAACTGCCAGAGGGCTTTTGGAAGGCAGTTTAGCAGTACCTACTCATGTTTTAAATGTATAGGCTCTTTGTCTCAGAAAGCCACAGGCGTCTTTCCTAGAAAAGAATCTACACCTATGCACAAAGGTGGGACAAGAAATTTTTTTCAGCATTATCTTTCAACTTTTCAGTTTTACAGGCAAAGTTTCAATGAATGTCTTTGTACAATTGTTGTTTGTGCATATGTAAGCATGTATTTCTAAGAAGCAGATTTGCTGAGTCAAAGAGTACACATTTAAAGTTTTATACCAATGGACTAATTTCCCACCAAAATGGTCTTACTCATGTGCTCTCCCACCAACAGGGTTTGAGAGTGCCTATTTTCCTGTTCTCTTGCCAACATGAGGCAATATCAACTTTTACCAAATGATAGGTAAGTGGGTAATATCTCAGTTAAACAATTTGAAATTCCCTAGTCATTAGAGAAGCTTTCCATTTTTATGTGGTTAAACTGGTACACCTCTCTAACAGCTTCTGAGTTTTAGAAATTCTTCCTTATGCTAGTTAATTTGTTTTTCCTTTTTTACATTGTGGTAAAATACACATAACATTAAATTTACTACCTTAACCATTCTTAAGTGTACAGTTCAGTAATGTTAAGTACATTCACAATGTTGTGCATCCAATCTCCAAAACGATTTCATCTTGCAAAACTGAAACTCCATTAAACAACTCCTGATTTCCCCTTTCCCTCAGCCCTCATCAACCATCATTCTACTTTCTTTCTCTATGAATTTGATGCCTCTGGGAACCTCACATAGTGGAATCATAGAGTATTTGCCTTTTGTGATTGGCTTATTTCAATGCAGTTTGTTATTTTTTAAAAATATTTTATTGATGTCTAGTTGATTTAAATGTATTATTTTCTGGTGTACAGCATAGTGATTCAGTTATACATATACATATAGTCTTTTTCATATTCTTTTTCATTATATGTTATTACAAGCTATTGAATATATAGCCCTCTGTGCTATACAGTAGGACCTTATTTTTTAACTATTTTATATATAGTAGTTGGTATCAGTTAACTCCAAGCTTCTAATTTATCCCTCCACCACCCCTTCCCCTTGGGTAACCATAAGTTTGTTTTCTACATCTGTGAGTCTGTTTCTGTTTTGTATATAACTTCATTTATGTCACTTTTTTAAGATTTCACATATGAGTGATAGCATATAATATTTGTCTTTCTCCATCTGACTTACTTCACTTAGTATGATAATCTCTAGGTCCATCCACGTTGCTACAAATGGCATTATTTCTTTCTCTTTTATGGCTGAGTAGTATCCCATTGTATATAACTGGAAACAACCCAGTAAAAAACAGAGTAGTTAAATAAACTATAATATATCCATACTTTTTATAACATGCAATTATTTGTTTTATAAGACAGATGTGGATGTACTGGCCAGGCAAGGGTAACTATGACTTAGATCAAGATCACCATCTTGGATGTAGGTGGTAAAAACTAACAGATTCTGGATATATTCTGAAGTTAGTGCCAATAGTATATACAATTGGGTTGAATATGGGATTGGAGAGAAAGATGACATGAGTGATTCTGATCTGTGGAAAGGAAAAACTGGAGACAGTATTTTCTGAGATTGGAAAGATGATTGGAAGAATAGGTTGGGACATGCAAGTATCAAGTAGTGACTTTTTGTCACATTAAATCTAAGATGTACAGTTGACATCTATGGTGCACATGCAACTATAGAAAGCATTCATCTTAAGTCACTGTCTCATGCCTTGAGGTGAGACCAACACTTTTTTTTTTTAAAGGATTCAGTAACGTGCACTGCCTGGCTTAAAATTTTTTTTTCAACATTAAAAAAGTGAACTCTGTATATAATTACAATCTTTTAGCCAAATCTACATTTTAACATGGTGGCCTATTATACAATGCTACCACCTGTGTAAAATGAGTCAATCATAGTTTAACAGGACTTGGATACAGTGAAACAATTTGTAATGTAAAATAGAATTATCACATTTGGTGATTGTCAAAGCTCCAAGCTGAATAAAATGAGATGTTCCATCTGTTACTGTCTACCTTTCACCCCTACGTGAAGGAAATATAAAAGGGAAGAGTTACAGGAGCTTCTCCAAGTGGTTGCACAGGACGAAAGTTCTCATTTGGCAGAGACTATGTATTATTAATTTCTGTATCACCCACAGCGGCTTGTGTGTAGTAGGTGTCCAATTAACATTTGTGGAATTTAATCAAAGCTTATTGAGCTGTAAAGAAAAACGTCACAGTCATTATTCAATACATTTGCCTAAGCATTTATTATGGAATGTTAAACAAAATAGCTTAACTTCTGACAACTTCAATTATCCACAACACAGATAGTAACTGAGAAAATAAGTGAAAAAGAATTAACTACCGTAAAAACACCTATACTTTACTATTTAACAGAAGTCACTTTTAGGCCAGAGAAGAACTTAGAATTATACGTTAGTTTAAAGTAATTCGTCTAAGCTTAAGAGTAAATTAGAAGCAACAGATAGAGCTGTTTTAACTGAAATGCACTGGGAAATAACTACAAATGAAGGAGAGAAAACAGAACACCAATTATAAAGGAAATAATGTGAATAATGTACTGACTGCTGGTGGCACTTTTCCCTTACAGCAAAGTGTCACGACTGATGCGCGTGATGTGAAGAGATTCAATTCCACAAATACATCAATAGATAACACATAATCAGATGCTACTGGGATTCAAAAGTAAGACACAGACTCAGCTACCAAAGACCTGAAGGTCGAAAGGCAGAGATAAGAAAAGCACCCGATTATAAGCAAAGGAAGACTATAAAGCTTTCACAGAGTCGAGAATACTAAAGAAAGAGAACTAAGAAAGATGGGACTCGTGGAGGGAGTCCAGTGTCTTTCCGAGTAAAGGAAAGATCGAGGACTTTACCAGGTGAGCCAAAGCACAGGAATAAGCCGAAGATTAGTGAGACACATAGATGGGAAGGTGGGTTGAAGCCATGTCATAAAAGGCGCGCCTACCAAGGTGAAGATTTTTTTTTAATTAGCCAGGGTGGACATTTGAGTGTCACAGAAGGGTTTTGAACAGGGAAATAACATGATGGGAATTGGGTAGTGAGAAGATTAACTTAACAATATTATGTAGACTTTGGGTCTCAAAGGTGTGGTTCCCAGGCCAGTCGCTTCAGCATCTGTCATTAGCTCGTTAGAAACACAGACTCACAGACCCTACTCTGGAAGTACAGATCCAAGGTCTGCATGTTGACAGGATCCCCGGGTAACACGTAGCACACGGAAGTTTGAGAAGAACTGGTTTACAATAGCCTAGGAGGCAGGAATTCTGGACATGGAAAGCCAATTCAGAGTTCATTAATATAACACAAGTAAGAGCTGTCATAATACAATCAATAGCTAATGAAAACCACTCCTCATGCTTTACTTACATATAGATAACCCTCAGATGAGACTGACGTGCATCTGTAGTAAGGCACTGCTCTGTGAACATGACACTTACTGGACTTCCACCCCTTCTTCTTGAAACCCTAGACTGAGTCTCTAGTTCCACTCAGTTCCATTATCTTTTTCTCCACGTGCTGAGGTTAACAACGTCCCCTGCCCGTGCTGGGCCTCTCTCTCTCTGCCTCTCTCTCTCCCTCTCTTGCACACACACAGAGGAACCTAATAAATGATAAAGATAATACCACAATTCAATGGTGAGGGAATAAACTGCTTCATCATGGGTATTGGGAGGATGGTTCACAATGAAGGAAAAAAAGAGGCTCAATCACCATCTGACATCACATGCAACTGTGAACACGGGATGAATTAACGATTTAATGTGAAAGGAAAAAAACACAGTAAATATGGGTGAGGGTGAGGAGACGACGAAGCAGGGGGAGTAGAATATCTTTGTGACCAAGAGGCGACATTGCATTCCATTTGATCATTTAGAGCAGGGACAACGATAGCAGTCAAATGACAAAACGGAGGGAGCGAACTGCAACTTTTAACACCAATAAGAGATGAACAGCTGGACTATGAAAGGAACTGCTACAAATCAATGGGGGGAAACAAGTGACTCTTAACAGAAAAGAATGGGAAAGAATTTGAACTGGCAATTTAGAAAAGGAAAAAAAGATGACCAACGTTTGTGTTATGAACCGAGGGGTGAGATTAGCCCAATCCTCTGCACCTGCTCTAAGCAACAATGCAAGAATCAAGGAAGTCCCCAACCATCAGGGTGAGCTTCCAGTTATTCTACAAACATGTCATTGTTTTCCATCCTCCTTTGCGTTGCTTTCTCTACTGGTCCTTCCTCCCCACCTCACCCTCTCCTCCTCCTCCTCCACCATTCTCTGTCTACGCTGTCTCTCATCTCCCTCTTCCTCTTTCTTCTCTCTTCCTGTTCTTTATTATTTTCTCTTCCTCCTCCATCCCCCTCTCCCCCTTCATTTTCAACGTTTCCTTCTTTTCTCCCAGAATGAACTCTTTTATCATGTATATATCCAAAATTTTACCACAATAATAATAAAGATGATGATTGCTAGCATTTATCAACTGCTTACAATATGCCAAGCATCATTCCAAGTTCTTTATACATAGTGATCCTCACACCAACTCAGGTAGGTACTGCCCTAAGGAAAGTAAAGCGTGGAGAAGCCAAATAGCATGTCCAAGTTCACACAGCCAGGAAGGAGTAAGTAATCAATCCAAACTCCAGGCAGTCTGGCACTAGAATCTATGCCATTAGTCACTACGCTACCTGGCCTGCTCTGAGATACAGGCTCAGAAGTGTTCCAAATCCTAACAAGATGTTTATTGCAGCATGATTTAAAATGGAAAAAAAATCTGCTCTTAATCTAAACATCCACTAATAGCTATCCACATGCCCATATGTTTGGCATATGAACTAGATCTTGCATGTATTCTCATGAAGAGACCTAAAGACATAAGCGAAATATGTAAGGAACAAAATATTGTGTATAATGTAATTTATTTTGTGTAGTTTCCTTTTTAAAAAGAAATGACCGCGTGTGTGTCTACGTGTGTGTGTATGCGTGTATGTGTGTGTATGTGTGTGTGTGTGCACGCACGCACACACACGGACAAAATTGTGATTATGTGTATCTCTGAAAATATTTTGGGAGAAATGATACCTAGGAATATGCTCACAGTAGTTTAAGTTGGAAAAAGGGTCTGGGGTAGAAAGAAAAATTTACTTTTAATTTTTTGTCTTTGGATTGCTTTAATATTCTAACTACACAGGTATTACTTTGGTTTTTTTTTTTAAACAATTATAGTTACCAGAATGATGAGATTGCAGGCCATTTTTGCTCTGTTCTTTACATTTTTGTGTACTAAAAAAACTAATAAACACAATTTGAACAAATACAAAAAATTCCTTTAAACCCACTGATGGCATAAATTAGCAATGCTTTCATAATTGAAATCTCCACTTTATGTTTGACATTGTTAATGAAGCGCATTACAGAATATAACCGTACAGAATGCAGTCCACGTGGAGAAGAAAAGTAGCTTCTCTTCACAAAAAGCTGGCATCCCTGGCCAAGTGAAATAGCAAGATGTAGACAGCACGTCTCCAGTATGATGGCGTGTGGCCTGTCAACGGATTTGAATTAGAGCTGAAAAACACCCTTTCCTAATGATAATATGAAGGAGAAGAGAGTAGGGATCTAGATTAAGAACTTTTTGCAAATCTATTTGATGGAATTGAACATTTTACTTGACAAAGACTTCTTGGGAAAGTTAGATGTAAAGTACAAATGTTACTAAATGACATGGATGATAACAAATGTCCAGGTAGTTTGGATGGTCAACAGAGTTAAGGTCAATTCTTCCCAAGTAGGAATGTTACGAGCATTACACTCAGGGACAACATCATTAAACATGAATTCAGGTATAGGATCAGCACACGACATCAAAATCCATTCACTGTTCACCAGCCATAAGTAGACCCAGATAAAGGCACCTCAGCATCTTTTATATTTTTCAAGGCACCAGTAAAACATTATTTTCCTCTAAGAAATCTGGAAAGTGTTCCTCCATTGTTAACTAAGTTTTATTTTTCCCTTAGGGGATTTTATAATCTTGGACAAATCTTAGATGAACTTAATGCACCATTTTTTTCAATGACACTTGAAAGAGACTGAATTATTTAAGAATTGCCTTGAATAACTTCAAACAGGTAGAAGTTAAACTAAAAGACTCCATTTTCAACAGCAACAAAAAGATAAAAATAATATGCAATATATATATTAAGGAAAAGACTACTTCTAAAATAACCAAAAGATAAGCTGAAAATATTTTTAAAAATCACATCAGTAATGATGATAATTCCCCCACAAGTTGATCTATAAATCTGAGGCAAACTCTTACAAAAACAAAAAACAAACAAGCAAAAAACCACCAACCACATCTTTGGAAGCCAGTTAGGAAGACCTATCAAACTTTAAATGCACATACAAATTCTACTTCTAGAAATTTTATCCTACAAAAAAAGCTCCTACTAACCCCATGATCCATGTTCAAGGTCATCATTGTAGCATTGTTTGCAAGAGCAAAAGATTGCAACCTAAGTGATCATAAATAGATAAGTTCTGCAGCACTATTTACAATAGCCAAGACATGAAAACAACCTAAATGTCCATCTACAGATGACCAGATAAAGAAGTTGTGGTATATTTATACAATGGAATACTACTCAACCATAAAAAAGAATAAAATAATGCCATTTGCAGCAACATACATGGGCCTAGAGATCGTCATTCTAAGTGAAGTAAGCCAGAAAGAGAAAGAAAAATACTATATGATATCACTCAAGGAATCTGAAAAAAAGACACAATTTATTTACAAAACAGAAACAGACTCATAGACATAGAAAACAAACTTATGGTTACCAGAGGGGAAAGCGGGTGAGAAGGGATAAATCTAGAATTTGAGATTTGCAGATTCTAACTATTATATATAAAATAGAAAAACAACAAGTTTCTACTGTATAGCACAGGGAACTATATTCAACACCTTGTAGTAACCTATAATGATAAAGAATATGAAAAGAAATATATATACATATATGTGTGACTGAAACATTATGTTGTACACCAGAAATTGACACAACACTGTAAACTGACTACACTTCAACAGACCAGTTAAATAAATTATTGCATATTCATCCAGTGATATACTATGCAGCTGATTAAAAACAAAATATTACAAAGCTCTCAAACTATGACATGTTTTCTTATCAGTTATAATTTTCATTTTAAGATGAGAGCTCAGGCCACCATCATAGTAATATTTATTGTTCTAGTCTAGGCCACTGAGACAAATTTGTTTGAGGGCTGTGAGAAGGAGAGAGAAAGTCAGTGTACATATAAGGTAAATCTTCAGAAAGCTATAAAATCTAAACCAGGGTTAGGGAGGAGTAAAGAGAATGTCTCAAATATTTCCAGGAGTTATTAGGACAAAAATAAAGAGCAATGGGAGCACACAAATGATCAGGAGAGATAAGGAAGAAGAACTGGTTAGTGCAAATTTTCAGATAAAACACAATTTCTTCAAGGCTTTACGTTGAAGAATATCAATTGCACAAAAGTATTTTTTAAAGGTGTATTTCTCAGCTAAAATTGGACAGCAGTTTCATTCAAAGGGCTCAAATTGAAAAGATATCATCTCAATCCTTCCATCTTTAAAAGTACCCCCAAAGCTAGCCACCTCGGAAAGATAAAAATAGATCCTATATTTAAAGACTACCAGAGGAAGATTTCAGTAATTAATTTCAGCACTTAACAGAAACTCTTTTTATCAACTATGTTAACTATTACTCAGAATCTTAATAGGCATGTCTTTAAAAAAACTAAATTAATTTAACCTTCAGTTTAAATCTATTTTTTTCCCTCCAGGAGAATAAATATCATATGAGCTCCATAAGGCTGGTGATAGGACACTCTGTTGAACTCTCAAGCAAACCTCTCCACAGAAAGACTTACAGAAGTAGGAAGTTGCTTGAAAATGAAAAGAACAGAAAGAGCATCACTCTTCATCCTCACTGCCTGACAGATCTGGTGTAGGTGCAGAATTTATAATGCTGAAGTGAATTGCTTGACTTTGTAGAAATCGATAAAAGTAAAATTCAATTTAAACTTTTTATTAAAATAACATAAATTTTGAGATGTGACTTTACTGTTGCCATAAATCATCAAGACCAGTAAAAATTACTAGAGGTGGAACCAGAGAATCATCATTCAAGTACATAAATTATACCTTTAAAAGTAGAGTATTGGCCCTTTCAGCCTCATCAAGAAAAGAAAAGTTGAGCCAAGTCTATATACTGCACCCCATTCTATTCATGTCAGCAATCTCTGGAGAGAGTGATTGATATGGTCAAGCCAACTATACAATAATAAGCAATGACTATTAAAATTATTGAAATTTGGGAAGAAGCAAGAGTATACACGGTCCTTTTTAAACACATCTATACAACTTGAGGACTGGTAAGATTATAGAGAATGGACACTTGTGGCATGATGATCAACTAGCCCAGGCTCCTAGCTCCCTCTCCTGAACACAATCATAAAGAAGCAAAAGCTAAAACAGCAAAAATAAGCAAAACAAACTAAAAACCAAGAGGGAATCACATGCATTTTAAAAGCTGACATAAAACTCGTAAGAGACTCTTGAAGATCTAGAAGGTGGTTATGGCCTCAAGTGGGGAGGAAATGGCAGCCTCCCTAGGAGGCTCACAAACCAGGGCCTCAACTTCAGACTCCTCTCCCTGGATACTCATTGAAAGCCAAGGCAGCAAATACCCACGGGGGAATATATGTTCAGAAGGAAAAATAGCATCTGAAGAACATAAGCGCTACAAAGCAGAAGACGATAAACAGTAACATATACCAAACAAAGCTCAATTAATGGAAGAAACAGATTAAGAATTTAAAGTAAGCATAAGATCAAGTATTGGTTACATGGTGCAGAATCAAGAATTTTAAGGAAAAACCAATGAAGACCCATAGAAGACAATATGCATACAGTGGAGAACTAACTTAGTGAGCTGGAAGATCAAGGCAAAGAACCAGACCAGGATTCAGGGATGAATTAACAGACAGCATATATGTGGGATATTATGAATATATTTAGAAGATATGAAACTAGAGTTTAACCATCTGCATAATAGTATGCATTGACCCTTAAACAATGTGGGGGTTAGAGATGCTTACCCTCTACACAGTTGGAAATCTGCATATAACCTTAGTCAACCCTCCATATCTGCAGTTCTGCATCTGCAGATTTTTTTTTAATTTAGAAAATTTTTCTTTTTCTTTTTTTAAAATTTTTTTATTGAGTTATAGTCATTTTACAATGTTGTGTCAAATTCCAGTGTAGAGCACAATTTTTCAGTTATATATGAACATATATACACTCATTGTCACATTCTCTTTCTGCATCTGCAGATTTAACCAGCAACAGATCATATAGTACTGTAATACATATTTATTGGAAAAAAATCCACATATAAGTGAATCCATGCAGTTCAAACCCATGTTGTTCAAGGGTCGACTGTAATGGGAGAATAAACAAAAGGAAGTAAATATTTGAAAAATTAATGACTGACGGTTTCCCAGAATTAAAGATGAAAACTCTCAGATTAAGAAGACACATGTAAATGTACATCGACAGATGACTGGATAAAGAAGTTGTGGTATATTTATACAGTGGAATACTAATCAGCCATAAAAAAGAATAAAATAATGCCATTTGCAGCAACATATATGGACCTGGAGATCATCATTCTAAGTGAAGTAAGCCAGAAAGAGAAAGAAAAATACCATATGATATCACTCATATGTGGAATCTCAAAAAAAAAAAAGACACAAATGAACTTATTTACAAAACAGAAACAGACTCAGACATAGAAAACAAACTTATGGTCACCAGAGGGGAAAGGAGGTGGGAAGGGATAAACTGGGAGTTCAAGATTTGCAGATAGTAACTACTACATATAAAATAGATAAACAATAAGTGTCTACTGTATAGCATTGGGAACTATATTCAATATCTTGCAGTAACTTACAATGAAGAAGAATATTAAAATGAATATATGTATGTATATGTATGACTGAAACATTATGCTGTACACCAGAAATTGACACAACATTGTAAACTGACTATACTTCAATTTAAAAAAAGAATTTTATAATATCAGAGAGAGAGGAAAAAAAAAAGATGACACATAGAGTATCAAGGGGCAAACGGAAGAGGAAGAAGAAAAAGAGAATCCAAAATCTAGATGTCAATGGAGAAAAACTAGTAGACTTCAAAGTCTAAGGCAAAATTATAAAAACTTTTAGAAAGAAAGCAATTCAACTACTAAGAATAAAATTCAGATGATCAGTCTTCTCAACAGCTACACTAGACAAAGTGAAAAAATACTTTTTAAGTATTTCAAGAAAAGAACATTAAAGTTAAAATTTTATGTCCAGTAAACCTCATTTAAATTTGCAATAAGAATATCATTTGTAAAACTCAAAAGATATACTACACAAAGACCCGCTGTGGAAATATCCTTTAAAAAGTGCTCTAAGGAAAAAGAAAAAAAAACCCTGATATAAAGGAGGTTAGGGTAAACAAATAACTCAGAAAGGTTTATTTTGTCTAAAAAGCAAAAGAATAAAAATATTAATATACATAATAATCCAGAGCTAAAAGGGGATACTAAGCGGTCTTTCTTCAGAAAAGAGGGGCGTAGAGGTTGCCATCAGAAGCAAGACACCATTTTACAGATGAGGAAACTGAGTCACAGAGAAGCTAAGAAACCCATAAAAGAAGAAACTTATACAAGGACACATAGTAACAGGCAGTGTCAACATTCAAATACAAATGGTATGAATCAAAGTTCAGTCAAAGGGAAGATATAGATACTGATAAAATCAAGAACTATGAAGGGGGAAAAAACCATACAAGCTCTAATTCCACCCTTCTTGCACAAAAAAGAAAATAACAGATTCCCAAAATATAACCCTAATCACAATATTAGAGAATAAAACAAACATAAGGGCTAGGTAAATAAGATGAAAATCTGCACCTTAAGAAAAGGCATTTTAATGTGACTGTCAAATGCACAGACTTTCAGTGCTAATTTAAATGAGTACAGATGAAGAGATTGGTAAAATGTCTCAATGCAACTGTGAATATTTGTTAACAAATTTAAAATAAGCATTACTGTACAGTTACTTGAATCATCTACTGCACATCCCTTGAAGGAGAAAGAGTGAGTATGGCAGATAAGAGACTGGACACGGAAGTCAAGCAGCACGAATTCCATTCTCAGCTCTACCCCTTAGCAATGTGTGTGTCTGGAAAAGTCACTTAACCACTCTGTGCCTCAATTTTCTAATCTGTAAGATGAGGCTAACAATAGTACCCACCTAACCATGGAGTTACTGGGAGTAGTAAGTGAAATGATGTAAGTGAAAAGGGCTCAGCATAGTCACTAGTACATAGGAAGTTTTCAGTCTATTGGTAATAGGGATACCACTCGGTTGATAATTGGGAAACCTCTATGACTCCAGATGTATTGTACTATGAAATTACTTTCTTTTAAGTTCTTAAACTTTTTTCCTTTTGTATTGTCTGTTGAACCAGTCATATTTTGAGAATACAGGTTACTGCTATCCTTTATTCTTTCATTCACTAAGAATATCCAAGTTTAGAAGCAGAAGCATTGTGGGGAGTGGGCAGAGAGAGTCTGATATATGTACTAAGGGGAGAATAGACTCAAAATATAAGGAAATCCAATTTTAGAAGCCCATGTTTTATTTAGTTCTGTGAATAGCTCCTAAAAATGACTGTCATGCACGGTGGTCAAGCCAGAGATGTTTTTGTGATCAGTACCCTAGAAAGCAAGATGTTAGCACCAAGGCCTTCTCTGATAGAAAATCAGTTTTAAGAATAGAGGTCCAAAGGATATTTTTTCTTAAATCTAACTATAACCATGATGCTGTAGGTCAAAAAGCTACATTTCATCTGATCAGGGCTGGAAAGACATAGAAGACAGGATAATGAGACTTCCAAAATTTAGGAGGATTAATTTCTTAGTACACAGTCATAAGAAATAAAGGTAAACCAAGAGAAACTGGCAAAGCTCATGACTCAAAGATCTGATTTAATACTATAACTTGGGCCCAGAATATATCACTAATGGTGCTTTGGGGGAAAGTTTAAATTTGCATGTCTCTGGATAAACATTTTAATTTGGAAATTCACTTTGTAGAATTAATTAAAGAAGCCTCAACTAAAATTGGAGTGGGGACAGGCCTGTAAGGAGAGCACTCATGCCCCACCATGAACCGTCAATTACTCTAAACAGGAAGAGACATATGTCTACATCTCTGACAGGAAGGTTGCCTACTTTGCTATCCAGAAGGAAGAAGGCAACTTTCCTCAGCCCACTGACAGTCAACCGAATCAGAGACTGTAACAGCCCAGCCAATGAGAAGCCTCCATACTTTGGACTGCCAGCTTCTTCCAAGGGACTCTTTGGTTATTACAGCCCCTTTGTACTCCTTCCATTTCCCTATAAAAGCAAGTTTGCCTTTCTTGTTCCATGGATTTGCCTATGGTCCATCAAAGTCCACATATCTCAAACTGTAATTCCTCTGGTATTCCCAAATAAACTTGCTTTTGCTGGTCGAGTAACTGGCTACTGTATTATTGATGTTGACCTATTTGGTGTCAGAAGTGGGATCCAAAGAAGGTGAACCGTGGGAAATGACAGGCCCTGGAATAGAGCAGGTACTGCAGCAGGCCATCTGTGGTCCTTGTTTCTGTGGGTCACACCTGTTTTCAGTTTGTTAAGTTTCCTCTTGGATTCCAAGCTCTGCTCTTTTTGTATCTGGGGCTCTCAGACTTTCTTCAGGGTCTGGAAAGTCTTTGTCCTTTCAGAGGAAAGTTTTCATCCTTTCAGGCTCAAGGTTTCATCCTTGGTGAATACTTTGGATGTTTTCTGAAGCAGTTGGTAGTGAATTTCTTTTCTGGAGGTCAAGCAAACTGGAATCCAAGAATTTGTTTTGTGTTTTTAGTTTCCTTTTGGAATCTGGACTAGGACTTTGGCAACTTTCCTAGGTTTTCAGGAGAACTTAGGAAAACGGGATTCATATAAGTTCTCTGAGAGCAGCCCTCCTTCAGGGACTCCTGCCAATTTTATTTTAAAAACTATGGACCTCCCACCTGCATATTTTTAACTAAATGGGTCAAACAAAATAAAAATAATCCAGAATTACAATGGCCATTATGGGAAACTTTCAGTCTCTCCAGATTCATTTTTCTTAAGATTAAACTGAAGAACCACAGTTCTAAAATTAAACAAAACAAATGGTATATTTATTTTCATGGATATCTGGAAGCTTCCAAATGTACACAAAGCTCTAAAATTGCCTCCTTGCAAGATACCTATTTCCAAATTGGCTGAAATAACTTAAAAGCTAGAGAAGATCCAAATGGCTTTAAAGTCCCATGTTCCTTGTGCTCTGTCCCCCCAGCTCCTTTGTCTTGGTGCTGTCTCATGCGCCTTCCCGGCAGCTGTCTGTGCTCAGACTCCGTCTCTGGTGCCATCTTTCTCTCTCCCCCTCTGTGAAAATCTGCTCCTTTAAAATCGAACCTCCGAGGATCCAAATGCTCAACCCCTAGTTACAGTCTCTAAGTTAACTGGAGCAAATAAACAACTGGAAGGAAAGTTTTAAACAGCAATTGCCCTAGATTTTTGACAATAGACAAATATACTCCAAAAACTCCTAGAGAAAACTTGCTTCCTGTGTCTGTTTGCTGAAGCCTTTTGGTAAGTCATTCCTCCTGCTCAAAAGAGGGAGGCTTTGTTTTAGATAAGCCCACCTTAAGGGATACCCTTGAAAGAGAGGATTCCAAACCTCTTGGAAGACAATGGACTTTATTCTTTGATTGATATGCTGAAGTTTCTAAAAGACAAATTAGCTCAAAAGCAGTTCTAAAAGGATCCTTATGGCTACAGCACATAACCTTAACTTACTCCATCTGCTAGAAACACAGTTTGGATCCAACTATTCTTTTGAGTTTGTATCTGGCACATGGCTGAAACTTAAGACAAAATTATGAGGTCCCTTTTTGCATCTGTCTGTATCCTCATGTGCATTTACGTACATGTGTATATATGTGTTGTAGATATATCATATTTTCTATCTCCAAAAGGCATTGCTAAAATTAATCTATAAAGAGCTCTATTTAACTGGCTTAAAGACAAAGAAACACTTATATGAATTAAATAAATATTACAGAAACTAACCCCAAATGCTTTTCAAGTTCATGTGATCTAGGATTAAATGAAAGCTAGCATAAGGTTTTGATTTAATTATAACAGGCCTGTCTTTGGAGTTAACAATATGGAAAATAATGCAGGTATACAATTTTCATTCTACCTGAGTTTATTGGTAAGATAATTTCATGTTATCTTTGTGATAAAAATTTTTTGTCAGCAAGAAAAATTATTTAAAATAATGGCTAATTGTTTTAATGACATATGGAGTTTTTGTAACTTATACAGAATTGTTAGGAAAAAATAATTTATATAGATGAAAGTGTATAGTATAAGGGCTTCGAGGGAGCAATAATTATGTTTTAACATATAGGTGTGTAAAAAATAGCTTCCCAAAATCTTTTTGGTAACTTGAAACTTTAGAGTTTTCCTAAATTAAATTATGGGTAGTCATTAACCATCTAGTTCACTTTTAAATAAGAAGAAAATACTAAAACATTACTAAAGTTAGTTTCATCCATTTTTGGCTTCCTTTACAAAGGAACTAAAGATATCTAGGTCTATGGGGAAACATGTTTTGTGCCACATTAGAAATTTCACCATGAGGAAAGTGTACTTTTTATAATTATGGAATGTATTTACAAACTTGTCAGCGGCAGAATGTTCACAATTTTTTAAAGCTACCAGCAGTAATAAGGGAAACAATTCTATATGCAAAAAAAGTAGGACATATGTTTTTGGTAAGGAAAGTTATGAACAATGGAAATGCATTTTGTTGAGGGGAAAGAAAGTAATTTTGTCCTAAAGTGAGACAAAATTACTGATTTTGTTTGTTACAGAATAGGAAAGAAGAAAAACAGGACAAAAGCTGAACAGAAACAGTAAGTTGTAGAATATTTGTGGAAAAGGAATGTTTGAAAAAAATGAACTTTTTGTGTGGCCAAGTTGGCTAAAATTGAATTGTTATTATAAGGGTTTTAAGAACAAGCTGCTTTAAAATCAGCAATGCACTTACGTAAAACTAAACCTTAATTTCCTTTCATTTGCTAAAGAACAAGTTTCTACTGGAATGTTGGTCTGCTCCTGATGGGCAAATTATGAACGAGTTTTCTTTACCTTTGAAATAATGCACTTAGAAGACAAAGATTTGTGTTATCAAAATAATTTTCTATACTTCATGTTGTCTTAATCAGGTCTTTGACTACTAAAGAAAACTGAGTCTTCTCAATATTCAAAAAGCAAAGTTTTGCTTGCAACTATGTAACCTTTTCACAATTTGCCTTTGAAATCTTTTATTGTTACCTTGGCCAAATAATTAAGTATCATTTGATAATGATTTGTGGTCCTTTGGTCAAATGTCCAAAACCTTTTGATATTTTTTACAAACTTCCCAAGAATTGGGTTCTAAATGAAGTCTTTTTGACCTTGAACTAACTTTGGGCTTTTCCAGAGGGCCCCTGGAAAATCCCAAAAGATTTGTCTTTCACCTGCTAAAATGTTAATCCAATTAGGCTAATTTTATATGCTCAATTACATGGGTAGCTTGTCAAATAAGGAAGAATACTAAACTTTTTTACCTTATATTTGCATGGGTATATGTTAACATAAGAGTTCCAAAATTGCATGAAATTCCTAAAATTCTAAGATGTCCTGATACGTTATTGGCCATAATTCTAAATGTATGTCACAGAAATAAGCAAATCCTCCTGTCAAACCCATTATGACCTCTCATCAGGTTTTGGATAACGGGCATTTTCAGGTCTTTTGGTCATTTGTAGACAGATACTGTTTTATTCTGATGCTTTTGCAAGTGTGTTTGAACTCCAGAGAAATTCATGGAAAGGACTCTTAAAGGTACTCTGGAATTACAGGTTTTTGATAATTTTACAATCATAGCACTAAACTGGAAAAGAATTTCTAAAACTCTAATGGAAATTTATTAGGTTAAGTGTACTCTTTACCCGATGTAAAGGGCCCCCTTTCTCCTCTCCTTTAAGCTATTTATAACTTACAACAATGTGGTAAAGTGTATCTCCACAACAAAGGTTGAAGCACTTGTCTTTTTCTCCCTGCTTGATCCCTCAAGAGTTCTGAAACTCTTACTAAATATTCTTTTGTTAATGACAATGTATGTATTTGCATAGGTCTGAAGGGGAGTCTGCTCTCCTTGGAACCAGTTGCCCAATGCACTTGGTTCCTTCTTTTCATCCAAAACTGAAAAAGGGGGACCTATTTATGTATTATAAAGGCCTGGTTGCTGCTATTAAAAATAATCATGCTCTGGGAGAACACTCCTTCTGAAGTGCACGCCTAGAAAATGAAGATTAATATCATACTCAGCAGCCTGGAGATTGTGTATCCTGGAAAAGCTATCTTCAAAGTACTCTCTCCAGCCTCATTGCAAGGGTGCCTATCAGATATCATTGACTAACTCTTGTGCCATCAAACCCCAGGGAGTAGACTCCTGGGTCCACATGTTGCACCTAACAAAGGTACCAGACTCCAACTGGACCTGCACACCATCAGGCAGACTAAAGATAAAGCCCACTAGGGTCTGAAAGAGACAACATCTGAGGCTAACAGCTTTCCCAAGACATCCAGAGCAGGCCTACCTACCTTTCTTTATGTGTTGTCACTTATACCTTGTTTGCTCCCTCCCTTCATGAAATGACAGTGTCCTCATCCATATTTTCCAATCTCTTGTGAAAGGGGGAAACCTCTCTGATTGAATTTGCCACCAGAAACCTCAGCCCATCCCAAAATAACAGCGACCCTTTGGTTTACCTTACAAGTAATTTTGCTGGGGTTCCCGAGGCTCTTGTCTGTCCAAGTTGTTCCACAGGCTCATTTTGTAGTCAGGGTGCTAAACCTGCACAGTTCATTCCTTGCTTCAATTTGACCTAGACCTGTGATGAGAAAACAAGATCTTTTGAATGTCTGCATGAAAAGTTCTGTGGAGCTGCCAATGCAAATTGGGTCAAATTGCTATCATATCTCTATATCTAGGTAAGCTCTCAATGGGTAACAAAGTAATGTCTGAGCCTCCGTTAAGTAATGCTAATGCCTCCAGGACAATGAATGAATCCACAGACTATCACTTATGTGGGGGCTTATGTAACACCCCTTGGTTATACTTTCATATGTAGAAGTTTTGGAAGTGGCCTTGTTTTGGGCAAGGATTTGCTTGGACAACCCATTGCCCTGAGAGCTGGGAAATATAAGGACACAATGCCTTCGCTGTATTCACTGTCCTGGTCTTTCCACAAAACTAAACAGATGTCTCTCACTGGTCTCTCCCTTAAACTTCTATAGCCGCCTTATCAGAGACCATCCAGGAGGCATATGTGACTCCGGCTTTGCCTCTATAGGGAGAGATTTCTTTCCATGGATTAAAGTGAGTACCAGTGAACAAAATGAGCAGGAATCTCTTCCTGACATTAGGAGAGTTGGCTAACTACATAGCCAAAGCAGTTTCAGACCAACAGCAGTCATATAATGGATCAGCACAAGTGGTTTTGGATAACAGCATAGCCCATGATTACCAATTTGCTGAGCAAAGAGGCGTCTGTGCAATAGGAAACACCTCTTTTTGCACTTGGATAAATGCCTCTGGGGAAGGAGAGACCCAATGACATAAAATTAAAGAGCAAGCACATTGGTTATAGCAAATATTACCTGACAACTTACTGTCTTCTGAATTATTCAGCTAGCTACCTTCAGATCTGCGCTCCTAGTTTAGACCATCTTGCAAACTGGGTCTATGATGTTTTAAATTTTGCTCTGTATACTTGTTTTTGAGTTCTACACCTATTGTTTGTCAAATCTTTATAAAAATGACATGCCTAATAATATGAGTGCTGTGAGATAATTTCTAGTGCTTACAACCTTGACTAAATATGGCCTTTTTTAATGGAGGTACTGGGGATTGAACCCAGGACTGCACACATGCTAAGCATGTGCTCTATCACTGAGCTATTACCCTCCCCACTAAATATGGACTTTCAACAAGGAACTCCTTAAAGTTCTCCCTACTACCTTTCCTTGTTATTTAAATGTGGAATCATGAAGTGTCTGATTTATAACTTTCCCTCCAACAAGGGACATGACAACCAGGGAATCTCTTTCCTGGCACTGAGGGACAAATTGTTACATGCAGAGATCCTGACTTTTGATGCTCTTGAGGAAAGACCTTGATCAAAAGGGGGAAATGTGGAATTAGTTAAAGAAACCTCAGCTAAAACTGGAGTCAGGACAAGCCTGTGGGAGGAACTCTCTTTGCCCTCCCATGCATTATCAATTATCCCAAAAGGAAAAGACATATGCCTGTATCTCTGACAGGAAGGTGTTGCCTACTTTACTCTCCAGCAGGGGGAAGGAAACTCTCAGTCCACCGACACTCTCGCCAATCTGATAGTAGCCCAACCAACAAGAAGCCTCCATACTTTGGACTCCAAACTTCTTCCAGTGGTCTCCTTGGTTATTACAACCCCTCCCTACTCACTTTACCCTATAAAAGCAAGTTTGCCTTCCTTGCTCTCTGGATTGCTTATGGTCCACATATCCCAAATTCCTCTGGCTATTTCTGAATAAATTCACTTTTGCTGGCTATTACATTAATTAATTGGCTATTACATTATTAAAGTTGACAATTCAAAGCATAACCATAACCTCTGTAACAAAAGAAGCCTAGAGAGGAAGATTAGAATACAGTCATCATTTTAGGTAAAGTTTCTTACAAGATCGTGAGTCTCTTTTGTGGGAAATTTCTCAGTGGGAATATCATTTATATAAATAGGACTATTGGACTCATGGCTGACACTGTGTATCATGGGCTTCATGTGATCTGAGACCCTTTCTATGAAATATGGGAACCTCTTAAGTGATCATTGGAAAACTTTGAATTCATTTTTTTTTGAAAGACGTTTTCTTGTGCCTGTAAGTCCTTATAGAGCAGCTTGCTCTATTACCTCTTCAAGCCTCATCAATAATTATCACAATTGGTCATTTTCATTTAGACTGCTATTTCGGAATCTCCCCAAAATAAACTGAGAAAAATTAATAGCTTGAATTGTATCACTGTTCTTGTCAAACGTTGGACTGGTTGAATTAAAACTTACATTTAAATAAATTACACTATCAACTCCAAAAGAAAAATATTTAGAACAAATTCATTAACACTCCACCTACTGATCCACCTTTTCCTAGGATACAGAACAGGTTGTTCTTCAGTTTCTAAGTATTTGTATTGAATTAGGCCCTACCACACACAAAATCGATAGCTATGCTGATTTTCAAAATCACAGAAACGCCACCAAGCAACCTGAAATTTGATATAGGTTTTCTTCTGACATTTATTTACTGAACTATTTGTTTTCAATTTCAACAGTAAAGGAAGAAAGAATAATGTCACACACATTACAAAATCTCATTTCTGTAGGCAATGCTCGCGTTAATGCAATCAAGTGGAATAAACAGGAAAGAGCTTATAAAAACTGTTCCTGAGTGATGATTGCTATTTTTAAAATTTGTTCCTTAGCTTGTATCTTATCACAGTTCTGTTTACACTTAATCCAGGATGTAAGATTGGATGATTTGCCTCTGTCAGATGTTGAAGCCTGGGTAAAATAAACAGGTTTTATTTGATGCCATAAAACTTCGCATAGAAGGCCGTCGCAGTAACTCAGGGAGGTAAATAAAACATAGCACACTCCAAGCAACATTTTTTTCTCCTCTCACTTCATAAAACCAAACTGGACTAAAAGCACGCAGCCATAAAATATCAACCAGCCCTAGATCACGTCTCCCAAAGGCCTTGAACTCCAGAGACTTCAATTTGTTCTGCAAAAAATTCTTAATATGCAAAATCAGTTGCCTTAAAGAGACCATGAGAATCCCCATACATTGCTGCAGTTTGGTTAAAGATGAAGCTGTGTCCTTGTTCGTGGATATTTTACAAGAAAATAGCCTTCTCCTTGGATTTCAGTGTTTGCTCTGTCTCCTAGTCATGCTCTCCCCCCACCCCCACCTCTACCAAGTACATTAAAAAAGACTTTTCTTTAGAAACCTAAGCCAAGTGGTAGATAGTAAAGAATTTCCCCCACTGCGCTCCCCATAAGAACCCTTATATTTAGTTGATCAGAATTAAATATCAATAATATTCAAGCCTTGGCCTATGGAGATGTTGGTATTTTTTTAAAAAACTTGTTTTCTACCATTGTCTCAAAAGAAATCTTTTAAAACCTTTCTAGAAGACTTCATTGGAGAATTGCTTGTTTAGGTCTTCTGCCCATTTTTGGATTCGGTGGTTCTTTTTGTTGTTATTAAGCTGTATGAGCTATTTATATATTCTGGAAATTAAGCCCTTGTCAGTCGCATCATTTGGAAATAGTTTCTTTCATTCTGTAAGTTGTCTTTTTGTTTTGCTTATGGTTTCCTTTGCTATTCAAAAGCTTATAAGTTTAATTAGGTCCCATTTGTTTATTTTTGCTTTTATTTCTATTGCCTGGGTAGACTGCCTAGAAGAACATTGTTAAGATTTATGTCAGAAAATGTTTTGCCTAAGACGTACAAATGGCCAATATGCACATGAAAAAATGCTCTATATTATTAACTATTAGAGAAATATATATCAAAACTAAGGTATCACCTCACACCCAGTCAGAATGGCCATCATTAAAAAGTCTGCAAATGATAAATGCTAGAGAAGGTGTCGAGAAAAGGGAACCCTCCTACACTGCTGTGGGAATGTAGTTTGGTTCCACCTTTACAGAAAACAGTATGGAGGTTCTTCAAAAAACTAAAAATAGACCTACTATATGATCCAGCAATCCCACTCCTAGGCATATATCCTGAGGGAACTCTAATTTGAAAACATACATGCACCCCAATGTTCATAGCAGCATTATTTACAGTAGCCAAGACATGGAAACAGCCTAAATATCCACTTACAAATGACTGGATAAAGAAGTTGTCATACACACACACACACACACACACACACACACTTACACAATGGAATACTACTCAGCCATAAAAAATAATAAAATAATACAATTTGCAGCAACATGAATGGACATGGAGAATGTCATTCTAAGTGAAGTAAGCCAGAAAGAGAAATAAATATATCATATAATATCACTCATATAAGAAATCTGAAAAAAAAAAAGACAAATGAACTTATTTCTAAAACAGAAACAGACTCACAGTCACATAAACTCATTAAGTTTCCAGAGGGAAAGAGGGTGGGAAGGGATAAATTGGGAGTTTGAGATTTGCAGATTCTAGCTACTATATATAAAATAGATAAACAACAAGTTTATAGTGTATAGCAGAGGAAACTATATTCAATATCTTATAGTAACCTATAATGAAAAAGAATATAAAAATGAATATATGTATGTACATGTATGACTGAACTATTAATGCTGTACACCAGAAATCGACACAACATTGCAAACTGACTATACTTCAGTTTAAAAAAAGAAAAAAAAACCTTTCTGGAAGAGTGCCCTCACCAAACATCAGATTTACCAGTGCACTGGTCTTGAACTACGCTGCCTCCAGAACTGTGAGAAATAAACTTCTGTTGTGTAAGCCAAAAAAACAAAATAAAACAAACCCCACGACTACAAACTTTTCTAAATGCTTCACATAAAAATTAATAAGCTATGTGTATGATTTTTATAAATATCTCCAGCAATTAACTGAGGTAAAATCTGAGGAAGACTCTTGGGAGAGACTGATTCCTATATCCATCTCTTTCCCGCTCTTTGCATTCCTGGTTGGTGCAGTTTCCCTGGGAATTCACAAAACTGCTGTTAAATCCTCGACCAAGGAGAGCTGGAGACCAGAGAGTAACGAGAGTAGGACCAGCCACAGGTCAGAAAGGAAAGCTCACTGCTGGTTGTGTCCCTTCCCAATTTCCAAATAGAGCACATGTCGCCATCACAATGTCCTGCTATGGCTAATCTTACTAAAATCAGCCAGAACCCAAGGGACATGGCGAACACTCTCGAGCTTACTAACCAACAGAGGAACTACCTTCCTTTATCAGAAATGAGTTCCATGAGCATGGACCTTTTTAGGTTTGTTCACTGCCATAGTCCCAGCACATAGAATAATTACAATTTTTGAAAACCATTATTTTTAACTCTGTAAATTCAAACAATGCCAACTTTTGGATCCCAAAGCTTATACACCAGAAGATGTCCAATGACAATATAAGATAGACCGGGGGACATACAATCTCTGCAAAATCAAGGGTCAACTCTTCCCCTTATCTGTGGCTAGCAGGCATAAACTTCACTGGCCCTTTGCAGAGTACACGTTGGTTAGAGTACATATTCAGAAAATGAATCTAGTTTTTAAGGTTCTATTTCATTCTTTATAATGATGCTTTTATCTAAGTATTTAAAGATACATGGTGTCAAAAGTAAAATCAGTGTGGTCTGCCTTCTCCATTTGACTTGAAACTCTTAAGTCTTGTTCTTTCCTGTACTCCTAGCCCTCCTTAGTCTGTTTTATTTTTTATAGCACTTTTCACCTTCAAACTCACCACATATCTTATTTAGTATGATGATAATTTCTTTGCTTGCTTCCCTCAGCCCCTAGCTGGGATATAAGTGCCACAGTGGTATTTTTAAAGACAGAGATATTTATTTTGCTCACTAATGCTTCCCATATACTTAGCTAAAATCATGCCTGGCAAAGAGGTGCTGCTCAATACATATCTGTTCAATGAATAAATGTTACTTCTATTAGATATGTCATTCTGCCATGCTTACATTAATAAATGGAAATATGAAAACATAAATGCAAAACTGAGCAAGAACGATAGTTTATCCAACCTTGGTCTGTTTTTGATAGTCACATCAGGGAGTGTTTTATGCGAAATATCATGAGCTTTTGTAACACCAGTTATACATTTAGGCAAATAGTTTTTAGAGTTTTAGCCAGGTTTTCCGAAAAACATTTCACCCTGGGGATTTATCTGCATCCAGTTTGAGCATAGTCTAGGATACCCTTTGTTTCAGCTCAGAATGCTTTTATAAGCAGATAATGACAGAAGAGCCACTGTTAGGGGGATTAAACCACAATGTCATTTATTGTTTACTAAACAAGAAAAAGTAGGCTGTCCCAGAGTGCAACAATGTTATTAAAGATTCAGGTTTTCTCCAAATTACTGCTTCCCCATTCTCAACATGTTGGGGTTTTTTATCTTAATGCTTGTTGCCTCATGGTTGCAAGATGGCTACCATAGCATAAGGCATCACACCTGCACCCAAGACAGAAAAAAAGAGGAAGATACTACACCACTGAGTTCACTGGTATCTGTCCCTTTTACCAGGAAAGCAAAAAGAGGTTCCAGAACACACAGCAGAGATTCATTGGCCAGAAAGAACTAGGTCACATGGCCAACCCAGAGATTGCCAGGAAAAGCCAGGAAAAGCAAAGTTCTGGCAAAGAACAGGATTGCCTGACAATGGTTCTCTACCCTAGTGAGGGATTTTTAAATTGCTAATTCCTAGGTCCCACTTCAGACCCATTAAATCAGAATCATGGAGGAGGAGCAGGAGTCTGTATTTTTTAAAAGCCACGCAGGTGATGGTCAAGTGCAGGCAGGGATGAGGACCACAGACTGGACCACTCAAGAGTCATTGCTACGATCAGCCACATCGTCCCCCTGAGTGAAATTTGTCTTTTGTTTAAAAGGGAAGAAGTAAAGGATTATGGGTTAGGAAAGCAAATAGCATTAACCACATCCCCTAACTTATTATTACTACAACACTGCTTGAAAAGACTCATTCTGTTGTTCATTCTCACATTCGTTCAGAATTTATTAAGCATCCTCTAAGTGTTAGGCACCAGGGACAGAAGATGAGTAAGTTCTTAATTTAGAGACTAATGAGGGAGATAGATAAACATGTAAGAAAAAAAGTCCACCAAAATTCATTATGATAGGTTTTGGGGAGAGGAGGAAAGAGGGAGTGGTTCAGTTTTACAAGATGAAAAACTTCTGGAGATCTGTTCCACAACAACATGAATATCGTTACTACCAAACTATACACTTAGAGATGGTTAAGATGGTAAATTTTATTTTATGTGACTTTTATCACAACTTAAAAAACGAAAACAAAACAAAAACCAATATGGTAAATCCTAGCAGAGGAATAAGAGCAAAGGGCTATGGGAGAACAAAGGGTTTTTCACCACTTACCAAAATCTTTGGAAGTGAATAATCACCCAACTATCCTTTTCAGTAACCATCTGTCTCTACTCTTCAGTTTCATTCTTTATGACTTGATCTTGGGACACCTGTCTTGCTTAGAATGTGATTAACAAATGGTAAACAGCAAAAGCTACACGCTGGGCCACCCAGAAGACACCTTAATGGGAAAGGGATCAGGAGACTGGAAACCCGGAACATCAGACCAGGGGACTTGAAGTCTCAAAGTGCTTCAAAGGGTTGAGCACCTGAGTTTTTCAGCCTTCTTTATAAACAGACCAGTATCCCACTAATGATCCCATTCATATATGTGAAGACGTTTAAGGCTTTTCTTAACCTTCCTTCATTTCATTTCTTAACTTTCCTTCATTCAAATTTCATCTCCTTCTACCCTTCCACGTAAGGAAGTTTTTCCTCAGTTTTTCCTCTAAACTTCTCTACTTTTACATCCATATCAAAAATAAAATTATTCTAATAAATGACAGAAAATACTATTAAAAAATTGTTAATAAATATACAGTTTGGAGTCAGTTTGGGGTCCACTTTTAGTATTTACCTTGTAACAGCTAAATTTGGATTAAAATTGTGCCTAGCCAGTCTTTCCTCATTTTTCCCTTGCATATGCCTCCATCAGATTTATCTTATTATTGAGAGTTTTTTCCTCAAGTTTTTGAATATCTCTTTGACAGCATCTGGGTAGAGAGCTAACTATAATTTAAAGAAAAGCAAGGAATTTCCAAATCAAATTAGCACCTAGCATTGTTTTCGAGTTATACATATGAATGCTTTTAATTCTATGCATACCCATTTTGTAATAGCAAATGCCATTACTTACCATTCCTGGGCCATACATTTAAAACACATGGGTGTCAAATTTACCTGGAATTGTTTGGATTAACAATGGTTCCCAATATTTGTTGTAGCTCTCTACATCTTCCAGCTCCCTTCACTGAGTGCTCAGTATCAAAGCTGCCTTCAAGGAAATCCAACTCTCCAAAACTATGACTGCTGTACACAGCCCACAAAAAGACTCAGGGTTTGTAACAGCATTTCCCCCCTCCCACAACACACACAGTCTTTCACAACTTTAGGAACTTGTTCTTTAAAGGATCGAAGTTCACCGCCCAAGTCAGAAAGAATGCTTCCAGTTTAATGAGTGTTGTGTACTCCAAAAGTCAAAGAAGTCTAGAAAATCTGTGCTCTAATCTACTCGCAGTGTAGACAGCTGACACAAGATCCAGGACAAGCTACGTACAATGTCCAGATAACAAATTTGAACAATTCTGATTAATTTAATTAAAGAATCATCACTTTTCAACAAAAAGAAAAACAGAAATCTATGAATACATAATAAAGTAAGTTGCTTGTTCCACAGTCCATTTTCAACTCTTCAGGCCAACAAGGGGAGAGAAGCTGACTGAATTAAGCCAACATTCTAATAAAACCTCCAGATTCTACTCTGCCAAATACCATTCACATTAAAACACGGTGCTCTATCTGTATCTTTGAGGAAATAAAATCTGTCCCTTGGTTGTTTTTGTTTATTTGCAGATCATACCTGCTTGAATTTTAAGGGGATTTCTTTTTTCAATTACCACTGATGAAACAGGCAAAATAAATGGTCAACTTCTAGAAAGCAGTACGACTTAACAGGAAAATGAAAGGGGGAAATATAAAAACATGGGGATCCCAGCTAGTCTTGGACATTTGGGGGCTTTCTTTGGACTAAGAAATAGAAAAAACCCCTAAAGGAGAGTAATTCATAGTAAATACACACAGCAGCACAACACAAGAAAAGGAACGTTACAACAGCAGCCTGCGTGAGGCACACGTACCTGCCAGAAGGAAATGGCTTTATTTTATTTAGGCAATATAGTTCATTCAAGTGAACTGAAGAAAGCTGTAGATTCAGCCGTTCATTCAGTCAGCAAATATGTCAAAGAAATAATTCCTATACTCTCTTCTAACTGGGATATTATAAGGGTCTATCATATAAATGTGGTTTTATGGGCTCAAAATACATTTAAACAAATGAAATCACATCAACTACCCTAGTGTTTTGAAATATGCATTAAACACACGGCATGCTTTTCTAAAAAAGCACTGAATATACTAGGTTTTATTTGTACATCAAAATAATAATTTCATGCTCTGCATAACAAAAGGAAGATATTACCTATAAAAGAACTGTCTCTCTAGATCAACGCACGGTGTTGAATTTTGATGCTACATTAGAACTACAGTGCTATAAAAAGTAATGAATAAATTATGTTTTACAGGCAGTATTTACATACGCAATGCAATACTTTTCTGCTAAATTTTCTTTTTTGACTTGTACATGCAAAGAAGCGTCATTCAAGATGATTACTGTGTGCATGTAAGTGGTTTAAACGATCAGTATGTGACCAATAGCTTTTTCCCAAATTGCTTTTATAATCACATACAAATATGTTGGCTCCTCTTTCACAACCTGCACTGACTTGGTTGGAATGTGTGTCTGACAGGCTTCTGCCTCTGTATGTGAGGGTTTACCACAATGTCACAATTTCACTGAATTTAAAAAACTGATAAAATCCTGCTTTCTGTAAGTTACTATGCTGGATTCTGTGAGCAGAAGTTCATCATACTTCCACGGTGCTTACAAACTACTTATCTACTGTGGAGAGGTGGGCTTTCAAAGACAAAGAAGTTCCCAACTTGGCAAAGATGCTGAAAGGGAGATGAGAAGCCAAAAACACAACAATTGCTCACTCAACTTCAAAATTAGTTCATTTGCTCAACCTCATTTACTAAGTGCCTACTATATGCCAAGACCAGTGGCTTTCCTTTCCTTCCCACACATCACACTATATTATCATCCTTTATATGTCTCTCTCAGCAATCCAACGCCATCACATCACCTTCCATTACACTGAAAGTTTCTCAGGAGTAGGGGTATAGCTCAGTGATGGAGTGCCTGCTTAGCATGCAGGAGGTCCTAGGTTCAAACAATCCCCAGTACCTCCATTAAAAATAAATTAATTAATTAGTTAATTTAAAAAATAATAAACTGAAAGTTTCTGAAAGGCTGGGACATTGTCATATCAATTGACACATTGCCATGGACTCAATATTTATGAATGTATAAATAAATGATATAGGTATAACATATTATGTAGTAAAGGCAGGGAAAGAGCATCACAGGAAACACGGTATTTAGCTTAGCCTTAAAGAAAGGAAATGAAACAGAAGAGGGTTCCAGACAAAGAGAACAGTATAAGCAAAGGCCTGGGATGGGGGAAAGAGCGGGCATTTTGGAGAAGTCGGCAGATGAATTGGTTGGCTAATAGCAATGCTTCCTTCCTGGAGAAGGGCCCTGGCTGGCCGCCAACCCCACTCAACTGTACCAGAATACAGGGGAGAAGGGGTTGGCAAGCCTGACAAATTGGAAAGACTCCCCAAGTCATTCTGAGGAATATTCATGTTTAAGAAACATTATTTTTAAAGTGTATGGGAAGGTAGAGAGGATGACGAGGAAGGAAGCAGCAGGCCAAGTTGTGAAGAAGTGTATCTTTGGGGTCCTCCTGTGCCCTGAATTTCCTCCATTGGCCTCAGCCCTCTACCCTTATCCCCACAGCTCACTCCGAAGGCCCCTGCTGATATGGTGGTTATAGCCACTCCTCCCTCCTTCCACTTAGTCACGATTCCCTCCAGGTGAGCACACACTGACTGAGAGCCCACCACGCAGCAGCAGCGCGCTCTCGCAGACGCCCGGGTGAGGGAGGTCATCCCATCCCCAGGAGCTCACAGTCTAAAGCACCGCATTCTAATGTAAGTACACACATCAAACACTTTTAAGAACTAAAAGAATTGCCAATTGCACCAAAGCAGGGAGAGATCTTAAAGCAAATCATCTTGCCCTAATTTCCTAAAACACCCCAATTAAAAGTGTATCTGTTCTAAAATCGCTTCTGCCAACTTCCAACTTCCTACATGCTGAATATGCAATGTTCCAACAGCAAAATTCAGATGGATATGCTAACCGTCTATAGGGGTCAGTGGTTCTTTTTCAGTAGAGTCAGTTTTTTTAATGAGAAGCAGAAGTGATGGAGGAAAAGGTATCTGAGTAATGGGGAGAGAGAAATCCAGGCAACTCTCCTCACAGAAAACCAGTCATTTTCTCCTTAAAGTGGCAACTCTCCACCTATCTCATGCCCAGCATTGTGTGGGAGGCATTGTTGGAAGGTCCCAAGCACGGTGCCAAGGTGAGCAGATGCACTTGACCTCCCCAACTGGAACAAGAGTAGCTCCTGACCCTGCTGACCAAAAGCTCCTGGAAGGGAAAAGACAACAGAAGAAGGGGATGTAAGAGGAAGACTGGCTCTGCAGGGCTGCAGCCTCAGCTCAGCCGTGGTTCTGTCGGGGAGAGCACGTTGCCGGCCACCTCTCGGCTGCAGAAGTTCTCCCTTCATCTGCCTCGGGCAGCAGGGCAGGAACCTGGCCCCTGCTCACCTCTTTACCTTTAACTCTATCGACTTCAATTGGTTTAATTTATGTTCTAATAATACCTAACTGCTGTTGTGGCCTTCCCCCACACACACACACACTTGGCATCTGCTACTTCTTCTACATAAAACACTACATTGTTACTACAACCCCTTCAACCCCATCCCCATCCCCAACCCTTAATGAGTCATTTAACTCTCACACATCCTTCATGGCTCGCTTTGGTTGTGATTTTCTCCACGAAGCACACAAAGTCAATCTCACTATCCAATAAACTCCTTGAAGTCCAGACCCTTGCTGACTCACCTTCAAATCACGATTTAGTGTGGCATCTGGCAGAGAGTGGGTGTCCCGTACGTGTTGAACTGAATGGGATCCCTGATGTCTGAGTGCTTACCATCTTGGGTATAGAACATAGGAGGTACTATGGAGGTTTGATGGGTCTCCCCAGACAGACTTGAGAGTCAGGAACCCCAAAGTACAGAGAAGGTGGAATGAGCTATGGCAACTGCTAAGGAAACAAGAACATAAGTCTGGAGGGGAAAAAAATGACTTCACCAAAATGGAAGGGTCTGAGATGTTTTAGGACTGAAGCTTTGAAAAGTTTATGTTTCCTGATTCCATAAGAATTTTCAGCGGGTGGATGGTATAGCTCAACGATAGAGTATGTGCCTAGTGTGAGATCCTGGGTTCAATCCCCAGTACCTCCATTAACAACAATGACAAAAAAGAATTCTCTTAATACTGTCCTAGTGATCATGAGCTGGGGGCTGGGGGTGGCTATCCTGTTATTCACCTTGGTATCCCCTTGTGAAGGACATGAGAGGCACTCACCAGAGAGATATAAATTTAATAGTTTCTATAAATCTGATTCATAGAACTACAGAGCTAATTTAATGATGTTCATTTTATAATATGAATTCTATTCCTCCCAAGTAATATATTCATTGTCATTTTAAAATTCAGAGTTAAGGGGAAAAAAGCCCTTCAAATACTCTTAAGAGAGTCAATCAAATCAAGTGCCCCAAACTGGATGGCATATGCACTGCCTTGACAGTTAACTTAGTGCAAGAAACGTGACCTGTTTCAGGGAGAGTAGAGCTCAGAGGTAAGGGCATGCTTAGCATGCCCGAGGTCCTGGGTTCAATCCCTAGTACCTCCATTTAAATATGTGTGTGTATATATATATATATGTATATATATATATATACACATACACACACACACACATATATAACTAATTAATTAATTGACCTAATTACAAAAAAAAAGCAAGTTTGGAAAATTTCAGCAGAGGTAAAAGCCAAAAAGAGAACCAAATGGTGATTCTAGATGTGAAATTGCAATAATTAATATTAGGAACTTGAAAGTTATACTTCAAAGCAGACAGAAAGACAGGAAGTGATTACAAAAGATACAGGCTAGAAGAAAATATTCAGATGAAAATCAAAGAGAAACAAAAGAATTCTGGAGGGTGGATATAGCTCAGTGGTACAGCACATACTAGCATGTGTGAGACCCTGGGTTCAATCCCCAGTAACTCCATTAAAAAAAAAAAGGAACCTATTTAAAAAAAAGAAATGTGATGTGTTTCATGAACATAAAGACACTTTGTTGGAGAGTGGGAACTTCTGCTCTTGGGCCTGGGAATTCCCAATTTTTGCCCAAGTCTTGGCGAAGTCAGAGCAAGGCTTCCTGTGCGAGGAGAGCAGTGGGGAGAGGCCAGGGGGAGTTGGGAGGAAAGGAAGAAAGCTCATTATACTAGATATCAAGATGTCTAGGTCCCAGCCTCAGCTGTGCCACAAACTCACCGGCCCTTGGCCTCTGGAGGCAACAATTTCCTCTATCTGAACAAGGCAGATGGATTAGATGATATTATATCTCCTTTTTAAAAAATCTTTCATAGTTTTATTTTTAAAAGTTGTATCAGAGATTTAATTTGTTTTAAAGCTATGCTAATGCTTGATTTTTACTGCTCTTTAGAGTTACAGTCAAAATTAGAAATAATAGCACACATTGCTGAGGCCTTCTTATCCAAGTTTCGACTGACTTTATGATGACATGAGTCTTCTCCAAGGTACGAGAGAAGGACCTGTTACTGAGGTACCTTGCTTTCCTTATAGTCATTTAAAGTGTAGCATTTACAGACGTTATAGAGAAATCTTTGGGGTGGGGGGCAGTAATTAGGTTTATTCTTAGAGGAGATACTGGGGATTGAACCCAGGACCTCATGCATGCTAAGCATGTGCTCTACCACTTGAGCTATACCCTCCCCGAGAAATCATTTTTTAAGTCTTCTAAGTCTTTATTTTCCCACCTTAAAAATATGTTTGATTTGAAAATATTTTTGACAAGTTATTCATCTGTTTTATTCGCCAACAATCAGTTGACATAGGATTTCTCTCATTCATTCATACATCTTACTGTGAGCAGAAATCAGTAATCCCATCCACTATCTCACTATGGGAAGAGAATTGTGGTGAAATCCAGTTGGTATTTTAAGCAACGCATTAGTTAGTCTCTACGGTCTTTCATATTATGTGTTGCTTCCCTATTGTCATTATTCATTTCTTGAGCACCTTGAGGCTATGAGTATCAGAGGCAAAGGTGTGTCATGATATCATCTGCTAAGGATCTAACAGATCGGTGGCCGGCTTTATTCTTTCTAGGTGAACTCTGCCACCCTCTATTTATCCCTTTTACATATGCCAATTACATCCTTTTTATATATCCCAATCATACATCCTAACTGTATCCCTTCCACCCGTGATTCTAAATAATTCTAGATGCCTAATCAAGGAGGTCTCAAGCAGTTAACCAAGAAGACCCACAGCCACTGGGGCCGACCCTCCCTCCCGGGACCTTCATGCCCCGGCAGCCTACGGCGACACCCGGCCCTCCGGCCCCTGCGGGCCGCCTCCGGGATCGCGGGAACGAGCGGCGCGCGCGCCCGCCCGCGGCCACGTGACCCCGGGCCGCCATGGCGGCGGTGCCCCGAGGACCCCGCTCCGATCCTCCAGCGGGCGCCCGCTTCTTCTGCACCGCGGGCCGCGGCCTGGAGCCCTTCCTGACGCGGGAGGTGCGGGCGCGGCTGGCGGCCACGCAGGTGAGTCGTCCTCGCTGCGATCCCGGGCGGGGAGGAGGGCGGCCCTGCTCCCGCCCCTGCCGGTGCTCCCTCCCCGCCCGGGTGCGTCTCAGACTCGGGAAGGCGACGCGAGCCCCGCACCCTCGACCCCGAAGCCACCGAGGCGACGCCGCGGCCCTCGGAGTCCTGCTGGCAGGACCTTCAATTACTGCCGGAAAGAACCGCCAGTCGTTTTTCCCTACACCTGTTACCGCCTGTCTGTCACGGCCCAAGTGTTTTTTTTTCTTTTTTAAGTGGGGTTCACGCGAGTTACTTCCTAGACTCTTTAAAGGAAGGTATTTGATAGTGCCTATAATTAGAATTAGACCTGTCGGAGTTAGCATCCTTTCTCCAGCCTTTAAATGCAAATACGATCTTCGTGTTCAGCTACTTTTGTCAGTTTCCTGCCAGTGATTGTATTTATCTCATAGGGTTGTTGGGAGGATTAAATGGTACAGGGTATGTAAAGTGCACCTCACACACGTAGTAGATGGTAGCTAGAAAAATAATATGCTCTTGGAGGCCTTAGAGTCCAGCTTATGGAGAAAGTTAACAGTTGCTGGTTAATTTCAATGAAATGAAGGTTTTAACCATCAGTTTAGGTTTTAGGACATGCTGAGCTGGTTTCTTGAAAGCAGAGGGAAAAGATGCCCTAGAAAAAGTCTCCAATATCTAGATGGGGTTTATATGACAGTGTGAATGATGTGTTTTTGGAAAAATGAAAGCTTATTGAAAGAAATTGACCACTCCACTCCCACAGCTCCTGCAGTGTTGAAAGCCCAGGAAAGGAGTTCCTGTGAAGAGGGTGTGGAGAGAGGAGCGTAGAGGGGGTCATGAAGAATGGTATCAAACTTACTAGATTACCTGCCATTTGTGGTTTTGGTCACAGAATTTAATAGAATGTTGAATGTAACTAATCTAAAAAAGCAACAATATACTAATAACTGCTGACATGGATTAAGCGTTTAATGTGTGCAGAACACTTAATTTTCACAACAACCCTGTGTTATGAGGTAGGCTCCACATTTAACAGAAACAGAAAATGGTGCAAAGGTAAGTCCAATAAATTACTCAAGTCATGGAACCAGAAAAGGGCAGAGCTGGGATTCAAACCCAAGCTGGCTGTGAAATCAGGCATGAGTGTATTATCATGTTCAACCCAGGCAGGTTGGCACCTGGGTCCAGTTCCTTAACCACTATGTGGCCGTGACATCGTGCTGCACAGATTTTTTTTAAATGTTAATATAGAGTTCTTGGTATGAAAAATAGAAGGCTTGACCAAATCTGAGTATGTTGCATTATTGGAAAAAAGAAGGATGATCTCTGCTTGTTCTTAAGCTTGAAATCTTGAAAGACAAAATGAGGTGTTGGTGGGGGCATTTTAATCACAATAAAAAAAAACTCAATTAATCATAGGGGAAAACTTCTTGGCAATGAGAGAAATTAAGTGCCAAGAGATTTGGGGATTCCCACGTTAAGACTGTGTATGTTTGGAGGATAGTTATGCCTGGCCATGGGATCTGGACAAATAACCTCTGATATTCCATCCCAGTTTCACTAGTATAAACTCTCAAAGTTAAGACAATCCTGAAATAATAATGATAGGATCAAACATTTATTAAGCACTTAAAATGTGTCAGACACGTTATGATTTAATCCTCAAAAGAATCCTGTGTGATAGGTCATTTTTACCAACATTTAACAAAGAAATAAGGAGAAAACTGATGCTAAGTGGTGGGGCTGGGACTTATATCTGATTCTCTCTTGCTTGGAAGCCCATGTGCTTTACCAGTATTCTAAATTACTGTGGGAACTGCCCCCAGAACCCTGGATGTAGGTTATTTACGCATGTAGGCTTTCGAGTCAAATGAAATGTATTGCAATCTTAGATCATCCTTTAACAGATTTTTTAATTTGGACAATTTACTCAAATTCTGAGCCTCCCTTTCCTTGAATATAAAATAGAGATGTTAATAGCTACTTTAAAGGATGGATGGAATCCTTGAGGTAAAGATTCATAGCACATACAGCACAGTGTCTGGCAAATAGGAGGTGCTCAATAAATGTTCCCAAGAATGAGTTGCACAGAAATACTTAAAATCATTCTAGCAATGACAAGAGAGTCTGTTAGAAACTTTAGTTCACTTCAGGAAAATTAACATGGTAAAATCTGAATTTACAAAACAGATTAATTCAGAGTGATTGTTTACTTGTGCAGAGTAATCACTCTGTTCTAATCAGTAGTTTTCCAATTTAATAAACACAGGAATCCCCTCGGGAGCTTATTAAAAATGCGTATCTCTAGTTTCATCCTTCAAAAGCTTTTCTTTTAGAGGGGCTGCAGATAAGTTCAGCTGTTTGCATTTCAACTCACAAACTCTTTCCTCTCCCAGGTGGGGGACTCTGATGTAGGAGCTTCCTCCAATACACAGCTGATGATGATGAAAATATTCTTCATATTGTCTAGCTTTTTATCATGGAGAATTTCAAACATACACAAAAGCTGACATGATGAATCTCATGTATTCATCAACCAGCTGCAACAATGATCGAATTGTTCATCACCTTTCCCATCCCTCACTCCATTTTTTGAAGCAAATCCCAGATATCACTTCATTTGTAAATATTTACTTTTATATCTCTATATACCTGTATATCTATAATGTAAGGACTCTTACGATATATGTAGTATAATGTAAAAGAGATGATACATATAATGGCTCTCTTTAAAAAATATAAACCACAATATCATTATCACATCTAAAGATTAATAATTCCTTACCATCAAATATCTAGTCAGTGTTCAGATTTCAGTTTGTCTCATAAATGTCACTTTTGTTTTTAACTTTGTGAATTTGAATCAGGAGTCAAATAAGTTCCACGGATTGTGATTGGCTGATATTAAGTCTCTTATTTAAAAAAATTTAAGTCTCTTTCAATCTGTAGATTTCCACTTTATCTCTTTTTATTTTCCCCCCTCAAGAAGTTTGTTAAAGAAGCTGGGTTATTTGTCCCATAGTCTAAAGCAGGGGTTGACTAATTTTTTTTTTTTGTAAAGGGCCAGATAATAAACATCTTAGGCACAATGTTGTTGGACAGCACTGCTAAAGTTTCTCCTGGTCTAGACATTGCCAGTTGTATCTCCATGGTGTAATTTGACATGTTCTTCCATCCTCTATATTTCCTGTAAATTGAAGTCCTATAAGTTGTACCTACCTCTTGGTCATAGTCAGGTTTGATTTTTTTTTTTTTTATCTTTCCCTCTTGGTGGTGTGGCAAGCTTCTCTATAGGTTCCTGGGTATTTTAAAATGTTTAATTTATAGCATATTAAGTAGACTATCTACTATAGTATGTAGTATATAGCACATAATATAAAGAACACGGTAAAGAAATATATTGGGTAAAATTAAGCTTTGCTTTGTAATAATGTTTAATGTATTAAATACTGTTATTTACTATAACAATAAAGTAGGAACAGTAATTTTTAAGATGAAATTTGGTATAGTAGAGGTGTTCCTAATACCAGCTGCTCGGGACTCCCTGTCAGTTGATTAACTGACCTTTAGAAACAAACCCACATAGCAAAGACTATTAACCCATGTCCTGAGTAAGCCAGCCGTTTTTACTTTTTTGGTGAGGTCATGATGATAGAGGGTAGTGGGGCAGAGACAAGCAGACAGTCAAGTTACTTCATTTAACAGGGTGATTACATAAGGGTGTTATTGGGGTTTGGGGGTTTTTGTTTGTTTGGTTTGGTTTTTTTGTTTGTTTGTTTGTTTTTTTGTTTTTGAAGAGTCTACATTCCTTGTGGATTGGATACTGGTTTTAAAATTAAGTAAAACATATTTTAAATTACTTCTTCTAAAATGAACCCCAAGAAGCTCACACACCACCTCAGCTCTTCACTTAGCACTTTAAAATTAATTCTGAAATGAAACGGCATCTGTAAAATTAGGAGAACTTTCATATCTCTATTACTGTACATTACGTTGTTGCCTGGGCTTAAGCTTTTCATCTTTGTGTTAGACTTGAATCCCTGAATTTTAAAAGAAAGGCAAAAATGCTAACTGTTGAGATATGCTAGCAGATAACAGAGCTTTTACTTTAATAAAGGCTGTTATTTCATCTTTTGAAGTGTTAGACATAAAACCAGCTGGTTTTAGACACTTTGTTATGATTTAATTCCAAATGGAAAAAACAGATTGTATATATAAATAAATTTTCAAGTAGCAAATCCTAAGGTGAAATATTCTAAAATGCCAGCGTTCTCCCTAAGTTTTGTAATTGAATATGATCAGTTACAAGCAATAAACTGAAGAAAATGAGTAACAGTAGCTTCGACAGTGTTTGAAATCATAAATACCAAAATTCATTCTTTCTACTACTTTAAGATATAATACTTTTTATCTTCACAAAGGGTGAACAGTTAAAGTGCTTTCATAGATATGACTGAGTCTCACAATGGCTGTTTTACAGTTCCATAAAGTACTTCTGATCACGTGCTGATTACTTGCAAAAGGACTATAAGCCTAATGTTAATTTTTTAAATAAAAAGAATAATGTTGCTTTTGGTCTTGAGAATGTATTTAGCATTTTAATGCCTGAACGCATATTGGTCTTATGATTGGACACCAGAAGTAAATTAAAGCACATTTTAGGTCCTCTTAATTAACTTGATTTTCAGTCAGGTTTTTTTTCCCCCTTTGGTCTCCATCTACTCCCAACCAAAAAAGATATTTTAGAGGAAGTTCTTTATAAACCATTTCCCTTGACATTCAAGTAAGTAAGAAAACATAAGATCTTTGTACAATTAAATAAATAATTTAATGTCTAGATCACTGACTACTTAGTTTAAAATCACTAGTCTAGATGTTTGCATCAGTTTGTTTGTAAGATTTGGACCTTAAAACCATACATTTTTCAGTAAAATAATTATTTCAGTTCCCCCAGTCTCCTGACAAGGCATTTCATGTCTGTTAACTTGTTTTGTGATGGCTTAATAGCAGCTATATTTTTAGGTCAAGTAATATACAATCCAAACTTTAAAAAATTTACTTTTTAAAACTTTGTTTCCAAGTTCTAAGCATTCTGAGGTGTGTAATTTAATTTTGACTTCAGTGGGAAAATGTCACCTTTGTAGTGAGAAAGAAGTAAATTGTAGAAACCAGAAGTCCTTGTTTTACTTACTTCATTATCCCCTTAAATATTGATTCCTAAACATTCTTCTCGTTCCCTACTTCCTCCATGTCTCTAGGTCAGCTACACTGCTGGTACCTAAGTTATTTGGGTTTTATTTATATTTGTTTTTCTAGCTCTATTGACGTATAATTGACATATAACATTATGTAAGTTTAAGATGATTTGACACATTTATACATTGCAAAATGATGATCACCATAGCATTTGTTAACACCTCCATCCCATCATTTAATTACTATTACTTTTTTGTGGTGAGAACATTTAAAATCTCTTTTAGCAACTTTCAACTGTATAACACGGTATTATTAGCTGTAATTATCATGCTGTACGTCAGAACCCCGAACCTGTTAATCTTATAACTGGAAGTTTTGGGGTTTTAATTGTTATCAACCTAGGGCTTCCTCCACAGAGATTCTTCATCAAGCTAGAGTGGTAACCTCAGAAATTACCATCCCAAAAGCTTAATTAGACCAGGTCAGATCAAAAATACAACACTTGGAGTTCAAGTTCCCAGTAAATGGGAGCTGCCTAAACACATGTGATACCCCAGATTCCCAGGCTGCCTCTGTCCTAGGAGATGACTTAGAACCATGTTAGTCAGCCCATGGCCACTGCTAGAAGAAGAATGCGAGGACCATCCACCTCCATCCTGAGCTTGAGGGGTTGGGTTGACCCAAAAGGTTTAGGATTCCATTAGTATTGCACACCATTTCCAATACCTCATTCAGCTCTCTCTGAGCCAATGCTGTTTTCATTTTCCTTTCTTCCCTGACTTTTACCCCATCTCCATCCTGTTTCCAAAGCCTCTTTCTGTTTGATGCATGTTTCTTGCTTCTATCCATTTTCTGGCTCCACAGCCAAGTGTCTCATCATTTCTTCCTTAGTAATCTACTTCTCCCTCCAGCATCACATTCAACACTCAGCCCTTTGTGCCTCTTCCAAAGTAATTTTTTTCTGCCAGCTAATTTAGTGCTGCCAGAGTTTTCATCAAAAGTCTGTAATGGCTGACCATTACCCCTACTCCAGATTTCATGACCATTTATCAAGCTGGCCTGCACCGCACCATCCATCCACCTGACACTATCAATCAGCATAACACAGAGATGTTGCCATGCTGACCTACAGTTTCCTTCAGCCAGGCTGTCTCTCCCACCTCTGCACTCTCCTCCTTTGTTCTTTTGTTAGAATCCCTCTTCCCAAATCTTACAGGATTCTTCCCCAAGACTTTTACTAATGATGATTTCCATTGTTAGAGCTGCTTCTTGTACCTACAACTTATCAGTGCATGTTTATGTTAACTTGTTAGTTTTCTTTTGGCTTCAATGCAAGTTATTGTCTTATACATTTTACATTTTAATTTGTATGTCAATGTGTGTCTATTGCATTATTATTCATCTTTAGGGTATATACTGTACTGTGTGCTTCCTTGTAGACCAGGTGTTTAATAAATACCTGCTGATGATGTTGACCTTGGGCCAGGCACCTAATTTGTCCTACCTATTACACCTTTCCTTTGCCAACTTTTCAGTAGTGTGTGAGGTTTGGTAATGTAATTACTGAGTATTTTATGTTCTGTTTTTCTAGTAGTGTGTGTGTGCACGTGTGCAGACACACACGTGCACACACACACTTTCCAAAAGAGAACATAGATATGATCTTGGTCACTGACTTTATGACTGCATGCAGATTATTGAACCTAAGCCTCAGTTTCCTAATCTGTGAAATGGGGAATGACAGAAACTACCTTAGAGGGTTGTTATAAGGATAGGGGTGTGGGGATTGTGTTCAGAGTGCCTAGTACAATGTCTGACAAATAGAAGATACTTCAGAAATAGTCATTTTTATTATTGTTAATCTAGATGTTGAGTTTTAATTCATTTAGAAGGGGGAAAGAAATGATTCTTACTGTGACACTGGATTACATTAATATTTAATTTTTTCTATCTCTAGGTTGAATATATTTCAGGGAAAGTGTTTTTCACCACTTGTTCTGACTTAAATATGCTGAAAAAATTAAAATCTGCAGAAAGATTATTTTTGCTGATTAAAAAGCAGTTACCACTTAATGTTTCTTCTGGAAGTAAAGGTACGGTGTATACCTATCACTTTTACCCATACCATATATTGTACTCCAGAGTTTCCTGCTTGATAATTAGTATGTAGCCATTTCACATTTCTAAGATTCATTCATACCTGTGAGTTCATTAATTAGGTATTTTTCTGTATTTCCTGCATATTATCACCTAGTTGTATCTCTTCTCTTTGCAATCTCCTGTCTGTTTTCTGAGACTTTAGTGTCCCAAATCACATTTCATCCTTGAGAATCGTGGTCAGACACCTTCTCTAGAGATATGTATGGTCAGTGCATTTATTTAGATTTAGGAGCATGTAATAACCCAAAATGCATTGATTTAATAAGTTGGTCAAAACTGTCACCTTGTAAATTTTAACTGATGAGTGATATAACTGGAAGAATAGAATACTGCATAGTAAAATTTCCTGTTGGGGTGACTCTAAATGTTTTGAATAAACTTAAACTCATTTATAAGGCATTAGAGCTAAAAGGGGCTTAAGAGTTTCCTGATCCCTCCCTAATTTTATAAATATGCTGCTAAAATAATTTAAAGATATTGATAAAAGCAACAAAAGAAGGATTAGATACAGCTGGATTAAGCATTGTCTTAAATCTCATCTTGATTGCTGCTTGTGCACCAGAGATCATGTAATCATAGCCTATAATAAACCGTGTCAAGAGCATACAAATGGCGAGAAATCAAGAAAGTATTTAAAGCAAATACTAAGGTATTATACCATGGGGTCAATATAATTTCATCCCAATATTTCACACACTTTCATCTTCAGAGAACTACAGTAATTATTCTTGGGTCATCTTGACCACCCTTGTTCATCAAGAAAAGAGTACACTTACCAAGCATGGCTGGCAGCCTGAGTTATGAATGGGTTGTGGATATCTGAAGTGTTACTTTATGGAAACTCATTTTATCACCTGTGCTGATATTACATGGTCTAAAATAGTCCCAAGATTCAGTTGCTCTGTTTTTGAGCGCTGTGTTTTGCAATTTATTCTGTTTTTTTAATTTAATTTTTAAAAATCAGCATTATTTCAGAGATCAACACACACTCTAGGTCTATGAGTATGTTGAAGAGTTACATATGTTAACATAGGACAAATGATCTTGGTAAAGTATATACCATCTTTGGAAGAATTTTAAAACAGTTTTGATGCTAAGTATGGAATATAAGAACAAAGTTTACTCTGTACAGTATTTATGTTAAATTATATAAATTCCGATGAAAGGGATGTCACTATGTAGCAATTTATCAGCACCAACCAACTGAGCTAACCGGCCAGCTTCTATGTAGCAATTTAATAAAACTTATTTTAAAGAAATAAAGGCAATGGGGTTTCAGAGTGATGAATAGCTTCAACATAGGATAAACTGAGATTTTATTTATTTAGGAAAAATATTTAATGAAATGCAAAGACTTATAAATGACGATCCTGAAAGCTGGTTGAAAGCCATTTCAATTTGGAAAAATCTTGAACTTGATGCAAAAAAGGAAAAACTTTCTCAGAAAGATGCTAACCCACTAAAAAGAAAAATGGGAGAAAATGATGTCATCGTTGCTAAAAAGTTGGAAACAGAACAAATGCACGAGATACGCGAGAATAAGGAATGCCAGCTGGAAAAACAAATAGAAGCAGCAGCACTGGAGCAAGGACATCGCATCACTAAGAGACAAGAATTTCTAGAAGAAGATCTTCAGAAGGATGCAGTGGGCTCTCGTACCCACAGCGACTTGACTTTCAGAGTCTCCTGTCGCTGCAGTGGCGCTATCGCGAAGACCTTTACTGCACAGGTACGCGCACCTCCCAAAGTGGGTTCCCGTTTTCTGAAAGAATTCGTTACTCTCTAGATCTAAAATGACATGAACACCTTTCACAGAGTACATAACCAGGTCCAGACAGACAACTGGGCCTAATCTCATATAATTAAGTCTCTTTGAAAATGCACTTTCCTTCTTAACTTTACCTCGAACGTTAAAGAGGAATAGTATGCCACTCTGGGTACAGACCTCCTTTCACTTTCTCCTTAAACATTTCCTCCAACTCATAGATATCCTTTACATTTGGAAATCCTAGGATTGTGGTCCTAAGCTTTTTGGCTTTCTCTTCAGTTCAGTTGTGTGTGTGTGGACTGGCTGCTCTGCTCCAGGTCCTGCAGGTGTGACCGTCCCCGGACCAGACTGCCGATACACAGATGTACTCGAAGGGAGAGCGAACACCGCACACAGACCCTTACAGGACAATAAGGGCTTCGGTCTGGGTCCTTTGGGCAACCTTAAAATCATACAGACCCTGAAGTTTGGGCCTAATGCTACTGATCTCGTCATTTTGGAACATACAGGATTGCAGTAGCTGAAATAGTTCATTTTTCAGCTTGCATCTGTTTCCTAAAATCCAGAATGACCATGTTGATCAGGCCATGGTCTGGTTATTTCACGTGTCTAAAGTGACAAGAATAGAGATTATACACAAGCAGACGTTAATGCGTTAGTGTAATATTTTAATATCATAACCTTAAATTACCATCAGATAGTCTGACTTGATTTTCCTACAGGCTACAGGCTATTAGTTTTTGCTTACACTTAAACTTAAAATTTTCGTTTTTTTGTATTCTTAACTTTTCTATAACCTGCTGCTTTTCCAGGAGGTAGGAAGAGTATTTGGAATTGCTCTTATGAAGCAGTTTGGATGGAAAGCAGATTTGAGGAATCCCAATTTAGAGGTAATGAATGTTCATTTTATTTTATATGCTTATAACCTAATTCTTTAAAGACAATGCCAACTATTCCTTTTTTTTTTTAATTGAAATATAGTTGATGTAAAATACTACGTTTCAGGTGAACTACATAGTGATTCGACATTTACGTACATTACAAAATGATCGCCACTTTAAGTCCGGAACCGTCCTTCCCGTACAAAGGTGTTACAATATTATCGCCATGTCATCTACTCTTACTGTACTTCTAGAGTTTTAAAAATTATGTGTACAAGGATGCAGCAGTCTGTTTTCTCTTCTGCATTAGAATACTACAGATAATTCTGCTAGTAGTTTTCACTGTGAAAAATCTCTCATCCAAATAGGACTTTTGGAATAGAGTTGTTTAGTCACAGTTGAACTAAAAAACATTTATTATAAGGTTACAGAGATGTTTTGTTTAATCACAGTAACATATGACAGGTCTCTGTAATAAGAAATTCTAGCTAATGGCAAAAAAAAAAAAAAGGAAAACAAAAAAGCCAGCACAAAGCTCAATAGTGTGTTAATAGTGGCTTGCTTAGGGTGTGGGGTTATTTTTCTTTTCTCTTTCTGTATTTGCAAAATTAATTTAATGAGGTCACACAGTGTTTAATTGGAACAGAGTAAACACGCAGGGAAACAAATTTTAGCAATAAAAAAGTCTTCACTATTTTTTGAAAACCATCTCATAAATTCAACAGTTAGTCTAGTCATTTTTATGATTCATTCATTCATAAATTTATTGTTATAAAGCTTGGAGTAATGGCTGGCCAAATCAGAAGATTCTGTGTTGTTTTTCAATTTTGTTATCTGATATTTTTTGCTTTTAAAAAGTAGCACCTGGTGTATAGCCTTTATTTCTGCTATGGAAAATATTTTGACCCCAAGAATGTTTTGATGTAAGAGTGCCTTTCTTCACTGCCCCCTTTCCAGTTCTCCTTGCTTTCCTGGTTTCCTCCTTTCCCTCTCCCCCGACTCCATCTCACTGTCTCAGAATTATAGTTTCCTCATGGTTTAGTTCATAAATATATCTAATTTAACTCCTGTCACTCATTTATTACAATTAATAATAGCTATTGGTAGAAATAATTAACACAAAATTGGCAACAATTCACACATAGTAAAATCTGTGTGACAGAAACTGACAGAAGAATCAAATCTTAACAAATTTTATTCTGCAAAATTAATAGAAAAAACTTTATAGTCAGAAAAGCTATTCCTGACATTTGATATATAAAAATATTAATATGTCATATCTTTAATATAAATGTTAAATAGAAGAGAATTAATCCCAATCAATAGATTTCCTAAAATGAATAATATACAAAATTGGGAAGTTTAGCTTCAGTGATCAAGGGATTAAACTGACTAAATGGAGTTCATTCCAGGTTGCTCTTTTCTTAATAAAAATTTATCAATATTGTAATAATTCTGATGAAACTATATTAAAATAACTTTGGGGTGAAAGTATGAGGGATCAAATGTTCTCAAGGTCAAACAACAGAGTTAGAATATTCCATAAACCTCATCAGGCTACAGAAATAAGATTCTTTTAAAATTTATGTGAGCTACTAATTATAACTTGAGACATTTAAATCCTCATTGTGACCTAACATGATGACTGCAGCTAACAATGCTGTATGATATATAGGAAAGTTGTTAAGAGAGTAAATCCTAAGAGTCCTTCTCACGAGGGAAAATTCTTTTCCTTTTTTCTTTTTATTGTGTCTATCTGAGAAGATGGATGTTAGTTGAACCTATTGTGGTGATCATTTCATAATATTTGTAAATCAGACCATCATGCTGTGCATCATAAATTTAAACAGTGATGTATGTCAATTATTTCTCAATCAGACTGCTCACCTAGAGATGGTAGGGAGGGAAAAGGTCACCCTTGCTACAGTATATTCGGCCTAAAGAACGTTTTCTGTCAACTGTGGCCTCAAGTCTTATTTGAGGTTAGAATCAGGGCACATTTAGATAGTCCTCTCTAACCTAAAATGTTGAAAAATCTGATTTAGTTAGGGTCATTCAGAGAATCTCTGGGAAGAAAGTTTATCTTGAGTTCCTTCACAATTCTCAGTATAACTCAATATAACCAAACTGATCTCTGAATTTTTCTATGATGTGTGCTTAAAATTCACTTTGCCTCTGCTCAAGAAAAGATATTATGGAATATTTTCCCAGAAATGACAAATAAAACCTTGGAATCTCTTATTAAAATATAGATTATATAGGTTCAAAATGGAAGCTTTCAAACTGTCAATAATTTGGTCGTGCGTTTCCTGTTCCATTCTAACTTCAATGTTTGTTTTTTCAGGTCTTTATACATCTAAGTGACATTTACTCTGTGGTGGGAATTCCCATGTTCAGGTAGATATTGTATTCTTAGCTTCAGATTTGTCCCTAGGAGAGTTTGTAAAATTAAGAACTTTATGCTTGTATTTCTAGTATGAAACATTGATGTCAGAGGGGGCTAAAGGCATTTGAGTTCTTTGCTTGAGCCAGTCAAGTGTTTTCATGGAGGCTAGTGGATCTGACTTGATCTGACTAGGTAGAGCTGTGAAAGATTTGATCACAGTAGTCCACTGATTACATGATTCATACTGAAAATTATAACTAATTATTTCTGTTACTGAATGATTTTCACAGGCCCACATTTAAGTTAAAAATTTTAGTCTGTTGGTATCTTGGAGTTCTGATTAAAATAGAAAATACAGCCCAATTCTTAAAATTCACCTTGAATATTTTTCAAATTTTATTGCAATTATTCTTTTTTTTTTTTTTTTTTTTTGGTGGAGAGCATGATTCCAGTTTTTAAAATATTCTTCAGGTTTTTTCCTTAGTCATGTTGGGTACTATGTAATAATAAACGCAAAAGATTCATTTCCTTATTCAGAAATACTTATTGAACGCTTATTGTCCAACTAGTACTTTTCTAGATGCTTTGGGAGGAAGGAGCTGGTTGGATGGAAATAATGATTTTCAGTTTCTTGGTGGGATGTAAATGCTGGCATCTTGAAAACATTTTATACGCATAGCCCTGTTTACATAGTATAAAGAGATTTAGATACCCTTTTTCTAGGTGATTCTAGGCATGGAATGTTTTTTAAGAAAAAAAAAAAATCATAGAAGTCCCATGGGAATACCTCATGTACCCTAAGCTCTCATTGAGGCATGTGTAAGCCTCAATCAGGATGTAAAGAAAGAATGCTTAAGTTCACTGTAATAGCTTTATCAAACAGCAAGCTGTAGCAGTTGATCAGCACACTGCTAAGAACATGGTTGATGTTCAAGTTCTTGCTGTATGCTAGTTATACAGTAGCTCCACTAGCCTCTGCATTACGAAAATCATGAGCTAAATAATATTTCTCGTCACCTTAACAGACATGAGGTCATCACCTGCCTCAATGCCCTATTGGTTTCCCTTGGCCGCTACCCACCCAAACTCCCTATAAACTCTCCCAGACCAAACCTAACCTGCTGTTTCACACCTACACCTAAAAGGTGTCCAGGGCCCCGTACTCCAGTGCCTTTTGAAGTCCTAGGCCCTAACCCTGCAGAATATTTGTAAAACTCTTTGATTTTTTTTTTAAACAATTTTGCCTACTTGGGTTTTTTAAATTTCATAGTAGTTGACGGGAAAGGTGGGGAAAACTGAAAGATGGCCACATTTCACCCTAGTATAGTTATTGATGGTCATCGAGACAAGGGTAAGGAAGACTAGTAAAACAGTTAAATAGGAAATATATTTTTAGAAGGATTCATAAAGCAGCTAAATAGTCTTTAACACTTTGGTCCAGAAAAGGGTGAGCTTAATTATCTAGAATATTGGTTTATGAGGAACATTTCATCCCCAGCAGTGCTGACGGAGGTAGCACGAATGTGTTTATATTTTTAGTACCAAATGAAAGAATTCATTTTTAATTTGTAATTATATATAACATACTAAATTTTATGCTTTTGTTATTAAGTTTCTATATGTTTTTAAACAGAGTACAATTTTATTTAATGCTTGCTAGACATCCTCAAGAAGTCATGCTTATGGCACCTCTGGTAACATACCTAAAAGTTGACAAATAAAATGTGCGTGTCTGAAAGTTAAGGCTCAGGCCCTGAATGGGCAGTGGCTGAAAATAAGATTACATTAGATGCTCTGCGATTAGTCAGTTTGACTACCTCAGTGAAGGGAGGAAGCAGTCATGATACGTGTTGGCTAAAAAGAACAATTGGCCGGTGTGTGAGGAGCAGGGGGTGTATAAAGACTTGAACAACAGACAGCAGTGCATGGAAGGCGTGACATGGAGGTCAGGAGCTGCAGCCTGGTGACCCTGATGAGAGAGGAAAGTCAGAAGTGGTGGAAGGGAGTGTGGAGCAGCCATGGAGTGTGAGGGATACAGAAAAATGTACATCTTAGTAGTCCCTAAAGACGTTTGGATGGAGCTCTTCCTTCTTTGAGTAAAGAAGCATTTGGGTATCAGTAGCTCCTTAGGCATTAACTGTGTCCGCTGTGCCACGCCGCACACATTGCCTGGCACAGGATGGCACGGGGGTAAGGACCGAGACTTCAAGTCTGCCTTCTCCACAGAAGAACTCTGCAAGGTCGAGCATGTGATCACATCCCTCTGCTATAAAATCAAGGAAAGAGTAGTGTGTACTTCACAGCTTTGTGGTTCGGATTAAATGAGACAGCACAGGGGAAAACGAGATTACTGTTTTTAGGATACAGTATGTTGAATAAATTTCAACCATTTTACTTTTTCAACAGACCAGCAACTAGGGAAGGAATGGGAGAAGCATTTACCAGAGTAAGATTAATTCATTCTATTGATTTCAGTTGAAACAGATAGTAAGTACTTACTCTGGATATCTAACATTGTGCTAGAGATCTGATATTCAAAGATGAGTAAGATGGTTATTGAGTACAAAGGATGCAGTCCAGTGGTGGAACAGGTATGTGATCAGTGCTTGACTAGAGTTAGAAAAGGGGACCCAACTGATGGAGGACAGGTGAGCAAAAGAACAGAGAGGAGTTTCACTTAATGCATCACTTAAATGGAGAATAACAGGTAAGTGGACAAGAGGAGAAGATCTTACCAGCAAGGAACTGCATGTGCAGAGGCAGGGGGGTGGAGGGGGCTTGAGGTACACGGAGGACAGCGCGTAGTTTCAGCATAGATGGGACAGGGAGAGTGGGAGAAAATGAGACTGGACGATTAGGAACCGTTCACCAAGGATCTTGTAAGCCGTGTTAAATAACTTGGATTTCATTCTAGAAGCAGTAAGAATTTGAAGCAGATGAGTGATAATTTTAGATTTGTGATTTTAAAAAATTACCAGGGAAATGATATTTTAAAGTGGAAGGGAAATAAAAAGGAAAGGCGGGGGGAGGTGGTTAAACTCTTACAGTAGTTCAGGCAGTGAAAGCTGAAGAACTGAACTAAGGCAAAAGGTGGGGGCAACGCAATAGAGGCCATGAACTCCAGAAAAAGTTAAGGAGCCTAGAATAACTTCCAGATGTCTGATCTGGGCAACTAAGAGACACTAGTCAGTCACTGATACAAAATGCGGGGAAAGGAAGTAGTGTGTGTTCAGTGCAAGATGCCCAGGTGGATACTTAAAGTTACAGCCCTAGGGTTCAGGTGACAAGTCTAGGCTGGAGATGTAGATTCAGACCCAGTACATAGATGGTAAGTGGCCTAAGAAAATGAAGAAATGTATTGAGGTATGAACTACAAGGAAAGGAGAGTGTGCTTAGTTGATATCTGCAAGTTTTGCAGTGCTTAAATAACCTCCAGGTAAAAGGTGTCCAAACACACACTTGAAGACAAAGATCTGGGACTCAGGTGACACATCTAGGCTAGAGCTTTGGATGAGAATGTCTTCAACTTGGTGATGGATGGCATGTGAGAGACTGAAGAAGAAATGCATAATGTGGAAAAGAGAATCAAAAACCACATTTTTTTTTGTATTATGGTAACATCCAGCTAAACTCTGATTAAGCACATTAACCAGATCCTATGAAAGTAGAGAATTATTTTTATTTCTATGGAGTTTATTTCTGAATACTTCCTTCCTTTGAATAATTTTATGATACTGATATGACAGGGCCCTTTTGTTGAAGTGATAGCAGATTGGTTTTGCCCAAGTTTAAACAAAATAAGAATGCATTCACTTTTGTCACATACTAATAGAGTTGGCTCCCATAAAATAAAACCTGTTAGTAGAAACATGTGCATAACGGTCAAAACTTCCAAAGGTTCTGCATGAATCCCTGATGCTTAGGAAAGCGCTTTGTGATATACGTGGACAAAGAAAGTTTTCCAGACTGTTTCTCTCCTGTGTGTGTGTGTATCTAGGGTGAAAATAATCTCTCAATCTGGGTTTTAATGTGTTCTGTAGTAAGATACTGATCCAAATATTTTATAGTCTTTCTGCCTGCAAAGTTTATATCCCCAATTCCAAATCTATGGATATAGTACTATTTACAATGTGAATTTTTATTTCCTGAAAAACCTTAAAAAAAAAAAAAGAAAGATGAGAAAGAAAATGATGAAAGGAAATAAGGTTTGGAAAACACTATGGCTTTGTGTCGTGTTAGTGGAAGAGCCCCCTTAGTGGGTTTGGAACAAGTCTACCCCCAAAACAACCAAGCACTAATTGTTAAAATCAGACCTTTACATCTTAGCAACAGATTGTATAAACGAAATAGAAAAGTGCATTGAAATGTCCAAGGCAATGCTTGTTCACTGCATTAGAAACATAGAAATAATATTTTGAAAAATTCTATGAAATCTGGAAACACTGATAGTGGCAATGATGAGGCAGAGGACAAAGTATGAAGTGATACTTAATGGAGACCAGTGAACTCACTGGGGAGATGTCTGCCCCAGCCCTGCAGTCAGTACGTTATTTTAGGTAGTGCAACGTCATGCTTCATCCCATCTTTTGAGAAAGATGCAAATGAGCAAAAAGCAAACTTACAAAAGGGACTTTATAGAAAACATATTCTGAGGGTTAGCATCCGTTCAGCCCTGTTCACGGAACAGCGTTCCTGGGAAGACTCCAGATCAATGGGCAAGGTCTGCTCCCTGTGAGAAGTCAGCGAAGTGTGTGAACACTTTAGAGAGATTTCCCCCATGTGATTACATTTTTATAAGTTAAACACATAAGGGCTTAAATTTCAGTTGTCTAAATATTTTACCTTTCTGAAATATCACACTGGCTGGTTAGATATGGTGTTAGTTAGAAAAAGTAATTGTGTAATAAATGTTAAGTACTCTCTAACTTGGGGAATACTTTAGTGTGTGTTGTCTGAACATGTAAAGATGATTTACCGATATGAACAGGTTAATTATTTTTGTTTATATCATTTTCTTTAACATACAGTAACATTGGGTGTTCTTGACCTTTAGGGTTCCTTTAGCCAGCAGAGCTTACATCAAGACAGCAGGGCTGAGATCTACCACAGCCTGGGCAATGGCCTGTCTCGCGGAAATTAAGGTACAGAAGATGTTTTCATTCTTATCAACAGAAAAGCAAGGTCCGTTCCATAATTAACTCGCACAGTCTCTTACTGATGGACATCTTGGTTGCTTTCTTTTCTTTTTTCTTTATCCCTTTTTTTTCTTTTCTTCTTTTCATTTTTTTCTTGCCATTACACTTATGAACTGCAGTGATATGTTTTTATATATCGTTGAACTTCTGAGAGTATTTTGGCCATGAAAAAGCTGAGTCAAAAGATCGCTACAATTTATTACTTCTCATTTTTTTTGTCACCATCATGTGGCCTGTACAACCTCTTCTTAAAATTCAAGTTTTTCCTCTGTGACCAAGATCTTGATCAATTTTTGCAAATGCCCATGGACATAAGAAAATAATTTTATTTTTTGGTCAAGAAATGGCCTCTGTATCTTTACTTAACTATTTTACTATCTGCTCAGTTCTGAAAGTGGTATTTTGAAACTTACTATGTTATCACATTTTTTAAAAGATTTTTCATTTTTATTAGTTGTCCCCTCATTTAGCTGCTGGGTAGTTTGGTATATATATCCGACTATTACTGCTTCATCCTGAATTGTGCCTTTTTATTGTTATGTAAAATTTTTGTTGTCTTGGTTTGTGAATCTAAACTTAAATTTCACCACATCTTATTAACATTGTCACTCTTCTTTCTCTTTGCATTTTCCTTTGCAGTACTTCTTGGCACTACTTTATTTTCAGGTTTGCTTTCAGTGGGTTCTTTGTTTTACAAACACAGAGCTCTGTTTTTAACCCACTCTGCTGGCCTCTGTCTTTCAATGAAAGAATTCAGTATTGTGACCTGTTTCACTCTGTTTATAATTGTTACAGTTTACTCTTTATTTTTGTTAGTTTGATCATGTTATTTCATTGTTGTCACTGAGGCTGGAGATTTTACTTTGCATTCTGTTCTATGAATGGTTCCCTCCCCCAGCTCTCCTTAAACACATAGGACTCTTCTCTTACTTTAAAACAAGACATCAACTCTTTTCTCTGCCAAGACACTGTTTTCACCACCAGGACACCCTAATCGTCCCCCTCTGTCTCCTCTCCCCTATCCTAAGATGAGACTTTAGGGTACTTTTTTCTCTTTTCCTGCCCCCACCTTTACTCCTCCCTTCAATGAGACCAACTCCCAACTACTAGAGTGAACTAAATTATTTATTATGTATCAGAATTTCCCTTAAAGTAAATCCTTTTGTTTCAAAAGTTATTATACAAGGCTCAGTGGTTGAGCGTGTGCTTGGCATGCAAGAGGTCCTGGGTTCAATCCCCAGTTCCTTCATTAAAAATAAATAAGTAAATAAATGAATAAACCTAATTATCTACCCCCCTCCCCAACAAACAAACAAAAGATCTTATCACAAAAGTTCTTGTCCGGCACCTACACTACACAGGCTGTCCTTAGTCACTAAGATACAGTGTGTATCACACACTTTCTGTGTAAACACGCAGAGGTGCAGTGTGAGGGGCATGGCTCCTGCCTTTGTTCTTCGCTTTGTCTTTCTCCCTTTGAAGGTCTTCGCTCTGGTTTATTTGTTGCTTGGTTAGTCTTTTCTTAGGTACTTTCCTCAGGTGTGGTGTTTGAGCAATATACTGTCAGCCTCCTCCCCATGCTCAGATGTCCTCCTCTCATCCTGGGGACGCCCCCTTGACTAGACGCCAGGTTCCCGGCCTGCGGTCCTTCTCTCTCAGCGGTCTGTAGGCGCTGTTCCGCTGTCTGTTAGCTCCAGTGTCACAGGTGTGCAGTTGGTGCCAGGATGACTTTTCTTTTCCTTTATACCTTGTTCTCCCTGCTTGTAAGCTGGTGGGGGTTTCCTCTTGACTCCTCTGAAGTTCAGGAATTAGTACCAGGATATACTTATGTAAGTGTCTTTTCTACTCAGCCCAGAGCTCAGTGAGCGGGCCGCCTGAGTTCTGATCCTGGCTCTGCCACTTACTGGCTGCGAAACGTGAGGTAAGATACTTAACATCTCTCTGCCTCAGTTTCTCATTTGCAAGATGAAAATAATAATTTCATAGAGTCATGTGAGGACTAGGTGAATTAGCATTTCTCAGGTAGTTAGAGCAGTGCCTAGCATACAGAGAGTGTGTAAGTGGTAACTTCTGCCTCGTGATGTTGGGGAGAGGGAAGTTCCCCCTCCCACCCTTGAGTTCTTTTGGCTGATCTAATAATTAAAGTGACATAAAACAGATTACCAGGAGAAAAAAATCAAGTTTCATTCATATGCATGGAAGTCTTATAGAAATGGGACCCCTGAAGTGACCGAAGCAAGCTATTTATATATTATCTTTAGACGAAGAAACAATTATTAGTGAAGATTTAATGAAACAAGGGGGCTTGTGCTGTGGTAGCAGACTAGTGACAAAGTAACAGTGTTTTTTCATACAACTTTCTTAGCCTTGAATTCCCTAACTGTGTTGATAAGGATGCTTTCTATCCTGGTAGAGGGGGGACACCTTCACATGGGAGATTTATTTTCTGATTTCAGGAGGAAATAAGGGGGTCAGAGTGCCTTTATAAAAAATATCTTTTCTCTTTTACTGGCTGTTTCTCAAGTCACTTTAATTCAAAATAATCAATGTGTCATTGAGACATATTATGGGGCAGCCTTCCCTGGACCCCAAGAGTAATAATGATTATAGTTATTATAATTATTATATATTATTATAGAATATATAATAATTATAAAAATCATGTTTTCCCTCCAGCTTAGGCACTCTTTCATCCATTATTTATTTAGTTATTATTTCCTTAACTATTTTGCTTTAGTGACTTTAACCTTAAACTGCTTCCTTTTTTCTGCTTCTAGGATTCCTGTTACAAACATGTTGAGCTTCCCGATCTCCCCTCCAAGTCGCTTACCCTTTCTCACATGGTTTCCGTCTCATTATATTTTGGCTCTGCACTTTGAGTTATTCTTGGACATTATCTTCCAGGCTATAACAAGAGTCATAGAGATGTGCTCTGCTTTATTTATTGGAACATTTAGCTTTAAAATCATGGGGGTTTTTTAGTTTGAGAAGTTGTGTGCGCACGCGCTTTATGTGATGTCTCTAGAAGCTCTTACCTTTTTTCAGATGCTTATCTGTCTCCTCCAGTAGTTCTGTTCACCAGACGTGCATTCTGTTTGTTCTGCCCGTGTTCTCTCTAGCTGCTGAGGGACCTCCTCCCGTTAGATGTGCCGTTGTTCTTCTTGGTTGGCTCAGTGGGGCTCAAGAGTGGGCAGTAAGGTATTTAAATGGCCGGAATCCTGTAAGTGGTAAAAGGCAGGCGGATGTCTGGCACCCCTGGGCTTGGTAGTGTAAGGAGACTCTCAGCTGTGCTGGGACACCCTGTTCACTGGTCTCGCTGCAGGTCCACAGGTTTGGGAAGGCCAGATTCTTCCCTGGCTCCAGTGATCCTGCCTTCTGGGCTCCAGTGATGGTCTCCGATCACTCACCCAGCCCAAGGCAAGGAAGCCACACACCGGCTCCTTCTGGGACCACAGCAGAGCCCAGGGCTTCTCTCAGTGCCAGGTGCCTCTAGTTCTGAGCATCACTTGGCTCAGAAGAAGTAAATAGCTTGGAGTTGAGAGAAAAAGCAAAGAACTACTTCCACATCACCACGTTCCCAGAATCTATGATTTTCTGTTTTGTTTGATTTAAATCTTTAGGTCCAGTTTCTTTTAATAAGGAGAAGGGGGTATGATTACAATTCATTTTTTCCCAAACTGCCAGTGATTTCACCAGTGTGTATTTACACATAAATTTATTTACCCACCCACAAATTTGAAATGTTACTTTTACCTTGATGTAGACATACATTTTTCAGAAAAGTAGAAAGTAAATGATTGGAAAAGAATCCACAGATAATACTCAATAAATTTTCCTTTACTGTCAGTTTGCCCTGCAAGGACCTAGAGTAAAAACTGTTGCTCTAAACGTGACTACCAACAAAGAGGGTCCATTAAAGCGGGTAAGACGTAGCACAGCAGAGTGTTTTTGCAGAGGGGATGCAGTGATGACCCACAGTGTAAGCTAAGTCATCTCTGTGTCCAGCCTTGACCCAGGCCCCTCTTTGGAGCTCGGTACCCAGAGCGGCACACAAGCAGCTCGACCTTGGGGAGGCCAGTGCCTCAAAACATGAAAGTTAAGCCTGGGGACGTCAGATACATTTCATGTGTACTGTAAACCATTCTCCCTCCTATATGTCATAACAAGTAAGGAAAATCAAGTTAGTTATTATTTTAAGCAGATGGAAACACATCTCTACTTCTGCCTGGTACCCAAATGTCATGGCTTGAAAAGGTCCTACAGTAAAATAAAGAGATTGAAAGATACTTGAGGTCAGACTACCTCATTGAACGGGGACCTCAGGGGAGAAAGAGCACAGGGTCTGGTACATTTTAAGATCTTAATAAAAATTAGCCCTGATACCACTATTAATTTTAAACAAAACTACCATTTACATCTTCATTCTTTTTGTGACTTTCTGCCCCTTCCTGGGGGATCCATATGATTCCCACCTTAGAATTTAGCACCCAGGGAAAGTCTGTCCCTTTCCTGAAGGACATTTTGTTTCTTTCCCCCAGGTACCCCCTGGCTCTGGCTGAAACCTGGCTGTCACTGAGCGCTCGGCCTCCTCTGTAGACAGACCAAGGGACCCCTGGGCCTGGAGGTGGGGTAGGTGTCCGCCTTGCCCCCCACTGCCCCTTCTGCCCCACATCTCATTGCCTTAGAGGCATTCGCTGTCAGATTGCCCAGGTCATATGCAGATCTCTTCCTGTCATTTCTGTAATAGCATAGACCTGTATTCCTGTCAGAACTCTTTATGATCTCAGTGTCCACTGTAGTCTGGACACTGTGTAGTCTGTGTGGTCTGATCCCTTAATGTCTTGGCTTCCCTGCCTCTGATGACCTGCCTCAGTTACATCCCAGACCTTATCATCCCCAGAAGGGTATACCTTCCAGAAAATCTCAGTTTCAAGAATCCTGCTCTTAACCTCTTTCTCTTTCCCATCCACTTCCTCTTGTTCCCTGACACGATTCTTTAACCCTATGGGACCTCCAGTCATTTGACCCTCCTCACCACCTGTCCTCAGTCTTCTTTCACAGCTTAAACTTTATGTTCTATCATTCCAGTCATTTCCTTGCTGGTGCTTTTCATTCTCCTGCTTCCTGTTTGACTTAAATGTTAGAATCAGAAGAGGACTTTAACACGCTCTCCTCACCAAGTCTACCAGCATATTGGAACCTGCGCCCACATCCACCGCCTTGTCAGCATTGTAAATAAATGAGCTGTCCTCGTCTCCAGCACCGGAGTCCAGGCTTCCATTCCCTCTTGCCTACTTCAGGGCGTTTTTCCCTACTGGGTTATTCCCATCAGCATGTAAACATGCTGTAATAGACTGCAACTTAAAAAAATATAACCCTCCCCTGAGCCCGCATGCTCCATCGGCTACCGTCCCTTCTCTGCTTCCCTTCACAGGAAGACTTGTAGCTCACTGTGAGTATTTGGTGTCTGCTTCTCCTCTTCCCACTCTCCCTTGTGCCCACTTCCGTCAGGGCTTCATCACCGACACTCTGCTGAAGATGCTCACCTTTCTAACCTGTTCACACTTGGACTCAGATATCACTCCTTCTTGAAGTGGATGTGTCCACTTTGTTGTGGGAGCCCCTCCCTAGGTTCCGCTGCTGTGCCAGGGCGAGCTGCTGGCCATATGCATTGCTGCGTCGTCACTGACCAAACATCTGTTCCTAGATCACCAGTGTCCAACCCATAGACTTTTCTTTTTTAACTTCTCTCGCCTCCTAGATGGCTCATCCAGTTCTGATGCTTTAAATACCATTCATAAACTGGCTAACAACCACTGTTCCTGATTTACATCTAAATTTATATCTGTAGCCTGAACCTCTCCTCTGAACTCGATGCTTATGTCCAATGACTCACTTGACATCCATGCTTGGTCTAAGAGGTATCTCAAAATTAACATGTCAAGGACTATATACTCTTGTCTCCTGTGTAGCTTTTCCTCCCCAACACTTCCCAGCTCAGTAACAGGCAACTCGTCTTCCCGACGCTCAGGTCAGAACCGTCAGTCACTTCAGACCTTTTCAATCTTTAACATTCCACATCCAATCCATCCTGTTGGTTCCACCTTTAAAATAGACACAGAATCCAACTACTTCTCACTGCGTTCACCAGTAGCACTCTTTATTCAAGCCACCATCACTTCCACCTGGATTCCTTAACTAGCCTCCTTGTAACACTCTTAACCCCTCTGTGGTCCACTCTCAACAGAGCAGCCAGAATGATCCCTTTGAAATGTAATGTCATGTTACACCTCTGCTCAAAACCCTCCAATAGTTCCCATCCTTCAGAACAGAACCAGAATCCTTATAACACCTACAGGATCTGATGTGATTTGACCCACCCCCACCCCCCAGATGGGAGAGTTACTAGTTTTTTCTCCAAATTTCCTGTTCTCCTCCCGGCTACAGATAGGATGACAACTTCTTGGCTTCTTCAAATTGTGTGTGTCATGTGACTGACCTGCCAGTTAAATGTTGGGGGAAGTGTGTTGTATGTCACCTCCAGATGGCACCTCTCAGAGCCAGTGCATCATTTGACATGCTTTCCTTCCCTCTGCCACACTGATGGCAGTGCTCTACATGGTGACCGCTTTGTCACTGGCTTCCAGAGTGAGGAGCAGAAGCAGCCCCAGGTGTGATGCTGTGGGCATGTGGCCTGAGCTACATGGTGCTTTAACCCTGAGGACTTGGGGGCTGTTCCTCCTTGCCTGGCCACCTCTCTGATGTAATCGCCACCTTGCCCCCTCACTCACTGTGCTTGGGCCACACTGGTCTCCTTCCTGATCTTTGTGCTGCCAGGCATGCACCTGCTCTAGGGCTTTAACCTAAAATGTAATAAAGTGTAAAAAGGAATCTTTACTCTGAAATACTGATTCCTCAAGCTTTAGATTTATTTTTTTTTTAGATTTCTTGTATAATACCTATTATAATAGGTTTAGTAATATCAAGTCAATATTTCTGTCTGTAGGCTGGTGCATTTGTTTTAGATCCAATGTGTGGACTTGGAACAATACTTCTGGAAGCTGCTAAAGAATGGCCAGTAAGTTCCGAAGTTGGCAGACCAAGCGTGTAGTTATTTTAATCAGTGTGCGTGTGTCACTTACAGGTAGACTTTCTGTTTGGGGATGAACTTTTAATCACATGGGTTGCTATTGACTGTAGTCAGGATGGATTATGAAGGGTTAACTAAATTGCTACGCTCCTTCTGTAAGTACTGTGATAAATTTAGGAACTTATGACAGAGTTCCTGTAATTAGTCATGCCCTCGATTATACAGATCCCTAAATTGCTTAGACATCTGTAATTGTAAAATATTAACAGATTTTACACTTTTAACAAAAACTTTTGTTTTTTGCTACTGAATATCATTTTAAAGAAATATTCTAAATTTGTTTTAACATAAATTAACAAATTAATCTATTAATTTCATTGTCATCATTTGAGAAAATGCAGGTTGATTTTCTTGACTCTAAAATGTCTGATGGGTTTATTTATTCTTATAATATGAATTTCTTTTCTCGTAGGACGTGTATTATGTGGGTGCTGATGTCAGTGACTCACAGTTACTAGGTGCATGTGACAATCTGAAAGCTGCAGGCCTTAAGGATAAAATTGAGTTGATTAAAGCCTCTGTTACAGGTAAGATATTAAAAATGCAAACATTTGGAATAATGAACATATGTAAATACATTTTAAATCATAATATAAAACAAGACTCACTTCCCATATATGAAGGTTGAATTCTTTATACCGTGTGATGATATATCTATGGGCCCAATACTCAGGTTACTTTGAATATTACAATTGTAACTTTTTTATTTTTCAAAAAATTCAATCAGGAACAATATTTATGTAGTTTCCCTAAGCATTTAAGTAAAAGCATGCCTTTTTAAGATATGTTTGTTGCATCTGAACCATTTCTCGTATCATAACCAGAGATCACATAATACAGGCATAAAATAAAGAGAACAATATAATAATAATAAAGCTCTCTGGATATCTTTCAATAAACTATATGAAATGTTTTGAGTCATCTTACCTTCTCCTCGCCTTTGTTCCTCGGTATTCTTATGATGTATGAAGGCGAGGTACCCAGCCACCCCAGTTTGCTAAACCAGTACCAATTTCAGTACTAAACCTGGGGGAGTCTGGGGCAAACCCGGACAGCCGGTCACCCTGTGAGGTAGAGGGACACCATTACCCCCAGTTCACTAATGAGGAATCTGCAAACATGATGAAGAATCAAGTCTCTGGAGCCCAAAATAATATTTCCCTAAGAGCCATGGGACTTAGACTGTTTTAGAAAAGGCTCACATTCCTTCTTTCTCTCCCTAAGTACCTTTTTCCATTAAAAGTGACCACCCTTAATTCCCAGCCAAGAAAATTGTATTCCCTTGTCAGAGCGAGAAGAAGTAATGGGTAGGTCCCAGTATGGAACCTGTAATCTAAAGGAACAGAATATTGTTTAAAAAAATTTCATTGTAGTGGAAAAGTAGCAGAGATGAGTTATCAACCAGAAGAAAATACTCGGATGACTTTTGTATAAGTGCATAATAAAGCATCCTCTAAGAAAAGACTGTCTTATTGACTGAGATCTCGTTTGCTGCCAGTAACTCTTTCTAGACTTCCTGTCAAGGTTTCTAACAGAACTCTGCATAAGACACACGTTTCCAAAGGAAGCTGAGGAGTGATTAGACCGAAATCAAGTTTTCATACACCCTAATTTCTTTAAGAAAGCTGTTTTTTGAGACCTTCAAGAAAGGATGGAATGGCTCTGTAAGTAGCTTTAGAGCAGTGATTTTTTTTCCAAACCCTCTACAGTCTCCAAAGGGCCGTGGCAGCATGAGGAAGGAAGCACTCCTTTGCTGTGCCCCCAACACCACTTTTACCAGTTTTTATGCTTCTATCATTTCCCATAAGATTTCACTTTAAAAACAAGCAATGGAGCTTAATTGTTATTTTTTTTTAAGTGTCTTAAAAAAAAAAAGTTCTCTGTGATACCAAGTAGTCAATACATCTTAGTTTTTTGAAAGATCATTCTAACTACCAAGTTAAGAATAGATGATAGTGGGGCAAGGATGGAAACAAAGAGACTAGTTAAGACTACTGCAGTGATCCGGGTAAGAAAAGAACGAGAATGATGCTGGGCCTTCTGACTGCAGCTAGAGGGTGGAGTTACCCTCCATTGAGCTGCGGAAAACTGCAGGGGGAGTAAGTTGGAGTTTAGGGCTTGTTCAGTTCTGCATGATTATTAGACACCATGTGAAGATGCCAAACAGTAGTTCAGTATACAGATCTGGAGTTTAGGGGAGAGGGTGGGCATCACTAGTGTAGATAACATTTAAATCCCTGAGATCACCTAGGGAATGAGTACAAATAGAGAAGAGAGGCTTTCTCTGAGGATGACATGCTTAGAGTTCTGGAAGGTGCTATTTTAAGGAGACTAAGTCCAAAGTTAAGTATTTAGCACATGCAGCTGAAGGAAATGCATTTAAATATCACTCTATGAAGCATGACTTTTCATTTAGATCAAATGACCACTCTTCTAAATTCATTTTGCTCATTTACAATTCCGAGTTTTCTTACGTACATAAACAAAATGAAGTTTTATCTGTTAATATGTTGGCTCCATTGGCAGAAGACCTCTGCAGAAAGTTACATGTTGCCAGTTTTATATCGGTGTTAGCAGACGCTTCACAAAGGGAAATCAGCTAAGTCAATTCCAGTAGTGATTTAGCTTTTCTCCCCCCAATTCTAGGAAATTAAGGAAGTTTTTTTCTGTCAGAAATGAAACATCTTTCATTATTGTGAATACTGTTGTAAATTCAGCTCAGCACTGCTTGTGTGTCTGTTTACACATTGTTTGGTAGACCACAGCATCATGGCAAAAATTAACGTTCTTACTAAATAAAGAAACCTATGAGATGGAAATGTACTTGGAATTTGATGTGGTACCCACATAATTCACAGTTACCTCCAAACAAGCTGTGACATTCTGAATTGAAATAGAAACTTATCAAAATATAAAAGACTGTTTCAAAAGTTTTTACAATATATACAGAGTAACTGAACTGCAGACCGTCAGTGATAAAGATGACTAAATGCAAAAAAAAAAAAATTCGGCATGACAGAAAATGCTTTATTTGTTTGCCTGTCATTAGTTGGGTTTAAAATGTTTAAGCCTTTGAAGAATTACATTGTAAGTCAGCCCAGAGTATCATACATTATACTGCTACTTTAAAGAAGTTGCCTTGCTGTGGTTGCATTTTTTTTCCAGAATTCATTGGAAATCTGTAATCCAAGAATTCAACAAATGGAGTGCCAAAAAAAAGTTAAGTTTTTGAAATTTTTGATGAATTATAGTTACTAAAAACAAAACTGACAACAGGACATTAAAAATCTACCCCTAAAAACACCAAGGAAGAAATGAACAAAGCTGTGAGAGCTCAATAATGCACCATGTTTATTCTGGAATTCTGTAAATATAGTCTTGGATAGTCTCATGGGGAGAACCTTCTAAAGGCTTCCTTAATTTGAATTGGATAAATGTATATTCTAGAGTGGAATGGAATGGAATTGAGAAGGGCTTATTAGATTTTATAGCTTCTGAATTTGGTAAAGCAATTAAAATAATAGAGACAACTTAGCTGAGTTCTGTGTTATGAAAATATTTGTCAAAGGCACTCTGAATACAGAAGCTGTGAACCAAAGGGCTGAAATACTTACTTTCCCTGTGAAAGAAGTAGGACTGACAGTCTCCTCCATTTAGCAGAATTTACTCTCAGCTCTCTACCATTACTTCCTATAGAGAAACTGTTTTCTCAAATAAAAATATCATTTCCAGATAAGTTTATCAAACATAAAAATGAAACTTTGAAGAATATTGCAGGCAATTGTTTAAAAAAATTTAGAAGTTCATATTTTAGAAAAAAGTACTACATTCTTCAGAAAAATACCAGTGATGACAGCAGATACATCTAAGCAGATACATCTGAGAAACTGATCAGTATATGAATACAGACCAAAAATAATTATTTCGCTTATTTTTAATGTTAAATGATACTTTTTAAAGTTTGTATTAAAAAAAAAATTCATTGTGCCAGATATGTTGTCTTTAGATTCACCATAATAAACCAATTTGTTAGACAATATAGAATATATGATATTCTATATAAATACATATATATTCTATAAATATAAATATAGAATATATTATTATTTGTTATTTATATAGAAATTTATTTTTATTTCTAACCCCTTTGTTCTCAACAATGTTTCTGCCTGAACTGTAAATTAAATGGTGACCAGATCCAGAAGCCAGACTACATTTTGTATATTTCAGACTAATTATGGACTTCTAGATTAAGAAAACAGATTGAAACTTCACTGAAGTATTTGCATTCTCCTATATTTAATAAGATAAGAAAAAGAATAGCATAAATAGAAAGAAAAAATTTACCAGCAGCAACCAGACAAGGAAAGGGCATAATCTAATGCCATAAACTTCAAAATCTGGCCATGACAGAAAGAAAGAGAAAGTTACAGACAAGAGCCAATGGAATAGTGGCTACTTATAAGGTTACTGAGGCAAAGTGTGACCCAAAAATATCGTGCCCAACCAAGATGTCATTTTAGTACAGAGATACTTTCAAATATAAAAAAGTTCAGGCAACATTTCACTAATAAGCACTTTTGGGAGAAAAATTAATAAAATCCAGACATTTAAGAGACGAACCAACTGAAAAATGGAGAAAGCCAAGGTAAAGTGACTAGTCGTGAGGATTGAATCAAATATACAACTGATTTTGAACAAGCGGGAATTACAGGACAGAATGCCATTGCTATGAATCTGGACGATGGCAAGAATAACAAACAGCAGAAAGCAGGATGGAAGGAAATAGGAAGAGTGTGCCCAATTCTATAGAAGTCCTCAGTTCACCTAGTCTTTTGTCTAAGTATATACATGGAAAAATACCTTTAAGGCTTTTAAAACCTATTGGAAGAAAACATCTTAGGGCCATAACCCTGGTTTTAAGCAGTTCTTCCTCATTTTTCTCCCAGTAGGAAGGAGGAAATGGGACACTTCTTTTGTTTCAGACATACCAGTATTTAAGTTTTTTTTCATGTTCTTGAATCATCCTGCAGAGATGCAAAAAAGAGCTGACTTTCTACTTGTTTGTTTTGAGTTATGTTTCTATTTCAGAATTTTATCTCCTTAGTTACAAATGCTTCGTTCACAGGCAGTTCAAATATTTAATAATTTAAAAGACTTTACTTTGTGTTGAATCTTATGGGTCAGATGCTCGTGATTTTAGGAGTTTCTGCATCAGAAACTCTGCGGGTGGGACCAACCTTGTGTTCTACCAAGCCCTTCAGTTGGTTCTGATAACACACTAAATAGGTTTGGCTAAGGAGGGCCTGAGAATTTGCATTTGTGGTTCCCAGGTGGTACTGATGCCGCTTGCCTGGGGACACACCTTGAGAACTACTGCCCTCAAGGGAAGGCGAGTTGGAAAGAGGCCCATTTAGAAGTAGATGTCCTACCTAGCTTTGAGCAGCCGTGGGAAGGGATTGCTATGTTCTGCAGAGCTTCTCTGAAGGGCTCCATCCGGCCCACTAGTCTCCACCTGGCCGTTGTCTCCCCTATACGCATCACGGAGGACGCTGGAAATCATGACCACAGCAGCTGACAGCCGAGTGCTCACTCTGTGCCAGGCCCTGTTCTAAATACTCTCCATAAGTTTCTCACTTGTTCACTTCTAAGATAGGTACTTTTATGCCATTTTACAGATGAGAAAACTGAAGCAATAATTTCCCAAAGTCCCATGGCTAGTAAGTGGCAGAGCCAAATGCACACCATCTGACACCAAAGTCTGCACTCTCGGCCCCGTCAACAGAAGCTTGGGTTACTTTACGCTGTGTTGGTAGATGATACTGCTCAGTTATAGAACTTTGTAAAAAAAAAAAAAAAAAAGATTACTCTCTTCTATCTAGGTGAAGTTTTATTCCTTTAACTTCTAAAATGATTCCTTTAACTTCTAAAATGATTCCTAAAAACTTCTAAAAAGCAGTTCAGCAAATTATATGTTACAGAGTAGGAAAGTTGCAAATAAAAATAGAGACCAACCAGAAGGGGAGAAAACGTTACCAAACCTGCACATGGGTAACTAATGTATGTGTGTGTAGGCAAAAGACCTGGGCTCCGTCTCAGGAATAAATTACTGCATGGTTCCTCAGGTATAAAACACTTGGTAACCATGATCGCCTTCCTTGTCTATTCATTGTCTTTAGTAGTTTTGCAAAAAGTATCGTCACAGTATTCAGTACAGTATAGTGTATAGTATGCAAATAGATGTGTCCTGTATCAATACCCTAAAGCTATGTGTGTGAAGTTAAAACATGCCTTAGAAAAAAGATTTCCTGCCCAGCCCTGACAGAATATTATCCTGTTACTTGTTTTCTAACAACCTGCTCTTCTTTCTCCTGCTAACCTCGGGGTAAGGGTCAGAACTAGGAAAGATTAACAAGTGTTCATTAGACGTTCCCAGATTGCAGGATTTTTTGTTTAATTTTTAAATTTCCTGCCAACAAAAATTTATACTGTCTTCAGAATAGTAAAGATTATTTAAGTTCTGTTAGACTTCTATAGAATTAGATGCTGTCCAAAATGAAAGTATCTGACCTAACTTACTTTAGATGGTGATGGAAATAAAATAAAGAGAAAGTGAGAAGTGTACTCAGAAAATCTGGAAGTTAAGGTTGAGTGTATCCCCTTATGGTAATCTAATTTCTGAGAATAAAATGTAAAGCTGAGAAATTTAGATTCAATAATTGAACACTGTATTTAATTTTATTTAGTGATGATGCTCATTGTGTTGTTTATTGACTGTTTAGCCTTTTCTCTAGTCTTGGACTTAAGTAGATGTTCTTAACCTTTTGGGTCTCCTTTAAAAATACAGTGAAAGCTAGGGACCATCTTCCTTAGAAACAAATAGATCTACACTTGCAAAATTTTATATATAACCATGAAAAGGGAAGTGAAAGTTATAGATGTAATTTTGTAAAAGGTTTTTCTAGACAATATATTTCCTCTTGGATCTAGCAACTTTCTATTCATGTAATGTATTTAAAGAATTGAATTTTCTGGTTAATTAAAAAATCTGCTTAACTTATGTCGTGTTTTATTATACCTGAAAAACTACTTTTCAAAGAACAGAACACAACAACTGTACCATCTCTCTGTGATTCTGAAAGCTTTTCAGGATCCTGTAATTTCTTTAAAACAATATTAGTAATCCTAAATTTTATTTAATATGTAAAAATAATCCTGTGTACTTCAATTATCTCATATTTAGGTTTTAAATATTTGAACTTACTGTAATAGGATTCTATCGTTTTTGTATTTCAGAATTGCCTTTGCCTTCAGAAAGTGTCGATACTATTATTTCTGACATTCCATTTGGGAAAAAGTTTAAGTTAGGAGAAGACATCAAAAGCATTCTACAAGAAATGGAAAGGTAAGTTGTGGATTTATTTCCATGATTTTTGAGCTATTGGTCATTTAACCAAAATAGCTCTTCAGTTAAGATTTGACTGCATTTTAATAATTTCCCATAGTTTTTATAGCTTAATTTTCTAAGGTTTCAAATCAGAAGTTTATAATTAAATAGTTAGTTATTCCATAGCATCTTACACTGTAACTTTTATTCAGAAAAAAAAAAGTATTTTTTCATTGTTGACTGAAATTTGAGTATCTAAAATAGTAACCTCTCTTTCAGTCGCTGAGCTAGTTAATTTACACACTTACTTCTAATCCTCCCCAAAACCCTGCCTCCTGTGTGTGAATCCCCCACACTTCATAGGTGAGAAACTGGGACCCAGAAAGTTTATCTTTCTCAAGATCACAGAGCTACCGAACAACAAAACAGAATTTCCACAGAGAACATTGAGTCACATAGAATGGACAATACCATTGTTGATGGTGATTTGAAAATGAAGAGATGCCATTTGTGTTGTGTTTCTAAGGTAAGCCTCGGAGAATATAATTCAAAGTATTTCTCTGAGAGTTTCAAACAGTGTGGCCTGAAAGGTATTTTCCTGATCATTTAAGTTGATAGAGGAGAGAGCCTACAATGTGTAGAGGAATGAAAGGGCATGGATAAGGGGTCAGTTTGTATGGAGTTGTGTCAACTGAGCACTTGGTGGTGCAGGACAACATCCATGGTGCAGAGCCTGCAGGTAACCCTGCTGTCACCTGGGATCTTCTTTCTGGGCCACACCTACAAGTTAGACACTTTCTGAGCTCCCGTACTCCCCTCTGCCTGACAGCACATTCCCCTCGAGCAGATTCTGCAACCCTGACTTCACACTAACATCACTTCAGGAGCTTCTGAGAAACACCGTTGCCCATTCTCCGCCACTCCCGGCCGAGGCTCCGACTGAATTGGTCTGGAGGGAGCCTGGGCGTCAGTATTTCCTAAGGGCTCCTGAACTGCTTCTGTCGAGCGCCAGGGTTGACGACCCCAGCCTTCGTGCCTACTGAGCTATTCACCAGCTATGCTATTCAGCCCGCTCATGGTGAGATACCAGTGTGTGTGAGCATATTGGACTGAATGTGGAACTTTACACTTAACCTGGAACTTTCCAGAGATGGTGGCTTACCATCCCTCGGTCTAGTGCTGCATGTCTTACACATGTCCACAAGGCAGTGGAGGGCAGTGTTTGGAGTAGGCAGTCCTTTCAGCATTAGTAAAATTATACCAGCCTGACTTACTCTAGGCCAGTTTTGGTTTTTATGCTAGGTAGCTGGAAATGAGACAGTAACAGACATGACTGTCATCACATTGTTTCGGTAAACCCAAATATTTGCCTGGGAAACAGGAAGATATTCCAGATTTCCCACATAATTTGAGTATCTCGGTGGGATCAGTTCGAGGTTAACATATTTGGACAAAAGGAACGTTCCCGTCTCCTGTGACCAAGCCTCCCTGCCACCTGCCCTTCACATTTGCGGTTTTCTTTGCCCTCTTCTGGTCTGAGGCTGATGCAGGCAGTGCAGCGCAGTGTAGTGGTGGCGAGTCCCAGCTTCGGAGCCTGACTGCCTGGCACCGATCCTGGCTCTGTTAACACTTCCTCCGTCCTAGGCACGTCGCTTAACCACTCTGTGCCTCGTCTTTAGATAACAGTACCTACTGCACAGCACTGCTCTGAGGAGCCAGTGGACTTAAAGCTCTTCGAACGGTGCTGGGCACCTGGAAAGTGTTCAGTAACTGTTTGCTTTGTTTTAGCTTAAGCCACTTCCGATCCTTTTGAGATCCTCTTTAGGTGGGGATATATATATATATAAATTTATCTAAGTCAACATAACTTTTTTCCCAGTGGTTTACCAATAGTTTAAGACTCTAAATAGAAAATGGAAGGGAATGGAGAGGGAATGTTGTTAGCAAAAATAAGAAAAAATATAAGAGGCCAGTAAACCTGCTCATAGTTGGCCCTAAAGGTAAGACAGCACTGGATTCTTTAAGAAAGAACATGCCCTCAGACTCTTAAATCATCAGACAGATGACTGCTCTGGTGATGTGAGCTACACACTCCTGGCTCAGTTATTTCCTCCCCTAATTTATTTCAGCAGTAACAGTCTCATGCGTGCAAAGTGCAGTGAGGAATTCAGACAAGTATAATATTTGAGTTTTCCTCTCTAATATAACCATGTAAAACATGAGCAAAATTAGAAATCAGCTTGCTCGGCTTGAAGGAGGAAGTCACTGTATCCCCAAAGACTCGAGGTGGATTCATGGAAGAAGCAGGATTTCAGTGAAATTTAGAAATTTGCAAAGAATAAAAAAGACCACGCCATGCTTTATACATACACTCAACTTGAGTACATCTTGAGTAAACAGTGAAGCAAAAAGGGTATTCAAAAAAACAATGAATTTACTGGACTGCTTGGAATGGAGACAGTGGTAGAAGGTTAAGGCCTCATGCCTTCCAAGTTCAAATAATTTGGGAATTTGTACCATCAACCCCTAATCACGCAGGTTCACATGCAAAAGGGAAATCTCTTTCACGTTGTTTGATACAGAATTTCCCCAACTTATTGCACATAATTTTTGTTGTTTTTATAGGAAATAATCTCTCATACTACACTAGTGTTCAGAGGACTACAACTTGGGAAATGTTGCTTTTTAATTTCTAAATAGCTTTCTTAATAAGAAATTATGTGTATACGAACATGGAAAGATGCCTGGAAGGACAGTTTATCCAATATGTTCATCTCTGAGTAGCAGGATTTCAGGTGATTTTTACTTTCTTATTTTCCCTGTTATTTGAAAAAAATTTACAATAAATAAATTAGTGAATATCCTGCTAGACGTGTTTCCATGTACATATACACAAATACATACATGTTTTCAATTTCACATAAATAGGATCATCCTTAATTTACTGCAGTGTATAAACTGCTTTTTTTTCATTCAAAAATATGTCATGAATCTCTTTTCTGATCAGTTGTTATAATGTACATTGTATTTTTCAGTGGCTGCCACATATATTATACATATATACCATTATGTAGCTGGTACTTATGGATGGACATTTAGGTAACACCCACTTTTTCATTTTAATAAAGAACAATGCTCTGAACATCTTTGCACAGTTTTTCAAACTTACTCTATGACCAAGTTACTTAAAACCACAGTGCCTCAGCTTCTTCATCTGCAAAATGGCTATGCTGAGAATATACTTGAATTCTGAAGATTAAATGATATATAATACAAAGCATTTAAAACAGTGCCCCATTCAACATAGTCTTGGAATTCCTAGCCACTGCAGTCAGGCAAGAAAAAGAAATAAAAGGGATCCACATTGGAAGAGAAGAGGTAAAACTGTCACTATATGTGGACGACATGATACTATGCATAGAAAACCCTAAAAGCTCCACACAAAAACTACTACAACTGATAAAAGAATTTGGCAAGGTAGCAGGATACATGATTAACATGCAGAAGTCAGTTGCATTTCTTTACACTAACAATGAAATAGGAAAAGAAAGTAAAGAAACAATCCCTTTTATAAAATCGCATCCAAAACATTAAAATACTTAGGAATAAATCTGACCGAGGAGGTGAAAGATTTATACACGGAGAATTACAAAATACTGATTAAGGAAATTAAAGATGATGTAAAGAAATGGAGACATATCCCTTGCTGTTGGATTGGAAGAATCAATACTGTTAAAATGGTCATGCTGCCCAAGGCAATCTACAGATTTAATGCAATCCCTATCAAATTACCCAGGACACATTTCACAGAACTAGAACAAATCATAATAAAATTTATATGGAACCATCAAAGACCTAGAATTGCCAAAGCATTACTGAAGAAAAAGAAAGAGGTGGAGGAATAACTCTCCCAGACTTCAGACAATACTACAGAGCTACAGTAATCAAAACAGTGTGGTATTGGCAGAAAAACAGACATATGGACCAATGGAACAGAACAGAGAGCCCATAAATAAACCCACAGACCTACAGTCAATTAATCTTCAACAAAGGAGGCAAGAATATACAATGGAGAAAAGACAGTCTCTTCAGCAAGTCGTTTTGAGAAAACCGTACAGCATCAGGCAAATCAGTGAAGCAAGAACACTCCCTCACTCCATGCACAAAAATAAACTCAAGGTGGCTTAAAAACTTAAATATGAGACAAGACACAATAAATCTCTTAGAAGAAAACATAGGCAAACCATTCTCTGACATAAACCTTAGCAATGTTCTCTTAGGGCAGTCTACCCAGGCAATAGAAATAAAAGCAAAATGGGATCTAATTAAACTTATAAGCATTTGCACAGCAAAGGAAACCATAAGCAAAACAAAAAGACAGCTTACAGAATGGGAGAAAATATTTGTAAAAGATGAGACTGACAAGGGCTTAATTTCCTGAATATATAAACAGCTCATACAACTTAATAAGAAAAAAAAATCCAAATATGGGCAGAAGACCTAAACAAGCAATTCTCCAGTAAAGACATACAACTGGCCAACAGGCACATGAAAAATTTTCAATATCACTAATTATCAGAGAAACGCAAATCCAAACTATAATGAGGTATCACCTCACACCAATCAGAATGGTCATCATTCAAAAGTCCACAAACAATAAACACTGGAGAGGCTGTAGAGAAAAGGGAACCCTCCTACACTGCTGGTGGGAATGCAGTTTGGTACAGCCATTATGGAAAACTGTATGGAGATTCTCAAAAAACTAAACATAGACTTACCATATGATCCAGCAATCCCACTGCTGGGCATACATCTGGAGGAAACTCTATTCAAAAAGATACACGCCTCCCCTCAATGTTCACAGCAGCACTATTTACAGTAGCCAAGACATGGAAGCAACCTAAATGTCCATCAACAGATAACTAGATAAAGAAGCTGTATTATATTTATACAACGGAATACTACCCAGCCATAAAAATGAATAAAATAATGCCATTTGTAGCAACATGGGTGGACCTAGAGATTGTCATTCTAAGTGAAGTAGGCCAGAAAGAGAAAGACAAAGACAAATACCATATGATATCACTGTTGTCCAGATTTTCGCACAGGCTCTGTTTCATGGGCTCTTCCTCCTCTGTCCTGCCTTGAATGTTAAGTCTCTTCCTTGGCCCCTTGTCTTTTCTCTGTGCTGCCACCCCAGCGATCTCATCCACCATTATGTCTTTATCTCCCATTTACTGTTGGAAACTGGAATCTCTGCCCTGAGCCCTGGCCTTTCTCATCCCCTCCACGCTCAGCACAGTCCACCCAGAACTCCCCTCCTCTCCTCCCCCAGCCTGTGGCTCGCCCCCAAGCTGAACTACATGCCGCTCCTCCTCTTCACTTCTTCCTGCCTTTGCTGCTCTCTGCTTCCAGGACCCCCGTGCCCCCGTCCCCAGCGGTCCCTCCGCCCAGCCCACTCCTGCTGGTCCTTGACACCCCGGGTAGGTATCCCATCCTCTGGGGATTTCCCCGACTGCCGCCGAAACTGTTCCCGCAGGCCTCACATGTGCCCGGTGGTGGCGTTCGCCGCACTTCCTCACTCCTCACTTACTTGCCTCTCCCGCTGTTCGGTCATCGCTTTAGCAACTCAGGGGACTGTATGTCATTCGGCACCTTTTCCACAGAAGTGCCATTCAGACTTCGGTCAAAGGATTAAAAAAACGAATTCTCCTCCACCAGTTGACGTCTCAAGGTCTTCCTTCTTCTTCTGATCTCCCCTCTTGCCCTTTCTTTGTTCCTGTCCTCACTCCTGCCCTTGACTTTACTCTGCTATCAGCCTACTGCCTTTGACACACGCTGATTCCTTTGGATTCTTTCATTTGCTTTTCCTTTGTACAATCACTTATTAGACTGTGACTACAAATTACTTTGAGGCTTGCCTTTTAAATAGAGTAAAAATAGATAATTAAAGCAGATCTGTACTAGTGATTTCATAATTACTATAATGAATATGCATTATGGAAGATACTACCTAATTATCAAAATCCTCGTATTTAAATACATAAAATTAAATTTCAAATTAAAAACACCAAATATTTTAAACAAAGTGGGATTGTTTGTTGTCTGCGAAGAAAGAAACACTCATACCAATTATCATTTTTTTGTCGCAGAGTGCTTCACATTGGTGGAACCGCCGTGCTGTTGCTCAGCGAAGATCACTGCAGGCGCCTTAGAGATCACGGAGGGACCAGCATCCCTCTGAACTGTAGGGAGGGCCACGCAGGTGAACCCGGGAGTGAAGAGTGCTTGAATCCTGAGGGGAAAACTGGCATATCAGACCCAGTGTCACCTTCATTCGCAGCCAGTAACCAGGACTCCTTGGACAGAATGCCACCATTTGGCTCTTTGGTGCCAGTGGAATGCTACAAAGTTAGCCTGGGAAAAACAGATGCATTCATGTGCAAATATAAGAAGCTGCACTCTCCTGGACCATAGCAGGCTTGCTGCCGTAGGCTGGGTTCAGGTCCTATGCCAGCTGTACAGCAGCAGAAGGTGGTTTTCTGTGAACTCTTGACAGTGCCAGAGGGTTCCAAGTAAACAGACACCCCTAAGACAGGGGCTGGGGCTGCTGGACACTTGTTCTTAATAAGAGCTTCTACTTCACATGCTAAAGGATGTTTCTGACAAAGAACAATTAATATATATGTGAACTAACAGACTCTTAAGCTTTGCCTTTCGTCAGAATGTGAAAAGATCAGCTCTGCCTGCACTGTTTCTGAGCAGAGGCTTCAACTTCAAAACCAAAGTTTTTAGAGGCTCACCATAAAGTATATGGCAGTCATCACACGTTTGGTAATGTTTTCACCATCAGATTTTTTGAAATGTAGAAACTTTCATGTTTTGACATCAGCTTCTTTTGATATTAAACTTGATTTTTTGAACCTGTAATTTTCTTCTCCGTTGGAATGAAACTAACTTGTGTTTGCAATACACTGTGTATGTGCCATACACAAGTCAGTGGGAGTAAGAGCAATGTGAATTAAGCCAGTGTCCTTCAACATGAAAAATAAACTTTGCTTTTTTCCTGAAAGCATTAATAAATTGTGACCTCATTCTGATTTAAAAAAAAGGCATTCCTTGTGTTCACTACTTGAAGAAACAGGAAGTTGATGAAAAATATCATTTCATTTCTTTTCTTTCAGTAGCTTCATGTGGTGGCTTAGCTTCATGGCTGCTTTAGTACCATTTGAACAACCTTCCCACGTTTTGGAAAATTCTCACCTTATGAATCCCAGCTCTCCAAAATGGAAGCAAATCTTGTTTTCCAGCTAGGGTGTGGCACATAACTTTGGCCCAGTATCAAGGTCCACTGGTCAGAGTAGGATTAGTGGGGCACAGATGAGAAGTGGAATTTTCACCTGAGAGCCCCTCACAGTAGGCCTGGTGTGACTGGAGCCTATCACGTATTCACAGAATAAATATTTATCACATACCTACTATCTGCCAAGGCACTGTTCTAGGCCCTTGGAGCACATCAGTGAACCAAACAGATCCCTGCCCTCACAGGACTTAAACCTAGTGGGGAAGACAGGTAAGAAACAGTAGACATAAGTAATGTGTTTGACAGGTTAGAAGATGGTAGGTAGGTGGAGGGGCACTGCAGGGGTAGAGGAAAATGAGCAGTGATGCGGGAGGACAGGAGGGTGGGGACAGAAGTGTTTGGCATTTAAATAGCTCCAGCCTCAGTGAGAATGTGAGGTTGGAGCAAATACCTAAAGGACATGGAAGAGTGTTTCAGGCATATGTAACAGCCTGTGGTGAGCGAGTGTCTGATGTGTTCAAGGAACAGCAGAGAAGCAGATGTGGCTGGAGTAGAGCAAGTGAGGGGAGAATGAGAGGTTAAAGCGGCAGTGAGTGGCAGGAGGCAGTGGTGGGTTAGACCACAGCGGGCCTTAAGGACAATTAAAAGACTTTGACTCAAAAGCACTGTAGAGTTTGGAACAAGTAGCAGTCTAACACACATTTTACAGGATGCTGTGACTACCGTATCATGAGTGGATTGTAGGGAGGTAGGCATGGACACGGAGAGGCCATTTGGGAGTTTTTTGCAATAATCCAGGCAAGAGAAAAACGGTAGCTTGCCCCAGGTGGATTCTGGATACATTTTGAAAGTAGAATCAGCAGGATCTACTGATGTGTTTGATGTGTGGTGTGATGAAGAGGAGGCAGGAATGACTAACATTTGGGGCCAGCACCTGGCACAGTGGAGTTTCCCAGTCAACCAATCAGGGAAAGACTACAGGAGGGGCCAGCTTGGTGGGAGAGCTCACAAGTTCAGGTTTAGACTTGCTAACTTTCAGACGTGCATTAAACATCCACGTGGAGGTGCTGAGTAAGCAACTGAACAGGTGAGTCTGCAATTTGAGCAGAAGTTCTACTCCGGAGCTAGAAACTTGGGGATTTGCTGCGTACAGGTGCCATGATACTGGATGGGATCGACAAAGGACTGAGTGAAGGAGAAAGAGGAAGAGGAGCAGGGCTGAGCCCTGGGTTCCTCCAACACTCAGAGGTCAGAAGAGTAATCTCCAGGGGAGACTGAGAAGGAACAACCAGTGAGGCAGGATGAGGAAAGGGCAGTTGCCTAGAAGGCAGATGAACAAAGAACATGGAGGAGGGAGCAATCACCCAGGAAATGCTGCTAATCCTTCTCATAAGGACTGGAAATTGACCATTGGATTTAGCAGTGGGGAGGTTATTAGCGACCTTGCCAGTGGGAGTTCTGGTGGAGTGGAGAAGGAGCAAAACAAGACTGGATTGGGCTTACTTACAAGAAAATAGGAAAAGAGCCAGAGGTAGTGAGTACAGGCAACTCTTTCAACTAGTTTTGGTGTAAAGGGAGTAAAGAAGGGAGGTAGTAGGTTGGTAGGGGGAGTGGAATCAAGAAAATGAGGGGTTTTGGGTTTTTTGGGTTTTTTGTTTTTGTAAGATGGAAGAAGTAGCACATGCTTTTTTATGTTGAAGAGAATGTTCCAGGAAAGACGAAAACCTGATGATCTAGAAAAAGGGGGACAAATGCTGGAGCCGTGTCCTTGAATTAGGGGATGGAATGCCGGCCACAGGTGGAGGAATCAGCTTTACATAAGAGCATGAATAATTTCTCCATGGTTATATTAGGGAAGAAGCATACAGGCATTTCTGCAGCAACATGATAAGCGTGCTCCTGAAAATGTTGTCATTCACAAATTCATGTGCTAAAAATAACAGAATTGATGGGGAAAATAGGGTTGCGGCAGACCATTCCAAACCTATCCAACTTTGCACGCTGCGCAACTATCAGAAACACCAATTAACACAGTTTAAAAAAAAAAAAAACAACTTTACATTCCTAACACTCCACAGCTCCAAGAAAAGGACAAACACAGCTTGATGGAATTTGGTGGAAGGAAGGGTAGGAGCTGCTTAACTGCACAACCAGCATTCCCAAGACAGAGCCTGTGTTGAAACTGACCCGACGAAGGCGCAGTGGGCGGGCCTTATGTAAAGTACCTTATTCCTCCGCAGCTCGCCCTGTCAGCTCATCCCGTTGGTGGCTTTCACGTTCAGCTGCTCTTATCTGGAGGAACAATATATTAAGGTACTGGGAAGGGAATCACTTACGATCCAACCCAATTTTCACGTTACAGTGACATCATCCCCCTACTGAGCGATAATAATTGAGTCGGCGCTCGTTACAGAAACGCGCAGTGTGGGAGCACAGGCTGCAAGCGGGCACAGGTGCTGGAAGGCGGGCGGATGTGGCGGTGGCAGACAGTGGACGTTCTCTTCTGACTGCTTCAGTTTTTCTCAGTGAAAAGGTATGTGGCCATCTCCCCAGTGCCTGAGTCCATAGTTGGAGTAGCTCCCTTCCACAGTAAAAGAATCCCCACAATGGCTTCGGAACCGTGGAGAAAGGTTGTCTCTCGCTGGAGGGCCAAGTTCACATACTCCCGAGGCTCCCTCTTCCTACCCAAATGGCCAAACACAAACATACCGTATCTTTGTTAGGAATTGCAGGTATTGTGCCGTTAAAGAGGCACAGATGCTTGGTAGACTTCTTTCGTTTAATGGAAATACTGAGGCTTAAACCCAGGACCTCGTGCATGCCAAGCACACACTCTACCACTGAACTATGGACTTCTTTGGCATCTGAAGGCAACCTATGTCAGCTTTGGGTCTGCTGCTGTAACTCATTTACTTTTAACGGAGGCCGGGGCAGGAGAGGGCTCTCCAGCTGGTCCAGGGCCCTCTGTACTCAGCTGTTTTGCCCTGATGACCCAGGAGATCGAACAGTGCTCTAGTGTCTGTGAACCGCCTGGATGCTGTGTGCAGCCCGCAGCAAGTCCCAGTAGGGGGAGTGCAGATGCATCCTCTTCGCTTCTGGAGCACAGCCAAGCTCTCTTGGGCAAGCAATCATTCTCCTTTCAGAAATAACTCTTGCTACAGAGGGCTTGACCACAGAACACTAGGTGACCATGTGACCTGAACTGCCCATCTTGTGATTTGATCAACCAAGCTAGGACAGTGCGCCCAGCCCGGCAGCATGCCCCCATCAGTTGGGAGAGGATTGTATCAGCACTGAGTGTGCACAGCTGACTGTCCTCGTGAGCTGCTGGGACCTTATCCAGCCCTGTGCCTCCCGCCAGCTGTGCAGCTCCCCTCCCTCACGACCAGGGTCCCTGTGAGGAGTTCCCATGAGCAGTTCACCAAGGATGAAAGTCAAGTCTGGTTTGCAGATGGCCCTGCCAGTTTTGCTGGTACCTGGTGGCATTTAACTGCTGGGGCATTTGAGTCCCACGTGGGGCTGAGGGACAGCAGGGAAAGGAGACCCTCCTAGGAGCAGAGTGGTCCACGTTTTACACTTTGCTGGGAAAGAGAGACAGCCTGAGATGCAGTAGCCCCCTCTGTCACGGGCAATGGCTACCAGTTCAAAAGGATGGTCAGTGACAGGAAAGGAGGTCTGAGGAAGAGGAAAGTTGATGCACATGTCAGAACCAGCCTCAATATGGGAGCATATTTGTGTCTTGACCACTGGAATGGTCAAGAGTTCCCATCAAGGATGAGATTCCAAGTATTCAGGTGGCAGACTGCCTGCCCTGTGCCCTTTCCTCAACCACGCTTGCTCGGTGGCCTCGTGGACAAGGTGGCCATGGTGTCAGGGATGAGGATAGTGCATTAGCCCGACAAGGACTCCTCACCAAGGCTGATGTGCCTACTGCCCCTGCTGATTCGTTTTCAGCAGCAGCAACCAACCTAGACTTATTATAATCCCACATCCAGGCGGGAATGCCCCTTGCAGAGAGGGCAGTAATTCGTCCTCACTGGAAGAACTGCTCACTCTGGACTTGGATTCTCCAGGCCAGCCACGCCTTTCAGGGACTTAATTGCCTTGCTTACTATCATTTACTTCCCTGCAGCAATGCTTCCCACCAGAGTTCAGTTACAGTGATGTGAGTAAGACAGCAGACCTCTGCTCATAGGACTTCTGTTCTTACCATCTACCCCATCACCTGAAACAGAAGGCTTAATGGCAGGGCAGAACAGCCTACTGAACACAATTCCTGCGCAGGCAGAGAGAACTCCTCCAGGGGGTGAGACGCCTCCCTGCAGGATGAACCAGCGACCAGTAGATGGTGCTCTTTCTCCCAAAGTCAGAATAAAGGGACCAAGGGGTGAAAGTGGGAGGGATGGCTGTTAACCCAGCACTTCTAACGAAGCAGGCACCATAACGGAACCCACTGCCTGGAAGGACGTCAGCAGAAGCTCCTGGCCTCAGGAGTCAGCAGGGACAGAGGGCAGGGTTCCAGATCCAGAAGCAGTGGTGCCAGCTGTAGTGTGGCTACGCAGCAGAGGCTGCAGTGGGTCACTGTGACAACAATTCTGTCACAGGGTTTGGAAGGCGTTCCTAGTTGTATTGCCACTTAGACTCATTTCCTGCCCTCTTGAACACCTTCATATATGTATATTTTTAAGGAACTCCTTTTCTGCTAAACGACCTAGAGCAGATTCTGCCCATTGCAGCTGGGAACCTCGTCCCACGTAGCGGTTACTGAAGCCCACTCCTATCAGGCAGGCCCTGCCCATCTCATTCTCAGTGCGAGGCTCCCACATATTGGGCATGTGCCCTTCTGCTATTTTCCTGGTCTCAACTGTATCTTCTTTGCCGCCCCTCCCCCACCCCAAATTACTTTTAATATTTTGGCCTCTCAAAGATTTCGGACAATACAGTCTTTTTCATTCTGTGCCTAAGCCTTACTTGCATCTTCAGGAGAAAAAAAAAATATGTAAAGGTGGACATCTTTTATGTCGGTAACCAAGATGCAGCAAATGGCAAAAAAAAATGTGTTAAAAATGTGTTTCTTCATTGACGTGAATGACAGTGGTGGTGATCATGAGAGGCAGTGCTTCTAAGTATCTCTGTGTATTTGGCAGAACTAAATCATGGTTTCAGTTTCTGCTAAAATATCTTTTAACAAATGCGCAAGCCAATAAATCTTTTTGAAAATCTTCCAAAATTTGAGGCTATCTTCTAGTTAAGAGTTTTCTACAGTATTTCCTCCGCTTTGGCACAGGGTGTGGCACCCAAGAACAGTTCATATTACTCGAACTACATTAAACTGGCTCCTATTAGAAGGGAACAAATGCTTGTGGATCTGAGGACAGTAAATCAAAGGAACACCCAGAAAGCCATTTGAGAGACAGACAACTCTCAGGGGAGACCCCTACCTACTTCCTACATAACCTCGAAAGCTAAGTCTCACTGGGGACTCAAAATATGTTGATTTTTCAAGAGGCACTTGGATATTAGGCAATATGACTGTTCAAGATGCTGTGCAAGGAAGTTTTGGACAAAACTTAGGTGAGAAGCAAGGTCTTAACAGAGAAATCCTGGTAATAAAGAAATCCTAAGTGAGTATTTTCATGCATTTTCATTCATATACAAAGCCCTAGGTATTTTCCCATAGTGTTTATAGCCTTTCGATTGTCTTATTCTTTCATTCATTCATTTGCTCCTTCACTCATTCATATAGCAGGCATTTCTGAGTGCTTACTGCGTGACAGGCTCTGGGGGTGCTCCTTGGTTAAGGGACCTCACCCGCAATGCTGCTGTGACCGCTGTCTAGAAGGAGAGGCAGGCAGGGAGCAGGAGGGCACCATGCGGAGGTCCCAGTGTCTGACAGATAGGGCTATCCCTGACCCCTGGAAACAGAGGGATAAAACCACTCTCTGAAAAAGCTTGACAGAGAGAGAAAGATGAACAGAGTCCAGGCAAATACTTGACAGTGAAAAGTAATGGATTTTTTTGAAAGTTAAAAAAACAACTGAAAACATGCCTAGGTGTGGTAAGCTTCGTCTTTACTTACACTCTATGAACTTATTATGTTCTAGAGAATCAGGAATTTGCAGTGTTATTTTGCCATCTGGATGCCACAAGCATTTAATATTGTCAGTTTTCATCACGTTCCTTCAGTGCATAACTGCCTTCCCAAGTGTGTAACAAATGAGAACAATGACTCCAGGTCCGCTCCCTGCCTGCCCCGGTCTCTTATGCACTGAGTGGTCATCCTTCTAACTGCCCTTTTGTGGCTCCTGCCCTGGATATGTCTACACTATTTGAGACTGAGTTCACCTTGGGAGAGTGGGCATGTTGACCATAAATTCTGCCAGGGGGATCCAAGTGCCCAGGCCTGGGCTCTGGGTACTAACATGAGAAGCAAAGAAAAGTAATTCACTGGGCCAGAGGGGTTTTTGTTTTTGTTTTTCTGTAAATCAGATGATATCACTCTCTTGCTCAAAACCCCCTAGTGATTTTTCATTTTCCTCAGAAGAAAACCCCAAGTCTTGTTCTGGTACCCCTCTTCCTTCATCTCTGACACGCTCCCTTTCGTTCGGCCCCCCTTACTGACCCTGGAATGTGCAAAGCTCCATGCATCTTTGGACTTGCTGCCCTCTCTCCCTGGACAAGTCCCCATGCACCTGCACTGCCCAGGCTCTCTGCTCAAATGTCCCCTTATTAGCGAGGCCATCATTGGCCCCCCAGCTAAACGAGCCACCACCTCACCCTTCATGCTCCATTCTCTTAGCTGTCTCCATCTCTCTCCATACAGCTGACATGTCTGTTTGTGGACCGTCTCTCCACCATCACAATGGCGGCTCCATGAAGACAGTGGCCTCGTTGACTTGCTCACAGTTTATCCCTCTCTACTGAAGTCAGTCTCTGGCACGTACTAGGCACACAATACAGATTTGGTAAGTGAATGACCACATGACAATTCCTTTCCACGCCCATCTGCCAACCAGGTCAACAGAGCCAGAAAGATTCCAGATGCCAGACAAAGCTCCCTCTCGCTCTGCCCAAATCCATGCCCTCCCATGTTACAACGGAAAAAAGAAAAAAATTTCCAACTGTGACTCCCTGAGGGAAATTTTTTTTCCTTTTCCCTCTGACATTATAATGTATGGAATCACGCAGCACAGAACCAGCAGCTCAGGTAAAAGCTCGACATTTTCCGTGACACCCTTCTTGATTATGTAGGCGTATCACAGACCTGCAGGCTGACTGCTTTTAAAAATAATGAAGTTGGACTAAATTTCACCTTAACCCATTGCATTATTCACTCATCTGGCTCATCTGGCTCCCCACAGTAACTGTTTTCTTGGGGTTTTTTGTTTGTTTTGTCTTTTGGCAAGGTTGTGAGAAGAAGGTGTCTATACATCCAGCCCCAAGTGGCTCCGTGGGACCCTTACCCCTCAGCCCACCTCACTGCTGCTCACCCTCATTCTTCCTTCCCCCTCACTCCAATTCTCTCGAACACCATTCCTCACTCCTGTGAGCACTCTTTTAAACTTGTTGCTTTGTTTGGAAAATTCTTTGCTTAAGAACTGGCTCGAAAACATAGGCAAAACATTATCTGACATACATTTCAAAAATTTTCTCCTAGAAGAAATAAAAGCAAGAATAAACAAATGGGACCTAATGAAACTTACAAGCTTCTGCAGAGCAAAGGAAACCAGAAATAAAACAAGAAGAAAACCTACGGAATGGGAGAAAATTTTTGCAAGTGAAACCGACAAAGGCTTGATCTCCAAAATATATAAGCAGCTCATACGACTCAATAAGGAAAAAATAAACAACCCAATCCAAAAATGGGCAGAAGACCTAAACAAGCAACTCTCCAAGGAAGACATACAAACGATCAAAAATCACATGAAAAAATGTTCAATATCACTAATTATCAGAGAAATGCAAATCAAAACTACAATGAGGTATCACCTCACACCAGTCAGAATGGCCGTCATTCAAAAATCCACAAATGACAAATGCTGGAGAGGCTGTGGAGAAAGGGGAACCCTCCTACACTGCTGGTGGGAATGCAGTTTGGTGCAGCCACTATGGAAAACAGTGTGGAGATTCCTCAAAAGACTAGGAATAGACTTACCATATGACCCAGGAATCCCATTCCTGGGCTTGTACCCAGAAGGAAATCTACTTCAGGATGACACCTGCACCCCAATGTTCATAGCAGCACTATTTACAATAGCCAAAACATGGAAACAACCTAAATGTCCATCAACAGGTGACTGGATAAAGAAGATGTGGTATATTTATACAATGGAATACTACTCAGCCATAAAAACCGACAACATAATGCCATTTGCAGCAACATGGATGCTCCTGGAGAATGTCATTCTAAGTGAAGTAAGCCAGAAAGAGAAAGAAAAATACCATATGAGATCGCTCATATGTGGAATCTAAAAAACAATAACAAACAAAAACAAAGCATAAATACAGGACAGAAATAGACTCATGGACAGAGAATACAGACTTGTGGTTACCGGGGGGGGGGGGGGCGGGGTAGAGGGTGGGAAGGGATAGACTGGGATTTCAAAATTGTAGAATAGATAAACAAGATTACACTGTATAGCACAGGGAAATATACACAAAATGTTATGATAAATCACAGAGGAAAAAATGTGACAATGAGTGTGTATATGTCCATGAATGACTGAAAAATTGTGCTGAACACTGGAATTTGACACAACACTGTAAAATGATTATGAATCAATAAAAAATGTAAAAAAAAAAAAACTGGCTCATCTTCTGAATCAATACTGCCTTAATCACATGCGTTGTCTCCCCCAGATTACCCTTCACACTTGGTTTAGTTTCAATTCCCAAGTCCCCTTTCTTTGAGAAACATGTTGGCAGGAGAGCGATTTACTGTCGTCACAGCAGAGGCGTAAAGCAGAGACTGACATTCCATCGACACATTTGCAAGAATACAGACACTTTGTGGACCTCAAAACCTAGTTAGCTCATCTGCTGGCGGGCAGGGCAGGGGTAGATGCCTTGCCAGAAACTGGCTGAGAGATCTTGGGTTAATGCTCAGAGACTATTGTCAACAAGATGACAATAAGACTACCACATACCTCCCAAGGCTGTCTCAAGGTGTGGTTTGGTTTGGTTTGGTTTTGAAGTTACCGCACAGAGACCAACCTCTTCAAGAGAAAATATAAAATGAAGAACTCCCCTTGATTCGTAATTTCAAAAACTTGGAAGATATCCTTATTCAACTCAGTATCAGATGGCTTTCTTTTACTGTTTGTGTAATTTCATGCGATATTTTCAGAATTACTAATCATTCAACTTGGATAAATAAAAGTTTCCAGTGTTTGAAGTATTTTGTGGGCTTCTTAAAAGTGTGGTTACTGCCAACACCCCTGCAAGGCACATCAGCTCGTGGATGACACCAGAGTTTCAGAATTGATGACTGACTTTCAGGACCACAGATTAAGACGGTCACAACACAAGGACTAAAATTCATGAGTCTCCGAGTTCCTACACTGTCTCTAACCAGATAGCCTCCTTTCTGAATAGTCACTTTCATTTAATGTTTTAAAAAAGCCACCAGGAATGCTTTCACAGGACAAAGGAAAGAGGACCTACACACTTTAATATTAATCTTTGAGCCGCCCTAGTGACATGAGAATTTCTCAAAATGTTCTGTCGGGGGGAGTGCCAAGAAAGTAATTAAAATTGCTGTCATACCTTTAGGCGACTGCAGAGTACAGGAGCTCCTGAAGGGCACTCATGTAAGGAGAGGTGCTGTGCTTATAAAAACAGGTCTGGCATTCTTTACAGAGTTACAAAGGGCAGTGTGTGCTCCGGTGGAGAAATTCAGCAGCTGGATTAAAAACTGCAGAGCCATAACTTCCAAGGGGAACCATGAAAAATGAGGGGGAACGTGAACTTACCTAGCTGTACACAGTTTTGGAAAATAAGCGCACATACGGTTAAAAGTGCACTATTGGCGTTTGTGCTGGGTTTCGGGTAGGTGATGCGGATGTCAGGTGGGAAAGTGGAAAGAATAATGACTTTGCAGCAAACAGGCCAGCATCCAAACCTTGGTTCTGCCACTTGGTACCTTAGGGAAGGTGATTTACCTTCTATGAACTATAGTTCCTCTGTCTATAAAGTAGGGGCTGTAAAAACAAGATACGGTTTATAAAGAGCGTGGCCTGGAATAGCCCCTCAGGAACCTCAGTCAGTCCCTTTGGTATCTCATCAATGTCGAGAGACAGAACTGGAGAGGCCTTGAGAATCAGAGCTCTCTTTCCCACTTCTTTATGCCTAATATTTACAAGGAGCAAGGAGACCTAGGAATTGACAGGAATGGGACTCCAGCATCATCCTCTTAGAATCAAGTGCTTTGAAAGAGGGAAGTGGTTTTTGAGCGAAAAATAGAATCCAGAACTAACAAATGGAAACCAGGGCTTACGGAGAGATGAGAAAACCTCAGCAATTTATGCAGGTGTCTGGGTTCTTTTCGGGCTGCTGTGCTTAACAGCTTCAGCCGCTGTGATGAGCTGTGAGGTGTTTTAGGTTGTGGGGAATGAGTTTCAAGCCCACTAATGCCACAGCTCAGGGAAGTTCAGCTCAGGCACGGCCAGATTTCTAAAGCGAGTATTCAGGTCCTCACCACAGTCAACATGACTGACAGGCAAAGCCATGAGGATAAAAATAAAAGGTGTTTTATGATTCAAGAACCAAACGTCCCGAGCTTGACATCTGTCTGTGATGGTGAGGGACCTACTGTGTTCTGGGAGCACAGTCAGTGGAGTCCCAGGCCCTTCTTGCCTGGTTCTAGTGGAGCCTCCATGAACCCCTGCACCAGCAAGGCTTCCATGCACTTCCCAGAATCCCCAGAGGACGTCACTCCACATCTATCCAGCTACTGAGGGAATTTACCTCTATGGTCCTATGAAGATATAGAACGTTTCCTAAAGAACCTGAGGGTACAGTTCATCCATCCTCACAACCCATGCTCAAGGTGGTGACAACATTTGAGTCCTGGCCACCCAGAATGAGCAGATGATGGGGCAGTGGTCTGTGCATTTGGTGACTGTCAGCAATGCCAGCCCTAAGACGTGATGGAAACTTAACGAGAGCGGGCCAACAGTCTACCACGTGGGATTTAAGCTGGGAGTGGCCAGCGAGTGACATCTGCCTTTCCCATTCAGTCACCATCACAACATCCTTCCCTCTGTGGCTGGACTGAAATCCTCCCAGTCACCACTAATTGATCAAGTTCACACTCATACTGAATCCTCTTTGCCAACCCTGGTTATCAGCAGCTTCTGGAGGACAACTAGGAACCAAAGAGGACATGGCTGGCTATTGGATCAATTAAAAAGAAGGTACAGTGGGGTCATGGGGCCATATTCTCAACTACAGCTTTTCAAGCCTGGGCTCCACTCAATAAAGGATTTTTCCTAACTGGTTTTGCCATAAAACTTTGTATTTTTTCTCCTTTTCTCAAGCTATGGTATCCCCTTTTTAAGAACCATAATTTTCTTAGTAAATAACCTAACTCTAAAAATTGCTTCGTTGTCACATCTTTGATAATGTCCCTTCCTTCCCCCTCCATCCAATTTACCAGCACATCTTGTCAATTCCACCTCTAAAATACTTCTTAAATATATCACTTCTCCCCATCTTCATCGCCATCTTTGTAGCCATCATCGCGTCTCCTGGATTCCTGCAACACCCAGCTTCCTCAACTGGCTTCTCCATCTCGTGTCTTGGCTTTTTCCAATCCATTCTCTCCACCCAGCGACAACCTTGACATCATTAAAATAGAAATCAGATCCCACCGCTGTCCTTTAAGGACTTCCATGGCCAGAATAAAACCCCTTTTTTTTACAGTGTCAGCAGGGCTCTGCCTATCTTGGAAATCTCGCCTACACCACTGCCCACTTGCTCTCGCCTCTCCAGCCCACTATTCTCTCAGCTCCTGTCTGCAGAGAGGCCCATGTGTAGCCCAAGGCCTTACAAACGGCAGGCAGCATTTTACAGTACATACTAACAGAGAAGAAAAATAAGACAGCAAAGTATCTTATTTTATAGCCAGCCAATTTGTTTTCCTCTTGTGGACCCTACATGAAGACATAGTCTAATAGGTTTTAGAACAATCAGAAATCTTGCTTTGAAGGATGGCAAAGAATGGGTTGTATAAAAGGGGAAATACACTCGATAACCACGCTCCCAGCATGCAACAAGGTGCCTTGAGCGTCTTCACGCATCTGTGGTCGTCCTGCAGCAAGAAATTCTGGTCAAAGGACACGGCCCGGGGGAAATTCAAATGCTGCAGTGTAAAAGGTTCTCGGGAGGTACAGCTATTTGCATTCAAAGGAAATCATTTTTGAAGCCTGCCTTTCAGAATTCCAATTAGAGATGTGAAACATATCAGCACGTAAATGGGAAAGCTTGAAATTGAGGTGTAGAACCATATTGCGTTACTAACCTAATACTGTTTGAGCCATCAAATGAATGTTCCATAGTACTTAATCCATAACACATTGCAAGTTATATCTGAGTTAGTCTGGGTTAATAGTCCTTTTAATTATTCTAATGAGATTTCCTTTCTTGACAAGCTAGATTCTCATTCCATTTAGCCTATTACACTACTGTCTATTTTTTTTTTTTATGGGTTCCCTAAAATTGGTGCTAAGGGAGTCAGTTCTGTCCAGGCAAGAGGAGAGTTTGTCTTTATGACTCTGAATTCATACATTTATTCTGCAGAGATTCATGAGTATCTCTCGGGGTCCAAGGCTAAGCCCTGGAGACAAAACCCAAATACACAGTTTACACCTTGCAAGAGTCTATGATGCAGTTAGGGGTGAGCAGGTGATTAGCAGGCAGAGTGTGACTGGGTGGGAAAAGGGTTCAAACTGTGTAGTGTGCTCAAGGCTGCTTCTAGGATTGTTGTGTTGAAGCTGAGACTCAGGGAAAGGTCAGCTTGACCAAAGAACGGTATGGGAGGTGTCCCCAGGGCAGAGGAAACAGCCTGAGCAGAGACCCGGAGGCAGTGACCGGGTGGCATTTGCACCCCAGATGCACTGGCCTCCACTGGGCCAGTTAACTTGACCCTGTGGCCTCCTGAGTCTCTAGGACCCCAGGTCCCTCTCCGTCCTTGGCTCAGGTAGCCTTTGGGCTCAGATAACCTTTGGAGCCAGGTTCCTTAGCTCAGGTGACTGAGGTTTATTCCTGCGGTACATCTCTGTCATTCTCAGATTAAAGTTTCAAATGGGAAATCTTCGAGAGGCAAATGTACCCCTCCCCCTCAAAAAAAAGTTAATAATGTACTTTTCACGTTACTGAGGGTGGATTCAAAGAATGATATGAGGGGAACTGCACAGCCAGTGAAAACTTAATTCGGAAGAAATCTATCTTAATAACTGTGTTGAATTACTTTCATTCTGGATTTATGAAATCATGTGGGGCTTGAAAGGGTGAATTTTTAACTTGTATTTTACTGCATTTTACTAGAATAAGCTTCGCAGAAGCAAGAACCTTGGTCTGTTTTGCTTCACTGATATTTCCTAAGTGCCTAGAATACTTCTTGGCACATTAGCAGGAATTCAATAAATATTGAAAGATACACTGACTTCTATGGAGAAATTACATTCTATGTAAGTTTCCTACATCCTGGACTTTTAATGGTCAAGGGTCCATGGTGCTGCAGAGGAGGAGTGGGCAGGGTTCCCTTGGAGTGAGTGGCAATGGTTCTAACATTGCAGATAAACCAAGGAAGACACTGTTAAAAGGAAGGGCCCGTGGGGCGTATGGACATGTAATCAAGGTTTTGGGTAAAGCACCCCCCCTTTTTTTTTGTAAATGTTGTCTATATGTAGCAAGTGGACATGATCCTTCTGTTGCCGATAGATGCAACCATCCCCCTTTCTCTGCTCATATCTAGCTATCTGCCTGCTCTAACACTTCGTCTACAATCCCAGGTGTTCTGTAAATCCATTTACTTCCTACTCAAAGCCCTTTCTTGTAGTGCTGGGCGGAGTTTGCCCTCAGTTATTACTGGGGACACACACACAGCTGTGCCAATGTCCTTGGCCCTTCCAAGGGTCAGACTGGCTACCAATGAGAAGCCCATCCTCCCAAGGCTTGGCCCTTCCCAGCCCTGATTCTGCTGCTCTGAAACCATGGTTGGGAGTGCCAGGGCCCCTGTATCTCTGGATACCCCACAGCCACCCTCACTGTGGACCCAGCCAATCACAGGGCTGCCATCCTTTTCTCTTTCCAGGCTCCGGGATGCTCCTGAGCACTTCTCATTCACAAAGTCAGTCCTCTGGACCCACTGCATCCTCACTTCAAAGAGCTCAGCTACCTCTGCTTTCTGCCCTGCAAAAATTCCCCAAGGCAAAAAAAAAAAAAAAAGTCTGGCTACAGGCAGGCAACCAGAGGTGGGACTGAGAGAACATAGGAAGCACAACTGTCTCCATTACTCCTGCCCCACGCAGTGCTGTGCAGCCATTTCCATCCCTCTCCATTCACAAGCCAATTAAGAAAACACCCCAAAGAGAAGCCTAAGGACTGGAGACCAAATGCCTGACTTCGACAACATTCACTCACACTCTGTGACAGTAAACAGAGAGCAAGGGACCTTGCTCTGAGCTCACGTTGGCTGGAAGTCAGGGAGGCTCTCGCCAGCACACGTTTGAATCCGAAGTGAACTCCCCTAGCTTTTGGCAAATCTTTCTGGTGTGTGAACCCTTCAACCTTCTGTCACTCCCAGGCTGTCTTCCACTCACACCTCAAAGCCCCAGGAAGCTGCTCAGAAACTTCAAAAGTCACTCACTCAGACGCCGCTTTGGTGGTTGGAATATAAATGTTCAAGAGTCTTGACATCTTCTGCAGGGATCTTTAAATAAAAACATCAAAGAAATAGCTCTTCTGCTTTGGAAATTTCCCACGTAAGTAATACATGAAAATAATTGCCCCTTTCTATATGTCTCTGATCTCCTCCAGAGGGATGGGTTTATTAAACAGGCCTGAGAGATTGCTGGGGAATATACCGACGGGCCGCGGTGAGAGCTTGTGTGGTCACCAAGATCATCCCACCTCCTCCAAAAGGCTCCTGTGACAATATGTGGACACTGTCACCTGGAAATCAGGCTTGATTTCTGGGTGGGGGGTAGGCAGATTATCATGACCCTTTTTTGAGTACCCAATCTGTTTTTATAATGAAGGGAAGAAAAAAAAAAGCATCTTTTATAGAATTAAAATCTGAAACGGTGTTGTACTCCTGGTGTGGCAACTTTCCCAAGTTTACAAAGCATCTTTCTCACACATACGTAGAAGCCAGGATAATGCATGAGTTAGAAGGCAAAGCTCAGAAGTTAGCTAGTGCCCATCCATCCATTTAAGGATAAGGAAACACCATGGAAGGGTTTTAATGTTGTCCTATACCCACACATAGAAAAAAAATGAGCAAATGTTCTGCATCCGCTCCTCAGCTTCATTATCAGGAAAATGGAGTAAGAGTTCCTACCTGTGAGGTCGGGCCCCTCAGGATGGCTGCTGTCGGCAGCCTTAAGTGAGTAGGCCGCGGGGCCCAGGCCGAAGTTCACAATACCTTGCACCTGGTGAGAGGTAAATGTACGCATGCGCTAGTAGCGTGACTACGCATTATGAACAATACGCATGCGCCAGTAGCGTGGGTCCGCATTATGAACACTACGCATGCGCCACTGGTATTATAAAAGGGCAAGTGCATACACCTGAACGCCGCCCACCACGCACGCCACCCGCTTGTAATGCAATGAAGTGCTGTTTTGCTCCGTGTGGGCTCCTCGCGCATTATGCCCGCTCCTCACACCTTCCAGTTGGGCAGCTCACCTCCTGGAAACGCTCTTCAGCATCCCTCAGCTGACAGCGGTTCTCTTTGTGCATCCCCTGCTTGACCAGCCCCTGCTTCCCAGACACCCTGCTCACATGAATGCACTCACCCTCTGCCCCGCCCAGTGATGTTTCTAATCCTTAGGCCAGAACAGCTTCATCTACCAGTTTATTAAAGGGCAGCATTTTCCCTCATGATCCTCGGTAACCTGAGGGGCTGTGAGGGACGTGCCTCGTGCCTCGTGCCTCAGCTGCTGGTTTCCCTGGTAACTGATGAGCCAACCTGGTGTCAGTTCCCCCTATAGATGGTAGCCTCCTTCTCCCTGGGTAGTGAAGGCTGTTGCCATGTCCTGCCCGCCATCTGTTGCACATACTGGGGTGTTGCTCCAGGACCTTGCTTCCGATGTGTAAAATCCCCTGTCCAATAAACCACTGACGTCTCTCTCCGGCCTCTTGCTTCGGTCTCAAGGCTGGGCAGCTACAAGGCTTGTAGCCCAGCACTACTACCTCATAGAACTTTTAAGAGGATTAAATAAAATTATACCTGGAAAAAAACAGTTACTGGCAAATTTGTAAGTGCTAAATAAATGTTAGCTACTAAGGAGATGACCGCAGCTCTGGCCCAGTCCAGTGGCTCCCATCCCAGCTCTACAGCAGAATTATCTGAGATGTTTGTTGTTTTTTTTTCCAAAAATACTCAAACCCAGACCCAGCTGCAGACATTCTGAATTAATTGGTCTGGGGTGGGGTCCAGTTTAGGTACAGCTAAAGAATTAACCAGGTGATTCTGGTGTGCAGCCAAGGTTGAAACCCACTGGCTTAGGAGGTCCAAGGATAAGGCCAGAGACCAGGAATCTATCACTGGCTAAATACCAGGCAGATGGTAAACAGAGAAGAAAACTCAAAATACTACAATAAGGTTTTTAAAAGAAGTTTGAAAAACGACATCTCTTATCAATTAGCAAGTGTGTGGTTGCTACAAAAGATAAGAGTGACCGCCCTAACTGAAATGAAGCAGTCCATACGGCCTGATGAGAGTCTTAGAGTCTTCGCCTGTCCTAAGGGCTAGGGAGATGTAGCGCCAGGGCTGAAAGATGGGAAAACACGCCCAGATTAACAAGGGGGCAGTCATTTAATGCAGAAATCCAGTTAACATAAAGAGACAGGCTGAACGACAGATAGGACTTCAAACAATACTGCATAGTATTACAGATTCGCTCTTCCACGGTTGATTGGGTTTTCTTATGATTTTTGATTCTAGTACAAGGACGGGGAAGAGACTTCAATTAAAAATAAATACATAAGGCAGCAACAGAAGAATCTCCCTGTGACAAGGAACATCCACAAGTAATGCACAAGTATTTGGTGCTGACACAACAAGACACCATTAGGACAAGTTCTGAAGGTGCTGCGTTAAAATTGAACAGGCATGGTACGATGACAAGAAAATTACACTCGCTTTGTTAGGAGTCCTTTTGCCAATAGAAACGACTCTCGGGGAATTGTTATATACAAACTTTCTGAAATAAACGGCAATCATACAAATGTTTCCACTGCAGTTTCCTTTTTTTCTTTAAAACCCAGAAATGTTACATAGCACTGCTCCCCATGCCTCAGAGTCAAAGCATAAAGAGTCATTAAAGCACTTGAACACTTGAATCCACAGTCGTCTTGTCCTTAGAAAGGTATGGAGGTTTTGCATGATTTGATATCAGTCATCCAGAAGGGGCTGGCAGGCAACAGGCTGGAATGTAAAAGACCGTTTTGTTTTGTGCTTGGGGTCCTGACTCGAACTCCGGTCTGACCCCTTTAAGAGTCATCTGCACTGTAGACTGGCCACCAAGCTATGAACTTGAGTGAGGACAGTCATACCGTGGAGTCCCTGCCTGACTTTAGATGTGCGATCTTGGTCCGGCTGATAAATGGGTAAGCGATGCAGAGACCTCCAGCTGTCACAATAAAGCCTAGACTGCACCAGGCACAAAAGATAGACCAGCTGTAGCCGTGCTCCACGTCATCAGGCAGGCTGTAAATCAGCTTGGGCAGCCGGTTCAGATCATAGGAGATGCTGGCGGCGTAAGTGCAGAGGGAAATGGTGCAAAATATTCCTATAAATAACACAAAGAGAGCAGAATGATCGGTTACAGTCCTGCCTGCTACACGGCAAATGCCAGAGAGGCCTTTGTGACAGTCAGATCAACGGACGAGATGATCAGTCCAGACACTGCAAAACCTTTACAGCCCAGACTGAATGCGAGGTTCCAGAGATGCAGGAGTGAAAGAGACAGAGGGGAAAATTCTGATAACTTGAATTATTCAGAATTATTGACTAAATGGTATGTATATTGGAATTGTGGTTTTTTTATTCTTAAAAATGACTTGGTAAAAATTTTAATTATTTTTAAGGGGAAAAAATCTTCTATAATCACTGAAACCTATTACAAATGATTTTCATTTCCCTTTGTTCTACACCTGAGTTGACACCGTTTTAGACAGTTGCAGTCATCATACAAAGTCTGCTTTCTTTTTCAATAACCATTATCATTAGTATTTATCATGTTGCCCATGACAAATGTCTGAAATGAATTTTTACAAGTTTTTTAAGGCACAGCACCTGGCACATTCTAGGGCCTCAAAAATCTTTTTTTAAATAAATGAATAAAAGATTTTAAATAATATAAATTAAAGCCAGGAAGTTGGAATTGATGTAAAATAGCTGACATCATACATTTCAAGATCATATAATTCATCCATTCAGAATGTAGGTAATTTGGGTGGCATAAGGAAAAGGGACAGACCCCAAATTTTACTTTTTTATACCAACACATTATGTATAATCATCCTTTCAGAACACTAAAATCAGCATTCTGATTTAAAAAAAATGCTTCAAAAGCCCAAAATGGGAAAAAAAAAAAAAAAGGACACTATGAACTTATCTACGAAACAGAAACAGACTCGCAGACTTAGTAAACAGTCCTATAGTTACCAGGGAAAGGGGGTGGGAGGGGATAAATTTGGGAGTTTGAGATTTACAAATGTTAGCCACTATATATAAAAATAAATTTTAAAAAGTTTCTTTTGTATAGCACAAGGAACTATGTTCAATATCTTGTAATAACCTTTAATGGAAAAAAATGAAAATGAATATATGTATGTATAGGCATGACTGGGACACTGTGCTGTGCACCAGAGATGGACACATTGTAACTGACTGTACTTCAGTTAAAAAAACAAAAACAAAAAACGCAGGATTTTTAGTACTCAAGGATGTAGATGTTTCTATTTCACCCTCAGTGGGCATGTGATCACAATGAAGCAGTTGCTGAGCTGAAGATGTGTGATAAATATAAAAACCAGCACCCAGTCAAGTATTGGAACGTCCAGTTCTGCCCCGAGTCCTACACATCTCTTTTTCATACTTTGGTTTATCCTCATGTACAATGGAGTTTACATCTATTGGCTGGAAAATTGCTTTGGTAACCTTAGGGATCTAAGCAGCATCTCCATAGGAAACAGAAACATAGATTTGGGGACTGAAAAGACAGGCCTCGAAGTAACAGACTCCCCTACCCCTTTTTCATAGAGCTTTGGGGATCATAAACACTAGCAGAAAAACAAACTCAGAACAGGCAGCAACTGGGAGGAAATAAAGATGACCTCAATGCTATTTTTTAAGTGCTAGAATTCTGCCTACACTCAAATCATATAAGGGCACACTGCCTGAATCTTTTTCCAAATGTGCATTTAGAAAAGAAATGTTTTAAATGAAAGGACACTTGATCTGAGGCAATTTGATACTTCCTAACTCTATGCCTAATGCTATTTTAAACTCTAAAGTGATTCTGTTTTTCTAAAGAGGATAAAACATTGTCTCCTGTCTTCTTGCTTTATTATTAGATTATTCTTGGATTATTACAGTAAACATAACATTTTTTGAGTTCTCCAAAGAAAGATCATGATGGAAAGAATTATTTCATAAAGGAATGGTCCAGTCAAAAAAGGAATACTCCTGTGCTTTTTTCAAATTTTGTGAAGAGCAAACGTTCTTACATCTACATGAATATTTTCACTGGCACCAAAACACAGACAGCATTTATATATAAATGAGGTCCTTCTAATGAGTGCTGGTAACAGAACAACAAGCCAGTTAGAAAAAACTGATCTCTGGAGCATTAACAGGTAAAAGAATATCGGAACAATGACTTGTTCACAGGAAAAACAACTCTATTCTACATTTAACTGCCTGCACACGGCTGAATACCTAAAAGCAAGGCTTTTTACAAATAACGAGGTTTTAATGACCTCTGAAATTTTGAGTTCAAACTAAGACTTTTAAGCATCCTTTGATGTCCAAATGCATTGGGCTGGGATGCAGGGAATACATATTCTGGTCCCCAGATCTATTACTAATCACTGTGTGACCTTGAAGTTACCCAACCTCTCTGAACCTCATCTAGGGAAAAAAACGGGGGACTTGGTTCCTGAAGTCCCTTGCAGTGTCAAATTTCTGTGACTCTGTTACCCAAAATATGGCAAGAATAGAGCAAGAACATTTCCCAAAATAGGAGTGAATCTAGTACTCAATATTATGGAGCTAATAGCAAAATTGAATGTCATGGATTTTTCTTTCTGCACAAACTCCTTTTGATTTTATCCTCAACATTTATTCTTTTAGCACCTCTCCCCTGCCCACTCCATAAAACTGCTTTTGGTGAAATGAATGTTAACATAACAATCCCAGTTCATACTGAATAGAAAAAGATTAAGAAAAAACTTAACCTGAGAATTTAACCTCAGGATGACCTTCTCTGCCCTCAGTGTCCTGAGTAGCTGTGCTTTCCCAGAGCACTTGGTTTGTGCTGATGTCACGGACACTGTGAATGACGTCACTAACAAAATGTCTTTCTTTGACCGAGATGCCAGAGAGCTGAAACTCCCCTAAAGCTACATTAGTGGCCCACCAGGGACACAAACAGGGGACTTCATGGCATGCTTTTTGGCTACTAATCTCACCTTTGGCTCCATCTTGCCTTGCAAACCTGATTGCTCCTTTGTCTTATTTATATTACTTATTTGTATTTATTTTATCTTGAAATAATATATACAGCTCTGTGTGGCTTAAGTTCTTTTTGGAATAAGGCATTGTCAAATCTTGATGAAAACCTGCTTTATTTCCTGCTGCCTTTACTCTCTCAGGAGAGGGAGGAGGTGGTGGAGGAGGTACTATGAGCTGGAAATATGCCCTCTGTCTGCCCCGCCCCCTTCCCACAAAAGCCTCCAGAGGCTGGTCTTCAGTGACATGTTTTCTCCCTGCAAGATACTCTTGAAGTGGCTCTGGGGGATAGGAAAGCAAAGATGAACAAAAGAGCATATCTAAGAGTTCCCCCTCTCCAGACCCTCACATCGTAAGGAGGTCTGCCGACATAGGTGTGACCCCTCTTATTTGTGGGATGGGCAGGACTGTTTCTAATTATTACAAAGAAACGTAAAAAGAGGAGACAAAGCACCATTTCCAACATATGCAACAAGCTTTTGTAACACAGACCTAACCCATTCAAGATACCTTAAAGAGGGGAAAGAAAAACCCTTCTAACTTTGAAGGCACTAAGAAAAAGTGTTTTTTAAAGGATGAAAACATCTTAGCTGCAGCTGGGTGAGCAGTCTCAGGGCAGCTCTGACACTGTGGAGCTCTATTTTGGTTCCATGTGCACAGTCCTCATGTCTATTAGTTTGCTCTGGCAGCCGTAACAAAGCAGCCCAGACTGGGTGGTAGAGACAACAGAAGTTCACTGTCTCACAGTTCTGGAGGCTGGAAAGCTGAGACCCAGGTCCTGGCGGGGCTGGTTTCCTCCAAGGCCTTTCTCCTTGGCTTACAGACGGTGGTGGTCCTCTCCCTGTGCCTTCACACGGCCTTCCCTCTGTAACCACCTGCGTCTGAAATTCCTCTTCTTATAAGGACACCAGTCATGCTGGATAAGTCCACCCTAAGGGCCTCATTTAGACTTAATCACCTCTTTAAAGGCCTTATCTCCAAATACAGTCATATCCCGAGGTACTAGGGGTTAGAATTTCATCACATGAATGCGGAGTGGGGCACGATTCAGCTGATAGCATCATGGGGAGGAGGAGTCAGTGTATGAAGTATATTTCTATTCCGTTTATAGGCCTAAGCAAGATTTTACTATTTTAATGTTAATCAGTTATTCAAGAGTTATTTATCAAGCATCTACTATGTCCCAGACCCAATTGTGACCATCTTAGAGGTAGCTGAGTTTAGTAAGCTCTTGTTGGTCACAGCCATCATTGGTTTGACGTTGATGTGATCAGGAACCCCAAGTGTTCTTTCCACTCAACTGTGCAGTGTGCATCTCAGCGAAAAGCAGTGGAGACCTCCCGGACTTCCTGTAAGTCCCACACAGAGTCTAATAGTGCCGAGGACATGGAGGCAGCAAAACTACTGAACAAAACTGAGTTCTGCGATATGGTGAGTTCTACACAGCCAAGAACCAGTGCATCCCGTATTGCTTCCTGTAGGATTTACCTGGAAAGCAAATTCTCTCAGATGAAGTTGCATTTTTGTCAGTAGCAATCTTACAAAATATGGGGTGAGGGCATGACAACATAAGGCACTAGCCTTGCATTCCAAAAGTTCAAAGTCAAATTAATAGTCCTTCCTGAAAATCCTCCCTTCTCCTCTTAGGCGTTGCCTGCCCCTTTGCTTCTCCCCTGACCAGCAGGAGCTCCCTAGGGCTGCTACCCCTGATACTCTTCAGCCAGCGTGCTGGCACCAGGGGAAAGGGTTTCCTAAGTCCCAGACTCAGTCCTGGCTATTGCGGGTAGCATCTTCAAAAGGGTGAATAATTACTGGTTCTACAGAGCTCTGTATGCAGCTACTTTTCTTATAAAATATTAAAAGGTTTTCTGCCAATATTCTTAATTAGAAGATACCGTGATATCAGAGAATTACGGGACCGGAAGGGATATTTTCGAATCAGGACAGAAGTAAATGTATGCTGCCCTCCCAGATCATCAACCTAATTTCCTTCCCTAAAATCTTCACGGTGCCCATGGCCAGCTGATACGATATAATTAGGGTAACTTGGCCCAGTCTTCTGACCGCCCTCCTTTGATATGCTTGAAAGGCAGAAAGGGGTGGAAGTGGCTTCACCCTGGTTAGCCTGCTTGATAAATAACGTAGCTGTAATGCCCAAAGGCATAAACATTGATTTTTTTTCCCACTCCTTCAAAAGACGGTCTGCTCATCATTCTGGTCTCTTTGCAATTCCAGGAAAAAAATGCCTCATGCTACTTTTCACACAGATTTCTCAAAAAGCTATTCCTAAGTTGCCTTCACTAAATGACTGGGCAGGACTAATGAGATAGACAAACCTTAAAAAAAAATCGAATACAAAAATCCACACTCTGCAATTCTTAAATTCAAAAAACATCTGCTCTTCTTCTGAAAGATTGCAGCCAACTCGCTGAGTGGCAAATCCTGACCTGACGTGACATGAGGCTATTTATAGTCCTTATTGATCTCACTCAGTGTGAATATTCATATGTTTTGCTACAGAAATGTTAATGTATTTGATTTCAGACCCTGTTCGGGGTGTTAGATAACATGGACTGTATACGCTATATTACCTTTCTAAAATAAATTCCAAGACGCACCTGGCCTCAAGGGTGTCAGCTACGTCTTTAAGGACCTGTAGTTTTAGGTCATAATCTATGGATAACTTAGATAATTTAATACATCTACAAAGGAGTCTTTTTTTTTTAATATAATATATTGAAGTAAAACAAAGGATTGCCTAACATGGGTGTTCCCCTTCCCTGAGCTTTGCTGGGACAGCCTGGGCTGGTCTCCTTCTCTGCTGCCCCGAAGGCCCTGCCCCATCAGCCGTGGTCACTCAGGGCACAGCCTGTGAAGAGGGATGGCAGTCCCCAAAAAGGGAGGACCAAGCTTTTTCCAATTTTTGAGACTCTTAGTATATTGAAAGATAATTTAAACCCTACAAGGGAGACATAAAAATTGGATTTAAAAATGTTTGCATTGAATAAATGAACCCTTTAACATATTTATGTTTATAACCTATAATAAGCCATCATGATCACCATGGCAATCTCATAGAAGGCGTCACTTAAAGTTGATGGACATACGCACTCGCAGGGCCTGAAAGCAGTGTAGCCTGGAAATGGGCAGCCCCTTCCCGCTAGGTGACGAGTCTTATTCCCTCAGTCCTCTGTGGAAGCCTCTGTGATGCTGGGGGTGTAACCTCACAGGACACGAAGTCAAAGGGCTACATCTGGGGCCCTTGAGGGATGTCCTCTGGCTGAAAGACTCCTGAGAGGCCCCAGGGACTAGGACTGAGAACTGACTGCTCCGCGGGAGGGTAACCAAGGGCTGTCTGTGCGCAGTAAGGCAGAAGGAGAGAGTGTTTTCCACTGAACATCTCAAACTGTCACATCACTGATGATCTTCATTGAAGGTCTGGCTAATAAATTCAGGTAGAGAATGAAGATGCCGGCGCATTAGAAGAGGCTAAGTTTAGCCTCAGAAATCTGTGGGAGTGACGCCGACGAGGGCTGATGAAGACACTTGTGCTTAATTAAAATACATTCTTTTAACCCTGATTTGCTCTCACCTCCCGCTGCTACACAGGAAGGTCCTACTGCTAATTTATCTCAGTCCGTGGATTAACATGGTTATCTCAGTGTTTACAAAGGGAAGGGGAAAGGAAAGGGGTTATTTGTAGTAGCAGAAATGAAACAAACCTCCCTAAATCCCACAGGAAGGGGCCACAACACAGCAAATCCACTCCATGGAAGAACACGCAGCGACTAAAAGCTATTAAAAACCAAACACAGAACAACACAGGGACATGGGGAATGCTTGTGGTTACGATGCTAAATGGAAGCCCAGAAAACGACATACTTTCCATGTGATGATGGCTGCAAACATTTTTTCCTTTTCTTTTTTTTTAAATTGAACTACAGTTGATTTACAATGTTTCAGGTGTACAGCAAAATAATTCAGTTACATACATATATTCTTTTTCAGATTCTTTTCCATTATAAGTTACTACAAGATACTGAATACAGTTCCCTGTGCTATATAGTAGCTCCTTGTTGATTTCATTTCTTTTGTTGGCTTTTTTTGTTTTGTTTGTGTGTGTGTGTGTGTGTGTGTTTTATGAGACAAAACATTTGGGTAAGATTTGGTCCAGAATAAGGAAAAAATTTTAACAACCTAATTTTTCAGGTGGTGGGATCTAGAAATGGATTTCCCCTTTATTCCAAAAAAAATGTTTGGGCAATCAAAAGCAAAAAAAAAAAAACAACAAAAAAAACAATGCTGTGTCCATTGGTCCTTCTGGACTGGTTATCAAACTTCAGGTTTATAAGTTTGGGGTGCTTCAGGGGTGGCTGTGGTTTTTGCTACTATGGCTATTGCTCTGCTTGTTTCGCTTTTGTTTACCTAAATTGCACGGGGACTTTTGATGATAAATCCTGCTGAGCCATGAGCTAGTCCGGCCCGGACTAGCTAGTCTCTTCCTCTCTCCCTCTCTCCCTCACAGTCCGCAGATGGATCAAGAATGAGCTGAGCAGGGGAAGGTGGGACACGCTGGAGGAACTCAGCACCTGGGTCTCCCCTGAGCCCACCCAAGACTGAACTCCCCCCTCCTCCTTTTATTTAAAACCAAACCAGCCCCTCCTCCTTCCAAGGAACACTCACTAAGCCTGGCTTTTATGGTCCTGTGATTTATTTCAATGCCAACAATTGTTTTCTATCTAAGAGCATCCTAAATTATTCATGCATTACCCATATTAAAAGTGTCTTTAAAAACGACTCCTACTGAGGATTTCCTCTTGTCTGGCCCTCAGCAACGTTCATATTCCTGATGGGAGAGTGCGGCGTGCGGTCTTTCCTGTGAATCTGCACTTCTTTGATGGATGGGAGGACAAGAGTCAGGAAAACGGGCGCTCCACTAATAAAGGGAGGGAAGAAGGCGGGGTGGGGGGGATTGCTCATGACCATTAAGCTTAAAGAAATCCCCTGGGCGGCACAGGCCTCTCTGATTCTCTGCCAGCCTCGCCTGCTCCTTCTATAATTTGGATCTTAAATGAATCCTGTATGCGGGCACCCACCCAATGGTTGGTCTTGAGGGTACAAATCCTCCTCCAAACCTAACCAGAATGTTAGCCTCCCTGTGCTGCAGTCCTCCAGCCTCTGTGTATTCACCCAAATCTGGAGAACTTTAGCTGGTACTCTGCAGCAGCATTTCATGTGACTTCTGAATGCTCTGTGGGGATGCTTACAATGACCAGCCTAACTCCAGCCTGTTGCCCATGACAATGCCATCTCATGGGCATGACAGGAGTGGACAGGATGAGAAGGAAGGGCCCCTGTCCCGGAAGTGCGTTACTGAGGCAGATGGGGTGACCAACCGGAAGGCAAGGTGCCTCCTCCCTGTCAGCCCTGAAGGACAGAGAAAATGGTGCCAGCCCGAGGGGTGCGGCCACCTCCCATCAACGTGGGCCTGAGGGAGTGACCAAGACAGTGAGAAGGGCTAGAAAACCCAGTCGTGGTCACCTGAGTAACAGAACCGCAGGGGAGCAGAAATAAGCTTACTCCAAATGGCCACCCCGCCAGAGTAATCTGACTTCTGCTACTGAGAATGCTTTGTGAAACTGTCATCTGAGCACTCACTAATCACTAACACACTGACGTTCCGCGAAGGAGCAGGAGGAGAGCTAGCCCCCTCTCTCTCCTCCAGTGGCCCGTGTTGGCCCAGAGTCCAGGCCAAGGCTGGGGGCACAGCATGGGACAGAAAAATCAGAGCTGGCTCATAGGGAGAGTAAACCCAAGATACTTCCATCTAACCTTGTAACGGGCCACAAGGGGAAAATCAAGGCTGCATTTTTAACACTGTTGTTTTCTTTAAAGTCTGCGTTACCTACCAAAGCCAAACGACCCTCTGGTCGCTTTTCTCACAAGCGAAAAGTAAATGAACGGAGAGAGAACAAAGTGAAGCTAGCTGCAGGCGCGGCGACCCTCCCTCTTGGCAGGGAGAGGTGCGGAGGCCTTCTGCGTACCTGTCATGAGGAAAAGGAGTCCGGCCACGTGCTGGGTCAGGCTCTCCTCCCAGAAGAAGCTGACGGTGGCCACAATGCAGCCGCAGAGCAGAACGGCGACAGCCATGCCCAGGAAGCCGGCAGTGATTCTTCTTAAATCTAATCTCAAAACACAAACATTCGCAAAAGTCAGCGGAAGAAAATTAGAGAATTTTGAAAATTAGAGAACGAAGCGCCCTGTAGACATGGTGAAAATTAGCAAGTTACGTGAACAGACGCAGGGTCTCTGGGGCCAGGGTGATTTAGGAAATTCTCTTCCCAGGTATTTCACACAGGAAAAGATGGGGTGTTAACAAATTGAGGGGTCAACTTCTGCCCTCTCTGAGTCCATGGACAAGTCCACACCCAGCAGGAAACAGACTGGAAGGCCACACCAGGGTGAACCTGGGTAACAGAGAGCAAGTCACTCAGCAAACTGAGAGTGAGGAAGGTTTGCCAAATATCTTCATCATCCTTAAAAGAGCAACAGAAATGTAGGTTACCACCACTGTTGTGGCTGTAATTAATCTGATTTGGGGGGAAGAGCCTCAAAAGTGAGCTACAGTGAAATACGGTTTTACCTGCACACCTAGGATGCCAATTATTTTATTTTTCAGTTCTATTGACTCCTGCCTGTTTTCAAAAGAGACATGAGAAAGTGAAGGCAATTGTAACAGAAATAGGGCCCAAGATGTACACATAAGACAGCTCTCATAAATACCGTCTCTCCTTAAACACAGGCCCTACAACCCAAGCACCCAAGTACCCAGGCTAAGGAAGGACTGTTCCCACGGGCCAAGCCCCACTGTGTACCCAACCATCAAATCTGGTTTATCACAAAAACACAACTGTGATCACTGGGCCAGGAACCCAGCCCCCGGCCCTCATCTTCAAGGCCACACCAAGAGCTGGACTGCCTACCTATTCCTGGGTACACCTCTCCTCTGACTGCGCACCCTCCTGCCATTTTATTTTTTCAATTTCCCTTTTTCGGGAACAAAGCTAATTTTTAAAATTGTGAGCTAAATTTCTATGACCCTCCTGAAAGCAACAGATCCTAAACGTAAGTCTGCCCCTGAGGCCAGTCAACAGGTCTGGGCAAGGTGGATCGTGGACATCTGGGCACACACAGAGCCTGGACCAGAGGCACAACCCAAGTGTGTGAGTGTGGGCTACCCTGCGAGGGTGCCGCCACCTCACTGTATGTTCCTGTGGCTCCCGGGTGACTCAGAGGTGATGGATAGAGAGGGTGGATGACGGTAGCTTCCAGTCCTGCCCTTGTCACACGTGGACCATCCCTTTCTTTTAAAGGGAGTTCTCATCTCCAGCTCAGAGCATCTAAACTAAAGCAGGGCATCGCAACCTAGAAGAGGACGTGTAGACACTGCAGAGCTAGGAGTCACGGGCACGGATCATTTAAAGGGGCTGTTTAATGTAAAGGTGTTAGTTGTTTTGAGACATCTAATACGATGTAAGTTCACCACCATTATCTCACAACCTCCTAAATTCCCTATGGTTCAAGTTTTATTTTCTATGGCCATTAAAAAGCAAAAGGTTCAGACATAACCCACATGGGATTTGCATTAGTACCAGACATGTTAAGCTCGTCTGGTAAACACAGTACAGATCACCACGTGTAACTTTCTTGGAAAGAGCCATGTATGAAACTGTAAGAAGCATCTCTCCCTGAGAACCTCAAAGAGGATTAAGAGAATGCTCAGTGCTGTCTTGCTGGGCAGGAACAGGGTACAAACTCTTAAAGAGATACAGCTCTTTTTCAGGACCCTGTGATGATCTTCTCTCACCTGACTAAAACCAGTGATTATGTGGCTTTTGGACCGATGATTAAGGCAAAGAATGCCAAACATGCTCATAAAAAATTAAGACATAAGAGCACTGAGATGAGGTTCTAAGATCTGCCAAGAAATGATCGTTAAGATCAGCCAGCAAGAAAGAATGTTCACGAAGTTATACTCTTAAGAAATAAGCCACATTTTAGCCAATGACTTTCCACGTCCTAAATTAGAAATAATATTTTTAAAATTACACCACTGCTGTGGCAGTATCTTAAGAGCTCCCATTTACGTGTTTGAGATTCAAAATAGAGCCCTTTGATCTGCAGAGAGATTTACTTACAAAATGATTCTCTGCTTGGTTTCGCATAGTGACTTTGGTCACCAAACAAGATTGCTGACATCCTTGCTGCTTATTTCACTAGAAGATGACAATGTCCACCTCTGATTAGGGTAAACACTAAAAAGAATTAAGCCTGGTTTTTTTTCTTCTCTCTTGAATTATCTATCTCTAGGTGGCATATGAATCAACCGTTTTCAGGTAAATATCCACCCTCTTGGGTGTCACCTTTCATGTTCCTTTCTAGAGTTTCACATCTTCCTGACAGTGAAAAAGATAGTTCCTGCCATTGGGACATGGAAGTAACAGACACCCTCTGAGAAAATTACAACATACACTCATAAAGGTATCTTAGCAGAAATACCGAGGTCTGAGATAGACACAGTCACTAAAATGAATCTTGGATAAACAAAACCAAAATAAGAGCACCTGAGGTCTAATCTCCATAGTTCACTAAGACAAGTGCCAAGTCACATCCTTGCAGCACGTGGCTTGCTAGAGAAAAGGCTCCAGAGGTGGCCTGTGTACCTACCGATGCCACCGGGACAGACACGCTCGCTGCCCTGTCTCACAAAGCCCCACGCCTGATTTTCCCACGTTTGATCTGTAAACAAGTGGTGACCACAGCTCAGTGAAATGACTCTGTGAGTCTCTGACCAGGTCGGATGGGGTCCCCGGAGGCCCACGTATGGTCAGCACAGCATCTTTCAGTCCAACCCTGAGAGGGCGGGTGGGAACACTTTTTGTTCAGAAAGACACCGTTTCCTCTCCGACTGTTTCCCAGAAATACTCACGAAGCAGGTGCCATTCATCTTGCTGTATTGTCTTGGTCAAGTTGAAAGGAATGTTCCGTAAGCGGATCGGCTGAGAAAAGTGGTACTTGATAGCTGTACATCGCTGTGCGATACCTCGAAGGAAATAAGAAATGTGACTTAATAGTCTGTGCATTTGTAACAGAACTCTGGAAACTGAAGGCAGGATAACGCATCCTGAAGGGGGAGGGGTTACTCATCTCTCTATTTCTCACATGAATAGAGGCAAATCAGAGCAGTAGATGCCCAAAACATGCAATGATTTTTTAAAATTACGCTTCATTTTTGAATGTATTAAATGGGATCAAGATCTAAACTCCCCTAATTGTTTCTTCAACATTGAACTTGTATTAACTAAACACAAAACTCCTCAAGGAGAAAATGGCCTAAAAGTATACAGATGGTTGGAAGAGATTAGCTTAGAATTTTAAGTTAACACAGATAAATTTCGTACATCTGAACTGGATCCAACATCAAACTCTCGAGTGGATTGAATCAAAAAGCTCATTAGGAAGTGTGTTATTTGGAAACCAGGAGACGTTTTTCCAAAAAAGACAATCTTCCACACGGTGGATGAAGTGGTGATGAGATCTGCGGAGAACCCACGAGAGCCTAACTAACCCTAGAGCAGCCGATGTAATTCCTTAATACAAAGTTTACTGCCCTGAATTCTAGGTCATAAGAGAAAGGGAAATATTGAAAGCAGAAAGGAGAAAGAAATTTTCCCCTCCCTTTTCTGGTTGTATGCACAATAATTTGAAACGGGCAAGTGTACCCACTGTTTTCTCTGGTATCTTCTCCTACCCTCCCTCCCAACCCATGCTTTTATTGCATAAATTAACACAGGCTTATTTTCCCCCTAAAGTCTTCTGAATCCCCTGAAAGTATCTATCCTCCCTTCAAATTAAAACAAAACAAAATATCCTTCTTTCATTGTAAGTCATCTTGGTCAGTTTGTATAAATGCAATCTGATTAATTTTTAAAGAGCGGTGAGTTAAAGTTAATCCTTTAACTCCAGCAGCTGTTAAAAAATATCCTCATGATGCAAATAAATCTCTAATTGGTGGAATTCAAGGAAATGTAATGATACAGTGAAATTTTTTAAAAATCAGGCATTGAAAGGGGGAGATTAATATTTGAGCACCGTTTACATCATGAGCCAGTTAGTCCCTTATGTGAAGGCATCTACAGGATCATCTCCCCTGAACTGTCTCAGTCATCAGTGTGCATAAGAATCACCTGGGGAGCTAAACATGTAGCCTCCTGGACCCCACCCAAGATATTCTCAATCAAAAGTTTCAGAATGGAGGCACGAACCTGAAATTTAAAGAATATCCCAAGTTAAGATGCAGGCAGCTTTATAAACACTACCCAGGACTAACTCTGCTTGTGGAAGCTCTTTTTTTTTCTTATGAAACCACAGATTCTCTAAAAGCTCAAAGCTCTTTTATTTTTCTGTTTCTTCAACTTGGGTCCGTGGCAGTGGTTGTGAGGTCTAAGGCATATAAGTCAGTGTTGACATATAAGTTATGTGTTTAAAAGTCAGAAAATACCTGTGCTTACAAAGAGCAAATGATCTGGTATGAGAATAACAACAGATAACAGACTGCAAATGTCTGAACAGCTTACATTTGTATTTTTCCAAACTATCATTCCACTTGATACTCTTCCTCGGCTAACCTTGAGGATCCATGTAAGCAGGAAGTGAAGGCTAAAGCAGGGTTGAACACATGCCCCCAACACACGTACAGAGCTTGTCGGCAAAGACTGGGAACTTATTGGTTCCAGGCAGTTAAGGACACCTGTGACCAATCATTCGCTTCCCACTAAGATAGCCAAGCAGAAACTTCAGGGCCCACATATGACAAAGGATACAGACTTTATAGAATTTGTTTAGAAGAGTCATCAAAGAAACAAACAGCAGCAACAGAAAAGCAATAGCAAACCCTGGAGAAAAGGAAGAATCTAACTTCCAGAGTTGTTACATTATATGATTTTATATGCCCAGTTTTCAATAAAAAAGTACAAAACATACACAGAAAAAGGAACATATGGCTCACACATGGGGGAAAAAAAAGCCAGTCAATAGAAGCTGTCACTAAGGAAGACCAAACACTGGATTTACCTCGCAAAGACCTTAAATCAGCTGTTTTAAATATGTTCAAAGAATTAAAGGAACTAAACGTAGCCAAGGAGCTAAAGGGAAGTATGAGAATGATGTCTCACCAAATAGAGAATATCAGTAAAGTGCCAGAAACTATGAAAAGAAAAAGAAAAGAAAAGAAATTATGAAGTTGAAAAGTACAATAACAAATTAAAAAAAAATTATTAGAGGGTCTCAAAAGAATTTTAAACAGGCAGAAGAAAGAATCAGAAAACTTAAAGACAGATCAATTGAGATTATCTCGTCTCAGGAAAATAAGGAAAAAGAATAAAGAAAACGAACAGAGCCTCAAAGAGTGACTAGACACCATCCATCATACCAAAATAAGTATAATGGGAGTCCTAGAAAGGAGGAGAGAGAGAAGAAGATAAAAAGAATATTTGAAGAAGCAATTGTCAAAAAATTCCCAAATTTGATGAAAAACATGAATTGCCACATCTAAGAAGTCTGATAAACTGCAAATAGGGTAAACTCACAGAGATCGATACCCAGACACATCATCATCAAACTGTTGAAAGTCAAAGATAGAGAATCTTGAAAACAGCCAGAAAAAAGGAACATATCATGTATAAGGGTTCCTCGAAAGATTAGAAGCTGATTTCTCATCAGGAAACGTGGAGACCAGAGGGAGTGGGATGACATATTCAAAGCACTGAAAGAAAGATTATAAACCAAGAATTCTATATGCAGAAAGTTATCCTTCAGAAATGAAGGAAAAATGAAGATATTTCCAGTTAAATAAAAACTGAGAGAACTTGTTACTAGCAGACTTTCCCTACAAGAAATACTAAAGGGAGTCCTTCAGGCTGACATGAAAGGACAGTAATTGAATCCATATTAAGAAATGAAGAACAGTTGTAATATTACAACACAGGTAAACATAAAGGGAATTACATTAAGTGTAAATAGACCAAGCACTCCAGTCAAAAGCAGAGGTTGGCATTACAGATAAAATAACATGATCCAACTCTATGATGTCCACTAGAGACACATTTTTGATTCAAAGACACAAGTAGGTTGGAAGTAAAAGGATGGGAAAAGATATACCATGCAAACAGGCACCAAAAGAGAGTTGGAATGGCTATTCTGATATCAGACAAAATTAAATTCAAGACAAAAACTGTTACTAGAGGCAAAGAAAAACGTTTGATAATGATAAGAGAGTCAATCAACTAAGAAGATATAACAACTATAAACATATATCCACCTACCTACAGAGCCCCAAATCACTTGGAAAAAATGATAAAATTGAAGAGAGAAATAGACAATTCAACAATAATAGTTGGAGACTTCAGTTCTCCACTTTCAGTAATGGGCAAACAACTAGACAGAAGGTCAACAAGGAAACAGAATACTTGAGCAACACAATAAACCAACTAGACAAAGCAGACGCCTACAGACACCCCACCCAACAGCAGAATACACATTCTGTTCAAGTGCATACAGAACACTCTCCAGGGTAGACCATCTGTTAGGCGATAAAACACATCTCAATAAATTTAAAAGAAAGTCATACAAAAGATGTTCTCTGACCACAATAGAATGAAATTAGAAATCGATAACAAAAGGAAATTTTGGAAATTCAGAAGTTTGTGGAAATTAGGTAACACACTTCTAAACAACCAATGAGTCAAAAAAGAAACCACAAGGGAAATGTAAGAAATTGAGATTAATGAAAACAAAAACAAAATATATCAAAATTTATGGGATCGAACCAAAGCAGTGCTTAGAGGGAAATTTTATAGCTGTAAATGCCTACATTAAAAGAGAAGGTCTCAAATCAATAGCCTGACTTTCCACCTGAAGAAACTAGAAAAAGAAGAACTAACTAAACACAAAGCAGGAGACAGATTACATAATTAGAATGGAAATAATGTAGAGAATAGAAAAATAGGGAAAATAAAAACAAAAATAGGTTCTTTGAGAAGACTAATTAAATTGACAAATCCTTATCTAGATCATTTAAGATGAAAAGAGAGAAGGATCAAGTCACTAAAATCAGGAATGAAACAAAAGACATTACTAACAATCTTACAGAAATAAAAAGTGGTATTAAGAGAATCCTGCGAAAAAATTATATGCCAACAAATTAGATAATGGATATTAAATGAGAAATTCCTAGAAAGATACAAACTACCAAGACTGATTCAAGAAGAAATAGAACATCTGAATAGATCTACATCAAGTAAAGAGATTGCGTTAGTAATTAACTTAGTAAAAGAACTTCCCACAAAGAGAAGTCCAGATGGCTTCATTAGTGAATTTTACCAAATGTTTAAAGATGAATTAACGTTTCATAAAAGCGTCAAAAAAAAAAAAAAGAGGAGGAAGTAATTCTCACATCATTGTATGAGGCCAGTATTGCCCTGATACAAAAAAAAAAAGGCATCCCAAGAAAAGAATATCACAAAATATTTCTTATGGGTACGTATTCAAAAGTCCCCAGGAAAGTATTAGCAAACTAAATTCAGAAACATATAAAAAAGATTGTACATCACAACCAAATGAAATTTATGCCAGGAATGTAGATTGTTTCAACAAATGAAGGTGAATTAATGTAATACACCATATCAATAGAATAAAGCATAGAAACTACAAAATCATCTCACAAATACAAAAAAAAGGCATTTGACAAAATTCTTTTAATACTCACCAAAACCCTCTAAGGGCTAGATATAAAATATGTATTATTAGCTCCATTAGGTAGGCAGAGAAATCTGAAGCTCAGAGAGGTTAAGTAACTAGCCCTAGGCCACAGTGCAAAGTAATAACCAAGCTTTAACATATATGCTGTTACCCAAACTTCATATAATGCTCACTCAGCAAAGTTAGAAATCATTAATCTTTTAGAAATGCATCTTAATTCTGTGGGTAGTGAGAAGTATAGTTATTAAATGAACTGTCAGTTTGAAGTGAAAAACAGATTTTTCAGTTTAGTACAAATGTATGCTCTTTTGGAAACAAAGCTGATACCTGATTGAGGCTCCTGTCTGTGTATTACCCATGCCTTTCAGCATGTGTTATTTGGAGACTGGATGGGCTCCGTGGCTGACTCAGTGGCTTCATCCGACCTGCGTCTCCTGGAAGCTGTGCAATGCTAGAGGAGAGGAATGCACTGAGGAGAAACTGCTCTCTCAGACTCAGAGGGGCTGGCCTTAGACCAATTCCTGTGCTAGGGAAGCGTGTGGTCCCTTTTACATCATTGCAAATATTCTCAGAGCCCATCTCCTCCTCTGCCCCTTGCTGGGAACAGGCATGATCCCAGCGGGCAGACAGAGTAGCAGAAAGGAGGCAGGCAGCCAGCCCAGTGCTCTCCAGCTCCCCCAGGGGAGTCCCACACGTGCCAGGAATGAGGTAAGCAGTGCATGCATCACCAAATTACCTTTCCTTCCCCAGCAGGCTAAATTTAAACTGCCAAGAACTCTGAAAAGAGATGAGAAAGGAGGTAGGGAGAGTGACAAGGTCTGGACTGGAGAGTAACAAGCAGTACCCAAAGATCCCAAAGAGGGAGTCTTGTGATGAACTCAGAGCATCCCCCTGGAGTTTGCAAGAAAATCCTCTATGGCCCTGGTGCTCCACTCCCTCGGAAGATGATTAGAGAAAGATGAAGTAAAGGACAGATCAGCAGTTGTGTCAGAGGCCTGCCATTAGCAGATTTATTTTCTTATTCTTGAACACTTGTTCCACTGTCATAGCAGAAAGTCAAGTAGATCCAAAGAGGAAAGTATATTATTAAGCTTTGGCTGCCTACAGCACTCGTGTAAAATTGACAAAATGAAACCTGACCAAAAAAATCACACAGGAAGAGACCTGGAGTTTCTTGGTGGCTTGCCAAAGACAAATTAGGTCCTTTTCGTAAAAAGACAAGCATCCATAGATCCACAAATGGTGGTAAAGACAGAAGTTCCGTGAGAAATTATGTTAAAAAGTGATACTGGGCAAATCCACAAGGAGGCATTAGATTCAAATTTTTTCAAAGCCATGCATGCAAACTTTGAAATTAACTGGCTCTCCGGGTTTTGAGAGCAATGAATCTGGCTCTCTGCAAAGGAACACAAGAAGCATGAGCTCACAGCACCAGATGGCATCACACAATGTGGGGAAGAGACACGCGGGGGGGTTGAAAAGAACACGTTGTGGTCTATTTTTAGTGATTAATTAGCTTCTTAAAGGGCCAAGGAGAGCCACTTTAATAATGCCATAAAGCATAGAAGAAGATATATAAATATGCTGCACAGGGGTGAAAAATGGGGCTTATGAGCTGGCGAATTTCTGTTGTTTCTGCTGGTTGGAGAAATGAATCAAATTCCAAGCTAAGTTACAGAAACCCACACTCTAGGTTAAATGAGGGAGAAAAGTGAAAAACAGCAGAAGATGTTGTAAAAAAGTCTTCAGGGTCAACCAATGAAGAGGCAGTTGCAGTCAGCCAGACTCGGATTTGAATCCCAGCTGTGTGACTTCTAGCAAATTACTTAACCTCTCTGAGCCTGGGTTCCCTCATCTGTAAGAGAGGGAATCAAGACAGACATAGGGTTATGGTGAGGGCTGAAAGAGACGTAGCATAGGATGTGGCCCACTCTAAGCACTCTACAAATGTCGGCATTCAATTACGAGTTATCTCATGGCATCTGTCCACGTTCACCAACAGAACCATTGCCACACTCTAGGAGTCTGTCCCCTAAATGAGTATCGCAGAGCAACTCAAATGCACATAGAGATAAAGAGACACATGAAAGAACTGCCTGAACAATGGTCTAACCAGTGGCTCTTGTGTTTCCTCTCCACTCTCAGCACCTCTCACAAGACCATAAAGAGTCCGTTTCACTCCTAAACAGCAGGCTAACTGGCCTCCTGGCCAACTACCTCTCCACCCTCCATCCCACCCTGGGCACCACTCAGATCAATCTGCTGTGTGAAGATCTGGGGCCGCTGCAGCCTCGGTTGCCCATCTGTAATGTAGAGCATGAAAACCTTTCAGAGTTTTGCTCTATCCACCTGTCTTTTACAGTATCATGAACTTAAAAAGGTTTCTTTATATTGGTAACTGTAAGTGGAACACAGTTTTACTTGCCGTAATGTAACTACATATTTATTTTATAATTATGTATTTATTTAAAAATAAAGCATCTGAACCATAGTAAGTGCTATGTAATTAATTGTTGAGTAGCTTTAATGCTGTGCAAATGTACCAACTTCCACACTTAGGCAAACAAATGAGAAATCTCTGGTGGTCCCTGAGAGCAACAAACCTGGGGTTTTCATCTAGCTGTCTTGCCCCATCCAAGAACATACCATCAACTTCCCCCTGAATCAAGCCCAGGTTATGGACCTTCATCATCTATCTCTGCCCCCGACTCACTCACACTTACCGGTGACTGGTCCCCAGGTGCTACCCCCACCCCGCCCAGATGTGTCCCCTGGCAGTGTCGTGTCCATTTCCCCTATGCCTACAGCCTTCACCCAATGACAGTCCAAAACCTACTCAGCCCTCCAGGCCCACAGCCTTCATTCAAAACGTCTTCCCTGAAGACTGCAGCCCATGCAGCTCCCTCTCTTTTCTGGCTTTATTTTAATGTTACAGGCAGAGCCACACAATCTGGCTCTAATTACTGTCTTTGTTATTTCCGAACAGATCAGAAAGTCTGCCTCCCTCTGGACGTCCCAAGTTCCTTAAGAGCCGAGGCTGTGACTTTTTTCTAGGTCCACGACATTTAAAAAGTTGCTTACAGTGGCTGATGACTACAGTATAACTGATGCTCAGCTTCTCCAGCAGGTGAAGGGGTCCGTGAACAGTCTGCATTTCGAAGGCAACCTGGGATTCCATAATTGGCCCATGGCAGAGAAATGAAGAAGTCTTCTCCCACGAGCTCTGCCTGCACACACCTCAGTTTCAAGAGGAAAGATCAACTGTGGGGTCACAGGGCAGGCTGGCTGCCACATTCCTGTCCAAAAGATTTAATTTCAGAGGGAATCGGGTGCTCAACAGACAAAAGAAAAGGTTTTCCTTATCACCTCCATGAATGAGTATGAATAGCCCTCATTTAGATAAATAAACCAAGGACAGTAGCTTAAAGCTGATGTTTAAGCCCCAAATGACCAAAACCAGGGCCGAAGGGCAAACCCATCATGAAGGAGAGAGATATAAAATCAGTAGATCTAGCGTGGCACTGTCCAGCAGAAACAGAATCCAAGTCACATACACACATATATATAATTTTAAATTTTCTAATACTCATACTACAAAAATAAACAGGTGACATTAAGTTTGATATATTTTAATTTAACATGCGATCAATATTTTGAAAACTATTCATGAGGTATTTTACACACTTTTTTCACACCAAGTCTTTGAAACCTTGTGTCTGTTTTCCTCTTAACGCATCTCCTTTCAGACAAGCCTCATTTCAAGTACTCAGTAGTCTCACATGGCTGGTGGCTACTGTACTGGAGGGAGGAGATTTCCAGATGAAGGTGAGTAAGATTCCAATTAAAGCAAAAGCAAGTGCCTGAAAGGTGTGAATGTTATTCTTTGCTTAGATTCTTTCTCCACAACATACTAGCTTGTTCAGCTATAGCTACTTATTTCTAATGGAGAATCAACTTTTTAGAAGCATGGAATTATATCTATGTTCACTCTATATTCTCTTTGGAGCAAGACAGCCTGGATTTGCATTCTGGCTTCATCACTCACTAGCTGTGTGCCCTTGGCCAGTTACTTAACCTCTCTGGGCATCAGCTTCTTCAGCTGTAATAATGGACAGTGATAGTCTATCTCACAGGAGGATTAAACATATAATACTTACATAACATAAATATTTGTATAATACTATTAGTGCAAACTTCCATCATCATCATCATCATCATTATTATTATAACTACTACTACTTTTACTGTTACTATTTTATTTACCTGAACAAACCTAGACAACTGGACTATTCCTTAAAGGCAAGACTCAGGTGAGTTCCTTTAACTGTAAACACATCATCTCTAGGGTCCAAAGAGGGAGGGTTCAGGCCAAGCCTGATAGGTTCAACCTCTTGCAGAGATTCTGAACATCAGCTTAAAAAAATAGTGACAGTAGAGAAAACAAGAAATAACACTGTTCAAACAGGTCTGATCCTGTACAAAGGTGGAAACTGTCATTCGGTTAGCATAGTGGATGATGACTGGTTTGCTGAATTAAAATTTAAATTTCCTTTAATTTAGTTATTTTGCTGGGTCTACAATAAAAAGTAATAAAATATGTAAAACTTGAAAACCAAAGATTCTCAGTTTCTCAGAACCATCACGGCATACATCAGTGACTTAGCTGGTGGGTTGGGGATTTATGATTAGAAGCTAAACAGAGGATGTGATTTTATGTGGCTTATGGAGGATTTCAGCCCAGCTGGCTGGGCAGTCTCCCTCCCCCTCTCCCTCTCTCTCCCTGTTTCATCTTCTTCCCTTTACCTGCTCTCTCTAGCAGGAGACAGGAGAACCACAAAGGGGAGACAGGTCCTGTTCCTTTTCTCCATCTCAGAGTTGCCAGCGTGGGAAAGGGGGAACGTGATAATGCCACTGGAGAGAAGGCAGACTCATCAGGAACCAGCGCTGCTTCCCACGCCTTGTTCCCTGAGCCCCGTCTCACGTGAAACCAAACACAGCCACCGCCTCAGTGGGGGCAGGGCCACCACGCACTGTGATAGCTTCCCTCCCACAGGGGATACCATGTTACAGGGACAGGCCAACAGTCACTTCTAGTTACTCTTGCCCTGGTCACAACATGCCGACCTCAGAGAGATCGATACAGTCTGGACAAAAGCTGTCTTGTAGTACACGGGTCTAAAGCCGTTGCTAACACGCACCTGAAGTTAAAATCTCCTGGATTCAGGAAGGCACCCAGTCAGTGCAGGAAGCAAACTGAAGCTTTCTTCCCTCGCCAGTCTCCACGACTTTTTCACTTAGTGTGAGCATCGATGAATATAAAGTATTTATTTAATCAGAAGGTTAAACCTCTGTACTCCAAGTATTGGGAGAAACTTGGGAATATGGTTTTTTTCCTGCGTCTAATATGCGTGTATAAGAAGCAGCATACAAGAATGCAAACTAGAATATTGGCTTTGGAGCAAGCTGTGTGACTTAGAACAGTACCTTGCACCATTCTGACCCTCCATTTCCTCACTTGTAAAATGGTAGTAATACAATCTCAGAATTGTCATGAGGGTCGAATGAGATAACAAAGTGTCCTAACCATGCCTAGCCCACAGTTGAAGCTAAATAAAGGGCAGTGTCCATCCACTTGCTCTCCTCCCACCCACTTAATAAGCCAGATCAGGAAAGTGTGAATCTTGACCTGAGGGACTATAATACTTGTAATGTCACCCTTGTCTCCAGCACCTGGGAAGAAAATTATTGGCCTAGGATCAATCACTACCTTTTGCCCTCAAAAGTCAACCATCTCCTCATTTATTCTTTCTTTCGTCTGTTCATTTGTTCAACAAGCATTTATTTAGCAAGTGTCTTTTAGATGGAGGACCTACTTTCTGAGTCTAGAATACAGTTCCACAAAAACTGAAAACTAACAACAAAATGAAACTAAACCATAACTCTGAAGTGGGGGAGGAAGGAGAAGGGAGGAATGGAGGGAGAGACAGGGAAAGAGAGAGCTCCCACCTGCTACATGATGACCTATAAATACTGATGGCTTCAGCAATTTCCCAACTACTCAGAAAAGAGCAACTTTCTGGAGAAAGGCTGCCCATTTTAGAGTGGGCTGGCAGTGTCTGGGGGCAAATTATCCTTAAAAGCAGTGCACTCTTGGCCCCTTGCAGGTGCCTTGATAGAATCCTTCAAACTGATCCACACTTTCAAAAGTACCTGTCCTTCCTGAACATGAGCCCTGGACCAAGCTGAATTCACCAATTTCCACTGCACAGGGAGAGGAAGAAAGCAGCGCTTGGTGGGGCTCATTTATGAAAATTCAGACAAGGGCAACAGCTCTGCTCAGACTGTGAAAAAACATAAACATATTTGCTCTCATGAGCAATGTTCTCATGTCCCCTTCACCAGATGGGCTGCTGGATTTATGACGGGATGCGTCACAGAGACACATCAAGATAAATGGAAACCAGGAGCCCCTGGAAAGCCAGCTTCAGGGTCTGAGAAGAGAGCCTTTTTTGTTGCTGGCTTGCTCAGTGATGGAGTTGTACTCCCAGGTTCTGACAGATGATTGAAATCAATTTCAAAAAACACTATGAGCTGTTTTTAAACAATATTTTCAACAGTTTCTAAGTAATGATCAAGGCTAAGGATGATTAAGCAAAACTGCCCAGTCTGAACTTCACTTCCTTTTACCTCTTCAGCTCACCCTCTCCTAATCAGGTGGCCTGGTAGGTACCAGAGACAAGAAACAAAGGAGCCATAAAATCTCCAATTTGGATGCATTATCAAGGATTCACTCCAACAGGAGCTGGGGATGGCGCTCACCGCCTTCCGGTGGCAAGAACCTTATGGCAGAAGAAGCCAAATCTCAAAGCACTGGCAGCCACGGCAGGAAGATGACAGTCGGGGCAGGGTCCTCTGTCTTTGGCAGCCTTTACCACTGTTTCCCATGTGTTTCCCGGCTCCTCCAACAGCTCCACAGGCATTTCTAAATCACGGCATGAATCTGCAGCCAGAGAAGCATACTTCCGAGACCACCCGAACTGCTTCAGTAGTTACAGGGAAATGATCACCACACTTTTATTTATTATATAGCCGTGACGTGGTATTCAAAGTGCCTTCTCACGCATCCTTGTACGTTCCATGAGGCAGATAGCCTGTGCCTTTTACAAATAAGGCACAGACCACTTACTTGCCTACGGCCACATAACTAAATATTGATGATAATTTACCTAGGGCTTGCTATGTGCCAGTCGAGAGCTTTACCCACATTCCCCCCATGAGCTAGGTTCTGTTTGACAGAGGAAGAAACTGAGGCTCAGAGAGGTTAAATAATCTTCCTGAAGTCCCAAAGCCAACAAGTGACAGAGCTGGCACTGAATCTGCATCTGCTGCCAAAACCAGTCCTTAGGTATCTTCACAGACTTGGTCAGAGGAGAATCTCCATGACTACATCTGATCACGCCTAATTAGACCTCTTAAGTGAACAAGGACAGAGCAGGCAGGCACAGACTGACAGGTGGCATTGCTTTTATCATAATATTAATTTGGGTATCTCCATCCCCTTTGCTTTCACACTGCCCTCTAGCCCCAAGGAAGCAGAAACAAAGGCTGGAGGAAATCACTGTCCAAACCTCTGCGGGCAAAGATTTCCTTCCCTGCTTGCCGAGGTTTCCAGGTGCCTAAAACAGAGGGAAAACAGAAGGGGCACAGGAGTGGCTGGGGAGACAGGGGAAGGCACGGGGAAGATGGGAGGGGAAGGAGGGCCATTCAGGGCAGAGATTCCACCCTGGCACCCCAGACACACACAGACCTCAGATGGGGGAGGGGTTTCAGTACTTGAAGTGAGGATGGGCAGGGGAAACTGCCTCTCGGTCCAGGGAAACTGCCACCTCCAGGGACCTCTCTGTGTGCGAGGAAAGAGGGCCCGCCCCCCAGCTGCACACTCTAAACTGAAGTCACCATCCCTCCTCCCACCAGAACTACCCACCTACCCACCTAGTTCGAGCAGTCAAAATAACTGGGCAGGGGTTGAGCCTGAAACAGAAAGGTCCTTCTGGCCCAGTTCCAATGACAGCGTGAAGGAGAGCTGTAATTCTCTTTCTGTTTTCCAACAGCGTTTATCACATCTAGTCCTCACAAGTCCTTGTCTGAGGACGAGGACAGGACCAGATAACTTGCACACAGTCCAGAGCTGTACCTTATTTACTACTGTTCTCACTGTACCTGCTGACACACGCGTGCGCAAGCACGCACACACACACACTCGCTGCCACATTTCAGCCCACATCTCATCCAAACATGCCCACAAAATGTTTCCAGCCCTAATTTTACATCAAGCAGCATGAATGATGTACACAACCGGGCAGGGGGAAGAAAAAGTGCCAAAAAGTGCCAATAGGCAGTTTTGCAGAGAGCATCACTTCAATCAGCTATTTGAGGATATGATGTTAAGAACCCGGCGAGGAGGCAGAGTTTATCAGAATCACAAAAATGAAAGGTTAACACCCACCCCCCCTTCATCCAGTCGGGTCAGCAGCCAGGCAATGAGCCTCTCGTCTGCTCCCTGCCCGGCCTCCCAGCCCTGGGCTGGGCAAGGCCTCTCATTCAGCTGCCGGCTCAGCCCAGAACTAGAGCCCATTAGCATTCCTATCACTCCCCGCAACCCAAGGGGAACAACTTCCAGCTGCCTTGTACTTAAGCATCACCCTCGGCACCATAAGCCTGAGCCTGTGCATAACTGACAAGGAATATGTTGATAAGGAGTGAGACTGTTCCAAGCTTCTGAAGGATAACTACGTAATTAAAAGAAAAACCTAATTTAAGAAAATTCGGAAGAAATGTTTTAAAACTCTCTGGCAACATCCTTTATGGATTATTCTCCTTTACAGAGACTTCGGTTTTGCCTTCATTTGGTTTTCAAAGCCTGGGGCTAGATAGCCAGTGTCCCAAGGCATCCACAGTCCTCAGCCCCCTCTGGGGGTCACTTTAAAAGCCCTGGACTAGAAGAAAGGCCACCTCCGTTGCCCCCAGGGCTCAGAAGGACCTGAGATTTCTTAGGTTTGAGCACCTGGTGATGTCTTGCTCAGGATTTAACACACTGCTCTCTGAGGACTCTGGCATCCTGGCCAGCAGCTGCCCCTGCTTTTCTAGGGCAATGCAAAAGGACTGACAGAACACCATTAATTCCCAGGAGCACCGATGAGCAGAGATAAATTCAGCCCCTGCAGCGCTCCCTGCTTCTGGCTGCACCACTTCAATGCCTGGCTGGGTTAAGACTGTGCAACCAGCCAGCCAGCTGCCAAAATGCACCATGAGACACGCAAACAAACACACAGGGCCCCACTACCACACACCCGGAGGTGCATCACCTCCCAACAGACAACCTGGGCCAGCATTTCTTCATTCCACACGGCGCCCCCCTCTCCTTCAGGCTGGCTTAACACTACATTATGGCCCCGCCACCTGCTACCTTTATGAAAATCTCTTATTTAAAATGAGGCTGATAATGCTGATTTCACAGGCTATTCCAAGGACTATAGGAGATCAGGCACTTTTGATGCACGATCACCTTTAATCCATGCCTCCTGCACTGCCCCACATGGTGACATTGAACTGAATCGGTCTTACCTTGCTCTATTTATTGAGGAGCTTGTCTCATCTCAGCTACTGGATTTTGTGACTTTCCCCCAATGCAATCCTATCTATAAACTAAAAATGAACACAAGTCCTATTCTCCAAGAGCTTAAAGTCTAGAGAGTGACAGTGGCATTATTGAAATAATAGCACAAAAAGATGCAAAATTACAACTCTGACATTAAGGAGAAGCACGCAGTGCTCGGAGACCGTAGAAGAGGGTGCCTGAGCGCTGAGGGAAAGGCAGAGCCTCAGTCCAGGAAGGCTGAGGTCCCAAGAATGAGCAGGATCATCCTCATGGAGAAGGGGTCAGGAACAAAGACTTGGACGAGGCAGGCCTGTGAGACTGGGGTGCAGAGACTGAGGAGGTGTCAGGGAAGATGGCGCTAGAGAGGAGAGAGGGGCTAGATTATGGCGGATCGAGATGGTCTCTGTCATGAACCTCCGTGGAAGCCACCACACACTGTGCGTAACCAGAATCAATGGCATGATCAGAATTGACTTTTTAAAGCAAACCAACCAAAACACAATTCCCTCTTGCCCTAGTGTGAAGAATGGCCTGGAGTGGGGGGTGGACGGGCAGAGTCATTTGAGTGATGGAAATACAAGCAGGTCGCTACAGAACTGCCCAGAGAAACCGGTTCCTGATGGCAGGGTGGTGGGTGGGCAGTGACTCTCTCCTGGAGTGAATTTTAAAAAGGAGCCAGTCAGCCAGGTCACAGGGGCGGTAGGCATCAGAGGCAGGAATGGGTATTCCAGACAGAAGAACAGCCAAAGGCAAGGTGAGAGGTAAGGAGCATTTACAGGGACTGACGGACAGCAGGTTCGGTACCGCTGGAGCGGAAAGTCTGAGATGGAGCGTGATGAGAAATAGAGAGCTGAGAAGGAAGGTTGGCAGAGACCAGGCAGGAAGAGCTCCTGCTCGCACACTGCACAGCCTCCTCCAGCAAGTTATCAGGAGCCACAGAAGGGTTTAAGCAGGGCAGTGATAGGATCAAGTTTTATTTCCCAGAGATGATTTTGTCAGGTGGGCAAAAAAAAAACAAAAAAAAAACAGGATATAAGGCAAGACAGAAGTCAGAAAGATTAGCTAACTAGAAGGCTATGCATCCCATGGTCAAAATACTCTGCAGATATCAAAAATGACTAAAATTGGAAGCTTCCTGTGGCTTCATGCCGGATATAAAGCAATATATATCGTATTCTCGCAAATATGTCTTTGTGTATATATTTGCATAAAGACTGGATGAAGAGAAATCAGACTTTTTAAACAGGATTATATACACGGTTACAGTTGATTTTTGTTTTCTTCTTGGCTGCTTTCTGCATTTTCTGTAACGAGCGTGTGTTTAGGAACGTTTATAATTAGAAAGAAACAAAGATGTAAACTACATCGAGGCAGCGTGAATGGTCCTATCAAACGGACAGCAACAATTTACATTTCGCTAGTGCCTGATATTTAGTGACCCTAAATCTTAAGGCTCAAGATAAATATCATTCTCTCTGGGTTCACTGAGAGGAAAATGAAAAACAGGGATGCAAGATGATTCATTCAACAAGACACAAAGGGCTAGAGGCAGAAGCAGACAGGAACTAGGTAGATGCCCGTACTCTTGAGCTGGTCCAATCCTTTTTGCTGAGATATTATTTGAACAGCACAGACCATGCACAATGCAACAACTAAGGTAGCCAAAATCATGAGAACCAGCCCAACAGACTGCATGATTATCAGCCCAAACCAATAAAGATGTCAACCCAAAGCCATGGATAAATAAGACCACAGGCACATTCCTAAAAGGACTGTAATTCCAGAATCTTGAGCTCAACCATGACAGTATTCTTCTAGAAGGGGGGGCCAGCCTTAGAAGGGAAAAAGCTAAAAAGCTCAGGTTTTTGCTAAAAGGCACTCCCACAGGCGCCATAACAGTTCCGAGGCCGACTGTAAAAGGTCAGAACGTGGGTGATGGCCCAGTGGACTCCCAGCCTCTTCCCCAAAGGAGCAGGAATAATCCTCCCACTTGTCAGCACATCAAGTTACCGAGCCCATAAACATTAACAACCCCGCACGTGGTGGCGGCTCTCCTTTCTGAGGAAGATGGCCCGCACTCTACCTATGGAGTGTGTATCTGCTTTTACTTTAACCACACTCCCGCGCCTCGTGGCCTCTCTGGCCTTCTGAGATGGACTACGCTATAGGGTGTAGATCCCTCTGAATAAACCTACTTTTATTCAAAATAAATAAATCAAAAGTTCATGTGTTAAAAAAGAGGAAAAAGCTAACACAAGTGGGACACAACAGTGGCACACTTAACTCCCCTGCCCAAAGGGGTGGGACATATAGTCAGTCCCCAGTAGTTACATGAACACAATCCTGGATCCACAGCTACAGATATCAGGCCCTTCTGGCTCCCCGCTGTCCAGGATGAGTTCCTATCTCCCTCCTGGGTAGGGAAGCTGTGGCCCCAGGATAGCACCAGGTCTGGTTGCTTTTATTCCATGAGTGCCTAGAAAACACAGCAAAGAGAGCCCACAGGAGACTGGCCCATGTAGCACTGATTTTTTTTTTTAATTAATTAATTAATTAATTAATTAATTAATTTATTTATTTATTTTAAAACTTCAGAAAAGCCTAGAGAAATCCAGTGGTATTTTTTTAAAAAATCTGGCTCCCATAGCCTAAAATAACATTTTTCGCTTTGTTGGATGGGTGAGGTGAGACAATGAGGAGGGAGGACAGAGGAGGCAGGATGCTTCTTCTCCAAACTGCCAAGCTTGCAGATTAAAGAAGTGCAAATTAGTCAGTGTCCACATTTATGCTGCAATGGACAACACTGTATTTTGTAAGCTTATAAGGTGGCATCTCCATGTAAATACACAGAAAATGAATAACCAATTTACATTTTCTTAATCTACCACCAGTGGTCCTGAGGATCCTGGGAATAAAAATGAACTGGAAGTTCAGCATCCACGGGTCCTAATTCAACTTTGCCACTGCCAATCCCCCTGTCCCTGCATTACCTAAAGAAGGTGGTGATGGGTTGTCATGGTGGAGAAGGACTGGCCAGCCAAGGCTGTGAACAGGATGACGTGCGGGATGCCCTACAGATGATACCTGGCTGGGCCTGTCAATCAACTGGATGCTCTCACAGATCCGCCCATCTGTCCTTCAGTGACCTTTTCCTATTTCTGAGCCCTCTTGTTGTCCCTTGGGCTCTGTCATTCTTGCCCTGCTCTTGTTCTTATTTTCTCCTCTAGGAAGGATGGCCACAAACATCATTCTATAAACAGGAAGCACCAGACACCTTGATACTGTACTTAATACTATACTTAATGGGTGGCGTATTGCAGCACAGTACACCCCAAAGGCCCAGGGCAGTGACCTGAAGAAGTCCTCATATTTCATTCTCAAGGTTGCCTCCTGAAACCTCACCTAAAGACTATTTGCCCTAACTCCAGACCTAATTCCAACTTGCTTCCTCTGTGGCCCTCTATTCCTACCCCATGAGAAGCAGCCAAGAGGAATACAAAAAGGGATAGCTAGATAGACAATGGAAGCAGAAAGAAGAGATATTTAGAAAAGCAGCAAGCATTAAAAAAGGGATCAGAATCAGCACAACCATTTTTGTTTAAAGAGTAGTGTACTGCATCATTTAGTTTTGAGGGACATCATTGTACACACCTCTGTATTCCCTGAGGGTACCTGAGTATTACATCATAGTTCATAACGACAACCTCGAATCATCAAGCAAAAGTTAAATTCAGTGCAGTTTCAGAAGGCAGAGATGTGCATGATGCATTGAGTAAGTGTATCCATCCAGCTAGATAAAAACAAGTTTTTGATGCATGGAAGGGTAGGTGTTTTTTTTTAATTGAAGAATAGTCAGTTTACAATGTTGTGTCAATTTCTGGTGTACAGCATAATGTTCCAGTCATACATACACATACATATATTTATTTTCATATTCTGTTTCATTATAGGTTACTGTAAGATATTGAATATAGTTCCTTGTGCTATACAGAAGAAACTTATTGTGTATCTATTTTATATATAGTAGTTAGTATCTGCAAATCTTGAGCTCTCAATTTATCCCTTTCTACCCCCTCTCCCCCCTGGTAACTGTAAGTTTGTTTTCTATGTCTGTGAGTCTATTTCTGTTTTGTAAATAAGTTCATTTGTGTCTTTTTTTTAAGATTCCACATGTAAGTGATATCATGTGGTAATTTTCTTTCTCTTTCTGGCTTACTTCTCTTAGAATGACAATCTCCAGGTCCATGTATGTTGCTGCAAATGGCATTATTTCATTTTTAATAGCTGAGTAGTATTCCATTGTATAAATATACCACAACTTCTTTATCTAGTCATCTGTCAATGGACATTGAGGTTATTTCCATGTCTTGGCTGTTGTAAATAGTGCTGCTATGAACACTGGGGTGCCTGTATCTTTTTGAATTGGAGTTCCCTCTGGATATATGCCCAGGAGTGGGATTGTTGGATCATATGGTTAAGTCTATTTTTAGTTTTTGGAGGAATTTCCATACTGTTTTCCATATAATGGCTGCACCAAACTGGAAAGGTAGGTTTTAGCTGTCTGGAAAACTCATCCTTTACTTCCTGATGCTTTAAATAAATCATAAAATGTAATAATTCAGAAAACTCTTTGAAATCATAAAGTCCGATCCTTTACTTTAAAAATGAGAAGGTGAGATTTAGAGAGGTTTAAATGAATTTTTGTTTCACTTGCCAAGGTCCCACCAGTGGCAGAAAAGCTAAGACCAGACCAGTAGCTCCCAGTTCCCAGGGTTCCTCATCTCCCCACTCTCCTCATGGACACAGTCCCCTCTGTATATAAATGGTCATTAACAGCAGCAACACCAATGTTACTCTCCTCAATCACTTAAGCTTAGTCAGAGAACATGTCTCCTTCTCTTTGTAAAAACTGCTTTGAGTTATATGGTGGAATTTGCTGGTGCCTTTTCTTACAAATTCCATGAATATCACACTCCTTGTCATATGGTTACTACAGAGTAATTTCAGTCTCCAAGTTCATAGTCTCCCACGGATCTCGTAAGACTATTCCTAGTGTTACTGTTTGTAAAAGAGAACAAACAAAATCCCAAAAGAATGAGGAAACTTTCTAAGAAATATATTTTCCCAAATCAAGAGACCAAAGTTAAGACCAGTAGGGGATGACCTCCTCTCATTCTCCATGGAGGGGCCTCTCCCTGCTCTTCATCATCACCATTCAGTGCAGTTTTGTTCACCTATTTTGAACAGGTTTTTTTCCCTCCTCTTAGATAATCTTCTAAGTCTTCCAAGTGATCAAAATGATGGGCCCAAGATGCGGTGGTACCCTCAACACCTTACACCATATCCATTCCGTCTTTTGGAACTCACCCTCGGGCTCTCTCAATAAGAATCAGGCTGACCACAATGGGGAGGACACAGATGATTGTCTTATCTACCTAATCTCTGCTTTGTGGGGAAGGATTTAAGTAAAAACAACAGATCCAATCAAGCATCAGAAGTTGAGCAGGAGATTTGCCATTATCAGTATTGCCATGGATGGCTAACAAGGTTTATCTGGACATACACTTTCATCCACATAAATGAGAAAATTTGGAGTCAGGGGAAGTCATATCATGTTCAAAATTCTTGAGTAGGACTTTCAGTGAAATTAACTGTTATGCCAATTACAATATGTGGCAAGTCACCTGAAATATCATTTGAGGGGGGAAAAAAAGAAACAAATGAATAATCAAGATTCATTAAATGAATTAAAGAATATGAAAAGGCATATATGTATGTATATGTAGGACTGAAACATTGTGCTGTCCACCAGAAATTGACACACTGTGAACTGACTATACCTCAATAAAATAAAAGATATATCTCAAAAAAAATTCATAATATGAATTAAAGTGATCAGATATAACTTCCAGGTATTTAACACAGTGGATTGTTAAATTCAGAAAGCACATCTCTAAAACTTTTGAATAAAATGAATCATAATAGATAATTGTGGATTTCTCTTTGACTTCATGTGGATGGACTATGAGTATTAATACTCTCATGAAGCAAAAAAGGAATAAACCTAGAACTTTTTCCTGTGGTAACAAAGAAAAAGTATATGATTTCCTTCTTTCATCAAAATCTTTCAAAAGTTCTTCAACGAAATTTAAAATGAGCAAGTAAGGCAAAATTTAAATTATACTATGCAATTTTCTAAAAGGTACTCCTTTTCTGCTATTATGAACTCTAACTTCAGTTCCTAAAAACCAGATATAACTTATTATTATCAATTCCCTGGGAAATTATCTAAGAAGAGAAAAATTATATAGTGGAGTCCTTTCAACCAAATGGCAAACACTGCTCCCACAGAAGAGAATTCCTGGAACAATATAGAAAGTCCTGCTCTCTCCTTTGAAAGCCTCAGGAAATGAAAAAGAAAATTAGCAATAAGAAAGCATGTCACATTCAAAAGAGCAAAGGAAAGACATGTGGGTGAACAACTGAAAAGAGAAAAAGGCTCTCATGTTTGGAGCATCCTAACGCTTACCTGCTTCTGGAGAGAACTGACCTTTTTCTGTCCTTACACATTGCTGAGTTAATTAAGCTGCTGTTTTCTGGGCATCCTATAATTACAGCCAGTTAATGCTGCAAAAGACCCACCAGGTTACACCAATCCAACCTCTCTGTTTACAAATGAGAAGATGAAGACCTGCCGAGGTGAGGTGACTCACCCAAGGTCACACAGCTACTTAACAGCAGAGGGAAGCAGGTGCCTCAAGTCTGTGATTCTTGTCACCTCAATAAACTGCAAAATAAGCTTGCTGAGGAAGAGATCACTTCAGCACATCAGAAAAGCCTCCAGTCTGTTGGAGAGCTCTCTCTGCTTAAAGAGTCTGAAGAGCACTCTTGAACCCCATACGGTCCCCCAGGCTTTTTCCAGCATACAGGCGCCTCTGTCCTCAGATGTCTGACACAGCATCAGAATAGCCCAGCCAAGAGCCTGATGAAGGGGCAGCCTTTCAGTGATTCATTCTAGCTACTGGGGTTTCTGGTGAAAGCAAGTATGTAATTGGACTGGCAACAGTTTTATTGAAAAACAGAGTATTTAATAAGCCAAAAGTGTACAAGGAAATACTTATAATAAACTTGGGAAAACCCTACCCATCTATTGATTTTCTAGTATTTGAAAAGCCACCCTGCTAGGTCCTGTGAAGAGAAGAGCGACGAAGGAACAGTTCCTTGAAGGTGGGGACTTCCTATGGGGTATAAGCAGAAAGACAAGAAAATCGCAATAATAATGTAATCCTTCTATTAAGGATTAAGAACACTTTATGAGGAAAATCCTCCATAAAGAAGCATCCTGTTCATTTTACACCGATTTTTTGAAGACTTCAAAAATAAAAGCAACCATAAATGCTGTTTTTTAATATATACTACAATTACTGCTTTTTTTAAACATGCCAAGTACTTTGTCTTCTTTGAATTATTAGTGTCCTGGTCTCTGAAAGCTCAGAATAATTCTCTCTTCTCCTTGTCCTTGAACTGAACAAGAAATGCTGGAGAGGATGAAAAAGAATGGACCAGATATAACGGTGATTTCAATCAATCCAGTACAATTTTTTTCAACAGCTATTCAAGGGGAAGATTGCCATGTGTCAGATACTGAGCAGGGCAATGGCCGTCCCTGACCTTAAGGTAGGGGTGAAACAGACAAGGAAATAAACCACAAGGCAATGTAGAAAGTACTATTCTAGAGGGAGGCACAGAGCACACTGGGGTCTCAGCATAACAGAGATTAATTCTGCAGGTAATGAGAGGTTAGAGGGAGAGTCAAGGAAATCTAGAGAGGAAATAGCAATAGCACTAGGAAGCTTTCAAAGAAGAGTGGCCAGATGCACAAGACGGGGTTTCAGCAGCAGAAGCAAGTTCCACGGTGACACAGAGTGAAGGGCATGTGCACTGAGGGAAGAGCACCTGGTCTGGTGGAGCCTCTTCCTAGATTCCATGGAGAAGTGTCTGAGTACATAACTAGAGAGGGAGCTGGAGTCACATGGTGCAGGCTTTTTTATGACCTGCAAAGAAGTTTGGGCATGCAGTTGTGGGCGGTGGAAATCCGTCAAGAGATTTTTGGGTTGGTTTGGTTTGGTTTTGATCATATTCACCGTTTTAAAGTGTGTAACTCCTTTGCATTTAGTACATTGTGCAACCATTCTATCTCCAGAACATTTCCATCAACCCAAAAGAAAACCCTATCCCCATGAAGCAGTCAGTCCCCACTCCTCCCTCCTTGTTTTCTGTCTCTGTGGATCGGCTTACTCTGGACAACTCATATAAATGGAATCATGCAATACTTTGCTTTTTGTGTCTGGCTTCTTTCACTTAGTCCAATGTTTTCACAGTTCATCCGGGTTGTAGCATGTATCAGTACATCATTCCTTTTGGGGGCTGAATAATGTTCCACTATATAAATACAACACATTTTGTTGATCCGTTCACCAGCTCATGGACATCTAGTTTGTATCTACCTTTTGGCTACTGTGAATAGTGCTGCTACAAACATTCCCATGTAACTTTTTGCTGGAGTCCCTGTTTTGGTCTATTCCTAGGAGTGGAATTGCTGGATCATTTGGTAAATCTATTTTTAACTTGTTGGGGGGAATCCATCAGTCAGTGGTTTTTAATCAAAGGAAAGACGTGATGAAGGTTGTATTTTAGAAAGAGAAATGTACCTATTAGATATTGAAAGAAACAAGATCCCATAGAGTTAGTTCCCCAAAGAGTCACCAAATAGTTGCTCATTTGCTCCTTCCTGCTTTCCTTTCTTCCCTGCCTCCTCACTTACTTTTTTTCTTTTTGAACCTACAAATTGGCAGGCAATCTGGTGGACCAAATATATGTCCTCCCACATACCTTGTGGCTCTACACCATCTTCTGAGGCTTCTGCGCTCAAATCCTGCTAACTCAGCCCATCTGCCACAGTTCAGATTGTTTTCTTGCTTTGTAACTCCTGCTCTAAAGAGGCATCGGGCTTCAACAAATAGGCCTCTCAGTTTCAAAGGAGAGGTCCAGGAGGAGCACAGCAAGTCCATCAGGAAAGGTGAAGTGCCCTGGAGTGGTTTGACTTGAACATTCCCGCCAAGGTGCCTGGGCTTCATCTTAATACACGCGCCCTCCATCCCACTCCAAACACAGACTCGTATGTTGCTAAACCACCACTTCCTCAGGTGGCCTTCCAGGCTTGTAACACTGCCCTCATCAAGTCCAATGTGTGCTAAACTGACAGCAACTGCACTATCAGATCTTAAGAGTACATCGATATCCCCACAAATGCACAATTTTAAACACTTTGCATTCCATCTTTTTAAGTGCAATTATGAATAAGCCTCCTCAAAAATAACCATGCAGTCTCTGGGTTACTAGAGATTAAAGAGTCACAAACAGCACTTCAAAAAGCAAAGCACAGGGCTTTCAGGGTGCTTCCAAATGCCCATGAGGAACAGAAGAATATGCCACTTTGGCATAAGAATTATATTGAGCTGAAGGCAACTGAGAAGCAGATACAAGGAAAGCTCCCTGCCCTTCCCCTATTTTGCCTAAAATAATTTCTGTTATTTGGATCTAAATTTGTAAAGATGCCCCCTCCTTCTCTCTACCAGGAAGGACAGAAACTTATTACTGGAGATAACTCTAGACCCTTATCAGTCCAGAGATGGTACCAGAAGAACCCTCATAGCAATCCTTGCTCATACTAGCCCTTATCCACCATTAGTTTCTCCTTATATTTGCCTTCCCACAATTTGTCAGCCCTAGAAACTCAGTCCTTTTCCTTTGTCTTGTCAGTTCTCTAAAACTTTATTGCTCTTTCACTAAGATGCCATATAAGATAAAAAGCAAATTTCTTCTGTATAGAACAGGGAACTATGTTCAATATCTTATAACAATCTTTAATGAAAAAGAAAGTAAAAACAAATATGTATATATAAGCATGACTGGGACACTATGCTGTACACCAGAAACTGACACATTATAACTGATTATACTTCAATTAAAAAAAAAAAGATGCCACATAATTCCAAGTTCTATCCACCCCTTTGAGTTACCCAACTCTGAGGGCTCTATATGCATGATGCACATGTGAGTGACTTCTGTGTATTTTTCTCTTGTTAATCTGTCTTTCGTCAGTCCATTTATAGGGACCCAACCTGAGAACGCAGGAATCTAGAGGGAAAAAGATGTTTTTTCTCCCCTATTCCCATCAAGGCAGGATGTGGAGAGAGGATGTGCTAAATCTTGAAGAATGGCTAGAAATCAGGTTCTCCTCTCAGCCAGATTCTACCCATAGAATGATCCCAGATAGGACGGGACTGCCATTTGGACCTCCCTGCTGTGGTGGACACTATGGCTGTGTACACAACATCCTCACTTCCTTAGCTAAAAATAGCCAGACTTTGTTCAGGGGTCAGGCAGGCAAGTGCTTCCTGGGGAGAATGAACCCTTAGCCTCCATAAGGGGGGAGCTTGATTGGCCTAAGGGAATCATCGTAATCCCATTCTACTTGCCAGGGGTTGGTTTAAGAATGGTCATGTGACATAATTCTGGCCAATGAGATCCCTGGGAAGTCTGCTGAGAGACTTCTGGGAAATTACATTCATTGTAAGAATGGTTTACCAAAAAAGTGCACGGCCTCTCTCCTGCTTTAGCCTTTGCACTATTCCTGTGTGAGGAAGTGACTGACAGCCCAGCTGGTGACCAGCAAGAGACAAACCTGAAGGCCAATCACCCATGTTGGAACAACTAAAGCCCAAGAGAAGTCAATCTTTAATTAATCAGCCTCGGCACAGGCTACTCTAGACTTAATGTTATGTGAGGGGATACATTTATTTTATAGGTTAAGCCATTTTTATTTAGGTTTTCTGTTATTTGGCACTAAAAGATCCTTAGCTGTTAAACCCACCTATGTGAGCGGGTAAATGTTTATCAAGCACTTTATTAACTGCATTTTGAAAAACTAGACTCACAACCCAAATTATAATGTTTCCTACCTAATCAGAAATGCTTCCGTACCTGACCTTTTCAGGAATAAAAACAACTCCAGAAAGCTACTTACATGTGAGAATACTTGGCCAGGAGGGGAAAAAAAAACAGGTCTGCCATGTTAGCCTACAAACAGAACTAGGAAAGTGCACAAACAAGAACTGTGTGATAATTCAGAAATAAAAACACTCTCTGAAGAAGACCCCTGCCACAAATTTCCAAAATGAAAATCTAGGGCATGTTAGTAAGAAGCACTCAATTTCCCCCACGGCATAATCAAATACAGCAGCAGAATCATCTTACGTGTGGTTTACTGAATGGTGAATTGCTCTGTTTAATGTCTCTCAGGGGCTCTCAGACATATTTATTTCAATAACTCAGTCACATTTGGAGGACATATCAAACTGACCTTTTATGATTTCTCCCGTCATTTTTTTTAAACTTTCTCAAATTAGGTGTGTTGGGACCGGTTCAGCAGACTAACAGGTAATGAGTTATTTTAATACAGCTCCCAATTTCCAAATCAGTGGTGGTGCCTGGCGATGACTTTGGGAAACTGAAGTAGCCATGCTCACAGTAGCCATCAGCTCCCTGTACAAGCCTCACCCCTAAAAATTAGACAATCTGGATAAAGCCCCCACTTCCACGGCCAATAAGACTGCAGTCTCTAAGCCTCTTCTGACACAAGATCAAAGCGCCTCCCCTATCCAAATGACAGACTCTTGTTTCATAAATTAAAATTGATTTGAGATTATGCTGATGACAACATCCCTTCCTTCGCAGGTATTCTGAAAATACACTTTCAGAGAGAAATGGAGGGAGTTATGATGTAATTGACAGGCACGTGTAGCACACGTGAAAATCACCTATCACCGCATCATAGTGAAAAAAACTGGGTGAGGATCACGGCTCAAAGCTCCTTTCAACTCTATGAATCTTTGATTCTACATGTGCTTACTCATTTTCCTCCAACCAATTTGAGTTTCTTTCAGAAAGAAAAAGGTAACCCTTGAGAAAAAAGGGAAAAAAACACATGACTTTGATGTTTCTTCAGCGGGTATCTTTCGGCTGGATTTTATCTTTCACTGCTGAATAGTAAACGGTTTCCTTGTGCCTTATTTGTTTTGTTTGTTTTAAACATCTGAACAAAAAGACAGTATTTTTCAGAAATGTCCATGTTAGCAGTCACTGTCACTCTTCCTGCCACTCAAGTTCAGCCTCTTTATTTTTGTAGTATCTGTTAGTTTTAGTTTCCTTCAACGAATACTTCCATTTTCTGAACACAAAGTTTCCCCAAAATATGTTAGACGCTGAGGATTAAATCACCTGGAATAAGTGATTAAGTACCGGTGGCATACAACATACACTAAGCTTCCATTGGTGCAGACTCGGTGATTCTCAACGGCCATTATATTTTTGGTTTCTTCCCCTCTACAGTTTACTTTCCACTATGTCAAACTGTCACTCTCATGATCAGTTCCACAATTCTTCAGTCACTTGACAGGTGATCAGCTCTCTTGTTTTTCAGGGTAACTTCCTTGAATACCATTTAACAGGATGTACAGGCTTAAAATGCCACAACAACTCGAAGCATTACTAGAAGTAGTTTTCAAAATTGTGAGAACATAAGAATGCTAATTCAAACTCAAATTACCCATCAGCCACCTCCTCAGATGTTCTTCCTCACTACTCTGGGTGTAGTTAGAGAAAGCATAACCTCACAGGACGAGTAGGACATAGCACCCATCTTCTTCACTAAGCAGCCTCATTTTCAAAAAGCATTTCTTTTCAACACCCAGGAACATTGCTGAGTGATTTTTTTTATAACTTCACATTTTAAGTTTATTATGGGGGGAGGTAATTAGGTTTTAATTAATTTTTTTAATGATGGTACCAGGGATTGAACCCAGGACCTTGTGCATACTAAGCACGCACTCCACCACTGAGTTATACCCTCCCCATCCTGACTGATTTCTGAGTGAAGCAAATGCTCACATCCCCTACACCAAATTAAAATGTCTCAAAATGGATGCAAAAGAGATCCAATTCACAGATAGCCTCCCGCCTCTATCCCCACCCCAACTCTCCCAACCTTGCCTGTTACAGACCCTAAGTATGCAAGTCAGTGCTTACTGGAGTGGCAGTTGGACTCATGGGTGTTGATTTACAGTTGAGCGACCTATTGTAAAGGGACAATTAAACCTTCTGGAATTATCTATATATTAAGAATTTCCCACGGATATTTCTGGAATCGCTTCCCTGTCTGCCTGTGTGGTATCAAATAACCTGGAAAAGCCAAAAGGGAACACATGACATCCTTTTGATCCCTAGAGGAGGAATGAGTTGATTGATTTTTACCTATGAACAAAATACTTAGACATCTGAACAATGGGGGACATCCAGCAAGTTATAGAAAATAATTCAGTGTGTCCCCAGTAAGTCAAGATACCAGAAACTGAAATATGGTTTGTATTGTTTCCCCTTTTCACTTGCTAATGCGTTCCCTGATGGGTGTCCCCATGACATTATTGTTTGGTCTGCAATCAGCTTATCTGGCTGAGTTACAAGAAAGATGGAGAACAGCCTGCAGTTTCACGTTACTCTGCAGCAAACAAAGGCTGTCAGCTTCATGACGGCCCAGGCAGACTCTCTCATGCTCCAAAAAGTTCAGTCACATGCTTTTAGTTAAAACTTGCAATAAACAGATTAATCACTGCAATCACTTTTAACCACAGGGAAATGCTGCAAGAAGGCAAAAAAAAAAAAAAAAACCCAAATAAACTGTCATACATTTTACCAGGTTTTGAAGATAAAGTCCATTTTCTATTGACAAATGCCTTTATTTTGATAAAAATCGTTACCACCAGTTGTGCAAAGCTTTCAGCAATAGCAATGGTGTGAGGTTTTAAAAAATATATCAATTGGAGAAGAGACTAATTTGTTAAACCTCAAGCAAGTCTACAGGGTTGAAATGATCTTATCTGAATTGCCCCAATCTATTGAGCTAATGTATTATTCCAAAGGAGATATATTTGCTATCTGTATTATCTGCCAAAGTTCCAGTTTGGTTGTTTTCAGCTTCTTCCTTTCATTTCACCAGTTGCAAGAGGGAGGGAAGTGAAGGGGGTGAGCATATTTGGTTATTTTTATTGCAAATAATACAAGGAAATAGGCTTCAGGTGGTCACACAATTGACTATCAAAGAAGGACAGTGGAACCCCTCTGAAAGATAAGGTGCACACAGGAAAGGTGGCCTCAAGGAATAAGGAGACAGCCAACCCGAGGTCATGGCTTGCTTGGCAGAGGTCACGGATCAGTTATCCGGGGTAGACTGCACTGCAGGTGCACTAGAAGATGGAAGGAGAGTTCACTCTTGGTAACTGTTGGGAAAACCCTGTGACCTGCCTAGAGTTCTTCAATGTTGCCACGCATGGTCTCACACTTAGCACTGGCACTGGGTGTCTCCCTCAATGAAATGTAACTTCCAGACGCTCCACCAACAAAAGCCTATCTTCTGTGACAATCGAGAACACTTGCAATTACGAGCAGTCTGCCTGATGGGGTCTGAGGGCTCTTTTTGAGCTCTGAAGAAAAAAAATCAGGAGCTAAGGAAGAAATCGCAGTGATGGGGGGATAAGTGATGTGAATTTCTATGACACAGCCAAAAAATCTTCTTTTTTCTCCCCCCCAAGGCCATTGCTAAATGTTATCTATAAGACATGGCAAATAGAAATGTCATTGATTCTGGCAATTTTGATGACAAACCACTTAAAGCACCATCCACTTTTAGCATTTCTAAATCACTTTTAAGAGATGACTTCCCTGGGCAGATGGAAAGGATGGGATCAGGTGTCTTTTTTGGATAGCAGGATGGCAAGTAAGAATTTAATTTCTCTGCAAGATAACCTTCAGGAGTGTTAGCAAGAGGCTGTGTTGAAACATAGGTTATCACACTTGGGTCTGTTCAGCCTCAAGACACTGTGGGACAAAACTACAAATCTAGTCATGAAGATTTGTGTAGTATGAGCTTGCAGTTGTTTAATCAAAAAGGCACAGGTAACACTGTGCCTAGTGTCAGGCATGATACAGAAATAAAACGCATCTTCTTCTCTCCTATGTACAAGATGAGTATGTGTGATACAGCGGTGGACTGGAAGTCCCATCGTAGAGTTCAGCCATGATGGGAAAAAATGCTCCTTCTTCTGCCCAGATGAGAAACTCGACTTTGCTGATGGGCAATGGGAAAAGGAGTCTTCCGACGGAATGTGTACATGCTGGCGGGCACACAAGCAGTTCTCTGGAATGTGGGTAGGGTGAAAACAGTTGAACTTCTATTTCTATTTATTACCACATCCCTTCGAAGTTTGCTTTCACCTGTGCTCTATGATGTGTATGTTAGTACAGTCCATGCACCTAGGTTTAAAATGAGTAAATCTCAGTGACAAAGAGTGATGCTTAAAACAATTTTGGACACCACTTGCCTTGAGAATTACAGAAAGGAAAAGGAAGTCTTAATGATACCCCTGGAACCCCCAAAACTGAGGAACCCCTATGCCAGCAGCATCTTCTGGTTCAAGAGAAGGTCCGTGAACAGTATGTGAACAAATGGGTCAGGAAGAAGAAAGAGTACTAGTCTCTCAGATTTCCCAGATACATCTGCTCTTGGGAGATAATTATTCTAACACAATGATACTTTGGTCTACAAACAAGCTGAAGAAAATCATCAATCTGTTTCTTCTGTGTCAGGTAGAACTTGGTGGGTCCTACACAGACTATTAATTTCATGGAAAATAAGCCAACAGGGGAAACAGATAAATCATTAGCAGACTGAAGAAGAGACCCAATGAATTCCAACCAATTCTCCTACTTTCTTTTTCTTGCAGAGAGCAAAATGACAAAGTATTTATGTCCTACTGTCTTTGAGATCTCTGTTTATCTCATTAAAGGAAAAATGCTCTGAAACCACAAGGACATATTCTATTTCAAGTTTCAAGAATTCAATCCCAAATGATTTATACAAGTTAACATTACGCCCACAGAATTTTAATCTTCACATTTCTGAAATTCTCTCACTTTTCACTTCATAAAAACAAAACACTACAACATTCATTTCCCTTTTGTATCTTGCAGGCAATATATCATATTAAGATTTGGCTTATGTAAACAAGGTATATATATTTGAAAAGTAATGCCAGTTGTTTTTAATGAAAATTTTTAATTAAATTTGTTTTAATTAAAGTGAAGGCCAGTTAGAACAGTTGGCACTTTCAATATCATTTTGATGACTAATTTCTATTCAAAATTAATTTCTCCAAAGTTCCACATAATGTATTCACAAGACTCATCAATGTTTATTTATTAAAGTCAGTGTTTTCAGTAACTGAAAGAAGCATTATATAATGTTTCCAACTGAGTCTCCTTCCATCTGTCCTCCTATTTTACTGTTCATCCCGGAGTTTAAATATAAGAATTGCCCTTGGAACAGAAATGGCCAGACGTCCCCCAAAGGGTACAGCTCTCCAGCACTTTGCACTGTATTTCCTGTCATTTACCCACCAGTGCTAGCAGCCTTCCCAAAGTGGTCCTCCCATAGCCTACTAAGAGTAGTTACTGTGTAACCCACTAGAAAATAACTCCACCATTTGATGTCAACTCTATCAGGGCAAGCTTTTTTATCTATTTTGTTCACTCATATCATCTACACCTAGCACAATACCTGACACTCAATATGTATGTTCACTGAGTTAATAAATTAGATGAACAAGGGAATAAAGAACCTATCTTTAGGTCACCCCTCTCAATCCCTGGGCTCCATATATGATCCATCCCATCCCCATCTACCTTACGGGCTCTTTGTGAGTTTTAGGCCTGAAGGCTTCTTTCTAACATCACAGTCCCAGTGGCACAGCGGGGCCTGAGGCCCTGTTCTTTAAATCAGTTCTCTCAAGTTCCTCCCACAAGGCTCCTTCAAGTCCTTCACTATTCTAGCCCTCCTCTTGCTGGGCGGAGGATGACTTCATTTGCATACTGATCAGAGACAGTCTTTACTTAGACCAGCAAAGCTTCCTCAGCATCAAAAGATAGCTGCAAGAAGGGCCCATAGGGAAAAATAACTTAGGCAACTGATCAACTCAAACACAAAAGAACCCCGCCTCCCCTGTGTAGCTGAAATCTTCCTAACACCACCGTACACACAGTAGGCTTTCAATGGGCATTTATGGCATTGGATAGTAAACTACGGAAATACAGTGTGGGACTACCTCTAAAGCATTTGTAAGCTCCCATGTTATTCCAGTGGGCAAGACAGTGAAATGCGGATTGGACAATACTGTGCTAGTAAGGGGACTTGCGGCTAGAAAAACCACTGTATTTAAACTGTGCTGGTAGAAGGGTCCTTTGTCAGCCTGGTAGAATAGCAGGGAGTTCTAGTCTTGATCCTTACTGGGTTTATCAATAACTGTACCTTCATTTTTATTGAAGGTTGGTTGGAGGTCCAATCTAGACCTTCTAGGGTCACTCCAGCCTAGAAGTGAACTAGAACCATAAAGAAAGGGTGACAGAGTTTGATGATTTTCCCAAATAAATGTCCCAAATAAAAAAAAGTGACCACTGCTTTCAGGCTCATGTGATTTCTCTCAAGTAGATTAACACTACAGAGCCTATACGCTGCATTTCTAAACCAATTTCTCATTGTTCACATTGTATGTTTCTTTCTCCTCTAATCGCTCAGAAATACTTGCCTGGCCTCCAGTAACAATTGTGAGAAAGTCTTCCATATCATCAACTCTACCTTTTCCCCTCTGCAACTTTTACCCACCATCCATCCGGCTTTGCCCTCTAAGTCCACATGAAGAAAGGCTGACCTCTTCTTCTCTCAAAAGCTCACTAAATACGCCAGGCATTCCTTGTGGCCCTTTCCACCGCTCCCGACTCTTCCATCAGAGTCTGCTTGTCTTTGTTTCCTATCATTAACATTTCTAAATGTTCGGACTCACAACGTAATTCAGAGAAGACAGAATGAAACATGTCCACATGTTTAAATTAGATGTGATGTCAGTTTCTAGATATACAGGGCTCATTTAAGACATTCATACCACAGCCACTAATGTCAGATGGCAAAACAAAGGTAATAATGTTTACCTAACACGGGCGTCAAAAATCATCTGTTCAAATTATTCTTAGAATCATAGATTTTTAAAGCTGTTCATTTCACAGATGATGAAACTGAGATCCACAAGAGTTATATAAGTAGCCCAAAGTAGATCAGTAGCAATGTTGAAAAGACTTGAGGCACTCTGGCATCTCCCAGACAACAAATTATGATCCTACAATGTACCAAATATCCGTCATTTTCTCCAAACTCCTCATGTCTTAATAATGTCAGCTCATTGACCTCCCAGGAAACTAACTTAACATTGTTATTAGTACAAAAGTGACAGACTTTAGAATCATAAAATCCTTTAAAGAGTTGTGAGCCTTCCTACTACAGGCAAGAAAACTACGGGGCATGTGGAGGAAACACTGCGATTTAGCGGCAGAGCCAGCAAAGGAACCCACGTCTTCCAGTTACAGCCTAGAACCCTTTAGCGTTCTACACGAAGGAAGAGCTAAACACCATCAATAGTACAAATCTGAGACTTATGACTAGAAAAACAGAATTCTTTTAACTAGTACACAGCTCTGTCTCATGGAAGTGTTAGGCTGGATAACCATTTGTTGGAAAGACTTACAGAAGAAGGGAGTTTGAGCAGCGGGTGGGCGGTTGGATTTGATCACCTCCAAACTTCCTTCAGCCTCTAGGATTACTCGATTCTGGACTGCCCCCGGGGCCAGGCATCTCAGCTAGCCAGGGCAGGTGCGGAGGCGGGGAATGAGCAACTGTCTTGTGGGCTCCCTCTCCTGCCGCTGGTTTGAAGGAATTCTACTCTGCTGTTCCAGGCATGACTTCAGATCCAATTTACATGCAATCAAATACTCTAGGCACAGGAAGAGTGTAAGGAAATGCAGCTCTGTCACTTCCAAAGACAGACTACACCGCTTAGCTTTCAAAATTGCCTTTCCTAAATGAGCATTCCATAACAGAGCCTCCACATTCAGCTTTTACAGTTTGTTCATGTACAATGCTACTATCAGAATTAATTATGCAGCATTTTCCTGAGGAGAAATCAGATTTGGATGCAAGTTAGGAGAGGAAAGAATAAAGTGCACTTCCCAAAGGAAGGCTACTGTATCTGATTCCCCCCCAAAAGCGCTGGAGTCCTTCCACGCACAGACAGATTTCAGATGGCATTCCCCGGCTGAGCTAGCCACAGGAAGGAGGAAGTTGACACACTTGAGAAATGAAGAATATGCCAACTGACAAGACTCCGAAGGCCAACATGTTATTAACCCTCTCCTTTCTATGTAATTCCATTCCAAACTGGAATTCAACACAAATCTCTTTCTTTGCTTTCCTGAATGCTTACTAAATGTTAAAATGTACTGATTTTAGACTTATTCCTTTTTTTTTTTTTGCAATAATGACTCCAAGGGAAAGAAGGCGGGTTTTTTTTCAACTCAGAGAAAAAGAATTTATATTAAGGATCAAGCTCTGAAAGTCAGAAGGAAGCTTCAGCAATAGGATTGTCACTTTGAATATTTTTACATGAATTACATATCTATATATACACACATACATATATATTTATTCAAAGGATTTGATTACACGCATGGGAGTCAGGTGTTGTATAGATTTCAAAAGGGCAAACTGATGCTCTATAGTTCAGTGTGAAATAACCAAACAACAACAAAAACAAGCTTACAAGGTATCTCAAATGTAAGAGAGTGATTTTGTAGAGTGACTCCATGCGAAAATCCCGAAAGCTCTACTTTAAAAGGCTTCGTCGGGTTTTCCGCTCTTCTTGCCCTGGTGTGACTAAACACTGAGGATGCTGTGTGCCCAGTCATTGGGAAGGGTGAAAAAAAAAACCAGATGTCCTAACTGCGATCAGCTGCCTCCACCAATGCATTAATGTTATCTGAGGTTTAACCCAAAGGAACCCTGCACTTCGTGGGTTTGGAGGAAGGTTTCTGCGGCCTCCTTAGTTCCCCATTAGTCTGCCAGGCTGGCACGACTATATCAGTTCTGTCTGCTCCCAACATCAGTACAATACAAGGGAAAATCCTTTTCCTCCTCTTGGGAGGTCTGCACCACTTTTCTTCCAAAGGCATTTCTAAAAGGAAAGCACAACTTGAGGGAAGGCTGGGAAAGGTCGGGGTTTTTTGATTGTTACCCTCCTGTGGAGCAGCGTCCGGAATATCCACACATGCATTCCAAGTCAGGCAGGTGTACAAAGACAGCGAAGGACGGGAGGCGAGGGAAAGAGAAGGGGAAAGGAGATAGAGGCAGAGGGGCTGAAGCAGAGACTTCAGGGAAGAAGGGAGAAAAGAGCAGGATGACGAGGAAAAAAGAGAGTCGGGGAAAGGAAAAAGAGCGAGAGGGAAGAAGGAAGGCCAAGGGGAAAGAAAGGGAGAGGGATGAAGAAAGGAGGCGGCGGGGAAGATGAAAGAATGCGCGGGGGCCGCGGCGGGGACCTGCGCGCCCCCGGGGAGCCTCAGGCTGCGCTCCCCGCGCGGGCGCCAGGGAGCAGGGCGCGCCCGCCGCTCACCTTTCAGGATGAGGGTGTCGATGTCCCGGTCGATGCCCAGGAAGTAGCACTTCCTCCAGAGGCCCGAGTAGGTGGCGAAGAGCGGCCGGCCGCACTCGGCGTCCAGCCCGCCGAACCCCAGCAGAGAGCGCCAGGACTCGGGGTCGGCGCGCCCGGGGCCGCCCGGGAGCAGCCGGCGCCCCAGGGGGGGCGAGTCCCGCAGCGGCAGGTGCGACAGCGGCATCAGGCGGTTCTTCTGGTCCGGGGGGTCTGCGCCCGCGCGGCTGCGCTCGCAGCTCTCCTTGTGGCGCCGGGGGTCGGTCTCGTACCAGTGGTCGGTGAAGATGGCCGTGACCAGCAGCCCCAGGGAGCAGAGGCTGAGGCCGAGGCTGAGCGCCGTGACCAGCGCCCGCGGCTCCATGGCTGCCCGCCCCGCCGCGGCCGCCGGTGGGCTCCGCGCCGCCGCCAGACACAATGCGCTTGGCCTCGACTAGGCTCGGCGCTCCCTCCCGCGCTCCCCAACCTGCCCCCCACCTCCCGCCCGCCCTCGGCTCCCGGCCCGGCGCGCTCCCTCCTCGGCTCCCTTCCGACCGCGCGCCCGCCCCCTCCCCGGCCCGCCGCCCCGCGCCTCCCGGCGCCGCTCGCACTTTCCCGCCCCCGCCCCCGCCCCCAACCCCCTCGCCCGGCTCTGCACGCCCCCCGCCCGGCCTTACCCCCTCGCCTCCTCCCCACTTCCCGATCTCCGGGACCGCCCGGCTCTCCGGCGACCCCTTCCCTTTCGCCGCCCTCACTTTCCTCCCCTCTCCTCTCTCCCCTTAACCCCGTCCCTACTTTACCCTTACTTTTCTTCAACTCTTCCTCTCTCTCTTTCCCCCACTCTTTTTGTCCCTCTGTTTCCCCGCTCCTCGTCCTTTCTCTCCCTGCCCGGGACGCGACGCTTCTCTCCTCTACCCCCAAGCTCACTGCTTGCCGTCCCCTCCCCTCCAACGACCTGAGAAGACATCCGCCAGCATAGGACTCGGTCTCGTCACTTGTCCAAGTTGATTTTGATCAGTGTCCCGTTTGGTACCCAGAAGCAAATCCCCTCCAGGTCGGGCTGCGTGGTGATGTTTAACTCTTTGGAATCTCGATCCGGAGCTGAGGACCCTTTCTCCTGAAGGCTGCAGCCTGACAGCCCCTTGGCAGCTCTCTCCCTGCCGTCCTCCCTTTCCCTGTCACTTGCCCATGGCCACCTCTCAGCGCTCGCTCCGCTCCAGCCCCTCTTCTGAAAGAAAAGGCTCTGAGTGTCACTGGAGCGACAGACCCATGACCAGAGATTTTCTGCCACTTCACTTCAGCCTGCTCATTTGGAAATGGGCTTCTTTTTGGATGACCACCTCCATCTCCCGCTCGAGTGACGGCCTCCTGGAATTTCTAGAATCGCGTAGGATCAATAAGCCCTTGCAATGGCACCTGCTCTGTGAGGTGATTATTGCCTTTGAATAAAGAAAGCTCTTGGTAATGAATCAAAGGAATGAATTTTTTCTCCTGTGCAAGTTTCTCGCATGGGCTGGGAGGGCCAACAACCAAGCAGTGCTACACATCACAGTCAACATCTCAGCTTGCTTCTGTTTTCCAGGGCACCTTGCAGTCACAGATGTCAATTCTGAGAATGGCTGGCAGATTCACATTTCCTAAAATGAGGAAACGTTAGTACCCAGGGTCCTGAAAGAGTTAATCGCTTATGTTGTGGAGTCTTACAACAGAGGAGCAATACCCTAGTGCCTTTTAATGCCCTTGGGGCCAAGTCACAGACAGAAAACTGGGCTGCGTGGGCCCAGGAATGCCAATTCTTGTGTTCTTATGCTATGAAATATTAATGATCAAAAGATTATGAGGCATTCATTAGATGCTAAATGTCATTACTCCACAATTTAATGGGACTTATTAATTAGTGCCCCACATCAGTTGGTATTAATATGACATATATTTCCTCTGAAATGACATCTGTAAAGGTGGTACAAGAATCTTGCTGGGATTTATTGTCATTGCTGTTTGTACTCTGAGCATTTTCAGAGGGTATATTTCCCATCAAGATTGTGGACCTCTTCTGAGCCGTTCAGTTCACAGATAGATCACTTAAGCAAATCTTTCAGTCATATTGGACTCCTGTGCCCATTTCTGCTGACCTGACAATGTGAATTATTGCTTGGGTTTTCTCACAGCTTCAGCAAGATCTATGGTGAGCTCAAGTCTAATTAAGGAAGACAAAGAATTATAATTTTAGTGTTCCTCTCACCTATAATCTTTTCCTTAACAGGAAACACTAAGCTCATCAAAGGAGTCTTATCTGGATTTGCACAAAAATGGTGAGACTTAGAAGCCTTTTTTTATTTATGTTCTATAATATGTGTAAAATCCTAGATCTTTATGGATACACAGACAGAATATATTTAACTGTGAGCCCACAGTTGACATCTGCAATTCGTTCAAGTTGTCATGTGTCCTTTTATTTTTAAAAAATGCCTTGTGAGATAAAGTTATTACAAACCTTGAAAGTCCCAAGGGTGGGCAAACCCTTAGCAATTCTTCATCCCCTTTTCAAACAAACACTGAGGTACTACAAGAAATAAACATTCTGCCACATTTCAGAGTCACCTGATTATCTTCACACAATAACCAACCATGTCCCCACCTGGAGTAGACAGAAGGAAACCTCTTTTTCAGGCACTTCTGTTTAACGTAAAAGAACAGAAGGCTCTGCTTCATTTTCCTAGCTGGAACCCTTTGATCAGACTCCTTCTCAGGAAATAGCATTATACTTGAAGTTCATTTATGTCTATGTTTAAGACCAGTCTCAGCATATAATCCAATGGTTACTATATGATGGATTACCCTTGACAGTATTTCATAAAAAATGTCACACATTACAAATATGGGCCAGCAGCATGTAATGAGAGCGCTGCCTCTGCTGGTGCAGCATTAACGGCATCAGCAGGGATGTGACATATGATGTGTATGCAGGTTTTGCTACAGCAACTGCATACTGCTCCATCCATGTTCTTAAAAATTTCTCTTTTGGATATTTCCAACAATGAAATAGCATCCACTAACCCCACTCTGTTAGCGGAGTGGGAAACGCAAAGATGAATAAATGGATCCCATCTTCAGAATGCTCCCAGTCTCGTGGTATGAGACAGACACGTAGATTTTTCTGTGCACTCTAGTAGAAATAAGAACAAAATGTGTGGGGACACAGACAATGAAAAGACTAACCACCTGGGGGGGAGTCAGGAAGGCTACTTAGAGACAGTAATTTTTGAGTTAGTTCTCAAAGGATGAGTTAAACTTTACCAAAAGGATTCCATCGGAGATATTGGTGTTATCGTCAGCATATAGATCTTGGATTTATGTGTCTACCTGACAGACTTGGAGGCTTCCATATTGGGGGCAACTGTAAAAGAAGAATTTTGTTTCCTACATTTTTAAATCATAAAGTTGACATAGTCTAATCCTTGACCTGAGCTAAATACCTGCAGACGAGTAGAAGCAGACGTCTGAGCCAGAATGCAGTTGATGCAGGAGGGCTTTTAACTTGGCGGGGAGTCAGGGTGATGGGAGAGCCAATATCCAACCAGAACGCGGAGGCATGTCTTAGCTGTGGCGATGCTGCGCCCTCGATGATGTTTTCAAACTTAGTTTGTTCTTCACTTGTCTTAAGTTTCTCTTTGCCATCTCCAGTTCTGATATCCCCAGTATCTCCCTTGGAGAATAAGTGTCCTATAATGACAGGGGAGAGAGTGGAAGAATTTAGTCCTGGGGGTCCCACTCTACTGTAGAATTCAGTATGTCTGAAGGTAAAGTCTTGTGTTTCCCTATGGTCCAACTGCCCCACCTCACTTCTCTCTCTCTCTGCTGCTGCTGCTGACAAGTCATTCAAGTCACTCAGACTCAATATTTGGAATTATCTGTCACATTCACAGAGTGGTGGGGATTCTTCCTCTGAAATGTCTTTGCAGCCAATCTTTCCCCTACATTTCTCTCGCTTCCTATCACTACACCTCTGTCACTTCACATCTGGATTATGATTCCAGCTTCTTCCTCCGCCCCCATGATTCCAGGACAACCAGATTCACATGCAGTTCTTCCAGAAGTTATCCTGGACACTTGCCAAATGCACCTTCCTCAAATGTTATTTTGTTGATGGCATCCTTCAGCATCCAAGTCTCCTTTCCAGATTAGAGAGAATTCTCCTCTATGTTACTCTAGAGTCCTTCTTTGTTACTGTCAGTATTCCCATAGCATTTAAACATCCCAACTGATGTGTTGGACATGTTTAAATATTTAGAAAACAAAACACTTTTGCCTCTTCCAGCACACTTATAATATCTAGGTGCTTTATGACATTCATCGTATTTCCCTATACAGTTGGAAAGTTCTTGAATAAATATTTTCTTACAAAAAGGTACACACACATACACCCAGAGGTCTCCAATTATCACAGAGTTATGGCAATAATTTATTGACATACCCATGCTAAGCTAACCATGCTAACCATGAATATTCTAAAATGTTTTCTCTCCTTTGCCCCAGTGCTGAGATCAAAAGCAGTATCTTTCCTCATTTCAAACATTTAGATTTCACAGAATTTATACTATGCAGTTTAACCAAAACCACACACTGGCTCTCATAAAGAGTAGGGGTTATTCTTGGTAATATCAGACATTTGTCTAGCATTTAATGTGAGGATAGGGTCAATTAAATTTTTGATCTACAATATGTCATTTCAGCAAATAAATGAGGTATCTTATGTTAATGTCATCATTCTAAACCAATCCCCTATAACAAGTTTATTTTGATTCAGTAACATTTATTGAGCACCTCCAGTGTAAGTTATTGTGCTGGGTCCCACTGGATTATGCAAAGATGAAAAAAAGCATGGCCTGTGTTCTCAGGGAGTTTTAGGTTAGTGGAGGACAAAGACAGACATGCAGGAGGCTATAAAAAGGGATGCCTGAGCTGAGTGCTTTCACAGAGGTGCAGACGGAATTCAGCAGGGAAACCTAGTACAAAGAGATCAATTTCCAAAAGGAAGAATACAGTTAAGCCCAGTGGAATAGATGACATCTCCGTTAGGGGTTGGAGGAAACAGGATATTTTCTGTATATGTGTCAATTTAGTCCAGGGCAAAGCCAAAAGTAAATCTGAGAAGTAGCACCTACCAGAGTGCTCCTTCTGCCCCACGCACGTGGTAATTCATCACGTCATTTTGTCACTAACTAGAAGCCAGGAACCAGAAAATACCGCAAACCCCCAAAATAGACGGTGCCTGATAAGTTTCTCATTTCACTGACACACCACGGAATGTCACCATTCTTTTTCACATTCCTGGATTAAGCTGTTTCCTTTTTGGCGCCTTTAAGCACATATGGTGAAGGAAAAAAACACACACACATTCAAAGGAACCCATAACCATGTTAAGTCCCACTCAGAGTGTGACGTTTTAGCAAATGATGGCTCATGAATCGCCACCCCAAACTATATGCTCCACCTTTTTTGTGTGGACAGACACTCGGTTTCTAAGCTGGGGGCTAATTCAGTTCATTCAGGCCACATTTGACAACCAAGGTGGAACTGGACATAACTATGATACTCAGTCTCTCTAATTCACAGCAGCCTGTGACGCTGTCCAGGAAACCAAAAAGCTAGTGTTTAGGTGTCTCTCCTTTTTCTCACCCTCGGACCTCCTCAGTTGCATCTACTCAAAGGCACCAGGGTCTGGAGAATACACAGGCGCTGGAGTGGGACCACATATAAATTCTCAATCCACTACTCGCTACCCGATCATCCTTAGCTGGTCACCTAACCTCTCTGAACCACCCAAGTTCTGAAAACCAGGGATATCGACATCTACCTCTCAGGATTAATGATTCGTAATTACCACATGCTAAGTAGTGTTTCCTCCCACTCCTCCCTCCTCCAGCCATGTAAACACAGAAACATGCTTCAAAAACCCACAGCCTAATTATATCAAGCCCACATGATTTAAATGTCATAAATACAAATAGCTAAATAAGTTATTCATGACATGATTCTTTTGCATGTTACTTATTCATGTAGGAGAGGCAATCTACTATTCTCATTTGTTCAGTTAACATTTAGTGAGCACCTATGGGCCAGGGAGAGAGCATTCCAGGCAGAGGGAAGAGCCAGTGCAAAGGTCCTGAGGCATGCAAGAGTTTTGTATCACGGAGGAACTGGAAAGAGATAACTGCAGCTGGAAAGTAGTGAATGAGGTAGTGAGTGGTGTGAGATGTAGTCACAACATTAGCCAGTGGCCATTCTATGGGGTTTGGACTTGGGTCAAAAGAAACCTTTGGAGAGTTTTAAGGAGGGGAGAGGCATAAGTTGATTCATATTTTAAATGTCACTTAGACGACTGAGTGAAAAAGGAATTGGGGCTGGGGATGGCAAGCCTGAAAGCAGGGAAACCAGTCAGAAGGCTACTACAAATAGTTCAGACAAGGGATATTAGTAATTATTGACATATATGTTTTACTGCCATTTTGTTAATTGTTTTGGATTTGTTTTAGTAGGTCCTTCTCATCAGTTTCTTCTTTTGTTCTCTTCTCTTGTGATGTGGTGACTCTCTTTAGCGTTATGTTTGGATCCCTTTTTCTTTTTTGTGTGTATATCTATTACAGATTTTTGGTTTGCAGTTACCATAAGGTTTTGGTACAACATTCTGTATATATACGTAATTGCTTTAAGTTGCTGATCTCTTATTTGCAAATACATTTTAAGCACCCTGCATGTCTACTCTCCTCCTCTCATGATTACTGTTTTTGATGTCACGTTTTACATTTGCTTTGTGTATCTCTTAATTGCTTCTTGTGGAAACTGATGATTTTACTACTAGTGCCTTTTACCCTTCCTACTAGTTGCTACAAGAATGATTTCCTACCTTTACTGTTTGTTTGCCTTTACCAGTGAGCTTTTCCATTTTGTAATTTTCTTCTTTCTAGTTCTGGGCTTTTCTTTCCTGCCAGGAGAAGTTCCATTAGCATTTGTTGTAAAGCTGGTCTGGTGGTGCTGAATTCTTTCAGCTTTTGCTCAGACAAGGGATCTTAGTACCTTAGACTAAAAAGAGGCAGCAGACAGAACAGAGAAGTGGGTCAAGGTTGAACACACAGAATTACTGTGAGTCCAGATGAGGGAAAGAAGAAATCAAGAACCAGGCCTCTATATTTCTGGTTTCAGTGTCTGAATGGCTATCATGCACTGAGGTGTGGAACATTCTTGGGAATGAAGTTAAAAATTCTGTTTGGGGCGTGTTAAGTTTGAGATGCCGTTCAGAAATCTCAGCTGGATGCAAGGGCAGCAGTCTGGAGGGAGGATTTAGATTTTAGAGATGTCAGCAGATAGGTGCTACATGCACGTTGATATTCAGATTCATGGGACTAGATGAGACTGCTTAGGAGAAAGTGTAGCTAGAAAAACTAGGAGGTTCAGGGCCAGGAAGGATCTAAAACCCTTGAGCATTTAAAAGCTCCATTGAGGAAGGAAATGCCACCAAGGAGACCAGGAAAGAAGGTAGGAGGAAAAACAAGAAAATGCGTGTCCCCAAAGCCAAGATAGGGGAGTCTAAGGATATGCTTTGATGACAGCCACAGGACAATCAAGTTCTATGTGATGATTTTATGGAGAGGAGGATTTACTCAGCCTCTCCAAGCCTCTGTTTCCTCATCTGTAAAATGGGGATCAGAGAAATAATATCCTTCTCACAGCTACTATGAGAATCAAACACAGGATGAAAATAAAGCACTAGCAATCCAGAGAGTGTAACGGCTGACGTGTACAAGTGCCCCACGTATATGGCGGCTGTCATGACTACCGCTATTTACCAGCGCCAACAATAACACCGGGCACTGTTCACACCTGCAGGCCATGATCCTAGTGTGGTACGGAACGTTACTCTCCCAAGGACTGTGCCCCAGTGAAAAGCCAGCAGGGCCCACCATAGGGCTCCCACAAACATAAATCGTTGATAGTATTGGTGGAATGATGAGTGTTCAAAAGTACGAGAAACCATCATGCTCTTTCAATGGGCTATTTTGTTATGAGCCCATAAAGGGGTTTAATGGTGCTCTGTGAACAGCCAAAATAAGCTGCCAGAGGACGATAAGGTATCTCCCTTTCGCAAGGTCCCTAAATGGACTAGATAGAAAGGCCTCTGTAGAAAATGACCGCCCATGTTTATGGATACAAATCACTTCAGGGGAATGAATAGAGGGAGTAGCTGGATGTCCCCTCCCCGTGCAAGGGGCTGGGGAAGCCCTGACAGGACAGGGGACATTAAGCCAGCTGTCAGCAGCATCTGGATGAGAGGAGGAAAAGAGACAGCCTCCCCTGAAGAAAGGCAGGGAGTAAAAGGCAAGACTCAGGAAGGACCTAAGACTCAGCCAAGATGCACATGCTAGAAGCCAGAAGGCAGCTCTCCAATGAGAAATCCAAACTTGGCCCACATGATCTTAGCCGGCATCCCAGATTCACATCCTCCAGACCAAGAGACAAAGGCTGAGTCAAGTGTCCCTGAACATGGTGAACTCAACACAGGTCTGGAGGCATTTGCCCCCACCTCTGAGAGCCATGCCTCTACCTTAGACAACTCTTTATTTTTCCTTTTCCTTCAATTCTTGATTTGGATAAGCCTCTTGAAAAATTATTTGAGTCCAGGTAATCATCAGCCAGTATGTGAATAGCTATGATGAATCAGATACTCTGAAGAATACATAACAATGTGTTGTGTTCTCTACAGCTCTCAGCATGCCAGCATTTCATCAGCCGCTGTGGGGTGCAATCATCGGATGCGCACGGTGCTTAGAGAAGCATCCTGTTCTTTTGGAAGAAGTAACCCATTCGGCAGAGCTTGGCACACACCTCCCCACAGCAGCACCTGAGCCCCGATAACGAATGAGTGCCACGTGGCATTGATGGTTACTCAAGTGGAGATGCAAATAGAAGCTCGAGGACAAATTACTGTCTCACCTCCGACATTGGTATGGAGAGGTAGGACCTTGTCAGGGTCAGATTTATGAGGCTGATTAAAAAAGAGAGAGCGGACATGCACCAATGGCCAAAAAGGGGTCCAAGTAGGTGGCTTTGATGTATGAGTTCCTTCTGCCTAATTTATTTGGTGTCTGCCATCTGCATGTGATCAAGAGCCTTGGACCATGTGAGTGGCAAGTCAGGGAGGGGGCTGACAGTGAGGGAGATGTCACTTGTGTTTTCCAGCCAGGCCACCATGTGCCCTTATGAGCCCCACTGAAACAAAAACACAACAGAAGGGGCTTCTCTCCAAATAATCCTGGAATTTAGCCAAAAGAAATCCTTGAAGTTTTAAACACTGAAGTTTTATCCCAACTTCAAGACTTTCTGAATATTTAGGGAAATTATTTACTTTCTCAATTTCCTTTTCAGAAAGCTGACTGGCTTTTCTGTTTGTTTGTTTGTCCTGAATTTTGTGGGCATAGTTTTAATTACTTGCTTTTTCCATCCTCACTCAGCACTTTACCCTTTTCCATATCAACCACTTTTGCAAAGAAGCCCAGGGTCTTTTTGTCAATAAAATGAGATTGAAAATGACTCTCATGGCAGTATTGTTAACTGGGTTTATAGAACACCCTTTTAAGTGTTATATTTGGTAGCAATGACTGCAGACCAGATATAGAATCCTGAAAGGGGGAGGTCAACCCAGGATAGAGCCAGGATCTGGACTAAGGTTGTCTGGGGTTCCTGGGATCTGAAAGGAGATTTGGAGAAGAGGAGCTATAGAAAGTACTCTCAAGACAAAGAAAAAGGAGGTGGCAATAGCAAATAGCACATGATCAAGAAATGTGAGCTACATACTATTATTCTATAAAATTGTAGGTAAAAAACTGCACAAAATAAGCAACATACCAAGTGGTAGGCACAGGTCACAGTGGGTTGGAATGAGTATTCCCCAGCCTGGCTCAGTGTGGGTTTGAGTATTTAAAGATTTGGAGGGCTGATGCTTAGGAGAATGGCCAGATCTACAGTTTCCCTGATTGTCTTGCCTGCTACCTGCCACCGATAGCCATGGAGCGTTTCTGGATTTATATAGTAATAGCAGGTAGCTGACATTCGTTGATCACATACTATTTGCCAGGCATTGTTCTAAGCACTTTATATATTTTTTTAAGTCAGGGAGTTTTTCTATAAAAGGAAGGATTAAAAATGAATGATAGGTAGAGGCAGAAGTGGGATTAAGAGAGGGTTTGTTTGTTCTAGTGAAGATGAGAAGATAGCAGCATGCCTGTATAGTTTTGGAAATGATCCATAAGGGATGGAGATATTAATACAGAAAAGAGAAGTAGAAATGTTGGAGTCAAGTCAGAGAATGGACTAGAGGGAAGGGCTCTGGTAGATAAGTGGAGAGGTTGTCTTGGGTAGGTGCCTGCAGAGTGCATCCATAGTAACTGTGGAAAGAGTTCAGGACATGGTAACAGTTGCGAGAAGATGGGTAGGTGGATAATTGGACCTTACGGAAGTTCTCTGCTGATTTACAATGTGCTTTGCAAATGAGGCTGTGTTTAGAGGAAGGAGAAATCCTAAAAATGGAGATGGCCAAAGAATTATTGATGGGGCAACTAGGGATTGAGCTTTGAAAGGTCTATGAGAGTAAATTGGTGGAGAGAGAGATAGTATTTCAGGAATGGAAAACCATGTGATCCCAGAGATTGTAATGAACAAGGCATGTTCATGGGATAGTGACTATCCTGGTCCTGCTAGAATAGAGTATTCGTGATGGAAAGTTTAAGATAAATTTGAAAATATTGATTATATTCAGACTGTAGAGGGTTTAAACAACAGTAAGATCTTAGGTAATGAAGAAAAGAAGAATGACATGATGGAAGAAGAGATTGTTGGGGGAGGGTATAGCTCAGTGGAAGAGTATGCCTAGCATGCATGAGGTCCTGGGTTCAATCCCCAGTACCTGAAGAAGAGGAAGAGGAAGAAGGAGAAAAAGAAGATAGATTCAGAATTAATCTAGCAGTGGTGGTAAAGTAAGTGCTGAGAAGGACTTCAGATTACCTAGGCCTGGGTGATGAGAATCATAAGGACAGCACTGGAAGCAAAGGAGGAGATGCCAGAAACATTATGAATAAAAACAGTGAATACGTCAGCTGAAGGGGATAAAAAGAATCAGACACAAATGCTGGAGATTCAAGCCAAGATGACTAGGACAATGATGGATCTGTCGACTGAAATAAATAAACAACCTTTATATAAGCAAGTAGGTACATAAAATCAGGAGGCAAAATTTAAGCACAGATTTGGAGATTTAAGCTCTGGCCATTTGAGTTTGAGAGGACAAAAAGATATCTGTATAGAAAAGCCCACCTGATAGAAAAGTGGATTCAGCAGGTATCTACCTAGAGAAACTGTGGGAGTTGGTGTAGAAAAGAACAGAGATAGCATCTGGAGGCAAGGGCTGGGTAGAGGATGAGGAACCAGGGTCTGGCAGCCTGTTGCGAGTCAACCAGGAGAGCCACCCAAGCCAGGATGGGGAGTTTCAAGAAGGGCCTGGTCAATGGTGTTGTGAAGAGCGGGAATATACAGGAGCCAATAGAAGAGTGAGAAAGGGTCTCAGCAACATGACGCCTGGGCTTTTAGCAAGTCATCACCCATAGAGGAGGCAGGGCAGGAATCAAACTTCTGGGGTCTGGGGGATGAATGAATAGAAGGCAAGGGAAAAAACGGTAACACATATTGATTAATTTTGGGAGAACTTTGACAGTCAAAGGAGGGAGGGATTTATTCTACAGCTAGCAAGGTCAGGAAGATTAAAGCTTTTTTGAAGGCAGAGAAAGCTCATGTATGTTTGAAGGAGAAACACGGGGAAGGAGAACTGAAAATTACTCCTAAAACTGAAATTAAATTAATAATTTGAATAAAGAAAAGTTACGATATAATTAATATTATTATTGCTTGCCTATAATACAATTTCACTTTATCATGGACTAATTTGATGTCAAATAGAGAATTTTAAAAAAATCTATAGGTATTCCATTAGATCTAAGGGAGACAAAAAAAGATCTAAAGGTAGAAACTTCCTTTTTCTATTTCTGTAGGGATATCAACTTTGTGGTTGTGGTCGAATACAATAATCTGCCCACTCCACCCCAAGAACATAAGAATATGTTACCTTATGTGGCAAAAGGGACTGAACGTGATTAAGGATCTTGAAATGAGGCGATTATCCTGGAATATCCAGTGGGTCCAATCTAATCATGTATGTTCTTAAAACCAGAGAAACTTTCCTGGCTAGAGTCAGAGAAAGGTGTACAATGGAAAAGAGGGTAGAGAGATGCATTGTTGCTGGCTTTGAAGATAGAGGAAGGAGGGCACAAGCCAAGGAATGCAAGAAACTTCTAGAAGCTGAAAAAGGCAAGGAAACAGATTTTCCCCTAGAGCTTTTAGGAAGGAATGCAGCCCTACTGATGCTTTGGCTTTAGCCTGGTGAGACTAACTTTGGACTTCCGACCTACGGTACTGTAAGGTAATCAGCTGTCTTATTTTCAGTCCTTTAGGAGATGGTAACTTATTACAGCAGCAAGGAAACTAATATAGTGTTAAATAGCTTTCTTTTTCAAATAGGCAGCCCACAATTCATCAGTACTTTCTCTCCTCCCTGACCCTGTTCCCCCTTTGATCACAGTCCAAGGATCTACTGAATTCTACTGAATTCCACCAGATATAACAACTAAAATTCCCAACAGCTGGAGAGTGAATGTTTGCGCCAATCCTCCGGTGCTCCGGGTGTCTATATTCTCCAGGCGTTTCCTTCAGCTGAACACTCATTCTCTCGCCCAAGGTGCTGCTCTATCTGCCATCCAGCAATAGGAAAAGGCTTGAGAATGATTGAGGTGAATTGTCCAGAAAGTCACAGAGAAGCCTGAGTGCCAATGATTGTGTCCCCCTACCGTCACAGGAAAGATGCGCTCAGTGAGTTTTATAGATTTGTGCAGAACCATGAGCTATTTCCTGTATCAAACAGCTGGGGAGGTTTTGTTTTTTCTTCACTTTGAACTCAGTCAGAACGGCTTTCTACCTGGCATTTGACAGAATGGAGCATCTGCAGCGATTGCCCTAATTACCCAAACCCAAGTCATCAAGACCCTAGAGGTTGCCTTTGGACTCCAAGTATGGACTCTGAACAAGGACCCAAGTATCTTGAGAGTTACCTATAAGGCAGGTGTCTACTGAATGAGCAGTATTGTTCCAGAGGAGGAATTTATTGCACAGGAGGAAGGAAAGACATCAAGGCTAACTAGTAGATACAAAAGGAGCTAAGTTAATAAATCCAGGGGAATGTGGACAGGTCATGAATACTTTATGGAGAAATAGCCAAAAACAAACAAACCAAAAAAGGAGAGGAGGAGAAACTGAAGAACGTTTATATTCTTAGCATCATAAAAGTCAACGGTGTCAAGAACACAGTTGGAGTGTCAGCGTAAAGCACAGAAAGTCTGTGCCAGTCACTGTTGCTTGGCACTGGGGCTTATTTCCCTTGTTAATGATGTTATGATAAAAAATGCATTAGGTTAGTTATTGGTAATTAGGTTACATGTGTCTAATTAGCACCATTTTAAGAAGAGACTTGAGTAGAGATTTAGAGGAAGGATGGTTGTGTAGCCATAAATGAGGTCATGAAATATCAGTTTACCTCTAAAGGGTTAAGTTGTACTCTTCCAACAGAGAGAGCTTCTGGCTCCCCTTTGCTTCTCTGGCTGAACCAGCAAATGGATATAAAATGTGTTTATGTATAAGCATGGTCTTGGCAGGCCTGTGTGGGAGAAAATTCTCAGCACATAGGCCAGTGATGCTCTGTGGAAGCCAGCGGCTGGCCCTGCCTCCTGGTATTCAAGAGGGTGTGCACATCCTGTGGGTGCATGTAGAAGAGGTTAGAGTCGCTCATTGTAAAGTCAAGACCAATGTTCAGTAATGCATATGAGCTAATCTTTTAAGGAGACTCACTTATGGGTACCATATGTACGGCAAACAGATCTATTGACCCAGATGATGTCTATATGTACGTCATTCCTGGAAAAATGAAAGATGTCTGCTTATTTGTACATTTTTCAGAGATCTTTTCTCTAACTGGACAAGGGAAGGGACAAGTGTTGGGAGTGGAGGGGCGATAGTGTGATAAATCTTTTTCAACTTTAAGATGTGTTTTTGTTGATATTCCATGGTGCTTATATTAAGGGTTATGTTTTGTCTTCCTGCACCTTGATAAAAGGTATGTGTATGTCAACTTGCATACACTCACAGGTATTTGTAAATACATATCATCTCTCAACTTGACAAGTAGGTTAATAACATGTGTATGTATATGCAGATGAGGTGGGAGGGGCCAGTAAAATCCCACCACTAAGAACCCACTGCCACCTGGTAATTGTATCACTTCACTGCAGGAGAACTGAAGAAATAAACTATCTCAAGTGACGAAATAATCTAGCGGTCTTGGAAGGAAACACATACAATCCTCTCCTACACTAACTGATGCTAAACCCATGATCCACAATGAAAGTGTACTGTGTCCGCACGCTTAATATTACACAGAGTGATAGGTTATATACCCAATTTTTATTAGCACTCCTGCTTGACAATTCTTTTCTTCCTTTTAAGGTAAGTTAATTTATATCATCCTGTAGCATGCCTTTTTATTGTGTGCCTTTGACACCTTGGGGTCTTACTGACTTCGGAGAAACTGCCCCTCCCAGGGCTAGCCAACTCCAGAGACAGCAAAGAACTCATCCTAGAGTACACCCTTCATATGCAACAACGAAGCCAGAGCCTGCCCTGACACTCCCCTTACTGGGCTTCCACATGCTGAGCCACTGTCCCCAGCCCTAATCACCCCAAGACCAGGGTATCAAACAGCTAGCGACAGCCCTTATGCCCCAGAACCCACTGGAATCATTCAAACTAGCCAATGTTAAACGTTTTCACCCTGCCTCACCTGTTTCTTCCCGCAGAAGGCACAAACTTCACAATCCCAGTTTTATAGCTGAGGAACCTGAGACCTAGAAAATGAGGTCTCTTGCCCTAGTTTCCCCCTTGCTCCTTCTGCCTCCTGGTGGATCCCACTGCTTGCCCTCCCCCTCTCCCTCCTCCCAAGGCGTAGCCCCTTCCCTTGGGAACTGCAAGTAACAAACTATTTTTTCAGTGGCAGTCACCTCTTGATCTTTTGTCCTCTCCATACCTGAATAAAGCTACGTCTTAAAACACAGCCCGGTAGGGGTAGGTTCATGATCATTGTGTTGATTAGTGAAAAGATTAGGATTCTATTGTTTGGGAGATGGTACTAATAAGGCCAATAGTTCAGTCGAAAGAAAAGTCCATTACTTTTACAAGTCATTGCCAAATATGCACACTACAAATCTAGGTATTAGCAAATATTTACTTACAGCTACCAGGTACCAACTAGATCTGCAGAAAACCATCTCTCTACTCTAATTCAAGTGGAATGCTTATATAAGCAGCTGGAATTACCAAGGCCAGGAAAGAAGAACCATAATTCACCTCTGGTGGGCCATGACCACCTTAGTCAGTAAAAATACATGATGTCTAGGAGCTCCACCATTCCCCATCCATGCCGTCTGGAACGGAGGCCCAGGCAGGGGTTCTGTGACCATATCACCTTGGGTTCCTTCCAGCCAGTCTGCAATAAATTGCTTCACAAATGTGCAGCCTTTGACCTTACACCTAAATGTGCTAATACAAAGGACAGCCACCATGTCTTTACAACGTAAGTATCTCTAAAGACATCCATGGAATTGTCCTGAAGTTAATTACGAGGAGGCTACGTAGAGTGGGTCTACTTGGTTTCATTTAAACAACTGTACACTTTTATAGTTAGAAACTTCACAATCCCAGTTTTATAGTTGAGGAGCCTGAGACCTAGAAAAACAGTGATTTTTCTAGAATTAATGGCTAACTGGGATAGAATCCCCATCTGACTCCTACTGCGGCTCTGCCCTATCTAGTTGTGTGATTTAGAGCATGTCTACTAACTTCCCTAAACCTCGATTACTTTGTTGGAAAACAAGGATCATAGAACTCCTTCGTAGCTTTGTTGTATTATTCAAGACATGAAAAGTGCTTCATAAACTATAAAATAGGAAATGAATAATGTATGTTATTAATAGTGTCATTAAGCTAATAGAACAAAGGGGCCAGGTGGATAAACAACTTGGACTTACAGTCCCACCTTCTCTTGTGAGACAGAAAGCATTTCTAGAATATTACTAGGATAAGAAATACACTCAGATGAAATGCTTCATCCAGGAGCCTGGAGTGACCATGGAACCTCTGTTTGTAATTATGAATTTATTCTTTTTGGCTACTGTATAATCCCAGGATTACTCTGGGAATCTTGACTGAAAAGCTTTTAAATTATTTAATCTCCTTTTGCAAATATATATTTAGTTACAGAAGTAATACACATTAATTGCAAACTTTCCAGTAAAACAGAAATGTAGCAAGCTAAAGTGATGAGCCTCCCCTCACTTCCCTCAACTCCAGTCCCCAAAAGCAGCACTGATACACAGTTTCTGAAACACAGAAATGAGATCATATTTTAGATATACATATAAAGAGAGAGAGAGAGATGTTTTTCCCTTAGCAATCTAAAGTGGACATCTTTATCCAAATACAGCTGCTTGGCTAGTTTTTCACAGCTACATAATATACCATTGCATAAATATATCATAATTTATGCACCCCCTCCCCATTTGGGTTGCTTCTAATTTGTCATTCTTGTGCATGATGCTATAATTAACTTCACTGTGGATGTACTTGTGGACACTTGTTTAAATATTTCTGTAGAATTGATTTCTGGAAGTCAAAGGGCAGGCACCTTTGGGAGGGGGTCAGAAGACCTAGGCTTTGGTGTTTTCACTTTAAGTAACTGTTTTGACTTTCAGCATACTTCGTCACCAACTACACCTCCAGGCAGACAATGGGGCACAAGCCGAAGGCAGGTGCAGTGTAGATGGTGCAGAGTTGGTAACTGCACCAGAATAGAACCCAGTGCATAAGAGGGGTTGAGTGAAATGCTTTGCAGTGACTCAGCCCTCACATCCTTTGCCACTCACCCCATCAAACTCCGCATTCCTGCTGACTTGCAGCATCTGTGTATACAGCAAAACTTTTGACAACGCCAGCCTGGGGTTCCTTTAAATACATGGAGGAGATCATGTCACAGTTAGTGAGCATTCATAATGAATAAAAACAAGAGGAAGCTGAAAGTACCATCCTGCAAAAAGGCCAGACTCGGTTTCCATTTGGAGGCAGGAAATATCCATCTTTCATGAGCCAGGCAAGGCCCTGGTAGGCCCAAGGCATGGCTCTACCCAGTGGGCTGCTCACAACACCAGCCTCTCTCAAGCTCCCACAGTCCCAGCCTATGTGTCTGAATTCTAGCTCTTGGGGAAATGCTGCAATGAATCCCAACTTTTGGAGTTGCCTTCAGCTTCAAGAAAAGATTTTTGGGAATCCAGTTGTATTTACTGAACATTCATGGACCAATTCCTGATGCTTCCAATCTTCTCCATCAACTGTAATTCACCTGTTACATTTGGACTTCTGGCTGTGCTATAGTTTTCCTAAATTGAAACATTTCTTACACTCAAAGTTCTCCCTGGTGTTCAAAAGCAAAATTGGTTTCCTATAAAAACTTGGCATCTCTATTATTAATTAACAGAAAGCAGAATGCCTCTGTGTGTTTACCTTCACAAAGTGTATCCATGCAATGCATTTCCTTCCCAGAGGCAAGGTTATTCCTATAGACCAGAAATTAAGTATGTATTAAAAGCAACAAGTGCAAGCTTTTCACCAGCAGGGAAGTTCTGAGAAGCAGACTACTGTATTTCATGAAAAGACATGGGACACAAGGGTGTGAAAATTAAATAGGACCTCTCACCAGGAGAAAGTAAATGATGTTAAATCTCTCACTTTATCTGCAGCTACTTTTCTGTGGCTTGATCCAATTTGCCAAACAATGTATGGGCTGCTTATCCAGCCAATCAGTAGCTATTCATTGGCCGGCTTTGTGGCTAATCTGACTTGCCAGTAGTGCGCATGTGCATGTATGAGTATGTGAGATTTTATTGCTAGTTATAACAAGAGGATTCATAGAGCTTTAGAACTTAAAGTTAGAATTCTTTTAAAGTCTGGTGCTGAATAGTAAGATGATAACAAAGGCTCTCTGTGTGGTTTCTTTTCAGTCGCTATAATTTGAGTCATGATATATCTAAATCCGTGAACCAGATTGTGATATTAGTTACACTTCTATATGTATTAGATGATTTGAAGTCATAAATGATTTCTGGGTCCACCCTTGAAGTTGGGAGCCACATTTGCTATCATATTTGCCTCTGTGGATGTTATAACAAGGTTAGAGATGTAAATAAAACTGATCAATACTAGATGTTTGATAAACATTTGCTGACTTTAATTAGAGGTACTCTCTTTCCTCCACTGTTTATGTTCTATGATAAACAAACAGAAAATAAAATATATTCATTGAAAAGGGCTGCTCAGAATCCTTCAGGGTTGTCAGTCATAAGAAGCAGGGGGCACGGTGGGACTTATGGTTGAAGGAAATGGCCTTGGCAGTTCTCTTTTCTCTTCCCCTTCTGTTGAAATCAGAGCCAGAGCCAAACAGAGCAATTCCACGTGTCCTGGGAGTGCTGAGGAACATCAATTCTATTAAACCAAAAATGGGACAGAGCCCAGACTCAGGCAAGCAGGAGGCATGCTGGGGCCTTGGCAGCAAAGGGAAGGCAGGAATGAGCACCATAAACCAGAGTCCGAGCTGGGCCAGCTGTAACATCGAAGGCCCTGAGTCCAGTCTGACAGGTGCACGCTCGCTGGCATATAAAGGGGTCACAGGGCCCACAGGAGTCACCCCTTCTACCTCCATCCCTCACCAGATCTCTGCCTGGCCCCTGTGCCAGCCAACCATTCACTTCAGCCCCAGTTTCAATCCGGGCACCTCTGTCCATCTGTTCTTTGATACCACAAGGTACCCCATCACCTCCAAGCTCATGACATTTCTTATCCTTTCTCCTTTAGTGATGCTTAAACTGCTTTTCTAGAATCATGAGCATCGTGGCCCCTGGAGCCTGTCTTCGGCACTCACTCTTGTAACTGCCCCCACAGGCCACCAGAGCATTCAGCCCAGCATTCTTAGCTTATGCTTTGCCCTGGGCTCTGGGCAGAGAGAGTGAGACTCAGTCTCAAGGCATATCATCCAAAGGTGTAATGAGGTCAGGCTCAGTTCAGAATTTGTGGATAGCAGAGTTTTGGCCCCAAATAGCAAGAGATTCTGAGGATGGGCTCAATCATGATGTCAGGTAAGAAGTTGCCATCAGTATTGGGTGATGAAGAAGAGCGTGGGGCCAGCATTGTGACCTTGTCACTGGACACCCAGGCTGGAAACATCAGCTAATCCCAAAGGGGAGGCTGATACACTTCCTGCCAGTTTTTGATTTGGGACTGAGGTGGACATGAGGTTCAAACTGGGGCCATTTTAAAATCCAGCCTTAAGGAGGTAGGGAGGACAAAGTCAGAAGGAGACGGATGAGTCCAAAAAGTAAGTGATATGGCTGCTTCTTGGAGGAGACGCCAACTTAAACAATGACGATTTATAGTATAGTAAGACAAGAAAAAAATCTCCATTAAAAGAATTATGTTTGAGAGAACTTTCAGGAAGGAATAAAAAGATGCAATTTGGGGTTTTCCTAACTACACAGAAAATGGTTATGATAGTGACTATAAACTTACTCACAAACCAAGAGCATTTACTTCTGATGGGCATGCACCTTGCTGAAGGAAAAGAAGAAATATCCCTTTCAGAGCTCACAAGTTCCCAGTTAAATGACAACTCTCTCAATAGAGCTAGTAGTTCAAAAGAAATAGTCAGGCCAGGAGAAGGCCTGCTGGTTTTAAGGGAACATCTAAACTCGCACACCAAGATCAAAAGGTTTCCTCCCAAAAGTCTGTGTCAGTCATTTAATCCTCCTCACTGTGTAATCTGATTTGCCACGATAAGTCAACATAATAATCACAGCAGCAAATACTTAAATATACCCTTCAAACCTGGATAATTTGCCCAGAAGTAAAATGCATCCAAGGATCCAGTATTCTGACATTTAATAAAAGTTTGAATTATAGTTGCAGTCTGCTGTGATTTAATTTTCTGGAGCTCAATATTTAATAAAACAATAGAAAATTATTACAAGTACGTTGTGCCATTCAGAAACTGCTGGCTATGTGCCTGCTTCTAGGGTCAGACTGTAAGAGATTAAATTCCAATTTAGCCATGTACTAGTTGTCTGACTAGCCAGTGATTCAACCTAGATGTCCTTCCATTTTTCTCACCAGCAAAACGGGAATCATCCTAGAATCTACTTACCATGGCTCTGCGAGGATTAATAACAATACATCCACATTGCTTTGAAAACTGCCTGCCCGACACTCGGAGGGGACGTAGCAGAAGTTAACTAAGTTTATGATTTTGTAAAATGGAAGTGCGCTACTCACTCTGCTTGTTTTGTTTGTTTGCTTGCTTGCTTGTTTCAAATAACTGTCCAAACATCTGCACATTTTCCCAGTCTGTGTCAAATCTTCTTTCAAATAAACCCTTTTTAGAAAGAGAAGAATTGAATTGATTGTAGACTTCAACTCGGAGAATCTGCAGTTGTGTGGCTGAGAAGCTAACGCTGCAAGGCATCTGAGCCTCAGATCACAGAGAAATCTGACTTTAGGGCAATCTTAGAAACTGGCACCAGCCTTTGAGTTCCAAATCTGAAAGAATTTCCAGAAAGCACAAGGGAGGAAAGATCTGGTGAACAAGGTAACATGAAAATATTGGTTAAGTTGACTTCTGCCCTGTCTACTATAAGTTTCATGATAGCAAGAAAGATGTCACATTCGCCTTTTTATCCTTGAGACCAGTAGAATGTCAAGAATCTAGAAGGTATTCGGTGAATGCTGGTTGATTGTTTAAATGAATGAACTTAGAAGTGAACCACAGACATGGTACTGAGCTCATAATGCGTTCTTTCTTCGTGTAGGCTAGCACTCCATCAGAGAAAAAGATTTTGCTTCATTTTTCAGTAAAATTTTGTTGAGGGTTTTGTTTTTCTTTCTGGATCTCTGATTATTTAGGTAACAAGAACACATAATAAAAAGAACTCCCATATGCTAAGCATAACACACCTGATCAGAGAAGAATTCTTGGGTGTGCTATTACTACTGTACTAGTTTTACAAATTGAAAATGGAGAATAGTAAGGTTGAGTTTTTCCAAGATCACCCAGCTAACAAGAAGCTGACATAGGCCTGTAACCCAGCTTTATCCTATTCCTAAAGACCCTGCTTTTAACCACAGCATTGCATTAAACTCTTAAAATCACAAAATATCAAAGACTAAAAGGATCTTGTATACTTTATAGGGAAGGAAACTAAGACCAGAAGGGTGAAGTGCCTTGTCAAATACCACCTGGTTCATCAAAGCGGAGCCTAGGACTTGAAATTAAGACTCCTGTCTGACAATCCAAAATGCTTTCTCCAAATATTTGCAAATGATGTGAGTGACAAGGGCTTAATTTCCAGAATATATAAGCAGCTCATACAACTTAATAACAAAAAAATAAACAACCCAATCCAAAAATGGGCAGAAGAGCTAAACAAGCAATTCTCCAGTGAAGACATACAAACAGCCAATAGGCACATGAAAAAATACTTAATATCGCTAGTTATCAGAGAAGTGCAAATCAGAACTACAGTGCAGAATCACCTCACACCAGTCAGAATGGCCATCATTCAAAGGTCCACAAATAACAAATGCTGGAGAGGCTGTGGAGAAAGAGGAACCCTCCTACACTGTTGGTGGGAATGCAGTTTGGTGTAGCCATTATGGAAAACAGTATGGAGATTCCTCAAAAAAGCTAAAAACAGACTTACCATATGATCCAGGAATCCCATTCCTAGGCATATATCCAGAGGGAACTCTAATTTGAAAAGATACATGCACCCCAATATTCATAGCAGCACTGTTTACAATAGCCAAAACATGGAAACAACCTAAATGTCCATCAACAGATGACTGGACACACACACACACACCCATACACTCACAGAATGGAATAGTACTCAGCCATAAAAAATAATAAAATAATGCCATTTACAGAAACATGGATGGACCTAGAGATTGTCATTCTAAGTGAAGTAAGCCAAAAAGAGAAAGAAAAATACCATATGATATCACTCACATGTGGAATCTAAAAAAAAAGAAGAAATAAATGAAATTATCTAAAACAGAAACAGGCTCACAGACATAATAAACAAACTTATGGTTACCAGGGGAAAAGGGGTGGAAAGCGATAAATCGAGAGTTTGAGATTTGCAAATACTATCTACTATATATAAAATAGGTAAACAGCAAGTTTTAAGTTTCTCCTGTATAGCACAGTGAACTATATTCAATATCATGTAGTAACCTACAATGAAAAAGAATATGAAAATGAATATATCTATGTATACATATGACAGAAACATTATGCTGTACACCAGAAATTGACATACTGCAAACTGATTGTATTTCAAAGAAAAAAATACGCTTTAAAAATTTTTTTAAAAAATACTTTCTCCTATGAATAATCACTTCCTTTTTAACAAAAGCAGCCCTATTCTAAGTAACTTTGGTAAACCTCAATCAGTCCCTTTACTGAATGCTAAAACAAATTTCCCTTCCAGAAATGACTTACTCTTATTTCATAAGCTCAATCAATTCTTTTGTAATCCAAAATATGCACCACAAAATGAATTCCATGGGTTAGTGTTCTAAGTGCTCTTTTTTTTTAAATTTTCTCTGCCTTCAGTATTGCCACTCAGAGCATGCTGCCTGACACAGACTCTTTTCCAGGGACTGGGACTGATGGAGAAAAAGGAGAAAAACAAAGTGCAAATCTATTTTCACAATCAGATCTAGCATTCACAAGATGATTGCCAAGAAATAGATGTGGGTGACAACAGTTCCCTAATGAGGTCTAGCATCTTAACTGAGATGCCCATTGTGTCTGATCCATTTGTTAAAGATGTCCACACTGCACGGACCACATGATGATTAAGGCGTAGTTCACCAAACCAGGCATTGTGACTGATGTTTTTTTTTAATGCATATGTGCAAATGCAAATTTGATTACAGGAATAATAATGCTTTCTTTAGTTTAAAAGGAGATGCTATTCCAGTATACATGTGGGGCTGGTTTTACTCCAGCAGTGATACAGGTTGGATCGCAGGCCCCATATCCACTCCCCTATTAGAATCAAGGGATGTCTTCACAGTAGAGGGAGGGAAGAAAATTCAGTTTTGGGATACAGAACAAAGGCAATGGACATGAAATATATGTAGTCTCTTTGGAACCACCAGAAGAGCCTGCTGCAGGAAACCCCCCATTAAGAGTCCGTTCCACACAGCTTATGTGGCAAATGTTGGTAATTGTTGAATTGGAGGGGGGGCAAAAGTATCTATTCTATTCTCTCTATTTTTGTAAATTTGAAAATTTTCACAATAAAAAGTCTTTTTTTTTTTCTTTAAAGTAATCCTTTCCTTGGGAAGAAGCTTCCCAGAGTCTTGGTTTAGTGGTGATGCTCATCAAGGAAGCAGGGATCAGTAGAGGGCACTGGACTTGAACTCAGGAGTCCATGGCCTCTAGTGGTCCAGCAACCTCTCAGGCCACCAAGCCTCCAGGATTCAGCCTTTCTTCACTCCCAGTTTGTTTCATATTCTCCCCTCCATTTGCTCACATCATATCCCTGAGAGTCCTTATCGTACTGTATTTCCTTTGTCTGCTTCCCCATTCCCTCAGGAATACAAGAACTCCTTGAGAGATGGGATCACGACCCATCTAAGGCTGAACCTCCAACACTCGTCCAAAGCCTGCATGCATCCCGCACTCAGTGAATATCTGCTCAGTTAAGGAAAGAAGCAACTGACATTGATGAAGTATACACTTGTTAGCAGTACCCATTTCTTACTGTTGTAAAGATTAAGTGAGATCACTTAGCACAGCGACTGGTGTGTAGTAAGCACTTATTTAATAGCAGCTGCTTTAATGATTATCATTATTACTATGATCATTATTATCTACCTATCATATGCTATTAACTGTCACCTGAAAGGAAATGCTCACAGAGTTCCCAATCACACTGTTACTAAGCAGCAGAACTCAAACCTAAGACCATTGGTCGCCAAAGCTCATGCTCTTAGCTCGGCATCATTCTGATCGATTTCTCATGCCACTGCCCTAAATCAGTCTGTAGATGCACCTAAAAAGATCCAAAGGATCTCAGCTGTGGATTGTTATCCTCACCAATAGGATGTCAGATTCTAGGGGCAAGACACCTGGCACCTTTCACGGCTGGAAGGAGGAGTCATCAAACTGTTCCAGGCGGCTTAAACTCAATTTAATCCCTGAGTGAACAGAAAGAAACAAATAGCAGTCGCTATAGTTCATGTGGTTGAAATAAATGTATACTTCACTTGAGTCAGCAGTTTTCTCCTCCAAAATGCATGAGTGTTAGTTTACTGTACATATACTTTTCTCCCTAGACTTAGTTTAATCATAACTATATCAAGTCACGTGGGGGCTGCTAGTCCAACAGCACAGGTTTGGATTAAATATTAAAAGAGCACTGGATACTTCAATAAAAACACTAAAAATAAAAATAAATTTTAAAAAGAGAACACTAGACTGAAACAATTTCCTTTTCCTTCATCTGCATTTGAATTTCTTTTTCCCTAAGGAGCAGTGAATGGCAGCTGTCAGGGAAGACTAAAGGTGAGGTGGACTGGCGGGACAAGGGGTCCGGTAGGGGATAATCAGTCTATGAGTTCTGCCTAGTTCACTGACTTGGTGATCTCAGACAAGTCATCACTTCTCTTTATGCTTCCGTTTGTCCAGCCATAAATGAGAAAAATAATTCACAGTGAGAGTCAGGAGTTTGCATTATGGAAGTACCCTGAAAACCCACGTAAGAGTTAATAAAAAGAAATTTATTATACACACAAATCGCCACATTATATTACACCCCACGTTAAGAAGGTGCCAAGAAAACATGGATTTCCTAAGCTTCATTCTCATATGCCTTCCCAGCCCACAGCTGAAGAGGCAGCATCAGGGAGCCACAGCCAGCCATTCTCAGGCAGAATGCAGCCTCAGGGACAATTTGGCTCCCAGAGATCAGATATGTCCTCCTTGCAATGTGTTTTCCTTGTGAACTCAGCCAGGGACCTAGAACTGGACTTTCCGGACCAGCCCTCAGACACTCCTTTTCAAAATGTATTACCCAGATCATCAGATAAAATTGTAATTGCATCAAACAACCTAGACTAAACTCACACATGTAGCCTTCTGGGGACCACAGAGTGAAATTCAAAACTACCTCCCTGGAAAAGGAAGGGAAGCCCTTAAAAAACAACAAAATGAATCACTGATGTGGCAATAAAAGGTCAAAAGCAGGAGTGCATCAGATCCTGAGCGATTTGCCAACACCTTTGAAGTTCAGTGGTTTCACCTTCTTCCAAGTGTTGGGGCTTTCTTCAAAGAAGAGCAGCATGAAGAACCTTAAAGAGCTCCTGGGAAGTCAGATATGTCCCTCCTCATCAGCAATAAGGATAATAAGAAACTTCCCTTCTAGCTAGTCCACACACGAAATAGTAAGTAGGAAAATAGTGGGGGAAACAGGACAGAGGAGAATTAACGAGGACCAGATGTTCAGAAAGCAAAAGAGAAATTTCAGGAACCTGAAGGTGATCTTTGAACAAGTTACTGACCTGGTAGGAAAGTCTAGAAATTGTGATCATAATGGAACACTGAGACAACTTCCTGAAAAAGTCCATAAGCCCTTTAATCAGGAACAAAAGAGAACAATGGATCAAAATACCCAGAAGAGCATCGCACCCAGCCCTAAGAGTGAGGGAGGGAAAATCTGTCTTCCCCTTTTGTGTGATGAACAAGGGCTAAACATAAGTAGTTGTGCACTGAGTTGACCAGTTGACTAAACACTAAATCAACTCTACTGAGCACACAGAGTTGTCTTCAAATAACCCACTCATATGTTTAAGCTTCAGTTCAAGAATCCTAACCAGGTATTATTTACAGCAACAAAAACTGAAACTCACAGAGCCTAAATGCCACCTGACACCCACACTGGGGGATAGATCGTCCTAAATTGGAAATACCTGCGCACATGCTAGCACAAGGAGAAAACGTGTCAACATCACGTAGAAATGACCATATCCAGTGTCCATGTTCCCTTGTTGGTCTCCAAAACTACTGCTCTTACCCCACATCACCTTCGTTGCCCGCTCCTCACCCTTTGCCCTATGAATAACAGTCCTGTTCCCAGAGTTTGCAGTAATCTGGTTAAAGTGATTTACATTAAACTATGAATTTTTGATTACCTTCATCCTTCCAGAAGGATTTGCATTTTTACAATAGAAGACCCATTAACTTCAATTCATGTTCAATGTGAAGGTTTTCAGTTACATGTAGATGATCTTTTTTTAATATCTGAGTGTTTCGGTAGAGGTACAAGGTATTGAAAGCAAATCAAGCAACTGCAAACCGAAAAGGAACCTGTGTTTCATTCCTGTGTCTCCCTGTGGACCATTTTAACTGCTTCTTCATCCAGATGGCAGAGTAAAGCTTCCCCATGTTCTTGAGATTCCATGTTATGGTTCTAGAGACAGACTGGCTACCACTAAATACCACTTTCAATGTGCAGAGAGAGAGTCTGACTGACTGGCACAGCCTGGCTTCCTTTGTGGCCATGGACACGGGTGCGGCATCGCCCAGCTGTGAGTACTAGGGTCCTGACTGTGGGTAGGGAGTTGTGTTGGTGGGTACTGTGTAGGCTGAATGGGCATCCTAAAAGCTACCTGCTGCAAGAAGCCTTCCCACAGACCCTCTGAACCTGTGTTTTCCAAAGCTCTCTGAAGGTCGAATCATCAGACCCTCACCTGAAGAGTCTGAATCAGTGGGTCTCAGATGGAGCCTGGGAATGTCTATTTTTAGTAAACACATCAGGTCATCTTCGTCACGAGGGGTGCTTGGGAAACCTTGTTGACTTAAACCACAGAGGCTACTGCCTCTGAGCTGTGCAGCCGAGCCCACCAGCCTGCACTCCTCAAAATGTCCTGATTCTCAAGGAGCCTAATCTCTCTTTAGCATGATATCTTGGGAGTCTTCTATCCTGAATCATTTCAAAGACCCGGGAAGTAATTGTGAGGAGACTCAAAATTACCCACACTTCAACTTAGGTCAGGGTTAGGGTTAGGGAACAATGTGTTCAGTTTTTGCCTATCAAACTGGCAAAGATAAAGAATAGTCCCCAGGGCTGGTGAGGTGGTGGGAAGGTTTGCTGCCTTGCTGGTGGAAGTACAAACTGGGATGGCTTTCTGAGAAGGTAACTTGGGTATGGTTTCTAAAGCCTTAACAGTGTCCACACTTCTCAACCTAGCAATTTTGCTTTTTAAGAATTTACCCTAAAAAATTAATTAAGACTGGGCACAAAAATGTATGACAGAGTTCATCACCACATTGACTATACTGGCAAATACCTGGAGGAAAGCACACCCAGCAACAGGAAATGGCTGAGCAAATGAAAGCAGGTGCGTACAATGGATACACTGCATTGTCACTAGAACTGAGGAGATATGCGTACAATGGGTACACTGCATTGTCACTAGAACTGAGGAGATATGCGTACAATGGGTACACTGCATTGTCACTAGAACTGAGGAGGCATTTATAGACAGGGAAGTACGTTAGCAAAGTATTCAGTTAAAAGAAAAAGTTACAAGAGGTATGATCTCATTTTTATTTTAAAAAATTGTAGTAGACTATTGGGGTATGATTCCATTATTTGGAATTACCCCCACAACCCTATTGAAGTGAGTGGCCTTCCTGGCCCTGTTTTTAATAACAACTTGACTTTGGCCAATTAATAACTTAGAATTCTCTGACAGGAAAATTAGAAATAATAGACACAAAACCCACAATTGCTCACATGATCACTGATGTGTAAACTGAAGGATATTGTTGAATCAGGGCTGGAGGGGCCATTTTCATTCCCCTGCAAGCAGAGGAGCAGCGGAGAGAGCCTTGCCTGCAGGAAAGAGATGGGGAGGACAGAGGAACAGAATGTGTCCCTCGAGAGAGACTGTGATGAGTGGAAGGAGGCGTGTCACTGACTCCCTCCCCTCCGCACTTTTAAGTAAGTCCCCTTTCCTTGAGCTACCTTGAGTCATATAAGAGTCAACCTCCAAATGTTAAAACAGATATGATATCTGAAAGATGGTATTTTGGGTCTCAGTTTTGCTTTTTGGTATTTTTTTGTTTTAACTCATGAGATGAAAGGTCAGAAAGCCCACATGCCACCCAGGATCATCCCATTAACTGAGTGACTTTGGGAAGTCATTCCACCGTCTAGATTCTGCGGGAATTTCAAGCAGGAAATTCTGGGCTTTCTGGGAAGAATAAAGAAAATTCGCAGGGATAGGACACACAGAACACCCTGTCTGCCCACCATGTAGACAGCCCAAAACTGAAGTCAGGAAGACTGAATCATGTCCTGTATTTATGAAGCCAATGAGTGGCAGCCTAGGTGTGAATCCTGGTTCTACTACTTAGTGCCTGTGGGTTTGGGCAAACTGCTTAATTTTTTTATGTCCCAGTTTCCTTATCTGTAAAAGGGGATTTTTATATTGCTTCCTTAGGACTGCTGAAGGATTAAAATAAGTCATAAAAAGTTCTTAGCATAGTGCCTAGAACATAAACAAGCATTAGTTGTGATCCCCAGATGCCCTGTTCAAGGAAGGGGGGTTCCTCCCTTTCCAAGAGACAGATTAATCCCCTAGGCCAGTGCTTCTCAAACTTTCAGTTGGCCTAGAAATCCCCTAAAGATGCGATTCACCAGGTCTAGGGTGGGTCCTGAGAATTTGCATTTCTAACTAGTTCTAGGTAAACCAATTACAGCTGATCCACCAATTGTAGTGTTAACAATTCTGCCTCAATGAAACCCTAACACATAAAAGCTTTTCACACCCGTTTCCAATATGCAAAAGAACCCTCAATGAACTGGAAAGCATTAAGACTGGGGCCTTTTCGGTCCTTAGATGTTCTCATTACATTGAGGTTAAACACCACTATGTTTTCAGTTTTAGTTCCTAGAGTGACTATTTCGAAAATATACTATTACTTCACTTTTTGGCGTCGGTAGGTTCAGCACATAATTTACTCTTTCTCTGATGATTTGTAAGGCACTTCAGACCCTCGCAGCACTTCGGGTCATTATTTAGAACATTCATTTTCATTGCCCGGCTCCGTAGACACAGAAGTTATGAGATAAGAAATTGGACTGAATTTGTTCAGAGCCAGAGCATAGGCTGGACTCTGGTGAAGGGTTTTACGTGTTTCTACTAACTCTTTGGAGTGAGCGTCTCTTCTCGCTGTAAAGTGCAATGAAGCCTGCTATTCTGGTTACTTGAAGAGCCCAATCGTGCTCCAGATAGCTGAGTTTTAGACAGTGCTGCAGACTAACACCCTGGGGTGTGGCCAGGGACTCCCTGCCCTTCTGCAGAGGGCATTAACGGAAGCATTTAAGACCTTAAGGACCCCAGGAGTCCTTTCACCTCATCACTTATGCAAATACTCCTTTTTTCTCAGTCTTGTCTTAACCAAGAATTAGGGCAGCTTCATAGCCATTTCTCAAATAAATAGACTCAGGATTGCTACTTACTGAACACTTAGGAAACCTGTGTTTTTCTTTAGCTTGTGGTGATTTTACAGAGGATTTCTGCTCCATTCAGTAGTCATTTCTCAAGCTGTTTCAAACTCTATTAGAAACCACGTGAACCATATCTTGCCTTGCCTGGCTTTTTTTCTCAGTTTGGTTCTATTTCCTTCCTTCTCCATTCCCTCTACCTTTCTTTCCCCCTCTTTCTTCTCTCTTTCAGGCACTCTTACTGAGGCAGAATGCGTGGTGGTCACGCTTACGGAGAAGGTGGCATCCTCTCCCAGCCCCACTGTTTCCCATGTTTGTCTTCTGAGGTTTCTCTGTTAACACCAGTTCTATTCTTGTAGGAAAACTTGGTCTCTTTTTGATATATTTAAGTCAGGCCCCATTTCTCCCGGATGTTTCTCTGACTCCGAATCTTTCTGAATGTCTGCGGGTCTCAGCACGCAGACATACTTCCCCAAGATTGCTGACAAATGCTGCTCTTGGAGCCTGAGACAGATCACATCTGGCCCTCCCTTCCATCAACAGGCATGGGTGTGAGTGTTTGCTTGTACAGCCCTGCAGCACCACCAGTTCCAACCCAAAATAAACACTAATGCAACTCCAGAAGCTCTGAAGGATCATGTAGATTACTGCTATCCAATAGAAATTGTGAGCCACATTCTATTTTAAATGTTCGAATAGCCACTTTTTTTAAAAAGTAAAGGGAAACAGGTAAAATTCATTTTAATGATATACTTTAACCCAATATATTAAAAATATTATCATTTCAACAAGTATTCAGTGTAAAAAGTTATCAGTGGAATAGGTATTTTACATTCTTTTTTTCACACTAAGTCGTCAAAATCCAGTGTGTGTGTTACACTGACTGCACATCTCACCTCGGACCGGCCACACTACAACAGCTCAATAGCTGAAGGTGGGTACCGATTCCCACACTGGAAAGAGTAGAATGTAGATGTTGGCTGTGATTTTCGTAAAGGAGCAGGGTGAGAGGTTTTACAAGCATATCATAAAGGCTGCGTCCTTAAAAATCTTTCTTAGACAACTCTCCACCCAAGGCAATTGCTAAGCATCTCTCATAGGGCTTCCCTCCACTCACCCCCTCTCCTCTTTGTTCTTCTCTCTCTTTTCCCTCCTCCTTCTCATCTTGCCATCCCTGCCCTAGGCCCCCGACAGTGCAAACACTTCTCTGACTGCTTTTCCTCCAAGAATTAGTCCTCTTGGAAATGCAGTGAATGCAATTGTCGATTTCGTTTGCTGATTCTTAAAGGTTCCTGGTGCAGCCGGCACCAGCTCACCAGTCTGCTGGGTTTCTCGCGGGTGCCTGGGTGAGTACAAGTGATCCCCAGCCGGAAACAGATGAGCCACTCTTCAGATGCGTGGGGACTTCACCAAGGCAACCAAATCTGCCTGCAGTGAAAACGCTCCTGCTAACCAGCCCACTTTTCAGAGCCTGTCTCAGGACCGCTGCCAGCACTGCAGCTCTAACAGGAGAGTTAAGGGGAAGAAAAAGGATTCTGCTCCATGGCAAACACCGTTCCCCACCTCCCACACTCAGAGTCTTGGGACTGAGAGGGTAGGGAACACTGAGACAAAGCAACACTCCCTGGACCCCAGTTTTATTACATCAAGCTGCAGGGGTTACAGAATTAATCATGATTTGTTTGTACAACTATTCTGTCAACACCAATTATATCTACTCTTTGCTTCTCTGAGATTCAGATGTGCTGCCCCTCAAAGACGATACTGGCTGAGTTACAGCTTCCAGTGGTGAGGGTGGTTTTGCTTACATTCAGCCCAGTCCTCCCTAAGATTCCTTTTGAAACGCATAGTTTTAAATCATTTGGTTGGAATGAAGATGGCAAACCTGGCTCATAAGATAGACCCTCTACCTACGGAAAATAGGTACACATAATAGCATCTAGAAAAGTAGACTTGACCGTCTTGGGGCACAATCACACCTAACTGAATGAACCCTCGTTTTACTATGTCCACGCAAAAGATATGATTGGACCATGCAAGATCTACCCCCAAATGACCCAAATTTTCACAGGAATCAGAATCAACTCAGACTCCCAAGGTTCATCCAGACCGAAAGAGGCCTAGAGCTAATCTAGTAAACCCCTGACGTTTTCTCAGCCAACACAGTATTGGCAGAAATGGGTCATCCAGGGAGAGCATGGATTTGAACTGTGTTCAGCCCAGCGTCTTTTACCTCATATCAGTCACTCAGAGAAACCTTGGGCTGAAGACTTGGCTACTCTTGATACACCCTCTTGTATCTAAACACTAACAAATATCCAAGAAATAAATTCTTCTTTTCATCTTTTCCCAGCTGAATCGAGTCATTCTAACGCTGAATGGCTTTTTAATATCTCTGACACACTCCTCCTCCTGCGTCTGCCAATAGTATAATGTATTATTTGGCTGGTGATATTCTCATTTCTCTTCTCAACTCAGCAGCCAGAACTGCTTCTCCCGACTTGGCAGAAGTTGAGGATGTCCATTCTTGCTGACTTTTGTGCCTGTTCATTGCCAAAATCCATAATAGTTAAGGTTTTAATTTTGTTCTCAGTTGTTTTGTGTGTGTGGCCAGAAATTCATTATTTTCCAGATTTACTCTATAGTTTATAAGTACCTGACACAGGTCTCTACTTCCCTGCAATCCTCAAGAAATAGGAAATTGTCAAGTGGGACAAGTTATACAAGAATTCTACACACAATGTAATTAACTGAAAGGTGTTTTGTGGTCGCTGTTCTTGTTGTCATTGTCAAACACAAGAGCATCTCCTCCTGTGTGTGGTACACAATCATAGTTTCCTCTGAGCTGGTTCACTTAATGATACTTCTCTCTGCTGATCTGGATGAATAATAACTTCAGACAGCTGTGGTACAGTGGAAAATGTGTCAATGAACTGGACTCTGCCACTAGCTAGATGTGTCCTTGGAAAGTCATTTAATAGCTGTAAACCACATTTACATTCCTCCATTAAAACAGATTAGATTTGATCAATGGTTCCCAAGGTGCAGGTCCCTGGGAGTCTCCAAATTCATGGGATCTCCAAATCCATGTGCATACTTAGCAGGCTATAGATGAAACAAATGATATGTTTCACTCATATAGGTATTGTTTCAAATATATGTAATTGCTGTTCTGATTAACAAAGTTTAAATTCATGTAAATGATTATTGAATTCACAGAGGCATACTGTCATTATATACCTTCTCAATCCATCAATACTACAAGTTTAAGTGCTACTGAATGGGAATCCAAGAAATGTTGATGTTGAAAAAGTTCTCTCAGTTGAAAAGGCTTAGAAACCTCTGTGGTATAATGAACTGTAAGATCCTTGTCAGCAGTAAAATTCTGCGTCTAAACATTTCTATTTTGACAGGGGGTCTCCCATACTCAGACTCAAGGCCAGTAAAGGAAATAGCTGGGCATGGGGCAGACTTGGAGTAACTGTCAACTCGCCCATGCAGATCAAGAGCTCCCTCTGGTCACACTGTACTGTAATTAACTGCAAAAGCTCTTGCAGCAGGGAGGAAAATTCCAGAAGGGGGCTATTACTGTCTTAGAAGATTTCTTGAAACTTCTTTTTTCTCTTCTCTGTTTCATTTAACTGTTGACTCACTTCTGGCTGTCTGTTTCTGGAATAGGCAATCTATATCAATTATGGCAGCCAAACTTGAAGCAAGTGGTCTACTCTCATTTATAGCCTGAGTATTTTAACTTAAAATAGGAAGTCTTCAAAATAAGCATATGCAAACACTAAGCAAATTATACCCAAACCACAAACTACTTCTTTGGGGAACCATCTAATTCTTTTTCACCTTAATATAAGCCTTAGGATAATCCTGATGGTGAGAATTATTCCAAGGATGGAGGACTATATACTTATTTATGTAAGAAGCAAAGTTCAGTGATTATAAACATAAAAGGACATGAATATCTTTTAAAGAAATAAGGAGGGGACAACTTACTTATTATGAGTTCCTTGAAGGATGTTTATCTTTGCTCCCTGTATCCTAGCATTTATGGTTGTTGTTCTATTTGTTAAATGGTGAATTTCTTGAATATAAAAAGAAGCATTAAAATTGGAAGAGAATCTTAACTGCCCTTCAACTAGAAAGTATTGAAAATAATCAATCACAGACTGTGAAATTAATATAAATAATACAGAATTGAAGAATATTTATGTGAATGCATTTTCTAAGAGCTTGGGGAAAAAATGGGTAAGGAGCCAATAGAACTGCCAGAACATATCACTGTAAGGTGATAGATAGCAGTTTTTCCAACTGTCTCAAAATTGACGTTTTGGGAACCGGTTTATCAGATCACATGTGGAGTTAGTAAACCACTGCAGGAATAGGACGCAGATGAAAATGTCAGAGGAATGACCCGAAGGGACCATTTGCTCCAATCTAAAAATGCCAGAGAGTAGTAGGCACTAAAACTCTTAGGTGAGGAATGAGGCAAAATGATTAAAAAGAGAGTTAGGTCAAGATACGAAGTCAATTTAGGTAAAAAGAAAACAGCTGACTTAAAATGTTTTAAAAGAGAGATGGCATTGGTGAGTTTGTGATATATGACTAAATGGTTAGCTTGACAACAAAAAGAAACTTCGGCCAGAGTATTATTTACAGAAACAACAAAAGTGGAAATGAACTTTTTTTTTTCAGTAAACAGTATGTATCTGGCACCATTCTAAGCACTTTACTTTCTCATCTAATTCCATCTTCTCAATTATGCCAGTACTTATGGACAAGGTGATCCCATTCGATGGGTGAGGTTGGAAAAGTTTGCCCCCAGGTGACCCAACCAGAGAGTGGCAGGGTAAGGATGAGAAAACAGGATTCTGCCCTGACCGGTGTTCAATATTACAATGCTCCCATTAGAGATCCTAATGGAAACAAAAAGAGCAAGGGGTTTGGGGAACAAGAGGAGAAATGCCTTTGTGAAAAGTTCAGGAATGACTACTAAACCCTAGCTAGCTACACATGAAAGAAAGGTGAAATGGTCCACCCTGTAAAGCAAGGGGACAGAGCATCATCTGAAAAGGAAGGGGAGGAAGGCGTTAGTAGCAGAGGCCACTGACATTGCAATGTACTGTTTACAAGATTTTCGCAAAAATTCTACTGCAGTGGCTGACAAGAATAGCCAAAGGCATGATTTATGCAATCTGGCAGTCTGCCACTGAGAGGAGGGAAAAGAGCTGACAGTTGGTGAACTTAAGAGAAGTCACAAGAAGGGGGTGCAAAAGAAATTTACTAGATTTTGAGCAGGGAAAAGACTCTTTGCTCAGACAACACAAATCATATAAACACAAACTAGACAATAATACAAAGCAGTGCAACATCAAGGCGCACGGGAAATATCACTTGTGATACAGGCTATAAGAAATAGAGGAACTCAGATAATGGGGTAAATACCACTTACACATCTTGTATGTATATTTTTTTAAAAAGATAATCCTAGATTCTAGTGTGAAAAGTATTTTTAATTAGAATTCAATTAAACAACCAAAAACCAATGAGGTTTCATTGAGGAATAGGGAAAGTACTGAGCTGAAAGTCCAGAGATTTAATATAACATTTTAAAACAAATACCTTGGTATTGCTAAGTTTAATATCCTCACTGGTAAACAGGGTGTAATAATAATACAAGGCTCAGAGGATCTTCGCAAGCATTAAATGCAACGATGTTTGTGAAAACTGCCAGTGCTCTTCCGTCTCATCATCACGATTATTACGCCTGCTCCGGTCCTACTTAGCTATACGACCCTAACAACTAGAAAGTGGAAGTAGAGATGAGGAGCTTAGACTAGATTGTCCCTTTAAACTCTCACATGCTCTGGTAATATAAACCATTGCTTTTCTTCAAAGTTACATAAATACATTTTGTAATAGATATGCAATTAAAATGTGTAAGACCACAGCATCCCCAAACCCAGTGGGTAGAGAGGAAGAGAAATTAAATTGATAAGAAGAGGGACAAAGCTGCCCATCTAAACCCATACACTGTGTGTAGCAAGCAGATCTGTCAGTCATAAGAAAATACTTGCGAAATTTAAAAGCAGTGGAGTGAAATTTCGAAAATAAATATCAATATGCAGGCAGGGCCCCCATCACACCCCATTAAAAGGACAATGATAACAGAATAACACAGCAATGCGTCTTCTCCATTTCTTTAGTGAGCTCCTACTGATTCTACAAAGCTGGATACAAATGTCTGTCACCTCCCCTGTGAAGCCTTCCCCAAATAGCTCCCAGAGCACTGTGTGTATCACAGGCTTACCATTCATTTGTACTTGGTTGTTTTATATATCTACCTACCCACTAGATTGCTAGGTCCTTAAGAATTAAAACAGCATCTTATTCAACTTTATAGCCTAGCCAACCATGGGGTCTGGCACATAAAAGTTGCTCAATAATGCTGGTTTGAGAACTGAATTAATTAATTAAGTCAATGTTGAAAACTCCAAGTACATGATAGAAGCTGGCTCTTAAGTCAACAGAAAAGACTTCCAGCTTTAAATGGCATCTGACACGATCTCTCTAAAATTTCCCTTAAAATATCCATGAATCAGAAGGGGCAGGGATAAAAGACTGACATTTTCATTAATCCCCATGTTGATGGAAATGTGCTAAAGAGTGCAATTGGTAAACCCTTGTGTTATGCTGTCTGAATAGAAAGACTGCCCACCTGAAAAAAGGTACAAAGACCATTAATTTCTCCCAAACTGTATGGCTCCCTGGAATAAGAATGCAAGATCTGACCCAACCAAGAAACTGAATAGCTGACCTTTATTGGCTAGCTGCTGCTTTCAGAGGCTGTTGGTATATTATTTCCCACTTTCCCCAATTTATAAACATCCAACCTATGAATTATAGGTAAAAGGAACCAAAGCAAGTGGAATGGAAATTATAATCAATGACATAATTGAAAAAAAAACCCCACAAACTGGAAAAAGCCTCAATTATTCTGTTAGGAGCCCACAATGTTTCAGAGGGAAAAAAATATATACATATAAAGAAAAAACTCTTTAAGCATTTAGACAGGAATAATAAATTGCATAATAAAGGTGGGGGGAGTCGGGCTGATCTCAAATTTCTCCTTTATATTATTAAGTGTTGGAAGGAAATTAAGCAGAGTGTACAGAATTTTGAGGGGCAAAATTTATAATTCAAGCTTTTATACTCAGCTTTCACAACACTTGTAGTTACAATTGAGAGGAAACCCAGTTCAAACTAGCTTATGGGGAAATAAATTAATATATTGGCTCACAAAACTTCCAAGGTAACTTTAGGTACAGGTAAACCTAGGGGCTCAAATTTACCACTGTTCCCCTGTCTCTTCCTCCCCACCATCAACCCCACCAACTCTTGCTTCATCCTGTCTCTGATTTTTTTTCTATATTGACCTCATCTTCTCCCACTGTAAGTACACTCCTTCCTTATCCCAGGAAACATAGCTCCCCCCCCAAGAAAATTCCATGCCCCACTGTTTTAGCTCATGATTCAAATGAAAGACAGACTCCCTGCATCTATGAGATTTTAAATCTCATGAAAATGCTTTGGCTGCTTGTACTCAGATCATGTCTAATCACCGTGGATGAGAGGCTGGTCTGTTAATGGTCAGGCTTGGGTCACTCCCTGCTCCTGCAGCCAGGGGATAGATACACTGTAATTAACAGGCTCACAAGAACCTAATGAGATGGGAGGGAAGCAATTCCTTCACAGAAGAAAAGAGTAAGCAGACAATAAGAGCAAACCACATTTCCCCCATGCCTACTTAACACAAACTCATACAATTTCAAAAGTCCTCCACCTAATGTTTGTCCACTTAATGTATAACTAAAAATCACACTTATTCCGAAGAGAGACAGTGCAGAATCACATCTGGTTACCATCCCATGATTGTGTCCAGGACCTCTGGGTAATGTACACAGCTCTGACATCCAGACATGGCTTCTCTTGATTCAACAACCTGTAGTTTAAATGATCAATGTAATGGTCCCCTAAGCTTCCAACACAGTAGAGGAGGGGAAAATTGATACTCCATCTAGAGACTCCATCTAGAAACTCCATCTAGAAAAGGTGGCATGACATCTGCCAAAGCATGTACCAGACCGACCCTACAGAATAACATGGCAAGAATTTACGTTTTGACAGTGAAACTGATCTGACAACCCCACCCTTTGCCCTGTGCACTGATCGCCCAAGTTCATTATTCTCCAAGACTATGCCTAAAATAAATGCAGGGGAAAATCCTTCTGGAGGTCCTGCCCCTTAGTATCCCTCTTACATTTGGCATTATTACAAGGACCATTATTATTAATCCTGGGGATTGCCTTAGAAACCTAACAATCCCAAATTCTTTGGGGTTGTTACTTCTCTGGCAATTCAGTACTTTTAAAACCCTAGCCATCTACGGGTTGAGTCTAGTTCTGTAGGTGAAAATCAGAAATCTCGTCTTGTCTTGTCCTTGATTATAGACCAGACTCTTTGGCATATCTGTCCCTTAACAGCCAGTCTTAGCCCTCAGCTAAATGAGTCCTAAATGACTCAGGCTGAGGTGCTGAGGCAGAACTAATCAGGACTGTACCCAGGCTGAGACCACTGATTGGCTGTTTGCTAGGGAATGAATTGTTACCTTCACCACCAGCCAGGGCTGAGCAGCATAATTTGGAAAGGGCTTAAAGGATCAGGCTTCTGGATTTCTCAGATTCCTCCTGAGTCCCAATCATATCCCCAGTGTTGTCTCCCACCTCTTAACTTCTGCCCACATTACCTCCAACTTAGAGCAGGGATTTTGGCTTTTGTAGTTCCATGAGGTGCATGATTATCTGACCCACAGTGGTCTTAGAGTACTGCCCACATCCTAATGGAGGAACGGCATCTCTTAACAAAGTTATACACTATTTCCTTCCTGCTTTCACAGGGACCAATTTACACTGAAGCTTTTTCTTTTCTTGAAAGAAATACAAGAAGCAAACAACATCCTGAAGTTTTGACAACTCCTCTAAAACTCCAGTCTCAGCAGGCACATGGTCTGGGTTCAAAGAAGGAAAAGGTGATCCTTTAAACATATGTTTCAGATCAGCATAACAAAGATTGTCGATTTTGCTGCCCTTGGTATGGGGGTCCTCTCCATCCTGTGCTACCCTTAGACTCAACCAAATCTTCACTTGTAGAGTTTGTTTCTAGCAATTGCCTATTCCTAATAGCAATTCTATATTTAATTTTTTAAAAATATTTTGATGTATTTTATTTCTTTCTCGGGTTTTTTTTTTTAATCGAAGCATAATTGACTTACAATGTTGTGTTAGTTTCTGGTGTACAGCATAATGATTCAGTTATACATACATATTATATATATATTCTTTTTCATATTCTTTTTCATTATAGGTTATTACAAGATATTGAATGTAGTTCTCTGTGCTATACAGTAGAAACTTGTTGTTTATCTATTTTATGTATAATAGTTAATATCTGCTAATCTCAAACTCCTAATTTGTCTCTCACCCTCCCTTTCCCCTTTGATAACCATAGGTTTGTTTTCTATGTCAGTGAACTTCTTTCTTTTTTGTAAGTAAATTCATTTGTATCTTTTTTTTAGGTTCCACATATAAGTAATACCATATCTGTCTTTCTATTTCTGACTTACTTCACTTACTATGCTAATCTCTAGGTCTATCCACGTTGCTGCAAATGACATTATTTCATTCAGTATTATGGCTGAGTAATATTTCATTGTACATATATATACACCACAACTTCTTTATCCAGTCATCTGTCAATGAAGATTTAGATTGCTTCCATGTCTTAGCTATTGTAAATAGTGCTGCTATGAACATTGGGGTGAATATATCTTTTTGAGTTAGAATTTCTCTGGATATATGCCCAGGAGTGGGATTGCTAGATCATATGGTAACTCTATTTTTAGTTTTTAAGGAATCTCCATACTGTTTTCCATAATGGCTGCACCAATTTACATTCCCACCAGCAGTGTAGGAGGGTCCCTTTTCTCCACAGCCTCTCCAGCATTGATCGTTTATGGACTTTTTAATGATGGCCAGGCTGACTGGGTATGAGGTGATACTTCATTGTAGTTTTGATTTGCATTTCTCTGATATAGTTACTTTTTCCAGTTGTAAAGGAAAGAAAACCAACTCAAAGTATCTTAAGAAAAACAAAGGAAATTTCTAGACTTGTATGACTGGAAGGCCCAGGAGTAAGACTTCCAGCACAACTGATCAAAGATCTCAAACAATTCACCTTGACCGACTCTTACTTCCTCCTTCTCTCCCCTCCAGCGCTCATGCTTTCTCTCTCTCTCTTTCTCTTCATCTCAGAGATCTGCTTGTTTCTGTTTATTTGTTCATTTCATTTTGTTTCATCAGCCTTATTCCCTCTAGATAGATGAATTCTGTTTGCATGATGGGAGGATGGCCACTGGCAGCGCAACTCTGCATCCCTACAGCTTACAATCCATACAAGTAATTTAATTCAAGGGCTCTGATTGGCCATATTTGGATTACATGTCCACTGTTGCAAAAGTCATTATGGACAGAGTATCACAATGTACCTACTCTGAAGTAATAATTGCACCCAAACTACATGAGTTGAAGAAGTAAATACACCTTTCAAAAATAAACAGGACGCTGAGCAGAAGAGCATACAGTTGTTCCATCACTCCAACATCCTTGTCTTCTATGCCTGAGGGCACCCCCAATATGCATGGGATCAGAAAATATACCACCCACTTATCTTTTCTGAAAAATGCACTTGAAGAAGAATTCCAGATAACCAAAAATAAGATACTAAGACAGGAGACATCCAGATACTAAAAAATATTGATGCACTTCCTTTCCTCAGTTTGACAGTAGACTTGGGAACTAAGTTTTATTTGTGCTTTCAGGTAGATTTTGCCATCCTGGGGTGAGATTTGTCCCTCTTCTTTTTTTCAACCTAGCTTCTGCTTTGGCTTCTTTCCCAATTCCAAGAAATCTGATTCTCAAATCACATCCTTTATCAAACATTTCAGATAGCACCTTCTTATTGGATTTGACCAGTTAAACAACATAGTTGGTACATAACTACTAGGATGGATAAAATCCAAAATACTGACAACACCAAATGCTGAAGGATATGAAACAACAAGAATTCACTGCTGATGAGAATGCAAAAATGTTACAGCCACTTTGGGAGAGAATTTGGCAGTTTCTTACAAAGTTAAACATAGTCTCACCATATGATCCAACAATCACTCTCCTAGGTATTTACCCAAATGAGTTGAAAACTTATGTCCTATAAAAACCTGCACATAAATGTTTATAACAGCTTTATTCGTAATTGACAAAACTTGGAAGCACCCAAGATGTCCTTCTGTAGGTGAATGGATAAATAAATTGTGGTACATCCATATGATGAAATATTATACAGCAATAATAAGAAGTGAGCTATGAAGCCATGGAAAGACAAGGAAGAAACTTAAGTGCCTATTGCTAAGTGAAAGAAGACACATCGGACTGTATGATTCCAACTATATGACATCCTGGAGAAGACAAATCTATAGAAACAGCCAAAAGATCAGTGGTTGCCAGCAGTTTAGGCTGGGGGGAAAGAGGACAAATAGGTGGAGCACAGGAATTTTTATGGCAGTGAAACTCTTCTGTATGCTATTGTAACTGTAGACATGTGACATTATCCATTTGTCAAGCCCATGGAACTACACAACACAAAGAGTGAGCCCTAACTTAAACTATAGACTTTAGTTAATAATACTATATCAGTATTGGTTCATCAATTATAACAAATATACCATATCAATGCAAGATAATAATAGGGGAAACAGACAGGTATATAGGAACTCTCTGTACTTTTTGCTCACTTTTTTAGCAAACCTAAAACCACTCTAAAAAATAAAGTCTACTAATTGAAAAAAAAAAACAGTTAGAAGAAGTATCTTTTGTTGCCAGAAAATAGGAAGTACTCAAAAACAAATTGTGGATATGTCAAAAGAACACAGGATCCAATCTAAAAGAGCTACCAGTAGTCAAAGCTAGATCAACTTTTATAACAAAATAATGATAGCATGGGGTTGTACATAACCCAGAGAATAAACAAATATCCACAAGTCCATAATGATATAAACAAACAAACAAACAACTCTTCCTCACAGAATAATTTCAATTAAGAAAGATAGAAATGGGGGAGGGTATAGCTCAGTGGTAAAGTGTATGTTTAGCATACACGAGGTCATGGGTTCAATCCCCAGTACTTCCATTAAATAAATATATAAACCAAATAAAATTACCTCCCCCCCAAAAAACAAAAAAAACAAAGAAAAATAGAAAGAAAAAGGGAAATAGAAGATCACTATTAGAAGACTACCATAATAATTGCTGCAGGCAAGATCTACCGATGAATACTCACTCAAACTAGTGGATAAAAGCTTGAAGAGAAACAGGATATTTGCATAGTCTCAAAATATTATCCAAAAATTATTTATTAACTACAACAGGAAAAATAGTGACTGCATCATAAAGTAGGGCAGACACCACCTTAACCAAGTGATCAAGATTAACATCACTTGCAATAAAGTATGCTGGCCTACCAGCCCAGAATGAATTCCACAACCCTGCCTTCCTGGAGCCGAAATGCTTCTAAACATAGAGCGCTCTACCATGTACTTCCGTGTTTCTCCAAGAGCATGCATGAAAGCTGCCTTTTTGGAGCATTAAAAAAGAAAAAAAAGGTATACTGGATCACATATCCACCTATGTGATACACTGAGAAGGGTACATAGCCCCTAACATATCCTTCCCAAAGCGCATAATTGCAACCTAACTGTGAAAAAACATCAGACAAAGCCAAAGTGAGCAACATTCTATAAAATATGTGGTCAGACTCTTGAAAAGTATCAGTCATGGAAGACAAGGAAAGGCTAATGGACGGTCAGAACGGTTAGAGACTAAATTGCAATGAGATCCCTGGACCGGAGAAGGGACATTAATGGGGAGAATGATGAAATCTGAATAAAGTCTGCAGTTCAATTAATAGTATTATATCAATGGCAATTTCTTATTTTGATCGTTGTCTCATGGTCTTGTAAGATGTCAGCATTAGGGGAAGTTGGGTGAAAGATATATGAACATCTCTGGACTGTTTTTGGAAGTCTTCTGTAAGTCTAAGCTTATTTCAAAATAAAAAGTTAAAAATAATAATTGGTGTTGTTCTGTGCTGACGTTTTTACCTATCTAAACTGTTCATGGGGCTGGGAAAATGACTGAAAATTTTTCCTCTCCCCAGTGACAGAGTCATATGAAATAATATAATAGTTTTCATTGATAAGAAATCTGAAGAAGAATTTCTGTATTTTAAGTGAATCCTGAACAACCCTAATACTTTGTATGTCATCTTCCACCTCAACCTGTACTCCAGTGCCAAACATCAGTACAGAAAATGTGGCCCCTTAACTATGTTTTTAAAGTCTGATGTAATAGTGTTCTTATGGCTACCAGCGGGGAAAGAGGGTGGGAAGGGATAAATTGGGAGTTCGAGATTTGCAGATACACACTACTATATATAAAATAGATACACAGCAAGTTTCTTCTGTACAGGACAGGGAACTATATTCAATATCTTGTAGTAACCTATAATGAAGAAGAATGTGAAAAGGAATATATGTATGTATGTGTATGTATGTATATGTATGACTGAAACATTATGCTGTACACCAGAAATTGACACAATCTTATAAACTGACTTTACTTCAATTTAAAAAAAATAGTGTGTTGTTACAAGATATGGGAAGTGGTGTCTGGTTGCCTGGAGTCACTGTTCAGCCCTTGGCAGTCATGTGCTTTAGGGAAGAAACATCCTCTGAGCCTCAGTTGCTTCATCTGGAAAATAGGGATCACGGGGTACCTGCCTCACAGGTTGCCCTGAGGACTGTACGGGCTGTTAAATATAAAGCACCTAGAACAGCCCTGGCCCTTAGTTGGCACTAAATCTAAGTTGGCTGTTGTGACAGTTGCTATTACATAAACCACATGGAGAATATTACTTTGTTTTGGAACTCCAGGTGACTTATATTTTTGCCTTTATATTTTCATATACTTTTCAAATTTGCTTTAGTACTTTTATTATAAAAACAATGGGATCCTAGAAAGGATTCATATCATATGTTTGCAATTTTTGCAAAAAAAAAAAAACTACACACATATTCCTACAACTTTCCTCTCTTACTGTCTCCTCCTCGCGTCAGTAAAGAACTTGGCCCTTCTTTCCACCTCAGTCTCACTCCACACTCTCACCACCTCACAGTCCAGCTCTCATTAATTTCCTTCCGTTACTCAAAATGCCATTTTCTCTCTGCCAAGGCTTTCTCTTCTGTTTCTCTCTTGGAACACTTTTCCCCACCTTACTGCCCAGGTTAACACCTTTTCCTTCAGATCTCAGAGTACTTGTTTGTTCATTCATTCATTCGATCCATCCCACAGGATCTCACTGAGCTTTACTGTATGCCAGGTCCCTGGAGAAAACAGTGAACAAGACGGACCAGGTCCCTGTATCATCAAAGGGCTGGCAGAAAACAGATGGCGAGTTCACGTCAAGTAATTTGAGGAGACTTTACACAGGAGTGATTTAAGCAGATGTCAGTGGGCAGGGTGTAGGGGAGTCACAAAGGATGGTTACAGTGGACACCATGGGGCTGAGGGGACAAAGGAAGGAAATAGTGGAGCCTGGAGAAAGAGCGTGTGGAGAGGCCGTCTGATAGGACCTGTGACTTCCAGTCAAGGACACAGCCATCCTGATTCCCCCGGCGGAGGGAGCCAACTCCCAGCTCACTACCACCGCTGCTCCACAGGAGCCAGCTGTAAGGGACTATTGGCTGTGGTCCCTGTATGTCATCTGCTGGGTCAGCGGGCAAGGTGGAAAAGGCAGAACGTGGATCTGGAGGGAAGTGGAAGAGGCATTCAGCACAAAGCTTGCTCTCACAGAGTGCATATTCTCGTGCAGGAAGACAAATAGCCTCATGAGAACAAATGTTCAGTGAGCCCTGATGATGTACCAGGCGTGTTCTAGGCACTTTACATGTTGTAACTCACTTACTTACTCCTCATAATAGTTATTGACTCAAATTAACAGATGAGGAAACCCAGGCACAGAGAGGTTAGAGACCTTGTGCAGAGGCAATAAGTGGGTGAGGTGGTCTCAAACCCAGGAAGTCTGGCTTCCTGGCCCAGGTTCTTACCTGCTTTGCTAGACTGCCTTCCAAGCAAGCTATTTTTCAATCATGATATGAGTGTGCAGTGACCAAAATCAACTGGCAAAATGGGTCAGAGAGTGACAAGGTTGTGGGGAGCAAGTGGGGTGGTGTTGGAAGGAGTACCTCTTTATTTGCTAGATGCTCTTAGAAGATCTTTGAATAAAGAAATGATTTAAGCTGGGACCTGAATGACCTGAGTCACCAGAATGAGCCAGTCCTACAAAGAGTGACTCTGGGCTGAGAGGAAGCAGACACAGAGGCCCTCTGGCAAGACTGACATCTAGGAAGACACCAAGTCCTCCTGGGGCTGGAGTCTAGTAAGCAGAAGAGAGCATGTTATGAAATTAAGCCAGAAAGATAGACAAGAGCCCTGGAATGAAAACTGCTGGGGTATTAAGTAGGGAAATGAAGTGATAAGATTTATATGCTTTTTAAAGATTGTTATAGATACTGGGTAAAGAAAAAATTGACTCCAGAGCAGGTTAGGGAGGGGACAAGACACAGGGAGACCAGTTAGGAAACTATTGTAGGTATTCAGACAAGAGCTGATGATGTCTTGAACGAGGTGAGCAATCGAGAATAAAAAAAGTGGGCCGATTGTGGATATATCATGGGGAAAACCTGATGTGAGCTGGTGATAGATTAGATAGAAGGGAGATAAAGAGAATTTCTTGAGAAAAATCCTTGGAAAGTAACTGATGGGAATGCAAGGATAAAGAATCAACATGTTTCAGCCTTGTTCATTTTGAGGTCCCTATTAGACATCCCAGTGGGAATGTCAAGAAGACAGTTGGATCTACAGTATAGAGTTCAATAGCAAGTTCAGGGAAGAAGACAGAAATTTGAAGGTTATCATGTATACATAATAGTGTTACTTTATTTTAAAAATTAATTGTTCAGGTTAAACATCGCCGTTTTTCACACCATCCACAAAATATTATATTATGCATATGAAAAATAGTTGACATGAAAAGTCAAGAGGCTTTTCATGAGACTTTCTAGGGAGTGAGTATAACCAGAAAAGACAGCAGAAGTCTGTCACGGAGGAAGCAGCCACGGAGACTAAGAAGCAGCAGCTGGTAAGATGGGAGGAAAACCTGCAGAGGCTGATGTCACAGAAGCCAAGAGAAAACAATAGTATTTCTACCAAAAGGAAGACAATGGTGTAGAATGCTGCTTAGAGGCTGAGTAACAAGAGGACAAAGAAATGGTCAGTTTGGCAACATGGATTTTGTTGGTTGCCAGGCCAATAAGGGCAAATAGCAGCACATACTCCAGGTGGACTGGAGCAGCATTCACGGAGGGAAACGAAGACACAGGAGCAGCAGTAGATGTGGGGATGCCCTGCTGCAATGCACAGAGATCTAGCAGGACTGGACATCAGATTCCAGGAGAGGGACCACAGCCACTGGGCTGAGGGGTTTTCACCCTGTATAATTGGAGGTCCAAAAGTGGAATGCGTTGTGTAACCTTGGCTCCAGTCCTGTTCTTCCAGTTCAGCATTTGTCAATTAAGGGAGAAGCAGTCCTTCCCCATGGCACAATGAGGAGGCTGAAGTCCAACTCTTGTGGTTGACCACTCAAGCAGTTGGCCATGGTTAGTTTTGATGGGGGCCAACTCCTATCCTGGATAACCAGCTTGCTTAGGATCAGTCCTGGAAAAGTTAACCCTTACCTATCTTGATAAGAAGAGCTTCCATGAAGTGGTGAAATGAAGAGAGACTCAAATGAGAGGAAGTGAAAAAGCGAGTGAAGACAACACTTTCACGCAGTTCACTGTGAAGGAGGACAGAGAAATGTAACACAAGTCAGAAGATACGGTTGCCCAAGCAGGGTTCTTTGAAGATAAGATATTCTGAAGCCCTTATGAATGCAGATCTGAGTGATCCAGCAGAGAGTGATTGCAGGCATGAAGTCTTTCAACTGCAGGGGGACACGTGTTCCACTGTAATGGAATGGAAGGAAGAGCGCACTGCTGACAGGTGTATAGATTTGGTGATGGGGAGATCAAGGTGTCTCATGAAGGTTTCGTTTCCTCAGTCAAGGGGAGTCTAACAGGTCAGTTACTCTAAGAGGCTTTCAGGGGACCCCCAAACTATACCTATCTGTATGTTCCAAAAAGACCTTCACTTATTCTTTCTACTGATAACATTGTGTTGTAATTTTCTGCTTACTTGTCTATACCCCTGTCTAGGCTATTAGCTGCTTTGAGAACAGGTTATCTTGATTATCTTATCACGCCCACAGTATCCAGCACATCGCAGATATTCAATCATTATTTCTTAAATGATGGAACTAATTGTGATTAGATGGAAGGAATATGAGAGATAATTTTTCTTCCTTCTACTTTTTCAGTATTATCCAAATGTCTACAATAAGCAAATGCTACTTTAAAAGTAGAAGAAACAAATTCAGTTAAAGTCAATACAATAAATATAAAGCTGAAACTAAAAACAAAGGTACAGTATGACAGATAGTATTAAAGATATAAAGATGTAGAATGATGATAAAAATTTATCTCATATACTATGGAGAGGATAAAAGGCAGGGAAAAAATTGGGAAATAAAACAAAAAATCAAAGAGAGAAAGTAAATACCAGAAGGATTTGGAAGTTGTCACTAGAATATGGTTAAAGTTAATTGTGTAGTTTCTGGTGTTAATTGCATTAATTGCATATTCCTCTCACGAATGTTGAGTGAAGTCCCTCTGGTGTAAGAAAAACTCTTAAGGTCGATGGACTGTAATCCTAATGTACTGCTGTGTAACTTAGTGGCTCAAAACAAAAAATAAACATTTATTATCTCACAAAGTTTCTGTGGGTCAAGAATTTGGGAGCAGCTTAGCTGGGTGGTTCTGATTCTAGAGGTTACAGTCAAGACGTCAGCCGGGGCTGCAGCCATCTGAAGGCTTGAATGGGGCTGGAGGCTCTGCTTCCAAGATAGGTCACCAAAGAAACACTAATTTGGGGCAGAAGGCCTCAATTCCTCCCATGTGGGGCCTTTCCACGGATCACTGCGGTTCTCCCAGCATGGTGACTGCTTCCCTCAGGGTAAGTGATTGTTCAGCAGAGACAAAGGGAGCAAGACAGAAGTCACAGTGTCTCTTATAAGCTAGTATCAGAAGTCATGCACCATCATTTCTGCAATATCCCAGAGGGTACAAGTATCAGCCTACTTAATGTACAAGAGGGCATGAATACCAGGAGGTGGAGATCATTGGGGCAATCTAGGAGGCTGGCTACCACATGGATCATCAGGAAAAACTGAGAAAAGGGCCCCCTAATCTGCAACAGTACAACACATCTGAATGAATGAGGCAAGATAAATAGAGTCCATTTCAGTTTAAGGCTTTCGTATTGAAATGGCAGAAAATAACAGCAATAGAAAAGCAAACATCAGATTCTACCTGCCTCTATTAAAAGACTGACTACAAGTGTGAATCTACTTTAGATTTTTCTTTGTTTTTTTTAAGTGAAAAGGGGTACTGTCCAGAATACAGTGGCAGAGTGGAGCATAAAGACTGGTAATCTCAAAAGGAAAAATAAGCAAAGTATATACAAAGACATAGTAAATGAAGTCTATTTCCATTCAAAACAGAGATTGGTGGTGGGTTTATCACTGAAGACATTTTTCAAGCTCTTTAAAAGTTTGTAAATATATGGAATATATCACATAACAAAATATTAATTAAATTTATATCTGAGGTTTCATGTATTCAGTGTATGCTCTCTCCCGCAATTCCCCAACCTCTCCTCCCCATGCCCTGAATTTAATTTTTCCACTTAACTCTCCTTTGTTCACATCCAAGGATGTGTCCTGGCTGCTACAGTCAGAATGCAGGAGCAGAATTTCTAAATGATGGGGATTAGTGATGGAGAAGATAAAAGGAGAAGTGAGATTAGGAAAAATAAAGTAAGAGTTGATGATGACAGCCCCTACATACACCAAGGAGAGGGTGGATGCTTTTTAATTCCCTTAGGATGTAAACAAGGAAGTGGAGGCATCAAATCTCTGCCTTCCTGGTCAGTTGCACTTTCTCCTTTTCTTAGGCAGATCACTCCAAGAGCTAGAGCCATCAAACATCCCGGTTTTCCCAGGATGGAATGTTTTCCCAACATGTAGGATGTTTAGTGCTAAAATCAGGACAGTCCTAGGCAACTGAGACAATTGGTCACCATATCTATTGAGTTTTTTTTAAGCACACATGTGAAATCCAGGTTCACTTCTGGGCCCCTACTCCTTTCCTTCATGTACATGACAATCAAATATTCTTGATCAATTCTTATAAAATTCAAGAATAGAAAGGAAATGTACATAAAAGAACTCATTCGAAAAAAGACAAAGCCACATCTAAACTCTAAATAAACCATGGCAAAATGTTTTTGGGGACTATAAATTAGTATTTGGAGAGGATAGATAATGAGGGCAAAATGAATGTTATGGGTAAAAGACAGAGGGTTTCTTTTTTTTAAGTAGAAAGATAAAGCTCTGAGACTAATGGTCCTGGGGATCAACTGAAATACAGTTGCCAACAGCTGTGTTAAAAAAAAAAAAAGTCAGAAGAGCTGGATCAAAAAGGAAAAGATTATAGAAAAAGAGAAGAGAGACATAAGGGAGGGGAAAATAATATTAGCATATTCTGTTAAGAAAAATTAATATGCAATTATAAGTATTTAAGTATTCATACTATGTAAATGCCTTTTGCAAATGAGATTATAGATTTGCTTGCAAACAGTAACTGTACTAAATAACTGTAAGGTGCTATTATTTAAAACAACAACAACAATAACTAGTGGATAATATTGGCAGCAGTCCCAACAGAAATCTCAAGCTTCCAGGAAGACCCTATCTATAAAGAAATGTGCACTGCTCACAGCATCCCCACAGCTCGACAGGGCTTAGCAAACGAGAAATAAATATTTCTCTCTGGGTTCTCCCTTGAATTGAAATGGATTGGCTTGCTGGACAGTAACATGGTGAGTTTCAGGATGGAGGTTCAAAGGACAGAATCCTCGGGCTTATGATTGCCCCATAAAGTTTCTCTGTGGGACCAGGACAAATTTAGACAGGACCTCAGTTCAAGTAAATGGCCCTCTAGCTCTGGTGCTTGTCACTGTAAACATGGCTCTGCAGCTCCCGTCCACTCAAGTCCCCTCCTCCCCTTCATCCCCAGCACTGACGAAGCACCAAGACCACAGGGGAAGCTGAAGTTGCTGTGTGTTTGGAGCAGTTCTGCAGGACACAGCAAAATCCAAAATGGATTGTGACCTGCTGATAATCTTTCCCAGCGAACCAAGTGATCATTGATTAAAAATAGCTTTGAACGTGTATCACACATCTATTTCAGGCCTTGTTTTATTTGGAACGCAAATACTGCTGGAAGCCAGAGCTGCATGAGCAGCAGCTGGAAATCTACTCAGACATTCTAGCCAATTCACGTCAAGCCCCGTTGGTAAATTAATGCCATTCTGCGGTCTCAGTGAAGGGAAGATTGTTAATTATGCCCTACTGCCCAGTGGTTTCTATTATGGACACATCTGGACTGAGAGGCCCATTTGAAATCCCCAATCTCACTGCTTCCCGGAGTCTAAACCAAGTTGAAAAATTGATTTGTGAGGATGAGAGGGTAGTGCTTACAGACTGCCTCACCCACAGACTCCAGGTAGGCGCTAATGAAAGTCTGTCCTACTTTCAAAGGCTCTTTCATGCCTCGGGTGCTCATATTTTTCATGGGTATTTCTTACCGGTTCCTAAAATGCAGTGTTTGGACAGGTTTCTCAGTAAATAATAAATAAAACACACACACACACCCATCCCTGCACCTCAGGGCAAAGGAGTTTAGTTTCCACGGCGCCCTCAACCACCGCAGGCTGTGATTATTTTCATCTCTCTGAAAGGAAGGCGAGCTGGGACCTTGTCTGTTTCGACAGAAAGCCTTTCAAGGAAAGTCTATGCTCTGCATCAAGAGACATAGCTGTTTGTTCTGAGGAAAACTTCCCTCCAAATGATCGCTGATTTCTTGTTTTGGCAGCGGGAGTGGTGGAGTGGAGACAGCACCGTGGGAGGTGCCATCCTTGAGAAGAGAATTAGAACAGATCATCAGTCAAACCCAGGGTGGCTATTCAAATCTGACTGGGTTTTAATTTTAGCCAACGAGCCACTTTCTATCGTACTTAGATTTCAAGTAACATAGGTTCCCCAACCTCCCTATGCTCTATTCCCTCTTCCCGTAAGACCACCGGTGTCCACAGAGCGGAGAGCATCCTCAGACCAGGCAGCAGTTCAGGATGGAGATGCAGGGCCAGGCTCACCTTGGTGAGTCAGGTGTCCTACATGACTTGATATTTTCACCAAGCAAAGGCCAACTGCCCAATGTGCACAGAAGCCAATACTTAGACATCTGCTTCTGAGAAAAGGAAGAGCTTTATGGCAAGATTGACTGGCAAAAAGACAAGAAGCAAAGCTCTCAAATTTACCTCCTCCATTCAGGGTTCAGGGTGAAATTTAAGGGGTTAGGGGAATTTCAAACTTGGAAGCTAATTGGCTAGTCTTAAATTAGTCCCTTTAAGCTATTCATGCTGCTGGAAGCCAGATTTTCCTTATTGAAGGACTTCTCACTTCATAAAGGGCTCCGGTGGCAAACTTTCCATTCTTTGGGTTCCATCAAGGTCACTGTACAGGACCCCTGGCTCTGGAAACAGCTTCACCCTAAGCTGCTCAAAGCCCACAGGCTACCAGGTGGTAACTTTAGGGAGTGCATCTTGCATTTCTCTACCGTGAATCCAAATGCTAAGATGATGAACGGTGCTTCCAGCTGGAGCTAGAGAACTGAGTCAAGAAATGGAATGACAGGTTGGGGTCAGATTTGGAAACTAGGTGCAAATCCAGATTTATTCAACACTAAGGTTGAGGCCAGAGCTTGGGTTTAGAAACTTTACAACAACAAAAAAATGCATGGTGCCGTGGAAAGAGCAAGTACTTTGGAAGTAAACAGATTTACACTCAAATTCCAGTTCCACTGCAAGAACTTTTGGCAATTTCTTTAAGTTTTCTGAGTCTCTGTTTTCCTCATCAGTAAAATAAGGCTAATGGTGCTTTCTTTGAGAAACTACATGATAATTAAACCAGATAGAATATGGGGAAGGGGGGAAAGCTGGGCTCAGAGTGGGCATTCTGTAAATATGAATTATCCTGCTCCCTTGGCCCAGTGGCTCTTGCCCCTAGCTGCAAGTTAGAATCACCTGGGGAATTTTTTAACCCATTCCTATGCCTGAGCCTCCCCTGCCCCAGAGATTCTGGTATCAGTGATCTGGGACAAGATGCGGTCATCAAAATTTGTAAATGTTGTTAAAATATTTCCAGGAGATTCTGATTTGTTCCCAAGAGTGAGAACCACTGCCCAAGTATATTCAAATGAGTATCATCCTTGGATTTGAAGTTTTCTATTATGGTTTAGGCAAATATTTTCTTCACTGGGGCTTAATTTCTGTATTATTTTAAGAAGGGGAATAATATTCTTATTTTATATTTTTGAGTATATAGTAAGCAATATTTAATAAAGCTCCTGAAAGCAGTAACTGACAATTAGTAGATGTTCAATGAATATTCATTCTTCTCTTTCTTGTCATTAGTCAGGGAACACACTTGTGCCAAAATATTAATAAAATAAGGACAACAAACATGAGATTCTATCAACCATGCAGTTTTGAAATTAAGATAATTACTAACTACCTCAGGCAAACTGCCTTACTAACTTGTGCTGGGACATGAGGTTTAATCCTAGGTTAGAGATGGCAAGTTTGGTGTCCATTTACCCCAGGCCTCCTTGCCATGCTCTTGGCAGACATAACTAATCAGTTACAGCTCTCTCTCCTATGGAGCCCTGATGAGGCCCCAAAGTCCTTCAGCACACAGCTCTCAGGCCTACACTAACAATTAATCAGAGGCTAGTGTATGTATTGAAACAAATCTGTCATCTATATTTTAGGTCAGGGCTGCCTTAAACCTACAAATGAGGCATATTTCAGAAATGATTAAGTGGGTTCCTTGGTCAGTAGGGAGTGTGTGGCCACAGATAAAGGCAGACCCTGAGAGCACCCCGTTTTCTGCAATCTGATAAGCAAAGAATCTTCTCTGCTTTCTGGTGGGTGCTGGGAATGCAGCAGGGAAGAGTAAATACCGAGCTAGAAATGGAATAGCAATTGCTGCATGGTGCTTGGTGCACTCAGGGTGTCCCTCCCTCCCACAGCTTCCAGAAAGCGTTATCAGACTGTTTTCCAAAAGCCAGATTATTTCTCAGACTTAAGAAATGTGACAGTAACCATGGCTGAGTTTGTCTCCTAAGGTGGTGAGCAAAGACTCTAATGAGAAACTCCCAGGAAGCGCAAGTCAGTGGGTGTTAGCCTGACTTTGGTGCCCGCAGGCTTGTCACAGCAGAGCCCTTGTGAATGCCAAGGCCAGAGGGCTGGTGCGAATGGCTGGGATCCTCGCCCGCTGTGCCCGTCCAAGGACAGCCAGCACGTCTGAGATGGAGGCTTCTGCTAGTACTCCTTGCGACTGATTAATGCCTTTGAAGGCCATAAGAGTGTTCACTTGTTACAGAGCAGCCTTAGCCCCTGCTGGGCAGCATCGGGAAGGCTTTGCGCTGATTCCACAGCAAGCCCAGGTTAGCATTCTAATAGCCTGTTAAAAACTCCTTTACTTGGGACCTTAATAAAATTGTAACTTACTCCACTAAATCTCTCACCCTACTTCCCCTTTTTTTTTCTTTTTTTAAGATCTAGTGCTTTTCTTTATAAAAATTCAGGAAACAGGAGCTAGGAAATAGAACGACTGCAGATAGAACAGAGTGTTGGTTTTGTTCATTTGGGATTTTGACCACCAAAATGTGTTGCCTGCTCCTTCTACTTCCCTTCCCAGCATGGAGGACTCAGCGACTGAGATCACAGGGAGGTGGCAGGGTTTAGGAAGCCATGTAGAGGCATGGATGCAGGGAGAAGGGAGTGAGACACAGGGCAAAGAGCATGTGGGGTGTGGAGGTGGTGGGTGGAAGAGACAGCCGGCATGGTTGGGAGATTGAGCCAATAAGCAAATATATCAGGATAATAGGAGCCAAAATTCTCATTACCAGTGAAGGTATTAATAAACTTCAAAACAGGGAATCCTAGAAAGAATCCTGAGGTGTTGGATTGGAACTGAAGTATCAGTATGAACTTAGCTTTTATTATTATGTGTGTTTGTGTGTGTGAATATGTATGTACACACAGACAGATATGCAAATAGTTATAGATGTATATGTGTGTACATATGTTTACATATGTAAATACACATATATATTCTACAAATACATATATATATATTTCCTATGTCTGTTCACTGAATGAATGAGCCTAAAAGTAATGACACCTAATAGCAATTATCCCACTGAGTGCCCAGATCTTAGTTTCTAAATACACTCTTTATTAAAGGAAGCCAGAGATCCTTTTAAAAAAAAAAAAAGCTAACTCCAGGGCTGCAACAGAGAAAGTGCAAGTTGAACCTGAAACATCATCTTATGTCAGAAAATAAGGAAGTGCTTAATGAAAAGTGCAGATCTGCAAAAACATGGATGAAAACATTATGCTGAGTGAAAGAAGCATTACATGAAGGACACATGCAGTCATTCCATCGATGTGAAGTTCTAGAACAGAGGTCTATGGTGGGAAAAAACCAGCACAGTCGCTTCCTGGTGGGGGAGTGCTGTGGAGGCAGAGAAGCCTCCCCAGGGAAAGGGCTTGAGGGAGCTCTCAGGTGCAGTAACATTTTCTTTGGATAGAAGTTTGAGTTACACAGATGTACGTATTAGTTAAAACTCATCAAATGGTACACCTAAGATTTGTGCATTTTCTGTGTATAAATTTTACCTCAAAAGGAAAGAAAATGAACTATAAACAAATATTAATCTATAGTTGATATGTCTACTGAAACACTTAGGGGAAAGTGCACTGATTGATGTCAGCCAATGACTTTGAAATGCATCCCCCAAAATGAGGTCAGTGGATGCAGAGGGAGATAAGGAGATTTGTGATAAAGCAAGTAAAATATTAACTGTATAATCCAGATGATAGATACACACCTTCCCTGTAGATTTCTTTCACCTGTTCTGTTTGTTTGAAAATTCCCATAATAAAGTGTTGGAAATTTTTTTAAAATCCTGCTGTGGACTAAAGTAAGAGGGGAATGCAGGTACTAAGGTGAAACAGCATAATGCAAAGAGTTGGACCAGCTGAGAAGCCTAGACAAGCTGCATTGGAGTCTTTCTCCTTAGTCTCATTCCTAAAAGAAATGAGATACGGGAACATCTATGGGTCAGTTCTTCCCATCATCTCAGATCACTCAGAATAGATAACCATTTAACCATCAATGGATAGAATGCTATAAACCATCAAATCAATCTAATTCCTTCTAGTTTCTTTTCTTCTGAAAGTGTTACTAGTTAATCACATTGCTTGAAAATAGCCTGTTTGATATAACCAAATGTCCTTTCATTCCTATTTTAGATCAGTAGTTATCTACTGGGGAATGTGCCTCATTTGAATATATTTTTTGCTAGTGTATTATAATGGTAATGCATAATATATGAAACATAATTTTCTACTAATTGCTTTTTGCCTACTATACCCCTGGACAGCTTTCCATGTTAGTACATATAAATTACATCATCTGTAAAATAGAAACATGATAATTGTGAAGATAAATTTAGTTAATATATTTTCTGCTCAATTTTGCTGTGAACCTGAAACTGCTCTAAAAAAATAAAGACTATTAATTTTAAAAATTTAGTTAATATTTATAAATAACTTAGAACAATGTCTGGCTCATAGTAGTTGTTTAAGATTAGCTATTGTTATTTCATTGCAAAGATGTTTCATAATTTATATAATTTATTGATGTGCACATATAGGTTACTGTTAGTTTTTCCCAACTACAAACAACATGAAATTGAACAATCTTATACATATATCTAGATATATTATAAATACCACTAGGATAAATTCCTAGAAGTAGAAGTTCTGGGTCACAGAGAAGGTACTCTGTACTGCTTATATATCTATTGTTTCTCAGCCAAACCCCAACCTCCCACACGTTTTTTTTTCCCCACTTTGGGGTAGAAATCTATAAACTCCCTTTCCCAGACTGCCTTGCCAGCTGGCTTCTTTTTGATTTCCAGGAAGATATTGCCAAACCAACTACCAAAATGGTTGCATCTGTTTGAATTCCCACTAACAGTATATCAAAGACTTTCTTTGCCTACTTACGGAGTTTTAAAAAAAAAACGTAAAAAAATACAGCTATAGTGCCCCAATCTAGACCTTCGAAGCAGGAACCTACAGGGATGGGGCCCAGGCATCTGTGTTTTCTAAGAGCATCACAAGTGATTCCAATGCATGGCCGATGAGAACCATTGTTCTAGATCTTCATTCACAAAGTGTGTCCCTAGATCAGCAGCGTGGGCACTACCTGGGAGTTTGTTAGAAATACAGAAGCTCAGAAACTGCAGCTTAACAAGATCCCCAGGGGATTCAAGTGCACATTAAGGCTGAAGAAACACTGCTCTATAAATGATGCCATCAGACGAGCAGCAACAGACCCAGGTTTTGTGGGACCTAAAGCCTATATAATTTGGGGAGTGGAGGCCCTTTTTACTGAAAGAGAATATGAAATCACAAACAAAAACCGAGTATTAATTGAATATTTATTTACAGTGAAGCAAGAAATCATAATAAAATACTAATTCCTAAAAGTGGGAAAATTCCACGAACATCACAAAACTCAGGGAGGGAAAAAAGGCAAAACATGGTTCCTAGTGAGCTGCCTAAAATACATGCATAAAATTTTTCTACATTTTTAGTCATCTCTTTCTATGATAGATAATGTTCTATAATCTTTCTATAAGGAGATGAGAAAGATAATTCAGTCTACTATAAATTTGTTTTTTCACCACTGATAATTTAGAAAAGTTTTTTTCCCCAACTTCCAACTCATTACAATGTCATGTAATATTTTTAGAGTTTTGTCAAATTTGGGCTAAGAGCTATGCAGCTTCCCTCACCCATGAACTGGAAGAGTCATGGCATTTCAGGCTTCTTATGCAGTGGCTAGTTTCAAATAGCCTTTGACCCACTGACACTCGTTCACTTTTCTTTGGTCCATGTCCTTGTGCGGACCATTGTATTCATCCTCCTTCTGCTCTTTTAAAAAGTTCCTTGTCCTGGGATGTCCCAAGTCAGATAAATTTCCTTTCTCTTCTGTTATTGTCTTATCTATATTTTCTTTGCTTGTCCAGATCCTGTTTCTTTATCTTTATGACTTTGATTATCAGAATTTTTAGCTTCTGCTGTAATGAAAGAGTGCTCAACATTTTGAAGTTGCTGCTGGCCTTTTCCTTTTAGTTTAGATCATCAGTTTCTAGTAAGATACATCCTTCCCTTCCTCTTTGAGTTTCAGTGTATCAACCATTCCGAAAATAGATACAGAATTAATCTTGAAATGAAGGCATGCATAAGAACAAGTCAAATATGCTTCTAAATTGTATCTACAATATATTGAGCTACACAAGAGTATAATCAAATTACTCTTCTGCTACATCTATCGCCATACTGATGAGTATAGGAGTTCTGTCACAAGAACCCTTGTTTCTTCAGGATTTCTTAATGCACTGTGTCAATATAGCTTGTTGTTTCACCTGAAACCAGCAGAATTCATCTAGACAAGATGTGTCAGATATGCTAAGACTTATTTTGAGACGCATAAAACCTGCAAGATCACAGACTTACTGCTTAGAGTACTTCTTAAAGGTTTTTGCCCTACAAACAAAGGTATTCTGGAAAATTCTATGCTGAGCACATAACACTTAAAAAGAGAGAGAGAAAATGATGTGTTTATAATTGTATATGCTTCATTACTGAGCATCTTCCTGATGGAAGAAGGTTTCCATTTTGTTTAGGCATCATTGAGAACTGAATTCTCCATTTATAGCTTTACATGTCTGATGACTTGGAAGAATTTCCCACAGACTAGCTTCTGGCTCTGTACGTTTCCAATCCGGTCTCGCTCCCGAACCCCACAGGCTTCCAGTGCCAAGTCTGGTAGGATAGGTTCATTCCATGGCACCATATGTGGCCTTGCACCTTCATGCCACGGTGGTGAGTAAGCCAGTACAGCAGAAGATAGAAACAGAAGCCATACATATATTAGAATGTCTAGCAACAGTGTAACGAGACACAGAAGTAACTATAAACTACATAGAAATACATCATTAAACTCCATCAACATATCCTCAATTCAATTTCCCTTTATCCCCATCCGCAAAATGCCAGCCACTTCGAGGCTACCCCACAGCTGGGGGGATTGTAATGAAGGGAGAGGGGGACTGAAAAAGAGACAACCGTCTTCACTAATTTCAGTTCAAATATCTTACTTTTGAAACTTTACAAAACGGTTCAATCTTGAAGAAGATATCCATGGGGCCTCTCCTGGGGCTTCTGAAAAGAGCTGTGTCAGCAAAGATCCCTGAAGCTTGAATTTCATGAAGTTCACAATCTGTCCCTGAGGAGGAGCATGCAGGATCCGAATGATAAAGCAGAGAAATATCTTCAGTAGAACCCCCTTGACATCAAGATAGGGAAACTGAGGACCTCGGGGGTTGTGTGACATCACCCATTTGGTTAGTAACAGAGCTGGGACTAGAGTCTTGACTCCAAGTCCAGTGCCCTTTCTTTAGAGTGCTTCTAGCTTGGTGATTTTTCCCCTTAAGACCTTTAGACGTTGAGGGTAAATTTATGCCCAATTTGTATTGAAGGAAAGAAAGTATTAGAAGAGGTGCCACTCCAGATTTCATTTAGGAAAAGCACCAAAAACTACTCTTTCTCCCTGTGATTAGTCTCAGAGCCTCTCACAAAGTACTTGCCAACAGAAGTATCTTGCTGAACCACTGACTCTTACATGGCAAAGGAAAAAAAATTCCTTCCATAAGTCATAAGTCACAACGCATATGTTGATCAGAGGTGGTTTGACACCAAAATAGGCATTCTCTACACCAAAGAAGGGAGAACTACGTAATACTGATACTAATGTTGATGTTAGCCTATTACAATGGTCTCATGCTGTGGCTCTGTTCTGATTTGTGCCTTGAGATAAAGATTTAATATCCCTCATTTAAATTACAGCATCTATTGGGTTTTTATGGGCTGCAGCATGTTCCTACACTAACATTTCAATACAATCATTTCCACCCTGAAGATTTATTTGGCCTGACAATTTAAACACACCACACAATTAACTTACATATCAGCTATCTGGGCCATATTCTCTTGTCCTGATGCATGCAAAAGTCATTTATTGAATGCCACTGCTGTGCCTGGCACTGTGAGAGGGGCAATAGGAGAGGCATGTGACATCGATGAGGGACTACAAAGATGAAAGACACAAGATGTTTGCCCTGGTGGAGCTCCTAGACAAGGGGGAGAAACAGATACCCCGCCCAAATGTTGCAATGCAATATGGTGGAATCTGAGAGCACAGAGGAAGGGACCAGTCATTTAGCCAGAAAGATAGGAGTTCAGGAAGGCTTTGGAGAGATGACCCTTGAGTTAATTCTCAAAAGAAAGTGTTCGCCAGAGAGAGAAGAGGAAGGGCATTAGAAGCAGAAGGACTAGCCTGTGCAAAAGTTTGGAGATGTGAAGGTGAATGTTTAGGAGACAACTATAAGTTTATTTGGGCTACAACCTAGAAGCCTGGGGGTAGGGAGGGTGGGAGCAAGAGAAAAGCTGAAATGCAAAGAGTATCATATCCACTTGGTAAGTCTTTGCTAAGGAGTTTGGGCTTGGTGCTGCAGGAAAGGGTAAGCTTTTAGGCACTGTGGTGACATAATCAGATCTGTGTTTAGGAAAGCCAAGTACAGGAGGCATGGAGTTACAATGCTGTGCAAAGATCCAGGCAAGAACTAAGAGCCTGAGCAAGGAAAATCCCAAAGACTAGGACCACAGCATCCTTCGGCAAAGGATCTCAGGAGGGATCATCTTATAACCATCTCATAGTAAACACCTGTAACTAGCAATGTCAGGGCTGGATAACTGGACTAGAGCCCTCCCCATCTTCTTTCATACAACAAATAGTTGCTTACAACATAAAGTTCCCAAATCATTTCTATACGTAAGTAAGAAGTGTCCCAGGATGACCTGTATCTGACCATTCTCCCCTGCTCTAGCCTGATGATGTCACATGCTGTTCAAGTTTTTCCTTTTTTTACAGTCATTGAGACTGGATCCAGATGGTCCAATAAGACTGATTCGTAGAGACAACAATCATGTAAGAGGTTTGGGACCTGAGTCTCAAAGCTCCTCCCTTCTAGGTCACACAGGAAAGCACAGACATGTCCTAGCTGTGGGAATGAAAGCAGCGATGTATGACTAGGCCAGCAAGCACACAATGGTCCCCAAAAGGCAGAATTCACTGGTAAAAGCTAAATTGGGAAAAAAAAAAAAAGATTAAACTTTAAGACAAATCCCATCCGAACTCTGTACCTTGGAGCCAGAACACTTGGGCATGTCTATGATAAATGGGCCCTCAGAACTGACTGCAAGTCACTCAGTTATTGGGATGGATGAGGTCTGCAGTGAGCAGCAGGGCAAAGGGAGAGTTACCTGCCTCTTCCCCACGAGCAGCTCTGCTCAGGGGACTCTTTCAAGAGAAAAAGAGACGTGCAGTCATTATGGAAAACAGTATGGAGATTCCTTAAAAAACTGAAAGTAGAGTTACCATATGATCCAGCAATCCCACTCCTGGGCATATATCCAGAGGAAACTCTTTATTCAAAAAGATACATGCACCCCAATGTTCATAGCAGCACTATTTACAATAACCAAGACACGGAAACAACCTAAATGTCCACTGACAGATGAATGAATAAAGAAGCTGTGGTATATTTATATGATGGAATACTACTCAGCTATAAAAAAGAATGAAATCATGCCATCTGCAGCAACATGGATGAAACTGGAGATCATCATACTAAGTGAAGTAAGCCAGAAAGAGAAAGAAAAATACCATATGATATCACTTATATGTGGAATCTTAAAAAATGACACAAATGAACTTATTTACAAAACAGAAACAGACTCACAGACATAGAAAACAAACTTATGGTTGCCAGGGGGAAGGAGAGATGGAGGGATAAATTGGGGGTTTGGGATTTGTAGATACTAACTACTACATATAAAACAGATAACAAGGTCCTACTCTATAGCACAAGGAACTATATTCAATATCTTCTAATAATCTATAATAAAAATATGAGAAGGAATATACATATTATAACTTAATCATTATGCTGTACACAAGAAATTAATACAACATTGTAAACTGACTACACTTCAATAAATAAATAAATAAAATTTAAAAACAGAGAGAGGGAGAGGAAGAGACGCCTTAGCTCTTGTGTCCAGGCAGTGGAAACCAAAGGAAGTCAAAGATCTTGCTTTAGACAGTCATCCTTGTCAGCCAAACGTAGCCAAGAAAATTTGCAGATTCTGACCAGATTAATTAGGAGGTCCCGATAAGAGGATGGAGAGAGGCAGAAACACCCTCTCCACATGGTGAGGGGGCAGACATGTTTGTTGGAAGGCAGAAGTCACCAAATAGAAGCCAGAATGCCCAGTTAAATTTGGATTTCAGATAAATAACAAATAATCTCATAGCATAAGTATGTCCCAAATATTGCATGGGACATGCACTAAAAAAAAAATGTATTCATTGTTTATCTGAAACCCAAGTGAAACTGGGTAGCCCATCCTTTTATTTGATAAATCTGACCGCCCTAGCGAAAGAATCTTCCTCCTTCCTCCTCCTTCCTCCTTCCTTCCTTCACATCCCCCCAACTGAATTAGAATCTCAGGGTTCTGGAAATGTCTGGAAATGGAGAACTTTAAAATCACCCAGGCCATCAGCTTAAATGTATTCACAATGAGGGTGAGAGGATAGCTTGGCCCAAAGTCACGCTGCTAATTAACGGCAGACCAGGGCATCAAATCCATCTGCAGACCCTATTGCAGTGTTCCTTCCCCTCTGCCACCCTACGCCCCTTTGTCCCTTGGCTCACTAGCTTCTGAATTACATGAAAATTCCCTAAGGGCAAAGAGAATTGTTTTTTAATACCCTCTCCCAGTGTCTAACACAATGCTTTATGAGCCCTGGCAGCGCAATCGATATTGCGGAGTGACAGCCCATGCGGCTAGATTACCTGGATGCCTGCCACCTCTCTCCACTTCACTCACCCCTTCTGTGTCCCGGGCGTGTGGGAGGTTGGCACAGCCAGGTATGAACACTGTCCCAGCCCTCCTGAGAGGCCGCGAAGTAGGACTTGCTGAATAACATACAGCCTTTGGGAAGGATCCTCTCTACTGAGGTAATGGGTTCAAGGGAAACACAGCTGCGACCTGCGCTTCTGTGAAAGGCGGTCTTACCGTAATCAGAAATTGCAGCTTCCTCCACAGCAAACCTTTGAGCAGAGCTGCCAGCAAAGAGCCAGCTGGACTTGTCGGATTTCTTTGTCTCCTTTCCCTTGCCTCCCTCTTGTGGACAAGCAGGCGAGCAGTTAGCACAATGGATGTGAGGAGGTGGGGATTCTCTAAACAGATGCACAGCCTGACAGAGCCACATCTACACCGGCTACGGCGCTTGTCCGCCAGCCCATGACAAATTTGTGATGTGCCCCTGTCACTCCTCACATCACTGCGTCCTCTTCTTGTTCCCAGGACCCCAAGCATCTTCCCTCTGCCCCAGCCTCTCCTAATCTCCCTCCCCCTGTTCCTGACCTCCTTCCACTATCACCCAACCAAGGCTTAGGCTTCTTGAGCAAGCAATTCTTTCCTCCTCCAGGGAAAAACTGAATCGTTTCAATTAGAAGAAGCCTCATGGTCTGAAGCAGGATGCTGAGATGCTTAATGATGATGATCATAACATTTATTTAATGCTTATTAAGTGTAAGATCCTTTTGGACAGACGCCCTTGACACACATTATCTCATTTACATTCATAATCTTCACAGCAAACCGATGAGGTGGATACGTGCTTATGTCCGTTTTACAGATGAGGAAACCGCGGTTTGGAAATATTAAATAATACATGCAAGCTTTTACTCTAAGTGGCAGAATTGGGATCCAGACTCAGAAAGACTCGCTTTAAAAAGCCCTGTCCAATAGGACTTTCTGTAGTAATAGAAATGTTCTTCATTGTCCAATATGGTAGCCACTAGCCACAAGGAGCTGTTGGGATTTTGAAATGAGACTGCTGCAACTAAATTTTTACTTTCATTTCATTTTAATTTAAACAGCCATAGATGACTGGTAGCTCCTCTACTGGCTTGCACAGCTCAGAATATAACCCTTGTGTTTGTTATTCCAGTTATTTGCTTTCCCTTCCCCCGACACAGACTCACACGTACACCCTGAGTGGGTCAGGGAGTTACTTTGTTTATATCATTCCCCTGGCCTTCACTCCAGGTAGATTTAAAGTAGACCCTAGCTCGAAAATTGATTGTTGATTTATGTCCCCTTTGATGGAATAAGGCAAGGGAAAGTGAATCCGTGATAGGAAAGATACGAGCTCTCATCCTCACTCTGCTGGTGATAAGTCACATCAGTTCTCTGGGCCACAGTTTCTGCCTGTGTACAAGGACAGACTGTACTCCCTGATCTCAAAGTTGCTCCCCGCTTTAGTGTTCTGTGGTTGGAAGCGCCCCGCAGCAGCTCTCTCTGGCTCTCAAGGTGGCACGTTGAAAACAAGGACCCCAGGTGAGGAGTCTGGCACCAACAGTGATTATTACCTGGAGGCGCAGTCAGCAAGCATGCTTGATTGTGCACATCCAACACCCCGTAATGTATGGGGTTCTTTTTTTAGAACCCTATCAGAGATCCCATTTGCATAATTAACATCTTTAGGAATAATTGCAAATGACACATCTGTCCTCCATCGCCCCCTCCTTGGCAAACTCTGTGTTATAAACACAGCTTCTTCAGCTCTGTAAACACTTGGTGTCTGGGCTGTGCTTTTTGCTTTAGACACATTCTACCTTGGGGCAGCAATAACCCTGTGTGACCTATCCCTGCGTGGTTCCGTTCTTTCTGCCAGTGGTGCTCAAACCAGATTAGGACCTGCTTGCCACAATGACTCACTGTGACTAGCCACAGAGCAGGAGTTCTTAATCCTGGCTCCCTAAACTGAGGCGTCAAAAGATTCATGAAATTTTCTGAAGTTCTGAGTGAGTAGACTTGTATATGTATGTTGTGGGGAGAGGGGTCACAGCTTCCATTAGAGTTTCAATGGGTCTCCATGATCCAAAAACTTGTTAAGAACCACATGCTCCATGATTTCATTCATCTGAAAGTCCAGAATGGGTAAATCTATAGAGACAGAAAGTAGATTAGTGTTTCCTTAAAACAGGGATGGAACGGGGGAGTATGGATAGAAGGATGAGGTGGGTGATAGCTAAAGGATACAAAATTTCTTCTTGAGATGATGAAAATGTTCTTAAATCGACTGTGGTGGTTGTACATATTATAAATATTCTAGAAACCACTGAATTGTACACTTTAAATGGATGAATTGTATAGTAGGTGAAACTCAAAAAACAAAAGCAAAAGCAAAAACCGTTTTTAAAACTGGCTAAGAACCCCTGCTTAGAGAAAAGGGCTATAGACTGTGGGCCCCCCCAGACAGTGAGGCTGAGCCCTCTCTGTTCCCAGAAAGCCTTGGGCGGTACCAAGTGTAGCTCTTTACTGGAAGTAAGGCTAGCTTTATGCGAGGCCTCTCGTGGGGTCTGAATTAATGGTAACGGGAAGGCTTTCTAGGCCAGTGCTTCTCAAACTTTAGCAAGCATATGAGGTACTTGATAATTTCGTTAAAATGCAGATTCTGATTCAGTGGTTCTGGGGTGGGCCTAAGATGCTCCCAGTGGTCCAATGACTAGACTAGGAATAGCAAGGCACTAGACCAGAGCTCTCTTAGCATCCTCTCCCTTCCCCTGAATCTGCATGCCATCCAGCTGCTTTTGACAACACTTCATTTCCTGGGATATATAGCCCTGGGTGCACTTCCTTCCTGACTACGGCTTTCTCCCCAGCTAACTTCTCTGCTCTCTTGCTCTAGTGAACTGAGCTGAACAGCTTGGAAACCTCAAGGGCCCCCTTTATCCTTCTCCCTTTAAGTCTAAGCCAGGTACAGACCCACTCAGCTCATTAGTTTTATTTCCCCTCAGCCCCACACAGGCCCAATTTGGCTCTTCAGAATAAGGCTGCTTCCTGAAAAAGGCACACATAGCTCAGATAGAACTTAGACAAAAGAAGTTAGTACTTCTGTGTGTCATAAATGCAAATTTTCTTCTGTTCATCCCACTGAAGACTTCACTTCCTCAGTACTGAATAAGGAAGCGTGGGACCCTGATGAGATTTTTGAACCAAGGGGGTGTTCATCTAACGGGAGAAGGCTGTGGGTGGTCGACATGAAGTGGGTTGCCTCAGAAAAGAATCGGGACCCCTTCCTTAGCCTTACTCAGCTAGAACAACATCACAGAAGCTATTCAGGGATTGAGTGATGTGGTGGAGTAGGCCGAAAAATATGATCACAATATTTTGCAACAACTTCCATCGAGAGGTGGAGTCAGTTTCTCTGCCTTGAATCTGGGCTGGCCCTATAACTCGTTTTCACCAATCAAATGCGGCAGAAGGGCCACTATATGAGTTTCAGAGCCCCCAAGAGCCCTTGCAGCCAGCTTCCCCCAACCTGAAACACTGCCCTGAGACTGCCAAAGAAAGAGCCCAGCGTAGCCACCCAGGATGAGAGGCTGATGGAAGAGAACGAGGCACCCCAGCCAACAGCCAGCACCATTTGAATGGGAGGCCAGTGGATGAGGCCATCTTGGACAACCCCGCCACCTCCAGTTTAATACAGCTGCTTAAGAAGTCCAGGTGAAAACAGCAGAGGAACCAGCCAACCAGCCCACAGAACTGTGAGAAATAATAAATCACTGCTGTTTTAAGTCACTACGTTTTGAGGTGGTTTGTTATACGACAGTTGATAAGTGAAATCGATGGGAGGATGAACTAGATAACATCGAAAGACTTTTCAAACATGATTCTGGGTTTTAAGAAATGTTGGGGGGGGGGTTGACTAAGTCCCAATCAAGCTTTTTCTTTTACCTACAGCAATCTTCTCTCTTCACAGCAAGGTTGGTTCCCACATGTGCTTGGCACTGACCGGCCACATGAGGAAAACAATGAGTGCCCCCAAAGGGCCTCTTCACATCTTCAGCGATGCTATTGTAACAGGGTGTCTTGCTTGAAGCACAGCAGGAATTACGTATGTTCTAAGGGACTAGAGTTAGGTCACATTGTTCCCCTGCAGGGAAACACAATGCCTGGGGGCTCTGGGATTTAGACTGAACCACTTGGGAGAGGGCTGATGTGGAGGGCCCAGGAAGAGAGAAGGGACAACAGGATAACAACGCAAGGGTGAACTAGTACCCCCCCTCCCCCTGACTTCAAGTTAATTGCCCAGGACTCATTTTGAATCTCTAAGAAAAGAGGAATTCTGCCAGAAGTTGAAGGAAGACCTTCGGAAAATCTAGGCATACACGCTGCCTTAGAGCCCACACGGGTTCTCTTCCTTTCCACACCTGCCCCAACTCTGCCACGCATACAAGGCAGCTTGGGGATCGTAAGAAGGGAAGACTAAGGATGTGGTTAGCTGGCTCCCATTTTCTGTACGGGCTCAGTCATCCCACCCAGGCTAAGAGCCCCTGACAAAGGAGCCAGAGCACAAGAGCAAACTCGTTTCTGAGCCATGTGATATACCAACACCTTGGGGACCCCCTTGAAATGACTAGAGGAGCCTCTGGGGGAAGGTGGTGGAGGTCCAGTGCGGGCAGATGGAGAGTTATCTGGAGCACCGTGTGAATGTGTCCAAACATATACTCACAGGCTGGTTATGCAATGAAATAAAGACCTTTTTCCATGTCTATCCTGATGGTGAGAGGTCTCCATGACCCTGGATCAGATATTCTGTTACCATCCAGGTGCTGTGTACATTCTTCCTTATTCAAGAGCTGTTTTTCTACAGGTGTTTTAGGTTATGTGAAAAAATGAAGCTAATTTCCCAGCCTGGGTATATATTTCAACTAAGTTGGAAGATAAAGCTGTGGAATGACAGTTTGGAGCTCAGAGGGATGACTTAGCTCCTCTCCCCACTATTCGCCTTTTGTCTATTTACGGAAGACCAATAATACAGAGATGCTAATCCAGGCACTATTTTACCTCAAGGAGGATACAGATTGCATTCTACTCTCATTTCAAGAAGGGAAATACAACCATAAATATCATGGAACAGTTTATAGGAAATAAACACAATTTGCCTGATTCACCTGTTTTTTTGTTATGTCTTACTGCTATTAGCCTGTTGGTTTCCTTATTCCTTTATTAGTCTAACCATTAGGAGAATGCTATATGAACTATGAACTATTTTGAAGTCTACAGTTAAACAATTTGGTAATAGCTAGTAAAATGGAAGAAAACTTGTAACCCAGCAATTCCATTCTTTTTTTGTTTTGGGGGGTGGGAGGGAGGTAACTAGGTTTGTTTGTTTGTTTGTTTATTGTTTAACAGAGGTACTGGGAATCGAACCCAGGACCTCATGCATGCTAAGCATGCACTCTACCACTGAGCTATACCCTCCCGCCCCGTAATTCCAAAGTATAGATCATGAAGAGAAAATTTCATCCATGGCTCTGAGGAGACTTGAACAAGAAGGTGTATTGCAGCATTGTTTGTAGTAGGAAAAACATGTTTATCAATAGAATAGAGGGAAATAAATTTGAAGTTCTTCATACAAAGCAATACAATGCAGCAGTTAAAATCACTGAACTAGATCAACTGGTGTGAACATGGGTAAACTGCAATATAATGTCATACAAAAAAAGTTTTCAAAGGATTCATACAGAATATATCCCAAGGGTTAATATTAGAAGTCCAGCTTCAGAGAGGACTACATATTCCTTCTGCATGTATCTCTATATAGTAAAAGTAATTTTGATAAACAAGAAATCTAATGCTGCAATAGCACTTCTCTCTGGAAAAAAAAAGACAAAGGAATAAAACAGTGGGGTGGCAGTATGGAGATGTAGCTCTACTGTAACATTTTGTTTCTGAAGAAGGAAAGAAGGAAGGAAGGAAGGAAGGAAGAAGGAAGGAAGGAAGGAAGGAAGGAAGGAAGGAAGGAAGGAAATCAACGCTAATATCACAAAATGACAACTCAAATCTGGGTAGTTGGTATATGAGTGTCAGTTATATTTTTTCAGTTATCTTGTATATTTCTTTTTTAATTTAAAAATGGACAGTTCACCAGCAAAAGGACTTCACCTTCTCTACTGTTGTGCCTATTCATGGGTTTACTAATGACCAAGGCACGAGTAAGCACATTCTCGGATTAAATGCTAATACCCAACCTCTTCTCATCCCCACACAGGCTATTTTTCCTCACTATTACATACATGCATTGCCTTTGGTGCCTGTGGGTGACACTAGCCCCAGGAGACAGGTTACGAGGGAAAGAGGGGGAAATATCAAACCAAACCCTTGTAAGACAGGAAGAAACACTTGCTCTGCTAAAGCCCACTTTGGAATGTTCTGTCTCTGTCACCTTGGGCATTTGGATTCATTCTGAGCATCTTCTCCAGATACAAGTCATTTAGCCAGCCAACAGGAGTAACAATTACTGCTGGCTTAAAAGAGTGGTTGACTACTCCGGTGTCTTATTTGCCTGCAGTTCTGGCTCTCTGATAAATCAAGTCGGATCAATTTGTACCCTAAAGAGTAAATGGGAGGATGTGAAGTTCAATAGAAAAGCATTTCATTTCAAAAGGTGGTTGTGTAGCATTTCTTTCAAGATTCACTAGGAATGGGTCAGGGCCGTAGAGAAGAAATGATGGTATCTCAGCGGACAGCTTGGCTTTGCTTCCTACCGAAGCTTTGGGAACAGAGGCAGGATGTGGGGGAGAACAGAAAGCATGCTCCACTGAAGAGAAGGCCCTAGGTATCCCACTGTCTGCGTCAGTTCAGGATGCTACCACACAATGCTATATGGACTGGATGGCTTATTGACAACAGAAAGTTATTTCTCATAGTTCTGAAGGACAGAGGTCTGAGATCGGGGTCCTGGTAAGGGCCCTTTTACGGGTTGCAGATAGCTGACTTCTCTTTCTATCCTCACGTGGCAGAAAAGAGAGCTAGCTAGCTCTCCAGCCTCTTCTGATAAGGGCACTAACCCCACTCCTGAGGGCTCCACCATCATGACCAAATTACTTTCCACAGGCCCCACTTTCAAAGACCATCACATTGGGGTTAGGGTTTCAACATGTGACTTTTGGAAGGACCCAAACATTCAGTCCATTGTACCTGTGTTTAAGGAATATTTTCTTTGTCTCACCAAGAACAGTGAGTCTTCTAAGGGTTAGAAAACATGCTAAAGACTCAAGAGGATGGAAACCTAATTCTACTTGCAGCCACATCCAGCTCTAGAAAATTATCCCTGAAATGGAACCAAAAAAAAAAAATCCCAGAAAGTTCTGAAGAACAAGAGGGAAACAGAGGTGGGAAAACATGAGAATCAGTTTGCTCCTTGACATTCCAATGCCTTTTACTTGCCTGTTGGCTGATCTCTTGGCTGAGACACAGCACTGGGGGTTGGTTCTAGGTTCCTGTGACCGAGGGCTCTCCCTGTGGGATCTGCCTTCTCAGGTGTTACCCAACACTTGAACTCAATCTTCAGGGTCAGATTCAACCCCCACTCCTGCACATGTTCCATCCCTTTCACCCTACAGACATTACAGTTGGTACAGAGCAGTTGGGATAATGTGGGGAAAATACTCTGGCTTCGGAGCCAGGCTGCTGGGGTTCGTTCTCCACTCTGTTGTTTATTACTTGTAAAACCTTGACAAACTACTTATGCTTCAGTTTTGTTATCTGCAACACGACAGGAATAGTACCTTCCTCCAAGGGATGTTGTTAAAGGACATGGTGGGTATGACTCTGAACACAAGACCTGGTGTAGATGGAGCACTCCGCAGATGTGCACTGTGATTACTGTCGCTATCATCCGCTGCTTTTGCTATGTGACGCTATGTGGTTTCCCATGAAGGACTTGAAGATTTTAAATCCAAATTTTTGTGGGAGTATGTCTGTTATGTGAATGTCAGATATATCCATTCTAGTGAGCCTCCAACCTCAGAGGTGTCATAAAGGCTCCTTCTGAGTCAATCCCATCCATCATGGAACCGTCATCCTTCCTTACATTCATCGCCATGGCACTCAGATATTTGCTCTTGCTCCCCATCTCTACGACACTCTATGTGGGGTAAGTCCCTTCATGAGCACCATCAGGTAGCGATGGACAAGAAGTCTGAAGGCAAGAGTTCTGGTTCTTTCTGTGGTGATAACCAGTTGTATGTGAGCGATTTGTTGTCATCTGTGTCATTTCTGCCTTTCGGTTTCCTCATCTGTAAAGTGAGGATCATTCTTCATCCTCTACTTCAGAGTCATGAAAAATGAAAACATGAAAGTGAAGGTATGTCGACTTGTAAAAAGTAAGAAGGAAATGCAAGAGACCATGGCTGGTTGGTTATTTATTCTGACGTCTGCAAGTCCTTGAATGCATGAACCCAACAGTCTAACATGGTAACACCTAGCATGCAGGAAGTACGTCTGCACAATACTGCTCTCACAGGCCTTGTATTGTAACAGCAAGGGACTTCATAAATATTATCGATGGTGGTGGATCCCTGGGTAAAGTTTAAAACTTTTCAATACAAACTGCAATTTCTATCTGTCAACTGTTTGTTGCTGCCACATATTACATGAACTTGGCAGATAAAAAGCCTTGCATCCTTAGATTGGAAACTGACCATGTACAGTTTCTGGTTGGTTCATTTATAGCATTTGTATCTGATTCAAAAGTTTTTATTTTCAAAAAGGATCGCTGTGGGACAAATAAATTGGGGGCTTGTTTTCCTTTCATTTTAAAGATACAATTGTCATGTAAAGTATTAGCTGACTTTGTGTTTTCTGGCTATATTTTGAAAGCCCCTAGAGCTGTAGCCAAGCCATCAAAACTTTGTTTGCACAGGAAGTGGCCGCCTCTTACAAACATTTTCTTTGTGTTTCTGTCAAGACTGGGCTAGGACCTACTGCTATGGTTATCTGCTGCACAGTCCCAACAGAAATGATGCATACAAAGTAAATTGTAATGCTTTACTGGCAACATGCATTTCTTGCTGTTGAAGACTTACGAACACCCCTCTTCATATCCTTGAGCAATTTGGAGATGATTAATCACCACTCCTGCTTAGAGGATGCAAATACAGGCAACTAGGGAAAATGCATTTATTGATATTAATGGGATTTATTTCAGACTTTTTTAAAGTGTTCAGCCTCCCTAGTTATGGTGAGACCAGCACTCTCAGACTCTTTTGTTGCAGGGAAATTACTATGTCCTATCTTCATGCCTCTGCTCATACTGCATCCTCAGCCTGGATATCCCAGTCCTCCATTATTTCTATATCTGTCAAAATCCTTTTATAGGCCACCTATTCTGTGATGCCTCCTTCCCACCCCAACCCCAATCCAACTCCCCCTCCATTAAGCTCCCATAGCAAAGCATCTTTGCGTGATGTTTATTCTGCTTTGCCTTTTAATTCTTTGTCTCCTACAGAATTTTGTGGTTCTTGAAGAACTCTGACCTATGTCATTCAGATTTTTCTCTCTCTCTCTCCATACACACACACACACGCACACACATGCACAGACACACATATATATACAGCACCTACAGGATGCTTTGCACGTAGTAAATATACAATAAATAATAACTGACAGATTATAACAGCTGTAATGTGCTCATTTACAAAACATAAAGTTTTAAGTACTTCCTATATACTTCCTATATCCTTAATACTTCCTGGCTTGTGCCAGACTCTGAAATTGGAAGGAAATAATAAGGATAAATAAGACACAGATTAATGAAGGAGACAGCCATGCCACTAAAAATTACAACACACAGTGATAAATGCTGTTGATAAAAATATGCAAAGAAATATGGAAACACAAGAGAGGGAGAGATTAACTCCACCAGGGAGAGTCTAGACAGGCTTCACAGAAAAGGCAAGATTTGAACTTCAATTGAAAGGGTGAGAGGAATTCACCAGGTGACAGGGACGTGGAGGGTGTGAAAGGCATTAAAAGACAACGGAATCACTTATGAAGAAAATCATAGGGATGTGAACATAATGATGGCGGGGGTGGGCTGGGGTCATGTGACTGGAGCGCTGGGCAGGTAGTGGTGAATGAGAGAGACGAGAGAAACGGAGCCAGGCTGTGAACTATTTTCCTTACCAGGCTAAGGCACTTCCCCTTGAGCCAGCAGGCAGGAGACCTGTCTCGGGTTTTGCAGCAGGAGAGAGAAAGCGGATCAGATCAGAGTTTTACAGTGATCACGCCGGTGGCTGGCAGCTCCACTGACCATCACTTTTAGCCCTCATTTCCGTTCCCCACCCCTGACACTGGTGTTTCACTGTGCTCTGGGGAATTTAGAGCAAATGAGGATGAGCTCCCAGGAACTGTTAATTCCCTTTAACGCTTCAGTCCAAAGCAGTCAGATTCTCAGAATACAAATTTACTGTTGCATACTTTCACGTAGACAATCACAGTAAAATAAATGTTGTTAATTAGTGTTGGTCTTAAAGACTAACAGTTTTTAATCCTGCCCCACCCACCTCAACCTTCCCTGTGAAATAGCATTGCCTTTATAAGGAGTCAGAGAGGAAGGGAATGGGGCAAGTGAAATGTATGAATAAAGCAAGCACAGAAGTTTAATTAAGTGAAGCTCTGCCAGCTGCTGTGAATGTGACCCCACAGCCATATTTTGTTTGTATTTCAAATCATCCTTTCTAAAGAAAGAGAAGAAACGTGCCTGGTAAGAATCTTCCTACACTCATCTCCCCACCACCCCATACACACCCATATACACACTGTTAGGCAAAGTAGATTTAATTTTTCTCAGACCAACAGTAAGAGGCAGTGGGAGCAGCTGGCAGTGACCCTCCGAGCCTTGCTAATAGCACCTAAAGTGCTTCACGGATCCTGCAGGGAGTAGAAATATCCTAAAGTTTCCAAAACAGGAAAGAAGCAGCGGGGGGTGAAGGATGCTCTGATTCTCAATTGGTTCTGCCACCCCTTGGCTAGTCTTAAAGCACAGGGAGGGTCCTCGCCATAAGCTACAAACACTAATTTCATAAATGCCAGGCTCTGTTTTTCAGGACCATAATCCTTTGGCAGCCCAGGATGCAAAGATCTCATTCCAGATCACCAGTTTCCTTTTTCCGTGCCCTTTGAGGGGAAACAATTAGCCTGTTCATTTTAACTGTTGACTTATCTGTAGCCAGTGAGAGCAACCGTTCAAGTTTGGACTTGGAAGTCAGACCTCCCGGGTTCTGATCTTTAATCCACAACTTTCTTTGTGCTTTGGGGCAAGTTACTTACCCCATCTAGACCTTGAGTCGCTTATCTGCAAATGAAAGTAAAGAAAGCACCTAGCCCAAAAGTTATTATGAGAATGAAATAATATGATTGATGTGTCTGGCACCGAATGAGGACCTTGTAAATGTTAGCATCATCAGCAAGTGTCAACAAAACCTTCTTGCCTACTACTTCTTCTCTAGTAATGCTAATTAGTGTGAATTGGTTTATCAAGTTGCTTTAGAAATAGAACTATAGAATCTGGGTCATAAAAAAAAGTCAAAGAACGCCAAATTCAACTTCTCTGCTCTTCAGAGAAGGAAACTGAAGTTCAGTGACCTGCCCTCGAGCCCCTGCCTCTTTAGTGGCCAAACTGGGACCGGAGCCCAGGACCCCCAGTTCTAGTTGAGTGCCCTTTCCACCATGTCATGCTTTGCTCTGAAAAAAGAACCTGAAAACACAGAAGGTCACTGAGTACCTGACCCAGCTGTCACCCAGCCCCTAGGCAGTGCTGAGCTTAGGGTCAGACGGAACAGTTGCTGGAGTTTTCTCAGCATGAGGGGGTTCCTGGGACACAGCACTTTCAGCTCTAAAACCAGTGGTAGGTAAGCTGGACAGTTGGTCACCTTACTTAAGGCAGACCTTCAGTAAGTATTTATGGACCAGGGGAATGAATGTCTCCCAAGTGCCAGTTAAGTGCTGTGTATGAAGGTGCTGCCTTATGCTGGGACAGGGAGACACGTAAGGAAAAGAGAAAGGAGGGGTCTTCCTTTGTGTCGACAATGAGAAAGTCTGGCCAGAAAACCGTATCTTCTTGGTTAAAAGGAAAGTCTCTCAAAATGGATCCGTCATGAGAAAAGAAAAACTGAAAAGTAAAGACAAACCATGATGGACTTTATCTAAAGCAAAAAGCAGAAGGTTAGCCAATACAACACAGCCACAGCCGGGGTCGGGTAGGGGGCTGGCTGGCCCTGGTTCACTTTTCTATTGAGGCCCCTTCTTAGTGGGACTGGGAATGAGGCTGGGGCTCTCCCTTCAGTGTGGGGAGGGACAGCGGCACTGCTCCAGGGCAGGGACACGCCATGTCTGCACCTCTAATGGCTGGTGGCACAGGAGACGCTAGTAGAAAAGACAGCTTCAAACCTGGAGAATTAGCCCTGCCTGGAAGATAGAAATGGAAGGACAGAAGGAAAAATACAGCCAGCCAGCTAGTCACTTTCAGAATAATTAAAGGATTCTTATACTGTGAGTCACAGGCAGTCTAGAAAACAATCATAAAGTACAAAGCAATATTTTAAGGCCCAGGATTTGCTGGGCATAAACAGCCATCACTGTCCTTCCAAAACAAAACAGTATTTCCCCTGAAACCGCGTGCTGCATTAAACTGGTAAAATAAGTGCCTTTCCACCACAATTACATAAAACCAGTATTAGCAGTATGGTTTTTGCTCAGTCAGTGGGTTAAACCCTGAAACACTAGAAGATATGTATTCCCCTTTTATTAATAACAGTTCACTGTACAAACTCCACCTGATAGTGAGAGGTAACAATCCTGCCCACTGATAATTTTAAATTTCTTTTTGAAACGTTTCCAATTCTACAAAACACTCTTTCAGCTGAGCCTGGGGAAATCACAGCCCCTTTCTGGACCTGAGCCTTACCCTGGACTTGGTGAGTAGAATCACTCATTCCTGTTCTTCCATTCTATTCTAGGACCATGTAATGATGGAAACATTTTGCCTATACTCTCAACACAGTTTTAGACCATTCTTAGAACTTGTCATTTGTAATAGACCCAGCCAGGGAAAGAGGAATGGGACAGGTGCCCTGAGCTGCTAGAAGCTGGGTTGAGGAGCCCAGCAGATGGACTTGCTGCAATTCACCAGACCAACCCTCCAAACACCAGATGTGGATAAAGGGTCAGAGAGGTTGCCATCTGCCTGTCCTCATCCAATAGCTTTACTTGTTTCTGTGGCCAATTCATGCACAAGTTATTCTTGCAGCTGGATCAAGACCACTGAACCAGAAAGAACAAGGTCCACACGCCCCGTGATGAAGTTTGGCAGCAAGTCAGGGATTTCCTTCCCCAGCAGGACTCTGGATCTGGATCCCTCCAACATGAACTCAACCTGTGGTTCATTCCCACCCCCATCAATAGTATACTTTTTCTGACCTGCCACGACTGCTTCTCCTGCTGCTTAACTAAGTATGCTAAGCGGAGCGAAGAGTAGGCAAAATGTAGTAGTAAGTGGACTCTGCCTGAGAGAGTTCCTGCATTCCTCGTTGAGCATGATGTTGGCTATGCTGGCTACCCCTTCCTTCTGCCTCAAGGTCAACAGGACACCACAACCTGGGCACCCCAGCTAGAAGTGCTACTTCCATGGTATTACGCTCTGGCCCTTTCCAGAACCGTGTTCCTTCTTTGGCATTACCTCTCTCCCTCCCATTTTTTCAGTGCCTTTATGGCCCACAATCTAATGAATCTTAGTTAATGTAGATACCAGAAAAGGATCTGCTATATTTGCAACTTTAAGTCCTTCACTTTTATAAAATAGAGAAGTTATATAATAGTGGGACCAATGTCTCATCCAAAACCCTCTTCCAAAGTAGTAGAGCTGAGGTTCAAAGTCGTCTAACTCTAACTCCAATTCTCCCAACAATGCAAATAGATGGAGCCACACTTAAATATCTTAAGATATTTTCCTTAAGACGTGCTAGCTCTTTTTGATCTGATGTCCTCGGTCTTTCTCTAGCAATGCCTTATTTTGAGGTATGCAATTGAGCAAGGAAAATCTGGTAGCTGTTTGCAATACTCTCCAGTAGAACTCTGCTTCTGTAGGGGATCGATGATGTAAAATAGCACGTTGCTTCAATTGCTTTCATCCTGAGGGACAGTCACTACTATACTGTGACAACTCTGAACAAGGAGCCTTTTCCATTGCTGCTTATGCATACTTTTCTAGATCACAACCCAGGATACAAACAAGCCTAAGGACTTCTGAGGACATTTCCAGCCAACTGAGCAGAGCATTTCCCAGAATGTCAATGAAGTTGTGTGATATCAGGAGAACTTGAATAAATAATCACAGATAAATAATTCCTGGCTCCCTGAGCCATGATTGTAGAACAGGATCTTACTGCTTTCTCCCCATCTCCTCAAGGCATTCTCTTCGCCCAGAGAGTCCCAACAGCCTGATACGAGGCTGATAATGTCAAGAACACTACCCTTTGTTTTAGTTGGGAAGAAGTTCTGGCAATTTAGCAAGTACAGACCCATGAAAGAGAATGCAGAGGGTTTGGAGACATTTCATCAGTAAGAAAGATGCTAGCATATTTCTTGGAGCAAGTTGTTTTGGTTTTCTTTTCCCCTCTGTATACAAAGTCCTGTGAATTTCTTCTTAGGAAGAGAAACAGAAGACTGGGGTAAGTGATGGGGAAACCATTCTGTAACTGTTTCTTTTGTCTCCTATCTCCACTTCAGACTTTCTTCACTTTCACTAGAGATAGGAAAGTTATTCTGTAAATCTAAAAAAAATTTTTTGAAAAGATAGAATCAAGTATTTCTTAGACTTCAGACTTTCTTCACTCAGACTTTCTTCACTTTTCTTTCATTAGAGATAGGAAAGTAATTTTATGAATCTAAAAAAAATTTTTTAAGATAGAATCAAATATTTCTTAGAAGCTCTTTCAATGATTATGCAAAATATGGAAGTGCTGCATACGTTGTCCAGAAGTCAGGGTTAGAAGAGAATCCAATTGGTTTCAGGATCATTTACAAATGAAAAGTCAAGAGACCAAGAGCTTTGGACAAAATGGGGGGAGGGGAGTGTCAGTGGGTTGCTGTGGTCACGAGCAAGCAGAGGTATAGGAATCAAAAAGTCAAGTGCAAGAGGAAGGAGTGAGTAGCTCCCATGGGTCAGGGCAGGCAAGGGTCAGGAGCCAAGAAGTCAAGTCCATCCAAGGAATGGCACTAGGAAGAAGAAACCCTTTCCAGTGGGCCTCACCCTGGGTCACAAGTTCCATTCCCTTTTATTTACAAATCCTGCCTACATAGAAACCAGCCTGGGGGTGAGTCCAGTAAGCAAGTGGGTATTTCTGATAAAGAAGAAAAGGAAACAAAAATTAAAGAACCCCAGAAGCATGCCAAACATTTGACATACTTGTTAGTTTTCACAGCTCTTTGAGAGAAAATGTATGTCACATTTTCTGGTTACCTCTCACCTTTTGTGTATTTTGCTATATGAGTTCTGCCTCCCTAAAGTCAGAAAATTTGCTTCCCCAGAGACCTTGGCAGCTAGAACACAGGCATGAAGCCTTGGATTGGCCATGAAGATGCACCCAGGCAACAGTTTAATCAGAAAACATGAGCCAGAGGAAGGAGGTGGTGCCCTGTGACCCTTTTGCTGACAAGGGTGGTGGCAAGGGGCGTCCATTCTCCTGAGGTGCCAGTTGTTGTGAGATCAGTCCTGGCCCAGAAGTATGAGTACCGGCAGGGTTGTGGGAGAGTGTGCCTTCCCGGCAGCCTTTCTGTGCTCTGGGGAAAAGCAGGGTCAGCAGCTTCCTTACTGGGTCACTTCTGCAGCATGGTCTCAGGCTTTGATCCCAGAAGCTCAGCCTCAAGCCTGCTCTGGTCCTGCCAACTGTTTCGTGAGCTACCCCACAGCCTTTCTGCTTAATCAGCACAAGTCAGCTGCTATTGCTTATAATTAAGAGCCTTGTGTGTTTAGAGATCAGTATTGCTACCGTCCCTTCTTACTGAGTGGAGACCAAAAATTGAAAAATGGTAAGAAACCAAAATGAAAGAAGAAAAGTTAAGTAATTTGCCCAAGGGCCTCTAGCTCATAAGTAGCAGAGGCAGGATTTGAAGCCAGGACAATCTGACTATAAAATGTGTGTTGCTTCCCATTTAAAACTAGAAAAAGCTTAGGGAAGGAGCACTTACGTGGGGTGAGGTAGGGAACATCTTCCATTTCCACCAACTCTAGATACCTTAGTAATTGGGACACCTTTTTCTCTTTGCTTGTGCTCAGTCCCTTTTCTGACTTAACTGTGTGCCAATAAGCATATGGGTGATGCTAAAGATAAACCAGCACCACCAATTTCCATTGCTACCTTCAAATATTGCCGTTCACAGTTTATGAGGGGTGGGACCACTATCTGTGGATTGCTGAGGAGGTGGCCAACTGTGGCATTTGTTTACCATTGCTTTTGATGAGTCACAGCGGGTGATGCATTATTCATAAACTCTAGGTTTGGAGAAAGTTCCCTGGCTCAATTTCTGCTCATTGGCTCCTCTGATCCAACACTGAAACAAACAGCAGCAGATAATGAGGTGTATAGCCTCACCTGCGCTCTCTAATTGTATGAACCCAGAGAACCACAAAGAGAGGTTGGAAGATTGAGTTTTAATTCAGAGTCCTCCCATGTATATTAAAAAATGAAAACCGGGCATACTGATAGGAGACTAACAAATTGGAAATAATCTCTTGGGCACCTGAAAATGCCAATATCCCTTAAGGTGAAAAAATTAAAACAAAAAAGATCCCAGGCAGGTGCTAGAAGTTAGAACAGTTGCAACCCCAAAATATGAAGCAGCAGAAATCTGTCTTCAGGCCCTCAAACTCCCCTCCTTTCCTCCTCTATTCCTAATGATGCTCTCAACCCTTCCACCCCTCAAACACCTAGACTGAATTCTCTCTCCAAACTCAACAGCCCACTCACCTTCACACCACGATACAAATGCCTTATAACAACTTAAAAACTACTCCTTCCCAGGTATTTACACTTAAACTCAATAAAAATCTTAAATACAGGGATTATATTTTGTAGTAGACATCAGTCATTTGTAGTTGCCCCCAAATCCTTATTTTGCACCCATACAAAAATAGTATTCTTTGATATATACATAAAAAGTAGATAACATATTGTAATGGCTAGTTTTACTTGTCAATTTCACAGGGGTCAAGGGGTGCCCAGATATTTGGTTTAAACATTATTTTGGGGTGTGACTGTGAGAGTGCTTCTGGACAAGATCAGCATTTGAATTGGTAGATTGACTAAAGCCGACTGCCATTCCCTGGTGGATGGAGGCTTGAGTAGCATAAAAGGCTGAGAAAGAGCTCTCCTTTGGACTGATGGTGTTTGAGCTGAGCCTTCCGACTCAGGCTGCAACCATATCATTGGCTATCCTGGGTCTCCACCTTGTCCACTGCAAATCTTGGGACCTCTGAGCCTCCATAATCACATAAGCTAATTCCTTGTAGTAAATCTCTAGACAGATAGATAGAAATATAGAAAGACAGAAAGACAGAAAGAAAGACAAAAAGAAAGAAAGACAAAAAGAAAGAAAGACAGAAAGAAAGAAAGACAGAAAGAAAGAAAGAAAGAAAAAGAAAAATCCACCCTATTGGTCTGTTTCTCTGGAGAACCCAGACTAATACACACATGTATTCACTATGAAGTATTAGAAAACAGCAAATCCTTGTGGACCTATCACCAACCCAAGAATTAAGTTGCTATTGCTCTACCCTTTTCTCTCCAGCCTCTTTCTCAGATATCCAAAAATATTTTGAATACCTTCTTAACATTTTGATAGTCCCTCACTCTATAGATCCTGCCTTCTCGACAACAAATAAACAAATAGAAAATTGTATGTCCCAGTTCTCCCCATCCAGGATCCTAGAGAGATTGCTATTCTACCAGTCAGATGCACCCATAGTAAACTGATTCAAAACTAAGTTGCATGGGGAAGAGGCGGGACGTGAGGCATTCATATTTCTAACATGGAGTGGAACCAGCAGAGTGGTGGCCTCCTGGTCATAGCAGATGCTGTAACTCCTTTGGAAGGTCATTTTGGAATATGGAAGTGCACACTGGGGTTACTCCTGGAAGCTTACCTACAAGCTGTCTCTCCAACCTTTGTAATGATTCTTTAAGCTCTTTATTCCCCTGTAAATTCCTTTCTGCTTGAAGTAACCAAAGAAAATTCATCGACAACTAAAGAGCTCTGACCAATACAAAAATTGGACTATAAGTGGTTGCAAACAACAGATTTCAAGGACCTGGAACCTTAGATTGACTATCTGATCGATTTGGGGTTGAAGTGATTAAGTATTTGGGTATCAATTAAATGACAAGACACTAGTAATCCATGTATGTGAGGTGGTAAACAGCAACCTAAGTGATTCCCTTTTGACATTTGGAATAAAGTGTCTACTGAAGCCAAAGTTCTGGGTTCCCTTTTGACTGCTTTCCCACTTACACCATTATGTGGGGCTAAGGAATAAAAGAAATGGGGGTTGGGATGGCTGCCTCTATAAGCATCCATGAGCTTTTAAAAACGAAGACAAGGTAAAGAATTTAAATTCTCACTCCAAGGTCTTGTTAGAGAAATAGGGAGCTTCTAGGACTCCTCTAGGAGAACTTTCTCTCTTATAGTCACATGGCTGTCGTAGCCAAATGCAAAGCAAATGCAGAGTCAGATCTGGCCAGTTACTGAATTTCAATGTAGGTTGAATTTATGTCCTCATTAGATAGCTTATATGAAAGTCAGGGTATTATCTGGGAAAGAGGGGGGCCACAAGAGTTGGAATGAGGGCATTTGAGAGGATCTAGGTGATTCTGAGGACCCTCAAAGCCACTGCACCTCTCTTACCAAAAGAGGCAGGCCCTCCTCCCCTTTCTGAAGATGCTCATCTGGTCCTGCTTGAAGACCTTATATTGACCTCATCTGAGACAGTTATCTCATACAGGAATTCCAGTTCTCGTGCCTTACACCTGTGACCCTTCACTCCCTCCAGACGTGTAACTAGTTCCAGACCCAGCATGCCCAGAGGAGCCAATTAAAAAAGTCAAACCGGGAAGGAAGAGATCCACATGCCAAAAGAATTGCAAGATTTTGCTAAAACTAATATTTGCAAAAGCCTGGAGACTATATTGGGTATTTTACCAGGAACATAATTTTATGGGTCAAATTATTAGCATGGGTACTAACCAGAGAGTCTGGATTCATTCAACTTAGCTGGTGCCAACTATTAACTCGGTTAGTTGACTGAAACCTAGATTCCACTGTGGCCTATCGCTGAAGGAAGTAGAAAGGCTACTTCCAGAAGCTTAGGGAGTCAAGAATGTTGGAATGGATTTGTCATATGCAACATATAGAATATACCAAAACGAAGCCGAGAGAACACTCCCTTTCCTAAGGCATTAAGGAAAACATTGATAAAGAGAGAACCAGGATCTGTGAAGAGTGCTCTGCTGAATTTCTACTGTCCTCTGGGGATAAAGGTGGTAAATATTGCTACTGAAATGAGTTCCCTGATTTCAGCAGGGTTGATGGATGCCCAGAGGGGTAGACACTCAGTAGTAGGATTTAACTGCCAGAAACAGTAGATGTGGTTATTATAATAGCAGAATGTTTTGACTTGCAGGAGTCTTTTGGTGGCAGCTAACTGATCATGATGTTTCTAAAACCGAGCTAGATGGGCAGCCTAAGAGGGAGATACTTGACCAGTAAAACTGAAAAAATTCTAAGCCTGGCAAACCTAGACTTAAACCATCATATTTGACTAAATCATCACCAGAGAATCACCTAGCCTCCAATATCCAGACTCTCAATTCAGTGAGTGAAAAGGAGAAACCTTGGGGAAGAACACTGTAAGAACCTATAAACATCTTCCTCTACCCTTTCACCAAAAGCACCTGCATACAGTTACCAAGGTAACTGTGTACTAGAGGAAGGGAGATACCTGTCCCTCTCACAAGTTACCAACACGGCTTTGGGTTGGTGCTAACCCCTAGGAACCCAGAATGTTCTGTTCCCCCACACACACACCCAGAGGAGACCCTTATACATGGGAACCAGTGAAAGATGGAGTTGGAGTCCCAGTCCACCTCACAGTGGGAACAAAGTTTCCATTAATCCAACCTCTGGTTATTTGCCCCAGTGCCTCAGTTACAGTCTGAATGGATAAATCCAGTAAATGGCAGAATCCTCAAACTGCCTTCTTGACCCAAAGTAAGCACTAGTGGGACCATACCTTTCTAACAAAACAGCAAACCAAAAGCAATGCTATATTTGTAAGAGAACTCTGGAAATTAGCATCATCAGTAAAGAAAACTAAAGGAGTGGTGATTTCTATTATGTCCTCATTTAGCTCACCTGACTCACATGTGCAGTGAATAGATGGATCTTAGAGCATGACAATGAATAACCAGAATCTTCATCAGTAACGTCAGTTGCTGCTACTCTTTGTAAAGTTGTCAGTACTGGAGCAAAATGACACAGCTCTGGCCATCTAGTATGCCATTATACCTACAAATGCTTTTTTCTCTATTATCATGAGCCTGAAATACCAGAAGCAATTTTTTTGCACCCACAGGCACAGCACTTTCTTGTCCTGCCTCTGAGTGACACCAATTCTCAATGCTTCCTCTACTTGTGAGAAAAGGGAACTTCTACCTTGTGTAAGTGTTATTATTTCAGGTCTCCTGCACTCACAGCTAAACAAAATTCCTAACAGAAATTGGACCATGTCAAAATGCATACCGTAGTTAATGGATGTGGAAAGAGGGATTTGGAGATATTTGGGCCTTTCCTTTTTAATAAATGCCCAAGAATGAGAATTTAGAGTCAGATTATTTTTCTCCAAGGTAACTAGAAAGACTATCTTAATTCTAACAGTCCACATGCAGTCAATTTAGTAGATCAATCAAACATTCTAAGTTTGTTTGTTTTTTTAAATCCATCAAAGTGGTGGTTAGGCTGCACTGACTTGTTCCATGGAACTAAGTCAATTCTAACCAAGCCATGAATAGATTCAGTCTGTGAGTCTCAACTGCTTTTGATTAACAAAATGTCCTCATATCCATCATATAATAATAATTTAAAAAAAATTTTTTTAATGTAGACATAGCCACAGACCCATTCCTTTTCCCTTGGTTCTGGAACCAAAACAGAATTTGCTAGTTTGACTGAAAGCTTAATCTCTCTAAACCTCGGTAGTGAAAGAATAATAACACTACACTCACTATAAATCAGTGGAGGAGTTATAAAGATGAATGAGGCCACACTGGGCCAATTTCCTGTTTTATGTAAATCTAAAACACAGAGTCACACAGGATTAGGACCATAGGCGCTGTTTTTCAGATTCCCAGAAGAAAGTCACTTTATCAACATAAACTTGGCATGACTTTGAAACATACCAGCATCCATCTTACTGGCCCATTGACTTGCTGTAGTAAGTTGTGGTATTTTCCTTATTATGTTATGCCCAGAGCCACAGAAAGATTAATGTTACAAGTTAAGCAAATAGTGTGATATTTACAGCTTAGTCTGTTGGTGAATATTAAAGCTCTTTCCGGTCCAGGTTCCTAAGGACCACAGGAGAAAGTCACACACGCGCCATGGAGACAGTCAGGGCTGTTCCAAAATGTTTAGTCCACAGATTAACATCCATCTTCAAAAGGAGGAACGACAAAGAAAAGTTACCATAGGTCATTAGGAGCAGGGGTGCAGAGTGGTGAATCGATTTACAAAATCTACTGTTTGTGAATAAGAAGGAAGATCTGCACCCAGTTCTGGGTCAGAGACAAGCATTGATTTTATAGATGAGAAAGCAGTGGTGAAATATCACTTCCAAAGGGATCTACTGGTTTCTGAATTCTCAAAATATCACCTCAATCAAGGAGTCTTGTTGAGAATGTCAGCTACATGCTAGAGGATATAAGAGCCACTGAGGCCCTTGAGAAGCTTTATTTCTGTGACTTTGGGGAAGGAGGGAGTGAATCCTAGGTCATGCTCTAACGTGAGTACACGGGCCCCTTTTTCAGAGCTGGTAGCACAATGAATGCATACACTCTAGGTTATCTGTGAAGAGTAGCAGAATATGCCACCCAGAAATATGTCACTTTGACACTCTGATTATTTTGAGCTAAGGACCACTGAAAAGAAGCAGACATAAAAAATTCTTTGCCCTTCCCCTATTTGCCTAAAAGCAGGATATAAATTTGCAAAGTTGTTCCCGCTCCTTCCAGGAAAAACAGAAGTTAACCATTGGAGGCAGCCCTAGACCCTTATCAGCCTAGAGACAGCACCAGCGGAATCTACATAACACACACTACTAACTAGCCCTTATCTTCTCCTAGTCTCCCGATATATTTACCTTCCCCAATGTGCCCCTGCTAAAAACTCAAAGTCCCTTTCCTTTGTCTTGTCACTTCTCTAAAAATGTGTTGTTCTTTTGTTAAGATGCAATATAAGCCCAAGTTCTAACCACCTCTCTGAGTTACCCTTCTCTGAGGGCTCCCATGTGTATGCACAATTTATCTGATAGTTGTGTGCATGATGCACATGTTAATAAAATTCTGCTTGTTTTCTCTTGTTAATCTGTCTTTTGTCAGTCTAATTTGCAAAGCCCCAGCTGGAGAACCTAGGAGGGCAGGAAGAAAAAGAATTTTGTTCCTCCTCTCTACCTAGATCAGGTCACCAAGAAGTCAGCTGTCACACATATTCTGAAAATGGATCAGAAACTGGACTCTGATGGAAGAGACATACCGGGGAAGACAAGGAGTCCTCGGTGAACTCTACAATCCAGTAGAGGAGACAAACATACAAGCCAGTCATTTACATTTATGAGTTTGTCTCCACCTACCCCTCATCCCTCAATGGCACACACACATACACACGTAGAAAATGCTGTCTTTCTCTGCCCAGTGGTCCTTCCCTCACCATTGGAGAGGTATGCAGCTTTCCCAGATAGTTCCAGAACTCTGGGGATGCAGTCTTGGAGGAAGAAAAGATAAAGACTTAAGGAGGGGATCTGCCTATGAAGAGAGATCGGACAGATGTGCCAATAAGTAGAGGCAGGGAGAAGAGCAGGGGAGAGGGAGAAGAGAGATGGAGAAGGGGCAGTATGAGAGATGGTGACCAGAGCCTGGGGAGAGAAGGAATGGGAAGTTGTTATTTAATGGGTATAGAGTTTCAGTTTTGCAAAATGAAAAGAGTTCTGGAAGTTGATAGTGCAATGATGTGAATATACTTACTGCTACTGAACTGTACACTTAAAAATGTTTAAGATGGTAGATTTTATGTTATGTGTGCAGTTGACCCTTGGTGTCCATGGATTCTACATCTGCAGATTCAACCAATAGTGGGTTGAAAACACTTGGGAAAAAAAATTTCCAGAAAGTTCCAAAGAGCAAAACTTGAATTTGCCACTCACCAGCAACTATTTACATAGCGTTTACATTACATTCTATTAGGTTTTATAAGTAACCCAGAGAAGATTTAAACTATATTGGAGGATACAGGTAGGTTACATGCAATAACCATGCCATTTTATGCAAGGGACTTGAGCATCTGTGGATTTTGGTATCACTGGGGTTCCTGGAACCAATCCACCTCAGATCCTGAGGGACAACTGTATTTTACCACAGTCAAAAGTTTGTAAATGCAGATTCTGATTCTGAGATCCGGAGTGGGGCTAGAGATTATACGTTCGGGGGATCTCTTTAAAATTCCAAAGCTCAGGCTACACCCCAGACTCATTCAATCACAACCTCTGTAGGGGTATCCCAGGAATAGGCAGGTTTTGAAGTTCCCCAGGTGATTCCAACTTGCAGACATGTTTGGGAACCACTGTTCCCCACTGAATTGGTTTTCATGAGAGAATCCATCTCACTCTCTCTCTCTCTCTGATTGGACAGCCCAGAACAAGGCTTTCTCAATCCAGGCTGCACTTCAGAAGCATCTGAGGAGTCTTTAAAGATAACCCGTACTCTGGTGTCACCATTTCCTCCGTCCCAAGTGATCCTATTTAACTGGTCTGGAGGAAGGCTCAGGCAGGGGTAGTTTTTAAAGCTCTTCTGCTGACTTCAGTTGAAAACTAGCTGAGATGTTTCCCCATTAACCATGGGCTTGTGCTTACCCTGCCTCTCTGCTCTCTGATCCAGCCCACCTGCTCAGACTCTGCCCTTTGCCTGTCCTGTGTATTCCACACTCTGACCCTGGTTTGATTATCCAAATATTAAAGTGTGGCTGACGATGAAGGGAGCCCAGAACCAGCTAATCGAGTAAATCTGGCAGGCACTAAATGCTATCAGAAATCACGGATTTCCTCTTTCTGTGCCAATTAGCTTTGTGCCCAGAAAATTTTGATTTGTGGCCACAAACCATGCAGTTTAGCCTCACAAATGCATGTCATCCATTACAAGGGAAGTCAGAAAAAAGGTTTTCGGTTCACACAACTTGGGGGTTTTTGGTTCCTACTATGGAGGAGTGGGGGCTGGGCAAGAGATCTGGAGAATATATATGTGTCAACTTGTCTGGGCCACAGGGTGCTCAGATATTTGTTAAAACATTATTTCTCTTACACCAGAAATTGACACAACATTGTAAACTGACTATACAAAAAATTTTTTTAATTTAAGAAAAAAGGCACTTAGTATTTGAAAACTTAAAAAAAAAAAACTATTTCTGGGTATGTCTATGAGGATGTTTCCAGATGAGATTAATGTCTGAATCTGTAGATGAGTAACACAGATTGCCCTCCCCAATGTGGGTGCACCTCATCTAATCCACTGAAGCCCTGAATAGAATAAAAGGCTAAGAACAAATTTTCTCTCTCTGCCTGAGTCTTTGAACTGGCACACTGATCTCCTGCCTTCAGACTCAGACTTGGCCTGGAACTTACGCCATCAGCTCTTTTGCTTCTCAGGGCCTTCCGCCTTGGATTTGAACTATACTAATCCGGGCTCTCCTGGGTCTAGACTCCTCTGCCTCCAAAATTGTGTCAGCCAAGTCTATACATACAAATACACGCAATATATATGATAATACATATATGATGTATGTATGTGCATCTAATTGATTCTGCTTCTCTGAATAACTCTGATACAGTGTGGCCTCGTAGTATTTCACTCATTCATTCATTCATTCATCACTTAAAAATATACATTTTTTTTGAGAGCCTATGTGCTGGAAACAGTTCAAGGTGCTTGAATAAAATCAGCTCTCATTCCCCCAGCTGTGGAAGCCACCCTTTTCCAGATTAGTAGAAAACTTTAAATACTTGGATCTTATATGCAAGACACAGATTCCATACAGATTAGTATCAGTGGTTGTTAGCAGAACTTCAGCAAATCGGGAGTTATATTAATTCCCTGCCTCCCATCACTGATGTTAGACCCAGAGGTTTATGCGACCTCTGGGGCAGAGTGTCAGGCAGGGCTAAGGAGAAAACATACTTCATAAACATTGATTAATTCTTGTTACACCTTGCTAATGTAATCTGTGTTGCAGATGAGAATTAGCATAATATTATCCATAATGCCAGTAAAAATGGCCTGAGCTGCAGTGCTGTTTGTGGTTTTGGTTTTGTTCTTCAGGAAGTTGCTTTAGGAAGGGCATAGCAAGACCTTGTATTTTCTTGCCAGAGTTATAAGGGAGAACAACTTCTTTGCCCTTTTCTTTTTCCAATAATAAATCATGAGTAATAAGCTACATCACTGCATCGTGTATGACTGCCTCTGGCCAAAGGACATTTAACAAAATTCAGATAAGTCGTAGGGTTTTTTGGTTTTTTTTTTTTTGTCTTTTTTAAGTTCTCTTTGACCTTTTAGATCAAAACTGTAACTAACAGCAATGTTTGGGCCAATTCCATTTATGGTATGCTATTTGTAAAGAACTTTAGCTGTGGCCTTTCTAGAAATAGGCGCTTATACACACCTACACATAAGTACAATTCTTCCTTTTCTGTTGATTACGTGTGGGCCTCTCTCATCTGCTGCATTTTACTATAAATCTCTCACAGGCAGAGGCCTTGCCTGTTCAATAGGATATATTTCATGCCTGCTGAGCTGTTGGACTTTTATGGCTCTTTGAATATTGTTCACTCAACCTCCTTTAACATTGAGAAGTTCAGACCATGGAAGAGACACTGGCTACTGATTCTCTCCAGTCGGCCTCTAATGCAGAGGGGCCAATGGCACTTGCCGGGTCCTGAGGAAACTCCTGCTGAGTGGGTAGGTGGGATGCTTGAGTCTGCAGGCTTCAGCTTGGTCTGAATCTCTCCTCTGAATGCGGCTCACTCTCTAGGACTCACCAGCCCCTCCTCTGCTGCAAGATCTCCCACGCGCTGATGTCAGCTTGAGCACCCTGGCCTGAGTCTTCATCTTACTTCTCTGGAACCCCCGTGCCCCCAGACCTCTGTCCTAAAAAAAAAAAAAAAAAAAAAGTTTCCTAACTAGGATATTAGCTCTCAGGTTCACTCAAAAGTAAATGAGACCCTGGGCCAAAAGACTTAATTAAGCTTGTAATTCTTCTAGTGGTAAGCCCAAGAGGTGAAGTTGTGGTTTTGATTTTTCCCTGCATGTAGAAACAGAAATATGCAGAAACCTGTGCTCCTGACTGACTCCCATCCTTTGGGAAACCATTTCTCCCTCTGAGATACACTGGCACTGACGATGAATACCCTTTACTAATCCCATTTTCATTTTTCCCTGATCTTAGATATTTCCATCTTTGCTATTGAATCTCTCCAGGTTAATTATAGAGAGAGGTGGTGACTTTTTTCTTAAGTGCTTAACCCAAGTGTGGTTCAAATTCTAAACTTGCTAAAGACTTGAGATTAGGATGCATGAATTGCATCCCAAGAAAAGTTCAAGGTAACTTTATTTTGTGCAACTGGTATTTTTGTGTTTTCCCACATTAGACTATCTCCATTCTTTTTCTCTGAATATAAAAATACTTGTTCATTATAAAAAAAAAATTCAGGCAGTATAGGAATGTATACCTAAAGAACTAAAGATTATCCCAGTAACTTCTGTGAATTTTTAAAAATTGAGATGTAGTTCACACACCATAAAATTTATCCTTTACAAGTGACTCATTAAGAGGTTTTTAGTATAGTCACAAGATTGAGCAGTCATCACCATTTTCTAGTTCCAGAACATTTTTATCATGCCAAAGAAATCCCTGTACCTATTAGCAGTTACTTCCTACCCCTGTCCCCTAGTCCCTTGCAACCTCTAACCTACTTTATCTCTATGAATTTCCCTAATCTGGACATTGCATTTAAAGGAGATCATACAATCTGTGATCTTTTGTGACTGGATTCTTTCACTTAGCATACTGTTTTCAAGGTTCATCCATGTTGCAGCAGGAAACAGTACTTCATTCTATTTTATGCTTGCACTACATTCCATTGTGTGGATAGACTACATTTTCTTTAACCATTCATCATTCATTGGTGAGTATTTGGGTTGTTTTCCACTTTGGGGCCATTATGAACAATGCTGCTATGGACATTCATGTACAAGATATGTTTTCAATTCTTCTGGTCTAGGACTGTTTTACTGAATAATGTTTCAGACTTTTTTGTTGCATATTTATGTTTACAGATAAATATGTCGTGGTCTATTATCGTTCCCAGCTACTCCCGTTTCCTGTAGGAGAATTAATTCCTGTAGCAAATTAATCAGTTGCTAAATGACTCGCAGTGCCTTCCGAGGGAAGATTATGTATCCCCACCCCATGTTCATGCCCAACACGTCGCTTGCCTTGGCCAGGGGTCTGCGAGTGCGTGTAATACACTTCGTGACTGAGCAGAAGTTTTCGAGCAGTTGTATGTTTCTGTGAGCTGTCCTGCTCTTTCCCTGTGCTGTGCATAGGAGACTGCTGCTTCAGTGTGGGTCCCAGAAGAAGACCCAAGAAGCTGATATGCAGCTGACTATAGCCATTAACAATATGAAAGAGGAATAAATTACTATTATGAGCCACTGAGATTTTGGGATCATGGTTTCTGTAGTAAAGCTGACCAAAGCATAAATAAATCACTTATTGTCTGCTTTTCTCACCTACTGATAATAGTGTAGACATTTTTATAGATGTAAATTTGTAACAGTGGTGTTACAGAAACTGAGGTCCAAAAAGACTAAGTGACTTGTTCCAGTGACAAAATTACTAAGAGAGACAAAGTCAATTTTACATCCCTGTTCTGATTTGCAATCCCATTTTCTAATTAAAGCAAAGGAGAGGGTAATCTGGGACGTTCTGGTGAGGTTACAGGGCTTTTACAAAGATCCTCATGCAACTGCATGATTGTTAGACTGAAAATTCCAAACTCACTCATGCTGTACTAATTAATAAGTTAATACTAATTGGGAAATTGTAAAAAGCTAAAATGTGTGTGTTGGGATTTTTGCAAAAAGGTTTCTTTTTTAAAGGGGAGAGTCTATTATAAGAGTTAATCCTAATTCTTTATCTCTGCAGCCTCCAGGTCTGGGATCAATACTGACAAATAAGTAGTTCTCTGCTCTCAACACACTGCGTGCCTCACCAAACTGCCATTCCGTTTTGCATGATTTAACACAATTGCCTGCCTTTGCTCCTGAGGCTGGCCGCTTAGCCTGCAAGGGACCACGAATGGAGGGAAATCTTGGCCAGCATCTGTCCACACTCCGTCTGCTTTAAGGTAGTATTTCCATCTTTTTTTTTTAAATCTTAAACTCATAAATAACTAACAGTTTTGCATAACTAATTTTCAGGAAGAAAGGATTTTGGTAAACCGCCAAATAACAGCCAATAGCTTACAAATCATCTGGTTAGAACACACAAGCTTTAGTCTTAATACCACTTTTAAGTGATAAAATGGCCACTGGTGGTCTTCAGAAACCTAGACCCAATACGAGAAGAGTTTTCCTTTCTTATACTGACTAGGCAAAACTCCATTAAAAATCATTGATTTCAATGCTCTAATAGAAGTGAGACTAGTTAAGTAAGAAGTTTCTTTTATCAATTTCTTCTTTTTCTCTGATCTATTGGCACTTATACACATAAATATACAGCATGTAAGCAAAATGCTACAAGTTGTTAACCTTTTATACCAAATCTATTTTATATTTATTATGGCATAGGCATTTTGAGATGATCTTAGTCTGATTACCTCAATTTACAAGCAAGAAAAGTAATATCCTCAGAGCTCAAAGGGCATTTCCTAGGTCGTGAAGCAGGGATAGAGCTGGGACCAGAACCCCACCTCCTAAACCTTAGTCCAGTGCTCTCTCCTCACTCCATGCCACTCCCTTAGTAAGTGTATAACCAGGAGGGAACTCATTAAGACCAGCTCAAGTTGGGAAAAGGCATCAGCACTGAGTCTTCTAGAAAGTTGAACCTCCCGTGGAAAGTACCCTATGAGTGGGCGTGAGCCCCGCTGAGAAATAGGAACAAAGGTATCTGCTAAGGATATGGATGGGAGCAGACACGGGTCTTTATCTAGTGCAGAATTACAATCAGGTAAGTTTCTCCCGTCCTCATATTGTCCCCCACAGTGGGACAAGCCAGCGCAAGTCAGAGATAGCGTCCTGGAGAGCAGCAGAATGAAGAACACTGAAAGGGGGCAGTAGTTAAACACTGCCGATGCATTGACCCCTGAGCCCAGCAAGATCTGGGTTGGGTCCATGAGAGGCAGGAGCGACATCGGCCCCGCCAGGTGCCATGAGGTTAATCATTCTCTCCATCCAGCCAGGAGCCTTCAGTGCCTGGATCTGAAGGGAGAGCCACATCCTCTGGCCAGACTGACCGGAGTGTCTGCGTTTTGCCATGACCTAGGAGTCATCTGGAACCGGAAGAAAGATCAGAGGGAGCGAGATCTTGACAAAAGGGTGGAGGGGACACCAAACCCAGCAGGTGACCCCCAGATAACACTACCGACTCAGATCCAAGCTCAGGCTTCTAAGAAGGAATTAGAAATGCGCTTGGTGGGAGGCTCACGCAACGCTTAGTCTATTTGTTTCTAAACCACCAGGTTATTCTTAGGCACAGTGTTTCATAAGGTCCCCCAGATAAGCCAGTGTTTGGAAGGCTCAAAAGGTGAGACACCCAAGCTTAGCAATAGGACTTGTGGAAAAAATTAGGTCATCCATTGTTCTAATGCCTCAGAGGACCAACATCCTAAACGCTTTTGCTTTTTTGAGCTTTAGACAATTGCTGGGGGCATGGAGTGGAACAAAGAACCTCAAACTATGAAACAATGTGGAAAGCAGACGTGGTGTGAAAAATCGTAATCAAAAGATCTTTTTTTATCTAAGTAGAAAGAGTGGTAAATCAGTAGACTTTTTGATAGATTATATACATAGATTATTCTTGGCATCTTAAATGTCTTTCCCTTTCCTCCTTTCTCTCAACTCCCCCAAATAGCCTCTGCTTGCTGAAAAAAAAACAAATCCAAAATGCCAATAAATCTTCACTCTGACTACCAAACTCCAACGTGCAGGCATTCTGTCACTGCTAGTTATTAAGCAATGTCTGTTTCCAAAATGTAATTTTTCCCCCTTTCCTCTTCCTTTCAAACTTCCCCCACCTTTCATACTCCCAAATAGCTGAACATACCTATTAGGCAGGTCAGGGAGAGTTTTATCTGCATGTTCCACTGGAGCCTAGAAAGTGAGGTTAAGTGGCAAGAGCAAGGACACAGAGACAGCCAGGGGTGGAGCAACAGCCTGGAGGCCCTATACCACCCAGGGCTCTGCCGGCCTCATTATTACACCACCTCTCAAAAACCCTTGCTGAGACTGGCTTCCTCCAGCTTTTACTGTCGCCATTAAAAATATTAATGGTCCAAGAACCCAGGAGCTCAACTAGTGCTTTCTTGAAATATCTCACTGCTGTTGAGGCACACCCAAGGTGAAGCATGATTACACTCACTGCCCATGGACCAAGCAAGACAGTAGAGCAACAGAATCCTACTTGTGAGACTAAAGGGATATTCAAAGGCACCTTCACTAGTCTGAGCTTTTCACCCACTTTACCGGCACTCCTCTGTTAACAAGGGGACCCTACTCCAATAGTACTCTGGTACCGGCATCCTCTTTACCAGAGGTGGAAATTATATCTGAGATGTTATGACATGTCTAAGTGCTGGCTTTTTCTTTCCCCCAGAAGGGCATTGGTGAATCGCTCCTTTATCGCACCATCCCCTTGCGTTCTATGCTTTGCAACGACTCCTTTCACATTTAGGATGGGGGCCCAGTGGGAACTACCAAGGGCTATATTCAGAAGGATCATTTTGCTCCCATGAAGCCGAGCTATGTGGACTCTGAGGGTGACCCTGCCCTCAGGATGTTCAAAACCTAGCAGCCTCCCCCTAATAACATAGTCAGCTGTTGGTCTTCCTGATCAAGACCTTGCACTGAAAGAATCAGAGCTGCTGCCTGAACTTCATTAGTCAGAGCAGGATGGGGTGTGTGCCCCTGCCCACCCAGGCTTCCTATTGAACCTATCAATACAGCAACATTAAACTGGATTTAGAGCACAAGTCTGGTGCTCTAAACCAACATTTGGACTGTTCACCATGAGAAACTTGGGCCTATAACTTTAAATTCTAACTTTAGTCATTTATCCTGAGAAGTTTCATACCAAAGCAAAAACTCCTCAAAGGTTGATTCTGGATGACATTTGCCTGAGTCTGTCTGACAACAGCACGCAGAGGAAGAACACCTGTTTTCTAATCTCATTTCCATCCATACCTGGCCATCTGAGCAAGACACAGGCCCTCTCTCTCTCAGCCTTCTTAGTTTCCGTATCTGGGGAAAGGTAATACTTTACACTTTACCTTTAAGTATTTCAACAATGAAATTAAGTAACACAAGCAGACACATGGTAAAATGTAAAGCACTGTGTTCAAGAGGGAGATGGTTGTTATTTCTTTGTTCACTTGTGCTAGCTTCCTGCCCTGTGAAAACTGAAGGACTTCGGTCAGCCAGAGCCAATGGCAACCAGAAGATTTTAATCATCACCAGTGTAGCCCAGCAGCTGTCCGTTTATAAGGATTCTCTGAAGCCTTGGTGTATTTCTTCTCTTTTCAATAACAATAATATATTGTTACCTCTTCATGGTGTGTGTGCGTGCGTGCGTGCGTGCGTGCGTGTGTGTGTGTGTTCTTATCTAAACATTTCAATGCCACAGGAACCAACCTTTAAGGAATTTTTAAATGTGTTTCCTGTTTAGGATGTCTTTTTCTCAGATCTCCAGCATTTACTTAAAATCAAAGGCTGCCATGCAGCCTGCCGTAACCTAGACTCTTATTTAACCCCGTCTTGTGATGTTATGGGATACAAATGAACAGGAAGTGTTGACATGGCAACTGTTTGGAAAGCAGCCTGGGCTTGAAGCAGAGGCCTCCATTGCTCAGCCTAAAAATGGCCATGGCCTCTATATGTTAAAAATACGAAACAAACGAAGTCTAGAGATTCTTCCACAAGTAATTTGCAATGGCAGAGAGAGAGAGGGAAAGAGAGAAGGAGAGGTGGATTAAAGAGATTTAAAAGAAACTTCAGGTCATAGTGATAGGTACCCCCTGATACAATTCTCATGAGAAGGACACTTTAGCCTCTGTGATATTCTTCCCCAAAACCCATAACCCCAGTCTGATCATAGAAAATATCAGACAAATCCAAACTGAGGGACTTCCTACAAAATGCCCGATCGGATTAAGACAAACAAGACAGCAACTCTCACAAGTCAGAGGAGTCTAAGGAATTGCAATGACTGAGTATATGGTGGTGCCCTGAATTGGATCCTGGAGCAGAAAAGGGGCGTTAAGGGAAAAACTGGCGAAATCGGAATAAGGCCTGTAGGTTAGTTAATAATAATGTCCCACTGGTAATCTCTTGGTTTTGACAAATATACCATCGATATGAAAGATGTTAACATTCAGGGAAATTGGGTGAAGGGTTCACAGGAACTCTCCACACTATGTTGGCAACTTCTCTGTAAATCTACAATTATTCCAAAGTAAACAGTTTATTTTGAAAGGAGAGAAAGAAAGACTTCATAAACATATCAACCAAACTGTGGACTTGATTTGAAACTTGATCAAAGAAACCGTTGAAAAAATTTCGTCTAAAAGCCAACTGGAAATTTAAACACTGGATATTTGATTATATGAAGGAATTAATTACTAATTACTCTTAGGTGTGTTAATGATATTATAGCTTTAGTTTTTAAAAGGAGTCTTATTTTTTAGAGACACAAACCAAAATATTTATAGACGAAATGATACAGTATCTTGAATTTGCTTCAAAAATAATACAGGAAGGGGAAAATGGTGGAGTCAAAGTCATCAGGAAATAATTACTGAAAATGGGTGGTGGGTATATGGGAGTTAATTATTTTATTTTACCTTCTTCAGTATATTTGAAATTGTCCAGAACTTTTTAAAAAATTAATTTAAAAATCCAAAGGAGAAAAACCATAATTCCCCAAATTTTGATCACATAGCATCATCTCTGCTGCTATATTTGCCACCTTCCAGTTATTCTGATGCAGCTTCCCATTCTCACCAAACCCAGAAGCCAGCTTTGGGATCAGAGTTCTCTCCGGCCCACCCACTCACAGGAGCCTCTGAAACTGGCTCTGAGATGACCAGGACATCATCATCCAGCTGGGAAACCAACCCCAGGTGGAGTTATTCTAGGACCCTGGTAGCCACAGGGGCCACCCGAGCCCAGCAGTGTAAAGAGGGTGCTTATTATGAATCTAAAGGCAGCCCCATCTCCTCAGCCAACTCCAGGAGCGGAAAGGTCCCTCCTCTCTCTCTTAGCGATGGTTTTGACGTTTTTGTTCCTTTCAGCCTCGAAGCAAATTGGATCTGAACGCAGATGAACAGGAAGAGAAGTGACAACAAGTGAAGGCTTAGTTTTAATGCCGAGCTTTTTCTTCCTCCCCCAATGTAGAAGTCTTATTAAAGAAACAGCAGGATGCTGACAGGAAACGGCTTGTAAGCAGAAATAACACTTATTATAACAAGTCAGAACAGCAGGCAGATAGGTTTGTTTGTTTGTTAATTATATCTGATTTTATTTTCTAATGAATGCCTTCAGAAAGGGGAGAACCATTCTGACAGCTGTTTGAAACCAAATTTTAAATCCTCTTAGAAAGATGATACCAAGCAGGGGCAATCAGATTCCATGAAGCAAGAGGAGGTCTCCTCCAGCCCCTTTTGTCGATCAGATCTGTGATGTTTAATGATGTATAATCCTGTGAATGAGGATCTAAATTCCTGCTTTAATTGATGCCTGTGTCAATTGATACAGAAAAGTCTTTTGCTCACCTATGGGGAAGGCACTGATCGAGACATAGACGAAATGCATACATAATTTGCTGGCATTTATAACAAGCAATCTATAGCTCTTTTTATGTATGATATCCCCAGAAAGAACAAAGTATGTTTGCCTTAGGGGAAAGTGTTAATTTTATCTAGATTAACTAACTAAATGCTTACACAATCATGAATCAGAAAGAAAGATACAACTTTTAAAAAGAGGACTCGAATGAGAAAGCAAAAAAACTATTTGGGGAGCAGGGCTGGGAGTAAATTAACTGGCAAGAGCGGTTTTAAATTGCCCTCAGGATGAATTATGCCTCCTACTTTTTTGTCAGCAATGAGTAATTACTAAAAGGAGGAAGCATAGTTCACATTTTGGCATTTTTATCCAGAATTAAGGTTTCACATTATACATTCCCACTCTACGTGGCACTTCGTTGTGTAACTACAAGTATCTGCAAAACCAATCAAGGATACCTCGGAGATCAGGTCTATGCAGACAGAGCAGTGTGAATCATTTAGACCAGACCAAAAATCCATGTGATGGATAAAATATAACGATTAAGGGAAAAAGCAGATTTTCATCTAGATAATCCAAAGCAACATCGCCGTCCCCAGAGGGATTGCCCTCTCTCCTTTTCCCTTGTCACTTCTCTTCACCTAGACCACCTCTGAAACTTTGCTTTGAATGATGCCTCCTCCAGGAAGCCCTCCCTGGTTAATTGACATGATCCCTTCATTTTGCTCCTCAGTGCCACAAGAAGCATGTCTGTATTTTACATTTTGTCCTTAGTAGCTTGTTTTATATTATTATCAAAGTGTCCCTCTGCCTCTGTGTCTTTATATACCCCCTTACAGAGAAGTTCTTTAAGGACCCCACTGTGTCTTCCACTTGCTCAATATTTCCCTAGAGTGCTCACCGTCAGCAAAGAGGACTCTCAGGAACATTGCCTATCTAATGTGTAGAGCCAAAATCAAATCAATGGCTTTGGCTTGGGCTTGGAGTCCCACCCAAAAGTTTGGAGGACAAAAAATATGAGATTACGCAAATAATTTTAATTAGATTCTTTTAAAACTTCTCTGAACCTGTCTCATTATTTGTTATGTAGTGATAACATGAAATTCCCATCCCTCGTCCCTACCATGATTTTTGTTTTAAACTGGCTATTCTTGTTTTTATTGAATTTAAGGTTCCTTCAGGCTTGGTAGAATTTTACTAATAAACTCAAAACCCAGCTTGTGGGCTAGATGCAAGGCTGTGTCAGCATAGATGCCAGCTCAGGATAGCAGTGCTTCCTTCTCAAAGGGACTGGCTTGGCCACATTCCGAAGTTAATGCAGCTTGGGGGAGTCTAGCCCAATAAAGGGGTCTGAATTCCTACAGCCACTGACTGTGCAGTCCCTCTGGGAAGAAAGAAGGAAATGAAATGCTTTATCACATTCTCAAGTCCATGGAAATCTGGCAAACAACAGACATGGTTAATTCAAGATGGGGATGAATTAAGACAGAGCAGGAGACTGGGAATGGATTTCCCAGGGATTGACATAAGATATTTTCTATTTGAAAATTTTTCAAAACCGAATTTCTTACCCTCTCTTTATTAGTATCCAAAGTATTCAGGAGCCTATCCTGAGGCTGTTTTAGCCAAGACATTTAGGTTTGCACTTAGGAATGAGTGTGTGTTGGGATTTGGGACAGGAGGAGAAACTTGGTGTGAAGAAATACATCCCTTCTGCTCCTAAGAGCCAAGGAGAGCTATCCAATCTGCAACGGGTCTCCTTCCACTAGCACGTCACAAGCCTCGGAGTTTTTAGGGAAACTAGTGGAAGAGGTCATGCTGATGATGAGGGGAAGCTGTAGGTAAATCAGCTCAGGTGTGGAGTTCGGAAAGCAATCAGGCTAAGAGTTGGAACAACTAAAATAAGTGCTAAGAGCAGGATGCTAGTTGACAGCACCAGGAATGCACCCCAACTGCCTCACTGTGATGACGATGGGGAGTGGGAGAAGCCCAGGAACGGGAAGCCAAGTGGTGGGAGCAGTCACCAAATGTCCAGTGACCAGGTTCTAATCACGTCTCCAGCATCCATCAACTGGGCCCTGACAGCACCTTGGTGGGCCTTTCCAGACCTGGGTTCCCACATCTGTAAAGTATGCAGGGCGAGCTCCATGGGTGTACACTGGGTTTAGCAATCTGCTGTCACCATCCTTATTCTTATTAACCTAAAATTCTTATTAACAAGAGACCTCAAATTTTCGCCCCGTGCTGGGCCCCACAAATTATGTAGCTGGTCCTGAAAGTAAAAATGGGATATGAAGTACTTCTGGTTTAATTAATTAATTAACTTATTTTGTTTTAAGGTAACTATAGAATTATCCTATGAAACCAGGGTGATGAGAGGATGAAAACCAGAATAAGACCACACTTTAAACATGCTTCTTTGGCAAATGGTGTGGTCTTGAATCAATAGGCTACTCTAGCTAACTGGTAAGGTTAGCTGAACTCCTCCATGGGGGTGAACTGTCATAGCAATAAGATGCTGAGTTATGTACTAAACACAGAAATTCACACTGAAGGTATTTTAACCTTCTGACTCTCTTAATACCAGGAGATGCTCATTCTAAACTCTATTGTTCAGTGTTCTCATTGAACAAGAAATACAACATAGAAAAATGTATGGCTGTTTTGGTTTCTGGTGATTTTAGTTATGTCAAGATCATAGTAATATTCATAATAAAAAGCAAACATGTATTAAAGACTGAATATGAGTAAGATCTTGTTAGATTCTGGGATTTCAGACTTAGGGTTAGGATCCAAGTCAGGATTAAAGTTAGGGGTTGAGATTAGGGTTAGGGGTTAGGATTAGGGTTAAGGCACAGTACGTGACCTGGAAACATATTATACACAGAAACCTAGACAGACTATTCATGGAGTAATATACACATATGCGCACACACATACACACACAATAGAAAAAAAAGAAGAAAGTTTGGTTAAGAGCCAATGAGCCTCAGGGTCACAGAATACTGCAGGAGTTCAGGGGAGGGCAATCTCGGGAAGCAGGAAGGCAATCTAAACATCACGATTCCCTTGGCGCCAAGAGGGTGGACCCCATGGTATCACCTGCAGTTGGTTCCTGTTCAAGTTTAGGAGTCATCATTGAGTCAATGAATGTATGGTGACACCATTTCCCAAGAGGCTCTGGCTAGTCCTGTGGAGACTCAGAGGTGAACAAGCTGAGGTTCTGGCCTCCGCACAGCTCTAATCCAAGTGAGTGAGAAACACAGACATGTGACTGAAGCCGTGCCAGGGCCACTAGCCCTGCCCCCTGCCAGCTGAGTGACAGGAGGACTTAGAGAAGATGAGTCAATAGAATTCTCTTTCAGTTATTGACGGAGACAGTTGGAAAATAAGAAAAGTATCAATCAGGGGAATTCAAAGAAGCAATCTTCCATCCGTGGGAGTGTACGAGAGAGTTGTGAGGTGAGAATGTGACTTCAGTTAGTTTTGCTCATTAGCTGGCTGCCTGGCAGTCCTGAGATCTTCTCTTTCCAATCCTATTTGCGCAGTGACAGTCACAAAAAATAATGTTACTTGACTTTTCTAAAAGTAAAGAAACACACAGTATCATTTTGCTTCACTTTAAACAACTCGGATGTTTAAAATCCAAACAGATTATAAATCACTGAGGAATCCTTGACTTTCTAAAATGTCTTACCACAAGATGGCCTTAAAAAGTAAATTCTCACAGCAGAGCATTTTAGGTACAAATTTGACTTGCAGAGAAAGAATTTACACACCACGTCGAAGCAGCACATCTACTACACAAAGTCAGGTAGACCTGTAGTCGATCCAAGTCATAAAAAAGATATGAGGCAGTCATTCTTCACCAAGATTATTCAATTGAGAGATCTGGAAGAGCAATCTAAACAACAATCTTCCTGTCAGTGGCTATATTATTAGACTGCAGCTTTCCAGTTTCCTGTGTGTTGACAGGAAGCTGACCTCCTGAAGTAGAAAGAATAAGACAATGTAAACCCATGGGATCATTTCTTCAGCCCCATTAAATATTGGTCAGGGCCAGATTTGTCTACACACAGCTACCTCCACTGCAGTGAAAAGTGTGAAGTAACAGACTGGCTTGCAGGGATTTCCAGGAAACTTCTAGAATGGAGTATTTAAATAGTGATTTGTGAGCACTTAGAAATTAAGACATGATCACTGGTTTATATTTTCTTGAGCAGCTGTACTAAATGAGTGATGAAAAGACTCACATGAACCCTGGAGAGGGGGCCCTAATGGTATATCACAGGGCTCTTTCCTGTTCAACATTTTATCAACGTCTGGAATAAACATTTGGAAAGCCTTGTTATCAAGATCATTAAGTATGCAAAGCTGGAAGGCTAACATATTAGGTAGCAGAATCTAGATTCAAAGAGTTTCAGTAGGATGGAAGGAAGAAACAAAACAAACAAAATATAGTTTATAAGGGATACATATAAAATTTTACACTTAGGATTTTATATAAAGAAAAAAGCTGGCTTGATGGAAGGTCATGTGACAGAGAACTAGATGTTTTGGCTAGCCACAGGTTTTCTATGGCCCTTAATGAAATATAGATGTTAAAAACAACAAAAATCTAGTGGATTCTTGGCAGTTAATGTTTATTTTCTCCTTGATTATCAAAGATTCTTATTTTCTTTATTCTCTTCTGAACTTTGCCAAGTCTTCTACAGTGAGCATGTTATTTTTATGAACAGAAAAATACCCTACTCTTAGTATTTGAAAATATTTGAATGACTGTCTAAGGAAGTTGGAGCAGGCTATTCTGTGTAGTTTTAGAGGCTGAAACTAGGAAAAATGCCTAGTCTCCAGCTCACGGTGGAGCGAGTTCCTGTCCCTGGAGGTGTCCACATAAACACTGGCTAACTACAGAAATCACACAGCACAGTACAATGGTTAAAAGCTCTGGCTCTGCCAAGCTGGGTTCAAATCTTGATGCACCACTCATTACTCATACAACTTAGATAGATGTATTATTTTTCACTATTTCTCCAGCTACAAAAAATGCATGACGGTAACTATACTTACCCAGAGGGTTGCTAAGGATTCAATGAGTTCATCCATACCTATGTTCTCAAGACAGTAATTGGCCTCTGCTCAACAAATATGAGCTACTATTATCTGTCAGGAGTGGTAAAGAAAGGATTTCTGCTTTGCTTGAAAAATTAAGTGATTACTAAGGACTCCCTCCATGTCCATGATCTTATTGCTCTAGGTGAGCAACCACCCCTCCTCAGGTGGTACTCTCATTACCTAAGCCTGAAGTTCTGAACAGAATCCTGCTAACAACAAAATTATTGCAGGAGAGGAAGTATTCAAAGGAGGACACTGTCCAAAGGTTATGCAGAATCTCATAAGTCTCATCACCAATAACAGGAAGGAAGCCCAGCAGTGGCACTGGACATACAAACCAAATTCATGATCAATGAGTTGACAAAGGACAGGGCACAGGTGAAATAGCCAGAAGAAGAGGAAGCCAAAGGAATTACAGAAAACGGAAGTCCATGTTCATTCATTTATTCACTCATTCATCCATTCAACAAATGCATTTACCAAGTACCTACTACAAATGTGCTAGGCACCATGCTGGTTGTAAGCAGAAAATCAGGCCCAGTCCCTACCCTAATGGAGTCCACAGTCAGTGGGAAACTTATTTAAGCCAAATAGTCATCCAAGTAAATATAAAACTATAGCCGTGCTCAGCATATGAAGGAGAAGTACCTAGGACTCTACAGTAGAGGTTTGCCCTGGAGGTCAGGGAAGACAGCCCCAAGGAAGCCATGACTGAGCTGAGATTTGAAGGAAGTGGTAAGATGAAATGGGGGTGGGGAGAGCATTCTGGGAAGAAAGCAATTGATGGGAGGAAGCACAGCGAGTGACAGGAAGTGAAAGAAGGCCAGAGTGGCTGGTGTGCAGGAAGAAGCATGGTGAAGCACGGTTTGAGATAAAGCTGGAAAGAGGCAGAGCTTTGTGCTCATGTTAAGAATATTATATCCTAGCAGGAGGGTATAGCTCAGTGGTAGAGTGCATGCCTAGCATGCATGAGGTCGTGGGTTCAATCCCCAGCACCTCCACTGAAAAACAAAAACAAATAAGTAAACCTAATTACTTCTCCCCACCAACAAAAATAGAAAATAATTTAAGAAAAAGAATAATTGAAAAAAAAAAAAAAACCCTATCCTAGGGGAGAGAGTACAGCTTAGTGGTAGAGCGCATGCTTAGTGGTAGAGCACATGCTTATCATGCACAAGGTCCTGGGTTCAATCCCTAAGATTCCATTAGAAATAAATAAATGAATAAATAAACCTAATTACCTCCCCACCCACCTCAAAAAAAAAGAAAAAAATCATATCCTAAAATAATGAAAAGGCTTTTGAATATTTTAAACATTTTCAGGTGGGACAGGGGTGGACATGAAGCTCAGATGAAGAAATCACTCTGGATACACTGTGAGAGGTGAAGGTCAAAATGGCTACAGATAGACCAATGAGGAGGCTTTCACGGTAATCTCAGTAAGAGATGATGGTAGTTTAGGACAGTGGGAAAGGAAGAAGGGAGAAGAGAATGGATTCAGGAGAGGTTTCAAAGGCAAAATTGGATGTGACGTGTAAAACAGAGGGAAGGGTCAGAGAGACTCCAAGTTGCAGCCTGCTCAACCCTTCAGTGAGATATGGAGCAATGGAAAGATCTGGGGGGAAGGTCAAAAGTGTGGTTTTGGATGCATTACATGTTAGATGCCTGGGAGACTTCCAAGTGCAAATGTCAAATAGGAAGTTGGACGTGTGGGTCTAGAGCTCAGAGGAGAGATCTAGGCCAGGGAAACATTTTAGGCATGCATAAAATTTAGAATAAGAAGCATGTCTAGGAGTGAACCTTGGGTATTTTAATATTTATTAACCTGGGAAAAATAGATAAGACTGTAAAAGAGATAGTAAATTAGCTGTCAGAGAAGACAAAGGAAACCAGAAAAGTCCTGTGTCAGTGAAGCCAAGAAAAGACAGCTGTTCCAGGAGGAGAGTGGCCAATAGTGCAGATGACTACCGTGAGGTCAAGGACGACACAGGACCTTCGCACAAGCTGTCTGGTTGGATTGATGGGCCAGGAGCCATCAACAGTGACCTGAGGGGTGAGTAGGAAGTGAGAAAAAAGAGTCCATGAATATAAATATTCTTTCTAGAAGTCTCTGTAAAGGGGAGAGGAGAAGGTGATGGTTTGAGGAGAACATAGGGTTGGGAGAGGGTTGTCTCCATTCACCCCACTCCTCCCTCCATGGGGGCCTCAAGCATGCTATAAAGCTGACAAGAAGAGTCCAATTGAGACAGGACTGAAAATAAAAGCATGATGAGAGAGCGTGCAGCACTGCAGAGGGATAAGGGACTGAAAAGGGTATGTAGCCGGGGACTAGCCTTTTGCCCAGGGAGATGATGCTGGTGACAAGGTGGTCAAAAATGGCAGGAATCTATTAATGGTAGGACAATGCTGGTGAAGAGTGGATCAGCTGGAATCAAAGCTCCCTGTTGCTCCCTGGTTAGGCCTGCAAAATATTTGTGAGAAATTGGTATGGTACAACCGAGAAATCTTAGCCTAGGTATCTCAGAGGTTGAATCCTTGCCCAAAATAGAAATGGCAGTAGTCCCTGTGGGTGGGAATTCTTAGGGTTCTCCTTTGAGTTGAAATCTAAACCAACTCCTTTCTGAGGAAATATCAGGTGTTTTTCCTCATTCAGGTCACAAGATTATTTCCCCAAATCATAATGTTTTGCAAGTGAAGAAACTGGGCCGCATCCCTAGCTATGGCTCATCTCAACCAGAACGGAAGAATTCGGAGTTGGCACGAGTCCAGCTTTCCAGTGTTTTCCAAAGTGCAGAATACCAGCGTGGCATGAAGCCATCATCTGACACAGTGTCTTCAGACACCCACTCCCAGGCCTCATGAAGTCACAGCAGGGAATTTAATCCAGTTTGACCTGAGCATCTGCTGGGTGCCAGGCTCCGCATCGGGTCACCTAGACAGACATTATCCCATTTAATTGTCATAACACTCAGTGACTTCTGGATCTGAGCTTCTACCTGAGATAAAAGAAATCTGCTTTGCCACCTTTCTGAGAACCCCAGGCTGGTTCTTTCACCTCCCCAGTGGCCTTCATGTATGGCCCCAGGCTAACCTGGCCCATCAGGCCCATGATAAAGGAGATTTTTTAATTTACTGTGGCACATTTCCTTGAACCTTTCCAGACTTCTCCCAACCAACCCAACTGCCAGGAAAGGTCCATATTTTTATCTTCTCAACTTTCCTTTCTTCCAAGCTGTGTTACAGATAAATATTTGTGGTCATTGCCCAGTGAAACCAAAGTACACAAATATCATGTGCTAATTAAAAATAAATTTTTTTAAGCCAGAGAGGGATTTTCTGAGTACTTATCATTATTATATTTTTAGGCCACCAACCCCGACCTCAACCCCAACCCACTTTGTCAAAAAAATCTTTTCATCTCTCAATTGACAGAACCAGAGTGAGCCACTGAGCAAGACTTGTAGGAGGAAGTGAGGTTTCCGAGAACTAAGAGGTAAATCTCTATTCCTCACCATGTCTCAACAGCAAATTCAGTCTGTCCTTGCCTCCAGGGACATTTAGGATCAATCGTCTCCTTGTCACTAGTCACCCTACCATAATTGCAATATCTCCTGTGAGAATATCTTATTATTCAGCTTTGATGTTCTGAATTTCTATAAATTTTTCTTGGTATCTTATTTTTTTCCCAGCTTTATAATCAGGTGATATAAGCATAAGTAGAATGCTGAAAACTGACTCCAGACTCATAAAAGCAATCCCTAAACTATTTGTTCCTAAGAATCAGCAGCTCCAATCCCAAAGGAATACTCTTTCACAGGATAAATAAACATGATGTGTCTGTAACCCCAGAGTGCCCTGAGGATTGCTGATGTGGGTCAGAGATTCAGAAGGCTTCTCCACTCCCATCTGAGGAATTTCTACTTCCTTCCCTCTCCAAGCTTTGTCTGCCTGACCTCACTGTCTACCCTCCCCGACTCTCCACACTTCCTCCATGTAAAAGTGAGGGAGACTTTTGTCCTACAAGTTTGCACTGACCTGTCCCCAACTGAGTTTAGTGATAAAGCAGTCAACAAAAATGTACTGAATACCAGCTACATGTGAGACTAGTTGACCCTTCATTACCTATCATCTGCATAGCTCATTAAGAATGAGGAACATTCCTTAAAAAACTAAAAACAAAGTTACCATATGATCCAGCAATCCCACTCCTGGGCCTATATCCAGAGAAAACTCTAATTTGAAAAGATACACACACTCCAATGTTCATAGCAGCACTATTTACAATAGCCAAGACATGGAAACGACCTAAATGCCCATTGACAGATGAACAGATAAAGAAGATGTAGTATATATATATATATATATATATATATATATATATATATATATACATATACATATACATATATACACACACACACACGTGTGTGTGCATACACACACAAACAATGGAATACTACTCAGCCATAAAAAAGAATGAAATAATGGCATTTGCAGCAACATGAATGGACCTAGAGACTATCATATTAAGTGAAGTAAGTCAAAGACAAATACCATATGATAGCACTTATATGTGAAATCTAAAAAAATGATAGAAATAAACTTATTTATAAAACAGAAAGAGACTCACTGACAGAAAACAAACTTACTGTTACCAAAGGGGAAAGAGGGGGAGAGCTAAATTAACAGTTTGGGATTAACATATATACACTATTAAATATGAAATGAATAAGGACCTACTGTATAGCACAGGGAACTATATTTAGTATATTGTAATAACTTATAATGGAAAAGAATCTGAAAAAGAATATATATATATATATATATATATATATATATATATAAATAACTGAATCACTTTGCTGTGCACCTGAAACTAACACAACATTGTAAATCAACCATACTTCAATTGAAAAGTGAAAAGAATGAGGAAGACAACACTTTGAAAACATACTGTAAAAATGCTGAATAGTAACAATTAATAATAACACATCATCCTAGGTAGAAAGCAGGTTTATCTAAAGGGGATAAAATTACCTACAGTACAACAGCAGCTACTGAATAAAGCGAGTTAGCACCCAGACACTTGTGCTATTTGTAACAGTGATGTTCTTTATTCAGCTTTTAAAGTCACACCTGGCATTCAAAGCCTATTTCTCAAACACAAGGCCCTTGAAAGCTTTTCCTTTTTAATATATAGACAGTATTGTCTTTTTCACTAGAATAATTTCAAGTTATGGCCTCTTTTCCCAACAAGATCAGATAGGAAAAAAATGTAGATGTGAACTTATTGTGTGTTTGATTGAGTCATTCCTTCTTTCAGCAAGCATGTGTTGCAGGCCTGCTCTGCCTCAGGCATTACACCAAGCACTGAGATACCAGGGTGGGCAAGACACAGGCATGCCCACAAGTAGCTCACAGCTTGGCAGGCATCTACACAAATTACAGCAATGAAGCATTACAGGTGCACGACAGACATCTGTGAAGTCATTACAGTAGGAGCCCAAAAAGCCATTACAGGGGGTTCTACCTGTGATAGGTCATAAAAGGCTTTACAGAATAAGAGATGGAAAACAATCACGTGGCCAAAAATGCATGACATTTCAAAGTCACATTCGAGCATCACCACATTTCTACATTCCGTCATTAAGTGACTAATTTCTCTAAATAACAAAAGAATTTGTTATTTCTGATAGTAATGATAGTCAAGCTTAGGAACTATGGTATTGGCTTGATCAATATGTGTGAAATGCTTCTAACTGAGGTTTGTGGTTTGTACATTCTTCTCCAGAACAATCCACAATTACCGTCAAACTTTTCTAATTCTCAGCTGGCTGATCCACACAGTAAAGCAACAGTTACAACCCATTCTGCAAAAATCTTCTGGCCCAGTATCTACTAAAGTTGCACATTCTAGAGTTATGACTTCACTATTGAAAATATATCTGGTAAAATCTGAATAAGCTCTGTAGTTTAGTTAAATAGTTTTGTACCAATGTTAAATGTCTTTGTTTGGAAAACTGTACTATGATTACACAGATGTTAAAATTGGGAAACTTGGATGAGGGAATATACAGGAAAGCTCTGTATCAGTTTTGCAACCTTTCAGATAATTTAAAATTAGTTCAAAATAAGAAGTAAATAAATATTTGTGCGCATGTATGGGTATATTTACATTTTTTATGAGATCAATGCTACAAAAACTGTGTTCCACAAGCTCTTTATTACTATCAGACAAACTAAATATGGAAACTGAAAGCAAGCATTTAGAAGCTTTTATAACAATTTAACATTTCCACAGTATTTAAGCATATGATTATTTTCCTAGAAATGTACATTTATTGCATTTTTTTAAAGTATCAATCTGTATTAGTCACAGTTCTCCAGAGAAACAGAACCAACAGTGTGTGTGTGTGTCTGTGTCTGTGTGTGTGTTGATATATACAGAATTCCTTCTTGCTCAGGGGAGTTTCAGTCTTTTTTCTATTAATATCTTCAACTGATTGGATTAGGCCCACCCACATTATAGCAGCAATCTGCTTTACTCAGAGTCTACTGATTTAGTTGTTAATCTCATCCAGAAAGACATCTTCACAGAAACATTCAGAATACTGTTTGGCCAAATATCTGGGCACCATGGCCCAGCTAAGTTAACACATAAAATTAACCATCACATAGTCCATGACAGATTGGAAATGTTTTAAATTACCCTTCACTGGACATAATTTGAGAAGCATTGTACAAGATAACTTTTAATAGTCTACCAAATAGTTCCATTAATAAAAAACATTCAGACTAAGAATGCTCATTTTATGTGAGAACAGGGGAAATACTGTGAGCAGTGCCCTGGATGGTCTGGAGAAAAAAGGACAGAATCACTTTTCTATTCTTACCATTGAGCCTAAGCCATTAAAATCCACCTTTCTCCATTGATACAGTTTCTACTGCTCTAATCCTGAGGTTACCAAACTTCCTCAATTCACAGCATTTTAATGTCTCAGTAATTTTTTCACAGAGCCCCTAGGCCAAAAAAAAAAAAATAATCTAACAGAAATCTCATTTATCAAGTGGGTAGGTCCCAACAACTTACTTTGTTTGAAAAAAAAATAAATAATACACATATATTAAAAGAAAAAAACACTTTCATTTTACATTTAACCACAGTTATTTATAGAAGGATGTGTATGCCAACTGGGCACTGAACATCTTCTCAATTCTTGGAACCTGTCTAAATCCCACCACTCAGTCACCTCTTGTTCCACACTGACTTTCACTTAATACTTGCATTTTACAACAGTTGCTGAAACCCCAGCTTCTCAGAGATAAAAACATCTTGGAAACGAATGTAGCACAATCTAATGTCGAAACTGTGAATTATCTTGGCCTAGCAGTTCACTTGGTGTCCAACAGGTATCTGATATCACCATGTTCCCTCGACTCTTAACACACGCCACAGAGCCTCTGTGAGTTAGCTGTGGTGTCCTCAGCACCTAGCACACTCTTATCCCTTTTTTTTAATCGAATTATAGTTAATTTACAAAGTTGTGTTAATTTCTGGTGTGCAGCATAGTGATTCATTTATATATATATATATATTTATATTTATATATATCCTTTTCATATTCTTTGTCCTTATAGGCCATTACAAGGTATTGAATATAGTTCCCTGTGCAATACAGTAGGACCTTATTGTTTTTTTATTTTATATATAGTAGTTGGTATGGGAAAAAAATTCTCTTTTTCCATTTTGATTCTGTTCTCCTACTTTCAAAATCTAAGCATCCACTTTAAGCGTCTAGCAATTACCTCTGTTAAACCTCGGGTGAAGCAGACATGACATTTATTGTCATGTTATAACTCTGGCCTTTCACGGCTAGCACTCAAGAAGCTGTGTATTCCCTCCTCTGTTCTTTGTCTCTGGTGGAGGCCGTAGAGGACTAGGAGGCCCCCAATGGCCAGGCATCCTAAATATGTGCCTCAGAGAGCATGGCAAAATCTTTTGGTCTGTTATATATTTAACTACAAATACAGTTTTTAACCAAAGCTCATAAGTAGATACAGAAAACAGATGGGCGGTTCCTGGTGGAAGTGGATAGGTGGGGGGGTGGGGGAGATAAAATGGGTGAAGGGGGTCAAAAGGTACAAATTTCCAGTTATAAAACAAATGTCATGGGTATGTAACGCACAGCATGGTAACCACAGTTAATAATACTGTATTGTATATTTGAAAGTTGCTGAGAGAGTAGATCTTAAAAGTTTTCATCACAAGAAAAAAAATTTTTCCAGCTATGTATGGTGATGGATCATTTTGCAATATATACAAATATCAAATAACTATGCTGTATACCTGAAATGAATATAATGTTATACGTTAATTATACCTCAATTTTTTAAAAAAAGTACAGTTTTTAACTCCTCATGTTACCTTTTAACAGACAAGACAATTCAATCAAGGCTGAAAACAGTACAAAAATAGGTAGAATGTGGTACCTTTTTCCTAATGTTTAACCATTCTGTCACATTTTAATCTAACCCTGATTTTTCTACTCAATTACATTTATTTCGCTCACCCTAAATTCCTGTCATTAGAGTCCCTTGTATCATGTAAGGGGCTCTAACAGCACTACTCTGGGGCTTAAGCATAGCTTGAAATCCAAAGGCTTTGCTTTTTTCATCTGGGTCAATAACTTCTCCTCATCATGATGATTGTCTTCATCATCAAAACATGAACTGTTTATTCTGTTTGGCTGGTGTCAACAGCTGGAGAGATGGCCTCCCTCTGTCTCCTGTTTCTAGCTTTTTCCTGGCTCACTTTCCATAGGCAGAGGCAAGGGAAGAAAGGAAGAGACTCCATCTCTTCTATCCCTTGCAGGATTGTCTCTTCCTGGCAACAACAGAAAAGACTTCCTCTCTCTCTGTCTCTGTCTCTCTCCCTCCCTCCCCTCCCTTTTTATGAAGACCCCCTAGTTTCTTTTATCAGTTGTTTATTATCACTTTCATACGGCTGATACAGCCTACCTCTGACGTTAAGCTCCTACTGGCTTGTAATGGAAACTACATTTGTCTCCAAGGAAAAATCCAAGCTTATCAGAACACACTTTTTAAAACCTCTTTCATAATAAAAAGCACACCATGTCAGATAGTGGCATAGAGCCACTAGGACCCCAGGATGCCAGAACGCAGGAGAGCAGTGCCCTTCCCGTCCACTCCCAATACCCACAGCCTGATGTTGAACTCACCCCCTCTCTCTTGCTGGAGATTTTCTATAAAACAGATGTTAACAGATACATGGGATTCTTAATGCTTTAATCTGTTTGACATTTTGAAAGTGTTGAAAGAGTTAGTTAGGTCTGTTATTCATTCAACTATACCTACATTCTGATGACCTGGGGAGGGAATCAGCAGGATAGCCCTTTGGAGCAAGGCATCCCAGAAACCACCTCACTGTGTTTAAAATCGAACTGGCACACAGCCTTCAGTGGGAAGGCTGATGGATGGTGTTCAGTAAAAATTAAAAGCCTAGGAAAAGTACAGGCCCCCGGGCCAGAACAAAGCAGCTGAATGATGGTTCCATCTGGGAGTAGAGGTGGGAGTTTTTTCTTGCCCTGCTCCTGGGGATATTAGTGAAGTCAAAACTGCTTTGCAACAGCAACTAATTCCTCATCAGAGGGCCTCCTGCTTCTGCTGAGCTGATTTCATGCGTGGTAAATGAAGCGTTTCTCAAAGAGAGGACTGATAGAGGAGGAAACAGGAAAAGTACAACTGAATCCCCAAACATTACCCGCACTGTAAAACAGGAGGAAATTTTCGGAAGCAATGAGAGAGGCCAGCCCAACCCCAGGTCTCCCTTAGACACGCTTTCTTCCTTCCTGACTCATCGGGCTTCTTTAGGAAAGCCTGGTGAGAAGGGATTAGGAAGCAGGCAAGGGAGCCAGGCTTTTCTGGCAACACGGGCATTTTGATTTTAGATTCTGCACGACTTCAAGAACAGACTCGGTGTGCTAGTGTTCTAGGCTGGAGGCCAGCCACAGTTCAGCTGCAGATGAAGCACGTCAGATGGTCAGTGCTGTCAGCCAGAGACCCAAGGACTTTCCTGGAGCTGCACCCTCCAGAAGTTTGAAGATATTGGGACAGGTCTGCCTTCTTGAAATGTGCAAATGTCACCAGCCGGGAGTGGCAGATGCCATGAGGCGGCTGAAAACAGATCTCCATCTGTTAATGGGTTAGGCTTCCTGGGACACAGATTAGAATAGTTTGAAACAAAGTGATGGAAGCACCGGCTGGGCTTTTCACATGCTGTTATGGTCTCTGGGTCATTTCCTGCCTTTGGAATTTACTTCCTTTCCAGGTTCAACAGAACCCAATGAATACAAGAAAGAGGTTGGGATTTTTCCTTGCCTAGAGCCCAGTGGAGGGGGAGCTCTGCATCTGTGAACTGGTACCTCTGAGGTGATTGACTCTTCCCCTGTACTCCCATCTCCTCACACTGAGCCAGTGTGGAGGAAGCTACAAGAATGGAACAATAAATTAGGGAAGGGAGCCATCTCCAGTTAAGTCAGATGAATCCTCTTGTCCCTAGTAATCAAAAAGGGAAAGACTAGATTGGGATGGGTGCAAGTGATGCTTTATGGAGAGGAGCTCTTTACTGCCAGGACTCTGTTCAGGGGTGCAGCCCCTTTGGGAAGGAGGCTGAAACCAGCTCCACTTGGCCCCTCCCCTGACCTCCAGTTAGATACTGAGGACAGTGACATTTGCTACACAACCATGACCTGTTTTGTTTTATTTTACTAATATTCTTTTCCCACATTGCCCCTCAAAAGATTTAAGGTAGCAACGACTGTCTTCCTGACAGCATTTTTATGCAATTTTTGGCACTTTGAAGCTGATGTGAATCCTTATTGCAAAATTTTTCTGCAGCCCCCTGGAGTTCTGCAGTGCAGGGATGCCCCAGAACCCTCTAACTTGGAGGGCTGCAAGAGCTGGTCAAAACTTAAGGCGTGCCCCCAACAACAACAAAAGATGATTCTCAAGGTCTCTAGGACATTAACCTCCTTCTAGGTCTCTAGCTTTCTGAATAAAGTCATTATTCCTTGCCCCAACAGGGGAAAAAAAAAACTTCATGCAAACGCTGCTGCCACTGTTGTTTTTCTTAAGTCTGAAAAGGTTTGTCTCTCTGGAGAGTGATCCACAGTCACAAGTTCCTTCTGAAAAGCCAGCTCATGCAGTCCTGGTTATCAGGAGGAAGCTCGTGGGGTCTGTTCACATGTCCAGAGCCCATCTCTCTCTAGACCGAGAGATCAGAGTTCACAGTTTCAGAGAAAGGGGTCATTTTTGCCCCCACCCTCAGCCTAAACACAGCTAAACTGGCAGCAAATGCTCTGTCAAAGCACAGGAAGTGGCAGCTCATGACATAGGCTTTATCCTGGTGGGCCCCTCCCCCTCCCCCATCCCCCATCCCCAGAAACAAGAACCAAGACTCCCTCTCCTCCCCTACTGCCTTGACAAGAGGCCAGGCTATTACTGTGGCTCAGGAGTGAATCAGACTGACCTTTCCGCATCACAGTACCTCATCATCAGGTGGCCACAGAAATGGTCTCCTGTGACCCTCACAGCGGTATTTCCCAACATTAGGAAGTTCCAGGGAAGTAAGTAAATAGCTAGGGACAGAGTTGGCTCTATAAATAAGCAGGGTCAGAAAAACCTGTAAGTATGATTCCAAACAATAACACGTCTACCCAATCTTCCCCCACAGAAGAGCACTTTGGCAGACGAAGGCATTATGTTTCCACGTAAAAGTGTAACCTGGAACTGGTTTACTTTTCTAAGCCATTGCTTTTAAAGTTTAGAGTCTGATTGCACAGGTCTGGCAGGAGGCCAGGGACCTGCATTTTTATCCAGTTTACCTGCTGATGCTGGTACAAGTAGTCTATGGCTGATACTTCAGAAAATCGTGCTGAAAGAATTGTGCATCATTGTCCTGCTAACCTGCACTAACTGGTAACACAGGAGAGCACTGCACATGGATTTCAGGCCAGGCTTTGGCGCTCTGTGTGGCCATAGGCAAAACAATCTAATTCTCCAAGACTGAAGGCCTTGGGACCAGATGGTGACCTCTAAAAATTTAGTTGAAGGCTGGTTTCTAAATTATAGCCCCAAAGCCTGCAAAGCATGAGGTTTGGTCCAAAGGGTCAAAGTGGGCAGGGCTTCTCCAGCATGCCCTGAATACTAACTGAACTGCTGCAGCACAGAAAACTTCAGAGGCCAAGGAGAACCCTCTTGCCCCAGGGCTGCAGTCCTGGTATGGTATCCCACATCTTGGAGTACAAGAACTGGAGGAATAGATACATATCCTTGCTTTGTCCTCAGCTATTTTCTAATAGGAAAATGGGAAAGGAAAAAGATAAGATTTGTTCAACGCTTTATTATCTATTACCTTTCAAATTCTCAAATGATCCTAGTATCATTAGTCCCATTTTGAAGATGAGAGAATTGAGGATTAAAGATGTTGGATCACTTTCCTAAATTCCCAAGGTCACATGGCTACTGAATGCTTGACCTGAAATTTGAACTCATGTCTATTAAGGTCCAAGTTCCATGTTCTTTTCACAAACCATTCATAACTGAAAGATATGCTGTAGCTATTCTGAGGGCCTAGACATTTTGAGACCCTCAAAATACCTTCATCTCTCCCTGACCTCCATCTACAAGTGTGACCCACTCTGTTTCAGAATCTCACCTCATCTTTGACCTTTATTCCATTCTTGGCCTGAACCAATCCCAGAGCCTTGCTCATTTCTTATTACCATAAATTCTTTACCCGCCAGGGTGAAATATCACCACCTCTCCTGGGCCCAGGAGGACTTTACTGGTCCATAATTCCTCATTACTAACTTTAAGACCAGTGGGTCCTAGAGATCCCAGGATATCCTCAGAGGTTTCAGTGGATTGAGAATCCTCAAAGCTTAAGAGGCATTAGTGCACTTACTGACTTGAGACCCCTCCCCTCACCCTCTATCCCCACACTCCCTACCCACCCCCACCCCCAGATCTCTTCTCAAATCAGGGCAGAGATGCAGGAAACCTAGACCAGCCAGTGCCCTTCCATTAGGAGGAGATGCCCCCTCAAACCTCAAGTTCTTAGTAACAATGATTATTCTGGGATGCCATGCACCCCCTAGTGGGAGTAACAGAGAGAAAAGACAGCATTTTGATGCTGTTTTCAGTAATCCATCCACCCACAGCTTCCTGCGCCTCAGCTGCCTTTGACTTCCAGCCCTCTCGCTGTCTTGGCATGATTCATTCTTCCCATGATTGGGCCTTTTGCCCCATAAAGCCCTCCCTGTCTTTACAGACATAATGAACTAAAATTAAGCAGAAGGCAACTCAGGCAGAACAGCAGGAAAAACCTCCTATGGTGAGAGCTCTTAAAGCCCTGAAATCCCTTATAAGGCAGACCAAGACCTAACTGCGCTGGGAAACCAGCAGAGAATATCTTGGAAAGATATTTTTGGAAGGGAGGAGGATGAGGGAAAGGCTACTTGCCTGATTTCAAGATATGTGTTAATGTACACATCTGACCCTCTCAGCCTGAACTCAAGATTTTTTTTGAAGTTTTCCTTAATTTCTAAATACTTCTGAGATTTTTAAGTTATAGTTCTGTTAATGTGTACTATTTTAATTCTATGGTGGTTAAAAAAAAAAAAGACAATATTAATGCCCTGTGCTATGTCTTACTTCTTCTAAGGCCAAGGGAACCGTCAACATTTACCCACTTTGGAAAAAACAGATGAAGCCCTGTCCTAGCAGAGGGGTAGCCCATCTAAGGACTGGGCACTACAGAACACTGTGGTACATACTCAATATCTGTCACAGTCACTTACTCTTGAAAGACCACGGCCATAGCCGCCCATGACAGGTGATGAGCTCTATTACGTTGTAATCAATAAACCATTTTCTGAGTACCTACAATACACAAGCCACCTGATCTTATGCATTTTAAAGATCTGCCCATATCTAGTTTAGTCCTTTGTCCAAAGAAGGGTTTTAATAAAAGAGAAAGAGAGCTAAAGTATTTACATGCCCTAAGAATTCTTCTGGACATATTCACACTCCATGTTTTAGTGAAATATCTGATCATCTGCTCACTGGGTAGAGGTCAGCCGTCTCATCCTGCAGCCCAATGCCTGTCCCTAGGGTGTGTTATAATTACATAGCGTCTCGGCTCCATGTGACTTTGGTTGCTATGGTCTTACTTATTCCTGGCTTTGAGTCATGAATTCATTAGTGCCCATTCAAGTTGGCCTTCTCTGATAAGTTCCCTAAACTTTGGTCGTAATGCTAGCAATTCCAGTGCAGAATTTGCTATGGCTCCTGCCTCATCTTGAACCAAGTCCCATAGACAATCTAATCTCACATCTAATCTTACAACGTTGATTCCTTCCATCATTTCTTTCAGAACCATTTGATAATGTTCATTTCTTTGACAACCAAGAACTTTGGAAGAATCTCTCCCCTCGGGCACTTCCATTTTGTGTCCAGATTGGCAGCCTTCCGAACTCAGCAGAGGCCTCACAGAAGGTGGGTGAAGAGTTAGCAGATACATTGCACAGCAGTTCAGTGGACACCTAGGAGATGGAGAAAGGTCAAGGATGCTCCATGGTCAGCCTCTTGGGCCCGACAGAAGAAGTTGAGACTCCTCCCTGCATAACTTGGATTTAACTTGAACTTAGGGCATTTTTTAGTCTGGAGACCTCTTACTTTCACCCTGAATGGAACCCTCAAAGGGTGAAGTAAGGTTCTCAGCTGGCAGGAAGGACACACTGATCTCTGGCCTGAAGCCTTTGCTATCCCTGAAAGACACCAAAATGGTGGTGAGTTCGCTGAGCCACCTGGAGCACTTCTGTCGTTATAAATTGTTCATCATGTAAGCTGGCCTTGACTCTGGAAGAAAGGGTGTTGATGTGTGTATGTGCTCAGAGGAGAAAAGATTTTGGAGAGAGAATGAGAATTAAAAGGAATAAACCCAACTAATGGCTGCTCTGGGTTGGCTGGGAAAGAAATAAGTGAGGGTGCACCAGAACTCAACCATGCCACCTGGGGTGCCTGGGGGCAAAGACAGCTCCTCCCAGGCAGAGCACTATGCTGGGACTCCTTTAAACCTGCAAGTAGAAGTGTTTCTTTCCTGAAAATCAATGTTGATTAGATTAGACACCAACACCAAAGAAAAGGTTATGAAAAATTATTTTTCATGCAGGGTAAGAAGCATTAATTTGGGCTATCTGTAGTGAACTGGGTTCCTAACACTGGTTGCTTTCCAAGAAGCAAAAGATGAGCAACCAGTGATGGGAAATTCAGGTGTGCATTTTGTCGGTAAAGGCAAGGAGAGAGTGGTTCAGCTGGCCCAGAGCTGCATCAAACAGAAATCAATGGTTATGGGGCTAGTGAGGTGCCCAGAGAGGACAAGACCCCTGGATGAGGCCTTGAGAGAACCAACATTGAGCTCCCAAGGCAGTGCTTGTGGGCAGAGGGAAAGATCTAAGCTACCTGCCAGTGTCTACTGCCAGTTAGATAGATATGCATTATTTGCTAATATCCCCAAGGGAAGGGAATTAAGTGCCAGCTGGAAATTTCCCAGGAAAGACAGGTATGCAGCTCCTGGATGGCATCCCAGGAAACGAGGTGAGGGCTTGAACTCTGGCCAGAGAAGCAGGGTGTGTGACACCTGAGGGAGATGGGTGGGAATCATTACAACACTCAGGCCAAGGAGAACAGGGTGTGATGTGTCCAGTGAAGGGTGCGTGTGAGCATTCCAGAGCCTAGATAATGTTTACGGAAGAAGCGTTAGTAAATATAGACTGTAAGTCACTCTGGCTGTCCTAAAACCTTTTCTCCAGCTGACCTTTTGGGTCTTTTAAAGCTATAACACAAGGACATTCCCAATGAAGTTGAAGCTAGGAGACAGCCACAGACAGGATGAGATGGCCAGATCTGCAGCCCGGAGCCCAGGAGAGAAGGCAAGCCGCTTTGACTTGAAGAAGTAGATAGCTCTGTTTTGGAATCATAGTCACAAGTTAAAACAAGGATGCCATGCCTTCATCAACTTCATTTTCCATCCCTCACTTCTGGGAAGGCTGTAAACCTCTGTACTTTGTCCTTTCGACCCTTTTTTTCCCACTTGCCCTGTTTTCCACTTATTTCCTGGGGTGTGCTGAGCAAGTCTGTACCACCTCCCAACTCCATGTTTAGTTACCGTCATGGCAGCTGACAATCGGCCGTGGTGGGAGTATTTATAATATGGAAATGGGCCAGTGCTACAAATCAGAGCTTTATATTTGTTTCTGGAGAGCCAGCTGGTAAACATTTACCAGTACACCATGTCTGTAACTAAGAGTTCTCACTTGAGCAAGAGGGCAGTGAACTGAGGAGGAGCAACGTGAGGAGGTGGGGGAGGAAAGGATGGTGAAGCCCAGAGTGTCCAGAGGGAAGTGGTAGATCTCTAAGACTGGCTCTGCCTTCCTCACAAACACACACCTTGCCCCTAACACAAGCCTTGGCTCCAATGTGTATCAGTTGTTCAAGAAGAACCTGCTGTGTGTCCTTTATGATTGTATTATCGCATTATACTGATTCTTATTTTGTGGTTAGCTGCTTTATTCCTTTGATAACTATGTAAATTTAAAAAGCTAAAGCTCTAATCTGTTCTTAGAAACAATGATCAGTACATATATGTAAATTTTTAAGTGCAATATATTGTATATAAGTATTTATATGCAATATAATGTATATGTGCAGTCAAACTATAATAATTCTATCTAATAAAACTGAAAAAGGAAAAAAAATCACACACACACACACACGAAAAGAACCTGCTGTGTGTCTGCAACACATGTAGACACTGTTTTCTGTTGATTACTGGGGGGAGTTGGGGTTGTGGGCTTACTTTGTCTTCCCAGCGAACATTTTTTGAGGTTTATGGTACAGGGTGTTGTTTTTCCTATTACGGATTTAAAGCGTTTTCACACAGATTCAATCCCACTTTTCCTCTTCCAACCACCCCTACTCCCTGCATAGAACAGCATGTGCTCTCCTTCCCCTGTATGTGCATCCCGTTGACTTCGGATGCAGTATCTTGTCTCTTGTAAAAATATCCCTGAGCCAGATAATTATTACTCCCTCTAGAGTGTTTTACTATACATGCAAATCACCTAGGGAAACTGAAGAAGCAGATTTGCAGTCAGTAGGCCCGGCTGGGGCCTGAGGGTCCTCATTTCTAACCAGCTCCCAGGTAGTACAGATGCCGCTGTTTAGCAGGTCATTGTCAGCAGAAGAGCCCCAGGCTGAACATGTTCATCAGTGCTGCCTCCAACAACCATCTCTCCCTTCTACCTCTTCTACTTTAGTCCCACCTAATCTCTGGAAGAGGCAGCCCCTCACTGGAGATTGGACCAGGAGCTGGATCATAATCCAGCAACCAAATCCATATCAGGTGCATTAGATCTTCTTATGAGAATCTGAACTAGAATTTAGTTCAAGCTAGAGTTTGAATCATCCTGCCTAAGTTTCCCCCCAAAGCAGAGCTTGAGTCAGAAGTCTGCACAAAGCAATTGATTTGGGAATCCCAGAGAACAAGAGTACAGGCTATGCTGAGTGAAAGGAAAGGAAGAAAAACCAGTACTAGCATGTGTTTGTATTGAATTGATCCTGGCAAAGGACGACAGGTGCTCACTCCTGTGGGACCTGCTAACGGGCCTTCTGCTGTGCATCTCAGTACTACTTCAAGCATTTATCTAGCCTTTCCTTTATGAAATTACTGATTAAATGCTTGACAACCCTTTATTTTCCAGTTTCCAAATAATGACTTGGTTCCCTAGCATAGTCACCAATAAATTTTATTGAATATGATCATGAACTCATGGATTTAAATATGTTCAATGCACTTCAATCCACTGAAGTCATTATTCTCATTGGTGCTCAAATTATCCCATCTTTGGTCAATGGAAACTTATGTTCACTCTTGAGTTCTTCTGCTACAATCTCAGTAGACTTCTGTGATTTCCCTCTTTTCCGGGATGATAAGATATCAACAGAACTTTCTCTAATGACGGTTATGTTCTGTATTTGCACTCTGTGATACTGCAGCCACTAGCTACATGTAGCTATTAACTACTTCAAATGTAGCTAATACAAGTGAGGAATGAAATTTTAAACTTTGTTTAATTTTTATTAATTTTATTTTAAATAGCCACACGTGGCCAATTGCTACCGTATCAGCCAACACAATTCTATTTTGGCACAAATGAAGAAACTTAGGTACAAAGAAGCAATAGGATTTGCCTATGTTATAATTCAATCCTTATCATTAGACTAGTGCAGGGGACGACTGCCTCTATATAATCTGGGAAATCTTTGTGAAATATTGATGTCTGAGCTTCACCCTCAGATATTCTGATTCACTGTGTATGAGATGCACTCAGGAATCTGCTGTTTTGTTGTCGTTATTTTAATATTATCATGTGATTCTGATGAGCAGCTGGGTTACGGAACCACTGTATTCAATTGCTGGAATGTAATATTTATGTTACAGCTGTGGTGCATTGAAGATCATGCCAATGAATCAACTGTGCATCCTTAACTCCTTGTGGTCAGTTTCAGAACTTCTCAGAGGATCATAGCTCCCTGCCAGTTATGTAATCAAGAGATACATGTTGAGGGGGAAGGTACAGCTCAAGTGGTAAGAACACTTGTTCAGCATGCACAAGGTCCTAGGTTCAATTCCCAATACCTTCTCTAAACATAAATAAATCTAATTACCCCCCCCGAAAAAATAAATAAATAATTTAAAAAATAAATAAATAAATAAAATTCTTTAAACGCATGTTTAAAAAAAAAAAAAAGAGCTACATGTGCTTGCAGAGGCTTGCTCCTCTCTGGTTTCAATACAAGCCCTCTGGCCTTAGTCTGTTTTGCCTGCTATAACACAAATGCCATGGACTGAGTAGCTCATAAACAATAGAAATGCATTTCTCATAGTTCAAGATCAAGGTGCAGGCTGATTCAGTGTTGGCTGAGAGTCTGCTTCTTAAACAGCCATCTTTTCCCGGAGGCTTCTTGTAAACAAAGGCACTAATCTCATTCATGAGGGTTCTGCCCTCATGACCTAATCACCTCTCAAGAAACCCACCTTCTATTACCATCACCTTGCAGGGGGTAAGATTTCAACATATGAATCTGGAGGGCAGAAACATTAGCTTTACTCTTTTCCAGCAGTGCGCAAACTATGGCCTAATAAGTCAAATACAACCTGCTGCCTGTTTGTTCTTTCTGATAAACTTTTTTTGGGACCCCAGCTACATCCGTTTACATATTGGCCTATGGCTCCTTTAAAGCAACAACACCAGAGTTGACTAGTAAAGTCTAATGTTTATTATTTGGTCCTTTAAAGAAAAAGTTTGCCAGTTCTTGCCCTCTTCTATTCACAGACAGTATCCTAACCCCATGCAACAATCTCAGGGTTATTGATCACCAAGAGGACCAGGTAAGGGTGAAATGGTTCACTGCCAGCTCTTTGCATTAGAAAAACAACTCCAGAGTCCTGTTAGTCACGGAGGCATCAATTTAATCTTTTAAGAGCAGTGCTTTAGATATTATTCTTCTCTGAACTGGACTCTTCTGCACAGTCCACCATTTGGCCAACATCCATTCAACAAGCAAAACATTAATAAACTTCCTTTGTGCCAAATTGTTAAACTTGAAAACAGAAAACGATTTCTAAAGGAAACTTCCTTTTATTAAAGGATTATATCAAAGAGCACTCTAAAAATAAATTGGCCTTTCAAACAAGAGTAAATATAGACGGAATTTATCACTTTCATTTTCTCCACACATGTCTTTCTTTGCCAGGCTAATAACCACCTAACGAAGACAGGCGTTAGATGAATATTTATGACGGCCCTGGTTGATGAACATGATCCATGAACTATGCATTGAGCCCTGGATTTCAGACCAGAGTCATGAGATCCTGTTAGTCATCGTAGTTGAATATGCATTGAATGACCACGTTATGCTGGGCCCCCACCCACAGAGAACTTTCAGTTTTTCCCGAAATACTTTTTCAGGGCAGTGAGACAAAGTTATTTGAGAAACCCAGCTCTGACCAAATAACACAGATGCTTTTATCATGTTCAGAGGGCAGACTTCAACGGCCTTCTGAAAACAGCCCAAAACCCAAAAGCGCCAATGAATAGGGAGGGAGTGTTTGGTAATTAGTGGGGTTTTTTTTTTTTGTAATGAAAACAACATCGTATTTTAGAAATTGTAAAGAAAAATGCCCTTTATCCCTGTACCCTAGTACATTTGTTTTTGTTTTTTGTGTGTACATTTTTGTGTGCTCCCATTTAGACTTCATCCAAATGTATACACATGTTCACACGTGGTTGACTCTCAATGAGAGTTTATCCCAATAAAAACAATCTTTTAGATGTGTATAAAGGTTTATCCGCAAGATATTCATCACGGAGGTATCAATAGCGTCATGTGTTAGAGCTGCAAGTGGCTCTCAAAACTTGCTATACATTGGGGCCACTTGGGAAGGCTTTTTTTTTTTTTTAAATACTCATGTTCTGAGCCCACCTGCCTAACATCCTGATCTAACTAGCCCAAGGTGGGATCAAGGATTGGGTATTATCTTAAAGCTCCCCGAGGTAATTTTAAACTGCAGCCAGTTTCAGAGTTTTGGTCTAGCCCAGGGCCTCAATTTTACAGGTCAAATATCAAGGCCCGCGAGCGCTCTCCAAGCCTGCTGCCCTTTCCTTGGCCCGAAAGCTTCCTGGAGCCCTGGAAATCATAGCAAATAGCCAGTTAGAGACCCTCTATGTAAAGGCGCATACTCAGAGCTTTACTTGGATTAGGCAGGTGAGATGTATTCCAGGGTTCTGTGAAGAAGGAGTTGGCCCTTGCAAAGCATAGAATAAAACGTTCCTGAAATACTCAAGATTTATAAACACGGGGTCTGGTATCATCCCTTAGTTGGAGCTGTGCCTTTGACCTAGTTAGCACATATTGTCCAAATGTTTGGGATTGTGTTCTCTCAGTCATCCGGTCCTCAGTTTAATATTCAACAGAATGACCACCAATATTTAGAATTCTCCCAAGAGTGTAGGCTCCAAAACTGAAGATTTGACACGCTACCTCTTTTCTCTTTCCCGTGTGGTTGAAATTTAATGTGCTTCCGTGTTGTCCCTCCCTTTGGGAATTTCCTCTGGAACTGGGGACTAATCATTATGCAAATATTAAATACTTTGAAAGTTTGAGAAAAGAAGGGAATTTGTTTAAGCAATTCTGTCACTGTAGTTTAAATGAGAGATGACAAACAGCTGTAGTGATTTGACCCGTAGTCAAATTCTACTATACAATCTGTGTGATTTCAAATTATATTTAATTCTTCTTTGAGATTTATGTGTACTTTTGCTAAAACTTCTGGATTCCCATAAATTTCAAAGTATACGGACCATCACCCAGCGTGTTTGCACTTCCTCCCAGACTTAAAGGCTGTTCTGGGAAAAAACAGATGAAAACATTTCTCTCTCGGAATGTTAGTTTGACTGAGAGGTTATTTAGATTTTTAAAATAGCCTGCATGCCTGGGGTGATCTGAAAGGAAATGCTGCCTAATAAACAGGGCAAGTCGTGCTCACTGGGGCATAGCCTGAAGGGAAAACAAAGTCTTTACTCTCATCCTGAAGGTCAGAACTCCTTGGCTTCGCTTGCCAGATTTTCTCCCTCTGTGTCCTCACGGGTTTCTAAACAATAGACTGCTAGTTAATAATTCTTTATCTTAAACTTCCCGTTTGAATCACTGTGTGGTTTTGCTCTCCTGGTCTGACCCACACTGATATAGGCCCTTGCTCAGCACTGAGTTCCCCAAGAGCAAAGGAAGTGCTGCAGGGCTGGGACTGGGGCCGGTGGTTCATGGCCCGGCAGGTCTGTTCAAGAGCAGAGTAGGCACCTGCAGGTCCTTGAACGCTGGGCCCTGGGTCACTTGCTCGTCTCTCCCTGGTCCAGGCCCTCTGTGCTCTTTTCTTTCATTTCCTTCCCTCCCACCCCCCAGAGTTTAGTCTAACATACTCTAGAGAATTCTAGTTAGTACTTGTTATGGGCTGAATATTTGTGTCCCCCAACAAATACATCTATTAAAGCTCTAACCTTCTATGTGATGGTATTTGGAGATGAGGTCTTTGGGAGGTAATTAGGTTTAGAAGAGGTCACGAAGGTGAGGCCCTCATTTGGGGATTAGTGCCCTTATAAGAAGAGGAAGTCAGAGAGATATGTTTCTCTCATACACATTCACCAAAGAAAGGCCAGATGAGCACACCAAGAGCCCAGGAAGCAGGTCCTCGCCAAGCCAGCTCTTGGACTTCCCAGTCTCCACAACTGTGAGAAATAAAAATCTGTTGTTTTAGTCACCCAGCAACAGTATTTGGCTATGGCAGCCCCAGCTAAGGCAGTGTTCAACTAGTACTTAGTGAAAGGCTGAATTGCCTTCTCTTTCAGAACCATTTCTCTAACACAGCCTAAGAAAACAGTTCAGCCTAGAAGCAGTACAGTGTGGTGTTCAAAAGTTAGACTTTAGAGGCTTATAAACCCAGGGTAAAACCTACCATGATCCTGATCCAGTTATTTTCTGTACCTCAATTTCTTTGGCTATAAAGTAGACATCATAATAACACCTACCTCATGGAGCTGTGGAAAGGATTAAATAAGATTATGCATGTAAAGGACTTAGCTCAATGGCCTCATATATCAGTTTGTAGCATGGATAGTAAGCTAAAGTTACTCGCCATCAAATTAACCAAAAATCCCCCTACTCTGAGTCATAAAATGATGAAATTAAAACCCCAAATTCAGTATGTCAGTAATTAGCCTTTCAGAGGGGGTCTAAAGTCACAAAAGTTGAACATTGCCTCTTTCTATCCCAAGAGCCAAACAAAAGCCAAAGTAAACAAAGTTTAGGAAGGAATGTGAAAAACAGAGCAATGGCATCAATCGCCTTCCCCTTAGGAGAAGATTGGATTAGAGTGAATATTCAATCTGTTCTTTTTTTTGCTTCCTTTTCAAAAAGTTCAAACCTTCTTCAAATTCAATTCAATGAGGATGTTTAATGCTTCTTCCATGTTCCAGGAATTATGCTAGTCAGTAAAGGTTCAAAATCAAGATACCCTTGCTCTCAAGTAGCTGAAGGTCTTGAGGTACAGAGATAAGCATGTAAACAAAGCCAAGGTTACTCTGAGTGATGGTTACTCTGTCTGGAAGAAAGTTCACAGGCTCTGCAGGAGAGAAAAGTCAGGGACCTAGCAAGGTCAGAAAATCCTCCCCAGAGAAGGAAAAGGTAATATTTGAATTGCTATTGCCCTGCAGAAGCAGAAAGGGAAGCATGGAAGGCATTACTTGCATCTTTAACGTGAGGAGAGCAAGATGGTGTTTAGTCTGAAACTTGCTGTTAGAGTATTTGTTCCTTCTGAATGAATGATACTAACAGCGATAGCTACCACTTATTAAATGCTTAGTATAAACTAGGCATTTTGCATGCCTTAGTTCATTTCAGTCCTTCCCCAAACCCTGGAAGGTCAGAATCATTATCACCATTTTACAGATGCAAGAACTGACGCTCTAAGATATGAGGTGAATTTCAGCCAGAGTAGTGGAGCAAAGACCACCTCCTTCCCCAGCTCCGCTCCTGACCTGCTGCTACTGCCCGTGTCCAAATCCTAGGACTCTCTGCTTGTATACAAAATCACACATGGTCCACAGGGCATTTCAAAACCTCAGCAAACCTGGCCGAAAGTTCTTCACGAAACACTGGCTACTACATAGGCCAGATTCAACCAGCTTGAATTCACAACTGAAAATTACATTTTAACGGAAAAATAGATGGGCTACCCAAACCCAATCGACTTATTATGTACCACATCTCTAAAACAGTTCTAGCAGGTTATTAATTGCAGCCATGAAGAATAATACACAAAAAAATGTTATTGGATTTTATACCATCCTTAGCCCAGTAAGGAAGCTCCCAGCACAGAGCCTAACAGTGTTCGGTCTCCTTCCCTTCCTCTGGTACACAGTGTAGGAAAGGCTATCCAAAGACAACAGGATAGAGAACTGCAGGCTTATCACCCACAGGCATGGTTCACAGTCCTCTCCAGACCCCTCCTGAGAGATGCTATCATCAGTCATGGTTCCACCACCCAGGAACTGACCTTGGCTCGGAGACTTCCACTCACTTGGCCAGGGGCATTCCACAATCCCTTTAGTCAAGCCCTGTACTGATGATGGAGATAAGCTCATTATGAGCACCCAAGGAATAGAATTGGAAACTATGGGACTAGGACAGGCAAAGTAAGCTGCCTAAAATGGGAGCCCCTGGAACAACTGTGTGAACAGCCCCAGGGAATGACTTTGAGATGCAGGTCAGGGGGAAGCAGGACATGAATACCATGACACGTCTGCGTGGATTCTGGTGCTCCAAAAGGAGAGTTTATGACATTTGAGCACTCAATTCCTGATTCTGGAAAGAATAACATGCTGAAGAGATGACTATGTACACAGGACGTCCTCAATAAAAAAGAGCTGCCACTATTACTATCATTAACATTTTGCCCCTTATCGTTAAGACTAGTTAAGGATGTTATCGTTGAGACTGTGTATATAAGGGGCTGCTGAGGTGGGTGTTGTCGTAGGTAGGCTTAAAATGGCCCTCCCGAAGACACCAGGTCCTAGTCACTGGCACCTGTAACTCCTACCTTACTTGAAAAATCAGTCTTTGCAGATGAGATTAACTTAAAGATCTTGAGATGAAGGAGATTATTTTGGATTATCTGTGTGGGCCCTAAATGCAATTACAAGCGTCCTTATAAGAGAGAGGAAGTTTTCACACACAAAGGCAATGTGAAGATAGAGCAGAGAGAAATTTAGGGATGCTGGCCTTGAACTGGCCTTGAAGGTAGGAGTGATGAAGCCACTAACCAAGGAATGCTGGAAGCCACTGGAAGCTGGAAAATGCAAGGAACAGATTCTCTCCTGGAGCTTCTGGAGGGAGCACAAGCCTGTCAACACCTTAAATTTGGCTTAGTGATACTGATTTTGGACTTCTGGCCTCCAGAACTGTGAGCTAATAAAGCTTGATTGTTTAAAGCCACCTGGTTTGTGGTACAACAGCTACAGAAAACTAACACAGGTATTAACTGGCTTTTCAGCCTAGCAAAACTCATCAGCAAACTGTTGTCAGCATGAGTCCTAGCTAATGGGTATTAACTGGATTATGCAGTTTCAAAGGTATAAACAATGGCGTGCTGATAAACCAGTACTCTGGAGAAAAAAAAAATCCTGATTTTTAGCAGATGCCAATTCCTGTAATGTAAATACTTCCACCATGGCCCAATTCCAAAGGTTTAACATCTGGCTTGCATAATTCTTTAGTTTTTAACAATCAGCTCTCATAAACAGGTAGGAGATAACTTCAGCACCTCCCTGTAGAGGTGCTCTAAACCACTAGGAAAATTGCTCTCAAACTGTACTGAATGTAATTTAATTTCGCCTTGATTATCCTGAAGGGTACTTCATGGTATTGTAGTTTCTGAGAGTCAACATGGGGAATGTTAATTACTGTCGCACTGTGGACGTGCCGAGTTGCTAATCAATGGCATTGTGGTGGATGGCTTAAACACTGAAGGGCTGAGGAGGAAAAGGCAGAACAGAATGTTCTATCAGTTGTCAGGTGTATGGTTTTATTCCTTAGGGAGCTCTGGAAGGAATCTAATAGAGGCTATCCCCTTCTCTGGGTAAATTTATCATGGTATAAATAGTAATAGTAGTGACAGAAATCATAATCATTTTCTTCCAATAGAATAAGGCTTTATAATTTTCAAATTGAATTGGACTTTCACCTTGAGGAAAACAGAATAGAGGCTTTATCTCCAGAAACAAATGAAGTGTGTAAAACTCAGTCTCTCTCCTCAGCCCCATGCTACTGACTTCTGAATAGCATTCCAGTTGTACATAACTGGGGCTTGGGAAATTTTCCTAGTTCCTGGGGAGGAAATTAACTAAAACATATGACATCCCTGGCAAGAGTCACAATTTCACACAAAAACTTTCTTGCAATAACTTCGCATATTGCTTCCCCTGGTGGGATCACTGACTCTAGGGGAAGCTTGGGTCTAAAATGACAACTCTATTTAGTAAAAGTGAGAGCTGAATATTAAAACCAGCAGCCTTTATTTCTCAAGGAGAAGTCTCCATCTTAAAATCACTTTTTACAGATGATGTCATGACAGAGATAAGTTCTTCCAGATTTTTTCTTCATGTTTTTACAGCACAAAAGCATTTAAAAACTTCTTGGGTGAAAAAAATATATATAAGCAAATATGGTTACTATTAATTCAACAGTGTTCCTATAGATAAAGTATTGCAGAGTATTTACATGAGATTGGAGGTAAGGGGGTAGTGACTGGAGAAAAGGTTGACCAAGATTGGTAGTTACATGATTTATTCCTGAATTAGACAGGTTATGGGAATCAATGCTTTCAAATTTCAAAGTGTGCTATATATGGCATATATGTAACGTATATGTAAATGTATATTATATGTATATATGTAAATATATTATATATTTATGGAAATAAAAGCAAGACAGTTATTAGCCATCTTTGCTAGTAGAAGACAATAAAACCACTTCAACATTAAAGGATGTGGTTACCACTTGTGTTTCCATGTGGATGTGGTGCATGCCCTTCAAGTTCCCACATGGACAGGGTCCAGGATCTGAACCACAGGCTGTCTGATGCTGGATGTACTACTACTTATAAAAGATCTTCAGAACACATTTGTTGATCATCACAGTGATGAGATGGTATTAAAATATTTGACGAACACTTACCGCAGACAACACGTTCATTTCCGATAGGAAGGGAAGGGTCAGAGCTAGGAGGATGAAGGATTAGATTTATGAAGCTTCAGTCCCTTCACTGAAGAGTGGTGGGAGTCAATTCAAGCTCTCTGACTGTCCCATAGGCTTTGTGGTACAAAAATGGATAATTTGCTGTGAGCTTAAAGTAACAAAACCAATAACCAGTCTTAATTTTGCTACTGAATTGACTAACTATTTGCTTGTGAAACTATGTATACATTGCAGAGAATTTTAAGAAAATCTTTGCAATGTACATATTCATGAGCCCCAAAAGTTAAAAGTTAAAAGTTACTTCTATTATAAGGCTATGAAAACACAAGTGTCTGTAACAATTTTAACTAGCACCTTCTCATAAGTAAGTGTGTTCAAAAACCCCTAAAAAGATTCGAACATCAGATATTAAATATAATAAGACAGGAGGAGGAAGAAAGAGTGTATCAGGAAATAAAAATTCACAGATAATCCAGTAATGCAACATCTTAAATTAGAACATATAATCTCAACTCTTACTCCAAGAATTCCATAGCATGTTACTACTCTTGGATAAAATCAGTAACAAAAAATGAGATGGTCAAAAGATAACAGCAAAAAGCAATCAGGAGAAACAATGATTTTGTAATATCCCCAAGCCCAAGGAACAATCCCTGAAGAAAGGAGGAACATGGGTTTTGGATTAACGTACAGACCGATGTTTGAATCCTGGTTGTCCACTTACAAACTGTTTAATAACCTTGCACCATTCACCTAATTCCTCTGAACCTTAATTTCCTCATTTCTTAAATAAGATAATTACACCTATTTCATAAGGATTTTTGAGAAGATACACAATAGAAGCTCAATAATTCTAATCATCACCCAACAGATAGGAAAGTCAGCCGTGTGGTTTTCTTTGAGGCTGTGAGTGAGTGGATATGAATTTCTCTAGCTGATTTGTGCCAGGGGATGTAACTGTTCCAAGAGGCAGTAAGGGTTGGAGGTGTGTGAAGGCTTCCCCCGCTCCCATACTTCATTTGTACACTTCCGTCACCAACAGAGGAGTCACCCGGCTGTGGTTAAGCCTTCACTGAGATGGTTTGCACCAGTCACATTCCCATCTGGATGGAGGAAGTCCAGGAATTTTTTTTTTTTTTTTGCCCTGCCTCTCAGCAAAGATTCACCGACTGCCCCCTTCCAGGAAATCATCTGAGGGACAGGTATCACATGGTGATAAGAGGCCTTGCAGCAGACACCGTAAGTTCTTTGCCCATTCTATGTATCTTCTACTGAGAGGCAGAACAGCACAGTGATAAGGAGGACAGCTTTTAACGTCAAACAGATCTATTTTCAAAGTCTACCTCTGCCTTATGATGCCTCTAAGCCATTATCTTCTAAATAGTAAATGATGATCATAATAGCATTTACCTCATGGAGTCATTAGGAAAATTAATGGCCAACATACAATGAGTGCTGTGTTTAAATGAACTCATTTCTCACTTCAATTCTATGAAGTATTAGTATCCCCATTTTACAGACATATAAACTGAAACAGTTTTTCCATTGCTTGTCCAAGGACTCAGAGCCATTAGTTTGGTTCTGTATCCATGTTGTTAACTACCACATAACCCCGCCCAAGAAGAGTAAATGAAATAACGCACGCGCAGCTCCTAGCACAGTGTCTGGTACTTAGAAATCAGTCCATATGTGGTAATACCATGGTATTTAGCTACTGTGCATCTGACAATTCGTTATGAATTCCGGTTTGGGTTGCCACCTGAACGTCTGCTGGTTCTGTTCACAGCATCTGGCCCACCAATTGATAAAGTCATGGTGCAGATTTTGGGGGGCCATTCTGGCTGAATTCTCCCCAGTCACTGGAAATACCAGTGAACAGCTGGGCAGACTGGTCAACAGGACCTGCAGTAATTCTTATTCATCCCCTGGGTAATTTGGCACTGGATCTCAAACCATTGAGAAGCTAGTTTTATGGGCAACTGACTTCAGAACTTGTGTATGTTGGCAAAAAATGTGGCCATGATTTAGGCTAATAAATTTTTCTGTGTGATAATTACCTATGCGAGTTATAAACTTAGTAACCTAATTTGAAAGGAAATTATTTTATGTTCATGATATGTGGGAGCAGGAGGAGAGTGAGAGGAAAAGTTACAGGTTAACAGTATAATTCTTTAAATATCCCAAGTGGGGAAAGAAAACCAAATGACAGAAAAAGGAACTAGTAAGGAAGATGCAATTGCATTCTTGTTTTTATATCTTATTTATTTATTATTGTTTATTTAATTATTTTATTTTGGTTGGGGGTAATTAGGTTTATTTATTTTTAGAGGAGGTACAGGGGATTGAACCCAGGACCATATGCATACTAAGCATATGCTCTACCACTTGAGTTATCCCTTCCCCCCAACAATAGCATTCTGATTGGATATACTTCCTATCACCATTTAATCCATGTCTTATAGCTCTTCTGAAAAATCAAGATTATCCAAGGGATCATAAAATGATTCCACTCGGCATCAACTGTCTTTTGTAGAGGAAAGAACAAAAGTTCTCAGGCACCACCACCAGATGGGCTGGAATTTTAATATCAGCCCTTCATACGTGCCAACTCTGCAAACTTGGGTGAGTTACTTAACTAATCTGAGCAGAAATTTCCTGATCGCTAACATTCAAATATTATCACTCATCCAATAAATTTTCTGTAAGGATTAAGTGCTAAAGTTTTGCCACATAGGAGATGCTCAATAAATGGTAGTTATTGTTGTTATTATCTTTGATTGGTTTCTCTTTGAATAAATTTCTGTCACCTAAATGAAAAAAGCTTATTCAAGGCATATATTCAGATATTTCTTAAACGGATTTTTTTCATCCAAATTATATGCATCAATATTGTTCACTTGAGTGGAAGAAATTCTAGAATGGAAAAACGACTTAGTAATGACAAGACAAAATTAGTTGAGTAACTTATCCAATCAGTTCAGGAGAGAAAAACAAAACAAAACAAAACAGGGTTCTAAGATTTTTCACCCCCTCTGCCTATGGGTTCAGTTTATTACTGCAACCCTCTAATTTGTTTTAGCTATGGAGACATGGCCATTCCATTTCCAGTTTTACCAAGGAACTGGAACTATATTTCAAAATAGGAACAACTGGATTTAGAAAATTACTTTTATATGAATAGAACTCATTTACAACTGGTTATTCAAATATCCAGTGACAGCATAATAAAAATTTGGCCCTTCATTTAATTAAATGCTCTGGTTTACTATTCCCTGGAAGTCGTTACACACATTTGGGAACTGCTCTCTTTCATGTATTTAAAATAGCATTGGACATTAAGACAGTAATTTATTAAGAAGTAACTTGCTGATCTGAAAGTGCTGATGTGACTTCAAAATGTATTTAGGATGAATCCAACTCAATGAAGCTTATATGCATAGATCTGGGAAATAAGAGGCTTATTATAGGATTTTCATAGCTGCCTCAAAATGGCAAATGAAGATAAATTGCAGAAATTAGGACTACATGTCGTAATCAAAAAAGAACCTTCTTACAGACTGAAACAACTTGGAAAACAAATGAATGGAAGATTAAACAACGAAGTCTGAGTAATATTACTTGTTCCCCTGTGATTAAAGCCTGACAGGAACCATGAGTCAAAATGTAAACACATGCTAGTTATAGCGGACTCACTAGTTTAAACTTTGGTAAACCACAGGTGTCTCAAACTTACCATTGAAAAACTGTTTTGGGGAAATGAAACTAGCCACTACCTTTTTTAATGCATGTGATATATTATTCATAATAAGCAATTCTTATGATAGGAGTAAACATACTTATTCTAGTGGCTTTTCTAAATTCTGCAAAATATATTTATAATATATATTCCCCTTCACCTGAAATTAATATAATTCAGCTATACTTCAATTGAAAAAATAAATATACATATATAACTTCCTTGTATTTTCCATATCTAATTCACAAAATATTCAAGAATTTCCCATTATGTGCTTAATTTTAAGGTCTGAATTTTTAGATGACTTCCTTTTTCTGAGCTCACAGATTTACTAATGCACTACTACAAACATATAGAGGGGAGCCCCCTGAAATATGATAAACCAAAAAAAAAAATGTCGTATAAATGAAAGGAATCAGCTAATAACAGGAAAGCTGACGTTTATTCAGTACTTACTATGTGCCGAACACCGGGCCAAGCACTTTAGGAACATTAGCTCTTTTAACCAGCAATCCCAATGTGACAAAATCCCAGTATCCCAAATTATAAGAATAAGGGTTTTGAAAATCCTTCTGGTTGATAAAGCATTAAATCCCTAAATGAGAAAAGAAGGCATTTTCCAGGTGATTTCCTGGCAATTTGTAAAATTAAAGTCTTCCTAAAATTAACTCTATACTGATATAAACTAATCATACATTGCCAATGCCTACAGCCAAATTCTAAGTGATTTCTCTGCTCTATTAGTCACTTTTATCAGCTTTTATATGAAGCTTCCTTTTTGTAGGTCCAATTGAAGACCAAAAGATAAAACTTCCTTTCCTATACTTTCAGCTGATTTTCACCAAAGTATCCTGTCATCAGAAACTCACTGCTAAGTCTGAAAGATCTGCCATGATTTGGACTTCTCATTCACTCCTCAGACTTTATTAACTACCTCCTGTGCACCATGCCTTGGGGATACAAATAAGACTTGTACTCTGCGCTCAAACAGCATTCAGCCTATTAAGGGAGATATGTAAACAAACCATAGCAAGTACAATGTGCAATATTATCACATAATAGAGGCAGAGAGAATGGAGGCCCAAAGGAGGAAGTAGTCGATTTTCACAGAAAAAAAGAAAAAGAAAATTCTAGAAGGATTCATGGAAGCAGTGACACAAAAAGTAGTGTCTTAAATGTAGATGAGAATCTGTGACTGTCAGTGGTTGTTCAATTTACTTGCATGTTCAATCTATTTTTTTGTCAACAGAGGAATTACTTAAAACAAAAAAGTCTAGGATTCTGTGTCTAGGTCACATACTATCCTATACTATTTTACTTCCTTTGAACTGGTTGTTCAATTTACTTGCATGTTCAATCTATTTTTTTGTCAACAGATGAATTACTTAAAAAAAAAAGTCTAGGATTCTGTGTCTAGGTCACATACTATCCTATATTATTTTATTTCCTTTTCAACAGATGAATTACTTAAAAAAAAAAAAAGTCTAGGATTCTGTGTCTAGGTCACATACTATCCTATACTATTTTACTTCCTTTTCCTGACATTCTGTTTCTTCCAGCACTTAATCTGGACTTCATTTTTTTTTTCTTTTAAGTAACTAATCATATTGTTTTACTATCAACATGAAAATTCTTTTCAAAATACTTATGATGCAACCCAGCGATGCCACACCTACGTATATAACTTTCACAAAAGACATATATCTCTCACGAGAGAATGTACAAAATTGTTTATTCCTGCATTGTTTGTGAGAGGAAAACAACAGAAACAACGTAAAGGTCCATAAACAAGAGAATGGATAAAATGTGGTCTTTTTATACAATGGAAAGCAATATAGCAGTTTAAATGAATACACAATGTATATTAATCCTTGTTGAAAGAGAACTTAGAAGAAAATATAGAATATGTTATTTAATAAAGATAGAAAACAGGCAAATCAACACTATATATTATTTACGGATGCATATATCACATAAAGAATTTTAAGAACACACAAAAAGTGACAACTGGAAATTCAGGATAGGTGTTACTGTTACAGATGGCAGGAGAGGAACGGGACAGGGTGGTTACAGGGGCTTTAACCACAAGTGTAAGATGTTTAATTTGGAAGAAAGGAAGAGGGAAGAGAAAGAAAAGGAGGAAAGAGAAGAGAAAAAAGAGAGAGATCTGGAGCAAATATGACAAAATAATGTTTGAAATATTCTATAGTAAAATGAAAGATGTGCTAAGCTTTGTAATAACAACCTTCAGTGTTGTTAACCAAATCTAATAGTCAAACAAAAATTTTAAAGTAAAAAATTAGCAAACTGTATATACAATTTTCTAGTTCTACTAATGAAAAAAAAAAGTAGTTGCTTCTAAGGAAGATAATAGGTACAGTGTAAATCTCCCATTCCCCTTCTAGAGCATCCTTAAGGAAGACCAAGTGGGTGCCTTGGTATCATAAAGGAAAGCGCTGGTGCTCATTAACCATTCCGCTGTGAACCAATTTGTGATCAAATGAAAGCTCCTGGGAGACCAACAAAGTACTGACAATTTGCCCAACAGTAATTTACACTTTTTTTTTTCTTTTCAAGACCCTTCAGAATTTTTAAGAAAGAGTTTCAGTTTGGCAGGCCTCCAAATGAAAAAGCTTAATGTTAATTCTTTTGCTAATAACTAAATTATTAGTTCTGGAGGCAAAATTAAAACCTTAGTATGGTAAATCTAGGAATCAAGGTCAAATCCATATTGGGTCTCTGACATCAAAACAGGATGATGATCTGAAGAGTGGCCATTTTTAGGGGAAAAAGCCCAGGGCTGGGAGGATGGAGACCTAGATCCTGGGGCTGCCACCCACCAGTAGGGTGACATTATAGAGCATTCGCTTACCCTCTCTCTGAACCTTCATGTCCTTGCCCCATAAAGTGAAATACTGAATCTGAATCTGATCATTCTAAACTTCTTTCTAGGTCTAAAAGTCTATAATATGGTATCCTAAATCATAGTAAGATTTGACCACTTAGATTAAACCATGGGTAATAAAAAATTCTCATTAGAGATTTTCATAAATGTGATAAATGTGGTAGGAACATGTCTTTAGATTTAAGTTTAAGCAAATCTTTTCCCCCTATTTCCCAAAAGAGGAGGTAGGGATGGAGAATATATGATGTAGACGTTAACATGGGCTCTTTGTAATCCACAAGAAATCATGGAAAACTAAAGCCAGAAAGTGGGAAATGCAAAAGCAGCCATTCCATAAACCTTTCTGAAGCTATTATGTACAAGGGCATTGTTAGGCACTAAAGGACACAGTCCCGGCCCTTAAAAAGCTCAAGGTTTTGTAGGAAAGACAGAAAAAGATTTAGATGTTAACTACTGTAATAGAGGCATATACAACATGTTACAGGATTAGGTAAGAGTACTTAATTCTGACTAGGGAAATCAAGGAAGGTTTCCTGGAGGAAGTAAGGTTTAAACTAAATTCTAAAGAATGAATAGGAAATAGCTGAGGGAAGAAGCAAGTAAGAACCCCATATGAAAATGCAGAGAAGTAACATGAATTATTTCAGTAAATAGCAAGTAGCCTCGTATGGCTATAATTCAGAGTAGGGGGATATGGCAGGAGATGAGAGTGGCAATTGAGGCAAATCATGAGTCAGATCATGAAAGGTATTGAATACCAACAAAAGAACTTTAAATTTTATTAATAGGAATGAGGAACCACTTTAAACCAAGAATAGAGATAAGATACAATGTGAATTTTAGCCGAATCTCTCTGAAACCTCTGTGGATGATAGACTGGAGGTGTGAGAGACTGGAGTCAGAGAGACCAGTTGTAAGACACCAATACATGCACCCAGGTAACAACTAATGAGGGCCTTGGCTAACAAAAGTGTTCTGGTTCTCGAAAGGGTAGGAAAGGATAGATTCTGGAAACTATAGATTGGTGAACTACATTTTCCTCTCTAGAAAATTCTGTAAAAATCACCTGAAGGGTCACTGGGGAGCCTTAGAAAATGGGTTGAACAGTCGATCACTAGGAACCACTAACAGTTCACCCAAACCAACCTCCTCTCCTCCGTGATGGGGCTGTCAGACTGAGAGATTGGGAAGGAGCTGATGGACTGTGTGCCTTCACTTCTGTTTTGGTGGCTCTCTTCCCTCTTGGAGTGTGGGCACTAGCGCCACCCCAGACTTTGTTTTTGGCCTTACCCGTCCTCACAATAACCTAAATGAAGATTTCCTTGTAAGAATTGTTAGGATCTCAGTGAGACCCTCACAATTAAATCTGAAAAAGGCCACATGAAATCTACTGGGCCTTGTCTAAAAATATTCTCCAATTTCAGAAGTAATAGCAGACAAATCACTCATGAGCCTTGACACTCTGATATGTCAAGAATTCAACATAATACTCCACATGAGAATTGACCAACCTGTCAAAGCCAACTGATTTCGTTTCGTATCAGTTATTCTCAGCTTCAATTCTTATGTCAGTTTGTACCTATTCCCAACAGACAACTGTGGATTCCCAAGATTCTGCCAGGCTCTCTCTTCCATAACAAGTCCTTTCCCACCCTCAGGCTTTCACACAGCTGTTTCTTGCCAGAATGTCCTTTCCAGTTGCCTGACTTCTCTGCTTTTAGGTCTCAGCTGAAGGCTTCCCCAACCACCCTGCATCAAGTAGGGTGCCCCTTGGTTTCACCATCTCTGACCCTTGTTTCCTTCAGGACATTCATTACAGCCTGCATTTATTTATTTGTCTGGTTTCTTATTTGGTTTGGTTTGGTTTTGTCTTCTTGGTCTCTCCACAAGAAACAGAATTCCCTGAGGGCAGGGACCACTTCTGTCTTATTCATCACTGTATCACCAGCACGTAGCAGGGCGCCTGGGACATAGTAGGTCATCAATTAATATATATTGAAATGAATGAATGAATCCTTGGTTCAGACTGGGCTCATTTATAGGACTCCATTTTGCCTCAGCCTCTCCACTTTGCTTCCTGCCCTGACCACCCACCAACCTTCTCACCCCTACAGTATCGTATTTCACCCCTCACCCCTGCCTGGCTCAGCCCTTCCAGCCTTGATCTCTCCCCTCGGGCTACACAGTGAACCATGTGTTTGTCTTGGAGCTGTTTCTCTTGCTGCCTCAGTGAGCAGCTAAAGTTGTTAACCTCAGCTGCTCTTTGCTGCCTCTATCTGTCAAAAAACAGCCAAAACCACAGCTGCCTTGGGACTCTACAGCTAATCCTTGAGAACTGGCTCTAATTTTCAAATTTACAGAAGGCACAAAGTTGACAGTGTGGCTAATACAATGGTGAATCAGTATCACAATGATCTTCACCGGCTGGTCAGTCGCATCTCTGAAACGTTTTCAAGCTGGGTTCCATAATTTAAGGGGGAACTACTGAAAATGTAGATGTCCAGAAGAAAGTAGAAAGTTTGTAAACTACTGGAATAAGAATGGGGCTAAATACACAGACTCTGGAGCCAGACATAGTTTGAATCCTGGCTCTAGTACTTAGTATGTGATAGTTGGTAACTTGGATAACTTTGTTCCTTGGTCTCCCCAACTGTGAAGTGGGGCTAATAGTAGTGCCCATCTCACAGAATTATGAGGATTAACTGCGTTGATACATGCAAAGCACTTAAAATAGTGCCAGGCATATATTAAGTGCTATATGAGTGTCAGGTCTTTATATATAAAGAATGGTTAAGAAACTTGTTAGAGTATTTGATTTATTATTCTTCAAGACTCTTGCTAGTTAGAGTGTGGGCTGAGGACCAACAGCACTGGCTTCACCTGGTAGCCTGTTAGAGATGCAGAATCTCAGGCCCCACCCTTGACTCATGAGAGCGCACGACAGGAGCCAAGCTGGGAGAGGGGAGAGACACTGTAAGATGTCAGATCCACAGAAGAACAAAATTAATTTTTTCATTCTGTTTTCCTCTTTTTCTTCCCCCCAACCTATCTCTATTTCCTTTTTTCTCTCTCTCATTCTTTTTTTTTTTTTTCGTCTCTTGTAGAATATACTTTAGAAGGGAAAGACATACCAGTCAGAGAGATGCAGCAACAAGTGTGGAGGGTGCATCCCCTGCTAAGTGCAGCACCATCTGGGCTGCTGCCCCAGATATCCTGGGTTAAAGGAGCCCCAGACTTAAGCAGCCAACAGGACTATCTTTCTTCACCCACCAGACAGCAAAGTCAAGAAGTCCAAAGTGGGCCAAGGTTGGGGAGGTGGGGCATGGCAGAGGTGGGCCAGGTCTCCTGCCAAGCAGGAGCAATACTGACTCCTCTCACCTCTCTAGCTCTTGAAAGGAAGAACTTTCCAAAAGGCAGAATGCCAACCTGACCAGCTAGCTATGCCTGCCCTGCAGTCTAGTGGGATGTCCTCACTCTGGGCCGGGCCATCCACTGGGAGAAGTAGCAGGAAGCAGCCATGGGAAGAGAGAAGAACCTCAGGCTGCTTGGAGACCCTCACATTGAAGGGGCCAGAGAAAGGCTGTGTTTGAGTCCCCACGGTGAGGACTCACCCATAGGAATCCAGCCAACCAAATAGTCAGGTTTGGCTCAAAATGGATCAGAAGGTCTACCAATGAAAGCTTAGTTTCTGCCTCATAAAGAATTATGACCTGTAAGAGAAACACAAAGAACTTGGTAAATGGACTGCAAAGACAGGCTGAGGAAATGTGGGAGGAATGGACTGTTTGGTTCCACTTTGAAAGTTTATTTTGAGGGGTCATATTAAGAGAATCTTTTGCTGGAATGGGAATGCTGTGGAAAACGCAAGACCATTAAAAAGGAGAACAGTTTCATCTTGCTGAAGGGATAAAGGAAATACGGTGTCATAACATTTTTTTTAATATCATTTTCTGTGCATTTGGTTTCCTAACTAAAGTAAAAGACACTATATGTCAGGAGCCATATATTTTTCTTTCAGTTTTTCCAAACAGAACATAATATACCATGTGGCATGCGGTAGGTGCTCAACAAATACACTGCATTTCAGGAGATGCTGATCTCACCAGAACTTAAACTGATTTGACAGTAATCAGATGATTAATAGCATTAATATGAAGAAAGTACATGGCACTAAAAGACCAGAATTTCACAACCTTCTTCTTCCTGTGTTAACCAGGTATTTACACAGGAAGGCAACAGGTAGGCATTGTTAGGGGAAAATGTAAACAGGTGAGGATGGAGAATCCTTGTTGCTCCTCTCATTTGCTCTTAGTCACTTAATGTTTATTAGGACTTCAATTTCCCTATGTGAAATAGAGATGGAAAACAGTACTTATCAAAGCAAGTAAGACTGACGGAGATGGGCATCAAAGACATTTGGGTAGAGATTCATTTCTGTTGAATTCCTGGCAGAGAGATCCCTGGTCTCATTTTGGCAGTGTCACAGGCTTCCCAGGTTGTCCCATAAGGAATTTATCCTCAGTTACCTGCTTCATTTGAAAAATGAAGAAAATGAAGGTGGTCAGTGAAACCTGACTGAATACTTGGAAAAGATTCTAAATCCATCAAGGTTCACGGTCGCATTTTAATGTAGACGATGTAACTCAGAACTTGGGGGTGGGGGAGAAGGGGCCAAATCCTGGTTTTAGGGTGTGAAGGGATTGGGAGGATGGGGTGAGATGTGGAATCAGTTGTTGGCCATTTGTATACGGCATCAGAGCAGCAAGGATCCATCCCTCTGGAAATGGGATGGTCAGTAGGGAAAAGAAGGAAATCTGAACTGTCCTGAGTCACTATGCCCTAGAGATGCCCAGACAAGGCTGCTGTGTCTTAGTCCATTCGACCTGCTACTACAGAATACCAGGAAGTTGGAAAGCCCAAGGTCAAGGTGCCGGCACATTTGGTGTCTGGTGAGAGCCACTTCCTGGTTCATAGATGGCCATCTTCTCACTGTGTCCTCACTTGGGGGAAGAGGCAAGAGAGCTCTCTGGGGTCTCTTTTATAAAGGCACTAATTCCAGTCATGATGGCTCCATCCTCATGACCTAATCACCTCCCAAAGGTCCCACCCCCAAATACCATCACACTGGGGATTAGGTTTCAACATATGAATTTGGGGGGAACCCAAACATTCAGTTCTATTGCAACATCCTTACAAGAGTACAAGAGGCTTACTTTCTTCCTAGGCTCATCATTACTAAACCAAAGGTCAAAACCAGTAAGTACATCACTCATTGTTTTAAGACCACATTGTAGCTCAATCTTGGTTCACAGAGAGTGAGACAGGCTGATTTTTTTTTTTACATTTTTTGTATTTTGTAATTGAGTAATAGTTATTTTACAACAGGCTGATGTTTTAATGTCAGAATGGTAGCAAGTACATCTTGTGTTAAAGAGGAGAATTTATTACATCAGATGTGGGATGGGAAGCAAAGAATTAACAGGAACACAAGTAACACATATGCCCCCCTATTTTCAGTTACCTCATGATGAGTATGTTTGCTGAAAGCAGTATTTCAGGAGGGCTACACCATATTTGGGGGCTATGTTAAGTAACAGAATGAAGAGGAAGAGAAAGGAAATGGAATCTTATCGAGAAGGAAATGAGTCAAACAAAAGCAAAAAAAAACCTGGAGAATACTTTTGAAGTAAATCTATTTAGGAACCTCAGAGCCTCTTACACCTTTGGGGAGGAGAACCATTAATCTAGGCCCTTCTTGGTTTATCATTTACAGTTCTGAAACTTGGCCACGTTCAGGCAGAACCACAGGATTGTATTTTGTTTTTATAGTGTTACTGGAATATCAGCTTGTCATTAAAAAAACAAATTTCAGTGCAACAAAATAAAGATGATATAAAATCAAATCCTACAACATTCAGAGATAGACTGATTTCTAAATCAAATGTTTCTAGCCTCAACTAGAAATTGTTACCTGTCCCAGGAATATTATTCAGGTAATAAAAGTTGAGCCCAAAGATGTAACTCACTTTATTGGTAGGAGTTTAATGAGATGGCTTATGGAAATAAAATTAAACAAATGTTCTACCTACAGCAAGAGTAAATTACATATACTGGATTCTGTTTATCAGGCAATTGTTATGGTCCTAATTTACTGCTTGATTCTTAACTCTTCATTTCAAAAGCAATAGCTGTTCCTCTAACAAAATTCTATTCATTCCCTCATACTATGATTGTAGAAAATTTTCACCCTTAAATTCCACTAATTTTCATTAATTATCATTAAATTAGTAGATAAAACTTTGTTGAGACCTTATTGAAACGCTTGTTCATCTAATTCTGCCACTCTCATCAGGGGGTTGTTAACTCAAAATTATTTGTTCTTTTATGTTTGCATTTCTGTTTACTCTCTTCTCTCCCTAAAGTTAATCATTAGGGACTTTATATTTCCAACTTTAAAACGAGTACCTGTATCAAAAAAGCCTATACTATAAAGAAAACTCATTCCAGCACATACAATGAAAATGACCTATTTGCAGAGACAACAAACTGGTTAAAAAAAAAAAAAGCTTTTGTTGTTTTTACATATGAGCTATTAAATAACTATCAAGTAAAATTTAGTCATATTTCTTCACTAGAGGTCAATTCTGTTGGAGTCTTACTATTATTGAAATTGACACCCAATTCTCTGATAAATAGACTTCTATTGAGGTTTTACATTTTTAAAGTAAGAATAGTGTTTCAGGTTTCTTCTATATCCATTTAAATTTGTCATGTGATACTGGAAACCATATATATTACATTACATTATCATGAATCACTGCCCCCAGGCCAATAGGAAGTAACAAAAAAAGCCAAGAAACAATGTGATTTTTTAAAGAGTTAACTGAATGCTAGATATCTTTTAATATCACATTTGCTTTCTACGGAATAGATAAGAATTCCAACATACATAGGAGTGTGTGTACTACACATGCACAATATATGGCATATAATTATATTCAGGCATTCATATGTAGATGTAAAAATATGAATACACACATATGACTTAAATTCAGTCACAAATACATTGCTCCTGTTTCTCTCAGTTACAAAAACCTCTTAAAAATTCAAAATTTAAAAATTATTATAAAAATAATCTTTACATATTATATCTAATCTGCATCTGGTATGTGGTTCTTTGAATGTCTATTTGTGCATTCAGTATGATTTTTCTTACTAAAGTTAAATTTTCTTCTAATTTTAACACATCACAAAGGTGATTACAACTATTTCCTGCATAAACCTCTGAGACAGCTTCTCAGAACACAAGACAAACTAAGAAACAACACAAATTGATTTAAAAATCTAAAATCCTTAAAATGATACTCTTTTTAATCTTGGTAGATTACTGTGTTGCAATGGATCCTTTTGCATAGCATTTATCAGTGTAGAAATGTGTGACAACTTAAATCATTTTCAGATCTGCAAGTTATTTGCAACACAATTAGAAAATCATTTGTTTTGCTTTGTTGGTTTTTTTTTTCTTCAAATTAAGAAAACTCCATTATCCTTATCTTCATCTCCTCTAATTCTAGTGGTATCTATAGACCCCTAACACTGGGCGTGTGCTACCTTAAGCTGACATTCCATACAAAATTCATATAAAGGAATGGTCCTCCAGACCATCTCTCCCTGTTTTACGTTATTCCAAAAATATGACTCAGGGCTCAGTGGTACACATGGATCATGGCAAATAGCAAATTTTTGTTTAATTTTTAAAGAGATCATCGAATATTTGAGTGGATTATACTTAAACCACAGAATTATGAAGTTATAGGCAACAGCCCTCGCATTTTTATCTCTGAGGTTAAGTGGCCTGCATCACACAGCTCAGTAAATAGAAGGCTTGCGCCAGAACTCAGGTCCCACTCCCAGGTGAATAATCCTGTGTGTAAGATAAACACAAGTAACAGTGTCAGGTTCTTTATTGAAGAGAAAATGAGTCAGCACTCTAAAATACCACTCAGCTCCACAGGCTTCCAGGCTATTCCAGTTCTGTTCTCAATGAACAGAAACTTGTAGATTTTATAAACAAAGCCAAATTTTCAGATAAGGGAATAAGACAAATGCAGCAACATTGGAAGTATGTGTTCTAAAAAAAGAACATGCCTCTTCTTATCTCAGAAATACTTCATATACATTTTCTTAACTTGAGAAGTCAGGCTAAATTTGATTAAGCACATTTCCACATATCACATGAGCCTACTGCTAGTGTAGAATAAAGTGGAAACCAAAAGAAATGCCACATATTTCATGGTGTGATTCAGTTTTCTTTCCAAATGACATTTCCTTTGAAAAAGGCATAGAATTGGAATCTGCCTTTTGGAAAATGCTTCTTTTCAACTTTCAAATATAATTGTGATGTAATTGATCTAATCTGCATTTCAAAGCTTCTAGAGCTGAGCTTACTACCAAAACTAAGCTGGAGCTCTCCTTTTATGGGTCAAAATAAAGAACAGTGTATTGAATTATTAGATAAGCTTTTGTTCTTTTCTTCAAATATTTGCATGAATTATTCAGGCCTTATATGGATGGAGCTTTGAAATATTCAAATTCCTTGAAATATTTCATTATTTAAGGTTCATTCTTATTAAATCCTGGAGGATGTACCTTTCCTGTGAAAGTGCAGATTCGGTTCAATTATTATTTCTTCAGTGGAGAGGGTATACAGAGCAGAGTCTCAGGTGATGGAGGAGAGACAAAGAAAAGCAAGACAATCTTCAGAGATTTTACCCACAGAAGGAATACAATGCTATAAAATACTTGTAAACCACAAGCTATAGAGCTTATAAAGAGAAAGAGATACCTTCCAGTGGTGGGGCTAAAGGAAACACGTCAGCGAGAAGCTGGCATTTCAGATGGTCCCTGAAGGACCAACAGGAGTTTCACAAGTAGGAGAGCCATGACACGAGACCTGCACTTGACTCACGCTCTCATTCTCATCCCTGAAACCCCTTTAGGATGTGATAACCCGTGCAGTCATCTTCCCAGCCACGATGCTAGCTCCTCTGGTCTAAACCATGATTGGGTCCCCCACCTGGCAAACACATTCTGACTGTCCCAGGAGCACACTTTCTGAGGGCCGTTCCTGCACTCCTTCCCCACAGAGACTCCCATGCTCAGCAATTCTAGGCGCACAGCAGCCCTGAAGAAGCAGTGCAGAGCAGCAATCATAATCTCACCACAACTCCTAATTCACACCCATTCCTTCTCTCCCTTGAGTCCTGCTTAGTGAATGATGCAATCCGAAGCTGGAAACCTGGCCATGAATGTGGCCATGTGACCCCACCCCCACATCCAGTGCTTCCACGATACCCCAAATGATAGTCCTTAACTTGGAGTGGAAAGCTTGTCTGTCCAGCCTCATTTATTTCCCATCTCCCTGGCTCACAGTGACTCTTTGTAGACCCCAACACGCACGCGCACGCGCACACGCACGCGCACACACACACATACAAACAGGCATCACGTATTTTGTATCTGTTTTGCTTGCGCTTCCCCTTCTATCTGGAATACAAGCCTCTCTCCCCTGGGTTGTCAAAAGAGTTCATACTCATCCTTTATGTCTCAGCTTAAATGAATTCTTTTCTTTTGATAGCTTCTTGCTCTTACTAATAGAACAATTTAGCCTTTCTGGACTGAATCCATTACTCAGATCGGCACAATACATCAGTCTTGATGTTTTGCCCATACAGCAAAGGATTCTTTCTCCTTATTGAGGGTAGGGGGCAAGGGGGAAAACTGTGACTATAAGTTAAGTCTTTTTTTGAGGGGAGTGTCCAAAATCCTAAATTTTGGCACAAAACCATCAAAATATTGCCACATTTACCTACCTTGCTTTACTAGGAAAACACTGAAATGGTCTATAAGAGGAAAGATGGGAGATCACAGAAGGTGCATGAACTGTGCAATGGCAAGAAAGAGGAAAATCAAGGAAAGAGAATCAATAGTATGTATAATTAACTGGCTCTGGAGAAAACTGTAGGAATGAAGGATGGGTATGATTTTGACCATTAGAAACTAGGAGAAGGATGGTATCTTAGATGGAATTTGGAAGGTTCAAAAAGGGGAGGAACTTTGATGGAACAGCAGGATATCAAGCGGAACTACCACAGGCAGATGGACAGCTATAGAACTCAGGTGGAAAAAGTCCTGGACGAAAGATAGGGACTCATTTTAGAGATTGACTGAAGACATGAGAAAGTGTACAATTAAAGGAAAGAGAGGGTAAAACCAGAGGACAAAGGCCTCGGCCTTGTGGGATATCTATGGTTACAAAATGGGAGGAGGAAGTGAAAGCAGTTTAAAAAAAAAAAAAAAAGGAAGAGTCAGAAGAGGTAGTGAACCAGGACCGTGGAACATCACAGTAGCCAAAGGCAGAGAGGAGTGAAAGGAAGCGTGGTCAATAGTGTTGGACGCTGCAGAGTGAAGGAAAATGAGAACTGAAGGAAAAAGCTGCTTCATTTGGTGTTTGGGAAATGACAGTGGTGACCTCAGAGACAGCAGTTTCCAAGAGAATGGTGGGAGGAGAGGAAGCTAGATCCCGAGTAGTAGAGAATAAATAAGAATAGATGGACAGCCAAGACGGTGCTTTGGGGACAGTCTCGTCCCAAAATGATAGTGATAACAGATGAAACAAAAAATAGGAGAGATGTCAGGCATATTCATGCTCAAAAACACCTCCGTTGCTCAGAAATGGATAGGAAATAATACAATGAGTGACCCAGAGCTGTTGACCTACTGGATTCAGCCAAAAGCAAACCAAGGTATTCAGAAGCTGGACTCATATAGGGTATTAGGGGCTAAACATCTCCCATGTGAGGCACTGGAAATCAAGGGCCAGATCAGGCTACCCCCTTGAAAGGAGCTGTCTAGGGCTTGTAGCCTAGAACTACAGGCTTATGCAAATAACATACCCAGGGAGGGTGGAAGAATCAGGCACACTCTTACAGCCAGAATCTGACTCTGGAAAAGGGAATGGATCTACAGTACTGTAGGATAAGACCGAGGTCTGGCCTGGGAATCGCAGAAACTAGACGGAAAAACCACAAAACTACTAAACAGGAAAGGCTGCGTTTGGAAGGACATAGGAAGGAAGGGAAGCAGGGAGGAAGGGTGGGAGGGAGGAAACTAATGCTAAGAAAGAGAGCTAAAAGTAGAAGCAACAACATGGAGAATTCACACCGGACAGAAAATGGAAGGAAAGATTCTAAGACCAAAGAGAAGAAATCAGAGATTACAGTGTTGAAAATATTGAAAGAGGTTTAAATACAGTAGAGCGGACAGCTCTTGTTTTTTTTTCTCTACCCAGCTCCATTTCCCCCCCTTGACAACAGCATTTCAATTTTCCTTAGAGAACCAGACTTACTCTGTCTTTACGCAAATGATTGGTTCAGAGATGAGCATGTGACCAAATCATGGAATCCAAACCACCCCAGGTTTTTCACAGGTAGCAACAGCTAAACATTAAAAAGGGAGTTCTGGGTATTGCTGAGAGAATAGGATATAAGCCTGGGGCTTCTGGCAGCCGTCTTCTCACCACACATGGAGATCCTATCTAGAAGTGGAGCCAAGACAGAAGGAAGTCCACCGGAGGGACTGAGAAAGCAAGACCAAGATTTAATGATATTGTTTGATACCCCAGATCCAAGATTCAATGATATGGTTTGATACCTCAGATCGAATCATAATTGCTTCTTATTTGTTAATTGAGCCCAGAAGTTTCCCTTTTTTTTGATAAGTTAATTTGAATTAGGTTTCTGTTATTCTTAAAGAGTCCTGACACAACAGAAATGAAGAGACATAGCTGTTTCTATTTTTAGGTAACATGATCAGTTATCTAGAAAATCCAAGAAAATCAACTGAAAACCAACTAGAACCAATGATGCAAGGTCAATATGAAAAAAAAAAATCAATAAACCAATTATTTTAAAAATAGGAACTATTATAGGGAGAAAAAAATAGGTTGGATTCACAATAGTAGCAAAAACTAGAAAATAGCCACTCAAAAAACTAAAAAGATATGGGCAAGAACTACAAGAAAAAGCTGTAAAACCTACACGAAGACCTGAGTAGGAGGACTCAATATTGTCAAGATAACAACTGTCCTCAAATTATCTATAAATTCAATATATTTCCAATCAAACAAAAATTGATCAATAGCTCAATGGAAAAAGAGAGCCCAGAAATGAGCCCATGTTTAACAGGAATTTAGTATGTTATAAAGGCAGTATTTCAAAACAATAAGGGAAAGAATGGAGTTCTCAAAAAATGATGTTAAAACAATTGTCTATTATTAAAAAAAAATTAAATTACTTTTTTTACCTCTATTAGAATAAACTCTAGATACATTTGGGTGAAAAAACAAAGATATTATCAAGCTATTAAAAGAAAATATATAGAAGATCATGTTTCTGATCTTCGGGGTGGGAAATGTCTCCAGAAACAATATAAAAAATCCAAAAGCCATAAAGAAAATAAATGAAAAAGATTAAGAAATTTCACTTTATCAAAATTTTAAATCTGTTCAACAACAAAAAAAACTATAAATGAGATTAAAATTCCAAGGATAGACTGGGTAAGAACATTGTAACATACATAGCAAAGGACTTGCTGTTATACAGCCTCAAAAAAAAAAGACAAACAAAAGAGAAAACTGGACAAAAAATATGAACATTCTGTTCACAAAAGAAGAAACATGAATGGCAAACATGTGAAAACATTTTAGGGGCAAATGCAAATAAAAACACGGGGTTACCATTTTCCACATTTAATTGGCAATAAATAAGAAAGATTGATTTCAAGTGTTGACAAGCATGCTGGAAAGGAGGCGCTATCTTAAACCCCTGCGGGGCATAAACTGGGCAAGCCTTTCTGGAGAACAAACTGGGCAGTGGTGTTTCCAGCTTCAGACGCATTTATCCTTTGACCCCGCAATCTCACACCTTGGTATCCACTCTAGATACTTGCATGTGTGCAAAAAGGAAAGTGGTAAGAGGCTGTTCACTGAAGTATTATCAGTAGTAATAAAAACCTACAGCAGCCTAAATGATCCTCAGAAGAGGGCCAGTTTAACAGTGATGCATCTGAGTTATGTAAGAACATGCAGCAGTTAAAAAGAATTAGAACACACTGACGCAGAAAAATCTCTACCAGACATGGCTAAATTGAAAAAAAAAAAAAAAAAGGAGGTTGGAGAACAATCCACACTATTTGCCACCAGGTCAAAGCAAAACTCCCTCTCTCTTTAAATCTCTGTGTGTGTTTGTGTCTGTATACAAACACATATGTATATAAATGTATAATATACATGTAAGTAATATAGATATTTAAACATCTAAAAAGATGAAAAGATACACTCCAAAGTGAAATCTGTGTTGGCCAGAAGTAGGAACCTGAAATGGAGGTAGGAGGAGGGGTAGAAAGAAAATTTTTTATTTACCTGTAGTGTATGATTTTTTTTCAAGATCCCTTGCAACTTTATGAATGTAGGTCTTCACTGTTTAGGAAAAGAACCCCCACCTTCTAACGGCCTCCCAGCATCAGGCATCTGCGCCCCTGCACTATGTTCCAGACTAGCTGCATTCCTGGTGAAGCCATGACTCAGCCCAGGGCGCCCCAGGCCAGGCTGGGACACAGTGATTCTGTTCTTCTGTTCTGGGTCAACATTCACCCAGATGGACCATGGGCAAATCAGTTTCACTTCCTTTCTCACCACCAGCTCGGTTTGGAAGCAGTTACCTTATAAGGGGGCGAGAACAAGGGAGCAAGCACATGGCTACTCTATATAGGCTGCCTCCTCCCACACTCTCGGTGCCTCTGGTAACCAGCCAAACCCGCCTTGGCAGTGGGAAGGTGGAGATTTCAGGGGAAATGCTTGTGGACTTTGTGCACTGCTCAAAGCAAAAGGGCAAGCTGAGAATACCATCACTGGAAATTTTTTAGTGCAGTCAAGTGTTCCTGGCCCATCTGGCAGACTACGCAGTTTTTCTTGCACTCTTTTTGGTGACTGTCGGCCAGACAAAGTGGCCCTTCACCATGAATGTAGCCCTGGAGAGATGATTGATAGACCATAAAGACAGATCAGACTGGGAAAGGGAACCCAGATGCCATGAACAATCTTCTTTGGAGAATGCCACAAATAAAAACCTTACTTACCAGTCAACGGCATCCTAAAAGGAGAGGAAGTCAGCATGTGTAAAACAGCTGTGTCAATTATACACAATTACACAGCTTCCAGGGTACAACTAACCACACCATGCTGCTTCCTAAACACTGGAGTCCCTTCTCCGTTCTCCTCATCCACCCCAAAATCATCTAAAACCACCTTATACCAATTACCAAACTAGGGGAAAGGCAAACCACTCTGGGAAGGGAAAAAATAGCAGCAGCTCTAGATTATCTTTTTCAGAGTTTGGCTAGGATTGTTGAAGTTATTTGTCATTTTCCTTTCTTCTTGGCTGCCTTGACAGCCCTTCAGGATTTCAGCTGGTTCCAAGCACTGCCCAATAAAGATCATTCCAGAGAAGTTTCATATTCCTGAGATTCCTTGCATTTCTCTTTCTTTAACTTAGGAAATTAGGTTGAAAGAGATGAGAAACAGCCCAGATTGCACCATTTCCTATGCAAGGTTCTTGCAAAGCAAGCTGTGCCTCCTTTTCCAATGAGAACAGAGAGAGGCAGATCTGATTGGGAGGTGGGCGGTGGGGGCCTTTGGAGCAGCAGTAGGACTATTTGTCTTTTGAAGAGGCCCCAGCAGGCCCAAAGGCTGTTTGAAAACTTTTTGTAAAGGAGAGGAAGGAAAAACAAAAAAGCAGACTTTTGTGTCCTCAGCCTTTGAAAAAGCCAGTGACTGCGCTGTGGACTTCATTCATTCACCAGACGTTTATCTTGCACCTATGCGATGCCAGGCTCTGTTCCAGATGCTGAGGGTAGAAGGATGAAGACAACCAGGTGTCTGATCCCTGCAGGGAGTTGCTGTGCGGATGGGGGTGGGGGCTGATCTCCAAAGAGAGCTTCGGGAAGCCCTTTCCCCTGTTTCCCCCGAGCTGGGTGCATGCCAGTCCCTCCCTCCTTTGGGCTCTCGAGTCTCTTCCTTCTCCTGCGTCCTTGGTTTATTATTCCCTTCACCTTTCCCCTTTATAATCACATGTCCCTTTGTAAACATCAAAGCAGAACCAGGGAGCTGATGAAAATGAAGCCTGTGACTCATAAGAGGATGTTTTTCTCTTCTTCATTTATATAACTCTCTTCCCAGGAGGACCTTTTCATTATGAGACTAGCTTGCCTCCTCCTTTTTATAGATTCCTCATTTGGGTTCTGATTATCCAAATCTACTCTCAATCTTCCACTGGTGTTACAACCCATCTACTACTTGTCTGAGCCCTCAGAGTAGCTTGGCAATCATTAATTGTTTCCCTATGCAGCTTTTTGTTGGTTGGTTTTTCATCTTTCATTTAGACTACCCCCCAAATCTCCATACTCTTCAGAGTTTCCTACCCACATGCCAGCCCAACCTCCCCCCTCGCCCAGGAAGCCTCAATAGACGACAGTGCCCATACTTCACAGAGAACACAGAAAACATCAGAAAAACAATCCCTCCATTTCTGGTCACCTGCTAAAGACTGAATGTTTGTGTCTCCCTCCCCCAAATTCACATGCTGAAATTTAAACCCCAATGTGATGGTGTTTGGAGGTAGGGTCTTCCGGAGGTGATTAGATCATGAGTGGGCTTCGAATCCTTCTAAAAGAGGCCCCAGAGAACTCTCCAGCCCCTTTCCCCTTGTGGGGACACAGTGAGAACCAGGAAGTGGGCTCTCACCAGACACCAAATGCACTGGCACCTCGAGCTTAGACTTCCCAACTTCCAGAACTGTGAGAAGTAAATTTCTGTTGTTTATAATCCACCCAGTCTATGGTTTTCTGTTACAGCAGTCTGAAAGGACTGAGACACCAATTCTGAAGTTATCTGCACCTGCACACATTTCTACCCCTGCACAAAGGAAGGGTGTCCTGTCATTTAAGGCAAGCTCCTGCACCAAAGCTTTGAATCCACCCCATTTAACCTTCTCAGGTAGAGCAGTCCGTCAGTTAACCCTTCTTCACCTTCCCCTGCATCCCTTTCCCTCTGCTGGATCCTTTCCTCCAGGCTAATACAAAACCCCTAGCATTTCCTCATATGAACTACCTGCTAAAACTGGTCCAGAAATTCAGCCAGGGATGAACAATAATAATACAAAAAAGAACCACGACAGGATCTACATAAAGATATTATTAATTGACTGTTGGATCTTTTGAAATTATCCTTTATGTCTGTCACCTTTTTATATTCTACTTTCTGGGATATTTTATCAATTCTGTCTTCTAATCCTTCCTGTGAAATTTTTACTTTGCCAATCATACTTTTCATTCCCAAGACTTTCTCATATTTCTTTTTATAGCATTCTTGCTCTTATTTTAGGTAGGTAATATCATCTCAAATCTCTGAAAATGCTAATTAGACTGCTGGGGTTTAAAAAAAATAAATTTACTTCTGTTTCTTAAATTATTTCTCTGTCAGCCTTGTGGGATCCTTGTCATCACTATGCGTATACTGATGAGTACATGCATTATATTGCTACTCCAGGTCACACTCCTGAACTCCAGATATATATCTTCAGTTGACTAATGAATGTTTCTACTTTGACATGAGCTAAAGACACCTCAAACTAAACTCATATTTTCCTCCAAATGTGTGTTTTCTTTTGTCTCACTAAATGGAACTACCATCCGCTCAGTTACCCAAGTGAGAAATCTAGGAGTAATTCTTGACTGGCCCTATTTTTCCTCAGCTATATCCTAGTGGTTCTGTCTCTTTAATATCACTCAGTGCTGTTGTAATGTTTTCTACTTTGTTGAAGAAACATAGGTGGTGTAACTCCTGGCATCTCTTCTTGCACTTAACCACTCTGTCTCAGGGAAGGTGGAGTGACCCATGATTTATCTGGCATGTTAGTTCTGAGCCACCCTTCATCCTCTTGGCTGCTAGTTAGAGGGGACAGACATTGGAATCCTCCAGGTATAGGATTCCCCAGAGGTGTCACAGGTTTGGTTCCCTGGGAAACAGGTTCTGAGATAGAATTAATGTGCAGGGGTTTATTAGGGAGTGCTCTTGGAATCAAGACTTGGAGAAGGGAAGGAAAAAACAGGAAGGGAAAGAAAAGGATAGGAAGGGAAGAATAGGAACAGAAAGGGAAGAGAAGGGAGGAAGCCTGGGCAAAGGGAGAAGTTGAACTGAGATTCAGTCTCAATAAAGGACCAAGCGGACACTGGGGGAGCTCCAAAATTGGGATGATGTTCAGAGATGTCTCAAATTGGGGCTAGGGGGGGTCAAAGCTTTATATTCCTCATTGATCAGTTATTGGATGCTGGTCACCTAAAAGGAAGACATAACTGTGAGCCAGTGGTTCTTTTCTGCCAAGGCCATCCCTAAAGAGGGCTGCTAGCTGAGGGCACTAGCAGCACTCCCAGCAGCCAGGGGAATTTATTTCTGAAGCTGAGTCTAGGTGGCGCACCTCAGCATTCACCTAGAGAGGCCTGCCCTATCCTGGGGGTTTACTTAGTATCTCACTTGGCTCACACTGAGCTAAGGCCTCTGTCTTAACTTTTTTCAGCAATAAATGGCTGAAGAGTCCATCTACCAATTCTTTGTTTTATTGCTTAATTTCCTCAGAGCCCTAGGCTGAAACAAGGGATGCTATTCATTTATTGTTCTTTGGTGGGGGGGGGGGTTAGGTTTATTTACTTAAAAGGAATTTTTTTAATGAATGTACCAGGGATTGAACCCAGGATGTAGTATAAGCTAAGCATGCACTCTACCACTTGAGCTATAACCTCCCCCACAAAAAGACACCATTTAAACCTAAGACACTTCTCTGTAGCCTTTCTGCCACTCACCAGAATAAGGCCATCCTCAAGTCCTTCCTAGACTACAGCTGTTTCCTATCTGGCTGTCCCATCTCCATTACCACCTCTCTTCATTTTTTCTCCACACTTTAGCCTAAGGGAGATTCCGAAAGCACAAATCTGATCAGCTCCCTCCTGGCTTTCCTCTGGCCCTCAGAGATAAGGCCTAACCTTCTTAACAGGATTGAGAAGGCCAGCGAGATTGGGTTTGAGCTCCCTTGTCTGGTCTGATTCTCTTAACACTTAACCCTTATCCCTCAGCTCTGCACTTGATGTTCCAGTATGAGAAAAGTACTTGCCGTCTCCACCAGCAACCCAATGGTTTCTTGACTCTGTACTTTTAAAATAATTCCTCAGATTAAAATGTATTGAACTCTTCCCTTGTCCATCTCACTGACTTGAATGTGAGCATCTTAGGAGCAGAGATATTCCCCTGTTCTTATACTACGCACTTAACAAATATTAAATGAACGCATGAATATATCTGGAAAGGATTTATGGGCTGTTGCATGCTTATTTATTAGCCAGGACCACTAAACATGGAAAAACGTTCAACCTTACTATTAAAAAGGCACTCTGAAACACGGAGGTACAATTTTCCACTTAGAAATTGGCAGAGCTACTAACAATAACATTTGAGGCTAGTAAGGGTGTGGTGAAATGGGCACCCTGATACACTGCGAGTATCAGAAAAGCATTCTGGCAATATGCAAAATATCTTAAAATGCTTAATTCTTGTACTCTAATAACTGCACATCTAGAAATCTACCCTATCTAACCAGAGATAGAGGTAAAATTTAGGTGCAAAGGTGTTCATTATATGCTTTTCTATTATACTCGTACTCTTAAATTGTCTATATGTGGTAAATTGGGTATGTTTTAATTTAAAAATCAGCAAAATGTTTGTAAAATGCTGAGAGGGTTAGAGCCAGCCTCCAGGACAGACCAGTGATTCCTGCTTCCTCGTATTCACAGCATGTGTAGTTCCCTCTCATACTGTTCCAGAGTTGATCTGTGTGACCAAGAGAATGTGGCAGAAGTGATGGCACCCAACTTTCAAGGTAAGGTTATCAAAGACTCGATAGCATCCGAGGCAGTCTTTCTCTCAGATCACAAGCTCTTGGGGAAAGCCAACTGCCATGTCATCAGGGAATTCTATGGAGAGATCCACATGGCCAGACACAGAGGCCTCTTGATAAACACCACACGAGTAAGCTCGGAAGTAGATCCTCCAGTCCAAGCCAAGCCTTCAGAAGACTACAGACCCAGTGACACCCTGAGCCGGAACCACACAGGTAATCTCCTCCGGGATTCCTGGTCTAGAGAAACTATGAGCTAACAAAGGTTTATTGTTTCAAGTTGCTAAATTTTGAGTAGGATGATCAACTATCTACATTTTACCAGGACTGAGGGGTTTCCTGGGACATGGGACTTTCAATGCTAAAACCAAGGAAGTCCTAGGCAAATCGGATAGTTGGTTACACTAGAATTTTAAAATATAGCTTTATTCAGATATAATTCACATACCATAATGTTTGCCTATTAAAAGTTCAATGGTTTTGGCAGGGAGGGTATAGCTCAGTGGTAGTGCATTCAAGAGGTCCTGGGTTCAATCCCCAGTACCTCCATTAAATAAATAAATACCTAGTCAACCCTCCCCAAGAAAAAGTTCAATGCTTTTAGTATACTCAGAGTTGGGCAACCATCACCACAACCCAATTTTAGAGCAAAGAAATCCTGAAAAAAGAAAAAAATCCTGTATTCTTTAGCTATCATCCGGAGTCTCCTCACTCCCTCTAGCCCTAGGCAACCACTACAACTTTCTGTCTCTAGTCATCCTAGTTTTGAAGATAATTTATTAAGCAGCAATAGATAATTACTACAGGGTTATGGATAATGGGATGGAGGATCCTTGCTTTTTCATTGCTCTTTTACTTTATACGTTTCTGAATTTTGCAAATTTTCTACAGTAAGAATATTTTTATTCAATAAAGAAAAAAGTAGTAATAGTCTGATTTATTGAGAAGATGATGTAAGATTTCATGGAACTGTTGTTTTGGCCCACCTAGCATCCTTCTTCACCCTGTTCTTCTGGTAACAACGCTACCCCTCTTCCTTAGAGAGGCCTTTCCCCCAATTCCAGGTTGTCCTGATATGGTTGCCAATCAAAGGATAACTTGACTCAGGCTAGAATGATCAGATTTTATCTCCCAATAACGTAAATTTGGAGTACAGGCACACAGGGAAAGAAGATATTTAAAACTAGTCATCAGGAGGCAGAATCCTAGCAAGTTTGTTAGGAAACTTTTGTTTCTAAAATCTCTGTAACCTTCCCGGTTCCTCTTCTTTCCTCTTGGGCATTCAGTAATTCCTTTGAGTCTGTAATTTACTCCTATATGACTCTATAAATCTCTTTCTCATTTAAGTTAATTTCTGTTGGTTGCAACAAGAGAACTCTAACTGATCCAAATAATAGAAAAAAAATATTCATGGTGTGGGGGGAAGGTTTACCCCTTCAAAAAAAATCCATAAATCTATCACTCCAACACAAAAGATTTTTATTTTTTCGTATTACCAATTGGTTCGTTTTTACATAGTTAGAATCGTGGTGTACATATTATCTTACATTTTGATTTTCCTGCCTAGCATTGTACCTGCAAAATTTTTTAGTGTTCCTACATAGTCTATTCATCATTTTAAATGTATGTAATTATCTCATACAGGTATATCATAATTTATTAAATCTTGATCCACTGGTTGGATGTTTGAGTTGATTTTAGCCAGCAGATATGATGTTTAAAATGAGCATTTTCACAGCAAGCTGTGTGCTTCTGTTGAATTATTTCTTTCCTTAGGATAAATTTACAAAATTGAAAAATGGATCTGCTATGGTGTTATCCTTGATCCTTTCATGCATTTGATGTGTTGTTTTGTAAAGTGAAAGGTGCTTTTGTGCACAAGTAATCTTCTGTTTTTATGTTTGGATTTCCATTTATAAGATATTCTTAGATTGGGCAAATTCACATGAATAGACTTTACTTGGTTATAAATTGTGCTCTGTGTTATGACTGTTACACAAGGATTCATGTGATTATAACTATTTAAATACACCTTTGATTGAATGTAACATACATAAATAAAAATGGCACAAATCGTAAGGGTAGAATCTCAATGAATTTTCACAAAGTAAACACAGCCATATAGCTGGTATGAAGATCACAGAGGACTACTCGCCCCCTAGAAGCCCCCTCAGGCTTCCACTCAACTATAACCTTCTGTCAGATAACACAATTCTGACTTCTAGTACCATAATTTAATTTCTTCTTTAATTTGAGCTTTTAAATAAATGTAGCCTTTTGTGTATGGCTTCTTTCACTCAATATTATGTTTATAAGCTTTATCCTTGTGTAGCAATAGTTTGTTCACTCTCATTCTGTGTAGTATTGCATTGTATAGTTATACATAATTTATTTATCTTGTCTACTGTTGAATGGACATTTGGGTTGTTTGCAAATTTGGTTACTACAAATAGGACTGAAATTGTCGGGTCACAGGTTATGCACATGTTCAGCTTTCTTAGAAACTGCCAAACAGGTTTCTAAAGTGGTATGCCATGCCAATTTACATTCTCACCAGCTGTGTGGGAGAGTTCCGGCTGCTTCACCTCTTCTGATTTTGACTTGTGCTTTTTCATGTGTTTCCTGGTACTTAGATGTTCTCTCTTTTGACATACCTGTTCAAGTCTCTGACCTATTTTCAGGGGTCGGCTTTATTGAGGTATGATTTTCATACAACAAAATTCACCCTTTTGAGTACAAGTCTGTGAATTTTATAAATGTATTCTATAACGTAATCATCATCATACTCATGATATAGAATCTTTCCATTACCAGTGGAAGTTCCCTTTTGTCCTTTGAAGTCAATTTCCTTCTCCCACCCTCTGATTCCTGGCAACACTGACATGTATCCGGTCACTATACCTTTGTTCTTTCTGTAATTTCATATAAATGCAATCACATAGGAAGTAACCCTTTTTGTGTCTGGCTTCTTTTACTGAGCACAATGCTTTTGAAATTCTATCCATGCCATTCCACGTATCAGTAGTTCATTGGGGTTTTTTTTTATTGCTAAATAGCATTCCATTTTATGGATATACCACAATTTGTTATCCACTCACCTGTTAATGGGACATTTTGTTGTTTCCCAGTTTGGGTCATTATGAAAAAAAGCTGTAATGAACATTCAAGTACATGAGTTTGTAAATACATATGTTTTCATTTCTCTTAGGTAGATATCTAGGAGCATGATGCTGGGTCCTATGGTAAGTGGTGTATTCATAAGAAATTGTCAAATTTTTCCAAAGTGACCGTATCATTTACATTCTTACCAGGAATAGATGAGGGTTCTAGTTGCTCGACATCTTTGGCGACACTTGGTACTGTCAGTGTTGTTAATGTGAAGCCTTCTAATGGGTGTGTAATGGTATCTTATTATGGTTTTAATCCCATTTCCTTGATGACTAATGAGCATCTTTTAATGTGCTTGTTGCCATTAATAAAATATCTATTCAAATCTTTCACCCATTTTATAAATTGAGTTCTTTTATTTTGAGTTCTTATTGAGTTGTATGCATTCTTTTGTGTTCTTGATACAAGCCTTTTATCAGGTATATTTTATAAATATTGTCTTGCAGACTGTGGTTTGAGTTTTCATTCCTTAACATGGTCTAAAGATGAGCAATTATTTTTAATTTGTAAAAAATCAAGTTTATCAATTTTTTTCTTTTATATGTCATGCTCTTTGGGTCCTATTTAAGAAATATTTGCCAAATACAAGATCACAAACTTTTTTTGTTTTGTTTTGTTTGTTTGTTTGGGGGGGCAGATAAGTATGTTTATTTACTTATTTGCTTATTTAATGGATGTACTTGGGATTGAGCCCAGGACTTTGTGCATGCTAAGCACAAACTCTACCACTGAGCTACACCCTCCCCCTAAGATCACAAACATTTTACTCCATCTCTTATTTTAACAATCTGACAACAGCTGCATGCTATATTATATAATACCAGTTTTGACCCTTCTTTTAACATCTTTCTTTACTATTTTTTCTTGTCTCATTTTACTGGGTAGGATCTCTAGTACAATGTCGAATAGAAATAATAATAGGCACCCTTATCTCATGCCTAACCTCAGAAGAAAAGCTATCATTATTTCACCTATTTGCTAGAGGTTTTTTAAAGACAGTCTATAAGATAGGACACAGGTCTCTCACTGTCAGAACAGGGAGTTTCAAAATATGGGAATGGGGAAAACTAGGATGAACACTGGTGCTGTATTGGAATTGGAAAAATCCTTACAAAAGAATGGTTTTACATATAGATATACATATAAATACAAACATAATTATGTCTGTGTATATAACTGCATTTATGTACATATATATTTCCTAGCTCTGTCTATTGGCATAAAAGTAGAGAGTATACCTAGCACATAAATCTTGGTTTCTAAATATTATTCAATATCATCCTCCAAAGGAACTAGAGCTCGTTGGGAAAATGGCTGATTCCAGACTTGGGGCAGGAAAAACATGAGATAAGCCTGGAATAGCTTCCAGAGAGTGAGTACGTGCTCCGAAAAATGATAAGGACATGTCAAAAGTACACAGGAACCAGCCTGAAGGAATTTTAATTCAATAAATCTTGGACAATTTGAACATCAAAACAAGTACCAGCAGTAAAAAACTACAACTATATTGAATAAAGTAAAAACCCATGAATTAATATTAATACATTTTAAAAGATAAAATTAACTACAAGATAGGCTGGTGGGTGGATAGCTGGGGAGAGTCTCTTTTATACTAGAATTCTAACTAATAAATATATAAGGAATGATTGGGTTAGAAAATCATCATTTTGCAATCATCATAGTGATTATTAATTCTGGAATCATCGAAAGATGTTAAAAATGAGTCTTAAAATATCTCCACATAAAATACTTCGAATTGCATTGGGAAAAATAGTAATTTTACAATAGAGGAACTGATAGATACACCTTAACTACATGATTAAAGTCAACATTACCAGTAATAAGACAAACCAACACCATGGGCATCCTGATATAATATACTGACACAGATACAATATCACTTCTGTGGTATTCCCACCAAAAATGCATTATCTGAATCTATTCTTGAGGAATCATTAACTGAACTCAATAGAAGTATATTCTTCAAAACAACAAGCCTGTATTATTCAAAAATTTTATAGTCAGAAACTAAACAGTAAAGATAAAGAAGTATTTTGGATTTTAAAAGACTAAAGTGACATGGCAACTAATGCAATGTGTGGTCCTGGATTGGATCCTGGACCAGAAAAGATACATTTTTTAAATTATAAAAGATAATATTAGGAAAATTGTTAAGGTTTAGTAAGGTCTGTAGATTATACGATAATGTTATATCAATGTATCCTCATTTTGGTAGTTTTACTGTGGTTATGCAAGTAAGTTTCCTTGTTTTTAAACAATACATACTGAAGTATTTGGGGGATAAAGATATATCTATAACTTAACTCTTAAATGGCTCATAAATAATATAGATAAAGTGAAATAGATAAAACAAATGATACAACTTTAAAATCTTGGTGAAGGATATACAGGAGTCCTTTCCTTTTCTGCAACCTTTTTGTAAGTCTACAATTATCGCAAAATAAAAGACTACTGAAAAGAGAAAAAAAAATTACTAGTTTGCTATGAGTTTTAAATCATGAATGAGATGGATTCTTATGTAATTCTTGTGCAAGGCTATACATTTCAGCCTTTAAAGTTATACATTTACCACTAAACACAGATGTAACTGCGTATTAAAATTTTTGATGTCATATTTTCATTATGATTTAGTTCAAAATATTTTCTAATTTCTACTGTGATTTTTTTCTTTGATGAATTACTTAGAAATATATTGTTTAATTTCTGTGTTATGGGGAATTCTGTAAATGTTGGGTGAAATATTTCATATATATCAATTGTGTCAATTTTGTTAGTCACATTGTTCAAATGTTATGCATCCTTACTAATTTTTGTCTCCTGTTCTATCAATTTCTAAGAGATGTGTTAAAAGCTTCTAATGTGACTGTAGATTTGTCTATTTCTCCTTGAAGTTGTGGCAATTTTTTTCACTTTATGTATTTTGTACTATGTTGCTGGTTGTATGCAAGATTAGAATTGCTAAATCTTCCTGATGGGTTAATATTTTTATTATTGTGAAATATCACACTTTATTTCTAATAATGTATCTTTCCTTAAAGTCTACTTTATATGTTATTTATAGCTATACAAGCTTTCTTTGGGTTAGTGTTTATATAAAATGTCTTTCTATTCTTTTAACTATTCTGTGTTATAATTTTAGATTATTACTCTTGTATCTTTCATAAAAAGCACATATATTTTTAAGACCAGTATGACAATCTTTGTTCTTTACTGGAATATTGTGCCATTTATATTCATGGTGATTAACTGGAGGAGTAATATATTGGAGTTGACAGCTAACATCTTACTATTTTAGTTTCTATTTATTCTACTTGTTACTTAATCCTTCTTATCATCTTTCTTGCCTTCCTTGGGCTTAACTGAGTGTTTTATTATTATGTTTTCTTTTACTATTTCTACATTATATTATTTATATATACTTTCACTATCCTCTTAATAGTAACCCTAAAGTTTACAATATATACACTTGACTTGTTTCAGCTAAGGATAAATACTTTCACTACTTCTGAGACAATATATCCTTGCCGGCATCCCCATGAGAGGGCTATATCATTCTGATCCGTTCTTTGTCGGTGGACATGGGTCTTCACCTTTTATGAAAACTGACTCTTATCTGGTTCTCTTCTCCTTCTGGGCTCAAGAGATCCAGATTCTCCCGAAGTCACGTCATTCCCATTTTCTTAGAACCCCTTCCAGATAACTGAGTCTTCTGCCTCCCTAAAGGCTCTAGAAAATCACATTTTAACCTTCCCTCTAGAGAAGCGAAGGGGAAAATACTTCTTATTTTTCTATGACAAGCCCATAGTCAAGAAAACAAGATAGATTTCTTAATCAACTGCCACACCTACTAATATTTGGGTTTTATGGCCTTGACTTAGAGTGTAATCATAATTAATCACACTGTTTCCATGGGAAATTAATTCAAAGTTATAGACATTTATCCTTTAGGGAACTTTGAGAACCCAATCTATCCACTGGATATACTCTCTGTATAACAGCATTTTTCTTGCTTCTCTTTATTTAAGGGAAGGAAAAATTGCAGAGACCAATGATAAGTTTCATTATTACTATAAAAATACTCTGGTCACTGCTTTAAGGCTTTGCTTCAACATTAATGCCTACAAATGATGAGAACATGAGGGAATATACTCTTTCTCACCAAATTGCAAGATATTTTTGTGTCTTTAGTTTTTCTTCACTGGGGACATAAATGACATAGAGATAGAGAGGGATAATCATTTCAAAGATATAACCTCCCTAAGGTACACTATAGAGTTAAGAATGCAGTCATAAATACAGATGTAGGTAAGGCTTAATTTAAGGAACTGAATTTTGAGTATTGCAGCACTTAGGCCTAAGAACCATGAGACAGTGGCCTGGTTTAATAAAACATTACAAAGGTCCATTAGGAAAACTCTCCAGGGACAAAATGGTGGTAGTTTTGAAATAGACCATAACAGCTGCTGCTTTTGCTAAAAGTAACCATCCTGATTCCTAAATTTATCTCATTCTGTGATAACCGACTTTTCATTTTGGGGAGAGACAACGTGCTAAACCATTTCCTGTGCTCGTTAGCTTTCATCCTGGACTTAATACTAGTCTTTCTTTGAGGTGTCTGATAAGGTGGCTGCCTCAAGTACCAAGCACTTCTTACAAGATGGACTAAGGGTAAATTGAACTCAAATTTTTTTTTCTCTAAAATCCCTTCCTAATTCCACAGGCGGAACACTTTCGTTTTTCAGTTTCACTGGACCACCATTCCCATGTCTAGTCCAATAACAAGGTGTATTTCTATGGGATTATGCAGCATATTGTAAGAGGAAACGTTTTTCCAAAATAAGTTATAAATTTGGCCTAGGGTTGTCCAAAAACTGGAAATGATCTATAAAACAATTCAATAGTCATAAAATGAATTTTTAAAATCTGCTTTTCCCCATAAGAGCTCATCCACACTTAATCATTCAAGAGCTGATTATCCAGAATGTGTAATATACAAACCCGTTATTTCTTCTTTTCCCTTCTGCTGCCTGATTTTTGGTCATTTCACAGCTCATTAGTATTCTCGCTCTTGGAAAATAAAAGCAAATGTAGCTCAAACTAGTATTTGCAACTTTCTATGTAAAGGTTTTGTAGGAAGGGTTACAATTACTGGTTTATATATCGCTTTTCTTTAATAAGTATCTGGTTAGGCTCCATTGGGCACCGGGGAAGAATTAAAGATATACAAGATATTGTTCCTATCCTTAGAGCTATTACAATATAATTGGAGAAAAAAGGTTTGTGTATAGTAAAGTCAAATATTAATGCAAGACAATATATTATTAACCAACAATATGAAGGAATATGGTCATACATACATAGTGTACAAAAGAATTTTATAGACCTATCATGGTTTAGAAAAGGGAGAGCACAGTGTGAACTGACAAGATTGTCACAGAAACTCTCAATAAGGTAGTGAGACTTGAGCTAGGAGAGCTAGACTAGCAAAGAATGGATGGAATTTTAGCATGGGAAAAGCGAAAACAAGAAAATTCTGCGCCAAGTGAAAAACACAAGAAAAATCCCAGAATTCCAGGGTCAAAGACCCACAGATACTTTTAAGTGGACTATTCCAAGCATACAGAGTATAAAAAATAATATAACAAATTCTTTTTTCTTTCCCACCCAGCTTTGTCATGTATTTGCTTCAGATCCACATTTTTTAAAATACAGATTTGGCTAAAGGCTTCTATGTATTCTATCATTGTCCTGCTTTCTCAGCAGAGGTACAACTATCCTGAATTTGGAGTTTATCATTATCATGAATGGTTTTAAATGTTTATGACAAATGGAAATATGTAGTATTGTGTAATGTGCTTAAAGTTAATGAAAATGATAGCATACTTTATGTACATTCTGCTACCTTTTTTCACTCAATATTCTATTATTGGAGATTTATGCATATTCTAGTTCTAGTTCATTTCTTTTAAGTGTAATATTATATTCCACTGTTCATACAATTTACTTATCCATTTTCAGACTGATGAACATTTAGGTTGTTTCCAATTATTTTCCTGTAATAGACAATGCTTCAATGAACATTCATTTACATGTCTCCTTATGCATATGACAGAGTTTCTTGTACAAATGGAGAAGTGGAATTGTTAGATTGTAAGATTTTAAGGACACTTTTAGCTTTAATAGATAATGAAAAATTGCCTTCCAACATGGTTGTACCAATTTATTCTCCTCCCCATAGTGTATGAGATTTTCCATTTCTTACCTACCTTTGCAACTCTGATGACTACATCATAGACATGGAATTGCCAGAGTACCCTGGAGTCAATTCTTCTTGTAAACTAGCTCTCTGTGTAGGTGATGCTCAGCTTTGGGTCTCACCACGAGCCAGCCCAGTCCAAGATAAGAGGCAAGATCAAACCTCTAAAAGAGAATTGGAGAGCAAAATAGGACTGGTTTAGGGGTTGAGGATTGGGTGCGTATTGTATTCACTTTTGCATCCCCAATTATCTAATACAACCTGAAACTCAGTACTCAAAGCTCAGTAGATGTTAAATTGACTGAAACTAATTGTAATCCCTGATCCCTTTCTGGCTTTCACTCCTCTAAGCGTCAGTTTCCCCATCTGTAAATTAAGGATGGTAATAAATTAAGGAGTCACTCCAAAATTAAATAATATATAAATATAAACCCATTTTTAAAATTTTTTATTGAAGTATAGTTGATTTAAAATATTGTGTTAGTTTCAGGTGTACAGTAAAGTGATTTGGATATATATATTGCTTTTAAAAATTATTTGCCTTTGTAGATTATTACCAGATACTGAATATAGTTCCCTATGCTATACAGTAAATCCTTGTTGTTTATTTTATATATGGTAGTGTGTATCTGTTAATCCCATATTCCTAATTTATCCCTCCCCCACCTTCCCCTTTGGTAACCATAAGTTTGTATTCTATGTCTGTTAGTCTGTTTCTGTTTTGTAAATAAGTTCATTTGTACTGTTTTTTAGATTCCACATTTAAGTGACATCATATGATATTTGTCTTTCTGTCTGACTTACTTCACTCAGTATAATCCATGAAAATGTTTATAAATGTTAAAAAGCAATGCAAATTAAATTATAAAAGATTCGAAAGCTGCTTCTGTGTTGTGACTTCTTAGATTTGACCAGGTAATATTTTAGCAGTTCAAAAGTATTGCCAAATGCAAAGCTACAGAAGCAATAAAAAGAGAGTGGTTTCCAGGGGTTTAGGGAGAGGGAGGGAGAGAGGAATGAATAGATGGAGCACAAGAGATTTTTAGGGCAATGAAATTATTCTGTATGATACTATAGAGGTGGCTACAGGTCATTATGCATTTGTCAAAACCCATAGAATGTACAACATGAAGAGTGAATCCTAATGTAAACTATGGACTTTGGTTGATAATCATGTGTCCATGTTGGTTCATCAATTGTACCAAATATGCCACACTGATGAGGGATTTTGAGGGTAGTGGAGTATATATGTGTGGGTGGGGAAGGCTATGTGCCAACTCTCTGTATTTTCTGCTCAGTTCTGCTGTGAACCTGAAACTCCTCTAAAAAATAAAGTCTATTAACTAAAAAAAAAAAAAAGTATTGCCAAATGTCCCATTGGCATTCTTCTTATAACCCTAATTAGTTTTGGGCTCCCACCTACCTCAGGCTCTTCTCAGGACCACATAAAAAGATACACCGTAATTTTAAAAAGGTATTTCAATCTTTAATTGCAGCTCTCAAAGAGCATCTATGAGGAACCCATTCACGGTTAGAGCCACACTTGAGTTCCATTCAGTTCTCTCTAGTCCTCAAACATAAATTTCCAAACGCTTTTTCTAGGACCCAGTTTATTAGGCTTTTCATTATTTTCTCCCTTTTCCCCTTCTTCCAACACCTGAAAAGTTGATTTAGCTCCTTTCTGGATAAATTATCCCCCTTGTCTTCTCACTTCTGCACTATCATGTCTTCACTAACCTTTCCCTAAATTCCACATCACAAATACATTAAAGAAAGACAAGCTGGAAAATACTTCCTGGGGAAGAATGGATACATACTCATATTTTAGTAAATCATCCCACAGCATAAAGTCTTGTTATCGAAGTCAGTAACATTATTTTCGCTTTATATGTTTAAAAAACAAGGTCAGGAGGGAGGCTATAGCTCAAATGGTAGAGCACATGCTTAGCATGCATGAGGTCCTGGGTTCATTCTCCAGTTCCTCCATTAAAAACAAAACAAACTAATAATAAATAAATAGACCTAATAATCTCCCCCCACTAAAAAATAAACTAAAAAAAATTTAAAAACAAGATCCAGAAACATTTTCTGCTCCTGTTAAGCTGCTCACCATTGCCCTACACTCTCAGATTCTCTTAGCGATCTCATGATTCTACCGTCTTTATTTGTATGACTCAAATTTAGACGTCATGATCTAATTTCCTCTTGCACTTTCTAAATCTGTCACTATCCTTGCAATGGCTTCTCCTTAATGCCCTTTCATCTTCTCAAACTTAATATTCCTAAAAGTGAACTCACATTCATTCCAAATTTAGTGTTCCCTCAGGACTTCCATGTTTCCATTGTTGGCATTTTGAGAAGCATGTTTCCTGGCCAGGTGTGGTTTTATTAGAAGAAGAATGAGGCCAGAGAGACTAATTAAGAGGCCTTGCACCAAGCAGCAAAAAACAGGCTGCACTCAGATTTCCAGACATGGTGTTTTGGGTTTCTTTGGAAGGACCAAAGAGGGCTCTCTTTAGGTGAGAGGTAAGCCCTAAACATTGGCATCAGCAACGTAAAAGTGTCATACTTTCAGATATTAAAAGTTAATACAGACATTTTCAGCTACTGACACCCAGTTAGTGGTGCTGATGTTGAGACAAAGAGAGAGAATGTGTGGAAACGGCTCCACACTTACGCTGGAACAGTATTATTCACAAATTTCATATGAGCTTAGCCATTTGTACATGAAATACAAAGCAGCAGGGAGATTGTCATGAGTTTCCTTCCTCTTGTTCCTTTTGCCATGAGAACAATTATTCCATCAACACATGTTTAAACTATTTCTGATGGTATCAGACACTCAGCTGGGAACGTTCATACTACCAGATGAGTCTTAATTTAAACATAATTTTTTCTTAAAAAGTATCTTTAAGTAACCCAGATGATTAGACTCCAGGCTGAAGTTTTGGCTCTAATGCTGAGAGAGGCCTTGATCCAGCTGGGCTTTGCCATAAACTCAGGACAAGCAAACAGATCTGTTTCCTGGGGGGGGAGATCTGAGTCACTCTGAGAAATAGGTTACCTTCACATCTGCCTTCACCCATGAGCAGGGGGTAAGGAATAATGAAAAACTCCTGGTACGTTATTTGAATTATTTAACTGAGCTTGCTTGCTTGCTTTTTTTTTTTTTTGTCTGTTTTGATCAAGAAAAACTCTAGTCCAGGTTTAAACCAAATGAGCAGATTTTTTTTCCCAAAGACATGAACTTTCTAGATCTATGAGGGGATTGCTTTTCAACAGGTTTTGTCAGCAGCAGGGTAGTGGAGTCCTCCTAAGGGAATAATAATAACTAGAATAAAGCTTCTACAGAAAAGGCCAGCAGGAGAACACTGGGCAGTAATCTACCCTGGAAACACAGTGTATGTCACCACATCTGTTCTTGGTCAACTTGGTCTGGCCCAACAGTGGCCTCCCTCTGTATTTGGGAGCTAGGGGACAGAGCAATATCCTTTAACTGAGGGCATCTAAAGGGAATTTTAGGCTAGGTGTTATATGAAAGGGAACCAGGGAAACACTATGCTTTAATCTATCATGGGATAAAAAATGAATATAATGAGGAGTTTCGTTGATAAGATTATTCAGCACCTCTCTCTCTCTCTCTTACCCAGCCTATACTCAGCATGCACTTACTTACAATCCTCTGATATTTTGTTGTCTCTTTTTCACAGAGCCTGCACCCCTCAAATTGAGTCTAAAAAGGTATTACCTATAGTGCAGGCCAAAGAGCACCCCCTTGAAATCCTGGCTTCCCAAGAAGAGGTTCTCGTCTAACTTGTTGGTCTTTGCAAGACCTCACCGGGAAGCAATACTGGGTAGAGGCACTCTATGCTCTGCTTTGTTGGTGCATCAAAGCTGTTTGGTGATGAGATGACATCTGTCCTGATGAACTGTTGGCAGGGCAGGAACTTTACAGTAGGATCTACGAGACCAGGTTTCTTGTCCCTGTGATGATCTCATTCATCAGAGGGGAGCAAATACATTTTTTGGAGATGTTTCCTGACCGGGACGCCAGGTTGGAGCTGAGGATTCTGTAATTATAGATTGTGTTTTGATCCCCTGGAGTTCGGCAGCACAGTGGCCCTGAGTTTGTTGCAACTATAAAAAAAACTGAATCCACGTTTAGGCTACAATATTGTGTTGAGATAATAGGTAGTTATAATCCTCCTGTAGTCAGCACTGACCAGACTGCATTTGGAATACTGAGCTCAAGGCTTAGTGCCAGAGTTTGGAAAGATATTAATAATTAAACGAGTCCAAATGAGAGGGGTAGAGATGAGATGCATGATGATCATAATGCATGAGAAAGGCTGAAGGGGATCTGGGAGAATATAACTAAGAGGAGCTAGAAGAGCAGAAGAGGGACTCTGAACATCAATAGTTAGGTCAGACTGACCTCCATGATGACAAACCTAATGATACTTTACTGTCTCCCTCCTCCTTAGTCTCTCTTTGGCATTTAACACAGTTGATCATTCTCTTCTCAAAATTCCCTCCTTCTTTGCTTCATCGATACCAATTGTACTAGTTCCACAGATAGTAAAATTGAATAAGAAGTGCAAGATGCTTGTGTGTGGAAACACCTGCGAAGGATAAAGAGGAACAAGAGCAGGAGTAGGACGCAAGAGTGTCTGACTGCTATGCATGCTGTAACGCCTGTGATGCGAGAGGAAGAAGGGAGAGGGGTTGGGTAGGAAGAGCCTCAGTCTGCAGGGCAGCTCTGGGAAAGTCTGGGAGCCCCAGAGCAAAGACTGCTCATTAGAGGAAACCAAATTGGGCAGGAATGGCTGGCCAAGCTCAGTCATTGGCTAGGAGCACCTGGGGGGAGAAAGATGGCTGCATGAATGCTGTGATGTTTCCCAAAGACACAGCGCCTGGTGGCTGCCAGTTAATCACACTCATCACAGCAGGTGAATCCTTGAAGGGAGTTCAGAGTGGTGCACTTCTATGGCTGCCACACAACTTCATTTCCACATGACATACTGGGTCCCACCTTCCTAGCCTCCTTTGCTGGATTCTCTTCCTTTGCTCACACTCTGTTGGGTTTCTCTAGGAACCCATTTTCTGCCTATTTCATACATCTTCTCTATAAGAATTCATCTCAACCCACAATTTCAAATACTACAATCACTGAATGTTAATGATCACTCCATATGTTAATTCAGGTCATCATTTTCTCTCACCCGTTACTGCAAGGGTCTCCTAACAATTCTCCTATCTCATCGCCAGCCTTGTCATCTGCTTTAGATTCATTTGCCACCTGCAGCTGATGGGATATTTCTAAGGCACAAATAAGATCGTGTCTTCCCTGTGCTGAAAACCCATCGACAGCTCCCTTGTGTTCTCAGTTAAAAATCCAAGTTATTTAACACAATTATATGCCCCTTAATGGACTGGTCCCTGTTTATCAATCTAGCCTCATCTGTTATTCACCCCAAACAGAATTACTTCTGTTTGAGTGTAACCTTTCTACTCTCAGAATGGCTCCTTGTCTGGCTAATTCTCTACTTGTCTTTTAAGTCTCAGCTTAGAGGTTCCTTTCTCTGCGAAGACTTCCATAAACTGCAAAGACCAGATTTGGTGCCCTCTTATGTGATCCTAGGAACCACATAATAAAGGGCAAGGGGAATCTTGGTTGTGCATCTACAGAGGGCAGTGAAACATCACTTGGGTGCTACATATTGGAAATGTAATAAAAGGGACAATATTTTACATTATCAGGACTTCTAGGGAACATACCATATGAAATAGAAAGGAATTTTATGATAAATAATTTGGTGTGGGTGATCATTCTCCAAAGGGATGTGATAGGCAAATATTCTCAATCCAGTCATCATCCACACTCCCTAGCCCAACCCCTAGGCATTTGGAAATGTTAATGACAGTATGGCTGGGAGCAGTATTGATGCGGGCAGGGATGTTATAATGTGTGGGGACAGTCCCACACAAGGAAGAACTGTCCTACCTAAAACGCTAATAAGACCTCCATTGAGAAACACCGTGCCAGGAGGTGTGCAAATCTGGGAGCAGAGCTGAAATGTAAAATTTACCACTTACTTTACATTTCTGTTTGAGCACCTCAAACCTAACAGATATAAAACAGGATCATCTACTTTGTTCCAGTGTTAAAACCCTCCCCCAGATAACCCCTGTTCCTCTTATTTTGCCAAATGCTATCATCTTTTTGGGATCTTCCCAGTTGTCTAAGCCAGAAGCCTGCTTGTCGTCTATGTCTCTGCCTGCTTCCTCACCTCCCCAAAACTGTCAACTCCATCTTCCAATTATTTCCTGGTTTCTTCCCTCTCTCTCCATCCTAGGCATCCCTAGCCCTAATCCAGGTTCTCTTATATATGTTATTGCATTTTCTTGCTAAATCATATCTCCATTCCCATCCTCATGACTATCACCCTTTAAAACATTCTAAAATGTACTCAAGGGGAGTGGGGATAGCTCAGTGGTAGAGCACATGCTTCACACGTGCAAGATCCTGGGTTCAATCCCTGGTACCTTCATAAAAAAAAAAATTTTTTTAAAGAGGTAGGTTTCTTAAAAAAAGGGGTGGGGGACAAACTACTAAAAAATAAAATAAAATGTACAAAAAATAACAGTAATTAATACTTTGTGGGATTACTGTGGTGCCAGGCACTACTGACTTTTGCATGTGTTTTCTTTTTGACTGTTCACAATAGCCCCAGTTTGAAAGAACTTTCCAAGGTCGTTCAGTAAGGAGACAGAGACAAGATTTGAACCCAGGTAGCCAGGCTCAGAGCTAGGCTAGGCTACATAACCTCTGGAACTTTCTGCCATATTGTTTCACAGACATGTCAGGGTCTGCTTCTCCTCCCCTGGTGGATGGCCTGGTTGTAGTGAGTCTTTTTTGAGCTCAGTTGGCTCAGTATTCCCTTCCAAGAGCAGCTAGTGTCCTGAAAATGTGAGTGGTGGTTATAAGGTCAATAAGCCAAAGAAGTGTATCCAAGGGGTTGGTTATTAGACAAGAGATCCTGAGGATGAGACTGAAAGCTAGGTGGAGACAAGGGACCTTCTAAGCCAAAGACCCATGAGGGACGGGCTAACAGAAGGGTGTTCTGGATATAGTGCCAAGAGCTACTGCCCATCTTAGCCTTTCTGTGCTTCCTCCTGTGTGATGCTTACTTGGATGGATGCTTTAAGGGGCTAAGTGGTCAGTCTAAAGTGTACCACCTCCCCCTTGTCTGTCTGGCAAACTCCAACATATTCTTCAAGATTTAACTTTAGCATCATTCTTCTATCTTCCTGTATACATTTATGTCTCCTCTGGGCTCCTCACACTGTCTTGTGAGACTGCAAATTCCTGGAGGGCAGTCACCGTGGCTTTTCTTTTTGTATTTTATACCACCAGAATCCTATCATCACTGACTCTAAGTGTGTTACAGGGAAGGCAGTTTTTGGCTCAGCACAAGGGAAATTTTTAAAAGTATACTTTAACTACAGACTAGTAGCTAAGAGTATGGCCTTTGTGTCATACTAACTTGGTTCAAATTTCAGCTGTGTTACCTTGAGCAGTTTAATCTGTTTGTGCCTCAAAAAAATGGAGATAACAATACCTATGCCATCAAGCTGTTGTGAGAATTAAATGAGATAATACATGGAAAGTACTAATCTCAGTTCCTGGCACCCTGCAAGCACTTGGTAATGTTAGATATTATTTTTTTCTATTATTTTCATGATTATTGACTAACACTACCTCATAATGAGGCGGAGTGCTTTGGAAACAGTGAGTTCCCTTTCATTGAAGGTATTCAAGCAGTAGTAAATACAGGAGAGATGCTGCAGAAGCAGCTTATGACTTCTAAGGATGCTTCTAATCATAGAAGAGGGGAGCTATTTCTTCTGATTCAAAGAAAGTGTGATCGTTAGTGTTACTTCTAGTGAAGCTGAGTAGCATTAGAATAGGGGAAAAAAAGACATCAGATTTGGCTGTATGTATATATCACAAAGAACAAAATATTTTATTCTTTGTCAATTGCAAAAGCCCTTTTATTTATGTTGTAATCCACATGGCAAATCAGGCCCTTACATGTAAATTCATGTCTTTTCAAAAGTCCTAGCTTGGCCTTGCCAAGATGGAACAAACAAAACTTTAAAGACTGTTTCAGCCCTACTGAAATGTCTTTTCCCTTTGAAAGAAGTCTATTAGTGATGCAAATGCAAAGTTATCTACACAGAAGATAATCCTAGTAAACAAAGCAGTGAAACTATTAGAACGTTCTTGTGCAGCATTCAATCCTGAGAATCTGGCTTTCCAGCATTAAAAAGGCAGAGAAAGAGAGCAGGACTGATTCCTATTTGGGATAGTTTATTAGGTCTGCTTATCTGAGCCCTGGGTTAATTATCCTCATGTTTGGCTTAGAGGCCAAACAATTCTCCAAATGTGGACAGGCTGAAGGAAGTCTTGCACTCTGGGCAAGTACTTTAAACAGACAAAAGCAGGGTTCTTAGCCATGGAATAACATTTACAGTCAGGAGTTTAATTCCCAAGATTTGAGAGCCTTAAGGTAGATCCATCCAGAAGTCACCCAATGATAAGCACTCATAGGGCTGCAATTTAAGCGCTATGCTCATAGCTGATGCTTTAAAATAATTAAAAATTAAACAATGGAAAGTCTACTTGTATAGGTGAAGATATGGTCATTTTCCAACATCTTTTAGTCAGAGCACACAACTTCTTTGAGAATTTATTAGCATGTAATCTTTCTGTAAGCAAAAGAATTGCAAAGATAAAAACGTATGTTGCAATTAACTGTAAATTTGCTTGACTATTATTTGATTATACTTATTTATCCTAGACCTAGTTTCTCAGGGAGCCAAGAGGCTTTAGGGAATATTAGTGGTCAGAAAGCGTGATGCCTAAGGGCATTGGGAAAGCGTTCCTCAAGTAAAATTCCAAAGTGGAATTGCTGAAAGTGGCCATCACCTCCTTGGCTAAAGCTTTTGGAAATGCCTAGTGGGCAGTTTATGGATCACAGAAAATTAACCTTCCACATCCACATGCTTTCTCGGACAGCCAATAAGAGTTGCAGCTGGTGTCCACACAGATAGTATGTAACGCTCGCAATCTGGGTCTTGAGCTGGGTGGGGTTGGGTAGGTAAACTATAGAGCTTCCGGGTCATCACGTGTTGACAGCTCAGGTGTGGGAATGGATCTTGTCCTCGCTCCACCCTCCACCCCCACCCCCACCTTTCCTTCGCAAGGTTGCTGGGCAGCTTGCAGTCCCCGCCCCGGCTTTAGATAATCCAGACGTCTCTGGTGAAGGTCAAGCCCAGCCTCAGTTCTGCGCTCTGCCTGCCTCCCACGCCCTCCACGCGGGCTGGCTGGCGGCCGTTCCGCGTGTTTTCCCTCAGAACTTCCCACGCCCTACCCAGTGCACACGCCTCCCAGGCCGCCCTCCTGGCTTGACCTGTTTGGCACCCTGACAGGTCCACTCCAAGGGCCCGAGTGTCGGGGAGCGGGGCCAGCACAGTTCACTTTCCTCAGGGGCTTTCCTCAGGACGACCCCTTCCCCACAATCCCAGAAAGTCTGTGGTACTCCGCTGGGTCCTCTGTGTGTACCTGCTTCTAAGAAAAAAAAAGTTTGGGACACTGGCAGTCTTGCAAATGAAAACTATACTACCTGCTCAGGAGGGGACATGATGCGGCGACGTCAAACTTTGTCGTTGCGGGAGTGACAAGCGAACAGGAGCTCCCTTCTGCCTGTCTCTCGCGCGGTCTCGGGAGCGGGCGAACCTTTTCTGGCACCGCACCGTAGCAACCGCGCGCGGGGCCGCTGCCCCGGGAAGATGCGGCCGCGGGGTCCGGTTAGGGCCGGGCCGCCTGCCCTCGCCAGGCAGGCGCGTGGAGCCGGAGCGCGCACGGGGCGGGCCGCGCACGGGGCTGGGGAGCGCTCCCTCTGGGATCGCGGCTGCGCAGTCGGGCGGGAGCCGGGAAAAGGGGGAGGAGGGTGGAGGAGCCGGAGTAAGGGGAGGGGGAGGAGCGGCGAAGGCGGAAGCCATGTTGGAGTTTCACCCCGAGCGAGGGGCTGCGAGCGTTCTCCGCTCCGTGTGGGTGTGACCCGGGTTCGGCGCCGCGGCGGGCTGCTGGGGGCGGGGACGGTTAGGCCGGTCATCGTCGTTCGCGGCGGCGGCCGCAGCGTGGAGCCGAGCGATTGTGACCGCCGGGGGAGCCGGGGGCCGGCCGCGGCTCCCACTCTCCGTGTGGCCCCCTGACCGCCCCCCCTCCCCTGCCCGGGAGGGAGGCGGGGGGCACCCGGGGCCCGCCATGAACCCCGGCTTCGATCTGTCCCGCCGGAACCCGCAGGAGGACTTCGAGCTGATTCAGCGCATCGGCAGCGGCACCTACGGCGACGTCTACAAGGTGAGGGCGAGGAGCCGCGCGCCGCCGAGGCCGCGGGGCGCTGACCCGCCGCCGGGAGGGCCGGGGGCGCCGCGGAGCCTGGGCGTCCGAGTCGGCGCTGCCTCTCGGTGGGAGACGCTGGCGCCCGGGAGCTGTGGGGGAGGAGGAGCGGCGGGCGCCCAGGGCTCCGCGGCCGCGCAGCGAACAAAGGGCCAGATGTTTAACCCCGAGACCTCGGAGTCCTCACCTGAGCCTCCCCTGGACGCGCGTCTCCCGGGAAGGACTGAACGGTGGCGGCCACTCTGCTCTTGAGCGCGCGGGCAGGTCGCGGCGTTTGTTGCATTGGTGGGGTCAGTGCGACGAGCCGGACCGCAGGGGTCTGGCGTCTGTCAAAGCTGCGTGCTTCAGGCCGACTTGGGGTTGTCCGCGGTGGGTTGGCATCTGCTGCCCACTGGGCCCAGAGGTAGTACCCTTGGCAAGCTCGGTTGACAGCCCCTCAACCTTTCTCTTCTTAACATCCGCATACCAGTTTCTTTTAATTCTCCAAGTGATGACTTTATTCTGTAAGAGAGATCTCGTTAGTATTTTTCTCTTTTTTCTTTTTCTTTCTTCCTTTTTTTTTTTGGAGGAAAGAGAAAATTTGTTTTCTGCAACTCAGATTGGATTATGATGCCTTATTTAACTTGTTTTTGTCAGTGACACATAGGATTCAGCTTTTTTTTTTTTTAGGTAAATTGAATACTTAGGAAAGGTGCTGGTTTGACAAGGTTAGAATTCAAAGTCCATTGGTAGTACAGCATTCCTTTTGTAGAGGGACCACTTCTAAATGTGGGAGATAAATCATGCTTCCCTGGCCAGCTCAACTCTTGGCCTCGCAGAGACTGCCAAGAAGAGGAGGCTAGTGCCAAATGTGGCAGCAGTCTTGATTTGGTTGTGTATCTTCTTACTTGTAACTGAAGTGGAACTTCTCCTGTTTCACGTAACACCTGAGGATGCCTGAAGAAACTTAGTTTTACTTTGGAAAGTTTTGTCTTAACTTTATTTAACCCACGTTTAAGCAGTAGATTTTTAACTTTTACTTCACTGTAATGCAAATGGTAACTTTAAATATTTAATACAGTGCAGCCAGTATTCTGCATTAGTCTTGTGAATGACTTGCTTTTCATCATCACTTATCTCACCACTTTTCTCCATAGACAGTACAGGTGTCTTGTGCACACCTATGTATAAGGTACTGTGCATCTAAGCACTTGGGTTGCAGCAAAAAAGACAGACATATTGCCAAGTCTTACTTGTTTATATTTTTTGGACAAGAACAACATTAAACAAGCATTTAAATAGTTGTTTTAATGCAGTTTTATCTTGTGCTGCAGAGAAGAGAAGATTAGAATTAGGGTTAGGAGAGCATGTAACAGGAGAGCCTCATCTTCTCTGGGGAGTTAGTGTAATGGGGAGAGGAAATTATTCCAGATAGAGGGAGCATGATCTGTGAAGGCTTGGAGGCCCCAAGGAACAGGGTAAGGATTTGAAAGGAGACCTCTATGGCCAGAGCAGCCAGAGAGGGAGGATGGCCCTAGATCATGCAGTCCTCCTAGGTACTGTAAGGAGGTCAGACATGTTTAGGACAATAGGGAGCCATTGCAGGGTTTTAAGTAGGAGAGTGAAACAAGATTTGAATTTTTAAAAGTTTACCTACTGCATTGTGGGAAGTGGAGATGAGGGGGCAGAGGTAAAGAGCAGTTAGGAGGCCATTGTGAGAATAACCATTATGCTCTTGTGCTTTGGAATTTGTAGTGATTGTGAAAGTTGAAGTGAGTGGATCCTGGTAGCTTGGAATTGATTAAAGAAGTCTGGTTGTATTTAGACAAGAAGTTAACTGAAACTTTGCTCATGTGTCAGACTTAGGTGGCAGTGTGTGCAGTAAGTTCTTTTTAGGTTCTTTGCAAGAATAATTGGCTATGTATTTACTATATTTAGGAAAAACAGCTGGTAGTTAAGCCATATGATTAAAAAGTTAAAAAAATTAAGGCCTGTAATTTCCTAAGGACATCTAGGTGCAGTACAGATATAGTTGATTAATCTTGTCATCTGTTTAAAATAATCATAATAAAAGCTAACATTTATCGGGTGCTCATTACTTGCCAGGCACTGCTCTAGGACTTCTCCACGTATCAGCTTACTTAATCCTTACAAAACTCCTATGATATAAATGCTGTAATTAATTCCATTTTGCAGTGGAAGAAACTGAGGCACAGAGAGGTTATGGTAACTTGCCTAAGTTGGTAGGTGGCAAAGCCAAGGTGTGAACCAGTTAGCTTCAGCAAGTACATTCTTAACCAATAGGCCATTTGTCTCAAGACAGGATATGGGCAAGTAACGTATTACCAAATTTCCAGTGGAGAAACTGAGGCACACGCTTAGTGCAGCATCCGAGTTGCAGTCACACTCTGAGTAGGAGTGGATCTTCAAGTAGTAGTTAAAATACCCATCTCCCGCCAAGTGGCCAGGCCTCACTGTTTTTGTAGAGTCTGCCAAGTGCACATCAGATAATAGATGCTTGATCCCTGCCGGCGACTCTTCTAATACCAGGGGCCCAAAGCAGAGAAACTCCATGTGGTTTTTGGCATCATACCCCCTGCTTGCTAAATAACCCAAAGCTTAAACTGTATGTGTTTTTGTCTGTACATAATCATGTTTGTGCTATAACAGAGTTTTTTATAATTGTTTTGCTGTTTTAGATTTTTCTTATTTATACAAACTGTGTTCATCAAAAAGGAGTGCATTAAACGATTTTTTTCAAAAGCCAGTGTATATAGCTTGCTCCTTAATTTGTCAGTGTTCAGGTGCTAAAAATGGAGTGAGCTGATTAAATAAGTTAGGAACCTAATTATTTATACTCATTCTTAGAAGTTTGGTGTTTTAAGGGATTTTTACTTTGAAAACTGTATGCTACCCAATGGAATCATATGCTTATTGTATATAAAATGTCATGGTTTAGTTAAAAAGTCTGAGCTAAGATGTGGAAGTTCTGGAATGTATTAGCTACGTGGCCTTCTAAAATCATTTAGTCTCTCAGAACTGTTTTGTTGTGCAGTATTATTACCCTCATTATGTCCTTCTGTTTATGGTGTTAAATAAATGACTGGAGTTTTACTCAACAAATAAGTTTTAATTTTTTTGAGTCCAGAAAATGCAGATATACATTTCCTCTGCACCATCTTAAAGCACATGAAAATATAGTTTAAAAAGAAAAATCAATCTTACTTTTAAATGTAACTCTGGGCTTCATCTGTCAGATGAGGTATCTATAGCAGGGGCTACCTAGGGACCTGGGAGTTGACACCTAGGAAGAGCTCTATGGTTGGGCCTCAGGGGCCCATGAAACCCTCTGAAATTAATGGCTTAGTGTTGTATATGTGTTTTTCTGAAGAGATGGCTTATGATATTCATTACATTTACAAAGAGATCCATGACCCCCCCCCCAAATAATGAATAATCTATAGGTTTGTCATTTGAAAGAGATTTCTGGAGAAGTGATATACCGTATCACTTTACCAACATTTACCAGCATCGCGTGCATTGTGCTGTTTTTTCTCTGGCAGTTTTCTAGTTTACTTTGTATTATTCCCACCCTTACAGTCTTTATGTCTGGATGGGTTTCTAGATTTATTCCTAAAGAGAAGAAGATACTAAAGCTGGAGGTAGGGTAAGGCAAGGTTGTTTTGAGGGATTGGTCTAAATGTGTTTCTAAGGGAGTATGTCATCTACTCTGGTGGCTTTAGCCTGGCTCCTATGAACTACACCCAGATGTCTCCAGCTTGTGCTTCACCTTGAGTTCTAGCGCGTTGTCTCCAGCTGACCTCTTCACAGACTACATCGTCCTCCAGAGGGATTCCTTTCCTCATGACCCACTTTCGTTGAATGCCCCAATATTGACTGTTTACTGAGGGTTAAGGCCTTGGAATCATCTTTTATTTGTGGGCTTGACTTCGTAGGTTTTACAGAGTGTGACCAGGATGTTCCAGGGAAAGCAGTTCTAGGGTGTATTAGACTCAGAAGTCCTATGGTAAAGAAACCTGGTAAACTTTGCTTAACCCGGTAAACTTCACACTTAATGGACAATGGGATTCTTTTTCTCTGTAATACCAATTGCTTGTCCTTAGAACTAGTGCCTGTAGAACATGCTTTGGAAATGTTGGTATTGATTTTATCTACATGTGTTTGGAAGCCATTCCCTCTGAAGCAGATGCTGTGATGTGGCTAAGCTCCAAGGTAGCATTCACATGGTAGTCTGTATAAACAGACTTGGAGTCTCTTGAAAGCTGACAGGAGGAATATTGGAGATTGGACAGAGAAATCAGGAAATTAATTTGTATGTTCAAATATTTAGTGAGTTATATGTTGGCTTTTTTGAAGCTCTGCATCTTTCAGAGTGTTCTGATTAATGTCATCAAACACTAATTCTTTCATTATGGTCAGGATTTATAAGAACGTTTCTGGAAAACTCAGTTCTGAAACCTCACCTCTTAGACAGGACATGAAGACCTTAAGCGTTTAGAAAAGAAAAACTGAAGAAAAATGAAACGTGGATCTATCTGGGGTTATGCTCATTTTTACTTTCATGGAGGACAAAGTCTAGAGGGACCAGAGGAAATGGTCCTAGACTTCAGAGAGATTGTTTGAATATTTAAGGAAAATTAAGGTAGATTTTTCGAGCATCAGTAATTGTTTGAGATGGAAAGTGACCGTGGAACAGTTGTGGGATAGTTTCTCTGGAGAGCTTTAAAAAACAAGCAGGTTATCTGACTTTGATATGTATCTGATTCCCTAAAGAAGGTACTTACCTCCAAGATTGGATTTGTATATATATTTACTTGTGAAAGAACATCTAATTATTTTATATTGAGAATGAATAGTTAGTATTCTCTCATGAGAGTCCATTGAACATCCATCCTATGCTGAATAGCTGTAATGTGAAAGGAAAGGTTCCAGGGACTGTGCGAGGAGTAGCAATGACAAGACATGGCACTTTATTTATAGAGACATAAAATGTGAACCTGCTTTTAGCTGTCATAGTCTGAGATCAAAACCTTGTTGATTTCCTCTTTTCTGGCACATTAAATCTCTTAACTGGCTGAGAGATGGTTTTGACACTCCATAGTGTGGACAGCTGACTTCTCTGTAGCACAACATAGTGATTTAGGAGCCGGGATCTGGAGTCAAACTGCCTAGTTTCACCACCCACTAGCTAGTTACTTAATGCTTCTCTCTGTGCCTCAGTTTCCTCAGTTGTAAAATGGAGATGCTCAGGAAAGTGCCTGTCGCATGGTACTCAGTAATTGTTAATTGCTGTCAGTAGTAGTATTTATTACTATATGTTTCTCCTGCAGCTGGCCTCCTAACCTACTCTGCTCTTCAAACACTTCATCCTCAGTGTTTTTGCACTTGCGGTCTGTGCTTGAAAATTCCCCTGTCCCAATATCTGTATGGTTTGCATCTTCATTTCTCTCAGGTCTCAAGTGTCACCATTTAACGCCCCTGTTCTTATTGTCCTATAAAAAACAGCTCCTCCCCCTTTTGTCTTTACCAAGGATGGATCCAGATTTTGTCAGGCCTGAACTTTATAAAGTAATTTGGGGGCCCTCATTAAGAAAACAAATAAATCAGAATAAAAATTTTGGTGTGAAAATGAATATTTAGTTAGAATGAGAAAAGATGTCCCAACAAGATGTTGTAACCTTAGAGTCAGATCCCTTTCTTGTGAGTTTTCTTTAGGCATTTAATCAAAAAAGCTGTCATAAAATGCTTCCTGATAGCAACCTAGTTTCTCTTCCCCACCTATACTCTCTATGTTCCAGTAACTCTCAACACTCACAGAGGCCCATGCAAGTGACTAGGCCTGACTGTAACTTTTATTAGCTTTATAAAAAAATTGAGCTCTGCGCCTTACTCTCCCTGATTTTCATTATGGCATGTACCAGCTCATATTTATTTGTTTATTGCCTTTCTCTCTTCACTAGAGATTTCAGAGGAAGGAGATAGTTGGTTCTGGTTGGGAGAAATCACAGCAGGTTTTACAGCCGAGATGGCATTGGGCTTGACCTAGAGCCCTGGCTGTAGTGGGTACAGAATGAATGAAGCATTATGGATTATTATCAGGCCTAAAGGAAGTCAGTAGGCTTAATGTATCTCCTGCATATTAAGCAGTATTCATAATTTGTGTGTATGGGAGGATACTCTGTCATTTTAAAGTAAAGACCGTTAGTGACTAGTAAATATATGTAGTTACTACGTTACTGTTTTTTGGTTTTTGAAAATATGATTAAATTGGACTTCTGGGCAGGAAGAGGACTTTGTTCACCAATACCAAAAGACCTTAGTTTCGAGAGATGAAATCATGTTTGTTTTCTACTTTAGCCTTTTTTTTTTAAATACAATCTTTTTTTGTTCTGGAAGATGCCGTGTTTCAGAGTTCCAGCTGCCTTGACCTGAGATTACAGGTTTGGGTTCCTATTGTGATAATGTATTACATACCTTAGTCCTTAAAATCTGTTGAAAAATTTTTAGATTTGACCACAGATTTAGGTATGTCCAAATAAGATGTTTATTTAGTTTGTTTAAACTCTTCTTAGAAACTTGAGTTGCTAAGAAGTTTCTTTCCTTATAAATTATCCACCTTCTCCTGCTCAAAGAATCTTCTCTTTATTGCCTGTGGACTAAGGTATAAACTTTTAAGCCTGATACTCAAGGCATTGGCCTTTTTGCTCTCCAGCCCCTGAAGATGAGAAAGTTTAGATTGGAGGAGGCAGAGAGAGAGGAGGTAAGCAGAGGAAGGATTGGGGCTGGTGGGTTCCATTCCAGGTGGGTTTTGAGACTAAAAGGGAGGATTAACTAACATGGAAAACTTGTTTTGGGGAGCATGGAAAAATAAAATTTGCTAGGTAAGGCAGGGCCAATTTATGAACTTGAAAACCAGCTAAAATCGTGTAGCAGGATGTTGGGAGCACTAAGGCTTTTGTATGAGAAATAATGATGTTGAAAGTGCCCAGAATTATTCTGGCTCATAATGAGAATGGATCAGAGAGGAAGGACAGAAATATCTGCCAAACAGAAACTGTTTCAGAACCCCTTCACGCTCTTAAAATTATTGAGAATGCCAAAGTTGTTTATGTTAAATCTATTGCTGTTAACCATATTAGCAATTGTACCTGAGACATTTTTTTAAAATATCAGTTTATTGAAAAGAATAAGAAACCTGTTACATGTTAACATAAATCATGTTTTTATGAAAAATAACTATTTTCAAACAAAAAATTTAGTGAGGGGAGTGGCATTGCAGATCTCTTTAATATTTGGTTAAATAGACAGCAGATTTTCAATTCTGTTTCTTTATTCAATCTGTTGGGATATTTTGTTTTGGTTGAAGTATGTGAAGAAAATCTGGTCTTCACATGTATTTGGAAAAGGAGAATATTTTAATAGCCTTTCCAGGTAAGTTGTAGGTATTCTCTTCTGATACTTCTCTACAACTTGACAATTGGTAGCTTCTTAAAAGTTAGTTGCGTGTGGAATCTAAGACCTTATCAATGAACTTTTCCTGTTGTTATGTTAAATGCTAATTATTGGTGTCTCTTGGGCTTAAAATGGATGGTTTTTACCTGTGTATGACTTTTTTTTTTATCATGCATTGGTCATTTGGAAAATACAGATTCATAGAATTATCCAAATCTTCCCAAGTTGCCGTGTTTCATTACACAGTATCAAAAATCATCACTCATATCATCAGAAAAGTCTTATTGATGGTAGATACAAGTTTTCCAAGATTCAAATTCCTCTTGGGAAGTACTCAATGCATCACTTGCAACAAATGCTGTTGGTTTTTTTCATTAAATTGACACATTCATTTAGTTCATTTTTGAAAAAATGTCAGATGTCTAAACATGAATAATCAGTTTGTCAGTTGCTCTCTCAAGTAAAAATGGTGTTCTATGGAAAATGTGGCTAGTTCAGTTTGCAACTCAATCGCATGTGCTATTTTTTGAGGTAACCAGGGTAGTTTGGTATACAGAAGTGCTTTGTGCGTTTCATCAAATAGAATGTTAAAATGAGAAATACTCAAGGGTCAAGATTTGATAAAACTAATAATGTTTATGCTTCAATAAGGGCATTCTTAAGTGAAACTGGCTTTTTTCCCCCCAGTGAGTGAGGGCATGGCAATGAAGAATAACAGTGACTGCTATACCTTGTGGGGCCGCCGCCTTGATTTGTGCAAAGGCACCAGCTGTTTTACCACCATTGCTTTTGTACTGTTAGTGCAAATGTTGGCACAGTGGAAGGGGGGCCAGCAACATTTTGGTATAACATGAAAACAGTTTTGACCTTTCAGACCCTCAGAAAGGAATCCTGGAGACCTCCAGGGATTCACAGAATTGTGGTAGAAGATGATATGGAGTAAGCTAAGGGGGAGGTAAGTGGTGATGGGTCAGAGAAGGCAAAAAGTAGTGCAGAATGGAAAGGAAGGAACAAATAGATGAGAAGCATCTTGGAGAGAAATTTGACAGGGCTTTGTGAAGAAATACAGGGATGGAGAGAGATGATTCAAAGAGGACTTCACAATTTTAAGCCTGATTGAGGAACATAAAATGGGTGCTTTATAAATATTTGTTCAAATAAATTAATAATGGGAGAATGTTATCAGTTACAAAGACAGTGAAGTTGAGAAGGTGGAGAGCTATGATCGTGTTGGGCTATTTTATTAGAAAATAAAGAGATAACTGTGAGATTTCTTTTCATTATTTACTTGCTGTGGTTACCCTAAAGAAACAGAAATAATGACTTTTCTTCATTTTTCTGTGGAGAATAACAGTTCTTTAGCAGTGTCTTAAAGACTAATAGAAACTGATAAGGATTAGTACCTTTCTCCCAGCTCTTAACTGAGGGGTTGCCAGGAGGACGTGCGAAGACGTGTTCTTCTGTTGAAGAAAAATGCTACAGATTTGGAGGGTAATTGATTAAGGAATTAGTGAATGAAACAGTAGAATATGAGTTAGATATTTTTATTCTGGCATAAATTTAAAACTTTTGTTTTATTCTAATTATGACTTACACATTTTTAAAAGAAAAAAGTTAATAAGAAAACTGTAAGAAAACAATTAATATGATCAATAATCGTACTTCCAAGAGAGAAATACTCTTAGTATTTTGATTTTTTTTTTTTTTTGTAGACAGATGTTTTACAAAATTTGTGTGCTTTTGCAAAATACTGAAATTAAATTCTGGCTTACTTAGAGTGAAATGCATAGAACTTAAGTGTTTCAGTTAGATGAGTTTTGATACACATAACAGCTGTGCAACCCAGGTCTTTATTAAGATAGAACATTTCCTTAATTTCAGAAAGTTCTCGTGTCCCTTCCCAGTCAGTCATGTACCCCACCACCATTGCAATCTGTTCTGATTTCTGTCACTCTTCTAGAACTTGATATAAATGAATCACAAATGAATTGCCTTGGTACCTTTGATGAAAATCAGTTGACAGTGCATGTGTGAGTATATTCTGGACTCTGTTTTGTTTTGTTGAACCATCTGGCTGGACTTGCTTTCAACAATACCTCCCTGTTTTAGTGTAGCTTCATAGAAAGCCTTGAAATCAGGTCGTGGGTCCTGCAACTTCATTCTGCTTTTTCAGGATTGTTTTATCTATTCTAGGTCCTTAACTTTTTACCACACAAATTTTGGAATCATCTTTTTGAGGCATATAAAAAAGCCTGCTGAGACTGTTTTAAATGTTTTATTTTGAAATAATTATAAACTCATAGGAGGTCGCAAAAAGAGTGCCAAGAGGTCTCATGGACCCCAACACCCAGCTTCCCTCAGGGCTGACATCTTTACCTAACTATTGTGCATTATCAAAACCCAGAGATTGATTGGCACAATGCAATTAACTAGATCTTAGATTTCACCACTTTTTGCATGCACTCAGTTTTTTATGTCTGTGCATAATTTTGTGACATTTTACCACATACGTAACTTATTGGGATTTTATTGGGAGTACATGGAATTTGCAGCTCATTTTGTGAAAAATTGAGATCTAAACAGCATTGAGTCCTCTGATCTGTGAATACAGTATTTCTCTCCATCAATTTTGATTTTCTTTAACTTATCAATGTTTTGCCCTTTTTTCTTTTTAAATTATAAATTTTATCCCTAGCCTTTTCTACTAATATTGTAGTAAAGATAACTATTATGTGGTAGTACTTCTTCAAGGTGGTACAGGAATTGTAATGTGAACTACATTTTCAGCTTTTATTAGAGTCTTCACTATACTAGTGGTGTCTGACTTCCTTTGATTTAACCTTGTACATTTTTAGCTCTGAGCATATGGACTCTTTAAAAATTGGCAAAAATGAAAACAGGGGAAATGACTATTTAAAAAGCTGTCACTTCAGCTGTATTATCTGTAAAGATTAAAACAAAATCCTTAGAACCTTTTGTATTTTTATATGTTAGAAAAATGTGTTTATGTGTGTTATATTTTGAAAAATTCATATTTTTGTGCTTTTTAATGGAAAATAATATTTGCTTTGTCCTTAAGTGAAAAAACATATTGTGCTTGATTGTTTAGAAGAGCCTAAAGAATTTCTTTCTGATCTTGAGGAGATTATGCTCTGATTGAGGAAATAAAATATGCCTAAATGGAATATCTGAAGAACATTTCTAAGGCAGTATTTTAACAATTAAAAGAGCAATAACATGTTATAAGTACTATAGAATTCAATTCAAGGGAAAGGTGAATTCATGTTAATTTGGTAAAGACTTCCTGGAAGAGTGAATCTTGACCTGGGAGTTAAAGAAATAATTGGATTTTCATTTGTAGAGGAACTTCCATTGGTAGACAGCCTTTCATTTCATTCATGTGTGAGCCATTCCAAAAGAGATTAAAATGGATAAACATACAACTGTGGGACTGCAGTGAGCAAAAAGGTAATAGACAGCATTCTGACTAAAGCAAGGGTCCTAATTGCAAGATGTAATAGATAATGTTTCAGATATCCAGGATACAGACAAATCAATGCTTGGAGAATGTAGAATTTGATTTACAGTATAATATTTTTGAAATTCTTTAGGGCCAGTCTTAACATTCTAACCTGATTGGTTGCTATTTGGACGGTACTCTGAGTTTTATTTCCCCCTTTCCCTTCTGTTAGATTAAAAGTTATACTATTTGGATACTTTTGGTGGGTACCTTAAAATTTCAACATGTATAATAATATTAATAAACATCTCTCTTCTTTTTCTGGTCAGTACATGGACTTGAGAATGATTCCATTCAATTACCACCTTCCTGTTTTGTGTTGTCTCTTATTTTGGGTCTACTTTTTTTTTTTTTTTTGTCTCACAGATGAGTGTTTATCATCATTGCTTTCTACAGACAGTCCTCTTTTACATTTACCTGTATAGGTTTTCTGACATACAGTGTTTCTTTGCTCATCACTATTTCTTGGCATCTTATTCCATCGTTCTGGCTTCAGTTTTTGTCTTCTTGATGAGCATGATTGGTACGGTTTTTCCTTCTTCTTTCCCTCCTATCCCTCCCTCCCTTCAACTGTGTAAGGTAAACGTAGTCTCTTTTTTTCAAAAATGTTTCTCATTTGTCTTAACTTTTAAATCCTATTTAATTTGGTATAGAACTCCAGATTGATAGTTATTTTCTCTCAGAACTTTGAAGATACTCAGTTGCTGATGATAAGAAGTCTTATCAATTTGCTGTTCTTTGTAGCTAGTTGGTGTTTTCTTTCTGATTGACTTTTAAGATGTTTTTTCTTTGACTCTAGTATCTCGCAGTTTCACAGTGATGTTTCTAGATGTGGGTTAAAATTAAAATATTTGTTTTTCTTTAACCTAACAAGTAGCTTATTTCATCAGTCCTGGATAATTCTGAGCTGGTATACCTTTGATTGCTATTTATTCCGCATCTCTGTTGTTTCTTTTTAGAGCTCCTATCGTATACTTTATCCTTCTATTCCTTCATGTCCCACAACATCATGATTTGTTCACCTCTTTATTCTTGTATTATGGTTTATATCTTCAGTATATTCGATTGTGTCTGTCTGATCTGCTGTTCAAAGTTCCTGTTGCTTTTTTTTTTTTAAGTGGGTTTTTGGGGAAATAATTTAGACTCATAGGAAAATTGGGAAACTAATAAAGAATTCTCATATTCCCTTACCCAGATTTACCAGGTGGTTATTAACACTTTGCCACATTTGCTTTATCATTTTGTCTCTTTCTATATATAGATACATATTACTATTTTTTTCTGAGCCATTTCATAGTAAATTACAGACGTCATGCTCCTTTAAACATCTACACTTCAATGCATATTTCTCAAAATAAATACTTTCATTTAAATAAAACCGTAATATAGTTATCAAAATCAGAACTTTCAATATTAATATAATACTATTATCTGAGCTGTAGACTTTATTCAGAGTTCTACCAATGGTCTTAATAATGTCCATAATAGCATTTTTTCCCTTACTTCAGAAACTAATCCAGGGTTATAACATGTTGCTTTTAGTTTCCAAGACTTTTCAGTCTCTTTTAAACTAGAATAGTTTTTAAGCTTTTCTTTGTTTCTAGACACTGACATTTTTGGAGAGTATGTGTCATTTATTTTGTAGAGTGTTCTTCATTTTTGAAATGTCTGATGTTTCCTTTTGGTTAAATTTAGGTTACAAATTTTGGGCAGAAGGGTATATAAGTGATGATGTGTACTCAGTGACTCATATCAGGGATATGTGGTGTTGATTTGTCCCTTTATTAATGTTAGTTTTGGTCACTTGGTTAACATGAATCTGCTAGGTTTCTTCTCTACGAAGTTATTATTTTTCCTTTTGTAATTAATAAGTAATTTGTAAGGAGATACTCTGAGATGTATAGTATCTCCTTCCTCATTTGACTTATACCCATTAGTTTTAACATCCATTGATGATTCTTCCTTGAATTAATACTATGATGGTTGCAAAATGGTAGTTCTCTAATTCCATTAATTTCTTCTACTTTTATTGGTTGACATTTTGTTGTGATGAAGAGCTCTTGCTTTTCCATTTATTTTTGGTCCTAAGGATTCTAATTTTATTCATTGAGTTCTAATTAATCACTATCATTTATTTTGGTGGTCAGAGTATTAAAGATTTAGTCAGTTAGATTCTGTCTTAGTCATCTCAGGCTGCCCAAACAAAATGCCATAGAATGGGTGGCTTAAACAACAGAAATTTACTTTCTGACAATTCTGGAGACCAGAAGTCTAATATCAAACTGTGCTAGCATGATTGGTTTCTGGTGAGGGCTCTCTTCTTAGCTTGTAGATGGCCCTCATCTACCTCCTTGCTGTGTGCTCACATTGTAGAGAGTGAGCAAAGCTTTCTTGTGACTCTTCTAAGGACACTAATTCCACCATGAGGGCCTCTACCCTCATGCCCTCATCTAAAACTAATTATCTCCCCCAAGGCCCTGTCTTTAAACACCATCACACTCGGAATTAGGGTTTCAGTACATGAAATGATGATAGGGGATGGGGCACAGCTAAGTCCATACCAGGTTTCATTGCTTTTTAAATTATAATAAGTGTATTTTTAGAGGCCCTGTTTTACTCTTTCTCTACTCTTTTTGCATAGTTTCTTGTTCTTGGCAGTTGACTCCTTTTTAATACCTTTATTATTTTAGCATACTTTATTAACATTCTCTTTCAAATTACCATTCTATCTTTTCAAATTTGGAGGGTTTTTATTCTTGCTGTGTGTTGATTTGTTGTGTTTACAGACTCCCACTTGCAGTTAGATTTTTATTTTAATTTTGAATTCATCTGAAATTTCTGTAAGAATCTTTTGTGGTTCAAATTATGAGAGTGTCCTTCCAAAACAGTTTTGCTTTCACTCTTATCAGGACTCATTGGTCTGGACTAATGAGTCTCACTGGTCTGAGACTAATCTTTAGGTTAATTGCTCAGCTTGGAATTTCCCACCATTTATAGATAATGCAGATTTGAACCCCAAGCCAAATAAGCAGCAGGCCCTTGGTTTTGAATGCTTATGGGACATTTTTTCTTCCTCCCTGCTATAAACATCTGTAAGCAGGTTTTTGTGTAGACATAACTTTTCAGCTCATTTGAGTAAATACCAAGGAGTGCAATTGCTGGGTTGTGTGGTAAGACTATGTTTAGCTTTGTAAGAAACCGCCAAACTCTTTTCCAGAGTAGCTGTACCATTTTGCATTCCCACCAGCAGTCAGTCCCATTCCTGTTGTACCATAACCTTGTGAGCATTTGGTGTTGTCGTGTTTTGGATTTTGGCCATTCTGATAGATATGTAGTGGTATCTCATCATTTTAGTTTGCAGTTCTCTAGTGACATTGATGGTGATTATCTTTTCATGCTGTTATTTGTGATTTTTATATCTTGTTCGGTGAAGTGTCTGTTCAGATCTTCCATCCTTTTTAAAATTGAATTGTCTTCTAATGGTTGAGTTTTAAGAGTTCTGTATATTTTCGATGTAAGCCCTTTATCACATCTGTGTTTTGCAGATATTTTCTCCCATCTGTGGCTTGTCTTTTCATTCTCTTAACAGAGCAGAAGTTTTTAATTTAGTGAAGTCCAACTTAATGATCATTTCTTTCATTGATCTCACCTTTGGTATTATAGCTAAAAACCTATTGCCAAACCCAAACCAAGGTCACCTAGATTTTCTCTTTTTGAACACTTATAGTTTTGCATTTTACATTTAGATTTATGATCTGTTTAAGTTAATTTTTGTGAGAGGTGTAAGGTCTATGTCTAGATGCTTTTTTGTGTGTGTGTATATGTTCAGTTGTTCCAGTGCCATTTGTTGAAAGGATCATCCTTTTCCCATCTAGTTGCCTTTGTTCCTTTGTCAGAGATCACTTGACTGTATAAGTGTGAATCTGTTTCTGGGTTTTGTATTTGCTAGGGCTGTCAAAGCAAAGTATCACAGACTGAATGGCTCAGACAACAGAAATTTACTTTCTTGTAGTTTCTAGTTCTGGAGGCTAGAAGTTCGAGATCAGTGTGTAAGCAGGGTTAGTTTCTTTTGAGACTTTTCTCCTTGTCTCATAAATGTCTGTTTTCTCCTGGTGTCTTTTTGTGGTCTTCCCTCTGAAACTGTGTTCAAACACAGAGAGTTTGAGGTTATTGAAGAGTAGTAATTTGTAGTCAGATATAGCACAGAACTAGGGGAATAAAGCCTGGGAGTCCATTCAGTTTAGTTAGGAGAATGTACTTGCTGTGTGTAGAGTTGTTTTCTGATTGGAATGATTGGCAGAGTATTCTATTTACAAGTGATTCAGCAGGTAAGAGGAGGCAGTGACATCTTCTAGAGTCTCTTGTTGCGGAGTTTGATTTTGTTACTTCCTCCTAGGATCATGTCATTCATTTCCTTCTCCTAGTATGTTCCCTAGGAGTATTTACTGAACATCTGTACTGAGCTTTGTACCATGGCTGACACAGAGGATATGATCCTTCTTCTCAAGGAGTGGCAGACTAGGTATGGGCATAGTACTAAGTAATTTCATCACAGTATTACTATGTAGCATTTAAAAATTATATATTGAATTATGTGATTCTTGACAGAAGTTCAGAAGATCAGAAAATTATTGTCATCAAATAGAAGGCTTTTTAGAAGAAACAGAATGAAAGTTTGGCCTTAAAATATGATTTAGATTTAAATAAGTGAAGTGGAACAACATTGTAGTTGAGGTGAATATTGCAAAATGAAGATCTAATGGAGGAGGAATAAGCGAGAAGGGATCATGCAGGAAATAGGTCAGACTGCATGAAATGATTTGTATTGGAGAATAGTGGAGAATATTGGATATTAATAACAATAATCATTATAATAATAGCAAATAGCATTTATGGAGTACTTACTATGTAGTAGGCATGGTTTTATGTAAACACTTTTCAGGTATTTTCATTTTAGTCCTCCTCACAGCTTTATGAGGTAGGCATTATTGTTATTTCCATTTTTCAGATGTGAAAAGTGAGGCATAAAAAGAAAGGTCAAGAATAGGCCCAGAATCTAGTAAGTGGTGACATCAGAATTTGGATTCAGGCAGTCTTAGCCTCAGAGCCTGTGCTTTGTAGTCACGGTGTTTTGCTATAGAGAGGTAAGTGAGACCAAAATATGTCTTGAGAAACTGTCTTCTGCATATACATTAAATATAATAGAAATAAGGGAACCATTGAAAATGTTTGAACAGAAGTGTTCATAGTGAGGGACCACTTTTTAGTCCTGTGGGGTGTAGGTGGGTGTGATGTAGGGTGGGTAGTTAATCCTTAGTCTGGTATTTCAGATTATCTGAAAGATAGTGTAACAGTTCATGAGTGAATGGTAATGATGTGAATTAGATTGATGACAGGGGGAGTTTTGGTTTGGAGAGATGGGAAACTTGAGTAGAGCAAGATGTGGAGTTAGATTTTGGACAGATCGATTGAAATAATGTATTTAAGTAGAAAGGTCAGTTGTCTCATTCCCTTCCTTATCCCACCCCGCTTCTCATTCCCACTCCTAAGCCCCACAGTGATAGCCCAGCAGACTTGAAGGGACTGATGGGGAGATATGGTAAAGAAAGAGAGCGTTCATGAAAACAAGAATTCTTCAGTGATGGGAGCCAAAAGAAGGGACATCTTTTGCCTTGAATTTTCAAAGGAAGAATAGCTCGCATCTAACTTCTTCCTCATTTTTAATATCCAAGGAATTCAAAAAATTCAAGCCTCATAGTTTCAAGCTGTCTTTTGAGGTGTCATGATACATGACATGACTATAAATATGCTATAAAATAAAAAATATAAATATGCTGTAAAATATACTATAAAAGACCTATGCTATAAGTACACATATATGTGAAAGTTGTGGTCTTTAGAAAAAAATTTGATATTACAAGTTACTGAATATTTTTTAGTTGAAACAGGTAAGAACAATGGAGTAGAGATAGTGAGAGATTGCCCACCATGTTGTTGTTATCAGAGTTTTCTTTTAAAAACTGTGCATCCTTAAAATCCTTTTTTTGGATTCCTATATTCCTTTTAGTGCCTCTGGAATAATTTATGATCTCCCATTGTCCCTGCACAGGAGGGTTCACACTCCTCTCCCTCCACGTCATTCTTAGGAGGTAACAGAGCTGACAGAGAAAAGAAAACATTGACGATGCCAAGTGATAGGAAACCCAGATGGACAATGCCATTATTAAAACTTGTTCATCTTCCCATTCTCTGCTTCTTGCTGCATTTGTCCCCACTTTCTGCTTCTCCACCCTTTCTTTCCTTAATGAAAACTCAAACCCCAAACCCTTAAAGAAGGTTGAGTAGAGACTAAAGCTTTTTGCAGAAATAGGCCACACACACACACAAACACACTTACGTTTACTTTTTGAATGTCATTCAGCTTCAACAGTCATAGGTCAGTCGTTGTCATTTTTATTTCTTAATCATTATGTTGACATTTTTCTTTGAGGTTGCTTGTTTCTAGTCAGTGCTATGATGGCCATTTGCTAACACTACTGGAGTCTGCTGATCATATAAGATGTTTTGATTTAGAACATTGAGATTTTTTTTCTTTAGTAAACTGTAGTTACATGAGGTTTGACAAACTTTTTTCTTTCAAAAACCAAAATTGAAGGTTACTGTTAATTACTGGGCAGACTTGCTATTTTTACAGTAAGTTTGTATTGTTTGTGTTGAGATTTTCTTAGCTATTTCTGTAGTTAAAGTACTTGAATTAAAATTTAAAGAACATTTCTATATCATAACCTATTTTATTAGACGTGATCACATAAAAGGTATGAAATTCAAATCTGTTTCATAATATTTTAGGCAAATTATTTTAAAAATATAATTTAACTTATTTTGGTGGGTTTTAGAAAAGTCTGGAAACCAACCTTATTTGGCAGTAAAGGGATCTAGTTTTTTAGCACCATTGTTTGCAAAAATTATTCATTTACCTGATGGGATCAGCTGTTTTGGGAGACAAATACCTTTTTGTTTACCTGGCCAAGGTTTAAACTTACCTTTTTAAACTCGTAACATTAACATTTACAAATTTTATTTAAATTGTTTATTATTTAATTCTTTAATTTAAGATTTTTCAAAATTAATTTTAGACTATTTTTAGATTTATAAAAAGTCACAAAAACAATAGTTTCTTTAAACTCACCCAGTCTCCCCTTTTGTTAACATCTCACATGACCATGGTACATTTGTCACAACTAAGGAACCAACTTTGGTACCTCACTATTAACTGAATGCCACTGTTTATTTGGATTTTGCTAGTTTTTCCCTGATGTCTCTTCTCTATGCCAGGATCCCATCCCAGATACCACATTACATTTTGTCATCATGTCTCTTTAAACAAGATTTTCCTGTCTCTGGCCTCTTCACAGACTTTGTTTGTTTGTGACGACCTTAACAGTGTTGAGGGGTGCTGATAGGTATTTTGTAGTGTGTTTCTCTGTTTAGATTTGTCTGATGTCTTTCTCATGGCTAGACTGGGATATGAATTTGGGGGAGGATGAAGTATCCATGCTGTCGATGTGACTTATCACTGGTGATGTTATCCTTCATCACCTGGCCATGGTGATGTTTTCTATGTTTCTCCACTATAAAGTTATTTTTCTCCACCTTTCTGTGGTGTTTTCAGAAAGCAAATCACCAAACACAGCCCCACACTTAGCAGGTGAAGAGTTAAGCTTCATTTTGAGGGAGGGAGTAGCTACGTAAATGACTTGGAGTTTTTCTGTAAGGAGATTTTTATCTTTGCCCTTTAGTTATTTTATCTAACATCTAATAGTTGGATTTATCAATATATATTTTGTATTCTAGGTTATAATCCAATGCTCAGATTGTTCCAGCTTAGACATTGGGAGCTTTTTCAGATTGTCTCATGTGTCACTTTGGTATGTCCCCATCATTTTGTTTTTTACACTTCCTTACTCTCTGTCAGTATAAGCTGTCCAGGCTCCTCAGGTGTATTCCCTGCGCCAGCCTTATCATCAGCCATTTCTCCGAGGACCCCTGGTTCCTTTTATTGGAGTATTAACCTAAGAAACCATGGTTTGGGTTCGGGGTGTGCTAGTTCTTACTGATGTGTCATTATTTCCAGGCCCTCTCAGTAGGTAGATCTAGGAAATACATGTATTTATATAAAATATGTATTATTACATATGGTGTTATAGAATATATATTTATAACATTATATATAAGTATATACATTACTAACTTATGTATACATAAATATCTATAATTATTTCTGTGCCTATCTAACTGTACCCATCTTAAGCTAAACATGAATTTTTACCGGTGTCTCTGACTCTGACCCAGTCCCACATGGTTCAGTCTAGCCTTCCCCTATGGCGTATCTGTAGCCTTCTTCTCTAGTAGTAAGAAACCTGGCTGCCACCATCCCCCATCCATTTATACCTTTGTTCAATTTCAGTATCTGTACAGCTTTTGGGGAATTGTCTCAACTCTGTTTTATAAGTTCTCAAACCACACTCTTCTCATACTTTAAGTTGCTCGTTTATTCTTTGAAATAATAATAATTATTATATATCATGTGCTAAGCAATTTGCTGTGAACTTTTATCTGTAATAACCAATTTTGGTCTTGATCCATGCTATGGTGTCAGGTCTTTAATTATCCCTGTTTCACAGATGAGAATAGAGGGGCCCAGAAGGCTCTCCTGATTGGCCCGAGGGTCCCCAGCTAGTACATGGCGGAGCAGCAGAAGAACCCACAGTCCCCTGTGGGGCCTGTGCGCTCGGCTACACTGCCGTAGTTAGGTACGTGAAAACACAGATATGTGTCGGTTGTGTTGGTTTCTAATTTTTTTAAAGTAGTATTTTTTACCGAGGAAGGAGGACTGATAGTGATTCAGTGATATCAGAAGAATCCCCAAAGTGTCTTCCTGGACTTGAAAGGGGACAGTGGTTAGCAAAGAGTAAATTTCCTTAAAAAGGCAACAACCAGGGGGTGGGAAGGGACAGACTGGAATTTCAAAATGTGGAATAGATAAACAAGATTATACTTTATAGCACAGGGAAATATACACAAGATCTTATGGTAGCTCACAGCAAAAGAAAATGTGACAATGAATATATGTATGTTCATGTACAACTGAAAAATTGTGTTCTACGCTGGAATTTGACACAACATTGTAAAATGACTATAACAATAAAAAAAAAAGGCAGCAATCATGCAGTGGAACTGTATACTTACCAAAGTGGAAGGTTTGTTTTCTTCTGGTTAGTTGAGATTGAGCTTCTGAGAAAAGTAGTTTTTATGCTTTTGAAAATGTTCTGGCATAAAACATGGTCAGATTCACCCCCCGCTTCCCGCCCCATACCACCCCACCATGATTACCAGAAGATTATTTTTTCCTTCTGGTGGAAGCATTTGGTTCTTACCCTCTTCACGTATGTCCCTTGAGTAGAGGGGAAAAGATTGGGTCAGAACTGTAGTTAGCAAAGGCATTTAGCTGGCGGCTGATCAAGTCAAGAATCCAGTCAGTTGAAGGGATTTCTTTATTAACAGGCCAGAAATATCATATCTGTTGTATTTCACCAGAATCTGTTTAGCTTTTGGTTTCATTGGTCAGCTTATACAGAAAAACTTATTTTGGAGCTTTGTTTTCAGACATTGCAGTCGCCCAACCTGCCCTCCACCAACTTCTAGCTACCCTAGCATTTGACTTAAAAGTTTTTAACAGTTTTATTGAGATAAAACTTAACACCATCCAATTCACCCATTTAAAGTGTACAATTCAGTGAGTTGTACAACCATTCTGACTTAAGTTTGAGTCTTAAAATCAGAGACGAGATAATAATGGATGGAATTTATTCTTCAAATTTATGTATTTTATGTAATTTATAATTCTGTTTTAACATTAGCTGCTATTAATGGCCACCAAAGGTGACTGTTATTGCCTGGTTTTATTAAGTTATAAGGCTTGGAGAGATGTAAAAATCATTAGAAACTATCAGAATGTGGTTTAGTTTGTTTAGTCCTCATTAAAATAATATACATAATTGCCTTGTTTTCACCATAATTTCAATTTCCTTTCTTCTCTTTACTGACTGTCTCCTTTTCTCCCACTCAGTTTTAAGGGCATCCAATCTCTTCAGCCTGCTTCAACTAAGTCATAATTAAGCTAGATTCAGTTTATTATTTGTCTATCAGTAGATGCAAAGGGAAGAGATCTTTTTTTGTGCACTGAAAATTCCCATTCTTTTAATGTAGAACATGGTAAATTTCTCCCATTGCTTAAGCAAAATCAGATCAGTTAGCATAGAAAATCTGAAAGGAACTTTAATCATTAATGCTGGTGCTTCTTCATTAGGGCTGCATAGTTTTTAAATGATGGCCATACATTTGGAACTGTTTGAGAACAGTATCTTTTTAAAAAGCACCTCATTTCCTAAAAGGACTTTGGACTTAACAGGTACAGGCTGTCATTTCACAGAAAAGTAAACTTGGTTGTGAACCACACCCAAGTTGTGGGCCATCTTACCTGGCTCATAGAATCACTTTCATAGCCTCTTGAACTTCATCTTTCTTCCAGAAATTGTTGGTAAAAGTAGTTATGATTCTCTATGAACTTGGTGTTTTCATTTTGACTAAATGAATTACCATTTATGTAATGAATTACCACTTATATAATATTTGATTTTCATACAACGTTTAAAGTATTGGATTGGTACATACTCTTAAAAGAACTGAGGCACAGTAGGCAGGGTAGGAAATAGAGATCTGCAAGCAGGTGGCAGTGGAGGTGGGATGGTGGGGGCAGTTTCTCAGAAACATTACTGACATATTTTCTTAAGAAAACCTATTCTTCTAGAAAATTTGCCTAGTATTATTGTAAGTAGCAGTTTTGAATTGATACTCACCTCTCATTTCCCCTAGAATGACATGTAAAAACTGTTTAATAGGAGATTTTATTGTAAAATTTCAAAATTTCCATACTCTGGGGTTTGGCAGTAAGATATTAATGTTAAGCGCAGGATTGTTTCCCTGCATCTGAGCATCACTAATCCTTAGAGAAAATGGCACCTTTTTTTGCTTCTTGTTTTTGGCTTTTGATGGAGAGGTTGGTGGGTATGTTTCTGGTTTCCAGACTTGGCTATTTCTGTAAAGATTAGGAACGTGTTGCTTGTAGTATGAGTATCAAGACAGAAAGGAATGAAATAATGTTTAACTGTGGCAGGATGGTTTATTTTTTAATTAAAAATCTTTTGACATGTAGTTGACTTACAGTCTTTCAGGTATACAGCAGAGAGATTCAGTGATACATGTATATCTATTCTTTTTCATATTATTTTCCGTTATAGGTTATTACAAGCTATTGAATATAGTTCCCTGTGCTAAACAGTAGGTCCTTGTTGCTTATCAGTTTTTTATACAGTAGTTTATATATGTTAATCCCAAATTCCTAGTTTATCCCTCACCTCCTTTCCCCTTTGGTAACCATTAGTTTGTTTTCTGTATCTGTGAGTCTATTTCTGTTTTGTAAATAAGTTCATTCTGTCATTTTTTTAGATTCCAAATGTAAGTGATATATAGTTGTCTTTCCCTGTTTGGTGTAACTTCACTTAGTACAATAATCTCAAGGTTCATGCATGTTGCTGCAAATGGCATTATTTTATTCTTTTTAATGGCTGAGTAGTATTCCATTGTATATACATACCACAGTTTCTTTATCTAGTCATCTGTTAATGGACATTTAGGTTGCTTCCATGTCTTCACTATTATAAATAGTGCTGTTGTGAACATTGAGGTGCAAGTATTTGTTTGAATTAGAGTTTTCATCTCCTGGAGTAATGGAAACAAAAGCAAAAATAAACAGATGGGACCTAAGTAAACTTAAAAGCTTTTGCACAGCAGAGGAGAAACTATAAACAAAACAAAAAGACAACCTTCAGAATGGGAGAAAATATTTGAAAACAATGTGACTGACAAGAGATTAATTTCCAACTGTGCAAACAGCTTATACAGCTCAATATCAGAAAAACAAACCACCCAATCAAAAGATGGGCAGAAGACCTAAATAGATATTTCTCCAAGGAAGGCATACAGATAGTCAACAGGCACATAAAAAGATGTTCAACATCGTTAATTATTAGAGAAATGCAAATTAAAACTATGATGAGCCATTTGCAGCAACATGGATGCTCCTAGAGAATGTCATTCTAAGTGAAGTAAGCCAGAAAGAGAAAGAAAAATACCATATGAGATCGCTCATATGTGGAATCTAAAAAACAAACAAACAAACAAAAACAAAGCGTAAATACAGGACAGAAATAGACTCAATGGACAGAGAATACAGACTTGTGGTTACCGGGGGGGGGGGGGTAGAGGGTGGGAAGGGATAGACTGGGATTTCAAAATTGTAGAATAGATGAACAAGATTACACTGTATAGCACAGGGAAATATACACAAAATGTTATGATAAATCACAGAGAAAAAAATGTGACAATGAGTGTGTATATGTCCATGAATGACTGAAAAATTGTGCTGAACACTGGAATTTGACACAACATTGTAAAATGATTATAAATCAATAAAAAAAATAAAACTATGGTGAGATATCACCTCACTCCAATCACAATGATCATCATCAAAAAGTCTACAAATAATAAATATTGGAAAGGATGTGGAAAAAAGGGAATCCTCTTACATTGTTGGTAGGTCTGTAAATTGTGCAGCCACTATGGAAAACAGTATGGAGGTTCCTTGAAAAATGAAGAACAGAGTTACCATGTGATCCAGCAGTCCCACTCCTGGGCATATGTTCAGAAAAACGAAAACTCTACTGTGGCAGAATGTTTTAATGCTGACCGTGATGATCACATTGTTCAGCTAGCGGATACTCCTTCAGCTACTCTTCTTTTGGAGTCACCTTGGGAAAGTATAATGGGAATCTGTGAATAACTGTGTGTGCTGTTACTTAAAGATGCAGAGACTGACAAGAGGGGAAAGGCACAGTGTACTTTGGGAATATATCAGAATCTTGTACATTTTCTGCAAGATGCAGGAGATTAAAGCCCCCATGAGTGGCCAAGTGATCCAAAGCTGGACTTTCCCAGGAGCTTCTTTTTCTTAGTCAGCACATATGTAGTTGAGCCTAGACATCTTATGCCAAGAACTTTCCAGGTAGCTCTGAGAAAGACAGTTGTGAGCAGATTCCTTTGTCCAGTGGCACAGTGTGCCTGCCTCTACCTGGCCTGGCCTTTCTTACGACTTTTTCTGATTGCATTCTCTCCTGTATAGTCCCTGTTCCTAGAACGTGCACTGTTACCGTAGTTGCTGTTCCATGTGCAGCAGATGGATTCTCACAGGTAACCTCAGTCTCATAGTGACTGGCTGTGACCTGTTTTTGGCTGTTAGTCTCTGGTTTCAGTTGTTTTGTGGTTGTGCTTGTTTTTCTCACCAATAGCAGTATCTAACCATTGACTCTGTGCCCAGTCCATCCTCCAGGCTGCCCTGGAGTTTTCCGACTCTGTTCTGATCTGAACCCCATCCTCCGGGCATGAGGATACTGGTGGAGAGACAGTGAGGAGAACCTCGATTCTACTCCTAACTAGGAAATAAACAGATGAGTGTGCTTCAGTTACTTAACTGTCATCTTCTCATCTCTTGCTAAGTCCTCTTTACTTTGTGTTGGAATTTGATCTCTCCTGTCATTCATTATCTTCTGGTACGAGGACTTGGCTTTTTTACTGCCACTGTATATTCTTTGATGAATTTCTTCATATCTTGAGTAAAACTGAACACTGGGATACAGTTTCTCCTTTTGCTAAGAAAGAAATCACATAATCCTTTGTTGGGTCTCTCTGCTGGTAGCTTCAGGGAGGTAGAAGTTAGTTACGTGTAACAGACAGTGAGACAAGGGAAGAATCTTAAAAATGATTGAAATAGCAGTATCAGCCAAGTAGATATCACTTGGCCAGATAGGAAGTTATTACCCTCTTGAATTAGAGTGCTGGATTTGAATTTAAGCTCTGCTAGTTTTTTTTAGCTTTGTGACCTTAGACACCTGATTTATCTTTTCTATGCCTCGGTTTCATTTGTGAGATAAAAATGATGAACTAGTACTTACCTCAGAAGGTTATTGTGAGGTTTAAATAAAGTATTTAAATCTTAGTACATTACCCTGCACATACTAAGTACTCCATAAATGTTAACTATTAGTGTAATACTATTTGTCCCTGTTATTTATTACATAAATTTGAGGTGGTAGTCATGACTCTGTTTAGGGAAGTCCTTCTAAGTATTTCCAGGGTTTTATTTATTTGTTTTATTTTTATTTTATTATCAGCCTGTCTCAATCATATTCTCTCTGTCACATCATCTGGGGTTTTTCCTCCTGCAGAGCACTAATCAATCTGATATTTTCTTGTGTTTGTTTCCCACCACTGGCATGTAAGCTTTGTGGGATCAGGGGCCTCTGTCCTATTCATTGTTTTATCTCTGACTTCTGGTGTGGTCCCTGGAACACAGGAGAAGCTCAGTAAATATTCTGGAGGAAGACTAACTGCTATAGTTAGTATTCAGTGTGTAGCTGAGGGGAGATGGCAGTGACTCTGCAGCTAGGAATCGCTGACATTTTGTTCTCCTCTAGAGCTATTTTGTCTTTTTTCCAGGTCCCTGACCTTCTGGCTGTCAGTTGATTTTGCCTCTGGAAGTATGTTTTCCTCTGACTTGATTCTTCTTTTCTTACCTTGTTTGGTGCATTAGTGTAGTTTCCCAAAATTTGTTTTCTGGAGCATTAGATTCTTAAAATGATCTTTAATTAAAGGATTAACGATTCTGTAAACAAATAAGATTGGGAAATGCTGCTAGTCCCTTCCTCCACATGCAGATTCACAGTATGTATTAGCATATTGAAGATTCTGAAAACTCCCGTAACAGATGTACTTTTTAACTTTGATCAGTTATTTTTCTAAACTAATTGATCATAAATCTAAACACATTTTTTTAACCTAATGACTATAATATCCCAGTTCCCCAGAACACACTTTGGGAAATGCAAACTAGCTGTTTATAGTGAAACATTGAATTTTGCAACTTCAAGTGGATTTTTATTGGGATTCCCATCCAGTGCCTTTTGTCATACCTTCAGTTCTATTCACTCAAGAGTCTGTGTTTGGTTTTTAAAAATTAAACAGAATTTCAACTAATTGTACACATATTGTACACTTATTATGTATAAGCACCACTCTATGGATTCCTGGGTATAAAAACACAAGTAAGGCAGTCTAGGAGCTCACAGCCTTAACAGGGAAAACAGTCATACAAATAACCATAATAACAGTGTGATTTTATTTTAGAAGTAAATTTTAAGTTCTGTGATGTGGTACGAGTAGAAATTCTGCGTTAGGATGCCAAGAAAAGTTAACACTGTGGAAATGACTTTTAAAATTTTTTCCCTTTTAAAAAATGCTTTTTGGAGGTGTAATTGACATACAGTAAACTGTGTGATTTGACAAGTTTTGATGTAGGTGTATATACCTGTGAAGCCACAGCCATCACAGCAATCAAAATAATAACGTATACATATCCTCAAAAGTTTATTGTGTCCCCATATTATCTTTCTTGCTCCTGACCTTTCTGGCCTCTAGCTAGTTCCCAGGCAACCTCTGATCTACTTTCTGTCAGTTTAGATTAGTTTGCAGTTCCTAGACTTTTATGTGCATGGAATCATAGAGTATGTACTATTTTGTCCAGCTTCTTTTACTTAGCTTAATTATTGTGATATTTATCTGTGTTGTTGAGTGTATCAGTATTTATTCCTTTTTATTGTTGAGTAGTGTTCCATTTACAAAGCATAAGAATTACTCAGGACTGTATTAACAGACTGATTTCTAGTAAATTTGTGAAGTTGTGCAGTTATCTCTACAATCTAATTTAGAAGGCATCCCTCATCCCTGAAGATTTGTTTATATGCCTTTGATTTCAGTTCAGTTTGATTATGATGTGCTTTAATGTTTTTCTGCGTATTTCTTGTGCTGGGAGTTAATTAAGGTTTCTTGGATCTGTGGATTTGTAGTTTTCATCAAATTGGAACAAATTTGACCATTATTAAAAAAAATTTTCTGGTTACCTGTTTATTTGGCTGCTTGAAGTTGTCCCGCAGCTAACTGATACTCTGATCATTTTATTCCAGTCTTTTTTCTCTCTCTGTTTCATTTTGCATAGTTTATATCTGCTATTTTTTCAGTCCACTGATCTTTCTCAGCTGTGGTGTCTAATCTGCTGTTATCCTATTCAGTGTATATTTTACCTCCATTATTTTAATTTTCATCTATTAGTATGGTTTGGATCTTTTTCATAGTCTGTATTTCTAGTTAACTTGCTCAATCTTTACTTTCTTTAACATATGGAATATAGTTATATTATTTTATTATTTTTTGTCCTTTATTATATTAGTCTAATAAAGTATTTATTATTTTAATGTCCTTGTCTGCTAATTCTTTTTTTGACTCTGTTTTTGATCGATTTTCCTTCTCGTTTTATGGGTTGTGTTTTCCTAGTGCTTTATGCGTTCAGTAATTTTTAGTGGATCTAGACATTGTAAATTTTGCCTTAAATGTGTTGGATATTTTTGTATTCTTGTTAATGTTCTTGAGCTTTGTTCTGTGGTATAGTGAAGTTACTTTGGAAACATCTTTTTGAGGTTTGTTTTAAAGCTGAGTTAGATGGAAACAGAACAGCCTGTAACTTAGGGCTAATTTTTCCCAGTACTGAGGTGATATCTTTCTGAGTATTTTTACCCATTGCCAAGCTGCGAGGTTTTCTACTCTGGCTGGTGGGACCATGAACTCTTTCTGGCCCTTAGGGAACTTTGGGAATTGTCCTCTCACCTCCTTCCTGGTAGTTCTGTTTTAGGCCTCGTGTCCCGGGGGTCAGTCCTGAGCTGAGAACTAGAGATGGAGATGGACCCTGCAGATTCCTGAAACTATCTCTCTCTGCAGTTCTCTCCGCTCTGCAACTGTGTCCAGTGACTCTAGCGGCCTTGGTTTCTCCACATTCCGAGCTCCATCTCCTTGATTCGGGGAGACCATCAGACTCCATGTGGATTTCCCCACCCCGCACTCATGCCTGAAAATTATCTCTAGACTGTAAGCTGGGACAGTTGTAGAGCTCTGGCTTTCTTTTTCTATTTTCAGGAATCACTGTAGTTTACTGTCTGAAGTTCAATGCCTAAAAACCACTGTTTAAAATTTCACTTATTCAGTTTTTTTCGGAGGGAAGGGTAAAACTGGTCCTGGCTACTCTATCTTGGCCAAGTATCATCCTTTTGGAAACTAAAAAACCACTTTATTACTCACTAGTTAAAGGGGAAATTACAATAAAAATTATACAGTAATTATGTCAGTGGAAAATTATCAAAACTATGGCCATAGGTGAAACAGGACTTGCAGTTGTAATTTTCAGTTGCAAATTCATTTATTAAACACAAGAAAGAACAAAAAATAAAATGATTAAGCATTTGCCCCAACAATTAGAAAAAAAGTAAACTCATAAGCACTGGAAGACATGTAAACAAAAAGGATGGACAGGAATTAAGTAGAAAAACAGAGGAAGAACAAGGGAGGGAGGGAAGGAGAGAGAGTGTGTGCGTGCTGTCCATAAACCCTAAAGCCGGATGTTTGAAAAAATATGTGAAAAAAGACAAGTTTCTGACAGGGTCACCTAAAAAATAAAAGAGAAGGCATAAGATAGTATTTATTGATTGATTGTTATTAAGAACAAAAAGAGGGTATACTTACCAATATAGCAGATATTTTTAAACTCATAATGGAATGTTATGAGCCACTCATTCTAATAAAAGTGAAAGCCTGGTGGATGCGTGGATTGTAAAAGTCAAGACAGTCCAGATTGGAAACCGTTGCAGTATTCCGGAGAGGAGATGATAGCGGCCTGCACCTTGGGGCACTAGGAATGGAAACAGCAGTAAGAAGATTGAGCAGACATTTATCATCCTGTGAATGAGAGGTGGGGAGTCTCAGAGAAAGGTTAAGGTATTGGGTTATAAGATTCTGGTTTGGATGGTATTTTATTGCCCAGTAGTGTTACACCTGAGGAATGCAGGATTTGGTGAGAGGGAGGGTGGAAGTTGAGGTATACGGGGGACAAGTGGCATTGTCTAGTTTGGTCTTGAACTTTGAAGAGGGTTCTTGCTAAATTGTCTGCTTATGTTGTTGCAGAACTGAGTTCTTGTTTCTAAACACCAGCTTGGTTTTGTTTTTGTGAATATGCCTTTAAACATATCCAGAAATATAAAATACCTTTAAAAAATCAGATTAAACCCACCCCCATATAAATATTATTTACCCAGCTAGATCTTAGATAGCAGAACAAAGATCCTACTCAGAGCAGTCTCTTGTAATAAACACTAAAACGTATGCTTGTAATCAGAGCCCTTAAATTTTTGGCACAGTTCTTTGTAAGTACTCAGATTTCTCTGAGTGATGTGACTGTGACTTGGATTCTGATTCTCTGGAAGTCATTGCCAGGTTTATCTGACCCTGCTCCCAGGCAGCTGGGGCAGCCTTCCATCTTACCTTTCATTTCACTAATTAGCCCCTAAAATTCTTTTTAAATGGGCCACTTCGACTTATGTTAGTGAGGTGCTACAGGTAGAATTTGCTTTCCTCTCCTGGTTCTAAACAAAACCCCTAGTTACCCCAAAGATGGAAGAAAGGTGCTTCCCGTGTCCTTTTTTGTTCTCTGGGAGAAGAGACTGTGGCAAACACTGGAGTGGCCTTTCCTCTTATGCTTTCATTCCTTGACTGGCTAGAAAGCTGCCACATACCACTGCCACCCTGCCAGTTTTAGCATAATCCTAACCTGACCTGCACTGAGCTGGCTATTATTAAAGCCTTTGTCTACATTGTCAGAAGTATTTACTGCCTGGCACAAGCGTTTGCTCTGCCTACTGACTTCTTACTGACATGTGAAGTGCAACTGTGTCTCCATCTAGGCCTATAGTGTGCTTTTTGCAATGTAAGTTTTCAAAGTGCCAGAGGTCCTCTGGTTTTAATAGATTACTTTGAAATTTGGTATGAGCATATAGACAGATTTGATTGCATTGATGTTTCACACAGTGATCAGTTAATTCCTTTAAGTATCACTCAGAGGAAAGGCTTATACCATGGTCCAATAAATTTTTTGACCAAACATTAACCAAATCACCAAGTTCTTGTTATCTTTTAATTTCAAGTTTAATTGTTGACTTACAATTTTTAGAATAGAGAATATATTTATTTACATGTTTCAGAAATCAAAATGCTGTTTTAAACAATGTATGTACCTTGAGAAGACTTGCTCTTACCCATCCCCATCCAATCCTCTCCCAAGCATGTAGTTGTTTTTACAGATTTCTGTTTATTCTTTCCAACTTTCTTTATGCAGATAGCTAATTAAATGTGTATTCTTGTTTTCCTCATCCTTTCACTCAAAAAGTAACATACTAATATTCTTCACTTTGTAGTTTTATTTTGTTTTTCATTTTTATACTTTGGAGCTCTCTCCATATCAGTACATAAAGATCTTTCTTTTTATTTGTTTGGTTTTGGCTGCATAGTATTCAGTTGTGTGTATGTGGCATAGTTTATTCAACCAGTTCTCTGTTGCCAAGCACTTGAATGTGTTTAGTTTTTTGCTATTACAAATAGTTTTGTAAAGAGTAACTTTATTATTAATTTGTTATTTCCTATGTATGTAGGTATCTTATTTAGGTTCCTAGAAATGTTTCCTAGGTAAAAGGGTAAATGCATCTGTAATTTTGGTAGATATTACTGGATTCCCTTTGTAGAAGTGTTGTGCATTTTGCATTCCTATCAGTAGTATGTAAGGGGCCTTTGAGCACCTGTATCCCCACAGGTTGATGAGAGTGTGGTTGGACTTACATCAGATTTTGCCTGTGATGAGAAATGCTATCTCAGTGTATTTTTTTTAATTTGCATTTCTGTTATTGTGAGTTAGGTTAAGGATCTTATATGCTTACATTTTCTATCAGACTGTCTATTTCTGGAAACTTTGGCTCTGTTTCTGGACTTTATATATCCCTTGATCTGTCCCATTCATTTGCCACTTCTATACTGTTTTAACTCTTGGGGCTTTACAAAATATGCTTTAATATCTGTTAGAGTTGTTTGCTTATCTTTTTCAGAGTTTCCCTGCCAATTATTGCTTATTTATTTTTCAGTAAGTTCTTTAGAATCAGCCTGTGTAGTTCCTGGAGGAAAAATAAGCTGGTATTTTTACTGGGTTTGTGTAAATCATAAATAACCGTAAGAAAAATTGATGCCTTTATGATGTTTAGTCTCTCTCTCCAAGAATATGGTTATAGCTTTCCCTTCATTCAATTCTATTTTCATTTTTAAAGATTTTTAAAAGTTTTCTTCATTAGTTGCACATTCTAGTTAAGTGAAAATGTACAAATATTTTACTTTTCTTATTTGAAATGAGGTCTCTTCTTCCTTTCAATCTTGTGTTGTTGTTTGCATATATGTATATATGAAGGCTGTTTCTGTATATTCATTTTATGGCTTACTGTCTTACTGAATTCCCTTATGTTTGTGGTCAGTAATTTTTAGTATTCTTTTAAAACGCATTTGAAAGAGTTGGTGGGTACTATATAGCTTTTTAATTAAAAAGATCTTTTTTGGTACTAAAGTCTTGGTTGAGAAACCTTATTACACTGCACCTCTAGTGTAGATATGTAGCATGATGAACCCTAGCAAGTTGAGAAGGAATCATTTCTTTGATTTGAAATTTGGGTATGTTAAGGGGGTTATGAAATCCAAACATTTACTGGTTATTGATGCAACTTAAGTCAAATAACTGAGTATGTTTGTTTTTGAATAATTTAGTAATGTATCTATAATGTATCTCATAAAAGCTTCATCTGGTGTAATACAGTTCTTTTTTCTTTATACAAATAGCAAGTATAGGGAACCTGTAAGAGTGTTTCAAGGCAGGTTTATACTGTGACTGATCAAGACTTTGCAATGTTAGGCCCTACTTTAAGAATTTTATGATCTTTCACATTTTAGAAAAATAATCTATATCTCTCAGATGGTAATCATGGTCTCTTATAAGTGAAGAGAGGGTACTGTTTCTGGGCTAGAATATTTGCTAAAATTGTTTTATAAAAAGTGCTTTCTGCTCTATTAAAAGCTTGGAGCCTGAAGCTAAAATACATTGTCTGGAGTAAGAAACTATTCCTAGAAGTTCAGAAATGTAAACTGTATTGTCTTTTATTTACCCGAGAGTACTGTGGTGTATTAGGCTGTCAGGGGCTTTTTAAACAGCTCTAGTCTTGTGGATACTGAATTTTTTCAGGTTTTAAATAAAGCCGATATATCAGAAAATACTTTGAAGAGTAATTGAGATGTCAGTCCCTCCTTTTTTTCTTTCTCTCTCTTTTTTTTTTTTACTAAACAAATGGGGAGAATTATTTGACACAATATTTTCCAAGCTGTTTGTAATGTAGCATTGGATTTCTGATTCCTTGTATGATGAGTGTGAGAAAAGTGAGAAGATTGAACATTGGAGTACGTGTAAAGTGCCACAGTAGATTTTAGCAAAAGTCTTGTTATGTCACAGTAGTAAATGATAAGGGACAAATAGGGTAATATGTTTGGCCTTACATTTGGGAATTACATTCAGCCTGAAAAAACAAAGGCAGTGAAGTATTAGAGACAAACTGAATGGCACTGAAAAGCGAGAAAGTAAGCTGATAGTGTAGTCCAGACAAGTCAAAGTATGTAATTCCTCTTTTGTATAAGAGAATAGTTTCAGAGGCATTCCACTTTCCTTTTTAGATATGATGTAATTAGTGAAAATCTGATGGTTGACTGGATGTATTGATTGACAAAGTAAACCAAAGCCAGTATTATCAGGTAATGGAAAAAGCTACTTACTATAGCCTAGTTAAAGCCATTATGAGTTAAAAATGTCTATATGTGTGTAGGTTGTTTCATAAAATCCACTTTTTATGTACTTGTTTTAGTTTTGTCAACAGCAGGTTATTATTTTCCACTCTGTGGTGTTTTTCACACATTGAGAGCCCCTTGCAATTGGGTTTATTGCACGTTATGATATTAGTACTTCATTGTGAGTTGGTGTTATTTCTTGAATGGAAACAATGACATCACCTTTCTTTCTTTCTTTCTTTTTTTAAAAAAGGTGTCGGAATGCTAGAGAGTTGTTTCATTTCATCAGTGTGTGGCTGAACTACCAGTGTTGTATTTGCTCTTAACTAAAATGATAGATTCTAGCTACTGTAATAGTGGATCCAATCGTTTGTTTTTTGCTTTAGGTTACTAAGAGTTAGGAAATAAAAGTGTTTTTTTTTTTTAATGTGTTTGTCCTTCAGAAGTACAAAATCTTGATCAAAAAACATATATTTTATGCATAATATCAGATCCCAATTGTATCATCAGAGAACCCGTCCCCAAATTCCTGATTATCTAAAGAAGATTCCCAGTTATTCCTACAGCACATATCACGAGTTCCAGTTCTGTATTTGTTTTTCTTCCACGTTAGACTGTCTTCCCCCAAGAGCTCATTATAAAGAACATCTTCCATAGAGCCTGGCACTCAGTATTTGTTAAGTGAAGCAATTGATGCATTGTTAAGCTTTCTCTAATGTTTTTTCTCAAAAATGAAATCTAGGCACAAGCGAAATTCACAGCTGAATGTTTAATTTTATTTAAGGCAATTGACAGTGTATGTGGTGTCTGCATAATGAACATTCATTTTCAAATAATCTTTTTTTGAGTAACATTCCTGGTTATGGGTAACTTGGTGATTAAGAACATAGCTTTTTGGAATCAAGACAGCCTGGGTTCAAATTTGTTAACTTCTCTGAGTGCCAGTTATGTCATCTATAAGACAGGTTTAATAATAAAGCCTACCTCATAGGGTCATTGTGGAGTAAATGAGCTTTGCACATAAAGCTCTGGCACAATGCCAGGCACATAGTGAGTGCTTGGTGAGAGGCAGTTCTTTCGTGTTCATTGCTGACGTGGTACCATCATCATATTCTGAGTAGCACCATGGTGCATATGTTGAATCAGGGACAAAATATTTCCAGGTAGGAAAGCTGTAAAATTACGTAAAACAAATATCCTGTTGTATTGGGATGCTAAAAATATACTATTGGTGTGAGTTAATATTTTATTAAAGATATCCAAAAACAAACCATTTTAGGAACAAAACACCTTATTCAAGTGTTATTAGCTTGTTCTAATTAGCAAATATGGTACTTTTTGAAGGTTGTAGGATATTTTGTAATAATCAAAGATTGATTATACTTTTTGAGCCCATCTGGTATTATTAACACACATGAAAGAGGTTGCTGGTTTTCATCTGCTTCACGCTAGGAATTGTTACTGGAGTGGAAATTGGCAAAAATCACTGAAAGAGCCTGGTATCAGCATTGCGAAACTGTTAGACCATGATCTGAAATGAGTGCTCTGATAAAGTTAACGTAATCCTTCTGTCAGTCTCATGAGTTGTTGTTTTTCTTATAATATTTCATCTTTAAGTATGCATGCTTTGAAATGCCAAGATTACTAACTGGAAAATACATGTGGTTTAGCAAAGTTGCATGGCTTCATATAAATTTGTGCCTTTTGAATTAGAAGCTTTAGGGACATTCTCTTATGTTTTCATGGAAAACCATAAAACTAAAATCTTTGTGCTTCTATTTGGCTCTGTGTGTGACATGGTACCACTTAAAGCCTTCAGAGGTTGAGAGACTGAGAATCTGCTAGTACTTTGAATAATGTAGCTGAAATTGTAGATGAATTGTATCATTAGTTTCTTGTTTGCAATTCTTTATGTTGTATATAGATTGTTGTGCTTTTGAAAGTTATTAGCACAACATGTTATACTTATGCTTCTTTTTGTTCCTCAAATAATGTATGCTTTAAAAAATCAAAACTAAAAAAAGTGAAAGTCCTTTCCTCTCACCTCCTTCCTGTTATCTGTATCTAACCACTGGTTGCTGATTTATGTGTTCATTTCTGATGTTTTTCTACATATGTGTATGCTGCATACTCATACATGTTTTATTTTTAATACTGTCTTATCACGCATCTTGCTCTTCTATTTCAGTACCATGTTATGGAAATCTCATTCTGTCAGTACATAAGGCTCCTGTGGGATTTCATAGTATGAGTTTACCATAATTTAATCATTTTCCTAATAGTGGACATTTAGGTTGTTTTTAGTTTTCTTATAGCAGCAAGCATTTATATATACACATCTTTGTACATTTTGTAGAATATTTGTGGAATAGCTTGTTAGAAGTGAAATTGTTAGGTCAAAGGGTATGTGTTTTTAAATGGTGATATTAAGAATTGTTCCTTTAAAAATTATTGTTCCATTATATACCCCCATCCTGAACATGTGGGAATCTTCATTTTCCTTATGTTTTTTCCATCCATTCATGTCATTCATTCATTTGAGTTTTACAAAACTGATATGCTAGGATATGTATTTATTGTGTTAATTTGCATTCTTTGGTTTTTACTGAGGTTGGTAATTTTTTAGTAATATTTATTGTTTAGATTTTTTCTATAAGTTGCTTTTTAATATTTCCCTTTGTCTATTTTCTGTGTATTTATTTTCCCATGTAGAATTCTTAATTTGTATATAGTCATATATGTTGCTACTTTTCATTGTCCAATTTCCTTGCTTTAGCCCTTAAAGACCATTGTGAGATTATCATGAGAAGCCACAAGCTGTCCCACCAGAACGTGGTACCTGAAAATAATATTCATCAGCATTGGTGACATCAGTTTCAGTTATTGTCAATGATCTGGGTTTCTAACCTCTACCATGCCTGTCTCTATTTGGTCTTAAGTTTGGCCTCATAAACACATTCTCCCTGTCTTATTCTCTGAATTGGTCTTTTTTCCATAATCTGTTCTTACATTTTTTTTTCCTGCCCATCTGGCCAAGCTCGTTTATAACTTATTTGAGGATACGCTGTCTGGATACTTGGCAGCCTGCATGAGCTCAGGTCCAGCTTTATTGGGGAGGAATGGTCCTACTCCACTGTGGCCCTGCCTTCAAGGACTGTTCTGGACACCTCTAGATTGACAGTGCAGCTGTTTAATTCTTGAAAATAATTGCTTAAACAAATTTAATGTGAGTCTTGTTGATTTTGGCTCTGGACAGCCACAAACCAGAAAATTTGGAATACAGTAGCATTTTTTTTAACCATTTCTGTCCATTCCCATTAAATTACTTTAGCTCAGGCAGTCATCATTTAAGGCCTACTCTAATACAATATGTCCTTAGAGGTTGTCCTGCCTTCTGTTGGCCTCTTCTCAGTTTATCCTCTGAGATCATCGAAGTATAATTGAAGTAACTTCTGCAATAACAGAAGCAAATGAGATGCGGCTGAAGGGTTTTGGGGACAGAGGAGAAATGTGAAAAGAGAGGTATTCATATTGGTCATTCTCCTGTAATACGTGAGCTTTTAGTGAAAGGAGGAATGATAGTAGAAAATTTTTTATATAATAATAATAAAAGAGTTTCTAATGTTGTTGCTGAGAGTGCTTTGTGAAAGTAACATTCATAGATTTCATGAAGCAAAGTTAGCCTATTTGTCTTATAAATGTATTGAATTTTGTGTCATGAAAAAAGCTTATGTCTTAATAGCACTGATTTTAGTGAAAGATATCAATCTAGCCCTCATCCAGGCACATATTCCAGTAATTTGTTTACCCATCCCAGATCTAAACAGACTTTCAGATTTAAAAGATGAAGTTGACAGTTACATAGCTTTTTAAAAAATGGTTGAATTCTGATTATTACAAGCAAAAATGAGGTTCTCAAATGGATAGGTGCTAGGCCTCATGACTGATGTATTTGAAGGATATATTCTTTTGTAAGGTAGAAATTTTCTTAAAATATGCAGATGGCTTCTAGTGAGAGGGTAGAATATTTTGTGTGTTTTATAATTAATCTGGACCACTGATTATCTGCATTGAGAATATTCAGTTAATTTGACATATATTTGCCACCAGTTTTCATGGTTTTATTTTTTTGTTCACTATATTTGTAAGTACATTCCTCAGTGATTTAATTAAAATACATTTTCTTACAAGTTCGCTTATCAGTTTCTCTAACCCAGAGCAATTAGGAGGTGAGAACGTCCTAAGCAGCACACTGGCAGTAAGAAGTAACCACTGACAACCTAATGAGAGAGGGAGAAACCAAAATCCTTCAGATTAAGCAAGCAGAACACTCAGATGTATTTGGAGATGTGCTTCTTAACCTCTGGGTTAGGGATACCTTTGGGATTACCTGATGGAAGTTGTAGACTTTCTTCCTAGAAAGATGTGTAAACATGTATCCGTTTACATTCAGTGTCAGGGAATTCTTGGGTTCTTTGAAGCCCATCCATGGGTCCAGGTTAAGAATCCATGATTTAGTAAAGGGGCAGGTAGCTTTCCATACCTCAGTAGCCTTGAAGAGCATCACTGTATGAGTTTATAGATAATTGACAATACTAAGTTAACAGAAAATGCTAAATTTTGTACTGCACACTATTAAATATACAGTATTTCTTTGAATTAAAAAAATACACGTTTGCCATTTAACATTATCCCATTACCTGGAAAACTCAGACTTCATTACTCTGAATACTGGTTAGTAAGGTGGTATTCTGTATTTGCATAAAATAAGCTACATTTTAGCATTTTGTTGGGAGGATTAGGTTTATTTGTTTATTTATTCAATGGTGGTACTGGGAATTGAACTGAGGACCTTGTGCTTCCTAGAGTGCTAGGCTTGCACTCTACCTCTGAGCTATACTCCCCCTATATTTTAGCATTTTAATTGTCGGTGTCCCTGAGCCTTTTTGTGCCAGTGAAATTATGAGCGTCTCTTCCTAAGCCAGTGTTCAGAGATGTCCAGTTGGTACCTTATGATTGCCATGGTAGGAGTGTTTACAAGGCCAAAATGCATACTGCCAGTCAAGGTTTGCTCTGCCCTTGTCCCCCAGACTAGTTTTTAAACATTTACCGCGTGCATATGATTTTAATTACTCATTCAGCAGACATCTTTTAAGTGCCTGTTGTGTTCCAGACATTGTCCTAGGCACCACAGATACAGCACTGAATATATTTTTATAAATCTTTAATTTCCTAATAAAGACAGGGGAATGTTGGGAGTCCTTAATCAGATCTTGGAGGGTATGTGGAGTCAGGCAAGTTCTTACTATAGAATCTTCAGAATCTTTTAATGTGCTGTTGTGCATTGTTACTCTCTAGGAGGAGAATACAGTGGGTACTTACTTAACGAAGGAACTCTTTTTTTTCCCAGAACATATTTATTATCTTTTAGAAATACTATTCTGCTGCTCCATTGCAGTCGCATGCCAACTGTTAGGAATTGATATATGAAGAGCACTTACTCAAAGGGTGTAGGTCGGGGTATGGCCAGGACTTCTAAAGAAAGACCTTCCCATCTGTTTTATAGGTGGTCCATTTGTAGGCTGTGGATTGAATTGTTTAACTGATGGTGTCCCTGAACCATTCTATTGTATTTTCATTTCCAGTATTTAAATGAAAAAGCATCTTACGTAATGAGAAAGCACTGTTCTACTTATATTGTTATTAAGTTTAGAAGAATACTTTCCCTTATAATCTGCAGTTTCTGACTTGGAGACACCTTACGGTATGTGCCTGTGAACTTCTGCCGCCACGTGCTCCCTGCTGCTGGATTTCTCCTGAGCGCTGGGCATCTCTTGCTGCAGAGCCTCTCCCTGTCTCAGGAGTCTCTGAAACCCCATTCATCTTCCGCTTCACCCTCATTAGGCTGCAGTGTTTCTCAAAAGTGTCATTGATGGACAAGTGCATCACAGTCACCTGTGTGGTTATTAAAATCATGAGTTCCTGGGTCTCATCTCAGCCCTGTTGATTCAGAATCTGTTATGTATGAAGCCCAAGAATCTGTACATTAAAAGCATATCTAAGGTGATTTTTACTGAATTGTTTATATTCCATGCTGAATTGGAAATTCATTTTTGGAAGGTATATACAGTATTTCTCAGTGTAGGGCTGTTGGCATTTTGGCCAGGACTGTATCATTGTGTGGCACTTTGCAGGCACAGCAGGATGTTTAAAATCCTTGGCTCCCACCTACCCAATGCCGTTGTCATCCCCAGTTATTGGTATAACTCAGAATGCCTTCACACATTCCAGACACTTCCTTGCTATAATATCATTTGGGGGTAGCATCCTCCTTAATTAAGAGTCACTGCCATATACTACATTTCTTATCTAGAAGTTACTCTTTAATTAATTAATTAATAATAAATAAATAAATAGTTAATACATATGTCTAACCTAGGACTGCAAATTACTCACTGAGTCTACACACTTCCTAAACAATACATGGTCCATAGAGCACTTAAATGTCAATCACACCTTCCCATTTACATGCCACTTTGTTCAATATTTGAGTTCTGGCTTTTAAAAACCTGCATATATTAGATATTATTATTATTACTATTACTCTGCACAGTCATTAGTATTTGTTTATATTGATCCAAGATTGACATTTTATTTGATTTTTTTTACTCCTTGCATTTTACATTTTCCTTCTGATTCTTTTTTAATCCTGAAATACACTTTAGAAAAATGTATGCCTTTTCGTGGTAGACTCAGTTTTTGTTTGGCAAGTAACATTTTTTTATCCTGTTTCTTGAATGATGTTTTCACCTGGGAATATCATTCTAGGTTGACTTAATTTCTCTCAGCACAGTATTTATTATTCTGACTTAAATTGTTTCTGTGAGAAGTGTAATTGTCGTTCCTTTGTAGATAATCAGACTCCTTTTTCTCTGATTGGTTTTAAAGATCACCTCTTTGTCTTTGGTGCTTTGCAGCTTCATATGATGTGTCTGGATATCAATTTCTTTTTTATTTATCATCCTTGTGACTTGGGTCTCCTGAGTCTGAGGTCTTATGTCTTCTATCCATTTTGGAAATTTTTCAGCCAGTCTCTTGGAATATTACTTCCTCTCCATTTTTTTTTTCTATTCTTTCCTTCTGAAACTTTAATTAAATCATATGGTAATCTCTCTTTCATGAGATGTCTCTACGAGATATCATGATTTTAAAATTTTCTTCTATCTCTGTCTCTCCTTGCTGTTTCAGATCTGTCATTTGATTTACTAATTGTCTCTGTGTCTGCTCCAATTAGGTTTTTAATTTCAAGGATTGTATATTTTTATTTCCAGAAATTCTAGTAACTTCTTTTTTCCTGTCTGCCAGGTCATTTTTGCTAGCCCCTTGTTTCTGGCCCATGTATTTAATACCTTCCTTTAGTCCAGTATACTCTTAAAGCATACTTAATTGTAATTTTATATTATGTATCTATTAATTCCAAAATTTGGACTTCTTGCAAATTTAATTTTGTTGTTTATAACTTTTGCTACTCCAGTGGTTTGTTTCTTTTTGATTTTATAATTTTGTTTTGATTTCATATTTGGCTAATACTGAATTTAAGAATCTCCTGGGGCATGGGTTGTAGGTGTGTTTACTTCTCTTTCCGACAGGTGCTTGATTTACCACCAACCCAGAAACAGCTTAGACTCATATTTTGGCTTGAGACTCTTGGTCCTTGCAAGAACTGTAAATTTATACTCAACTGAGAACAGGTTGTAATTATGAATTTGAGTTTTCAGGGAACCACATTCCAGAGAAGGCCTAATTCAAACACTTGTTTTGTTTTGTTTTGTTTTTTAATTCAGTCTCTTTGTCAGTGGACAGACACCCTTCCCTCCCCTCCATTTGCTGAAGGGTATGGCTTTTCAAGGGTATTGCTGGTTTTTATGCTCTGGTCTCAATTCCAGCTTTCACCACATCTAATAAAAATCAAAATTCAGCTCTCTAGATTCCAAGTTTAAGCTAAGGTCATGGCTTAGCTGTTTCTTACCGTTCTGATTTCATTCAGTAAATGCATTCAACAGATAGTTTTTGAGCTAATTATTGTTTTCTCTTTGTTTTTGCCTCCAGTAGATTTCTTTCCCTGTGAGTTCAGCAGTGCATTTAGAAGAGTACTTGTTGTATCTTATCTGCTATATCTAGGTATTTGTAGTGGGAAGATTTTTATGTTTAGTCTTATGTATTTCCAAAAGCAAAACCTCAGGTGATTTTTGTACGCACTGAAGTTTGAGTACCTTGGGGCTGGAGATGCTGCTGCAGCTGCTTCGGTAGTAGGAAGTTGGAATGTGGTTACCTGGTCCCTTAGTGTTTTCCCAAAATTAATGCCACTGTTAAGTTTTATCCATATTATTCCATTAAATTGACATTTGTGGTCTACCAATTATCATTTAAAACTATTATTGATATGAAACAAGTCTATTTTGAATTCCAAACAATTTAAAAGTTAAACTTTGAAATGTAACTTATTGCTGTTTTTTTATCAGAGTATTTTCCATGCCTAAATATAATTGTTAGCTGTTAAGCGCATTTTTTTTAAAAGTTAGTGTGATAGTTTCAATCTGGTTTTTTTTTTTTTTTGAAATTAGTATCATATAGTCCTAGAAATTTAGATCTTTAATCATCTGGCTTCAAGAAACAAAGAGCCATTCAAGTTAATTCAAGAAAAGAGAGGCTGTTGTAAGGATACATGTGATATGCAACTGGAAGATTGTCAGGAACTCAGGGCAGCTTCAGAGATTTGTTTCTTTCTCGTGGTCTCTTAACTTTTTTCTGTGCATTTGTTCTTTTCTCTTCTCTTTATTGACTTATTACACTGGATTATATTGCATGGTGGTTCAGACTTCTTAGAGCTGTGATGGCCAACACAGTTATCAGTAGGCACATGTGGCTATTAAATAAATCAAAATTAAAATAATGTATAGGATCTATAGGCCAAATACTATAGAAACACTCATGAAAGATACCAAAGAAAACCTAAATAGAGAGTGGTGTTCATGGATTGGAAGATTCTGCATAGTAAAGATGTCATTTCTCCACAAATTGCTCTATAATTATGATCAGAATCCCAGCATGATTTTTTAAAATAAATATAGAATAAACTGATTCTAAAATTTCTATGGAGAGGCAAAGGACCTATACTAGCTAAAGCAACTTTGAAAAGAAAAAATAAAGTTGGAGGAATCACAGTGTCTGATTTTTAAAACTTAACTGTAAAGCTGTAATCAAAATAGTGTGTGGTATGCATAAAGAATAGGTACAAGATCAGTGGATATACATAGAATCCGGAAAGAGACCCACACAAATATAGCCAAATGATTTTGACAAAGATGAAAGGCAAGTCAGTGAAAGAAAGAAAATCTTTTCAACAAATAGTGTTGGAACAGTTGGGCATACAATGCAAAAAAACAAACAAAAGGAACATTCACCTGAACTTTACAAAACAAAATTAAATTAAACAAAAATTAACTCAAAATATATCATAAATCTAAATGTGAAACTTTTTCTCTTAGAAGAAAACATGAGAAAATCTCTATAACTTGAGATTAAGCAAGGTCTTCGGCATGACACCAAAAGCATAATTCATGAAAGAAAACAATTGATAAATTGGACTTCATCAAAAGTAAAATTTTGCTCAGTGTATTAGTTTGCTAGGGCTGCCATAACAACATGCTACAGACTGGGTGGCTTACCCAATTGAAATTGTATTTTCTCACAGTTCTGGAGACTGGGAGTCATCAGGGTGTTGTTAGGGTTGATTTCTCCTGAGGCCTCTCCTTGGGTTGTAGGTGGCTGCCTTCTTGCTGTGTTCTCATGTGGCCTTTTCTCTGTGCACACACATCTCTGATTTCTCTTCCTCTTCTCATTAGAACATGTAGGTACCAATGGATTAGAGCCCATCCATATGGCTTCATTTAACCTTAACTACCTCTTTAAAGGCCTGTCTTCAAATAGTTATATTCTGAGATACTGGCGGGTTATGAATATGAATATTGAAGGCATACAGTTCAGTCCATAATGCTCTGCAAAAGACACTATTAAGATAATGAGAAGACAGGTTATAGACTGGGAGAAAAATATATGCAAATCATATGCCTGAAAAAGAACTAGTATCTAGAATACATAAAGATCTCTCAAAACTCAACAGTAAAAAAATAAACATCCCAATTAAAATTGGACAAAAGACTAGAAGACACTTGACCAAAGGATGGCAAATAAGCACATGAATAGATGTTCAGGATCATTAGCCATTAGGGAAATCCAAATGAAAACCACCGTGAGGTATCATTGCATACCTGTTAGAAATGGCTAAAAAGTACAATACCAACTTCTGGCAAGGAAGTTCTGGAAGAACTGGGACCCCCATATGTTGCTGCTGGAAATGAACAGTGGTATAGCCCCTGTAGAAAGAGTTTGACAGTTTGTTAAGAAATTTAACATACTTACCATATGGCCCAGTCCCTCTCCTGGGTATTTTTGTAACCTGTAGATAGATGTTTATAGCGGCTTGTTTTGTATTTACTAAAAACTGAAAACAGCCAATATGTCCCAACACTAGTAGTGAATAAATTGTGGTATATCCATACCATACAGTGGCATACGACTTAATAAAAAAGAACAAACTAATGATACATGCAGCAACTTGATGAAAGAAGATAGTCTTAAAAAGTTACATAATGATTTAATTTACATGAAATTCTTGAAAAGACAGAAATGCAGTGTCAAAGAACAAATCAGTGGTTGCCAGGAGTTGGAGTGAGGGGAAACTATAACTTTCTAGGGAATTTTTGCAGTAATGGAACTTTTCTGTTTACGGATGGTGGCTAAGTCACTTTATACAAATCTATACATGTGTTAAAACAACTAGAACTATATTTTTTGAAGTTGATTTTTTCCAGTTGAAAGCTAAGTAAGTCCTGAGGATGTAAAGTACAGCATCATGACTATTGTTAACAATACTGTATTGTATATTTGAAAGATGCTAAGAGAACAGATCTTAAAAGTTCTTATCACACAAAAAAGTTCTTGTAACGTGTGTGGTGATGGGTATTAACTTATTGTGGTAATCATTTTGTGATGTATACATATATCAAATCATTGTGTTGTACACCTAAAACTAATACAACATTATATGTGAATTGTATCTCAATAAAAAATTTAAATATCTCAAAAAAATTAAAGCTCGTCTAATTTAAATATTGTCTTGCATACACAAAAATTAAATACATTTCAGGCTTCAGTTGTACTAGCCGCATTTCAGCTGATCAGTTTCTGCATGTGGCGTGGTGTGCTGTGGTGGACAGTGCAGGTGTAGAACATTTCCACTAATGCAGAAGGTTCTAGTGGACAGTGCTCTTTTGCTGTGGAGGGTCAGCCTTTTTTTCCTGTAAAGGGCCAGATAGTAAATACTTCAGGTTTTGTGGGCTACATGGTCTCCATCTCAGCTGCTCAGCTCTACCATTGTATTGTGGAAGCAGTCATAGACAGTAATTAAACAAATGAGCCTGGCTGTGTTCCAGAAAAATTTCATTTATAAAAATAGGCATATTTGCTGACCTCTATTTTAGAGAATCTGATTGGCCTGCTTCCTTTCTTGTGTCAGCTCAGGGTTTATTGGTAGAGTGACCTTATAATTTATCATTCAAGTTAAATAAAATTGTAATTATAATTTTGAGAGTGAAAGTGAGCACTATTAATAATTCTGATAGACAGTAGGCATAACCTGGGAGTGTCCTGGCCAAACCAGGAATGTATGTGACCCTGGATGTCAGTCTTCCTATGAATTGGTTGCCCTTGTAATAGCCTGGTGCCTAGTCCAAGCAACTGGAGAAGCAAGCAGACTCTTCCTTCAGTAGGGGCTGTGAGTTAGCCATTTCCCTCTGAAAGGGAGTATTTATATGGGAGGCACCCTGAGGTTTGGCCTGCCCAGTATACTCAAAATAGCCTGTCTTCTGTCCCTGTGCCTTTGCTCATGCTTTTCTTTCTGTGCCCTCTTTCCCACCCCTCTTCTTTGTTGTAATTCAGTCCATTTCTCAAACCTCTGCTTAAATGTATGTCTTCCATAAAGCCACTCCTGTAACACCCCTTTCAGATTTAGAAGTTGGTATTTATATTTTGGAAAATTCACATGACACAGTGCCTTAGACCAGGTCCCCAAACCTGGCTGAGCATCAGACGCACCTCAGTAGCTTTAAATACGGATTCCTGTGTCCCATCCTAAATCTGTTGATTGAAATCAATGGTGGCGGTCTTTGTTGTTTTTCTTTTAAACTCCTTGTATGATTCTTGGATAACCAACCAGCTGGTTCAGTATTGGAATCTGTTCATTTAGACTTAATATTTGATGTAAATGTCGACTTTTAAAAGAATCTTAGAAATAATCTTTTCTTCACTTTTTAAAATTGAAGTATAGTTGATTTACAACATTGTGGTTTTTTACTTTCTTGTTTTTAAATTGGAGGGAGAAGATGTAAGGGAAATTACTTGCTCAGATCCCAATGCTTATTATTGGCAAAGCCAGGACTAAACTTTGCATTTCTTTACCTCCATTTCAGAACCTTTCTTCATACTCATGTTGGACAGCCCTTTCTAAACAGGAAGCCTTGAATACTGGGAGGTGCTTGGTACACAGCAGATGATCAGATTTTTACTAGTTGTTATTTAATTCACTTTGTATAGTACATAGCACATTTTTTGCTGTGTAATGGTTGCTTCTTATGTTGTTTACACCCATTCTCACACTCAAGGCTTTTTTGATAGTTGGAGATAACTCAGCAATCAATATGCAATCATAACAGAAAAATCCTTTCCCACACTAGTGCTGCTATGAATGGCTTCTGAAAGGGTGACTGAACCAGACTGAATTCTGGGCCAGCTTTGAAATGTAATAGTTTACAAGAGCTCCTCTGAACTGAGATCAGCTTTAGGTGTGCAGGGTTTTCCTCTCCGGGCCCACTCCCATTTGAGAAAGGTTACCCAAGATCTTTGGGAGTGTGTGTGGAGGAGGGGATGCCTAAACTTGAATGGGAGTCAGCAAAAGGCTTGTGGGAAGTGACAATAACCTAAACTGAGCTTTAAAAGACATCTGGGAGTTAGGGAAAGAGTTTATCTAGGCAGTTAGTGTCAAAGGGCAAAAGTGTGGATAGCTTTGGGGAATGGCAAGTTGTTTAGTTTGGCTAGAGCATAAAGTGCAAATTAGAAACTAGAAAGATAGACAGGTGTCAGATAGTAAATGATTCTATAGGTAAAATGCTGTATTTCACAACTGGCTATCCACATTCAAAAGAGTAAAATTGGAGCCGTGCCTGACATCATATAAAAAATTCACTCAAAATGGATCACAGACCTACATGGAAGAGCTAAAACTATAAAAACTCTTAGAAGAAAACAAGGGAAAAAAACCTGACCTTGGATTCCAGGCAATGGTTTCTTAGCTGTGATACCCAAAGCACAAGCAACTAAAAATAGATAAGCAAAATAGGTAAGTTGGGCTTCATCAGAATTAAGGAATTTTGTGCTTCAAAGAGCATCATCAAGAAAATGATCAAATCCATAGACACAGAAATTAAACCAGTACTAATTGTCAGGGACTGGGGAGGGGAGGAGTAGGGGGTGACTGCTAATGGGTCTGGAGGTTTCTTTCTGGGATGATGAAAATATTTCAAAATGAGATGAGAATGATGGTTACAAAACTGTGAATATATTAAAAACCACTGAATTGTATACATTAAAAGGATGAAGTTTATGGTATGTGAATTATATCTCAATAAAGCTGTTATAAAATATAAAAAGTGCTATATTTATTGAATAATTTAAATTCTCTGATAGGGAATTTGAATTTGTGTTTTTAAAGCTACGGTGTGCACTCCTGAAGAGTTTTAAACTCAAGAGCAGCATGATCTGAGCATCACTTTCAGAGCATGTCAGAATGGTGATAGTGGTCAAATCAATGATGTGGCAGAAGACTAGGTCTAGAAGCTTAGAATATTTATCCTTGGTTTTCTGCCCTGGTCAGATCTAGAAATTTTACATTACTGATACTGAATTAGATTTTTTTTTTTACTGTATTTAAGGTAATATTTTACAATATTTACCTTGTTTTGATTTTTTTCTAATAAATTTTTCTGAATGATTGAAAAAAAGAGTAGCAGTTACAGAGTTAGAGATAATACTAATTTTTAAATTTACCTGTTTATAAATTTGACCACTGTGAATTTAGAGACACTAAAATATGGTTTATTTTAGCTAGAAGACCAAGATTCCTGATGAATCATAATGCTTTAACACCTCTTTAATAAACATAAGGATTTTCATGTTGAAAAGCTTAGAAATTCAGATTTCTTGAGTTTTTTTTTTAATTTTTCTTTCTTTGTGCGAATTATCTTAATTCTGTTAAGTAAATTACTTAACGGACGATATTTCAGAAAGCAAAAAGAGCAGTAATCATTTTTGCTCACTTGTTTTTCTGTTGACTTTAAAGAACCGTAATTTTAAAACTTGTTATTCTTTAGAAAATTCTGAACTGATTTAAATTTTGAAAAATTATATTCGTAAGTCAAGCCTATAGTAAACAGTTGACTTTAGTAAGCTACTTACCTGTAGTTTACTGTCACAGTTTTTCTGTTAAATATGTGCTGGTGTTAACTATTAGTAAATCTATTTTTAGAAGAGTACATTGTGTACCACAGCCATTTTGGACACTTTGTGTAACTTGTGTTGTCAGTAGAAAGTGTGCCCTCTTGTGGTCAATTGGGAATAGAATTTCAGTTGTGAAAATAATCATTCTAGCTTTCTTTGAGTTCCTGTTTTTTCTGCTAGTCTATAATGGAATTACCCATACTCTGAATTTCATTTCAATAAACAGAAAACAGAACCACAGCAAGATTAAATAGAGTTGAAAATTGAAGAGAGTAGCATCTTGTCTTATTTTATTTGGTGAAGTGCTAAAAAGATGTGAGTTAAAGGACGGTATGAAGAAGGAGCTTAACAGAGAAAAGATTTATCACAGGGTGAGGAAAGGCAAGTAGTCTGATGGTGTTTGAGAAGATTGATGACTAACATTAATGTGATACACCTAAATGTTTTGCAGGTGCACTCTGCCCTATCCTCTTTAAAATATACTCCTAGAATGATATTCTAATTTTATTTCTACTCTATTACATATACATGTGTATATACACATGTGTGTATACGTATAAAAAATATCTTATCTTCTCATCCAAGGGAAAGGAGTAAATACTTAGCTGGCACTTTTTGAAATGTCTGTCTCATGTAATGGAAATTAAGTTTAGTTTGAAATAAAAGTTCAAGTCTGTTTTGTACTGCCTATAATAAGTCTACATCATTAGTGTTTATTATGGGTTTTTTTCTTCCAAAAGAAATGAATTTTCCCTGAAAACTTTAATTTTTTCTCAATTTATATATTTTAATATCTTTGTTCTTCTTTGAGTTAAAAGGGTAAATTTTTTATTTCAGCAGTGGCTGTGTCTGTCACATGTGTACCTTCTTAAATACTGATTTTTTTAATGCTTTATTATTCTTAGAAGGATTCCACTGTTAATGCTGTTGTCATCCCCTGTGGATGATTCACTGATCTTTACCAGTCCATTAATAAGAGAATGTTAAAATTGGGAATAATTCTGGTCACATGAATCAGTGTTTCTGTGATCAGGGAATTGCATAATTGGTCTTCACTGGTTGATATGAAAATCAGTTTATTAAGTTTCAGTTAATACTTTAACATATTTTGAAAATTCTGATCCAATTATAAAACATTTTAAATTGACAAAGAGAAACTGCCATTTTTATGCAAATTGAAAAGACAGTTTCTGCTTATTTATACATAATTACAGTTGTAAACACCAGCAATCTAATATTGTGGATTGATTTTTTTAATGAGTTTTATTTTTAATATGTGGCTTGTAAAAATCTGTTTGATTTTTATTGAATTGTACTTAACTGTAACATCAGGTGTGTCTAAACAGATGCAGGGCGAATGTTTTTACAGTTATATAATGGTGTTTGCTTTTCATATTCTATGATTTTTAAATTTAAAAGTTTAAAGCTAGTTCATCAATTCAAAATTTTAACCAGACTTTGAATGAATGGCAATGGAGTGTAATGCTTAAAAACTCAGACTCTGGAGTCAGACTGCCTGAGTTAGAATCCCAGCACTATCCCTTACTAGTTGTGTGACCTTGGCAAGTTCTTTAATTTCTCTGTGCCTCAGATTCGTCATCTGCAACACAGGAATAATATTAGTACCTACCTCATAGATTGTTGTAAGGATTAAATGAACTGATATAAAAACATATAGAATAGTGCCTGGCACATACTAAGGTCTGTGTGTGTATTAACTTTTATTACTACCATTATTAAATTTATACATGGATTAATATTCAAATTCATTGTGCGAATACTCTGTTTTGTAAATATAAATCACTTTTGCAGTTCTCACTTTAAATATATTTCTGAATAATTGGAAATAAATAGTAAACTAAAATGACAAACTTTTTTGAAAGCTTTTTTTCACAATTATCTTTTCTTCTTTTTTAGGCACGGAATGTTAACACTGGTGAATTGGCAGCAATTAAAGTAATAAAATTGGAACCAGGTAAATTAATTGAAATGTGATGTTTCTTATTGCCATCAGCCACTGGTTATCTTTAAGGCTTGTTTTAATGATGTTTGGTCAACATTCTCTTGTTTCCGACATCTTCTGGAAAATAGAACTGGTATCTACTCTTTTCTCCACCTCTTTGAGACCTGTAGACACCTTGCTCAATTTTTCCCTGAAAAATAACAGTGCCTGAGGAGACATTGTTCCTTCTGGACTCAGCTGAGCTAACTTGTCACAATTGATGGTGGTGAACATTGTCTAGGTGATGAGGGGCAGTGTGTTGTGGTGGAAAGAACAGACCTGAGATTTGGTGGCTGTAGTCCAGTTCTTTGTGTCCCACGTTCTTGCTCTGTGAACTTGGGCAAGTAAGTTCACTCCTGAGTCTCAGTTTCCTCAATAAACCTAGCTCTCACATTTTATAGGTCAGTAATATCATAGTAGTTACGCTCCGCCTTGAACAGCTTGTAAAGCTGTAGGACTACTCCATATTTTTTGTCTGATTCAACCATATTCCATCTCTGAATTCTCCCTACCCCGCAAGGCCCATGTCTTTCTGAACTAACTACACACCCTTGTTTATCCTCTCTTTAAAACCCCTTCCTCCTCTCCCTCCCACCATAAACAAGTCATCATATTAGTGTCTAGACTGAGTTCCACTGTGATGATAGTGCCTCTCTGATGGCTTCTTCCACTACAAAGTGATAATACATGAATTTAGTAAAAACGGGTTTTAGCTTTGCTATGGGCACAAATCCATTCAGTAATTTTTTTTAAAGGGTAGGCAGCTTTGTCTATAAAAGTTGAGATGGTCAAATTCATTAGGCTTTTTGGACCACATGTGATCTCTGTATCTCATTCTCTCTCTCTTCCTCTCTCTCTCCTTTCTTCCTCCTAAAATGTAAAAAACATTCTTGGCTTAAAAGCCATTAGCAAACCAGGCCTCCTGCGGCTGTAGTTTGCCCACACCTGATTTGGATCATCGGTAGACTTTTTAGAAGTTTCATTAAAAAGAAATTTGAAGAATGTGTTGACTGGCTGTGATCAAATCACATTCAAATATAATGCATTAAAAAAATACTTCCTCAGTTATACATATTTATAGATTTTGTGTACTCTATTTTCTAACATCATAAGACATAATTTCTTTTTCTGTGAATCTCCTATTCTTTAGTGGATATTTGAAGTTGATGAAATCTGAGATTTAAAAAAATGAAAGATTTGGCATTTGAAGTAGGGCCTCTATTTTTAACCATTATGAGGTGACTGTGTTATTTGATGAAGTTATCTCTAATTTGAAGTAGTTTGTACATACCTCATTCTCTCAAATCAGTTTAGTGCCTTCTCTTTCAGGAAGCCTTCCTTCCCTGACCCACGGTCCCATTAAGATGACTCCTCTGCAGGAATAGCTCTGCAGTGGCACTTACTACAGCTGTATTGTCATTCTAGAATTGCCCTTCTTTGTTTCTAGGGTTTAATCAACTTTGTGTTCACAGCACTGGACTTAAGACTTGGTGCATGGTATTCATTCAGGACATCTTAAAACTTCCTTTAAAAAATTAGGAACTTGAAAAATCTTGTTCATCTAGTCATTTGTTTTCTGATTAATAAATTGTTTGCCTTGTTATGATGTTAACCTTGGATACTATCATGTGTATATTGATCAAAATAAAAGTGGAAAATACAATTAAATAATAAGAAAACTCATTCATATTCTGCACCCAGAGATAAAAAGGGTTATTACAATAAATATTATTAAGATATATACTTAAATTTAATTAACATTGGATTCCCTACTTATGTGTTTATAGAAACCACCTGAATTTTTATATTTAACTTCTTTGTTTTACTGTGTTTATATCCTGTAAGAAATATTTAACATGTTAGTGAGCTTGAAGATTATAGCCCAGTGGTTAAGAGCAGACTCCAAAGCTAGGCTACTTTGATTCTAGTCTTGCTTGACCACATTGCTTAAGCTTTCTGGGTGAACCTCTGTTTCTTCATCTCTAAAATGGGGATAATAATAGTAGCCCCTTCTTCAAGTTATTGTATCGATTAAATGAGCTAATATAACTAAAGCATTTTAAATGTTTCTTAAGAAGTTAAATATTAATTTGCCATAATGACCCAGCAATTCCACTCTTTTATGTCTACCCACACAACAGTTTTCACACACAGATGTTTATAGCAGCATTATTCGTAATCTATACCTTTGCCCACAAAAGAATACTTATAATAAAATCTTTACTTTTAAGCAAAAGTTGATATCTTACTGTTAATTAATTAACATTTCTATGTATTCTAGTAATTGGATATATTTTCCCCCCATGTTTTGTCTCAGTCATTTAACAAGTATTTATTCATTGTCTACTATGTGCTGGGCATTGGTCTAGGTGCTGGGAAAATAGTGGTAAACTGCCCTTGGGAAGCTTATATTGTAGTTCAGAGAGACAGTAAACAAGGAAGATGATTCATGAACTAAAGCTCATGTTTAAAGTAGTAGAGGCACTTTAGCCAATGTGATGATAGGAGACATTGAGAGCAGGTGACATTTGGATTGAGACTTGAATGATGAGAAGACAACAGTCATGAGACAGTCTTGGGGAACAGCATTCTAGGTGGTCAAGAGCAAGGACAGTGAGTGAGACAAAAATGAGTGCGGCAAGATTGGGAGCGGACAGGAGGCCTGTATGGCTGGATCCTTGGGAGCCAATGGCAGCAGGGTGTGGAGGACGGCTGGGAAGCTAGGCGAGGACTACATTATAGACGGCCGTGAGCACTGTGGTAAGGAAGTTAGATTTTACTTCAAGCTCAGTGGAAAGCTTTTGGAGGATTTTTGGACTGAGCAACTGGGTGGTACTGAAGGTACTGTTTAAAGAAATGGGGGAGACTTGAAGGATGAATGTTATCAGCAATCTGGTATGTATTTTCAGTAGTCCTGTATTTATTATGTATGTTTTAGATGTTGAACAGGCAGTTTGACATATGCATCTGGAGCTCTGGGGGAAGTTAGGTTAGAGATATGAATTTGAGGGTCCTTAGCATGTAGGTGATACTTACAGCTGTGGAAGTAGATGAGGTCACCTGAGAAGAAATTAGAGATAGGGAAGGATGGCCAAGATCGTAACCCTGGGTGATTCTGATCTTAGAGATCAGCTAGAGGAGGAGAACCCAGCAAAGAAAACTTGAGAACAAATAACAAATTAGGTAGGAGAGACACCTGCCAAGTGTTTTATCATTGAAGCCCATGGAGGAAAGTCTTTTAGGAAGGAGGGAGATTAGACTCTGTGAGATGATGCTGGGAAATGGGGGTAAGATGACGATTGAGAATTGAGCATTGGTTTTGGTGACTTTGATAAATCAGATCAGTGGACTGCGGGAGCTAGTTAAGGAGAGAATGAGAGGAAAGAAAGTGAAGATAGCAAGAAAGATTCTTCTCTCAAGGCCTTTTGCTAAAAAGGGGCATTATCTGGAACGGGACCTGGGGCTTATGGATGGTTTTTTTTAGTATAGATGATTCTAAGTTATGTTTTGTGCCAATGAGAAGAAACAGGTAGAGAAGAAGAAATTGATGTTGCAGAAGAACTCTGGGAATAAGTCTGAGGAAATGAAGAGACAGGATCCAAGACGTAAGTCTAAAAGCGAGGAGAAGTGATTCATTTTAACAAGAAATAAGGCAGAGTAGAGTATAGAGGCAGGCAGGTTGGTGGCATTGATGGTGGGAAGATGGGTTCTTATCTGATTCTGCCCATTTTCCTTTTGAACTATAGGACATGGTTGTCATCAGAGTGAGAATTGAAGGGTGTATTGTACATTTAGTGATGGAAGTAAAACATTCGAAATAGCCTCGGAGGCTATAAAATGACTTATATCTTGATGTATATATCTTGGAGAGTGCAAAAAATGATATGTAGAGTGGGATAAATGTAGTAGGATTGTCTGGCGTTGATAAGTGACCCACTGAAATTCAAAGCTGTAAATTTGAAGTGAGTCTAGTATGTAGGTATTGCTCAGGTGCAGGTATGGGGAAGGGATAGTTGGGGTTTATCCTTGTAGTTTCGCTTAACAAATATTATGGCGGGAGAGAGGTCTTGGAAGTTGAGGGAGTTTGTAAAGGAATGGTTATATTGCTGGTCTGTGGAATCAGGGCTGAGTAAGGACAGGAGGTGGTATGGAAAGTGGAAAATGATAACGTCAATGAGATCAGTCCTGTGAGACTGGGAGATGGTTGGAGTAGGAGAACTGGTCAGTTAGCTGGAAAGATGGTATGACCTGAATGGGATATTTGAAATAAAGACTTTAAAGGTGGTGCATTTATGAAAGGTGACAAGATTTAAGGTATACCCATGTGAGTGGGGATGTGGCTGTCCAGGAGGCCTGGGTGTTTTGATGGATCATTTTTGAGGATGTTGAAGTCACCAAAAGGGATGAATAAAGTAGTGATGGAGAAGGAGAGAATGAGCCAGGTGCTGTGCTATCACTGTGAGGTGAATGGTGAAGAATTCCAGAAAAGCAGCTACAAGGGGAAGTAAGAGGTGGTAACTGTGATAATAGTCACTCCAGGAGAGGCTGGGTTTTTGAAGGAGAAGAGTGGGGAGGTATTTGGAAGCAAGAGCGAGGATGAAGAAGGATGCCTACCCCATTTCTAGGCCCTGAAGTATGTGGGATGTAAAAGAGCGAATTCCCACAACTTGAGAGGACTGAAGAGGAGGCAGAGTCCTGGGGGACGGGCAGGTTTCATTTAGAACATACATGTGAAGGGAACCCAGAAAAGAGCTTGAGGGCAAAGAGGAGTTTCCTGGTGACCTGTGAGATTAAAGAATGCTCATTTCTCAGTCAAGGTGTTTATCTTTTATTTATTGATTTTTTTTGAAGATCTTTTTCTATCAAGGATTTTAATCCTTTTTTTAATAAGTTGTCATTTTTTTCCTGGGACATCTTCAAAATTTCCATATGACTTTTGGATGTAGATGAATATATAGCTAAATCTATCAGTATTTTTCTTTATGCTTTGAAGGGCTTGTCATTCCCACTGTTCGTTTATATGTATGTGTATTTTCTATTCACTCGAGTTTTGTTGTACTCTTTCTTTAACATTTCGATCTTAGATCCATGTGGAATTAGTTTCATGTATGATGTAAAGATCAAACATTTTTTTCTCAAATAGTTAAATCAAGCATCCTAGTACTTTGGTGTAATTGGCTCTGTTCTGGGCTTTCTGGTCTAATTTAAAGAATTGCCTGTTTATTTTGTTGTCAGTACCACTCTGAAACTAAGTTTTGAAATGATAGTTCTTGAGATAGGTTGTTGAAAAGAATATTTTTATAGAATGTGATGAAGATTAATTTAATGATTGATAATGGCATATTGTTTGGATGTCAGAGATAGATACAATGATATAAGATACTCAATGACATTGGAAAATAAAGGTGAATTTTCTAAAATACTTAAATTACAAAAATAATTTTAACCATTATATTTATATAAATATTTCTCAAAGGCATTTCATCTCAAATAGCATCCTGAGAGTACTGTGTATAGCACGATGTAACTAACAGCTATAACTTATCCTCAACAGCTCGTGACAAATAGAGAACTGTTGCCTCTAAGAAAAAGGTTCCTCTCTCTTAGTGTCACTTGTTACTTTTCTTTAGGTTGATAAACATTTACTGGCATATACTAAGATAAATGAAAAGACACAGTTCTTGATTTTGAGGTGTCCAGTCCTTTATATCTGCCTCCTTTGTCTGCTGTTTCTGTTGCATTGTTGGCCAGGAGATTGGGCAGTCAGATTTGTTAGAATTGCATCTAATGAAAAAGTAAATGCTGTGAGTTTATCAAAAGAACATTTCCTTTGAGCTTTGAGTCCTCTCTCTTGCCTTCTCAAGGTACTTTCTGTCCATGGGTGGTTCTCATTTATGTTCTGAAAAGTTAAAGTAGTACTAAGTAAGTGCTTAGTTTGAAGCCTAATTGTTACTTGGGAAGAGTTTCTACGATGGGTAGTGGGACTCAAGAGAAAGCATATGGCATAGTGGTTAAGAATGTGGACTTTGGACCAAAAGTGCTTAGGCTGTAATTGAGGCTCTCTCACAGTAGTCTGTGTGACTTCGGCAAGTTACTTAACATTTCTATTTTTCCCTCTGCAAAATGGGCGTAGCAGTAGTTCCTACCTCATAGAATTGTTGTAAAAATTAAGTAGTTTAATATACTTGAAGTACTTAAAATAGCTGTAATTTTTATTAATAGAAACTTAAAACTTAAAATTATTATAAGTACATTCATGTTTTACTTGAACAATTAAAATGAGTAAAATTAAATATTACTTTTTCATTCTAGGAAATAAATGTAACAGTTGATTTCTTATACTGTCTACTGACTTAATGCTATCTCTTCCCACCTCCGTACCCCTCAACACACACACATAACACTCTTGCACATGCCATAGAACTCTCGGAGATGCTGAAAGTGTTTTTTGTGTTAGATTTTTCTTTGTGATAACTGTGGAGGCTACAGAATAAGGCAAGCTTATGAAATTATTTCCTTAAACTTGCTTTCTTTATAGTGACTACTCAGGTGCAGTGAAATAAAGTTCAGGAATTGCCTTTTTGAACTTAAATATTATGTCGAAAGTAGACTATTAAATCTTCAATGGAGGAGACTTTGTCTCTTAATTATAGCCTTGAGACGGTATGCAGCTCTCTTCACATAAATGTTCAATAAATATTTTATTGAATTAATATTATATATAATTTGTATATAATAAACTAGGATATCCAGAATAGTGATTATTTTTAATGTAAAAACTTTTTTTTAATGTTCAAAAGAACCTTAACAACTTATGAGTTCAGTTGCTAGAGTTCTTGTACTTTATGGAACAAAGCAACTTTCTGGACTTTTGTAGGTTACCCATCCTACTTTCTGGAGAAAATGGAGAAATGTATTTATTATTTGTAAGATAAAATCAATCTCCAGATAAACAGATTAACCCTTTTTATATGTTTAGTTTGGATCTTTGCTATGTACATATTTAGTGTTAAAGAGTCTGTAGGTATCATCTGTATAAGTAACATTAAAAGACTCTGAAATGCTGACAGGTCCTTTTAAAATTAAAAACCAGGGAAAACACAATTATTATATTGGGTTTGTTTTCTTTGTCAGAGGAGGTACAGGGGAGAATTTAGCAGCATAATTTAAATGAGCCCAGAAAATCAATAAAAAATAATGACGATGTACGGAACTTGGTTTAGCAGGATCCACTTTCTTATTAGTGTTTTTCCAAATGGTAGAATTATTTTTCTTAAATTCACATATTCACATAACAACAGCAACAATAATGGTGATAAAAGTCACAGCAGCCACTCTTTGGTTGCTTGCTTAGGACGTTGTGCCAGGCTCTGCACTAGGCTCTTTGTGTGCTTTACCTCAGGTAGTCCTCACAGTAACAGACGCTGTGCAGTAGGTATAGTATTATCCTCCCTCTCACAGATTTAGAACAGGGACACAGAAAGATTAAGCAGCATGTCTGGGGCTGTGTATGACAGTGGAGCAAATTCAGATCCAGATTTGTTTTCCTAGAGCCTATGCTATTATATATATTCCCTTATGGATGCTTCCTTTAATTTTTAGAATAATTCCCAGTTCTACAGCAATATATTTTTTTGAAAGTTTGCCTCTACTATAGTGCTCACTGTTCATTTATTTTCCATTTTAAATTGAATTTTAAGTTTTTATACTTTTTATTTAACGTAGTTTCAGACTTTAGAGAAAATAGTACAGAGAATTTCAGTACTTCACCATTTCTTAATACTAATATTTACTACATTTGCTTTATCCTTTCCTACACTGAGACACCCTCTTCCCTTGAATACTTTAGTGTGTATTTCCTTAAAACAATGAAATGTCATTTCATTGTCTTACCTAACAGTATGATGGTCAAAATCAGGAAATTAATGCTGCTACAATGCTATTATTTAATCCACAGACCTTATTTGTATTTGTCATTTGCCCCAATAATATCTTTTTAGGCAAAGGAAAATCTAGAATAATGTGTTGCATGCATTTGCCAGATCTCTTCAGTTTCCTTTTATCTGAATGTGTTCTTGAGCCTTTGTCTTGAGTGCTGGGTGTATCTATTGCTACTGAGGCATAGATGCTGTCTTAAGGGATTGAACCAGGACATAGATGTGTGTATGCATACATAAATACCTAGATATCACACACCTCTTCCCTCCCTCACCCCCAATATTTCTGTACAAAACCATGTGGGTTATTCCATACTTATCCCTCCAATCCCAGTCTAACATTATAGGGTTCATTTTCTCTTTCCTTTCCATATGTGTCACTTTAATATCCAACAGGGAGAAACCTGGTTTCCATTATCCATAATATATTTATCTATTTGCTTAGTCCTTGAACATAAGAGTAATTTCAGAATTGTTAGCATATGCCTCTGAGAAATCAGCTACTAACTGGGGGTATTTTTTGTTTAGAATTTTATTTACCTGAGGGCTGAGGGCACCTAGTGTTGTGAAATCTGGTTCCCCTCCTTTCTCCCCCTTTCAAAAGTGATTATGTTATTCTTTTGAAGTCTGCTTGGTGTATTAGTTTCTAAGCTGCCATAAGAAAGTACCACAAACTAGGTGGCTTGAAACATCAGAAATTTATTCTCTTACAGTTCTGGCAGCTAGAAGTTGGAAACCAAGGTGTCAGCAGGGTTGGTTCCTTCTGAGAACTCTGAGAAATATGTTTCATGCCTCTCCTCTAGCATCTGGTGATGGCCAGCAATCCTTGGTGGTCTTTGGCTTATCGATGGTTCCAGTTTGCCTCTGCTGTCACACAGCAAGCACCCTGTGACTAAATTTTCCCTTTATATAAGGACATCAGTCCTAGAAACCACTGTAAAGGCCCCATCTTAACTTAATACTGCAGAGAAATTATTATTTCCAAATAGGGTCACATTCACAAATACTGGAGGTTAAGAATTCACCATATCTTTTAGGGGGTACAACTCAACCCATGATGCATGGCCAGTTCCTTTGTTTCTGTTTGTATTCATTTTGGGGATGCCTCCCTCATCTTTAATTTTTTTTAAGAGTATTTTTCAAGTATGTGAAACTTTAACAAGATTCAGGGACTTGTCATTCTTCTTTTTTATCCGATTCCTACTCATCCCTGGTTGATAACCACTGTATTTGGTTTCCAGTTTTCTATGTTTTATTGTTTTGTTTTGTTTCAGCCAAATGAGCAGACACTTGAGCATTTTCTTATTTTTCTCTTCTTTTCTTTCACAAAACGTAGCATGCTATATAGATATTCTTTTGAATTTTGCCCCTTTCATTTAACAGTATGTCTGGGAAATCATTCCACATTAGTTGCTAAATATCTTTTCTCATTCTGCATAGTACTCCATCATATGGAGTATACCAAAGTTAGTCACTATACTATGTGTGAGCATTTAGGTGGATTCAGATATGTTGCATTTACAAATAATGCTGTTTATAAAATTTGTATTATCCATATTGAGAAATGCTACTACGTGGATGAACTCAGAAACATTTATGCTAAATGAAAGAAGTCAGACGCAATAGGTCAAATATTGTATAGTTCCATTTCTATGAAATATACAGCATAAGTAAGTCTATAGAGACAGAAAGCAGATTTGTGGTTGCCAGAGGTTCAGGGGAGAGGGGAATTAGGTATGAGGTCTCTTTTGGGGGTGATAAAAATGTTTTGGAACTAGATAGAGGTAATGGTGACACAACATTGTGAATGTACTAAATGCACTGAATTGTACACTTTGTTTTATAGGTTTCACCTCAATAAAAACTATAAATTATCCATATAATTAAAATAGCCTCTTAATTGCTTTTTCTCATTGGTGTTGGTGCTCTTGACATTTCAGCCATGGGATATTCAGTGCACCTTCAGATACTTCCCCAAAAGAACAAACCCTGAAGTTTACCATTTTAATGATAGTTTGTATGAAGTATATATTTTCTGTTCACACCTTTTTTTGGCCTCCCCATCAGACTTTAATTTTCTTTACCTCCTCTGTTTTTCATTTTGCAAAGTTATGTTTTGTTTTTCTGTTACATTGGAGAAAGTTAAAGTCTAATGATGCTGGAGCTAAAGTAGCTATGTGGGAAAATAGGGGCATGATCTAGGAAGGGAGTGGATCATAAAGGATGGAAGCTAGGAGAATACTTAGGGCCGTGTTGCATACCATGATACTTTCTGTTCCATGTCAAAACATTTAGAGCTGTGGGTCATAGAAGGTTATTAGAAAGAAGACAAATACTTAGTCTATATTTTAAAAGATAACTGGCAGTAATGTGGCAAATGTACTGAAATTTAACTGGAAGACCAGTTAAGAGGTATATTGAGAAGGGTATTGGGTTCAGGTATTTGCTTTAACAAAGAAAACCAAAATAAAGTGACCTAAACAAGATAGACATTTCTTTCTCTCTCATGTAATAGTTCTGGGGTGAGCCCAAGGTGTAGTTCAGTTCTGTTCCATGAGGTCGTTCAAGAATGCATGTTCCTTCCATTTGATGCCATTACTTGGTTGAGTGCTCATTCATCTGTTTATGTGAAGCTAGGTCACTGATGTGTCCATCTTTAGCTTGCCAGAAGAAAGAGAGGTGTTTGTTTTGTTTTGTTTTTAATTGAAGTGTAGTTGATTTACAGTGCTGTGTTAGTTTCTGGACAGCATGGTGATTGAAATATACATATATATATTCTTTTTCACTATAGGTTAATACAAGCTATTAAATATAGTTCCCCGTGCTATATAGTAGGTCCTTGTTTTTTATCTGTTTTGTATATAGTAATTTGTATCTACTAATCCCAGACTCCTAATTTATCCCTTACCTCCCCCTCTTCCCTCTTTGGTAATCATAAGTTTGTTTACAGAGACAAGTATTTTAAGGCAAGCAGTTTTTCTTTTAAGGAAGTGAGGTTGAAAGCTACACACCAATTTTGCTCATCTTTTGTTGCCAGGATCTAACTTACATGGGCACACAGATGCAAGAAAGGTTAGGAAATGTGGTCTTTAGCTACATGCCCAAGAAGGAAAGCAGTGGCTGTTGGAGGCACACGTGGTAGTCTACCCCAAGAGGTGATTTGAGTGTTATTATGAGGATTTGAACCAAGGTAGTTGTAGTAGGGCTGGAATTGAGAGGCATTTAGGAGGTAGACCGAAGAGAGAGAATGTATTTCCATTCATTTGAGACATGTTGATTATGAGGTGTTTAGAGATTGTGTAGATACGTACAGTTGTCAGTTTGCAGGTTTGGAGCTCAGTGGAGAGGTCTTGGCTGGAGGCATGGATTTGGAAATCATTGGTTTTTGGTAGCAGTTGCAGTTGGAGAATTTCAAAACAAAAGAGGAGGTCAGTAGGATCAAATGCTGCTGAAATTCAAGTAGAATGAGAATTTTTAGAGGCTTTTGATTTGGCTCTTAGAATGACATGGACCTTTGCAAGAGTAATTTCAGCAAAGTCATGGGATGACAAATAGATTGTAGTGGGTTGAGGAATGAATGGAAGTCATGAAAAAAAAACAAAGCTCAAACTATTACTCGAAGAAATTTGACTGTGAAAACAAGTGGGGGGACTGGTTTAATATGGGAGACACAGCGTAAAGGGCAGGTTTTTTTAACTTTTAAGTCTACCCAAGAAATAGAAACAAAAGCAAGAATAAACAAATGGGACCTCATTAAACTTAAAAGCTTTTGCACAGCAAAGGAAACCATAAGCAAAACAAAGTGACAACCTATGGAATGGGAGAAAATTTTTGCATAAGTTGAAACTGACAAAGGCTTGATCTCCAGAATATATAAGCAGAATATATAAGCAAAAAGAGGCTGGAAGAATAACTCTCCCAGACTTCAGACAATACTATAGAGCTACAGTCATCAAGACAGCATGGTATTGGTACAAAAACAGACATATAGACCAATGGAACAGAATAGAGAGCCCAGAAATGAACCCACAAACTTTTGGTCAACTCATCTTCGACAAAGGAGGCAAGAATATACAAAGGAATAAAAACAGTCTCTTCAGCAAATGGTGCTGGGAAAACTGGACAGCAGCATGTAAAACAATGAAGCTAGAGCACTCCCTTACACCATATACAAAAATCAACTCAAAATGGATCAAAGAGTAAACATAAGACAAGATACAGTAAACCTCCTAGAGGAAAACACAGGCAAAACATTATCTGACATACATTTCAAAAATTTTCTCCTAGAAGAAATAAAAGCAAGAATAAACAAATGAGACCTAATGAAACTTCTGCACAGCAAAGGAAACCATAAGTAAAACAAGAAGACAACCTATGGAATGGGAGAAAATTTTTGCAAATGAAACCGACAAAGGCTTGATCTGCAGGATATATAAGCAGCTCATACAACTCAATAAGAAAAAAATAAACAACCCAATCCAAAAATGGGCAGAAGACCTAAACAAGCAATTCTCCAAGGAAGACATACAAATGATCAAAAGGCACATGAAAAAATGCTCAGTATCACTAATTATCAGAGAAATGTGAATCAAAACTACAGTGAGGTATCACCTCACACCAGTCAGAATGGCCGTCATTCAAAAATCCACAAATGACAAATGCTGGAGAGGCTGTGGAGAAAGGGGAACCCTCCTACACTGCTGGTGGGAATGCAGTTTGGTGCAGCCACTATGGAAAACAGTGTGGAGATTCCTCAAAAGACTAGGAATAGACTTACTGTATGACCCAGAAATCCCACTCCTGGGCTTGGATCCAGAAGGAACCTTACTTCAGGATGACACCTGCACCCCAGTGTTCATAGAAGCACTATTTACAACAGCCAAAACATGGAAACAGCCTAAATGTCCATCAACAGATGACTGGATAAAGAAGATGTGGTATATTTATACAATGGAATACTACTCAGCCATAAAAACCGACAACATAATGCCATTTGCAGCAACATGGATGCTCCTAGAGAATGTCATTCTAAGTGAAGTAAGCCAGAAAGAGAAAGAAAAATACCATATGAGATTGCTCATATGTGGAATCTAAAAAACAAAAACAAACAAACAAAGAAACAAAAACAAAGCATAAATACAGGACAGAAATAGACTCATAGACAGAGAATACAGACTTGTGGTTACCAGGGTGGTAGAGGGTGGGAAGGGATAGACTGGGATTTCAGAATTGTAGAATGGATAAACAAGATTATACTGTATAGCACAGGGAAATATACACGAAATGTTATGGTAGCTCACAGAGAAAAAAATGTGACAGTGAGTGTATATGTGTCCATGTATGACTGAAAAATTGTGCTGAACACTGGAATTGGACACAACATTGTAAAATGATTATAAATCAATAAAAAATGTTTAAAAAATTAAAAAGCAAAACAAACAAAAAACAACAAGATCCTATTGTATACCACAGGGATGAATATTCAATACCTTGTGAAAAAAAATAAGACTAGGAATAGATTTACCATATGACCCAGTAATCCCACCCCTGGGCATATATCCAGAAGGAACCCTAATTCAAAAAGACACCAGCACCCCAATGTTCATAGCAGCAATATTTACAATAGCCAAGTCATGGAAACAGCCTAAATGTCCATTGACAGATGACTGGATAAAGAAGATGTGGTATATTTATACAGTGGAATACTATTCAGTCATTAAAATGACAACATAATGCCATTTGCAGCAACATGGATGTCCCTGGAGAATGTCATTCTAAATGAAGTAAGCCAGAAAGAGAAAGAAAAATACCATACGATACCACTCATGTGGAATCCAAAAAAAAAAAGACAAATAAACTTAAATATAAAACAGAAACAGATTCATAGACATAGAATACTAGCTTGTGGTTGCCAGCGGGGAATGGGGTAGGAAGGGACGGACTGGGAGTTCGATATCTGTAGATACTGACAGATATATATAGAATAGATAAACAAGTTTATGCTGCATAGCACAGGGAAATATATACAAGATCTTGTGGTAGCTCATGGTGAAAAAGAATGAAAATGATTGTATGTATATTCATGTATGACTGAAAAATTGTGCTGTACACCAGAAATTGATACACCATTGTAAACTGACTACAACTCAATAAAATTTAAAAAAGAATTAATAATAAAGTCTGAATTTGTTTGTAGGCTATAAGGCAAATGTGAGTGGTAATAGGGAGAAGAAAGGCATCAAAAATAATACAGATGACGGAGCAAGGCTCTGAGGGGGACTTGGAAGGAGCTAGGATCAGGAGGTGCCTCTTGAAAGAAAGTACCTCTGTTGGGGATCACATATTTGTAGGGCCAAGAGTGGGCACAAATATACATTAGCTTTAGTAAAGGTTGAGGAGAAGGTAATGAAAAATCTTTACAACAGGGCCTCCATTTTCTCAGATGTAAGAAGCTAGGTCCTTAGCTGAGAATGAAGTAGGGATGGGTAGGTGTTATATCTGAAGGGTAATGGAAATGACTATTGTTGTTTTAAGAGCCATTGTAGAGAACAGAAGGAACTGGTTAACAGTGATGGGACTGTTGTGTAGTGTTATATGCCTAATTGAAGTTAGACATCAACCATTTTTATTCTGCTCATTAACGTAGCTATGCTACTGTTCAAGAGCTGTCAATAGAACATCACCTAAAAACAATGTCATCAATTTTCACCTATTAAAAGAGCTTTTCTCAAGAAATTCAAGTTACAGAGAAATTGGTGTTAAGGGAACTAGACAAGATAATACTCCAGGGCAGGCAAACTTGTATCTATTTTAAAAACTGTTTGTTAGTGAATTTCCTATTCTGTTATGTTAATTATGCATCCATGTTACCAAAGTCTCAGAGGATAACAAGCTTATATTCATAAATTTATCTTCAGCCTTACTCATAAAGTGGGTTAAAAAAAAATCTGAGCAACCCTAAGACAGATGTTTAATGAGACAGAAGTACTTTTGTGGAAAAGAGAAAAGTAGTGCCCAGATATGTCACTTCATAATCTCATCCTCCTGCATAAAGTCTTCTTGACTCCAAATGTGTAATGCAACCAATGATTTCTGGTATTTTACTTGAAATGCTGCTAATACAAATTTAACATTTATTACACTCTCATAATGTACCAGTTTCCATTTAAGACTTGGTTCTAACAAAGCTTACATTTTCTTGATGTTTTATAAATTACACTGTAGTCCCAGATGTCTTCACATTAAGATATTAACCTATGATTGTTACTTTTGTATTTTTTATGATAGCCATTCTAACAGGTATGAGGTGATTTCTCCCTGTAGTTTGATTTGCATTTCCCTGATGATTAATGATGTTGAGCACCTTCTCATACACCTGTTGGCCATTTGTATGTCTTCCTTGGAAAAATGTCTGTTTGATTCCTCTGCCTACTTTAAAATCAAATTGGTTGGGGTTTTTTTGCTGTTAATTTCTGTGAGTTTTTAATATTTTTTTGGATATTAACTCCTTATCAGGTGTATGATTTTCAGGTATTTTTTTCCCATTATGTTGAGTGCCTTTTCAATTTCTTGGTGATGCAGAAGCTTTAGTTTTTTATCATACAAAAGACAATACATAAGTGTTGGTGAGGATGTGGAGAGAAAGGAATCCTTGTGCACTGTTAGTGGGAATGTAAACTAGTATAGCCACTAAAGAAGACAGTATAAAGATTCCTTAAAAAATTAAAAATAGAATTGCCATATGATCCAGCAATCCAAACTTCTGAGTATATATCCAAAGGATATGAAAGGATATCGAAGTGATACCTGTACTCCCATACTCATTGTAGGATTATTCCCAATAGCCAAGATGGGAAACAGCCTAAGTGTCTGTCTGTGGATAAGTGGATAAAGAAGATGTGTGTGTGTGTGTGTGTGTGTGTGTGTGTGTGTACACACGAATATTATTCAACCAAGAGGGAAAAGGAAATTTGCAACAACATGAATAGACCTTAAGGGCATTATGGCAAGTGAGATAAACTAGCACATTAAATGAGTAAATGAACCTCACTGGGGCACTCCCCAGTGTTCCTCAAAACCAGTATGTCTGCCCAAATTGGATATCTTTCTTGCTGCATAATAAACAAGCCAAAAGATAAATCAGCAAATAAAGTCTTTTCTGAAGAGCATAATGTGTAATCAGTTTAATTAGCAAGCAATTCTTCACACACTGACATAAAATGGAGACAGGAATCTCAACTAACTGAGAAAGTAAAAATCTGGCCATTTATCGGGCTGGAATAACAGACAGATAAAACCTCAAACATAACAGGAAACAGTGTTTCTCCCAAGAGTGGGGGAACTGTGTGGTATCATAACAAACTGTCTTTGAGTGACTGGAGCTTGCTTATTCACTGAACAACTTTGTTCTTGAAAACCATAGACTGTCGGAAACTTGACTTGTGTGTAATTATATCAGCACGAATAAAGCATCCCACTCTTGCCTGGAGAATCTAAGTCTTTTTGACATAGAGTAGCAGTCTTGATTTACAACTGAGACACACAGCTTTGGATAAGGGGTTTCTGGACACAGTATCCACATCTGTCTTAACCTTATAGTTGCTAAGGAAAGAGAACCTTGGTTCAGGTTGCAGTACATTTCTGAAGTGGACCCCTTTACACATAGCTCTGCTTTGCTCTAAGCCTATCAAAACACTGCTTCATGTAAATTTCTTGTAGATGCCACTCTTTGCCAAATCTTACAACTCTCTTTTCCTTTGTTTTGTGAGATGGCCCAAGTTCCCCCTGGCGTGCAGTCTTCCTTGTTGCAGTGGGTCAGTAGACCTACTTTTGTCAGACTGCAGGCTTCTTCTTGTGGTCCTCGGGCTGCTGAGGCTAACACACTGCCAACTCTTGAGACTTTTAAAAGAAAATTAAAAACAGATCCAGATGAGAGCTTGTGGCAGAGCTTGCTAATAGAATAAAACTCACAGACACGTACTTTCAGGCTTCACTTTTAAGTTCTTATAAGGTGTTATCTTTTTTCTCTTTTTGTGTTTTGGAGTTGGAATTTTAGAGCCATAACATGCTTTTTAGGTCATCTTTCTAGATAGTTGTTAGATTATTACAACCTTCAAAATCTGGGGCATTACCTGGTGTTAGGGAAGTATTACTTGAACAATCTCTTAAGCCTAAGTCTTCCATTTCATACGGCTGAAACGTAGGGACAGCGTTTGTAATTTACCCAAGGTCACACATCTTATTTGTAGATCTGATTCCTCTGACTCTTGAGCCATTGTTTTTTAGTTTTTCATGCCAGAAAATAGTATTTAATTAAGTTTACTTGTAAGTACTCACTTGTGGTATTGTTTACAGCACTGGTTATTAAAGTAGGCTATAAATGCTGACAGATAACACTGATTAATTAGGTAGCAACTCATGGGAGAAACTCTTCTAAATGGGGAAACTCATTCCTTTTCCAACACAATGAAAAATACTCAGAATTGATGAGCAGGGAAAATCATAGGGACAAAATAGGGTATTATGTTTTGTTTCCATGAGAGCAATGTTTATTAAATTGTAAAGCAAAAATTTTACAGTGTGACTAGGTACCAGTGAGACCCCCTTCCACTATTTTTTTGTGGATCTCCAAAGTTAAATGTTATCAGTCTTCTTTCCTGTCACCTTTTGACATTAGTTTTTTCTGTCCTGAGGAGTAGGAGAGGTGCTTTCTCCCCCTTTGCCTTGTGTCAGTGACGAGACAGGAGGGAAATGATTTATCTAGTCCTCTTTCTATCTCCCTAGAGAACGTTAGTAGATCCCTTACCCTCAGTTGTTTATTCAGTGCTGCTGTGTGTTTACTGTCATCATGAAGAGAGTCATTGTTACATCATTTATGATAATTACTTTTCAAAGGTTAATCATGGACTGCTTAGCCAAAGCAATAAAGGACTATTTAGTATATCTACAATTTCTCCCTCCTTCCCTACCATGTTCAGTGATTTAGCTTCAAAAGTATTTATTTAGTATTCAGTTTACTTAGAACAGAAGATACAAAGACATGGTTCTTGCCTTCAGGGAGCTTGTTACCCAATGTGAAAACTAACCAAAATGCTTGTGTAAGTAGCCTAACTGCAGGGAATCACCTGTTGAGCAAACAGTGTGTTTATGAGTGATGGTGCTGGCACTAAGGAATGGTAGTGGCTTTGACTAGAAAGACTTGACCAATTCACAGGTCTTTGAATAGCTGGCTTTGACTGTTACGTGTGAAATACTCTATTTAGGGGCTATCTAGGCAAGACTCCATGTGAAAGGACACTAATTGGACAGAGGAACTAAAATATCCTGATTAGTTGGTGAGTTCCATAGAGGTGGTGAGGTTCATTTCACTTGCGGTAATTTAAAAAAGAACAGTTTTGCCAAGTCTTTAAGGCTGGCTAGAATTTTGCTGGGAGAGTATTTCATATGAGGATAGTGTGAAAGCAAAGATGTTGTTGACTTACTCTGCCTGTTTGGGAAATGGTAGTTTCATTTAAGTAGACTGGTACACTCTGCTTGGGCATAGTAGGAAATAAGACATGAAAAGTAGAGTGATGATAATTGATAGAAAATCGTAAATACTAGCCCAAAGATTTAGACTCTACCCTACGGATGGTAGGATTTTTTTAAATAGGTTAGTAACATGGTCAGTGGACACAGGACAGATTGGAGAAGAGAGACCCTTGTGGTAAGAAGACATTCCTATTACAACATCCACACTTGAGTAGTATGGAAGGCAGGTACAGGCAGGATTTTAGGGTGACAGAATAGGACTTACGATGTAATTGGTGACAAGGGATAAGGAAGGGGTACAGTCCGTGTCACCGTTGGAGGCAGGCATATGTCAAAATTGAGTTTATGAGAATAATTTTGCCGTACAGTTTTGCATTTAGGGAATGGTAGTTTCGTGAGTTTTACTTGGTTGTGGTTTATGCCTATATAGCTTCAAAAACAGCTCAAGAACCACTAGAAAACTTTATTTTAAGATCAAGTGTTGTGAGAGAAAACCGGAACATCCACAAACTTGAAGCATCTCAAAATAAGAACTAGCCCTAAACAATACTGTGGTTTTTGTTGGTAAGTCTGGTAAAAATAGAAGTTTTGCCCATGTATTCTTCACTTGGTTTAAAATCTATTCCATGCATTATTTTTCCTTTTTCTGTTACTACTCGAGAAACATTTTTAAGCCTATTACAGATCTACTTTACACAGAGAGACTCTAGGTATGCTGCCATAATTTTTAGTAAGTAGGAAGGATATAATCAAGAGAACTCATACTGGGAGTTCACTTCTGTGTTATGGGTACCTGCCTTATTTTGGATCTTACTTTGGACTTAGATAAATAAACTGTTAAATAGACCAAAATGGTAATGCTGCCTCGCAGCCAATAGTTCTGTTTTGATAGCTTCACTATATTTATCTAACAACATTATAATTATTTGCTTTATTGCGTTTTTTGGCTTGTTTTTTAAAAAATATGAGTAGATAGTTTATTAATTCAAAGTGCTTATGTTATTGATGAGAAGAGTAGATCTTACTTAGTACAACTGATGGCAGTGAAAATAATTAAGCATACCAGAAAGGCAGCCAGTTGGCTATTAATTTAAGATTATTATTTTGTCAAAGAAAAAGTAAAGAATTGTATGAAATGTTGAAAATACAGTGGTTAACAGTTTGTATCTAAAAGGGAAGGAGGTGTTAGGGATTGAATGTTCTGTTGTAGTTTTCAGGGAAAGACCTACCCCTGTAACCGTTCTCTGTTAGAGGGACAGTCTCTTGTTTGTTAATCCACTAAAACATTTGTGAAGCACCTACTATAGTTCGGACAACTTTTTCATAAATCGATGGTAATAATTCTATCAGTTATAATAATCAGTTTATCAGTTAATTAATCAGTTAATTATCAGCTTAGGATACTCTTTACTGTAATAACTAAACTAGAACATATCAGTGGAAATTTTATTTCAGCTTCATGTAATAGTTTAGCAGATGAGATGTTCAGCTTTCTTTTGATGACTTGGGGACCCAGACTTAATTTTCTGGGGCCTCACAGTGTCATGTAGCCAGCTGATAGGCAAAGAAATAGTGGGAAAAGGACACATTATTTTTGCTAACATTCCATTGGCGAGAACTGGTCTCTTGGGCACATCACACTGACTGGGAATTGTTGTCTTTTGGCTGAATAATTGCCTCCCACAAATAACTTCCACACTGTGGAAGGGACAGCATGGATTATTTGTGAATGGCTGGCCGGCTCTGCCACAGTAATAATGTTGATAGGAATTGGGCATTGGTTTCCTGTGGCTGCTGTAGTAAAGTACCACAAACTTAATGCCTTGAAACAGCACAGATTTATTCTCTTAAAGTTCTGGAATTTAGAAGTCCAGAGTTTCATCAGGTCAAGATTAAAGTGTTAGCAAGGCTTCACTTCCTCCTTGTACTCTAAGGGAGAATATTATTTCCTTGCCTTTTCTAGCTTCTAGAGCTGCATTCCTTGCATTCCTTCATTCTTGGCCTCTTTCTCCATCTTTAAAGCCAGCAGCACAGCATCTTGCTCCTTGCCTCCTTATAGTCAAGTCTCCCTCTGCCTCCTCTTATAAGAACACTTGTAATTACATTTAGGGGCTACCAAGATAATGCAGGATTATCTCCCCATCTCAAGATCCTTAATTTAATCACACTTGCAAACAACCCTCCCCTCCCCCCCGCCATGCATGGTAACATTCACAGGTTTCAGAGATTAGGGCCTGGATACTTCTGGGGCCATAATTCAGCCCACTGCAGATGGTTAACATTTATTAGGTGCTTAATAAGTGTCATGTTTATTCTGAGAATTTTGTATGTGGAAGTTTATATTTTTCTGCCTGTTTACATGGTTTATTCATGATCTACTCTACTTGCAGACTTGCCTGTTTTCCTCAGTTAAGTTTTGTTTTTATTTTTACCATTTTCTGGAAGATATATTCTTCACATTAGTGTCTAAAACTTTCATCAAAAAATCCTAGACTCAGAATTGGAAAGAATTTTGAGATTTTCTAGTCTAACCATTCTGCTTTACAGTGTTCAATTAGGTATGTTAGGATTTTTTTTTGGAGAGGAGGTGCTGTTACTTTATTCTTTCAAGTATATTTCTATTGAGCTTTGAAGAAAGTCCTTTAAATCTACTATTAGCCTTCTTTGGATTATTAATGTCTCAAACTGCTTTCTTTTTTCCTACCGTTTTTCAGTTACCTTTAAAAATCAAGTCGTGGATTTTTTCCTCACAAAAATATTGAATTTAATAATTTGGCCATTCTCATAGTCATGTGGAGATAACATGGTAGGACAAAAGGGATGCACTTTGGATCAACAACATTTCGTAGAAAAGAGGTAGTTGAAGGCCACCCATAGGTTTTAGTAAAAGCACAGGAGTAGCAAATAAACAATTGTATAAAACATACTAATAATTAGATGAAATTAAACCAAAAGCAAATGCTCCTGATTTAGAGTTATCATGTAGAGGAACTTTGCACTGTCATAGATTCATTCAGGCAGCAGTTTTACTGTTTGCATATTAGATGCTAGAGGACATAACATTCCAGTGAGGACATAGACTTACAGACATCGAGGTAGTGTCATGAGGGCTAGGATTCATACAAAGATCACTGTAGACATGATGCTTGCAGGTGTGAATAACAGAAACCACAGCTCAAGATGGCTTTTAAACAATATAGGGAGTTTATTGGTCATGTATAAGAATATCTAAAAATTACAGAGGCAGATGAGGCTTCCTGCTGTAGCTCAGCCACTTCATCACGTGCCTTCCTCCTTCCCCCGTTTTCCTGTTTCTCCTCGTGCTTTCTGCAAATCAGCTTCATTCTAAAGCTGGCTCCCTTTGAGGTTGGATGGTGACCACTGACAACTTCAGGGCTACCCCAGGAAGAGAGCTGCTGTCCTCTAACCATCAAACTAAAGTCCTAAAGTTCTCTATGACTAGAGCAACTTTGATCTCATGTAACCCTTTCACTGGATTGGGGGAAAGTATAATTAAGAAGCAAGTGAAAAAAGCAAAATTTAGAACTTTCAAAGTATTTAGTATATCCCTAAAAAATGGTATTAGTCTCATTATGGCTTTATTATTTCTACCTTGGAGTTTTCTTAATATACTGAAAATCAGGAATTCTTACTGGTGGGATGTGAACCCAGAAGAGGATCCTAGTTTAATGATTTTCTTTTGAAATTTTGGAGGCATAAAAATGTCCTGTTCTCCCTTTGGAGGTCTTTGATTTTGTACTTATTTCATTGCAGAAAATAAGAATCTGACACGCTGTCTCTTCTCCATTACTTCTTCTCTTGTAACTGGGATAGTAAGGTGGGTTTTGATCTTGGATTCAGATGGTTCTTGGTTAGGCTATTTCATGTCTCAGTTACATTTACAGTAGGAACATACCAAGACCAGAAATGTCAGAGCTTGCCGTAACAGCCTCTTATTTATGATTTGAGATTTATTTTGGAAAGTCTTCTTTACTTTGCCACTAATGTACATTTAATCAGGCTATTCATAGTATACAATGCTTTAAAAAACTGAACTAGATACAAAGCTACTTTGATTTAAGTGTAAGCACTTCCATGTGTTCTGTTTCTGCATAGTCTCTGGTTTACCACATTTGCATTCATGCACTTCTGTTTCTCTCTATGACAAGTGTTCATTCAAGAGCCATAGCATGTGATGGTGCTATAGGATTGCCAGATCTAATCTTGAAGGATTTGGGCAGAGAGGAGTAAAATGAGAGAGATTATTTGCTAATTGTCTGACCAGGCTAAAATACAATCCCATTCTGTATTCCAGCATAGCTGGAACAAGGCACTCAAATACAGGATAGGCCTGGGTATGTGGGCCATCTGGTAACCCAGTGCTGGTAGAGAACAGGCTTGTCAGCTCTACAAAGAGAACTGTTGAGGTACATTTGATATTCTTGGTCTATAAGGTTTCCTGCCCTAACTTAAAAAAGAATTACTTCTTTGTGCAAAATTATACTAAATATTATCTAGTAATAAAGGAAAACGTGCATGTTTTCTAGTGAATTATATGATGATTATGTCCAAGGCATAATAGTAGTAAAAGCAAGTGCTTACCTAGTGCTTACTCTGTGTCGGATGGCCTTCTAAGCATTTTATATACATTAGCCCATTTAACCCTTCCAACAACCCTGTGAGATGGGTTATTATTATTTTTATCCCCATTTTACAGAGGCAGAAATTGGCACAAAGAGGTCAGGCAGCTTGCCCAAGTTCACACAACTTAATAGGACAAAGTTGGGATTTGAAATCCACATAGTCTGGGAACAGAGTTTATGCTTTTAATCACTGAACTTTGTTAGGCAAGGATTGAAATTGTCGTTAAAAGTAATATCAACATTATTTATTATGTTTTGAAACAAATTGACATTTTGAAATTGACCTCCTAAATACTCAACATGCTTATTTTTTATTCTAGGAGAAGACTTTGCAGTTGTGCAGCAAGAAATTATTATGATGAAAGACTGTAAACACCCAAATATTGTTGCTTATTTTGGAAGCTATCTCAGGTACATTGTTTGTTTCCCTTATGAAAATGAGTAATAATTTCCATCACCTAATTCACTTAACAAAATAAAGTTAGCTCTAATACCATGTTTCGTAGTTTTCTTCATGCTTTGAAGATATTTTCATACAAGTGGAATTTTTGTTTATGACCTCTTTATGTTAATTCTGTAACCAGTATCACAACCTGTGATTTGTCTGTCATACCCTTGGGAATTCTGGATGTGGTTTCAGTGAGGAAGCTGGCTAGTAAAAACTGACTTTCATGGTTAGTCTTCCTGTGGTAGACTAGAGATCTAAATATGCCACTCTGTTGCCCCTTTCTCCTAGGCTTGGGTGAATTTAGGAAGCATATCTGTTGTTTTTATTAGAACCTTTTTTTCTTTTGTGCTTCCAGCCTCAGAGTATTGCATCATCCCTTCCCTTCATTTGGTCCAAAGGACTAGAAACTATAATTATTGCACTAACATCTTATTTTCCCAGGTCCTAAAGTGAACTTAGAAAGACTGAATTTGCCGCCTCTTGTTTTGGTTTGGCAGGACCAAGCCAAGTTCCCCAGGTCATATTCCCCAGGCGAATGACCTCAGGGTCAAATCTTGTGTTTCCATTCAATTATGAGTTGAACACTGTGAACTTGTTATTTTCAAGGTTCCTTCAATAGGAGGAGGATTGGAGAATGTTTTCTTATGTATGTAAATACTGCTCTGTTTGGTTCCCAACAAAATGACCCTACTTAGACTCATTTGGGAGAAGCATTATAAAATTTTCTTCCCCCAAAGGCAAACAGGTATTTTTTAAAAGAGTTTTTGTGTTTCCCCAGGGACATTGAACTGAGTATTTCTCAAACATGATCAGGATCTTCTAGAAGTATGGGACTATGCAAAGCCTAACATTAAAAAAGAATATTCAAAATATAATCAGTATAGCCCCATCCATTTACATAGCAGCCTTGGTGTGATGAAATGAGCATAGTCTTTTTGCCACAGAGACAATAGTGTAGTTGGTAGTTTAGAGCTTGTGTCCTGGAGTTGGATTGTTCAAGTTGGTTGAGTCCTGACTCCATCACTTATTAACTTTGTGACTTACAGCAAATTACTTAACCACTAACCACTCTGTGCCTCCATTTCCTCATCTGTAAAATGAGGATAATAATAATAGATACATGATGTGATAGCTGTAAGGGTAATGGGTAAATACAAGTAAAGTGTTAAGAAGAGTGATTAGAACATAATAAATTCTCTGTAAATGTTAATTACTATTACTATGATTATTATTACTGCTCAGCTATTTTTTTTAATACAGTCAGGTTAGTACCATATTCAATCTTTTCAACAACACTGTTAGCAGTATTACTCTATGGTAAATATTATTTCCATTTTACAAATAAGGTGTTTGAGAGAGTTTCACATCAAGTATTTAGTTACAGCCTCATTTCAAGTTATTAACAGAGGAGGGTCCTAGTTCTTTCTGTGATGTTGCACTCATGGATCACATGACTTTTGACTTGGCCTTTCTACTTCCTTACCAAAAGAGCTGACCAAATAAACTTCCAGCACCTCACCACCCCCTACCCCACACCCTCCAAAAAAAAAAGAAACTAACGCTTAACTAAACTGGACATTAGACTTTCTGGGTTACTTAGGCAAAAGCCTTCCCACACAGGTTATGCAGCAAAACATTTGATCTTGTTACTGGAATGTAGAATTCCTTTTGGGTTTGTATCCATTTTTGTTGAGACTTGAGGCAAAATAGCACATCTCTGTAGTAACTATACTCTTTAAGCTTAACTTTTAGACATGCTACGAGAGAGCCAATTTGAGGTTATGCCTAACAAGAATTGTACTTACCCATTTCCTGAAATCTAAAAATATTCTGATTATATTTTGAATATCCTTTTTTAAAGTGAACTTTTTAAATCGAAGCATAGTATATATACAGAAAAGTATACAGATTTCTGTTTTGTGTTTAACTTGATGGATTTCTTTAGAGAGTACCTTTACTTTAATCCAAATATAAGAATATAAAGAGCAAAATTGCCCAGAAACCATAGTGAAACAGACAAAATTAGAGTCTCTCTTTTTTTTTTTTTTTTTTTGCCCAGTAGAGCTGTGTGTGTTTGGAGTTTTATGATCTAACCTAGGCATATTAGTTTAAATAGATGATTTTATTCTGTAATTGATGCAAGTGATATGAAAGCAAACAGTAGTATACTACAGAACAGCAACTCATCCTCTCTTTCTCTAGCTCTTTTCTTTTATAAAGTGTCTTCCCTGATTCCCTAATTAAGGTCCAGACTCAGCCATATTTGAAGTAGGGGTTAATGAGTAGCCTTGTGGGTTGTTGGAGCTGGAAGGGGCTCAGAGGTCTTGTCACTTAGCCCACTCTTTTGTACTGATGAGAAAATGGAGTACTGGATAAACGACTTCTTGAGGTTATCTGTCTACTCATTGTTGGCCCTGGGATTTAAACCTCACCAGCAGTCTTTTGGTATGCTGTATTACTTAATCTGGGAAGGGCAGATTTAGTCTCAAAGTGAACATGGCTTCTTGGATTCTTCCTCATTACTCAATGATTTTACATAAGACAAGGAGCTTGTTTGTTAGAACTTGATACAAACACCCTAAAATATATTCTGTTCTTAGTGACTTTCTTCCTTCTTTTTGCCATCACAGCCTGCTGTATCAAATTTAGACCAAAAAAATTGAGGAAGTTAATGTGGTGTGACCATTAATAAATTTCCCCTCCAGGAAATCAGACTAACCCTGTGAATTTATGGAGTAAATGACCAGCATATAATTAAGTTTAGAAGCCTATATTATAACAAGGTAGCTATGCTCACTTCTCAAAGAAATACTGAGATTGAGCTCCTATGAAACAACACCTAGTATTCTTGATGGGGCCTTCCCTACCTGTTCTTCAATATCATTAAAAGCCTATGTTTATGAATTGCCTAATTACACATACTATGCAGTAAGAACTGGATAGACAAAACTTTTCTCTGAAAGTTTAAAATTTAAATAGTCTTGGTTTGGTGTATACTTTTATCTGTGTATTTCTCTGTGTGTATTTATAAAACAACAGATTTAAATCATCATAGAGCTATTCTTTATTCCTAGTAGAGCTTAACTATTACTTCTTTTAAGCAAAGAATGATTTTAACTTCAGATTTCTTCTAAGCTTTCCTTAGCCTAGTATAACCTTTAAGAATAAATTAAGAAAATTGAGTTATTCTTTTCTAGTTTGAACTCTTAAAATTCTGCCTAAATAAAAGAAATGATCCTCAAAAGATAAGCCACTGGAAAATCAGATCCATACAGTAAAAAGAATTCTATTTAGATCAGCTGTTTTAAACTTTTGAAATCAGAGTACTAGTTTAGATGAGCTTAATTTAGCTCAGAATGATAACATACTTGTAAATCATCATCATTTACAAAGTGTTTTTACATTATTTCTTAGGATGTATAGAGTGCTGTATTTGGAGATGTTAAGATAAATAAAACAATCCTTGCCTATAAGGAGCTTATTATTGAATAAAAGAAATAGTCATGAGCAAATAATTGCAGCATAATATGCTAGGTCCAGTAATCTTGATGTGAGGTACAAAGCAGTAAAGAGGGTAGAATATCTGATTTTGTCAAACTAAGGGAATCGAAGAAAGCTCTATGAATGGTGTGATTCCCAAATATTAAATGTTAAAGGATTAGTAAGCATTTACTGTAGTGTGTGTGTGTGTGTGTGTGTGTGTGTGTATTTATAAAATCTTAGTTTTTGACAAAGGAAATACATGCATGAAAAAACCATGAAGTGTCCAGGAGACAGCTAATAATCTCGTATTAGACCTTAAGGGGAAAGGGTGTAGTTTCAGTGTATAAGGCTGTGGAGATGTAGGCAAAAAAGGAACCTTTTGTGCCTTATTTAGGACCTGTATGTACCGAGTATACTTGTTGAAAAGTTTTAACATAGAGGTAGTTTATTCTATGAAAGATGGACTTGGGTTATAGGAGATTGAGACAGGAAGTCAGTTAAGTCTATTACAGTACATTTATTACAGTAGTCCAAGAAAGAGGTGGTAGTCTCTTGAGTTATGTAAAAAGTGGGGGAATTTTTTTTTCTCAACCCAGAGACAGGACTTGCCAGGAAAACCAAAGGATCCTAACTGGAAATGCCTTTTTGAATGCTCACCCTATGAAAATTAAAATTACAGTTAAGTCAGTTTAATTTATACCTAGCTACCCTCTTTTTAAAAAAAAAACAAACAAACTTAATTTTAGAGTGTGTTAGATTTACATAAAAGTTGCAAAGATAGTGCAGAGAGTTCTCCCAACTTTCCCTAGTATTAACATCTTACATAACCATGGGACATTTGTCAAAACTAGGAAGTTAACCTTGGTACAATACTGTTAGCTAAACCGAGATACTCCATTGGGATTTCACCAATTTACACTAACATTCCCCTTTGTTTTTAGTTTTCTGTTTACACTGATACAAACCACATTTGCTTCCTTCAAGTGCAGTAGTAGTTGTAGTAGTAGTAATAGTAGTAATAGTTGTTGTTGTTGTTGTTGTAATAGCAGTTACTTCAAATGCCTTGTAGGGTGGTTAGCACTGTCCCTGGCCTCTACTAGATGCCAGTAACGGCTCCCCAGTTGTGACAACCAGCAATGTCTCCAGACATTGCCAAATGTTTATTGAGGGGCACAGTCACCCCCAAGTGAGAACCACTGCTTTAAAATGAAAAAATCGGTGCAACTACCTTATGAAATTCCTCTTTATGCCAGTGTTTTCTATAGAACATTGGCTCTGAGGGATGCTAATATGTGATTTGAAAAAAATGAGTTTATGGAAAAAATAATTTGGGGAAGTAGTGAACCAAACAAAATTAGAGAAATCCTGTTTCTTCTCTCTCTTCTTGATCCTCCCTCTCCCCTCTGCTACTTTATCTCTTTTCCCTCCCACTCTCCCCTTCTGGACTTTCTCCACCTTCCTTCTACCCCTCTTCTCTTCCTCCTCCTTTCCCTACATTTTCGTCTTTCTCCAACACCTCCTCCTTCCCTTTCTTCTTCTATTCTGTCTCTATCCCTCCCCCATGGCAGGATTTCTCAGAGCCCTTAACATACCAGTGGCATCGTTAGTTTCCAAGAGACTGTATATAGTATATGACATTTCTAAAACTGATTTAACTGTGCAGTGATTTCTTTTTGGAAGTATACTTCGTATAGGACTGTTGTCCAGTGACCCAGCCTTGGGAAAATATGCTGAATTAGGGGGTTTTAGGTATAATTATAGAGAAATAGGTCACCTTGTATCCCCTAAACTCAGAGCTACCTCTCATTGTTAAAGGGGAAGCAGATCATTGGGTTACATGTAAGTCTTTGAAATGTAGTAGTTTTTGCATATCTGTTTAAAAATGAACCCAAAACATTTTATGTTTACCTAACATTAAGTTATTCTAAATTAAAACGTCTAGCAGTTATCGAACCTTTAAATTTTCACTTTGACAGTTGAGGTTCAAGTTTAATTATTTTGCTGAATATGGTGGAGTAGCCATTGGCAAGTGCTGTGGTCAGCAGGATAACCATCAGTAAAGTACAGGGATCAGGGGACTGCAGTGTGGGCCATGGGTTGGCATCCTGTCCCGGGGAAATGACGTGGTATGCTAGTTTCTAGCAGACATTCTAGAGCTGTTTATTCTTGGTGATCATGCTCCCATTTTATTTTACTTTTTAAATAATATTATATTTGGGCAAAATATACAAATAATTATACTTCAGTCAGTGTAGGAAGATTAAAAAAGTATGTTTTAGAAATGATAAGATTTTTAATTTAATGAAATAATTACTAGAATGTTTGTTCCTATAGCTCTAGTAAACATTGAACTAGAAGATGAAAATAGTGAACTTTTTCCCCTTTCGTTATTTTTCTATTCCTTGTCAGACAGATAATTTCTAAGAATAAGAAAAAATTATTCCAAGAATTTGTTAAGTCAGGGAATTAATAGTGTACACTGAATATTTACCTCAGTGATTAATTTTATTTCAATTAAAAAACTCAGAAACAAAGATTTTATAATTCATTGGCCTGCATAAAATGGGCTGGTTTGATTCAAGCCCTTTCCTATTAGGCAGATGGCTTGGTAAATGACCAAAAGCAAATGCAGATTTACCATAGCAAGAGACACATTCACGGAACAGATAGAGGTCATTTTTCTAATAGACTCTGAATATTCATGCTTTCTTGACAATACTAGACTTAACTAAATAGAATGTTATAAAGGTAAAGTATTTTAGGCATCTTAACAATAAAGTATTAAATATGTAATTATGATTTTTTTATTTCTCATTCTGTAAATTGGAAAGTCATTTTACATAGAGTGAGTAGAAAATTGTGTTTTTAAGCAAGGTGGGAAAGATGGGTAGACCAGCTTCAAGTAGAGGATAGTACGTAAGAAAGCAGAGAACTAATTTCCTGCATCCATTTTCTTTACGAAGGAGAATTGTTTTCAAACTGGAAGCGTAGGGAAAGCATTATTAAGAAAGAATTGAAGTGCAGATAGGTGAGTAAATAATTATAGAACAGCTAGACATTTTAAATGAATCTAAGTTTTTAGACTTACATAAATTATATTTCATTATTATACGGAAATTTAGCAGAAATGAGCATTATCCTCTATCAGTGAGTGTCTTTTGATAAACAGGCGATGTGTCAGAAGATTAGGGATCAGCGTTGATCAGTTCGCAAAGGAAAGGAAAAGGTGAGTTCTAGAAAATACAGACCTTTAAACTTGACGTCAGTCATCGGTCCCCAGTAAACATCTAGGATAAATTATTAGTCAGATAACTAGCGCTTATAAAAAGGAAGTGATTGAGAAAAAAATGTGACAATGAGTGTGTATATGTCCATGAATGACTGAAAAATTGTGCTGAACACTGGAATTTGACACAACACTGTAAAATGATTATGAATCAATAAAAAATGTAAAAAAAAAGGAAGTGATTAGCATAACTTTAGTAAGAAGTTGTGTCAAATCAATCATATCTGTCTTCTACTTTTTTTCTTAAAAAAGAAAAAGTCAATTTTACTTATTTACACGTTCACTGAGTTCCAGGAGCAGTTTAAGGTGCTTCACATAAATACACGACAAGATAAAACAAAAAAAGTAGAAAACAGCTTACGTTTATTGAGCTTATATTGTAGATCCTTTACTAAGCAGTTTCCTTGTTATTTCAGTTTATCCTAGGCTGACCCAAAAACTACCATTCAACCACTTTTTGTAAGACGTGAGGAGTCTCCGCTGCCTGTTCCTTAAGCACTCAGGGCAGGTATTTTACATGAGAGATTCATGTGTGGCAGATGTGAAAATATTTTAGAGGGGTAGTTCCCAAACATTTTGGTCCTAGAACCCCTTTTATTTTATACTCTTAAAAGTTATTGAGTACCCCAAAGAGCTTTTGTTTATGTGGGTTATATTTATTGGTATTTACTGTAACTAGAAATTAAAACAAAAATTTGAAACAATACATTTTCCAGTAGCTACCAGAAGGATGACATCATCATAACACTTCCTGTCACCTCTGGAAAACTACACTGTATCCTCAAGAGAGAGAGTGCAAAGGGCAAATAATTTTTTAGTGTTATGACCTTGCTGATCCCCTCAAAGGATCTCAGAAGCCCCCAGATCACACTTTGAGGACCACTGTTCTAGATAAAGGATTCAGTCTAGAGAGGTCAGGCAATGGAATCCTTCATTACACATATCAAATTGATTGGTTGATGGACTTGCCAGAGTCACGTCTCAGTTTAAGCAAAGACTCAGGTAATTCTGAGCAATCTACATTGTCAGAATGCCATTCATGTCACTAGTGAAAAAAATATTTCTAACATTCCTTAAGCTCATTAATAAACTCAGTAGTGCAAGTCAAAATAGTTTATGAGCAAAGCCCTGTAGTAACTGCCTCTGAAGGGTAGACTCCTGATTAGGGTCTTTTCAACCAACCACTTCTGGAGCATGTGTGTGTTGGGAGGGGTGTGTTTCCAGTTAGAAAAATGTGTCACACTGCCTATGCTGAAGTAAAACAGTTGAAGAGCTAAAAAGGTACATATCAGAAACAAAGGGATGTGAGTCAAAACTTTTTTCTAAGAATGAAATTTAACAAAGACAGAGTCTTCTGCATAGTTTCAGTGAACCATATATACAGATACGGAACTGGAAAGGAAACTCATCTGACCACTTTTATATAAAAAGAGTCCAGAGGATTTAGGTAACTTCACACTGCAAACCAGCTGTTGAATGCAGTTGCTAAGACACTGAAGATAGCCTTTAGCCAAGTTAATAAAAAAAATGTTCAAATAAAGAGATAATTGTTAGATTCTCCAGAGGATCTAGATTTCTCCCTGTCAAGCAGTCACCATTTATAAGTGCCTCTGTCATTTTGGATGAGGCCACACATCTGCCAGCCCTAGACATCCATTCTAGAGTTATTCAAACAGGACACTGGGCAACTAGCTCATACTTTACCATCAGCTGTCATGTCTCAGTTTCATTGGGATGTGGACCACCTGTGAACTTTAGGTCCTGATTTCTTTTTCTGGGCCTCACTATCTTCAGCTTTTGTTACTTTTTTTTAACTCTGTACTCTAAGGTTCACTGGCCTTCACACTCTGAGAGCTTGTGTTGCCTTGTTACATGCTGCATGGTCCATCGCATCCAACCAAGTCAGCCCACCTCTCAGGTCTAGTTAATCTCACCACCACTGCCATATGTAGTTCACTGCTGATAACAGCTCCACTTTTTAATGCATTGTTCATGCAGTACTCAGACTAGTGCTTGATTCTGGGTGCCACATTTTAAGAGACATTGACAAACTAGAGACTATCCAGATAAAGGTTACTAAACTGAGGAGTCTACAAACCACCATTGTTCTACAGTGTGAGCTCAGCCTTTTCTGGCATCATTTCCTTCCATTGTCTCTTCAGGTAACCTGTGTTGTGTTCAACTCACACTAAATCACCCACAGTCTCTCAAATGTGGCATCTTCTTTCAAATACTCATTCTTCTGCACAGTCCCTTTCCCTGTCTCTTGGTGAATTCCTACTTTAACCTCAAAAACCAACTCAAATGTTTTTTCCTCCCTTAAACTTTCCCTTGACTTTCCTAGTTTTTTACTTCTGGGTTTTCATAGAACTTTATACATGCCTGGATTATGCACTAATCAAACCATAATCCAGTCCAGGGGTCAGCATACCTTTTCTGTAAAGGACCATATAGGAAATATTTCAGGCTTTGTGAGCATTGTGTGTTTGTCTCTGTCAAAACTACTCACCTCTGCTGTTTTAGTACAATAATAACTATAGATAGCACTTAAATTAATAAATGATACTGTGTTCCAATAAAACTTTATATGTACACTAAAATTTGAATTTCATGTAATTGTTCTGTGTCAAGAAATATTATTCTTCTTTTGACACCCCCCCCCATCATTTAAAAATATAAAAACGGCAGCGGGAGGATATAGCTCAAGTAGTAGAGCACATGCTTAATCCCCAGTACCTCCTCCAAAAAATAAATAAGTAAGTAAACCTAATTAACTCCCCTCCAAATACACACACACACACACACACACACACACACACACACACACACACCCTACTGTTCATAGTTCTTGGGCTGTACAAAATCAAGGACCCACTGGCCATAGTTTGCTGATCCTTGATGTAATTAATTTATTTATTCTTTCAATCATGCATTTACTCATTTATGGGACAAATTTAATTTGCTAGATATCCTTTTAGGCACTGTGAGTCACTAGTGGTGAAAGAGACAGTCATATTACTAAGGCAGAATCTTTCTTCTGATTAGACAGAGCTTGCTGAGTTCAGAGACTTTCTATTCTATCTTGCCTCCTCCCTCCCCCCCGCAAGTATAGTACATTTCCTGGTACATTTTGAGATGAAGTAATGATTCAACAAAGGAATAAGCTATTAAATCTTTGCTAACTATTTCTCCTGTGACTGTATAATTATGCTATCTTATTATGTGAGTGTGAGAGAGAAGTGCTACTAAGGACAAGTGAGTGGTAAATTTTAACAGGTTATTTTGGAAAGGTCTTTGTTGAGTTTAGATATGAGGGTAAAGTTTACATTTTGTCTGTTTTGTCGATGAGAGCACTATCAAAGTGATATATTTGTGATGTATTGCTGTGATGAATCATCTACATCATTTTTTGGTGTGAACCTTTTAACATTAAATTTGTATGATACAGACATAGGGTAAATGGGTAAACTGTGAGGGAGGGGTAGTTTTTAACTAAACGGACATTTTCTCTAATTGAATGTGCCTGATGACATCTTTATTTCCTATAAATGATGTATTTTAAGGATTAAAACCTTGGGTTGAGTTATAGTAACACATTATATTAAGTAATTTGTTTACTTGCAGAAATTAGCTTTTCTCTTAGCACATTGCATTTATGTGTTTTTTTAAGGTATGGCATACAACCTTAAAACACTTGTTACTTCAAATAATTTTAATCATGAAAATGTGATGCATGCTTGTTTTCTTTTTATAGGCGAGATAAACTTTGGATATGCATGGAATTTTGTGGCGGTGGGTCTTTACAGGATATTTATCACGGTAAGACCAAAGTTATATGTTAAAAAGATTAAGTAGAATTTCTTAAAATATAGTCATTTACTATATTAAAACATTAATGTTGTTTTGAGGAAAGTATGTTTTATCATTGCTATTTGGATACATAAAGAAATTTAAGATATATGCAGATGAAAGGAGCATTTGCTTTATAAGAAAATTATATGCAGTTGAATTATTTGCTAAGACTAAAGAAGACATTACTATATATAGTTAATTCAGTTGTAATAGGATACAGGAAATGGTAGATTTTCTGGAATTGTTTTAGAAGGCTTAATGAAGAAAGTGGGCTTTATATTGGTCTTTAAAAGTTAGGTAACCTTTGGGAACCAAGAAGAAGAAGAAGTGCATTTTAGGAGATGAAGTAGCAGTACAGTGACATGAAGGTGTAGCATCTGAGAGATCACTCTCACTGGTCTGTCTGGAGTACATATTTGGGGAATGGGGTCAGATACAGAGCCTTGAAAGCCAGATGATAGAACATGAGAACATTCTGCTTTATCAAAAGCTATATCTTTTTTGAGAATATTTTTTATTAAGTGTGGCTATTCTTTATATTTAAGAAAATTTTTTCATTAATGACATTTTAATTTCAGAAGTTTAGTGAAAATTGAGAAACATTTGGCATCATTTTGCATTGCAGAACATAGATAGTATTTCTGGAAGCTTGTTATAAATTCAGAAAGCAGAGTTGGGGGTTTTAGAGCTTGAGCCATCGTCCTCCGTATATTCACCAATATACGGTGGCTTTACAATAAATGCTGCGTTTTCCTTCACCAAAATACATACATACATGCAAAAAGCTGTTTCCCCTCTTTTTTTGTCTTCATTTGGACTAATTTCTCTCTACTATTGTTTCCACACTTAACTGATTTAATTACCTTCTTTCTGCAGTTCTTTCAGCTAGGTCTCCTAGCAGTAAAACTCTGTCTTTGACTCTTATTCTTAAATGACAGTTTAAGTGGTTTAAGAGGCCTAGACCATTTTCTGTGTTGACAGGTATTTTCTGTCAGCATTAGACCATTGTCTTCTAAGCTGCTGCAGTTGTCAGTACCTCCTGTCAGTCTAACCATTGATCTGTTGCATGTTATCTTTTCTTTTCTAATTGCTTGTAAGATTTTTCTCTTCATTTCTGGTGTTTCTAGTATCAAAATGTAGGTGTAATTTTACTTTTCCTGCTTAAGACTTAAAGTGCTTACCGCCAAGAATTAGTTCTTTCATCAGGTCTAATTATCAATTATTTATCTCTTAAAATATTTACTCCTTCAATTTCTCTGACCTTTCCTTCTAGAATTTCAGTTAGATGTACCTTAGATCTTCTCCATGTCTCTTAAAGTCAGGTTCATATTTTCCACTTTTTAATCCCTCAGAGCACTGAAGATACTCAGAACCATCTTCCAGTTCACTGTATCGCTGTGATTCATATATCCATTAGGTTTTAATTCTTGGTGACCATATTTTCCATTTCTAGAAATTGTTTGCTTCTGTTTCAGATCTCCCTCCATTTTTTATTTGTTTTACTCTTTTCTTGTAATTTTTCATTCCTTCTTTTATGTCTGTAGTTTTTTTAAGCATACTTAGTTTTTAGTCTTAGATTATTTAGTAATTCCATCAAATATATGTATATATGTGTGTGTGTGTGTATATATAAATATAAAATTGTTACTCCGTTTCAACCCTCTGATGACAGTAACATAGGAATATGAATTTGTTAATATTGATTTGTTTATGCTGATCAGCCTCTTGGAAGAAATGATGATTTTTTTAATACCTTGGATGTTCTCAAATGTGCATGCTGGGAATTTACATGCTTATACAAAATCCCAAGCCCTATCCTTCTGTGTATTCAGTCCTTTGATTATACTCAGGTTTCTACCAAATATCCTCCTCATAACAATGTATACTCCTCTTTGGCTACAGTCTACTGTAGACTGCAAAGAAGCAGACAAAAACCCCATAAGCATTATGGTTGTTAGAAAATAAGAACTTCTCTTTCACCAAATAAGGTAATCCAGGATATTACACTACTACGTTCAATGACATATATGGTGACATACATTCTACATAGAATGACAACATGGTGAAAGAGAGAGGAGAGAAGGAAAGAGAGAAACATAAGAAGAAATGGAGATACATGTCTTATATGGCTATACAAGTAGACTGTTTCTTTGCAAGTGTATACAAACCATATTTTGATCTGTCATACAAAAATGTTTTTGATTAAAGCCTCCTTTTTAAAAATTATTTCCACTTATTTCTAAAGTACCATTAAGCCAATTTTATATTTTATCTTACTGTCCTTAATTCCATCGCTTATTCCATATGATTTTAATTTAAATCTTCTTTAAAGGGGGAATATATTAGTTATCTATTGCTGTTTAACAGTGCTCTTAAAATTTGCCATCTTAAAGCAAACATTTATTATCTCACAGTTACTGAGGGTCAAGAATTCAGAAATGGCTTAATTGGGTGATTCCCTTATAAGACAGGCCAAAACATCCATAAGACATTTGGTCCATGCCACAAGGTCCTTGAAATTTGGTCCTTTCCAAAACATCCATGAACATACTTGGTTCATGCCATATAGTTTTGGACAGGACCAACTATGAGGGACTTTTTGGCATGGACCAAATATGAACAAATATCAAGGGCCTTCTGTTGTGAACCAAAAGTCTTAACAGAGGTTTTGGGCAGGCCCAAATGTCCTATGAACCAGATGTCTTTTGGACATTTTGGATAGGACCGAATGTCTGCTAACTAGGTGATTCTAGCTCATGATCAGTCATGAGGTTGCAGTCAAGCTCTTGGCTGGGGCTGTAGTCATCTGAAGGCTTGACTAAGGTTGAAGAATTTACTTTCAAGATGATTCACTTAACATGGTTTTGGCAGAACGTTTCACTTCCTTGATAGCTGTTGGCCAGAGGTCTCAGTTCTCTTCACGTGCATCTCAACATAGAGCAGCTTGAGTGTCTTCACAGTGTGGCCCCTGGCCTCTTCCAGAGCAGATGACCCCAGAGGGCAAGGACAAAGCCACAAACCTTTTATGGAGTAGTCTCAGAGATTACATTCTGTCACTTCCACCACAATTTGTTCTTTAGAAGCAAGTCATTTCTGTCTAGCCACACTCAGGAAGGGAATTAAGTTCTGCCTCTGGAGGGGGATGTATCAGAGAATTCCCAGACATATTTTAACCACAAGGATTGGGGGCAGTGGGGCAGATTTTAAATTTACATTTTTTCGTAAGTTCCTTCTCCTCTCCTTTGATTTACTTTTTCTTTGAAAAACTAACGTTAGAGCATTTTATTGTCTCAACATAATAGATTTTTTGGTCTCTATTTTTCGTTGACTATTTTTCCTTCTTTTTAATAACTTTCTACATTCTATTTATGGTGAATTGTTTTCTCATTTATTTCATAATTTTGAGATCATCTTCAGTGGGAATTCCATATAGCTTTTGAGAGTATGTCCTTCTAACTGTTGGGTTTTTTTCCTCGGACCCCAGTGACCTCATTGTTGTTGATATATATTTGAACCCTAAACCTGAGTGAAGAAGAGGCCTGTGGTGACAAATTCTATGAGGAGACTTCTTCCCCCTGTCCAGATCCCAGGCTGTGGCGTACAAATCCTTCCTTAGTCATCTCCCGGTGCTTGTCTACAATTTTAATGAGGATCTAGGCCTTTGAGGATTCTGGTTTTATGTGGGTGTTTGTTTTAACTCTTCCTCTACAGACATATAGCTTTTTCTTCTGTGCCCATGTAGGGGATAAAACTGAAGCCCTATCTTACCAGAATTGGCCTTCCCCTAAGAGGCAACTAGAATATTTGACACGTTTATCATTCTGTTTTTCATTCTGCCCCCCTGCTTTTTTTTGTTTTTGTTTTTGTTTCTGGGAAAGTCTCTTACTGTTTATGAGCTTAGTGAGGCATTTAAAAGATTACTTTAAAATATTTTTCCTATCATTTCTAGGTGTTATTTTCAAGATTTTCAGGTTGTCTTGTTTGCCATATTGTGGGAACAGACATCTCAACAAGGCCTATCTTACTAGATGAGAGTGGGCTTACAAGCCACAGAAATTAGTTACTATAAGGATTATCCTCCAATATTTAAACTTAGCCTTGTCCCTTAAAGAATCTAAGTGAAATAAATTTCTCTCTGCCACAATTGTAAAATACAAGTACTGTGAACTACACATTTTTACAGAACTGTTAAAGTTTGTGTAAATGTGAGCTCACTATCTAGCACACAATTTCATGGTTAGAATTTAATTCAATTTCTAGAATAGTTCCTCCCACCTCTTATTTCTATATTTTAAAGTGATTTAATAGCAAAAAAGAGAAAACTATTTAAATGTCCTTCATAGTTGATAGATGCACACAGAGGAAATACTATTCAAATATGATGATATGATTAAACTATATATATTGATATAGTAAATGAAAAAGGCAAGTTTCAGAATTTTATGTGTAATAAGATTCCATTTATGTTTATGTGTGTGTGGTAGATTATAGGCCAAACTGTTGATATTGTTTATTATTGAGTAATACTAGTTTGGATAAGGAAGAAACCTGTCTCTATTGATTGAAATTTTTTATAGTGATCATGCATTAATTTTATACTTATAAAGTTAATAATTTTAGAGAAAAATTACTGATTTTTAACTTAAGCAGAATACATATTGCATGTCAATTTTTTACAAAAAGCTTTAACGAAAACTAGCTAAACTTTTGGCCATGCTTGCTTTCTTTTAACATTTAAGAGGTAATATGATCAGGTGTAAAAGTGAAAATGTAATTAAGTTCAGTGACTATTTCAGTGTTTTATTCATTCATTCATTCAGTTTTTTTTCCCATATTAAGTCATTTTATTTTTGAAAGAGTCTTATGATGACAGTTTATTCTCCCACATTTTATAAACATTTATTGAGCACCTTTTCCATGCCTGGCACTGTTCTAAACACTGGGTATACAATGAACAAATGAGATTTTTAAAAATTCCTGCTCTCATGGAGGTTAATATTTTAGTAGGTTTTTTTAAGTATGTTAAACTGCTGCTTCATGAAACTTGTACAGCTTTGTCTCTTACTGAAAATACATGCTTTAACTGATTTTATTAATATTAATTTTCTTCTTTTATAGTAACGGGACCTCTATCAGAACTGCAGATTGCATATGTTAGCAGAGAAACACTACAGGTAAATCCAGTGCGAATTAAGAAGTAATGTTCTTTATTAAACTGAATGTTTGATTATTGCATATTATTTGTTAAGTAAAGGTTAAACATTATAACTTGGCAAACTCTTGAATTTAATACATTTTAAAGTTGTTTTTGTTATAAACTCAAATTATATTTGCAAATAAATACTTTAAAGCTTCAGTATGATAATATACCTACTAAAATTCAAGCACCATGGATTTGTTATATATTTATTTTTAATTCCTCTTAATACCAAAGAAAGGCTTGAAAATTAAGTACTCATGAGTTTGAAACTCATTCTGATACTCATTGTTTTTAATACATTTTTTTAAAAAATTGTTTAAAACTATTTGCAGAGTTTAATGAAAATTATTTGTCTTAGGAAAACTAGTCGTTCAGACTGAGCTTTGCTTCCTTCACTTTCTTTATTCTTTTGTCTTTTAGGATATTCCAGTAAGATAAATTGATTAATACTAGAACTTTCTATAATGAGTAAATAAATAAGAGAGAATGCTACTCAGTTGATCCCTTTAAATTCCAAATTGTGCTCTATATTAAAATCTTGTTAATTTTTTTTTAATTCCAGGGATTATACTATCTTCACAGTAAAGGAAAAATGCACAGAGATATTAAGGTATATACATCATATGTTTAATCTCATGGCCCTCTCTTTATTTTTAACTATCCTAATCAAACTGTTGAGCATAATTGTCTTGATTATTCTGTTTGATGAGCTTAACTGTCTACATGTGTTATGATAGTAAAATTGAGTGATAATTTGAAGGGTTTTATTTTTTATAGTACCTCTTTTGAGATACAGTTCACATACCATAAAATTCATCCTTTTAAAATACACAGTTGTGAATTCATGCTTTAATCATATTTTAACTTTCTTTCTTTCTTTCTTTCTTTTCTTTCTTTCTCTCTTTCCTTCTTTCTTTCTTTCTTTCTTTCTTCCTTCCTTTCTTCCTTTCTTTCTTTCTTTCTTTCTTTCTTTCTTTCTTTCTTTCTTTCTTTCTTTCTTTCTTTCTTTCTTTCTTTCTTTCTCTCTTTCTCTCTTTCTCTCTTTCTTTCTTTATAAAATGCAAATAAAGTCCGTAGCTTCCATCAAGTTACAGTCTTTAGGAAATTTCATGCTTTGAATGTTATAGTAAACTTTGGCAATCTTAAGAAACTGTCATTAATAATGTGTCAAAATGGATAAATTAAACTTTGACATTTTCTGCTGGTCTTTAACAGGCAGAGGAGAGCAGGTGCACTGGGCATACTGTGCTAAACCATTGCTGTGGCAGGACTCTGATACTATTTCCAAAGATACTGTCACCTCCCCACCTTAGATATTTTCTCTGTTCGTTTTTCTTTTCCTTTCTTCCTCCTCATTCATCTTTCCTCGTACTTCTTTCCTCCTTTTGTTTTCTGCAGTTTTCTCTAACAAAAAGATTCTAACCCTTTTTTTGTTTGGGGGAGGGCGTGGGTTGGGGAACCACTATGCTCTTTGAGTCTCTGATGAAAGCTGTGGACTCTGCTCAGAAAATGTCCTTGTGCACATGCCTTCAAATTTCACATGAAATTTCAGTGGGCTGTCAGATCACCAGCTGAAATTCTCTGCTTTAAGTATTATTCATAAGCCACTTAAAAGATGTAAGCAAAGAGCATTGGATTCAAAGGTAGGAGAGATCAGAAGAATATGAGTAACTCAAGAAAAATTCTGTGTCATTAGCACTTAAATAATCTGGAAGGATTGATAGATTTTTGTCAGAAATGGAGGTTGGAGTGCCTTCCATACAGAGGGAACAATGTGAGCAGAGATACAGAGGTCAGGAAATGTGGGGTCATTTTAGGGGGCATAAAAGCTGCACTGTTTTTGAAGAGGAGAGACTGGAGGAGAGTGACAAGAGATGGGGTTGGCCAGGTGGCGTGGTGCTCCATTGTGCAGGAACCTGTGGGCTGAACTTCATAGTTGGGGCCTAATTGGGTAGCTCCTGACCATTGCCACTATTTCTACCATGTCTGAGTCACCGCTGTGTTGTATCTCACCTGCACTTCGGGAATGGCCTTCTAACTGTTCTCCCTACTCCCATTCTTGAGTGGTTCTGCAGGCACTTTTCTACCTCACAACCGAAGCAGTCTTCTTAAGTCAGATCTTGTCTCTCTCCTGCTTGTAAGCCACCATTGGCTTCCCCTCACACTCAGTATAAAATCCAGATGTTTTACCATGGCCTATAAGGTTATGCATGATCTGGCTCCTGCTCTCCTCTCTGACCTCATCTCACATTCCTCTTCGTTTTGCTCATTCTGTTTCAGCCACGCTAAACTTGGCTATTCCTGGAATATGTCAGGTTCCTTCTGGTCCTAGGACTTCGTTTTTGCTGTCCCCACTTTCTGGAATGTTCTTCTGGATTTTGGCACACCTCTGCACCCTCTCTTCATCTAGATCTCTGCTCAGCTGCTACTGCCTTAGAGAGGTCTTCCCTTCCTAGTTTATTTATATTCAGAGTACTTGTCTCTACCTGGCTTTGAATCATTTGTTGATTCATTCATTTATTCATTCGTGTGTGTGTGTGTTATGTATTCATGTTTAGATTTTCTTTCTCTCCTACTTGGATGTAAACTCCATGAGAACTGGAACTTATTCACTACTGTCACCCCAGAGCTTAAAATAGCATGTGGTTGCTAGTAATCTCTCAGGGAGTGAGGGATGAGTGGATGCATAGATGGATGGATGGAAGTAAGCATCAAAGGCCACAAGTGCAGGTGATATGATATAAACTGTAATTTAGAAAAATTACTCTAGAGCTGAGGAAAGACCAAACTGAAGATGCTGGCAGAAATCTAGATAGCTAGGACCTAAATCAAGTTGAAATCTCTACTCTAGTTTCTTCTTTCTCCTTTTTCTCACTTCTCTCATTATCTCTTAGGGTTGTAGTAATATCAATGGGTGCACATTTTGGTTATTTCTTCCCCTTTTGGGAGCTGAAGGGTGCTTTCATAGTATTTTTCCCCTGAACTTATGGTTAGATGGTTGATGGCTCTCTGAACTACAGAGGCTGCTTACTTTTGCTTGCTCATTTAAAAGTTGCAGAAAAGGACTGGGGGACGGGGTGTAAAAGCCTGTGCTTTGAGTTTTTTTTAAGATGAAGTGTTATTATCTTTCTTGAGCTTAGGTCAAGAAGCAAAATGGCCAAAATGCTACAAGGTCCACAGTGACATTTCAATTCTTTGGGCCTGTGGCAAGTTGTTGATGTCCTGAATGGGCCTAAACTCTGGGCAGACACATTAGAATGGACTCCCCATGGACTAAGCAGCAAGGTTCAGCCTTACACACTAGCACTGGTTTAGTTGATGCTGATTTCCTAGGAAAGGAGATGTGTTTCGGTGTTTTTGAGTGGGAAATAGCAGTGAAGTTTAAAATGTAATTCAAGGAATTGAAATTCCATTGTAGTGTAGTGACAGTGATCAGAAAGAAAAAAACATTTAGGTGAAAATATGTCACTTTCATAATAATATTCATATTGTTAATAGCTTTTTACAAGGCAGAACATTTTATAAGGATAGTTAAATTGCCTAAAAAATGGACAGTAAATTTTCCTTTGAATATAGTAATGAATTAACATTTTAATTGTGCATGCTTTAAATTTTAAGTATTTCTAGATCTAAGGCTGTCATGTGATTATTTTAAAGACATATGTTTATTCTGTTATATATGCTGTCTGATAAAATGTTTCCTCCTTTAACTAAAATGTTCTCACTTTGAAGGGAGCTAACATTCTTTTAACGGATAATGGTCATGTGAAATTGGGTGAGTAAATTTGAGTTTTGTCACTTGTACAAATTTATTCCAAAACATAGTAAGTTTATATTTTCCTCTTTAGGACTAGATTTCCCCTCCCTCAGTAGCGTCTATGTATTTTTAGGTGGAAATCTCATTGCAAGACATATGTAATCTTTCTGTATTTGTTTCCTCTTCTCTTTTTGTTAAAAAAAAATTTAACTTTATTTGGGGGAGGGGTGGTAATTAGGTTATTTATATATTTATTTATTTTAATGAAGGTACTGGGGATTGAACCCAGGATCTCCTGCCTGCCAAGCACACACCTTACCACTGAGTTATACCCTCCCCTCTGTTTCCTCTTAAATGGGGATAAAGTTTATCCTTCACATATGACAAATTTGTTGTAAAGATATAATGAAATACTATTCCTTGGAAATTCTTTCACCTTAACTACAGGAATGGGATTTCTAATAAGAAATCTGTACAGAATTATCTTGGAACCAAAAGACAAGGAGAATAAACAAAAGCCAAAAAAATCAGTGATGCCCAAATCCTACCTACTTAACAGAAGCTTTCAAAATAAAACACAGTATTACTTACATAAGAATGTACTATAGATGCTGAACAGTGCTTTATTTGAAACTGTAACTTTTATTTTGTTAACTTTTGGTTGTCAAGTTATGATTAAAACAGAGTTCAAAACTTAATAACTTAATTTGAAAGTCTGACCAGAAAACATGTATAATATAGTAACTTTATAAAAAGTCATGTCTGTGATGTCTGTTAGATATAAATGTTAATAACATTTATGTTATTATATGTTAATAAATGTTAATAGTAAACATGAAAGTTATTTTGAACTGTATATTACTATAAGACCAATATTCAAAAAAAAATTCTCTTATAAAAACATGAATAAAACTGTTTTGAAGTATAGCCTATAATAGAACTAATCAGATTTAAAAGTATGATAAAATTTGCCTAAGCCACCTCTAAGAACTGGAAAAGCAGTTGTCTAACTATTGATGGCTTAGTGAACAATTTCCATCAGCAGTTCAATATTTTTTGTCAATATTATGTGCCTTATTTCTGTGAAATTAGTTTAATGAAAATAATTATTGAAAATTTCTTCTCATGTTACTTTAATTTTACTTTTTTTATTTTCTAAATGTTTCTTTTCTTTTCTTTTTTAATAGCTGATTTTGGAGTGTCTGCTCAGATAACAGCAACAATTGCCAAGCGGAAGTCTTTCATTGGTACACCATATTGGTAATTGTATTTTAATCAATAATTTAACTTTTTGTTTTTCTATCATTGTATACAGTGTTCATTAAAAAAATAGACTGGTCAAAATTATTGGGACTGAAAACAGATTAAGGAGATCATTAACAGGTTAACTAATTTAGGCATGTAAATTTGTGGATGGAACACACAGCCATAGAATATTCTACCATGCCAATTTTCATGCAGTGGAAAAGCTTTAAAGATTGGTACAGCTTTTGGAAACTTTGATATAGTTCCAGTTTTGCTAGAAAAACCCAACTCTTGATCCTACACATATCACATGTATTTTCACAGATCAGTCCATATTCTGAGAAATTTTTCAGCATTTTATTATTTACAATATTGAACATTTTTGACATATCTTGGTTGCACACAAGATCAAATACATATTTCTTGGCATTTGGAGGCTTCCAGTATCTGATCTGCTTCGTTAACCTTAAGTCCTACCAGTTGCCTCCACAGACCTTCCTCTCTAGCTGTGTTTGTCTGCTTGGTGTTCTTTGCCCAGTCTATAAAAGCTGTCTTATTCATTCATTTATTTATTCAGTAAATGCTTTTAACTGCTTACTGTGTCCCAGGTATGCTATTAGTCATTGTGAATATAGTGGTGGACAGGTCTAGAGCTCTTTTGTTCACACCATTACTTTGAAGTAACAGCACTCTGGAGATCTTACATTCCCTTCAGCCCAAGAGCTCCCCTTTCTCTCCTGATGCCCTGGTCTGCCTCCTCAGCAGTCAGGTAACACTAACCTGGATGACTTATTTTCTTGCTTAGGATATGATGTATACCATTTTTAATATTGATTTGTCTTTTTATCAAACAGATCCATATTTTAAAAGTCAAATAGTGCTAAAGAGAAAAATTTCGTATAAAATTTTATGACATAGAAATTCTTCTAGTTGTGCCTGCTGCCACCTGTAGCATTGTCTACTATTATTTATAGGCTTCGTGATATGATAGGTGGAGGTTTTAGCTTTGTTCATTCATCATCCAGTCTTCTCATCCTTTCAGCGTACTTGCTGAGTCAGTTATTATACTATTATTACACTTACTATCTTGAAATTTTTTCTATATTTAATAATTTCTTCATTTTTCATCTCCTTAGCTTTTATTTTTGATCCCTGGCCATGACTTCCATACCTTCACACATTCTGCAGTCTGTGAGATGCCTCTATACAGTTTTCCACACCATAAAGCCTATCAAATTATCTGTCAGTCCCGATTTTTGTTTGCTTTTGCTTTGTTTTAAATTTTTTTTCTTACTGAATTCTTTCCTTACTATTCCAATCTGAATTGTTTATTTTCTAGGTGTTTGTATAGCTTCGCCCTGGGAATTTTTCATATTCAGCTTGTTCTGGAATCCAGGTCTTCCTCTTTCATTAATGTCTCCCTCTCACATGTTTTGGTAACTTCCTGAGGAATTTGAGGAGAAAAATTTTGAGGCTCTGCGTGTCTAGCCTCACACTTGATTGATAATTTGGGTGAATATAGAATTCTAGATTGGAGTTGTGAAGCATTTCTCTAGTGTCGTCTTTTCTCTGATGCTGATGGGAAGTGTGATGCCATTATGATAGATGATATTTGAGCGTAACCCCTCCCTGCTAGAGTCTTCGTGGTTTGGTATTCCATAGTGATATACCTCATAATGTTTTTGTTTGTTCTTTCTACCTTTATTCATTGTACTTGGCATTTGTGCTTTTCAATCAAGATTCATGTCTTTCGGTTCTGGGATATATTCTTGTATTATTTCTTGATAGTTTCTTTGCCATACTTTTTCCTACTTTCTTTCTGGAACTCACTATAATAATGATGTTACGTCTTGGACCACTTGAATGAATCTATTAATTTTCTTCAACTTCCTCTCACTTTTTTTTTTTTACTACCAGTTTCTCACTTTTTAAAAATCATTTTTGTTGTACTTTAAGATTTCCTTGGCTTTTGAGACTCATGCTTTCATGATGGAGGCTTCCTTCAGATGTCTAGTAATCCTTGTCTTCTGGTTTATATTGAAGAGCAAGGTACTTAAATGTGTCATACCTCTGTGTTTGTGGGAGTTAGCATATAAACCTGGTTTTTAGTGTTCCAGAGCTGAGCAAGTGAAGGAAGCCAAGGAACTCATTGTTCTGTACACAGACTTCTGCTGCTTCCAACCCCCGCTCTCCCTTATTCCTGATGTCTCTCATTCAATTTTCCTTGGTCTTTATGCAGTAGGAATGGCAAAGGAGTAGTTGCTGGACCTTAATGGACGAGAAAAGGAATCTGGAGGACTAAGTGTTCATTATTTAGACTTGACATTTTCAAATACACCTGTTTTTAGCCCAGTGTTAACTCTGCTTTTGTAAGTTTGTAACCCTAATTTGTAAACCTTTCTGAGATTCTTAGGGGTTAAGAACCAGCTAGTTGAAATCTAGTCATCAATAAAGTAGTAACTGACGTACATTAAATTTTACTCATTTCTGGGGTTCTTAGCTTGCTGGTTGTTCTCCTCTGCACACAGTTACGTTTGTCCTTCCTCCTCTTTGCCACATCATTTGCTGTCATTTTCAGTCCAAATATGTCTTCTGGATTTTTCAAAGATAGTATGTTTATATTTTTTTGTTTGTTTGTTCTTCTTATTGTTTAGGGTTGATTTTTTGAGAGGATTAAGAGTTTAAAGAGCTGTATATTACTATTTTTAGGTACTCTGTCTCCTCAGTTTGATTTTAAACATCTGGAGGAGCTCTCATTGAGTCTCCAGGGCCAGCATGGTTCTCTGTACATACTTAGTAAATGTTTGTTGATAACTGATCTCCAGCTGCAGCTTCAGAGATTAAAAACTAATGTCATTTTTTTAATGATGGAGTAGGTAATATCTTGGGAGTATGTGAAATTGTGAATCAGGCAGAGAAACATTTTGGAACACTCCCCCTCTTCAGCTCTTTCTAGGGTCATGTCTTTCCCACCTAAACTCTCAGGATATAAAATCGAATGGAATCTCTCATTCATTTGACTTAGGTCAGCACAGTTAATCGGTTAATCAAAAAAGTCTGTTGAATTGGGAAAAAAAAATCTCAAAATTAATGTACTACACCTGTACCTGAAACATTTTATTTCAATTTAAGGCATGTGAGTGTACTTTTTTTTTTTTTTTGCCAGTCTTTTGATCTAGGACCAAGGCCTTTTCTTTGGATCACTAGATAGAGTTTTCTATCTTATTAACATAAGCCATACCCACGTGAATCAACTACATTTCCTGGCTTGTGTGTCTCTGAAGTGCGTGGAGAACTTGGACAATACAAAGCATGTAATTTTTTTCCAGTCAGGTTTATCGAGGTATAAATTCAGCCTCATTAGGTATACTGTGTATGAATATTGAGTGACTTGTGGTAGTGAAAAATACCACTGCAATCAATGTACAAAATAGGTTTCCATACCCAGGAAGGTTTCCTTTTGTCCCCTTTTAGTAAATTTTTCTAGCCTCTGGCAACACCTGATCTGCATTCTATCTCTAGTGTTGCCTTTTCCCCCAATGTTATAATGTCATACAAATGGAATTATGCAGTCTGTAGCCTTCTCAGTCTCTTTCAGCTGTCATGTTCTTAACCTGGGTTTCCAGATTTTTTTTTTTTTGGTTTTGTCTTCAGAAACTTGTCTTCAACAAGTTTTTCTAAAGCATACACTTCAATTTTCATAACAACTTACTCTTTTCACTTTCCTAATTCAGTTTTTATGATATTTAATTTAATTATGTAGTTATAATAACAAATGTAACAAATAAACAGGTTCAGAGATGACTCAGTTGACTGTGGTAAGCATACATCTAAACTGGCAGGAGTAGAAATGCACGAGGTGGACTCTTTCCCTCCTATTTTTATGGAAGAAGGGAGAACATCGGCTAACTTGGGGAGCTAGTAGAGAGCCTGTCACCTGTGTGTGCTTTCATACTCTGCCGAGGCATTTCCCTCAGCTGGCTAGAATCGAGCCATCAATTAAGTTACTAATGACTTACTTTAAAATTCACTTTTCTTATGATAATTTGAATATTCATAAGAGCTACTCTTAAGATCTAAAACATTTTAAGACCAAACATTCTCAAAGTTAGAGAGGGATTTTTTTGTTTGTTTGTGTGTTAACTTTATTGATTTGCTTTACTTTCCTGAAATCATACCAGGAAGACATACGTGTAAGGCTGCCTGTTTAAATCACAGTTTTGCTATGTAAGAGTTGAAATGTTTATCTCAGTTATTTTCAAAGCTACTATTAAGGATTTGAAATTTTTTATATTTGAAAATTAATATAATTATTTAATCAATCAAATACAAATTTATAGAGGTATAATTAGAATCAACCTACAGCAAAGTTAAACAAAATAAGTAGTGAATTTAGGTAACTTTCCTCTGAGTGAACATTTTTTTAACAGAAGACACTCATTTTAAAAACTTTCCACCACCCAATTAAGTTTATAGTAAATATAAGTTAAGTGCTAAGTGAAGATTATTGGTGCCCCAATAAATAGTTTTGGTCACGTGAAAACAGTCAGAGGTCAGGTTGCAGTTTATTGATCTAAGGAGATAGAGCTAAAAATTATAAATTTTATATTTATTACAGCATGTCATTTCTCTATAGAATTTTGCATCTACAGAGGAAGAGAAATTGGGGTGTGGACAAGTTTGGTACATGTTACTCTGTTACAGTTGTAAAAATGTATAAATCTTTATAGTGAATAGTTTAACAAAATAATAAAGAAGTAACTAGTAAGGGCTTGAGATGGAAGGTCTTGTAACATGTCAAGATCTTGGGAAAGATGGACCTTTTAAGTACCACGTACTTATTTAAGTACCACATATTATTCAGATGTCAAGGCCTGCATGGGCCTCAGTTTAGATAGTAATGGTTCCATGTTCCTCTGGTGGGAATATGAAGGAAAATACAGTAAACAGAAGGTTTTTCTTTTCTGGAATATCTCCTTCAGGATGGCTCCAGAAGTTGCAGCCGTTGAGAGGAAAGGGGGGTACAATCAGCTCTGTGATCTGTGGGCCGTGGGAATCACTGCCATAGAACTTGCTGAGCTTCAGCCTCCTATGTTTGACTTGCACCCAATGAGGTCAGTGTGTCACAGTTGAAGAATCCTATGCTTAAATTAAGGCCCCCTCCCCATCCTGGTATTCCTTATTATATCATGAACAAATAATACTTACCTTATTTGGGAATAGTAGTAGTAGAATTAATATTATATATTAAAATATGCCATCTTAAAATGCTGTTAAATGATTGTTGATTTTTCAGAGCATTATTTCTAATGACAAAAAGCAATTTTCAGCCTCCTAAACTAAAGGATAAAATGAAGTGGTAAGTATTTTCGTATTATTTACTTTTATAGTCCTGAGCAAAAAAAGAACTGAAATTAAAAATCTTTATTTTCAACATTTCTTAGGTCAAATAGTTTTCATCATTTTGTGAAAATGGCACTTACCAAAAATCCAAAAAAAAGACCTAATGCTGAAAAATTACTCCAGGTATTATTTTTGCCCTGAAATACGTCTTTTTTCAAAAAGATAAAATGTTACTCAATCAGACTTCTAATAAGTGTTCTGTACTATATTATTTTATTTTTGTAGCACCCGTTTGTCACACAGCCTTTGACACGGTCTTTGGCAATTGAACTTTTGGATAAAGTGAATAATCCAGATCATTCTACTTACCATGATTTTGATGATGATGATCCTGAGGTAGGAATTGTTTTTTACCAACTAGTGTATATAACATGTATGAATATATGTATGTGCATCTCAAGATCCATTTTTTTTAAGTTCTGGGTCTAGTTTAAACAAAAAAATCTTGGGGGAAGAATTAACTCTTTGACTTTGCCTGTCCTTGGGAAGTCCTGTGCTGGATTTTTCCTGTTCACTACTTATAGAGACTGTTTTCTGAAAATGGCAAAGGCAGAATCATCTAATCTACTTGTTGAAATTGCTGTGCTAAATTTTAGATGAAGTTGCCAAATAAATCATCCTTTATAAAAGAGAGTGCAAATGGGAAGCACTTACACAAGATGTTAAAATATACTCAAAATTTCTATTCCATTTTCTTCTCAAAAAGAACCCTTTTTCAATACTTTATGAGTTATTAGCGGTTAGTGAAAAGTATAGGGTTAACTTTGTTGGTGACTAAAACCCTGACTGTCCACTATGGAAATGTTTAAAAATGAGCCAGTGTAAGTTAAGAGAATTAAGTAACCCTAGTATGATGGGAGCATGGGTATTAATGGAAGTTTAACTTTGGTTGGCGTGTTTAACATTCCTAACTTAGCCAATAATCATGGCACCTGAGATAAACTCAGTATACGTGACATGTCAGAATTCTGTTATTGGGTATGTAACTGAGCTGGATAGCCTTGAACTTGACCGGCTTTATGGAAGGTACTTAAAATGGTGTAAATTTCATTGGTGATACTGAAGGAACAATAGCTCTCAGTGGTGTAAAGATGCCACAGATTCTCTTAAATCAGAGAACCTTTCTATCAGTTCACCATTGTTCTAACTTGTCATCTTTATGCAACTGAAAACAAGCTACTGTCCTTTTGTTTAAAGGTCTGGAAAGGCATTTGGAAACAAAAACTTAAGAAATATGAAATTTTATTGACTTTATACTAGGGAGAAATTGGTTTTTGTTGTTTTTACTTTATAAATTCTTCTACTATAATTTAATGTACAGGCATTCCTTGATTTGCGTGGTAGTATGAGACTGTAAAAATGATCATGTGAGCTGAAATCCTGCAAAGCAATCTTAATAGTCAGTAAGGAAAATTATAATTGTTTTGTGACCTTAAAAAATGTCAGAAGATTTGAAACTCTCATGGTCAGTTTTAAATGTATAGGAAAAGAAAAAAGAAAAAAATGTATAGAGAAGTGAAAAAATAACAATGCTAATATTTATTACATTGCAAGTTGAAATACTAGAACCTGTGAGAATTAACTTGTTTCTTTTCTTTGTAAAAAAAAAAAACTTATGTGGATTGTTTACTTCTCAAGTAGTCTGCTTATTGAGTAGATTGTGCAATGCTTGCCTTCTTGTTGTATAACTTTTTGACACAGAGCAAGTATTTTTTTTTACGCCTTGGTGAATGTCATATTCCTTTCTAAGTTCAAATCAGCTTCCAACATTTTATCCTTTGAACTTTCATTGCATGAAATAATTTCAGTATCCCTGTGATGTGAAGTTTTTTATTGGCGCCTCTTCTTCTGGGACATCATCGTCCTTTTTATCAGAATTTCTTTCTTCTCATCTGTCAAGTTCACGTTCGCTAAGTTACCCTGGCTGTATGTCTACAGTTTCTTGAACAGTGGCAGTGTCAGCATTCTCACAGTCAGCTATTTTCTTCTATAATTTCATTTATGTTTGATTCAAACTTCATTTCCAACATTATCCAGTGTTATCACTTTGTTTCTTTGCAGCAATTTTATCTTTGTTGGCTAATTCCTTCTTTCAGTTATTTTTTTTTTAATGTTACATAAGTATATTATTACTGGGAGACAAGGAGGCAACACAACTGTGCACTTTACTGTCTGTGCATGAACTGAGTAACAGATACTCGGTGGCCAGTCACAGACAGACTTTGAAAGAAGTGATGTGGTTAGTCATTATCAAGATTTGCATCTGTTTTTCACATAGTGATTTGTGGACTGAAGAGCTAGCAGTGAAGTTTGTATTTTATACAGTTATAATTAATATACTGAATAACACACAATTAATATTATATACTATTATACAATTAATATGCTGGTGACTGAAATTTGAACCAATTATAGAAGCAACTTGTCGAATAAAGATTCTTGTGAAGCTTTCTCATGTAGCAGAGAAAGAAGGGTATCCTTCTCAAGATTATGTTGTTGGTTGTAGGTTGGGGAGTAACTTTTCTTCTCACCAAGTTTAAGATCATACTTTTTCCAGAGAAATTTATAATAATTTATACATATATAATACTACACTGTGTATATGTTGTACATACTATAATAATAGTATCTAACTGTCTTATTATTTACAAATGATCTGTAATTGTAATTGCCGAGTGCTGTGTTGTCACTCAAAATTTGAACATGTCTAGGATTTCAGCACTTGCTGTGATACTGTACATACTATGCGGAAGCTGAATTCTCTTGAAAATATTTAGCACGTGTACTAGTTCTACTTTAGTCTTTAGTTTTTAAAATTGATTACACTTTATACCCAGTGGAAGAAAATTGACTTACCATGTAGGGGTCCCATGTACTTGAGAAGTCGTACACCTTGAAGTATTGTGATTCTGATTTTTACTTGATAGTGTTTTCCTCTATATGTTAACTCATTTACCATGTACAGCATTATAAGATTTAATAATTTTATAATTATACCATTTAAGCCAGAAAAGTAAAATCGTTCTTATAGGCAATCGTAGGTTTCATCTATGTTCACTGATGACAGCAGACTCTGTGACTAACCTGATACCTATTTTTGCTTGTTTGTTTTTGACTAACCTGATACCTATTTTTGCTTGTTTTTGCTCCAAATACTGTGATGAAAAATCCAAGGTTTTTTCCAGTTCTGTAGCTAACTAGCTGAATGTCCTCTATAAAGTGAAGATTAATACTTGTTTCACAAGTTTATTTTGAGGACAAAATAAGCTTAGGTATGTGAAAATACTTTGTAAACTACAAATCACTGTGTACATGTAAAATTTAAATACTTAAAGTTTTTAAATTATTTTTGCTACTGTTTTACTGCCATTGGTATTTTAATATTTGGGTTTTTTAGACTCATGTATCTTAATTTCCTGAGAGGTGCCTACACTGAGAATCACTGGGTCCTGTTCTTGATTTGCCTTGTAGAATCTTAAGAATTTGAGCTCAGATGTTTATGAATTACATTTTCCACAGAGATGTGTAGGAGTGTATCACCTTCAAAGGTAGTAACTTCAAAGGTAGTGTTTCACACGCAGGGGAAAAAAAGCCTATTTGGTACACGAAGTAGATGCTGGCTCTCTAAGGTGAGACCTTGGAGTGTATGGGATAGAGCTGCAGAAGCTTTCCAAATAAGGCCTCTTTTACTCCATAAGTTTCGAGGACTGTCCATGAATTAATAGTAAGAACTCGTCCCCACTTCACCTACCCGCCAGGATATTTCTCCCTGAAAGTGACAATACATGTAGAGAGATTTTAAGAAAGTAAAAGGAAAGAAAATAGAGAGCTGCTTCTACAAGGAAAAACATTTAAAGAGGGGGCAGTTTGTGTTTACTTTTAAGTAAAAGGATCATAAATCACTAATGCCTTCCGGATTATTTCATTTATCTCATCCTTCTTGATATAAGAAATTGAGGCAGATTTTTTTTTTTAATTACTGTTTTCTCTTCAACAGGGAAAGCTAGCTGCAGCTTTTCAACGGCTCTTGAATTGTTAAAATATTCAGCTTTGAATATTTATTTAACTCAGAAAACATGTGTTGGGAACCTGCTGTGAATAAAATATATCCCTAATCTTAAGAAGCTCCCAATTTAAGAAATGAGAAGCTTTCAGTTTGTGATTGCCTTTTTTTTTTTAAGATTAACAAAGTTGTATTTTCTTCCCATTTTTCTTTATTTTTTATGGTGATACTCTTTTTTTAATCGATTCTTCATCATATTTAATAACTAAAGATTTTTGAGGTGGTTCAAAAGGTTTTTTAAATTGAAGTACACTCAATTTGTTCCCATTTTTATATAAAATGAAGTATTTCTCTAATTTGAGGTAATTCTGTGAACCACACTGTAACTTGTCATTGGTTTTGTTCTTCCCAGCCTCTTGTTGCTGTACCACATAGAATTCACTCAACAAGTAGGAACGTGAGAGAAGAGAAAACACGCTCAGAGATAAACTGTAAGTATACTGTACACAGTGTATAGTTTAACAATGGAAAATAAAATTTCAGGTTATAATTGAGTTACCATTATTTTCGCTTCATTTTCTTCCAGATAATTTTTCTTATTAGACCCCTTGAAAGGTAGAGTTTAATGAAGGCAGTAAGAATTTCATTTTTCTTATTCCTGGGGGCCCTGTGGTGGTGACCAGGGGCAGGTATTTATGTTGTTATTGTTTGGGAAGAGGAATAAAATTCCTAGAATAGACAGGAAAGAAGTAATCAAGGAAGTGCTTCCTAAACTTAGACGTGTGTAGACCTCGCTTAGAGAGCTTGCTCAAATGCAGTTTTTGATTCAGTATATCTGGGATGAGACCTTAGGTTCTTTACTTCTGGGTTAGATAGAGGCTGACGGTCCATGGCCCACACTGAGTAGCTTGGAGAGGTGAAGGTCTGCAAACTGGATTGGCGTCTGAGTAACCTGAGAGCCTTTAAAAATGGGTTTTCAGGTCCCACTTTTCCACAGATCCTGGTTCGTTAGGTCTTCCTTTAAAAGTAATCTACCTTTTAAAATAGCTCTTCATATAATTCTTATGAACAACCATGTTGTGGGCCCACCGAGACAAACCATTCAGTTCACTTGGGATCCGGTACTGTCAACCCACCGATGATTAACTTTTCCAACAGGAATCTCTGGAATAATAGTACCTTAACTTTTTTGGTTTTGGAAGCATTAATTCCTATGACTTAAAATGCTTAATTTCATACCATCAGGCTTACAAAGACAATTTTCTGTGAATTAAAGATTTATCCAGAGGAGTTAAAGTCCGAAACGACCTCAGTGATGTTAGGTCATGTAGTAACTTAAGATAACTACCGTTAAGAAGCTTTTCCCAATTTTTGTCTGCATTAGTAACGATAATAATAATATATTTCATACTTTAATTCAGATAAATTCATCTCTTCATCTGAAGAGCTAAGTAAGGTAAGTAAGGACAGGCACTATCAACATTTAGTAGAAAACGAAAAAGAAATGCAGAGACAAATCGATTTGCCTGTAGGACGGAGTCATACACCTAGTTAACAGCAAGCCTGAGCTCTCTCGACCTCCAGCCCGGTGGTCTTTCTCAAACACTGCTCCAGTTCAGAAACCATCTCAGCACACCTGTGTGGCCTTTACACTGGAAGTCCCTCATGAACCTTCCTTTGAAATTTTCTCTGGACCATATACTGTGTACTAAGTTCTTGGAAAAGTTTGGTGCTAGTGCTGCGTGGAAATGCTCTTAAAAGGAGGAAATTCTTGAAAGAAAACACGATGCACTGTACAAAACACCTAGGACTGGGATTTGTACTTTGTTTGCCTACAGTTAGTTGTGTGAACACATAAAATTACCTTTACAGCTGCCTCTGAAGCCACATGATTTAATTTACTAACGTCCCCCCCAAAAGTATTTTTTGAAAATGGCAACCTTAGTATGGGAGCATTTCTCTTTTTTTTTCATATAAAAAAAGTAATTTCAAGATGTCTTTGTTGTTTCTTTAATAATACAAAAAGTAATTAGAGATACCTTTGTAATTGATTTAGAAAACCTTGTGTTCAGTATTATTGAAAATCTAAAGTACTCTCTATCTTGTTACCCAATTCTGTTTTAAAATTGTGTTGTCAGGCCCTTTGTTGCAAAGTGCAGTTACTTCTGGATCACTCTTTAATAGTTTCAGTGATTCCCAGCTCCTAACTGCATATGCATGTAATAAATGCTATTTGAAACTAGTTGCCTCTGCCCCATTGTTTCTGAGATTCTGACATGCTCTCCTCTTGGTGGGAGTAGGTAATACATGGTGGACATCTTACCTTCTCCCTGTTTACCAGTAAGACAGGGGACATATCCCTCTAGTGTGTTGAGGTGGCAGTAGAATTAAAACCACCACTTTTAATAATTTGTGGGTTTGATATTTGAGGCTTTTAAATCTTACACAGTGTTCTAATATTTGCTTTCTTAGGATGTTTTATGATTTTGTATGAGGTATGATACATAGAACAGTCAATTGTGCTATTGATGATAAAGACAGGCTTTGGAAAAATAATTTATTTTAATAATTGTATGCATCTATTCCTCCTGATAATGTTTATGTTTACAATTATGTGCTGTCTCTCGGTGCAACCAAGGTTTTCTCTATTAAACTAAATTGTGTTTAGGCAGCGTGTATGTAAAAACTGACTCATTTGTAGAAAAGGTGTTACTATTTCCCTTTTAGGATGTCCCCTCTGCCTTCAGTTCAGTATTATAAGCAAAACTTGCTTTAAGAATAAATGGTTCTGGGGCTCTTCTTATCTGACATAGGAGGATCAGTTTTGACCCATCATGACTAATGAAGGGTCAGCAAATAATCATATTGGAGCTGTTTCACAGAAGCTAAGAAGGAGTTTTCATCTGGATATTAAAATACAAGTTTATGGGGTATGGTTTAATGTACGTTCAAGGAGATGGTAGAAGGAGCAGAGACCAATAGACAATGACAGCTAAATAGGCATTTTCGACATTATGAAGAACATCATAAAACAGCATGGCAGCCTGCAGTGATTGACCAACAGTTATTTGAACAGTAACTGGAAGGTCCTGTGGCAGAAACTTGTCATAACTTTAGGGCATTTGAAGAGAACAGAAGAGTGATACCAGGACATGAAGGATGAATCTCCGTAGGGGCTCCTCTTTTTGAGAATGCATTCCCACAGGGGTGTTGAACACATGCTACAGTCCTGTCCTTGTTATGAAAGTTAGTCTAAGACAACATCCCTGCACCCCTGTACTCAGTTATACAGTCTGGTGGAAACAGGCATGTTCACATGTGACCTTAACACAAGGCAGGTAGATGCATAAAACTGTCTTCATGTGACGTTATTTACAGATTTGATTTTGCTATTTGATGACAAGTGTGTGTGAGAGCTTTTCAGTAAGCCTCTATCAAGGTGAGAGAGAGAGAGAGAGAGACTCGTGAAATCTATGTTTTAATTCCTTAGTAAAAGCTATTTGATCATCTTTTGATGTGTGATCATATGTGAGCAGGTACGCGGAACCCATTATTGAAAAGCCTACTTATCTCTAAGGGTCAGAATTTGATATCTAGTGCATAACAACTATAAAGCATATACATACTTCACAACTGTAGATCTTGTAGGGCTATGTTCCTCAACCTTTTTTACGTGTGCCTCCTCTTGCTAAATATTCAAATCTCATGGTCTCCTTTAATTGGTATTAACACTCACAATAAATCATACATACTAAGCTAAAATCAAAACAATTATAAAATGATTGTACTTTGAAATCTCACTCATTTCCCTACCTTGATTGAGAATTACTGTTTTGGCTGCAGCTCTTAGTAGTTGAGCTGTCATATATTTGTCATTATCTATTTTTCTTCCTTTAAGTGTTTTACATTTGTGCTCTGTCTTTATCTCAGTGATCTTGAATGCTGTACCCAGGTTATAAAAGTAGATAATAACAATGAGAGTGAGATACAAAAATTAAAGGTAAAGTTATTGAAACATTCATAAAATTAGAATAGCAGGGAGAAAGGTGAGTGTAGTTCAGTTAATTTGTATCTGCTTTAGCTACAGTAGTGTATTAGTTATTTATTGCTATATAACAAATTACCCCCAAATTTAGCAGCTTATAACAAACATTATCTCACACATATTCTGAGGGTCAGGAATCCAGGATAGCTTAGCTGGGTGATTCTGGCCCAGGATCTATCATAAAGTTACAATCAGGATGTAAGCTGGAGCTGCGGTGTTCCAAAGGTTTGAATAGGTTTGAGGGTTTGCTTCCAAGGTTATTCACATAACTGTTAGCTGGAGGCTTCAGTTCTTTGCCTTGTAGTGTCTCCTTGGGGCTGCTCACAGCATGACTTCTCCAGAGCCAGTAATCCAGTATAAAGAGCCCAAGACAGAACCCTTATCTCAGAAGTTAAATGTCATCACTCTGTTGTATTCATTTGGTCACAGAGACCACCCCTGGCGATGTGGGAAGGGACTACACAAGTTAATGAACACCAGGGGGCAGGACTCATTAGAAGCTGTCTTGCAGGCTGGCTTCCGACAGTACTGTGCTTCACTTGCTACCTGCACATCTAAGTCCTAAGTTAAGGTTGTCTCTATTTTATGCTGGGTCACAGTGAAGTAGTATGTTAAATCCTGACTGTAACGTACACATAATTTTGCTAATCATTCTTTTTTTACCATGGAAAAGGCCTAGAATTATTAGATTAAGCTTTAATAGCTTAGACTTTCTTGGATTTGTTTTTTTTTTTTTTAGCTAACAGATTTTTTATTTAAATCTTTGAATGGTGATTAGTGTGTGGTAGATGGTAAAATTAAATGTGTTTTGCCATGGAGTAGCTTTTTAAATTATTATATCGTTAAGAATATAGAAACAGACAAGTCTTTACTTTTTTACTTTTTTTATTTTTTAGTTGGCCAAGTAAAATTTGACCCACCTTTAAGGAAAGAGACAGAACCTCATCATGAACTTGTAAGTAGTATAGTCTTAGAATCTTAACACTGAAAATGAATGTTTGAATTAGTCTTTGTGACATGTTGGTACTCAATACAAAAGCTAGTTGTTAATATTTTCAAAGGCATTTGGGGAGATAAAAAGGTAAGTAATTCTAAAATTCAGAATAAATCTGTGTTGCTGAGATTAAATATTTTCAAAATTATTTTAAGAGAAACTTAACCAGTTTTGACACTCTCTGATTAAATGTTTTTATGCAAGTTCTTTAATTTTTTTCATTTTTGCTTTGCAGTTTTTGAGGGGCTTTTTGTATATGTATTTATTAGGATAAATACCGCAATTTTAAACTAGAGTATTGGACCAGTAGCAACACATCTTCTCACTAAATTTATGGGCAGCTTTTTAAGAGTGTAAGTCACTTTTCTAAACATCAGGGTAGAGCCCAGTCTGTTTGGAGAACCGAAACTCACAAGAAACTAGGTCTACATAGCAGATCAAGTTTATCATTTATTGAAGGATTACTAAAACGTTCTTTTCATGATTCTTCTTTGTTGGTGTTTTACATACTCCTTTCTAGATATATGATAAAATATTAGATGCAGTCTTAGAAGCAAAATGCTATGCAAACATTTGACGTGTTAATATTTTGTGGAAGAATGAAAAATGAGACTTAAAAAACAAGCAGAATTAATCCTAATAAAATTACTTAACCAGAGTTCCAGGTTATGTTTCAGTTTTTTTCCTTTTCTACTTAATAATGAGAAGAAAGTAACTGTTAAGTGCTCAACATTGAACTGGGAACTTTTTTCTTAAATTTAATGGTTATTTTAACCCACTTGACTAAAGGCAGACAAAGGGAGTCTTTAGCTTTTACAGACTTATGGAGTTGCTCTAATTCAGTATACTAGCCTGCAGGAAAGGAATGTTAAAGAAAAATTCTTAAAATGATTATATTACTTAAGCCTGACATTTATGTAGAGAAGATGGAGAAGGTTTAGAAGAAAAAGTAGTCATGATGTTTATAAATGCAAATTGTTATTTTCTGCTTCTCTTTTTAAGTTAGCACTGCATGTGTTTAAATTCCATACTAATTTAGTAACTGCATTATAGAGCAAAGTTGTTTCACTGTTGCTTTTTTAGAAGCTCCTTAATATGATTTGACTTTGCAAGTTTGCCTTAAAAAGTTATGTTAGCCGGACTTAACTTCACTTGTGAAAATTTCCCTTTGTGACTTTGTGGCTTTTAGTCTAAGTGTAAATAACTTGGGTTTCTTGGTCTCTGCTAAACAGCCCGACAGTGATGGTTTTTTGGACAGTTCAGAAGAAATATACTACACTGCAAGATCTAATCTGGTATTTCTCATCTTCTGATTTTCTTTGTCAGCATTGTTTTAGTCTTAATTGTTCTTAGTTTTTTTTAATCAAACATTTTGTCCAGTTTTAATGAACCAATTTAAGCACTGTTTTATAAATTCTGCCATTTAGCAAGTTACCATATATTAAGGATTATAGCAGTTTTTTCTACAAGTTAAATAAACATATTTACTCAAATATAATTTTGCAATTAAAAATTTTAGTGAAAACATTTTATTTTTTCACTCAAATAGATTTTTTAAGAAATTACATTTCTCTATAAAAATGTATAGTTTGAATAACGCAGCTTATCTTAATGAACTAGAAACCTTTTACATATATATCTTAATGAACTAGAAACCTTTCATATATATATATAAAAAACTATTCATAGTGTTACATATATAATACCTGTATAATTTAAAAAATAAGTTACCCCTGATTAACAGTGAAATCAGCCTCAGGTGAAATTTTAACCTTGTAACATTATATAATACCCAGTTTTCTCTGGCCAAAATTTGGGTTATAAAGACTTCCTGAAGTTATAAATATTAAAGCTATCTTACCATTAGGTAAGAAAAGATGAGAAATTAACCCTAGTAAATATTAAATAGTAATTTTAATAGTTGCTATTAAATAGTTCTTTCTACTTCTGTAGCTGGCCATGGCCCCAAGTTGCTTCCATTTTTACTCCTAAATTCCATTTTTCTGCCTTTTCAATGGAATTTTCCTTCTCTTTTCTTTGTCTCTGGCTTAATAACATACTTCTTTAATTTCTGGTTGGTATAAGTGATTATTTATATAAATTCCTAGATCTATGCCCAATAACATTCATAGAACATAAAAAAGATTTTAGACATAATTTCTCTTTTTGGAAAGTTGCTGTCTTGATAGGCAGAAAATACTTGCATATATAAACTCTTAGCTCTGCAACAAAATACACAGTGGATTGCCAGAATTTTGCCAGGTGGTAACTGTTGATGAGGAGAGGCTTAACATAATAAGTACTATGGAAATCAGAGAAAAGGGAAAAGCTTTTGAGTTGATATGGCTCATCTGGCTTCTGAGAGGGACTAAGACTGGTTTCAGTATTGTGTAGGAACCATTACAGATTCTTCAGGAAGAGAATGGACAGATGCCTCCTGTGTTTTCATGGGAATTATTAATGTGGAAACAGTCACTGGCACAATTTTGAGAGATGGCAGATAAAGAGCTGAAATTCTGAAATGGTTATTCTGCTGAAATTACGGGATTAGCTCAGAGAAGGAAGATTGAAGTCATCAAAGAGGATATGCTAGATGAATCCGTGGGATTGCATGTATCGGTCACCACAACAGATGATGCCTGTGTTTTGCAAAGGTAGAACCAACACTGGAGGTAGGGAAGAAGCAATTGAAACACTAGAAGAGTCAGTAAGATGCACTGTCTTAAAAGAAAAAGGGATGCATCAGGTGTCCCAGAGAGGCCAGAAGCATGAGGCTGGAATAACTGTCTGAGGGAACAAGTGAGATGGAATGTCTGAAGCAAGCACTGCCCATGATTTCTGGATTAAACGTTTCTTCATAATTAGACATATATAGGCTAGAATGATAATTAGTGAAATTTGTCGTGGAAATGAAAGACCACAGAATCAGAAGTTTAAATTGACTGTGCTATTTATTAATATTCTCCAGGAAAAAAACCCAGAAACATACTACTTTAAAATTGCAAATATTCTTCTGACCCTGTGTGTAACTAGCCTGGTAACTTGAGTAAGTTATCATGGCTCTGTTCCCTAGAACTACCCTCCACGCCCCCCAGGTAATCAGGAGTTTCTTGATAGAGGGAGCAGTTGACAAGAGGGTCTTTTGACAGAGGAGGGCTTTGGGGGCAGTTAACTTGTGGAGAGTTCTAACAGAAGAGGGATAATGAAATATTTGTCAGATCCTACCATTTATAAAGTTAGTCTTTAAAAGCTAACACTTATCTATAAGTTTGTGTATACCAGACATTATTCTGAACACTTTAAATATATTAACTATAATCCTTATTTTACACCTAAGGAGATTTAAGGTACAAAGAAGCTGAAGTTGATCTTAACCACCCAACTAAGTGACAGCAGAGCTGGGGTTTGACCCAAGCAGCCTGGCTCAAGAATTGAAACTCAAACCACTGTGCTGTATTGCCGCTACCCAACACTGTCATGATTTTTTTTTTTCCACTAATACCAATCTTGTACTCACATTCTCTCTCTCTTTTTAATCAACATACATGTTTCACAGTTATTTTTTTATTATGGTAAAGTACGTATAACATAAAATTTACCGTTGTAACCATGCTTAAGTGTACTATAGATGTTTAAGTGGCATTAAGTATATTCATACCATTGTGCAACCATCACCACTGTCGATCTCCAGAATGTTTTCATCTTCCCATGCTGCAGCTCCTATCGCTTTAACAGGAACTCTCATTCCACCTTCCCTCCCACCCCCTGGCGATTGCCATTCTATTTTCTGTCTCTTTGAATTTTTCTGTACTCTGGGTACCTCATGTAAGTGGAATCATACATTATTTGTCCTTTTATGACAAATGATGAAAGTGAAGTGTCTTGGCATAAAGTCATAACATCTTCAAGAGTCACTCATGTTGTAGCATGTGCTAGAATTTCTTAAGTCTGAATAGTATTTCATCATATGTATATAACCACATTTTGTTTATCCATTCATCTATCAGTGGACACTGGGGTTGCTTCTACCTTTTGACTATTTTTGAATAATGCTGCTATGAACATGGATTACAAATATCTGTCAAGTTTTTACTTTTAGTTCTTTTGGGTATATAACTTGCAGGGGAATTGCTGGATCATATGATAATTCTGTGTTTGATTTTGGGAGGAATTACCATGCTATTTTCCAGAGCAGCTGCATCACTTTGCAGTTCGCACCAGCAGCACACAAAAGTTCCAATTTCTACGAATCCTCTTCAGTACTTGTTATTTTCTGGTGTGTGTGTGTGTTTTATTGAAGTATAGTTGATTTACAACATTGCATTAGTTTCAGGTGTACAGCATAGTGATTTGTTTTTTCTTTTTTTTTTTTTTACAATTATATTTCATTATAGGTTGTTATAAGATATTGGGGATTATTCCCTGTGCTATACAGTAAATCCTTGTTACTTACCTATTTTATGTGTAGTAGTTTGTATCTGTTAATCCCATGCTCCTGATTTATCCCTCCACACTCCCTCTCTCTCTTGGTAACCACAGTTTGTTTTCTATGTCCATGAGTCTGTTTCTGTTTTGTATATAGATTCACTTGTATTGTTTTTTAGATTCCACATATAAGTGATATCATAGAGTATTTGTCTTTCTGTCTCACTTCACTAAGCATAGTATTTTCTGAGTCCATTCACTTTGCTGCAAATAACAATATTTCATTCTTTTCAATGGCTACTATTCCATTGTATGTATATCCCACATCTTCTTAAGCCAGTCATCTTTTGATGGCCACTTGGGTTGCTTTTATGCCTTGGCTATTGTAAATAGCACTGCTGTGAACATTGGGGTGCATGTATCTTTTTGAAATAGTGCTTTCGTTTTTCGGTGTGAAGTATCCATGGTTATTTCATTCCTCTGCTTTCATTAGTCCTAAATCCTTGGCATTGTGAATAAGATTTTAACTCTTACAAGTACTTATTGCTAGCCACTAGACCACCTAATGATGCCAAAATGCCTAGTAGACAGTTGGCACCAAGATGACAGCCCTAAATCTTTTAGGACCCAGAAGAAACATTTACCCTCTTAGAGACCTTGCTCCCTAAAAGTTCTGTGTCATCAATGATTTCTGGTTGTTTTAAGTACAAGGTTTATTCATCTTATGATTTTGTAAATGAATTTAGAATATTATACCTCAGTTTTCATTACTATAATAAAATGAATTTTTTAATTAGGTAGTCATAATATATGAAACCAGAAGAACAGAATTCGATTTTTAGCATTATTAGTGAATAAAAAAGATCTTTAAATTTTGAAAGATGCCTGAGTTAAAAAACAAAAGAAAAAAGGAAAACTCACCATAATTCAATAATTAAATAGTTAAGAGTTTTGCCCATAACTGTAAGGCCTAGGTATATCAATCTACAAGATGCTATCTTTACATTAAAAGATTATTTTATACATCTGTTCAGCTGATGCTAATTTTTTTCTAATTTGCCTAGTTTCGCTGGACATTTTGGACCATAAGCCAATGAAAAATATATTAAAACTTAATTACAGTTGACCCTTGAACAACGAGGGGGCTAGAGGCACCAGCAGTCAAAAATCCAAGTATAACTTTATAGTTGGCCTTCCATATCTATGATTCTGCATCTACAGATTCAACCTACAGCAGATCATGTGATAGTGTAGCATGTATTTACTGAAAAAAATCTGCATGTGAGTGGGCCTATGCAGTTTAAACTCATGTTGTTCACGGGTCAACTGTATATGTAAAACACTATATTAATTGCTGTGGAGGAACATGAGTAGTAACATAATCATTGCTTGGAAGAAACTTATGGTATACCTGAAAAAGTAAGAATAAAATACTTAAATTATAATTAAAAACATGTCCAAAAGATATACCCAACTGATCATTATCAGTAAACATAACTAAAGTACTTTAAGATTACCCGTGACTTAGGTCAAAATTGAATGAGGTCTATAAATAAAATTTAATTTATCCTGGAAAAGAAACAGATCGGTTTTGTTAATTTCAAATCTGTTAAACTTCTTTATTATAAAAGTTATGATGTGTGATCACTTTTCTTACCTGTTATCTATGAAAAAAATTTCTAGGGAGAACTCTTTTCATAATTGCACAATGATAGAACATTTTTTAGAATTCTAAACCTAACCTGCTGATACTCATTTCCAACCTTGCTGTACAGAAGTCATGTTTATTCAGTTTGAGTCCCCTTAAATCATCTGCTTTTATTACTCAGAATACTACTTGGTCAGTTAGTGTTCTGACCCTACTTGCTTTCCTTTTCAAGAAATAAGTCTTTCTTGAATTATCTAGGATTCAATCCCTTTTTACTTCTGTAAATTATCTACCACATTAAAAGGTATTTCCTAACACCGCATTCATGCCATATTTTTTCATTTTTTGATGTGAAAAAATAAATTCTGCTATTCTCTTTTTTCTTGATTAAAATCTATTGCTAAAGTATATTTTCTTTTGTGTTTTTGTAGCCAACTGTATCAGTTCTATTGACTTCCTGCTGTTTTCTCATCAGGTATAGACTTTGTAATCTCCAGAGGGGTTTAAAAAAAAAAATAAGATTTTCTTGATCATATGTTGTTCTTTTCCAGTGTTCCACCTTACATCCTCTGTTCTATTTCAGTTCTTGTTGGCACCACAGTTTTCTCAGAGTCTCTATCCTAGGTTCAGAAGTACTCTCCCATTCATCGAAACAAACCACTGCAGTTGGAACTTTCTGTCTCCAAAAAATGTTTTAATTGGGTTTCGGGTGACCTTCTTAAATTTTTTGCTTGAGTGCTCAGTTTGAATCTATACTAGGCTTTTGCATGTTTTCAGTCCATGTTGTAACTAATTTGCCTTTACTATGTAGTTAAACATTGTCATTCATTAATAAGTTGATGCCTGATTTATGCTACTAATTTTTTTATGTCTATCCTGACATGTTCAGATGTATTCTTACTTAGCCTGTAAAGGAAGGCCATATTTTATCATCACTTTACAAGGTTATTTTAAGTACTGTTCCAAGTATAATTTTGTTAGCATTTTCCTATTACAGAATAATAGCTTTCAAGTCCTTTTTGAAAAGCCGTTTTAGATCAGTCTTTCTTAGACTGCCCTAAAGATATATCAGTGACTACCAACTTTGCCCAGGTTTTCACTTTTCTTCCTTTCCTTTTTATTTCTTCTCATTTTTTTGTCTGGTTTGCTGTCTGAACTCCTGCCACATAATAGGTGCTCGCTAAAAAATAGTTGAATTAAGTGAGATTAGCTACTTATTAGAAGGACTTAGTGTAATTCTCTTACTTGATAACATGCCTAGTACATTGTTTTTTTTCCCGTGAATGCTAAAACGTAACTTGATTTATGGAGAAGGGATTAATAAAGAATGAGACCCTTTCAACCTTAGCTTTCCTGGTAGGGCTTAAAACATGGTCCATTTAATAATCAGACTTGGGGGAAAAAATCAGACTTGGATCTATCTACAACTTCTCCCTAGCCTGAATGTTATTCTGTATTTGAACCTACACTCAATTTTCTATTAAAACATTGCATTAGTTACTTTATATTTTAGTTTCTTCTCTTACCTTCCTAAAAACACTGCTGACCTCAGTTGATTTTTTTTTTAAGCATTATCATCAATCTGGTAATTGTCATGTTTCAGATGGGCTGACTTTTCTTAACGACACATCTATATTTATATAACAGAAGCCATGGCTACTCTACACACGTGTGCTTTTGAAAGCTGTCATTTCATTAAAGGCTTAAGAGATTATATTGGTTAAAGGGTTACTGGTCTGGTAGAAGGGCCGAGTTATGTGTAGTGGGAGAAAACAAACGAGTTCAGAAGGGTATCCACTGAGATTAGTACTTCTCTATACCAAATACCAAAGTTTAGAGGTTACTATATAAAATCATGACCACTTAGATAGTGTAGCATAATAATTGTGTGGCAGTCTTATGATAATAGCAGTTATATCCTAGTAAGGTAAGGTGAACAGCTGTCCTTTTTCATTAGAATTTTATGTGATACCTTGTGACAGTTCACTATCCTTTTTTGTTTATGATGTATTATCTTTTCTGTCACCGGTAAGAACATGTATTATTATGCATAGAAGAACACAATTATTGAAGAAGACAAAATGTGAGCCTTGGCAAAACCAGGCATTTGACTTTTATTTTCATCAGATATTTTTTTGACAGATCTTGAGGTATTTAAATGTTAAAGTGCTTTTCACTTAAATGTGATGCATTTCTTAGAAGTCTCACATTGCTAGGCTTAGTACTTTTGTGATATAGAATTATCTATATGTATCTTAATAAAGCTGAAGTGTTAGTTATCAATTTACAGTAAAATAAACAAATGGCATTTGAGCAAGCATTTATTTAGGGCCTAGTTAGTATGTGTCAGGCATGAAAAAATTATTAAATAATTTTCCTTTGTTTCAGGAGCTCACAGCCTAGCTACCATTTTTATAGACTTATAAATTAATTAATTAAAGGGCAGCATAAGTGCTAGAGAAGTGTGTGTTAAATGCTGTGCAGACATGGAGAAGGTTGCAGCTATCCTCCTGGACAGTCTTGGAAGGCTACTCCAAGGAGGTGACCTCGCATTAAGTCCTCTTCGTGCATCTGACAATGACTTGTAAAATTAGAAAGCACTTTAAGTATACTATATTCTAATGAAAATAAAATTCATGTAAAATGTTGAATATTCCCCACTTAATGTTAAAACAGTACTTGAAATACAGTGGCTTAAAAGGGGGAGAAAAGGAGAATTTACTCTGTACTTTCCATGGTTGTTGGAAAGCATTTTTTCCCTCAAAAGACATTTGAGTCAAGCACATACATTGTTAGTTCCTTTAAATTTCAATTCTTAACTCTCTACAACCTTCAGCATTCATTGGAAATGTTTAGATATTTGAAGAAATGTCTTAATAATATTCATTTAAAGTTTTGCTGCTTACTCTTTGAAAAATCATTAAAAGTCCTTCATTGCAATTTATAATCTTATGCAAGTTCACATTTATAATTTACTTTAAAAGAGCACCCTATTTCATATCTTTAAAAAAATTATTATTACTGCATGAAATAGTAGAAATATGTGAATATGTATATATACATAATTTTTAACAATCTCATATACAAAGTCAAACCAAGATTTTTGTTGCTTGTTCTCTTCTGTAATCATTTTTGTTTCATTATCGCTTGAGAATAAATACCTCATTTGAGCTTTTTTCTTTCTAAAAATTGATTTTTTACAAATGTTAATTACAGTAGCAATAACCATAAATGAACCTTGCATATATTATTCAAACAAATTCCCAGAAAAATATCGAACTTAAATAATAAATTATATAAATCAGGACTATGAACTTCAGTCTATTTTATTATTGAAAATGTCACCATGCCTTCTTTTTAAGAACATATAGCAATACAGATTTATTTGAAGTCTGTGTTTCTCTTTTTAAAAGCAATGAATATTAGTGTATCGTGATTTGTGATATACCGCTATTTGCTAAATATTTTGTTTTGTACTATTAGGATCTACAACTAGAATATGGACAAGGACACCAAAGTAGTTACTTTTTAGGAGCAAACAAGTAAGTAAAATTCTTTTAAAATTAAATTTAAACTCAAGAATAATTAAATTGACTTAAAATATATTATATATTAATCATATTTTAAATATTTATAGTAGTAAATTATATTAGTCTGTTAGATATATTTATAATATGTTTTTTATTGAGATATAGTCTGTAGTATGTTTTTAACTTTTTTTCACTACTACCTTACTAATCATCTCATTAATTGTCATAATGGGGACAGTCACCTTAAATTTTTATATCAAGCTACTTTATGGACCTTACTTGTTAGAGAAAACTAAGTACATTCCAACTAAAGATGAGTTTATGTTTCAGCAACTTTCTTTTATTTGCAAAGCTGATCAGTTTATTCCTTACAGAACTTGCTTTGGTACGTCTCTCAGATGTGTTGGCCTCTGTAAACAGCTGGAAATGTTCACACTGTTTAGAAATCTTTATCTTTTTAGTTCTTAAGAGTCTTTTAAAAAGTAGGTAACAGCTAATTATCACTTATTTCATGCAAGAAATAAACCCAACAGTTATTCAAGGTCTGCTCTACACCAGGCAGTGTCTGGGTGGTACAGCACAGGGGTGAAAAGGCAGCTTATAAGGCATAACAATTTAAATTATTCATAGGCCTGAATTAGGAAGATACGGAGACAGGACTCCACTATTCCCCATGCAGTCTCATTTCCTGAGTTCATGGACAAATTATCATAATAAAACCTAATTTATAAGGAAATACTTAAATTGCCAAAATCTCCTAGCAATCTAGTTATTATTTTAATAATCAGAACTCCCTAAAATTTTAAAATACAATTTCAGTTACATTAGTGAGTTGAGACATATGTATATATATATACCCATATTTAAGTTAAGCACTTGAGAAATGGTAAATAAAGACAAGCAGCTCAGATTTAGAGATAATAATGCAAAAATCATGTCTCTCCTTTTTTATAAACTAAATACTGTTTAATTTAAATACACTTAAAACTTAGAGAAGGCTTTGAATGACAGAAATGCATTAATTTTGATTTAAGCTGAACTTTAGTTAAACACTATGAAGTGTTTTATTTTTATTACCCTTGCTTATGTTTCCTAAAATGGAAAGTAAGTCTAAAATTTCCTTGGTAGAAAAATGAAATATTATCTAAATAGTAACTACTTGCTATTTATAGTTTGTCCTAATTTGTTTATGGACAACAAAGGAAAATTTATCTTATAATGAGTTAGCAAATAAAAAATTCTGAAGTGTTTTTTTATGTTATTCTGTCTGAATTTGAGGTCATTGGCTTTATGGACCTTGTTAGCAATTTTTGGAGACTGGATAATTTAGAAAAATATTTTGTTTGCCTTTTTTGGTTTATCTTAACTATATTTATGTATTCTTGCAAAAATACCCCCCAAATGGCCTATCACTAAATGCTTTTCCAGATTCCTTTGTTCCCATTGTCTGAATTTTTATTGTTAGACATTTTCATAATATATAGTTACTTTGGCTAGGTAAAATGTTAATAATTTGCCCAACCTTCATTTTTTGATTAATTGGATCCCTGCTTAAGGAACTGTATTCTATATAATGAATCACTGGCAAGGTAGGTTGGCCAAAAGTTTGACCTTTGGCTGTGTTTCATGTACAGGTATATACATACATGTGACATGAGCATGGATGTAGCACTTCTCTTACTGTACTGATATACGTCTGCTTTATTCTTGTGATTAGGCAGTGTTTTAAAACTCACAGGATTTCCTGCTTTCTCCATAGGTGATCAGGCAGACAAATTTCCATTTATGGGTTTCTACCTATTCCAGACCATTCAAGAACTATCTAAAATAGTTTTTTTTTAAATAGAATGCATATGTATTTTGACTTACTAGGCTATTTTCTTTACTTTTGAATTGTTATAATTGGGATCAACTTTTCAGACCATTTAAAGTTGACAAAATATTATTTTTAAAAGAAAACTAAATTGTTTCTGATTTTGTTTTTAATGTAGAGCAGAAGTTCTAAAAATAATTTTCTAAAGACTTAGTGAAAAGAAATTCCTAGCATAATTAAATGTGGTGGTAGGTAAATGCCAGATCCAGAGTCAGAACTGTCTCTTCCTATAAGCTATGCAACTTTGAGAAATTTACCTCAATTATCTCTAATAAATGGGGATTATAATAGTACCTGCCTCATAAGATGCCAAGGGTGAAATGGAATAACCATTGTAAACCATTTTGCACATTTAGGGTTTAGTGAATGTTTATTACTTGCCCTCATTTGTAGTATTTACTCAATAAATAAACATTGATCATAAGAACAAGTGAGTATGAGTGAATAAAACTGCTTTTTGGTTTTAAAGAAATAGGGAAGTTTTTTATTTTGTTTTTTCAAATATAATCAGGCAGTACTTACAGGTTGTAAAAGGCTGATTATAAAAAAACTAAGTCAGGTAATTTGGAAAGATTTTAGTAACCAGCAGCACAGATTTTTTAGTTAATTCAAATATGCTAGATATTTTGTAGGTGGTTTTTTACTTCTCTCCCTATTATTTTCTTCACTTTATCAGTTGAATCTATGATCTTCATTTGCACATTGTTCCATTTTTAACCTTTTCATCCAAATTTCCTAATCATTTTAGATTGACTTAGTAATTCAGTATCTGAGGGCATCATTTTTGCTTTGCTCATTACTTTCTCAAAATTTCATAATAGAAGAATCCAAGTGTACTAGTGAATAGTGATATTGTTTATTGTATAGCATTCAGTCTTGATGGTTAAATTAGTATCGTATTTTTCGCCATTGCTCTTAAGATACAGTATTTAGTATAAATGGACCTTTAAGCAAATTTAGCTGTGTTTCATTTTCTCTTTTATAAAGGCTGAAAAGCAAATCATATTTCCTGCCTTTCATTAAGACTTCATGAATTCTGTAACTTTATAAGTAAATATCTTAACACATAGTAGGAAATTTAGAAGTAAATGAATTAAAAAAAGATTTTTAAAAAGTGGAATGCCATATAAGTCCAATTAAATACAGTAAACTGAAAATAAACTACATTTTAAATTCCCCTTTTAATTATTTTCAAATCCTGATATTCTCTACTGGAAAAAGAAATGGCTCAAAAAATATCATCATATGCTTTAAAAAAAGGTTTTTTCCACATCTAAGATGATATGAAAGCCCACTGTACAGTTCAGAGATACTATGTTTAACTTGATAAAAATAGTTTAAAGCAGTGCTTCTTAAATTTTTAGTCTCAGGATCCCTTTTCATTTTTAAGAATTATTGAGAACTCCAGTGAGCTTTTGTTTATATGGGTTATAAATATTAATATTTTTAGTATTAGAAATTTAAGTGGAAAACTTTTCAAAATATTTATTGATTTATTTAAAATAGAAGTATACTCATTACATGTCATCATAAGTATCTTGTATTTAGTAAGAAATTCCTCATTATTAAGGACCAATTCAAATGCCATCCTTAATGGCACCTTCCATGTAACACCACTTAGTTCTTCTCATGAGACTTAGAAGCAGCGAATAATTGCAATAAGAGGCTTTGTAAGTGTCAACATAGTACAGCAAACTTTTTGTTGAGGCCCACTAATAACATTTTTTTATGAAGAACAGCTATTTTTTTTTCTGAAAAAAAGTTAGCAAGAAAAGTGGCATCATTTTATATTTTTTGCAAATTTCCTTAATATTTAGCTTAGTAGAAAACAGCTGGATTCTCCTGTCTGCTGCTAATCTGTTGCGATACCATGTATCTTAGTAGTCTCCAGAAAACTCCCAAGTTTTCATTCTCAGTGAATGAATAGTGCTTTAGTATTATGAAAAGAGTTTTGACCTTGCAGATCCCTTACAGGAGCCTAAGGGACCCCCAGGGTCCCTGAGCCGCACTTTGAGAATTGCTAGTTTGAAGAAGTGTTGCTTAGTTGATAGTAATAAAGGAAATGCTAATTGAGTACCTAATACCTTCTAAGTTACTACTCAAAGCACTTGTCTGTATTATTTCGTTGTATCTTCAGATAGAGACTTTGACATGGGTACTGTTGTAATTCTCATTTTAAAGATAGGGATACTGAGCTTACAGTGACAGAGGCGGGATTCAGATTCCGGCTGTCTTTGCTTCACAACCTGTGGTCATTTTGCTATACTGCCTCTGAAGACCTGCCTTCCTAGAGCTAGCCCTTGCGGAGCTTTGTGAATAGATAATGCATTTCACTGAAGTACCTCAATTTTTTATCTGCAAAATAAGATTTGCAATTATTTTATGGTTCTTCTATGTCACTTACCACACCAGATTTGAAAGTTTGTCATTTTTTAATACTTAGATTGTTATTAAGCAAACCTAATTAACATATTTGATGGCTAAAATCTAGTCTATTAATTGTTCATACCAGCTAACCACACCTTTCAGTTTCTCTGGTTTTATGTTTTGATAATTCTAAGGCAGTTTTTATCACTATATATTGGAGAGGAAAATGATTAAAAGGTAGTACCTTACAACTTCTGAGGAGAGTACATTTTCTGCTGATTCGCTTTTACCACAGTAATCTATCTAGTAACCATACTTCTCTGTATCTCATTAGCTTTAAGAAGGCTATTGAGTTTTTATGCTCAAAGAGTATAATAAAGGAGGTATGCTGCATGAACTTGCAGTGAAAAGAAGTAAGGGAACTTCAGGAATGCCATGAGTTCTCTCTTACATTCCTGGATATCAAAGTTTTATAAATTGCTCCTAATGATAAAATCCTCGCACCTGGTCTGATACAGGCTTAGTCTCCCAAAAGTGTAAATGTGTTTGCCAGTACACCCCTGGAGAACAGATACCTCAGGTAAGTGAGTGTCTTCTGTGAAAGCAAAGTGCTACTACATTCATGTATTCACATCACATGCATGCATGCTTTTGCAGAGATCCAACATGTTGAGTTTCATTTTGTAGGATTGCCTGAGAGCATGATGTTTTTTAAAGTGTGTCACCTTCCTTATCTTAAGAAAAAGAAAATATAATTTCAGGTGTCAGGTAAAATTTTCCAGGTAAAATTTGAATCCTGGAAACCCCTGACAATGACCCTGCAATTATTGTTTTGTCAGTCCTATTGTGACATTTCATGGTGGGTTGTCCTTTGTTTGAATTGGTATTTTTCAGTAAACATTAGGATTTATTTTGTTCATTTAAAATACATGTATAAAGACATTAGCAACAGAATATAGAGATATCTCATTAATTGTAATTTGATGTTTTATGGTATAGAGGTGATCATTATAGCACATTTCTTGTAAATAGTAAAAAAGTAATTTAAAATTTTATAGGTAAGATTAAAGTGATGAAAAATGTATTTGGGTTTTTTTTGCTTGTTTATTCACATTATTTTTAATTTTTATTTTTCTCTAAGGAGTCTTCTGAAGTCTGTTGAAGAAGAATTACATCAGCGGTAATTTTAACTTTAATTAAGCTTAAAATACTTCATGTCAGATGAGTAGAGTCTGTTTGCCCTCTTCTCGGTCATGTAGCCTAAGATTGTTTTGTTGTTATTTTAATATTGTGAATCCTGTAAAGATGTAGAAATAAAATTCTGTCCTGCAACAGCCTTCCTGCATTTTGTAAAATTTCTTCTTGAGCTGTTTTGGTAAAGTCCATTTAGTAACAAGGGCATTATCCTTCTTTATCTGTAGCGGGCATGTGGCACATTTAGAAGATGATGAAGGGGATGATGATGAGTCTAAACAGTAAGTTCTGTTTCCATTTTTGGTAAAAGAAAAGATATTTGACCTGGTTTATTAGTAAATCTGACAGCTTAATACTGAAGTAATTTTAGTATCGTTACTAATATAACATCATGGGTTGTACCACAGTTTTCTTTTCTCTATTCTGGTTATATTAATTGACTCAGGCATCCTTAACAAAATACCATAGACTGGTGGCTTAAACAACAGAATTTATTTCTCACAGTTCTGGAGCTGGGAAGTTCATACCTTCTGGCTGTGCCCTCACATGGCGTTTTGTTAGTGTGCACACATATACAGACGCAGAGAGAGAGCATGCAATCTCTTCTTATAAAGCCACCAATTCTGCTGGAGCAGCTCCCTACCCAAAGGACCTCATTTAACCTTAATTACCTCCTAGAAGCCCTACGTCCAAATACAAACACATTAGGGGTTAGAGCTTCAACGCAGGAATTTTAAGTGGACACAATTCAGTCCATAGCACTAGCTGATAACAGAAAACTTTGAAAAATATTAACAAAGACAGTAAACATACCTTGTAGTTTAATGTTATAAATTAGTCATTAGTAGCTGCTGTAATTATTACCTCAACCACAGTCTTACTATATGGTTGATTAAATTTCATCTGATATGTTTCAAATAAACGTACTTTGCATATGAATGTATTTTTAAGGGGGCAGTATTTTCACTTATGTAAGTATTGATATTTAGTCCTTTTCTTTTTTTGAAGACAGATACATATTCATGGTAGAGTGACAAGAGCCCCTGACAAGCAGTTGGTTTTCCTTTTTACCTCTGTGACCTTGAATCAGGTCACTTAACCTCCCTGGGCCTCGATTTCTTCATCTGAGAGTTTATGCTTAATAATCTTTTAATGTTTAGTAGTTGTAAAACTGATCCTGGGTTGTAATGAATCTTAACTTCAATCAGATAAATGCTGTCGATAATTTCATAGAGCATGTATATTGCTTTTGATGAGCTTCATCAGAGATATTCCATATCTAACAAGATTAAAAACGAAGCTTCCATTGTGATATATTTTTATATCATTTTGCTGTTTTTCCTTAAAGCAGTTGTTGCTTATGTTTTTATATGAATTACCTTTCAGTTGATATAAATTGGATATAAATTGTAGTTATATTTTCCAGTTTTAATTACTATATAATATTTGAAACCAAGAAGGCACATCTACTCAGTTACTTCTGAATAATACTTCATCCAACATAACTTGAACATTTCACAAAATATTTTGTAAAACACTCATAACCTTAGAAAAAGAAACTTGTTTATGCAAATTTTTCTTCGACAGCTTTGAAAAATTGATCATTTTAGTAATGATTTGTTTGTAAAATGAGGAGTTCTGACTCTAAGCTTTTATGTCTTTACAGTTCAACCATGAAAGCAAAAGTTCCACCTCCTTTGCCACCAAAGGTAGGCAGGCTTGTTTTCCAGTTTGAATCGCGTATGTGTGTGATTGTTCTGCCACTGTAATACTGTATTAGTACTTACGCTCTGGCCTGTTTTCACTTGGGATCCACAAAGAAAAATCATGAAGAAGTTACTAACCATGATACAAGTAAATGGTTGTGATTATTTTTGTTTGTCTTTTTTAAATTATCCAACTTGTTATTTAGTGTTTATTCTAAATAATAAGTTCTAGAAATTTGTACGTGTAAATGATTAAGTTAATGGATTGCCATTTCATTTGGGATAAAAACTCACATTTTTTAATTAAGTTTTTTCCTCAAAATCTACAATCTACTAGTAACTGATTTCTTGAGAATAGGTAAAGAATAGTGATTTATCATCACAGATATTTAATTTCCAGAAGATCCTTTTAAATTAAAAATACAAAATAAAGGACAGTCATTTTCAAGATTTTTTTTTAGCAACAAAATCTTTTTGTCAAACAAAGAAGCATCATAAAATAATAAAATAATCCCAATTGATGGGATTTTTTAAGTAAAATTAGTTAATATAGGTATGATAATTTAAATTTATTTTCCAAGTTCATTTGCATAGCAAATTTAAATTACAAAGTGAACTTTTATAAAATGAGCTATTCGAAGGTTTGAAATTTTGTAAATGAGAATTGGAGTCCAACCAATCTTGATATCCATTGTATTACTTACTATATTTTGTTTTCATTTTATACTTTCTTAAATCATGATACCCAGAGGTACATAATACTTGTTTTTACTTTATTTAGTTTAACACTAGCAGAAATATAGAGATCTGAATTTCAGAGAGATAAATTCTGAGCAGTCTTCCTAATAAAGAACACATTATAAGGTTTCATAAATTCTCCAAACCTTCAGCTGACTGGAGGTTTTCCCAATGTCTGCACAGAAAGTTTCTCAGGTGTCCTGCATTGCTGTGTTAGTATTCTCTCATTTGATAAAATCTTAATTAGCATCTTCTCCTACTCCCAGTCTGAAATTTTATGCATTAACATAAAAGACATTGAGTCATCTAAAAGAGACAGTTAAGATTAGCCTTGTAAAGAGGTGAACTTTGATTAGCCTGAATGTTTAAAATAAAAAGAGGCTCATTTAAATTGGAGATCAGAAAGAGCAGAATATTTTTATTTAGCATATCAAGTGGATAGGCTTGTGAGGAATTAATAAAAAGACACCTTTTTTTCTGAGAAAACTTATTAGTGTACATTTTCAGGATATAAGGATTATCTGAATCAAATAGTTGAATAACCTTTGAAACTCGGCTGATAAACACAGTTTGAAAGCCTCTGATACATGATAATATTTACTTCAGGAAGAATATTTAATATTTTTAATGTTTAATGAAACATGAATAATTTCGTGTTTAATCATTGGTCTCCTTTTCTGTATTATTTCAGCCTAAGTCCATATTCATACCACAGGAACCTCATTCTGCTGAGGATGATAGTCAAGGAACAATCAAGAGATGTCCCACATCAGAGAGCCCAGCAAAACCATCCCAAGTTCCACCGAGGCCACCACCTCCCAGGTTACCTCCACAGAAGCCTGCTGCTTTAGGTAATGGGAGAAGCAGGGGTGAATGAAGAATGTTATCAGGTTTTCATAACATGTGGAAAAATGGGGGGAAATCCTTCTTTTAAGAGATTATTTGAAATTCCTTTGAGGAGGAGAGAAGAAAGAGGCAGTAGCTCTGGAGGTATTTTCTACTTTTGGGGTCATGGTTTGAAGTGTTTTTATGACAGGATTACCTATGCCCTAGTCTGGAATATTTTGCCCCTTGTTTCTCATTTCATATCTAGCCTTCCCTCTTTTGGAGAATTGTTTATGTCCAATTCATTGTTTATCTAAAGTGTTGCAATGAAAGAAACAAAACTGAATAAACAAGGAAAATGTATTTTGGTTCTCAGCTACTTCTGTTTTAGAAAAAAAAAGAGTACCTTGTCTAACTCCTTTATTTTATTTCATTTAATCGTTTTTAGAAAAATGATTGTCAATATTTTCTAAGTATTTGCCTCCAAATTAATACTAGAAGGTGCTGTTATAATACTGTAAAGTTTCTTTTGTGCATTGCAAAAGAAGCAATTAAAAAAAGAGCAGCTAATATTTCTTGGATAACAGGCTATAAATTGCCCCTTTCCTGAAAATAGTTATGTATTCAGTATTTTTTTCTCTTTAATACAAATATATGTACTTAGAACTTAGATACAACCTTAATTTTAATTTGCCTGTATGAAAGAAATAGAGATAAAAGTAGAAGAATGTGTGTATATGTGTATATATATATATATATATATGTATATATATATATGTATGTATATGACTTGTTACAGTACCGAATATTCTGATTGTGTGATCCCAGATGAAGACTGGAACTGTCTTAAAATATTTTTGTTTCCTACTTGATAATTTTCTGAATGAAATTTTTGTGAAAATTAATCCTTTTTTAATATATTTAAACATATCTTACTGAAGGAAATGGGGTGAGCTCCTTCCAGTTAAATGGTGAACGAGATGGTTCATTATATCAACAACAGAATGAGCATAGAGGCACAAACCTTTCAAGGAAAGAAAAGAAAGATGTACCAGTAGGTATTTATATTTGTAAGCTCTTCTTGTATTTGTTTCTTTTTTCACAACTAAAATAGTTTTGTAATTACAATTAGTGGAACTATATCAGTTGCATATTTTACAATTAGTATATTTGTACTTTAGTATATTAATTATAATGATAATAGATTGTTTAAATCTTGAAAAAATTGACTTTGCTGTGGTAAACTTGAATGAAGGCTTTCTGCTGTTCAAATTATTTAGGCCAATTTATGATAGTGTATTATAAAATGTGACCTTCTGCATATAGGTAAACACTTAGTATTCTTGTGATTGTTGAGAAAATATTATTCTCGGTGATGAGAATTGATTCTTACAGATTCTTTTTATAGTCTTAAGAACTTATGGGAAGAAGGACACAGAGAAATAAGGAAATTAGCTTCTACCTCAGGACAAATTTCTGTTTCACACTTTGTGATATTACTACTCTTACTCAAAGAAAATAGCTAACAAAGAGGAAAATTTGATTATTTTCTAGTAGATATAAGATACCACTTCAGGAGAGATGAAATTAGCCTTAGCAGCTGTTCCTGTTACAAATGTTGGATAACTACTGCTATGACATAACTACTGCAACGTAAATAGAATTTTATCAAGAAGATTAAAAATTTTTAACATTTGTAAAGAATTTACTCCTGATCATCAGAAGACGTTTGTCCATCATCACAGAACTTAAAACAACAAAAAAGTCCTTTGTTATTCCTATACATATTTATAGGACATTTAATATGTTTATGTGCATATAGCTGCAGTTTTGTGCAGTAAGCATATTGCTACAAGCTTTTGTACTGTGTCTGTTCAACTGTTTTATAAGATTTCACTGTGGAAAATGACACTGTTTTTTATAATTCTGTTAAGTAAATTTGACTGGGGTTATCCATTGTAATCTGTGAAACTTAGGACATTTTTAATAAAAGTATGAAATGTCCTTCACGAATAGGTTTTATGAAGTCTGTCCAACAGAGTAGTGCCTTTTTGCTTTCATCAATGTAAGTTTTAGCAGCCCTGCTAATGTAGTAGCACAAAAATGCAGCTCTGTGACTCTAACACAGTATAAGAACCCTGGAGAGATGAATACATTTTTTAAATTTATTCATTTTCAATTCATTTTTTCTATTACCTTATTTTATTAGGATAAGGAACTAGAAGTTAAATTAACAGTCTGTAATTCTGAAATAAATACATCACGACTGTATCAAAGGATAAACAGTATCTATGGTATATGGAAACATGATTATAGTTTGTACAGCTTCTTGAAATTATATACAGCCAATTCTGTCAGTACTTAAGTTAAAGATGACAGTTATAATAACATTTAGAGCTCCAGAATCAAAAAAACATATTTTGCTAAAATAGATGATTTATGATAATTTAAGGACATCAATATAAAAATAAGTACAGATTATTTGCAAAATAGGAAAAAAATTATCAGAAATTGATGGCAGATTAGTCTGTATATCCTCATAAACATTCTACAAGGTAAAATTTCAGTCTTAACTTTAGAATGTCTAAAGGTTACTCATATAAGTAATACTACCCAGAATATCTCATTTGTATCATGTATATGACATCAGTTAACAGTGGCTTTTAAATTTTTGTCTCATTTAAATAATTGATTTATAGTCGACTGAGAAATACAATTATAACATCATTCTTAAAATGGTGTTATTAAGATAATCTCAAAAGAAATCTAGGTTTTTTCATAAATTTATGTTTAAAGTATAATCTCTTCCAAGGAGAGTCTTTCTCCAGAGACAAATCATGTACCCCAGGAAATGTAGCCACTTAGAAAAATATCTGGTACTCTTGAGAATATTGCAGATGAGCAAAAATGTGCTGTTTTTACTCTCCTTAAATTATCAGTATACTGTGACCAATGATTCATACATTTGAATTCATCAAAATTTAAAACTTCAATTGACAAAACCCTCTGTAAACAAAGTAAAGATCATCTGCAGACTAGGAGAAAGCATTTGTAATATATATAACAAAAAGTATTCAAATTAGATTATATAAAGAGCTCCAACAAATACAGTCAAAAAACTCAGTTAAAAAAAAATGGGAGAAGAATTCATAGAGGAGGGAAGAGGGAATAGAGTTAGCCAATAAATGTTTTTTTAAAAAGACTCTCAAGCTTCCTAGCAATCAGAAGCGTGCAGATTAACAAGAAACACAGGAGAAAACATATTTCACTAATCAGTTTGATAACATTATGTGTCTGTGAGACTATAAGGAACCAGGACTCTAAACATTGCTGGCAGGTGTTATGTGAAATGGGCACTTTGAAAGGCAATTTGACAGTCAGTATCCACTAAATTGTAAAAGGTACAGACCCCATGTTCCATTGGTTTCACTTCTCATGGTCCCTAAAAAAACCATTCACACATTGTGTAATAAGGTATGTACAAGGGTGATCATTTCTACAATGTTGTTACGGTAAAAAAAAATTGAAAATAATCTGAATATCCAATAACAACTAAGGAATAGCTAAATAAAGTCATACTGTGCTGCAGTTAAAACAAATGAATCAATGTGCTCATATAAAATACTGTCCAAGACCCAGTGTTGAGACAAACAACAAGTTGATAAAAGTGAGTGTTTCTGTTCAAAAACACACAAAAACAATATTTCTGTGGGATCATATATATAAATACATACAAAAAGGTCTGGAAGGATACGCAAATACATGAGTACATATAATTGCCTAGAGAAAAGTTTGAAAGGGTAGGTAGTAAACCATTGGGGGTGGGGGGCAGGTTCTAGGAATAGGTGAACTGTAGAAGGACTGTAGGGAACTTCAGCTTTATCTGTAATGTTCTGTTTGACAAAAAAGAATGTATTCATGTATTTTATTCCAACACATGTGGTTGAAATACAGTATTGATATACCAAACAACAAGAAGTATAATCATGCATTTGTTCTTTTTCTAGAAGCCTATTAGTAATGGCCTACCCCCAACACCTAAAGTGCATGTAAGTACAAATATCAAATAGGTTAAGTTTTCAAACTAAATACAACAGCAGATAATTGCTTAAATGTGTTCCTTTGATTGGGTTTTTGGGGGTTTTTTAGGTTTTTTTTTTTTTCGCCTGATTGAAAGAACCATTATTATTGAAAAAAATCTGAATGATTGCTAATTTAAATATTAATTAATTATATCTGGAAAAAAGCTTTTCAAAAGGAAATTATGATAAATTACGTATTTTAAAGCTACTTTATTTGAAAATTTGTTAATATTTTCTTTGCCCATACTTTTGAAGCAGCGTAAAAAAGGCACGGGTATAATAGGAAGTACAAAATGTAGATATGACACATTTTTCTCTTACATGTTTTCAATCATTAAAAGCATAGAATTTTAGAACTAGAGGAGCATCTAGCCCAAACTCTGTTTTGCCCATAAGTAAAACTGAGACCCAAAGATCTTAGTCACCAAGATCACAAAACTTCACCCAGTTCTAACCAGACCGAGAACTGGAACTTAAATGTGTCCTATATTATAGTCCTTGTAGGTTTTTTTAGAAATAAATGCACACCATGATGTCTTTTTTAGGATTAAAATTACATTAATGCACTGTAATTTTTGGTTAGTATGGATAGAGCAACATTTTTGCTGATCTAAATCTATAATCTTAAAACCTTATGTAACATTAGCGTCCATAGTTTTTCTAGTTCTTTCAATTCTACTTTTTAATCTTCTTACCTTTTAACTCTACTTTTTAATTAGTATAAAGATCTAAATTAATTATCTCTTATGTTACAAAATAAAAAGGTTTTTGGGTATAGAGGTCACCCCAGTCTAGCAGACACACACAGACACACACACACAGACACACAGACACACACGTGCGGGCACGCACACACACACACACACACACGGATGAGAGTTCCTATTGGGCTACAAAGTGAAACTCCTATATCAGGTATGTAGTTGACAGGGAGGAGCTGATAACTGTGGGCCAACTATAAATTTGATTTAACTTGGGACTGGTTTGATTGTTTTGTACCTCATTTTGTCATTCGGATTTTTAGGGGATTAGCAGTACCTTAACATAGCAACTTTGGTACCTGTCTTAAAGGATAATTGTAGGATTAATTAAATCATATAATTTCTGCCCTACACTGTAAAAACATTTTTTACTGGTATCCTACCACCTGATAGTATTGCCAGCCTGTTGTTCTTTTTTGGGGACTATGAAATCTTTTAAAATATTAGTTGGTAGATTTCTATGAATAAAAAAGAAATCTTGGGAGGGTGGGTGTATCTCAGCAGTAGAGCTCATTCTTAGCACAATCCCCAGTACCTCCGTTTAAAAAACAAATTTTTTTAAAAAAAGAAAATCTTAAGATGCATTATTTTGATTATTTATGTTAATTTTTAAATCCATTATAGTCAACTATAATCGCTCAAAGTATTATTCCCATAATTGTGAAGAAAACATTCCTGCTCTAAAATGATGTATAGTGCTGTTCCTCTGACCAAATATTTCTGTATTTTTCTCTCAAGTTCTTGGTGGTAAAAGTGATTAAATAAGTAAGCTTTCTTGTTTTTATTTATTCCAACCAGAACAGTAATTAACATTTTACTCTTTGAAGATCAAAAAAAATGTTCAAATGAGTGACATATATTTCATTATAAGGTATTTATTATCTGAAAGGTCTGTAAATGGGCTTGACAAATTAATATTAACATCAAAGAATAAAGCTTTTAATCGAATCCTTCCAGGGAAAATAATTAGATAGCTCAGTGTTTTTTAAAAATAGGTTTTTTTGAGATTGAAGTACATATATGAATTTCAAATCAGTCGTATTTCTTCCACTTTGTAATATTAAATTCAGTGATTAATGCTATTTTTAGGCTTATGAAATAAGCAAATTTTACCTTTGTAGAGATTATGATTTCATTCTCACCAGAGACTATTGTGTTGCTCTTAATGTGGGACATATAAGTAATATTTCTGTAAGCAAATTATTTTGCAGAATGTTACTATTACTGCTTTGTTTATTTCAGAAGATAGGAAGAATAAAACGACTCTCTGAAGTAAAACCTTGTATTATTTGACAGTTCTTGTGCCTGGAATCTCTGTGGTACCACTGTAAGACAAATGAGTAAGACTTTGTATATTTATTTAGTTATGTTTTTGTTTTTCCAGATGGGTGCGTGTTTTTCAAAGGTTTTTAATGGATGTCCCTTGAAAATTCACTGTGCAACATCCTGGATAAACCCAGACACAAGAGGTAGTACTATGCGTTTTCATCAGTTTTATTTACTTTCTACATATCTTCCTGAAAAAAATTTTGTTACAATTTTTTAAAATATTTTAAGTTAATATGTTTCTCTGTGTTATTAGCAGTGTTTGAGGTGACACATGACATTAAAATTTCAGTGTACTGTCACCATACTGGTATGTTGAAACCATATACTCTGTGCCATGCATGTATGTAAGACATACATTTATTTCACAGGTAAAGAAAATGACACTCAAAGAGAACCATTGTGCACAGCCAGTCGGTAGTAGAGCTGCCGTTTGAACCCAGTTCCATTCTGTCTGACCCTATAGCTTATGCCTTTAATCTGCCAGTCCTCATCCTAAATATTGGGCAGTACAGGCATGCTCTTGGCATTCTGAGTTGTTCTCAGCATACTTCAGCTTAGTCTGGAGAAGTTCTTCACCTGTTGTTTTTTGTTTGTTTGTTTTTGTTTCAGGAGGGAAGGCAGTTGGATATGTTTGTTTGTTTGTTTGTTTGTTTGTTTATGGAGTTACTGGGGATTAAACCCAGGACCATGTTTTATATTATCATAAAAACCAATCAAACAGGAGCATGGCCAAACTTCTAATATCTTTTAGAAGATATTGAGTACCCTAGTAGGTATTCAAGTGTTAATTAGCTTTTTAAATAGACAGTAGTCAGATCTTGTTTTTTTGTGTGTTATGCTTATAGTAACAGTCCATCTGCAAAAATATTCTAAGTCTACATCAGCTATTCTTGATTTGTATTCTGTATGTCAGTTGCATGTGATCCTCTCCCAAAAGGAATTTAGAAAAGGAACTGCAGAGTCTCTACCAGTCCTTAGCACCCTGTGATGAGTGAGGGGCCCTAGCGTGCCATTCTTCAAAGCCTCTTTTACGTAAAAGTGTTCTTCACTGCTTTGAGGCTGATATTTGCATATAACTCAATTCATTGAGCTAGTGTTTCTAAGCACTTATTTGCATTAAAATAAAAAATACTGCTTAGAGACCATATGTTAATGTATATATAACATGGTTATATATACACATGTTAATGTATATATACTTTAGATTATATAAATCCTTTTAAAAAATATTTTATATATCAAATTCAGTGGATTACTTTTGTTTTTTCAGATCAGTACTTGATATTTGGTGCTGAAGAAGGGATTTATACTTTGAATCTCAATGAACTTCATGAAACATCAATGGAACAGGTATGTTATTTTGTATTTTTCCTTTTGTTGAATTCTTAAGTTGTTATATGTAGACACTAAATGAGAAATAAATTTCGGCACTATGATTTGCTGCCTCTTTTATTCATAAAACCTTCCTAGAACATGTTCTGTTTACCAGATACTAAAGACACATGCAGAGGATTAGCCCTCACCTTTAGGGAGCTCATGCTGTAACAGAGGAAGCAGACATGTAAACCAGTAACTGCAACACACTTGGAGTTAGATGGCACACTCGGAGGGAGTACAAGATACAGGTCACAGAGGTGGCTATCACTAGCGCCTCCTGTGGAGAGATGAGGAGAGACATAAATGGTGATGGTTGACAGACAGACAGGGGATAAACATGAAGGCATGGAGTCATGAACAGCATGGCATGGATGGGGAACCATGAATGGACACTTCGATTGGAGTATAGCATGAATGTAGAATAGTAACAATAAATGGAGCTGGGTGGGCAGGCAGGTGCCAAACCCCAGAGCTTTGTGAACCATGCTGATGATCAGATCTGTGTTTTAGAAATAACTCTTTGCATGGTGGTGAGAGAGGAGACTAGAGACTATGGTTAAATAAGTGTCTAGTCAGGGCAGAAGTAGAGAAGGCAGAGAGGAAAAAATGGGGTTTGGAATTATATGGGGACATTTTTGTCACAGTGACTTAGGGGAAGCTTTTGGCATTTAGTGCCCAGGGGCCAGGAATGCTAAAGAACCTGTCTACAAAAATGATGATAATGATGACATTAATAGCTAATACCTATAGAAAGCTTACTATGTGCCAGGTACTGTTTTTAAATGCTATACATATATTAATTTACTCAGTCTTCACAGTGACTCTTAGAAGTAGGTACCATTGTTATTATCATTTCAGATGAGAAACCTAAAGCTCAGGAAGTAACTTTTCAAAGATCCCACAGCTGTCAAATAGATGAACTGGCTCCAGCGTCCCTGTCCTTAAATACTTCATCATACTGTCTCTCCCACTTGCAATGCTTCTATAGAGAACCACTGGACTTAGAGAGGGATTAAAGAGCTAGAACTGGCCAAATTGAATGACCAGGTGAACATGAAGATTAAGGAGAAATCCAGGTTGACTTCAGGTTTCTTGAGTGACTGAGTGAATGACAGGACCTCCAGGCAGAGTGTAATGTACAGGAAAAGTCAGTTTGAAGAGAATGATGATGCATTCAGTTTGGTCATGTTGAGTTTTGGGTGCCTGTGGGATGTATAACTAATCCTCCATTCTCAGTATCAGTTGATTACAAACAAAATGGAGAGCAAAATCCGTAAGTAATGATAATTTCTTTGTAATGAAACATACCCATCGTTTGTCATCACATTTTTTAATTGGATTTTTTAACTGTTTGATACACATACTTTAAATCTTTTAATCTGGGAGAAAGTATAGTGTGAAGTGGCTGAAAAATACATTCGAAGTAGGGGAAAAAAGAAAAGAATCTTGTTATTTGTAATAATAAATAACTAATTCAAAAATGGTTAGTATTTTTCTTGGATATAATAAGATACCTAAAAACCTCAGCACTGGTAAGAGTATTAATTGTGCACAACAAGACCAACATCATAGGGTAAGCATTTATCAACCTAGTTTAAGGGACTGTTGAGTGAAGGCACTCAACCCCACCCAGCGCCAGTCTGTAGTAACTCCCCTTCTTAGGTGCTTCAGCATTTGAAATTACACAAGTGGGGTAATATTTTTTGAACTAAACATGCCCATCAAAGTGAAATATCTTCCCTCCCAGAGGAAACCTATAAGAGTAGAGAATGTGAGTATACGTGAGATCTTGAGATTCTTCATCTTACTGTGAAATTGATTATTATGCCATGAGTCTCCTAGATAGGGGAAGATGCTGAAAGGTGAGAACATGACAGAGAAATGATGTAAAATTTATCTGCTTTTATTATTTATAGCTAACACTTATTGGGCACTCAGTGTGCACCAGTCTTCCCAGCACCTTACATGGAGCATCGCGTTCACTCACCACAACAGCTCTGTAGGATAGGTGCTCCGTTTTACAGATAAGAACACTGAGGCACGGAGATTAAGCCAGTTACCCAGGGTCACAGTGTCTTTGAGAAAGCAGCCATCTGAATCTAGGCAAAATGCAGAACCTGCTCTTCTTAATAGTATACCTTTAATAAACTGATTATTTCACCCAGAAATAATTCACCTCTTTTGGTAAGGAAAGTAGACATTAAAAATCTAGAAAAGCTTTAGAATTTTACTGAACATGGTTAAAAATGAAAATCAGAAGTGAAATCCAACACTTAATAAAACTTTGCATAAATACTTTTCCATGTTCCCTATGTTGATATTTATCAAAAGAATTTGTCTTAACCCTGGTACTTTATATGTGCTTGTGTTAATAAACCCACTTATATTTACAAATATTTATTTTCATAATAAACTATAGGTTTGGTACTAGCAATACTTTTTAAGTATGTATTTTTCTGAAAATAAACTCACATTTCAATCCTGAATTAAATGAAAATCAGCTTCTTGCTACTTTGACAACATGTACTGTTATGTGTCTTGGAATAAGTTATTTCCCCTTCTTTTATCTGCTTATTTTCTCAATATAACCAATGTATTCTCAATTCTATTGTGAAATTTTTATGAAGAGTATAAAGCAGGAAATGTTTATATATGTACTTTCAGTCTGAGACACAGTTATAATAGGCAACTTTTCCAAAATTAAAATCCACATTGCAATGCCACATTTACTTGTTTGGAGAAATTACATGTTTTATGTAGGTACATTTTGCAAATAAATGAAACAACCAGATTTTATTTAAAATAGATTTTACTTTGTTTCTCCCCCTTTTATTATTACCTTCTTTTAATTATTCAGGGCCATCATTGTGACTCTGCAGTTTAATAAAGTAATGTCCTTAGAGACCTCGATGCTTCATCCTTCGTCTCTTCCTTCTCCCCGTCACCTAACCCTCGTCCCCGTCTGTTTTGGAGTAACCTAGTAGGGATTGTCAGGGCAAACCCGTCAACCAAGCTTGTTAAATCAGAATGCTTAATTATGTTCATCAGTGGTTCCCAAACCTCAGACTCTCCTGGAGGGCTGGCTAAAACATAGATCGCTGAGTCCATCCTCAGAACTCCTGCTTCAGTAAGTCTGAGACGAAGCCCAATAATTTGCGTTTCTAACTTCTAATAAAGCCCAGGTGATGCTGATGTTGCGGGTGCAAGGACCACTTTCAGAACCACAGAACCACTCCCAATGAAGTGTTAATGAGAGCAATTGTTTCTTCCTTCAAAGTATATTAACTGTGTTTCATGAAACCCTCTTTTCTTTGCCCTAAATACGACCGATCACTTTAAAGCTTCCAGAGAGGCGCCTCTCAATTCTTATGTGCTGGATTTTAGTAATGAATTCCACATGTATGTCCTAAATGATGTGTAAGTTTTCATCATATTCTCTCTCAGCCTTTTTTTCCTCCATACCTCGTGTTTCCATATCCTGTGTTTCACTACACCATGATCTTTTTTCTCTCTCCTCTGCTCTAAAAGCCATGCATGTCCCATATGCCTAGATAAGGACATTTTTTGGAAGAACATAGGAAAGTCTTAATTATTTAAAACCCCAGACCCAAAATAAAGGAATAGACGTTTGAAAATGTCCTTCTCCCCATGTAGTTTGGAATTATGTAGTCCTTACCGTAAGGAGACTGGAGCTAATCATATCATGTTGAAACTTAGATAATGAAATTACACTGCTAATTTATTTTCCTTCCATATAAATGTGTATGTATGTATATCATCTTGTATTAAGTACCTTACAAAATGAATTTCCATTAAAAATAAATTTCCTTTTTAAGAACTGGCCTATTGATATGACAGCACACATGGTTAGTATGTGCGTGTTTACACCACTGTTATCTGGTACCCTTTGTAAACTCTGTGCTTTTTTTTTTTAACCAGCTATTCCCCCGAAGGTGTACGTGGTTGTATGTAATGAACAATTGCTTGCTGTCTATATCTGGTAAGTTTTTCAGTTTTTAAATACCTTACAGTTGTTCCTGTTTATGTTACCAGTTTTTATGTCTTACTCATTTTTCTCTGCAGGTAAAGCCTCTCAGCTTTATTCCCATAATTTACCAGGGCTTTTTGATTATGCAAGACAAATGCAAAAGTTGCCTGTTGCTATTCCAGCACACAAACTCCCTGACAGAATACTGCCAAGGTAGCTGTACATTTAGTTGTATTTTCATCCGTGGAGATAATGTTAATTTGTTGTAGAAAATAGTTATACTACAGAAATTGAAAAAGTGCTAAGCTTGGGGGTGTAGAAATCATGTAACGAAAAAACTGTAACAAGTAATAGATTTTCAGAAACATTTATCACATTCTTTTAAAATTTTCTACTTTATGCATTCCAATTACATCAGACATTTTCTTTCTAAAGTTTTAATTGTTTTTCTGCAAGGTTAAAACTAATTTTTTTCTGTAATTTTATGGTAATTTTATATCACAAAGTGCTTTAGACTTATTGTGTCATTTTGAATAAAATAAGTTTTTCTGAAAGTATTTTCTAAACTTAGAAAATGTAAATGACTTATTAAATGAAGATTTTTATTAGAAATAATTATTACTTAGAAATTGAAGTGTTTTGCTTTTCTACTTTCAAGGATTTTTAATTATGTTCTCTTCTTTTTGGTTATTATTATATTGGACCTCTTTGTTGAGTAAAGTTCTCCTGACTGGTATAAATTGTATTTTACAAAAATTTTATAATATAACCCTTCCTCTTTTGCAATATTAGTTGCAGAGAGAGTAATGTAGAACCTTAGCTTTTAAGTAGCTTGAAAATCTGTTGTTAATTGCTGAGTTTACAGTATAGCTAAGATTTATATGCCCCTTTGTGCACAGAAAAAGATTAAGTTTTTGATGAAAATTATTTTAAAATATACTACAAGCTTTTTTGTCTTAAAATAAATTACACTGAGTTTAATTGGATCTTTTCATGATGACTTGATAGTGGATTATGAGCTTGATTTATTATACTTGTACTGTAGTCTCTGTAGTTGGAGTTAGGGGTATGGCTCCTAGTTTCTTCCCATGTTGTTTACGTGCCCCTCTTTCTCTCCCAGCTGCCACTCTGTGCTGTTGTTTTTCTGCCTACTTATAGCATGTCTCCATTTTCTCCAGTTTTCTGACTTTGATAATCCTAAAAATTCCTGTGAACTTAGAAACTGACCACCAAACTTTAAAAGTAAAGAGCCCCTAGAGAGTGTAACGCACATAAACTTTAATGCATTAACTTTTTTATGTCATTTTTTCAGAATAGAGGCCTATTCTTTTCCTAGTTTGTGGCTCATCTTTTTACTTTCTCAGTGGTATCCTTTGGTAAACCAAAGTTAATAACGTATTAAACAAATTCATTCAACGAATTGAATGCCACTCACAGTTTGAGGTGCTAGGGATTCATCAGTGAAAAAATATCAATTTAAGTGTATCAGTATTTTCCTGAATGATTTGTTTTTGCATTTTTAAAAGAAATCCCAAGGTTGTATTCTTCTAAAATCTGAATATTTTTAGTTTTGTTTTTCTTATTAAATCCTTAATCCATTTGGAATTGATTGGAGGGGGGATGAGAAAGTTACCCAATTTATTCTTATTTTTAACAGATGACCTATTATGTCAGTGCCAGTTTTTGAACAGTTCATCTTTTCTCCACTGATCTGTGACAGTACCATTATCATGTACTAACTTTGCCTACATGTATTATATATTCATTTCCATTTAGGAAATTTGCTGTATCAGCAAAAATCCCTGAAACCAAGTGGTGTCAGAAGTGTTGTGTTGGTAAGTAAACTGTCCGAAATCATGTAGCTCTCCTGCTTTGCAGAGTGTATCAGAAAACCAGTAAGACGCATTTTTAAACCTAGTGTAGAACAGTACTACTCCAGGACATTCTGCCAGTAATAGTTTATTTTCCCCCTTTAAGTAAAATAAATGTCTTGGCCATTCTATCTCCACGTAAACTAAACCTAATGTAGTACCTTGCACACACAGTTGTTTTGCAAAAATTCATTGACTGGGCAAATGGAGAGAGTAGGGTGACTTTACCACAGGACTTTATCACACCTTGTTCTCCAAGGAGCCTGTTACTTATCATTCACCGTTATTCACTCAGCGTGTATTTTCATACTTTTAATATGTGAAACCTTACATTTGTGATGTGAAGGTTATAGTCTTCCTGTTCACACACCTCTAGCCTAAAGCATCCCCACCCCCATAACAACTAGCTGATTTATTTGCATCTAACAAAAACAAAAAATAGTTTCCTTTCCCCCCTTAAAAAACTCTGAGACAATTCAGTTTTATTATTTGTAAGCCTGTCCTTGAGATTTGATTAGTGTCTTCATGTAGCTAGGCCCAAAATGTTACTGCCTCTGAACATTACTACCAAAAGCACCCTGAATCATACCCTTGAATGTGCTGCAGCTCTCCATTTGGCAACTTCTCCCCAGATCTACTCAGACCCTTCCTTCAGAGTCTTGCTGGTTCAGCTAATCTCCCTGCTACCATAAGACCTAAAGTCCTTCTTCTCGCCCCCAGGCCCCATAACAACCAGCAGTTTCACTTGTGCTTACAAATAAAACTCCTGCAAATGATAAGGGAATTTCCTACACTACCTGAAGTAGTGTTTCTTTTTTACTCTGCAGTCTAAGAAATTGAACTGGCAGCCAGATTTTGTTTGTTTGTTTTTGAAGGATGCAACTACTCCTGTAGGGACTTTGTATTTATAAGAGAAGTTACATGTACTTTTTTGCCTTGACAGTGAGAAATCCTTACACGGGCCATAAATACCTATGTGGGGCACTTCAGACTAGCATTGTTCTTTTAGAATGGGTTGAACCAATGCAGAAATTTATGTTAATTAAGGTAAGCATGAATATCAGCCTAAGTCATTTTCAGTGTAAAAGCTTGTCAATTTTCCTGTTCTTTCAAGAAAACTTTTTTTTTCCCAGTTAATTCTTAAGTTAATGTAATGACTTCGGCTATGTGGCAGAGTGGTGAAAATCTGCCCAATTGTAAGGAACTCAACTGGCCTGATCAAAGTTTTGAAAGAGACTAGACAAAGTTCAGAGTTACGACAGTAGGAGGAGCTGGAGATAGTGACTCACACATACATACAGTCTGATGTCAAGAACAGGAGGTGCTGAAAGAGCAGAGAAGTATTATTTGAATATATTCTCTGTTGACCTGCTCCATCGCAGCAGAGACAACCTGCGCGTTGGCGTCTGGCTGAGAGGACAAGGGGTAACCATGCTGAGGGAAAGTCTTTGTTCTGGTTGTCTGCCTACCTGTTAACTTGCCAGGCCTTCCCATGGATGGTTCTGTGTGCCTTAGTTTCTCTAGACTCTTAATGGATATTCTTTAAAATGTTTAATATTACTCAGCTATAACTTAAATTTTGTGGAAAAACTAACTTAAAATCTGTGAAGTGCTGGCTCAGTCACCCCAAGGAAATACCAGATGAATTTTTAAGCTATTTTATTTGCTATTTTATGTAGATCAAGTAGTCTTATTTCATGAGCATTTGATATCTCCATAGAATTTGGGATCAAAATAAAATTGGAGTGAATTCTTCCTAAATTGTGTAATACAGAATCAGGGTGTTTAAAAGTATTGGCTTCCTGTTATTTAATTTTATGAGTAACTAGGCAATCTAGTTTTAATTTTCACATCAGTATTTATTAACCTTAAAATTAACTAGGGCTAAAGAAATGAAAAAAGAGTTTAAAAAATTTAAAACCCATTGCAGTAGTGTTTCCACAAGTAAATTCACTGAAAAAAAAATTCTTTAAATCAAAAGTTCAAGGGGAAAATAGCCTTATAAATTGTCCAGAGCAGAGCTGCTGAACCAGCCCATTTCCAGCCATGTTGTTTTGTTCTCAGTTCCTTTTTGTTCTTGACTGTTTGGCAAAAGTGCATCCTAGAGGTGGGTAAAGGGTATGTAGTTGTTCCTCTGCAGCCCTTTGCTTTCCTGTCTTCCTTCCTAGTCTGTTAGCGATGTGTCCTTCTTGTTCCCTTCATTCCTAACCCCTGTCAGAATGACAGTTTCATTACATCAGTTGCTCATGGATACAGACAGTCTGATTAAACTTTATGAATGAATTTTGTGCATTACGTGATGTATTAAACCACTTAACCCTTTCTCCATTAAAGAGCATGCAGGAAGGAATATATACTTTGAAGACGTGAGAAGTTTAATACCCATCCATATGTTCTCTTTGCCAGGTAGATGATACCAGGGAACTTGGCCCTGACGAATGAGGTCTGCTGCTGATACTCTAGGATATTAGACCCACAGTAGAATTCTGCTTGCAGGTCCACTTCAAGACCTCTCACTTTTCCTACTTTCCTTAAACTCCCTGAGCTTTAGGCCCTTATTGAGCTTACCTTCATCTTAACCCAGCTCTCCTTTCTCTGTCTCTCTGCTCAAGACTTCTATATGGATATTTTGTAGCTATATTTGACATTATCTCAATTGATATGATATATATTTTTTTTTAATCAAATGCTTGGTTTTCCTTTTTGGGGATGAGACTAGTTAGATTGATTGTTTGACTGACCTGATTGGAGGTACTGGGGATTGAACCGAGGACCTTGTGCATGCTAGGCACACACTCTACCACTGAGCTATACCCTCCCCCTTACGATATTTCTATACTACAACTATTATCAGATGTATTCAAAAACATGCTTGTGCTATCTGTATTCTTCATGACATTTCTGAGAAATTTTTTTGCTTCACTAGACTATATTTTCATCATAAATAAAAGTTATAAATTGAAGCAAACACTTGTTACAAACCAGGCAGTGCTATTTAACTAGAGAGAAAGATGAGTAAGATCTAGTCACTGCCCTCAAGGACCATCACCAGTAGCAACTGGAATTAAAACTATTATATGGGAATCCTCTTCTGTGTATGATTCATACATTTCATACATATTGCTTAGTTACTGTTGGAGGCTAAGTAGAAGTATCCTCACTCTGTTGGTTTTCTTATTTACTCAGGAAAAAAAAATTAAACAGAAGCATTATTTTCTTTCTGTCTTACTTGCTCTTTTCACATTTCAGAGAGAATTATTTAAAATGTTTTACCCTATTAAAAACAGGGCAGATTTTACCCACAACATATCGCTCAGGTGGGACTGCTCCTAGAGAGGGTGTGTGGAGTAGGGGCGGCCCCCCAGCAGTTGCAGGGAAGGAAGGATGTGGGGACAGCAGGGGGACACAGAGCTTCACGTTCCAGCCATGAGGACCATGCTGTATCTCCTAACACTAGTAGTTACTACAGCCCCATTTCACCCATTTAGTTTCTCTAGAATTTACAGTGAGTTGCCAGATTAAAGAATAGGTCAAATTCAGTAGCTTTTAAAAGTATTACAATAGCCATTTGGGAAATATAATGAAAATGCAGCCTATTTTTAAAAGCAACAAAAATATAAAATATATTAAGAGTAGACTTAATATGTGTAAGACCAGTATATTTTTTATAAACAACCTTGTTATTGTGAAGAACATTGCTAAGCACCTCAGACCTCCCCATGGCACTCCCTGCAAATCATTTTCCATTTTTATCATAATCATGCACCCCTAAACATCAGCATTAAGTTTACCTGATTTTTCAACAATATGTAAGTGGAATCATAAAGTATATATTCATTTGGGTCTGACTTCTTTTGTGCAGCATTACTGTTGGATGTACTACAATTTGTTCATTTTCATTGAGCTCTAATTTCCCATCGTGTGACCGTGTCATCATTTTATCCATTCTACTATTGATAGGCATTTGGGTTCCATCCAGTTTTTGGTTATTCTGAGCACTGCAGCTTGTGAATATTTTTGCATGTTTTCCTGTGCATGTATGTAGTGGTGTTCTCTAGAACAGATAACTAGGAGTGTTACTGCAGGGTTATAAGGGAGGCATATCTTAGCATTAATGGTAATGTAATTAACCGATATAGTCGTACCAATTTGTACTCCCACCTTCTGTGTATGAGTGTTTGCTCCTCTCTGTTATTAATAACCCTTAATTAATAACCCTTGTTATTGTTGTTCTGCTGGTGGATGTGTATAGTAGCTTGTGGTTTTAATCCCTGATTATTAATGAAGCTAGCATTTTCCATCTATTTTTCCAAACTTTCAAAATAAGAATTTATTTAGTCTCTTTGTAGCAAAATAAAAAATAATTTTAAACTTACATAAAATTAAAATCGGTTGCATTATAACTAACTTAATTTACTAAGTTGAATCACTTGAAATACAGGGCTAAATTTCTTATTTGGGGGGTTTTTCTGTCCACACTTGTAAGAGGAGTGTCTCTTGCTAATTAGCATTTCAGTTTTCTCATCCACGTTGGCTTAGTTGGATAAGAAGGCAGAGGAGTATTACTGAGATAGCATCAAATTGGGAGACAGGCGACTCTGCCACAAAGGGTAGAGGGGACCTGGAACAGCCACCCAGTTGCTGGGTCTCAGTTTCCACCTCTGAAAAATAGAGGGTTGGACAGATGGTTTGTAGTTTCTTTCTAGCCCTAATATCCTAAAAGCATGTGTTGTTTTTTTTTTACTAAAAAAAATTTTACAGTCCTTACCTTACAGTCTTTATAAAGATACTTCATAATTTGGATTTTTCTGCAAATCCTGAGTTTCTGTGAGAAGAAGCTGTATTCATAGTGGAGAGTACTATTTCATATATTTTCATAGAACTAAAATTGTCAATAGTGTTCTTATGAAATTATTTGACTTTTGTTTTCCTTTCTTTAATATATCTTGTTTTTTTTCTAGCACATAGATTTTCCTATACCGTGTCCACTTAGAATGTTTGAAATGCTGGTAGTTCCTGAACAGGAGTACCCTTTAGTTTGTGTTGGCGTCAGTAGAGGGAGAGACTTCAACCAGGTGGTTCGATTTGAAACAGTCAACCCAAATTCTACCTCTTCATGGTTTACAGAATCAGGTTTGTGATTTTTATTAATTGTTAAGGCCAGTGTATAGACTTGTTCGATAAGTATTAAATTTACTGTATCTTTCATTAGGCAAAAGCCATGCATAAATATCCAGCCTTGAATAACTTACCAAACTGGAAAAAGAGATGACATGCTTTGAAATAGCTAATTTGTGTGACACGTTTAAAACCTACTAGTGGTTCCCAAACTCAAGTGTGCGTCAGAATCTCCTGGCGAGGCCCTGCCCCCCGAGTTTCATTCAGCAGGTCTGGAGTGGGGCCTGAGACTTTTCATTCTGTAGGTTCCTGGGTGATGCTGATGACGTTAATACAAGAACCACACTTGGAGAACCACACATATACACACAAACCTCAGGCTAAGAGAAAAACTGATTTATATAAAAGGAAAAGCTGCACCAACTAAGTATGGTGTATTTTCCAGTATATTTTTGTAATCGATACACAGGTATTACCAGTAACTTTAATACATACTTTTAATGATTTATAATTAGGATAAAAATTATAAGTAAATAGTAAAATACTTCCAAAGTATTTGAGGGTGCTTGAAAATAATTCTTTTGTATAATTTATTCCCTTAAATTCTGATCTATGTTGCCCAGTTGCATAATAGATCCTTCCTTTGTAAGTTGTGTCTTAGGAAATATTATCTCCAGTTAATGAGCTTTTCACAGAAATTTGATTGTTGTTTGAAACCTTCAGTAGTATTGTTGCAGTCCACGCACATTGGCAAAACTTGAGTTTCGTGTTAAATAAATCTGATTAAACTTTCATACTTAAAAAAAATGACCTTAAAGGCCTTTTTAATCTTTATTTTTAAAGCACTGTGTTTGTTATGAAGCTCCTTTTGCTTTTTTCTCTTTGAAAATAACACTGTACAATGTTTTGCTATAAAATAGACAGTGGCCATTTTAGAAGATAATTTTTAAAGGTCTGGCAAAAGCCCCTTTGTATCAATTAGTCAGGAGTTGGTTGGAAGCCTGGAATAGTGTTCACAAAAGGGAAAAAATTAAGAGACTGAGGTTTTTTGACGTTGACAAAAAAAAAAAATGATCACAAACACATTCACAAAAGTCTAAAGACAATTATATGGCTTGCTAAAACCCAGAACCCAGGAAACTCAAACCAGCTTTCCTTCCAGGACACATTACTGAGGGAAAACATGGCCGGCTCTTGGCAGAATTATGTGGCTTCTCTTTGGCTTCCCCAAACTCGCTGTTAAATTTTCCCTGTAGACACCCATCTTCCCTTTCAGACACAGGACGAACTCCTGCTTTCTAATCTCTTCCTCCCTGTTTAACAGGAAGGGATTGTTGGCTGATTAATATTTTATTTAGCGAATTTCAGTTGTCTTATTTCTCCAAAGCACTTTAGTTTTAAATCCCTTCCCACCAATTGTTGAATGAAGGGCTTCATTTCCTGACAAAAGAATTTTGTACCTTCCTTCCCAGGAACTTTTGATTACTTCTCTTACCATAATGAAAGCCCTTTCTTAGGTGTTAAGCATAGCGAATATAATTCAGTCTGGTTTTTAGATGATAGAATAGAAGAAGAGAAAGTATGTTTAGGGTTTTGTATCAGCTGAAATCATAAGCTAGTGGCTTCCTAAGCTCTGCTGCACACTAGAACCCACCTGAGAAGCTTCTAAACCTCTTGATACTTCAAGTCACACACACCCTCGATTAAATAAGAACATCTGGTGGCAGCTGGGCATCCAGATGATTCCAATGTTCAGGAACTAATGTTATAAGCAATTTGTGAATCTTATTTTCCTGTCTTTCTAATAATGCTAGACTGGCTTCTTGAACTGATTCTTAATTTTCACCAAGTGTATAGGAATTACAAAGTTCTGGCTGACCTAATTTACTGGAGGCCTGTTCCATATCCTTCCAAACCTGGCTGTGGAAGTACCAGGTCTAAAATAGTGTGAGGGTCTGAAATACCACATTCCTTGGGTTTATTAAGATTCTAAACATATAGGAAGGAGAAAACAAGCAGGCTAGACTTTGGATCAGACCCATTCTCCAGAAACCAAGGCCTATAGCTCAGTAGTTTCAATTCTGATGTTCATATAAAGCCTGGTATATCCTGCCTTTCACTTCCTGGAAAACTAAGTCATTTAAACATTTTCCGTTTGTAAGAACTTTGATGAACCATTATAAAAATAATGCCTCTTTGTGTTTTTATAGTACTTCATACTTCTCAAAGTACTTCAGTATTTTTATAACTCATTTGTTATTGAAGTAATTTGTTTGACTCTAATTAATTCAATAAATATTTATTGCATGTGCTAGACACTACGTATAATGATGTACAGAGCACATCCCTGGCCCTCTGAGCTTCAAATCAGAAACTAGTCATAGCATAATATAGAAGATTAGACATCTGATTTCACATAAGAATAAAATAATGACATCACCAGTAGTAGTGAAGTAGCTAACCCTCTGTGAAGCACTCACGTGGTTTGGCACTTCTGTCAGTGTTTGTACACAGCCGCCTGCCTCAACCACTACATATATTTAGCTAAAAATGTGTATCCATTTCAAATTCAGTGACGTTCAGGATTTTTTTTTTATTTAATGTTTCTATGCTTTAAATATTACTACTTTCTGTAAGTTTTATCAAAGTTGTTTGTGTTGCAGATACCCCACAGACAAGTGTTACTCATGTAACCCAGCTGGAGAGAGATACCATTCTTGTATGCTTGGACTGTAAGTTTTTGTTTATGAACATCTTATTTTAATAATATTTCTTTTGTCTTAGTTTCTGAGTGACTTTTTTTCTCTCTAGGTTGTATAAAAATAGTGAATCTCCAAGGAAGATTAAAATCTAGCAGAAAACTATCATCAGAACTCACCTTTGATTTCCAGATTGAATCAATAGGTAAGCCAAAGTTTTCTTACTTGTTTGATTGCATTATAAGCTGCTCAAAATAATTTATCTGATAATTATTTGAAATTATAAAAATATATTACTAAGGACTCATTTTTTTAAATACAGAATATAATGAATATGAGATGAATATCAATCTTTGCTTTTACATATTTTCTAAAATAGTTTAATATAATCTGTAAATAATATTATCTTCTCTACAGAATTAGCATTTTCAGAATAATTAAATATCATTTTTCATAACCTAGTTATGAATTTCCATTTTCTCTAGGCTCCTGTAGAGTTTCCCTAATAAGTACTTTAAAATTTAGTCCTTAGTATAGTCCATTGTATTTTTGCTGTTGTATCTACTGACAGAGTATAAGTACATGGAATGTCCTCTTGCCATTTTTACATTTTGCTTGATAGGAGTTTTTTCTGAAAAAGGATTTCTTTTAGAATCAGTATTCTAAGATGATTGCATTCAGGAAAAATGAGATTAAATGACCATAATAGAGAGAATGCTGGGGAACATGAGTGACAATTAATCTAGCTATACACAGTTTCTCTGATGTCCTCTGTCAGTAAAGACACTTGCATGTGTATGCATCAGCAGAAGGGAGGGCCACGGGCAGATATTTTATTTTTCTTATTCCAAGTCCTCTTTTTTACTCTTTCCCCCAGTTAGAATGCCTCTCTCCCAACAAGCAAATGCTGACGATAATAACAAGTCAGTTTTGAGGGACATCTGCTTGAGAGGCTACAATGGAATCTATTTAAAAACACAGAGCAGGGAGAGGAGAGGGATATAGCTCAGTGGCAGAGCACATGCTTAGCGTGCACAAGGTCCTGGGTTCAATCCCAAATACCTCCATTTTAAAAATAAACAAACAAACAAACAAACCTACTTACCTTCCTTCCCCCACCCCCACCCCCAAAAGGGAGAAAAAAAAAACACATAGCCAGATCAAAAACCAAGACATAGAACAGAAACTCAAAGTAATATGCAGGCCTCAGGCCAACAGACCTGCCGCACTCCTGGGTGATAAAGAAGACTAACAGCGTCCCACAGGAGGTGGGGAGCCAGAGCCAGGAGGCACCTCCTAATAAAGACTCCCCCCACATAAGGCCTGATGGTTTTGTAGGTGATTTTTACCCACCTTTAGAAGAAGAGATAATCCCTTTCCTATACAAACTGCTTCAGATCGTAGACAAAGAAGAAATGCGGAATAAATCGGTTTTTAACACTGATGCTAAAATCAATAAAATTATACAGAAAACAAAATTATCTGATCTCATGAAAATAGATTTTGGGAAATCTAAATAAAATACCAGCAAATAGAATTCCATATTATCAAACAGTAGGCTTTAATCTCAGAAGAGCAAAGATGGTTCAGTATTAAAAAGTTTATTTATGTAATATAGCACATTAAAGATTAAAAGCAAAAAGTCATGTAATTCTTCAGCAGTTACACCAAAAGCATTCAATAAAATCTGTCACTTATGACTTTAAAAAAACTTCTTAAAAATTAGGAACAGAAGGAAATAACCCTTCATCAAGCAAAGCCTATTAAAAATATCATGTTTAAGGGTTAAAGTAATTCCCATTAAGTTGGAGAATGAGATAAGGATGCTTACTCTCATCACATTTCAACATTGTCTTATTAGACAGGAAAAGGGAACTATGAGGATTAGTAAGAAATAAGTAAAAATAAAAATCCTTTTTTGCTGATGGAATGGTTATCTACTAGAATATACAACTCTAAACTATTAGAACCAATAAGAGAATTTAGAATTGCTAGATACGAGTAACAGAGATGATGGCTTTCTGATATGCCAGTAAGATAGGAATAAATGTAATCAAATATATCTAGAAAATCACAAATTATTGTTTAACAGCATAAAGAAGATTTGAACAAATGAACTACACCATGTCCATGGATAGGAAGACTAAATATGACAAAGATGTCAGTTCTTCACAAATTAATCCACAAATTCAGTGTATTTACAATAAAAATCCCAATAAAGTATTATGTGCCACTTGATAAGCTGATCTTAAAATTCACATGGAAAAGCCAAAGGCCAGGAATAGTGAAATAAATTTTGATGAATACTTACCCACTTGATATTGAAACTTATCTATAAAGCCTTAGTGATTTAAGACAGTGAGGGATCAACAGAGAGATGAACGTAAAGAAGAGTGGAACAGAAGAGAAAGCTCAGAAGTACGTGTGAATGGAAAGTTGTATCATATGTCAGTGGGAAATGATACACTATTCAACAAATGATTCTAGTACAGTTGTTTATCTGCAGGGGAACAAAATTAGATTTCTTCCACACTGAATACACACAAAAATATGTATTAAATATGTAAATACAGAAAGTGAAGCTAAAATTTTTAGAAGGCACATTTTTGCCTCTTTCCCAGTAATTCTGTTTCTAGATATCTGCCCCAAGAAAATTTTGCACATGTATTCCAAGAAAAGGTACAATAATGTTTATTGCAGCATTGTTTGTAATAACAAAAAAATAGAAACTTCGTTTGGTTCATCATACCAAATGTAGGAAAGTTGGAAACATTCAGTATAAAGTTTACACTGATAATGTGAACTTACTGTGTTATAATAGTAAAAACATTCATGAGATAACATTGCTGTCTCAGGGAGGAGGGGAAGGCTGGAATGGAACCAGAGAAGGAATATATAAGCACGCTAGCTGTATTCATTTTTATTTAAAACAAAAAGCAAATATGGCAAAAGGTTAGGAGAGTTGAATGGTGGATACATGTGTTTTTATGCTATTCTCATATTTTTCTGTATGTTTGAAATATTTTATTTTAAAATATTGTTATTTTATCAAAGCATACAGCAAAAAAAGATATTTTCAGTGAGTTTTCTTTTTCTTGTCAGAAAAATAAATCAGCTGTGTATAGTACTTACGCTACATAGTATATGCTGTGTAGTTCTGAGCGGTGTAGTAAAGATGCCATTATAAATATGGAAAGACTAACATTTGTTACTAATTGAGATACTGCTATGCGAGATAGAAAGAGGGATGAAATGATGCTTATCAGTTGAACTTTTGTACTATTAACAGTAACTGAGCTGTTCTTGCCTGCTAGTTTGCCTGCAAGACAGTGTGCTAGCTTTCTGGAAACATGGAATGCAAGGTAGAAGTTTTAGATCTAATGAGGTAAGTAATCTTTTTTAAATTATGTCCATTAACTATTATGTCCTGATAATAGTTTAATTATCAGATTCTACATCAGTTTTCTTTAACTTTGGAAAATTCCTAATTGGTACAAGGAATACTTGACTTGCTAATACCTTTATTAATATTTTCAGTATTCAGTCCAGTGATTAAAATTAGTAGCCCATACTTTATAGACACATCTCCCTCTCTTCGCTCACCTGAACAACTTCCGTGCACATTACATGCTTCCAGATAATCACCCTCATATGCAGAACAGGAACTCCCTAAATACTGTGGTTTTCTCTTAGCTTTCCCAGACTGTCACCTGGAACGGGACGGCCGATGCTGGCTCTCTCTACTTTGTATGTCAGAAATAATGACCAATGCAGGCTATCACTAAAGGGTTCTGCATTTCTCTTGAAGCCATCTTGCCTCCTATTTCTGTTATCCTTATTCACTTGACATTTATAAGATTCTTTGCCCATTTCCTTTCCCTTTTCCCTAATCTTTTATTAACCTTACTCCTTTTTATTAAATAGCTTACCTATATCTCCTTATCTTCTTACCTTAATTTAACTCCAGAAATAATTTAACCCCAAGTCATACGATGTATTGAGTTCAGTTTAACATTTACACCAGAAAGTGCTGAGGTTTCAAACATGAACAAGACTTGGTACTTGCCCCCTAGAATATTACAGGCTAGTAAAGTCATCCTAAGTTTTTTCATACCCCCCAGCCAATCTCGGTAGTAAAACTTTCACTTGAGCATTAGAGGGAAAGGAAAACCTTAGGTGCCCAAAGCGAGAAAATAGCTCATTTGTGTTTTAAACTGTCATTCATTAAGCTCAGAGCATTTCTTCTAACCAAATGAGCAGTGCAGAAGAGTGATCACGAGCGTGGGTACCAGGGGAGACACCCGGTTCAGTCTCAGCTCTGCTCTTCAGTAACTGTGTGACCTGGCATATCACTTCACTTCTCTTTACCTCTGTTTTTTCATTGTGAATTGAGGATAACAACATGGCACTTCCTTCATAGGGTTGCTAAGGTTAAATGAAAGGAAGCCTGTAATGTGCTTAGCATAACGCCTGGCCTATAGTAAGTGTTCAAGAAAGGTGGCTGCCAGTATGTTTCTACGAGTAATTCCCACAAGAGGGCTCACTTCTCAGGAAGATTTTTTAAAATCACTTGAAGCAGTGGGGGCTGGAGATAAGAATAGTCAACAGCTAATGAACACCAGGCAGAGGAAGAAAGGCATCATAGGCGGGATACAAGAGAATGGTTTAAAAAAACACAAGTTCGCCCCCAAAAGTCACCTGCAGGGCTTTTTCAAACATAAGCAGCCCTTACTAAATACAACCCCTCCAAAAATGGTATGTCCCTCTAGTAGGCAAACCCCAGAACACATCGACAATCAGTCATGATGAGCCACTATTATAGCATGTTGTGTCCTTCAGGTGTGCTGAGTCACAAAAGAAGTCAAGAATCACTGTTGTTTCCAGAATAATCAGTTTCAAAATCAAATGTTTTTTCAGCCTGCCAAATTTAGGGGAGAAGCTACTGCCATTATAACTGGGGATGTTTTGCATTCAGTAAGCAGTAAACAGTGGGTTTCTCTTTCCCCTATAGGCTTTTCTTACTCTCCTGTAGGCTAACTCCCCAACTAGTAATTGTTGGGGAGTCACACTGAGGACTTTAGGACATACACCATTAGAAAATATTATTTCAAGAGACTGGAAAAGGGAATTATTATTCCTTAGCTAGGCATTATATCCACTAACACTTAAGAGAATACTGCAAGATACCAATGCAAGGTAGACATTATCTGTCCTACTTTGCTGAATTACAAACAAATTGCATACCTTGCATAATTATCACAGCTGGTAAGTGGGAAACCTGGAATTTCAACTTGAGTCCTGAGTTTGTCCCATCATAGCACATGGCAGCCTTTTAAGTAAAAGGACCAGACCAAGTGTCTTACTGCTGCAGGAGTCTTGCTGTTAGCACAAACATAAGTGAGGTTTCTGATAAATAAAATGGACTAGGTGCTTTGCTTTTAAATTTTTCCCTTGAAATCTGTATAACAAGTAAATGGTTTCCCACTGTCATGCTTTATGATTAACTGAAAAGTAGCCACATTTTTCCTAGACTAACAGATGGATGCACCTGTGTGCTGCTTTAACAAATTAACAGTCATAAAGAAATCTATTTCCATTTTAGGAAGTATGTTTCTTTTCTTTAGTGTTATAAATTAAATGCCCATATAAAATGCTGTGCCTTTAATTTCAGAAATTGATATTTTAATTGAACAGGTAACACAAGAAATTTCAGATAGCACAAGAATTTTCAGACTGCTTGGATCTGACAGGTATGAAGAGGGGTTATATTAAATACATAGTTCTACACGTGTTTTATAAATCCAGCATGAAACTGGTTTCTTTTTCAAGAGACTTGAAATTTCTGCAGTAGTATATTCAACATTGTATTTTTCATACTATAAGAATTCACAGGTCAGAAAGTTATAAAGCCTTTGGGAATGTGTCTGACCTTCCAAGTAGCAGGAATATACTGATCTGTCAGTACTAGTTTTGCATTAAACATAATATTTAAAGTACGCTTTACAGCACAAGAAAGAGGAGGTACTGTATGCTAGTAAACAGAAACGTTTTCAGTTTTAGTACCAAAAAGGATTTGGGGGTTCTATTCTGATTTACTTTCTGATTCTTGAACTACAGATTCTTTTTGGAATTTGTAATTGAAATTAAGTTCTCCCAAACTATTTCTACTACAGGTTTGCCCTGCCTGACTCTTAGAACAACACTGGCTTAGAGGTGGGAGGTGGTGGGTGGCAAAATTACTTCCCAGAGCTGGAATTGACTCTTTAATCCCAGTGATTTGCAAGTGATTTCTGCCCACAAGTCAAATAACCAACATTTATTAGAGGCATATAATGAAGAAGCAATGGGAAAATTTTCTGCTAACATGAGTTTTCAAGAGTAACTTTGTTTTGTTACATGTTTTTTGTTTGTTTACTATTTTAGGGTCGTGGTTTTGGAAAGTAGGCCAACTGATAACCCCACAGCAAATAGCAATTTATACATCCTGGCGGGTCATGAAAACAGTTACTGAGAGATGTTGTGCTTTGACAGTTAACTATAGAAAGAACGAACACTACCACTGCAACATTAACGGATGCTTGAAGCTGTACAAAAGCTGCAGTAACCTGGCTTCAGTTAACTTGTAATTTATTGTGGCATGAGACAAGAGGGGAAATTGTGTGCTTTAAGTGGTATGGATATATTTAGCATACTGAACCACACAAGTGCTTATTCGTTGTTATGTAATCTTTGTATATACAGGCAGTAATTTTTCTGTGAAACTTCATATTGCTGAAGACATACACTAAGAATTTATGTAGATAATGTACTTTTATGAGATGTACAAGTAAGTGTCTTATCTGTACAGATGTAAATGTTGATGAAAATGCAATTGGGATTAATATTTTAAGAATTCTTTAGTATATTCTTGGGTGTGGCTATATTACAAAATGGGATGCTGGCAATGAAACAGTACATTTAACACTATTGTATTTTTATTATATGTAATTTAGTAATACAAAGATAAATCTTGTAACTTTTAAAATTGTAACAGAGGCTGTAATCATTTTATAATCTTGTTTTTAATTTTAATGCAAGTACACTGGTGTGTTTATATTTGCACAAAGTATTGATATGTGATGTATTAAGTCACAAAAGTAAGCTGTGACATTGTCAATGTGCATTCAGCTCCACAACATCTTTTTTAAATGTATTTGGATTGTTTTCTACGTGAAGCAAACCAATTAACCCTCTGTCGTAGTAACTGGTCTTTTTATATTTAAGCAGAATCCTGTAAGATGGCTTGTCTGTGCTTAAAAACAATACCTTTGGGAAATTTTTGAATCACAGAATAGCGGTACCGTGATGTAACACTGCAGTTGTTGGCCGAGTTACAGTATGCACAAAGTATAAGCATATTAGAGAGTCCACACTAAACATTTCATATAATCACTTTAAAGAACTATGACATTCCATAGAGTGAAGTGGTTCAAATTTCTAGTGGAATTTTTACTTTTGTTGGCCTTATTTTATGATCATTTTCATGTTTCTTTTGATTTAGAATATTTAACACATGGCCAAAATAATTTAGTTACTACCTCATATAAACAATGTAATGGTTACTACACATCACAGGAACTTGGTTTTGGTTAAAGTCATTTTTGATTGCTTTTTTCCAGTGGAATATGTATATACCAAGTTTTAGCAAAATGCACACTTTTGGCTCTTTTTTGGTATATGTTCTTTATATTTTAATGTGAGTATATACACTAAGAACAAACTAAATTGTGATTTAATGGTCTTCATTTATTTTAATTGACAATGCTTTTAAATATGTTCATGATTGTACATAGTGTAAAATAAACATGTTTTTTAACATGCTGTTGTATAGTAGCTCGTCATCTGGCTTAATCTGTATATAGTGAGACTAAAACATATTAAGGAGAAAATTTTTTTAATTATTCTGCATTAAATCCTTAGGTGACCATTCTGATCCCTCAGCTCATGAAATTTTTATTCAATCTGTTCATCTCAATTTCATAAAGGACTGATATTCCCTCATTTGAGAAAAGGGCATCTTTTGTAGAATCTTCAACTTCCTGATCAGGAAAATCAGTAAAACATTCGTAACCTTTTGGTTAGAGCAGGGATTGGCAAACTGCATTCCTCAGCCCAATCCTATTCAATGCCTATTTTTATAAATAAATTTTACTGGGAAACATACTCATTTACACGTTGTCTGTATAGCTGCTTTTGCCAAAAATACAGTTTTCCCAAATAAACTGTATGGCCCACAGAGCCTAAAATACTTACCATCTGCCCCTTTATGGACAGAGTTTGCTGCTTCCTGGGTCGGAGAACAGAAGGGAGAGTGTTGGGAATGCAGTTCCGGAGGCCGGAGAGGGGACGATTCGGTGGGAAGAACTGTGCTGGGAGCAAGAGGTGGCGTTTCTACTCCTGTGAATGCTCCTGCCTGTTGTTGCCACCTTGGGTGACTGACTTGACTCCAGAACAGTTTCTTTATGTAAAACTGTGACTTCTAAATCACACAGATGTTAATAGTCATAGCAGTTGTGTACATTTATCACTTTTCCCAAATACATTGTGACTAATCTTAACATTAATAACTGAATAATGATTTTCAAAAACACGTCTTTTATCAGTATAACATCATCATCAGTTTGTTGAAAAAACAGAGGCTCGTGGAAAAGGTTTTTGAGAAATCAGTATTCTATCCTTGCCATTTATTGACAACATTGTTGATCCTTTTTCTGGGCCACTGCTTTTTTCTAGTGTCTAAGTCCCATAAATTATATAAAGGGTCACATCGCAAAACACTAAACCATCACGTTTAACTGTCAAGCATTTCAAAATATTTACAGAAAATAAAGTACACAACTGGTTGTGTGTTACACATGGGCTTTTTAAAACTACTGACCCCTGGAATCAATTTTTGAGGATGAGGCCCAGTAACCTGTATTTTTATGAAGTTGTACAAATGATTCTGATATGCAGCCCTCCGTGAGAACCACTGGCCCGACACTGAATTTAAACCAGTGTTTCTGAGTGTGGTCCAAGTACCACCTGCCTCAGAAAGAAGAATCTTTGATAACACATAAAAATGGAGATTTGGGGGCTCCACCCAGTAACTTTTGATTGAGGCCCTTTATTCACTCAAAAGGAAGAGAACTACTAACTGAAATGTTGGAAACAAACGATTTCATCTTCACTGAAATTCAAAACTGTCTATCTTGTTAGCTAGTTTCTTAGACGGTGTTAAGAAGAATGAAATCAGTTGTTCCTGGGCCTGTTGGCATCATTCATCTAGCAAGTGGATCACTGATTTCAGTAGAGACAAGGAAATAAAGGACAGGTATCAGTTTTCACCATTACTAGAAGGAAGGTGGAGGGAAGTGTGCTATATGAAATAATGGGTAGACATTAAGAGTATTACTTGAGGAGACATAGTAACAGGAAGTGCCCAGTGCACGTATCTGTGTGCCAGGTGCTATTCCATGTGCTAAATTTACATAGATTGTCCTAGTGAGGTGCCAGAACAGCCCAGTGAGGGAGGAATTGTTAATGCCACTTTAGAGATGAAACTAGGGCAACACAAAGGTTAAATAACTTGCCCAAGAATATAGCTGGTAAGTAGTAGAGCTAAGATTTGAACCTAGGCACTTAGTTCAAGGTGTATATTCTTAACTACTGTACCAGACTGTAGTACCCAGAATATATACAGTATATCTACTACCCTCGGAAATACATTCTAGCATTGCTCCCCTGCAATTAGACTTACTTTCTCCAGGAATTGGATTTCAAATTCTGATTTTCACTGTCTCTTTGCAGCAAAAGAGAAATTAACTTTCTGCATTAATTGTTTGCATTTTCTTTATTCAGTGTGTTTTTATGTAAGAATAAAAAGATTTGCATATAATTAATTTTACAGTTAAAGCTTATGAAATAAGTCTAGTCAAAACTCATTACAAAGACTTTTTTTTTCTTTTTTTTTTTAATTCTTGTGAAGTAATTATTTAACCAATATGCATTGATTACTTACAATGGATTAAGGCACTTTACTGGCACTGGGGAAAAGATGGAAAAGGCATCATTCCCAGTATTCCAGGAGCATGCTTGGATGAATAAAGATAAATTTAAGGAAAGGTACAAAAGGCTGTGCCTAATTCTGCTTTGGGAAAAGGAAAACCTTTGTGTAGAACATTATATATAAACCAAGCTGTTGATAGATGAAGAGGAGTTTATCGAGTGCAGAAAAAAATCAAGGTAGGGAGCTGTGGCTAGACTAAGCCATATGCAAAAATACTGCATGTTCAAGGAAAAGTGAGGCTAAATGCAGCTGAGCTTAAGGTGTGTAGAGCAGAGTAACAAGGCCTGAAGCTAGAAAAAAAGGATGGGCCTCATTGCGAAGAGCTTCCTAATGAGAAAAGTAGATCCCGTAGTCAACAGTTAAAGAAACTGCAGGGATCAGGTTCCATGAAGATGAAAATAGCCATTGGGTTTGTACCTAAGGTGATGGCTTGGATCCTTACTGAGAAAATTATCTATGTAGCATGATGAGGGCAAAGATGATAAGAGAAATAAGTTGACGTGAGTTTATGTAAATTTGAGTTTAGTGGGAGTTATGTTTGGTCTTGAAAGAGGAAGGAGATAAAGGTTACTGGTTTGGTTTTGTTTCTGAAGGTGGGAAATTAGAGCATATTTCTAAGCACATGAAGGAAGTGGAGAACTGAAGATGAGAAAAGGTCTCTGCCCAGGCAGGGAAATGGACTAACATCAACGTTTACAAGGGCTTAATCTTTGTGCTCCTGAGGCCTTGGAAAGGAACAGTGTTATGGAAAAGCAGTTAAAACGTTTCCCGAGTGCCTCCTTCAAGGCATCTTGAAAGGGTTCTCCGAGGAGAGATCGCTGCCGTGTCCACACTTCAGGGCTCAGCCCAAAGATGAGCCACCGAGATGCTGAGCCGGGCGCGCGGGCTTCCCCTGCGGTGGGTGCCAGGGGAACCCGCTCCGGAAGCCGCGGGGCCCGCGCGGCCCGAGCGTCCGGTTGCCCGGGAGACGCCGCGGCGGGGGCGCTCCGGAGTCGCTGCGCCGCTGGCTGGCTGCGTCCCGCGCCCCGCGCCGGAGTCGGGGCCGCCGGGGCTGCTCGGGGCTGCGTCGCCGTCGCCGCGTCCGCGCCGTAAGTGCGGGTGCCGCCGGCGGCGGGCGGGGGCCGGGTGGAAGCGGGTCGGCGCGGGGGATTGGAGAGAGAAGTGGAGTGTGGATGGAGGCTCCTAGAAAAGGCTCCTGAGAGAAGGGGAGCGCGAAAGTCTTCCCCTTCGGCGGCCTCTGGCGGGACAGGCAGGGGTGGGGGCGAGGGGCAAAAGGTGAAGAGTGGCTCCCGCCGGAAAAACGACCCTCCCGGTGCGGCCTCCCGGGGGCTGGAGGGAGGCGCCGCCCTGGGGAGGCGAGCGAGGGCGCATCTGCACTTTGGGGGACCCATGTGGTGTGGCGAAGCTGGGCTGTCATTAAACGTATAGTCAAGACTAGTTTAAGGGGCAGGGTATAGCTGGGTGGTAGAGTGCACACCTAGCATGCACAAGGTCCTGGTACCTCCATCGAAATAAATAAATACCTAATTACCTCCCCCAAAACAACAAGGACAAAACAAACAACAAACAAAAAGACCAGTTTAGAGGCTTGGAAATAAAATGGATTATGCCAGACTTATAAATCTGTCCTGTGTACACAAGACAGGTGAGGTTTTTAAACAAAATTAGCTTCTTGGATTATGAAAAGTGTATGGCCTTCTGGTTTTCTGGGGATGCTTTTAATTAATCCAATTGTACTATAACCAAGACAAGTTTATAAAGAGATGTGTGTACTTTTAAAGTTCTGCAATTAGGTATTATGTTTGTAAGACAGATGGAGGATTGTCTTACAGCCCATTTTCCTGGTCCATTTTATTAAAGATAAATGTATGTTTGTTGCATTGGAAACAATAACAACACAGCAGATTATGACTTTTAGCCTGTAGAATCCACAGCGGGGAAACCTCATTCCTAACGCCACTATTTTACACGAGTTGCCTATAAACTTTTAGATTAGGCAGTTAATGTGTTTTTTTGCCCTATTTCCTCTTCCCTACTTAATTTTGCTCTTCTTCTGTCAGTGTATTCTTTAAAGACTTGCTCAAGCCCTCATGACCTGCTTTGTGATACAATCGTGGAATATAATCTTCCTCCAAGTGTTTTCTCCGTGTCTATGTGCATCCTTTTTCAAATCCTCAAGACCAAAGCAGTTCAATAGAAAATTTTCAAGGAATTTAATGATCCGCTCAAGTATCTATCTGTTTATCTTTGTATATTCACCAACTGGCCCAAGTCTATGCCTGTTTTTGCTTCCCTTTGTACACAGAACATTGTTAACAGTCAAATATTTGGTAAATTCTCAAGTCAGGAGTCCCTGTAGCCAAGAGGTACATAGGTTCAGATTGAAGGTCACTAATTACTGTGAAAAATACTTTAAGCCAATTGCATCTATTCCCTGCCAATAGCTAACTCACAGTTTAATCTTGATTTCCTGCCCAGGTTACTATATTAACAAGCAGAATGTAATGATTGCCTTTGCTTAACAAAGAAAGTCATTCTGCATATTTTGTAGAAAAGCTAGAGAATAAAATTATGGCAGGACTACAACAGACAGGCTGAGCACCTACTGTGTGCCAGACTATGGGCAAACAGTAGAAGTCAGGTGTGATGAATAATGTGTGAAAAAGGAGCAGGGGGGGGGGAGTTGTTAACTCAGTATGTGTGCAGAGAGAGAGCTTGCCTTTGGGGATGGGGAAGGCTAAGTAGAAAAGACTGTTTGAGTTGAACAACAAAGGATTTCGGGGTCAAACCTTCCAAGCAGGGGTGTAAACAGAGACTGAGAGATCTGAAAGTGTTTGGGGAAGAATCTGAGAAGCCGTGCAGGAAAGGTTCACTGAGACCAGGATGGAAAGGCCTGTAAACATCATACCACAGTTTGAACTTTCTTCTGAGGCCACACACATTTTTGAGGGAGGACAATATCTGATTATATTGATGTTTAAGAAAGATATTTTTGGTGTAAGTGAAGTAGATATACAGGAAAAAAAGCGAGTTGAGACACTTTAGTCCCACTATATATGGGTTTTAAAAATAGCTCAATTTTTATATAATTTCAAACCTGCAAGAATAGTACAGGGAACTCCCATACATCTATATTCATTCGTTATTTAAATTTTACTCCATTTATTTTATCATTTCCTTTCTACCTCTCTTTGTATATATATGTATATGCATATTAATCTTTCTGTACCATTTGAGAGTAACTTGCAGACATCATATCCGTTTCCCTTAAGTGGTTCAGTGTATATGTCCTAAGAATCAGGACATAAGCACAGTACAGATTACCAAAATCAGGAAACTTGGTATCTGATCCACCGTCAGTATTTAGGTTTTGCCAGTTATCCCAGTATGATTTTTTAATAGTTACTCTTCCCCGTTCCAGGGTCCAATTCAGGGATCAGGCATTACATTGTGTTTTCACATCTCTTCAGTCTCCTTCAGTCTGGAATCGTACTTTGACCTTTGTCTTTCAGGACCTTGATATTTTTTAAGAACACAGGCCCATTATTTGTAGAATGGCCCTCAATTTGACTTTGTCTGCTGTTTCCTCATAATTAGATTCAGGTTTTGCATTTTTGGCAAAAATATCACAGAGGTGATGCTCTGTCCTTCTCAGTGAGTTAATTCTGATATATTGTATGAGGTAGCTATCTTAAGTTTTTTTGTTTTTAATCCTTGTTTTTTTGCATATGGATACCCAGCCGTCCTAGCGCTGTTTGATGAAAAAGATATTTTCCTTATTGAATTGCCTTGGCATCGTTGCCAAAATCAATTGATCATTAATCAAGGGGTTTATTTCTTGACTCGCTCTTTTGTTCCACTGATATATATGTCTGTCCTTAAGCCAATATCATTACTCCCTTAATATACCGTAACTTTGTAGTAAAATTTGAAGTCAGGTGATGATAAGTTTTCCAAGTTTATCCGTACTCCAAGTTGTTTTGGCTCTTCTGGGTCCTGTGCATTTCCATATAAATCTTAGGTTCATCTTGTCGACTTCTACCCCCCAAAAAAGCCTATTTTTTAATAGAGGTTCAATTTGATCTATAGATGAATTTATGGAGAACTGACATCTTGCTGAGTTTTCCTATCCATGACCATGGCATTTCTCTCCTTTTCTTTAAACCTGTTTTAATTCCTCTCGGCCGTGCTTTAATTTCCTGTGGACAGGTCTTGCACTTCACTTTTTAAATTTTGTCCCTAAATATGTGATTCTCCTGATGTTACTGTGAGTGGAGTGTTTTTATTTTTAATTTCATTTTCAAATTGTTTGTTACCAGTATGTAAAAATACAATTTTTTATTGTATTCTGACCTTGGATCCTACTACATTGCACATTTGTTCATTAGTTACAGCATTTTTTTGTAGACTCATTAGGATTTTCTACACACAGTAGCATACCATTTCCAAATAATAGTGGTTTTTCTTTCCATTCCCAATCTATATACCTGTAGTTTCTTTTACTTGACTTACTGCACTGGTGAGAACTTCCAAAACAATGTTAAATAGAAGTGAAAGCAAACATTTTTTCCCCCAATCTTAGGGGAGATACATTCAGTCTTTCACCATTAAGCATGATGCCAACTGTAGATTTTTCATAGATCTGCCCTGTAAGAAGTTTCCTCTTATTACTAGTCTGTTGAGATTTTTATTGTGAATGGGTGTTGAGTTTTATCAAATCCTTTTTTTATATCTGCTAAGATGATCATGTCCTTTGTCTTTTATTCTGTTAATATGGTGTTTTACGTTATTGATTCTCAGGTATTATAGTAAGCTTGCATTCCTGGGATAAATCTGTCATAGACATGATGTATATCCGTTTTATACGTTTATGCTAATTATTCTGTTGAGGATTCTTGTGTCTATATTAATGAGAATAATGGTCTGTAGTTCTTTGTGTGATTTCTTTGTCTGACTTGGTTATCAGGGTAGTACTGGCCTTATAGAATTAGTTGGGAAATGTTCTTCCCTCTTCTGTTTTTTAGAACAGTTTGTGAAGGATTGGTATCAATTCTTTGAATTTTTTATAGAATTTCTCTCTGAAGCCATCTGAGCCTGGGCTTTTCTTCGTGGGTAGATTTTAATTACCAATTCAGTTTCTTTATTTTTTATTATGGGTGTAATAAGATTTTCTATTTTTCCTCTAGTCAGTTTGGTATTTTGTGTCTTTTTAGGCATTGGTTCAACAAAGTAGTTTAATTTGGTTGCATAAAGTTGTTCATAATATTCTCTTTTTACCTTTTTAATTTCTGTAGAGTGGTCCTGATTTTGGTAATTTTTCTTTCTTTTTTCTTAGTCAGTCTAGATAAAGATTCAATAATTTTGTTGATGTTTTTCAAGAACCATTTTTTTTTGCTTTATTGATTTTTTGCTATTATTTTTCTGATGAGAAATCAGACGTTAATCATATTGCTGTTCCCTTGTCTGTGAGTAGTTCTCTCTCACTGTTTTTTGGTTGGTTGGTTGGTTGGTTTTGGTTTTGGGGTTTTGCGGGGTTTTTTTATTGAAGTATAGTCAGTTTACAATGTTGTGTCAGTTTCTGGTGTACAGCATAATAGTTCAGTCATACACATACATACATATATTCATTTGTATATTCTTCATTATGGATTACTGCAAGATACTGAATATAGTTTCTGTGCTATATGGTATAAACTTATTGTATATCTATTTTATATATAGTAGTTGGTATCTGCAAATCTCAAAATCCTAATTTATCCCTTCCCTGCCTGGTAACCATAAGTTTGTTTTCTATGTCTGAGTCTGATTCTGTTTTGTAAATAAGTTCATAAGTTCATTTGTCTTTTTAGATTCCATATATGAGTGATATCATATGGTATTTTTCTTTCTCTTTCTGACTTACTTCACTTAGAATGACGATTTCCAGGTCCATCTGTGTTACTGAAAATGGCATTATTTTATTATTTTTTGTGTCTGAGTAGAATTCCATTGTATAGATATACCACAGCTTCTTTATCCAGTCCTCTGTTGATGGGCAGTTAGGTTGTTTCCATGTCTTGGCTATTGTATGTAGTGTTGCTATGAACATTGGGGTACATACGTCTTTTTGAATTAAAGGTCCCTCTAGATATATGCCCAGGAGTGGGATTGCTGGATCATATGGTAAGTCTGTTTTTAGTCGTTTGAGGAGTCTCCATACTGTTTTCCACAGTGGCTGCACCAAACTGCATTCCCACCAGCAGTGTAGGAAGGTCCCCCTTTCTCCACACCCTCTCCAGCATTTATTGTTTGTCTCTCACTGGTTTTCAGATATTCTTTTACGTTTTCAGCAGCTTGGCTGTGATATATCCACTTACTGATCTCTTTGTGTTTATCCTGTTTTGGGGATTTGTTAAACTTACTGAATCTGTAGATTAATGTTTTCCATTAGGTTTGGAGAGTTTTTGGCCATGACGTCTTCAAATTTTTTTTCTGCCCCTTTTTTTCACTCCCCTAATTCTGAGAATCTCACTCCATGTAAGTTGGTACTGTTGATTTTGTCCTGCAGGTCTCTGAGGCGCTGTTCATCTGCAGTATTTTTCCTTCATTGGTCACTTTCTAGCCATCTGTTTTCAGACTCACTGATTCTGTCTCCTGTCATCTCAAATCTTCTGTTGATTCCATCTGGTGAATTTTTCATTTCAGTTGTATTTTTTTTAATCTAATATTTCCATTTGGTTCTTTTTTATACTTTTCATTATTGTGATGAGATTCCCTATTTATTGAGTTATCGTGTTTTCCTTTAATTCTTTAAATTATCATTTAAATTTATTTGAATATACTTCTAACAGCTGTTTTTGAAGTCTGTCAGCAAAATCCAATACCTGGATCCACTCAGAATTCATTTCTCTTGACTTCCCCTGAGTATTGGTCACAATTTCCTTTTTCTTAGCATGCCTTATAATTTTTTATTGAAAATTGGACATTTTGGATAATATGTTATCCAGAAATTCTAGATTCTGATTTTTCTCCCCTGAGGGTTTTTTTTTAATGGGCTGTTTTTTGTTTTTGCAACCTGCCGGTATCCTAGGATCTGTCTCCTCCCAAGTGTCTGCTCAGTTTTATTTTCTCACCCTGGCTTTTGCAGAAGTCACCACTGTCTGCATAGCTTGGCAGTCACCAGTAGTTTGAGCAGTGCTGGTACTCAGACATAAGCCTTTCACTCTCTTCCAGGGGATCAGCGTGTGGTTGGGGAGCACATTCAAAATTCAGCCCGTCCTCAGACCTGGCCAGCGTTGACTTTCCTCTAGGCCTTCTCAGGTCTTCCCCAGGTGTGCCTGCAGCTTCCCAGTTAGCCAGAGATGTGTGGAAAGCTGATCTCACCTTTCTATGGTTCTTTCATTTTTAGGATCTTCCCATAAATTTCTGGCTAATCTACACCTCACCCCAACTGGACCACATTCTCAGGCTTACAAACCTGTTTCCTTTCCCATTTGTTTCATACTGAATTGGTAGGAATTTTACTGACATAATTGTCACAGGTTTTCAGCCTCTGAGCCATATCAGAGACATCCCCCAGAAGTAAGGCTGCTGGCCTGGCCAGCCCACCACTACACCTGCTGGTCACACCACTACACCTGCTGAGCCGGGGGACAGAGGAGAGGATGGATGGCAACAGCCTCGGGCAAGAAACCACAGACCCACTGCTCTTAAGTGGAGTTCTAGCAGCTTATCACAAATAAATGCTTCTCCAGTTGTTTGTTTTTTTTGTTTTTTTTTTTTTTTTTGCTTTTGCTTGATTTCCAGATCCTGAAAATTGTTGGTTTGGAGTTTGGTTGGTTGGTTGGTTGCTTTTTTTTTTTTTTTTTTGGACAAAATTTTCCTTAGTCTTATGCTTGTGTTTTAGGAAAAGGACTTGCCCATCTCTTTACCCTACCCTAGTCAAAGTCTGACCCCTTGTGCTTTTTCATGGGATTTTTTGAAAACATAACTTTCTCCACTTCCTGTACTGAAACCAGTCTAAATTCTCAATCTCTAATTGGGCAAATTTTGGTAGACTCTATTTTCCTAGGAAATTATCCATTTCATCTAGGTTTTCAAATTCATCTGCATAGATGCCTGCAAAGTAGTCTCAAGAATAAAAAAAAAAAGTCTTCTGTTTTGATGGTTACTCCCTCTTGTCATTTCTTACTTTACATATTGTTTTTCCTTTTTTCCTTCAGTAAGTTAGTTAACGATTTGTCTATTTTAAATTTTTCCGGGAACCAGGATTTTGGTTTACTAATTAGATTTACTATTTTTTGTATTCTCTGCTTTACTAATTTCTGTTTCAGTTTCATTATTTACTTTCTTATGCTTTCCTTTGGTTTATTTTTTAGTTCTTTTTCTTTATGATTTTTCAAGATCCCACCCCCCTCCTGTCTTTGCTCTCTGCAAAAGTTTACAATGGCAGCTTCAGAGATACCTCTTCCAAAATCGGGGGTTTACTTTTCTATATAAGTTCGTAGACTTCTCTGTCCTTGTGATGTTGAAGGCATTGGTTTTGTGCAGTTTTATTGTTCTAGTTGACTTCTGTGGCTTTGTGAAACAGATATGAAGAGAGGTTCTATTTAAGGGACTGCCACTATCCTTGGCTACTTCAGAGTTTTCACCACACATCTCTTCACAAGCCATTTAGATGCAACGTGGAGCAAGCCTGGGCATTTGGCTTAGAATGTCCTGATTTTGAGCTGGTTCTGTCCATTCCTACAGAGAGTTCATCGAGCAGTGAGATATTTGGTCAGGAGAGAGATTAGGAATTATTGCTTCTAAAAACTCTGGTGGAGTCCAGGTGAGCTGGAGTTAGAGCCATCAGTTCCTTTGTGGAATTCCTGCCATGTTCTAACTCCTGCCTGTTCAGATTCATCTTCCATGAACCCTGTGAGGACTTCAGAAAACAGATAATATTGAGACGTTACCAGGTGAAGTTCTATTTTCTGGTGCTTCATTTTATCATATTCAGCAGTTTGGCTGATGTGACAGATATCTAAATATTTACCTGTTCATATCTAAATATGAACCTGTTGAAAGAAAAGGAAAATCGTAGATCAGTAGATCAAATCACCTACTTAGAAGGAAATAAAATAACATGTAGACTAAAACTTTACGGTTAAGTCTTTTGGCACGTTCAAAATTTTCTCGAGAACCATAGTGCTTATCAAGTAGGCTAAATTCATAAATCTACAAAGCTCTGCACCAATAAATTTCTAAAGCAAACGCATGGTTTCTTTTGTCCTCTTCCCAGTCACCTATTTCTAGGCTATAGAAAAACAAGTGTATGCATGCTTCTATCTAAATAGCTTTAAGATAATAGAACCTGTTTTGTTTGTTTGTTCTTTTGGAGGGGGAAGAGGAGATAATTAGGTTTATTTATTTATATGAATTTGTTTTTTAATGGCGGTACTGGGGATTGAATCTAGGACCTCATGCATGCTAAGCACCCGCTTCACTGCTGAGCTATGCCCTACCCCCCAGTTTTAAAATACAGTATAATTAAGAGAGTTTTCAGAGTATAATCTGTGATGGGTTTTGCTGGTATCTGAGTGTGTTGCTCAAGTTGTCTTCCTTTTATAAGAGAGAGAATAGAATCTACAACACTAACAAAGAAATAGCATGAGTAAAGCAGTATGACAGTATTTATTTCAGAAACACTTTTCCCAGTTGTCTGCGAGCCAGAGCAGATGATTTCTTTCTCCACTGAGATAATCTGTAGATGGAAAAGACTGAATAAGAGTGAAGTTAAAAATGTGTACTCATTTGAAACATGAGAATTTTTTAAAGTGGTTAGCTCTGTCACTTAACATTTCACTAATCCTAAGACCTGGAATAAGTGGTTCTTCAAATTGTGCGTTCTCTTGAATCAACTGAGAGGCAGTGTAGTGTTGTGATTCAAATTGTGATTTCTGGAACCCGACTGCCTGAGTTCTAATTTCATACTAGCTTCACTGTGCCTGTTTCCTCATCTGTATAACTGAATAAGAATAACACCTACTTCATAGGGTATTTGTGCAGATTATATGTAATTTGCATAGAAACAATGTTATTTAATTGCTAACTATTATTATTACTATTAGATTGTATTAAGATACTGCTGGAAAAACTGGGGTGGGATTTTTGAGACTATTTAGAATTTGTGTATTTTTAATTGCTACATTGATATATTTAATTACACTGGCCTTACTTGTTACTTAATATGTAAACCAGTCACCACAAAATTTATGAATGTGTGATGCAAGTCAGAAAAATCAAGCCTCATATTTCAATAGAAATCACTATGGATGTGAAAACATTCATGAAAAATTAGAAAAAGCTTTCCTCTTTTTGTGCTTTATTATTATTTTCTTTGAGATCTAAGAGTTTAAGGATCCATTCCTTCATATATATAAAAGTTAAGGGCAGTAAATGCTCTGAAAAGATTTTGTTACTGTTTTTGATAGCTGCTTTTTTCAACAGCCCTCTTTCTTTTATCCACCAGGTGGCAGTAGAGCACTTTGTACCATGTCCTACTCACCGCAGTACTGACAAGGGTTAGGAGGGCAAAGAAACACCGCACACCAGAGTATACAGTGTTCCTTCAGCTGGATTCTACAGCATCATATTTTAATCATTTTCTTGAGGATAATGACAATAGACTGGATAAGGTTCTTTTCTATAAATTCCCAGTTCACTGAAGTAAACACAGACCCATTACAAGAAATAATACATGGAATCTTTGCAGTGGGTGAAAGAACAGCATAGGACTGAACTAAATGAAAAATAACGTCCAAATATTTTTCAGTGTATTTAGAATAAATTGACGGAAATAAATCTTTGGCATCCTGGGCTAATTGGCTTTACACAGAAAACTGTGAAGCACTGTCCTTGGTAACATGATCAAGCTGAGTCCTCTTATTTTCTAGGTGCAGTGCTGAACTGCAAGTCGATCGATACCAGTAATTTAAGTCACTTCAGCTCAAATGGAAAAGTATGAAAAATTAGCCAAGATTGGAGAAGGGTCTTATGGAGTTGTATTCAAATGCAGAAACAAAACCTCTGGACAAGTGGTAGCTATCAAAAAATTTGTGGAATCCAAAGACGATCCTGTGGTTAAGAAAATAGCTCTACGAGAAATAAGTATGTTGAAGGTAGGTTGGCTTCCTCTGTCCACCTGTAATAGCATGGTACTGAGTGAAATGTGTATGCCAAAATTACAGAGGATTTTAAAGTGATTTTGCTTTCCCCATTGGACTTAAATTTCTTTGTATCAGCAGCTATGTAAATTGATCATCACTTTGGACTTTGGCCGCTCTGATGTTTAACTAATATTAAGAGTACAGCTATAGATGGTTAGAATATTGAAGTTCTTCCGTTCTGGCTGGTCCTAAGTACCCCCAGTGTTTACCCTCCCCTTCAACCCTGGCCTTCCCCACCCCTGCTCCCCCCAAAGCATCCCACTCCAGCCCAACTACTTCTCCCCACAAACCAGCAACTAAGAGAGCAATTCCTGGCACAGAGGGGCCCATAGGACTGTGCCAGTGCCCCTTTAGGCATCTGTGTGGATTGGTCCCTGCCTGTGCTCCACTGGCTCTTGGCGTATTGACTGTCACCCCCAGCTGTGTATAGACATATGACACAAGCGTTTTGTTAGAAATTGTTTTTACTCTGATAGGATCTGATATGTAAGCGTCATTAGTTCTCAGTGTAAACTTTTTCCTATCCTAAAAATCTTACAGTTTTAGAGCCATGAGAGAGCTTAGAGATGCTTCTCATCCAGCAGCCTTATTTCATCAGAGAGGAAACGGAGGCGGAGCATGGCGCTCCTCAAATATTGACGCGCACCGGGATCCGGGGAGGGAGGTGGTTCTTGTTGAAATGCAGAGTCTGAGTCGAGGTCTGGGGTCAGCCTGAGATTCTGCGTTTCTAACATACTCCCTGATGGAGCCAGCAGCAGCTTGTCCATGGACCACACTTTGTGTAACGAAACTGATTTCCTCAGAAACACACAGCTGACCTTTACTTTTGACAGGTGTCTTAGGAAAACACCAGAAATTCAGTTTTTAAAGAGAGATAATATTTATTATATCATCTATCCTTTTCAAGTATTATTTGTAGCAGGTTTCCTCAACTAAAAAGTTTCAGTGTTTCGTTTAAAATGTAATTTGATAAACATGGAGTTTTCAAGAGCACACCCATCATGATTTAAAAAACAAGGAACAAAAAAAATTCCCTGTTACCTCGTAGCCAGCAGAGGGCGCTAGTCAGACAGCCAGCTCATCACAGAACTGAACTGCAGGGTGTGTCTGAACCTGGCAGTGGGTTGTTTTCTAATAAAAGATGCTTTTTATCCACCCTCTCCCACCAAGCCTTCAAGTAAAGTTAATGCTTAACCTCCTGGGTTGCAAGAGCCCAATTTGACAGTGCACTTGAAGGTAAAAAGTAGCCAGACTCCAACTCTTTCTGGTCTCCAGTGATGGCTCTCAGAATGAATGTACATCTTTCCTGCTTTTGGTATGTTTCACCCTGTGCCCTGAACAGATCCCTTCTGTGATACATCTACCTTACCTTCCTCACAGGCTCCTATTATTTACATTTTGCTCTGATTCCCCTCCCCTCCCCCTGCTTCCTGCTACTACCTGTTTTACTTTCGACAAGTCACTATTTTTCTGGGCTAAGTTCATTTTATTTGCAGAAAAGATCTAAATTGCCGATATACCCAAAGACAGGAGATTTGACCAGGTTAAACCTTGTCGTTGCATCCACCGTAGCACCCGGGACTCCCTGACTCTCCTGGCAGAGACCGTTTTGCTCCTGTCCTGCAGTTTGTGCCTCAGCACTGAGCTCACCTGTGTGACCTGTTTCCTCCACTGTTGGCCTTTCTGCTCTTGTCGACGGTGGAGCACATAGAAAACAAATGGATCTGGTGCTCTGGGCACGTCCTTAATGTATAATGGATTCCCTTTATCCCGCACTGCGGAGCAGCAGGCACATAATCACAGGGTGATTTCTTTGTGGTGGTTCTATTTTTTGGTCAAGCCATGCTTACAAGTGCTGAGGGAGAGGGTGCTATATAAGCCCCCATACTTAAGACTCTACTGGACCTGCAAAACATGTACTGAGCTTCTATTATATACAAAATACTTCTCTCTCTCCATATATCTTTCTGAGTAAGTGGTGCATAGGGTTTAGAAAGTTGATTTGTCTCCCATACTGGGACAACAACACGGAGATGTGTTATAAGCAGGAATGATCAGATGTCCTGGTTTGTAGCTTTTGTACCATTGTTCAGTCTGGTTAGCATTCTGTTTGTCTGCTTAGCATCTTCTTTCAAAAATATACTGGTTTGCATGTGAAATTATACGGTCACCTTAGCCATAGGCAGGATGACCGTATGTGTCAATTTGCCAGGAACAGTCCTGGCTTATACTTGTTACCCTGGTTGGATGATAAATTGTGCAGTTACTGTAGTGACAGATGATTTTACTTAGTCAAGATTGGTTTGATTTGGGGGGGGGTTACAACATTAAACAGAGGCTGCCTCGTGAAATGCTTCAGTTTGGGAATCAAATTTAACATATAAAACATCTGAGCATAAGAGAGAACAAGAATCAAAGAAGAGAGCTGAAAATGTGATAAATAAATTTAAAACACAGACCAACTGTAGGGACTCCTAGAATATGCAGTTGAATCAGATTTGAGGGTTGAGATCTAGTATTTCTGAGAGCCAACACTAAAATCCAGACCAGGTTTAAATCCAGCTGACGTTTCCATTAAATCCATGGCAATATGTAAGCTAAATGGGTATTGATGATTTTTATAGTCTTTTGCTCAATAATTCCATTACCATTCTTTATTCAGTTCATTTTATGACTTTTTATTTAGAATTTCCATTAAATGCATAAAATATTTTTTATTTTAGTGTTTGTATTTCAAGTTGTACTTTATTTGCTATCTCTGAGAGATTCAAGCAGCTTAGTTACCCTTTATTATGGGGTACATAAGATAAATTCTTAAATTTCTTCCAATTTTAAGATTCTATGATTCTTACTCAGAGTAGTTTTTCTCTTGTGAGTAACTGTAATAAAATTCTCCATGAGAGATACAGAGAGGATGATAAGCAAGGTCTTCTGCTCTTACAATTGTAAGGGGTCTGGGAAAAACTATTATGAGAAACAAATCACCAAACTTTGTATTTCAACTCCTTCGCAGCAATTAAAACACCCAAACCTCGTGAACCTCATTGAAGTGTTCAGGAGAAAAAGGAAAATGCATTTAGTTTTCGAATACTGTGATCATACACTACTAAATGAGCTGGAAAGAAACCCAAATGGGTAAGTAATCTAGAAACTGAAGTTCTGTCTGGCCGGTTCTCAGTTTCATTATATGTGGGATTAACTCTGGCAAATTCAAATCTGAGCCCCTTTCTACCCGGATGCATCTGCTGGCCCCCCATCTCCAACCTCAGGTTGTGCTCAAAGGGCAAACAAACATTGACCTACAATAAATATAATACATAGTACTTAATAGTAAAATGTGAAACCCTGGATATTTTTACCACCTCTGAGATTCCTCCTGGGTGAGATTGCTTCCCTCCTTTGAATACCCATGGAATTTTATTGTCATCCCTGTTATGGTACTTGGTACCTACTACCTTATATATTTTCTGTGCATTCTGTCTTCCCAGACTGTAAGGTTTTGGAGTGTAGAATTTGTGTCTAATTCATCTTAGTAGCTTAGTGCCCTGCATTCTTTCATTGATTCACTTCAGAAATCTTACTGAACACCTGCTGGTGCAGAGACTAGAAAGATATAAAGGCACAATCCTGCCCTCAAGAAGGTTAAAATCTAAAGAAGAGACAGATACTCAAAGTAGCAATTACAATTGACAGTGTAGCAATGACAAATGATGATTTAGACTGGGTTACTGTTGGTGCACAGGATACACAGGAGAAGCAGCTCCAACATCTGTTGGTCCTGGGGAATCAGGGAAGCTTCTGGAGAGGAGGAAGCATTTGGGCTGAGACTTTGAAAAGGGGAAGAGTTGGCCAAGTGGACAATCTTGGAGGAATGCACAGATGCAAGATAGAACAGGGCATAGTCAAGCAGCTCTTTTGTTCTCTATGTGTTTAGCAACCACAAGGCTTTCTGAACTACCCTACTTTCCACTCTGAGTTTTTCAAGTGCATTTAGCAGTGCCAGTGTATACAGCGTGCTTTTGGTCAGCCCTGAGATGTGGCTCTACACAGCGAAATGCAAATAGGAACAATGCAGAATATGCCACTCTTTTACGAAATCCTGGGTACTTGATTAATTTTGGTTCATTAATTTAATTAACAGTGATTAACTTAAAATTCATCTACTTTCACTCCCTCCCTAAAACCTACTTAAATCGCAGCCAACGGAGTATTAAACCCGGTAAATAGCACACAGAGCTAAACAACCAGGCAGCATACATACCAAGCCTATTTGACCTTTGCTCATTAGGGCAAATTCACAATTTGAAGAAATAACTGATTTGTGAATATGAGATGATCGATGTAGTGGACATGTGGAATGAAATGTGGGATGGTGAGATAATCAAGAGACTTGAGGGCTAAACTATATCATAAAGAAGAGCTGATTTAACACCGGAGTAAGGTGTGAAAGTGTACTGCTTCCCCTGCCAAACGAAGGCTCCTGTGCCCTCTGCTTTTTGAGTAGAGGGAAAAGCACTTGTTAGATCAACAGCTGCATACTAAATGCCGAGACAGTGTTGGATTTGCTCCAGCTAGGAAACTCCATGTGTGTAAAGCAACTGCAGTTGGTTTCATCTGATTACATTTGAAATACTCCCATTCTCTAAGATCCTTTTCTGTTCAAAATAGGTACCATAGGTAAGTTATTGGCAACGTGATAGGAATTACCACCCTACCCAATAGGAAGGATTTCCTTTCGCTATCATTGCTCTGTACATAATGGAATAATCCTGCCTTCAAGAAGCTTTAAATCTAATGAAGACTCAGATATAAAGGAACAGTTGGAAATGACTATCATGCTGTTATTATATGGGTCTGTAAAACCACAGCTATCCACTCCTGGCTGGCGACAGCACATCATTACATCTGTAAATCTGTATTTCAATTTTTTCTTTTAATTCAGCCTTACTGAGGAATAATTGACATATAAAAGGCTTGAATTTCCTCTCAGCTAACTGATTGTAGAAAATTTCCCATCAGACTGCTGGTGTGGGTAGGTGGAGGGATGGCAGTGCATCGTGAGCAGTGAGAAATACTTTAGTTAGGGGAGCACCGGCTTCACGTCCTGGATGCTGAGGCAGGGAGAGTCTTCCTTTGAAATGGCTTCCTGACTTACTGGAGATGATGAGATCCCAGGGTGACAGAGGCCAAGTAGTACTGCTTCACTGTCTTCACACACAGAGCCAGAGGGATAATCAGAATGGTTTGATCTGACTATGGATTCTCCCGCACCACGATAGATGGGCACATAACTGTGGTTCTGTTTGTTCTGTATAAACTAGTGACTCTCAGTTAATCAACAGAAATTAATTAACCTCAGATAAATTCAGTCTGTGTTGTCATTTAGCACCCTGCAGGATTATTCTCAGTGTGTGATTTTTCAGTCATCTCATGGTTGTCCCAGTGGTCAATGGAGCGAGCCTTACAGATAAAAAAATAAGGGCAAACATTGAAAATTCTGGTGTCCTAACTGTGCCTTGAACCAAAATAGTAAAAGCCCTATAGCTATCCTTTTCTCAATTGATTTTTTCCAGTGAAATGAAAAATGGCCAGCCCACCTCACTTTTCTTTTATGACTTTCCCGTATGTTCCCATGTTGTTTGATCACACCCAGTCCAGCAAAGCCTTGTCTTGAATGGGCACTTTATTCCAGATGACCGCAGGTGATTATGCAAATAACGGGTTCATCGCTGGACGCCCATTTCCCAGTGTTCTAGCCGCTAATGGTAATCACATCCCCCTTCAGAACCAACTACGTCAGACAGCCTAGATTCCCAAGGCCTTGATTTTGTTTCCCAGACCCACTCCTGGCATCACAGTCTGAACTAATTAGGATTCAACAACAGAGTCCACTCTAGCTAGTTGAAGCAAAAAGGGGTTTATTGCAGGGTATTATTATGTACAACTTCTGAGAGTGCCGGAGAAAGAAGCTTAGTTGAGCACCTGTTAGGTACCAGTTACTGTTCCAGGCCCCAGAGCTACAATAATGGACAAGATAAAAATCCTTGCAGAGTTACAAGCCTTTGAAGAACAATAAAGCTCACTGAGAAATTCGAGAATGCCTAGGGAAGAGAGTAGGAGGATGAATAAACACAAAGCTTTGGAGGTTTAGACAAGCCTGGCCTGTTCAGGGAATAGCAGACGCTAATGGGGCTCAGGAGGAGGTGGAAACGTGGTAGGAGATAAAGGCGGGACGGGGGGAGGGCACTTATAATAGACATGAAATCATTAGGAGGCTGGGAGGCCAAAATAAAGGTTGGGTTATTGTAGGATAGCAAGGACCGATTCGCCTTGGGTACCCATAATGAAATCATGTTCTCCGTATCGAGTTATGTAACAAACTAAAACAGAGATAATGAGCTCTGACATCAGAGCCAGGATTCCCTGAGTGGCTAAGGGAGCAGCCTCTGAGCAATCCAGCCTGAATCCCTGACCCTGCGACCCTTCCTCACCCCTTCAGGGTTGATCCAGGATATCTGGTTTTTGCTTTTAGGCCTTCACTATTACTGTCAGTATTTCTGCACTCACCCAAAGTATACTATTTAAACATCGAGTATCAGGTGACTTCTGCAGGTTTTATCCATGCCAGAATGCCTTGGGAAATGCTGGCTGTGGCTGGATCGTGTCTCAGGGCTCCGTCTTTCTGGAATGAGCACTCTGTGATTCTGTATTCTCTTTGATAACCATCTTCTCTTTGTGAGATCAGTGGCATTTATTTGCAGCTGTTATTTGTACGTATGTTGTTTTTCCTAAGATGGAATCTCTTCTTGGAATCGAGCTCACAGGATTCTCATTTGAGCAGAGCCGGTGACACTTCCCGTGATACGCCGCTAAACACCCCTCTTCCACAGCAATAGCTGGGGAGTTCCTTATGACATGACTTCATGCCCAGTTCCACGATATTAGCGCTGGTAACCAGGGTTCTGCCGGTTTCTGAACCCTCGCCCGTACCTGGTTTCCCAGACCCAGCCCTTCATCCCCAGCCCCTGGGGTCTTTAGACCCGCCCAGCGCTCCATCTCTACACGAGTAGGGCATGTGTTACTCTTGCCAGTCCCTCCCAGGATCTGAAATCCATTTTCCTCCCTCCGCCACCGCCACCCTAATCTAAGTCACCAGATCTCACCTGGAGTATTAATATTAGCTGTCTAATTAACCTCCTGGTATCCACTTTGCCCCCAAAGATCCATTCTGTCTGTTTTGTCACTTGCCTTCTTGAGTCCTTTCAATGACTTCCTTTTGAACTTAGAGTGAAATGCAAATTCCTCGCCAAGGCTGAGGAGGCCCTCGGTGGTTTGGGCCCCACCAGCCCACCAGCTTCCCTGGCATCTTAGCCGCACCGGCCGCCTGGTTGTTTTCCCCACACTCTCCACTCTTTCTCACCTCCGGGCCTCTCCCTGCTCCTTCAAGGCTGTTTTTATTCCTGTACTGGGTCTCAGTCCCCTATACCGGCCTCATCAGATCTCAGACCGTCACCGCCTGAGCCATGGTGATGTCAAAACCCAGACTCTTTGGGGACAGATTTCTCAGTCAACTGGTGAGGTATTTTTCCATTTCCCCACCTCAGAAAACTGAAGGCACAGATAACTTGCCCAAGGCGATGGGACCAGGAGGCAGCACGGCTGGGGTCGGACTGTGTCTCGTCTGCGCAAATGGCTGTACCGTTCTTTCCGCCTCATTATAAAATGTAAGGTGTTGTCTCAGGTTTGGCTCTGCTCTGCGTGAAGGGAGGAGGATAAATCTATATCAGAATTCAGTGTAGGAAATAGAAATCACTGTAGATATTTCAAGCGGAAAGCGATTTAACACTGAGAATTAGGTGATTTCACAATATTGAGAGGAAAGGCTGAAGGGGGGGGCATGCCACCGTCATTGTGAGCTGAGATGAGGAAACTGCTCTGAGCAAAACTGCAGCCCACGTGTTGTTGTGCCTGGCGTGTACCCCAGCCTCCCGGGCCTGGTCACTAGTGCCACACCTGAACCACAGTCACAGAGGCCATCCCACTGCTCTGCATGACCAGCTGCATCTGTGCAATGATGAGTTCAGTTTTTAAAGAGTGATCTAAACACATGATATAAATATCCAGTTACGGCTGCCGTCACCAGGGGAGAATCCCGGGCTATCCTGCTGGAGAGGCCACGTGGAGGGGCGCCGAGGCTCCCCGGCTGGTAGCCCGGACACGCGAGTGAGGCCTCCCTGCAGCCTCGTGAGTGCCTGCAGGAGACTGCACAGCTGAGCCCAGGCTGTTAAACAAAATACAAAATCCCGTGAAGGAAATACATGGAGCCCAGGCCGCAAGTTATGTCCCATGGGCCTTCTCTCTGCAAATCCCTGATCTCAAGAGGCCGGTTCTTGCTAATCTGGCTGCCTCCCAGCTGCCTCTCAGAGCCCTTCTCATCCCTCCACCTCCACCCCAGGCAAAAACCCCGTTGGCTTTTATTGTCCAACGCCCCCCAAATAAAAACCTCCTGCCACTCCACCCCCAAAAATCCAAATATGATAAAATATTAAAACTGAGTGATGGGTGTGTTTGGAATATTAGATAATTTTATGTCTTTTAATCAAAAAATTCTTACAGGAGATATTCTGTAAAAAAAAAAACAAAAACAAAAAAAAAAACTCTTGTTCTTCAGATTTTTTTAAATAGTAAACCACAGCCTCATCTCCATGAACAGGGTTGAAAAGGAAGCAACACACTAGGAAAAACAGTTGCAGCCACATGCAGACGCTGATACACACCGAGTCCTCTTAAATCAATCTGGAGAAGAGTAAATAGGCCCATCAGAAAGCAGTACAGGCCATGAACAGGGAGCACACAAAAGGAGACATTCAATGTTCATCAGTGTGAAAATTAAAATCATGAATGAAATGAAATGAATGAAACCCAAAACAAGTTATCTTTCTATTTTAACCACAGATTGGCAAACGTAACACTGGCAAAACTGTCTTGTTGGCAAGACAGCGAGGAGATAGGGTCTCGGACGCACAGGTGTTTGGCGGGGTGTGCGTGGGCATGACGTCCCTCAGAGAGGGTAGTTTTTGGCAGACGTGGCTGTGAAGGCATCAGCATGGGACAGTGGTCTGAGCAATGAAAAGACAGCAACAGAAAAGTTAAAGGGAATGTAATTGCTACAGTTGCTAGAAATGGATACACAAAGTAGACTAAGTACTCCCAGACAGACACTAGTTGCCCAGAACCCCTATTCCCCAGTGGAAGATCCTTTGCGATGTTTTTCACACGGCGCGAGGAATCTGCAGGGGTGAGAAGCTTCCAGCCTCGCACTCTCATGGGCCCCTCACTCTCCCCGGCCTCCCCGGCTGTGTACCTGCCTGCTTACAGGCATCTGTAACTGTGCTAAAACAGCTCCTGCACACACTTGAGTGTTAACTGCCAACAAGAATTGGATGAATTGAAGATCAGTCTACAAGTATGTCTCTTTTCCTGCAAGGTCTCAAGTCTACCTGAAGTTCATACCTGCAGGATCAAAATACAACATGTGCCTACCTCTGGTGCCAGAAATCCCACTTCTAGAACTTCCTTTAAAAAGATAATTGCACAACTAATACAGGAAAATGGGATGTGAGAGGATGGCCATGTGTCAGGTCTCAGTTGAGTCCCTGGGACGTGCCCCCATCAAGTGAGGGTCCTTGGCTTCATGCAGGAAATATAATTCAAGAGGGAGACACAGTTCATTAAAAGTAGATTTATTCAGAGAGATGTACTGTCCATAGACAGAGGGCAGGCCATCTCAGAAGTCAGGAGAAAGGCCATGAGGTGAGGGGTTGGGTGTTGAGTTTAAAGTGAAAGTAGATACACACTCCACAGACAGAGTGCAGGCCGTCTCCCGAGGTGACGGAGCGGGAGGCTGCGAGGTGTCGTGTTGCTAGTGTTTCTGGTCTCGGTAGCTTACAAGTGGGAGGAGTATTCCAGCTACTTTGGGGAAGGGGCTGGGATTGCCAGGAATTGGGCCACCTCCCTCTTTCTGACCTTCTATAGTTAGCCTCAGAAGTGTCGTGGCTCCTGCGGGCGTGTCATTCACCATGCTCATATATTACAGTGAGCATATAATGAAGCTCAGGGTCTACTGGAAGTCAAGTCTCCCGCCGTCTTGGGCCTCAAGGTCCGCTGGGAGTTGAATTTTCTGCCATCTTGGTCCTCACTGCTGTGTCATTCCTTTAATGGCTGTGCCCTATCCCCTTCCGTCCTGTCTCACAACTTCCACAAGTTAGATGATTAGATATTTGATGAAGCATCGTTTCTAGAAGTGAAAATTGGGTCAATCTAATTGCTTATCCTTGGGGACTAAGTAAATTATGATACATCCATGTCATAAATCCTTGGCCACTGGAATATACGTATACATGTTAGTATCTGTACCTCAGGGCATAGGATGTTTCTGAAAGAGGCTGGGGAAGGTTGCCAAGGGTGAAATGGGTGGCTAAGCAGGTGTGAGAGAGAATTCTTCATGGATATTCTTTTAGCTGCAGAAACTTTGAGCCATATGAATGCATTTAATTTAAAGTTAAAGGTAAATGCAGAGAGAGGGAGAGAACCTGAGATTGCTCAGGGGGCAGCCACTGTAAGTTACAGCAGCTATTTTAGGGTAGCAAGATTGATTCAACACTTTTCATTCCTTGTCTATATTGTTTGAGTTTTCATGATAAGCACGTATAATTTTGACAGATGTAAAAACTTCAGATTACACAGGAAAATTATACAACTATAATGAAAAAATAGTAAATCGATTTTCACTAAAACGTTTCAAAATTTTTTTCCAAGACCCCCTTTGCACTGCACTCGCTGACCATGACAAGCCCTGCCCATTCAATTTCTATTCCCAGTTCTGCTCCTGAAACCCTATCCTGAGAGGTTTCATTTCCTTTTCTATTTTTTCCCCAGAGTTGCTGATGGAGTGATCAAAAGTGTTTTATGGCAAACACTTCAAGCTCTTAATTTCTGCCATAAACATAATGTAAGTAACATTTTCTGATTTATTTGCTGATTTTTTTCACCATGCATGACTCTTTTCCTGTAAATAGCTCAGGGGTCTGTTGGAGAAGCTAATGATAGAGGGAAAGTTAGAACCAGGAGAGCAAAACAAAACAAAGTTACAGAATATGACGGAAGGTCATGCATTATTCATGGCCCCTTTCCAATTTCTGTAAGAATCAAATTACTCATTCCTTATGAATTAAAAGTTTGTATAAACTTAATGTTTCCTTTTGCTGCAGTGCTAATGATGCCTATGATTATTTTTAAATTGGGTTAAAATAAGTTTTCAGGGTATCAGTAGTGTATCTCATCATAGCACTCGATTTTGTTTTGTTTTCATGTCCCTTAAGTCTTTTATTCTATAACAGTTCTCCTTCCCCTACCTTTTTTCCCCCATCATTAATTGTTTTAGAGCCATGGTTGTCAAACTTGAGCATGCATCAGAATCACCTGGAGGTCTAGTTAAGACAGTTTGCTGGGCCCACCCCTGAGTTTCTGATTCCAGAGTCCTGAATGGGGCCTGAGAATCTGCATTGCTAGCATTTGCCCAGTTGAGAGTGAAGCCGCTGGCCCTAGAACCACGCTGTGACTGCTACTGTGGTACAGAAGTCACTTTGGCCGATTGCTTCCTAGTATTTCTTAAACTTGTTCTTTCACCCGTATTTACTGTCAACTGGTATTTCTCTCCAGAGGCTTGATCATACCCGGGTTCGGTTTTTTCAGACAGGAATGCTTCATGTGCACTTCTTGTTGCCTCCACATCACGAGGCATGAAATCTCTAGCTGCTTTCCTGCTATGATACTCTCAGAGTAGTGGGTTCAGGGGGTGCTCATTTGACCCTCTCCATTATCACCTTCCCTGCCGATCGTTTACTTGATGGTTTTAGCATTCATAGACGATTATGACCTCTATCCAGTATTTTATTAGGGTTAAAAGGTGGTGATTTTCTAATTCTGTTATCCCTTCTGCATTTATTAATTGGAACTCTGTGAAGAAGAACTTACCATCATGGACTCTGGCTACTATAAAATACAGTCAGATCAATAGGTGACTATTCCTTTTATTTGTCAGTGCTCAGAGTGACGAGCTGGTGTCCCAGCATCCGCCAAGAGTGAGCAGGGTTTGAGGGAGCTGTCGGACACCGCCATAAACTTACGGATCTTATGAACTTGATGTGTTTCAATCCTTTGCAATCATTGTTCTCTCTGATGTTCAAATTGTCCCATCTCAGGCCGGTAGAAGCTTCTTTAAATTGGCTCCTGGGTGCTTTTGCTATGATAGTTTTTAAAAAAATAACTCTAGACCTTTTGAGTTGGTGCCTACACAAAGGCACCGTTGAAGGAAAGATACAGACTACCATATGGTCAATTCTGATGCCAGCAGAACATCTATCAGAGTAGTCTGGGATTGCTGAAAAATACTGTAAGATCATGGAAGTAAATTTCAATACTTAGGGAAAGCTCCCTTTGGTTTTAAGAAGGTCAGTGAATTTTGTTGTTGTTGTTAGGATAAGTCAGCAGCTTTTATTTTCTGTTGATAGAGGATAGAGAATATTGTTCACGAGATACATAAACCTGTTTTTCATGATGCAAATTGTACTTTCAAATAATTGCTGAAGATGACCCTGAATTGAAACCACATCTCTGTTGATTTCCACCACGCTGTGAGAGGTATTCAAGTTCACCTAAGTTTGCTGCTGGATTTGTGGGTCGTTACAATGACTTTTTAAAAATTCTGTTTACCATGAGTGTTTGTACCTTATCCCTATATAGTCAGACACTTTCCCATGTACTCGATTGTAAGCTTGCATGCAATGTCTGTGGCAGATTTATCTTTGTATTTCTTTAATGCCTAGCATGGATCTTTTTATATAAAAGGTGCTCAGGAAATATTTATTGAGTAACTGGATGAATGAATGAGTCAATCAACCAACATACCTCCCTGACTATGACTTACCGTTTCCACTGGACCTAAACATTATTGTAGCTCAATGCAACCACCACCACTTCTCTGCTTGGAACAACACATTCTGTACCTTAAGCTTTAGAATATTAAAAACCTCCAATTTATAATCTATGACCTTTATTAATAATGGATAATTTTTTGGACAAACGTTATTCCTCCAAAATGGAAATCACTTCTGAACTCTGGGTATCCCATTTTCTTACGTTATCTATGGTAAGCCTTTTTTTTTCAATCTACTAGCTAAAATGCATGCAAAGGGAAAAAAATCTAGACCATAGATAAGCTGTTACAATACTACATCTAAAACCCTTATACTCTCCTTATTTTTAAAGGAAGCGTCCTGATACTCTCAAGGACTAGGAAAGGCAGTGTGACCCTACTGTGTGGCCGAAGATTCAGAGCTTTGCACCTGTGGAGGCCATGACTGCCCTTTTAGCTCCAGAGTGGTGATCCTAACCCAGAAAGGAAGGTTAAAGTAGTAAGAGGTTAAGGCCTTGCTACTCAAAGTGTGGTTCATAGAGACCATCTGAGAGCTCATTAGAAATGCAGAATCTCGGGCCCATTCCAGGTCGACTGAACAGGATCTTCAAGTGATTCATGTGCACGTTAAATTTTGAGAAGCACTGGACTTAAGAAAATACTGACTCTATTCTTTTTCACCCTATAATGTGGCTAGAATGAGATAACGGAAGTGACCATTCAGCATCATTTTGAGCTCATGGATTTTCATATATTTGGTGTATTGATTAGACAGAAAGAACTTCATGTCAAAATGATAAAACTACAGTGGCTTCCAAGATACAGACGATGTGTCTGGCCATGCAACCATTGTCATCTTGTTGATGGTTCTGGTTGTCAAAAAAGAGATTTCCTTCCCTTCTCGTTGCTGTGTGAGTATCCATCCATAAGGCTCAAAGGACAGCCTTCTCAGGCGTTCGGTCAGGCTGTGTAAAGAAGCAGCTTCTGGTGGGGAAGTTTCCGGAGATGATTCTTAAAATTAAAGGATGGGCACCTCTTCTTGCTGGCTTGTAAAATTATAAAAATGAGATTGTACACCAGCCCCAATGACCCAACTTGAGCATTGTTTGCTGAAAGCTGTGCTTGAAACCCAAATTTATTAAAATGTTTCAGTTACCTTGACTTGCAGGTTCCCTGTTCTTTGGTGGAAAATAAGCTGATTGCAGGAGGCACTGCAGAGTTTGCACTGACTGCAGCTTTGCAGTGGAGAAAGTGAAGCCTGTGTGTCTGAGCATCGTCTGTTCTCCATGCTCTGTTTCTTACTTCCCCAGTGATTTTTACTCTCTTTTTCTTTTTTCAGTACTCCATCCATCCGTCTTTATCAGTAGCTCTCCTACCTGCAGCTACACGAATAATTTTTTCTATTTCTATAGGACTTCATTTGCCTTTGTATGTTTTGGTTGGAAAGTAAGTAGCTGTGAGTTTCCCATGGATTTGCGCACTTAAATAGGTCAGTAGACGGGTATCAGTGTAAGTCCATTTGCTTGGTAGTCGCCACACACAGTCCAGGAGTTTTAGGATTTGACGCAGACTCATCTGAGGGTTATAACCTTCCCTTATTCAGTCAGTATCACAGGTGAGTCTAACTCAGAGTGTCAATCCAGTTTTCATCAATGTGTTGCCTAAAAGGTAGGATCAAAACTGTGTTGGTTTATATTACAACAGTGTATTTTTTAAAATTAATATCTAGGGCCTTGGGCCTCTGAAGAGGCCTAAAAAGCTTTCTTCTAACTGCCGGTTGTGCAAATTACGAAACAGTGGCAGTAATGAGAGTAAATACAAAGAAGCTTCTAGTACCAGTGCCATTTCTGTGACCCAAAATGAATGTAGGGTTTAACATGTTCTCTTCCTAGATAGCTATTATAGAAACAAAGAAAAAAAAAGATTTCAAAACTGTCAGTTTGATGGGGACCCTTAAAGGGACTGACGCCAAAGCAGAGAGGTGAGGCACAAGGAACTGGTGGTTGTGCTACTTAATCCAGAGACTGTCAGTGGCCACCTGCAATCACAGGGTTGCTTCAAGGATGAATTAATTCCTGTGAAAGTGGTGTGAAAGGTGCAGAGCTCCCTGTGAGGACTGAGCTGTAGGAGAGCAACAGCCTTTTCATCTGTTTGCTTGTTGGGAGGATAAAGTGGAAAGCTGACGTTCTGAAGACTAGGGCCCGGGTTGCTTTCTCCCAGGGCATCGCAGCATGGAAGAGCTGCTCGTGGAGTAACAGTGGTGGGGTGCACCCAGCCCGCCTCCATCCACACCCCCAGCTTGGCTCTCTCACGTCCAGCTGGCAGCATCTGCCTCACTCAGGGTGGCAGGATGATGCAGGGAGCCGTAAGGTCTCTCAGCACAGGAGACTCAGGTGAGAATGCCTCCCAGCGGTGACCTGCTCTCCCAGGAGCGACTCCAGCAGCATCGTGCGCTCACGTCTCAAGAGAGCTCTTAACCATCCCGGATCGGCTCCCTTTGGAGGGTCCTCATCTGCGGAGGCTGAAGGCTTCGGTATCTCTTGTTAAGAGGTGACCACACATGCCGGCTTACCTGGGTTGGTTGTGGTCTGTTGTCCTGGCGTAGTAATTGATAGCGCTCAACTATCACACATCCTGACTGGATGATAAATAAGATGGTCACTCTAATGAATTTGCTTTTGGTTGTCACCAGAATGTTTTTCCAGTATCTCAAATCTGCAGTACTCACTCACGCAGCCTGAATCATGATTCTTGGGTGGCAGCAGTTCGGTTAGAGGCACACTGAGGGTGATCTCATTCAGAGTTTTACCTCTTACTATTTAAGTGGGGCCTAGTAAAAAGTGGAAGAAATGATTATATAATTCTCCCTTCTCAAGAGAAAAATTCCTATCCAATAATTATTTTAATTTCTTCCCTAAAGGAGTAACTGTTTTTTCCTTTTGGTATGACAAGATTTTCAAGAGAAAAATGGCCAATTTAAGTTTTTTGAAAAGTGAAGGAAAGCTGTATTTACATTTATGTCTATCACAGGCTGTGTTTAAACTAATCATTAATGTTTATTATGCTTTGTTGTTCTGGTGGCTCAGGGAAATAATCAAATATATTCTTACAGTGTATTCACAGAGATGTGAAACCTGAAAATATTCTAATAACTAAGAAAGGAATAATCAAGATCTGTGACTTTGGGTTTGCACGAATTCTGAGTAAGTAGCAACTTTTTTTACTAACTCATCCAATTCAGATGATTATGAAATGATACAGTTTAAATTCTCGCTTTAGAAATTGAATGTATGCTAATTGTTATATTGTTATTATTCAAAAAGGAAAATGTCCCTTTAACCTTTTAGCCAGTACATTAGTTTCCACTTCAACTGCATCCAATCAACTACAGTTTATTAGATGTCACATTTGTGTGCTTTGCCCTGAAGGAAAGGAAAAGAAATACAAGATGCATTTCTGGTCTTCATGCACTTATAAGCCAAAGTAAAAGAAACAGAAGAATAATACAAGACGATTGGCAGTAAAGTACTAAAGTGAAGGTGCTGATAGTTCCCTCGAGGGAGAGATTAATATGGTCTAGAGTGGTGGGGAAAAGCCTCATGGAGCTGGTGAGACCAGGAGAGTGAACTGAAAACTGCAGAGACGGTTCAGAGACAGGGCTGAGAAAAAAGAAGTCATCCCAGACAGGGAGGAACCAAAGGGAAAGGGGGACAAATAATGATTTCTCCCTGAATCTGGAACTGTGCCACGGGCAAAAACATGCATTAACAACACATACATTGCATGGCGGGTGTGCACATAATCACAGGTGACTTGACATTGCATTTGGAGCTGGTTTACATCAAGTTACACTCCAGAAATTCTCGTTACCTCCCCCTTCCTACCCATCTGTGTTTGGGACTATATAGATGTTAACTAGCTAAGGTACCTTTGAAAGCTGAATTATTTTTAACTGAAGTGTAGTTGATTTACAATACTATATTAGTTTCAGGTACACAGCATAGTAATTCAGCATTTTTGCAGATTATACTCCATTTTAGGTTATTACAAGATAATGGGTATAATTCCCTGGGCTGTGCAGTGAATCCTTGTTGCTTATCTATTTTATATATAGCACAGAAGGTGAATTTATTATCTGATTGCGCAGTGTAACTGTTTACTCGATTAGTGCCGCAGTACATTAACTGTTAGGAGTATCATGGCTTCTGAATTATTGACACTTGTCTGAATGCCTGACGTGCCCTTGGGAGTAGTTCCTCCGATGGGAGACTGTGACCTCCTGACCTGATCGATGCATTTGCAGTTCCAGGAGATGCCTACACTGACTATGTCGCTACAAGGTGGTACCGAGCTCCTGAACTTCTTGTGGGAGATACTCAGTATGGTTCTTCCGTCGACATTTGGGCTACAGGTTGCGTTTTTGCAGAGCTCCTGATGGGCCAGCCACTCTGGCCTGGAAAATCAGATGTGGACCAGCTTTATCTGATAATCAGAACACTGGGTAAAAGTTGCATTTTGTGGCTTACAGGGTTGCCAAATTTTTCTAGTAATAGTATGTCATTATAATGAACAGTAAGAGCTTTCTTGCGTCTCAGGTGCTACCCCGGGTGGTGGTTCTGGGCTGTAGCCGAAGCCCAACCCTCTTCTCACTATGTAGAGCCCTGACTCCTCTCAGTGAGGAGTTTTCAGGTGCCTTTCCAGGTCGAGTCACTTAGCCGTGGGCTAAATTAAACTCTACATTCACTCTCTGCATCAGGCTAGGCGAGGGCTAAGGTTGAGTCAGCTGCATAGCGCTTACTCTAAAGATATTTAATCAAATGCAGCTCCTGTCCACTATGAAAGAGGGCCCCCACCTCTAGAGCAGGGATCAGCCAGCTTTTTCTGCAAAGGGCTAAATGGTAGATATTTTAGGTTTTGCAGGCAGTACAGCCTCTGTTGCAACTCAACTCTGCTTCTTTGTACTTTACAAATTATAAGAATTGACAGATTATACTTTCACACACACCATCTCTTTCAGTCTTAAGAAAAGCGCATTAAGGACATTATAGCATTTTTCATTGTGCCGATTTTACAGATGAGGAAACTAAGGCTCTGGGAGCTTCCATGAGTACCTAAAGTCATACAACCAGTTAAGTGCAGAATAAGAATAAACTCAAAGTGTCTCTCTTGAGCTTTCATCACGTGTCAGCATCCTGGGCAGTTGTCCACTTTCACCCAGTTGGGGGAGAACGTAACCCAAAGATCAGCAGCAGCTTTACACCCGCAGCACGAATGGACACAAAGCGATCATCCACCCACAGGAGGAGTGTTTATTAATTCTTCCTCTTGCCTCTCCTGGTAGCCTGGCTGCTGGGCAAGGGAGCTACTGCTGTCTGGTGTGATGCAATTCCCTGTTTTGTTCTAACATATTTTTCTGGAGAATCCTGTGGCATGAAAAACGTGGGGTGGGGTACCACTGCAGGCCACACCTGAAGCTTACATCGTTTAATTGGCTTCCTACGGGGATGGTGGAAATTCACATTAGGCAGATAGTAGACGGCCCTGAGTTTGAATCCTGGGTCTGTCACGTTATGATCGTGTGACTTTAGACAGGTCATTAAATCTCTGAGCCTCATTCTCTCACTGGGACAGTGGAGATGAAAAACAGCAGCTATTGTGAGATGGTTAGGAGATTAAGTGAGACCCTGTGGGTGAAGCCCTCCGCACCACTTCCTCACCCCCTCTTTTGGTGGTGGCTGAATGGCAGACCAAGCCACATGTGGCAAAGAGGGCTCTTTGGGAACACTGATCTGACCTGAGAAGGCTTTTTTTTTTTTGCAACGACCTGTTCCTCCCAGATCTGGAGGGAATGAGCAGGCTCAGTATTTCTCTCACATCTGGGCTTCAGAAGTTAATCATTTAAGGGCTGTGATATTTTTACCAAATTTATCATGAGCTATGTGGTTTGTGCTTTACAGGGAAACTAATCCCAAGACATCAATCCATCTTTAAAAGCAACCAGTTTTTCCATGGCATCAGCATTCCTGAACCAGAAGACATGGTAAGCTGCTCGATGCTGGATGTTTTGTTGTGTGTGTTGCTCCTTTCTTTAAGGGGCAGTTGTTTCTCTTTTAATATTTGTGCTTTTGGCTCCTGTTTCCCTTGTGACACACTGACACGGGTCAGAGAAACTATATAAAAACTGCATAAAATGAAGCAGGAGAATGCTTTAAAAGTTTACTTGCCCTATCTGTTCAAAGACCCATTTTAAATTTAAAGTGAGAGTATACTTAGTTCCTGCATAAATACCTTGATCCTTTGAGTCAAAACACTCAGGTGTCTTCCCCTGAAATAGTTATGAAATAATAATTTTCTCATAAACAGTAGTTACCATAGTCTATTTTGAAGGAAATGCATTCTCTCTTTTCTTTTTTACATTCTGTATTTTTTTTCAGCTTCTGAAACAAAGTTCAAATCAACAAAAGCCGTTTCTTCACAACATGTATTTTCACTCTGAAGGTTATTCCACAAAATGATCCTCATTGTATCCTAATCAAAGCTTCAGACCCCAGTGATCACCTCGACACTCTTGCCTTTCTTTGGGAATCTGTCAGTGGCCATTTGACCCTCTTACGCTCTGTAGTCATTGATTTCCTGTCTGTTTCACCTCAGTTCGGGCTATGATCTTTAAACCCCATGGTCTAGATTCTGCCTACAGAGCTGTCAGGAAAGGTGCGTGCCCAGCTCAGGCTGTGCTAGAGACAAGAGCAGTGCAGGGATGGGGAAAGTCTGTGAGGCCACGACGTGATTTACGGCATATGTGATCAGTCGGGTTCAAAAGGTCCCGACTGTCTCTAGACACCCTGTTCATTTAAAATTTATTTCATAGAACACCTTGATTTATATCCTAGACTTTTTAAAATTATATTTGTTAAAGCTTTTAACAGATATTGCAAAAAAAAGGTTAAAAATTGAATGACAAGGCTAGAGGTTGAATTAGAAAAGAATATTTATATAACATGTTTAATTTAAAGACTAAAATACAACCAGATCACACGTACTTGCTGCCTCGTCAGGCTTCCTGCTTTCCATATACTCCTCGATCCCATCCTCTTCCCTCCTTACTATTTTGAATTTTATGTTTATCATTCTGTTGTTTCCTGTAGTGCTCCTCTACGTGCAGTTCACTGTATTTTTATTCATGTCCCAGGCATGCCTGTAAGTAGATATTACAGTACTGATGTAGGATTTCAGAACATGGAAAGAGCACTTACCAAGCATCAATTGCAAGACATTGTGAAACTAAGAAAATAAGTCCAGTTTTTCCCTTTCTCATTACACTATCGTGTAAAAGTATGATTTTAAAAATCTTTCAGAGGAATTAGCTAACTCACTAGGGGCTCTTTCACCAAAATGTTCTTAATCCTAATATAGTCAAAATATACATTACTTTGATGTTATGTAACACTGAAATACTTTGGGTTTTTTTTAGGAAACTCTTGAAGAAAAGTTCTCAGATGCTCATCCTGTGGCTTTGAATTTCATGAAGGTACCTAAGAATCAATTATGACCATTACTGACTGCAAATCATAATGACTGAAGCGGGCAACTCTGGGAGGGGTGGACAGTAGGACAAATATTGCCAAGGTAGAATGTAGTCATTGAAACTGTTAAGGAACTGTAAAATAATTACAGTTAAAGGGACATCTGTGGTTTAAGCAGTAATCTTCCTGACATATCCATTAAAATTAGGAGAAGATGAAAGAGTATAATTAGGGTTTGCTGTGATGAACACCATACCTCTTTTGCATTCCTTAGGAAATTTGACTGATAAGTCAGTATATTCAGACTATGGAAATCTATGAGGATGAATGAACTCCTTCTTAAATTTGAAGGTCAAGAACTGTGCTGTCCAATATGGTAGCCACTGGCTACATGTTACCAATGAGCACTTGAAATAAGACTAATTAGAATCGAGATGTACTAGATTTCTATGATAATTACTTTAAAAGGATACAAAGTATTTCATTAATTTTTTTAAATATTACATGTTGAACTGATAACATTTTAGATACACTGCGTTAAATAAAATGTTGAACTCATTTAAAAAATTAGAAGATCAGGCAAAATCAGAGCCATGCAGACACCAGAGATAGCCCCTCTACCAGGGCCAAAAAAGATAGTCAAATAAAGGACAAATTCTAGTAAAAAGCAGAAGAAGCTCATCTGTGACCAGTCTGCCATTCATGTTTGACCAACCGAGGCCATGCTAGAAAGTGTGACTCCTGCATTCAGCATGGCTGCTGAAAGCCTTTAGTGGGATAGCGATGGAGACACTAGTAAGTGTATCTATCTTTAACAACCGATTAAGCTGTATTTATAGCAGTGGCTTCCATGTCATGCATCAGAATGACTGCTCATCAGAATGAGCTTTTTAAAAATACACATTCCAATAAATAACCTAAGATTTACAGAAGCAGAATCTCTATGAATAGAACCTTGGAATTTGTATCTTTAAGTCTCCCCCTAGGTGATTATGATAAGGAGCCCAGTTTGAAAGTTGTCTGATCTAGAGAGTGGAGCCATCTGGATGACCTAGAGTCACCTTTGTAGACCAGCCTTTGTGCTAGTGCTGGTCACTGCCCAGGTGCTATCCAGGGTGCTGGATTCCTTCAGTCTGAGTCCTCCTGCGACTCAGAGCCCAATACCTGTGAGCCCTCAGACTGCCCTCACCACTGCTCCACTGGACCTCATCTGCCTTCTACCTGTCTCGCTGTTCTGCCCTGTCCTAACCCAGCACTCTTCAGACCCTGTCCTGGAAGTCTAATTCTCCAGCCTTGTTCTGGACAGGTTGTTCTGACCCACTTGCAATTTAGCAGGACCCCCAAATGGTGGGGGAGGATATGTCAAGCACTACAAACCCAGTCCATTCTCAGGTGGCTTCTCAAACTTGAGCAGTTGTAGGTGCACCCAGGAGGCTTGTTAAAATGCAGATTGCCAGGCCCCACCCCAGTGCTTTTGATTCAGTAGGTCTGGCATTGGACCAGAGAATTTGCATTTCTAGCAAGTTCCAGGTGATGCTGATGTAGCTGGTCCAGGGACCACATTCTGTAGAGTCCTACAAACGATCTGCTTTGACATGTGATGAAGAGATGTCATTGGTGAAACACACTTGTTCTACGTTTACCCGCTTTGTGACATCCAAATTTCATCAAGTCTTCCCTCAAAAGACTTTGAAGTGCCAAAAAAAAGAGCAATTCTAGTCATTAACAAGTTCTAAGTACTGGTAATATACAGACTTGAGGTTTTTCTAAACTCATATTTACTCTATCAAGTTATTTTTCAGAGTTTTGGGGCACAGTAACAAAATAGGCCCCTCTTTTAATATCTTCTTGGCTCTTCTCTTCTTCCAAAGGACTGTCTGAAGATGAATCCAGATGACAGGTTAACCTGTGCCCAACTCCTAGAGAGCCCCTACTTTGATTCTTTTCGAGAGGACCAAATGAAAAGAAAAGCACGTAATGAAGGAAGAAACAGAAGGCGTCAGCAGGTACCTCCATTCAAAAGTTAAAATGCTGTAAAAAAGATTCTTTTTTCCCTCCTCAACTTTCAAAGCGAGACTAGGTGAACACCAAGACATTTTTCTTTGCACTGGTTAAGTTGTATTTGTTTAGCTAATAAATATTGGTAACTGATGTAATAAAACCATAAAACTGTGAAAATACCCAGATTGTTGCAAAATCTTATTCCAAATACACTTGAATCAAGTTATCGTGCAATTTTTTGTTACACGGATTGGATATTCCCCACCAGGTCATGTACCCAAAACACAGTAGCTTCATACAGTTAAACCCTGATTACAGCAGAACTGAGTTTGAATCCTAGTACCTTTCTGTAGCCTGCAGATGCACAATAAAGGGAATTTGACTCTTCTGTTTCTTGCACCCATGGCTAACCTACATCTGCCTTTCCCAGACTTTCCCTGGAAGCCAAGGATGTGCTCTGGCCAGATACAATGGGATGAATCAAATACTACCCGAGAACCAAATCCTGTCCCAAAATGTGCCAATATTGCAGACTGATATGGTGAATATAAAGGCAAACGTTGATCCTGTAGCTGATTAGGTGACGACCCTTTACTTGCTTTCAGAAAACTTTGAAGTTAGAACATAAACTCCATGGAAGTAGGCTTCTTTGGGGGGTTTTTTTGGGGGGGGGAAATTGGGGTTTTATTTTTTAATGGAGGTACTGGGCATTGAACCCAGGACCATGTGCATGCTAAGCACGCACTGTACCACTGAGTTATACCCTCCTCCTCCCTGGTTTCTTTGGGTTTGTTTTTTTTTCCCCCTCACCTGTATTTCCAGCACCTGAAACAATATGCCACATCAAAGGTACTTAGTAAATTTTATCCAAATAAATAAATAGATGAACATGGCTTATTAATAAGCCAGAATGGTAATTTTCCATTTTTCAGAGACTGACAATCATCACATTTTGCATTGGCTTAATCTTCCTTCCATCTTTTTTTAAAATTATTTATTTATTTATTTTAATTTGGGAGGGAAGGTAATTAGGGTTGCTTATTTATTTATGTTTAGAGGAGGTACTGGGGATTGAACCCAGGACGCTGAGTATGTTAAGCATGTCCTCTACCACTTGAGCTGTACCTTCTCCCCCTCTTCCTTCCATCTTTGAGCTCCTTTTTTGTTCCATTTATCTTAAGGAAGAAAGCGGCCTCTTTCTGCAGTTAAAACAGAAGTTTATTGGGAGAGAAAGATCATACTAATCAATAAGATGAAGTGTTTAGATGATTTCTGTGCATCCAAAATCTTTATCCAAAATAAAAAATCCAAAAATTTTATTACCTAGGCCATTTTACAACTTTGTTAAAGTTGCATGCTTGCAAATCAAGCCTAATGCAGTTTACTTAGCCGAAAAACTAGAGTTGGTTCAAATAAGTCTGAGACAGCAATTGGAAAGACAGTGTAAAAACACTGGTCCCCTCAAAAACAGCTCACCAGCTTCCCCACCTTTGTCCTGGGAGGGTGAAGAGCAGCACTTCCCCATCCTTCCTCTTGGTCCCTGCTTCACTTTCTACCACACTCGCCGCCAGGTGGCTGGAGATGCTGCTCTCCCTCTAAGTCTCCAGTTCACAGCTCTGCCGCCCTTTCCTTAATGCCTTGTAGCCCAGCTGATACAGGTCAGGGAATTTACAGAAGGCCTTCCCAAAGACCCAGGACAACAGAAGGGAAAGAAAAAAAGAGCAGCATGCACATCAATAATCTCGTTTACAAAGACTATGTCATTTTTCTCTGTCCTTAGCCATTTGGCATCCTGTCCACCTGTGTGTGGCTGCCCCGCGAGAGCCTCTACCACAAGCCCACGTCTAAACACCTTCCTCCCCCAGGAGAAGTCCCTCGGGAGCGAGGCCAGGGGAGGGACAGGGATGGCTTTCAAGTTCCGGTTTTCTTTCTGAGCACACAACCTCTCTCATAGGCATTTTACTGTATCAGAAAATAAACTAAATTCAGAAAGGTTTTTTCATACAGGGTGGTTTCACTTTGTAAGTTCAAATTTCTACCGAGAGCTTAGTTCCTAGCTCTGAGTGGGTGACCAACAATTTCCTTAAGACTAAATATTGTTTAAAGTTGATCACAAAGAGGCTTTATATCTTTGCTGTTCTGCCAGTATCCTAAAACTGATATCTAAAATTAAAAATTTGAGATGGGTAAAGTGTAGACTCTTGGAATTATTGTTTAATAGCTGGTGGACATCTATCTATTTTTTAAACACTGACTACTCAGAATTGAGCTTATTGAAATTAATCATAGTACATCTCTGAGAATCCTAGAATAAGTAATAGAAATGAATTTTCAAGTATCAGAGAATCACAATTTTTGGAAAGGTAACCCAGCTTAATTTTCAAATTGATGTTCTTGGACATCTTTGTACCATATGTATCCTTTTTATTTTACCACCTTTAAATCAAGCTGTACCGATAGGAATTGTTTTCAATGTACTTTTTTATTTTTGTCTCATTCTGCTATTAGAATCAACTGTTGCCTCTCATACCAGGAAGCCACAGCTCCCCCACACCTGATGGAAGAAAACAAGTCCTCCAGTTAAAATTTGATCATCTTCCAAACATTTAGGAAAATGCACTTTCAAGTGGAAAGTAATTTAATACGTGCACACTTTTTATACAAGAGAGATAGGGATTCTCAGTGTTTCAAATGCAGATGAGCCATATGAAAATTAAGATGCTTTCTAGAATTGTTTTGCTCTGATCATTACTGATTCCTCTGCCCATGCTTTTTACATGCCAACTTTATCTTTTAGAACATTTTCTTTAAATGTTATACAGTCTGAAACTGCACATATGGAGGAGACATTTTCAATTTTATCAGAGCAGCTCCTCTTGAGGCAATTTGTACTGAGAATCTGTGGGCTTATACTTGGATTTATGAAAAAGGTTTACATATGCCATCTCACTCCAGCTGACCATGTAATGTCTCAGAGCAATATCAAATAGCTTGCCTAGCTGTTGTTTGTGTAAGGAACCTCATTATGTTTCTGCATTTTAATTTACTCTCATTGTAACCAGGCCTGTTGAGTAAAGCTGGCATTTAATTCTGTGTTTTTATATTGGTGTAGAAAGGGAACCTCGAAATGTTGACTAGGTTTATCCCTTAATTCCAGGGCAGACTCCACTTTCTCTGTCTCCTAAGACATTGACGATTCTATTTTTAAAGCTAGCTAGAGAAAAATCCATACATTTACATAGAAAATAGTGGTGAATGACAGGGGATTACCATCCTCATGACATAACGCCCGCCCTCGGAGAATTCACTGCTGAGTCTCCTGCTGTCCTTTGATACCTCACTGTTCCTTACCCTTTTCTTCTCCTCCTAAATCATCTCAGTACCTAAACCTAGCCTCCAGTATGTTTTCTAAATAGTTCACGGTCAACACTCTTCCAAACATGTGCATCCATCTATAAATTTTACAGCCCAAAATTTGTGCATCATGAAAAGTCAGGTTTGTAAACACTTCTGAAAGCAAGAAGACCATCTTTCAGTTAACTTCATTTTATGTCTCTTACCCAAAAAAAGGGGCACAAACAAACAAAACACCTTAACAGGTGAGTCTAATTTATGTTGGGACACTTTCCCAAGTAAACTTTACTTGCATACATATATACATATATGTAAATATATGTTTATAATTAGAATTTTTGAAGCATCATAGTAAATGCCTTTTATCCTGGACATCTGAAAGTGATGCATAATGTTTGAAAGTACTTTTAGCTTGCTAACAAGGAGCTCATGCTAAATAACAGCATGGGGCTGTATATTGCTGTCTGGTGTAAAGGCACAAACTGGTGATATTTCTATCAATTAATATTAAGATTATTTCATTAATTCTTTTCTGCTCCTGAGTCTGGCATGCTCCCCCTGAACACTGTCAAATTTTGTAAATACACATAATTTTAGAAATTCCTTGTATCTGGCACCAAGACACCAAGCATAAATTGTTTCAAGAAAACACAGTTCCACCTTACGTTCATCTCTGAAAGTCTGGTGCACATATAAATGTGGTTCTGTAAACTTCCAGACACCCTCATTCAGTCGCTTGAGTGCATCTCTTTATTAGGAAAAATGGCACCTAAACAATTGTTCCTTGCTCACTAGAAGGATATTTTAAGTGGGCTTATTTGGCCATTTAATGTTCTCAGTGTGAATGTAAGCTGCTAGGATCTTCTTATTTCCATCTTATTAACAGAATATGCCTCTTCAGATTTGTATGTTTCTTGCATTTTTAGTAAGATGATACCACAGGTGCAAGGAAAATGAGAAATAAAAAGATAAGTGGCAACTTTGCTGAACGATTTGTTTTTAGCTTTCACAGTGGGTTTTTTATTTTTATCATTTAAGTTTTGTGATTGCCAAACAACTCATGCTGCTCCAGCTCTCTTAAATGTGTGTGTGTATGTGTGTGTGTGTGTATACATATATATATATGTAATATGTAACATATATACACACACATATGCAGAAAATAAGAAGACAGCCCAAGACTCCATTATCCATTTTGTAATTGTGCTTCAAACAACAGTGGAGTTTTTGGCAGCGGTTAGTAGAGTGTCTTCCCTTAATTTTTGCTTACATTTAAGAATCAATTCAAGCTAGATTTCACTCAGTTTTTTCCCTTAGACAAATTCATCATTTAGGTATCAGTGGGGAGAGGAGAGGAGAAAGCATCTAATGCTTAGAAAAATGTTCTCATGCACTTCTGTTACCGTGAAGAAAAGGCGTCCCTGATGACGTCTGCGTGCTTCACTTCCCTGGGCGACCCAGGCTGGTGCGCCGCAGCTGCTGGCACCGCAGGAGCACACGTCTCCAAGCGCGGCTCTTTTCTCTTTGAAGAGCATCTTCTCACCTCCATACTCCACAGATTCCCTTGCATTTCTCAGCCACATGGAAGGCAGTTGCACTAAGCCCCGAATTAAGCAGTGACGTTTGTAAAAGTCGTCCTCAGCCAGTCGGCTTGCCCCAGGCTCTTCACAGAAGCCCACACGACTCTAGAACCACGAGTCTCCTTTTACAGTCTTGCACAGTTTCTGGCTTTCCTGGGACTTGTCTCACCCATGCCAACTTCCAAGCTTTTAAATTTATTTATAGAGCTCTTTGCCGTTGCTGCCCAAATACTGCACCGTCATGGTGAGTGACCGGCCCCAAAACCCCCTTTCTCCACCTCGGTGTGACCCCTTGGCATCCTGGTTTCCTCAGCCTTTCCACACACGTGTACTGGGGAATCCACGCTGTTCTGTTTCTTCCTTTCTTTCTTATATTTATATTTTGCGAAGCACTTTACAGAGGATTGAAAATGCAGAACTTACTTCTTGTTAGTGCTCCTGCTTCTCTAGGGAAGAAGGAAATACACCTAAAGAAAGGACATTTGATTCGACTATATCAGCCCCATAAGCCTATTTGCTTGGATACTTGTCTTCGTGTCCGTTTCAGTCCTGGTGGTGTTTGAATGTAATTGCTCAGACGTGCCCCAACCACAAAGCCCTGTGGGGGGGTGTCACTTTCTGTGGATGATTTTAACTAGGCCAAGTCATTTAAAAAGGTGTGTTCAATACAAAACAGAAACAGACTCACAGACATAGAATACAAACTTGTGGTTGCCAAGGGGGCGGAGGGTGGGAAGGGATAGATGGGATTTCAAAATTGTAGAATAGATAAACAAGATTATACTGTATCGCACAGGGAAATACACACGAGATCTTATGGTAGCTCACAGAGAAAAAAATGTGACAATGAATATATATATATATGTTCATGTATAACTGAAAACTTGTGCTCTACACTGGAATTTGACACAACATTGTAAAATGATTATAAATCAATAAAAAATGTTTAAAAATTTTTAAAAATTAAAAAAAAAAAGGTGTGTTCAAGAAGCTTTTGATGCCCTGGATGAGGGAGATGATTGAGTAAATGGTTAAAAAAAAGAAAAAAGCTCCCAGGCAGGCAATGAAGAGAGGAGCAGCAAGGAGATCTGCCCTCTCCTAAGGCAGGTCTCACTGCTCTTGCAGATTCCCCAAACCACAGGACAGCAGACAATTAATGCTGTTTTTAATGAGATGAAAAACTTTTAAGATGTTTTATGGTCCTTTTGTATACTTGCCATAGAATTACGATCTTTTCAAAAAGATGACACTTTCTCAGTCATTTGTCACCACCAGTGATTTCCAGTCCTGATTTTGGAACGATTTAAATGGCAACAGAAGTCTCCAAAACAATTTTTTTAATTAAAACATACTACCAAAAGAGGAATGATCCTAAAATTCCACAGACAGTAAAATCTTGAAAAAATTGGAGTATCAGTGTAAGGTATTAGCTAAATCACAAACACACAGATTTTTAATGCAGATAGTTAAGAAAAGTAAAAAATGGCACTCACAAGTTAATCTTCTGGGTATGTGTGTGTATTTGTTCCCTATTAAAACCATTAACTCAACAACTTCAGTCTTGTTTTAAAAGAAGACTGGAAGTCTTTAAGGGCGGGAGTTCAGAGAATAACAGAAGTATCGTTTGGTCTGGGAGTTAGGGCACTCACTGGGTTCCGGACCTGGCCGGCGACTCTGCGTAGCCTGGTCACAACATGTAACTTCTCCGCGCCTTCTATTTCCTCATTTGTAAAATTAGAGAGTAGGTAAGTTAGGGGGTTTCTCAGGCTTCCCTTCAGCTCTAAACTTCTGTGATTCTCTGCAGCACATGCCTTTGTGTCCTGGACCCATCTCCCACCAGGAGAGGCTTTCTAGAGAGTGTTTAACAACACCAAGATGAGTGTCGGCGTTGACGATCTAGCCAGGAGTCGGGGGATCTCCCTCCCTCCCTCTCTCTCCCTCCCTCCCTCTCTCTCCCTCTCTCCTGTCTCGCTCGCCTTCCTTCACACTCAGACACACGTGCCATCACCTCCACCCATTTCTATCAAGTCAGTAGCAGTTTGCAGACAACCACCTAACAGAGGTTAAATTTTATAAACGAAAGTGGATTTTAAAGCTCATTATCACTGGATTTTAATTAATGTAAATCAAACAGGTGTGCTTTCAAAATGCAGGGTAATATGTAATCTTTCATTGCTGGTTTAATCTAACTCTAATTAGCCTGGAAATGACATATGCTGTGAAATACTCATTTGAGATATCCATTAAAGCAAAGAACACTCAGGACATTTCTAACTTCAGTAAAAGTTTTAGTAGTTTCAGTAAATGATAGATGACTTGATAGAACTCTATGAATAGATCTAAATTATATCTGTTTTGTATTTCAGCAACAGGGACCCAGGCTCAGTCAACTTTATGTTTAACTTATAATTTAAAGTTTATAATCGAGCTGAGAATTGGCTATCCTATTTAACTGATATATAAATGACTTGTATTTATAAAGTTAACATCCTTTTCTGTTGTGAACACTAGTCACTGACCATGTCTAAATATTGTCACATTGAAGATGCTGTGTGTGTCTACTTAGGATTTTAGAACAGATTTGTATAGAAGCAGGTCTAGTTCAAATCACATGAAATTATAGCTGTATTTCAATTAGCACTTGATAATTAACATAATGGCAATTTACAGTACTAGGAACAATTCACTACAAAGCAGTTTTAGTTGTATTATTTTAAATATGTATAATTTGTTAAATTTATCTTAAGGTATGTAGAAAACCTACGTATGGGATTAAATACTTTGGTGACTTTATAGTTGAATATATAACTTAACCTAAATATGTTCTTTAGCTTACTTTAATAAAAGTTAGAAATATTTCTGTCTCCTAATTTCTGTTCAACTCAGCTGTTAGTTCATTGTCTGTTTATATTTAAATGAGAAAACTGTCCTCTTCATACATAAATTCCAGAATTTGTTATTTAATTTCCTATCATTTGGAATATCTGAACAGCCGATGTGGCAAAACTATTCCTTTTTTTTTTTTTTTTTGTCTTGGGTTGGGAATTTTTACAAATGGAAAAACTGGTAAAATCTTTTCCAGTCTGATTGGCTAGATGCTAATCTCTGAGAACATCTTTACAACTTTACTTTGAGACTGTAAGATTCTTCTTTGAATTCAAATATTTCTCTGGCCCTCTACAACACTTAAGATACAAGATATGAAATGTTCTTGTATCTTCAAGTCCAAGCTAATCACAGTGGTTTCTGTTGCAGGTTTATTTTTATTTTTATTTTATCAATGTATAGTCAATTTACAATGTTAGTTTCCGGTCTACAACATGGTGATTCAGTTATACACATGCATACATATAAGTTCCTTTTCATATTCTTTCTTTTTCTTTTAACACTTTTTTAAATTGAAGTATAGTTGATTTACAATTTTGTATTAGTTCCTGGTGTACAGCATAGTGATTCAGTTATGTATTTTTTTCATATTCTTTTTCATTACAGGTTACTAAAGCCACTGAATATAGTTCCATGTGCTATACAGTACGACCTTGTTTGTTGTAGGTTTAAAAAGATAAAAAGACTCAACACCAAGCTTAGACTAATCATCAAGACAGAGAAAAACAATTGGTAAAGTAATGAATGAGGTCACTATTTAAATATGCTTTAATTCTTCTATTTTCTTTTGAACTAACCGTTCTGCTTTCATTATTTTTAATGGTGTTTATGCAAAAAGAATGTGGTCAGTTATTTCCAGCAGTAACTGGAATTTTTCTCAACCCACATCACCTTTACCATGACGCTTTGCCACTCCTTTTATCAAGAGGTGAAGTCTCCCTTCCCTCTCCTCGCCTTGTGACCTGTGACTGCCTTAGACGCAGCAGAGTGGCCTCTGTACCACTTCTGGGCTTAGCCCTTGAAAGGCTTGGCGGCTTCTGCTTTCCCTCTCTGGGGAAGCCAGCCTTCATGCTGTAAAGAAGCTTGGGCTAGACTAGTAAACGATAAGATACCACAGGGAGGTCAGATTCTGGCTTTGCCACTTATAGGTCATGACTTTTGATCATCAGTGTCTTCAGCTCTACGATGAGAATAATAATAACACCTGCCTAAAATGAGAATTTTAACACCTGAGGTTGTTAAAAGTATTAAATGAAACAATTATGTTAATATGCTTTACAAGAGAAAGAGCTATGTCAATATGATTATTTTTAATATCTTCTAGAATATTTGAACATTTTAAGTTCTACAGTTAATATATGATCCCTTGAAATAAACCCATGGAATTTTCAAAATACAGTAGTTGCCATGTTCCCTCTCAAAGAAGTGTGAGAACTCATCCTGTTGAACTGGTCCTGTCTTCCATTTGGTGGCACTTGCATTTCCAACGTGAAAAGGCTCTTACCTTCCAGCAAACAAAAATGTCAAGTCTTTCTTTGTACACCAATTTAGTTTACTGACACTAAAGTGTTTGCTAACTGCCTGGCAAACACTATCAACTATTAGGAAGAAACAGACGTAAATGAACCCAGAATGGGACATGTAGAAAGAAAAAATGTAATGGGATTTAATCAGAAAGGCACAAATTAAGACCTCACTAGAAAATCTAAAGACACCAACACTAGCATCATAAAATAATCTGACCATGACTCTTAGCGACTTCCTAAAGGATTGGAATCATCAGAGATACAAGAGTTGGCTGGAGAGGTAAAACTAAATTTTGAAGAAGAAGCATTTTAGGTATGGGAATACACAAAACAAATTTAATATTGTGCTTGTTAAGCAGCCCAGGGTGATAAACTATAGGAAACTCAACTAGAGAAAAAGCAAGAGATCCAGGCTAGAGACACAAGTCTACACAAGTCTTTAAAGTTAATCTGTCTATTCTGGCAACTGACTTATATGAACAATTTTTATTCCTGAGGCAGTGAAGACGTGCTGTGAGTGAGAAGAAAAGTCAGCCCTATCTTTGAAAAACACTTGCAGTAAGAGAAGAAAAGGGAGGGGGAAATGTCAGAAGTGCCCTCTAGAGGAAGAATCAGTATTTGTCACTTGTCCTGCAACAGACCCCATCTCAAGATCTCCTTTCCTCCTTTCTTCTTTCCTAATTATCCCCCTCTCTGGCCACACACCTACTTCCCTTGGATTTGACTCCCTAGCCTGTGTTATTGGTTTCTTCCTTTACCAAATACCCATCACCCCACTCTTCTCTAACAAAGACATGCTCCACTATCCAATTTCCTTCCTCTGAGATTTGCTGATCTTCTACTACCTGTAATTTTCAAGTCAGAGAAAAACATCCTGAATTTAATCTTGTCTAATATAAGAACCCCCGGTAAAACTCCAGCTCTATCTTATGTAAACTAAATTTGGAAGTAACCTTAGACTGAATTCAAATAAATCTCTAAAATATATTTGTTTTAGAGAGTGACATCTCATTGGATGTCATATACTCTGTTATTCCTTCAATGTAGTCCCATTCAGAAAAGAAAAAAAAAATCCCTCACCAAAATTGACTCCATCAAATGTTCCCTCTATGTCATGGATTCTTAGCCATGAGTTGGCTTCAATTGGAAGTCCCCTCTTCCATTTCCAAATCCAGATTCCAAATGTAACCCAGGGCTACTATTGCACCAAACTCCAGAGAGCTTTGCTGAGTTAATACCTGGACAAGTCACAGTACCTCCAATCTGGGACAAAGGACCTCTTCGCCTTTGCCCTGCTATTCACCAGCTTGCCTTTCCCTGCATCCCAAGCCTTGATGACTTGAAATAGAGCGAAACCATGACTAAATCTACCCTACAGGCTGACCAGCCTCGAAGAGATAAAAATCCCTTCCTCATTCTGCCTTAAATAGTTAACATTTAGAAATGCTTCTGGGTTCCAAAGTAATCCCACTGAGAAGCTATTAGGGAGATAAAGTACCAGTTAGAATTTTTGTGTGAATTTGTTTAAAGGAATAGCTTTCCCAAGAGTAGTTTGTCATCAGAATGTCAAGAAGATGAAGGTGTGGGCTGTGGGGGTGGGATTGCTGGGTAGCTGGAGGGCAATGTGAGGACATCGGGGTCTTTCTTTAGGGATTGGAAGTGAAGGGCACCACAAGGGGTGAGAAATGCAGGTGGAAGTACACTTACAACAAACCACGTCTACTTTGAAAATTTACCAGTGCCACCCCGGCATCATTTCTTACAAAGACCATACATCAAAGCAGCGTGGGGAGGTGGACATACCTTGGCTGGGTTCTAAAGGCAAGTCAGCCACTAACTACATTGTGGTGAGAGAGTTCCCTCTCTCTCTGGCCCCCCAGTCTGTGATAAGGAGAAGACAAGCTCACCGTGTTTAAGGATCCTTCCGGCTAAGACATTTTGTGAAGTGACATGGACGAACAACCCTCATCTGTCTCTTGTCTGGTTCCTGTGTCCTCTTCCGCCCTCCCTTTCTCAGTTGTGTCACAGATTGAAGGGAGAGGTGGGACAGAGTCACGGCCTAGCTAAGGATCGTGTTCTCTCTGCTTTACAAGGAAGGAATTAGTCCCACATCTTGGCACCTTCCTGATCATTGAGATCTCCCTTCTCCACCCTTCTGTCAGCTGCACAGAGCTGGGTCCGTGGCGGCCAATGCAGTTGCTCTGCAACATCCCAAACCGAAGATCTGTGAGGCATTAGATGGTCTGTGTTACTCGGCATTGGGTTTGGTTTTTGTCCTGTTACTGCTGTTGTTTTGTTTTGTTCTGCCTTGGTAAGCACTTTAAACTCCTTGTGGCCATAGATGACACACACCATAAATGGATGCCACTCTGCAGAGGAAGAATGCCGTTCTTGCCCAGTAAGTGCACAACCTGCCCTTTGATCAATAACATCGACGAAGAGGAATACATACGGCTGAGAGAATAGCAATTAAGTACAAGTGAAATTGAAACTTCAATTTTCAAACTGCACAATTCTGAAGTATTAAAGTAAATCCTTGGCCCGAATCCCAAGAAGACTCCATCTAGCAACATTGCCAGGAGATTTTCCGGCACTCTCAGTGTGTAAAATCCCAGAACATTATTTACAGTACTTTTATTTTATCTCAACTTGCTAACCACCAGCTACTTTATCTTGCACAAATTCACAAAGTGTTTTTTGTTATTGCTGGGGTTTTTTCTTTTTAATTTTCAGGATTTTTAAACCTATAAGGAAGTGATAATCACCAATGCAGTTGAATATTCTAGGAAATTTGACAGAGTCAAAGCTAGAGAGAGACAATAAATAATGACAGAAATCTCAAGCCTTCTGTAGTAAAAAGAAAACAAATCTTTTAAATCAATATTCTAAATATAAAGCAGCTATCTTATGTTGAAATATAAGTCATTGATGCATTGTTGAGGCAAGCTATGGCTTTTTTAGTTCATCCTTGATTTCACCGATTTATGCATGTATTGTGCATTTATATGTGTGTATTATCACCTCTTTTCTGTTGGCTTTTATGTTCTTGGTAGATTAACTGGTCCAAGGGAACTAAATTACATTAAGCCCTTACCAGATGTCAGGCATTGTACAGGATGCTTTATATATGCTCTGTAATGTTTTCCCAAACACTGTAGGAAGTAAATATTGTTGGCCATCTTTTTGCAGGTAAGAAATCTCAGGTTCAGAGATGTAGCCAGAAAGTGGCAGAGCTGGCTCTAAAAATTTCAAAAAACTTCTGCCAAACTTTGTACTTATTTTTGCATTGAAAGGTGTTAAGCATTAATTGTCTGAATCCAATTCACTTGTATGGGGGCATTTTCAATCTTCTCTGAATTCTTATATCCTAATAGTTGTTATTTTTTAAGGCCAACCTTAATTAAAATAACTATCTAAAAACACTGTGTCCTTAGCTAAATAGCTGGCCCCCAGCTATAACAAGGTGTTTGGTCTCTTTGCTTGTAGATCGCATCACATTAGTAAATGAAGGCATCTTCATATTCCTCTTCTGTATGTACAGGGCCTGCCTCCAACCAAAGTGAGGTACTGAAATCATCATGAAATGTGTCACATGAATGCAACATAAAAAGGTAAAATTTAAATCAGAGAGTCCTTTGTGTGATCACACCAGTCTTCTGATTTTACAGATAAGGAAACCAGGGCCTCGAAAAAGTTAAGGGACCCAAAGAAATGTCAAATACAGATTATTAAGGGGCCCAAAAAAATGTCAAATACAGATTAAGTAGGTGGTCAGAACTGTATTTATTCTATTTAACTTCTTGTGTCTCTTCATCGCCTTGTTTGATAATAGATTTGAGGCAGTTTTTATGTATAGTAATTATAAAATAAAATGTGAAAATAATTTCCCAAAGCAGAAATGATGAAAATGTCCTAAAATTAGATACTGGTAATAGTTGCACAGCCTGGGAATATACTAAAAACCATCAAATTGTGTACTTCAAAGAGGTAAACTTTATGGTATAAAAATTAATCTCAGTAAAACTCATCTGTTTTTTCAAAGAGCAAAGCTTTGTTTTTTTCAATAGGATAGATAAATGGCTTTTAAATTTTTATTTATTTTTATTATTTACAGCCTCTCTTCTCGATTCTCTATTAAAATATCACCAGTAAATTGCTTGTGTCATGTTAGCTTAATCAATCAAGAGCATTGATCTATTGCCTCCATTTCTCCATTGTGGAGTATGAAGCCAGGTTTCAAAGTTTCTGCTGGGATTGAGAAATTGTTTTAAAATAAGAATCTGTAATATATTTCCAAAGAGAATATACTTTTCCCATGAGAAGTCCTCTGAGTAAATTAAAAGCCATAAACTAAGGCTAAAAACAAAACAAAACAAATGAAAAAGCTAAGGCTAAATCTTGTTGATTTCTATTAAGAAACAGAAAGTTAAATCCATTGCTCTGTACATACAAGCATACATTTGCATATTAGCCAGGTATACATTTCAAGCAAAATCTTTTGATTAGTTTACACAAATTGATCTAGGAATCAGCCTCTTTCAAATTTATCATAGAATATAAGCTCAGAAAAAGACTTGGAAACAAAGATATTCATCCAAGCATTATCATTATTTATAATAGCAAAAAGGTTGAAACAAATTCAAGTGTCCAAAATCAGGAGAATTTTATGGTATAGTGGATTATTGTACAGCCCTTTAAAAATGGGGCTTTTATTTATTTTAAAATCTGTATTACTTTTCTGCTGACAGAAATAACAATATACATAATATTTTAAAATTTTAAACCTCCAGAAATTTCCATGCAATTCCTCCTCTTAAGACATAACCAAAGTTAAGTGCTTGGTAAGTATTTTATATGATCATCCTATAATAATACTGCTTTGCAACTTACTTTGTTCACTTTGTAGTGAATCTTTGTACATCAGTTCCTGCACGTCTGCCTCACTAGCTTGTTTGTTTCTTTGTTTTAACATTGCTTTCAAGTATTCAAGACTTAGGGAGATGTTCATAATATAATGTTTAAGTGAAGAAAAAAGCAGACTAGAAAACATTACATATGCTATGATCCTAAATTGAGTAGGAGGGGGGAGTGGCAAAGATTATACACAAATGCATATAAAAGACTGAAAGAAGTACAACAAATTGTTAATAATGGTTAGTCCTGTAGTGGAATTGTAACTTTTATTTTCCTATATAATATTTTGTATTTTCCAGATTCTCTGATGAGCATGTTAAAAATAGCATTGCCATTTTCTACTTCCAAAAATAATTTAGGTTTCTTGTAGGCAATCTGGAAAATACAGATAAACCCAAAGCAGAAAAGAAGTCATTCATGATCTGACTACCCTGAGATAATAATTGTTGCCTTTTAGGTACATTTTTAAACACTTTTTCTCTGTGTATGTGTGTGTGTCTTTTACAAAAAATTATGCTGGCCATAATTTTTGTAACTGCCCTTTGTCACTTAAATGTATTGTGAACATTAAAAAATTTCACTAAACACTCTTTGTTCTTTGGCTACACAGGACAATAATTTATATATAGGATTCAGTTACCAGTTTTCGCTTTTTATAATTAATGTACTGAACATTTGTATGACTAAATCTTGATGCATATATACTGTACAATATTTTCATCTGGGTTAACAGCTAGAAATGGAACTGCTGAGTCAGATGGTCTGCAAAATGTTAATGCTTGATACTTATTGCCAAGACATTCTTAAGAAAAGATTTAGCAAGTTTTCTTCCCAGCAGTGGGATGAGAAAGTGGTCATTTTCCAGACTTCCCGCAGTGGCAGGTGTTAGTAATCTGGAAACTGACTTTTATTTTTTCTCTTAGTAGGAAAATGCTCAATGCTGAGTATAGAAAACTTAGAATGTACACATAAGCAAAGAAAAGTAAGATCATTAAGGATCTCATCAACTGCTGATTCTATATGTATGCGTGTGTGTGTGTGTGTGTGTGCGCTCAAGCACATGTACGTATTTGCTGTATAATTTAACAAAATTAAATCATGTAATAAATAGCAGCTAATATTTATTAAACATTAACTATTTGTTAGACTCTAGGCTGTGTGTTTAAAGTAAATGAACCCCTCCACCTCTGTATAATAGTATTTTTTGTATTTAATGTGGCTTTATTTTAGAAAGGAAAACTGAGTAGAGAGAGTAAGAAATTTGCTTTAGGTTATACAGCTAACCTGTGGCAGGGCTGAGATTAAACTATCTTATTTTTTTAGGTTCCTTGTTCTTATATCCACCAGGAGCCCCTAGAGGGTTCCGTATTCCCTGTCACCGGAGAAGGTCAACTTTGCTAAAAGCTTAAGTACTGACCGAAACCCTTTGCTTAAAACAAGAGTATTTATTATTTGGAATTAGAAGGGTGCTTGTACATAAATAAGCAATTGAACAAACAAACAAATAGGGAGGGAAGGATAAATCTTCGTTATAGAAGATTTCTAATATGTATAGATGCCGTTCCCTCCAAGCAGTGGACTTTAGTTCCCCTTCCCTGGATGAGCGTTGGACTTAGTGACTCTGTTCCGAAGAACAGAGTATGAAAAGGGGGAAAAACAGTGACTTTGGAGTAGATGAACCTGGCAGATCCCCCCTCCCATGTGACCCATGCTAAAACATCACCTGTGATCAGTCATGTTGATGTCACGTCCCCTCGATCTGGTGTGAAGAGAAGCGTACTTCACTTTGGCAATCTCCCCCCAACCCATAACCCCAGTACCATCTTGAGAAAAAAATATCAGAGAAACCCAAACTGAGGGGCAGTCTACAAAACACCTGACCTGTACTCCTCGAAACTGCCAAGGTCGGGAATGAGAGACTAAGAATGTGTCACAGAGCAGAGGAGATGAAGGAGACGTGAGAGTGGAGTGCGGTGTGGGATCCCGGGCTGGACACTGGAACAGAAAAGGGTGTTTGTGGAAAAATGAGTGAAACCCACATAAAATCTGGAATTAGTAGTAACATACCAGTATTGGTTTCTGAGTTTTGACAAATGTACCTTGGTAATGTAAGTTGTTAACATTAAGGGAAACTGGGTGATGGTATAAAGGAACCATCAGACGTCTCTTTGCACCTTTTCTGTAGATCTAGAATTATTCCAAGATAAAAAGATGTTTTTGTTTTTGTTTTTTTAAGGAAAGGATGCCTGTTTCCACGTGAACACCACTCATGGAGTAGAGAGATGTGGTGCCAGCTATGGCAGGCTTTTCAGCCTGTTGAGTCTGATTCAGTCTCCTCTCTTCCTGTTGTTGCTTCCCAGTTAGGGTCCAGCCTCCAGCCAGAGTGAAGCCAAGAGGGAAAACTCAGATGGGGCAGGGCAGGTGGGATCTCTTGGGCCTGATCCCGGGGACCCCAACTAGTTTTCCTGGTTAGGGTTGGTTTTTTAGTTTCTGCAGGCCTGAAAGGCCTCTGGCCATGTTATTGGTGAGTCCATTCCTGTGATATTTCTAACTCGATTATTAACAAGCAAAGGAGGTGGCAGTGAAGTCCACTCCTAGGTTGACCTCAAGGAGCAGGGAAGTCTGGGGTTGGATGCTCCCACTACAGTGCTGCCTGACTTCACAAGTGAGCATGGAAGAGAAAATGTGTTAAGATCACCAAGCCCTTCCAACATGGGCCCTGCAGAATGGCTCCCACAATGAAGGGTGGAGAGAAGGGTGGTTCTGTCATCAGCGAGGTAGTCACCAGAGAATACTCCATCCATGTTCACAAGTACGTCATGGAGGAGGCCTCAGGAAGAGTGCTCCTCAGGCACTCCAAGAGGTCCTGAAATTTGCCTCAAAAGAGGAGGGAACTCCCAATGTGCACACTGACACCAGGCTCAGCAAAGCTGTCTGGGCCAAAGGAGTAAGAAATGTCCCATATCGTGTCTGTGTGGGGTTGTCCAGAGAACATAACGAGGACGAAGATTCACCAAACAAGCTCTGTATGGTGGTTACCTTTATACCTCTCACCACTTTGAAAACCTACATGCAATGTGGATGAGAACTAATTGCTGAATGCCAAAGCCATAAAACTGAGGGAGAAAGAGAGATCACTGAGTACCCAGAGGACAATATAACCCTGTTTCTTATCTTTAGCTAGACCATCTCCCCAGTATTTCTTTAGATCGTGAACCGGGGCTGTTTCCCTGGTTACAAGGGCCAACTCACTAGGACAAAGGGCACAGTGGTTGTGTTATTCCAGGAATTTGTAATGGCAAATGCCAAGCTTTCATGTGAATATGTGTGTTACGTGTCCTAAGCATTTGGAATAGACTATTTGTAGACTTGTATACTACTCTAGCTCTCAACAACTCTGTAATCTGCTGCTTTCTTTTTTTCCCCCTTGATAAATCACGAACATCTATTTATGTTATTAAATGTTCTACAAATCTTTCACAAACGCAATCTTCTCAAAATGACTAGATAAATTAGGGGACACATATCAAAGGAATACTCTATGGTTATTTGAAGGAATGAGGTAGCTCTCTACGTGCTTGTATTGAACAATCTCTAAGAAGAATTTAGTGTAAAAAGCCAAGGGCAGAGCAGTGTGTACAGTGTTGCTACCATAAAAGAAAAATATATACGCATGTATATAATATGATATATATATATATTTGGAAGAATATCTCTGGAAGGATTAGAAGGGAAACTGGTATCTGTTGCCTTCAAGGAGGAAACTCAGTGGCTGGAAGATAGGTGTGAAAAAGGTTCATTTTTTTTTTTACTGAATAGCCTTTTACATCTTTTTAAAAATTTTGTAAGACACTGATGAATTATTTACTTTAAAGGTATAATTTTTTTAATTACATCATAGTTAATGCCTGCCTAGTATATACATTAGGCTATTTCCAATTATCACTATTATATATAATGCTTCATGCCACATTACTTAGTTGCTAAGTCTGGGCCTACATTATGCTAATTTCCTTCAAATAAATTACTGCAAATGAAATTGTTGGATCAAAACATTTTTAGGATTTTTTTAATATGTTTTGGTATGTTTTGCTGAACTTTCCAGAAGTGAACTTAAATATATTTTATTTGCCTAGACCCTCAGTAACAGGAAAGAGGTTTTGTTTTGTTTTGTTTTGTTTTCCACTTTGGTAGGATAAAATATAATGGAATATATCTATATCTATATCTATATCTATATCTATATCTATATCTATATATAGATATAGATATAGATCCGTATACAGTTTGCGTTGTTTCATGAGGAGCACATGTGTGGATGGTAAGTTTTCCAAATTCTTGTGTATATGAGTATTTCTTCATAGTTTTATCTGTTATATATTTTAGAGTCAGAATAATTTTCTCTCGCCACTGTGAAGACAGGGCTCCATTAACTTGTGGTCTTAAGTCTGACATTATCTGACTTAGACTCTTTGTAACCACCTCAGAATCTTAGTGGGTCACACCTGCTCACGTAACTGGCCGTCGGCTGCGGTTCGGCTGCTGCCGCTCTGCTCCGAGCGGCGGCTTGAGAGCGAGCGTCTGCGTCTTCTTCAGACACTGAGGCTAATGCAGCGCCTCCCGCAGGGGAATGTGCCCTTCTCCTGGCTGAGGGCACAGGAGCAATACACCTGGGGGAACCCCGCAGTGCCTCTAGAATGTTCTGTTCAGGAGCGATGCAGGTCACGTCTGCCCACAGTCTGATGATGCTTAAGGCAAATCTCTGGGCCGAGCAAATTACAGGGGAGGGAGTGAATGAGCCTTCTCCTTGAAATTCTGAATTTTTTTTCTAGAAAGTGTCCAGATGTAAAATCACCTTCTTAATTTTTACAAAAATTCAACTCACACAAAACAATTTGTGGGTAGTTGTCTTTACTAAGCGTTAGAAGAAAATGAGAGGACAGAGGATTTATGGCAGAAAAAGAACGCTTCGAATTTGAATTTTGACATTCCCGGGTATAAAAGCCCTTCGACCCCCCCTCCCACGGGGGTCTTGTTGCCACCTCGCGCCCGGAGCGACCGTACTACTACTACGTCTTCTCCCTCCTGTCTCTCCTCCTCACTCCCTCCGTCTCTTCGGTTCTTGGAATTTGGGGATTGGTGCTCTGGAACTGGAGCAGGAAGTGGGTGACCTGACGGAAGAAGATCAAAAGTGCCTCTTTCCCTTATCTTTTGCTGCCTAGCAAACCAGCCCAAAACTTAGCGGCGGAGGACAACAGCCATTTTATTATCTCTCCCAATTCTGCAGGCGGGCTGCAGTTCAGCGGGGTGGGGGTCTCCGCTGCTCTCATTCCGGGTCTCTCGTGCTGCTGTGGTCAGATAGCGGAGGGGCTGGGGCGTCCAGGGCGGCTCCCCGCACGTGTCCGGCTAAAAGGCTGGGCCCACGTGAGACGCTGGGGCAGCCACCTCTCTCTCTACCCTGTGATCTCAGCCCTTTTCTCTTCCCTGGCGATCTCTCCACAAAACGCCTCCTACACGTTTGCTCTAGGCTCCAAGATACACAAAAGCAGGAGCAGCCAGGCCTTCCTAAAGCCTAGGCCCGGATGGCGCAGGCTGTCACTTGTGCCGCTTTTCACTGGTTAAAGTGAGTCCCAGGGCCAGCCCCGGTTCGTTGGGGCAGGAGAAAACCCAGAAGCGGGGACAGCTGTGCTGGGGGCTGCCTTTGGAGAAAGATACCACAATGCTTTAACACAACAGTTCATGGCATTCATGCCTTTGTTAAGTGTGCTTACAAAGTGGTCATAAAAGCTAATACCATCTGGCATTATTAAATATTAAAGTGTTGATATTAAACTAAATATTTATTATTACTTTGCTTTTATTATTGATTGAAGATTTTGGTCACTTTTACTCCTCATTCCCACCTTGCCTTCCCTTGCAAATAGATACAGGATGATGTAGTTCCTCTGCTGGACACCTTTATACCTTGAATATACCTACACTTTGTAAAATCAATCAGCTATTCTCAGTTCATAAGGCTGGAGACATTTATTGCTCCGTCACCTCTCCTCTCTCTAACTTCTTTCGGCTATAATTTGCAACGTCAAGGTTGATTACATTCACAGTATTCTGCAATTAGGCTTGTTTTCCATGCTTCTTTGTGGACTGATTCTAAAAGTTCACAAACAATAGGCAGTCAGGGCAGGCCTTGTGGACCACTGTGAGCACTTGGACTTGGACTTTGAATGAGACGGGGAGCCCTTTGAATCCTCTTCTGCTGACCCTCAGCCCTGACTCTGCTGGCCACCTGCTGTAAGTGTTTTTTAAATGAAAGAAAGAAGGGGAAGGAAAAGAGGCGGAGGGGAAGGAAAAGTCTGTGGCAATTTCAATCCACTACACCTGCTTCGGAGAGCGTGGATGTTAAGGGTGGGGTGATCTTAACAGGAGTACTATGGAGAACCATCCGAGTCCTGGTCACTGCACATCTAAATAGAACGGTATGATTACGTTTCCTTTTCCCCTAAATGATGCATGCCAAAAAAAAAGTGTTACTCTCATTTGATGAATAGCTGATGTGTGTGTGTAGAACTTTGTATTAGAAATAATTTCCCTTTTAATCATTTTTCCCTCATAATTTTAAAGGTATTATTGCATGGTATTCTAGCATCTAGTCACGCTGACAAGAAATTTGAGGTAACTTTGATTCTCATTTCTTTATAGATTACCTGGTTTTCCTTTATTCTCTTAAAGTTTTTAGCACTTTCCTCCTTATCCTCAGTCGTCAGGATTTTCACCATGCTGAATCCAGCTGTGGGCTTGTTTCCTCCCTTCCTGCCTCCAAACCTTCCTTCCTTGTTCTTTCGTGTCTTTCAGTGCTGGGAAATGCTTATATATTATTTCTTTTACAATTGTCTTTCCTCTGTTTTCTCTGTTCACTCTTTCTGTAACAATAAGTCAGGTGTTGGACCACTTGGATTGATGCTTTGTGTCTCTAAACCTTTCTGTCCCATTTTCCATCTCTTTTGCTTTCCTCTAAGGTCATTTGTTTCTATCATGGTCTCTTCTTTTCTGTTTCATAATTTTTTTTTCTCGTAAATCTGCATATGTGGGCAAAACTTGTTGATTGACGGCTCCCCTTAAAGGCGAACAGCTGAGGAACTGCTGGAATTCCTTTGTTTTCTCCTTATAAAGCCATCCGTTGGGGGGACCCCTCTATTGTGTGCCAGGGATTGGGTGGGAGAAATAGACATTTGTTGCAGGTGTTGCACGGGTGGCATCACAGAGGCAGGTGGGTGGGGCTGACTGTCCCACGTGCAGATGGGAATTAATACCTGTCTTTTCAGCTCCCTATCTTTTTTTTTTAATTGATTCATAATCATTTTACAGTGTTGTGTCAAATTCCAGTGTTCAGCACAATTTTTCAGTCATTCATGGACATATACACACTCATTGTCACATTTTTTTCTCTGTGATTTATCATAACATTTTGTGTATATTTCCCTGTGCTATACAGTGTAATCTTGTTTATCTATTCTACAATTTCGAAATCCCAGTTCAGCTCCCTATCTTACTTCCTCTCTGAACCTGGCATTTCCAAGCCATCTTTCCTAAGACCTTTAAGGCATTTCACCTTTCTCCAGAGCAGTATCCCTTCTTCCATACTCCCAGCTGTAACTGTCCACATTTTATTAACATTTAGCCTCTCCCCATCCGTTTGCCGTCTTTCATAGACCTGTTCAAACGTCTTCATCTGCTGTGGCTTCCCCTCCAGTTCTCTTTTTCATTTTGGGTTTCTTTGAAGCTACTCAAGTGGAAAGCCTGAGGTCTATCAATTTCTCTGCTTAGAAAGCACAACCTCATGTAAAAGAGAAAAGGGGGAAATATCCCATATTTGAGAAACCATTTTCTTTCTCGCCCTGTGTTCCTTTCTTGATCTAGAAACCTAAACCATTTACAGTCTTTTGACAGAGTGGGAAATGAGCTTCCACCCTTTCTTCCACCTCTGCTCACCCACTCTTTCTGAAGAGGAGTGAATCATCTGATAGGCAAGGTCAGGGGAAGGGTCTGGTGTGTGTCTGGGCCCCTTCTTGGCTTTCTAGAATCAGCCTATCCTGGGCAGACCGGAATCCTGTCTCGGGCAGACTGAGTGAATCTAGTGTTAGCAGAGAGTAGTGAAAGAGCCCTGGGGGTTGTCTCCTGAGGTGATTCTCCATCTAGAAAAGACAGTGATATCATTACCCATTTCTGATGGCATTACCCTTCAATTTCACAAACGTCATTAAAATATTATTAAATATTTCTTATCCATTTAGAACTTAAGTGCAGAGTACTTACAAGGAGTGTATTAAAGTGATGGATGGATTTCTTGGTTTGGGGTGGGCTTGAGCCAAAAGAAGTATGATTAACTCCCAAAAAACAGAACAAGAGTTATGCCAAGTTATCTCCAAGTCAATCTGGGTATATTTTATTACCCACAAAGTGGAAAAAAAATATTTTTAGAATTCCGAAAAAGGAAAATGTCAAAGTGTAACAAGGTACTTCATGTGAGATTGGACTGCAGAATGTTTTGAATTCTTAGTGGAGAGAGACTGAAAAAGAATTAGACTGAACTTGGTTTAGGATACCGTGGGCTCTTGGTACCTCCTAGGTGGTGTAATTTATGACTGAATAACTTAGACATGGAGAAATACACTATCATACTGTTTGCCATTGGTTTTTGCCCTCTGTTAGGGGTGGGAGGGAATAGGATTTCCCGTAAGGGAAATTGATATTCTGCTATTGACCATCCTTGCATCGGATAAAGAGAGACTCAAAGTGCTTTCATTACAAGGTGGAGCCATAGAAGGGGTAAAGCAGACCAGCAGTAATGCAAAGCAAGGTGGGGCTGGTGTGGCACTGAAGACTTACCTGCTAAGCTGCTGCCTCAGAGTGATTTCCTTTCTTTGTCCCACAATTTTTTGTCATGTCTCATTAAAAACTATAGCCTGGTATCAATGTATACTGAGAAATTAATGAGCTCCATGTAAATGTGATGGGGCAGCTAAGGAAAGAGCAGTCAACGGATAATAGCTAAAGTGATTCTATTGGAGAAAAACCTAACATCCATAATAAGGAGATTCCAAAATCCTGTGGTTCAAGCTACATTTAAGTTGACTGCTCTGACCCATGACAGTCCAAGTGGGAGCTCCAGACCTAGACACCGCTACTCCACACAGACACCTAGGGCCCTGTGGTGATGAGGGTGCTGCCACCCATTACGTGTAGTGTCCAAGATTATCTAGTCATCACCATTCAAGCCAAAAGGAAGAGTGAGGAGGGAAAGTCTAGGGCTCTTAAGAGTAGAAAATGGAACTTCCCCCACATCACCCTTCCATGGGTTGGAGCTTAGCATCCTGGGAGCAAGGAAGGATGGTATGAAAAAAGAGAATGTAAAGTACCTCAATAATAATTTTCTACCAATTACATGTTATAATAATATTTTGGATATATTGGGTTTAAAAAAGTTTTAGCACATACTCCTTATATATATTTACCAACTTTTAATAACACACGTATAAACACCAAGCTAAATCATGTGAAATCATAAGAAAATATTCCAGTTATTATTGATACAAAAATTTTGCTCTCACAAATAATATTAGGGGTAACAATATAATTAATAAAGGCAATATAATTGATTTAGCACTTTGCAATGGAACAAAGGTCCGTTCTCTATTCAGTTTGTTTCAATATATTCTTTTAAATTCTGTCAAAGGTAAAAAAAATACTTCAAAACGATGTGTAGAAATAGATTATTGGCTGCATTTACTAAATCATAATACTTATTTTTCAATTCTATCTAATAATTGTGTAAATGTTTTGTTAAAATTTGTTTAGGAAAGACCTTTAGGAAAGGTTGATCAATTATTCTTAGAAATTAATTGGATATTGTCAAATTTCTATTTTTAACAAGGATATTTAAAACCTATTGAAACTCTTACTTTATGAGATTTTAAAACATGTTAGAAAATTCTGTTTCCAAGTTTTTCATATGTGCGCATACACAGGTTTTTATTGAAACATTTAATTATGTTGTTTGAAGTATTTAAAAAATCATATAGTGACTGGTACCCACTTTAAAAAGGTACCTAGAAGAGACAAATTAAAAGAGATAAAAAGTAGAGTAGTGGTTACTGGAGGCTGGAGGAGAGGGGAATGGGGAGTTATTAATTAATGGGTCCAGAGTTTCAGTTTGGGATGTTGAAAAAGTCCTGGAAAGAGAGGGTGGTGATGTTTGTACAACACCGTGAATGTACTTAATGACACTGAATTGTATGCTTAAAAATGGTTAAATGATAAATTTTATATTTTACCACAATCACAAAAAACAAAAGAAGGAACAAACTACTGATACAACATGAATGAGAGACTTGTCATCTCAATGACTTTATGTTGAGCAAAAGAATCCAGACAGAAAGGAGAGTACCTAGTGCACAATTCCCTTTACAGATTCAGAACCAGTCTATCCAACCTATGGGAATGGAAGTCATCACAGTGGTTACTTGGAGTTAGGCTGGCGTAAGATTGATTGGAAAAGAGCACAAGGGAATTTTCTAGAGTGATGAAAATGTTCTATATCTTGATTGGTGTTACACAGATGTCGACTGAAAAAAAAAAAAAAACAAACCCACAACCTAAAAGCTGAGAATTACTTTTTACTGGGGGACACAACTGAGGACTATGTAGCTCAGGAATCAGCCTCTCACATAGTTCTGAGGAATGTTCCAAAGAGGTAAGGGAGGAGCCAGGATACATAGGAGTTTTTGCTAAAAATAAAGCACGTACTGGAACATCAAAAGATTACTGCTAATCACAAAATCCAGACATCTCAAGTTAGTGATTTTAGTGCTTTTCTATGGATAGGAAGATGCAAGGGTCTGGGCTCCCAATGATTCCTTTGATATGCATCTCAACCATGTAGGGCCAATGTCCTGTTCAGCGCCATCCTGAAATCCCCTGGGCTTGAGGGCAGGCATAATTTGTTGTTTGCCTGAATGGCAGGCAACAGTTTTTCTGTCCACACAGGTGTATGCAATTGTCAAAACTCATCTAGTATCTATGCATTGAGCTCTACATAATGTACACATCAATTAAAAACAAAACAGATGAAACAATATGATAAAATACAATAAAACAGAATTAAAATGTTTTAAATTGAAAATAAAATGTAACAAAGAGAGTTGTGAGACATTACAAGATAAAGTGGTCCAATAAAATACTGCTTCAAGAATTTAGGTTTCTCTGAGTAGCCAGAGCGCATCTCCTCAGTGCTCAGTAGAAGACATGAAAAATCCACCAATTCTCAAGAAGAGCTTAAAATATTTTCCCCTTTTGTAGTTGGTTGGTTGGTTGGTTTTAGCTACTGAGCTAAGTCAACATTTATCAGGAAAGAAACTGAACTAGTAAAGAACCTTAATCTCAACTCCAATGTACAGTAGTCCCCCATTATCTACGGTTTTGCTTTCTGAGGTATCAGTTACCTGAGGTCAACAGCAGTCTGAAAATAGTAAGCGGAAAATTCCAGAAATAAACAATTCATAAGTTTTGAATTGTCTGAATAGTGATGAAATCTCTAGCCCACACTTGGACGTGAGTCATCCCTTTGTCCAGTTAGCCACTTAGGATTATCAGATCGAGTTATTGCAGTGCTTGTGTTCAATTCACCTTTATTTTACTTAATAATGACCTCAAAGCACATGAGTAGTGATGCTGGCAATCTGAATATGCCAAATGCCTTTTAATTGAGAAGGTGAAAGTTCTCCACTGAATAAAGAAAGAAAAAAAATCATATGCTGAGGTTGCTAAGATTTACAGTAAGAACAAATCTTCTATCTGTGAAATTGTGAAGAAAAGAAATTCATGTTTGTTTTGCTGTTGCACCCCAAACTTGAAAAAATTAGGGCCACAGTGCATAAGTGCTTAGTTAAGATAAAAAGGCATTAAATTTGTATAATAAGATATTTTGAAAGAGAGACACCTCACTTAACTTTTATTACACTATATTAATAACTGTTCTATTTTACTGTTATTGTTAATCTCTTCCTATGCCTAATTTATAAATTAAACTTTATCATAGGTATGTATATAGGAAAAAACATAGTATTTATAGGGCTCGCTACAATCCACGGTTTTAGGCATCCACCGGGGGTCCTGGAACACATCCCCACAGGTAAGGGGGTGTGGCTACTGTATTCCTTTCCCAAGTATCTCTCTCATGGTCCATGAATTCTCAAGAATGTTCTGAGTTTTAGAAAAAACACTTCCCTACACAGTCATTTTACTCTGTGGCATTCTATTCAGTGGGGTTTTAATTTGGAGAAAAACAAATTTAGTCAGAAAAGTATTCTGTTTGGCTTTCTCCTGAGAAAGGCCCAAAGGATGGATTAAATCATCGATGCAAACTAAAATGTAAATCCCAGCCAAACCTTGTGGGAACCACACCCAACTTCCTGGGTAGTCGGGCAGAGCCTGGGGAAATGGGGCAGCCAGGGCTGCAGGGTGGGAGGGAAAGAGACGGGGAGGGAGCACTGCATTGGTTGAATCCCTTCTCCACTCCATACCCTATTTTAGGAGCTTTACTGTAATTGTGTCATTTCAAGACTATAAACAAGAGTACAGAAAAGGGATTCGAATAGAGGTGAAAAAAATTTCCTTGCCTATCTTTACCCACCAAATACAGAGTCATATCTAAGCAGAAGCCGACAATGACAGATTCCAGGAAGGACTGGGTGGAGGTGATTGCCAAGAACAGTCACCTCCTGGGAACTCTAGCACCTCCTCACTGTGTCCCCGTCCCCACCCCGCAAACAGGTGGCTAGGCTTTTGTAAGGCTTGTCTAAACAGCCAGTAAAAGAAAGTATGTATTTAATTTTGGAGAAAAGGCCTGCTGTTTTATATGATTATTTTTAATTAGCTATTTTCTGGAGGATGATTAAATTTGGAAATAATTGCATCTTGGGAACTATTTAAGAACCTCAGATTATAAACCCAGAGCTGCCTCAGGAATTTGGGGATGAGTTATCACCCTGTGACCCACTGCCAGGCCTGAAAACAAGCATCTTTTGTCTACAAAAGAGATCGTGGTCATGCAAATTTTTCTAGTTCTCTGCGTGGAAAGAGAATCCCATCTGGCCGACTTCTCTTTTTTCTCTCTTTTCTTATATGAAATATGCAAAACACAGATGCCCGAGCCACCAGAGCGGTAGATTATGTCACCTGTATGTTGCAGATAAAATTGAAACGTGACTAGAAGTTAAAACTTGCCCTTGGGAGAAGCATGTAAAACAGATTTTATTTGCATAGTGATATAATTTTTTTAAATAAGTCCTGGATGGAAAGTCAAACAATTATGGGGAAGAAAAGAAAATTGCCAGTCTGAAAAATTCAGTCATAAATAAATTACAAGAGAAGTAGTTTGAGCATCCCGAATATTTAAAACTGGGATGTGAACTCATAAATTTTAAAAAGTTGAGATTTTTTTTTATATTGTTACGATTATATGTCTAATCCAATTTACAAAGCACTTTCACACCCAGTATACTATCTAATACTCATGCCTATGAGGTAGGCAGAGATGTCAATATTAGGCTTACTTTATAGATGAAGAAACTGAAGCTCAGAACAGTTTTGCCCAATGTCACACCTGAATTTTAGTTGGAATCCACAAACAGGTCTTGACATTCAAAATTCCTGGACTCTTGCCACAGTATCCCACTGCTTCTGTTTTCTTCCTGAAAATATTATGAAACTAAATAATAAGGTAATCATAGAGCAAGCTCTTTAGTTAATTGTATTTACTAGTACAAATTTAGAAAGGCGTCATAGGGCGGTGGTTAAGAGCTGCTTACCACTGCTGAGCAGTGTGACCTGGGGTAAGATACTAAATCTTTTCTCTGCCTCAGACATCAGCAAGACTAGAATAATAAAAGTACCTACCTCATAGGGATTTTGAAAGTAGTAAGTGATTTAATACATATTAAGCACCTGATATAGAGCTTGGCTCACACAGTAATCATTTAATAAGTATAAAATTTTATTGTCTTTGCAAATTAATTTTATGTTTAGGTTACTCTGATTAGCAGAGGTATTTTAAGTAGTTGTATGTGTGTTGTATTACACGGATCCTAAATACTACACAAATACTGAAATCAAATACCTCATTTTACTATCTCTAGCATGTTCTTGCCAATTATGAAGAAGTATTTCTTTTATCTGATTAAGGATCAGACCTCAGAGTCAAATTAATTAACCTTAAGTCATTACAAAAGACTGCAGTTTACACCTCCTCTGAGTCATCCTAGTCCAAGAATCATGGAGACTTCAATATAATTTTTTTTCAATATAATTTTGAACAGCCTTTTGACCTTTCCAAAATAATGGCCAAACTCACTTACCTTGCTCAAATATAATTATTGTGTATAATATTATGAAGATATCAGTTCCCTTCGGGTAAGTGTTAATAGCACACTTCAGTATAAAAACAGGCAAACACACAGTTAGGAACCACTGATCTTGTGTCAAACAGCAAGGATATTCTCAAGTCCTGAAGTCAGGTGGCAAGAACACAGGAATGTCTTAAAGGGGATTATATCAGGGAAATGAGGGCTATTTGGACATCAAAAAGAATGGTGACTGTAACTGATTTGAGCACGCTGAATTTCCAAAGTCTGTGAATCCATAGTGTTGAGGGTAGGGAGAGAAAAGAGAGAAATGTAGGGCAAAGCAAAGGAAGGTTTTCTTTATAGAAACCAGAATGCCAGCCAAACAATCAACAAAGTGAAAAGGCAACCTAAGGAATGGGAGAAAGTATTTGTAGACCATATATCAGATAAGGGGTTAATGTCCAAAATATATGAAGAACTCACACATCTCAGTAACAACAACAACAAAAATCCCATGTAAATTGGCAAAGAAACTGAATAGACATTTTCCCAAAGAAGACATACAAATGGCCAACAGGTACAAGAAAAGATGCTCAACATCACTAATCATCAGGGAAATGCAATTCAAATCCACAATGAGCTGTCAGCTCACACCTGTTAGAATGGCTATTATCAAAAAGACGAGGTAAGTGTTGGCAAGGATGTGTAGAAAAGGAAAACTTTCTGCATTGTTGGTGGACATGTAAATTGGTGCAGCCACTAGAGCAAATAGCAGGAAGGTTCTTCAAAAAATTAAAAATAGAACTACTGTATATTCCAGTAATTCCACTTCTGAGTACATATCCAAAGGAAATGAGAAGAGGATATCGAAAAGATATCTGCACTCCCATGTTTATTGCATCATTATTTACAATAGCCAGGGTATGAAACAATCTAAGTGTCAGTGGATGAATGGCTAAAGAAGAATGTGGTCTATACATACAATGAAATATTGCTCAGCCATGAGAAAGAAGGAAATCCTGCCATTTGTGACAACATTGGAGAGAACTTGAGGGCATCATGCTAAGTGACGTAAGTCAGAGAAAGACAAATACTGTATGATTTCACTTACATGTAGAATCTAAAAAAGCTAAACTCAAAATGCAGAGTAGAATGGTGGATATCAGGGGCCGGGGGTAGGGGAGTTTGGGAGATGTTGGTCAAAGGGTACAAACTTGCAGTTAGAAGATGAGTAAGTTCTGGAGATCTGATGTATAGCATTGTGATTATGGTCAACAATATTGTATTCATTACTTCAAAGTTGCTAAGAGGCTGGATCTTAAATGTTCTCACCACAAACAAGAAATAATTAGGTGATGTGATGGCGATGTTAGCTAACACTATATTGCAATACATAAATGTATCTAATCATATTGCAATATCAATGTATCAATCATCATGTTGTACACTGTCCACTTACAATGTTATTTGTCAGTTCTCTATCAATTTTTTAAGAAGAGGAATGCCTCTTAATTAATGCCAGTTTATTTGTGTTCAATGGATGATGGAAAGTTACCATTTTGCAACCCCAGTGTTATAATTAATCCAAGCAGAGGTTATCTAAATCAGTTCTCAAATGTCAGTATACATCAGAATCACCGAGAGGCTTGTTAAAACACAGATTACTGGATGCCACCCCTACAATTTAGCAGGTCTGGGATGGGGCCCAAGAATTTGCTTTTCTATTGGGCTTTCATGTGATACTGGTTCCAGAATCATACTTTGAGAACCACTGATGTAAACAATCAGGTGATTGATTGTTGAGGAGCAGGTTATTCACACAAACAAGGGTTATTTAAAATGAACACTTAAAAGGAAGAAAAGAAAGTGAATCAGAGTAGTAGAAATTACCAACACCCTTTTCTGACTAAATTCAGATACTGTACATGTTGTCACTCGGTGCTGGAGTCTCGGGATCTGGAGACAGCAGACCTTCCTGGAAATGCCAGGAAGATCACATCTAAACTTCAAGCTCCCTTGAGGACCAAGAATGCTACCTCTACCTCTATTTCTACTATTAACAGACTTGTTTTACCTTGGGCAAGTACTTGACTTTTCTTTAGGCTCTATCTTCTTTAGTCATAAAATTAAGATCTTGAACTTTTTTCCATGGGCCTTAGTGTCAGAGTGTCACAAAGCCTGAAGAAATTAGACTGGAAGAAGTAAATGACTGCATCCTGTAGCTCTGAAATCAGATAATAGCAATACAGAGACAGACACCATCTCTAGTGAAAATTATTTTTGTAACATTGCATCAGGGATTTCTTTTCCTAAGAAAGATGCTTATCTTAGCATCTTAGCAATATAGATTTTAAAAGAATGTGAAAAAGAAATGTTGTAAGACAAGTTTAAAAAAAAATCAATGTTGCTGCAGCCACTCTGCATTACATAGGGGTCTAGGAATCACTTTACACTGCGGAGGTGAATAAACAAATAAATAAATAACCAATGTCTTGCTAGATTTAAAACCATAAACCACTCTTGTAAAATTTTGTGTGATAATGAGGTAGATTAAGGGAGACCTCATCAGAAAATATATTTCTTTGCTACTGACTATCTATAAAAAGCAGCTAGTTTATAATCAATGCAGTTTAGACAGGTCCCAGGTTTATCTCCTTTACAGACCCTCCATTCTGAGGAATAAATGGCACTGGAGCTACAATGGGCATAATTTGAAGGATCCTCAAAGACCATCTCTTTAGCTCCAAGCTTTTCATGTGAATTTCATCCATAAAGATCCTCTTAGCCAGGAAAGGGCAAGTCACCTTGATGGGTGAGCTATGGGGGAAGGGTGGTTTCCCAAAGGAAAACTCTCACTGGAAGAAGGTTGGAAGGAGACTGGACAGGCAAAAGGGAGATTCCATGTTAGGCTTCAGTTCAGTGAAATTAGAATCTCTGAGGAAACAGGAGTTGGGAGTTGGGCGGCAAGGGGCTTGGGGAGTGAGACTTGGGGAAGGACTAGGGAGATGATCCACTGAGGCAGCCTGGGTGGAGGGAGGCGCTGGGCAGTTGGAAGGTGGAGCCTCTCTGTCAGGTGGGAAAGAAGAGGATGACCCGGAGAAACCGGGCTTGCTGTCATAGTTCCTTATGTTGCAAATGGATTATAAACCAAGCTGATAAGGTCGAAATTATGCAGTTCTGGGAAACATTTGCATGAATTTTTATCACATGCTTCAATCAGTGCTGCCTCCAGCTCGCACAAACTTTACACTCTTTTACCCCAGCAAGATACCCTTTTGTCACCCTCTGTCATGGCAGTGGGTTGTAGAGCTAGGGAGGGAGGGCAAAGCAAAGCCCTCAAGTGTAGATCCACCCTTCTTAGTCTGCAGTATCCAGCTTCTTAGCGATCCTCTCCAAGGGTCCTCGGAATTCCCAAATTCTAGCTGGACGGCTGCCTTTAGGACAAAAGCCCAGGTCAGAAGTGCCAGATTGAGAGCCCAGGGGGAAAAGGGTGTCCGGTCTTTGGCTCACCTGCATTCCATGATAATTATATTACAACAGAAACACGTAAAGGCATTCCAAAGTGCATTGAGGCATACGTATTTGTTTCTTTGACCTTAAGAAAATGTCCTAATATTTCAAAGTTGAAATGATTTGTAAAATTCTAGAAAATGTCCCTTCCCCCTTTCTGATGGTATTCTCTCAAGCTAGATTGACTTAGCACAGGTTTGTAAGACTCAATGCTGGTCTCATTTTTCAGAGCACATAAGCTGCCCAAATAGAGAGTGATACCTGCATAGGTCACACACCCAGAGCCATGATTTTGGTTTTATGAACTTAGATCAAGGATCCATTTTTCAAGGTCTGAGTTTTAAAGGTAGGAGTTGAATAGTGACTAATGGCCCTATTTACCTCCTAAAAACAAAATGCTGAAGAACAAGAATGGGGTTGAGCAAGGGGACCACTTCAAGGCAGAGCCTGCTGACAGCACTAGCTGGACCCAAGAACAGCCTTATAAACTGGTGTCCTTTGAAAGATTAAAGAATAAAGCTGTTGGAACGTTCCTCTCTTGAACAGTCTCATTTTTCAAAAAGATAAATCTGAAACAGCAGCGTACACACAGTCCTTGGCAGGAGGGAACTGGGGTGGATGAAACAAGTGCTGGCCTTGGAGTTGGCCCACTTCTCTGCCCTGGGTGAGATAGGGCAGCCTGCTCAAACTGGCTGAGCCTCAGTTTTCTCCTCAGAAAAGTGGGAATACTAACACCTGCTTCATACACCAAAATATAAGGTAACTGGGACGTTGGAAATGCTCAAAAAAATGTTAGTTTCTTTTGACCATAGCCAAACCAGTTCTTCGAGAGCAGAAGCTCAGGGTAATAGAGCACGATCTGTGTGTTAAAAATGAAGGAAAAGATGATACAAATGAACTCATTTACCGAACAGAAACAGGCTTACAGAGGCACAAAACAAACTTATATTTACCAAAGGGGAAAGGGGAGGGAAGGGATAAATTGGGAGTTTAGGATCAGCAGATACAAACTACCATATTTAAAATAGATAAACGACAAGGTCCTACTGTATAGCACAGGGAACTATATTCAATATTTTGTAATAACCTATAATGAAAAAGAATATATAATTGAATCACTAAGCTGTACACCAGAAACTGACACAACAGTGTAAATCAACTATACTTCAATTTTTTAAAAAATGAAGAAAAAAGATATGGCAAAATGAGGGAACACCAGGTTGATGGTTTTGATTTTCTTAATGAAATAAAAGTCAAAATTAAGAGCAAAAGGGAGGTGGAAATGGGTAGGAGAACTAAACTGTAAGAAAAGAGGGAAAGGTGTCAGTTAGGTGTTGTGAAGATTGATAGAGTTTACAAGAGACTCAGCAGACTTCTTGGCGATAGTGAGTGACCTTTAGAGGCTTGCGATGGTGAAACGAAGGTGACACTGGCTGTGCAGTTGTGTAGTTCTCTAGCACAGCTCAAGTGCGATGTGCAGGCACAGAACTAGTGGCTGGTTGGAGTTATCTGAGGCTGGACTTATTGCAAGGCAAGAGTGGTAAAGGGAGAGAGGCAAGGCAATGCAAAGTATTTTCAAGGGAGTGATCATAGTGATAATCATGGAGTTTAAGCTAAATAAGGGAAGAAGACAAGACAGAAGGAGACTTCCCTGAAAACGCAAGGGAGCAGTATAAATGTTTACTCCACTTCTGGTATGAATTATGTTACCTTTCTCCTTAGGTGGCAAAAGCAGTTAAGGCCAATTTTGTTTTAAAATAATAATTATTTATCTCCCTTCCATTAGCAAACTAAACCCAGAAGTTTATTAACAGAATAATACAGCATGAGCAAAAACAGTTTATTCTAGGAATTCACGAGTGCTTAAATATTATTACATCAACAAATGAAAGAAGACTAACCAGACCATCCTATCATTAGATATGGTATCAGTTATCTACTGCTGTGTAAGAAGCCACCCCAAAACTTCATGACATAAAATTGTCTTGCTACACTCATAGATTCTGAGGGTCAGTAATCAGGACAGAGCCCAGCAGGGGCAGTTTATCTCTGCTCCACAATGTCCAGAGCCTGGCTGGGGAGACTCCAAGGCTGGGGTGACTTGATGACTGAGGGACAGAATCATCTGGAAGTGTCCTCACTCGTTGGGCACTTGATGCTGGCTATTGGCTGGGACCTCAGCTGGCTGTCAGCTGGAAAACTTACACGTGCTTCGCCAGGTACTTTCTCACAGCATGACTGATGGGTTCCGAAAGTGAGCATTCTAAGAGAAGGCAGAAATATGGTATTTTTATGATCCAGTCTCAAAAGTAACATAGTGTCACTTCTGCCATACTCTATTTGTCCAGGCACTCACAAAGATTTTTCCAGGTTCAAGGTGAGATGATATAAACCCCACAACTCAATGGAAAAAGTGCCAAGGATGTGGGATGGGAGATAATCTTTTAAAACATAATCTGCTACAGATATTGAAAAATTATTTGATCAAAGGCAGCCATTCCTTGCCTTTTTAAAGCTCTTAAATCAAAGAGAATAGAAGGATGGGTATATATCCAAAATAATTGAAAAAATAGTCTTAAAGAGATATTTGCACATCTGTGTTCATAGTAGCACAATGGCCAAGAGGTGGGAGGAACCCAAGTGTCCACTGCCTGGAGAACAAATAAACAAAATGCAGTGTATACATACAATGGAATACCATTCAGCTTAAAAAAAAAAAAGGAAGGGAATTCTGACACATGCTACAACATGGATGAACTTTGAACTCATTATGCTAAGTGAAATAAGTCAGCACAAAAAGACAAATACTGTATGATTCTACTTATATAAGGTAACTAGAGGGGTGAAATTCATAGAAATAAAAAGTAGAATGATGGTTGCCAGGGGCTGGGGGAAAGGGAAATGGGGAGTAATTACTGAATGGGTACAGAGTCTCAGTTTGGCAAGATGAAAGGAGTTTTGGAGACTAATTGCACAATAATGTGAATGTACTTAACACTACTGACCTATGCACTTAAAAATGGTAAACGGTCAGTTTTATGTATAGGTATTGTATCACAATTGAAAAAAAGAAATAGAAGGAAACTTTCTAGCTCTGCTAAAGAATATGGTGGCAGATACTGCATGTTGATAGGCTCTAGAATAAATGCACAGATGGAAGCGGAACAAACGATTTCCCAGGCTCTCTTGTGGCTGGGGCTCAAATGGGATTTGGGTCCTCCCATCAAACAGAAGCACTCAGGGGAGGCTTTGCTTTGGACCTGTGTCCCCCGTGGAGAGAGGCAGTGTGCAGAGTATTTGCTTTGTTGGTGCAGGCTGTGGCAGAGGTGGCAAGGTTCTGGAGCCAGTCCCTGGAGCAGTGGCTTATTTGTTTGGCAGATGACTTCTGGATTCAGCAGCTTTTCAACATCAGATGGTGGCAGCATTTCTAATTTTGGTCAAGGCAGAGTGGTTATGGGGTCCAGGAGTTTCCCGGGTCCCGCTCCTCCCACCTTTATGCAAAGCCTGGAGGCAAAATCATCACAGTTTTACATATAAACTGAGTGTAAACAGAGAGAACCAAAGACACGGAGTTTTTTAAGGAAAACTATTGGAACTAATGAAAGAGTTAAATAAGGTAGTCAGATTGAAGACAACTATATTTTTAAAAAATGAAAACTAATGCTTTCTCTTTAAGCCAACAATAATCAGTTAGGAATGTAATTTTTAAATCCGATTCCAAATGACAATAAAGGTTAACAAGAAGTAGGAATCAATGTACAAGAAATGTGCTAGACCTACTCAGCACACAAGTTCCATTTCAGCCCTTTTCTTCTTTGTTTCACCTTCAGAATATGTTCCACATTCTCCTAACTAAAACCAATAAACGGCTAAAAGGAATATTATAACAAAATACTTCATGAGAACTGCTCCCACTGAAGTCTCTGTCATAAGAAAACCTGTTTTTGCCTGATCAGCTGAGCACATTAAAATTCAATTCTTCTTTTCTTTGTTATTGTTGTTTTCCATCCCAAGGTTTTGTTGTTTTAACATCCATGTTAGAGTTAAAAAAACAAAAACACACCATAAATCAAGGCAACTTTTTTTCGTTTTTAGACAAAGGAGGTTAAGAGGAAAACAATTCTGAAGCAGCAATGCTTCTGCCTCAGGGAGAGAAAGTTTTAATATAATCCGTATGAAACTGTGCTCCTGGCATTCTCTTCATAAATCATGCATGTATGAGAATTTTCAAAGATTTAGGGAAATGAAGTGTTGCACAAGGGATGAGGAGATATGTTATTTTGTTTTTCTATTTGTTTTCTTTCTCTTTCTTTTTTCAGAGAAGTTTCTTGGCCAAAAAAATGAAGCGATTGTCTCTGATAGAAGCAGTCAAAGTAGAAGAGATCTGAGAAAGTCTGGATGCTTAGCTATATTTATCATAAGTAAACTCTGTTTAAGGACCATAAGCAAAAATTAGGGTAAACTGCAAGCTCTTAGAGATTCAGAGCTATATCAATTTCTATACCTATTATGAGAAAGGAATCAGTTTTGAAAATTATAGATGTATTTCTAAAATCAATGAATTTGAACAGCTTCATGTGGATGCATCATGATTAAAGATATCAGTTAATGTCCTATAAAACAATTTCATATACAAATGCATCATTTGGGTCTGCTGGGAAGCAGAAAGTGAGATGAAGTTAAGAGTGCAAGAGGTTTATTGAGGAATAATATCTGTGAAAGGAAAAGGAGGAAGCACATCTGGGCAGAGAAGCCATCAGACCAGAGTGCAGATCAGCCAACAACTCAGCTGTCGCAATGGGGAGTTCCAGAGCAAAGACTGCCCACTAGAGGAGTTCTGCATTGGCTGGAAGTTGCTAGTCTTTTAAAAGTTTCACTATCTTGCTGAGTCATTGATTGGGGCCACTTCAAGTAGAGTGTGACCTTGGCTCGAAAGCTGAAAGAGACTGCCAGCTAACTGCACAATCCTTACAGGTGGCAATAAGTCCTTTCTTGAAGGGGCATCTGAACTACACAGCATCTTCATGTTTGCCACAACAAGTTAGCATCAGTGTTACATACAAAACAAATAATGTGCTGCTTCCTTACAATTTCATATTTTTTTAAAAATGATATGGGTGTGTAACCTATAAATGACATCAGGTTTTAAGAAATGCCAGCTGACCACTTGGTCTGACTGGCTCTGTCATTTGCTTTATTGAAATACTTGGAAGAAAACAGGCATTTTGTAGGTCATGTGTGTTTATCTAGTAAAATCTAGAGTAACTCCACTAGTCTGGCAGATCATCTGAGCTCTCAGTGGGGTACAGCCCTGATATACAAAGAACTGACAGCAGATTTATTGTGGAATATATTTATCTGTAATTAAGCTACATGATTTACTGAATGAACATGAAATAAGACAATAGTATTTTAAAAATCACTTGTCTTATGTAGTTCAGAAAGCATTACCACCTCAAGGCATGAGGTATGACTTCAGAGAAACTCAAAACACTGTTTTATAGTCATTATAGATATTAACATAATAGCAATAGTCACTATTAGGTAACTAAAATTTTTTTCTTTTGCTTATTATTACTATACCACTCCTAATGAGCACCCTAAAATGCATTAAGAACATTGAACAACTAGCCCTCTAGTTTGTCAATATTTATCAAAATTATAAATCTACTTTCCCATTGGCCCAACAGTCCTTCTTCAGAGGATTTATCTTCATATATACTTCAACACAGGCAAAATAATTTTACTTATTTCACCACCGTTTATAATCACAGGTTAGAAAAAAAACAAAAGTCCCTCAGAAGGAGACTAATAAATTATTGTACATCTGTCTAATAGAATTCTATACCATAAAAACATGAGTGTGTTCTCTATGCATGGATTTGGAAAATTTTTTAAGATAAATCATTAAGTGTAGAAAAAAGATGCAAAACAGTGTTTGCTACAATCAAAGCAGAAATGTAAGTATATATTTTTAGATATAATAAATGAGTTTAGCAATGTTGCAAGATATTAAATATTAAAAAATCAATTGTATTTCTATATAGCACCAATAAACAATCTCACAATAATATTAAGAATACAGCCATTTACAATAGGATCGAAAAGAATAAGATATTTAGGAATACATTTAACAGAAGAAATACAAAACTTTTACTGTGAAAACTACAAAACATTATTGAAAAAAATTAAAGAAGACCTATATGAATGGAAAGACAGCTCATGTTCATTCATCAGAGAAGTCAATATTGTTAAGATGACAATACTCACTAAAATGATCTACAGATTCAATGCAATCCCTATCAAAATCCAACTTTCCTTTTTTGCAAAAATTGACAAGCTGATCATATAATTCATATAGAATTGTAAGGGACCCAGCCTAAACAATCTTGAAAAAGAAGAACACTTTTAAAAGACACACACTTCCTTACTTCAAAATTTACTACAAAGTACAGTAATCTAGACAGTGTGGCACTGGCAATAAGGTTAGATAAATAAATTGATGGAATAGAATTCAGAGTCCAAAAACAAGCTCTGACATTTATGTCAATTAACTTTCAATAATAACATCAAGACAACTCAGTGGGAAAAGAAATCTACTTTTCAATAAACGGTCCTGGGGCAACTGGATACCCATCTGTGAAAGAATGAAATTAGATCTCTTCTTCACACCGCACACAAAAGTTTACTCAAAATGAATCATAAACCTAAATGTAAGAGTTGAAGCTATAAAACTCCTAGGGAATTTTATAAATCTTCATGACTTTGGGTTAGGCAAAGTGTTTTTAGATATTATACCAAAAGCATAAGCAGCGACAACAAAAATCAATAAATTAGACTTAAGCAAGTCAGAAACTTTTGTTCTTCAAAGGACACATCAAGAAGGTCAAAAGATAACCCATAAAATGAGGGAAAATGTCTGCAAATCATGTATCTGATAAGGAGTTTGTATCCAGAATATACAGAGAACATTTACAACTCAATAGCAAAAAGACAAATAACCCAATTAAAGACTGAGCAGAGTATCTGAACAGACATTTCTCCGAAAAAGATATATGAATGGCCAATAAGCACATGAAAAGATACTCAGTATCATTAGTCATCAGGGAAATGCAAATCAAAAGAACAATGACATACAGCTTCGTATCTACTAGGATGTCTATGATAAGAAAAATAGGCAATAACAAGTGTGGTGAGAATATGGCGAAATTATAACCATACGTCGCTGGTTGAAATGTAAAATGATGCAACCACTTTGGAAAACAGTCTGGCAGTTCTTCAAAAGGTTAAACAAAGGGTTACCATATGCCCCAGCAATTCCACTCCTAGATACATACCCAGGACAAATGGAAACACGTGTTTGCATAAAAACTTGCACAAGAATGTTCATAATAGCATTATTCGGTAGAGTTAAAAAGTGAAAGTAACCCAGATGGTCATCAACTGATGAATGGATAAACAAAATGTGGTTATTACCGTACAGTGAAATAGTATTTGACAATAAAAGAAATAAAAAATGGATATATGTTGTAAAATCAAGAAAACTTGAAGACATTTATGCTAAGTGAAAGAAGCCAGTCACAAAAGTCCGTATTTCGTATGATTCCGTTTATTTGAACTCTATGGAATAGGCAAATCTATGGAGGCTGGAAGTAGCTTATTGGTTGCCTGGAGTTGGGGGAGGTTGTGAAGAAGTGAGGAATGACTGCTAATGGATGTGAAGTTTTTTTGGGGGGGGGGTTAATAAAAATATTCCAAAATTGATTGTGGTGATGGTTGCACAACTCTGTGAATATACTTTAAAACATCGATTTGAATGCTTTAAATGGTGAATTGTATAGTATGTGAACTATATCCCAATGAAGCTGTTTTTAAAAACAATATATATTTGTTCAAGTTACTAATTAATTACAAAGGGTGAAAACAACTTTACTTTGGAGAAACTTGATCGACTCCACCTTAATCAAGTAATCAAAGTTAGCATCACTAATGATGGGACATACTGTCATTGTGCTCCCCGTGATGTGATATACTCAGGATACCATGCTTCAGTACTATTCCTATCCAAAACACAGAAATGTAAATCTTAAGGGAAAACTTCAGACAAACCCATATTGAGGGACAGTATCAGGCAAAATGGCCTGTCATCTTAAGAAACATCATTACCATGAAAGATGAAGAAAGACTGAGGAACTATTCCAGATTAGAGGAAACTAAAGAGACATGAAAACTAAATGCGGTATATGATCTGCATTGGATCCTAGACCAGGAAAAGCTATCTCTACAAAGAACATTTTAGGGACAATTGGTGAAAACTGAATAAAGTCTGCAGATCCGATGATAATATTGTATCTATGTTAGCTTTCTGAATTTAATAATTTTACAATGGTTACAAATAAAAGTCCTTATTCTTGGGAAATGCACGCTGAGTCCCTTAAATGTTTGGGGTAAAGGGAAATGATGTGTGCAAGTTGATCTCAAGTAATTCTGAAGAAATATTATACGTACACTTATGTATGTATGTGTGTATACATGTATAAAGAGACAAGGATAGAGACAGAGAGACAGAGACTGAGAGGAAATGATACAGTAAATGTTGCAAAATGCTAAAAATTGGTGAATCTGCATGAGAAGTATATTGTGCTGTTTTTGAAACTTTTCTGTTAAAATATTATATTTGTGTTTGCATTGAGAAACTCTGGAGGAATATAAAAGAAACTAATAAAAATGGTTACCTGCTTGGGAATTCGGGGGATGCACTATAGTTGGTGGGCAAGGTGAAATAGACACTATGAATCATGTGAATGTATCACTTATTCAAATTTTTAAATATCAATTTATTTTTTTAAACTAACTTTTGAGTATCTTTGCATGACATATCATGGTACCATAGTTCCTCATATTCAGGTATTGAACTCCTTACACGGTGCCTGCTTGACTGATGAGATTACTTCCTCTGGACACAAATTACACAAGGTGTTATAATAGATACTAAGTCATTTGCTTACGGCAACAAAGAGCAATAGAGGACTTCAGTTGGCTGACCTGAGTTAAACCCAAAATGTAGCTCTGATTCTCACTGCTCACTTGCCCGTCCAGCTCTTAGTGTCTGAGACTGAGAAACTGTAGAAATGTTAGCATTTTGCTGCCGAGGAGAGGAAGAGGAGAGGGAAACTGACAGTCAGTATAGATGCTCCATATCGTTTGTCTTTAAACTGCTGCCTACTTGTGTTTACTTCTAGCCTCTTCCAACTTTGATCTGTGATAAAGAGCAGGCAGATTTTATTTCTTGAGTGCATTTCTGAGACCGTCACAGTCAGTTCAGAATTGTCTATGAATCCACTTTGTTCTCTGTGTGTTGGCCCATTGTAGCCATCACCCGCCCTCTGTGTGTACTCTGTGTTTGTAACATATTATAGGTACAACAAAGAGTGTATATGTTTAAATTTAAAAATTAGATGAACAGCTGTGTACCTACTACTCAGGTTAGAAATAGAACATTACCAGGATCTCAGTAGAACCTTATATAAAACTTTCCCAGTTGCAAACACTGTTCTACACTATTTTTTTCTACAATTCATAATATATTTTAAAGATCTCCCCATGACCACCATTAAGAATTCAGTATTCATGACCACCATTATGAATTCAGTATTATTTTTAATATTTTGTTATGATTTTACCACTTATGTATATATCCATAAAAATACTAGTTTTCTAATGTTGCATAACATGCTATCCTAAAACTTAATGGCTTAACACAGCACACATTTATTATCTCTTAGTTTCTGAGAGTCAAGGATTTAGAAATGGATTATCTGAGTGCTTCTGGCTCAGAATTTCTAAAAAGGTTGCAGTCAAAACATTAACCAGATTTCAGGCATCTGAAGTCTTTACTGGGGGTAAGGGGTCTATTTCCAGGAAGTTCTCCCATAGGGTTGCTTAAGTGTCCTCACAACATAACAGTGATTTCTCCCAGCATCATGTCTGAGAAAGAGAAAGAAACTAAAGTCACAACGTCTTTTAAGACTTCACCTCTGAAGCCACATACATAATTTCTGCAAAATCTTATTTTTGCAGATTGGCTATTGTATAGGATTGTCTATTCAAAATGGGAGTGGTATCAATACCAGGGCAGAAATACCAGGAGGTAAGGCTCATAGGGCCATCTTAGAGATTGGGTATCACAATAAATAACATACAGCTTCGTTCCACTTGGTTTTTTGCACTTTATATAACAGATCATATAGTGGGTAGTTTCCTGCATCTTGCTCAGTGGTTTTTTGTTTGTTTGTTTGTTTTCTCTTTTTCTTTGGAGGTTTACAGGCATGTATTATCAGTTTTATATTTAAAGGTTTTTTTGCAGTTCTGGAGGCTGGGAAGTCCAAGATCAAGACCCTGCAGATTCAGTGTCTGGTGAGAGCCCACTTCCTGGTTCATAGATAACTCTCTTCTTTCTTGCCCTCACATGGTGGAAGAGGAGAGAGATCTCTCTGTGGTCTCTTTTATATTGCCACTAACCTTATTCATCAGGGATCCACCTGCATGACCTAGCCACTTTCCCAAAACCCCACCTCCAAACACCATCACACTGGAGACTGGGATTCAACATATGAATTTTGGAAGGAACATAGACACAAACTAATTCATTCATTTTTGCTACACAATTTATTTTCCCATCCTACCATTTATGATATAACAAAGCATTGAGGAACTTCCTCTGGGATATATATACTATGAGAATATATCTATACCAGTTTATATGGGACTTGTCCATATTCACATTTTAAGAAAAGAAATAGTTATCTAAAGTGACTGTCTCATCTGTTTTCTCATAGCAGTGGATAAGAATTTTAAAGCTTTATATCCTTACCTAAATTTAGTATTGTTCAACTTCTAATTTTTTGCCAATTCAATGGGCATAAAATAATATTTCATCATGGTTTTAACTTGCATTTCCATGATTACTAGTGATCTGAACATCTAACCATCACTATTTCCTCTAAAGTAAAATACTTGTTCTGGATACTAATTCTTTTTTGGTTATGTGATTTGCAACTACTTTCTCCTACTTAATGATGTGTCCTTTCACTTTTTCATGGCACATTTTGATTCACAGATGTCCTTAATTTTAATACAGTCAATTTTATCAACCTTTTCCTTTATAGTTTGTGTTTTTTGTGCATTATTTAAGAAATCTTTTCTACTTTGAGCTCGTAAAGATATTCTTCATTTTCTTCTCACAATATTATAATTTTGTGTTTTACACTTAAGTCTTTTATTCACGTGGGATTGTTTTATATAGCATGTGAATTAGAGATGTAATTTCATTTTTTCTATATGTATTTATCAATTGTGCATATTTTATTTATTGAATAGTATACCCTTTTCTCATTCATCTGCAATGCTTGCTGTGTCATGAATCAAATTTCTATGCATTTGGCTTTCTATGGATCCATTGGTTTGTTTGTCTGTTCTTGTGCTGATACTACATTGTTTTAATTAATGTGACTATATAATAAGTCTTCATAACTGGTGGAACAAATTCCCCTGCCTCGTTCTTTTACAGAAGAAAAAAAAATTTTTCTTTTTTTTGCTATGCCATATACATTCTAGAACCAGTTTATCAAGTCATGACAAACTCTGTGGGAATTTGATTAATGGTGCATTGGATTGAGGTGTGATCAGTTTGAGGAGCCATTACAACTTGAATCAACTGGAAAGAGACTTTTGAAAAAAAACTGGAATCTGCAGGGATCCTGGAAAAGATGTGGCAGGAATAGTTCCATATATCTTGGAGAGCTTTTGATCATTTATTTGAATTGTACCTTTCTTGCTCCCGAACATGTTTGAGAGAGAAAGAGAGAGAGAGTCAAAGTATTAACCAGAGGTGATAAAGGGTGGGTATCCAGTGGTTTTATCAGCCACTACTTTCTCTGGTGTATTTTCTGAGGACATATTATTTGGAGAAATGGAATTGAAAATAGAGATTGGGAAGAAAGACATGGTGAGAAGAAGTAAGAGAGGATTATGTTGCTGCAAGAGACCTTAGCTTTGCTGATGGCTGTAACTACTGTTTCTTATGCATATTGGACTCTGAAGTTTAAGGGGAGGAATCCTGAATAGGGGTTGAAAAAGACTTCAGAGAAAAGGTGGCATTTGAGCTGGGGGCGATAGCGTGGCTTAGAGTTCCACAGTGAGCATCTATATGGGAGGTGGGGTGAAGCTTTGGCGGGTAGGACTGAAGGAAAACGGTTAAGGTTATTCCAGGCAGACAGAACAGCATAGATAGGAAACAGGAGATAGAAATGATGGGTTTATAGGAGGCAACAGTCGTTCATTTGAATGAGGGGTATAGCTGGAAAGACAAGTAGTAGCCCGATTGTGCAAAGCCGTGAATACCAGGCTAAGGACTTTGGACTTTATTCTGGGATGGCAGTGGAGACTCTTGAACAGGAGAGTAACTAAATCTCAAGTTTGCTTCAGAAAGATCACTGTGGCTGCAGCCAGGCAGGGAACTCTGTGGCTGCATCCGTTTGCGGTGCAGGGCAAAGCGCGGACAACTGCACTCCTAGCTGTAGGGGGGCGCGACGCCGGCCGCTCGGCCCTGCTCTCCTTCCCTGCTGACCCGGTTCCTACTCGACGCGCTCAGAAGTCGGCTAGCCCTCCTGGACGCGCCCTCCTCGGGCCTCGTCTAGTCCGCCTGGACGCGCCCCCGTGCGTCACGTCCGCTCTGACTCTTGGCTCGTTAGAGTCGACGGCGGGCGCGGACGGGACCTCTGCGCCTGCGCGGGGCGAAAGTCGGCGGTTGAAGCTGAGGGGCCCGGGGGGAATTTTGGCGTCTTCACTAGCAGGTTTCTGAGTCTGCCACGGTCGTCTTTTCTCGCAGCACGCCCATAGGTGTTTTGATTTGGCCCAAGAGATATAACCAAACGCTGTAGAGGGGCTTGGTTGCTCCTTGACCTTAGCGGCGCCGAGTCCAACACTCTTATGTCTCTCAGCTGAGAAGTGTAGAGTCTCTGTATTTTCAGTTCAGCTGCTTGCTCTGAGTCGGCGGCCAAGACGTCGACACTAGTGAAAACCTGCCCTGGCCGCTAAGCATGCCTAGCCAGACTGTAATCCATGTTTCTAGGGCTTGTTTACCTCTGCGGTCAAATCTGAGACTCGGAGTTGAGGAGGTCATCAAGTCCAGCCTCTTAACCTTCCCTGTCGTCGCGAGTGAGCTAATGTACGGTTTTTACCTGCACACCCCTGAAGATCGCCATTTCTTAGGACAACTCTTGATTACATAGTCTTGCTGGAAGCTTCCTCCACTCAACTTTAATTCCTTCAACAATAGTTATAGAGAACCTACTATGTATCAAGTAGTGTAGTTCCTTGGGATACAATGATGAGCTAGAGTGAACACGTAAGATTGTTGATATCTTGGAGTTTACATTTCAGACGTTGGGGGCGGGTGGAGGGGGAGATCAACAGCCAAAAATAATTAGAGGCCATGATTTGTGCTTGCAAGAAAATAAATCAGCCAAGGCTTATGGAAGAACAGTATAGGTGGGAACTACTTAGCGGGGTCACAGAAGGTCTCTCGGAGGTGGTGACGTTTATAACCAGACAAGTGAACAGTTAGCAACAGAGTGAGTTCCAGGCTGAGGGAAGAGCAAAGCCCTTGAGGCAGGAAAGAGGTTGATGTTTTCTAGGAATAGATGGAAGGCCAGTGTGGCTGGAACGTGGTGAGCCTCTTACCCAGAGGACTTACGGATGATTTTTCAAAGTGTCCTTCTGAACACTTTGAAGGTGCGGATAATTTTAAAATGCAAATCATGTGTATACATTTTAGAAGGAAAGGACCTAAGACTTTGCTGAAATTCTCAAAGAGGTCTTGTAGATATTAAGAACCACTGCTTAAACATTTTTCAACTATGTGATCCTGGTTATTCTCTGGAATAGCAGGGTATAAATAATATCAGTTTACACCCAGGCTAGTTCTCTAAACTGTCTTCTCATCTGTGAAACAAAAACAATAGGATTGCTATGAGGATTAAATGAAAGTGCTTAATGGTAAAACTTCGAGCGAGGCGCTAGCCACACAGTGCTACTGTTAAAAACAAACCCCTGCATCCCTGGGTAGAGGAACGACTTACAGATAATGCTCCTTTAGCATTCCGCAAACATACACTAAGTACCTATTCTGTGTAGAGCCCCTGGTGGAAAAGATCTGCTTCCAGGAGTTTGTTATCTAGTTGACCCTTGCAGAGATAGAGAACACGATAAACTAAATGCTGTGAGAGGGGTTTGAGTATAGTGCTCTGGGATCTGCAGGAGAGGCTTCAGCTTCCACTGGACCTAAGTGGCTTCTGGAGTTCATATCTGAAATAGGTTTAAAAGATGAACACACTGAATTGAAAAACACACACAATATCAATATTACACGTACACATTTTATTCTTGGTGATGTGGGAAGCCAGATTGGAAACACTGCAGTTACTTCTATTATCCGAGAAATATTGAGCCGTAGGTTTCGTGAGAAAGGCACCTATCTTTTGTCCAGTCTGTTTACTATACATCGCATGCTCTGGGCAGTTATCTTCATGTGGGGAACAAAGTACACACATCACACCCTTTCCGAAACGAAAGGCCGCGGGACTCCAAGAGAAGGGTGGGAGCTCTCCCGACTTAACCACACAATGGGGGCCGCTTCACCGTAGCTAGCACTCCACCCAGCAGGCCCCACTCGGCCCGGGGTTCGACTTCTCGGGGCCCTGTCGCTCCTCCCCCTGCCGCCCTCGGGGGCGCAGCCACAGCCCGGCAGGGCGCCCTCCCTCACTCGCGCGTTGCTCCTCCTTGGCTGGGGAGCCGGAAAACCCGGAGCGAACCGGCCCTGCCCGGCGGCGCATGCTCAGTAGCGAGCAGGTTCAGTTCGCTAGTAGGAAGCTCGAGAGCTACACCGGCGTCGGCGTCGGCCGCGGCCGCACCTCAGGGCAGCGAGATTCCCCAACAACGACCTCGGGCCTTTCCCCTCCCCCGCTAGACCCCGAGCTCCGCTCCGCCCCGCCCCGGGTCGCTCGCGTTTCGGGGTCCCAGCTGCGTGGAGCGGGCGCCGCGACCGGAGCGTCCCTCCACACGCCCTCCCCCAGCCGCCGGCTCCGCCGCGGGGCCAGGCCAGGCCCGGGAGTGCAGCCCCGGCGGGCGGGCGGGCGGCGGCCGCGGCGGAGGGCAGCTCCGGGCGGCGCCGGCGGGCCGCGGAGGGGTGGGGGGCCTGGCCCCGGGGCGGTGGTGCGGGATGCCGCCGCCGCCGCCTCCGGGCTGCGTTCGCTCTCCGCGGCTGGTGCCCGTGTCGGGTGGGTGGCCGGGCGCGGGCCTCGCCCCCCAAGCCCCACTCCGGGGCTAGCCCAGCTGCGCGGCGCCCCGAGGGGGCCGGGCCGTCCGTTGGGGCCGCGGCCCTGTTCCGTGCCGCGAGCTCGCCCTCTCGCGGCTCCCCGGCCCGGCCGCCGCCGCCGCCGCCCCTCTCCCCTCCCAGAGGCGCCCCGGGGGCACCATGCAGGCGCAGCAGCTGCCGTACGAGTTTTTCAGCGAGGAGAACGCGCCTAAGTGGCGGGGACTGCTGGTGCCTGCGCTGAAAAAGGTGAGACGCGCGCGGGACCCCTCTTCCAGGCTGCATCTCCTGTTAGGATGCCGGGTGGGGGCCGGGGAAGCCTGGGGAGGCGGGGCGCGCGGGGCCGTCTTTTTTCCCGGTCTCGCCGCTTCCCTGAAAGGACGGCGCACACGTAGAGGTTCCCCAACACCCGCTAGCTCTCGGTGTTGACATTCACCCGGTGGGTGGGAAGGCCGCAGGGAGCCAGGGAGAGTTTGTCCGAAGAATCCAGTCGCTGGGAGGTTAATGCCGTGCCCCTGATTCAGAGATGAGGGTTGGAGGAGCCTCAGTTTTCAGTGGAGGTCAAAGCAGGCCACTTTTCCGCCTTCCCGGTCTTATCCCAGAGCTGCTGTCAGCCTCCGGTTTTAGATGTGCAGTCTGTTCTTTTTAGTGGGCTCGAGAATGCTCTGGCTATAATGCTTGCTCTAAGTAATTGCAGAGCTCGCCTGCCAGCAGGAACATGGCCTGCTTTGCTCGCCCTCTGTAATCACTCATTCCTCTGAATTCCCCCACTCCTCCGACTAACAGGGGAGTGTGCACATGCCACTATTTCTCTCTTTCTGTCTTCCTTCCTTTCTTTCTCGTTCTCTCTTTCTGTCTCTCTCTGAGTCTGAGAATCTTGGTACTGTCTTTCGGTTTGTTGATTAGAAATTTTAACTTTTATGTGTTTCTTCGAGTTTCCCACACTGTTATCGAAAGTTATATACCCCATGATCTGTACTTTTCTTTTAAATGTTTTAGTATAATTAGAAAATGTTGCTAAATTTTCAAAGCTTCTAACGCAGCATTGTGACTTAATAAATACATTAAAACATCAGAAACTGATGTTTGAATGAATATAAAAACTACCAGAGTATTTTTTGTTATCCTTTCCCCTTATAAATACAGGGATAGCTTTACTTTTAATAGTGTTTCTAAATCCCTTTTTCTTGTTGCTCAAAGAATGTTTCATGTTATTTGTTTAAAAAATATTTTCCTCCTCACTGAGAATTGAGATTATAGCGTACCTTTTGTTCTAAACATTTATACTATTAAAAACTGTTTTAAAAGGTGCCTGATACTGCTCAAGTGCCAGCAACTTTTGCTTTCCCTTTTGCCCTTTCTCCCTCTCCCCCTCTCGGTATCTTACAATGGAAACTATATTTTATTTGTTAGCAGAATTTGCTGGTTTATTTCAGATGTTAGTGACTTTTTTGCTCAGGTGTCTGACTAGTCACAGACATCTCTGTGCTATTGTTTTCTAAGAAAACCAAAGAGATGCCATATGCCTTACAGTACTTAATTTATTAGAAATCCTGTCAGGCTCTCACTGTGTTTACTTTTGGCTTTACTGCAAGCTTGGCAGACTATAAGAGAAGGGGAGCACAAGGTCTCAGTGATGGGAGAAGCAGGTATCTTGACCAAGGTAGCGGTGGGGTAGGGAGGAGAAAGAAAAATTACTGAAAATATATTAAAGAACTCATAAAGCACTGTCAATTTGGGGCTATTTTGCTTAGAGGCAAGCAACTCCTATCCCAGGGGAATCACTATGATACCCCATCAGTTGAGGGTCCTATGAAGTAGTGAAAAGAGCATTATAGGAGTTCTCAGTCCGGGTCTAACTCTGCCACTTTGGTGGCCCTTGCTGAAATTTGTCCACAGAAGCATTTTGTTTGGCTGGCATAGTGTTGTTTTATTTTTAATGTAATTAGTTGCCAATATTTTAAAATGGGAACTGTTACATAAAATCTTAATTTTTGAGCTTTCCTTGGAGAATAGGAAGATCTCTCTGCATTGGGCCAGCATTCAAGCAAGGCAGTAAACTGCTGGAACTAAGTAAATGGCTGTCTTCTTTAGACAAGACATGTATCTCTGATTTAACACAGTCCCCCTTCGATCCTCTTTGCTTATTTGCATAAACCAGCTTTGACTTCAGGCAGAGATACTTTTGCATGATAGTAGAAGTGATGGGAGGAGGTGGAAGTGTACACAATCTAGCTGATAAGTAAGATTCTTCCAATTCTTATTTAAAATATCCACTAACCATGATTCTAAGCCACAAAAGACAAGGTTGAAATTACATTCCGTATCTGGATGTGCTCTTGGTAGCTCAAAATCTGCTTATAGACTTTCATGTGGGTATCTCCGTATCTTCCTTCATATGCTTCCTTTAGACCTATTGTACTATTGGCAGATACATCCAGCTTGTGTTATCTTACCTGAGGCTCCTTGGACATGCTGTTTTCTTCACCTGGACTGCCTTTTGCTTGGCCTAACACTGTTCATCCTCTGGACTCACTAGACCTCAGATCTTTTCTCAGATCCTCAGGCCTGAGTTACATAGTCTTTCTTTTAGTCTAAATATTCTTTTAGGACCCTAGCCTAGCATTTAACAGTTAATTTTAAATTCCTGTTTATTTACCTTCTCCCCACCCCAACTAAATTGGGTGGTCCTTGAGAGCAGGGATGATATTTTACTCTCATTTTGTCCTCCATGCATACAGTGCCTGATACCTGGTTGACACTAAAGTTTGAATGAATGGGTGAGGGAAAACCCAAACAAAACTATTAGCTCTCTCCTTTCTACCTACCATGAGAAAAAAGCCTCTTGGTTAACAGCTTTATTATTTTATTTGACTGGTTCAGAAATTTGGCGTCTTCTCTGACTTACTACTGCCGACACCCAGGCAGATCCTGTAGATTCATTCCCCTTTGACTTGTTCTGGTTTTTTTTTTTAGCTTTTTTTTTTATTGAAATAATGTGTCAATTTAATTTCTGGTGTACAGCACAATGTTTCAGTCATACATGAAAATGCATATATTCGTTTTCATATTTTTTCACCCTAAGCTACTGTAAGATATCAAATATAGTTCCCTGTACTATACAGTATAAACTTGTTTACCTCTTTTATGTATACCAGTCAGTGTCTGCAAATCTCGAACTCCCAGTTTATCCCTTCCCCCCACTCCCCACTCCATAACCATAAGTTTGTTTTCTGTGACATGTTCTTTTAATCTGTTCCCTCCTACTCCAGCTACTCTTGAGTCCTCTTTCCCAGACTGCTGCTTTAGCCTCTTAACTGAGTTCATTGCCCCTTACTTCTCTTTTATTTATTTTTTAAATTTCAGAAGTTATAGGACACTTCTGAACATGTCACACTCTTGTTCAGAACATTTGGTGTCTTTTGAAGGCATAGAATGAAGTGTGTATTAAGCTTTTAGCATAGAATTGCTGGTGATCGATGACTTGGCTTCACCCTGCTTTTCTGAATGGATTGATACTGTAATCTTTATGCTTTAGCCAGACTGGACTACTACTTTTCCTGAATATGCCCAGAAGGTCTCACTGCATCTCTCAGTCTAATTCCTACCTTATGTATTGCATAAGTATATTATACCTACTATAGACCAATTATTGCCCTCAGCACTAAGGATTAAAAAGTAATTGACATCACCCAGAAATGACTAAGTTCAAACATGATGGGAAGTGGCAAAGGGTGAGTTTGGAGAGGAAACTGGCTTATAGAGAATTTTTTGTATGTTAAGCTAAGGAGTTTGAATTTTACCTTGAGGTTATAGATGTCATTGAAGAATTTAAATAGAAGAGTAACATCATATTTGAATTTTAGAAAATCCATTTTGGCCATAGAATAGAAAATGGATTGAAGAAGAATGAGACCCAAGGTAAGGGAGAAAAGTTAGAAGGCTAGTTTAACAATCTAGACAAAGGAGGAGGATATAGCTCAAGTGGTAGAGCGCATGCTTAGCATGCATGAGGTCCTGGGTTCAATCCCCAGTACCTCCTCTAAAAATAAAAAAAGAAGTAAACCTAATTAACCCCCCCAAAAAGCCCCCCAAACAAACAGTCAAGTCAAAAGATGAGATGACCTTGAGGTAAGGGTGCATTTGAATTAGGATGGAAATGTGGGGATGGGTTTTATTTGAGAGGTGTTTAAGAGGCAAAATTGACAGGATATAGCAACTCACTGAGTGATTGGGGGAAGTGGTGAGAGCAGGAGGAATCTTTTCTGGTTTGAGTGCTTTTAGTCAAGATAGTGTAGGCGGAGAACCCTTTGGGGTGGCAAGAGTGGCATAATAAGATGAGTTTTGGATTTGACTTGAAATTCTTTTTGGGTTATCCACATGGACTTGTGAAATTGGCAATTGGTTGTTAGTATCTGGTGAAACAGATTTGGGACTTCTAGGTGGGTAAGTAGAGCCATGAGAATAGATGAAGCCTGTATCCATACAAAAACTTGTGCATAAATGTTCATGGCAGTTCTGTTCAGCAAAAAACTGGAAACAACCCAAATATCCATCAACAGGTGAATGAATAAACTAATTATGATAGAGCCATACATTGGAATACTACTCAGCAGTAAAAATGAATCAACTGTTGGTATATATGACAATATTGCTGAATCTCAAAATAAGTTGAATGAAAGAAGCCAGACCAAAAAACCCTCACAGTGTATACTATATAACTCTATTTACATAACATGCTGACTAACCTGCAGTGACAGAATGCAAGTTAGTAGTTGTTTTGTGGGGAGGCTTTTATGTTCATTTGTTTGTACCCGTAGTTTCAGGAGTGTGTGCGTAAGTTAAAATTTAACAGATTATATGGCTCACGTATGTGCAATTTATTGTATGTCAATTGTACCTCAAAGAAAATGTTAAAAAAATAAAGTAGATGAGGCCACTCATTGGAAATGGTTAGACGTAAGGGTGAAATTGGGCTGGCATCAGAACTGGGGGAAGAGAATGGACAATAGGGTGTAGGGGGAGAGCAGAGGGAAAGGAGTGAGTACAGGTTAAGAAGGAAAGAGTCAGAAAGAATGGATCCTAGTGTCCAAGAAGCTGAGAATGGAAGGAGTTTCAAGAAAAGAGTTATGAACTGTGTCAGGCTATAGAAAAGTCAGGTAAGGTCCCTGAAAAGTGTTAAGATTTGATACCTAAGGGGTCACTTCTGGCTAAGCAGTTTCAGTGTCAGAGTAGAAGATGGAAGAGCATGGAAGAAGAATAGCAAGGACAAGTGACTTTTTTCAGATTTTTTTTTCCCCTAGAAGCTTGGAAATGAAGGGAAAAGAGATACTTCTGTAGCAAGAAGGGGATTCACGTTGGGGAAGACACTTGTATTTTATTTGAAGGTGATGGAAACTTGTTTATGTTGGGAGCCTTTGGGGAGGGAGCTGATAAAAGAATACTGGTAAAGATACTGAACAAGGAGATGAGATCAGGAACACAGCAGTGGGATTTAGCTTGAACTATTTGCCACGTACCATTTTAAGTGCCTCACGTGTGTTCTCTAATTGTTACAGGATTCTATTATGTCTATGTTATAAGAGAGAAAACTGAAGTTAGGAAAGGGTAATTTGTATAGAGTCCACATTTTTAAACAGTACTGATGATGTTATACTACCTCTGGCAGGAGTGATGACATCCTTTCTTCTAAGATGGAAGGGAATGAGGTTAAGATGGCTTCATAAGTTGGGGAGCAGGGGAGTTCATGCTAGGTAACTTATATTTTCATGATGAAATGAAAGGCATGATCCTTTACATAGAGTGAGGAAAGAGAAATGAGTAATGAGTTTAAGAAGCTGATCAAGTCTTGGAATTGATGCTGTGGAGTCTGTAGAAGGAGCCAGCCAGAGAATTAGAAAGGAATTGCTGAGCAGTGCTGAGTGGGGAGATTATAAATTTGGAGTAACATTCATTGTGACATTTCTTCCAGCAGCATTGATCAGTTCAGGTAAATGGGTAGAGAAGGATAATTGGTTGCAGGTGACTGCAGTAGCGACAAAGAGTATAGGGATAGTTCAAATAATAGAAAGTACAGCTATATTGTAGACAGATAAATATTGGAGGTATAAATGAGAACTCCATGGATTAGAAATCCTGATTAGTTGAAGAGGATAATGGGAGCAGATAAAGGATTAAGATTAGAGATGATGATAATTATATTTTGAAGTTTAAGGATTCCAAAGATGAAAATGAGACAATTAAGAGCTGTGAAGTTGGTGTGTTGAATGATGGGTTGCGTACATGGATGACGATGAAGTCCACAAGAATTGTGGTGTATATTGTGGAGAGGAAGACTAGAATCCAGCAGTGGTAAGGAGGTCCGGAAATCACAGGGGCGAGGATGCTGTAACCAAATAGTAATAAAAGTGGCAGCTACCCGCCATATTGTATTTTTTTTATTACAGCTGTAGCTGGAATTTGGGAGAACTTTGCACTTCATTTTAGAATATTTTTTGACTTGTAATTAAGTTTTTTACCCAACATTTATTATGAAACATTAAAAATGTACAGAAAAGTTGAAAGAATTGCTCAATAAACACCCATATACCCATCACCTAGATTCTACGCTTTACGTTTTACTGTTTTCTTTATCACATGCTTGTCCTCTCTATCCATCCACCAATCCGTCTCATGTATTGATGGATTTCAGGGTAAATTGTGAACATTAGTGCACTTTACCCCTAAACACTTCAGCATGCATGTCATTAACTTAGAGTTCAGTATTTATTTATGGTTCTTTTTGTTTTTTGGGTAAAATTTATGTACAGTGGAAGACACAAATATTAATTGTACGTTTAATGAGTTTTGGCATATGAATACCACTCAAGCTTCTACCAAGATTTTGAGCATTGCTTAAACAGTATGACAGTCTTTGAATTTCATATCATTTACCTTGATTTTTAGCTGAGAGTTGGATAGTTAGCCCATTTTTATTTAGATATTTTAATGTTTATAAGATATATCTAGAAGATTTTGTGCATTCTTGCCTTTCTAAATGTGTAAAGTCGTAGTTACAAGGAACAACATTTTTATTTTTTATTTTTTTATTTTTTTTACATTTTTTATTGATTCATAATCATTTTACAGTGGGAACAACATTTTTATATTGTTTCCACCACATAAATTAATCTTATGAAATAATTCAAGAAAAGGTTGGAAAACCACCTTTCAGGAGTACTTGGAGTGATTCCTACTTCTCAAGACAAGTTGGTTAGCTGACCTCTAAGGTTCCTTTTGACTTTCAGTTCTATGATTATGTCAGAGAGGAGAAAGGGTGGCTGCTGGGCAAAGCAGAGACATGAATGATTACTAACAAGCAGTCTTATGTCTTCATTTATATATAACCTGAATAAAAATGCAATTCAATGCAAAAAAAAGATAAGGCTCATTACCGTCACTCCTAAAATATTCCTCATGTGCCTTCTCAGTCAATTCCTGTCCCCACCTCCCAGAAGCAACTGCTATTCTGATCTTTTATCATCCTACCATAGATTAATCTTATCTGTTTCGGCTATCATATAAATAGAATCATACAGTGTATATTTTTGGTAAGGCTTTTGCGATTGTGTTTATTAAGATTTCAGTCCTTTTTTCTGTCATATGAATATGTCAGAGTTTGTTTATCAAGTGGATATATACCTGGGAGGTTTCCAGTTTGGGGCTGTTGCGGATAAAGCTGCCATGAATGTTTTTATACAGATCTTATTGTAGAAATCTTTTCTTTTGGATAAATACCAGTAAAAATGGCTCATAGACTAAATGTCTGTTAGTTTTGTAAGAAACTGCCAGACCTTTTCTCACAGTGGTTGTACCATTTTGCATTCCCAAACAGTATATGAGAGTTCCAGTTGCTCCACATCCTTGCCAGTATTTGGTGTTATTTGTCTTTAATTTTAGTCATTGAGATGGATTTGTAGTGATATCTCACTGTGGTTTTAACTTGTGTTATTCTGATGACCAGTGATACTGAGCGCTTTTTGATATTCTTTTAGGTTATTTGCATATCTTCCTTTGGGCAGTGGCTGTGTAAATCTGTTGCCCATTTGAAAAATTGAGTTGTTTTTAGTTCTTTATATATCCTGGTTAACTGTCCTGCATTAGATATATGTTTCATGAATGTTTTCTTGTAGCTGTGGCTTGTCTATATTGATGGAGTCACATTTATAGTTTTTTTTTCTTTTAAGGTTATTGCTGTGTGTCCTAGACCCCTTGCCTGCCATCAAGTCATAAAAACATACTTCTAATGCGAGTTTCTAAAAGCTTTATAGTTTTAGCTTTTATATAATCTGTGGTCCATTTCAAATTAATTGTGTATGATACAAGGTAGGAACTGAGATTCTTTTTTATGCTCATATCTAGTTATTTCAGAACTTTTTGTTGAAGAGACTTTCCTTTCCCTGTTGGATTGTGTTGATGTTTTTGTGAAAATTAAATGAATATATATTATATATTTGTGTAAATGTATATTTAAATATGTAATATATGTGAAGTAAATATATATGTATTTTTCTAGAGTCTCCATTCTTTTCCACTGGTCTTTTGTTCATCTTTACACCAATACCACACTATTGATTACTGTAGATTTATAGTAAGTCTTGTGGTTAGGTAGTGTAAGTCCTCCAATTTTGTTCTTTTAAAATGTTATTTTACTATTTCTAGATTTTGTATATAAAGTTTGAACCATCCTATCAATTTCTACCAAAAAACCTTGGTGAGATTTTTATTGTAATTGCATTGAACTTGTAGATCACTAGGGAGTATTGACTCTTAATAGTATCAGATCTTTGGATCCATTAATGTGGTATATATCTCCATTTATTTAGACTTTTGAATCTCTCTCAGCAGCACTTCATAGATTTCAATATGTAAGTCTTACTTGTCTTTGGTTAAGTTTAATCTGAAATATTTTGTTTTTTGGTGCTGTTGTAAATTGTAAAATTTTATTTTCCAGTTGTTTGCTATGAGTATGTAAACATGTAGCTGATTTTTGTATATTGATCTTGTATCCTTTGACCTTACTGATAGTTGTTTTATAGATTCCATAGAATTTTCTCCATAATTATATCGTCTGCAAATAGAGGCAGTCTGACATTTATTTCTTTATTTCTTTTTCTTGCCTTGTTTTACTGGTTAGACTTCCATTACATTGTTGAATCAAAGTAGTGAGAATAACCATCCTTACCTTGTTCTCATTCTTAAGGGAAAAGTATGTCTTATTTCACTATGGAGTGTGATATGAGCTGATAGTTTTCATTGATTCCCTTTATCAGATTGAGGGTTTCCCCTTCCATTTTTAGTTTTCTGAGAGTGTTGGGGTTTTCTAAAATTATAAATGGATGTTGAATTTTGTCAAGTGATTTTTCTGTCTGTTAAGATAACCATAGGGTTTTTCTCCTTTATTCTGTCAATATTATGGTAAGTTACATTGATTTTGGATGTTAACCAACATTTCCTGGGTAAACCATGGCACATAGCATTTTATTGAGTTCCTGCTTTGTGCCAGTATTCTAGACACTATGCTTGGTACTTTATGTACTTATCTCTGTTCTACCTATTGATTTTTCAAGGTGGTAATTTTTACAGCTGAGTTTTACAACTGAGGAAATGGATCCTAAGAGAGCCAAATTGCTCAAGATCTTATAACTGAGTAGAATCCAGATTTGATCCTAAGCCTGTCTGGCTTCAAAGACACCTCTTTCTGCTATACCGTGTTGCTTCCTTTGAGTAGACAGTATAATACAGAACAGTGGTGTTGTAATTGTCCTGTACCTTAGATTTTGGGGAGGAAGTTTCTTAGGACAGAAGGAGGTGGAAGGAAGAGGTTTTGAAATCCCTTGCTTTAGGCTTAGAAGCACAGCTCTTTTACATCTTGGGGTTCTGCATAGGATTGCATTTGTTGGAAGGGTTCTGCTGCATTAAAAAGAGTTTTGGGGGGAAGGTATAGCTCTGTGGTAGAGTGCATGCCTGGCATGCATGAGGTCCTGTGTTCAATCCCCAGTACCTCCACTAAAGAAAAAAAAAAAGTAAATAAATAAATAAACCTAATTTAAAAAAAAAAAAGTAAGAGTTTTAAAGGCACTAGTTAGTGAATAGATAACATAGACCGTAAAGGAAAGGGCTAAGATGTAATGGTCTTGGGATGGCAGTAGGAAGCTAGGAGACTATCTTTGTGTGCTTGTATTTGGGAATGAAGGAAGTGATATTTTAAGTGGGAGTGATCCAGGTGAGGATGAGGAGGAAGTGTGTTTGTTCCAAGGGTTTGTGGTGGCTTGGAGCTCAGGAGGGGCTCAGCATCTTGGGAATTCTGAGTAGCTGGAGTCTGGACTGTGGGACCAGATCTTGTGAACCAAATTATTGCATTTTATCTTTTGAGCAGTTGAGAATCACTGGAGGGTTTTAAGTAGGATATTGATAACTAGATATGAAATTTGAAGGATCATTATTTGCTCTGTGGTATCTAGATTAAATGATAGCAGAACTGTAAGCAGGAAGGCAAGTTAGGAGATTTTGCAGCAATCATGGAAGAGATGATGGTGGTCTTGACTAGGGATGTAGCTGTGGGGATAAAGAAAAGTGGACTGATTTTCAACTTAGAGTTAGATTGGTGGTTGAATATCAGGGTAGTAAGAGAGAGAGGAGTCAAAGCTGATTCCCAGGATTCTGGCTTAGGAGTCTAAGTGGTAATGTTGATGAGTGAATACTGGGAGAGTAGCACCTTTGGAGGGGAACTAAGAAACCATCAGTACTTTGGGAATGAGAAAGTGTGAGAGAATTGTGATAGAAAGGATTTACGCATTGCAGTTAGCCCAGTATGGCAAACATGGAAGGCGTCTTTGTTGGACTTTCCTCATTAATTATGGGCAGGTGCAACCTGAAGGCTCTGATGATGTTTTTCAGTGTACGTTTCAAATGCCATCTCCTCTACAAAGGCTTTCTACTTCAATTTCATGCCCTGAGTAGAATCAGTCTCTTAATTTCTTTAGTACTTTGTACCTTAATTTTAGTACTTATTGACAGTCTGCCCTTTAAAGTGCTCATCTCCCAGTATTCACTTCTTCATTGGGAGTTATTTTAGAGCAAGATATGATCCTGGTCACTTTTTTGTTTCCTATAATGCTTAGCGTATTTCTCATGTATAGCAGGTGCTCAGTATACATTTGTTAAGTTGTGTGGTTCTGAGCCTTTCCCCTCAAGAATATAGTTACTGATGAGTTTGGTAGGTCATAGTTGAGATCTTCACCAGTCAAAAGGCATTGGAATTATCATGTTTGGTGTATTCTATTTTAGCGAATAGGGAAACAAATACTATACTTTAGAAATAATTCATTTAAAGTGGCTAAATTAAAAAAAAAATGTAATGCTTCAAGGGAGAAGCAGATGCCAAGATGGGAATAAGCATGCAAGATATTTATTAGGAGAAGTGCTTCTGAGAGAAAACGAGGAAGGAGGCAGGGAGAGTCGTCAGACCATGATGCAAGTCTGACTCCATGTGAAGGAGAGAGGCAAGGAAGGAAGGAACTTTGGGTGAAAGTGTTGTAGACTGCAGTACAGTTCTAAGGAAAGTCCACCCAGATCTCAGGAAGTCCTTGAGTGAAAGTTGCCTATCACAGGGATTCCTCACCTCCCAGGACTAGGCCTGCTTTAGTATGCCTTTGGTGCTCATTGACTGGGAGCAGTCAGTAACAACTGTGGCCTCCAAGCACTGTGATGGATTTCAGAGTGCAGCAGCTGGGGCCCTAAGTCGGTTATTTTTCCTGGAGTCAGAGATCTGAGAGGTTCATTCTTTTAGCCAGCCAGGGCCATCTCTGGCTAGAAGTAGCCTGATTGGGGATAATTGAATTACAGTGTTCCCCCACTTAAAGTGGGTAATCTGTTCCCTCTATTACTGCTTATGTTTTAGAAAATATATCTTAGGATGAATTCTTAAAGTCAAAACTTAATTATCATGATATTAATAGTACAGTTTGCTTTAGCAGTTATCAAAGTTTACATTTCATATTCATGATTATTTCATAGTTAAACATTTAATGTACAAAAACATAAAGCACTAAAAACAAAGGAAAACAATGCAAATAATACTCATTATTATACGAGCTAGTGAATCAAGAACACTTCAAGCACTTCAGCAATACCTTGAGTAGTCCAGCCATCCAGTTATGAAGATGAGTGCTTGTTGATTTTCCTTTCTAGTCTGGACTACCTCAGGCCGACAAACACAAGTCAATAAAAGAAATTTCTCATAAAGTCAAATTCTGAAAACCTCCCTTTGGAGTTGGGGATGGGGGCATACGCTGTAGAAAAGAAGTAATTTAAACTTCTGGTTTTATGGACCCTGAATTATTCAGATACTATTTTTAAAGTAGGTATTTTATTTATTTTTAGAGGGCTTTTTTTGTTGTTGTTAACTTTTTTTGTTTGTTTTGGGGGAGGTAATTAGATTTATTTTTAAATGGAGGTACTGGGATTGAACCCAGGACCTCATGCATGCTAAGCACAAACTCTACCACTGAGCTATACCCTCCCCACCTAAAGTAGGTATTTTAAAACTGTAATGGGAAGATGATTTTGAGAAAAGTTTCCTTAATGCTGCTTTTCTGCTTTTTTGTTTTTTTGAGGGGGAGGTAATTAGGGTTATTCATTTATTTTTTAGAGGAGTTACTGGGGATTGAACCCAGAACCTCATACATGCTAAGCACAAACTACTGCTTGAGCTATGCCCTCCCCACCTCCTGCTTATTTTTGACTGTTTCGTTTATTCACCAGATTTGTTACTTATTGTATGGCACGCATTAGGGACATACAATTAAAAAGTAAAACATAATTGTTGCTTTTATGAAACTTGTATCTGGTGATAAAAAAGGTCTATAATCTGGCCGTATACATTAAAAGCAACCCAATTGCAAATGGGATCAATCCTAGTATATAGAAAGTTGTTTGGTGCAGGGTTTAAGAAAACAACAACAAAAACCCCCAAAACAAGTCTTGGGATAAAAAAAATGTTGAGTTTTAAGTTAACAGACACTTTTTTTAATAAGCTAACTTAAATTCCAGTTTTTTTTTCAAATTATTTATCTCCCGTATTTCTTTTTTTTTTTACCATTTTGTTTTATTTTTTTTTTGAAGTATAGTTGATTTACAATATTATATAAGTTTAAGGTGTGTAACATAGTGGTTCACAGTTTTTTAAAGTTATACTCCATTAATAGTTATAAAATATTGGGTATATTTGGTACCTCCTGCATTTTAATATTCTTAGTTATTCTCTTATAATCCCTGAAAGAAAATTTTTCCCTTTCTATCTAGACAACTCCCATTTTCTATCTTACTTATAATTTAAACCCTTTGCAAGTAAGATTTCAGTATATGATCCAGTACTTTGTAATGGAATGCACTTATAATTACATTCACATCTATTTTGTTTAAGGACTTGCATAGGATTCTGATTTCTGTACACATACTTAATAACTTTCTCTTAATTTTTTATTGTGGTAGAAAATATATAACATAAAATTAGCCATTTTAACCATTTTTAAGTGTATATTTAAGTGCCGATAACTATATTCACAATGTTATGCAACCATCACCACTATCTATTTCCAAAACCTTTCATCACCTCAAACAGAAACTCTGTACACATTAAGCAATAACTCCCAACTTCCCCCTCCCTCAGCCCCTAGTAACCTCTAATGTACTTTGTCTTTATGAATTTATGCCTGGTCTAAATATTTTATAAAAGTGGAATCATACAATATTTGTCCCTTTGTATATGAGTTATTTTATTTAGCATAATGTCTTAAAGATTCATCAGTATTGTAGCATGTATCAGAATTTAATTCCTTTTTAAGGCTGAATAATACTCCAGTGTGTATATACTATATTTTGCTTATTCATTTATCTCTTACTGGACACTTGGATTATATCTACCTTTTGGCTATTTTGAATAATGCTACACTGAACATTGGTATAGAAGTATCTGTTTGAGTTCCTGTTTTCAGTTCTTTTGGGTATGTATCTAGAAGTGGAATTGCTGGGTCATTTTGGTCGTCTCTTTAACTTTTTGAGGAACTGCCATACTGCTTTCCACAGCAGCCACTCCATTTTACATTCCTCCCTGCCATGCACAAAGGTTCCAGTTTCTCCACATTCTCATTTATACTTGTTATTTTCTGTTTGTTTTTTTTTCAACTGCCATCCTAGTTGGTGTGAAATGATACCTCATTTTGTGTTTTGCTTTGTATTTCCCTAATGACTAATGATGTTGAGCATCGTTTTATGTGCTTATTGGCCATTTGTATATTTTCTTTAGGGAAATGTCAAGTCTGTTGCCCATTTTTAAAATTGTTTTTTATTTTTGTTGTTTAATTTTAGGACATCATTGTATATTTTTGATATTAGACCCTTATCAGATACATGATTTATAAATGTTTTCTCCCATTCAGACACAACTAAGATGCTGTCTTTTCAGTTTCTTAATAATATCCTTTGCACAAAACTTTTAAATTTTGATGAAGTTCAGTTTATCTTTTTTTCTTTTATTGCTTGTGCTTTTGGTGTCATATCTAGGAATCCATTGCTAAATCCTAGGTCATGAAGATTTACCCTTAAGTTTTCTTATGGTTTTAGCTCTTATATTTAGGTCATTGACCCATTTGAGGTTATATTTTGTATTTGATGGGAGTTTAGGTATCCAGTTTCATTCTTTTGTATGTGGATGGACACCTGTTGTCCCAGCACCATTTGTTGAAGAGATTGATCTTTCCCCACTGAATAGATTTGGCACCATTGTCAAAAATCAATTGACCATAGATACATAGATTTATTTCTGGACTCTCAATTCTATTCCATTGGTCTGTGTGTCTGTATGACAGTATCACACTGTTTTGATTACTGTAGCATTGTGTAGTAAGTTTTGAAATCAGAAAATGTGAGCCCTACAACTTTGTTTTTCTTTTTCATGACTGTTTTGGCTGTTCAGGACCTCTTTTAATTCCATATGAATTTGAGAATTGGCATTTCCATTTCTGCAAAAAAGGCTACTAGAATTTTGATAGGAATTGCACTGAATCTGTTGATAGTTTCTGTTAGTATTGGCATCTTAATATTAAATCTTTCTACCCATGAACACAGAATGTCTTTACATTTATTTGGGTCTTTAGTTTTCTTCAGTAATGCATTGTAGTTTTCAGGATAAAAATCTTTCACCTCCTTGGTTAAATCTATTCCTTGATATTTTATACTTTTAGAGGCTATTATTTTTCTAGTTTCTGAATGGAATTACATTCCTAATTTCCTTTTCAGATTGCACAAAGCAGGTATATAGAAACATCTGCTTTTTGTGCGTTGGTTCTGTTCTACAGCTTTGCTGAATTAATTTACCAACTCTGGTAACTTTCTTATAGATACTTGGGGATTTTTCTAGTATAGGATTATGTCATCAGCAAACAAATAGTTTTACTTATTCCTTTCCATTTGGGTGCCTTTTATTTCTTTTTCTTTTCTGATTGCTTCAGCTCGGAATATCTAGTACAATTTTGAATAGCAGTGGTAAAGTGGGCATCCTAGTCTTATTCCTGATCTTAGGGCAAAAGTTTTAAGTTTTTGACCATTAAGCATAATATTAGCTATGGGTTTTTCATAGCTGTCCTTTGAAATGTTGAGGAAGTTCCCTTCTATTCCTAGTTTTAGGAAGATTTTAATCCTGAAAGGATGTTGGGTTTTGTCAAATGCCATTTCTAAATTAATTGAGTGATGATGTGTATTGTTTTCCTTCATTTTGTTAATGTGGTATATTATATTGATTAATTTCATTGTTATTGAACTACTTTTGCATTCTTGGGATAAATTCCACTTTGTCAAGGTGCAGTTTAATATGCTGTTGGATTCAATTTGCTAGTATTTTGTTAAGGATTTTTGCATCTATACTCATAAAGGATGTTGGTCTGTAATTTTCTTATGATGTCTTTATCTGCCTTTGGCATCAAGGTAATGCTGGCTTCACAGAATGAGTTAGGAACTGTTTCCTTCTGTTTTGGGGAAGGGTTGGTATTAATTCTTTAGATGTTGGGTAGAATTCATCTGTTCTGCCATCTGATTCTGGACGTTTCCTTGTTGGGAGGTTTTGATTACTGAGTCAGGGGCATTACTTGTTAATATGTTTGTTGAGATTTTTAAATTTCTTCTTGAGTCCATTTAGGTAATTTGTGTGTTTCTCGGAATTTATCCGTTTGTTCCACATTATCTAGTTTGTTTGTGTATAATTGTTCATAGTATTCTTTTATAATCTGTTTAATTTCTGTGAGGGCAGTAGTAATGCCCCCACTTCCATTTCTGATTTTGGTTATTTGTGTCTTCTCTTTTTCTGAGACAGCCCAATTTGTTGATTTTTCCTAAAGATGTAGCTTTTGGTTTCATTGAGTCTCTCCATTGTTTTTCTTTCCTCCGATTTACTTCTAATTTTTATCATTTACTTGCTTTGAGTTTAATTTCTTCTTTTTCTAGTACTCCAAGGTATAAAGTTAGGATGTTGATTTGAGATCTTTTTTTAATGTAGACATTTATAGCCATAAGTTTCCTTCTTTTTTTGTTTTTTGTTTTTAAACATTTTTTTATTGATTTATAATCTTTTTACAATGTTGTGTCAAATTCCAGTGTAGAGCACAATTTTTCAGTCATACATGAACATTGTCACATTTTTTTCTCTGTGAGCTACCATAAGATCTTGTGTATATTTCCCTGTGCTATACAGTATAATCTTTATCTATTCTAGAATTTTGAAATCCTGTCTATCCCTTCCCACCCTCCGTCCCCTTGGCAACCACAGGTTTGTATTCTATGTCTATGAGTCTGTTTCTGTTTTGTATTTATGCTTTGTTTTTGATTTTTTTCTTTTTTAGATTCCACATACGAGCAATCTCATATGGTATTTTTCTTTTTCTTTCTGGCTTACTTCACTTAGAATGACATTCTCCAGGAGCATCCATGTTGCTGCAAATGGCATTATGTTGTCAGTTTTTATGGCTGAGTAGTATTCCATTGTAGAAATATACTACATCTTCTTTATCCAGTCATCTGTTGATGGACATTTAGGCTGTCTCCATGTCTTGGCTATTGTAAATTGTGCTGCTATGAACATCATAAGTTTCCTTCTAAGCACTGTCTTTGCTGTATCCATAAGTTTTTATATGTTTTCTAAGTATTTTCTAATTTCCCTTAGGATTTCTTCTTTGAACAGTTGATGTTTAAGAATGTGTTGTTTAATTTCTACATATTTGTGAATTTTCCAGTTCTCCTGCTGTTGTTCATTTCTAACTTGGTTCTATCATAGAAGAGATTCTTTGATTTCAGTCTTTTTAAATTTATCGAGTCTTTGTTTTGTGGCCTAACATATAGCTTATCCAGGAGAATGTTCCATGTGTACCTGAGAAAAATGTTTATTCTACTGTTAATGCGTGAAGTGTTCTATATATGTCATTTAGGCCTAACTGGGTTATAGTGCCCTGTTTCCTTATTGACCTTCTATCTTGATGTTCTGTCTGTTGAAATTGATATATTGAACAACTATTATTGTAAAACTATTTTATTTCTCCCATTTGGTCAATGTTTGCTTCATATCTTTTGGGAATCTTTTGTTTGTGCATATATGTTTATAATTGTTTTATCTTCTTGATGAATTGACCCTTTTATCAGCATATAAAGTCCTTCTTTGTCTCTTGTAACAGTTTTTGACCTAAAGTCTATTTTGCCTGATATTAGAATAGCTACACTAGCACTCTTTTGCTGTCTATTTTTCATGGAATATCTTTTTTCCATCCTTTCACTTTCAATTTATTAATAGTTTTGGGTATAAAGTGAGTCTCTGTAGGCAGCGTATAGTTGAATCATGTTTTTTAATCCATCCTCCCAGTCTGTGGCTTTGATTAGAGAGTTTAATCCAATTAAACTTAAAGTACAGTAATGACTGGTAAGGTAGGACCTCTGACATCATATTGCTTTTTTTGTTGTTAAATTTTGTATCTTTTTGTCTCTCATTTCCTCCACAACATACTGCCTTTTTTTCCCCCCTCCTAGTTAGTTTATTGTAATGAACCATTCCCTTCTTATTTCCTTTTGTGTGTGTTTTTTAGATATTTTCTTTGTGGTAATGCATGGGAATTAAATTTAACATCCTAAATTTATAACTATCTAGTTTGAATTGATATGAACTTAACTTCAGTAGCATACAAAAGCTCTGCTCCTATATACAGCTCAGTCCTATCCTCTTATGTTGTCATCATAGATTGTATCTTTATACATAGTGTATCCAGTATCATGGATTTGCAAATTGTATTTTTATGCGTTTGTCTTTGAAATCCTATAGGAGATACAGCATGGAGTTACAAACCAAGTATACAATAATACTAGTTTTTATATTTCCCAGGGTATTTTACCTTTACTAGAGACCTTTATTTTGTCATATAGCTTTTAGTGGCTGTTTAGTGTCCTTTCATTTCAAGTCATAGGAGTATCTTTAGCATTTCTTGTAGGGCAGGTCTAATGGTAGTGAACTCCCTCAGCTTTTGTTTATCTGGGAACATCATAATTTGTACCTCATTTTGAAGGACAGTTTTGCCAGATGTAGAATTATTGGTTGACACTTTTTTTCTTTCAGCACTTAAACATGCCATCCTACTATATTGCAGCCTCCATAGTTTTTCTGATAAATAAGCTGCTGATGTAGAGGATTCCTTGTATGTGAAAGGTTGCTTCTCTTGCTGCTTTTAAGATTCTGTCTTTGTCTTTGGGCATTTGGATTCCAATGTGTCTTAGTGTGGGTCTCTTGGATTTGTCCTACCTGAATTTTATTGAACTTTTTGGATTTGTAGATCAATGTATTTCATTAAATTTGGGGCATTTACAGGTATTATTTTTGTCCCTTCTGCTCTTCTCCTTCTGAGACTCCCATAATGCATGTTTTGGTCTACTTGTTATCCCACAGATCCTTTAGTCTCCATTCACTTTTATTTTAAGCATTTTTGAACATATTCAAGTAAGTTATTTTAAAGTTTTTAGCTAGTTTGATATCTGAGCTTCCTTGGGGACAATTTCTCTCAGTTAATTTTGTTCCTTTGCACCATTCTTTTTTTTTTTTTTTTCTTTCGGTATGATATGTGATTTTTTTTTTTAACTGGGCATTTGAATGATATAATGTGGTTACTCTTGAAATCAGATTCTTCCCTTTCCCCAGGGCTTACTGTTTGGTTGGTTGTTCTTGTTTTTATTTCCTTTTGTTTTTGATTGTTGAAGGCTGTATTATAGTATGTTTGTCTAATGACTTTCCTAAGATTTTGTTTTTTCCAGATACTGTACTCCTTGTTACGTGTAATTACTGCTGTCTCTGATCCTTAGCTTGTGTTTCCATAGTGTTTTGGCAGAGATTCCCTTGAGCTTCAGGAGCTAAAAAAACAATCAACCAAACAACTTCCTTTCCTTCCTTTTCTTCCTTTCCTTCTTCCTTTCTTTTGACATACCCTTTTTAGTACCCTCATTCCCCCTCCCCATTCAACATATATTTTGGAGAGCATAGCAGTTAAGATCATCACCTTTATTCTCTTCTATGGTTACATACTATTTGGTTGTATTATAATTTATCTAACTAGCCTCCTTTTGAGAAACATTGAGGTTATTTTCTATCTTTTTGTATTATAAACACTATTGTAGAGAAAGCTTGTATGTATGTCATATTACATATGTATGAATTGTTTCTTTATGTGTCTTGCTCATTTTCTAATTGGATTGTTTGCTCTTTTACTGTTGTGTTTTGAGAGTTCTTTATGTATTCTAGAAACTCATCCTTTGTTGGGTATGTGGTTTGGAAATATTTTGTTCCGTTCCTTAGCTTGTCTTAAGCTTATCCACTAACAGCGTCTTTCTCAGAGGAAAAGCTTTAAATTTGGATGAAGTCCAGTTTATCAGTATTTTCCTATTATGGATTAGTATCCAGTCTTAAGTATTCTTTGCATATTCATGGATCCTGAAATTTTTCTCCTATATTTTTTCCTAAAAGCTTTATAGTTTTACATTTTACATTTAAGTACATGATACATTTTGAGTTATTTTTGTGTAAGATGTGAGACTTAAGTTGAAGTTCTTTTTTTTTTTTTTTTTTGGCCTATGGATGTCTACTTGCTCCAGCACCATTTGTTGGAAAGATAATCCCTCCTCCATTGCATTGCTTTTGCACTTTTGTCAAAAATTGAGCATATTTTTGTGGGCATATTTCTAGCTTCTTTATTCTGTTCCATGTGTGTGTCTCTCTCTTCCAGTACTACACAGTTTTTATTACTGTAGCTATATAAGTCTTGAAATTGGGTGGAGTGACTCCTTTCACTTTATTTTTTTCCAAAATTATTTTAGCTATTCTAGTTCCTTTTTCATATACATTTTAGAATAATCCTGTCAATAGCTGTAAAAAAAATCTTGCTTGGGATATTGGTAGAAATTCTGTTAAACTCATGTGTTAATTTAAAGGGGTAGGAGAATTGACACCCTTACTATGTTGAGTCTCCCATTCCATTAACGTAGAATGCCTTTCCATTTATATTTAGATCTTTTGAGTTTCTTCATTAATATTGTGCCATTTTCAGCATACAAGTCTTGTGCTTGTTTTGATAGATTTACAGCTCATATTTTGGATGTGTGGATTCTTTTATTTTATTTTATTTATTTAATTTATGTCCATGTGTTCGTTACCAGTATACTGAAAAATACAGTTGAATTTTATGTTTATCTTGTATTCTATGATCTCATTGAACTCACTTGTTTGTTCTAGGGTTTCTTTTGTTTGTTTGTTTTTTGGTAGATTCTTTGGAATTTTCTACCTAGATAATCATGTAATTGGAAAATAGGGGCAGTTTTTTTTTTTCCTTTCAAATTTGTGTGTCTTTTTCCCCCTTTTCTTGTCTTATTGAACTGGCAAGAACTTTCAGCAGCATGTTCAGTAAGTGTATTTAGAGTGAACACTGTATCTTTTTTTCCCCGATTTTAGGGGTAAAGCATTCTGTATTTCACTCTCAAACTTTAGGTTTTTGTAGATGTTCTTTATCAAGTTGAGAAAGCTCCCTTTTATTCCTCTTTTTTCTGAGTTTGTTTTTTTCCCCCATGAATGGGTGTTGAATTTTGTCAAATACCTTTTTTCCTCAGTTGAGATGAATCATGTGATTTTTTTTCTTTAGCTCTTTAATGTGGTAGATTACATTGGTCATTTTTAGAATATTGTTCTAGACCTGCATTCCTGGAATACACTCTCCTTTGCTATGGTGTATAATTCTTTTTTATATTGCCAAATTCCATTTGATAATATTTTGTTAAGGATCTATAGTTATGAAGGATATTGGCCTATAGTTTTCCTTTTTTATACTGTCTTTATCTGGTTTTGTTATCAGGGTAGTACTAGCTTATTAAAATGAATTTGAAAGTGTTTCCTTCAGTTCTGTGTTTTAGAAGAGACTATGGAAAATTGGTGTTAATTTTTTTTTTTAAAGTTTGCTATAGTTTTCATTGAAACCAGCTGGATCTGGAGAGTCATTATGAATGTTTTGAAATTACAAATTCAGTTTATTTAATAAGTATATGATTAGCCAAATTATTTCATATTGGGTAGGTTGTGGTTCCATTTTGTGAGTAATTGGTTCATTTCTTCTAAATGTCAAGTTATGTCTATGCAGAGTTACTTGTTCATAGTGTTTCCTTTCTATCCTTTTGTAGTTGCAGGGTCCATAGTGATATTCATGTTTCATTCCTGATTTATTCCTTATGTTGGTAATTTGCATCTTCTCTTTTTTTTTTTTTTACCCTTTGTCAGTTTTGGTAGATGTTTGTCAACTTTTGATCTCTTAAAAGAACCAGCTGTTTCATTGATTTTTCTCTATTTTTCTGTTTTCAGTTTTATTGATTTCTGCTTATATCTTTTTTATTTCCTTCCTTTCTCTTGCTTTGCTTTTAGTTTGCTCTTTTAGGGGTTCTTGAGGTGGGAACTTAGATTTTTGATTTGAGGCTTTTTTATAATGTGCTATAAATTTATTTCTTAGCATTGTTTTACCTGTATCTCGTAAATTTTGATCTGTTACGTTTTTATTTTCCTTTAGTTCTATATATGTATTTTAAAATTTCCCTTGAGACTTCCTCTTTAATCCAAAGATTATTCAGATAAAACTGTGTTGTTTAGTTTCCAAGTGTTTGGAGTTTTTCCTGTTATCTTTCCATTACTGATTTCTAGTTTGATTCTGTTATGGTCAGTGAACCTATTCTTTAATATTTCAATTCTTTTAAATTTAGATTTGTTTTGTAGTCCATGATATATTTTGTCTTGTTTTATGTTGCTTAGGCACTTGGTAAGAATGTGTATTCCTTTGTTGTTGTATGGAGTATTTTATAAATGTTGAGCAGTTCTTGTTCACTGTTGGTGGTGTTGAGTTCTTTCAAATTCTTTATGATTTTCTATCTAGTTTTACTGATTGTTCAGAGAGGGATGCTGAATTGTCCAGCTGTAACTGTGAACTTGTCTGTATATTCTCTTTTCAGTTCTATCAGTTTTTGCTTCACATATTTTGGAGCTGTGTGGTTTGGTGGATACACATTTGGGATTGCTGTGTCTTCTTGGTGGATTGACCTTTTTATCATTGTATAATGTCCCTCTCAGTCTCTAGTAAATTTCCTTGCTTTGAAGTCTACTTTATCTGATATTAATATTGCCACTTCTTTCCTTTGATCAATGCTTGCATGATATGTCTTTTTTCTGTCCTTTTGCTTTTAATCTACTTGTATCATTATACCTGAATTGACTGTCATGTAGATGGCCCATGGTTGAGTCATGTTTTTTGATCCACTCTGCAGTCTCTGCTTTTAATTGGTATGTTTAGACCATTTTCATGTAGTGTAATTATTGCTGTTTTGTCTTGGCCTGCCACTTAATTTTATTTATTTATGTTTTGAATGGAAGTAGTGGGGATTGAACCCAGGAGCTTGTGCATTGTAAGCATGCGTTCTACTACTGAGCTATACCCACCCCCTTCTCCTGCCATTTTAGATACTGTTTTTTGTTCATCTTTTCATTTGTTTTCTTTTTCCTTCCCTACTTCCCTGTGGGCCACTTGAACATTTGTTAGAATTCCATTTTGATTTATTTATTATGTTTTTTGAGTATTTCTTTGTATAGCTTTTTGTGTGGTTGCTCTAGGGATTACATGACGTATATAGTCAACCGTTGAACAAGGTGGGGGTTAATCTGCGTATAACTTATAATTGGCCCTCAGCATCTGTGGTTCCTCTGAAGCCCTGCATTCTACCAACCATGGACCATGTAGTACTGTAATATTTACTGTTGAAAGATAGCCCCCTATAAGTTGAACCATGCAGATCAGACCCACATTGTTCAAGGGTCAACTGTACATAACTTATCACAGTTCATTGGTGTCATTTTATCAGCTTGAGTGAAGTATAGAGGAATTTTACCTCCCTCCTTTTATTCTATTCTGTTTATAAGATGATTGCCTTAATATTTTCTCTACATGCATTTAGAACCACAAGTCAGTGTTACAGTTTTGCTTCAGACATAATTAGAAAGGTCAAGAAGAGAAGGAAAGCTTATTGTATTTACCCATGTATTTTCTCATTCTTCCTTCCTTTCTAATGTTCTGAAGTTCCTTCCTTTGATTGTTTCCCTTCTGTTAAGATAACTTCCTTTAGACATTCTTTTAGGGTAGGTCTGCTAGAAACACATTTTTAAAATTTTGGTTCACTTGAGAATGTTTTGATTTCCTCTTCATTCTAGAACAGTATTTCACTGGGTATAGAATTCTGGGTTCATAGCTTTTTTCATTTAGTACCTAAAAAATATTATTTAACTTCCTTCTAACCTCCATGGTTTTTGATGAGAAATCTTCTGTCATTTAAATTTATTTTCTAGTATAGATAAGGTGGTGTTTTTCTCTGGTTGCATTCAAGCCAATCTGTTTAGAAAAATCTACTCTTGTATTTGCATATGATTTTCTATGTGTGTGAAAAAAAATTTTTTCCCAGCTGAAGTTGTATTGTACTGGTCTTAAATAGAAATGACTTAGAAAGTTTTAGTTAAATTATTCATAATGAAACTACTACTTTTTAGATGGTAATGATAGTTATACTTAAAATCTTCATAGCAGCTATAGATATATCAACTAACGCTTAAAAAGAAAGTCTCTAGGGAAGTAAAAATATTACATTTATCTATCCTCCTCTCTCCCATTCTAAGCCAGGGCACTTTATATTTTCAGATTCTGTTAGCAAAAGTAATTTTTAATTCCATTGACTCTGTTTGGAATTTGGAATCAGACATTTTGGTCTGTAATGTATATGCTGTAAAACTACCAAAACTTAAATGAGTGGAGTCTCTTTATGACTATATTTTAAGTTATCTGTGATACATTAGCATTTTACCTGAGATAGTTTAAAACTTTTCAAGGTGGGAAATGTGTAAGTAGCTAGAAATATTTTCAGATCTGTATAATAAGCCAGTTCTAGTTTGCTTTTGTTTTTTTAATTTTTGTCTCCCATGGAGTTGGCAAAACAACTTAATATGCTTATTGATATTTTATTAACAATTTTAGTATGTGTAATAAATTCTGCCTTTTAGAATGATTTAAGTATTAAAGTACCATTTTTTGCAAAATTTATTTTATTATTCTACCATTAAGTAACTCCTAATTTTTTCATGTAGTCACCACTGTGGAACAAAGTATCATGCATAAGCCAAAACTTTTTTCTGTGGTTTCTATTTTAGAATGAGTATATAATGCTTTTTAACAATCCATAATACTAAGCTGTTTTAGTCTAGGTACTTTGGTTACAGCAAAAATACAAGTTTAAAAATAAAAGTATTTCAAAATACAAGTATATTTAAAAAATAGAAATTTTAAATGACTAACATTTAATAATCAGTATGTTGGTAATTATGGGCATCTTCATATTGGTTTTGTAGCTTTCTTTAAAAAATAAAAAAGAACTTAAAGGATTGAGATCTTCCTTGGGGGATCTTTGGGGGATCTTGTTTCTTTTTAAATAGTAATAAGCATTCATCATTCAAATAATTAAAATAATACAGATACATATAAAATAAAAGTAAAAAATCTCTTCCTTGTCTTCCCCTTTTTCCATACCACCAGTCTCACTCCCCAGAATCTACATGGCCTAATCTTTTGGACTTTAAAATCCTGTTCTTTCCTATCAATAATGAATTCCTCTCCCTTTTAAAACACAGAAGCAGTACTTAAACAAAGATTAAGCAGTTAAACAAAAATACAGTATATTGACAAATCATAAAGAAAAGTTTTTAAAAAAATTTTTGTAGAGGTAGTGAATAAAATTATGTCCCACCTTTACCTGGTGGTACTTGGAGTACCTTTTGGAAAATCCTCAATTCCTTGCTCATAATTTGAAAACTCCTACTCCCTGTGTGCTTCTGGTAGTTAAAAGCAAGAAATTATTTGAACCTTTTATGAAGGAGACATACTTCTATTTTTTAAAAAATTGTATTGAAAAAATAACCTTATATTCCTAATATAAATGTTGCTTTGTCAGAAGTTTTAACATTTAGAACAAATTTTGGTAGTTAATTTCTAAATAAGTAAAACATAATTCAAGAATTTCTTAATGCTTTTTAGCCATGGTTAGTTGCTGAATTCTTTAGTTTCTTTTAAAATTTCTGTATGTATAAAGTACATTTTTCTTACTAGGGTTGTCTCCCTTCAGATTTTCACAGATTTCCTTGAACTTCAGAAAATATCTAATAATTAAAGAATATTAGAACTTAATGGAACTTAGATCATACAGCTAATCTCTTTTCTCCCTGCCCCAAGTAATTAAATCACTTAATCCAAGATTATGTAGCTAATTAGTGGTAGATGTAGGCAATTCTTAGTGAATTTATTTCTGATAATTCTTTTTTGTTTGAAGAAACATAAAAATTTTTTTCATTTAATATATTTTTTGTGGTTTTCAAATACAGATCTCCTTGGTAACATTTTTTTAGATAATAATAAGCTTAATTTTTTTGTATATATATTTTTATTGATATATAGTCAGTTTACAATGTTGTGTTAATTTCTGGTGTACACCATAATGCTTCAGCCATACATAAACATACATATATTCATTTTCATATTCTTTTTCACCATAAGTTACTGTAAGATTGAATATAGTTCCCTGTGCTATACAGTATAAATTTGCTGTTTATCTGTTTTATATATATTAGTTAATATCTGCAAATCTCAAACTCCCAGTTTATCCCTTTCCACCCTCTTCACCCCCTGGTAACTGTTTGTTTTCTATGTCTGTGAGTCTATTTCTGTTTTGTGAATAAGTTTGTGTCTTTTTTTTTCTTTCAAGATTTCACATATAAGTGCTATCATATGGCATTTTTCTTTCTCTTTCTGGCTTACTTCACTTAGAATGACATTCTCCAGGTCCATCCATGTTGCTGCAAATGGCATTATTTTTATGGCTGAGTAATATTCCATTGTATAAATATACCACAGCTGCTTTATCCAGTCATCTATTGATGGACAAGCTTAATATTTTTAAAATGACTTTTAAAAAGTTGATTCTGTGCTAGATAGTATTTTATTACTTTACTATATACCAGAAAAAACATGAATTTAGTCTGACAGATAATTAGACTTTAAAAGGTAATTTTATAGATGTCTTTGTTTTTTTCCTCTTTTTCTCCCAACTTTATTGAGGTATAAATGACAAACAGATGGTATATATTTAAGGTGTGCAGTGTGATGTTTTGGTATACATTTACATTGTAAATGATTACCACAGTCAAGCTAATCTCAACCACCTCACAGTTACCATTTTCTGTGTGTGAGACCACTTAAGATCTATTCTTTTAGAAAATTTCAAATATACAATACAATATTATTGACTGTAGTCACCATGCTGTATGCTAGATCTGCAGAACTTATTCATCCTACATCACTGAAACTTTGTACCCTTTGTATGAGGGGTACCTGATAAGGGATCAGCATCTCCCCTTATAGGTATCTTTTCTGTTCTTAAGTGGAGGAAGCATGAGGAAGAAGATAGATGTTTAAAAATGTGTGCAAGTGAGATGTGGGACAGATTTCCATGAATAAACTCATGTAAAATGGAGTACAGTGAACAGGTTAATGTTATACCCAATAGAAAATTCAAAGGAAGTCATGAGTAAAGGACATGTAATAGCAAAAGTATAAAGCTGCCCGCCCTACCCCTGCTCACCCTCCTCCCTCTCTTTTAAAAATCTTCCTGGCCACGTCTGATTAAGGGAAAAGACGTCTTGCTTTCATCAGTCTAGGTTATAGGCTAGTATATGTTCATTTTTAATAATTACAGAAGTTCTAAAATCTCTTTTTTTATTTAGCCCTTCACGGTAATAGTTAAGCAAGTTTTGTTGTTTTTTTTGTTTGTTTGATTTTTGGTTTTTTGGCTGACATTAGTTGATCTGCTTTGTTTCTTTGATAGGAGTTTGAGTAGCCAAATAGGTTGCTCCATATAAACATCGCTTCTCAGACACCACTGTAAAATGCATGGAAAACATTATTAAATGCTAAAAATAGATGGTGAAAGCACTACCGCCTGACTTGCTGTCCTTGGTCAGCTCCTGCCTAGACTTCTATACAGCCAGTAGCCTATTCCAACCATTCGGTAATGTTGCTAAAATAATTTTTCTGTTTCACTGTTAAAAGTCTTAATGACTTCTGTTTTCTTTGAACAGTGACACAGCTCTAACCTGTGTCATTCTTATATTATGTGGAGCTGGCATAATTGTTGTCTTGGAATCAAGTATTCCTATTAAGTCTTCAGGCTTGATGTGTTTTCACCTTGTAAGTTTTGCCTGGAGTAGGGAACTTACTAAAGTAAGAAATTTACTTCTTCCTCAGATTCAGGAATAGTTATTTCACTGTTTCAGATACAGATTTTTGAATGTAGCTTGTAGAACTCTAGGACTTGAGAGCCATACTGCCTGGCACTGAAGTTCTCCTTATAACGTAGGAAACATGCCTCATCCTATCCCTTCTTTGCTAAACTTCTCATCTCTGAGCTAAGACTTTTCTGCTTGCCTAATCATAGTATCTTTCTCCAGGAAGCCTTTTCAGATTAACTCCACCTGTCCACTGGTCCTCAAGTAGTTTCTCAAGAATCTTTAAACATTCTCATGGGTCTGAGAGTTGTCTGTGAGATTTAAACAATTTTGTGGTTCTCTATACATATAGATACAAATACTATATATCTAGTGTCTGTTGGAGGGTAAAGTTGAAAATGATCATTTTGAAACAATGGCAGAACCTTTCTGAAACTTTTATAAGTAGCAAATTGAGCAGTGATTTTAAAATAAAGATTTTTAAAACTGTGTTTTGTGTGATTCTAGGAAGTACCTTAAGGAGTCTTCATGGTACCCAGGGGATGAATGAACTAGAGGCAGGAGAGATAACACTTTCACTTTAACCAGGCCCCCTTTACTTTTATTTGTATTATAGATTGTGGTTCAGTGGAGATTTCTCTTGGGAGCTCTCCTCTCCCCAGTAAAAGTTTTGAAAATCACTGGACTAATAAGTTTATGGTTTGGAGTTTTGGTGAGAGAACAGGGATGATGTGTGTGACTGAATTATTTGTAAATAGACTTTCTGTAGTTAACTTGACAAGAAGTCCTCCAAAATTATTAATGATGATTGGAGAATGCTACTCCAAGACATCTTCAGTTAATAGATCAGTAGTTCTTAAGTTTTTGATCTCATGATGCCTTTATACTCTTAAATATTATTAAGATTCTCAAAGAGCACCTTGTATATGGGTTATACCCATGAATTTATATTTTTGAAAATAAAATTTTAAATTTATTTAGAAAAGTAAACTTGTTACATGTTAACAATAAAATTTTTATTAAAATAACTATATTTTCCAAAACAATTTATCATCATTGTTTTATATTTTGTAAATCTTTAATATCTGGCTTAATAGACAAAACATGAATTTTCATATCTGCTTCTGCATTCAGTCAGTTGTGATTTGCTGTTTTAGTAGCAAATACAGTCTCATGAATATAAATAGTTGGAAATGGAAAAGGTTTTTCAGATTTATGAATATTTTTCTTTGACATCAGACTCTATAAGTTGTAGTTTCTTATTTGTAATGTGGACTCTGAAACCATAGCAATGAATTTTTTGTTCCCTGAATTTAAAATAGCAGTGTACTCTTGTAGAAATGCTCTGAGAACCTTCTCATTGGCTTTCGATCATTGCTGCTCCATCCCAAAGTCCTTAAGTGATCCGGCCTCTACTATCTCTCTTTATCTCATCTCCAAACCCTCTGCTGCCTCTGCTTTAGTCTCACTGAACTCCTTGCTGTTTGTTTCTCTAAACAGTCTCCTGTGCTGGGCTTTTGTGTTTGCTGTTCCCTCTGACTTCTTGGAAAATACATTAAATACTGTGTTAAATCATTTTAATTTTCTAAAAACCTACCAGCAAAACATACCTCTGGTTTTGAATGTAAAAATAGGAATCCCTTAGCAGAATTGCTAATACTTGTCTTGGCATTGGCATTGCAGTCAGAAACGTTTACTTAGTACCCTAATGTCAGGCTCTGACCCAGCCCTGTGTTGGTAGAAATGAAAGTGGCACCAAGTCGTTTGGATTGCTAATAGAATACAGAAAGCTGCCTCCCCTTTGCAAAACACTGAAAATTGTCTTTACTGCTATAGTTACTAGAACCTAACCACGTAGGTTACTTTAGGAAAATATAACAGAAATAGAAAATCATTGTTTTACATGTTTAGGGCAGATTTGATTTAAATCTAGATGATTGAAACAATTAAACTACTAGTCAGGAATATTCACCATTTTTTCCCCAAAAGTACATTTTTATTGCTTGATGTACTTAATATTCTTCACTTAAAAGGAATTAACTACACGTTTTCAGGAAGTTGGATTTCCAGATGATATTTCATATTTCACTGAATTCACCAATTTATTGAGTGGTAGGCCAAGGATAAAGGAGTTAAAAAGATACCTCTTACAGAATTGCTGTGATATTATATAGTATGAGCTATAGAGGAGTCCCAAGTAAACAAAGATAAATTCTCACTAAGTTTTTAGGAAAAGGCCTATCTCCTATTTAACAGGTTAAAAATATATATTTGGGAATATCTGTTTTTTCCTGTTATGTGTTAAGAGTTCAGTGGATACTGAAATATTTAATTATGTAACTTTGTATCCTGGATATCTGTAATGACTTAATACTTTAAAAATTCAATTTTAAGGAAATAATTATTGCTTTACCTTAATGGTTAGACATTTACTTAAAACCTTACAGAAGTTAGATGTCAGAATGAGAAGGAAACTCATTCACCTTCCTTGTCTAGTTTATTTCCAGGTCTTTCCCTTTTGTTTCCCATTAGTATAACAGTTGGGGTACTTAGCTGCAAATAAAAGAACTTGGTCATAGAAAGAGATTTGTTGGAAGGTGCTGCTCAGAGGGTCACAGAGAGGAAAAGCAGCCCTGACAGAGAAACTAGTGGGAGCCAAGGGAGCTCTGTTCAGGTCCTCAGGGTTCATGGCAGCAAGCTTCTGAATGGAAAGATGTGCTGGATCTCTGCTTCTGTTGTGACTGATGCCCGATTAGTCTTTCCTTCCTGGGATTACCTGCTTATGTTTTAGGGGAGAGTGTCTATGCCTACCCCCTGGCTATGCTAGAACTTGAAGAGGCAGGGTTTAGCCCTTCTAGATTGGGAAGTGGTCACCAGAAGTTCCTCTTTTTCCAAGATTGCATAGAGGGGAGAGGTAATTTCTCAAAAGAAAGTCAGAGTCCTATTTGGAAGGTGCCTAGAAATGACAGATACTCACCACAATTAGTTAAAGGGAGAACTATCTTTGTAAACCCACAGAAGGAGCAAGAGTTAGTTAAAACTGTATTGTTACCTCAATTGAAAGAAAAAAGACTGCAGTTAAAAAAAAATTACCACTTTTTGTACAGTAGTACAAAAACACCTGGATTGTTGCATTAGTAATTTTTGAAATAAATATACTTAGGTCACCCACTTAACTGATGCGATGTTCTTGAAAACGTGTGTGTGTGTGTGTGTGTGTGTGTGTGTGAGAGAGAGTGAGAGAGAGGGATACAATTTATGGTGAAAGGACTTCAATTAGCACTTCACATGTAATAATAGTCCCTTAAAGTTATGTAGCATGTTTACGTTCATTTTTAAATCTTTGTTGTAACATTATATTGTAGGTATTATCCCCTATTTATGAAGTAGGAAAACTGAGAAGTTTAATCTTTTGTCCAGAGTCATACAGCTGCTAAATTAAATAGTCAAGGTTTTAATCCAGCTCTTACTTACTCAAATATATTAAGAATGGCCTGGGTAACCCTTAATTATCTGCACACTGGGAAAAATCGTGTCTATCTTGCAAGATTATTTGAAGATTAGAGGTAAAGTACAAGAAATTTCCTGTTATTGTTAGAGTTAACAAATATTTAGTTTTTTAAAATGTATTTATTTAAAAAATTAAAGTATTTCTATAGTAATTGATGTTTTGGGATCTTTGGATAATGCATAGAGCCACTTGTTTCGGTCACATTTTACAAAAGAAGTAATACTGCCTCGTAAGAATTCTGACATAACCTACCACTTTGATATTTAGAAGTAAATTGTCATTTTCATTTTAAGCTTTAATTGGGGAATTTGAGTGGTTATGTATGAAGTTTTTCTTGAATGCCTAGTTTGAAGAGACTTTTTTTTTACTGCTAATTAAGAGCTTCTAAGTGGATTTAAACGTCTTGCTTTTAAAGAGATTCTATATCATCTTCCTTTCTTGCCTTAAAAACCTGTGATTTCTTTGTTAGTAGATAAATGTAAGGTATAAATATATGGAGTTTGCTCTTTTTAAAAGTTGAGATAGAAATACAGTGTGAATGCATGTTGTGAAAACACAGGGAATCTTGTAAGAGAATGTATAAGCAGTAGAGGGGTGGAAGTCTGCTTGTGTTAACCTTTTAATTAGCAAGGAGTAGGGAAATTCTAGAGTTTCAGGTTAAGGGCCTGGACGACAGGGATTGTCTGTTGGAGAGAAGGGGTGTTTGCAGTCTTTGGGCAACAGCTCAGCATTAGACCTGGTGGTTAATTCTCAGGCTAGTGCTACAAAAGCACATTTAGCTTTCATAGAGAAAAAAATCTGAATATTTACAGAATAAAAAATGGTAGAAAATAATACTAGTAATTATAGAAATTTAAGTGAGGATAGTTCTTTTTTCAACTTAACATAGGCAATACTTCAGAAAAATTGATTTAACAGTAGAAGAATATAGAGGTAAATCCTTTGTATTTTGAGTCTGGAGGGAACTTTTTTATGCTTACAAGGAGTTTTTAGAGATTAATGGCCATGATATTGTGGTAAGTCTAATTCATGTCAAATTTGGGGGTTTCTGTTAATTTCTTAAAATTTTGAGTTGTCTTTTCTTTAACTACAAATCCATTTAGTGTTTTTTTGTTTCTTAATCATTCATTTATTCATTCAACCAACTAACAAAATGACAGAGTATTCTAGATACCACGGAGACAGCAGGTGACAAGATGAAGTCTATTTTCATGAATCTTAAATTCTAGTAAGAGAAAGCAAACAAATAAATAGACAAATACAGAACTATCATTTCAAAAGAGTAAGTATATTAAAATGAAGCAGGTTGTGATTTAAAAGGATCTGAGAGACAAGAAAGGAGATGTTCTTTTAAAAATAGTGGTCAGGGAATGCATTCTGAGGAGGTGACATTTGAGAAGAGACCAGAATGTTCAGAAGGAGCCAACCATGCAAAAATCTGGTTAAGAAACATTCTGAAAGAGGGATTAGCTAAACACCTTGAATCAGGACAAGCTTGGTGTGTGCAAGAAAGATCAAGACAACTAGTATGACTAGAGTGTTACATTTATGAGGAAGAATGATAAGAGATAAGCCAGGAGAAGTAGAAAGGGACCACTTCATGTTGGGGCTTATATACTTAGTGATGGTAAACCATTAGAAGGTTTTAAGCAAAGGACGAAATCAAATTTAAATTTAAAAAAGATAATTCTGGTCACTTTGTGAAAGAAAGAAGACTGTTAATGAGCAAGAATGAAACAAAATGACCAGCTTGAAGGCAAGAGGTGATGGTTGTGTGGACTAGCAGTATAGTTGGTAAGAAGTTGTCAGAACTGTGATATATTTTGGATAAAACAAATAGAATGTATCGGGGTAAATGAAAAGAGGAAACAAGGTTGACTGCTGTATTTTTGGCCTGTGCTGACTGAATGAAGGTAGTACCATTTACTGAGATGAGAAAATTTTGAAGAGGAATAGTCTGAGGGTGGAGTGAGACCCAAGAATTCTGTTTTGGTTGTGTTAAGTTTGAGACTATTATTAGACAGTCAATTGAGATGTATAGGAGACTGTATATCCGAGTTCAGGGGAAAGGTTAAGATTTGGGATAAAAGTTAGGGAATTGTCAGTGAATAGTTGGTAAAATAATGGACTGGATCATTTAGAGAGAGTACAGTGTATAAGGAAGAGTTCCAAGGATTTTTTTGGATGTGATTTTAAAAGGGATTGTTTCTTTACTTTCCTTTTGTGATATTTCATTGTTAGTGTAAAGAAATACAACTGATTATCTTGTATCCTGCTACCTTTCCAAATTCTTCTATCAACTCTAGCAGTTTTTTTGTGGAGCCTTTAGGGTTTTCTATATATAGTATCATGTCATCCACTTTCAGTGACAGTTTTACCTCTTCTCTTCTAATTTGGATTCCTTTTCTTTCTTTCTTTTTTCTTTTCTTTTTTGTCTGATTACTATGGCTAAGACTTCCAGTACTGTGTTGAATAGAAGTGGTGAGAGTGGGCATCCTTGTCTTGTTCCAGATTTTAGTGGGAAGGCTTTCAACTTTTCATCATTGAGTATTTTGCTGGCTGTGGGTTTGTCATAAATAGCTTTTATTATATTGAGATATGTTCCCTCTGTACCCACTTTGGTAAGAGTTTTGATCATAAATGGGTGTTAAATTTTATCAGATGCCTTTTCTGCATCTGTTGAGATGATGATGTGATTTTTGTCCTTTCTTTTGTTGATGTGGTGTATCAACGTTGATTGATTTGTGTATGTTGAACTATCCTTGTGTTCTGGGATGAATCCAACTTGATCATAGTATGTGATCTTTTTTATTGGATTTTATTTGCTATTATTTTGTTGAGTTTTGCATCTATGTTCATCAATGATATTGGCCTGTAATTTTCTTTTTTGTTAGTGTCTTTGTCTGGTTTGAGTATCAGGGTGATGGGTTGCTTCATCAAATAAGTTTGGGAATATTTCCTCCTCTTCAGTCTTTCGGAAGATTTTGAGAAGGATCAGTGTGAATTCTTTGTATGTTTGGTAGAATTCCCCAGTGAAGCTATCTGGTCCTGGACTTTTCTTTGCAGGGACATTTTTTATTGCTGATTCTATTTCACTTACAGTGATCAGTCTGCTCAATATATCTATTTCTTTTTAAGTCAGTTTTAATGGACTGTATGTTTCTAGAAACTTGTTCATTTTTTCTAGGTTGTCCAATTTGTTGCCATATAGTTGTTCATAGTATTCTCTTACAGTTTTTTGTATTTCTGTGGTATTGGTTGTAATTTCTCCGTTATCCTTTCTTTCTTTCTTTGTGTCCTCTCTCTTTTCTTCTTGGTGAAGCTGGCCAGAGTTTTCATGATTTTGTTCACTCTTTCAAAAATTCAGCTCTTGGTTTGATTGATTTTTTAAATCTCTATTTTATTTATTTCCTCCCTGATCTTTTATTATTTCTTTCCTTTTGCTAACTTTAGCAAAGTTTGTTCTTTTTCTAATTCTTTTAGGTGATAGATTAGGTTGTTTATTTGAGATTGTTCTTGTTCTTTGAGGAAGGACTATATTGCTGTGAACTTCCCTCCTAGGACTGCTTTTGCTGTATCCCATAGATTTTGTGTGGTTGTGTTTTCATTGTCATTTGTCTCAAGGCTTTTTTAAATTTCTTCTTTGATTTCATCATTGACTCACTGGTTTTTCAGTAGCATGTTTGGTCTCCATGCAGTTGTGTTTTTCTCTTTTTTCCCGCTGTGGTTGATTTCTAGTTTCACACCATGGTGGTAAGAAAAGTTGCTTGAAATAATTTCAGTCCTCTTAAATTTGCCGAGGCTGTTTTCTTCTCTTGAATTGAAATGATCTCTATTCCAAACCATTTTGCGTAGTATACTTTTCATTATTCTTTTAGATCTTCCCTGTGAAGAATATATTTGTCACATTTGAATCCAGTAGTCAGTAGATTCCCTTCTTTGCCAGGGACACCCAGCCATGTTATAGAATAGTAGAAAGATGTAGGTAAGAGCCACTTCTGACATTCTTGTTTTACACTGATACCCACTGTAGCCTTACTGTCTACCATCGTGGAATTGGTGGGGTAAAGGCACATTTTACTGGACTATAGTTTTCATAGCCTTAAAATGCCTTTAATTTCTGCTGAATGATATGGGATATCTGTGAGGGAAAAAAGTTTTATTTGGTTTCTTGTTACATTTTTGTTTTTTTTCCTTTTTTTATTGAAGTATCATCGATTTACAATGTTGTGTTAGTCTCTAGTGTACAGCGTAGTGATTTAGTTATACACATACATATATATTTTTTCGTGCTCTTTTTCATTATCGGTTACTTCAAGAAATATAGTTCCATGTGCTGTACAGTAGGACCTTGTTGTTTATTTTATATATAGTAGTTAGTATCTGCAAATCCTAAACTCCCAATTTACCACCCTACCCCACATTTTTGTTTTAACATTGATTTAATATCTAACTACTTCTTGCTATTTTGATAGGCTAGAAGCACAATATGATAAAATTATTAAAAATAAAATTTCAGGCTTGTTACTCATATATGAAACTGATTGTTTGCTAATTTCATGTGTCACCGATACTTCAAGCATAATGAACTCCAGATCAATCAGATCATCATATGATCATCTCAACAGATGGAGAAAAAGCATTTGACAGAATTCAATCTTTTATGATAAAAACTCTCAATAAAGTGAGTATAAAGGGAATGTACCTCAATATAATAAAGGCCATATATGACAAGCCTAACAAACTGACAGAGCAGCTAACATCAGCTTTTCCCCTTAAGATCTGGAACAAGGGTGCCCACTTTTACCACTTTTATTCAGCATATTATTGGAAGTCCAGAGCAGTGAGGCAAGAAAAATAAATAAAAGGCATCCAGATTGGAAAGGAAAAAGTAAAACTGTCACTGTTTGTTGATGATATGATTTTTATATATAGAAACCCCTAAAGACTCCACCAAAAAACTGTTGGAACTAATAAACAAATTCAGTAAAGTGGCAAGGTACAAAATCAGTATTCAAAAATCTGTTGCATTTTTATTCATTAACAATGAACTCTCAGAGAAATTAAGAAAACAGTCCCATTTACAGTTGCATCAAAAATAATAAAATATCTAGGAATAAATTTAACCAGGAGATGAAAGGACCTGTGCACTGAAAATTACAGGACACTGATGAAAGAAATAGAAGAAGACACATAGAAATGGAAAAAATATCCTGTGTTCATAGATGGAACAATTTTAATGTATTCTTAAAATGTCCATATAACCCAAAGCAAGCTATAAATTCAATGCAATCCCTATTAATTCCAATGACATTTTTCACAGAGATAGAACAGATAATCCTAAAATTTTTATGGAAGGAACCACAAAAGATTCCAAATAGCCAAAGGAATCCTGAGAGGGATCACAGCTGGAGGCATTACATTCCTTGCTTTCAAACTATACCACAAAGCTATTGTAATCAAAATACTATGGTTTTGATTTAAAAGCAAACAGATCAGTGGAACAGAATAGAGAGCCCAGAAATAAACCCATGCATAGATGGTCTATTAATTTGCAACGAAGGAGGCAAGAATATGCAGTGTGCAAAGCATAGTCTCTTCATTAAGTAGTTTGGGAAAACTGGACCACTAACTTACACCCTGCACAAAATTTAACTCAAAATGGATTAAAGATTTGAATATAAGATCAGAAACCATAAAACTACAAGAAAACATAGGCAGTAAGCTCCTTGACATTGTGCTTGGCAATATCTTTTTGGATCTGACTCCAAAGGCAATGGCAGCAAAAGGAAAAATAAATGAATACATCAAACTGAAAAACTCTGCACAGGAAACCATTAACAAAATAAGAAAGCAACCTATTGCAATGGGAGAAAATACTTGCAAATCATATGCTTAATAAGAGCTTAATATCCAACATATGTGAAGAATGCATGCAACTTGATAACAACAACAAAAAACAACTAATCTGATTTTAAAATGGGCAGAGGTTCTGAATAGATATTTTTTTCAAGGAAGTCATACAGATGACTAACAAGGCACATTAAAAAAGATGCTTAACATCACTAATCACCAGGGCAATACAAATCAAAACCACAACGTGGTACACTCTACATCTATCAGAATGGCTATTATCAAAAGTACTAGAAATAACAAGTTTTGGCAAGGATGTAGAGAAAAGGGAACCTTTGTGCCCTGTTGTTGGAAATGTAATTTGGTGGAGCCCCTATGGAAAACAGTATAGAGGTTCCTCAAAAAACTAAAAATAGAACTGTCGTATAATCCAACACATCCATTTCTGCCTGTGTATCTGAAGAAAATGAGAACACTAATTTGAAAAGATCACTGCACCCCTGTGTTCATCACAGCATTATTTACAATAGCCAAGATATGGAAACAACCTGAGTGTCTGTCAATGAATGGATAAGGAAAATGCAGTGTGTGTGTATACATACACAATGGACTACCACTCAGGCATAAAAAAGAATGAAAATTTGCCATTTACAGCATGGGTGGACCTTGAGGGTTTTGTGCTAAATGAAATAAGTCAGACTGTGAAAGACTAGTTACCTTATGTTTTTTACTTACATGTGGAATTTAAAAAATAAAATGAATGAACAAAATAAAGCCAAACTCAGAGATACAGAGAATGAATTTTTGATTGCCAGAGGTTAGAGGTAAGTGGGCAAAATGGGTAAAGAGGATCAAGAGATACAAACTTCCAGTAAAGAAGTCATGAGGATGAAATGTACAGCATGTAGAGTAAAGAAGTCACTGGGAAATAATGTACAGCATGTACATAATATTCTATTGTAAGTTTGAAAGTTGCCCACAAAGTAAATCTTACTTATTTTTCACTTTTTTAAACTTTAAATTTTTAAATATTTTATACAACTTTTAATGGTTACTTTTCATTTACAGTTATTACAAAATATTGACCATATTCCCTGTGCTATACAGTATGTCCTTGAGCCTGTCTTACATCCAATAGTTTTTATCTCCTATTCCCCTACCTCCACTGGTAACCACTAGTTTGTTCTCTATATCTGTGAGTCTGCTTCTTTTTTGTTATATTCACTAGTTTTTTTGTAATTTTTAGGTTGCACATGTGATACCATACAGTATTTGTCTTTCTCTGTCTGACCTAATTCACTTAGCGTAATGCCCTCTAAGTCTGTCCACATTGCTGCATATGGCAAGATTTCATTCTTTTTAATGGCTGAGTAGTATTCCATCATGTGTATATCATATCCTTTTTGCCCATCCATCTGTTGATGGGCATTTAGGTTGCTTCCATATTTTGGCAGTTGTGAATAATGCTGCTGTGAACATTGGACTGCATGTATCTTTTTGGATTAGTGTTTTTGTTTTTGTTTTTCAGGTGTATATCCAGGAGTGGAATTACTAGGTCATATGGTAATTCTGTTTTTAGTTTTTTGAGAAACCTCCATACTGCTTTCCACAGTGGCTGCACCAATTTACATTCCCATCAACAGTGTGCAAGGATTCCCTTCTCTCCACATCCTCACCAACATTTGTTTATTTATGTTCTTTTTGATGATAGCCATTCTGACAGGTGTGAGGTAATACGTTACTGTGGTTTTGATTTGCATTTCCCTCATGATGAGTGATGTTGAACATCTTTTTATGTGCCTGTTGACCATCTGTACTTCCTCTTTGGAAAAATGTCTATTTTGTTCTGCTCGTTTTTAAGTCAGTTTTTGTTTTTTTGATGTTGAATTATATGAGCTGTTTATATATGCTGGATATTAACCCCTTATTGGTCATATCATTTGCAGATATCTTCTTCCATTCTGTAGGTTGTCTTTTCATTTTATTAATGGTTTCCTTTGCTGTGCAAAAGCTTATAAGTATAATTAGGTACCATTTGTTTATTTTTGCTTTTGTTTCCTTTGCCCTAGGGGACAGATGCAAAAAAATACTACTGTGATTTATGTCAAAGAGTGTTCTGCCAACAGACTCACAGACATAGTAAACAAACTTATGGTTATCTGCAGAGAAGGGGGGGTGGGAAGGAATAAATTGGGAGTTAAAGATTTGCAAATATTAACTACAATATACAAAATAGATTAAAAAACAAATTTTTGCCTTTTTGCGAAGATGGAGCCAAAAGTGAAGAAGGAAGCCCCTGCCCCTCCCAAAGCCGAAGCCAAAGCACAGGCTCTGACGGCCAAGAAAGCAGTGCTGAAAGGTATCCACAGTGACAGAAAAAGAGATCTGTTTGTTACCTGCCTTCCAAAGGCCCAAAACATTGCAGCTCAGAAGGTAGCCCAAGTATTCTCAGAAGAGTGCCCCTAGGAGACACAGGCTTGACCACTATGCCATCATCAAGTTCCCCCTGACCACTGAGTCAGCCACGAAGAAGATAAAAGACAACATCATGCTCGTGTTCATCGTGGATGTCAAGGCCAACAAGCACCAGATCAAACAGGCTGTAAGGAAGCTCTTTGACATTGACGTGACTGAAGTCAACACCCTGATCAGACCTAGTGGAGAGAAGAATGCATATGTACGATTGGCTCCTGACTATGATGCTTTGGATATTGCCAACAAAATTGGAATCATCTAAACTGAGTCAAGCTGGCTAATTCTAAATATAAATTTTTTTCACTATAAAAAAAACCCCAGTTTTTTCTGTCTAGCACAGGGAACTATATTCAATATCTTGTAGTAACCTATAATGAGAAAGAATATGAAAACGAATATATGTATGTTATGTATGACTGAAACATCATGCTGTACACCAGAAATTAACACATTGTAACTGACTATACTTCAATTTAAAAAAAAGTGTTCTGCCTATGTTTTCCTCTAGGAGTTTTATAGTAAGTGGTCTTACACTTAGGTCTTTAATCTGTTTTGAGTTTATTTTTATATATGGTGTTAGAGAGTATTCTAATTTCATTCTTTTATATGTAGCTGTCCAGTTTTCCCAACACCACTTATTGAAGAGACTTTTTCTCCAATGAATATTCTTGACTCCTTTGTCATAGATTAATTGACTATAAGTGTGTGGGTTTATTTCTGGGCTCTCTGTCTTGTTGCATTGATCTATGTGTCTGTTTTTGTGCTAGTACCATACTGTTTTGATGACTGCAGGTTTGTAGCACCGTCTGAAGCTAGAGAGTTTGATTTCTCCAGCTCTGTTCTTTCTCAGAATTGCTTTGGGTATTCAGAGTCTTTTGTGTTCCTATACAAATTTTAAAATTATTTGTTCTAGTTCTGTGAAAAATGCCATTGGTAATTTGATAGGAATTGCATTGAATCTGCAGATTGCCTTGGGTAGTATGGTCATTTTAACAATATTCTTCCAATCCAAGAACATAGTATATCAGAAAGTAAATCTTTAAAAGTTCTTATTATAAGGAAAGCAAGTTTATAAGTTTTTATGGTGACAGGTGGTACTAGATATATTGTAGTGATAATTTCACAGAATATACAAATGTTGAATCATGTTGTACACCTGAAACTAATGTTGTATGTCATTTATACTTAAAAAGACATGAAGCATAATGAACTAAACTTTTAATCTCCCTGTTGCTCTCCCAGTTAGTAAAAAATCTGCTTCTTACAGTATTTCTCATCTTAGTAAGTGCATCTACTTCTGGTGCATCTGGCTAGTGGTCTGGGCCCTACCTAACCCTCTCTAATTTCATTTTCTTCACTCTCCCTTTCGTGTCTGTACATGCTATTCCCTTTGCCTAGAATATCATTCCTTTTACTTCATCAGTCCACTTTTCACCTAAATTCTATTCACCCTTCAGGTTTTGACTTTAATCATTTCCAGAACCTCTCGGTTAAGTTAGACCCCCTTTTGTAGCTTCATGGCATCCTTTACTTTAGTAAGAACAATAGTTAATAGCTACAGCTAACATTTAGTAAATATTGACAGTGTACTGGTACATAATATTATAAAAGGATTAATAAGGATTTGCTCAGGGTTATATATATACCCTGATCAATTTGAAGAACTAACATTTGAATTTAGACAATTTAGCCCACACCTAACCTCTTTACTGTTCTGCCTCTTACCATGTTTTTTTTGTTTTTAATTTAATGTCTTGTTCCCCTCTTGTACTTCTAAGCTCTGCAGGGGAGGGACTGTATCTGTCTTATATTCCTGGTATCTAGCAGAGTATCTATTGAACACATGCAGGTGTGTATTATCATATTTGTGATAGAGCCTCATTTACTCAGTCTGAAAATGGATAAAATTTATAAGAATGTCACCTGGAGTTCACAGATGACATTGACCATTTTATCTTCTAGAAATAAAAGTATCTAAATGTGGAGAAATTAATTTAGTTCATCTGGTAAATCAACTTACTGTTAGTGATCATACATCAAGGAATCTGATCTGTATGGAGAAGACTGAATAAGTTTTCTCTGCTTTTATGCCTTTGATGCTCTAGATTTTAGAACCCAGTGCTTAGAGGTTATGGGCAGTCAATTGGTGAATCTTATTAGAAAGATACTCAAGTCACAAACTGCCATCTGTTGATATTTTTAGGGAAACTGCCAAAAAATAAACAGACACACGTGTATTAGGAACTGCTTTTCCAGCTTTAAAGATGCATCTTAGAATAGATTCGAAACTTAAATTAGGATAGAATAGATTGGGGACACTGGGGTTGAAAAAAATGGCAATTTTATAAAGAGCTGCTACCTTTGTCAGGACATTATTGATAAGAGATTTCTGTCACATTTGGAAGACTCTGCGTATTTAAGAAAATGCTTGAAGAAGAATTGAAAAACTTTGAGATTCTTTTTTTGAGTCAGTTCTTTGTTTTATTGGTGGAAACTCTGTAATCATAGAAAGTAATAAAAATTTGGGAAGATGATATTTTAAAAAAGCAAAATAAATGAAAGATGATATGACCTTGGCACTTGACATGTGTTTGGAATTTGATGTGTGGAGATATTTTCTGAGGGAAAGGACTTTGAATATTGTCTTTTCCATGGCTAATGTACACACAGCAGAAAAGCATGAAAGTCTTTATTTAAATGAAAAATTCAATTAAAACTCTATTTTACTTTACATATACATAAAGTGTTACAAAAGTGCATTAACGTGATGATTATTTTCAGTCAGTTTTGTTTTTTTTTTTTTGAAGGGGGAGAGTAGTTGGCTTATTCTTCCCCCTTTTTTTCCTTCCCTTCCATCCATATTCCTGCCCTGCCAGGTCCCTCTAACCCGTGATAATAACCTAGAATATGTCATCCCATATTTTTCTCCATGTTGTCGTGTTCATGTACACATATATATTTATAATACATTATACGCACATACAAGTGTGTGTACACTATTTTTTAGGCATTTTCTGTACTTTTTAAGTTTTCTGTCTTACTCAAGAGTACCTTGTGGACATCTGTCAAATGGCAAAGCTCTGCTTGCTTCTTATTAACAAGTACATAGTTATTATATTAGTTGACCAGGGCTGCCATAACAAAGCACCACGCCCTTGGTAGCTTAAACAACAGAAGTTTATTTTATTTCAATTCTGGAGACTAGAAGTCCAAGATCCAGACGTTGGCAGGGGTGATTTCTTCTGAGGCCTCTCTCTATCCTTGTGGATGGCTGTCTTCTCCTTGTGTCTTCACATAGTCCTCTCTCTGTGCATGTCTGTGCCCAAATTTCTCCTTCTGGTAAGAATACCAGTCATAGTGCATTTGGGCCTACCCCAATGGCCCTATTTTAACTTAATTACCTCTTTAAAGATTGTGTCTTCAAATACAGTCACATTCTTATGAAGTACTGGTAATTAGGACTTGAACATATGAGCTTTTTAGGGACACAATTTAGCTCATAACAATAATATTCATAATTTATTCAAAGATTCCCTTACTGATGGACATTTACTTCCTAGTTTTTTGTCAGTATAAGCAGTGCTACAGTAAAATTTTTGTATGCATATCCTTTTATTTCCTCAAGACATTCCTAAGAGTGTGTTTGCTGGACCATAGAATATATTTATTTTTAATTTTGATAGTGGTTGCTGGATTACTTTTTTCAAAAAGTCTGTTATCACATTTCTTCCAGCAAGGTAATAGAATAACCTTTTCCTAGCATGCCTGTCAACAACAGGTGTTACTGATCATTTAAACTTTTGCTAGTCTCATTGAAGCAAGATAATACCTTTTTGATTCTTTAATTTGCATTTCTCTTGATTTTGTTGAATTTGAGGATCATTTCATATGCTTGTATTGGGAAAATATTAAATAAAAAGCTTCAGTGAGATTGTAAAAAATTATTTTAAGAAGAAAAACTTGAATTACTGCCTAGATATGCTGCCAGTTCCCACTTAATGAGTTGTTTCAAACTCAAATTGGCAAATTGCTTGGGTTTTGAAATGGTCTCCTAAAGAGGCAATATTATGAATAATGATTCTCAACTGGCCCTACAGAGCTTGTAGTATAGATAGGATAAGGACTTGGCTTTATTAGGGGTGAGAGAATATTTCTGAATTAACCACCAGTTAGTTATGTGCTTACACAGGACACTTATTAGATATGTCTAAGTAGAATGTTTCATGTACTTTGAATAATAAGATATACTCAATTCATAGAAAAAGTTAGATATGCTCAAAAAGACTATTGTACTTTAGTTTTATCTGTAGTTCCCATTTTACTTTAATTTACAGACCTTCCTCCCCCAATTGACTTGTTGAAGGAACTAGATCACTTGTCCTGCAAAATGTCCAACATTATGAATTTTTCTGTTTACTTTCTTATGGTAATACCTAACTAGTTCCTCTTATCTGTCTTAATTTTGAGTACTTCACAGGTGGTGCTGTGGGCTTTACACTGCATCAGTCTGGTCCCAGTTTTAGTGATGCTAATATTGACCAGGGGATTCAGAAGGTGACAGCCTCAGCCCTCCTTTATAGAGATCAGCTCTTTAATGGTTTCATCTATTGATAATTAATGTCTGAACTTATATTATTCAGGTTGCAAATGGATGATTTTCTAACTTTGCATTTCTTCTACATTTGTTATCTCGAATCCTTCTGTAAGGGAGAATTCCTCATCAACTAGGGCTATTTGATTATCTTGGAGTATAGTTCAGACAGGAAAAGAAGGGTGTATATTAGTTCTTTCAGGAAAAGGAATTGGCATTCCAGTTATTTCCAGTACTTTTCAAAGAGGTTTTTTTTTTTAGCATAATTTTGACCTTATTGATTTTAATAAATTTATTGTCTTTCAATCAGTTACAATTGATTTTGTTTTTGAATTAGTCCATCTTGCCAATAAGAAGCCTTTTTGTGATATTCCTGTATTTTTTTTTTTTTTTTTATTATGACCCATTCATCTTTGAGAGCTTCCTTGCTCTCTGGTTGTAGTAAGATGTCAAGCTTATATTGTCATTTGCACTTTTATTTGGAATAAAGCATTAAATGTATGTGTATATTTTAAAAAATTTACTGTGTGAATATCTCTTACTATAATTTAAAATTTCTTCAGATAATAGTTGAGGTAGAGTTTTTCAGTAACTACATTTCCTATAATTTATAGGGATTTCTTTTTTTGCTGTAAGCTGTGTATTTTTAAAATATAGTAAAAATTTAAATTATCTTTACTGTTTTTGTATATACACTTTTTTTTGGCCAAATATAATAGTCCAAGCTTTCTTCTTACAATATGTTTAGGTTCTCAGATTTCTAATTTATTTATATTTTGCTCACATGGCCAAATATATGATAAGTAGTCTTAAAATAAATTTTACCTATATCAATCATTTTATTGTAACCATTGATCTTTTTTTCCTTTATGGTGAATAGCTGACTCTACTCTTTTTTTTTTCCAGTTTTCAGTTTTATTAAATAAAATTGATAGTTTGCACATATTCAGTAAATATATTGCATGTAAATACATATATACAATATACTGCACATTTTGGAAAATTTACATATATGTACTGTTCATTGTTTCTAAGAACAGTTTAGAGCTTTAGCTTTTAAACTTACATAGTTATCAAAGGACTAAAGCCAACCACAAAATAAGAAACAACAGAATGCAGTAATCCAATCATAAAGGACAGTCAAATGTGCTTATTACATATTCAAGAAATCAGTCATCTGAGTTATAAATAATAAGTAGTTCATTTGTGTCTTTTTTTTTTTTAACATTTCACATGTAAGTAATATCCTATGCATTCTTCTTTCTGTTTATGACACCATTGATCTTTTCACATTAGTAAAAAAGAAAAATCTTGAATTTTGGTACTAAGTTATTTGCAAATAGTCATTAAATAAGTTCTGTTTACTTTCTGCAGTTATGACAGCTTGTAGGTTAATAAGTAAATTTATCTCTATCATAAACACACAATAGTTAGGTTGTTTTTCCTTTTTGAGTATTTGAAACACCACTGGGGCAAATAATTCTCCTTAACCAAAAAAAAATTAAATACAATCAAAATTTTAAAACCACTTATCTGTAAAAAAACAATTTCAACTTTGTTTCCCTAGATAAAGTATGTTATAAGAACCTTAAACTAAAGTGTTAAAACTTAAATTTTTTTTAAATTGAACTATAGTTGATTTATAATATTGTATTAATTTCTGGTATACAGCAAAGTAATTCAGTTAGACACACACAGACATACACACATAGGTATGTATTTTTCAGATTATTTTTCAATATTACAATATAGTTCCCAGTGCTATACAGTAAATCCTTATTGCTTATCTCTTAGTGGTTTGTATATGTTAATCCCATACTTCTAATTTACCCCTGCCCCTCCTTTCTCCTTTGGTGATTGTAAATTTGTTTTCTTTTTTTTTTTTTTTTTACATTTTTATTGATTCATAATCATTTTACAGTGTTGTGTCAAATTCCAGTGTTCAGTACAATTTTTCAGTCATACATGGACATATACACACTCATTGTCACATTTTTTTCTCTGTGATTTATCATAACATTTTGTGTATATTTCCCTGTGCTATACAGTGTAATCTTGTTTATCTGTTCTACAGTTTTGAAATCCCAGTCTATCCCTTCCCACCCTCTACCCCGCCCCCCCCCCCCCCCCCGGTAACCACAAGTCTGTATTCTCTGTCCATGAGTCTATTTCTGTCCTGTATTTATGCTTTGTTTTTGTTTGTTTGTTTTTGTTTTTTAGATTCCACATATGAGCGATCTCATATGGTATTTTTCTTTCTCTTTCTGGCTTACTTCACTTAGAATGACATTCTCTAGGAGCATCCATGTTGCTGCAAATGGCATTATGTTGTCGGTTTTTATGGCTGAGTAGTATTCCATTGTATAAATATACCACATCTTCTTTATCCAGTCACCTGTTGATGGACATTTAGGTTGTTTCCATGTTTTGGCTATTGTAAATAGTGCTGCTATGAACATTGGGGTGCAGGTGTCATCCTGAAGTAGATTTCCTTCTGGGTACAAGCCCAGGAGTGGGATTCCTGGGTCATATGGTAAATCTATTCCTAGTCTTTTGAGGAATCGCCACACTGTTTTCCATAGGGGCTGCACCAAACTGCATTCCCACCAGCAGTGTAGGAGGGTTCCCTTTTCTTCACACCCTCTCCAGCATTTATTATATGTAGACTTTTTGATGATGGCCACTGAATCCCTTATCTTTCTGAAAAATATTGTTCTCGTCTAGTATTTCCTATCCTGGCTCAGTTAGTGCTTTTCTCATTGCAGCCTTACCCCTTAAATAATTACCCAGACGTACCTCATTATTTCTTTTATATCTCCTGCTGCTTCTACCTTGTTTCAGACGTTCATTATGTCTTTTTACAGAGCATGCAGCATCTTTCCAACTACTTTTGCTTCTTTGTATTTCATCTTCGTTTTAGCCTATCCTTCATGCGACACAGAGAGATAATTCAGCAAACAGATCTAATTTATGTCAGTGTCTGTTTAAAACCCTTCAATCATTTTCTCCTTCCCTGATCACTTCCCAACTTCTTAGCTTGACACACAAGCCTACCCTTTCTAGTATTAGTTTTTCCCACATGTACTCTTTGGTCCAACTCTTTATTGGTTTCCCTAGCACATAAAATCATGTGTCTTCACCTTTATGACTTTATATGCTACCTCTTTAAGTGAAAGCCCTGTTTACTTAACTGCTGCTTGTCATACGTTATTCATCCTTTGTGCTCCAGTTCAAATGTATTTCACTTGTAAAGACTTCTGATACTCCTCACGTACCATCAGCAAGGGTCACTTTTTTTTTTTCCATCACTGTATCTTAAATATAACTCCATTTTGACCTCATCCCACTGTGTTAAGTCAGTTGTTTATATGTCTAAGCTCCTCTGTGAGCTGAACTCCTTGAGGGTAGATGCCACGTCCTAATTGATATTTATGTCCCCAGCAAATAAGAGGAGCTGGGGAGTTGGGGTAGGGAGATTGTTACATACATAGTCCTAAAGGCTAATTAACAGGTTCCAAGAAATGAGAAAATATTTTCAGTAATTTTATTTATGGAAAAGATTTAAGCTCTCTGATTTATCATTGTCTCTTTCAATTTTTTCTCTTTTACGAACGATTTTTGCTTTGATTTTTAAGTAAGCACCTAAAACATCATACATTAACTAGACAGTCATAACACTCAAAAAGGGACTTAATAATCCAAATTTTTATTATTTGCTACGGTAAAGGTTTTGAGAATATCAATTTTATTTCAAATTATCTCATTATATTTGCAAATAAAAGTAGCAGTTCTGGGCTCAAAATGTGACAAGTGCAGTCTAGAAGACTTTCTAATTCTTCAGAGAGCCATTAGCTAGAAAAGGCTATTAAAGATTCATCAGAATTCAATATGGTGTTTTCTGGCAGTTTACCCAAGGGGTTCCTGAATGCAGTTAGAGGACTCACGTATCAAACAACTAAGAATTAATACAGACCTAATCCCTTTGCTTTTCCAGATTCCATAAAATCTGATAGTAATAGTGAACAAAGTTGCTTCTGAATCTATTAGAAATTACTAGAGACAGTGAACTGTCCAGATAGAAGCAAGCAGTCCTTGAGAAAGGTTTAAAATTTAATGGGTGGCATCTTTAATTGAATATGGTGATTATACCTTAAAAGAATTACTGTCATGACCTTATATAATCCTTATTGTATTTTTAGTGAAGTTTTTGTATTGTATTTTTCGTGAAGTTTTTGCATTTACTCAATTTAAATTACCTAAGTAAGTGCATTTGAAGAAATATATGAAGTTTTCTGTCTCAGTAAACCTAAGTACTAAATGTTTTTGAAAACTTCATGTAAGAGAAATCCCCCAACTACTTTAAACCCAATTTTAAGTGCACAGTTGCTCTCAGACACACACACCCTCAGTGCATATCAGCTGTAGATAGCTTCTGAAAGCTGTCGTGAGATTTGACAGTATAACCTATTCTGTATGGTCTTGAATAATTTGGATCATTTGATCTATTAAATATCTTTGAATACCATTTAGATGAGATGGAACACTTAGCTGTAACACCATCTCATAGAAGAGAAGTGTTTTTTTAAAAATTCTATCTGTGTAGGAAATGTAATGCTGCTTCTGTCTGCTCATTAAAGAAACCACTTAACAGCATCTTCCTTGAAAGAATAAAGAGCAAAGTCTGTATTTGAGGAATTGGTTCTCTGCTTGTCTTTAAACATTTATCATTGCCCATGTTTTTCAGTCATAGGTTTTGAAGTATTGTTTTGATTTTAAAGAATTAAAATCATTTATTAGTCTCTTATATGAATGAACCTTGTGATCCTAATTTGACAGATTTAAGATGTGGTAAAGGTTAATGTCCAGAAACTTAGAACAGTTGACATCATGCATTATTTTCTATTTAAGCCTAGTTCTTTGATTTATACCTAATAAGTTTTTTTTGGCTATTAGTAACCATCAATGAGTAAAACTTTGAATTTCTAAAATTTTATATATCATGAAAGGTGTCAAACTTAACATTTTAACTATATGTGCCTGAATTATAAGCAGTATTTTTTTAAACTAAAGCATTTCACCACTGTAGTTATACAGTTCATTTGATTCTACATAATAAACATTGATTTTAGTTCTGACTGCCATTATATGTTGAATGGTTTCTGCTTCATGGTGTATGTTTCTGAAATTAACCAGACTCCCTAGTCTTACTGCCACCCCCTTTCACTCTTAATTTCAAGAAAGAGATATTTTATTCCTTTCACCCCTACAACACAGAGGCTTTGTGTGTATTGCCTAAATGTCAGGGGTTTCAAGTGAAAAGGAAAGAGAAAATGATTCTGTAAGTAGATAAACAAAGCCTTGCCCAGTCAGAGCATCAACAGAGGAAATAAACAAGGGAACATGTAATTATAATTCAGTATGACAAACTGGATAAAAAGTGTGGTACCTAGTACAAGGGTTAGCACAGAGCAAAGTATAAGGCCCATATGAGCAGGGACTAGTTTTGATTCATCTCTTTATATCCAGCACCTAACAGAGCACCTGGCATTTAATAGATCAGTTAAATGAATGAGGTTAATTCTGCCTTAGAAAGAGACAGGAAACGAGTCTTCCCAAATGAGAGATCTGGGTTTTGAAAGTCAAATAGGTAGATGAAAGGGTAAGAGAGTGAGTGATAGTCATGGAGAACATTGAACTGCATACTGTGTTTTAGCAAACTGCAGATAGTTTGAATTGCTCAGCATAAAGTGTAAATTGAGGAGCAGCTGGAGATGGAGCTATATTAATGAAGAATTGTGTTGTTTCTTTGGGTTTCTTTGAAAAGCAAAGAACATTTTTATTTAGTATGATCTGATCAATTTACATTCTTCTGAGCATTTTCTAAAATGTGTTTGAGATATCTAAACCACTTCCTCAAAAGGGTTTTGATATTTTTTAAGTTAATTAGAATTATTGTAGATTAAATATTTTCATCCAAATATTTGTCTATAGTGAGAAGCTTTATGTTGAATTTTTAGTATGTTTATAATTTTATGTAATATATGGGGTCTTTTGTATAATCAATGATCATTTTACCTTTTAAAAAATTTACATTTTCAGATTATAAGATTTATAATGTTGCATTTGCATTTATGACATGCTGTTTATTAGAATATGACCATATACTTCAAGCCAAGTTTTATCTAGAAGCGACTATATAAATAGATACAATTCATGGACATTTTACTCCTTACGCTGTTGGGGCTGCTGGGGCACTTCCCAGACTCCTCGGGTTTGACAGTCAAGAGTTTACTGCAAAGAGCTTTGGCCTAGACACCAGGAGGCCCAGGTTTGACATTACTAATTAGCTACAGGATTGTGGGTATCTCTTTTTTATCATCTGCTAAGTAGAGGGACTGAGTTAAATGATTTCTAGGGTCCCTTTTAAATATAAAATTAGTGGTTTTTTAAATCTATAGCTCTATTTTATGTGATGCTAGAGCCTTGAACAGAAATGTAACCCCCCAATTATAGGTACATTTCCCAGGACTACATCTTAGCGTAACCAGGGGCTGTCTGTACTGTGTTTTTCATTTGTGAGATATCTCTGTGTGTCGGATGATAGTTTTTCTTGTTCAGCTTTTATAATAAGTGCCCACCTCAATGTTATCTTTGGGATTTTGGTAAGATAGGTGGAGATACCCAGCAAGTAATGCGGAGTATGAGTCTAAAACTCAGGAGAAAGTCAGGGCTAGAGGTAGATTTGGAGTCATCCACACAGGTGATAAAAATGTGGAAGTCAATGAGATTAGCTGGGGGGGAAAAAAACAGAAGAGGGCAGACAGACAAGAATGGAATCCACATTTGAGGGGTGGGTGTAGATATGGAACTCGATAAGGAACGAATAGAAAAAAAGGAACAACAACAACAAAAGAGCAGAATAGATTGTGTCACTGATACTAAGAAAAGAGAGTTTAAAAAATAAAAAGGACTTGACTTGAGACTCCCTACCAAGAAAAAAAAACAACCCTACCATGTGGTGTCAGGGTTCACTACTAAAGGAAGATAAGTAGATAAGTCAGCCATGAAGGTAAAGGGTGTCTAAAAAGACAGTTTAGGCGAATGGAGGCATGTAATTCAATGTATAAAAATAAAACTTTTGTCAAGTTTCAGTTTTGTTTTTTTTTAAAGGTGTTTTTATCATGCTTAGTGTTGAAGAGAAGTAACTTCATGAGGTTCGTTACCTACACACAGTAGTCAAAATGTGATGGCCTGGTGAATGGAAAGCTGAGAAACATGAATTCTGGATTCTCGTCCATACTCCATCCATTATTTTAACTGCACAACCATTCAGTCATCTAATAGGGTAAAGAGATTTGTAAACAGATCATTTATAGTCAGATTGGTAATTGCTATACCAAAGATGATCAGAAGTGCTTGGGCAAATGATTTAAGGCTTTTGAGGCTCAGTTTCTTCACCTGTAAAATAATGATAAATTGTTTTAAATCTCCCACTTCATGTAGCACCCCCCACACAGTTCTGAATTGTCATAATGTTATTTGCGTCTAAAATATTTTTCTTTAGAAAGTACTGTAAGTGTATACATTCGTATCCATACACATATCTATGTAATTTTAATACACATTTTAAATTATTGTATGGTATGCTTTATAGAAATTTCCCCACACACTAGGGCTGTCTGTCATACCTTCTCAGCTAATGAGGTGTATGTACTAGGTAGGATAGACCACACTAAGTGCTCTTGACTAGCGAGTACCGGAGTGCTTTCATCCAGTGAGTGCTCTACCATCCTTGGGACAGTTGGGTGTATTTTGAAATATGTATTGTTTGTCTCTTGGAACTGATTTTTTGGCATTTTAAAAAGTAGGGAGCATTTTGACCCACGGTGAATGGCAAAGGGATGCAAGTAAAGAGTATCATGCTGGCTATTAAAATGTAAGTTTTACAAAAAGCAGTGGCCTGAGATGCCTCCAAAGAAATGGTTGAGGGAAAATGAGGGTGAAGAGCAAGTTATCTTCCTTAAAGTATAGAGTCTCATATTGTCAGAAGTGCCCATTTTGTATCCTTTGACATAGGATGACTTTGTGTTCAGCAGACATTTATCAAGCTTGTTATTATGTGCCCTGCACAATGCTAGATACTCGAGTTACTTTGGTAAATAAGATAAGATATATTCCTCTGGGATTTTATCACTTGGTAGAAAAAATGGAGTTAAACAAGTGACAAAAACCTGTAGGAGGTCAGTTTTGCTCAAGCAGTATGTTGAGTAAATGTTATAACCACCACTGGTCCTTGGCAAAAACCATATAAACTGTACCATTTATTCCCAGCTCAGCCTCTCCCTCTCTACATTCCCACACCCCAGGGTAACCAGGGTTTAAGAAAAAATACTAAAATTATGCAATTAAGTCTTTGAATCTCCAGAAGCATGTTAATAATCATGTATGGTACATGTGGCTTGGAAAAAGGTTAAAAATCCAGACTTGGGTCATAATATTCAAATCTGTATTTGCAAGCCAGACCATGTTCTTGAGTACAAACTCACATTAAAAAAAATTGTTTTGTTTGTTTAGATGAAACAAACCTATATTTTAATTACTTTCCTTTTTGTTTATAGGTCCAGGGGCAAGTTCATCCCACTCTCGAGTCTAGTGATGATGCTCTTCAGTATGTTGAAGAACTAATTTTGCAGTTATTAAATATGCTTTGCCAAGCTCAGCCCCGAAGTGCTTCAGATGTAGAGGTATGATAAATTTTGCCTTGAGCTGCTCTGTGTTTATTGTAATGTCAGTGGAGGAGGGGAAGAGTTTGCTCTTCAGTTCTACAAAATATATAGGCATTTAAAAAATGAAGACTGGATTTTACCTTTATATTGGGTGTATGATAGCTTGTATATGTTTTAGCTGTCAGACTATTCCATGTTTTGCTTTTAATCTAAAATGAACTTTTTGGGCCTCCGAATACTACTTCTTGATGCTAGAATGACAAATATACTCAAACCCTTAAGGGTGGAATATGTCCAAGTGTTTCTTTTATTTTTTAAAGCCAGCTGTCAATTCTTTTAAATATTTCAATTAATCCATTGATCTTCAGTTGTTACTTGTATTTTAGGTATAAGTGAACCCCTTCCTATCAATCAGAAGGGAAGGAAACATCTAAAAATCTGGGAAGTTCTGTTATAAAGATGGCATGGCTCCTGTCTTTTTGGGGCTTATAGATTAGTGGAGATACAGACAGATATATGGACAGTAAGATAAAGTGATGTATTGTGAGGAAGGCGTCTGTGGGAAACCATAAAAGGGTCAATCTAATATAATACAAGCTTTGGAGCTTAAGGTTAACTTCTCAGGAAGAGCCATCTAAGATGAATTCCGAAGGAGTCACATTTGAGAGGAGAGGAAAGAAGATTTGAAGTGCCAGCTATAGAAAATGGGAGATAGAGCTGGAAATATAAAAATTTTCTGCCATTGATGATCATTTGACTTTAATGACCTCGAATGTATAGTGTACAAATCTTTGAATTTCTGTGACATTTCTTTTCTAGTACTCAAGTGTGGGTACAAAAAAGATTGTTGAGTTGAATGGTATTTCACCATAGATTTACAAGAGCAGAACAGTAGGGCTAGGGAATTGTGGAAATTGGTAATAGCAGTGCTTTACAACCCTTTTCAGGAGACAGCACACTAGAATATAATAGTGATTTTGTGGTACACAGTGACTGGGGAGGAGGTGTATCTGTATCTGCCCCAGGACCTTTTCTGTTCCACTGGGGGGTGAAGGATTGATACATAGTTATCCAATAGGAAGCTCAACTGAAAAGAGCATCAGAGAATCTAAATTGTATAAAGAAAAAAAGTGAAATTTAGTAACAGCTGAAATTTGAGAGCTTGCTATAATACCATCAACTGGTCTAAACAGATCTATGTTTATATTTCATTTAAAGTTTTTGATAACCCTGTGAAGATGGTGCTTTTTCCCCCTTTATTAGAATATAAGATGTTGTTCGCTACCAAATCCCCAGCACTTGAAACAATGTCTGGCACTGAGAAGGCACTCAGGAAATGTTACCTTGAATGAATAAATATGGAAACTGAAGCAGAGAGAGGTTAAATAAGTTGCCCATGGTTTCAGCTGATAAGTAGTGAAGCCAAGACTCTAACCCAGAAAGTCTAAGCTTTCTAGGCATACATTCCACTAAACTGTCCTGCCAGGTAGGAGAGGGCAGGTAGATTGGGAAAATATGAAGGGAACCATGGTAGTATTGGATTTCCCAGTAAGGTGAAAGAACTGGTAACACTAAAATACCTGAGTGAGAAAAATAGAAGAACAGATTGAGATCAGAGATAGAGTTGTTAGAATTCAAGATTTCTGAAGTAACACAGTTAGAAAGCAGGATGTAGCCATATGGTGGTGGCTAGACTAGACATGAAGGTCCCAATAATGAAGTGTTCCAGGAATTAAGAGGTCAGGGTATTTTATGTATCCTTAATTTAAACAATAAAGTCACACAGGGTGATGGCAGGACTTTATGTGAGAGTGGAAGAATGATATTCCAAGAGCAGACTTGCAGACATAGTAAACAATCTTATGGTTACCAGGGAAAAGGAGGTGGGAAGGGACAAATTTGGGAGTTTGAGATTTGCAAATGTTAGCCGCTATATATAAAAATAGGTTAAAAAAAAAAACCAAAATGAGTTTCTTCTCTATAGCACAGGGAACTATATTTAATATCTTATAATAAACTTGGGGAGTGGAAGATTATATAGGTTTTGGTACAAGGACAGTTCCTGTTCTAGAAGTCTTAGAGGAGGTCCAGATTTCAGTTGAGGCAAAGAAATATTAAGGAACACTGAGTTACAGAGGTTGTGGATGTAGAAGAGATTGTGGTCTGTGGAATTCACTTTGATTTCTTAAGTAATTCAAAGTAGATTTATACATTTTAGCCCCATTTTTCAATTGAACTATAAGGTCACATAACTTTTATTCATAATTTCCTTTAGGCACCTGCTATGTTGGGCTTTTGTAGAGATCTTGGATAGAAATGGTTACCTGACTCTCCTCATTAGCAACTCCATTTGATCATTTGGACCCTGGTTAGGGTCTCTCGCGGTATTTATAAAATGCAGCATTCAATTCTATGCCTAGTGTATTAGACTGTGGTTACAGATCTCGTCATCATTCTGATGTTGTTACATACCAGGAATTTGCTAGTTTGGTAACACTGCAAACTCGAATTCAGCTCTTTCCAAATATGTTGTACTATATTTATGTTTATCTAACTTCCTCCTTTTTAAAATATAGAAACTAATATATAATTTTCCAGTATTGAAGCTCTTCATGAATTCTCAAAAATTATTAATGTCTCTCAGTCTTCCACTTGCACACATTTCATCAATGTGTAGGTACTCAAGACTCTAAATAATAAAGGGTATTTTGTACCTGTTTTTAAAATAGCTTTTTAGAAGCTAAAGATCTAATCTGTTCTTAGAAACAATAATTAGTACATATATGTAAACTAAAAAAATGCAGTATACTGTATATATGTATTTACATGCAATATAATGTGTATGTGCATTCGAACTGTAATAATTCTACCTAGTAAAACTGGAAAAGGAGAAAGAAATAGCTTTTTAGTACTCATTTAGAAAACTTCTGAGATATGATATCGAAGATATTTACCCTATGCCCTGTCTTGTAATTTTTAAGCACTTAATCTTAAACTTTAAAATATATATAGCATGTGATATTTCAGTGAGCTTATTTTATGGTTGGGAGTGGTTTTTTGGAAGAGAATATATGACAGTAGTAGAAAGAGCAATCAACTGTGTAATAAGCTTTCTATTTTCAAGGTACTGTTATATACATTTTTATGTTCTTATAACAACCCTGTGGAGTAATTATTGTTCTCCTTGTTTTATATATTAGACAATCTTCAGAATGGTAGAAAAGATTTTTTAAAGATGGAAATCTAGGTCTTTTCCAGTCAATAGTCAAATACCCTTCTTGCTGTACCATTCCTGGAAGGGTATTTATTTAAGAATATGAAGATAATGGCAATATCTAAATGAAAATAATGGTGTCTTAGATTCTTTTATCAGGAAATAATTTTTTAATTTTTAAAATATATTTATGGAGTTTTTTAAAAATAGTAAGAGCCATGAATTTAGCAAGCCCTTCAAATAAATTTTGAGGTAAGAAATAATTCATCAAAATTAAAAAAAAATTGAAGGCCATATAAAAAATGTACTTCAACTTCTCAGCGATAAAAAAGAATAAAATCATGCCATTTGCAGAGCAACATGGATGGACCTAGAGATTGTCATTCTAAGTGAAGTAAGCCAGAAAGAAAAATACCATATAATATCACTCATATATGGAATCTAAAAAAAAGAAAAAAAGAGGACTCTAATGAACTCATCTACAAAACAGAAACAGACTTGCAGACATAGTAAACAATCTTATGATTACCAGGGAAAAGGAGGTGGGAAGGGACAAATTTGGGAGTTTGAGATTTGCAAATGTTAGCCACTATATATAAAAATAGGTTAAAAAAAAAACTGAAACAAGTTTCTTCTGCATAGCACAGGGAACTATATTTAATATCTTATAATAAACTTCAATGAAAAAGAACATGAAAACAGATGTGTGTATGTATATGCATGACTGGGACATTGTGCTGTATACCAGAAATTGACACATTGTAACTGTATATACTTCAATTTTTAAAAATGTACTTTAAGAAATAGATCAGTCTGATTGAGTGGAATATGTGAATTTTATTTCTAAAGAATACATTTTGATTACTTTAAAGTATAAGCATAATTCAAAGGGTGGCAATTCCTGCTTCATATTCAGCCCCTAGGGAATTTGTTTTAGTAAAAACCTAAAAGTGATTTTCAGTTGCCCTATAATTTTAGGAGAATAGAAACTTCAAAAGTGCTTAGAAACTAATGAATTACATACATAATTATAATCTTGCTCATGTCAATTTAAAGTTTTGATAAATTGTACTACAAATCATCACAAACTATGAACTATCATAATTTAAATGAATGGGATTTTGTTTTATTGATGTAGCTGATATTAACTAATCCATGCCATCAATATTCAAGAATCCACTGTTTGTCAGGCAGTGTTCCAGATAAATAAGGAGTATATAAATGCTCTGGGAATGCAAAAGAGGAATATATGTTATTTGGTCCTATCTTTTCAAAGTAATTTCTTTTAAAAGATAGTATATAAAAATTGTTCCAGTCTGGTTTATTCTCCCTCTCATTTTCTGTATTTAATCTTTTTAGAAAGTAGAAGTAAAACTAACAGTATTTTTTTTCTATGATTATGTCCCTGGTAAAGTATGTTCTTTAATTTCCTAAATCTTGTTATTTCATAATTCTCCTTGTTTTTTATTTCTCTCTGGTTGACTAAACTGATTTCCATTTGTAATTTCTTTCTTTTCCTGTTTCCTTTTCTGGCCCGTGTGTACTGTATTTAACGAACTTTCATTTTCAGGACAGCAGTACATTTTTCCCCTTGTTTAACTCAGGGTTTCATGGACTCCTTAATCTTATTATACATGTGAGCTGTATCCTTAAATTTTAAAAATTTGCCTTCCTTTTCCATTCATTTTTTCTTTAAATTTTTTCCATTTTCCTTTACATTCCAAAGAATTTTTGTAATTTCTAATAAGTGCTATTCACACGTATATTTCCCAAGTAATGTCTCCGTATTTTCTGCCTTTCTAGACAGAAAAAAAAAAATCTGGCCACACATCCTAAGGCTTTGTTATTAGTAGTAGCTCTTCAAAAGTACCGGTGAGTCTGAATATTTGCACTGATGTACATATATAGGAATTTTCATAGATCCTAGAATATTTGTATCGGAATTGATCTTTAGGATTATCTATTTAGACACCTTTATTATGTAAAGGAAAAGACAAAGTTCTGCTAATAAGAGACAGAGCAGAATCTCAAACCTAGTTCTGTATCTTTCCCAAAGCCACTAAATGATTTATCAAGATGAAGTTTCTCTATTTCAGACAAACAAAATTATTGGTCTTGAAAGTGACAGAGTAATAGACTTTTAAAAAATATTTTTAATTGAAGTATAGTTGATTTACAGTGTTATCTTAGTTTCAGGTATATAGCAGAGTGATTCAGTTATATATATGTTTTCCTTTGCTATTCTTTTACATTATACTTATTAAAAAATATTGAATATAGTTCCCTATGCTATATAGTAGGTCCTTGTTGTTTATCTGTTTTATATATATATAGTAGTGTGTATCTAACTACTACTGTAGTAAATAATAAATAAATTAGTAAATTTATCCCTCCCCTTCCCTTTCCCCTTTGTCATCATAGGTTTGTTTTCTGTCTGTGAGTGTGTTTCAGTTTTGTAAGTAAGCTCATTTTTATTGTATTTTTAGATTTGCACATTTATGTGATATCGTATGATATTTGTCTTTCTCTGCCCAACTTACTTAGTATAATCTATAGATTCGTGCATGTTGCTGCAAATGGCAGTATTTCGTTCTTTTTATGGCTGAGTAATATTCCATTGTATACATCACATCTTCTTTATTTATCTGTTGATGGACATGTAGGTTGTTTCCATGTCTTGGCTATTTTAAATAGTGCTGCTGTGAACATTGGGGTGCATGTATCTTCTTGAATTAAAGTTTTTATCTTTTCTGGATATATGCCCAGGAGTGAGATTGCTGGATCATGTGGTAATTTTATTTTTAGTTTTTTAAGGAACGTCCATACTGTTCTCCATAGTGACTGCACCAATTTATATTCCCACCAACAGTGCAGGAGGGTTCCCTTTTCTCTATACTCTCTCCAGCATTTATTATTTGTAGACTTTTTGATGACAGCAATTCTGACTGGTGTGAGGTGATACCTCATTGTGGTTTTGATTTGCATTTCTCTAATAATTAGTGATGCTGAGCATCTTTTCACGTGCTTTTTGGCCATCTGTATGTCTTCTTTGGAGAAGTGTCTGTTTAGGTCTACCTGCCCATTTTTTGATTGAATTGTTTATTCTTTTGATATTGAATTGTATGAGCTGTCTGTATATTTTGGAAATGAATCCCTTGTCAATCACATCATTTGCAAATATTTTCTCCCATTTCATAGGTTATCTTTTCTTTTTGTCAGTGGTTTCCTTTGCTATGCAAAAGCCTTTAAGTTTAATTAGATCCCATTTTTTGATTTTTATTTTTGTTTCCTTTACTCTAGGATACAGACAAAAAAAATATTGTTGCAGTTTATGTCAGTGTTCTGCCTGTGCTTTCCTCTAGGAATTTTATAGTATCCAGTATTAAACTTTGCTCTTTAATCCATTTTGAGTTTATTTTTTATATGGTGTTAGAAAATGTTGTGATATCATTCTTCACAGGTAGCTGTCCAGTTTTCCAAGCACCACTTATTGAAGAGACTGTCTTTTCTGCATTGTATATTCTTGCCTCCTTTGTCGTAGATTAATTGACTATAAGTGCATAGATTTATTTCTGGGCTTTCTGTTCTGTTCCATTGATCTGTTTTTGTGCCAGTACCATATTGTTTTGATGATTGTCGCTTTATAGTAGCTTTATAGAATAGTCTGAAATCAGGGAGTGTGATTCTTCCAGCTCTGTTCTTCTTTCTCAAGATTACTTTGGGTGTTCGGGGTCTTTTGTGTTCCTGTGTAGATTTTTTAATTATTTGGTCTAGTTCTGTGAAAAATACCATTGGTAACTTGATAGGGATTGCATTGAATCTGTAGATTGCCTTGGGTAATACGGGTTTTAACAATATTAATTCTTCCAGTCTAAGAGCATGGTGTATCTTTCCATCTGTTTGTGTTGTCTTCAGTTTCTTTGATCAGTGTCTTACAGTTTTCATAGTATAGATGTTTTACCTCCAAAAGTAGGTTTATTCCAAGGTATGTTACTCTTTTTGATGTAATGGTAAATGGCATTGTTTTCTTCATTTCTCTCTGCTAGTTTGTTGTTAGTGTATAGAAGTGCAACAGATTTCTGTGTATTAATTTTGCATCCTGCATCTTTACTGAATTCATTGATGAACTCTGGTAGTCTTCCAGTGGCATCTTTAGGATTTTCATGAATCATGTCATCTGCAAATAGTGATAGGTTTACTTCTTCCTTTCCGATTTGGATTCCTTTTATTTCTTTTTCTCCTCTGATTGCTTTGGCTAGGACTTCCAAAACTATGTTGAATAAAAGTGGTGAGAGTGGGCATCCTTGTCTTGTTCCCGATCTTAGGAAATGCTTTCACCTTTTCATCATTGAGTCTGAGGTTTGCTGTGGGTTTGTCATATATGGCCTTTATTATGTTGTGAAATGCTCCCTCTGTGCCCACTTTCAGGAACATTTTCATCATAAATAGATGTTGAATTTTGTCAGCTTTTTCTGCATCTATTGAGATGATCATATGGTTTTTATTCTTTAATTTGTTAATGTAGTGTATCACACTGATTAATTTGCAGATATTGAAAAATCCACGCATCTGTGGGTTAAATCCCACTTGATTATGGTGTACGATCCTTTTAATGTATGGTCGGCAACAGGTTGCTAATATTTTTTGAGGATTTTTGCATGTATGTTCATCAGTGATGTTGGCCTGTAATTTTGTTTTCTTGTGATATCTTTGTCTGGTTTTGGTATCAGGGTGATGGTGGCTTCATAGAATGTTTGAAAGTGTTTCTTTCTCTGCAGTGTTTTGGAATAGTTTCAGATAGATAGGTGTTAACTCTTCTTTAAATGTTTGGTAGAATTCAAACATTTGAAGCCATCTGGTCCTGGACTTTTGTTTGTTGGGAGTTTTAAAATTATTTATTTTGTTTTGTTTTGTTTTGAACATTTTTTATTGATTTATAATCATTTTACAATGTTGTGTCAAATTCCAGTGTAGAGCACAAGGGAGTTTTAAAATTATTGATTCAGTTTCAGTACTGGTAATTGGTCTGTTCATATTTTTTATTTCTTCCTGGTTCAGTCATGGGAGATTGTACCTTTCTAAGAATTTGCCCATTTTTTTCTTATGTTGTCCATTTTATTTGTCTGTACTTGCTCACAGTAGTATTTTATGATCCTTTGTATTTCCTTTGTGTCAATTGTAACTTCTCCTTTCTCCTTTCTTATTTTATTGATTTGGATCCTCTCCCTTTTTTTTCTTGATGAGTCTTGCTAAAGGTTTATCAGTTTTGTTTATCATTTCAAAGAATCAGCATTTTGTTTCATTGATCTTCTGTTGGTTTGGTTTTTTTAGTCTCTTATTTTATTTCTACTCTGATCTTTGTGATTTTCCTTCTACTAGCTTTGGGTTTTGTTTATTCTTCTTTCTCTAGTTTTTTTAAGTGTAAGGTTAGGTTATTTATTTGAGATTTTTCTTGTTTTCCTGAAGTAACAAGATTCCTTCTATCGCTATAAACTTCCCTCTTAGTACTGCTTTTGCTGTGTCCCATAGGTTTTGGATTGTCATGCTTTAATTTTTCATTTATCTTTAGGTATTTTTTGATTTCCTCATTGATTTCTTCAGTGGTCCATTGGTTATTTAGTAACATATTGTTTAGCCTCCACATGTTTTTGGTTTTTGCAGCTTTTTTTTTGGAGTTAATTTCTAATCTCATAGCATTGTGGTTGGAAAAGATGCTTGATGTGATTTCAGTTTTCTTAAATTTACTGAGGCTTGTATTGTGGCATAGCATGTGATTATCCTGGAGAACGTTCCATGTGCACTTGATAAGAATGTGTATTCTATAGCTTTCAGATGGAATGCTCTATAAATACCAATTAAGACTATTTGGTCTAATATGCTATTTAAGGCTTTTGTTTTCTTACTGATTTGCTGTCTGGATGATCATGTCCATTGATGTAAGTGGAGTTTTAAAGTCCACTGCTGCTATTGAGTTACTGTTGATTTCTCCTTTTATGTCTGTTAGTATTTGCCTTATATACTGAGGTGCTCCTGTGTTAGGTGAAATATTTTAACAGTTGTTATATCTTCTTGAATTGATCCCTTGATCATTATGTAGTCCTTTGTCTCTTGTAACAGTCTTCATTTTAAAGTCTATTTTGTCTGTTATAAGTATTGCTACTCTGGCTTTCTTTTGATTTCCATTTATGTGGAATAACTTTTTTTCATCCCCTCTTTTCAGTCTGTATGTATCTCTAGATCTGAAGTGAGTCTCTTGTAGGCAGCATATATATAAATATTGTTTTTGTATCCATTCAGCCAGTCTGTCTTTTGATTGAAGCATTTATTCTTTTTACATTTGAGGTAGTTATCCATATGTATATTCTTTTTGCCATTTTGTAATTGTTTTGGATTTGTTTTTGTAGGTCTTTCCCCCCCCCTTTCTTTTATTCTCTTGTAATTTGATGACTATCTTTAGTATTATATTTAGATTCCTTTTCCTTTTTCTTTGTCTATCTATTACAGATTTTTGGTTTGTGGTTACCATGAGGTTTTTGTGTAACAGTCTATATATATGTTATATATATATGATTGTTTTAAGTTACTGATCTCTTAATTTCAAATGCATTTTAGATACCCTGCATTTGTACTTTTCTCCTCTCAAGATTACTGTTTTTGATATCATAGTTTACATCTAATTGTTTCGAGTATCACTTAACTGCTTATTGTGGATACAGATAATTTTACTAATTTTGTCTTTTAACTTCTCTAATAGTTTGTGTGTGGATAATTGCCTTCCTTTACTGTATGCTTGCCTTTACTGGTGAGCTTTTCTGTCTTGTAATTTTGTTTCTACATAAAGCCTTTTCTTTTCTGCCTAGAGAAGTTCCTTTAGCATCTATTGTCAAGTTGGTTTGGTGGTACTGAATTCTTAAAGCTTTTGCTTGTCTGTAAATCTTTTGATTCCTCCATCAAATCTGAATGAGAGCCTTACTGGGTAGAGTATTCTTGGTTATAGGTTTTTCCCTTTCATTATTTTAAATATATCATGCCACTCCCTTCTAGCCTTTGGAGTTTCTGCTGAAAAATAAGCTGATAGCCTTATGAGAGTTCCCTTGTATCTTAGTGTGTTCCTCAGTTTTAATCCTGTATGAGACTTTGTGCATCCTGGACTTGGGTGACTGTTTCCCTTCCCAGATTAGGGAAGTTTTAGCTATTATATCTTTAAATATTTTCTCAGACCCTTTCTCTCTCTGTCTTAACCTTCCAGAACCCCTATAATGTGAATATTAGTGTGCTTGATGTTGTCCCAGAAGTCTCTTAAATTGTCCTCATTTATTTTCATTCTGTTTTCTTTTTTCTTTTCAACAGAAGTGATTTCCACTGCTCTGTCTTCCAACTCACTGATTCGCTCTTCTGTATCATTTAGTCTACTATTGATCCTTCTCGTATACTTTTCATTTTAGCTATTGTATTCTTCAGCTCTGTTTGGTTGTTCTTTATATTTTCTAACTTTGTTAAAAACTTCTTCTTGCTCTTTACATCCATTCTCCTCCTGATTTCTTTGATTATCTTTATGATTATTACTCTGAACTCTTTCTCGGGTAGATTTTACCTATCTCCACTTAGTTTTTCTGGGGTTTTATCTTGTTCTTTTGTCTGGAAGATACTCCTCTGCTGCCTGGTTTTGTGTGTATTGCTATTTGTATTTTTATGTATGTGGTAGGTTAGACATTTCTTAACCTGGGAGGGGTAGCCTTCTATGGGAGATGTCTTATACATCCTGGCATTGCAATCTCCTCTCATCACCCATGCTATATTTTATAGACATTCCCCTAAGAGGGCTACGTGGGTCCTTCTGTTATAGCAGGCTGACTATGTTGGCGGTCTGGTAGGTTGCCAGGCCCTGCCTTGTGCTGCTGGCTGTTCTCTAGTGTGACCTGTTTATGGAACCCTAGGGGGTCCTGGAGCTAGTGCTGTCTCACTGGTGGGTGGAGACAGAGTCCTGAAGATTCTGGAGCTGTTGCCCCCTGACGGGAAGGTGAAGCCAGATCCTAGCGTTAGGCAGGCAGAGCTGGTTCCTGGAGTCTGGCTGCAGGGTCCAGGGATCCCAGCTTATGTTTTAGGTCATTTGGGCAGAGAGGAGGAGGAGGGAGCAATTCCTGACAGTTGGGAATGGGATCTGGGGTGTGTTGGCCTACTAATGGGCTGGGCCAGGGCCCAACTGGTCCCAGGGTAGGGTCTGGCCTGCATTACAAGATTGTAGTTTTCTTGCAACTGGTGTCTGCCCCTCAGTGGGTTAGGCTAGTCTAGAGGCTTGTGCAGGCTTCCTGGGAGGCGGGACTGGTACCTGCCCTATGGTGTGTGAAGCTGTATCTTGGCCCTCTGATGGGAGGGCCAGGTCTAGGGGCATGTCTAGAATCGGTTGTAGGCTCAGGAAGTCTTTAGGAGTCTGTTTGTTGATGGGCGGTGCTATGTCCCTACCCAGTTAGTTATTTGACCTGAGGCATCCCAGCCACTGGAGCTTACAGGCTATTGGGTTAGGCCAGGGCTTGGTGCTTTTGAACCAATATGACAGCCACCAGGAGAGTTCATATGATTAAATGTTCCCCATTATGTCTGCCACCAGTGTCTGTGTTCCTAGGATGAGCCTTTGCCAGCCCCTGCTTCTTCAGGAGACGCCACGTACAGCAGGTGGATCAGGCCTAGGATCCTATCAAATTACTGCTTTTGACCAGGGTCCTGGTACACATGAGATTTTGTGTGTGCCCTTAAGCGTGAAATCTCTATTTCCCCCAGTCTTGTGGGGCTCCTGCAGTTAAGTCCCACTGGTCTTCAAAGCCAAATTCTCTGGGGGCTCATCTTTCCAGTGCCGGATCCCCCGGCTGGGGAGCCGGACATGGGGTTCAGAACTTACACTCCTGTGGGAGAACCTCTCTAATATGAATATGCTTTACTTAGGTTGTGGATCACCCATTCTGGGAGAGTATGGGATTTGATTATATTGCAAGTCTGCCCCTCCTACCAGTCTCATTCTGGATCCTCCTTTATGCCTTTATTTGTAGAAGAGCTTTTCTGGTAGGTTCTAGTCTTTTTCATCAGTAGTGGTTCTACAGATAGTTGTGATTTTAGTGTGCTCATGAGAGGAAGGAAGCTCAGGGTGTTTCTAGTTTGCTATCTTGTCCTCTCTCCTCAGTAATAGACTTTAATTCATGAAACTTTCATTGATCATTCTTCCTTGGGCTTCTTTTATTTTAAAGTATGTGTAAGATAATTGTAAAAACAATTTAATTTGTTCTGTATAATTAAATTTGCCACTACAAGAGATAATTTTTTCATCTTGGCCTTTCCACATTCAAGGCATCTTTTTTGACCCTACCAGTCTTTTCCCACACATTCTGACCTTTCGTATTACGTCCCAAATATACAGCTCCAGGAGTAAATACATAATAACTAAGCTTAAAATGTGTTCTTCATTATTATTACTTTCCCTTTCTTGCCTTCTCTTTTATCATTCTTGATTTTCCTTCTCCTTCTTTCTCCAAACAGTAAACTTGGAATTAGGTGGATAAAATTCAAATGAGAAGGGATTCTGTCTTTTTTTTTCTTCCATCTCAGCCTCTGCCTACAGTTTGCCTTTGTAATTCTACTGATGATTTTTTTTCAAAGATCTATGTTAAGTAGATCTAGAATTGTTAGATTGAGTTCAGCTTCTATTCTGTTCTGCTGCTTTTCTGTACATCAGTGCTTTTTAGACTCTAGGTCATCACTCATTAGTAAGTTATAAATTCACTTTAGTGTATTGTCCAATTAACATCTTTGTAAGTGAATAGTAAATATCAATGCATTGCATATAATAGTAGAATGTTTTGTTTTATGAAACTTTGTTCCAGTTTACTATGTATATAACGTTTGTACTCGTGATTACACCTATTCAGTTAACCATGGGTTAAACCCATCAGTGTGAAAATTTTAATTGGGAATCATGGTAAAATTACTGTTGTCTCTTAAGTGTCATTTTTGGACTTGCAGGTCTACGGTATTGACTTGGAAAAAGGCAAAGAATCCTTGTTTTAGGTGCTCTTTTTCACCTTTTCCCTCTTCCTTTTTTCAGTCCTTTTTTGCCTGCTGATCTTCCCCAGAATTTTAGACCTTCATGTATAGCTATTCAAGTAGGCATTTGAAAAAGTTTGTAAACTCCATTTTCAGCTACACTATTTTCTTTCATTAGAATTAAAATGTATACTTCTTATATTTGGCAGATGACTTAGCCTTGAGCATAGATGAAGAAAAAAATTTATTAAACTTGAATGGGTTAAACTATTTTCAATTTATGAATTTGTTCCTAACATTTCCTGAAATCAGTGTTCCCTTTTCCCCCAGAATATCATATAACAATCTTTATTTTCCATTTCAATAGCAACTGCAAGACTTTAAATTTACATTCATAATCAAAAGTGATGTTTAATTTTATCTAGTAGTTTTTGCAAATTACTATTTTCTAGTTAAATTTGGAGTAATTCAAAATACTGGTGTTAAAATTATGTAATAGCGACCTCTACTGGTTTTAATTTTGCTATCCTCAAAGTGAGTTTTTAAAACTACAGAGTATGAAAGTACTTTTTGTTTGAAGTGAATTACATTAGTTTACATTAATGTGAGTTCTTTCACTTTCAGTGGAACTTCTAACTGAACAAGTGCTGGACATTAAAATGAAATATTTTGTTAAAAAATAATGACCTGTGGATGTGGATGACTGAAACTCTAATAATAAGCTACAGTATATCCAAATTGCTATTACTAATCTAAACCCCTGATTTCCATGACTTATAAATAGTTTTGAAGTCAAGTGCCTTTGCATGATGGATAAAGAAAAAAATTCTTAGAGATTTCAAGTGCAGAATGCTATTTTAGCTTGTAATTGGTGTTGAAAGTAAGGACAAATGAGAACTAGGTTTAGGTATTTGCCTCTTGAGCTTAGGTCTTGTTCCTTGAAATTTTATGTAAGTAGTGTTTAAAATAGCGTCCATGTATCCTTGTCATTAGCTTTATTCACAGTGAAATTGAAATTCAGAATGTGATCCCCTCCCAGATAATACAAGGAATGTTTAGTCTCTTAATTGCCTAGTTAAGAAAGTAGGATACTGGCGGTTAGTTTTCTCTAGCTTAGGTATGTTTGTAGTATCACTTATACCACATGTGAAAAGCTTGCTTTTAGTACTCTTTGATTTTAAGAGTAAGTTGTAAGTGAGCGCTACTTAATGTATTTGTTGCTTAGTTGTTATTTTCCTATTTTCCAAGGAACGTGTTCAAAAAAGTTTCCCTCATCCAATTGATAAGTGGGCAATAGCAGACGCCCAATCGGCTATTGAAAAGAGGAAGCGAAGAAACCCTTTATCTCTCCCAGTAGAAAAAATTCATCCTTTGTTAAAGGTAAAGCTGAAATACTGCCTTCTTGCCTTTTAAAAGCAAAATATAACCCATGATTTTTAAACACAAATAATAATTTTATGGCTAATAGAGTCAACTGAAGAGTGACATTATCTCATTTTAATTTTTCCAGTAACTTACATCATGGGGAGGGGAGATATGATAATAGGCAAGTGTAAGTTGGGCAACATGAGGTAAAGAAATTTCATACCAACAGTAATACTCAAGCGAATTGAAAGGATTAAGAAAAGTTCTGTAATTGTGGATTTTGTTCATCACGTGTTAGTACAACCTCAAAGAGAACTTGTAAAACTCTTCTCTTTTCAGTTAGACCTAAGTGCCCTTATAATCCTTCAGATCTTAATGCTTCACTTCATTAAATATGTAGGGTCCTACGTGAGACTGCCCTAAGGCTGTGTGTAATCTTTGAACAAAAATCCCCTAAAGATCCCCTAAACTATCTAGTCATATTTGTCATGTAAATTAGTCAGTCAGACAGTTGAATCTCTCTGAAACTAATAGAAAGAATAACTGCTGGAAACTCTAGCAGTTTCTGTTTTATTTAGTACAATGACAAACTATTGATCAACTCTCACACCAAAAATATAGGTATTATAATTTAAACCTTAGTAATACTTCTGATACTTTTGTATGTATTGTAATGCAATCAAAATGCTAATGATTGCATGCATTAGCTCTAAGTTTTATTACTCAACAGAGTTAATTATTATCTCCAGTTTGTTGGTAAAGTAACTAAGGCAGAAAGTGATTAAATAACTTTTAGTCCAAGTTCCCAGGACTCTAAGTGATAGTGTTAGGATATCCAAGTCTTTCTGATCTTTTCCAAGATATAAGGCTGAACACTTGGATGATTAAGACTATTAAAAGGTTACGTTTTGTCCTTTGTTATTTGATTAAAAATATCTGCCTGTATCTTACTAACTGGTCTGAGGAAGTAAGTGTAAGTTATAGAACATTACTAAGCTATTGGTAGTTGTGTACTTCTTATAATTCTTTTCATGATTTTTATAGCTATGCATTTAACTATATTCTAAGAGAATTAACAAATTGAAGTATATGCATGCTGCTTTAATGATTCTGAATGTTGAATTTAAAAGTCTAGTTGTGGATATAATTTTATTAATACATCCATATTACTATAAACAGTTAATAGTTTTTACATATTCTTAAAGGTAAGTGCAGCCTGTCCCCAACTCTAAGTAAACTTCTTTTTTAAGAATTAATGTATAGTTGATTGACTATATTAGTTTTACATGTACAACGTAGTGTTCAATATTTTTATAGATTATACACCATTAATGTTATAAATATTATAAGTAGACTTATTTCACAGGTTTTTTTCCCTTAATTGGATTGTTTAGAAAATAGAATTTGTTTTCCTATAGGATCTGGTCAGTCCCACAAAAGCCCATACTCTCTTTGAAGTCTAATAAAGGACTGTTTAACATGCTGTTAATAACTACTGTTGTTCAGCAGGACATAGCATGAATTTTTTTCCATAGAAACAATCCAGATACCAGGAATGTGGCACTAGGGCTTTGGGAAGTGCAGGTTCCTTTGGATAGAAGGATAGTAGTATAAAGATAGTACATATTCTCAGATATCAATAGTATGTTAACTCTTGTTTTGCATAAAGAAAAATACCTCTTTTGTCATGGTTAATTCCAGGTGTTCTGAATTAGGTAACCATGGGCATTTCTCCCCTCCCCTAAACTTGGGCTTCCTTCCTGGATTAGGGATTATCTGTTTAGTTATCTGTACTTCTTCAGTATTTTACATGATCATAGGTAATTTTGCCTTACCGTTTCTTAGCTTACATTTTCAAATAGCAATATACTTATTATTCCTAGATGAACCACTTAAAATTAAGTGCTGCTGATAATCACAGGCCTCAGTAAAAGTTAAACTAAATTGTATACATTTAAAAAAAATCAGTGTATCAAATTTATAGTAAGTAATTTAAAATATGCTATTCTTTTAATTTTTCAGGAGGTCTTAGGTTATAAAATTGACCACCAGGTTTCTGTTTACATAGTAGCAGTATTAGAATACATTTCTGCAGACATTTTAAAACTAGTGGGGAATTATGTGCGAAATATACGGCATTATGAAATTACAAAACAAGACATTAAAGTGGCAATGTGTGCCGATAAGGTAAGATACTGATCTTTATATTTTGTTCTTAAATTTTTATTTGTGACTTCTTGGGTGCTAACATATTATTCAGACAGAATAAAATTGTGTATTTTGTGTTAGGGCATACTTTTAAGTAACCTAATAGCAAGAACTCAAGAGGTTACTTTATGGAAATAAAAGTATTACTTAAAATTAAAATGTGTTTAAACATGTCATGCAGCTTTTCTTTTATGTGTTGCTACATGTAGGGTTAATAACAGTAATAGTCTATTATTAGCAAATTTCTTAAATTTTATTTGGATTAGAAGACTTAGAAGGTTTTGGATTTACACGAAGACAATTTTTGAAAATGTAAAAATACTAAACTTCTGACAGTTTTATTTCAATACCTAGCTTTCTTTAAATACTGCTTGTATGGTTTTATTATGATAATATTAAGAGTAAATATTTATTGAAAGTTAAGCATATATGTGACATATCTCATTTGGTCCTTATGTGCCCCTCTAAGGTAGCTGCTCTTACCTACATTTTATAAAAGGGAAGCTAAGTTCAGAGAGAAAAAGAAATTGGTCCAGAATTTTCCGAGAAGTTTCAAAGCTTTGACTTGAACTCCAGGTCTGAGTCTAAAGCTCTTAGTCATTGCACTATACTGCCACAGTATTTTCATTTTATAAAAGTGACTTTTCAGGAAAGAAAATATTTCCTAATGAAGCGTTTTAGTCCACTTTTACCCACTGTTACTGATTTGGAATATTCTTTCTGATTACTGAATCTGCTTAAATATGCTTTAGTATTTATTTGTTCTTCCAGAATGTGAACAAGTAGAATAAGAATTACCTGATCTGCAAAAGAATTTCAAATGTTTTGATATTTTTAGTGATAAGTATTTGACTTTAAAATAATTACTTTTCAATGAATATAAAATATTTGATACTTTGAAATGAAACAATAAATAAAATATTTTTTAGTGCATAGTTTGTGCTCACACAGGGAAGAGATGCAAGAGTAGTGTAAAAAGGTTCTAGAATTGAAGAAGGGGTATTTATATTTTTGAAACAAGCAGAAAGTAATACAAGATGAAATACTAATTTATTGTGTTATTGGGATAATTCTGTGGAAATTCATGGAAGGGGAAAGATGAGATTCAGCAAGAGTAATAAAAGTAGACTTCTTGGATAAAAACAGGACTTGATTTGATCAGTCTCTAAAAAACTTAGGCAAAGAGGCCAGCTAGAAGGCTGTAAGAATTATTTAAATATGAATTATGTGAGACCCTGGAATGAGGTGGTGATGCCAATGGTATGAAACAGGAAATTAAGAGAGAAATCTAAGACAGGATTTGGAGCAAATTGGAAGTAATAGGTTAGCATGAGAGACAGACAGACAGACAGATACTGATATTGACAGAGAATTTGGAAGAGGCAGTTTGTGATATCAGGTGTAGAATTCTGTGTCACAGAAGCCGTGGAGGCGCCAGTGGCATTATATCCAAGAAGAGGTAATTTTATGCCTGCTTTTTATCATTTAAGAACTATTTTCAAATAATAACTTTAGAGTGCTTAACTTCAAATTTGACTACAGGTTCATATTTTATTACACTTTTTTAAATATCTCTATGTAGGTATTGATGGATATGTTTCATCAAGATGTAGAAGATATAAATATATTATCTTTAACTGATGAAGAGCCTTCCACCTCAGGAGAGCAAACTTACTATGATTTGGTAAAAGCATTTATGGCAGAAATTCGACAGTACATAAGGGAACTAAATTTAATTATAAAAGTTTTCAGAGAGCCCTTTGTCTCCAATTCAAAACTGTTTTCAGCTAATGTAAGTATCATTGTGTACACATATATCATTGCATGTGTTGTTAATTTTACGTGACAACTCAGGTATAGTTCATGATTTGAATTTGTATAGTTCATGATTGCTAATTGGCCCATTTTTTTTAAAGTTGTGGGATTTAATTCATTGCAACTATGATTACAAATAAAATTGCTACGACAGGTTCAATAAGTTAAACATCAGAAATTAAGAGACAAAATCCAAACTTAGACTGATTGTATAAGTACAAATAAATTCACAGAATCTTCTAAATATTCCAAAGAATAAAACCTCTTGTTTAGGTGGAAGATTTTTATGTTTAAGTTGATTCATTTGCATCACTGAACCAATACTTCATCAGTGCTGCCTGCGTTGTTAGGCTCCATACTTGGCAGTGGGGATTTAAAGATGAATATAAAACAGTTTCTTCCCTCAGGTTTAGTCTTGACGAGACTGAGATGTAAACTTAAATTTAAATTGCAATACAATGTGGTAATTACCAGCTGTGGGGATATAGCTCAGGGTTAGAGCATATGCTTAGTGTGCGCAAGGTCCTGAGTTCAATCCCTAATACCTCCATTAAAAAAAAAATCACAATGTGGTAATTACCATAACAGAAGTATGACAACGGTATTTTGGGGAGCACAAAGGAAGAAGCCAATAACATTGAAAATTAGAGAACGATTACTGATCTTACAATAGTAGTCAAACCAACATAACTGGGTCCTGGAGAAATGCTAAGTGAGAATAGTTGAGATTGTCTGAGGGAGGTTGCATTCTAGTAATTTCTGGAACTGAAGCTACATAGGTGACTCATGGAGACGCGGTGCTCACTACAGAGGCTAAGATTGGGGCTCAAGTTATGGCAATAAATGAACAATGAAAAATAAAGGAGTAGATTATGAGTTGCACAAACCTGAAAGTATGGTAAAAACCATTGAATTCTTCACTTTAAATGGGTGAATTGCATGATATGTAAATATATTTTAATAAAATTGTTTTAAAAAATAAAGGGGTAAAGGATAGGCAAAGATTTCTTAGGACACAAAAATTAAGAACTGTAAAATAAAAAAGTAATGAATTGGATTTCAGTAAAATGAAAAATTTGCTATTCATTGTCAGAAAAATAAAACGTAAGCCACAAATTAGTAGAACCTATCTGAAATACTTACATCTAACAAAGGACTTGTATCCAGAAAAAAGAACTATTGCCATTCAATAATTAGAAAAACAGCCTGCTGTTTTTAATTGGGCAAAAAATTTGAACACTTTATAAAAGAAGATATATCAGTGACCAAAAAGTACATCGAAGATGCTCAACATCAGTAGTCATAAGGAAAATGCAAATTAAGACCATAATGAGATACTACTACACACTCATTAGAAAAGATAAAATTAAAAAGAGTGCCAGTACCAAATGTTGAAAAGAATGTAGAGCAACTGTTTGTGGAAATATAAAATCCCCACATTGCTCGTGAACGCATAATTGTTAAAAATACTTAGGAAAAGAGTTTGAGTTTCATATAATAGTAGCTGTAAACTAGCCATACTAGTTAGTAATTCCACTACAAAATCACACTTGGATAAAACATTCAAAGTTCAAACTAGAACAGTGGATTTTAATGTATCAGTACAAAATTTATATTGTTTCGGATTCCACATTGCAGCTAATGTTTACGAAACTACCATTCATTGACTTTTGTATGATATCATAAAAGGATATTCACTCCATATGTATGAAAGGTCCAAGATAGGCAAACCCATAGAGATAGAAAGTAGATTAATTGGTGCCAGAGACTGGGGGTTGGGTTGGAGGGGGAAGAATGGCGAGTGCTCCTCATGGATATAGCCTTTCTTTTTGGGGCGATGAAGATGTTCTAGAATTTGATAGTGAATATGTGAAAACCATTGAGTAGCTTTAAAAGGGTATGTGACTTATATCTCAGTAAAGAAACAATACAGAAAAAGAAAAGGATGCCCACAGTTATTTGAATAGACTGTTAAAATACCACTCCCTTTTCCAACTACATGTCTTTGCAAAGCTAGATTTCTCCATATGCTTTAACCAAAACAGTGTATCACAAAAGATTGACTGAAGAAATACTAATGAAAAGCCAGGTATCTTCTATTAAGATAGATGTTAGAGGTTTGCAAAAATGTAAAACAATGCCTTTCTTTTAAGTTTTTTTGTTTGTTTTAGAAAAACATAGTTTTCATAAAAGTGTTATTTATTATCATTTTTAAGTGAATTAAATGCTTTATAATTTTCATGGTTTTAGTTTCTAATATAACATTGATAGATATAATTATAAACAAAAGCCCTTTTGACTTTTGAGTAATTTTTAAGAGTGTGAAAGAGTTTTGAGACCAAAACGTTGGAGAACAAGTGATGTAGAGAAATGTATTTGCAAATTGTACATCTTTCCAAAAAGGATTCTTTAATTGTCTTACATTTGTAAGTTATTGAAATTTCTCACTGTATCTGGCATGTTAAATTTCATGATTATAAAATGACTTATTGGCTCAAATTTTATTTTTTTATTATACAACCAACTGAATTAATGTGTTTTTCCTCCCAACAGGATGTAGAAAATATATTTAGTCGTATAGTAGATATACATGAACTTAGTGTAAAATTACTGGGCCATATAGAAGATACTGTAGAAATGACAGATGAAGGCAGTCCCCATCCATTAGTAGGAAGCTGCTTTGAAGACTTAGCAGAGGTAAGTACTCTAATTATACATCTAAAAAAGATCTGCCTTTAGCAGGCCTTACATTTGCATTAAAATTGGGATCTTAATTCTTGTTTCCAGCTAACATAGGTATTAACTGCTGACTAATAATTGTACTCAACTCTTTTTTTTTAATTTCATGCAAAATCTTTTACTTCTGATGCCATGAGTTTACAAAGCACATTAACCCTTGATGAGTGTGATATGTTGGTTAATTGTTTAACAACTCATGATGAAACGAAATTCTCAAGCCATCTTTCTAAAATATAACAGTTCATTTTCTAGTATAGTACTGTAACTCAGCTGTATTACTCCTTCATAAGACCGTTATCAACATTCGTTTCTGTTATTTTATGAAACATAAAGTAGTCTCTCATCCGATATGAAAAAGCATATCCCACAGAGGGAAGCATTGACAGCTGACAGTTAATCTTCTATCTCACATAGCAAAGCTAAGAAAAGTTGGTGAATGCCCTGTCAATGAAGAGGCCATAGAACTTGGACCTGAGGTCAGATCCCCGTGCTCCACTCTAAACTCTGCTGTTCGTTAGTTGTGTGTGACCATGGGCAATTTATTTCACATCTCTAAACCTCCTTATCTATGTTTGTAAAATAAGGATATTAATAAGACTCAGGATTTCTGTGAAGATTAAGTAAAATAGCCTACCTGAAATATTTAACCACCCTCATACAATTACTCAATATATGATAACTGTGCATTCTTATTTAGAATAGGATGGATGATGTGACTAGGAAAATCAAGTCCAGGACCTAAGTGATTCAGATATCATGGGAGTAGAAAAATAGTAACCCTCTTCTTGATATTTCAACTGTTAAAATATATGAGTTAGTCCTAATAAATTAGCATTGATAGTCATTCTGAAATTTCTAGCTCTTGCTTTGTTCTCATTCTAAAATCCACTATATATTTTATTGTAACTCAGAGTTGAGTTTGTAAAACAAAAAGCTTAAGACTTTCAAGCAAAATAATTTGCTAGTTTAAGCTTCACTACAGTCCTTCAGTCTTACTTCAAACACATAGATGTCATAAAGTATTAAAAGAAAAAAAAGGAATATACGTAATTAGACTCAAAAACAAGATCAGAAATGGAACATACTTTAAGGTAGTGAGCTCTGGTAGCTGAGTATTTAGCTTTAAAGGATAATGAGGACTAAATGGGCTCCATGAAAGTGAGCAAGATTTCTTACTCTAAGGCCCTGACTGTAATAAGATGCTGGGGAAATCTGCTAACCTGCTACCTATAAGATTTTATAGAAAATTGTGGACTGGAGGTAGAGGACAAAAATCCTACATTATAACTAATTTACCTTAAAACTTAACACAGCATCCCATGATATTAAGCCAGTATGATCACAGAGCCCAAGACCCAAAAGCCATTTTAAGATTTAAGAGCAGGTTCTGGTCTGGAAGAGTGTTTATAAAGAAATGGGAAAGGAAAAAAGGAAATCAGAAGTTAAAAGCCTCCCCCTAAGAAGCCTGTAATACAGAATTCCAAAATATAAGACAAATATTAATACTTTGAATGATACCGAACAAAATCAACTATTAGAATATGAATTCATTCCAGATGAAATTACTTTTATACAATAGATATACAAAGAGTTTAAAAGTTTTGAATGCTCAAAGAGATAAATGAAGGAATATGATTCATTTATAAAGAAAACATTGTGAAACAAAACAAGCGGAAAGGAAACAAGAGCAAGTAGGTATCAAAAGAAACAGTTAGAGATACTAGGAAATAAATACACAAGCATTGAAGTAAAAGCTCATTATGTAGCATAACATTTGCCAGACCTAGTTCTAGGATAAAATCAGTGAACTGGAAGATAGAATTCAGGAATTCACACAATGACACAGAGAGAATATGTGAGAATATGACACAGAGAGACCAAGATAAGAATATGAAAGATCAGCTAAGAGTAGTAAAGGCTATTCTGAAAGGTTTCAGTATACATCTAAAAGGAATTTCAGACAAAGAATGATGGAGAAGCAATATTTGAAGAGATAAAAATCGAGAATTCTCCAGAAATGAAGAACATCTGTTCATCAATAGACAAAATTAAGAGAGTGAAAAGACAAGCTATAGACTGGGAGACAATATTTCTAGTATCTGTAACCAATAAAGAATTCATATCCAGAATATGTAAAGAACTTCTACAGATCTGTAACTACCAGACAGCTTAGTTTTTTTTTCAAAGACAGACAAAAGATATGAGCAGATATTTCCTAAAAGAAGAAAAGGTGTTCAACATCATTATTCATTCAGGAAATGTAGTTTAAAACCATGGAGCAGTTGGAACTCTACATTGCTGGTGGAGGGGGTGTAAATTGGTACAGACACTGGAGAACTGTTTGGCATATCTGTGAAAGCTGAGCATACAACATACCATGTGATCCAGCAGTTTCACTCTTGGGCATATACCAAACGAAAATGAGTGCCTGTGTTTGTCAAAAGACATGTTCAACAATGCCCATGGCAGGTTTATTCATGATGGATAATTTTGTTATATTCATACAGTGAAATGCTATATGGCAGTAAAAAAGAGTGAACTACTGATAAAAAACAAAAGGCAACATAATGTTGAGTGAAATAAGAAGACTCAAAATACTACGTAAGTCCGTTTGTAGGGAGTTCAAAAATACGTTAACAGATCTTTGGTAATAGAGGTTGGAATAATGGTTGACTACAGAGCAGGAAGAAGTTTGTCTGAGGTGCTGGATTTCTGTTTCCTTATCTGGGTGGTGATTACACAGATGGATTGCATACCTAATGTAAAGATTCATCAAATTGCAAAATTCATGTAGGTTGTACCTCAGTTTAACAAAAAATGAGAGGGAAATGGCGAGGAACAAATAAAAACAGATAGACATTGACCAAGAGACATTACTATCCATAGGCCTTTATTACAAGAAATATTAGAGGATGTTCTTCAGCCAGAAGGAAAGTTGTACTCTGAGAGAAGTCAAGGAGTACCAGAACTAATGGTGGGAAATGTGTTGGTAAATTTATAAGCTATTGAGTATTTTAAAAACCGAAGTATTTTTCTTACTTTAAAAGGAAGGGTTAAACTACACACATAAAATGGGCTTGTATTCATAAGAAAAACTGAACAACTTTAAACTGTCTTTAAAATTTAGAAGAATTTATAGATAACAAACTATATTTGATTTTTAAAACGTTTGGGAAAATCACCAGAAGAATAGAGATACTACCTATAGTTTAACAATGTACAAGAACTATAGTAACACTTCTAAGTATTTCCACTGCTAATAGGAAAGAATAATGAAGCAAAGAAAAGCAATGATAATGAAAACAAAATGCAGTCATCTCTCAGTATCCGTAGGGGATCGGCTCCCGGAAATCCCCCTCCCATCCCTGCTCTAGTGTCAAAAATCCATAGATGCTCAAATAACCTCATATAAAATGGCATAGTACAGTTGACCTTCTGTATTGGCCGATGTGGAACCTGCAGATACAGAGGGCCAACTGTAGCATGATACAAATAAATCCAGTTACCTTATACTACTACATCAGTGACTCAGTATATGTAAACTGATGAAACTTGCCTATTTAAAGAAAGTACTTATTTTCGATTTTTAAAGGTCCATTTTATGCAGCTGAGAAAAAGTACACATACACATGATATGTGACAGATTACATTATTAATCAATAGAGAAAAAAACAAACTAATTAATAAGTGATGCTGAGTCAAAACTGGTTGTCCATATGGAAAGAAAATATTTCTTCCTTAGCTCATATCATACACAAAAAGCTCTCAATAGTCTATAAGCATGAACTCAAAATGGATCAGAGACTTAATGTAAAAGCTAAAATTAACAAACTCTTAGGAGAAAGCATAGGTAGGTATTCATGACCTTAGCTTTACAAAGGATTCTTAGATATGACACTGAAATCACAAGCTACAAAAGAAAAAAATACATAGTTTAGACTTAACATTTAAAACTTTTGTGCTTCAAAGGGCACCATCAAATATGAAGACGAATATATGTGTGTATATGCATGACTGGGTCATTGTTGCTGTACACCAGAGATTGACACATTATAGTTGCCTGTATTTCAATTTGCTTTACACTCTTTTTTACACTTTTTTTATTGAGTTATAGTCATTTTACAATGTTGTGTCAATTTCCACTGTAGAGCACAATTTTTCGGTTATACCTGAACATACGTATATTCATTGTCACATTCTTTTTCTCTGTGAGCTACCACAAGATCCTGTATATGTTTCCCTGTGCTATACAGTATAATCTTGTTCATGTACTTCAATTTTTAAAAAAGGGCAAGGGCACCATCAAAAGTGAAGACAGCATACAGAATATTTGCAAATCATATATCTGATGTTATCTGGTATACACTGATATATTCAGTGTATATAACGAACTCTCGCAAAAAGACAAACAACCCAGTTTTAAAATGGGCAAAGAATTTGAATAGGAATTCCTTCAAGGAAGATACACAAATATCCAACAAGCACATGAAAGGATGCTTAGCATCATTAGTCATTAGTGAAATGCAAATCAAAACCATTGTGAAATACCACTTCACATGTACTAAGGTGGCTAGAATTTAAAAAAAGAAAATACCAAGTGTTGGCGTGGTTGTGGAGAAGTTGGAACACTCATACTTTGCTGGTGGGAATGTAAAACGGTACAATTACTATGGAAAACAGTTTGGCAGTTCCTCAAAAAGTTAAAGAATTATATCTAGCAAGTCCAAAAAGTTGTATACTGTGTAATTTTTTTATATGACATTCTTGAAATGAAAAAAACTATTGAGATGCAGAAGAGATTAGTGGCTCCTGGGAGCTAAAGAGGAGGCTATAATGGGGGAGGGGAGGTGTGGCTATAAAAGGACAGCAGGAGGTCCTTGTGGTGATGGAAATATTTTATACTTTACTACATCAATGTCAATGGCCAGATTGTGATATTGCACTATTGCATGAGGTTACCATTGGAAGAAACTAGGTGGTGTGCAGACAGGATTTTTCCATATCATTTCTTAAAACTGCATGTAAATCTAAATTACCTTAATGAAAGGAATATTTATACAGTAGAGTATTATACAGAGTTTGTAATAAATGAACTGTAAGGAACTGTATGAATCAAAATGAATAAAATTTTAAAATAACTTTAAATATAAAAACTAAATTGCAGAAGAATATACTATTTATATTATTTTTATATGGAATTTGAAAATAGAGCCTTATATCTTGATACGTATGTAATTATGATATTAAAACAAACATGAAATGATGAAACTCAAATTCAGAATAGTGATTTCCTGATTTCTTCTGAGGATCAGCAGGAGAAGAAATAAGCTTCTGAAAAGAAGCCTGGGAGGATCATTACATCTGTACTGTTTTATTTCTTTAAAAAAGGAGCTGAAGTATTATAAAATGTTGGGCTTTTTTGAGTTAGATGGTGAATCGAATTGTTAAGCTGTTCTTTGTACTTTTCTTTCTGTTTAGAATAGTCTGTATTTTTTATTCTTAATTCACAGTTGTATATGTTGATAATTAAGTTTTTAAATGACTTTTAAGTATTGCATTTAACCAGTAAACTGATCATAAAGTCATCTGTTAACTTATATATGGTTTCTTAGTGCTTGCCATTCTGCAAATTTATCCTCAAAATAAAACTGTGTAATGAGAGCTTGGATTCTCAGTGACTTGTTGATTTTTTTTCTCTTTCTTGAAATTTGCTATTTTAGAATAATAATACTAGATACCATTTATTCAGTGCTCACTATGTTCGTATACTATTGTAAGCACTTTGCACGTGCTGTCTCACTGAATTTCTAAAACAACTCCTTGAAGTACGTATTATCCACATTTTCTAATGAAGAGACTGGCTTAGAGATGGTAAATAGTTTGTCAAAGGTCACAGCTAGTAAGTAGTACAATCAGAATTGGAATCTGGGTCTCTGTGACTCTGTAGTCATGCTTTTAAGCCACTACACTGCGTAGCCTTTCCTTTATATATATAATTGTCATAAAAATTCTATAATAAATTAGAGTTTATTGAAAGAGAAGGAGAACATTATTTGCTGTATATAAATACTAGAATTGAAGAGACCCAAGATATAACATCTAATCACATTTTTATTTCTCTCTCCCATCCACTCTATTCATACCTAACTCCTTCCTGTTGTTATTTTTGAAAACCTACTATCCATAACTGTAAAATTTTCAGTGGACTGCAATTTCCAGTGTTATATTATTATAGAAATTTTCAGTTGAGAAGGCAGTTGAAGGAATTGAAATTACTCAAGGGATTTAGGGTGACTTGGAGCTTTATATCCTGCATTGCATTTCACAAAGAACAGAAGTCAGGTCTTCTGATTTCTGATCTTGTATTATTGTTATTCAGTCTGTCCTTAAAAAAACACAATCTAAGAAGCAACATTAAAAGTAAACATTATTTGTTCTGTCTTTCACTCAAACTTCCTTTTTCTGCTCTCCTCCACTAGATGTCCTCTTCCTCTTTCTAGAATCACCCTTCATAGAAATGAGCTCTTCCTAGGGTCTAGAACACTGTTTTCGTTATGGTTTTTTTGTTCAACCTGGAATCGGGCACAGGACACAAGAGAGTAGAGATCCTACCTCCTGATAAAATCAAGACACCTGCTCTCTTTTTCCTCAGGAATCATCAAAAACAGATTCTAACCATTAGATTTGTTTGGTTTATTAATAACTGATGGTAAAAATTTTTTTGGCAATTTGTATTAAAATTGTTTAATTGTTCTGTGAAAAGTGTAACAATAAATTTTAGATGATATAAACTTTTACCTATGACTCACAGAATGTGAAAGTAAGTCTTCCACTAAGGAATAACCATGAGAAAATAGATGTCTGGCACCAGTATTCTAAATGTTTATACTTTACCTGGTTGTAGATATTTATATTCTTTATTGTTCAGGCTAGCCTTTGTTTTCCAGAACCAAAAGTCCCTCTATTCTTACAACCATGTTTTTTGATAATACTCTACTGGAATCCTTTCCTGAGAAGTGTCATAATATATAAGAATCCTATTACTCATCAGAAAGAGTTGATATACTTTCTTACTTGAGAATATTAGATTTCTTCTATTAAAACTAATAGCCACATAATTTTGTTTAGAGGCTTTAAAAGAAATACATAATTGTGCAGGCATAGATGTGCCCATAATTTAATCTTTCTGTATTTATGGTGGTAGGTTATTTACACTTTACCTTGGAGAAAGATTATTTATGTTTTACCTTCTTTATTTTCTAAGGAACTGGCATTTGATCCATATGAATCATATGCTCGAGATATTTTACGACCTGGTTTTCATGATCGTTTCCTTAGTCAGTTATCAAAGCCTGGAGCGGCCCTCTACTTGCAGGTATAGTAATTTTTATGTCAAGATATGTGATGTCTGAAAAGTAAACTTAAAAATTAAATCACTTTGTTTTCTAGTCAATAGGCGAAGGTTTCAAAGAAGCTGTTCAGTATGTTTTACCCAGGCTGCTTCTAGCTCCTGTTTACCACTGTCTACATTACTTTGAACTTTTGAAGGTAGGAAAACTCTTTAACTGTTACTTATAAAATGTTCAAGTGTGACACAGTTTTTTTTTTCCAATTAGTTTGTGAATTATTGAGTGCTCATGAACATTAGTCTGTATCCATTTTCTTTTTCTAGTTAAGCAAATGTAAATGAATCTACAAAAGAGTCACATATTCTCCAGTTTTAATAGTGAATTTTAAAGCAATCGTCAAGATTTTTTTTTGTGCTCTTTGTTTATATCTTGTGTTCTTTTTGTTCACACGGCCGATTGTTTGGAAACAACCTTAGATTTATGCATCGAGGTCTCCATTTTGAGATCTCAACAGATTCAGGGACTTAGATAAGGGACCAAGTGTGGGGATAAGGCCAGGTAATGGGGAAGATTAATCACCTAATTTTCATAGCCTAAGTTTGCAACTATTTCTATAAAACTGCTCATTATTACTTTACAAACAGTAAATAATATATAATCCTAGTAAAAATTTCCCATTTGATTATAGTTCAAAATACTCAACTTAAAAAGCACTGAACCAAAAGAAAGGATTTTGCTTTTTTCCCTCCTCTGCACTGAAATTAAGGAAAAAGGGAGCCTTAGTCTGTATAAATTATAATACAATACTGTAGCTCAAAGTGATTTACGTTTAAATGTCTTATGTATCTAATGATGTCTACTTTGAGTTATGGATAATATAACCTAAAAAACAATTTTTTTCAAAAAATTTAACGGATGAGTTATAAAGATATTTTATTTACTGTTAATGAACTAGCCTCATGAAGACGAAATAAGACTTGCATTAATACTATTATTATTTCTTGAGCTTTTAAAAGAATGTTTTCATTAAAGAAAAATTCTATTTAATATGTTGGTTTTGTTATGGAGCTTGTATTACTAGAAATCAGATTTATAGTTCGCAGGAGTACTTGATGAAATGGGCTCTCTATAATGAATCAATGAATGAGTAGAAGACCTAGTTTAGTAAACTGAAGGAACTCTCATCCTTGAATTTTCCTTCCATTTTCCAAGGTCTCTCTTCATTGTAGTAATTTGGAGTTCAGTTAGATTTCTCAAGCAGGAATGTTTGAATTAAGAGAGGACTGAGGAAGTTAAAGGATTTAGTCACCAGGCAGAATTAACAGCACTCTTAGCTCTCTGTTCTAGGCCACAAACAAAATACCATTTATGGTCTTTGGTAATAAAGGATGATTATTATAAGAGGGTAATCAAGAGGAATGATGGGATTTTTACTTGAGACTGTAATGAAATTCTGAAAGATTAAAGGCCATATGAAACCTTGAAGCAATCATTAGTTAATAAGTAGGAACAAGAACCTTTGATGAAGGTTCAGAAGGCTGTAAAACCTAACCATCTTAATAATATGAGAAATTAATTATTTACTCCCCCAATTATAGGCAATTAAATTTTTAAAGTTATAAGTTATGGTAATAGAATCTTTATTTTATAATTGCATCAGTTAGCAATTTAAAAGATTTCTACTGGTAAGCATGCTTATTCCTAGTTCATGTTACTGCCTAAATTTCATTGCAAAATTAATATATTAGGCAAGAAACTTTGCCTAATTAATTCTATAAATATTGATCACTCCTTTTTACTCTGCATTCCCCCAGGACTAATACACTATTTGTACTTATTATCCTTACTTTGTATTTGTTGGTATGTTGCTTAGTTAAATAGTTTCATTGAGCAGTGTTTTCAAAGTGTATTCTGTGGGATGCTAGTCCCATGAGATACTCTAAATTAAAAGTTTGGGGGAAATGTTCAGTGGTCAAATATGTTTGGGGGGGCACTGTATTCTTAATTATACTACTAGAAATTTTCAGTGTACATTAGAACATTAAAAACTTTAAATTGTGTAATAAAGCAGTTAGTTCCCAAATTAATTAGACCATGAAACCCTTTAAAAATATAATATATTTATAGAGGGTTACTTTGAGGAACTATGGTAGAATTCTTCCATCAGATGGACTGAAAGACCTAACTCTTAAGGGTCTAAGATTTTTTTCCAGCATGTTTCTTACCGTAAATATTTTTCCTCTGGGTATTGCCATTACTCCAAGTGCCAGTGTAGAGTTGGTGGTTCTGGACTCAACTAATGATTAAATAAAATTGGGGCAGTGGGAAGCAGCAAAATGCTAAGATAGCAATGACAGTTGGAAACTAGCCGTAATTTATCTGTGGCATGGAGTAGCTTTTGAAAGCTCATGAGACTAGATGGTAGCCTGATGTTTCCTCTCTGATTCTAGCCCTGTAGCCTACTAACTGAGTAGCTTGCAACAAGTCACTTAACCTTTTGAGCTCTGGTTCCCTTATCTGTGAAACGCTTATCTTACTGGGTTATTATATCAACCAAGAGAATGTATGTAAAAATACTTCAGTATACATACAGTAAAGAATTGCCATTAATAGAAACTTTTCTTCTTACCTGGCAGATATCTTAAACTAATCTTTTACTCCCTCATCCTTCACCACTTCCCCTCCTTCTCCTGCCTGCCCAAATTTGTGCTTTTCCCTGTATTCCATTTCTTTGTTGATCAGCTCAGTTTCCTTCACCAGAAGCCTCAGTTCCATCTTTGATTCTTCTCTCTTCCTTATTGGCAGATCATCATGATTTGACTCTAGAAATAATTTTGGAATCCAGTATATTCTCTCCATTCTGCCTTAGTCCAGACCCTCAGCATTTCTTGCCTAGATTACTGTAGCAGTTTCATATATGATCTTTGTATTTTATGGAACTCCCAGTTTGAAAAGTGCAGTTGGTTCCCTGTGAACTGGGACACAAAGTCTAAATTCTTTGGCCTCTCTCCAACCTTACCGCTCAGTATTTGATGCCACTTACCTTACACTTAAGCCATAAAACATTTTCTAGCAAGCCTGGATATGTTAATTCTGTTTAGGATTTCATATCCTTTTTTTCTGTTTACCTGGAACTCCTCTTCTATTTCTACCTTCTCCTTTCATCTGAGAAATTCCTACTTGTCAAAGAATTTGTTCAAATGTTGATTTGAACCAAGGGAAACTTGATTTCCCTCGGTTCCTTAGGTTGATCCTTTGACTACACTCCTTTACTCTCTCCTATTTATGAACTTGACCCATTTTTAATGTCTGTCTTGTCATTGGACTGTATACTCCATGAATAATGGAACTGATCCTTAGGTATCTTTGAATTCTCATGCCTAGTAGTGTTTGGCACTTAAACATTCAATAAATGCTTGTTAAAAAATGAATAGGAAAAATAAAGTAAGTTTTCCTTAGAATTCCTATAAATGTCTTATATTTGTAGAAATAGTTTAACTGTAACATATAATTACATTTACTTTGGAAACTTAGAATGCCTTACAAATTAATTTATAAATAAAATAAAAGTATAAATAAAATAAAATTTATAAATAAAATGAAAGTATAATTATTAATAGTTTAAGACTTTAATGCCACTGAAACTGGAAAAATTTTTTTTTTCCTGGCAAGTTAAAGTTTAGTAGTCAAGTCTTTTTGGAACCTTTGATCAGTTTTTTTCACATTGAAGTTCATTTTTATGAAGTGAAAAAAAAACAAGAAAAACTCTTCTGTGTCCTTTGGAAAACCTCATTGCTCCAGTAATGTGATTTTCTGTGTTAAGTTTAATTTACTTTGTTAAACAAATAGAATTGTTTCCTGGGACTAAGTAAATATGTTAGCTGATATTTTGAAGGTTAGCAAATCAGTACATTGTTCACCTCAACAAAAATTTTAACCTTTTCTTTGTTTTATAGATGTGTTATTTGTCTGAGTATACCTTAAGGAGGTAAAATATTAGAAAAAAATTATCCAGGATGATTTTGAACTAGTCAGTTCCCTAGAGAATTGCCTATTCTCTTTCCGGTATGCTGGGTCCATGTAACCTAGGGAAAACTAAGTTTCTCTCAATTTAAAAAAATCAGGTACAAATCTTTATTGTTATTTGTGCATTAGCATGTTAGTGTCCTAAAGCTGCCAGAGCAAAGCACAGACTGAGTGGCTTAAAAGCAACAGAAATTTATTCTTTCACAGTTTTGGAGATAAGAAGTCCTAAATTAGGGTGTCGCAGGGCCATACTCCTTCTAAAGTCTCTAGCAGAGAATCCTTCCTGCCTTTTCTTAGCTTCTGGTGTATCCCAGCAATCCTTGACATCCCTTGGCTTATGGATGCCTTCATTTCAGTCTTTTCCTCCATCTTCATGTCACTTTCTTCGCATCTTCACATTCTTCTCTGTTACCTTTGCATCCAAATCTCTTTCCAAAAATAATTTTTTTCATTTTCTGTTATAAAATACCGAGTCAATGGATGTAGGGCTCACTCTAGTCTAATATGACCTCATCTCAACTTGATTATACCTGCAAAGACCCAATTTTCAAATAAGATCATATATATAAACAAGTATGGAGAACACAGTTCAATCCATTACAGTTAGCTTTTGGTGTACCATAAAAATTATATTCATTTTATCTTTCTGATTCTCCAGTGTATATTGGCTTTCGTAAACCCATAAAAATGTGTTTTTTATGATTGGACAATTCATCACTTCATCCTGGTCTTAGATTTTTAAAATTTAATTTTAGTTCAACAAAAATCTCATGAAAAGCAAACAATATTTTTCAAACAGATTATAGACAGGTAAAAACTTAGAGGAATGCAAAATTATTAACAGTCATCTGAATAAGACTAAATGTACATAATTGAGGTTGAGGTTAACATACATGTTTTCTCTTAAATGAAAAAAGAATAGAAAATTTAACACTTAAAACCTCTGTACCTTTTTTAGGTTTTATTGATAATAAGAAGTACATGATTAGCAAAATAATTGAAAGAAAAATATGTCCAGGTTTAATTTTAACACATTCAAAACAACCCTATCTCTTGAGGTAAGATTAAATTAAGAACCAATGGAATAGTAAATATCATAGTTAATGTTTATTCATTGTAACAGTGCAGTGTTTATCTTGATTACCAGCTTTGCTTTAGAAAATAAGGATGCTTACATGGTTAGATGCTTTCTGTGTGTTAAAATTTAACATTAGATTCTCTATTATCCCTAGATTTTTGTGTACTAACTGACTTGAAGAATAGTCCTTAACTTTTCCCTATAATATAATACATAGTATAAACATTGTAATCCTAAATGCTTAAGTACAGGAATTGTAAGGTAGGATTGCAGATAAGAATGTACAACTGAATGGTGCAGTGAGTGGCAAAAACTTAGGATCAAGAACTGAGAAATGTTAAAAGTAGGAGATAATTTTCCTCCTAGAGTAGTTTTTTTTTTCCAATGCTATATAAAACAAACTGAAAAAGACAAATACGAATTGCTACATCATTCACTTTAAACACCCAGTAGTGGCCTTCACATAATGTGCCAGGAACTCTTTGTAAAGAGATATGCTCTGCAGACCCCACTACAAATATCTTGTGTACATTTCTTAATGGCTTTGATTTGCTGCTTTTCCAGTTTGGGAGCTGGATGCTTCAAACATCTATTCTAGTTAAATTTTTAACTACTATTTTTTCATATTTTGCATTTGGTTTAATTGCTATTGCTATATGCTTAAGACCATTTTTTTTTGTACTGCTTATGAGCAGATGTCTTAATACCAGCAATAAGAGGAGATTTAGAAAACAGCTCTTCTCTCAGTATCATAAAAATAAGCCCAGCAGAGGTCTGTCTAGCTTCCATTTCTTTGAACTAGCTTTCTAAATTTAGAAATTCTTCTCCAGAAACATGGACTTAGAGCAGTGAGCTAAATGATATTGTATGTGACCACAGATGTTTAATGTCTAAAGTTAAACATAGTATAGTGGAATTCAGGAGCCGTTATAAACAAACAGCTGACTATTGTACTACTCCAATTTTTCAATTTTAAATCAGATAAACTACTCTTAAGGGCATTTATAGTTTTGGTAATTTTCTCTCTGATAAGAACAGAGAGATGGTTTTTTAAAAGGTATTTTATTTCATAAATGAGATTATCCTAACATTTTTTAGGGTTGATTTCCTATTTAAAGTTTCAAACTCCTTTCACCA